>NC_141697.1:441447937-444007937 GCF_964263255.1 Lissotriton vulgaris | reverse complement strand
GTTGAGGAGATAAACACAACCATCAACAGTATTATTAATTCTTCACTGGCCACGGCAGAAATCCCAGGTGACTGGAAGTGCGCAGCGGTCATGCCACTTCAGAAAAAAGCCCTACCAGATCCAACCACTCTGTCCAACCTGCGTCCCATCTCCCTACTCCTGCGGTGTTTAAGCTGACGGAGAAATGTGTTAATAATCAACTTACGAGTTTTCTGGAGGAGAATAACATCCTGCACTCCAATCAATCAGGGTTTCGATCCAAACATTCGACTGAATCTGCCCTTTTGTTTACAGCAGAGACCTTACGAATGGCATTGGACCAAGGGAAGAAGGCCGTCTTGATTTTACTCGATCTATGGGCGGCCTTCGATACGGTCTCACACTCTATCTTGGTTGACCGTTTGGGTAACGCAGGTATAGGAGGGGTGGTGCTGGCATGGCTTACAAATTTCCTCACCCAGAAACGTCAGGTTACAGTATTAGGCGACTTCAAATATGAAGAAAAAGTCATCAGTTCAGGGGTCCCACAGGGCTCTAGCTTGAGCCCTGTACTTTTTAATCTTTATATGTTACCCCTGATTGAGCTAATCGCCTCTTACCAGATTAATACCATATACTACACTGACGATACTCAGCTGATCCTGGTGTTGGATAGGGAGCTGCCTGGTGCTGAGGAAAACCTGAAGAACTGTCTCACGGCTACATTTGAGTGGATGAATAACAATCACCTCAAATGTAACTCAGGGAAGACAGAAATACTACCCTTTGGATCTCAAAATCTGTTTTCCCCTAAACAATGGTGGCCTGAGGATGCCGAAGCTCCCCCTAATACTATCTCCTCTGCGCGTAACCTGGGCATCAAATTTGATGACCAATTATCATTTAAGTAGCAAGCGGTAGGTGTGGCTAGCTCATGCTTCCAGATCCTCAAATCATTGAGGAAGTTCTTTGATCTTCTTCCTCTTGCAGCCAGGAAAACAGTGGCAGTAGCATTGATAACATCTAGACTGGACTACTGCAACAGCCTATATGCAGGTACCAACAAAGCAGTGCTTCACAGGCTGCAGATAGTCCAGCATGCTGCTGCCCGTCTGGTACTTTGCTGGCCGAGAAGGTCATCTGCCTCGGCTGCGCTTAAGACTCTACATTGGTTACCCATCCATAAGCGTGTCCTATTTAAGGTCCTTGTTATCACCTTTAGAGCCTTCCAGTTACGAAGACCAAGATATCTGTCTAATGGCTTCAAACGCTATTTGCCAGCACGCTGTTTGAGGTCTGCCAATCAAAATCTTTTGGCAACTCCTAGATTTAGATTGGCTACCAAAGGGGGGAAATCTCTTTTTGTATTAGGATCAAGAGCCTGGAATAAATTGCCAGCTCAACTTCGGCGTACAGTTAAGGAGAGTGAATTTAGGAAATCTTTGAAGACATGGATCTTCTCACTCTCCGATGCGGCCTGCAGGGCATTAGTGTAAAGCTTGTAATGCGTTTGAAGTTGCCTTCTGTCCACCAACCTTTTCCAGCGGGTTGGGTGTTGAGCGCCAAGATGCTCCTTGGAGCGGTAGCAACGCTATATAAGTGTGATTTTACATTACATTACATTACATTACATTACAAGTAGAAGGCTGGGAGTCGAAAGCGTAGACCGTCATCTATCGTGTGAAATTGCATTATGGTGTGGAAATAAATACTTTAAAAATTGATTACCTCTGTCATGGTGCCCTGAAATCTTATGCCGTGCAAAGGAGTGTGCAGGAGCGCAAAGGAATCTTGGACATATGTGGTGCAGTGGCTGTACTGCACATCGGGAGCATTTGGGGAGTGAGGCGAAGCAGCATGGTAAAATTGCAGCCGATGACCGTGCATATAGCTGATAATACAGCTGACTGATGCCTGTTTAGGTAGCAACCTGTCGCCGAACTCTGCACCAAGAAAGCCGCTGTGCTCTGAGCTGTGCCAGGGGTGGGAGTGGCGGAGGAGCATTTGTAAACGCCGGATAGCCTTGCAACCCTGTTTAGCAACGTTCGCTTACAAAGGGGGAAAATAAATAGGCCAAAAGGAAAAAAACGCCTCATAACAAAACGTTAAGGAATGCAAACATCGTCCCTCACAAGCATATCCTTGAATTCTGCTATTAAACCAAAATAGCAAGAACGACAGAAGAAGGTGAAAAAAACAAAGAACTCCAAAAATTCACCTAATGATTAAATAAACACACCATTACAATTTAAAAGAAAGAAAAAGAGAAACTAATCCTCCAGACTAAACATGGCTGATAGAAGCAAGAATAGAACTCAAAGAGTGAGTGAATTACTAAATGATGATGCCGCACCCTCTACCAATGTCAATACAAGGGAAACCCTTGGAGAAAGAAAACATAGGACACTCACATGTGTACTTAGAGGATTACAACAAAACCGCACCCTAGAAGTAAATAAATGGTGGGAAAAAGCAACTATAGAAAAATATATTGAGTTCAAAAGAGTAACCGAGAGGACTGAGAATCCTAATAATGCCTACCCTAAACGACTTGGATGTGGATCTAATCAACCATTGGCAATCTGACACAAATTAATGTTCCTTTAAATTGATGAGAACTTTAATCATGCATGCAGAAAGGAAACTGGAAAGAATAACCATCATAATCAAAGAGCTAGAGGAAGAGCTAAACCAATACCCCAAAAATGAGGAGAATAAAGAACAAATTGAAGCAATGGAAAAGAAAATTAACAAACATGAAGCAGATGTTGAAATAATAAAAGCCAACAAATTCAACAGAGATAACTTGACTATGCAAGTTGGCGGTTATATACTTTTAGTTTAGTGGGGATGAGATGCACTCTTTGTAATCCAAAAGTTATTCATTTGTAAACCACATTCCTCCTTTCAAACGTTGTTGGCGTGCAAAGCTTGCTTCGCGCTTCGTCTCATTGCGCTGCAACATTACTAAACAACGAAGGACCCATCCTAGGTTCCACCAAGCTGCACAGCCTCATCACTGCCTGAATCCAATGAACCAAATTCATCTCTTTTAAGCTTCGTTTTCCATTTTTTATCACTAATTTTCATCCTTTTTTCTTTTATTCAATTCATTTTATTCAATCCATTTTTCAACGTTGGTGTTCAAAAAGGCTCAGAAGCATAAGGTGGGTTCCATGTCATAATTTATTTCGTTGTTACACACCCAAAGCATTTCGGGAATGAATTCCCTTCATCAGGGGCATCTAAAAATATAAACAAATATGTACTTGTAACTGATTGTAACAACCAAGCATTTCACTAAACTTCGAACAATACATAAATAAAACCCATGAAAATGTTCACAATAAACCTCTCCATAAAGCGCTGCGAATTGATCGGACATGTGTACACATAAAGTGCCTCTTCCAAACTGCATACCATCATTTCTATACCCACTTTTATTTATGCATATATCTCATATTCTGAACACCCCAAGGTATTGAGTAAGTCCACCCCTTATCGTAGTTAAAACTGTGCTACTTGCTTAAAGAACCGGAAACTTCTACGAGCTTTTAAATGCTTACCTGACATGCTGAATGATCTATGAACCTCTATAAAGGATTCCAAAAATAGGTTTATCTTATTTAAAATCTGTAACCTCTCTTTCCTCTTCTCCAGCGTGCCAAGGCGCGCGTGTCCTGTTTAAATGAAAACTGAATCTAATGCTTTCAGAAGCTGTTTTTCTATGTTTCCGCCCTTCTCAACACTCTACAGGTGATTCAATGTGTTTACTCTAATGCTCCTTACACAATTTAAGCCAGTATTACTACCGATCCCAGAATGCAATATATAGTGTCCCCTTACACCTGGAATGTTACAATAATACCACTGTTTCCCCGACTTTCCCAGTTAATAAATGTTTATGAAAGTAGAGCAATATAAAGCCCTCAAAGAAATGAGAGATGACCCCCAGATTATCATCAAAGCATCTGAGAATGGTGTAAACATTGTGGTCTAAAACTTCAATGATTATATAAATGAAGCAAACAGAAAATTGGGGAATGAAGATCGATATGAACAACTTGCAGAAAATCCAAAAGAGACCTGGAACAAAGAGTACCATCTAATGTTAAAGGGATGGAAAGAAAATGGCCTAATCGATTTCAAGGAGTATATGTACTTGAAGACTGATCACCTCATTATTGCGGCAATCTGCTTTCTACCGAAAGTTCATAAATCACTCTTAAACCCACCAGGAAGACCGATAGTGAGCTCTATTGGATCTCTGCTGGAATCAACATCTCGATACATCAACATCTTTCTAATGCATTATGCAACATCTCTACCTTCATATCTGAGAGATACAATGGATTTTCTCAACAGAATTCAAGAAATCTCATGGAAATATGGTTTCATAATGCCAACAATAGATGTCTCGTCCCTATATACATTGATCCTCCACACTAATGGAATAGCTGCTGTCAGACAGTTCTTACAAACAAAATCAATAAGTTATCTGGAACATTCGGAGATGTTAGTAGAAATGCTGACGTGTTGCTTACATCATAGTAGAAATGCTGACGTGTTGCTTACATCATAACATCTTCCTCTTCAAAGGCAAACTCTTCCTGCAGAGACAGGGAACTGCAATGAGGACATCATTCACACCCACCCTTGCCAACCTGCTAATGGCAGTATAGGAAGCGGAAGTCCTCAAGACTCAAAACAATCTTCGATTTAAACAATCGAACATCAAAATCTGGACTAGATTTATTGACGATCAGTTTGAATTATGGAAGGGGGATTGTGTTGATCTTCAGAATTTCATCAACTCATTCAACGAGAATAAATACAATCTATCTTTGACATCTATGATTAGTGAATCAAGCATTATCTTTTTAGATGTGGAAGTTTTCATCAAAGACTAAAGGTTATGCACCAAAATGCATAGAAAACCCACTTCATGCAACAGTATCCTTCATGCCAACAGTGGACACCCACAAAATCTAAAATGGAGCATAACTTAAGAGTGAAAAGCAATTGCTCAGAAGTGTCTGCCATGAACTCTCAAATAGATGAAATGAGCAGTCGCCAATTAGAAAGAGGCTATCCATTGGGAGTCATCGAAACTGAGAAAGCTAGAGTGAAACTAAAAACAAGAGGAAACCTTTTAAGACCACGTAGAGACAATCAAGAAGAAAGCAATAAAGTAGAGACAACATATCAACTTGTTATAGAGTTTAACAACCAGAGAAGAGAGCTAAAATGTATTGTTCGGAAGAACTGGGAAATATTGATATTGGGTGAAACTCAAAAGAACGTTGTCACCATATCCCAACATCACATTCAGGAAAACAGCCTCACTGGGGGACATTTTAACGCAAAGCCATCTGGAATTGAAAAAATCAAAACACCTTCCTAGCTAAACACTCCGGATTTCTGAAAATGCTCCAAATATAGAGCCTGTAACCATGGTCAAAACTCAATAACTTATAAACTTAATGGGACAATTGAAATCATCCAAGACCACATCACATGTGAATCAAAATATGTGATGTAAATACTAGAATATCCCTGTAGATATCAATCAATAAGTTAAAACAGAGAATACTACAACATCTACGGGACATCAAGAACACGCATTTTACGTACCCTATGGCCAAGCACTTCCATGATTTCCACTCGAGTGATTGTCAAAAACTAAAGTATTTGGGTATAAAAATCGTGAACTCAAAAGAATGGGGCGGGGAAGGAACACTAAACTTATGAAGAACAGAATCACAACTAATTTTAGCAATTGGCACTGAATATCCATATGGACACTATCTGGATAAAGAACTACACATCCATTTGTAAAAAGAAACATATCAATTAGAGAGAAGAATCATAGATGGTAGTTGAAAATTTATCCCTGCCTGCCTTAGTGATAATGAACAAGAGATGGCAAACTGAACACAAAAAATCCTAGAGTGGAAAGGATATGTACGCGGGGGAGGGCAGGGCCTAACCGCGATGCCCACTTTTTATTGTTTTATTTTACAAGGGGAGATGTGTGCCCCCCTTCTTTTACAGTAATTGTGGCCCTGGGGACCCCAGGTCCTGCTCTTTTTGTTTCTTTAAAAAAAAATTTGGAAGGGGGCCACGTGGCTCCCCCTCCAGAGGCCATTTTCGTCCCGAGGACCCCATTCCCCGGGCCATGGCCAGTATCATTTTATTTATTTATATATTTGGAGGGGAGCCACGTGGCCCCCCTCCTTAGGCCATTTATGGCCCCGGGGACCCCATGCCCCGGGGCCGGCCCTATCCATTGGGGACTGTGGGGGATCTCAACGGTCTCGCTGGCTACCCGCCTCCTGCGGGAGCCGGCATTGCTTTTCCACACGGTGAGGTGCTGACATGCAGCTCCCCTAATTGGGAAAACAATTGTGCTTTTCTTCATTGAAGCGAGAGCAGGTTTCCCTGCTCTCGCTTCAATGAAGCAAAGCAGAGTTTGCAATGACAGGGCGGAAGTCGCCTGGCTCCCGCCCTGTCAGGAAAAGTTTAATCTCATTCCCTTGGACAATGTATTCCTCAGAACAACATGTCCCATCAGGCAATTCGGTGGTAAAATTGAGCTGCACCCACTATGAGCAATGATGTAACTTAATTAAAAGAATAAATCAAGGGAAATGAGCCATCCTTGCCTCATTAGCAACAGCCCATGAAGAAGCGGCAGAGTGCCGGGAAACGCGTCAGTAGGAGAAACAGTGGAGAAGCAAAAGATGAGCTGATATGCAAATACAGACAGGATAGTCGGAGCTCCGTTGTGTGCCCTTTCATTGCTTCAGGATCTAATGTTGGATCATTTTATTGCATGGCTACGCTGGCCATGGAGAGGAGCACCATTGCGAGATTTAGAAAGGCTGCTGGGGAATGCATGTCAGCACGGACTTCCAGTATACAATGCAGCTCGCCGTGCCTATCCCCACCCTTCTATAGGAACTATAATTCATGTTGCAACTGTGATGATGCATCAAACTTACTAGAAGGAAAAGTTTTATCTCATTCCCTTGGACAATGTATTCCTTGGAACAGAATGTCCCATCATGCAATTCGTCGTTAACATTGAGCCTCTCCCACTAAGAGCAATGATGTAACCTAATAAAATTAATAAATCAAGGGAAATGAGCCATCCTTGCCTCATTAGCAACAGCCCATGAAGAAGCAGCAGAGTGCAGTGAAACGTGTCAGCAGGAGAAACAATGGGGATGCAAAAGACGAGCTGATATGCAAATACAGACCGGATGGGCGGAGCTCCATTGTGTGCCCTTTCATTGCTTCAGGGCATTTGTTGGATCGTATATATATATATATATACATATATGTATATGTATGTATATATATATATATATATATATATATATATATATATATATATATATATATATATATATACGTATATGTATATGTATATATATATATATATATATATTCACTGAAAAAACCATAGGTTTCACACCGGTTATAGTTAGGAATTAGCATTTAAAAAACCTATTAAATTCACTGAAAAAACCATAGGTTTCACACCAGTTATAGTTAGCTGGAAATTTTACTGATATAAAACCAATGAAATTCCCACGTTATAGTTAGTCGGACTCACTATAACTTGCGCGTGTAATGCCCTGCTGATGACATTACATATTACATCACTCATGACATGGTCAGTGACATCACTTATGACACCATCCAGTGAATGTGTGTCTTTCTAAAAAATAAATATGTTTTATATATGTATATGTAAAGGTCGAGGGAAGAATAAATGTTTAAATTATTGTCTTAATGAATGTTTTTTTCAAAAAGAAATGATTGGATAACTGGCTTATTAAGTGTACCTTAGTGAATACATATATTAGCGAGTAATGTTTAAATATTTAAATATATGTATCAGTGTTTCACTTTGTGAATAACTGGCTGCATGGGTTGATGAGTACCTACATGTGTAGGTATTTGGGTTCTTAGATGTTTTTTTAGTATCAGTATGAGTGTTTCTATGGTTTTATGGGGGTATTACTAATCACATAGATGCATGAATGACTAACTCTCTCTTTGTATGTGTTTAGAAGACACCATATGTGCAGGACTGTATGGGTGGTTGAGTGTGTATAGTTTTATATGCAAATAAATGGATGTTCAATAGTTTATTTGCATGTGTGAGTATGTGTGTGAGTAACTTTTGGATGATTGTCGGTGTGTAACAGGATGTATAGGTGTATCACTACATATGATGAGTGAGTATATGTATGAGTGACTATATAGAACTGTTGGTGAATGAGAGAATGTGTATATAGATGGTGGAATTACTGAATTGGTTGTTGTAACTGGTATGGGTATCTCCATTGTTTTGAAAATGTTAATTTCTATTTTCCAATATGTGTTTTAAGGGTTACATTACACTTAAAGGAGGTTTGTCATCAGTGATGTCATAAGTGATGTCACTGACCATGTCATGAGTGATGTAATATGTAATGTCATCAGCAGGGCATTACACGCGCAAGTTATAGTGAGTCCGACTAACTATAACGTGGGAATTTCATTGGTTTTATATCAGTAAAATTTCCAGCTAACTATAACTGGTGTGAAACCTATGGTTTTTTCAGTGAATTTAATAGGTTTTTTAAATGCTAATTCCTAACTATAACCGGTGTGAAACCTATGGTTTTTTCAGTGAATTTCATAGGTTTTTTAAATGCTAATTCCTAACTATAACTGGTGTGAAACCTATGGTTTTTTCAGTGAATTTCATAGGTTTTTTTAATGCTAATTCCTAACTATAAGTTTCACTTTATAAATAAGACTGTTAGCACTCTAGTTGTTCTTTTTAACACTCTGGTACATTCTGTCATTGGGCTACAGTTGGGCTACATCTAGTTGAAATTTGGGCTACATTTACAATTTTTGGTCTCTGGTGGCCATCTTTGGGCTACATTGGGCTACTTTGGGCTACATTTGGGCTACATTTTGGCTCTAACATATATTAAGCCCAATGTAGCACAATACATATTTTTCTAAAGTTAATTTTTTTACAAACCACTTCAGAATAGGGCTACCTGTCCCTACAATTATCCCTTTTTTTTTTTTTTTAATTTTTTGGGGGAGCGCTCCCGGAGCGCGCCCCGGAGAGCGCCCCGAAAAGCGTATTTCTGAAAAGCGCCCCGAGGCGCGCTCCGGGGAGCGTCCCGTGAGCGCCAATATCGCAAACGAAAACATGATCGTGACGTATCGCGTAGCCGCGACCGCGTGATACGCACGGCGTAAGAGCACCCGGAAGTACTCGAGCGAATACGATCGCACAACGTAAACTTCCGACGCGCTTACGCTGCGCGCCCCCGGGCGCGCCCCGGGCGCGTAGCGTAAGCGCGTCGGGTCATGTGAGCAGAAAATAACACTTTTCATTGGTTCATAACAGTTTTAGTTTCATAATGATGAAGCCCCTGGTCTTGTGACCTGAAAATAACACTTCTCATTGGTTCAGGACAGTTTTTTTTTCTAAATGATGAAAGACCCCACCTTTTTTCCTTATTCTGACTTTGTCCTTTGACTGAGGAAGACCTGTTTGTTGCTCTCTCTACTTTTTTGCTCCAAATAATGGCTTCAGTAGTAGCATCAGCTGGTGCATCTGCCCCACCACCACCACCACAACCACCAAGAGGACCAGCTCCAAATTATATTGGTGGTCAAGAACAGGAGGAGGAGGAAGAGGAAGAGGAGGAGGGGAGAAGAAGATGGCTGCCAGAAGAAAATACCCCATACAAACCCAAACCACACATTGTATGGGAGTTTTTTTCAATCCCAGAGGGGAAAAAAAAGGTGAATGCGCCCAAGGTGACTTGCCTCATCTGCAATGATGAACTTTCACGGGGCAACCCAAACAAAAAATATTCTTTTGGTAACTATACCATGATTCGGCACATGACCAGAAAGCACCCAATCAACTACTCTCGTGCAGAGTTCAGGGAACTGGCCAGTAACCTCCCCCAGTCATCAAGGACCCCCTCCCAAAGAAACCAACCAACTTCATCAGAACCAGAAACATCCGAGGTGATGCCTTGCATTCAGCCGAGATTTGCTGATTTTAAAATCACTTGTTCTGCATGTGGCAAGCTTATCGCCTATGGCGAAAAAAGCGTTAAGCTCATCGTCCTTGCAGGTGATAATCACAAGTGCCCCAAAAAGAAGTAATTTTTTGGGTTTTTTGTTTTTTTGCTCCAGTTGAGCCAGTTTCAATTCCCTTTTTTTGTTTCTCCCCCTAAAAAAATACCAAAAAAAATATAAAACTGTTTTGAAAAGCCAAAAAAAGTTCAAAAAGTTCAAAAAACACAAAAAAATATAAAACAACAAAAAGAAGAAAAAAAAAAAGTTCTTTTTAGAACTACCTCCAATTTCTAAATCAAAACTTCATTTTTTTAAAACTCTGTCACCTTTTTTCATCATAGTACGCTCCCAGGGCCGCTACCTGGTGCGCGCACCGGGCGCTTCCCCCACGCAAAACGAAAAAAAAAAATATTTTAAATGCCCCGCGGGGCCCTTTTATAGCCCCCACATCAAACCTAGGGGGTCAAAGGGGTCTATCCCTGACGCCTTATGGTCAGTTCCCCCTTTGTTTTAGCCACCTCTTATGTCTCGATTTTACCGAGACACAAGATGGCGGCCGCTCTGGACTGTTTCGAATGTTTACAGACACCCGAGAGCCAATCAGCTTTCCATGCGCACCTCGCGTCACGCGCCCGGAGCGCTCCCTGGTGCGCGCACCGGTGCGCTGCTATAGATATATATATTTTTTTTAACCGAAATTACTCAAAATCCACTGCAGCACATATCTTGAGACATAGCAAAGGCACATCGGGCTACCAATCCCTACAATTTTGCCAAATTTGGTGGAAATCCATTCAGCCGTTCGGGTTAAAAGTGAAATCGACCGCCCTATGGAAATTAACATGGGGAAAACGCGTTTTGGGACCCCCCTTTTATCTCGGCCCCCGCTTGACGTATCCCCCCCAAACTTTCAAGGAAGGACCGGAGCTCGACGAGGCCATTTTCAGGAAATTTTCAGGCAGATTCGTCAACCGGTGCCAAAGTTATTCCAAATAGAATTTTGAGATTTAACATTGAAAAAAATCCTAACTATAACTACCTACTGGCGACCGCCAGTAGGTAATATATATATATATATATATATATATATATATATATATATATATATATATATATATATATATATATATATATGCTCGTAATCCTAACTATAACTACCTACTGGCGACCGCCAGTAGGTAATATATATATATATATATATATATATATATATATATATATATATATATAAGCTCGTAATTTGACATTTGATTCTAAAATACAGTCGATGTTGGAACGTGTGACCCCGAGGTGGAAACTCTTCGATTCTTATCGCTATAAATTATGGCAGCTTGGCAGGCAACCTTACAGACAAGTGTAATTATATGCAGCTGAGGGCTTAAGACGCAATGAACGGAAATAACATTATCGGCTCATTTGAGCCTGCTGGGACTTAGATGCCTGACATTCTGAATTATCAGTTCCGATCGGCAGCATGGATTTTTAACACATTTTAAGTGTACAGATTTCACGGGACTATTGTTTGGTTGCAGATTTTACTTGCTTTCAGTTTTCCCACTGTGACGTAATCCCATGCATAAATGTTTTTCAAATTGTCTACTCTAACATGATAATCTCTCAGTCAAGTGTACATATTTCGTGAGTTTTTCATTACGTTATGTTTTACCTGATATGTTGCAACATTCAGCTGTATTGTACAGTCACACACACTTGCATTGTTTTTGGGCTATGGGACGTTTGGTTACACTAGAATGTGTCTTCTATGTCCATTGCAAGGTCCAGTGGGAGGTCCAGTGGGAAGGGCTATTTAACATGCACTAATAATGGCGCCAAACTAGATTGAGAAAGGCCTCTGTGTAGGCTGAAACGTTTCCTGTACCTGGGATTGAGGGCGACATGATGCAATAAACCGATGCCGAATCCTGAACCCACTTTGTGCCTGTGCCTTCTTCCATGGAGTTCTTTTTTATGGGAGCTGGATTTTTTGTACATATATATATATATATATATATATATATATATATATATATATATATATATATATATATATATATATATTACCTACTGGCGGTCGCCAGTAGGTATATATAGTTAGGATGTTTTCTCTATGGGATTTTTGAAAATTCTATGTCTAATAACTTTGGCGTTTGTGGACGGAATTGGCTGAAATTTTCAGGACAATGGAACATTTTGTTTCTGAGCAGCCCCTGACAATTTGGGGGGGTTTCATCAAGGGGGGGCCGAGAAAAAAGGGGGGTCCCAAAACGCGTTTTTCCCATGTTAATTTCCATAGGGCGGTTGGCCTCACTTTTAGCTCGAACGGCTGAATGGATTTGCACGAAACTTGGCAAAATTGTAGGGACTGTTAGCCCGATGTGCCTTTGCTAGGTCTCAATATATGTGCTCCAGTGGATTTTGAGTAATTTAGGTTCAAAAAAAGATATATATCTGGGCGGAGCCTAACCACACATCTGATCTGATTGGCTGTCAGCACTTCATCCAAGAAGTGTTGGCAGCCATCTTGGGACCAATATACATGATAGCACCTCATTAAAAAGCATTGTAGTTAATAGAGGGTTTTAGGACTTTAGTTACATTATAAATCATTTGTTGATGGTACCATACTCGTTTTAGGAATTGTGGTGGGTTCTAAGGTGATTTTACCATGTGAAAAAACCTTCTGCTGTGATATCATGAATATTGTTTGAAAGAAAACTAATATCTCATGATTTTCCCACAGTGGTTTGGAAGGGGATCTATAAGCTAAACTGAAAGCATATTTTCTGTAAATTCACATTATCTTTCTCAGTCATGTGAAAATGAAGTCTGACATTCTCAGTAAAACATGTACATCCAAAAAGGACAGAGACTGTCAGTTGATTCCTTTGTGTTCTACTGCAGCCTCCTAGAGTGTTCTAAAGAACAACTAGAGCGCTAACAGTCCTACTTATTACAAAGGTATGGCACACCTGAAGCCATCTTGATTGGAATAAAGTGGTAACTCTTAAAACATTTAATTTAAAAAGAAACAACATGAGGGGGTATATTTTGCCATAGAAAGTATGATTAGTGCTGCAGAATGAAAAATTAGGGCACATTTTGAGTGACTTCTCAAATCCTTTTCTATTTCATTAAAACATTCTGACATGCAGTCTCCCAAAATGGCCACCAGAGACAAAAGAGCCCAAATGTAGCCCAAATATCACCCAGATGTAGCCCAAGTATAGCCCAATGACAGAATGTCCCAGAGTGTTCTAAAGAACAACTAGAGCGCTAACAGTCCTACTTATTACAAAGGTATGGCACACCTGAAGCCATCTTGATTGGAATAAAGTGGTAACTCTTAAAACATTTAATTTAAAAAGAAACAACATGAGGGGGTATATTTTGCCATAGAAAGTATGATTAGTGCGGCAGAATGAAAAATTAGGGCACATTTTGAGTGACTTCTCAAATCCTTTTCTATTTCATTAAAACATTCTGACATGCAGTCTCCCAAAATGGCCACCAGAGACAAAAGAGCCCAAATGTAGCCCAAATATCACCCAGATGTAGCCCAAGTATAGCCCAATGACAGAATGTCCCAGAGTGTTCTAAAGAACAACTAGAGCGCTAACAGTCCTACTTATTACAAAGGTATAGCACACCTGGAGCCATCGTGATGGGAATAAAGTGGTACCTCTTAAAACATTTAATTTAAAAAGGAACAAAATGAGGGGGTATATTATGCAATAGAAGGTATTATTAGTGCTGCAGAAAGAAAAATTAGGGCACATTTTGAGTGACTTTTCAAATCCTCTTCTATTTCATTAAAAAATTCTGACATGCAGTCTCCCAAAATGGCCACCAGAGACAAAAGAGCCCAAATGTAGCCCAAATATCACCCAGATGTAGCCCAAGTATAGCCCAATGACAGAATGTCCCAGAGTGTTCTAAAGAACAACTAGAGCGCTAACAGTCCTACTTATTACAAAGGTATGGCACACCTGAAGCCATCTTGATTGGAATAAAGTGGTAACTCTTAAAACATTTAATTTAAAAAGGAACAAAATGAGGGGGTATATTTTGCCATATGAATTATGATTAGTGCTGCAGAAAGAAAAATTAGGGCACATTTTGAGTGACTTCTCAAACCCTCTTCAATTTCATTAAAAAATTCTGACATACAGTCTCCCAAGATGGCCACCAGAGACAAAAGAGCCTAAATGTAGCCCAAATATCACCCAGATGTACCCCAAGTATAGCCCAATGACAGAATGTCCCAGAGTGTTCTAAAGAACAACTAGAGCGCTAACAGTCTTACTTATGACAAAAGTATGGCACACCAGAAGCCATCTTGATTGGAATGAAGTGGTAAGTCTGAAAACACTCAATTTAAAAAGGAACAACATGAGGGGGTTAATTTTGCCATAGAAAGTATGTTTAGTGCTTCAGAAAGAAAAATTAGGGATCATTTTGAGTGACTTCTCAAATCCTCTTCTATTTCATTAAAAAAATTCTGACATGCAGACTGAAACATGCACTTTGAATATCAGCAGCAGACGTCCCTGGTGAGCAGTAGCTTTACTACAGTGATCTAATGTGCAACTAGAGTGCTAACATTCAGAATTTATGGGAAATGTGTGACACATCTGAATGCCTTCTTGATGGAACCAAAGTAAACAAGCATTGAAAATGCAATAGATCTCGCCCTCGTTTAAGTTAAAGCCATTCTGTTTGTAATGAGGTGGCTTTTTAGCTTTGCTTTTATTAGTGTTTTTTCAACTTTCATGTAAATAACATGCATCTGTATGCA
This sequence comes from Lissotriton vulgaris, assembly GCF_964263255.1. Lineage (NCBI taxonomy): Eukaryota > Metazoa > Chordata > Amphibia > Caudata > Salamandridae > Lissotriton > Lissotriton vulgaris. Next base: position 443,993,050 of record NC_141697.1, on the reverse strand, counting down.
TATAAGTATATGTATGCATGCATTTATGTTTGTATTTATATAGATATACAGATGATATATGTTTATATATGTATGTATATATATATATTCACTGAAAAAACCATAGGTTATAGACCATATATAGTTAGGAATTAGCATTTACAAAACCTTGAAAATTCACTGAAAAAACCATAGGTTATAGACCATATATAGTTAGGAATTAGCATTTACAAAACCTTGAAAATTCACTGAAAAAACCATAGGTTATAGACCATATATAGTTAGGAATTCGCATTTACAAAACCTTATTTTACTCAAACAAAACCATTGAAATTCCATATATAGTTAGTTGCACTAACTATATATCGCGCACCCGCAATCCACTGCTGATGATGTCACATATTACATCATTCATGACATGGTCAGTGACATCACTGATGACATCACTGATGACATCTCAAATAACATCACTGATGACATCACTGATGACAACATCCAGTGACTGTATGTTTCTGTAAAGTTAAAATATGTCTTACATATTGAAGAATGAGTGGATGTATAAGTGTCTGGATGAAGGATTTAGTAGGTGCATGACTGACTGTATGAGTGAGTGATTAAATGTGTCTCACTGAGTGCATGGGTTAGTGACTAAACTGTCTTAATTTGTGCATCATTATGTTTGTTGTTCTGTAAACTGTTGCATGTGTTGATAAGTAGCTATATGAGTAACTATATGGGTTATTGATTGGTTGCCCAAGTATTTGTATGGGAGACTGAGTGTGTGTGTGGGTGGCTGGGAGGTGTATGACTCTGTGCATAGATGTGTGAGCAGTTGATTCACTAGATGTATGGTTTCAAAAGTGCATGTGGAAACAGCTGTATGGGCGGTTGACTGTGTGCATGAGTGTATTGGTGAGTGAATGGATATCTCAGTGCTACATGTCAAAGTAAGTACATATGTAAAACACAGTACATGTGAGAGTTGACATATATAAATAACTGTGCATAAGAGCCAGTGAATGTGTGAGTGGCTGTATGGATCATTGTGAACTTGTATCAGGGATTGTATAAGAGAGTAAATATGTGTTAGTATATGTTTGAATAAGTAAAGTTTGTATAACTGTATAGTTGAGGAAATGGAGGTGTGATTGATTCTTTGCATGACTGACTAGGTGTGTGAGTAACTCCATGGATGAGTGACAGTCTGTGAGTGTCTGTTTACACTGATTGTATCTAAGGTTATATTAGAGTCTGAAGAGGTTCATCGTATTATCACATGAATGATATCATCAGTGATGCGATCAGTAATGTCAAATAAGATGTCATCAGTGATGTCATCAGTGATGTCATTTGAGATGTCATCAGTGATGTCATTTGAGATGTCATCAGTGATGTCATTTGAGATGTCATCAGTGATGTCATCAGTGATGTCACTGACCATGTCATGAATGATGTAATATGTGACATCATCAGCAGTGGATTGCGGGTGCGCGATATATAGTTAGTGCAACTAACTATATATGGAATTTCAATGGTTTTGTGTGAGTAAAATAAGGTTTTGTAAATGCGAATTCCTAACTATATATGGTCTATAACCTATGTTTTTTTCAGTGAATATATATATATATATATATATATATATATATATATATATATATATATATATATATATATATATATATATATATATATATATATATATATACATATATATATATATATATATAAACGCTCCGAGTTTGTCCCAAACTTGAAAATGCACTCCAACTCTCACCATTGACGGGTGAAAGCAGAGACAGCATACCGCAGGTCGCAGCGGCATAGGGTCTTCCTGTCTGCTCAGTTCTTGACGCCTGACGCGTTTCAGTGCCTCCGCACTTCATCAGAGGCGTGGTCTTCACATGCCCATCCATTTAAATGCAAAACATCCAATGAGCGGCTAGGTTGAGCCCAGATGGAATTCTGGGACATGTGGTTTTGGTTGCGGCATGTTGTGCTGCTCACGATCCCTTGTGAAAGTTCCCATGTGAGGCTCAGTAACATCTAGAGTCCCATGGCCCCCACTTTAGCGAGGTGGTGCATTTTCTGCGGCTGGACGACCGCAATATATAAACGCTCCGAGTTTGTCCCAAACTTGAAAATGCACTCCAACTCTCACCATTGACGGGTGAAAGCAGAGACAGCATACAGCAGGTCGCAGCGGCATAGGGTCTTCCTGTCTGCTCAGTTCTTGACGCCTGACGCGTTTCAGTGCCTCCGCACTTCATCAGAGGCGTGGTCTTCACATGCCCATCCATTTAAATGCAAAACATCCAATGAGCGGCTCGGTTGAGCCCAGATGGAATTCTGGGACATGTGGTTTTGGTTGCGGCATGTTGTGCTGCTCACGATCCCTTGTGAAAGTTCCCATGTGAGGCTCAGTAACATCTAGAGTCCCATGACCCCCACTTTAGCGAGGTGGTGCCCCGAGTCAGTTTCAAAAGTAGGCTGACATGGGGGAACTTTTTGGCCGAAAATGCAGTAATTGCGTGGACACTCACAGCAGGTTTTTAATCACCGCCCACTGGAGGGTAAACAAACACAACCGTCGGAACCCCATGTCCCAAAATGCAGCGCAAAAAGAAGTCCCACAATACAACGCAAAAAGGAAGTGATTAAAAAGGCACTAGCGGACGAAGTGAAATAATACCAAAACATCGGATTGGGGAACGGACGGTATGTCTATCAGGTGCAGGACACATCTTGAAAAAGTTTCCTGGAAGAAACGAAACGCGTCGAAAAAGTCCTAATCCTGCTGTCCAATAAAACAAATGGCTTTTAAATGTAAGTTCCGTGTGCGACTCAATTTCTCTTCAGATGGGGAGATAGTTTGGACACATTCATCGGCTTGGTTCTGCCGAAGAGTAACGCACCATCAGAAGAGCGCCCACGCTCTCCAGACCCGAACCGAAGTGTTGGAGTTGATGAGACAGACATGGAGAGAGGTGCCGCCGAGGACTGGACCCCGGTATTGGCCCCGAGTCAGTTTCAAAAGTAGGCTGACATGGGGGAACTTTTTGGCCGAAAATGCAGTAATTGCGTGGACACTCACAGCAGGTTTTTAATCACCGCCCACTGGAGGGTAAACAAACACAACCGTCGGAACCCCATGTCCCAAAATGCAGCGCAAAAAGAAGTCCCACAATACAACGCAAAAAGGAAGTGATTAAAAAGGCACTAGCGGACGAAGTGAAATAATACCAAAACATCGGATTGGGGAACGGACGGTATGTCTATCAGGTGCAGGACACATCTTGAAAAAGTTTCCTGGAAGAAACGAAACGCGTCGAAAAAGTCCTAATCCTGCTGTACAATAAAACAAATGGCTTTTAAATGTAAGTTCCGTGTGCGACTCAATTTCTCTTCAGATGGGGAGATAGTTTGGACACATTCATCGGCTTGGTTCTGCCGAAGAGTAACGCACCACCAGAAGAGCGCCCACGCTCTCCAGACCCGAACCGAAGTGTTGGAGTTGATGAGACAGACATGGAGAGAGGTGCCGCCGAGGACTGGACCCCGGTATTGGCCCCGAGTCAGTTTCAAAAGTAGGCTGACATGGGGGAACTTTTTGGCCGAAAATGCAGTAATTGCGTGGACACTCACAGCAGGTTTTTAATCACCGCCCACTGGAGGGTAAACAAACACAACCGTCGGAACCCCATGTCCCAAAATGCAGCGCAAAAAGAAGTCCCACAATACAACGCAAAAAGGAAGTGATTAAAAAGGCACTAGCGGACGAAGTGAAATAATACCAAAACATCGGATTGGGGAACGGACGGTATGTCTATCAGGTGCAGGACACATCTTGAAAAAGTTTCCTGGAAGAAACGAAACGCGTCGAAAAAGTCCTAATCCTGCTGTCCAATAAAACAAATGGCTTTTAAATGTAAGTTCCGTGTGCGACTCAATTTCTCTTCAGATGGGGAGATAGTTTGGACACATTCATCGGCTTGGTTCTGCCGAAGAGTAACGCACCACCAGAAGAGCGCCCACGCTCTCCAGACCCGAACCGAAGTGTTGGAGTTGATGAGACAGACATGGAGAGAGGTGCCGCCGAGGACTGGACCCCGGTATTGGCCCCGAGTCAGTTTCAAAAGTAGGCTGACATGGGGGAACTTTTTGGCCGAAAATGCAGTAATTGCGTGGACACTCACAGCAGGTTTTTAATCACCGCCCACTGGAGGGTAAACAAGCACAACCGTCGGAACCCCATGTCCCAAAATGCAGCGCAAAAAGAAGTCCCACAATACAACGCAAAAAGGAAGTGATTAAAAAGGCACTAGCGGACGAAGTGAAATAATACCAAAACATCGGATTGGGGAACGGACGGTATGTCTATCAGGTGCAGGACACATCTTGAAAAAGTTTCCTGGAAGAAACGAAACGCGTCGAAAAAGTCCTAATCCTGCTGTCCAATAAAACAAATGGCTTTTAAATGTAAGTTCCGTGTGCGACTCAATTTCTCTTCAGATGGGGAGATAGTTTGGACACATTCATCGGCTTGGTTCTGCCGAAGAGTAACGCACCACCAGAAGAGCGCCCACGCTCTCCAGACCCGAACCGAAGTGTTGGAGTTGATGAGACAGACATGGAGAGAGGTGCCGCCGAGGACTGGACCCCGGTATTGGCCCCGAGTCAGTTTCAAAAGTAGGCTGACATGGGGGAACTTTTTGGCCGAAAATGCAGTAATTGCGTGGACACTCACAGCAGGTTTTTAATCACCGCCCACTGGAGGGTAAACAAACACAACCGTCGGAACCCCATGTCCCAAAATGCAGCGCAAAAAGAAGTCCCACAATACAACGCAAAAAGGAAGTGATTAAAAAGGCACTAGCGGACGAAGTGAAATAATACCAAAACATCGGATTGGGGAACGGACGGTATGTCTATCAGGTGCAGGACACATCTTGAAAAAGTTTCCTGGAAGAAACGAAACGCGTCGAAAAAGTCCTAATCCTGCTGTCCAATAAAACAAATGGCTTTTAAATGTAAGTTCCGTGTGCGACTCAATTTCTCTTCAGATGGGGAGATAGTTTGGACATATATATATATATATATATATATATATATATATATATATATTACCTACTGGCGGTCGCCAGTAGGTATATATAGTTAGGATTTTTTTCCTATGGGATTTCTGAAAATTCTATGTCGAATAACTTTGGCGTTTGTGGACGGAATTGGCTGAAATCTTCAGGAAAATGGCACATTTTGTTTCTGAGCAGCCCCCGAAAATGTGGAGGGGTTTCGTCAAGGGGGGGCCGAGAAAAAAGGGGGGTCCCAAAACACGTTTTTCCCATTCATTTTTCCATAGGGAGGTTGGAATCACTTTTAGCTTGAACGGCTGAATGGATTTACACGAAACTTGGCAAAATTGGAGATATGGTTTGCCCGACGTGCCTTTGCTATGTCTCAATATATGTGCTCCAGTGGATTTTGAGAAATTAACGTTTTAAAAAACAGATATATCTGTGACAGCGCTCCGGTTAGCGCCCCGGTTCGCAAACCTGACGCGTAACGGAACTTCGCGAAGTGAAGCTGATTGGCTCTCCGGTGTCTGTCAACATTCTAAACAGTCCAGAACGGCCGCCATATTGTGTCTCGGTAGGATCGAGACACAAAAGGTGGCAAAAATGAGCATAAGGGGGCAGAGTACATCCTCCCTGACCCCCTAGGTTTGATGAGGAGGCTTTAAAAGGGCCCCGCGGGGATAAAAAAAAAGATTTTATTATCGTTTTTTTGCGGGGGGAGCGCCCGGAACGCGCACCGGGAAGCGGTCCGGGGAGCGTAATATATGGAAAAAAGAATGAAAGAATGTTCAAATATTGTATGTTTATTGATTGTTCTTTTTGTTGTATTTTTTTTTATGTAAGTACCAACATGTAGGTACCAATGCAGAGTCTAAAAATAAATATACACCGTTTCCTTTGTAGATATCTTGCATGTTGTTTCAGAAGTTATTGTGGTATATGGAATTTATAGCATATTCTGTGAGGAAAGCAGAAAGAACATGGAGGAAGGAGATGATAAAGAGATGTTAAATACACATTGGAGATAATATAGTGGGAGAAAGGAAGTAACTATGAGCAAACTTACTATGTAACACAAAAAAGTTGCACAGTATATTTTAAGTCTCAGTTTATATTTTATCTTTTTGGGTACTATTTCATAATTTTCATATTAAAAAGAATAATGTCTCAAACAATTTTACCTTTTAAAATTTAAATTTATTGTTCTAATTTTTCAAAATCTAAGAGAATTTGTAACATTAAATCATCAGGAATGTCCTCCTTTTCATTCCAACAATCACATTCACATTCTTCAGCACATTTTAATAATTCTTGGTCTTCTGATTCATCCATAAAGTCTAGTTCTTCTTTTTCTTGGTTTGGATTGCTTTCAATCTTAATTTCAAATGAAATTGTATTTTCTTTTTGCTGTGCTTCCATTTTCTTGCTGTAAATTGCATAAAAATAAATATATCAGCGGAGATAGGGCACTGTTGGGTTTAAGTTCAGACAGGTGCTTGTGAGTTTTTAACAGTGACGTAATCTTTGGGCAGTGCATGGTTTCAGGCAGGAAGTAGAACTATTAAAAAGTGCGTGTGATGAAGCCTAAGTAAATTCATAATTATACCACAGAAGACTAACTCAAACAATAATTTAAATAATTAAGTCTTTCTCAATGACTAACTCTTATAGAGGGACAGTATGTAACTATCTGAAAACGTTTTCCTTATTTAATTTAAAGTGCATAACATAGTTCTCCTTTCAAATTTTTTAAATTATATCTTACCTTTGAAAAAGAAGTTAAAGTTGACAGTGAAAATGCTCTTGAAATGTACTTCAGGAAGTAGTAGTCAAAATGGCTGTGTTTCTCTCTCTTTCTTTATATATATTCAGGTACATAACCAATCAAATAATAGTAGAAAATGAAAGTAACATTTTAATTGGTTGTCAATTCTAACACTTCATATGTGTTTCTGTCATGTAATTTACCTCAGGATATTTAGTCAGGCCTACAGCATAATTTTCTCAATGGAATTCCATCAAATTTGGGTAAATGGTAGGGACTGCTATGTAGTAGGGCCTATTCTATATTTGATGAAAGTGTCTCTAGTGGTTTTCCTGTAAATTACTTTCCCACCTTTTTTTAGCGAGCGCTCACCGGTGCGCGCCCCGGTACGTGTACCGGCAGCGTTACGGGAGTCCTCCATTTTGTGTGTCGGTAGAATTGAGACACAAGATGGAGGGGAAACAATGTTCGGAATGGGTAGAACGGGGCACGGTAGACACTTTCTGACCCTCTAGGTTTTCTGAGGGGGGCTTAGGACGCTCATATAGCCCAAAAAAAATGTTTAAAAAATCGCGCGGGGAGCGCCCGGTACACGCACCGGTAAGCGAACCGGGGAGCGTACTTTGGTGAAAAATAGTGAAAAAAGTTAGAAAAAGATAAACGTTTTGAACGATCAGAGGTAGGGTAGCTCAGAAAACAGCTATTGGGTTCTGTGGCTGATTTAGGTACCTACAAGTAGGTTTCAATGCACAGTTTAAAATTCAGGAGGAATATTCTATTCCCCTCATCTTGAGAAGTGCACACCATCTCCTCTGTAGATGTCTTGCATGTTGTAACGCAAGTTATTGTTGTATATTGAACCCATTCTAAAGTCTCTCATGTAAGCAGAAACAGATTTATTCACATGTTTCCGTGCCTTCTCAAATTGTGGACAAAATTGGTTGGAACAGTTCCATTTCTGTCTTTGGCATATATTGGAATATACTAAGGCAGTTTGGGGAAAAAGTGTCATCAATTGATCAAAGGTGTCCTTTAAAAGCATTTCCAGACCAACCCCAGTCATAGTCCCAAAATCATTTCCACCACAGTGCACTATTAAGAGGTCAGGGTTTGGCAGATGCATAAAAAATTATAATAAAAACATATAAAATATATTTTTGCATTAAAATAAGAATACATTTTACAGCTTTTGATATTTGCTATTAAAAAAACATTGAAATTCACTGAAAAAACCATAGGTTATAGACCATATATAGTTAGGAATTAGCATTTACTAAACCTTAAAAATTCACTGAAAAAACCATAGGTTATAGACCATATATAGTTAGGGATTAACATTTACAAAACCTTATTTTACTCGCACAAAACCATTGAAATTCGCATATATAGTTAGTTGCACTAACTATATATCGCGCACCCGCAATCCACTGCTGATGATGTCACATATTACATCATTCATGACATGGTCAGTGACATCACTGATGACATCACTGATGACATCTCAAATGACATCACTGATGACATCACTGATGACATCTCATTTGACATCACTGATGACATCACTGATTACATCATTCATGTGATAATACGATGCACCTCCTCACACTCTAATATAACCTTTAATACATCGAGTGTTAAATACAGACTACCATTCTTGAAACCATTGACACATCAATACCAGTTACTACATAGGCACCCACTGATTCCTAGGTCTACACACACATCCACTCATTCACCCATACAATCACTCATACATACAGTCACTCATCAATGCAACACTATCATATGCACTCATACACCTATGCAGACACTCACACACTGCCACTCATCCATGGAGTTACTCACACACCTAGTCAGTCATGTAAAGAATCAATCACACTTCCATGTCCTCATCTATATAGTTATACACACAACACCTTACTTATTCAAACATATACTAACACATACTTACTCTCTTATACAATCACTGATACAAGTACACATTGATCTGCACAGAGTCACACACCTTCCAGCCAGCCACACACACACTCAGTCTCCCATACAAATACTTGGGCAACCAAACAATAACCCATATAGCCACTCATATACCTACTGATCAACACATGCAGCAGCTTACACAACAACAGACATACTGATGCACACATTCACACAGTTTAGTCACTAACCTATGCATTCAGTAAGACACATTTAATCACTCACTCATACAGTCAGTCACGCACCTACTAAATCCTTCATCCAGACACTTATACATGCACTCATTCTTCAATATGTAAAACATATTTAAACTTTCCAGAAAAACAGTCACTGGGTGATGTCATCAGTGATGTCATTTGAGATGTCATCAGTGATGTCATTTGAGATGTCATCAGTGATGTCATCAGTGATGTCACTGACCATGTCATGAATGATGTAATATGTGACATCATCAGCAGTGGATTGCGGGTGCGCGATATATAGTTAGTGCAACTAACTATATATGCGAATTTCAATGGTTTTGTGCGAGTAAAATAAGGTTTTGTAAATGCTAATCCCTAACTATATATGGTCTATAACCTATGGTTTTTTCAGTGAATATATATATATATATAATTATATATATATATCTATATATATATATATATATATATATATATATATATATATATATATATATATATATACATATATATATATATATATATATTTATATATATATAATCACTTAAAAAACCATAGGTTTCAGGCCTCATATAGTTAGGAATTAGCATTTAAAAAACCATTGAAATTGCTCCTATATAGTTAGTTGTACTAACTATATTTCACGCACCCGGAATCCACTGCTGATGATGTCACATATTACATCATTCATGACATGGTCAGTAAATCGAGGGGTACGCGCACAGTACGCGTACCGTACGCGTACGGTGCGCCTACCCCGCAATTTGTTTTTCTTTTTTTTTTTTTTTTGCTCTTGGGGATCCTTTTCGGTCCCTCTGAGAAGGACTAGAGGGTTGGGGGATCTCTACCCTGTCCCCTTTTCGTGTTTTCCACTCTTGTTTTGGGCTCTCTTGTGCCTCAGTTCTCCTGAAAAACAAAATGGTGGCCAACAGTTCCTGGTTTGGACAGTTTGGAATGTTGACAGTCGACTACCAGCCAATCAGAAACTCGCTCGCGCACGTAAGTGTACGCGCACGTACGCGTACGGTACACGTAACATACGCATACGGTGCGTGTACGGTGAGCGCATATAGATATATAATTTGCTAACAGGAAGACTCACCGACGTGACGGGAACGGCTTAGCCCAGCACCCGGCTGCCATCTCAGCTCCAGCACGCCGTGAGGTGAACGGCCAGCGAAAAACCACAATTCCCAGGTGCCCCAGTGGCAGAGGCGCACCTGGGACGTCACACACAGCGCCCGGAGGCGCCAACAAATAGCGGAGCGCCGAGCGCTCTGTGGGGGTGTTTGCTAACAGGAAGACTCACCGCTGTGACGGGAACGGCTTAGCCCAGCACCCAGCTGCCATCTCAGCTCCAGCGCGCCGTGAGGTGAACGGCCAGCGAAAAACCACAATTCCCAGGTGCCCCAGTGGCAGAGGCGCACCTGGGACGTCACACACAGCGCCCGGAGGCGCCAACAAAGAGCGTAATGCCTCCCGTCCTGCGGGACGCGCGCGGGCGGTGCCGGGCTGGGCCCGGGCAGAGGGCGGGCCGTCTGTGGCCGTCCGGGGCAGGAGGAGGCAGGGCAGGGCCACGCCATTTACATCACCATCGCCCCTCCACTACCTAAGGTACTGTGTCTCTACGATCAATTACAATGGGGAAGATGAAATCTATGGAGGGTGTTATAGATGTGCCAAGCACCCGGGTAAAAAGGAGAAAATCTAAGAAAGCTACAAAAGTCACAAAAGTACCCAAACATGCGGGAGAAAACTGTGTCATGTAACGCATCAAAGAACTTATTGAAGATTGTAGCCTCATTCTCACATCCAAGCCACCGTTAGAGAACACTTTGATAGATATGGATGGGGATGATGTAATTGACTCAACGCAAAAGAAAGTCAAACAGGGTGTGTACTGACAGGCTTTTTGTTTCTATTTCTGAGTGATGGTGACTTTAAGCTTGCTACCATCCTAGATCCCTATTCTTAGCTTGTTTTGGTCCTTTTCAGGCCTCTTTTCAGACCTAGAAGCATAAACTAGAGGATAGCCGCTTTATGTGATGATAGATCCCTTATTCCTGACTCTAATCCATCTATTGCCTATTGGCTTTAACATAATTATGTGTCCTTTCATCATTCTACCTATAGTAGAGGGCGGATCCTGTAGTTCTGACTTTATATTACCTATTGGTAGGGTTTGTGTATAGAGCTATGTGTCTATTTCATCCTTTTTGGGCCTACAAGACCCAGAACCAGAGAGACTCCATTTTGCTTTCTGCCTCTGCAGATTGAGATGCATGTAGGTCAAGTGTGATGTTTTAGTTATGAGGTATTGTTCGCTCTTTGCAAACTAGAGAGAACCGGCCGGAGCTGAATCTTATCAAGAAGTGTCCCTGGGGCTCAAGTCTCTAGACGAAACAAGCAGCTGATCACTGTGAGAGCATCTGGAGCAGGGAGCCTGGTACATGGATTTGGTGGGAGGAGGCTAATGGCTGGAACTTTCCACTAGGGGAGAGCATTCCCTATTAGCGAAGTGCAGAAAGGCAGAGTGTTCAGTCGGTTTTTGGAATGGTAGAGTGCAGATGGTGTTTGGAGCTGAGGAGAGAAGTCAGATGGTGTTTGGAGCTGAAGAGAGAAGTCAGATGATTTTTAGAGCTGAAGAAAGCAGTCAGAAGCATTTGTGGGCAGAAGCAGATACTTTTCAGAAGGAGTTGTGATCAGTTGGAGCAGGCAGTTAACAGCTGGAGTTTGGAGTGATACCTTTTGGAAGAGACTGAAGTTATATCGTGGATTAATCTGTGGGAGCAGCTGGAGTGAGTTGGACATTGGAGCTAGAACAATCAGATAGAATGAAGAAGCTAGTGGAGCAAACAGTTATCAGAGCGGGAGAAACTATATCATTAGACTGAAGTTGGAAGGTGAAGACAGTTCGTGGGAGGTAGGAATCCAGTGCAGAATGATCGGCGCAGATGTGTGTCCAAAAGTGCAGGGGAGAATCTGAGATGAGCCAAGGCACAGACGAGAGAGGAACCCAGATGACAGTTAGAACCAGACTTCATAATAATCAGGTGATATCTGTCCTGTTATATTAGTGCCCATATATATATATATATATATATATATATATATATATATATATATATATATATACATTACCTACTGGCGGTCGCCAGTAGGTATATATAGTTAGGATTTTTTCTCTATGGGATTTTTGAAAATTCTATGTCTAATAACTTTGGCGTTTGTGGACGGAATTGGCTGAAATTTTCAGGAAAATGGAACATTTTGTTTCTGAGCAGCCCCTGACAATTTGGGGGGGTTTCATCAAGGGGGGGCCGAGAAAAAAGGGGGGTCCCAAAACGTGTTTTTCCCATGTTAATTTCCATAGGGCGGTTGGCCTCACTTTTAGCTCGAACGGCTGAATGGATTTGCACGAAACTTGGCAAAATTGTAGGGACTGTTAGCCCGATGTGCCTTTGCTAGGTCTCAATATATGTGCTCCAGTGGATTTTGAGTAATTTAGGTTCAAAAAAAGATATATATCTGGGCGGAGCCTAACCACACATCTGATCTGATTGGCTGTCAGCACTTCATCCAAGAAGTGTTGGCAGCCATCTTGGGACCAATATACATGATAGCACCTCATTAAAAAGCATTGTAGTTAATAGAGGGTTTTAGGACTTTAGTTACATTATAAATCATTTGTTGATGGTACCATACTCGTTTTAGGAATTGTGGTGGGTTCTAAGGTGATTTTACCATGTGAAAAAACCTTCTGCTGTGATATCATGAATATTGTTTGAAAGAAAACTAATGTCTCATGATTTTCCCACAGTGGTTTGGAAGGGGATCTATAAGCTAAACTGAAAGCATATTTTCTGTAAATTCACATTATCTTTCTCAGTCATGTGAAAATGAAGTCTGACATTCTCAGTAAAACATGTACATCCAACAAGGACAGAGACTGTCAGTTGATTCCTTTGTGTTCTACTGCAGCCTCCTAGAGTGTTCTAAAGAACAACTAGAGTTCTAACAGTCCTACTTATTACAAAGGTATGGCACACCTGAAGCCATCTTGATTGGAATAAAGTGGTAACTCTTAAAACATTTAATTTAAAAAGAAACATGAGGGGGTATATTTTGCCATAGAAAGTATGATTAGTGCTGCAGAATGAAAAATTAGGGCACATTTTGAGTGACTTCTCAAATCCTTTTCTATTTCATTAAAACATTCTGACATGCAGTCTCCCAAAATGGCCACCAGAGACAAAAGAGCCCAAATGTAGCCCAAATATCACCCAGATGTAGCCCAAGTATAGCCCAATGACAGAATGTCCCAGAGTGTTCTAAAGAACAACTAGAGCGCTAACAGTCCTACTTATTACAAAGGTATAGCACACCTGGAGCCATCGTGATGGGAATAAAGTGGTAACTCTTAAAACATTTAATTTAAAAAGGAACAAAATGAGGGGGTATATTATGCAATAGAAGGTATTATTAGTGCTGCAGAAAGAAAAATTAGGGCACATTTTGAGTGACTTCAAATCCTCTTCTATTTCATTCAAAAATTCTGACATGCAGTCTCCCAAAATGGCCACCAGAGACAAAAGAGCCCAAATGTAGCCCAAATATCACCCAGATGTAGCCCAAGTATAGCCCAATGACAGAATGTCCCAGAGTGTTCTAAAGAACAACTAGAGCGCAAACAGTCTTACTTATGACAAAAGTATGGCACACCAGAAGCCATCTTGATTGGAATGAAGTGGTAAGTCTGAAAACACTCAACTTAAAAAGGAACAACATGAGGGGGTTAATTTTGCCATAGAAAGTATGATTAGTGCTTCAGAAAGAAAAATTAGGGATCATTTTGAGTGACTTCTTAAATCCTCTTCTATTTCATTAAAAAAATTCTGACATGCAGACTGAAACATGCACTTTGAATACCAGCAGCAGATGTCCCTGGTGAGCAGTAGCTTTACTACAGTGATCTAATGTGCAACTAGAGTGCTAACATTCAGAATTTATGGCAAATGTGTGACACATCTGAATGCCTTCTTGATGGAACCAAAGTAAACAAGCATTGAAAATGCAATAGATCTCGCCCTCGTTTAAGTTAAAGCCATTCTGTTTGTAATGAGGTGGCTTTTTAGCTTTGCTTTTATTAGTGTTTTTTCAACTTTCATGTAAATAACATGCATCTGTATGCATATAAGTATATGTATGCATGCATTTATGTTTGTATTTATATAGATATACAGATGATATATGATCATATATGTATGTATATATATATATTCACTGAAAAAACCATAGGCTGTAGACCATATATAGTTAGGAATTAGCATTTACAAAACCATGAAAATTCACTGACAAAACCATAGGTTATAGACCATATATAGTTAGGAATTAGCATTTACAAAACCTTGAAAATTCACTGAAAAAACCATAGGTTATAGACCATATATAGTTAGGAATTCGCATTTACAAAACCTTATTTTACTCACACAAAACCATTGAAATTCCATATATAGTTAGTTGCACTAACTATATATCGCGCACCCGCAATCCACTGCTGATGATGTCACATATTACATCATTCATGACATGGTCAGTGACATCACTGATGACATCACTGATGACATCTCAAATGACATCACTGATGACATCTCAAATGACATCACTGATGACATCACTGATGACATCACTGATGACATCTCATTTGACATTACTGATCACATCACTGATGATATCATTCATGTGATAATACGATGAACCTCTTCAGACTCTAATATAACCTTAGATACAATCAGTGTAAACAGACACTCACAGACTGTCACTCATCCATGGAGTTACTCACACACCTAGTCAGTCATGCAAAGAATCAATCACACCTCCATTTCCTCAACTATACAGTTATACAAACTTTACTTATTCAAACATATACTAACACATATTTACTCTCTTATACAATCCCTGATACAAGTTCACAATGATCCATACAGCCACTCACACATTCACTGGCTCTTATGCACAGTTATTTATATATGTCAACTCTCACATGTACTGTGTTTTACATATGTACTTACTTTGACATGTAGCACTGAGATATCCATTCACTCACTAATACACTCATGCACACAGTCAACCGCCCATACAGCTGTTTCCACATGCACTTTTGAAACCATACATCTAGTGAATCAACTGCTCACACATCTATGCACAGAGTCATACACCTCCCAGCCACCCACACACACACTCAGTCTCCCATACAAATACTTGGGCAAGTAATCAATAACCCATATAGTTACTCATATAGCTACTTATCAACACATGCAACAGTTTACAGAACAACAGACATAATGATGCACAAATTAAGACAGTTTAGTCACTAACCCATGCACTCAGTGAGACACAGTTAATCACTCACTCATACAGTCAGTCATGCACCTACTAAATCCTTCATCCAGACACTTATACATCCACTCATTCTTCAATATGTAAGACATATTTTAACTTTACAGAAACATACAGTCACTGGATGTTGTCATCAGTGATGTCATCAGTGATGTCATTTGAGATGTCATCAGTGATGTCATCAGTGATGTCACTGACCATGTCATGAATGATGTAATATGTGACATCATCAGCAGTGGATTGCGGGTGCGCGATATATAGTTAGTGCAACTAACTATATATGGAATTTCAATGTTTTTGTGTGAGTAAAATAAGGTTTTGTAAATGCGAACTCCTAACTATATATGGTCTATAACCTATGGTTTTTTCAGTGAATTTTCAAGGTTTTGTAAATGCTAATTCCTAACTATATATGGTCTATAACCTATGGTTTTGTCAGTGAATATATATATATATATATATATAAAACACAAGGTTGCCCAAATGAGGATATCACACACCTCGGGATTCTGCACACTGCACGTTAGGCGGCGTTCATGAGAATAGGCAGCACGTGCATCTACGCCATACGCGTTTCGGGCTCCCTCGAGCCCTTGATCACTGGCAGGTGATGAGACATGAAGCAGAACGTGAAGAACACGGCTTTATTTCAAATATAGAGTCCCGCCCCAGTGGGCGTACACGAAGGCATTGTAGATCTGGTAGTCCTTGTATTGCCCCCAAAGACTCACTAAGTTCTCTCTCCAATTGGCATTCCTGCTTCAGTCTCACTGTACAATGTCATTCAAGTGAAGGGCATGGCAGCACTCGTCTCATGTAGCCAAGACTTCCAACGGTGAAGGCTCCTTCGGTCCACACAGGCAGTTGTATTCAAACCACCCAGGAGCGCCAGGGCAGCTCGGGATTCTGCACACTGCACCGTAGGCGGCGTTCATGAGAATAGGCAGTCTTTGGGGGCAATACAAGGACTACCAGATCCACAATGCCTTCGTGTACGCCCACTGGGGCGGGACTCTATATTTGAAATAAAGCTGTGTTCTTCACGTTCTGCTTCATGTCTCATCACCTGCCAGTGATCAAGGGCTCGAGGGAGCCCGAAACGCGTATGGCGTAGAAGCGCGTGCTGCCTATTCTCATGAACGCCGCCTACGGTGCAGTGTGCAGAATCCCGAGGTGTGTGATATCCTCATTTGGGCAACCTTGTGTTTTATGTTACAGCGGCTCGTCCAGCCGCGAGGATATCCCGGCGCTGCCCTGGCGCTCCTGGGTGGTTTGAATACAACTGCCTGTGTGGACCGAAGGAGCCTTCACCGTTGGAAGTCTTGGCTACATGAGACGAGTGCTGCCATGCCCTTCACTTGAATGACATTGTACAGTGAGACTGAAGCAGGAATGCCACTTGGAAAGAGAACTTAGTGAGTCTTTGGGGGCAATACAAGGACTACCAGATCCACAATGCCTTCATGTACGCCCACTGGGGCGGGACTCTATATTTGAAATAAAGCCGTGTTCTTCACGTTCTGCTTCATGTCTCATCACCTGCCAGTGATCAAGGGCTCGAGGGAGCCCGAAACGCGTATGGCGTAGAAGCGCGTGCCGCCTATTCTCATGAACGCCGCCTACGGTGCAGTGTGCAGAATCCCGAGGTGTGTGATATCCACATTTGGGCAACCTTGTGTTTTGTATATATATATATATATATATATATATATATATATATATATATATATATATATATATATATATATATATATATATATATATATTAATCTTGTCCTTTATTTCCTAAGCTATATTCCCCACTGTATTGTTGCACTGATTAATCCTTTTTATTTCAGGGATGTGCAGTCTGTTATAATCCATTTCCCTTTTTAGCTATCTACAGTTCCTGTCTGCTATATGTGGATGTGTTAGTAATAAAGCTTTATTCCTTGGATGTGTCTATTTCCCTTTACTTTTCAGGCTATGCCTAGATTGCTAGGTATTGTGATGTTATAATTTGCTATTGTGTAATAAAGAAACCCCAGTTCTTAGTGAACCATTGTGTAACTGTTGTTTTCTTATAATAAAGTTAACCTTTCTTCTAGTCAGATGCTGTTATGTGGACGGATGCGTTTCCCGTCCGGGTAAATGGTAACTGAGCAAGGGAGCAGGGGGCACTTGAATCAGGAAATAACCTTTGCATATTGTGATTTGGCCCTTCTTGTGTGAGAGGATTGAACTGTCTATCTACCACATGAAATATAATAATTCATCTCCAGTAGATATTGGATATATAGAGAAACTTCCCAACAGAGAGAGAGAGAGCTGAAGGTATTCATAGGACAGAGATTGCCGCTAGAGAGAGTGGCATTAGTGAGAGCATTGATTACGATCAATGTGTATACCCACAGGATTTTGGCTTGTGAGAGCACCGGAAGGACACAGTGTGTAGTGAGATTGCTGCTAGAGAGAGTGGCATTAGTGAGAACACTGATTGTGGTCAGTGTGTATACCCACAGGATTGTGTCTTGTGTGAGAGAGTGAGAGCATTGATTGTGATCAATGTGTATACCCACAGGATTGTGGCTTGTGTGAGAGAGTGAGAGCATTGATTGTGATCAATGTGTATACCCAAAGGATTGTGGCTTGTGTGAGCACTGATTGTGGTCAGTGTGTAATGGTAAGTAATCAGAACTGCCCCCTTCACTATGAGTAGGAGGGTAGCATAGTCTGGGCCTAAGGTACCGCGAGACTATAAGGTATGAGTGTAGTATAGAGTATGGAATTCCTTAGTAATCAGTGAGTATTCCTATTAATCCCTGTAGATTTGGTGGTGTTTTAGAGGATCTAAGCTTGTATATTGCTAATTCCCCATCCTCAGGTAGGTAACCAGGTGCCTTGGTAAGTAGGTCCTGAGGAGGGAGGTGGTTACGTTTCGGCTGGGTTGGTGGTGTCTTGGTGAGCTGATTTTATCTGGTCCGAAAACCCGGTCGTTACAGGGTGTGACTGTTGTTCCTGGGATGTTTTTGAAGAAAAGGTCTAATCACAATATTGATGAGCATATAGGGGATACCCCAAACGATGGGCCAACCATAATAGATACTGAGGTAGAAAATGTATCCCCCTGCCCGCTTAATCCACTTGTATTGTGCTCAAACAGGTATCTACCTCTTACAGACATTGACTTCTCTGATAAAGAGAATGGGGTTCCTTCGACTCGGCAAATACCATCAGACGCTTACCAAGGACAGAGATTGGAAGTTAACCAGTACATACCCATTTCTGAAAGTGGGAACGACATTTCTGAACTCTGTAGCCTAGTGAACCGTCGATGTAGCTTTATACATTGCATGCAAGATAAAGTTGACATTTTAACATCTAAAGTCCACAAGGTAATCACTAATGCGAACATTTGCCCCACTTGTAATCCTGTTATAAAGCAGTTGAGCACTGGTACTGTGGAGAAGCAAAAGGCAACGCCTCAGTGTCCAGTATTGCAGCAACATAGGGGTAGTACTCAGACCAAAGCACACATTTTGCTTAGCAAACAAGGTAAAGTCACAGAGGTGTTGGCAAAGCCCCTACCCATTAAAATATCTAAATCTAAATCTCCTGACAGAGCTAAAAATAATGGGCATGCAAAGCTCACTGATAGGCCTACCAATACCCCCATTACCACTAGGTACACCCCAAAAATGTATCCCGGAAGATGTCCTTCCCTGCCTCGACCCATACCTCCTGATTTATCCAAAGTATATATTGTGAACGTCCCAAAAATAAGTGTAGGCAAGAACCTGGAAACCAAAGATTCACTGACAAAAAAGGCTATCCATTGGATTAGGCATACCAGAGGATGCCGATCAGTGATAAGGGAAGACATCATTAGGGCTTCTAGGCTTTCGCACCCAGGACACGGAGCTGACTGCATAGAACTCATATTTAAAAATGTAAACATTGCACAAAATCTAATAATGCTGGGGTTCAGGTCTTCCTCCCCGATCATTCAACCATTCAAATCAGATCTTCACCCCCCCCCCCAACAGTGGCTGAAAGAAATGGGCACTCAATCACAGGGGGTAGGAGTGGGTGGGTCATCCCTGGAATAAAACGATTGACTAACCCCAGATGACATTAACGTTAAACATTGTGATGATCCATCACTGTCCATCCTAACTGCACCACAGAGAACCCACACAGGACCACCTTGTGCTTTACAAGAAATAGGAGTGCATATTAGGGAAGATATCCCATCAAACCCGAACCCTGATGTATCTGTACTCCAGGACATCCACACGAGAAAATCTTGTTTTTTTTAGACACAGGGGTGTATAACGGGGGAGTTAGTGCACCAAACCTGAACCCTGATGCAAGCTTATTGACAGATTTTGATATATTTGGCTCGATTTTGTCGTCATGGAATATCGCAGGGTTGAGTACCAAGGTGCAAAGCCCTGAATGGGCCTTGTTTGTCAGCCAGTTCTCTATCTGTATATTCCAAGAAACGTGGCTCCTTGACCCACTGTATCTCCCAGGGTTATTGAATTTTAGTGTCACCGCTGTAAAAGGAGACAAGGGACGACCCTCGGGGGGACTAACTATTTGGGTCAAACAAGATTCTGGGATCATCGTAAAGGTGCTAACCTCCAATCATAAGGATATACAGATTCTCTCCCTTGTACTTAATCGAGCCAAACCTTTATACATTTATAATGTGCATGCCAGGAGCACTGGGGGACTGAAGTCTGACACCCTTGTTGTCCTCGAAGGCCTCATTGAAAAATTTCCCAACACTCACGGCTGATTATTGCTGGAGATTTTAATGTAAACTTTGAACCATTATCTGGTGGCGATTCTTATTTTGTTGACGATCAAGATAGCCAGTGAGGGGTTCCCAAATTAGAACTGGACCCAGTGAAAAGATGGACCGACCTGGTGATCCAAATTAATTTAATGTGTCTGAACCAAGGACTAAGGGCAGCCAATGGTAGGACCCCGAAAGACCGGATGGGTGCTGTCACTTTCAAGAGCGGCAACCGAGAAAGTAGAATTGGTTATATATTAGTCCACCTTGAGGTATGGCACCACTTGGTGGATATGATGGTTGTTGACCGCCTTGAGAGTGACCACAACCCCCTATGCATGATCTTTTCCTACTGGGAAGTCCCAGTGACAACAGAGGACCCAAGCAACGGAAGCTCTCAACCCGTTGTATTGGCTAATGACATGCGCCACCTGAAGTGGGCCAAAGTTGCCCAAAATCAGTCAAACATTGACTTTATTTTAAAAAATTTACAGAAATCCACTATGGAACTGAGCGCCTGTTCCAATGCCGAACCTTTTACCCCTGAGAGAGAAAGCGCAAGCAAGGTCCATGAAACCCTTTTTTTGCAAATAAAAGGTTTATTTGTTAAATCAAATAATTCGAACAAAAACATGACTGATAAATCTCCAAGATGGTATAATAAAGAATGTAGAAAGGCACGGCTGGAACTAGGTCAAGCCATTAAAAATGGGCCCAGTGCTAGTGTTCGCACTGCCAGGAGCGCGTACAAAACTATTATCCAAAAATCTAAGCGCGCCTGGGATGTAGAAAGATGGGAGGAGCTTAAGGAGGCAAGTTCTTGCAAAAATTTTAAGCAATTCTAGGACCTTTTGAAATGGGGCTGTGAAGGAAGCCCTGAAATACCCCAAAATTGGGTAGCCCAGGATGATTGGGTAACTCATTTTAGGCCCCAATACGCTAAAGGGCCGGAACTACCTGTAGAACAGAGAGAAGGGATTGTATGTACCCCCTGTACGGAAGATGCGTTTACTATCATGGACATCCAACGCGCATTAGATTCTATCACTCCCAGAAGGGCGCCAGGTATAGATGGTGTTCCAGCTGACATCTTCCTAAACAATAGAGAACTCTGGGGGAAGTACATACCACTACTGGCAAACATGTTAGCCAGCGGTTCCGAAAATACCCGAATCCTGGAACGGGGCGGAAATAATCCCCGTCTTCAAAAAGGGCGATAAATCGCTCCCAGGTAATTATCACCCGATAAGTCTAATTGATACCATCCAGAAGATCTATGGTAGACTGGTATTAAATAAGGTACAAGAGTGGGAGCGGGAGATGAACATCCTGTCCCACCTCCAAGCAGGATTTAGAGCCTGCATAAGTACAGTCGATCAAGTCTTACATTTCGCAATGCTCTATTTGAAGGTCGTTCAACTTGGGGGAGGTAGCTTGTATGCTGCCTTCATTGATTTGAGGGCAGCTTTCGACCTTGTACCACGGTCCAACCTTTGGTTTGTCTTGAATGACATGGGCATGACCCCCACTCTTCTTTCCATGATTATTAAATTACATGAGCATAATTATGCCCAGATAAGATGGGGCTCCCCAGGACATGTTACTAATCAGTTCCCGGTAGAGAGAGGAGTGCGCCAAGGCTGCGTGTTAGCGCCTACCCTCTTCTCCCTCTACATTAACAACGTCGCAAAGACCCTGTTGGAGGCAGATGTTGATGCTCCAATTTTAGCAGGCGCTAAAATACCAATCTTAATGTTTGCTGACGACTGTCTTATTATTTCTAAGACCCCAAGTGGTCTGCAAAAAGCACTTGGGATCTTTGAAATATACTGCACTGACCATGTCCTGGAAATTAACGTCTCAAAATCCAAATGTATGTTTTTTAATCAACACAAGTCATTCAGAGGAAAAGTCCTGATGAATAACCTACCCCTGGTGCAAGTAAAATTGTTTTCATATCTAGGTGTTACCATCCAGCATGACCTATGATGGAACGAATAGGTTGACCTGGCCACCCTTAAGCATAGGCAAAGCGCAGGGGCATTGACCTGCGAACATGCAAAATCCCTGACAAAACCGATGGCACCTGCAGTTAAGGTCTATAATGCAAAGGCTGTGAGTGCAGCACTTTATGGGGTTGAGATGTGGGGACACGGGAACCTAAGTAAGCTAACGGCTTCTGAAAATAGGTTCCTACGAAATCTTGTTATGCTCCCACACAGTACCCATGGGCCCGGTTTTACAGGACCTAGGCATAAAACCAATTGAGAATATTGCAAATCTCCGTCCTGTATTGTACTGGAAACGAATATGGGTAACGCCGGAGTTGAAAATATTCGCTATGGGACTCCTGGACATTATTAAAGTGATGTCTTTCACCGGATAAAATGGCTCTCTGGAATTAGAGCGGTTCTCAGAGAGGTGGGTCTGGCGGAGACATGGGAAGACCCAACCAATGCTGTGTTTCCATCAAAAAAGATCATCAAGGGCTTGCACTGGGAGATGATATCTTCGAAACTTTTTAGGACCATTCCCCCACTCTCACTAACAGGGGTGTTTATGGAGTTTAAGGATGAAACTCATTTCGAGACATTCTGGGACGACATAACGAAGCCACTGGACAGAAAACGTTACTTTCAATTGAGAATTGGTAGTATACCGATCAGATCTTTCAGATCCAGATGGTCTAATGGTGGAAGTAGCTCTTGTCCATTTTGCCTAGATCTTAAAGAAACAGTTAGCCACTTACTCTTTGTGTGCCCGGCCTACTCTGCCCCGCGCAGAGTCTGGCTGCGACCCATGGCTAAGTTATTAGGCACTCAGAGTGGAATCGTGGCTACCAGAATCATCTGTACAAACCCAAGCCCTGTAATATATATAGCTGTGGCAAAATATTTAGGATGGGCCTGGATTATTAGAAGCAAAAATTGTAAAGGGGTAGGTCTTTGAAAATGCACTTTATACCTGAATACTTGATGTATCTTAACCTGATTATTTTTATTACTATAATGAATTCCTTGTTTAAACTTTTGTATAAATTTTAACTCTATTTTTAAATAACAAATTCATATATGTAATGCTTTTATGACTATGTCAAATAAAGCTTGTTTGACTGACTGATATAATTTGCTCAAATTCAATTTTCTCAACAACTACTGTAGGGATTTTCACCAAATATAGAAAAGGCACTACTGCATACCTGTCCCTACCATTTTGCCAAGTTTGGTGTAATTCCGTTCAGCCGTTCGGGCTGTAGCCGTGTCTAAAGGTCCCATGGAAAATGCCTTTGAAAAATTTCAAATTCAATTTTCTCAAGAACTACTGGAGGGATTTTAACCAAACATACAAAAGGCACTGCTGCATATCAGTCCCTACCATTTTGCCAAATCTGGTGTAATTCCGTTCAGCCGTTCGAGCTGTAGCCTTGTCAGAATGTCTCTATGGAAATTAACATGGGAAAACACGTTTTGGGACCCCCCTTTTTTCTTGGCCCCCGCTTGACGAATCCCCCCGAAACTTTCAGGGAAGGAGCGGAGCGCATCAAGGCAAATTTAAGGAACATTACAGGCAGATCTCTCAATCGGCGCCAACGTTATTCCCAATAGAATGTTCGGAATTTCCTATGGTAACTAGGTCCTAACTATATATACCTAATGGCTATCGCCAGTAGGTAATACATATATATATATTAATTCACCGCCCACTGGAGGGTTTTAAAATATTAAACAGCCGCCGGAACCACAGGCTCCATAATGCAACATCGAAAGGGAATGCTTTCCGTATTGAAATTCCATTGAAGGAAATGTGGCAAAAACATCGACTAAACTGTGGAACCCACGGACTGGTTTTTAGGTGCAGGACACTACTCTGAAAAAGTTTCCAGGTGAAACGAAACGCGTCGTAAAGTCCCGAATCATGCTGTTCCTTTAATTAAAATGGCATATAATGAAGTCACGTGTGCGACTCAGCTTCTTTCGATGAGGAGAGAGGGTTTGAACATTTACATCGGCGTGGTTCTGCCGAAGAGTAAACGCACCGCCATAAGAGCGCCAACGCTCTCCCAACAGGAACCAGAGTTTGGACCGACAAAACGGACCGGGAGAGAGGTGCCGCCGAGGACTGGACCTCGGTATTGGTCCCTAATCAGCTCGAAAAGTGGGCTGATACAGGGCAACTTCAAGCCATCAAAACTGCTATGCGGACAGCAAGATTAATTCACCGCCCACTGGAGGGTTTTAAAATATTAAACAGCCGCCGGAACCACAGGCTCCATAATGCAACATCGAAAGGGAATGCTTTCCGTATTGAAATTCCATTGAAGGAAATGTGGCAAAAACATCGACTAAACTGTGGAACCCACGGACTGGTTTTTAGGTGCAGGACACTACTCTGAAAAAGTTTCCAGGTGAAACGAAACGCGTCGTAAAGTCCCGAATCATGCTGTTCCTTTAATTAAAATGGCATATAATGAAGTCACGTGTGCGACTCAGCTTCTTTCGATGAGGAGAGAGGGTTTGAACATTTACATCGGCGTGGTTCTGCCGAAGAGTAAACGCACCGCCATAAGAGCGCCAACGCTCTCCCAACAGGAACCAGAGTTTGGACCGACAAAACGGACCGGGAGAGAGGTGCCGCCGAGGACTGGACCTCGGTATTGGTCCCTAATCAGCTCGAAAAGTGGGCTGATACAGGGCAACTTCAAGCCATCAAAACTGCTATGCGGACAGCAAGATTAATTCACCGCCCACTGGAGGGTTTTAAAATATTAAACAGCCGCCGGAACCACAGGCTCCATAATGCAACATCGAAAGGGAATGCTTTCCGTATTGAAATTCCATTGAAGGAAATGTGGCAAAAACATCGACTAAACTGTGGAACCCACGGACTGGTTTTTAGGTGCAGGACACTACTCTGAAAAAGTTTCCAGGTGAAACGAAACGCGTCGTAAAGTCCCGAATCATGCTGTTCCTTTAATTAAAATGGCATATAATGAAGTCACGTGTGCGACTCAGCTTCTTTCGATGAGGAGAGAGGGTTTGAACATTTACATCGGCGTGGTTCTGCCGAAGAGTAAACGCACCGCCATAAGAGCGCCAACGCTCTCCCAACAGGAACCAGAGTTTGGACCGACAAAACGGACCGGGAGAGAGGTGCCGCCGAGGACTGGACCTCGGTATTGGTCCCTAATCAGCTCGAAAAGTGGGCTGATACAGGGCAACTTCAAGCCATCAAAACTGCTATGCGGACAGCAAGATTAATTCACCGCCCACTGGAGGGTTTTAAAATATTAAACAGCCGCCGGAACCACAGGCTCCATAATGCAACATCGAAAGGGAATGCTTTCCGTATTGAAATTCCATTGAAGGAAATGTGGCAAAAACATCGACTAAACTGTGGAACCCACGGACTGGTTTTTAGGTGCAGGACACTACTCTGAAAAAGTTTCCAGGTGAAACGAAACGCGTCGTAAAGTCCCGAATCATGCTGTTCCTTTAATTAAAATGGCATATAATGAAGTCACGTGTGCGACTCAGCTTCTTTCGATGAGGAGAGAGGGTTTGAACATTTACATCGGCGTGGTTCTGCCGAAGAGTAAACGCACCGCCATAAGAGCGCCAACGCTCTCCCAACAGGAACCAGAGTTTGGACCGACAAAACGGACCGGGAGAGAGGTGCCGCCGAGGACTGGACCTCGGTATTGGTCCCTAATCAGCTCGAAAAGTGGGCTGATACAGGGCAACTTCAAGCCATCAAAACTGCTATGCGGACAGCAAGATTAATTCACCGCCCACTGGAGGGTTTTAAAATATTAAACAGCCGCCGGAACCACAGGCTCCATAATGCAACATCGAAAGGGAATGCTTTCCGTATTGAAATTCCATTGAAGGAAATGTGGCAAAAACATCGACTAAACTGTGGAACCCACGGACTGGTTTTTAGGTGCAGGACACTACTCTGAAAAAGTTTCCAGGTGAAACGAAACGCGTCGTAAAGTCCCGAATCATGCTGTTCCTTTAATTAAAATGGCATATAATGAAGTCACGTGTGCGACTCAGCTTCTTTCGATGAGGAGAGAGGGTTTGAACATTTACATCGACGTGGTTCTGCCGAAGAGTAAACGCACCGCCATAAGAGCGCCAACGCTCTCCCAACAGGAACCAGAGTTTGGACCGACAAAACGGACCGGGAGAGAGGTGCCGCCAAGGACTGGACCTCGGTATTGGTCCCTAATCAGCTCGAAAAGTGGGCTGATACAGGGCAACTTCAAGCCATCAAAACTGCTATGCGGACAGCAAGATTAATTCACCGCCCACTGGAGGGTTTTAAAATATTAAACAGCCGCCGGAACCACAGGCTCCATAATGCAACATCGAAAGGGAATGCTTTCCGTATTGAAATTCCATTGAAGGAAATGTGGCAAAAACATCGACTAAACTGTGGAACCCACGGACTGGTTTTTAGGTGCAGGACACTACTCTGAAAAAGTTTCCAGGTGAAACGAAACGCGTCGTAAAGTCCCGAATCATGCTGTTCCTTTAATTAAAATGGCATATAATGAAGTCACGTGTGCGACTCAGCTTCTTTCGATGAGGAGAGAGGGTTTGAACATTTACATCGGCGTGGTTCTGCCGAAGAGTAAACGCACCGCCATAAGAGCGCCAACGCTCTCCCAACAGGAACCAGAGTTTGGACCGACAAAACGGACCGGGAGAGAGGTGCCGCCGAGGACTGGACCTCGGTATTGGTCCCTAATCAGCTCGAAAAGTGGGCTGATACAGGGCAACTTCAAGCCATCAAAACTGCTATGCGGACAGCAAGATTAATTCACCGCCCACTGGAGGGTTTTAAAATATTAAACAGCCGCCGGAACCACAGGCTCCATAATGCAACATCGAAAGGGAATGCTTTCCGTATTGAAATTCCATTGAAGGAAATGTGGCAAAAACATCGACTAAACTGTGGAACCCACGGACTGGTTTTTAGGTGCAGGACACTACTCTGAAAAAGTTTCCAGGTGAAACGAAACGCGTCGTAAAGTCCCGAATCATGCTGTTCCTTTAATTAAAATGGCATATAATGAAGTCACGTGTGCGACTCAGCTTCTTTCGATGAGGAGAGAGGGTTTGAACATTTACATCGGCGTGGTTCTGCCGAAGAGTAAACGCACCGCCATAAGAGCGCCAACGCTCTCCCAACAGGAACCAGAGTTTGGACCGACAAAACGGACCGGGAGAGAGGTGCCGCCGAGGACTGGACCTCGGTATTGGTCCCTAATCAGCTCGAAAAGTGGGCTGATACAGGGCAACTTCAAGCCATCAAAACTGCTATGCGGACAGCAAGATTAATTCACCGCCCACTGGAGGGTTTTAAAATATTAAACAGCCGCCGGAACCACAGGCTCCATAATGCAACATCGAAAGGGAATGCTTTCCGTATTGAAATTCCATTGAAGGAAATGTGGCAAAAACATCGACTAAACTGTGGAACCCACGGACTGGTTTTTAGGTGCAGGACACTACTCTGAAAAAGTTTCCAGGTGAAACGAAACGCGTCGTAAAGTCCCGAATCATGCTGTTCCTTTAATTAAAATGGCATATAATGAAGTCACGTGTGCGACTCAGCTTCTTTCGATGAGGAGAGAGGGTTTGAACATTTACATCGGCGTGGTTCTGCCGAAGAGTAAACGCACCGCCATAAGAGCGCCAACGCTCTCCCAACAGGAACCAGAGTTTGGACCGACAAAACGGACCGGGAGAGAGGTGCCGCCGAGGACTGGACCTCGGTATTGGTCCCTAATCAGCTCGAAAAGTGGGCTGATACAGGGCAACTTCAAGCCATCAAAACTGCTATGCGGACAGCAAGATTAATTCACCGCCCACTGGAGGGTTTTAAAATATTAAACAGCCGCCGGAACCACAGGCTCCATAATGCAACATCGAAAGGGAATGCTTTCCGTATTGAAATTCCATTGAAGGAAATGTGGCAAAAACATCGACTAAACTGTGGAACCCACGGACTGGTTTTTAGGTGCAGGACACTACTCTGAAAAAGTTTCCAGGTGAAACGAAACGCGTCGTAAAGTCCCGAATCATGCTGTTCCTTTAATTAAAATGGCATATAATGAAGTCACGTGTGCGACTCAGCTTCTTTCGATGAGGAGAGAGGGTTTGAACATTTACATCGACGTGGTTCTGCCGAAGAGTAAACGCACCGCCATAAGAGCGCCAACGCTCTCCCAACAGGAACCAGAGTTTGGACCGACAAAACGGACCGGGAGAGAGGTGCCGCCGAGGACTGGACCTCGGTATTGGTCCCTAATCAGCTCGAAAAGTGGGCTGATACAGGGCAACTTCAAGCCATCAAAACTGCTATGCGGACAGCAAGATTAATTCACCGCCCACTGGAGGGTTTTAAAATATTAAACAGCCGCCGGAACCACAGGCTCCATAATGCAACATCGAAAGGGAATGCTTTCCGTATTGAAATTCCATTGAAGGAAATGTGGCAAAAACATCGACTAAACTGTGGAACCCACGGACTGGTTTTTAGGTGCAGGACACTACTCTGAAAAAGTTTCCAGGTGAAACGAAACGCGTCGTAAAGTCCCGAATCATGCTGTTCCTTTAATTAAAATGGCATATAATGAAGTCACGTGTGCGACTCAGCTTCTTTCGATGAGGAGAGAGGGTTTGAACATTTACATCGGCGTGGTTCTGCCGAAGAGTAAACGCACCGCCATAAGAGCGCCAACGCTCTCCCAACAGGAACCAGAGTTTGGACCGACAAAACGGACCGGGAGAGAGGTGCCGCCGAGGACTGGACCTCGGTATTGGTCCCTAATCAGCTCGAAAAGTGGGCTGATACAGGGCAACTTCAAGCCATCAAAACTGCTATGCGGACAGCAAGATTAATTCACCGCCCACTGGAGGGTTTTAAAATATTAAACAGCCGCCGGAACCACAGGCTCCATAATGCAACATCGAAAGGGAATGCTTTCCGTATTGAAATTCCATTGAAGGAAATGTGGCAAAAACATCGACTAAACTGTGGAACCCACGGACTGGTTTTTAGGTGCAGGACACTACTCTGAAAAAGTTTCCAGGTGAAACGAAACGCGTCGTAAAGTCCCGAATCATGCTGTTCCTTTAATTAAAATGGCATATAATGAAGTCACGTGTGCGACTCAGCTTCTTTCGATGAGGAGAGAGGGTTTGAACATTTACATCGGCGTGGTTCTGCCGAAGAGTAAACGCACCGCCATAAGAGCGCCAACGCTCTCCCAACAGGAACCAGAGTTTGGACCGACAAAACGGACCGGGAGAGAGGTGCCGCCGACACCTGGACCTCGGTATTGGTCCCTAATCAGCTCGAAAAGTGGGCTGATACAGGGCAACTTCAAGCCATCAAAACTGCTATGCGGACAGCAAGATTAATTCACCGCCCACTGGAGGGTTTTAAAATATTAAACAGCCGCCGGAACCACAGGCTCCATAATGCAACATCGAAAGGGAATGCTTTCCGTATTGAAATTCCATTGAAGGAAATGTGGCAAAAACATCGACTAAACTGTGGAACCCACGGACTGGTTTTTAGGTGCAGGACACTACTCTGAAAAAGTTTCCAGGTGAAACGAAACGCGTCGTAAAGTCCCGAATCATGCTGTTCCTTTAATTAAAATGGCATATAATGAAGTCACGTGTGCGACTCAGCTTCTTTCGATGAGGAGAGAGGGTTTGAACATTTACATCGGCGTGGTTCTGCCGAAGAGTAAACGCACCGCCATAAGAGCGCCAACGCTCTCCCAACAGGAACCAGAGTTTGGACCGACAAAACGGACCGGGAGAGAGGTGCCGCCGAGGACTGGACCTCGGTATTGGTCCCTAATCAGCTCGAAAAGTGGGCTGATACAGGGCAACTTCAAGCCATCAAAACTGCTATGCGGACAGCAAGATTAATTCACCGCCCACTGGAGGGTTTTAAAATATTAAACAGCCGCCGGAACCACAGGCTCCATAATGCAACATCGAAAGGGAATGCTTTCCGTATTGAAATTCCATTGAAGGAAATGTGGCAAAAACATCGACTAAACTGTGGAACCCACGGACTGGTTTTTAGGTGCAGGACACTACTCTGAAAAAGTTTCCAGGTGAAACGAAACGCGTCGTAAAGTCCCGAATCATGCTGTTCCTTTAATTAAAATGGCATATAATGAAGTCACGTGTGCGACTCAGCTTCTTTCGATGAGGAGAGAGGGTTTGAACATTTACATCGGCGTGGTTCTGCCGAAGAGTAAACGCACCGCCATAAGAGCGCCAACGCTCTCCCAACAGGAACCAGAGTTTGGACCGACAAAACGGACCGGGAGAGAGGTGCCGCCGAGGACTGGACCTCGGTATTGGTCCCTAATCAGCTCGAAAAGTGGGCTGATACAGGGCAACTTCAAGCCATCAAAACTGCTATGCGGACAGCAAGATTAATTCACCGCCCACTGGAGGGTTTTAAAATATTAAACAGCCGCCGGAACCACAGGCTCCATAATGCAACATCGAAAGGGAATGCTTTCCGTATTGAAATTCCATTGAAGGAAATGTGGCAAAAACATCGACTAAACTGTGGAACCCACGGACTGGTTTTTAGGTGCAGGACACTACTCTGAAAAAGTTTCCAGGTGAAACGAAACGCGTCGTAAAGTCCCGAATCATGCTGTTCCTTTAATTAAAATGGCATATAATGAAGTCACGTGTGCGACTCAGCTTCTTTCGATGAGGAGAGAGGGTTTGAACATATATATATATATATATATATATATATATATATATATATATATATATATATATATATATATATATATATATATATATATTACCTACTGGCGGTCGCCAGTAGGTAGTTATAGTTAGGATTTTTTTCAATGTTAAATCTCAAAACTCTATTTGGAATAACTTTGGCGCCGGTTGACAAATCTGCCTGAAAATTTCCTCAAAATGGCCTCGTTGAGCTCTGTTCCTTCCCTGAAAGTTTGGGGGGGATGCGTCAAGCGGGGGCCGAAATAAAAGAGGGGTCCCAAAACGAGTTTTCCCCATGTTAATTTCCATAGGGCGGTCGACCTCACTTTTAGCCCGAACGGCTGAATGGATTTACACCAAATTTGGCAAAATTGTAGGGACTGGTAGCCCGATGTGCCTTTGCTATGTCTCAAGATATGTGCTACAGTGGATTTTGAGTAATTTAGGTTAAAAAAAAAATATATATATCTATAAGCGCGCCCCGGTACGCGCTCCTTGGAGCGCTCCGGGCGCGACATGCGACTTGCGCGCAGAAAGCTGATTGGTTCTTGGGTGTCTGTAAACATTCAAAACAGTCCGGAGCGGCCGCCATCTTGTGTCTCGGTAGGATCGAGACACAAGAGGTGGCCAAAACAAAGGGGGAATTGACCATAAGGGGGCAGGGTAGACCCTTCCTGACCCCCAAGGTTTGATGTGGGGGCTATAGAAGGGTCCCGCTGGGTAAAAAAATATTATTTTTTTTCGATTTGCGCAGGGGGAGCGCCCGGTACGCGCACCGGGGAGCGCACCGGGGAGTGCACCAGGGAAAAAAGAGAATGGCAGAGTTTAAAAATTTAAGTCATTTTATATAAATGGGAGGTAGTTCTGAAAAGAACTGTTTTTTTTTCTTTTTGTTGTTTTATATATTTTTTTTATTTTTGGAACAATTTTATATTTTTTTGTAGTTTTTCTGGGGTGAAACAAAAGACAGGGAATTGCAAACAGCTCAACTGGAGCAAAAAAATAGAAAAAAATTAAGGTTGCTTGCTGCAGTGATGGTTGTCTGCAGCTCAATTAAGTAAAGTGATGCTCTGCTCACCATAAGATATAGTTTTGTTGCAATATATGCAAACAATTTTAAATTTGGAAAATTTGGTTTGAACATTAGGGACCATCTCCCTAGCCACTGCACCCGATGGAGTGGGTTGGTTGGAGGTGCCTGAAGTTGAAGGATGGGGAGGGTTCTTGCTCAGTTGCCTGACTTCAGCTCTTGAATAATTGTTTGGGTGCTTCCTCTGCATGTGCCTTATCATCGTGTGGTTCCCAAAACGAATATTTCCTGTTTGGGTTCCCTCTTGACAGTTCTTAGTCACAGATGAGGCAAGTGACCTTTGCTGCATTAACTTTTTTGGCACCCCTTGGCATATTGAAAAACTCCCAAATAAAATGTTTTTTGGGTTTGTATGGGGGAGTGTCCTCAGGCAGATATTGCCTCTCCTCCTGCTCCTCTTCGTCCTCCTCTTCTTCATGACCACCAATGTGGTCTTGTGGTGGTCTTTGTGGTGGTGGTGGTCCAGATGCACCTGCAGCTGCTACTACTAAAGCGATTTTTCACAGTCTTCTTCACTCAAACAACAAAGTGAAAATGAGGAAAAAAGGTGGGGTCTTTCATCATTTGGAAAACAAAACTGTTGTGAACCAATCAAAAGTGTTATTTTCAGGTCACATGACCCGACGCGCTTACGCTACGCGCCCCGGGGCGCGCCCAGTGGCGCGTTGCGTAAGCGCGTCGAATGCTTCCGGGTGCGTTTACGTCATGCGTATCACGCGGACGCGGCTACGCGATACGTCACAATCATGTTTTCGTTCGCGACATTGGCGCTAACGGGACGCTTACCGGTTCGCGCACCGGGGGGCGCTTCAAATGAGTACGCTCTCCGGGGCGCTCACCGGGGCACGCACCAGAAGCGCTCCAAGGCAAAATAAAAATTAAAACAAAAAAAAAATGGGAAAAATTGTAGGGACTGGTAGCCCGATGTGCCTTTGCTATACTCAAGTGTTTTTTACGAAAATTAACTTTGAAAAAAATATATATTGTGCTACATTGGGCTATATATATGTTAGAGCCCAAATGTAGCCCAATGTAGCCCAATGTAGCCCAAAGATGGCCACCAGAAACAAAAAAAAACAAATGTAGCCCAAATATCAGCCATATGTAGCCCAACTATAGCCCAATGATAGAATGTAGCAGAGTGTTCTAAAGAACAACTAGAGCTTTAACAGTCTTACTTATAAAGTGAGACTTATAGTTAGGAATTAGCATTTAAAAAACCTATGAAATTCACTGAAAAAACCATAGGTTTCACACCTTTTATAGTTAGGAATTAGCAATTAAAAAACCTATTAAATTCACTGAAAAAACCAAAGGTTGCACACCAGTTATAGTTACCTGGAAATTTTACTGACATAAAACCATTGAAATTCCACGTTATAGTTAGTTGGACTCACTATAACTTGCGCGTATAATGCACTGCTGATGACATCACATATTACATCACTCTTGACATGGTCAGTGACATCACTCATGACATCACTGATGACACCATCCTTGTGACAGAGTGACTGACCTCCTTTCACTGTAAAGTAACCCTTGAAACACACATTCAAAATTAGAAACTAACATTTACAAAAAAGTGGAGATACCTATACCAGTTACAACAACCAATTCAGTAATTCCACCATCTATATACACATCCACTCATTCACCAACAGTTCTTAATAGTCATTCATACATATACTCACTTATCATATGTAGTGAGACACCTTTACATCCGTTACCACACCGACAGTCTTCCAAAACTTGCTCACACACGTACTCACACATGCAAATAAACTATTGAACATCCATTTTTTTGCTTATACAGCTATACACACACTACCACCTTACTTCTAAGGATACTTACACTTACTTACTCTCTTAAACAATCACTTATAGAAACACATATTAAAACAAGAACTCTTTCAATCTCTCTCACTCTCACATATACTCACTTATATACATCAATACTCACATATACTAGATTAAAACATATGTAGTTACTGATAAAGACACTAGTGAGACAGTCATTCACTTACTAACACATACATATACACACTCATTCACCCATACAGTCCGGCACATATGCTGTCTTCAAAACACATACAAACAGTGAGTCAGTCATTGATGCATCTATGTGCTAAGTAACACCCCCACCAAATCAAACAGACAATTTTAAAGATACTAAAAAAACATCTAATAACCCATATGCACACACATGCAGCTACTCACCAACCCATGTAGCCAATTATACACAAAGTGAAACACTGATACATATATTTAAATTTTTAAAAATTACTCGCTAATATATGTATTCACTAAGATACACTTAATAAGCCAGTTAACCAATCATTTTTTTTAAAAACATTCATTAAAACATTTATTTAAACATTTATTCTTCCATCGACCTTTACATATACATATATAAAAAATATTTATTTTTCAGAAAGATACACATTCATTGGATGGTGTCATCAGTGATGTCATGAGTGATGTCACTGACCATGTCATGAGTGATGTAATATGTGATGTCATCAGCAGTGCATTACACGCGCAAGTTATAGTGAGTCCAACTAACTATAATGTGGAATTTCAATGGTTTTATGTCAGTAAAATTTCCAGGTAACTATAACTGGTGTATATATATCACAGAATCCACAGCGTCAGTGAAGGCAATCCTGTCCCCGCCCCAGCAACGTAGACTCGGACTAGTAGGAAGTGCAAATTTCTTCATTGGTTGTGAACTACCGCCATAATGTTTCGGCTCCTTCGAGCCTTGATCACATGACAATGTGGTTCTGGTATGCTACAGTTTTTAAAGTGACCGTGTCAATATTCAAAGTGCATTACGTGACAGTACTCGCGGTAGACGTGAACAAAATACTGGTAGTAAAATGCTCAATATATAATAGTAGCCTCCAGTCTAGTAAAACAGTGAGTTTGTAAGCAGCCTGAATGTACAATGAAGCAATTTACATGGCCTAATACATAATCATGGGCGTTATTCCTCCAATAAATACATGAATAAATAAATAGAAGAATTTCAGTTAAATGCTTGATCTTAAAAACAGTTATAAAAAACTGTGCAAGAATGGCTTTTTAGTACAGATAATAACATCCAGATATATTGATAAATCTAAGCTGGACAAATTTCATAACTTCTAAATATTCCTTGTTTTGTTTGTGCTACCATGCAGATTAAAAACAGCCTACTCCAAGGTATATACACATTCAATACGTGTACTTTGAAAAATAAGAAAACTACCAATACCATTGTTAAATTAGAACTTGAAGTAAGTATTAGTCAAGCGCTTAATAAACTACCAATGCCTTATAAACAACTCAACTTAACTAGCACTGTATAGACAGTCAAACTTGTCTTACAAACCCCTTCCCTTTCTCCTTTTTGTTTGATTGTGATCAATCAAGCATGGATACATACTCTATTATCGCATTATTATACTCGGTTCACTACAAAAGAGGCCAGAAGCATCTACAGCATTATATGCAGCATGTTAATTTTATAAGTAAGTAATAGGACTGGATAAATACCATTTAAGTAACACTGTACAACATTTGAATGTGGAAATATGCTTAATAAGGAAATTCCTTATTGGTCGCCATTTCTAGATAACTCTCATCCAGTCAGAAGCAATATTATCGAAGCTCCTTACCAGTTTGTAAAAGCCCCATATATGTGGGTAAGTAATGATGAACCCTTTGTAAAAGCCCCATATATGTGGATAAGTAATGATGCACCCTGGATGAAGCAATAGACATTTTTAAGGTGATTCAAATTTACTTCATCACTTTGGGTCTGTGATAATTTTTATATTGAGAGCCCAATACATGAGTCTCAATAGATATTTTTATAACAACAGTTGGTACCTAGAGTGAACATACGTGAACAAACTACACTATCTAACTATAAGAACAAAATGAAGTCTAAAAACACATTTAGGATAAAAATATTCCAGTCAAAAGTTTAAGCAATATTCCTGATAGACGCAATTTTATGGGCTTTGTTGTTTGCTTCAACAGTTTAATTTTCTTCGGTTTATTTTACTTTATCTAATTCCTTTCTTAGTCGATATATCTTTTCGTCTTTTCTTTCATCTTGGCTCTATGTGATTGCTAAAGTTCCCCAAAACATCTTTTCAAGTCTGAATACATTTGAGTAACAATCTGAAAATGAATTACAGATAAGTAAGACATAAAAAGGCAACTACATGCATACAATGCATACAAACAGAAATGAGATCTATGATGTGATAACAGATTATAGTCAAACAAATTTGTGAGAAATTGATGCTGGGTATATAGTGTAAATATCAATTGACCAATGTATATAGTATGTATAATAAATGATCTAGGTGCCATGATAGTTTGTGTTAATGAATAATGTGTTTTTGCATTCTTTATTTTCTTTTTCATTTAGTAGCTGTGCAAATAGACGATTTCCTGA
This sequence comes from Lissotriton vulgaris, assembly GCF_964263255.1. Lineage (NCBI taxonomy): Eukaryota > Metazoa > Chordata > Amphibia > Caudata > Salamandridae > Lissotriton > Lissotriton vulgaris. The sequence goes on along the minus strand of NC_141697.1, from coordinate 443,956,568 downwards.
TGAAGACAGCAGTGCCGAAACGCACGTAGTTCCTATTCTGCCGCTTGCCGACATCAAATTATCCGTTGTTCCTAAAAAATTATTGTTTACCAATCATCACATCTCTCTGATTTGAGCATAATGTACATGTATATAATATGTGAATATAAGATGTAAATATACATGTACATTTTTAAATAATTGTTGAATGTATACAGTTGAAAAAGAAAAGAATGAGCTAAATCATGAATCAATATATAAAAAAGAAATGAAAGTTAAATAAATATATATTTTTCTATATTATGTTTTAGATTATTTATAATTGCACCTAGAACTTGTGTGTACTCTTAATTGAAAAAAATATATGCTTGCTATTTCTGTTTTATATAATTAGTTTTCTATCCCTACGCATATTAACTTCATTTGCTTAGTATGGGTCCCCATGTTTTTCCAAAAAGCCAATCACCAACCATCACTTCTGCCTGCTCGCAGAAGCCGCATCACTAGAAGGCTGTCTGGCATGGCTCAGTGCACACCGCGCTCCAACGAGCGATGAAGTACTAGCACCAGCGCTGGGCCACGGCCAAAGAATAACTGGTGCCTGCCGGCCGATTTTCAACTGAGGGAAGACGCTACACCTCCCCCCATGACTCCTGCCGCTGCACCTGACTTCAGTGCGGCTCAGCACCACATTCAGATTTCACACAAAGAGACTACCGTACCACGGGTACCATACCCTGAGACCAATAACATTGCTAGAAGGTATTGTGACCTCTGGGGCCGATGGGATCTCTACTGTCTACCTGCGCTCTTGCGGGAGGTCAGCCCGGAGTGATTCCTTCAGAAAAGAACGAGCTAAATCATGAATCAATATATAAAAAAGAAATGAAAATAAAATAAATATATATTTCACTATATTATGTTGTAGACTATATTTGCACCTAGAACTTGTATGTACTCTTAATTGAAAAAATATATGTTTGCACAGTAGGCACAGGGATTCTTGGGCATCGTACAGTGCTGTTGGGGAGGTTGTGAAATACACGGCTGCAGGTGCTCTGCACAGAACTTAGGTCTAGTTGAAGGAAATCCGGCAGAGTTGGACTCTGGGTGGGTAGAGTCCCACAGCAAAAATTGTGTTTACCAAGTCTGTGAAGGCCCTGAGGCTTCAAGGAACAGGGGGCAGGCCAACAAGCCCTTGAAGTTACTTTGGATTTAGAGATTGTATAGTAGGTCCAGTGATTCCCACTGCAAGAGGCGGCAGGCCAGCACAGCAGAGGAAGTTGTAAAAGGGCAGTCCCTCCTGATAGCACAGCACACAGCAGATAGCAGGCCAACACAGCAGTTAACAAAGTGGCAGTCCCTCCTGGCAGTGCAGCTCCTCCTCTTGGCAGAGTCTCCTCAGGACTCAAGTGTGAACTGAATGGGGGTGTCAGGGGTCCAATACGTATACTCAAATGTGCCTGTGAAGTGGGCGAGACATTAAATAGGCCTTTGAACCTCACAAGAACCCTGCCCCTCCTTCCCTGGCTCCAGATGCGCTACAAGGGAGTATGCGGCTCTTTGTGTGGGGACAGGCACAGCCCTATTCACGTGCAAGTGTTCTCCCCTCCCACCCAATCAGCTTGGTGATGGGCCCCACCCAGCTCCCTTTGTGTGACTGTCTAGAGAGAATATAAAAAGTCCAGCTGTCATCCTAACCCAGACGTGTATTCAGGGACAGCCAGAGGCACGGGATTGTAAGTAAGAAATTCCAACTTTCTGATAGTGTACGTACTGGGGGTTGGACCCTATCTCTAACAGCCACATTGGGACCCTTTAATTTCAATGAATAGCATTAGTATCTGACTGTAATAGCTTGGAAACACTTATTTTAAGAAAACAAGTCAAAACAATGAATAACCTTGGTCTGTGTATTCATTTCACATTCAACTCAACAAATAATTACACATTAATTTACTGTAGTTTAAGATATGTCCTACTGAACAACTCTTCTCCTTTTCACTTTTTTTTTTTTGGTAGACAAGTATAACAAATATTGATAGAACACGAAAAGAGAGCCAGGCGACGGACTACCTCAGACCGCAGTTACACGATGTGGCGCGCTTATCGTGGTGACGGATATTGGGCTTGAGGATGCCCATAGGAACTGACAAACAACCAGCAAATGTTGCTGGAATATTGGTAAAATAGAGGAATACTGGTCTGATTTAAATTTCAAGCCCTGACGAAGTTCCAGGCTTGTCTTGAAACGAAACGCGTTGGATGGATTGTACTTTTCACAAGTTTTGAAGATTGATAGAATGAAGGATGTCATTACTAAGTTTATGAGATTAGACTTTTCTTCCTGGCGCACCTCTTTACGTACAAGAATACAAATGTGTTTAACGAAGGTGAAAAACATTAATGAGTCAATATACAAACAATTTTTTAAATGAAAAAAAATTAACCACCACTAAAACATTACAAACATTGGACAACATAATAGAATTTGTTTGAACCGACATAATTCAGTGTAATGGCACTACCAGTCTTACAGGATTTTGGAATACCAGAGGTGATTGTCACAGATGATGAAAATATTGTTACCCTCTTGGAACAGGCTAAGGAGTTACTGCAAATATGATCAGGAGTGGGATAGATGTTTTGGATTTATTTTCCACTAGCCACCATCAAACATTATCTACTGATGCCCTCGCCTTTGTCGTCGACATGTTTCGAACCCCCTTGATTTATGGGTTCTCATCAGGACCTAGACTGGTTGTTTTCTGTGAAATAAATAATATATGCAATAAATTAGCTAAAATCCACCCCCATTCGTGACCAATTTTATATGTGAATTCAAAGAGATGGAGTTTACCTCAATTCTTCTTTCATGGAAATACCAGAGGACTATTTATTCTACTCTTTTTTTCTTTGTAGATGGCCATTAATTTTTATTTCAGACCAGTTTTGAGTCTGTAAACAATGTATTCACTGTTTTAGGCTACAAAAATATTTTAAATTTAAATCTGGACTGCCATCAAATCAAAATGTGTATCTCTATTCATCATACGGGAGGAGACTGCTGCTCTCCGAGGCCTCTCTCCTCTTGACAAACGTAGTTGAAAATATGCTTGCTTCATTTATCTGAAATAGGCAAATTATTTTGTTTGTAACTTCAACTCGCTCACACTTGTTAGCATGAATTTTAGGGACGTGTTAGTGAATTTCATTTGCTCGTGTTCATTGATTATATTAAAACTCATTCATTCAGAAAAACTGTTTGGACATTGATTTATGCTATTAGGTGAGCACTCAGCTCGCGCTTGGCTGTATTCATCCATTGTTGCTAGGGAATGGATTGGAAGCATTGTTGATACCGCGTACACTTCTGCTTGTAAAGTCGCGGGTGGCGCAATTATGTTTATACTGTGTGCAACTAATCACTGGAAGTTTGAAAGTAAAAGACAGTCCCACTTTGAGTATTCCATATGTTTTGAACCAGTTTTCACAGCTTCCGTTCCACCTCGAGTCGGCCAAGATTTTGTTTGTTGTGCTCCCTTCTTGTACCAAGGCATGATTAATCAATCCAGGTTGAGTCGTAGCAAGGCCTTGTGGTACTTGAAGTCTGAACTATATTTGGTGGTGTGGTAATTGGACTTTTGAGTAGTGAAGCATGTGTTTTTTTTCTTTTTCCTAAATTATTGCAATTTATTGATTTCTGACATCTCATTAAGTCCATGGCTGACAGTGTTAAATTTCAATATTAAAGTTGGTCTCATTTTGCATCAATCTTGTTTCTATGTCACCTCCTCTAGAATTAGGCTGGATGGCAGTTAGACCTGTCCATCTTAAGTCTTTCTCTGTGTGGCCCTCTTTCATGAATTGGCTGACTTGGGGTGCTGAGTCTGTCTTTGTTTTGTTGCGGGATTTGTGCTGGACAATCTGTTGATTCATTTCTTTATTCGTTTTTCCAATTGAACATCGAGCCTTCAATTGTCTGGATGCAAGTAATACAATTCCCACATTTGTGGTGGCCTTGAATTGGTTTTAGATTCCACTGGGATACCAGGTCTCTTTTTTTTTTATTAGGTGGATTATTGTCTGCTTGGACCAATTGTTTGCCGATGCTGGCATTTTTCTTCATTGCAAACAGTGGGACCTCGAAGCCTCATTCAGAATGCTTTAATAAGTACCAGTTCTTTCTGATAATATTTTTGAAATTGTTGGTCTGGGGGCAATATGTATACACAAATATCAGTGTTTCCATTGGCTCCCTTCGTTTCTTGTTGAGTATAGTCTCTCTTGGCGTAAACCAGGCCCTTTTCATGGAATGTTTCAGAGGATTCTGTGGATATCCTCTTTCTTTGAGTTTATCAAGTAATTTGGCCGCATGAAGAAAGTAATGAATGATCTTTCCTGGTACAATTTTGTCTGATTCCTAGAAATTGACAATAAGGCAAATGACCTTGTAGATTCTGAGGATGATGACTTTTACAATGAAGGGCATTATTCATATCAGTCGTTTTTTTATGCAAAGTTGTTATCAACAAATTTTCTTCAATCTTGACTTTGACATCCAAAAACATCATTCTTGATTCGTTTTCGAACAACTATATTTGATATTCGGACTTCTGTTGTTCAGCCAATCATAAAAAGAATTTAGATGGTCTTCCTTTCCAATCCATATCCCCAGTATATCATCGATATAGCGTAGCCATTGTGAAATATGGATGGAGAAAGGCTTATTGCTGTAAATGAATGTGTCCTCATACATTCTAGCACAATGGAGCATCCCATATTGTTCCCTTGCATCTGCATGAAGAAATCTTCTGTGAACTTAAAGTAGTTATGTTTTAATTATAGTGATGCCAATTTTATTATAAAATGTTCTGTACCTCTGTGAGGGCATGATCTTGTTTCCAAGAAAAGTTCAATTGCTTCCAGTTCTTAGTCCTGTGGGATCTGTGTGTAGAGGGAAACCACATCAAATGTGACCAACCATTGGCTGTGTGAATCAAAAGAATGTCCGTCCACCTTGTTAATAAAATCCATTGTGTCCATTAGATATGAAGGGACATCCTTAAGAAATGGTTTCAGAAGGACATCGACATATAGGGATATCAGTTCTAACAATGAATTGCAGCCTGATACACTCGGTCTACCTGAAGGTATTTGCTCGTTCTTATGTAGTTTTGGTAAAAAATAAATTACTGGAATCCTTGGAGCTGTTTTTTTTTAAACTATTCAAACTCTTTGGGACCTAAGTAATCTTCGTCAAATCCCTCTTGCAAGACTGCTGAAATTTCCTCTTGGATTTCTTATGTTGGATCATGTTTGCGTAGGTGGAACCAGTTAGTATTGTATACATATCTTCTCCCTTCATCAAGGTATTGATCTTTTGCCCATAAAACTACTGCTTCCCTTTATCAGCTTGTATGATCACCACTGAACTGTTGTTCTTGAGTACCTGAACTGCAAGTGCTTAGTTATTTGTAATATTACTTTTACAATATTGTTTCTTGCTTGCAAGATGGCTTAGAGATTAAAGGACAACCTGCTCAAATATGATCACTTCCTTTGGGATGGTATGCGGTGTGGGGGTGGGGGGAGGATGATGATGTCTTCCTTAAGCCAAAAGGTTCTTCAATTCTTTTAACATCTTTATCAGTGAAAACACTTTCAATTGATTTTTTTTGTTATTGCAAGTCTTCAATTTTTTTATCTTATATAATCAGTGGTTTTCATAGGCGCAAGAACAAGCCAAGTTCCAGGACTTCCTGTTGTTCTTTTGTGAGAGTCTTAGATGATAAGTTGACTATGGGGCAATTTATTGATTTTGATAAAATTGGCACCTTGTACGCATGTCTCATGGCTGGTTCTTGTAGCGGCCTCTGCTTTTTAGCAGTACTCTGGCTAAAAAAGAATTCTGCCTTTGGATATTTTGATTGGAATTGCCTTTCCGACTGTCTGATTGCTCAATGAATTTGGAGGAAGGAGTGTCTGAAAAGGTCAAAAACCTGTTTATGGATATCCCTTGAAAGTCAACCAATACTCTCCTTGATTCTTTAAAATATGAGTACACATTCTCTATGTTGAATTTCTTTTATCTTTTTCAAATTTGTCAATGTTGAAGTTAATGGTGTTATTCTTAAATGTAGTGATTTGTTTCTCAAAATTTTCAAGTAAACTGTTTACGTCTGCTGCAGTCTGGTTGTCTTTGATGGCTTGCTTCAGATTTTATATTTTCCCCGCTTGTTTTATTTTGTTGCTGTTTCGATAGAGTGAACCATGAGGTCTCTACTACATTTAGTATTGATGTAGCTGAAGCCTTTCTTGTATTCTGGATACTCTGTAAATATAGCAGGTGTATTTTGTATTTGTAGCCCCGATAGAATTGTGCTCATTAAAGAGCAATACACCACAACAAAGTAACAGTCCACTTTAACTCTCATAACCCAGCTCCCTCTTGAACACTCGAGTATATCTCTACCTTTGATCCTCTAGCACGGTCAACTGTCTTTAGACGATGTATGCACCATACAACTGCAAAACGCATGCATGCATATGTTTGCCTGGGCTGGTGAGCTATGCATCTATTTTAAAGCTTAAAGAGCCAACATACAAGTTTTTTTTTCAAAATAAGGCTGCTTATGGTTTTCCTGTGCATTCATACTCTGTTTTAAGCATCATACTGTAGTGAAAGGCCTCAAAAAAAGAAAAAGTAAAGCAACTTGAATATCCTGAAGGCACACACCATGATATGTTATTCTCATTTGAAGTTCTTTTTAAATATGCGTTATGGATATAACTTCTAAAATGATTGCAGCTCTATTATTCGAGGTTTGTGGCAAAAGGTTATAGCATTTGTAGATGTTCATGAAAACATAATTTACCTGAAAATTCTATTTTTTTATGCATTTTCTAGATTCTGCTACCCCCTCCTCAAAATGGCCTTCTCGAATGTTTCTAGCATTTCTTTATGAGCGAAGCAACTACAGAACGCACTTTAGATAGACGAAAGTTTACAAGTTTACAAATGCACATAGGTCGTGACAGGAACATACAGACGTCAGAAAACAATGCACTGATTGCCAGTTTAAATGCCTCATTGCATGGACTTGTGGCTTTTCATAAAGACCCCGCCCCTTTACTGTGAGACACTGTGCAAAAGCTAAAGCAACTAAAAATTAAGCTTTACCCTGCAGTATTAATTAGCCCAACAGCTCGTTCTTGTAGAAACAATACAAGCACGTTGGTTCTGTTCGTCCAGCGAGGGAGCCGCTACATAATTTGTGTGGCTATCAATAGATCAGTCGGAAACAGCCACTTAACTACACCCTGTGCAGTTGTAGATTTAGGAAAAGTGAAAAGGGCCTCCTCAACAACAGCAGGGAAGAGCATAAATGCAAATGAGCCTCGTAAAAAACAGAATGAGGGTCTCTGGCTGCGCAAGCTGCTTCGCATTCATTTATTTCCCAAACCCCCAAAAAAAGACGTTCATCCGAGAACGCCTATTTTTTTGGAATGAATTCTAAAACCTCTATGCCTCCATTTTGTTGCTGTGCGCATACTGAGACTTGTTAAGAACTGCTGTTCTCTTTTGCACCGCACTAATGTACAATAAAATAAGTTCTAATAAAATGTGCACCTGTCAGGCTCATATTTTTAGTGGTAAAAATACTCCCCGTTGGGTAGAGGCAACCAGCTGCGCCAACAGCTTTAGTGCATGACTGACATGCTCAGAGGCACAGGAAGTGGCTGGTGGCCCTCTCCGCGAGGAGATTCTATTCACTGAGTCAGGGCTCGAAAGAAACCGCGAGTTCGAAATTGGCAGAAGTTTGATAACGCAAATCAGCGAGTGTCGTATCCCTGGAAGGCATTTTTCATCCTCGCGATGAATATCTAAATAAATATTTACATTTACTGGGGAACACTGGGAATACAAGGAGGAAAGGAAACAAAAAACAGGTTTGTAACATGCCCCAGACAGCAGCTGTTGTACTGCTTTTCCAACAAGAGGGAGAAAAAAATCAGTGAAATATAAACTAAAATTTAAGTAAAAAAAGATACCGGTGTTTTTAAGCTAATCTAACCATAGCTTTTTGATAAAGCAATTATACCATCGTTGGAGACGATAATATTACCCAAAGTCTGCACTCAGTTTAATGTTGACATAGAAAAAGACATATTAATGGAAATGGATAGGCAGGCAAACAACTAGAAATACAGGTAAGACTAGATACATTATTATAGCTATGTAGATTTATAGATAAACAAATTGCTAGGTAGCCAGAAAAAGATCATAGATAGATAGATAGATAGATAGACAAACAAAATGGAGACAAATAGACAAATACAAAGAGGCTGCTAAATCATGATAAAAAATACTGACAAACAAAAACAAATAGTGAGTGATAGATCAACAAACATGATAACTCGAGATACCTAGAATGCTAGCTATTAACACTAATAGGAGGTTACATATAGATGCAAAGCAATAGGCCGTATTTGTGAAAACAGTATTAAATGTGCACCCACATTATTTTTAAACCATGTGCATCATTCAATTAAACCATAGGTTACAAGGCACTAAGCCATTACGTTAACTCCAACAGAAATAATGTGAGAAGATAATGTGAGCCATTTGGGGTATGAGAATTATGGAGATATGGGGTTGAGCACTAAGCCATATAAACAGTGAGAACCACCCCCTATAATTTTAGGTCACACTGTGTGACTTACATGTGTTATAAAAATCACAATAAATAAACCCAAGAGACAATGCCCCTGTTACTGTAGTTTAAAGAACCCTATAGGATAATCAAACAATAAAAATAATACCCCAATGGTCAATGAACATAGAAGAAGACTCCATGCCACGATAATGAAGTGTGAATAATGAGATGAAGGATATATAAATAACATATATTTATATATATATATTGACTGAAAAAATAATAGGTTTCAGGGGCGTTATAGTTAGTTGGACATTTCAATCGTAAAGAACCATTGAAATTCCCCTGTTATAGTTAGTTCAGCTAACTATAACTTGCGCACCCGCATTGCACTGCTGATGACGTCACATTTTACATCACTCATGACATGGTCAGTGACATCACTCATGACATCACTGATGACATCATCCAGTGCCTGTGTATTTTTGTGAAAATTTAATATGTTTTATATATGTATATCTCAAGGTTTATGGGAAAATAAATTGGTATGTAAGTGTCTAAATGGATGATTTCTTTGGAAAAAATTATTGTATAACTGACTGATTAAGTGTATCTTAGTGAATACATGGGTTAGTGAGTAATGTTTAAATATGCAAATATCTGTGTCAGTCTCTCACTTTGTGTAATGGTGGCTGCATGGGTTGCTGAGTAGCTACATGAGTGTCTATATAGGATATTAGTTGTTTTTTGAGTATCAGTATGAGTGTCTGAGTGTCTGTATGGTGGGGTGGGGGTATTACCTAGTGCATAGATGCATGAATGAGTGACTCACTGCTTATATGTGTTAAAGACAGCATGTGTGCAGGACTGTATGGGTGGATGAGTGTGTTTATGGGCGTGTTAGTGAATGAATGACTGTCTCAATAGTGTCTTTTTGAGTAACTACATAAGTTTTAAACTAGTATATGTGAGTATTGGTGTGTATATAAGTGAGTATATGTGAGAGTGAGAGATTGGAAGAGTTCCTGTATAAATTAGCATGTGTTTCTATAAGTGATTGCTTAAGAGAGAAAGTATGTGTAAGTTTCTGTAGAAGTAAGTGTGGTGGTGTGTGTATAACTGTATGCAAGTAAATGGATATGTGATACTTTGTTTGCATGTGTGACTATGTGTGTGAGTAACTCTATGGATGAGTGTTGTGTGTAACAGGATGTATAGGTGTATGAGTACATATGATGAGTGAGGACATGTATGAGTGACTGTATAGGACTGTTGGTAAATGAGTGGATGTGTGTGTAGATCTTGGAATTACTGAATAGCTGAGTTATAAGGCATATTGGTATGTCCATTGTTTTGCAAATGTTAGTTTCTATTTTTGAATGTGTTTATCAAAGGTTATATTAGGGTGAGAGGAAGTATGCCACTTTATCACAAGGATGATTTCACCAGTGATGTCATTTGATATGTCATCAGTGATGTCACTGACCATGTCATGAGACAGAAAGAACCAACAGAGGAGCAGAAAGTCGTCTAGTAACCAGAACTTTTTCTGACGGGTACTGATGGTAACTGAATCTGACTAACCAGGCATAGAGCCAGGGCTATGCAAAAAGACACTTAGAATACAGGAAAAACACCTACATACTCTAGGAAACACTATGTGTTGGGGTACCCCTGTGATTGCCATGACCTCCTCTGTAAGACCCTAGTACATAATAGGGTAGGGGGATTAAAACTACCTCTTAAATCATGCCACAGGGCGCGTTTGCACACTGGTGAAGGGAGGGTGGTGCCTGAGGTGACATGTGTGCAAACACACCATGTGGCTGTTTTAATTTGGGGAATAAAGTTCCCTTGAATCCTGAGTGTCCCTTTGGTCCAACTACCCCACCAGGTATCTCCAGTAAGCGCAACAGAGCTGCTTTGCAGAGAGGTGTAAAAAGGGGCATGGCCTGGACCACCTCTCTGCAACGCAGAGCAGTGGCATTAACTGGAAGCACCTAGTGGGCTAGTTGCCCCCAGGGGCCCTCAGGATTGAAGGGAAATTATTTCCCCAACTTAAAACACGCCATAGGGCATGTTTGCACATGTCACCGCAAGCCCTGTCCCCTCCCTTCACCACCCTGTAAACACGCCCTATGTCTGTTAAATTGGGGGATTAACTCCCCTTGAATCCTGAGGGTCCCTAGGGTCCAACTAGCCCGCTAGGTACTTCCAGTAAGTGCCACAGAGCTGCTTTGCAGAGATGTGTAAAAAGGGACACGGCCTGGACAACCACTCTGCAACGCAGCACAGTGGAGCTTACTGGAAGCACCTGGTGGGCTAGTTAGCCCCCAGGGGCCCTGAGGTTTGAAGGGGAATTATTTTCCAAACTTAAAACGTGCCACAGAGAGTGTTTGCACCTCAGGCCTGTCCCCTCCCTTCCCCACTGTGTAAACACGCCCTGTGGCCATTTTAAGTTGAGAGATTAACTCCCCTTGAATCCTGATGGTCCCTAGGGTCAAACTAGCCCACTAGGTACCTCCAGTAAGCGCAGTTGCAGAGAGGTGTAAAAAGGGGCACGGCCTGGACCACCTCTCTGCAACGCAGCACAGTGGGGCATACTGGAAGCACCTGGTGGGCTAGTTGGCCCCTAGCGGCCCTCAGGATTGAAATGGAATTATTTCCCCAACTTAAAACACGCCACAGAGAGTGTTTGCAGACGTCACCTCAGGCCTCGTCCCCTCCATTCACCACAGTGTAAATACGCCCTGTGGCCATTTTAAGTTGGAAGATTAAGTCCCCATGAATCCTGAGGGTCCCTAGGGTCCAACTAGCCCACTAGGCACCTCAAGTAAGCACCACAGAGCTACGTTGCAGAAAGGTGTAAAAATGGGCGTGGCCTCTCAACACCTCTCTGTAACGCAGCTCCCTGGCGCATACTGGAGGTACCTGATGGGCTAGTTGGCGGTCAGGGATCCTCAGTATTGAAGGGGAATTAATTCCCCAACTTCAACTCGCCAGGGGGCGCGTTTGCTCAATGGTGAAGGAAGGGGGCGGGGCCTTAGGTGACATGTCTGCAAACACGCCCTGTGGCGCATTTTAAGTTGGGGAAATATTTTCTCTTCAATCATGAGGGTCCCCTGGGGCCAACACGCCCACCAGGTACCTCCAGTATGCGCCAAGGAGCTGCTTTGCAGAAAGTTGTTCAGAGGCCATGCCCCTTTTAAAAAACAATAAAAAAGAACGGCTCCTGGAGAGGGGGGAAATTCAGCCCCCTCTAAATAAATAAAAAATAAAATAATGGCCATGCCCTCGGGGAAGGGATCCCTGGGGCCGATTATGGCCTTGGAAGGGGGGCCACGCGGCCCCCTTCCGATTTTTTTAATAAAAAAATTAAATAGGAGTCAGGCCCTGGGGGATGGGGTCCCCAGGGCCAATAAAATAGGAAAAGAAGGGGGCCACACAGCCCCCCTACTTAAAGAAATATATTTTTTTAACAGACAGGCATCGTGCCCGATGCCCTGCCCCCTGTCTGCAGCGCTCTGTAAAACTTGAAACTATTCTTACATGCCTTGCAGGTTGTATACGGATAGAACCCAGTAATGGATATTCTCTAGGCCTGAGCGGTAACTTCCATTCCGCTTGCGGAATTTGCGGAATTTGGGTAATTTTCCGTTCCGCGGAGAACGTGGAATTGCAAAAAATTCTGCGATCCGTGGTTCTGCGGAATTGTTTGCTTGTTCGCACTTTCAAAATGCGTGTTCGCAAGATATTTCTCGTTGCGAACGGGCGGAACAAGCAACTCCGTGCGTTCACAGACCTTTTGCGTGTTTGCAGAGATTTTATACAGTTTCGCAGGGCTTTGTGTAGCACGACTACGCACATTTCGCCCACCCCTAGTATTCTTATTTTAGCCGTCCTTTCTGAAAAATGGCTTTGTACCAAGATATCTTTTAGTGATGCATTCTTTCTATATGTAATATCTGCTCTGCTTGGCATTAATCGTCCGATTACAGTTCTGTGTCTGCAGAACTTTCCAGTTCTGCTGGACAAGATCTCTGATCTTCTGGGCCTCAGCTGAAAAGCCAAGGATAAACCTTACCATTGCTGCAGCATCTTCATTCTCAGATGTTGTAGCTGGTTATAGCTAAGTAATTCCTGTCTCTCTTTTGATTGCACCTTTACAGCGACATTGTGTAATATATGGTTTTTATGCTCTCTCTTTTTAAGCAGCAAGTGACTCAAGGAGTCACTTGCTGCTTTAGAATAGTCATCTGTAAGGGCACATTTCTTTTAAGTTGCAGTAATTCCCCATTGGAGATACTGTGAATTAAACTGCATGGGTGCTGGATTCTGATTGTAACACAGTATAGCCCGCAGTCAGCTTTTTATACAGTTTTGTACATATTCTGTCTTCAGCCACAAAGTCCAGGAGATCTAGAAAGGCCACCCCTTTGCTGCTAATACTGCTTGTAAATTTTATATTCAGAACATTGTTGTTCAAGATTCGAATATATTCCTCTGCTTCTGCAGCGGTGCCTCTCCAGACAATAAAGAGGTTGTTGAAATATCTTGCCCATAGTGCTATCTTATCAACCCACTTTCATTGTTCTCTGCTCTGGCCATGTGCTTCTCCCACCAGTCTACAAAAAGATGCGCATAGCTGGGGGCGAAGCACATGCCTAATGCAGTTCCCTGGATCTGTAGAAATAGTAGCTCTCCAAACAGAAACATGTTGCAGTTTAGGCAAAATTCAACAATTTTAAGTAACATCCTGCTGTGAGCCTGAAATTTTAATGGTCTCATTTTGAGAAAGTATTCGAGAGATGACAGGCCATGGCTATGTGCAACACAAGTGTAGAGACTTGTGATGTCCAAGGTGATAAATATAAAGTCAGATTCCCAACGAATGTTCTGGATCCGCCGTATGAAATCTGTTGTGTCCTGGATGAAGGAACTCAGGTCTCTTACCAACGGAAAGAAAAAATGATCTGCATATGTAGATGCTTTTTCCAGAAGACTTCTTTTACTTGACACTATTGGTCAACCTGGCGGTTTAGTCATGTCTATATAAATGTTGGGCAATGGTAGAATGTGGGAAGCACAGGAAAATCAACGTTCATGTATTGATATTCAACCTCCTCCAGTACACCACTAGTTCTCCATTTGTCAAGCAGTTAATAGAAAGCCAAAACACTCATATTGAAGGTTTCTCTATTGACTTTCTTATAATTCTCTTTGTCGCCTAAAAGATGTAGTGCTTCCTCCTCATAGAGATCTTTTGACATAATCATGACGTACCTGCCTTTGTCTGACTGTTTAATGACCAAGGATTAATCATCTTTTAATAGATGTATGGATAGATATATATAGATATATATTACCTACTGTCGGTCGCGCATGATCTTCTTTTAATAGATATATGGATAGATATATATAGATATATATTACCTACTGGTGGTCGCCAGTAGGCAGCAATGTGCCTAGGTCATTGCCACCACAGTGCACAATCATGAGGTCAGGGGGTAGGTGATGTAAAAAGCTTTTAACCAAAGGCAACAATTGGTGCTACTTTAATCCTCTCTGTGCAATCCATTTAGTATCCACATTTTGCAAACCTAGGTCTATGTCAATATCATTGTGTTCAGCATATGTTTTGCCCCAGAAAACATACCTGTGCCCTACAATCCACACTGTAAGCATCTTGAAGGGATATCTGGAAGGAATGAAAATATATCTGTAGCTGAGTTAGTCAGTTTGTAGAATGACAGTTATCTAAAATTGTGGCAAAGATGTGTTTTTGGTACTGCCACACCCTGAGGCTTTGTTAATAATGTGTGGAGGACCACCACCTCGCTGCAGCTTCATCATTGGGTGGGGGGCCTCATGGGCCCCTGAACCCTGGGGACTGCCCCCTCCACCTCCCCGGGGCTACTATTAAAAAATGAAGTGTCAGGTGGCTTGTTGCAGACCCCCCAGCCCCGGGAACCACCACCACCCCGGGGCAACACACAGATGGGAGGAGGCCACATGTCACTCCTCTATGAGCCCTCTGTGGCCCTGGGGATGGCCACCATACATGGCCGGCAGCAGCAATGTCCCAGGGCGCTCACCCCTGGACCATTGCAGTTTTCTATACCACGGGGTATTGGTGCTCCCCACGAGGTCACTAAAATGAGGGCATGCCCCGGATGATAGGGTCCCTGAGGCCAACAATGAGTAATGGGACTGGGGGGCATTTCTTTTTCTTTTTTGTTTGGAGTCGCGACCCCATTGCGACTCTCAGTAAAGTTGAGGTGGATTCGTGGATCCACCTCAAATAACTTATTTAATAGTATATCATTTAGAAGGTAGTATTGCATTTGTGACCTTTTTTGATAAAGTTAGTGAGATTGAAGCTATTCATCTTATTAAATTTGATAAAGTTTCTAATAATATAAAAAATGTATGTAGTGCATTGAATTTGTGCTTTTATTTTACAAATCTGCGGCGAGTTCGTGAACCCCCCAAAAATATTTTAAAAGTATGTATGTTTTTTTTTTAATGGTTCATTTTTGGGTTACAGGGTGGCTCTAAAAAGCGCCCTTGTTTTCATTATGACTTTGTTGGAGCTACATGTAAGTGCAGATGCACAGCTTAAGGTTGTTAAGAAATACTCTGTTTCCTTCATCTGTGAAGTGAACTCCATCACTTCTGTAGATGTCATCCATATTAAAACGTAGATTTTTGTTATAGATGGAGCCCATCCTATGGTCTCTGAGATAAGCAGAACCAGCTTAATTGACATTCTTCCCAGGTTTCTCAAACTGTGGACCGAATTGATTTGACCACTTCCATTTCTGTCTTGGTATATATTAGAGTATACAAGGAAAGTTTGAGGCAAAAGCAACCTCAATTGTGCAAAGATGTCCTTCATTAGCATTTTCAGACCTACCCCAGTCAATGTGCCTAGGGCATTGCCACCACACTGCACAATCATGAGGTCAGGGGGTTGGAGATTTAAAAAGCTTTTAACCAAAGGCAACAATTGGTGCTACTTTAATCCTCTCTGTGCAATCCATTTAATATACACATTTTGCAAACCTAGGTCTTTGTCAATATCATTGTGTTCAGCATATGTTGTGCCCCAGAAAACATACCTGTGCCCTACAACCCACACTGTAAGCATCTTGCAGGGATGTCTGGAAGGAATGAAAAAATATCTGTAGCTGAGTTAGTCAGTTTGTAGAATGACAGTTATCTAAAATTGTGGCAAAGATGCTGTTTTTGAAAAAAACAATAGGTGATTGGCTGTTCATCAACATTGTGCACTCATAAATTGAATGCACTTCACTTTGCTAAGGATCCATGATTCAGAATAGGTTTTTGAATTCCTGTAAGGGGTTGCGGTCCAATTGTGAAGCTTACTGCGGCACCGCAGTGGAGTCGAGACTCCAGAAAATTACAGAACCAGTTTAGGCACTGTTTGAAGACAGTTAGAAAGGGTTAATATGTCTCACCAATAGACATGTGCTTCACAAGCGCCGGGACACTCGGTTCGAGTAGCTGAGCGCTTAATAAAACTCTATACAACATAACATACCATAACATAACAATTTGAAATAATTTAAGAAGCAATGTGATTTTTACTTACATTCACTTCTGTGTGGAAAGAGAGGGAAAGTTTGCCATTACAGGTTTTACCTTTGTTGAGAGTGCTGCATTACATTTATTGTGTGTATTGTGTGCAAAAGAACATCTTTAATGATTTTATGATATTTGATATTCTGCAATACTATTTCAAAGGTGAGTTACAAATTTGTAAGGTGTGCTATGTATTATGCAGTAGTGCTTTACTCTCTGTAGTGATATTTTTAGACTTGGAAAGAATTATTTTCAAAGTTTGGAAATTGTTAGACAAGTGTGATGTTTGAAATATGTCATGAAATATACAGATGTGCATTGTAGTTTGTTTTATTGTAATGAAATGAAAAAGTAAATAGTTTGTGTATAGTAACTTGTACATTGGTAGATGGGTTAGTGATTATGGTAGTTTGTATGTGTCTGTGGAAAAGTGCAGATGGAGTATGCCGCATAATTTTAGGTGTTTCTGAACTGGGAAGTGGAGTCTGTCAAGTTTAAAGGTCTGCATGGTTTTGTGACCAAAGTATGTCCCTACTTGCACTTGCATTTGTCATATGTATTTTGCATCTGAACATGTTAGATGTATAAATAAGTGGTACACATCTATTTGTATATTTCTTTTATATATAATACCAGTAGCGAAAGGTACAGGCACAAGCATGCATACGCTTGACAATGTGGCAAGACTTATAAAAGAGATATATGAAGGGTTGGTCATTTATATTTGCCTACGACCAAGACTCTGAGTAATCGTAGAGTAGTGAAGCTGCAAGAGAAAAGTGAGGTTTTAGATATGTTGGCACAGGGATTACTGATTTGGGAACTTTATATGAGTCTGGTGAAGGGCACAGTTTAAGTATGTCACATAATTATAGATGTCTTCTTCAATCGAGAACTGCAGTATGTCATGTTTTATGGTCTGCATGGTTTTCTTACTGAGGTATGTCTATACTTGCACATGTATTCTCACGTGTGCTATGCATCTGAAAATGACACTAGCAAAAGCTACAGACATATGCATGCATGCTTTTAGTGATATGGCTAGGCCCAACACTCTCAGTAGTCGCTGAATACTGATGCAGCAGCATAAAAGTGAGGTTTAAGATATGTTGGCAGAGGGAATAGTGATTAGGCAACATTGTATGAGTCTGTGAAAAAGTACACTGGTAAAACACAGATTAAATGTAGGTGTCTCTTTCAAATGGGAAATGGAGTCTGAAAAGTTCAAAGTCCTTTATGGTCCTGTGATTGAAATATGTTTCTACTTGCACATGTATTCTGACATGTGTTATGCCTATGAAGATGGTAGAGGTATAAAAAACAGGTATACATCTATTTGTATGTTTATTTTATATATGATGCCACTAGGAAAAGGTATAGACACATGCATGCTTGCTTTCTAGAATACAGTGAGAGTTACAATACACACATGCAAAAGGTTGCTGCTTTATATTTGGCTAGGCCAACACTCTCAGTATTTGCTGAATAGTGATGCTGCAGCACAAAAGTGAAGTTTAAGATATGTTGGCAGAGGGATTAGTGATTAGGCGACCTTGTATGAGTCTGTGAAAAAGTACACTTGAAAAACGCTGCTTAAATGTAGGTGTCGCCTTCAAATCGGAAGTGAAGTCTGATAAGTTTAAATGACTTTATGGTCTTGTGACTGAGGTAAATCTCTACTTGCACATGTATTCTCACACGTATTATGACTATGAAGATGGTAGAGGTATAAAACACAAGTATACATGTATTTGTGTGTTTCTTTTATATATGATGTCACTATTAAAAGGTACAGACACATGTTTGCGTGATTTTATGAACATAGACAGACGTACAACAGACACATTGAAAAAGTTGATGCTTTGAATTTGGAAAGGCCCAACACTCTCAGTAGTTCCTGACTAGTGAAGTTGCAGCACATAAGTGTGGCTAAAGCTGGAGAACCGCAGCCTTAAGGCCCGGCGGCGCAGGGTTCGCCTGAATCCCCGGGGTTCACCTGCCTAGTCAGAAACAGAGACACGGACTCTTCGTCTGGCGTAGAGGATGGTATTTATTACCTGCAGCTAGTACAGTGGTCTTAGAAGTCATTGGTATAACGAGGTTCAAAAAAGACTGCCACTTAACTCCGTGGCGCACAGGTTTATATATGGTACAATACAATGCAAAATACAATCACACAAAAGCACGAGCTTTAGGCAAACTTTACAGACAATGTTTTAAGTCCAAAGCAACTCAAGTTCCCGGTTACGTTTGTCACTCGACCCCTTAAGCAAATTACAAATGAATCCACACATTTCGATTTACAAGTAGAGAAAACACAGCAGCATGTTGTTGAAGGACAGTCGTGAAACAGGAGAATGCATGTCAAGTCAAGTCAAGTCAAGTCAAGTCAAAGAATTTATATAGCGCACTACATACCCAGAGGGTCTCAAGGCGCTTAGGGAGGGGAGGAGGATTACTTGTCAAATATCCACGTTTTAAGTTGCTTTCTGAATGCTAGGTGTTTCTGTGTAAGGCGAAGGTAAGTGGGGAGTGAGTTCCATGTTTTAGCAGCCAGGTATGAGAAGGATCTGCCTCCCATGGTGGTCTTGTTGATGCGAGGTACAGTGGCGAGGGCTTGGCTGGAAGAGCGTAGTTGGCGGGAGGGGGTGTAGAAGGACAGTCGTGAGTTGAGGCATTCTGGTCCGATGTCGTAGAGTGATTTGTGTGCGTGGGTTAGCAGTTGGAAAGTGATCCTCTTATTGACGGGTAACCAGTGGAGGTCTTTCAGGTGGCCAGAGATGTGTTCGTTGCGCGGGATGTCTAATATGATCCTGGCTGAGGCGTTTTGGATTCGTTGGAGTTTCTTCTGGAGTTTAGCGGTAGTACCTGCGTAGAGGGTGTTTCCGTAGTCCAGTCGGCTCGTGACCAGAGCATGGGTGACTGTTTTTCTGGTTTCGGTGGGGATCCAGCGAAATGTTTTTTTTGAGCATGCGGAGAATGTTGAAGCAGGATGAGGATACGGCGCTGACTTGTCTGTTCATTGAGAGTGAAGAGTCCAGGATAACGCCTAGGTTCCGTGCGTGGTCTGTCGGGATGGGTGCTTTTCCAAGGGCTACCGGCCACCAAGAGTCGTCCCATGCCGAGGGGGATGTACCTAAGATGAGGACTTCTGTTTTATCTGAGTTCAGTTTCAGACGGCTGTGTTTCATCCATTCGGCAACTTCTTTCATTCCTTCGTGTAGGTTAGTTTTGGCGGTGCTGGGGTCATTGGTGAGAGAAAGGATCAGTTGAGTGTCATCCGCGTAAGAGATGATGTTGAGGTTGTGTTGGCGGGCGATGGCCGCGAGGGGGCTCATGTAAACGTTGAAAAGGGTGGGGCTGAGTGAAGATCCTTGTGGTACGCCGCAGATGACTTCAGTGGCCTCTGACTTGAATGGTGGGAGGCGGACTTTCTGAGTTCTTCCGGAGAGGAACGAGGTGATCCATTCCAGTGCTTTTCCTTGTATTCCGATGTTTCTGAGGCGTTGTAAAAGGGTGTTGTGGCAGACTGTGTCGAAGGCTGCAGAGAGGTCGAGGAGGATGAGGGCGACTGTGTCTCCATTGTCCAGTAGAGTTCGAATGTCATCTGTTGCTGCGATGAGGGCGGTCTCAGTGCTGTGTTTTGCTCGGAAGCCAGATTGTGAGGAGTCGAGGGATTTGTTGGCTTCGAGGAAAGCGGCGAGCTGGATGTTGACAGCTTTCTCGATTACTTTGGCCGGGAATGGAAGGAGCGAGATGGGGCGGTATTTTTTGAGTTCGGTGGGGTCCGCTGTGGGTTTTTTCAGAAGGGCGGTGAGTTCAGCGTGTTTCCAGCTTTCCGGGAAGGTGGCGGAGTTGAAGGAGCAGTTGATGACATCTCGGAGGTGCGGTGCTATGACGGAGTCTGCTTTGTTGAAGATGTGGTGAGGACATGGGTCTGTGGGGGATCCTGAGTGGATGGAGTTCATCAGGCGGATGGTTTCCTCAGTGGAGATTGGGCTCCACTCGTTGAGGGTGTTCAAGGGGGGAGAATGTTCAGCATATGGTTGGGTGGGTTGGTCTCCAGGTTGGTTGTCGAAGCTGTTGTGGATGTCTGCAATTTTGTTGTGGAAGAATGAGGCTAGGGAGTCGCAGAGGGCTTGAGAGGGGGTGATGTCGTTGGAGTTGGCCGAGGGATTGGTAAATTCCTTGACGATGTTGAAAAGTTCCTTGCTGTTGTGGGCGTTGTAGTCAAGTCGATCCTTGAATGCTGTTTTCTTGGCCTTTCGGATTAGTTGGTGGTGTGTGCGGGTGGCGTTTTTGAAGGCGTCCTTGGTGCTAGTGGTTGGGTCTTTTTTCCAGGCCTTTTCAAGGGAGCGGCAGAGTTTCTTGGACTTTTTAAGATCATCGTTGAACCATGAGGCCTTCTTGCTGCCAGGTTTGTTTTGACGTTTTTTCAGTGGTGCTCAGACATGTTGCGAAGGACATGCATGAGACATGTTGCGAAGGACAGCAGATAATATTACTTAGAGGAAACAATGGTGTGAACCAACAAATATTCCGGACGGGGATTAATCAGCTCAGACAGGAATTAATGTACTCGGCCAGACCCTGACACTCGTCAGTAAACATAGGCAAGGAAGCCACCTGAAACGTAAATGCAGAAACGACAAAAACATTGCATTCGCCGCGCTGCCTGAGAGAGGGCAACATAAAATGGCGGCGACTACAAAATGGAGGCTGAGCACGAACAAATTCGTAATTTACAGAACCTCAGTCCCTCTTTTTGCCATTACTCAGGCAAGAACAAAATCAACTCATGCTAATCTGAGTCGGAATCAGCATCGATGTTCATAAAATCCTCAAGCTGTTGCTGCACCATCATCCTAATATTCTCTGTCCTCTGTGTTACAGGTTGGGACACACATAAAGTAGCCAAGAGGCCCCAAACTGCAGGACCGCATTGAACACACAGACAACAGAAGAATACGATGGCCAAAATTGCCCCAAGGAATGTTAAGATCTTCCATCCCCAAGTTGACAGTATTCCCCGAAACCATCCCATAAGAGACCAATCTCCTTCGTCCTGATGAATCGACTCGGAGACGGTATGCAATTTGGAAATGGCTTGGTATACTGCTGGAGCATCATCTGGAATATAAATGCAGCAGCTAGATCCGATCAATCTACAGACGCCTCCTCGGTCTGCTAAGATCACATTTAGCGCAATACGATTTTGTAACATCATAAGACGGTCAGCCTGAAGCTCTGCTGTAATGTTACCTTTCGCACCTGCAGTAACATAAATAGTGGTCTCAACCACACGAACCAATTGCCTGATGTTTCTGCTGTTGACCATCGGGCCCCAAAAGGGAAGGAATCCTTTAAGGAAGCCTCCTTACCCATTAATGGAAACAGCTCATGATATCTTCGGTACTATATTCCATTCCATGCTCAATCCATTTACGAGCGAAGGAACCCAAGACCACTTTCTCGTCTGTAAGAGGAAGTTGACAACGGGATTGTCGTCTAGTGAAAGCTGGAGACAGATTCAAAGACCCAAGAAGAGGAGAAAAGAAATTCAAAACGGCATCTGCTATTCTCCTATGCGAGGTAGGAGAATCCCTTAAGAGAATAGGAGGCATTACAGATGCAGAGGACAATGGCGACTGAAACGTAGCCGACTGAGGAGCAAGAGTGGGGGATGGTAGAGAAGGTGGGGGCAGAAATACAGGATGCAAAGACGGAGCAGAGGCAGGTAAAGAAGCATTAGTAGACTGAGCCTGTTGCTGAACAATTGGGATTTGAGCAACCACTGGTTGACCGATAGGAGGAGGTAATGGAGTTGCATTAGGATTTTGGGCATAGGGTGGAGGTGAATTCAATAAACAAGACATTAGGGAATCATTTTCTAGTTCCTTACTTTTATCTGGATAGGAAGCAGGCAAAATCGGATAACATCTATCTATCGCCATACGATGTTGTCTCTCCAGTATCTCATTTGCATCGTTTACTTCGTTATTTTTAAACTGCTGAGCAGCCTGTATAATTGACATGTCTTGTGCTTTCTAATCCTTTTTTGCTTGTTTAATTTCTTTCTGTTTGGCTTCCTTACGCCTGGGGCCAACTCAAAACTCCACTATTCTTCGTGTATCGGACCCATATCTCGTTAAAGGTAATGGGATCAATACTAGTGATTAGGTTAGCTTGTATTAGTCTATGGAAATATACACTTCAAGTACACCACATACATTTAGGTGTCTCCTTGAAATGGGAAGTGCAGTCTGTCAAGTTTAAGGGACTTCATGGTCTTATGATTGATGTATGTCTCTACTTGCACATGTATTCTCTCACGTGTTATGCCTATAAAGATGGTAGAGGCATAAAACACTGGTATACATATATTTGTATGCTTCTTTTATATATGATCCACTAGGAAAAGGTGCAGAGACATGCATGCTTGCTTTCTTGAATATAGTGACAGTTATATCTCTATTCTCGAACACTAGCCATGCACTAATCTAAGGAGGCAGATATTATTCTTGGAATCATGAATTCACTCAGGCACTCCCTTGCAGTTATGCAATCAAGGAGGTACTACCTATACACACATCTAATCACTGAGGCATTAACCATACATTCATGCAATCACCCAGGCACTGCTATTCCACTAAAACATTTATTCATACTCTACCCATGTACTCATCTATTCACTCAGGCACTACACATGTATTCATGCAATGACACAGGCAATACTATTACACTCATACTTACTTACACATAGGTACATTTCATACATGCATCCAATCACTCAGGCACTACCCCTTCACTCATAGAATCACCCAGGAAGTACCCATGCACACTCCACTTCGGCTAAAATATTTGGACTTTCCCTCAACTTTGAACTTTCACTGAAAACTCAGGTTGGCACGGTTGTGTCCAAGTGTTTTTTTCAAATGTGCAAGATCAGGAAAAGACATTGCCTTCTCACTCAAGATGCACTGATCTAGGTCATAATAGCCACTGTCATATCGCACCTGGATTATGCCAACTCTGTATTTAGGCATGCCACATTACCTACTTAAACTTCTGCAGATGGTCCAGAACCATGCAGCCCGATTGGTCTTTCGACAACCTAGATGGCAACCAACAACCCCTTTAGTGAGGAAAATGCATTGGCTTCCCATTTCCCAGCGCTGTGCTTTTAAAACTGGGTGCCTCATTTTTAAATCTCTGCATGGCATTAGCCCCACCTTCATTAACAGTCTGGTACTCAGGCATACCCCCACGCGCAGCTTTAGGTCTGCCCCTCTCTCACTTCTTTTCACCCGGGTGTTCAAACGGGTACATCAAGGAGGCCGCAGATGTGCCACCCTCCCCCCTAAACTGTGGAACTCCTTCCAGTTGGAAATACAGTCCTGCACAGACCTATTGCAACTCATGGAATTTCCCAGCCAGTACCCATGCACTCTTGCAATCACAAAGAAAACTACTCTTGCACTCAACCATTCACTCAAGCACTACTCATACACTCATCCATTTTCTCAGGCAGTACCCATGCACTCATCCAATGGCCCAGGTACTAGAGTTGGACTAATCCATTCACTCAGACACTACCTATGGACTCATCCACTCACTCAAGCACTACCCATGTACTACCCATGCACTTATACAATGACCAATGGGTTACTCTTGCAGTCATCCTTGTACTCGAGCTATAGCCATGCACTGATCTAAGGAGGCAGATATTACTTTGGCACCCATGAATTCCCTCAGGTTCTGGCCAATCAGCCAGACAGTACCCATGCACTCATGCAATTGCCAAGGCACTACTTCTGTACTCATGCAATCGCTGACACACTACCTATATACTCATAGAATCAGTCAAGCACTACTCGTGGACTAAGCAATTCTCTTAGGCAGTGCCCATGCACTCATCCAATGACCCAGGCATTACTGTCACAGTCATCCATTTACTCAGGTACTACCCATGCACTGATGTAATCACCCAGGCATTATCCTTGTAGTCATAAACTCACTCAGGCAGTACTCAGGTAGACATCTATTTGTATGTTTCTTTTATATATAATGCCACTAGGAAAAGGTACAGACAGATGCATGCATGCTTTTTTGAATGTAGAGAGACTTACAACAAACACATTAAAAGGGTTGCTGTTTTGTATTTGGCTAGGCCCAACACTCTTAGTAGTTGCTGAATAGTGAAGCTGCAGCAACAAAGTGTGGTTTAAGAAATGTTGGTAGAGGGATTAGTGATTAGGTTACCTCGTATCAGTCTATGTAAAGGCACTTGTTCTATTGGATCTTTATGCCGCCTTTGACACGGTCGACCATACCATCTGGCCGACCGTGTCAAAAAGGCGGGTATTCAAGGGTTGGCGGCCCATTGGCTCACTTCCTTTCTGGAGGACCACTCACAGGCTGTTTGTCAAGGACATTTCTTGGTTTCCCCTCGCAAAACTACCTGTGGTGTCCCAGAGGGCTCGGCTCTCTCTCGCCACTTATTCAATCTCTATATGGCCCCCTTGATTCAGTCTCTTAGAGACAGGATGGTGTTGGTTTTCAACTATGCAGATGACCTTTAACTTGTCTTTAAGATTGACAATCTGCACAGCTCTGTCACCGATTTTCAGGCCACCATGTTACATATCCAACGTTGGATGGATCACAACCATCCTAAATTAAACCCTGGTACGACAGAGCTTGTTCTCACTGGGAACAGCCACAAGTTCTGGGGCCCACACTATTGGCCTTCTGAGCGAGGACCCCTTCCCCTTCCCTCCACTTTGGCTAAAACATTAGGAGTCTCCCTCAACAGTGAATTTTCACTGAAAACTCAGGTTGGCACGGTTGTGTCCAAGTGTTTTTTTCAAATGTGCAAGATCGGGAAAATACATTGCCTTCTCACTCAAGATGCACTGATCCAGGTCATAATAGGCACTGTCCTTCACACCTGGATTATGCCAACTTCGTGTATTTAGGCATGCTACATTACCTGCTTAAACGTCTGCAGATGGTCCAGAACCATGCAGCCCGATTGGTCTTTCGACAACCTAGATGGCAACCAGCAACCCCTTTACTGAGGAAACTGCATTGGCTTCCCATTTCCCAGTGCTGTACTTTTAAAACTGGGTGCCTCATTTTTAAATCTTTGCATGGCATTAGCCCCACTTTCATTAACAGCCTGATACTCAGGCACACCCCCACACGCAACTTTAGGTCTGCCCCTCTCTCACTTCTTTTCACCCGGGTGTTCAAACGGGTACGTCAAGGAGGCCGCAGATTTGCCACCCTAGCCCCTAAACTGTGGAACTCCTTCCCATTGGAAATACAGTTCTGCACAGACCTTTTGCAACTCTGCACTCATAGAATTACCCATCCAGTACCCATGCACTCTTGTAATCACAAAGAAAACTACTCTTTGCACTCAACCATTCACTCAGGCACTACACATGCACTCATCCATTTTCTCAGGCAGTACCCATGCACTCATCCAATGACCCAGGCACTAGAGTTGGACTAATCCATTCACTCAGACACTACTTATGGACTCATCCATTCACTCAAGCACTACCCATACACTCATGCAATGACCCAGGTGTTAGCTGGGCATTCATACTTTTTTCTCAGTTGTTTCCAATATACTCATACAATCACCCTGACACTACCCCTGCAGTTATAGAATCACTCAGGCAGTACCCATGCCCTCATGGAATCACACATAAAAATAGTCTTGCAATCATCCATTCATTCAGGCACTACTCCTGTACTCATGCAATCACCGACATACTACCCATATACTCATATTATCACTCAAGCATTACTCTTGCACTAAACCAATCTCTTAGGCAGTACCCATGCACTGTTCCAATGACTCAGGCATTACTCTTACATTCATCCGTTTACTTAGGCACCTACCCATGCACTGATATAATCACCCAGACATTACACTTGGAGTCATGAAGTCACTCAGGCAGTACTCAGGTATACATCTGTCCTCGCTAGGCTGGGGTGTCTATGGTTCTTCTCCCTCTCCTCCCTCTCCTATAAGAGTCTCTCCTCAGAACAATCTTCAGAGATAAACATCTATCTGTGGGTTTCCTTGGATGGGGGGCGGGGGGATGAAAGCGCTCTGCAGCTTCTGGCTTCTGTTTTCTGGATCTGGTTTCTCTGCTTTCCACGGGTAGGAGGGAATCCAAAAAAATAGAAAAAAGAACAAAAGGAAACAACTCTGTCCTGGTGGTATTAGAGTAAAGGGAAAAAGCCACAGTCACCTATAGCCTACATTCGTGCTGTGCCTAAGTGAAAGGGGGATGAAGTGCTTTACTGTGAGGCGGCTCGTGCTCCCACCCACCAGCCCCAAAACTAAAAGGATCCTGGTACTTCCCTGCACCCGTGGCCCTCCTAGGCCACGGGGGAGGGGGGTAGCCACAGCCTCCGCTTCACTTGGTGGAGTGCCAGACTCACGGGCGATGGTCTTTGAGCTGTTCTCCGGGACATAGTAATCTTCCTTTTCCGGCTGCAGGTTTCTTGGTAGTGTTGGGTTCTTGGCTCCTCCTTGCAGGATGTGGGTCTCCACCTTGGCTGGCAGCAACTCCCTTTGTCTCCTGCTGCACACTCTCACATCTGGGGCTCCCGGCATAAAAACGCATTCCTCCGCTCCACCCCTCATTCCTGTAGGTTTCTGTCTGGAAGGTGGAACAACAGCACTTTTGAACCTACCTCCGGCTGGTGTCTCCACGGCCGCCATGTTCGAAAGGTCAGCTTGATCCGTGATGGGGGTGGACCCACCTCACTGCCTCTTCTCCAGGAATGGATGTGTGGGCCATTCTGCTACTGGATAGCGGGAGAGGAAGTCCACGTTCATCTGTAGTTTACCCAGAAAATGCAAAGTATAAAAAGAGAAGGGTTGTAAGGCCAGAAACCACTGGAACACTTTTGGGTTTGCATCTTTATGCAGGGATAGCCAAATCAGTGGGGCGTGGTCCATGAGAAGGCGGAATGGTTGACCCAGGAGGTAGTATTGCAGGGCCTCGCATTCTTTTTCAACAGTGGCGTATTTGATTTCTCTGGGAAATAGTTTTCTACTTAAAAAAGGACCGGACATAGATCACCCATATCGTCAGATTGGGAGAGGACAGCCACTAATCCTCTGTCAGAAGCGTCTTTCTGGAGTACAAAGGTTTTTCATTGATCAAGACATTTGAGAACGGGGCCGTACATAGTTTTTAGGTCTCGCCTGTCGATGCGCATGCGCATCGAGCTTGCGAGACTATGGGGGCTTAAACAGTCTTTAACCAACTTGCAAGGAATCGTGGCGATTCCTTGCAGTGCCCGTGAAATTCAAGCTCAATGCGCATGCGCATTGAGCTTAAAAGCGCGTGCACATGCCCCCAGCCGCCTGCCTTGCATGTACTTTCCCTCAGTTCCCTCAGCCGCACTCCAGGCCCCTGCTGCTTTCACACCCTCTCCCCACCCGCTCCGCCCCCTCACCTGCCCGCCGTGTCGCATTTCTCCTCCCCCTCCCCTTCTGTGCCTTCCCTCCGTCTTGTCTATTTTGGCCCCCCTCCTCCTCCTACTCTCCTCCCCCCTCCTCCTCCTACTCTCCTCCCCACTCTCTCTCTCACAGCACAACCTTGCCGCATTTGGCTTCTGGCAGCTTAGCCTACATCATCGGGCAACATGTCAGCCCCTTTTGGTCATTTGTTTTCCTCACCGAGAGTGACAGCATTTTGCTCTTAGACATGTGCAGGCAACCTAGAAAGTAGTCCAGATCAGAGCCGTGGCTGGTGGGCCAAAGTCTGCTTTTATGTTTTCTTTAATAATATTATTTGCAGTTTTTTTTATTAATGTATATTTCAATCGTTTATTTTTCGTTTTGCTTTTTTTGTAAAACAGATGTGCACCATCCTTAGGCAGCACCGTTATGTACCCATTCTGTGCCCCGGATCTCAGAAACAGTATATCCGGCCACCCAGAGCACATGCCGCATGCGGCCCAAAGGCGTGCTCAGCAGGCATTAAATAAAATAAATACATGGCCGCACGTGTTTGCAGCGTGTTTACTTTGAGGTGGAAATGTCTGCATGGCGCTGTATTTACTGCACGCTGTTACAGGCTAACCTGACCTGCACCATGTGCTGCTTTGAAATGTCATGTTGTCACACGCTGTGATACATTGTCCCCTGCAGTGATGCGCAATATGTTAAACCTCGACATGAATAGATTAGCCCATCCGGCCACCCAGAGCACATGCCGCATGCGGCCCAAAGGCGTGCTCAGCAGGCATTAAATAAAATAAATACATGGCCGCACGTGTTTGCAGCGTGTTTACTTTGAGGTGGAAATGTCTGCATGGCGCTGTATTTACTGCACGCTGTTACAGGCTAACCTGACCTGCACCATGTGCTGCTTTGAAATGTCATGTTGTCACACGCTGTGATACATTGTCCCCTGCAGTGATGCGCAATATGGAAAACCTCGACATGAATAGATTAGCCCATCCGGCCACCCAGAGCACATGCCGCATGCGGCCCAAAGGCGTGCTCAGCAGGCATTAAATAAAATAAATACATGGCCGCACGTGTTTGCAGCGTGTTTACTTTGAGTTGGAAATGTCTGCATGGCGCTGTATTTACTGCACGCTGTTACAGGCTAACCTGACCTGCACCATGTGCTGCTTTGAAATGTCATGTTGTCACACGCTGTGATACATTGTCCCCTGCAGTGATGCGCAATATGGAAAACCTCGACATGAATAGATTAGCCCCAGGTTCACTGTGCCTTCCTCGCGCCCTCCTGGCCTTCCTCCACCCCGCACGAGCCCTCTGCATGACCTCACAGTCTCACGCTGTTCTTCTATACTTACAGGCTGTCTTTGCTCTACCTTTTCCCTCTAATCCAGGGCTGGACTGGAAACCCAAAGCAGCCCTCCTTTGATGGAAATACATGCGCCCCACCCTCTTGCTGTTTGCTCTCACTACCCCCTCCCCCCTCCTTTCTTCCCCTCCCTCCTCGTTAGCTTGTCTCTGTTTGAGGTGGTGTTTAAAAAACTTCAGAGCAATCTCAAGAGCGTGGCAGTCTTTTTTTTTTTATAATTCATCTTCACAACTTCGCGCGCGTGCACTCCCCCCACCCATCCGCTTTCCCAGTCTTCTTTCCGAGTGTCTTGTGTCTGAAGACATCAAATTGCTCGGCTGCTTGATTATACAGTGTCCTGTTTGCACGAAATCTTAACGTCTTCAAAGGGATGAAAGGCTACCTCAGTCCTGACAGACTTTGAACTTATGACCCCCACGTTTACACAGATGTTGCAGGCATTAGAAAGCATGAATGTAATAGACTCCCATATATGGCATTAGAAAACGTGAATGCATATACACAAATGCAGAAATCTGCACAGTTGTACAGACAAGGAACACCAACTGATTTCATTGCCATCTTTTTAATCATGATTATCTCTCCACTAGGGAATTTAACAGTAGTGCCCAAGACTAATAGTCAACAGAACCTGCTGTCAGATTTCAGTTATTTACAATAGTTTAAGCTATTGCTATTATAAATTACAATTTTTTTTATTTCAGTATTAATTATTTAAAAAAATTAAAAGCCATTTGTATTTGTTAGATGAATACATCTAAGTCACGTACATACAAAACATGTTGCATTACAAATGCCATAGGTGTCACATTTGAAAAAGCTTAAAGTATTGGCATTGTAAATGACAAAGCTATTAATTTGGCTATTTTCAAGACCAACACATTAAAAAAAATTGTCATTTACGAAACCAATAGCTCCAACTTTTCTAATGAGAGACCTATTGCATTTCCAATGCTTGTTGCTTTAGTAGGGAAAAGATGTGCTCTTGGTGAGTGTAGTTCCTTGGTTTGTGAGTGAGGTTCGATGGTTTCGAACACGTTCAATAAAGGTCGTCGGAAATAGACGATTTTGGTGTCAGCAGACCGCAAATGACGAGTGTAGTGTGTCTGAGGGTTTTCGCATAGATCGATCAATGGGAACACTCCGTATTTAAGGATTTCATTTGAACCTTCGGGTTCCATTTTGTGTACGGCAGCCAATTTGTGTGGTTGCCCTCACATAGTCCGATGACTGCGGCCGAACAAGTCCTTGAGACACGTATGCCTTAGCTGACTTCTGAATGACCTGGCCGAACTGACTCCTTGCCCGAGGCTGACCTCGCTGAGCCAGTTCTTTGTTAAGCAGCTGGTATGATAAAGATCAGAGAGTAGGACATGCCCGAGTTTATAGTACACTGCACAAACCTTTCTATCTCACTTCCAATCTGTTTCTGCCCTTCCTTTACGACATAATCACTGATTTAGGTTGAGGGTTTTATGATGGGTTTGTCGGGCCTGATCCGACAAGAAACCTGGAATGTGCTTGGTCATTTCTGGTGGGCTGGACAACAGAAAGTGGGATTGTCGTCATACACTACTTTCGAATTGTCACACTGTCATTGGTCAGTTTGTATGAACCCAATGCTAATTTGAAATGTTGCCTGAGGCTTGATTTTTGGCAGAAAAGACCATGCTCCGCTCATTGAATTTGTGCAGTCTCTAGCGAGCCACCCATGTGTGCTTCGTAGATCTCTGTTCCTGGTTGCAGCCAATAAACTTTGGTCTTTGACGTCATCAAGAAGTGTCCCGTGTCTCTGTTTGCCTAGACAGGGGAACTCAAAGGCATCGGGCGGTTTCCCTGACGCCGCTGGGTTCTAAAACCCGGTCCTTCAGTTGGCGCCCAACGTCAGGCGACTTCAGCGGTATCGGTCCAAGCCCGAAGATCATGGAGAGCTTCGTGTGAAAATTCTGGAGGAAGGCCAACCACTTCATCAACCCCTGTATGTCGGCGTGGTCCGAAAGTCTTTGCTGAGAGGTTCCCCGCTTTCCGACGGCTACGAAGGACTGCTGCCCTGACTGTCGCCCTGTTTTGGAGCTTTAGACGTTTGCAGAGCGAGACGATTGACGGGTCTTCTGGTGATGCCATCGACATTTCAGTTAAGTATGAGTGGAGCGTCTCCTAGTCCTTAGTTTGTTTTTGGTATCCCTTTAGTGGATCGCTTTGATTTGGTACCGGCAGGCCCCAAAGCCAAGGGACTCGTGTATTCGAGAGACTATCGTTTTGAGATTTCCCTTGTAGTTTGAAGCTAGACTAGTGAGCAAGATGCCTGGTCTTAGCGGACTTGGAAAGATATTTGGTTGTGGTTGTTCTAAGGATTCCCGGTTAGAGGATTCGTGTCCGGTTCCTCCAATTGGAACTCCTACATATGAATTATACGTGAAACATGGTGTGGGCCCTATTAGTTATAATGAGATGTGGGTTAAATATACGAGAAGAGACGGTCTCCTACAGTGGCCCCGTTACGGTAGTTTTGAAGCTGAGATTTTAGACAATCTTGAAGTGAAGTTGTTCAAGAAGAAAGCCCGGCCGGCAATGTTTGACTCTTTCCGCATATGGCGCAAAGAAGCCAAACAGAAAGAAATTAAATTAGCGAAGAAGAATAAACGAGAACGAGGTATGTCAATGGTACAAGCTGCTATTGCGTATAGGGATAATGAGGAAGAGCAAGAGAGTGAACAGATGCTTAGAGCGAAGAAGTTAGCGGTAGATAGATGCTACCCAGTCTTGCCGCCTAAAGAGCAGAAAGACAAGACAGATCTTGTGAAAGATCCTTTAATGTCGCATCTCCTGAGTTTGCCACCCCCTTATGCACAGAGTGCTATGGCACCACCGCCACCAGTCGTAGTTGTGCAACCTCCAGTTGTTGTGCCACCTGTGATTCCTCCACAGCCAGCTCCTTTTCCGTTGGCTACTGTTCCTTTGGCGCAGCCTCCTCAGGGGCCGCCAACTTTGCCTCCCCCGTTGTCTGCTACTCCTACTCCTGTTCTTAAGGCTCCTTATGTTCCGACTTTGGAGTCTTCTACTACTTTTCCATCTTCCCTTATTCTTCCATCTTCTCCTTCTACTAGACAGCAAATGACTGCTACAGTATCTGGTTTCTTTTCTCCTTTGTTGGGACAATTGGGTATGTCTCCTGTAAATGAGTGTAGACAATCACGTAGTCAATTGCCTGATACAGATGAGCGGTCAGTTTTGGATCATATGGCACGTAGATGGGTTATGTATACATCCCTGTATGATCTTGAGGGTATTATGGATGTTTTCCGGCAATGGAAAGCACCAAAGCAACGGTACGTCTTTGAAATGATGTGTGTGCTCCTCCATGAACAATGGATTGACGAAGTGGGTAAAGCTCCTGAAGAATTGTATTGAGTGCATTCCGAGTTTGCGAAAGGGACGATTGTGAGTCTTCTCGATATTGAGAGAGCGGTGTCGATGTTGTTGTCGTTCCGTAATAATGCTCCTTCTGAGCGAATATTTGAGCCTGATTCGTCAGTTAGAAGAAAAGCACGTCAGTATCCTATGCGTGAGGTTTCTCCGGTGTGGAAAGAAGCAGTTCAGGCTGATGCAGGTTTGGGTATTGTAGCTGCGCCTGCACGCTTTCAGCGAGTATGGGTACATGTTCCTTGGTAGCGTGTGGAAGTTTTAGCGATTAAGCAGACTTTACCTGATCCGCGCAAAAATCCGGCGGGATAATATAAAGAGCTCACTCAAACTGTGGGTTCATGCATCATGAATTTAGCGGACATAGACATGTTGTTTGGCAACGTTGTTCCACAGCCTATCTGGAATGTGATTCGACATACGGATCATGATCAGGAATTGGGTGATACCTGGGTTAATATTGTTGCTGCCAATGATAGACAAGTTGGAGGTGCTAAGCCTGAAGATGTGATTACTCAACTTCCTGGTAGAATTATTAATTTCATGAAGACTTTGATGCCCGAAGTGCGTGTTAACTGGGACAAGTTGTCTGCATGTAAGCAGAAGAAAGACGAGACTGTGTCTGACTTTTTCACGCGGTTTGAAGAGACTTTTGTAGATCATAGTGGTCAGGATATGGCTACTGAGGGTGGCCAGAGATTGTTCGTGACAAGTTCGTGCATAATTTGCTCCCCGAGTTGTGCACTGAGTTGAAGGATTCCGAGAGTGCTTGGCCTGTTTCCACGTCAGCGCAGATTTTAGCTACGGCTCAGTACTACAAAAATAGGCGCAAAGATGAGTTAGAGAAAGCGGATAAGAAGACTAAGGATTTGAAGACTAAAGTTCTTCTAAAACAAGCTTATCCACCCCGTACTAAAAGTCAGCGCGATTATCAGCCACCTCAGCAATATTCGAGAAACTCGCCAAGGATCGAGTCTTCTCAACAGCGTTTCCCGTATGGTCCTAATCAATGTGCGTATTGCAAAGAAGAGGGTCACTACGAGAATAGTTGTCCGGTTTTGTTACAGCGCACGAATGGTGCTTCTGGTGTACGAGGTAGAGGTGCTCAACAAGCGCCTAGAGGTAGAGGTCGCGGACAGAACGTACGTCCTTTGCCTCCACAGAACTCAATGAATAGTTTTGATCAACAGCAAAGTTCGTCTGGTAGGACAGCACAGTACTATGTGGATGATTACTATGTTGAAGGTGACGAAGACAATGGTAATGATTGTTAGGACAACCATGGACAAAGAGAGGGAGTTGTTTCAGTTCCAGTAGATCAGAGTGGACCTTATGTTGAAGTGATTGCCTCAGGTGTGTCAGAACCTTTTCTGCTAGATACTGGTGCTACAAAGAGTTCTATTATGCACTCTAAACTCCCTGGCGCACCTTTGTCTGGCTTTGATAATGTTTCTGTAGGTTTTTCTGGCGCCCCCGTTACAAATCCGATTTCTGCTCCATTGTCTCTTTCTGTTGGTCCTCGTAAGTTCTAAGCACCCCTTCTTTTGACTACAGGTTGTAATGAGAATTTGTTGGGATTGGATTTATTGAAGAGATTGTACGCAACACTGTATTGTTTTCCGTCAGGAGTACACCTTACTTGAGGTGAGAGAGTGATCTCTCCAAAGTACCTGTCAAAGGATAGTCTTCCACCGGAATTGTCTTCTTTACCAGATTCATTGTGGGCTACAGGTCCGAATGATGTAGGCCTACTGGAAATACCCCCATATGTTGTGACACTGAAGGCGAATGCTAAGTTACCGCGCATTCCACAGTATCGTATCTCGAGTGATGGTGGAGAGCACTTTTAGCGATTATTTATGATTTGATCGAAAAGGGTGTCATTGAGGAAACGAGAGGTAATGTGTGCAATAGTCCTGTTTTGCCTGTTCTGAAGAGAACTGATTGTTCACAGCCTCCTGTATATAGATTTGTCATCGATCTTCGCGAAGTGAACAAGATTGTCGTTCCACAGTTTCCTGTTGTGCCTGATATTACAGCTTTGTTGACTCTGATTCCGACTACTGCCACATGGTTTTCGGTGATCGACTTGAAGAATGCTTTCTTCAGTATCCCGATTGCCATGGAAAGTAGGGACATCTTTAGATTCTCTTTAGGAGGACTAAGTTTCCGCTTTAAGCGCGCTCCTCAAGGCTATTGCGAGAGCCCATCGATCTATAGTCAAGTTTTGAAGACACAACTTGATCTGTTGGTTTTACCTGATGGTGCAGCCCTTATTCAATATGTTGATGATTTGCTAGTTGCCGCTGATACTGAAGAGATTTGTAGGGAAGCCACTTTGTCGTTGTTACGCCATTTGTCTGATTTTCATCACAAAGTTTCTCTCTCCAAGTTGCAATTTTGTCATCAAGAAGTAACCTACTTAGGTCACCTCTTATCGAAGGAGGGAAGGAAACTGACCCCAGAAAGAATTCAAGCTATTGCGAAAATGTGTGTGCCTACGACACAGATAGAAGTACGTGCGTTTTTGGGTAATACGTCGTACTGTAGACAGTGGATCCCTAATTTTTCTTTGTTAGCAAAGCCTTTGATAGCTCTTACTGTTAGGGATACTCCAAATCCTATTCCTTGGACTGACGAATGTCAAAAGAGCTTTTCAGAATTACGCAATGTGTTGTGTTCGGCTCCTGTGTTTGGTACTCCCGACTACAGTAAGCCCTTCACATTGTATGTTCATGAGAGAGAGGGATGTGCATTGTCAGTGTTGACTCAACAGTTTGGCGATAAGCAACGCCCATGTGCTTACTTTTCGTCGACTTTAGATCCAGTAGCTAGAGCGTTGCCGAGTTGCTTGAGAGCTACAGCAGCAGCGGCTGTTTCAATTCGACAGTCTGCTGGTTTGGTTATGGACAACACGCTAGTGGTCATGGTTCCACATGCAGTGGAAACCTTGTTGAACCATACGAAGACACAGCATTTAACTAGTGCTCGGTTGTCAAGTTACGAGTTGACATTGTTAGCGAGTCATGTGCACATTAAACGATGCAACACGTTGAATCCAGCCACGTTGTTGCCAATTTCAGTTAAGACAGATGATGATATTGAAGAAGAACATGACTGTTTTCTGAGAACTGAAGAAGAAACGAAAGGGAGAGTAGACCTTAGGGACACTCCTCTTCCTGAGTGTGATGGTACTTTGTGGGTTGATGGTTCGTGTTTTAAGTTGCCGAATGGTGATACGACTGCGTCATATGCTGTTACGACTTTGCATATGATTGTTGAAGCTGCACGTATTCCACATAATTCAGCACAAGCAGCAGAGTTGATTGCATTAACGTGATGGTTCGTGTTTTAAGTTGCCGAATGGTGATACGACTGCGGCATATGCTGTTACGACTTTGCATACGATTGTTGAAGCTGCACGTATTCCACATAATTCAGCACAAGCAGCAGAGTTGATTGCATTAACGAGAGCATGTGTGTTGGCGAAAGGAAAACGAGTGAATGTGTATACTGACAGCCAGTATGCATTGGGTGTGGCTCATAGCTTTGGACGTTTGTGGCGTGAACGTGGGTTTTTGACTTCGCATGGAACGAAGATCCAGCATGGACAGTTGGTGAATGAACTTCTTGAATCTCTTACTTTGCCATTGCAAGTAGCAATTGTCAAATGCAGTGCCCATAAGAAAGTTACGGATGATGTTGGTCGCGTAAATGCGTTTGCGGATGAAGTTGCGAAGGAAACTGCGAGGAATGTGATGAGCCGAATGTATGTTGCGGGTCCGGCGAGATGGGTTCCAGAGAAGAGTATGTGTGAAGATACGATTGAGAGTGTGAAATCCATTCAAGCTGAAGCTACTGAGAAAGAGTTGAATGAATGGAGAGAAAGTAGAGGTAGATTGGATTCGAATGGTTGTTGGACTGATTTGTCTGAGCATCAGAGATGGTTGTTGCCTAACGCGTATGTGCTTCCAGTTGTTACAATGGCTCATAGCATGGCACATATCAGCGTGAAAGGGATTTGCAAGTTGTTGGCTCCGGTTTGGCAGAATGCAGGAATTCCAAAATGTGCAGAAAATTTGGTTCAGAACTGTATGGTGTGCTTGATGTATAATCCTGGTAAGGGAACTCCAACACCAGCTGGTCATTTTGCTCCTCCTACGTATCCGTTCGAGGTTTTGCAGCTAGATTTTATCCACATGGAGAGATGCAACAACCTGAAATATGTTTTTGTGGTTGTTTGCTCTTTTTCTAGATGGGTAGAAGCTTATCCCCTTAAGGACAATACTGCCTTGTCCACAGCGAAAGTCTTGATAAAAGAGTTATTACCGAGATTTGGAATGCCGAGAATTATCTGGAGTGACGATGGGAGTGAATTTGTGGGTCAAGTCATGAAGAGAGTGTGTGAGGGTCTAGGAATCCGGCAGAAATTCCGCGCTGCAAATCACCCCCAATCAGCTGGTTTAGTCGAGTGCTATAACGGCACTCTTAAATTGAAATTGGCCAAAATCCAAGCGTGCACTGGTTTGCAATGGCCAGATGCTTTGCCTTTAGCGCTCCTGTCCACAAGAATGACTGTACATTCAAGAATGGGTCTGAGTCCGTATGAAGTAGTCTTTGGTCGCCAAGCAAATATTTGGGGTGTGCCAAGACCAACCAGATTTAGTGAGATTAAACACCCTGTGTTGCTTGACTACTTGCGCAAACTGACGACTAAATTGCGTGTTTTACACAAACAGGTGCACGACAGCCTACCACAAGCTACTGAGGATCCAGGCCATTCTATTGAACCTGGAACGTGGGTGTTCGTCAGAAACTTTCAGCGGAGCAAGAACGATCAGCCCCGCTGGACGGGACCCTTTCAAGTCCTCCTGTCTACACGTTCTGCAGTTCGAGTACAAGGCAAACGAAACTGGATCCACGGCGTACACTGTAAGCGCGCACCATTGCCCTTACCGTACGATCAGTTGGTCCAGGAGGGACTTCCAGACTCTGAAACAGACACTGTTCCACGATTTTTGCCATTCAGCGATGCTCGTTTGATTAGTACGAACTCTGAGAGACAAAGTGAGGATCGTTTACAAGAAGCAGTGCCTCCTTTGAATCGATTGAACACTGCTGAGCCTGAACTCTTATTCAAAGATCAAGAATTGCCTGAAAGAAGCCGCTATAATTTGCGACCGAGAGTCATGGACAAATAAATAAAGACAAATAAAGTTTTTATGATTTTTCTGTTTGCAGGTTAACTCTCCACCGAGGATCTACTCATTTTTGTTTTTTGAACCGCCATCCAGATTCAGCTGTAGGGTCGCGGTTGCCGAAAGTCTTTGGAGTGCAAGCCTGAGACACTAGGTCGAGGGTTCTGGTTGGCCTAAGGGAGTTGCCCTGGGTTGACAGAGGCATTCCTTAGCATAGAAAACCCTACCATCGCGAGCAGCATATTTAGTTTAGGATGGATTTCTTCGAGTTGGAGAGACCTGCACGGACAATGATTTTTAGAAAGAAGATATGCAAATTAATCTCAAAGAAAAGTTTTTTAATACTGTGTTTATTTTTGCTATTGAGTTTGATGATATTCATAATTGGTTATGTGACATTCTCTTTTAAAGTGACGTTTGTTCCCACTGTGCAACCTACACCTACACCCACTATTTCTTCTCATTCTTTTCATCCTTTGCCTGAGCATGAGGTAGTTAGACGATTGGAATTTGCCAATAATTCCTTTATCCAACTTTTGCACCAACACTAGTTAGTGATGAACACGACAAACTGTTGGATTTGTGGTTTAATGCCCCATGCGACTGACAAGGGTATTCCATACTTAGTTTTGCCCTTTAGTTTAAATGGTTCGATTTTGGCTTACAGAACGATGTTTATTTATGCCCAAAGTGTTTATCCTCAACGTTCACCGAAGGATAATCCGAAGAATAGTGCAGTTGCTAGAGGCATAGTCCACATGGTTAAAGGGACTAATGCCGTTGAAACTATTCCGATAGATGAGAAGCAACCCAATAGTGGTTGGGATATTACTGGATATGGAGTTAGTCTGAGTGTTAACCAGCGAGCGAAAAGTTCTCCACCGATTTGGATAGTGCCCCATCAGGGTCGCTATTGTCTGCAGGGTAATGGCAAGAATCCGAGAGCTCAGCTAGGGAAGAGCGTTTGTACTGACACTTACGTATTTACGTCCCCGTCTTCCCCAGCATTTTTAGCTGCTAAGGGTACCTACTTTGTTTGCTATGACAAAGCATATACATGGTTGCCCCCTGATTTCTCGGGCACATGTTTTGTTTCTTTCCTGTTGCCTCCCACTTTTACAGCTGCGGCAGATTACCAAAAGATGAGAGTTGCTAGAGGTGTCTTTAGTCAGGAAGACAGTGCAGGGCAAGAGTTGGGAGATTTCTTTAAGGGTTTTCTGCCGTTCTAGGGACCGATGGCTAACAGCAGGAATATTCGCCAGTTGACGAGAGTGGTTGAGTCCACCATAGTCGAAACTGCTGGTGCCCTTGGTAACTTGACTGCTGAGCTCCAGTCGGATAGACTTATGACACTTCAAAATAGATTTGCCCTTGATGTCATACTAGTAGATCGAGGTGGAGTTTGTAAACTGATTCAATCGAGCTGCTGCGTTTTCATTCCAGACAACGCTCCGTCAGTTTTCCAGGCCATTTCCAAGCTACATAAGATCTCTGATTCTGTCTATTT
Source organism: Lissotriton vulgaris (assembly GCF_964263255.1). NCBI lineage: Eukaryota > Metazoa > Chordata > Amphibia > Caudata > Salamandridae > Lissotriton > Lissotriton vulgaris. Next base: position 443,917,321 of record NC_141697.1, on the reverse strand, counting down.
GGACAAAGGAGATTGGTTGTCGATGGGATGGTTATGGGGATTGATATCCACTTGGGGTTGGAAGATTTTGATGGTCATTGGGATGGTCTTAGCTATCCTTTTCCTGTTCTGGCTCTGTGTACAGTGTGCTCCTGCTATTTGTGGCCTCTGTGCTACTTCGTGTGCAAGGAGACCTGCCCAGAGAGAGGTACTGAGTAATAGGATGATGCTACAGCAACATATCGATGATCTGATGAATATAGATCCAGATTCAGATTAACATGGGTTTGGGTCTGTTGCCTATGTAAGGGCAAAAGGAGTGACTGTAGTTCCGTGGTTCGTGAGTGAGGTTCAATGGTTTCAAACCCGTTCAATAAAGGTCGTCGGAAATAGACGATTTTGGTGTCAGCAGACCGCAAATGACGAGTGTAGTGTGTCTGAGTGTTTTCGCATAGATCGATCAATGGGAACACTCCGTATTTAAGGATTTCATTTGAACCTTTGGGTTCCATTTTGTGTACGGCAGCCATTTTGTGTGGTTGCCCTCACATAGGCCGATGACTGCGGCCGAACGAGTCCTTGAGACACGTATGCCTTAGCTGACTTCTGAATGACCTGGCCGAACTGACTCCTTGCCCGAGGCTGACCTCGCTGAGCCAGTTCCTTGTTAAACAGCTGGTCTGATAAAGATCAAAGAGTAGGACATGCCCGAGTTTACAGTACACTGCACCCACCTTTCTATCTCACTTCCAATCTGTTTCTGCCCTTCCTTTACGACATAATCACTGATTTGGGTTGAGGGTTTTATGATGGGTTTGTCGGGCCTGATCCGACAAGAAACCTGGAATGTGCTTGGTCATTTCTGGTGGGCTGGACAACGGAAAGTGGGATTGTCGTCATACGCTACTTTTGAATTGTCACACTGTCATTGGTCAGTTTGTATGAACCCAATGCTAATTTGAAATGTTGCCTGAGGCTTGATTTTTCGCATAAAAGACCATGCTCCGCTCATTGAATTTGTGCAGTCTCTAGCGAACCACCCGTGTGTGCTTCGTAGATCTCTGTTCCTGGTTGCAGCCAATAAACTTTGGTCCTTGACGTCATCAAGAAGTGTCCCGTGTCTCTGTTTGCCAAGACAGGGGAACTCGAAGGCATCGGGCGGTTTCCCTGACGCCGCTGGGTTCTAAAACCCGGTCCTTCAGGAGGACCCCATGGAAGGGTTGTCCCTGTGTTTGCCATGCTAAGAAGGTAGGTGAGAGGACTGTCGATGTCTGAGAAGGGGGTTTGAATCATCTATAATACCCAACTAAGCCTAAGAAGGAATTGACGTCCTCTCTAGTGTGGGGACGGGGAACCTTTGTGATCGCTTCTAGTTTTTTGATTTGGGGTCTGATTTTTCCTGCCTGTATGTCGTACCCTGGGTATTCTATATGGTCTGTGCCAAAAGTGGTTATATTTGGATTGACAGTGAGACCAGCTTGCTTGAGGGTGTCTAAAACAGTTGTCAGGTGCATGAGGTGAGTTTCCCAGTCAGAGCTGTATATGACTATGTCGTCCAAATATGCGACACATAGGCCTGATGTTTCTGCAACAGAACATCCATCAGGTGTTGGAATGTGGCTGGGTTGCCGTGGAGGCCAAAGGGAAGGACGTTAATGTAAAATAGACCCAATGGAGTAGAAAAGGTGGTCTTTTCTCTGGCTTACCAAGCGAGGGGGATTTGCCAATAACCTTTTGTAAGTTCAATCGTAGTCATCACGCAGGAATCCCCCTATTAACTCGTGGACGTGAGGCATAGGATACGCATCAAATTTAGATATGGCATTCAACTGACGGAAGCCAATACAAAATCGAATTCTTCCATCGTGTTTAGGGATATGTACTACTGGTGAAGACCATTCACTGTGGGAGGGCTCAATTATATCTGCCTCTAGAATGGCCTGCACTTCCTGGTCTACCCCCTGCCTACATGAGGAGGGTATATGACAACGCTTTAGGTTTATGGGTTTTGCCCCTTCTGTATTAATTGTATGTTCCACTAAGGTCATCTGCCCTGGTGTTCCTACCAATATATCTGCGTAAGAACGACACAGTGCTTGTAGTTGTAGTCTTTGTATATGTGTTAGCTGGTTCCCCAAATGAACAGACTCCTCCTCAGTGGGTAAGGGAGAGACTAATGGGATGTTGAGAGGTTTATTAAGGGACACATTTAGTATTGGTTTGTATTTGTCTAGGGGAACTGGAAAGGGGCCCTCCTAGTCTTTCAAGAGGTTCACGTTGTAGGTTTGACCGGTGTGAGTCTTGTGTGGGACGGTTATGTAGTCGGAAGCTGGGGTAACCTTGTCCAGCACTTTGTATGGGCCTTGCCATGTGGCTAGCAGTTTTTTTCTGTAGTGGGCAGAAGGATTAGAACATAGTCCCCGACTTTAAACTCCATAAGTTTAGTGTTTTCGTTGCATTGGGTCATTGGTGTCTCTTGTGCCTTCTCCTTGTTTGTAGGGACCTCCCCCATAGAGAAAACAATGTATCTCTTAGGTCCTTGCAATATTGAAGCAGTGGTTTGCTTTCATCTTCCTCCTCTACCCACTGCTCTACTGCCTTGTCAAGGAGTGTGTGTGGCTTCCTTTTGAACAGTAGTTCGAAGGGGGAGAACCCTTTCGATTTTTGAGGGTGAGTACTTATAGCGAACAATACTAGGGGTATTTGTCTGTCCCAGTCCCTTCCTGCTTTGCTAACAATCTTTCTGGTCATGCTCTTTATTGATTGATTATATCTTTCAACAAGGCAGTCTGTTTGAGGGTGATATACGGCTGTGTGTATTTGTTTGATACCCAAAAGGACACAGCTTTGTTTCATGAGGCGGGATACAAAGGAGGTACCCTGATCAGTTAACAATTTGCAGGGGAAACCCACTTGTGAAAAATAGCAATCATAGCCTGGGCCACTGCTGTGGTCGTGGTACTAGTCAGGGGTATTGCTTCTGGGTACCGGGTAGCATAGTCCACCAATACAAGCAGATATTGGTGCCCACAGGAGGAAGGAATGAGGGGTCCTACAAGGTCCATTCCTACCCTCTGAAAGGGTATGTAAATAATCGGGAGAGGGTGTAGTGGCCCCCTAGGTAGTGTGGGATTGTTAACCAGTGGACATCTGACACAAGAGGAGAAGTGTCTTGCTACTTCATGGTACACGCCGGGCCAATACAACTTGTCCAAAAGGTATTTTAGAGTGTGTTCTTTCCTATAGTGCCCCCCCTGTTTGGCTATGGGCGAGGTCTGGCACTTGTTCCCTAAATGGTTTTGGGACTAACAACTGTTCCCTAAGGTGTCCCACTCCCCTGGTTATTCTATACAACAAACCCTTTCTTATACAGAACAATGGGCCTACCTTATCTAAATGGTCCTCCTGAACTTGCACCCAGGCATGCTGAAGGGTGCCGTCCTCTCTCTGGGCAGCCCGAAAGTTCTGGCTTGGTGTCAGGGACGTATCTAGTTAACAAACAACATGAGATGGTACAGTACCTTGGGTCTTTCGGTACAAAGCCTTTTCTTCCTGCCGCCCCCTAAGGGTCTTGTTTTTTTTGGAGTGGGGCATTCTAGTCTCTCATTGGATAAAGGAGCATGGGCCAACCACCGTTATACGGGAGATGGAGGGGCAAGAGCTGCCAGGTATTCCAGTAATCGGGGCAGGTCTGTCCCTAACAGAACGAACTCTGGAGGAAGGGCAATACTCCTACTTTCCACAGTTGGGTTCCCCGTCTATCTCGAGCAAGACTTATGCCAGCGGGTATATCCTTTTCTCTCTGTGTACACAACTGCCCTGTATACAGTCTTCTCCGAGCATCTGGGAATAGTGTTCAAGTCCTTGGCTGACCAGGGTATGTTGACACCCTGTGTCTAAAAGTGCTACAACCTACTTCCCGTTAACATGTATTTTCTTCTTGTAAAGGGGAGTAATTTCACCAGTGACCAGGACCTGACTACAGGTGCACCCCACTTCCATGGGTTCTTGGGGAGGGTTGTGTGCCGGGCACTGTTGAGCAATGGGCCCCCACTCAGCGCATTGGACGTACTGGGATCCCTGTAGTGTTGACGGCCCCGGGGTGAACCTAGGAATATGTCTTTTTGGAGCTGGGAGATGGTTTTCCGGGGGTGCCTTTACTGGTGTCCGGGTGTATTTGTGGGATATTTTTGGTTCTTGAATTTGGGGGTTCGATGAAAAGCACACACCACGTCTACTGATGCGGTTACTGTTAAATGGGGATGCTGCTTAACCCAGTGCCTGGTACTGATGGGGAGAGCCTCCAGATATTGTTTGAGGTGGCTGGCTGTAACCACTGGTTCCCAAGATCACGTATCCGGAAATACAGGGCTCTGGGGTTATCTCCTACTGGCCATTTTTCCTTGGGGAAACGGCTGCGATAGTACTCATGATCGCAGCCAAGCCTCTCCAGGATAGCCTTCTTTATCTCATTATAGGGAGTGGTGCCTGCCGGGTTAGCAGCCTGAAAGACCACCTGCAGTTCTCCTGACAATAAAGGGGCGATGTATTTTCCCCATCTTTCTTCGGGCCAGGCACCGGTGGAGGAAACCCTTTCAAAGTTTACAAAAAAAGCATTGGGGCCGTCCCCTTCCTGAAAGTTTTGGAGCACTGCGCTGGGCACATTTGGGTGTACCTGTGCGCTAGATATGGCATCATTTAGTCTTCATGGCTGTATGTGGTTATAACAAATCATATCCTTATAAAGGCATAAGAATCATATCCATATTAAGTCATAGCCAATGCAGTCCAAATATGGCAAGGCTACTCCCATAGACTCCTAGAAAGTACAATGCGTTCTTAAACAAACCAAGCCTCCAGGAGCCCGGGAATTCCCCCTTCTTCTGTTTTGATTTGTCCTAGAACTCCTAAGAGTCCTGAAAGAACTGCCAGTTCTTAGTGACGTCTTATGTCTAACCTTACGTCAAACTCGGCACCTTCCAGGTATAAATATACCAACATCTGCCTTAAGCAACACACGTGGTTTGGAGCAGAATTGGCTATCTACTTGCCCAACGCCCTGCTGATGCGAGTACCGAAGGAAGCCGACCCTCCCTGCTGACGCACTGAGAGAGAGGCTGTCTTTTCTCCTGCTGAGAAAATCCAGCTCCAGTGTTTCCCTGATACCCTTGCGGGTTACTGAGAGAGAGATACAAGACCTCCTTCATTCTATACCCAAGGTACGGAGCTGATTAGACCCATAGAGAATTCTTCATTCAGATTCTTGGCAAAAACTGTAACTCATCTACTCCTTCCCTGTACTAGGCTTAGGTTAGGTACACTGGGGTAGGCGTATCTTAGAAACACCAGTTGAGTACGTTTAGTCATTATTTTATCATTGTATGTATTTTATCCATTTTAAGTATCTTATGGCTTAGAAACCATATGAATGCTTTTACAGTATTATTTCATATTACTGCTTTAACTGTACGCACTTTACTTTATGACAACTATTGCAATTGTGGCAATTCATTTCTCTTGTATGAGAAAGAAGACTACTCAATAAATAACCCTTTTATTGAAAACGCCTGTCTCTCTATTTCTCTGCATCTCTGGTGAAACGAAGCATGCTCGATTGACTGAGTAAAATAGCTATCTATTGTTTCCGCGACTCTGGAGATATATTCCTTATTGCCGGGGGAACAAAGTTATCATGTGATATGGTTGTCAGAAGCTAATACCTTCTTGTCTATTCAGGAAAGCTAAACACCTTCTTGTTTACTCGAGAAAGTTTCTAGTGACCTCTGAGCTAGCTGGCACACACAATTAGGTCTGACATATTGAATAGAGACCTAGTCGACCTCAGTCCTAGGTTTAAACTATCGTTTATGTTATTCCGATGCGCAGAGCCTATTGGGAATATAGGAACTACACTACAGTGCCTGTTTAGTTTGTTGTTCGAATATGAGCTGCAAATGGCGTTGGGCTTCCGCCAGTTGGGATATCATGGACTCCATGGTGAGGGGTTGTGTCATGTTGGCTAGACACGGTAGCCCACTTCTGACATGACTGTCCTCGCTAGGCTGGGGTGTCCATGGTTCTCCCCCCTCTCCTCCCTCTCCTATAAGAATGTGAAGGCCACAAGTGGTAGGTATGCAGGAATGTCTTTTATTGTTTTGTTAATTTTTTTAAAGGGTGAGGGTATTTTATGTCTCAGTCTTGCAGTGATTAACAGAATCTCTCCTTTGATTAATCTCCAGAGATAAATGTCTCTCAATGGATTTCCTTGGATTGGGGGGGGGGGGGTTGAGAGTCCTATGCGGCTTCCGTTTTCTGGATCCGGTTTCTCTGCTCTCCAAAGGAGTGTACTGGTAAGAGGGAATCCAAAACAACAAAACAAAAAAAAGAACAAAAGAAAACAAGGGGTCAGACACTCTGTCCTGGCAGTATTACGGAAAAGGGAAAGTGCCACCGTCACCTATACCCTACTTTCGTGCTGTGCCTAAGTGAAAGGGGGGGATGAAGAGCTTTACTGTGAGGCGGCTCGTGCTCCCGCCCATCAGCCCCAGAATGAAAAGGATCCCGGCACTTGCCTGTGCCCGTGGCCCTCCTGGGCCATGGAAAGGGGAGCCACGACCTCTGCTTGACTTGGTAGAGTACCAGACTCGCGGGCAATGCTCCTTGAGCTGTTCTCCGGGACGTAGTCGTCTTCCTTCTCCGGCTGCAGTTTTCTTGGTAGCATCGGGTTCTCAGCTCCTCCATGCAGGATGTGGATCTCCTTCTGGAAGCCAGCAACTCCCTTTCTCTCCTGCTGCACACACTCACGTCTAGTGCTCCCGGGCATAAAAACACATTCCTCCGCTCCCCCCCTCATTCCTGTAGGTTCCTGTCTGGAAGGTGTAACAACAGGACCGTCAAATCTCCTTACGGTTAGTGTCTCCACGGCTGCCATGTTGGAAAGGTCGACTTGCTCGTGACGGGGTGGACCCACCACAACATATATTTGTATGTTTCTTTTATATATGATACCACTAGAAAAGGTACAGGCACATGCATGCTTGCTTTCTGGAATATAGTGAGACTAATAGCAGACACATTGAAAAAGTTGCTGCTTTGTATTTGCCCTTGCCCAACACTCTCATTAGTTGTTCAATAGTGAAGCTGCAGCACAAACGTGAGGTTTAAGACATGTTGGTGGAGGAATTAGTGATTATGTTACCTCGTATCAGTCTATGTGAAGGAACACTGCAAGTACACCTTGTAAATGTAGGGGTGTCCTTGAAATGGGAAGTGTAGTATGTCAAGTTAAAGGGACTTTATGGTTTTTTGACTGAGGTATGTGTCTACTTGCTCATGTTTTCTCACACGTGTTATGCCTATGAAGATGGTAGAGGTATAAAACACAGGTATACATGTATTTGTATGTTTCTTTTATATATGATGCCACTTGTAAAAGGTACAGACGCATGCATGCTTTCTGGAATATAGTGAGAGTTACAACACACACATGCAAAGTGTGGCTGCTTTATATTTGCCTAGGCCCAACACTCTCAGTAGTCACTGAATAGTGATGCTGTAGCACAAAGTAAGGGTTTAGATAAATAGGCAGAGGGATTAGTGATTAGGCTACCTCATATGAGTGTGTGAAATGGTACACTTGAAGTACACGGCATACACATAGGTATGTGTTTGAAATGGGAAGTACAGTCTGATATGTTTAAAGGATTTCATGGTCTTGTGAGTGAGGTTTGTCTTTACTTGCACATGTATTCTCATACGTGTTATTATGCATGTGAAGATAGTACATGTGTGTAGCATATATATATATATATATATATATATATATATATATATATATATATATATATATATATATATATATATATATATAAAACCTACTGGCGGTCGCCATAGGTAGTTATAGTTAGGATTATTTTCAATACAAAATCTCAACATTCTATTGTGAATAACTTTGGCGCCGGTTGAGGAATCTGCCTGAAAATGTCCTCAAATTTGCCTCGCGGTGCCCTGGTCCTTCCTGAAAGTTTGGGGGGGATTTGTCAAGCGGTGGCCAAGAAAAAAGGGGGGTCCCAAAACGTGTTTTCCCCATGTTAATTTCCATAGGGCGGTCGACCTCACTTTTAGCCCGAACGGCTGAATGGATTTCCACCAAACTTGGCAAAATTGTAGGGACTGGTAGCCCGATGTGCCTTTGCTATGTCTCAAGATATGTGCTCCAGTGGATTTTGTGTAATTTATGTTCAAAAACATATATGTAACAGATATATATCTATGGCCGCGCCCCGGTACACGCACCGGGAAGTGCTCCGGTCGTGCTACGCAACTTGCACGCGGAAAGCTGATTGGCTCTCAGGGGTCTGTAAACATTCCAAACAGTCCGGAGCGGCCTCCATCTTGTGTCTCGGTAGGATCGAGACACAAGAGGTGGCAAAAAAAAGGGGGGAATTGACCATAAGGGGGCAGAGTAGACCCCCCTGACCTCCTAGGTTGGATGTGGGGGCCATAAAAGGGCCCCGCGGGAGAAAAAATAAAAAAATAAAAAATAAATTTATTTTCGCGGGGGGAGCGCCCGGTACGCGCACCGGGGAGCGTACCGGGGAGCGTACCATGGGGAAAAAAGAATGACAGTTTTAAAAAAAAAGTAGCTGTTTTAAGAAAATTTTCTTTTTGTTGTTTTTTTTATTTAAGTACCTACATGTAGGTACCAATGCAGAGACTTACATTTAATGTACACCATCTCCTCTGTAGATATCTTGCATGTTGTTATAGAAGTTATTGTGGTATATGGAATCCATACCATAGTCTGTCAGGAAAGCAGAAACATATCCTTTAAGCACTCCCTGGGAAGTCCTAGGGGACCATGGGTAGTCTATCCTGCTCCCTTATGATGAAAAAGAGATGTAAAATACACATTGGAGATAATATAGTGGGAGAAAGGTAGTAACTATGAGTAAACTTACTATGTAACACAAAAAAGTTGCACAGTATACTACAAGTCTCACTTTATAATATAATCATTTTGGTACTACATATAAAAATGAATATTGTCTCAAACAATTTAAAATTATTAAATATAAATTCATTCTTCTGATTCCTTTTCAAAATATAATAAAACTTCTAACATAATATTGTCCGGAATTTCCTCATAATTATTAGTACATGATTCTATTTGTTCCAAACATTCTATTAACTGTTGGTCCAAAGAGTCATCCATGAAATCAAATTTATCTTTTTGTTCTTCTGGATTTTCCACCTTTACTTCGAAAGAAATAACATTTGATTGTTTTTCTCCTTCCATTTTCTTTCTGAAAATTGCATAAAAAATAACTATATCAGTAGAGTTAGGGTTTAAGTTCAGACAGGTACTTCTGAGTTTTTAACAGTGAAGTAATTTTTGGGCAGTGTATGGTTTCAGGCAGGAAGTAGAACTATTAAAAAGTGCATGTGATGAAGCCTAAGTAAATTCATAATTACACCCGAAAAGCCTAACTCAATCCATAATTATAACAGAGAAGTCTATCTCAATCTCTAACTCTTACAGAGAGACAGTATATAACTATCAGAAAACGTTTTCCCAAATTAACTTAAAGTGCACAACATAGTTCCCCTTCTAAATTAACAACTTACCTTTTTCAAAGTAGTTGAAGTTTTCCGTCAAAATTCTTTCAAAATGTACCTCAGGTAGTATTAGTCAAAATGGTTGTTTCCCTCTCATTTTTCATATATATTCATGTACTTAACTAATCAAATATCAGCACATAAAAATACAAAATGTAAGTAACATTTTCATTGGTTGTAAATTCCAACACTTTCATATGTGTTTTTGTCATGTAATTTACCTCAGGATATTTAGACAGGGCTACAGCCTAAATGGCTCAATGGAATACCACCAAATTTGGAAAAATGGTAGGGACTGCTATGTAGTAGGGCCTATTCTATATTTGGTGAACGTGTCTCCTGTGGTTTTTATGTAAATTAATTTCCCACATTTTTCTAGGGAGCGCTTACCGGTGCCGCTCCGGTACGCTCACTGGGAGCGCTACGGGAGTCCGCCATCTTGTGTTTCGGTACAAATGAGACACAAGATGGAGGACAAACAATGTTGGGAATGGGTAGAAGGGGGCACGGTAGACACACCCTGACCCTCTAGGTTTTCTGAGGGGTGTTTAGGAGGTACATATATGCCCCCCCAAAAAATTTTTGGTTTGATTTTTCACGGGGGGAGCGCCCGGTACGCGCCCCGGGATCGTACCGGGGAGCGTACTTTGGTGAAAAATAGTGAAAAATGTAGAAAAAGAAAATAATTTTGAGTGATGAGAGGTAGGGTAGCCCTGAAAAGAGCTTTTGGGTTCTGTGGCTGATTTAGGTACCTACAAGTAGGTTCCAATGCACAGTCATAAATTCAGAAGGAATATTCTATTCCCCTCATCTGAGAAGTGCACACTATCTCCTCTGTAGATATCTTGCATGTTGTAACGCAAGTTATTGTTGTATATTGAACCAATCCCATAGTCTCTCATGTAAGCAGAAACAGATTTATTCACATGTTTCCGTGCTTTCTCAAATTGTGGACAAAATTGGTTGGACAGTTCCATTTCTGTCTTTGACATATATTGGAATATACCAAGGCAGTTTGTGGAAAGAGTGTCATCAATTGACCAAAGGTGTCCTTTAAAAGCATTTCCAGACCTACCCCAGTCAAAGTGCCCAAGTCATTTCCACCACAGTGCACTATTAAGAGGTCAGGGTTTGACAGATGCAAAAAGGTTTTCATCAATGGTATCAATTGGTGACATCTCAATCCTCTCTGGCCAATCCACTTGGTTTCCACATTTGGTAAATCAAGGTTATGAAAATTTCTGCTAGCTGCATACCCTTGAGCCCAGTGAATGTAGCTATGTCCAATAATTCAAACAGAATACATGGAGAGAGAAGGTTCTGGTGCAGTCAGATGAAGTGTGGGAATGATATGGCAGTTGGAACAGTAGGAGTTTTCAAAAAAATAATTGTGGAGTTTCACTGTTCTTGAATCACAAGCAATGATTGGTGGATTCAGATAGTTGAAAACTAAAAGTTAGGGTTTATGGTTGTGTTTTGTGAAAGAAGCAATTTGAATGGTTAAGAAAAAGTCAAATAAAGAAACATTGCACCGGATAAGGTGGTGTATTAAGAGGTCAAACATACTTGCTGACTTCATTTGCAACATTGTAGAATAAACTTTTGAACCTGAAAGTTCAGTAAGGAGGGAGTTGCTATGGTAACAGGTAAAACGGTCTGAGGGGGGGAGGGTGTTGGTTTGAAAATACTGAGGGAAGAGTTTTGATTGGTTGAAATGAGGCATATGTGTGTAGAATTAGAGGTTTTCCGTGCCAGTCATGGTTGCAGTGTCTTGAGTGCATACCTTTTGCTCTGCTAAAGAAAATTTGGTGTGTGTGTCTGACACTGTTCTCAATCTCCCAAAGCATTTGTAAAGGTAAGTAATGATTCATTTAATTTAGATAGAGACTTTTATGCTCTATGGAGAAGATTTGGAAGCAGATTGTGTTTTTTTAATGTTGCTTGTGTCATGTTTTTTGATAATGCTTGGTTAAAACATTTTGCTGCATAGAGGAATTGTCTTTTGTGAAATAGTAAGGTTTCAGTAGTGAAATTGAATGCTTGTACATAGGACCTGTGCTGTGTTTCAAAAATGTTATTTAAAAAACGATTTGGGGGAAAATTGATGGCTTTTATATTTTGGAGAAGGAATATATAGTTTCTGGCTCATTAAATAAATATATTTGAAGCTTTCATAATGATGTTACCTGCGTTACCTCAGATTAGAAAGCAGAATGAGCTTCTTTCTTGTTGGTTTGTGTCATGTTTTTTGATAATGCTTGGATAAAACATTTTGCTGCATAGAGGAATTGTCTTTTGTGAAATAGTGAAGTTTCAGTAGTGAAATTGAATGCTTGTACATAGGACCTGTGCTGTGTTTGTAAAATGTTATTTAAAAAACGATTTGGGGGTAAATAAAAGGTTTTTATATTTTTGAGAAGGAATTATTAGTGTTTGCCTCATTAATTAAATATATTTGAACCTTTTACAATGATGCATTACCTCAGATTAGGAAGTAGATTGAGCTTCTTTCTTGTTGGTTTGTATCATGTTTTTTGATAATGCTTGGTAAATAGATTTTGCTGCATAAAGGAATTGCATTATGTAAAATTGAGAAGTTTCACTAGTGAAATGGAATGCTTGTACATAGGACCTGTTCTGTGTTTCTAAAATGTTATTTAAAAAACGATTTTGGGGAAAATTAATGGCTTTTATATTTTTGAGAAGGAATATATAGTGTCTGGCTCATTAAATACATATATTTAAAGGTTTCACAATAATGTTACCTGCGTTACCTCAGATTAAAAAGCAGAATGAGCTTCTTTTTCCGTCTTTTCCTCCTTTGCTCTTTTACTAATTCCTCTTTACTCACTCACCTCTTTTGTCGTATTCTGTCACTATAACTCACCCATTCTCCCTCACTTATCTTTCTTTGCTTCTTTCTTTTGTCCTCTTTTTTCGTTCACTACTTCTATGTCCTCAGTCCCTCACTCTCCGTGTGTTATGCTCACTTGTGCTTATCTACCTTCTATCATTTTTCTCACAACAACTTCACTGCTCCTCTCTCATCATTCTTCACCCCAGTTCTTTTACTCCGGTTCTATTACTACCCCGCATTTCCTATCTTTCAGTGTCCTTCTCTTTACTTTCATCACCGAATCACATTCTCTCAGTACCACTGCTTTAGTCCTCTTCCCTTCTCTTTCCTTCTTTTGCTCCTTTACTCATTTTCCTTTCCTTACTCATTGTACTCCACTTCACTCAGTCCTTCCCTTAGTCCCTCTGTGTACTTACTTCCTCACTCCTTTTCCCTTAATCCTTTTATATTATCCTCACTCCGTTCATCCCTTCATTCTGTGACTCCCCTTCACTCACTCTCAGTCATCTTCCATTCCTCTTTCTTGTAAATGGATCCTCAATCAGACTCCTTTGCCTCTCACTCATTCCTCTTTTACTTACTCCTCTTTCCTGATTTAGTTTTGCAAACTCACATTCTTTTAGTATCTTACTTACCTTCAGTTCATTTCTCTCTTCTTCTCTTCCTCTCTGTCACTGAATTTATCTGCTTTACTCTTAGTAATTTGCTCTCCTTCTATTTCTTTTTCCCATCTTTTTGTCCTTCCACATTACTTTATTTCCCTTTCTGTATCTTTCACTCTAGCTTGTTTTCTTAGTACACTTTTATGATTTTTAACCTCTTGACCTGTCTCTTCTATTTTAAAATATATATTTTACTAATTATAACTTATTTTTTCTTCTCTCTTTCACAGATACAAAGTGTAGTAAAAATATGTAATTAAGTTTACATTAATTATATGGTAAGTGTAACTAAAAAAATGTCGTTTGTCATCACCCTGCTTTAACCTCACTACTTTTCTCTCACCCTACCTCACCCCTGTTTCCTTACTCTGCTTCCCTCACTTATTCTTATCCTCCATGTTTACTTCTCTTTTCCTTACTTTCCTACCACATTCAACTTCTTTCAGTCTCCCTACTCACCTACGCTCCCTCACTTACCTTTCTTTTCTGCTTCACTCAGTCCCTTTCTGTCACTCCTTCCTTTAATCTCTCTGTTCTTTCTCTCTGTCACTCCCCATGTCTTACCCTTATTCACTTTTATCCAACCTCTTTCACCCCTCTTTACTTACACTCACTGTTCTTTTCTTACCCTCCCTCACCGCTGTTCCTTTTCTCTGGTTCCGTCACTACCCCTCATTCCCCATCCTTTACTCACTTTCCCTTTACTTTCATCACCCACTCACATTCTCCCAGTACCTCTGCTTTAGTCTTCTTCCTCTTTCTTCTCTTCTTAGTCCCTCTGTGTTCCTCCCTTTAGCTCTCTTTCTCTTAACACAACTCTCTCCCTTTTCTTCCTGCTCACTCCTTCATTATTTTTTTTATTTTTTTTTGGGTGCGCTAACGGGACGCGCCCCGGTACGCGCACCGGGGCGCGCCGGAATATTGCGCTTACCGGTGAGCGCACCGGTACGTGCACCGGGAGCGCTCCAGGGCAAAAAAATAAAAAAACAAAAAATATGAATATACATAAAAAAATAGTATTACATAAACATACATTATAGGATTCATTATAAAAAATATTACATTTCATAGCTATAGAAATTTGCTATTAAAAAACCTTAGAAATTCACTGAAAAAACCAAAGGTTTCACACCAGTTATAGTTAGGAATTAGCATTTAAAAAACCTATGAAATTCACTGAAAAAACCATAGGTTTCACACCAGTTATAGTTAGGAATTAGCATTTAAAAAACCTTTGAAATTCACTGAGAAAACCAGAGGTTTCACACCAGTTATAGTTAGGAATTAGCATTTAAAAAACCTATTAAATTCACTGAAAAAACCATATGTTTCACACCAGTTATAGTTAGCTGGAAATTTTACTGACATAAAACCATTGAAATTCCCACGTTATAGTTAGTTGGACTCACTATAACTTGTGCGCCTGCAATGCACTGCTGATGACGTCACATATTACATCACTCATGACATGGTCAGTGGCCAGTAGGTAGTTATAGTTAGGACCTAGCTACCATAGGAAATCTGCAACATTCTATTGGGAATATCTTTGGCGCCGGTTGAGGAATTTGCGTGTAATTTTCCGAAATTCTGGCCAGCTCTGCTCCACGCCTTCCCTGAAAGTTTCAGGTGGATTCGTGAAGTGGGGGTTGAGAAAAAAGGGGAGTCCCAAAACGTGTTTTCCCATAGGACGATCTGACAAGTCTACAGCCCGAATCGCTGAACGGAATTACACCAAACGTGGTAGAAAAGTAGGGACAGGTATGCAGATGTGCCTTTGCTATGTTTGGTGAAAATTGCTCAAGTGGTTTTAATGAAAATTAACTTCAAAAACACATATATATCTATAGGCGCACTCCGAGCACTCACTGGTACGCGTACCGGGGAGCGCACCAGGCGTGCTACGGGAGTGCGCGAGCGGAAAGCTGATTGGCTGTATGATGTCTGTCAACATTATAAACAGTCCGGAGAGTCCGCCATCTTGTTTCTCGGGAAAATCAAGACATCTGAGGTAAAAAAAAAGGGGGGAAATGATTAAAAGGGGGCAGGGTAGACATACATACATACACTCATTCTTCAATATGTAAAACATATTTTAACTTTACATAAACACACATTCACTGGATGATGTCATCAGTGATGTCATTTGAGATGTCATCAGTGATGTCATCAGTGATGTCACTGACCATGTCATGAATGATGTAATATGTGACATCATCAGCAGTGGATTGCGGGTGCGCAAGTTATAGTGAGTCCAACTAACTATAACGTGGGAATTTCAATGGTTTTGTATGAGTAAAATGTCCAGCTAACTATAACTGGTGTTAAACCTATGGTTTTTTCAGTGAATATATATATATCAGATAAGGGAGGCAATGTTGTAATCATGTCAAGGCCCAAATACATCGCAGAAGCCATGCGCCAGCTACAGGATACGTCATGTTATGCTGTGATTAAAAAACAAGAATATCTCAACAGCATCAACGATCTTCATACCTTACTCAAGAAGTGGTATGATAAACAAATGCTAACGCTGGAGGAATATCTGTTTCTAAAAACTACGAATCCTATATTACCTTGCTTCTACCACCTACCCAAGGTTCACAAGGACATCAAGGAACCTCCAGGGAGACCAATTATTTCATCCATAGGAGGGTTGACTGAAAATCTGTCCAAATTCCTGGATCACCACCTGTTTAACTTTGTACTGTCCCTCAGATCATATATCAGAGACACTACTGATTTCATTGAAAAGGTGGAACAGTTGGAGTGGCAATCATCTTACATCTTGATTACCATGGATATAACGAGTTTATACACTTGTATTGACCACGAACAGGGGCTACAGGCAGTCGAATACTTCCTTAACAAAAAAGAACTCAAATATGCGATGCATAATAAGATGCTTTTGGAATTGATTTCATACTGCCTGCATAATAACATCTTTCTCTTCCAGGATACTATGTACCGCCAACTCTCTGGTACGGCCATGGGTTCCTGCTTCGCCCCCAGCTACGCGAATCTTTTCGTCGGCTGGTGGGAGGAGCAGGTAGCCTGGGCCCCCAGACTGGCCACCTGGAACACCAGGGTGGTCACCTGGAGCAGATACATAGATGATCTGTTCCTGGTGTGGAATGGTACGGTTGAGGAAGCTAACCAATACATCCAACTGCTCAATGAAAATGAATACCATCTGAGGTTTACCAGTGAAATCAGTAGGGACAGGGTCAACTATCTAGACCTAGAAGTGAGTGTTAGTGAGGGACGTATCTGCACGCAACTTTACCGCAAGCCTACGGCCGGCAATAGCGTTTTACACGCTTCTAGCGGCCATCCCCGTAAATTAATTAATAACATCCCGTACGGGGAGTTTTTGCGGTTAAAACGTAATTGCAGCCACAACACCCACTTCGAGAAAGCAGCTGGTGAATGCATGGAACGATTTCTAACAAGAGGTTACAGCTTTTCCCTTTTGCAAAACACCCTAGACAGGGTCAGAAAAATACCACGTGCTAGTCTTTTTGTTAAAGAACAAGGCCCTGATACTGAAGGTAAATTTCGCATCATAACACCATATGCTGCCGACTCATGCAAACTGCGATCCATTTTGTCCAAACATTGGCACATCTTAAAATCGGATCAAATTGTAGGGCCGGATATTCCCAACACCCCACTGATCACATTTAGAAAGGCCAGATCACTCAGGGACAAGATGGTTCATAGCTACTTACCACCGTTGAAAAGATCACTAGGAACCTTGAAAGACGCCAAAGGCTTTTTTCCTTGTGGAAAATGTAAAGCTTGCGCTTCAAGTAAAAGGACTTTAACATACCAAGTCCCAGGTATAAAGAATGGTAGGAAAATAGCAAAGTTTATGTCATGCCAGTCTGACTTTGTTGTTTATTGCCTAATGTGCCCCTGTCAGTTACAGTATGTTGGGAGTACCATCAATCCTGTTAAGTTGAGAATTTTGGAACATATGCGGGCCATTGTGAACAAGGACATCACGTATCCAGTGGCCCGTCACTTCTCCCTGAAACATAACAGTGATAGAAACCTTCTTAGATATTTCTGTCTGGACCGAGTCGAGGAAAATCCCAGAGGGGGTAATAGATTACTTGCACTCAGGAGACTCGAGTCCCGATATATCATAGACCTTGAGACGAAAGCACCTGGAGGCTTAAATATGGGAGAGGAACTGGCCTCTCACCTGGGTTGAATACTTGTACAGTTTTATGCTATGACTTCCTGTCAAGTTGAGTACTGAATTTCCAACATAGACTTGACATTCTGTTAATTTGTGCTAAGATTCTTTGGAATTGTTTTGTATGTTTTTGTTTTTGTTCTCTGTTTCCGTTGTGTGATGGATGCCTTCATCACCACTGAAATGATACTGGAGGATATGCTTAAATAGGTAACCACATTGTATGTTTTGCAGTCCACTCAGGGGCTGCAATTGCCGATCCACGGCAAGATTTATCCGACCTGTGCACATGATAAATACGGTGTTCACGTCGTAGGTTGGTCAGGTTCCAACATTTTACTACTGTCTTAGCCTTGTGATATACTATATGAGAATAGTATTGGGTTTTTCGTTGACAGTAGGATAGCCGATACACGGCATTATTGTTGTATGTGGTTTTACGTTAAGCAAAACAGTATAGTATATGTAATATTGATACACTCTAAGATGGCGCCCCTTGCTGCGAAAAAGCATTAGTCCTTTGTTTGTTTTCATATGTGTTTGTAAACATTCATAATGGCGCTGCGCCCGCTTTGTGAGATGAAAACATTGAGAAAGGGAGGGCTCTCCCGAAACGCGTCTGTCTTGAATAAACCTGCCCTGTGAAAACGAGCTGTGCCGTGCTTGCGAGTGCTTTTTCCTTCCTATGACCCGGCTGGGCATTTTTAGGATTTTGGAGCTTCGATATATATATATATATATATATATATATATATATATATATATATATATATATATATATATATATATATATATATATATATACACATACGTACATACATTTATACATATATACATATATATATATATGCACACATACATACATACATATATACATATAAACATATATATCCACATGCTCGACATTCCATCTGGACCTCAGGGACCCTTTGAAGACTGGTGCGCACGCCGGGGGAGACAACCGGCTCAATTAATACCCCAACAAAGTTCCAAAATCAGCGCGCTCTCAGGAAAGTACAAAAATCAGCACTCCGAGTGATAACAGTGTTGTTTAATCCACAACGTGTTTCACCAGTCAAGCTGGCTTGATCACGTGAATTTACTAACAACCAATCACCATTATATGTGAATCCAGAATCAAACACAGACATAGGACTGTGTAATACAAAAGAAACGGAACATATGTTTTTTCAAATGTCAAAATAAACACCAAATAACAATCAATGTTGAATTATGCAAAGAAATCAGTCAACATGATACGTAGTCTGCATGGTGGTTCAATTTGGTCTTAAAGCATCATCTATTATACTCTATAATCGGCAGCTTACGATGTACTTCCCATATGTGTCACAAGGTAACCGGCAATCCAATCACCGCATCCCACCTGGTATCTACGCATTAAGCGCGAGTATGCGAGGGCGTACAATAAAGTTATATTGTCCAAATCGAGGTGTGTACTCAATTAAAATAAGGGACAAGTGGCTCAGAAACCATCCTGATACAGAGCAACTACTACATAGCTAGGACTGTGTGCCCACGTATTGGCAAGTGCCAAAATACTCCTGTTGTCAGGGGCTAATTAAACAGACACGGTACATGCTGAAATGTTAAATATCACCGGTTCACAAAGCCACAAAGTGTGAACTTCCCAGGGAAGGTAGTATACATAATGTGCAGCACCCACATTGTGACAGACCCAGCCTGTATTTTACTAGGACCGGCCTGCCGCCTCCGCCCCCCAAAAAAAATTGATCGGGTAGGGCACATATCAAATGCTGACAAAGTCCGATACTGTATTTCATGTTCGATGATGGTGATACAGATAAAGGTACGTGCAGCTGACGAATCTTGTGCTCATGAGAAGATGGAGATCAACTAGGAAAACCGCCCATGCAATGTGAGTGAAGATATCTTGGGCCCCTCCTTGTTTCTCCTAAAATAAACATCAAAAAGTATAAATCAAATATAAAACCATGATTAAAACACCCAATATAACAAAGTACATTGGTGAAAAACATCCTAGGGCACGAGATATTAAAAGGAGAGGAAACATAATTATGCATGGATGAAGAAACCGTATAAGAGCAACATTACAGATCTACATTAGACGAAACATCAGGATTACTCTTTCAGATGAACTGCAAGTTCCTCCTCTTGAGTGAGTCCTCCTGGGGCCCTTGTTTGGAAATCAATAATCAACCTAGACTCCCGCTGTCTCAGTCTCAGAGTCCTATTTCCACCCCTGGGATTTTTGGCTCAATGCGCAAGAATGACAAATCTGAGTTCTTTAGAATTGGAAAAATTATTCTCCCTAAAATGGCGGGCCCCAGGGTATTTGGGATCAAAACTGGAGATTGCCCGGACATGTTCCAGGATGCGTTTCTTTGCCATACACGTGGTACTGCCTATGTACCATTTGTTACAGGTACATATAATAGCAAAGATTACAAAAGTGGAAGTGCAAGTAAGAAATTGTGTGATTTTCTTGGAAACATCATTGTAACATACTTCTTTGCAGATTTTACTTTGGGCACATTCCTTGCAGTGGCCAAAGGGAAAAAATCCCTTGAGGTCCTGCAAGCTAGAAGTTGGGTATGTTGTAATGTCACTATGCACAAGCATGTCTCTGATATTCCTATTTCGGTGATAGGTGATGCTGGGCCTGGTGTGAAGCCTCTCTCCAATCACATTGTCGGACTAATCTTTTGTAATGATTTTTTAAATTGCTTTAGCATCAGCACTGAATGTCAGGATAAGTCTGGTGGTCTCATAATCCTTGTCATTTTCATTGGGATTGTCTGAAATGGTGCAGGAGCGGCCTTAGGTATGTGCAAGCTGTGCACCTGCACAGGGCCGCCAAACCCCAGGGGCTGCCATGCCAATATATATCCTTAGTATAATAATCCTCTGAGGATTCATACATATTTGCGTGGCGGCCCCTGGCAGGGATTTGGAGGCCTCTGGCTATGTTCCACTTTCAAACACCCTGACCCCTCCCACCTCGCCCAGACCCCCTCATCCGGGGGCCCCTACCTACGCTCCCTGCCCAGGGCCGCCATGAGCCTAAAGCCGCCCCTGAATGGTGTGAAGCCTGTCTATCTCTGCTGCTCTGCTGATGGCAGTTCTGAGCTCCCATTCAGGATACCCCCTTTCTCTGAATCTATCAACAATGATGTCTTTTTCTATATGGTAAAATTGGTTGGTGTTGCAATTACGTTTTGCCCTCAGCAGCTCCCCATGTGGAATGCTCCATTTGAGGTTCTCAGGGTGACTGCTGAGGGCATGTAGGATGCTATTACCAGCACTCAGTTTGCGAAACAGAGAGGTATGGACTTTGTTGTTCTGGATTTCTATTTTAACATCAAGGAACTCAATCTTACTCTTACTCATGGTGCCACTGATTATGATGTTACAGTCGTTATTATTCAGTTTTTTGATGAAATCTCCTGCTTCCTCAGTTGTTCCTTTCTATACAATAAACAGATCGTCGATGTAGCGAAGCAAAATCGACACATTCTGAAAATCTTTGTTGAGAACAGGATCAAATCTGATGCTCTCCACCCAGCTGCCCATAAATAAATGGGCAAAGCTGGGAGAAAAACATGATCCCATGGCAGACCCGTAATCTGGCGGAATAATCCACCGTTAAAGAGAAATATATTGTTGTCAAGATAGTATTTAACCATCTCCAGTAACATGCGTGTGTGTTCCCTATACCTAATGTTTCTTGTTGACAGGAAATATCCGCATGCCTCCAATCCCTGTTTGTGGTCACTAATGGTGTACAGACTCTGTACATCAAGAGTAATCAGAACAGAGTCTGCATCCCATTTAAGTTTCTCTATTTTCTTTAAAAAATATTTTGTGTCTTTTACATAACTGGCAAGTTTGATGACAGGCTCCCTCAGAAAATGATCTATGTATTTTGACACGTGTTCGGAGGCACTGCCTCTTGATGAAACCATAGGTCTCCCTGGTGGTCTGATGGCATCTTTATGTATCTTGGGTAGGAGATACAGTACTGGGAGTACCGGGTAATCGCATTTTAAATACCAGTACTCCTCCCAAGTAAGAATGCCCTTTTTCTCTCCACTCCACTAAGAGATCCCAAATAGTGGTAATTATTGGTTCATAAAATGCTCCATCTGATAACTGTCTATTGGCTTCCTCTATATATTGTGGAGAAGTGTGGCTCACTTGTTAGAGGAGGCAGACCTGGAAGCAGAGGTCAGCCCGGGACCAGGATTCAATTCCCGGCTCGGCGGGGTCTTGAGTCCTAAAATGTCCATGGACTTGACAATTCTCGCTCCGGTGCCTACTCGATTCATGGATTCACACTCTGCGACTCTGGGCAATAGCTTGCTTAATCTCCACAACGGCCCCTCGCAGTGGGATGCCTGGCTTTCACCTTGCGGATGCCCTGCTGGGGTTATCTCACAGGGGAATACCAGGACGGGTTCCCTAAGCAAGCGCTTAGAAACCAGTGGTGATTTGCGCTATATAAATTCCTGTACATTTACATTTACATTTGTTCACAATCTAAAATAACAATATTACCTCAAATCTGCTGGGCGGATGACAATCCTGTCATCCTTTATCAGGGATTTGAGGGCCTGTTTCTGTGTGTATATCAGGTTAGAGGCACACTTATGTTTCCACTTCTGTTGTTTATGTCTGTACTCATTAAGATTTTTGCTAATGACCTCGTGGAAGGTATCTCTGTTGTCATGTGCCAGTACCGGAGTAAATATCGACTTTGGCCTGAGAGTGGTACTGGCTGCAGCATCAGTAGTAATGTCTAACTCTGACAATAATTGGGTGGAAGTGATGGATTCCTCACTCGTGCCCACATTGAGACCCAAATGGACCATGGTGTTCAAAGTCTCAGTGTCAGAAATGTCAAATATCCTGGTAAGAGATTCACTATCAGTGATGGTTTAGTATTGGCATCCCTATTGCCTTTAAGGGCATGCCATTTTTTGAGTTTTAATTTTTGAATGTATCTGAACACGTCAATACGGTTATAAGTGTAATTGGAGTGTTTGGAGGGGCAAAAGGAAAGTCCCAGGCAGAGGGTTGTTTTTTCATTGATGTTCATATTCCTCTTGGACAGATTTACTATTGTTCTATTTACCATATTGTCATCCATTAGTAGCCTCTTCTGGCGTGCCTGTTGTTTCCCATTGCGCCACTGGAGAACCGCAGCCTTAAGGCCCGGCGGCGCAGGGTACGCCTACATCCCCGGGATTCACCTGCCTTGTCAGAAACAGAGACACGGGCTCTTCGTCTGGCGTAGAAGATGATATTTATTAGCTGCAGCTAGTACAGTGGTCTTAGAAGTCGTTGATAACGACAAAAACATTGCATTTGCCGTGCTGCCTGAGTGAGGGCAACATAAAATGGCGGCGACTACAAAATGGAGGCTGAGCACGAACGAATTTGTAATTTACAGAACCTCAGTCCCTCTTTTTGCCATTACTCAGGCAAGAATAAAATCAACTCATGCTAATCTGAGTCGGAAGTAGCATCGATGTTCATAAAATCCTCAAGCTGTTGCTGCACCATCATCCTAATATTCTCTGTCCTCTGTGTTACAGGTTGCGACACACATAAAGTAGCCAAGAGGTCACAAACTGCAGGACCGCATTGAACACACAGACAACAGGAGAATATGATGGCCAAAATTTCCCCAAGGAATGTTAAGATCTTCCATCCCCAAGTTGACAGTATTCCCCGAAACCATCCAATAAGAGACCAATCTCCTTCGTCCTGATGAATCGACTCGGAGACGGTATGCAATTTGGAAATGGCTTGGTATACTGCCGGAGCATCATCTGGAATATAAATGCAGCAGCTAGATCTGATCAATCTACAGACGCCTCCTCGGTCTGCTAAGATCACATCTAGCGCAATACAATTTTGTAACGTCATAAGACGGTCAGCATGAAGCTCTGCTGTAATGTTACCTATCGCACCTGCAGTAGCATTAATAGTGGTCTCAACCACACAAACCAATTGCCTGATGTTTCTGCTGTTGACCATCGGGCCCCAAAAGGAAAGGAATCCTTTAAGGAAGTCTCCTCCCTCATGTTACCGTGTCCTTGGCATCGAATATACCTCGGCTATGTCTAACTTTGTGGTGGTCTGACGGAGCCGTATATGTAGGGGGAAGAAGAAAGGCTATATAGCAGGTTCTGGAAAAGTTAGAAGGGAGCCATGTATAAGCTCGGTCGTTACACACAAAATATGTTCCTTGAGACGGAACCAACGGAGGAACATCAGGGGACGAGAAAATGTAGGTGTACAAACAACTCTGCTTCATATCCGCTTTCTTACTGTTGACTTGGAGACAATAATTACCTTGATGGGGTACAGCCCATACTGGAGAAGACTCACCCTTTCTAGTTTTGTCACCAAGACTAGAAACATAGTGGGTAATGTTCCATTCGTCATAAGTTCTTTTCTCGTCTAACAGAATCTTGCCCTTCTCTATAATCTTGGCCATTACCACTATAACTTTAATCAAAGAGCTGTAGCTCAAATCCAATCCATTCCCAGAAGTCCTTACAGGGCTTCTAAGTCTGTTGTGGTATGCAGCTGAAAACATAGTCAAATAGGCCCAAGCTGAACCTTCATATGAGAAAGGAAGAACCAAATACGGCATTCCCTTTCGTGTATTGTGTGGCATAAGTCCGCACACCCAACAGTCAGTCATATTAATAGCCAACTGATGTTGGTGTAACAACTAAATAAATGTATTATTCATATATTCGGCTCTCCTTATCAGTTCATGAGGAGGTTGAACATGCATTTTGTGAGAGAAGACAGAAAGACGAGAAGGCAAAGAAGTTGTAGAATAAGCAACATTTCTCTGTTGCAGAACATGTACAATCCAACCTGTGCAAGCTAATAAAATACACATTTTCCATACCTATGGTTGTTGTACCATCCATCTTTATCTAAAAAAAAATGTCGCTCACGGCAATCTTCCTCAATCACTCAGCAACTTACTTCTGTATATCCTGAGGCACTAGCCACTTGCTAAAAGAACAAAAAACAGGTTTACAGTCTGAGTCTCCTACCGTGACCCTGCGGCGGAGACAGATGGCACATCTAATGCTAAATATTACACAAAAAAGGCAAAAGAGTCCAAGAAAAATGTCTTTAAGTAATTAAGGCAAAAAGTGTTCAAAAGTGTTCAGTTCCTTTGGTCAGCTCTCGACCTCAAATTCTAGCGTGTTTTGCTCGGCACGGTCTGGTCCTTAAACAGAGTTTCTGGATTGGTAGTGTCTATTCGCAGATACTCAGGCACAGCAGCTTGAAGAATGTCGTCATCTGCTTTCTCGGACTGAGTTCCATAGATTTGAGCATCACTGAAAGGCACAAAACAAGGAACCGCTGCAGACTCAGATTCCCTTACACCACTGTGGATCCACTGGTCGAAGGGTAATGGCAGTGGCACCTTCTTGCAGAGCACGCCATGCACCCAGTTATGCTTGCCGACCACTTTCACGGCTGGGCGAGTGATGAGCAAAACATGCGTAGACGCAGGCGCAGACCAACGAGGCTCCAAATTCTTAGTCCGTTGAAAATTTTTGACGCAGACCCAGTCACCGGGCAAAATGGTGTGGCCTGGGTCTGTTGAGGCCTCCGGCAGAGCAGAGCACTTTGTACCTGTTGACGAATAATACTCAGTTTAGTAGTCAAGTCATGCAAATAGTCAGTCAACAAAGGATATGGTATATCTGAATATCTTTTGGTACGAGGGACACCCCAAACATTCGCTTGGCGTCCAAAAACCACTTCATATGGGCTAAGTCCCATACGAGAGTGCACAGTAGTTCTGGTTGACAAAAGAGCTAGGGGCAAGGCATCTGGCCAGGGAAGGCCCTTACTGGCTTGAATCTTGGCTAGTTTAAGCTTGAGTGTACCATTATAACACTCAACTAAACCCGCTGACTGTGGATGGTTTGCCGCATGGAACTTTTGTCTAATACCAAGGCCAGAACACACTTTCTGCATAATTTGGCCCACAAATTCACTCCCGTTGTCACTCCAGACAACTCGCGGCAAACCAAATCTAGGGAAGAATTCTTTAAGCAACACTTTAGCAGCTGACAATGCAGTGTTATCTTTCAAGGGGTAGGCCTCTGTCCAGCGGGAAAAGGCACATACCACCAACAGAACATACTTAAGGTTGTTGCAGTGATCCATATGAATGTAATCGATCTGCAACACTTCAAAAGGATATGACAGGGGAGCAAAATTACCTGCCGGAGTTGGGGTACCTTTTCCAATTTGCAGGACCTGTTACATACATTCGGCTAGTGATGTTTCTCGCTGTAGTTTTAGCTACCTCGTCTGCAAACGCATTTCCACGACCCACATCTTCCGTGAATTTCTTATGTGCGCTGCACTTTATGATCGCTATCTGTGCAGGTAAGGTAAGTGACTCAAGAAGATCCATCACTAACTGACCATGTTAGATCTTCGTCCCGTGAGAGGTAAAGAATCCTATCTCCCTCCATAACTTACCGAAGCTATGCGCAACGCCAAAATCATACTGGCTATCTGTGTACACATTCACTCTCTTTTGACAACACACACGCTCTAGTCAAGGCTATTAATTCAGCTACTTGGGCTGAATTATGTTCAATACATGCCGTCTCAACAATTGTGCATAAGGCAGAAGTAGTCTCCCCTTTTGGAAGCTTGAAACAAGAACCGTCCACCCATAGAATCCCATCCGGGTCCTTGAGCGGAGTGTCCTTTAGATCATTCCTACCGTTCGTTTCTTCTTCCGTTCGGAGAAAACAATCATGTTTTTCTTGAGCATCTTTCTCATCTGGGAGTGGCAACAATGTAGCTGGATTTAACGTGTTATATCTTTTAATATGCACATGACTCGCTAAAAGTGTCAACTCGTATCCAGACAAATGAGCACTCGTGAGGTGCTGTGTTTTTGTTCTATTTAGCAAGGTATCCACTGCATGTGGAACCATAACAATGAGTGTATTATCCAACACTAATCCGGCAGACTGTATAATAGAAATCGCCGCAGCTGCCGTAGCTCTAAGACAACTGGGCAAAGCTTTAGCTACTCGGTCTAACGTAGCGAAGAAATAAGCATATGGCCTCTGCTTATCTCCAAATTGCTGTGTCAAAACTGACAATGCGCAACCTTCTCCCTCGTGAACGTATAGTGTGAAAGATTTGCTATAATCCGGGGTACCCAACACTGGAGCAGAACACAGAGCAGTACGTAGGTCACCAAAACTTTTCTGACATTCATCCATCCAAGGGAGCGGATGGGGCGTATCTTTCAACATTAGTGCCACCAATGGTTTAGCCAAAAGTGAAAAATTGGGAATCCATTGTCTTCATTAGGAAGTGATACCCAAAAAGGCACGCACTTCTCTTTGCGTGGTAGGTACAGACATCTGTTAAATGGCGTAAATACGTTCTGGGGTCAATCGCCTTCCCTCCTTCGACAAGAGATGACCTAAATAGGTAACTTCTTGGCGGGCATATTGCAACTTGGAGGGTGACACCTTATGATGTAATTCAAAAAACAGGGGTCCCTAGTAGTTCAGGGATTAGGCAAAATTGATGGACATACACTCAATAGTCAGTATGACCTTTGTCCAACAGGACAGGTTTTTATTGTGAGAGATATTGAAAACATAAAAGGATTTTTTACAAGGTGGGTACAACCAGTAACCCACAGGGGACAAGACAAAACAGGGGGGTAAACTTAACGCAACAAGGGCAGTCTGTGCTAGTATCTCAGTAAACAGACAATTGTAAAGTGCAGAGCATCATTGTAAACAAGTTACTATTTGTAGGGTACATATGATGCTACTTTGTCGACGGCGTTTCGATGCCTATACTCAGATACATGGCATCATCTTCAGGACAAAAAATAAATAGTTTGTCTTGAAAGCATAACAGATTGTAGGGCCTATATGCGTACACACAATTATATTGGGGAAACAAAGAGAGGGGAGACAAAACATAAACAATGGTCAATAACAACAAAGAAACTAGGCATGTATTTAAGTTTGACCGGTGATTATCTGTGCCATTGTGAACTGTTTGTGACTTTTAGAGCAATACTTTCACGACTTCAAGCATGGTAGTGTGACTGGCTTTTATTTCCATGCAGTATATTGTGATCATATTTAAAATCCGACGCAGTGACATAATTGTGGGAGGCGACGCATGAAATTTAAAAACATTCTGTGAGCTCAGTGTTGGGCCGTGCGAGGGTGTAAAAATGAGTACGAGTAGCGCGCATCATTCAATAAGCACAGTGTTGGGCCATGCGAAGTTTAAAAACGAGTGGCGCGCATTGTAGGCGGCGAAGTGTTTGTGACCGGCGGTTATGGGCAATGTGTTTTATCGTTTAGCTCTGAGTGGTCAGGGGAAGCACGAGCAAAATAGATCTACATTTACCAAATTTGAGGTCCACAAAGTGTTCTGTTAGGCAGTGCCTATGCTTTTTAGATTCAAAGCAAGTAGGGAAATTGATGATTTTGGGAGCACAATGGGATCCTGCCGAAAAAGCGGGAAATACAGGAGTGAGTATTAACAAAATAGTAAACCGGTGCAATGGTAAACGGAAACGCATAAGATAGTTACCAAACCAGGGCAAGGGAGCCTCTAAATACGAGACCGGACCAATCGCGTCTCACTGGGAAGGAAGAAATTGGGATAGTGTAAGTTATGGTCCACGCGGGGTTAGGAAAGGTAGAGGAGAGCTTTCTACCGGTACTTACTTCCTGGTTTGGCTGCTCCGTGTATATGCAGGATACAGGATGGCGGGGATTGCTAACGTGCTCGTGCCTGAGAGCTAGATGAAGGGAGAATGCAAAATAAAAAAGGGACTAGTCGTTGTGAGAACGGCGGCCATGCTGGAAAGGTGTGGGAGTGATTAGAAATAAGGAAAGGACTACTGGCAGTGAAACTAGCGGCCATGCTAGAATGGTGTGGGAGCGGAGTGAAAAGGTAAAAAACACAGTGCACAATATAAACATTTACATATGTACAGGATTCATTTAAGAAACATCTCGAAACCTAGGAGGAAGTCAGATATACAGTACAGTTTGACTGATCACAAGAGAGATGTCCAGTCTTCGAGGCGATTGAAGCCTGTATGGATGCTGTTAGTTCGCAGTATCCAGTGAAGTTCCTCCTTGTTGAGTAGTTGGGTGACGTCCGCTCCTCTCGGTGGTGGTTTTACCATGGTGATGATTGTCCATGTTAGGTCATTTTCATTGTAGCCTTTTTCTTTGAAATGTTCAACAAGAGGGGCATTTGGGGTGTTGCACCGGATCCTACTGCGGTGTTGTCCGATGCGTAGCTTGACCTTCTGACTGGTCTGTCCAACATATATCATCTTGCAGGGGCAAAAAATGGCATACACCACATTGATGGAGTTGCAATTAGTGAAGTGTTTTCTTTCAAAAGAGATGGTACCAAAAGTAAACGTTTTTCCTTCAATAGTGAAATCACACACTATGCAACTGCCGCATTTAGCATGACCTGTTAGCGCAGGTAAACCCCATGCATCATTGATGGTTGTTTTCAAATTAGGCTGAGGTAGGGAAGCTCTTACCAAATGATCTTTTACATTTTTTGCTCTCTTGAATGCAAAGATCGGAAGCTCAAGATTCAGTAATCCGGCATTCAATACGGGCCAGTGTTTCAAGATGCTTTTCTTTATGGCGTTGGAGGCTGGGGTGAAAGTGGTTACGCACACTAGCCTGTCTTGGGTTTTCTTCGGTTTAGGTTCAAGTAGACTCTCTCTGGGACAGTACCAAGCCCTTTTTAAAGAGCGCCTTACTAGTTTTCGTGGGTATCCCCTATTTCTGAGTTTTATGCTTAGGGTTTTTGCCTCAGTGAAATAATCCTCTTTAAAATAGCAATTTCTTCGAATACGAAGGAATTGTGAAAATGGGAGTGAGTCTCTGAGTGCTCGGGGATGGTGGCTGCTGTAGTTCAGCAAGGTGTTGCGTTCAGTTGGTTTTCTGTGAAGGCTGGTGGTAAGACGTCCCTCAGTGAGTTTAATTTCTAAATCCAAGAATGGAATCGAGTCTTTATTCTGTGATAGTGTGTATTTCAAGCCATTACTGTTATTGTTGAGCCAATGTAGTAATTGGGGTAGAGCTTCTGGTGAGTCATTCCAAATCATGAATTTATCGTCTATATATCGTTTCCACAGGGCAATGCCACTGTGGAAAGGATTAGATTCTGTCAGTATACAGGATGTCTCAAGATGATCCATGTAAAGAGTCGCTAGGTTGGGGGCAAAAATAGCCCCCATAGATGTTCCACGTACCTGGCCATAAAATTGACCCTCAAAGAGAAAAACATTTTTTGCTAAACAAATCTCTAAAAGTTGGAGAATAAAGACTGATGGGACATTATGGGGGCGCGGACGTGTGTTAAGAACTGTCTCAATCACGCACAGTGATTCATATTGTGGAATATTGGTATATAAAGATTCCACATCCAGCGTGCACATCGTGCTGGATGTGGGATCAAAAGAGTATTCCTCAATCATAGTGATCATTGACATACTGTCTCTTATGTAGCACAGTGTGTCAGCAACAAAAGGTTTTATGAAGTAGTCAATACAGTGCCCGAGTGGCTCGAGGACAGAGCCACACCCCGACACTATAGGACGACCCGGTGGGGATTCACAATTCTTGTGAATCTTGGGTAGACAGTAGATAACTGGTACCCGTGGAGCTTTGGTATTAAGGAACTCATGTTCCTTTTTGGAGAGATATCCTTGTTCTAGGGCATCAGCAGTGACCTGTTGGATCAGTTTCTGTATTTCTTCTGTGGGATTTTGTGGTAGCTTACAGTAGTGTTCAGTGTTGGCTAGTTGGCGAAGAATTTCTTTTTTGTAGTCGTCCACTTCTTGGATAACAATACCACCTCCCTTGTCCGCTGGTTTTATTATAATGGAAGAGTTATTTTTCAAGGAGGCCAGAGCTTTCTTTTCATCGATTGTAATGTTGTAGGGGATGAATGGCTTTTGTTTTTCTAGGTTGGTAAGGTCATTGAGGACTAGTTTTTCAAATGTTACTATTTCAGGGGGGACCATGCTACCAGTTGGAGAAAATTTGGATGGTGGTTTAAAAGGGGTATTCAGATTTTTTATTGGACTTGGGTTTAGCAAAAAATAGCTATGAAGTCTAATTTTCCTGAAAAATCTTAAGAGCTCGGTTTGTGCATCAATAAAATTAGGTCGAATAGTTGGGACAAAGGAGAGGCCTTTGGTAAGCAGGGATAGTTCATTGTCTGACAGCTCATGTTTGGTGAGGTTAAAAATTGGTAACAAAGCGACCGCTTGAGCAGATTCATAATTTTCTGGGACAGTAGTATGGGTTCTATCTACCATTGGTAGTGCTGTCGGCGGGTAAACCGCTCGCCCGGGGGGTTTGGACGATTGGGCAATTTTTGGGCCGGTTTGGTTTTGCCTGTTCCCGGCGGTTCTGATTGACCTCTGCCTCGCCCTAAAAAATTCCTGTGTGAGGGTCCTGGGCTTTCACTTGGGTCTGAATACTCAGACGAATCTCCTGAGCTATCAGAAAAGCCTACAAAATTTCGTCTTATGTTGAACCTTCCCCAAGGTCTTTGGTTTTGAGGGCCGCTATAGGCTCGGTTAATATAGTAATCTTTGATTAGATAGGGATAAGCTCTTTCTTGTGAAAAGTTTTTTATGTCTTTTTTTACTTTAGTGGTTTTTTTATCGGTTTCAAATTTGTGGAACTCCTCGATAGTTTTTGCTATTTTCTCGAGGAGTTTTTTTGCCTCAGTGTTAGTATTCTTGTCTTTAATTTGTTGTTCCAATTCGCCAATTTCGCTAGCTACTTTTTTTAGTTCTTCTGTCGCAATATCTATTCCAAGCACCATCCAGTGCCTAGAACAAGTAGTGCTGATATAACTGAAGCCGTTTAAGTATTTCGGATTGTCTGTGAAGACTCCCGGAATATTTCGGACTTGAAGGCCGACTGGTATTATGTTGGCCTTCAGATAGTCTGTGAGTAGTTTAATCATAAGTGTTAATCTGTTTTCCTTTTTCTTCGCTTTCTCTAATTCTTCCACCGGTGAAGCATTTGTTTCAGTGGGTGTTTCTGAGGAATCGGAGAGAAGTGATGGGCCTCCTAGGATTTTGTTGATGTAGTCAAGAGTATAAAGGGGTGGGTGGTCAGACATGCCTAGTTAAAAAAGTGAGTTTTTTGTGTGTGAGTGTGTAGCCAAAAAAGGGGGAGGTGAAAAAGAGAAATAACTGGAGAACCCACTTGTAAAAAGTGGTGAGGTTTTCACAAACCCTTGCAACCATACAGTTGCGCTACATATTTTTCAAAGAACAAGGGAAACCCAAAAGGAATATCACTAGGGACCTTGGGCAGTTACGTATTTCAAAAAACAGGGGTCAATCAATCAATCAATCAATGACATTTGTAAAGCGCGCTACATACCCGTAGAATCTCAAGGCGCTGGGGGGGTGGGGGGGGGGGTGCCGCTACTGCTCCCTAGTCCCTAGTAGTTCAGGGATTAGGCAAAATTGATGGACATACACTCAATAGTCAGTATGACCTTTGTCCAACAGGACAGGTTTTTATTGTGAGAGATATTGAAAACATAAAAGGATTTTTTACAAGGTGGGTACAACCAGTAACCCACAGGGGACAAGACAAAACAGGGGGGTAAACTTAACGCAACAAGGGCAGTCTGTGCTAGTATCTCAGTAAACAGACAATTGTAAAGTGCAGAGCATCATTGTAAACAAGTTACTATTTGTAGGGTACATATGATGCTACTTTGTCGACGGCGTTTCGATGCCTATACTCAGATACATGGCATCATCTTCAGGACAAAAAATAAATAGTTTGTCTTCAAAGCATAACAGATTGTAGGGCCTATATGCGTACACACAATTATATTGGGGAAACAAAGAGAGGGGAGACAAAACATAAACAATGGTCAATAACAACAAAGAAACTAGGCATGTATTTAAGTTTGACCGGTGATTATCTGTGCCATTGTGAACTGTTTGTGACTTTTAGAGCAATACTTTCACGACTTCAAGCGTGGTAGTGTGACTGGCTTTTATTTCCATGCAGTATATTGTGATCATATTTAAAATCCGACGCAGTGACATAATTGTGGGAGGCGACGCATGAAATTTAAAAACATTCTGTGAGCTCAGTGTTGGGCCGTGCGAGGGTGTAAAAACGAGTACGAGTAGCGCGCATCATTCAATAAGCACAGTGTTGGGCCATGCGAAGTTTAAAAACGAGTGGCGCGCATTGTAGGCGGCGAAGTGTTTGTGACCGGCGGTTATGGGCAATGTGTTTTATCGTTTAGCTCTGAGTGGTCAGGGGAAGCACGAGCAAAATAGATCTACATTTACCAAATTTGAGGTCCACAAAGTGTTCTGTTAGGCAGTGCCTATGCTTTTTAGATTCAAAGCATTTCAAAGAAAAAGGCCACAATGAAAATGACCTAACATGGACAATCATCACCATGGTAAAACCACCACCGAGAGGAGCGGACGTCACCCAACTACTCAACAAGGAGGAACTTCACTGGATACTGTGAACTAACAGCATCCATACAGGCCTCAATCGCCTCGAAGACTGGACATCTCTCTTGTGATCAGTCAAACTGTACTGTATATCTGACTTCCTCCTAGGTTTCGAGATGTTTCTTAAATGAATCCTGTACATATGTAAATGTTTATATTGCGCACTGTGTTTTTTACCTTTTCACTCCGCTCCCACACCATTCTAGCATGGCCGCTAGTTTCACTGCCAGTAGTCCTTTCCTTATTTCTAATCACTCCCACACCTTTCCAGCATGGCCGCCGTTCTCACAACGACTAGTCCCTTTTTTATTTTGCATTCTCCCTTCATCTAGCTCTCAGGCACGAGCACGTTAGCAATCCCCGCCATCCTGTATCCTGCATATACACGGAGCAGCCAAACCAGGAAGTAAGTGCCGGTAGAAAGCTCTCCTCTACCTTTCCTAACCCCGCGTGGACCATAACTTACACTATCCCAATTTCTTCCTTCCCAGTGAGACGCGATTGGTCCGGTCTCGTATTTAGAGGCTCCCTTGCCCTGGTTTGGTAACTATCTTATGCGTTTCCGTTTACCATTGCACCGGTTTACTATTTTGTTAATACTCACTCCTGTATTTCCCGCTTTTTCGGCAGGATCCCATTGTGCTCCCAAAATCATCAATTTCCCTACTTGCTTTGAATCTAAAAAGCATAGGCACTGCCTAACAGAACACTTTGTGGACCTCAAATTTGGTAAATGTAGATCTATTTTGCTTGTGCTTCCCCTGACCACTCAGAGCTAAACGATAAAACACATTGCCCATAACCGCCGGTCACAAACACTTCGCCGCCTACAATGCGCGCCACTCGTTTTTAAACTTCGCATGGCCTACACTGTGCTTATTGAATGATGCGCGCTACTCGTACTCGTTTTTACACCCTCGCACGGCCCAACACTGAGCTCACAGAATGTTTTTAAATTTCATGCGTCGCCTCCCACAATTATGTCACTGCGTCGTATTTTAAATATGATCACAATATACTGCATGGAAATAAAAGCCAGTCACACTACCACGCTTGAAGTCGTGAAAGTATTGCTATAAAAGTCACAAACAGTTCACAATGGCACAGATAATCACCGGTCAAACTTAAATACATGCCTAGTTTCTTTGTTGTTATTGACCATTGTTTATGTTTTGTCTCCCCTCTCTTTGTTTCCCCAATATAATTGTGTGTACGCATATAGGCCCTACAATCTGTTATGCTTTCAAGACAAACTATTTATTTTTTGTCCTGAAGATGATGCCATGTATCTGAGTATAGGCATCGAAACGCCGTCGACAAAGTAGCATCATATGTACCCTACAAATAGTAACTTGTTTACAATGATGCTCTGCACTTTACAATTGTCTGTTTACTGAGATACTAGCACAGACTGCCCTTGTTGCGTTAAGTTTACCCCCCTGTTTTGTCTTGTCCCCTGTGGGTTACTGGTTGTACCCACCTTGTAAAAAATCCTTTTATGTTTTCAATATCTCTCACAATAAAAACCTGTCCTGTTGGACAAAGGTCATACTGACTATTGAGTGTATGTCCATCAATTTTGCCTAATCCCTGAACTACTAGGGACCCCTGTTTTTTTAAATACGTAACTGCCCAAGGTCCCTAGTGATATTCCTTTGGGTTTCCCTTGTTCTTTGAAAAATATGTAGCGCAACTGCATGGTTGCAAGGGTTTGTGAAAACCTCACCACTTTTTACAAGTGGGTTCTACAGTTATTTCTCTTTTTCACCTCCCCCTTTTTTGGCTACACACTCACACACAAAAAACTCACTTTTTTAAATAGGCATGTCTGACCACCCACCCCTTTATACTCTTGACTACATCAACAAAATCCTAGGAGGCCCATCACTTCTCTCCGATTCCTCAGAAACACCCACTGAAACAAATGCTTCACCGGTGGAAGAAGTAGAGAAAGCGAAGAAAAAGGAAATCAGATTAACACTTATGATTAAACTACTCACAGACTATCTGAAGGCCAACATAATACCAGTCGGCCTCCAAGTCCGAAATATTCCGGGAGTCTTCACAGACAATCCGAAATACTTAAACGGCTTCAGTTATATCAGCACTACTTGTTCTAGGCACTGGATGGTGCTTGGAATAGATATTGCGACAGAAGAACTAAAAAAAGTAGCTAGCGAAATTGGCGAATTGGAACAACAAATTAAAGACAAGAATACCAACACTGAGGCAAAAAAACTCCTCGAGAAAATAGCAAAAACTATCGAGGAGTTCCACAAATTTGAAACCGATAAAAAAAACACTAAAGTAAAAAAAGACATAAAAAACTTTTCACAAGAAAGAGCTTATCCCTATCTAATGAAAGATTACTATATTAACCGAGCCTATAGCGGCCCTCAAAACCAAAGACCTTGGGGAAGGTTCAACAGAAGACGAAATTTTGTAGGCTTTTCTGATAGCTCAGGAGATTCGTCTGAGTATTCAGACCCAAGTGAAAGCCCAGGACCCTCACACAGGAATTTTTTAGGGCGAGGCAGAGGTCAATCAGAACCGCCGGGAACAGGCAAAACCAAGCCGGCCCAAAAATGGCCCAATCGTCCAAACCCCCCGGGCGAGCGGTTTACCCGCCGACAGCACTACCAATGGTAGATAGAACCCATACTACTGTCCCAGAAAATTATGAATCTGCTCAAGCGGTCGCTTTGTTACCAATTTTTAACCTCACCAAACATGAGCTGTCAGACAATGAACTATCCCTGCTTACCAAAGGCCTCTCCTTTGTCCCAACTATTCGACCTAATTTTATTGATGCACAAACCGAGCTCTTAAGATTTTTCAGGAAAATTAGACTTCATAGCTATTTTTTGCTAAACCCAAGTCCAATAAAAAATCTGAATACCCCTTTTAAACCACCATCCAAATTTTCTCCAACTGGTAGCATGGTCCCCCCTGAAATAGTAACATTTGAAAAACTAGTCCTCAATGACCTTACCAACCTAGAAAAACAAAAGCCATTCATCCCCTACAACATTACAATCGATGAAAAGAAAGCTCTGGCCTCCTTGAAAAATAACTCTTCCATTATAATAAAACCAGCGGACAAGGGAGGTGGTATTGTTATCCAAGAAGTGGACGACTACAAAAAAGAAATTCTTCGCCAACTAGCCAACACTGAACACTACTGTAAGCTACCACGAAATCCCACAGAAGAAATACAGAAACTGATCCAACAGGTCACTACTGATGCCCTAGAACAAGGATATCTCTCCAAAAAGGAACATGAGTTCCTTAATACCAAAGCTCCACGGGTACCAGTTATCTACTGTCTACCCAAGATTCACAAGAATTGTGAATCCCCACCGGGTCGTCCTATAGTGTTGGGGTGTGGCTCTGTCCTCGAGCCACTCGGGCACTATATTGACTACTTCATAAAACCTTTTGTTGCTGACACACTGTGCTACATAAGAGACAGTATGTCAATGATCACTATGATTGAGGAATACCCTTTTGATCCCACATCCAGCACGATGTGCACGCTGGATGTGGAATCTTTATATACCAATATTCCACAATATGAATCACTGCGCGTGATTGAGACAGTTCTTAACACACGTCCGCGCCCCCATAATGTCCCATCAGTCTTTATTCTCCAACTTTTAGAGATTTGTTTAACAAAAAACTTTTTTCTCTTTGAGGGTCAATTTTATGGCCAGGTACGTGGAACATCTATGGGGGCTATTTTTGCCCCCAACCTAGCGACTCTTTACATGGATCATCTTGAGACATCCTGTATACTGACAGAATCTAATCCTTTCCACAGTGGCATTGCCCTGTGGAAACGATATATAGACGATATATTCATGATTTGGAATGACTCACCAGAAGCTCTACCCCAATTACTACATTGGCTCAACAATAACAGTAATGGCTTGAAATACACACTATCACAGAATAAAGACTCGATTCCATTCTTGGATTTAGAAATTAAACACACTGAGGGACGTCTTACCACCAGCCTTCACAGAAAACCAACTGAACGCAACACCTTGCTGAACTACAGCAGCCACCATCCCCGAGCACTCAGAGACTCACTCCCATTTTCACAATTCCTTCGTATTCGAAGAAATTGCTATTTTAAAGAGGATTATTTCACTGAGGCAAAAACCCTAAGCATAAAACTCAGAAATAGGGGATACCCATGAAAACTAGTAAGGCGCTCTTTAAAAAGGGCTTGGTACTGTCCCAGAGAGAGTCTACTTGAACCTAAAACGAAGAAAAACCAAGACAGACTAGTGTGCGTAACCACTTTCACCCCAGCCTCCAACGCCATAAAGAAAAGCATCTTGAAACACTGGCCCGTATTGAATGCCGGATTACTGAATCTTGAGCATCCGATCTTTGCATTCAAGAGAGCAAAAAATGTAAAAGATCATTTGGTAAGAGCTTCCCTACCTCAGCCTAATTTGAAAACAACCATCAATGATGCATGGGGTTTACCTGCCCTAACAGGTCATGCTAAATGCGGCAGTTGCATAGTGTGTGATTTCACTATTGAAGGAAAAACATTTACTTTTGGTACCATCTCTTTTGAAAGAAAACACTTCACTAATTGCAACTCCATCAATGTGGTGTATGCCATTTTTTGCCCCTGCAAGATGATATATGTTGGACAGACCAGTCAGAAGGTCAAGCTACGCATCGGACAACACCGCAGTAGGATCCGGTGCAACACCCCAAATGCCCCTCTTGTTGAACATTTCAAAGAAAAAGGCCACAATGAAAATGACCTAACATGGACAATCATCACCATGGTAAAACCACCACCGAGCGGAGCGGACGTCACCCAACTACTCAACAAGGAGGAACTTCACTGGATACTGCGAACTAACAGCATCCATACAGGCCTCAATCGCCTCAAAGACTGGACATCTCTCTTGTGATCAGTCAAACTGTACTGTATATCTGACTTCCTCCTAGGTTTCGAGATGTTTCTTAAATGAATCCTGTACATATGTAAATGTTTATATTGCGCACTGTGTTTTTTACCTTTTCACTCCGCTCCCACACCATTCTAGCATGGCCGCTAGTTTCACTGCCAGTAGTCCTTTCCTTATTTCTAATCACTCCCACACCTTTCCAGCATGGCCGCCGTTCTCACAACGACTAGTCCCTTTTTTATTTTGCATTCTCCCTTCATCTAGCTCTCAGGCACGAGCACGTTAGCGATCCCCGCCATCCTGTATCCTGCATATACACGGAGCAGCCAAACCAGGAAGTAAGTACCGGTAGAAAGCTCTCCTCTACCTTTCCTAACCCTGCGTGGACCATAACTTACACTATCCCAATTTCTTCCTTCCCAGTGAGACGCGATTGGTCCGGTCTCGTATTTAGAGGCTCCCTTGCCCTGGTTTGGTAACTATCTTATGCGTTTCCGTTTACCATTGCACCGGTTTACTATTTTGTTAATACTCACTCCTGTATTTCCCGCTTTTTCGGCAGGATCCCATTGTGCTCCCAAAATCATCAATTTCCCTACTTGCTTTGAATCTAAAAAGCATAGGCACTGCCTAACAGAACACTTTGTGGACCTCAAATTTGGTAAATGTAGATCTATTTTGCTCGTGCTTCCCCTGACCACTCAGAGCTAAACGATAAAACACATTGCCCATAACCGCCGGTCACAAACACTTCGCCGCCTACAACGCGCGCCACTCGTTTTTAAACTTCGCATGGCCCAACACTGTGCTTATTGAATGATGCGCGCTACTCGTACTCGTTTTTACACCCTCGCACGGCCCAACACTGAGCTCACAGAATGTTTTTAAATTTCATGCGTCGCCTCCCACAATTATGTCACTGCGTCGGATTTTAAATATGATCACAATATACTGCATGGAAATAAAAGCCAGTCACACTACCACGCTTGAAGTCGTGAAAGTATTGCTCTAAAAGTCACAAACAGTTCACAATGGCACAGATAATCACCGGTCAAACTTAAATACATGCCTAGTTTCTTTGTTGTTATTGACCATTGTTTATGTTTTGTCTCCCCTCTCTTTGTTTCCCCAATATAATTGTGTGTACGCATATAGGCCCTACAATCTGTTATGCTTTCAAGACAAACTATTTATTTTTTGTCCTGAAGATGATGCCATGTATCTGAGTATAGGCATCGAAACGCCGTCGACAAAGTAGCATCATATGTACCCTACAAATAGTAACTTGTTTACAATGATGCTCTACACTTTACAATTGTCTGTTTACTGAGATACTAGCACAGACTGCCCTTGTTGCGTTAAGTTTACCCCCCTGTTTTGTCTTGTCCCCTGTGGGTTACTGGTTGTACCCACCCTGTAAAAAATCCTTTTATGTTTTCAATATCTCTCACAATAAAAACCTGTCCTGTTGGACAAAGGTCATACTGACTATTGAGTGTATGTCCATCAATTTTGCCTAATCCCTGAACTACTAGGGACCCCTGTTTTTTGAAATACGTAACTGCCCAAGGTCCCTAGTGATATTCCTTTGGGTTTCCCTTGTTCTTTGAAAAATATGTAGGGCAACTGCATGGTTGCAAGGGTTTGTGAAAACCTCACCACTTTTTACAAGTGGGTTCTCCAGTTATTTCTCTTTTTCACCTCCCCCTTTTTTGGCTACACACTCACACACAAAAAACTCACTTTTTTAACTAGGCATGTCTGACCACCCACCCCTTTATACTCTTGACTACATCAACAAAATCCTAGGAGGCCCATCACTTCTCTCCGATTCCTCAGAAACACCCACTGAAACAAATGCTTCACCGGTGGAAGAATTAGAGAAAGCGAAGAAAAAGGAAATCAGATTAACACTTATGATTAAACTACTCACAGACTATCTGAAGGCCAACATAATACCAGTCGGCCTCCAAGTCCGAAATATTCCGGGAGTCTTCACAGACAATCCGAAATACTTAAACGGCTTCAGTTATATCAGTACTACTTGTTCTAGGCACTGGATGGTGCTTGGAATAGATATTGCGACAGAAGAACTAAAAAAGTAGCTAGCGAAATTGGCGAATTGGAACAACAAATTAAAGACAAGAATACCAACACTGAGGCAAAAAAACTCCTCGAGAAAATAGCAAAAACTATCGAGGAGTTCCACAAATTTGAAACCGATAAAAAAACCACTAAAGTAAAAAAAGACATAAAAAACTTTTCACAAGAAAGAGCTTATCCCTATCTAATGAAAGATTACTATATTAACCGAGCCTATAGCGGCCCTCAAAACCAAAGACCTTGGGGAAGGTTCAACAGAAGACGACATTTTGTAGGCTTTTTTGATAGCTCAGGAGATTCGTCTGAGTATTCAGACCCAAGTGAAAGCCCAGGACCCTCACACAGGAATTTTTTAGGGCGAGGCAGAGGTCAATCAGAACCGCCGGGAACAGGCAAAACCAAACCGGCCCAAAAATGGCCCAATCGTCCAAACCCCCCGGGCGAGCGGTTTACTCGCCGACAGCACTACCAATGGTAGATAGAACCCATACTACTGTCCCAGAAAATTATGAATCTGCTCAAGCGGTCGCTTTGTTACCAATTTTTAACCTCACCAAACATGAGCTGTCAGACAATGAACTATCCCTGCTTACCAAAGGCCTCTCCTTTGTCCCAACTATTCGACCTAATTTTATTGATGCACAAACCGAGCTCTTAAGATTTTTCAGGAAAAATAGACTTCATAGCTATTTTTTGCTAAACCCAAGTCCAATAAAAAATCTGAATACCCCTTTTAAACCACCATCCAAATTTTCTCCAACTGGTAGCATGGTCCCCCCTGAAATAGTAACATTTGAAAAACTAGTCCTCAATGACCTTACCAACCTAGAAAAACAAAAGCCATTCATCCCCTACAACATTACAATCGATGAAAAGAAAGCTCTGGCCTCCTTGAAAAATAACTCTTCCATTATAATAAAACCAGCGGACAAGGGAGGTGGTATTGTTATCCAAGAAGTGGACGACTACA
Organism: Lissotriton vulgaris; assembly: GCF_964263255.1. Taxonomy (NCBI): domain Eukaryota; kingdom Metazoa; phylum Chordata; class Amphibia; order Caudata; family Salamandridae; genus Lissotriton; species Lissotriton vulgaris. The sequence continues at coordinate 443,876,390 of NC_141697.1, read as the reverse complement.
AAAAAGAAATTCTTCGCCAACTAGCCAACACTGAACACTACTGTAAGCTACCACGAAATCCCACAGAAGAAATACAGAAACTGATCCAACAGGTCACTACTGATGCCCTAGAACAAGGATATCTCTCCAAAAAGGAACATGAGTTCCTTAATACCAAAGCTCCACGGGTACCAGTTATCTACTGTCTACCCAAGATTCACAAGAATTGTGAATCCCCACCGGGTCGTCCTATAGTGTCGGGGTGTGGCTCTGTCCTCGAGCCACTCGGGCACTATATTGACTACTTCATAAAACCTTTTGTTGCTGACACACTGTGCTACATAAGAGACAGTATGTCAATGATCACTATGATTGAGGAATACCCTTTTGATCCCACATCCAGCACGATGTGCACGCTGGATGTGGAATCTTTATATACCAATATTCCACAATATGAATCACTGCGCGTGATTGAGACAGTTCTTAACACACGTCCGCGCCCCCATAATGTCCCATCAGTCTTTATTCTCCAACTTTTAGAGATTTGTTTAACAAAAAACTTTTTTCTCTTTGAGGGTCAATTTTATGGCCAGGTACGTGGAACATCTATGGGGGCTATTTTTGCCCCCAACCTAGCGACTCTTTACATGGATCATCTTGAGACATCCTGTATACTGACAGAATCTAATCCTTTCCACAGTGGCATTGCCCTGTGGAAACGATATATAGACGATATATTCATGATTTGGAATGACTCACCAGAAGCTCTACCCCAATTACTACATTGGCTCAACAATAACAGTAATGGCTTGAAATACACACTATCACAGAATAAAGACTCGATTCCATTCTTGGATTTAGAAATTAAACACACTGAGGGACGTCTTACCACCAGCCTTCACAGAAAACCAACTGAACGCAACACCTTGCTGAACTACAGCAGCCACCATCCCCGAGCACTCAGAGACTCACTCCCATTTTCACAATTCCTTCGTATTCGAAGAAATTGCTATTTTAAAGAGGATTATTTCACTGAGGCAAAAACCCTAAACATAAAACTCAGAAATAGGGGATACCCACGAAAACTAGTAAGGCGCTCTTTAAAAAGGGCTTGGTACTGTCCCAGAGAGAGTCTACTTGAACCTAAACCGAAGAAAAACCAAGACAGACTAGTGTGCGTAACCACTTTCACTCCAGCCTCCAACGCCATAAAGAAAAGCATCTTGAAACACTGGCCCGTATTGAATGCCGGATTACTGAATCTTGAGCATCCGATCTTTGCATTCAAGAGAGCAAAAAATGTAAAAGATCATTTGGTAAGAGCTTCCCTACCTCAGCCTAATTTGAAAACAACCATCAATGATGCATGGGGTTTACCTGCCCTAACAGGTCATGCTAAATGCGGCAGTTGCATAGTGTGTGATTTCACTATTGAAGGAAAAACATTTACTTTTGGTACCATCTCTTTTGAAAGAAAACACTTCACTAATTGCAACTCCATCAATGTGGTGTATGCCATTTTTTGCCCCTGCAAGATGATATATGTTGGACAGACCAGTCAGAAGGGCAAGCTACGCATCGGACAACACCGCAGTAGGATCCGGTGCAACACCCCAAATGCCCCTCTTGTTGAACATTTCAAAGAAAAAGGCCACAATGAAAATGACCTAACATGGACAATCATCACTATGGTAAAACCACCACCGAGAGGAGCGGACGTCACCCAACTACTCAACAAGGAGGAACTTCACTGGATACTGCGAACTAACAGCATCCATACAGGCCTCAATCGCCTCGAAGACTGGACATCTCTCTTGTGATCAGTCAAACTGTACTGTATATCTGACTTCCTCCTAGGTTTCGAGATGTTTCTTAAATGAATCCTGTACATATGTAAATGTTTATATTGCGCACTGTGTTTTTTACCTTTTCACTCCGCTCCCACACAATTCTAGCATGGCTGCTAGTTTCACTGCCAGTAGTCCTTTCCTTATTTCTAATCACTCCCACACCTTTCCAGCATGGCCGCCGTTCTCACAACGACTAGTCCCTTTTTTATTTTGCATTCTCCCTTCATCTAGCTCTCAGGCACGAGCACGTTAGCGATCCCCGCCATCCTGTATCCTGCATATACACGGAGCAGCCAAACCAGGAAGTAAGTACCGGTAGAAAGCTCTCCTCTACCTTTCCTAACCCCGCGTGAACCATAACTTACACTATCCCAATTTCTTCCTTCCCAGTGAGACGCGATTGGTCCGGTCTCGTATTTAGAGGCTCCCTTGCCCTGGTTTGATAACTATCTTATGCGTTTCCGTTTACCATTGCACCGGTTTACTATTTTGTTAATACTCACTCCTGTATTTCCCGCTTTTTCGGCAGGATCCCATTGTGCTCCCAAAATCATCAATTTCCCTACTTGCTTTGAATCTAAAAAGCATAGGCACTGCCTAACAGAACACTTTGTGGACCTCAAATTTGGTGAATGTAGATCTATTTTGCTCGTGCTTCCCCTGACCACTCAGAGCTAAACGATAAAACACATTGCCCATAACCGCCGGTCACAAACACTTCGCCGCCTACAATGCGCGCCACTCGTTTTTAAACTTCGCATGGCCCAACACTGTGCTTATTGAATGATGCGCGCTACTCGTACTCGATTTTACACCCTCGCACGGCCCAACACTGAGCTCACAGAATGTTTTTAAATTTCATGCGTCGCCTCCCACAATTATGTCACTGCGTCGGATTTTAAATATGATCACAATATACTGCATGGAAATAAAAGCCAGTCACACTACCACGCTTGAAGTCGTGAAAGTATTGCTCTAAAAGTCACAAACAGTTCACAATGGCACAGATAATCACCGGTCAAACTTAAATACATGCCTAGTTTCTTTGTTGTTATTGACCATTGTTTATGTTTTGTCTCCCCTCTCTTTGTTTCCCCAATATAATTGTGTGCACGCATATAGGCCCTACAATCTGTTATGCTTTCAAGACAAACTATTTATTTTTTGTCCTGAAGATGATGCCATGTATCTGAGTATAGGCATCGAAACGCCGTCGACAAAGTAGCATCATATGTACCCTACAAATAGTAACTTGTTTACAATGATGCTCTGCACTTTACAATTGTCTGTTTACTGAGATACTAGCACAGACTGCCCTTGTTGCGTTAAGTTTACCCCCCTGTTTTGTCTTGTCCCCTGTGGGTTACTGGTTGTACCCACCTTGTAAAAAATCCTTTTATGTTTTCAATATCTCTCACAATAAAAACCTGTCCTGTTGGACAAAGGTCATACTGACTATTGAGTGTATGTCCATCAATTTTGCCTAATCCCTGAACTACTAGGGACCCCTGTTTTTTGAAATAAGTAACTGCCCAAGGTCCCTAGTGATATTCCTTTGAGTTTCCCTTGTTCTTTGAAAAACCTTATGATGTAAACCAGACAAATGATGCAAAAACGCAACAGTCACAATCTTACACACATCTTCCGTATCAGCAGCCACCAGCAAATCATCCACATACTGAACAAGCGTAGCACCTGGAGGCAAAGAGAAAGCATCAAGTTGTGTCTTAAGAGCCTTGCTATAGATGGAGGGACTTTCACAATAGCTTTGAGGAGCTCTTTTAAATCGGAAACTTCGGCCACCTAGGGAGAAACCAAAGATATCCCTACTTTCTTCAGCAATAGGAATATAAAGAAAGCATTTTTAAGATCAATGACTGAAAACCAAGCTGCCGAAGCAGGAATCATCGTTAACAAAGCTATAATGTCTGGAACAACAGGAAACTGCGGCACAACTATTTTATTGACCTCTCTAAGGTCAATAACAAATCGATAAACAGGAGGCTGTGACGGATCAGTTCTCTTAAGAATCGGAAGAACAGGACTGTTACAAACATTGCCTCTCGTTTCTTCAACCACACCTTTCTGAATAAAATCATCGACAATAGCCAAAAGTGCTCTCTCTCCATCACTAGAGATACGGTATTGAGGAATGCGTGGCATTCTAACATTCTCTTTCACTGTGGCGACATACGGTGGGATGGCAAGACGACCCAAGTCATTTAGGCCTGTCACCCAAAGACTTTCAGGAAGAGAAAGCAACTCAGGTGGGAACTGATCTCGGGACAAATATACGGAAGACGTCAATTTCTTCCCCAACGTAAGATGCACGCCAGAAGGGGAACAATACAATGTTGCATGTAATCTTTTCAACAAATCCAGACCCAATAAGTTCTCACCACAACCAGTTGTCAGAATAAGTGAAGCATTCAAATCATAAGGACCAATCGAAACGGGCAAGGGACAGGAAACCAGATTACGGACTGCGTTGCTAGACAATACTACAGTGGTATTCATTAAGCCAGACAAAGGTGCCCCAGGGAGTTTAGAATGCATAATAGAACTTCTCATCGCACCAGTATCCAAAAGAAACGGTTCTGAAACACCCATAGTATTGACAGTGACATACGGCCCATTTTGATCTACTGGAATCGACACAACTCCCTCATTTCGTCCATGGCTGTCCTATTCAACATGAAAATCGTCAGCCCCATCTTCAGCACAATAATCATCATTATAATACTGCGTAGACTGAACCCTCTGCTGATCAAAATAATTCGTAGTAGATGGAGGAAAAGAACGCTGCTCCTGAGAGGACACACCTCGTCCTCTACCTCTAGATCCCGTCTGAAAATTACCACAACCTTGTGGAGCAGACATCCCATTATTACTTTGTAATAAAACCGGACAACTATTTTTGTAATGTCCCTCTTCCCTACAATACTCACATTGATTAGGACCTAATGAAGGTCGAGGTACGAAAACCTCAGGCTTCTGGTATACTTTCTGAAACTGTGGGGGTTGGGAATACTGAGGCTGTGAAGTACGCGGAGGATAAGCCAGCTGTAAAAGTACCTTTATTTTCAAATCTCTATTTTTCTTCTCTTGTTTCTCCTTATCCTCCTTATCCCTATTCTCATAATACTGTGCAGTAGCCAATATCTTAGCAGGGGAAGAGACAGCCCATGCACTTTCAGAACTCTTTAATTTATTCTACAATTTAGGAAGCAAGTTATATACAAACTTATCCACGAACAATCGCTGGCCACCCTCTACACTCAGATCCTGACCACTATGATCAATAAATATCTCTTCAAAACGAGTAAAGAACTCCGAGACACTTCCATCTTTCTTCTGCTTGCATGCAGCCAGCTTATCCCAATTTACTCGCACTGCAGGCATCATTGTCTTCATCAATTCAATTATTCTGCCTGGTAGAGCCGTAATCAAATCCTCGGGTTTCGCACCACCTACTTGATTCGTATCCGAGGCCCTAATAGCAGCCCAATTACCACCCAATTCACCAACATGATTCTCCCTACGAATCCGTGCCCATATTGCTTGCAGAACAACATTTCCAAATAACATATCAATATCAGCTAGATTCATAATACAGGCATCAACTGTTTGAGACAATTCCTTGTAATATCCAGCAGGATTTTTACGGGGGTCCGGAAGAGTTTGTTTAAGCGCCAATACTTCAGACCTTTTCCAAGGTTCGTAGACCCATATTCGCTGGAAATGAGCAGGGACTTGAGGTGGACCAAGTACCGCTTCTCTCCATACAGGAGGAACTTCAAGCATTGGGTAATTCTTAATACCTCGTTTATTAGTAGGATCCGTCTCGGAAAAAGACAAGGACAGAAACATGGTTCGAAATGCAACGAGTCTATACACCGCTTCTTCAACTTGCGGTCCTACAATAAAACCTCTATCGAAATCAGCTTGTAACTTCAATAGCTCCAAAGGGACCGTATCTAGCTCTATATCTTCCCAACCTTTAATAAGAGTTTGACACATAACATTAAAAACGTATCTTTGCTTGGGCTCTACCTATTGACGGAAACAGCTCATGATATCTTCGGTGCAATATTCCATTCCATGCTCAATCCATTTAAGAGCGAGGGACCCCAAGACCACTTTCTCGTCTGTAAGAGGAAGTTGACAACGAGATTGGCGTCTAGAGAAAGCTGGAGACAGATTCAAAGACCCAAGAAGAGGAGAAAAGAAATTCGAAACGGTATCTGCTATTCTCTTCTGCGAGGTAGGAGAATCCCTTAAGAGAATAGGAAGCATTACATTGCAGAAGGCAACGGAGACTGAAACGTAGCCTACTGAGGAGCAAGAGTGGGGGATGGTAGAGGAGGTGGGGCGGAATTACAGGATGAAAGACGGAGCAGAGGCAAGTAAAGAAGCATTAGTAGGCTGAGCCTGTTGCTGAACAAATGGGATTTGAGAAACCACTGGTTGAGCGATAGGAGGAGGTAATGGAGGTGCATTAGGATTTTGGGCATAGGGCAGAGGTGAATTCAATTAACAAGACATTAGGGAATCTTCTTCATTTCCTTACTTTTATCTGGGGAGGAAGCAGGCAACATCGGAAAGCATCTATCTATCGCCATACGATGTTGTCTCTCCAGTATCTCATTCGCATCGTTTACTTCGTTATTTTTAAACTGCTGAGCAGCCTGTATAATTGACATGTCTTGTGCTTTCTTATCCTTTTTTGCTTGTTTAATTTCTTTCTCTTTGGCTTCCTTACGCCAAAGGGGAAAAAGAGTCAAACATTGCCGGCCGGGCTTTACTTCTAAACAGAATCATTTCCAAATTATCTAGTATGGTGGGGTTAAAACTACCATTCTGGGGCCAACTCAAAACTCCACTATTCTTCGTGTATCGGACCCATGTCTCGTTAAAGGTAATGGGACCAATACCATGTTTCGAATAAAGCACATAAGTAGGAGTTCCAACTGGAGGGATCGTACATGATTCCTCCAACTGGGAATCCCTCGTACAACCTAAGCAACAAAGTATTTTAAACTTACTCAGTCCAGGCATCTTTACTTCTCTAGACTGCTCACAAACAACAAGGGGTGTAAATCAACGAAACAGTACAAACGTACTTACCCCTTGGCTTCAGCTATTGCAATACATGAATAAAAACCCCAAAACAAAACAAAACAAAGTTTTGTGGGAGCGACCCACCAAATACTTAACTAAGGATCGTCCTACACCAGCGAAGGTCCGTCTATCGTCTCGCTTTACCAAAGATCATCAGAAGGGTCCAAGTTAGGGCGACAGTCGGGGCAGCAGTCATCAGCAGCCGTCGGAAAGGAGTAGCCGCGCTGTAAAAGACCTTCGGTCCACTTCCGACATACAGGGGTCGATTACGTGGTGCGCTTCCTCTGGAATTTTCTTGCGGGGCTCCTCACGACCCTCGGGCTCAACCGCTACCACTGAAGTCGCCCCACATTGGGCGCCAGTTGGAGAACCACAGCCTTAAGGCCCGGCGGCACAGGGTACACCTAAATCCTCAGGATTCACCTGCCTTGTCAGAAACAGAGACACTGACTCTTCGTCTGGCGTAGAAGATGATATTTATTAGCTGCAGCTAGTACAGTGGTCTTAGAAGTCGTTGATATAACGAGGTTCAAAAGAGACTGCCACTTAACTCAGTGGCGCACAGGTTTATATACGGTACAATACAATGCAAAATACAATCACACAGAGCACGAGCTATAGGCAAACTTTACAGACAATGTTTTAAGTCCTAAGCAACTCAAGTTCCCGGTTACGTTTGTCACTGGACCCCTTAAGCAAATTACAAAAGAATCCACACAATTTGATTTACAAGTAGAGAAAACACAGCTGCATGTTGTAGAAGGACAGTCATGAAACAGGAGAATGCATGAGACATGTAGCGAAGGACAGCAGATAAGATAACTGAGAGGAAACAATGGTGTGAACCAACAAATAGTCCGGACGGGGATTAATCAGCTCAGACAGAAATTAGTGTACTCGGCCAGACCCTGACACTCGCCAGTAAACATAGGCAAGGAAGCCACCTGACACGTAAATGCAGAAACAACAAAAACATCGCGTTCGCCGCGCTGCCTGACTGAGGGCAACATAAAATGGCGGCGACTACAAAATGGAGGCTGAGCACAAACAAATTTGTAATTTACAGAACCTCACCACGACCCCTGCCTCTTTTGCCAATGTTGTCTGAGTCTTGCTCTCTGGTTTTTTCATTGCCTCTTCCGCGGCCCCGTCCACGTCCTCTCTGTCCCCTTGTTTTGGGAATCGGTGTTTCTCGCGTTGTTAGACGACACCTTCTCAGAGTCCTGTATTCGTCTAAAAAAGTGACCTGTTTTTTGTTAGGTCTTGGTTTTGTTTCATTGATCGTGGACACATCATATTCACTCTCACTTGTTGTAGCTACTACAGTGCCCTGACTGACATTGGACTCCTCTGTGTCTCTATTAGTTAGGTTTGTGTCTTTATGGAGATGATCCTATTTGTGGCTAAAAGTTAGAATGCGACCACTGTCATAATCCCCATAGTCTCTCTCAAGTTTTCTTTCTTTCCGTGCTTTAATATCATCTTCGTGTTTTACTAATCTTTCTCAAATGGTTTTTAGAGCAGTATCCAATTTGTCACTATCTATGTTCTTTTTAAGATCATCCATTACCTCGTTGATCTGTTTGATTATACTTTCACGATCTAACCAGGCATATTTGATCAGAATTTCCAGCATTCTCCTTGAGCTGGATGCTGAATTCTTGGACCATTCCTCGAGCATAAGAGGATTAGATTTTTCATATGTAGGTGTAGTAAAGATTCTGAGACCTCTTAGCACCATATTTTGATCCAGTAATGTTGTAGAGATGTCGCCTCCCATCACTTGGTGGTTTCCATTTTTTTGAGTCTCTCATGTAATTTTAATTTGTCATCCAAAGGTTGTATTTTGCCATCTGTTTCTTTACTTCTGTTAATAGGGTTTGTTCTTTTCATGAACATATTTCTTGCCGCTTTGGTACGTTCTTCATCCTCCTCCATGTCTGCCCTACAACACCTATAATCAAACGGAGTGCTGACTCACGATCCCCCTAGTGAATACTAGGTTCTCTTCGCCATAATCTAAATTCCTGCTGTGCAGAGATGTCAATATGTCTCACAAAGTGCTGATGAATGCACAATATATCGTACAGCAATAGGGTGGTTTCTAGTGTGTAACGTTCTCCCCAGCAACATATATTCCAGTTTGTTGAAGCTGTCAGATGGGCGGTCTTGTCCGAGTTACTGGATAACCCAAATTATTTCCAAAAGAACTCCCTCCTCGTAAATGAAGGAAACCAGACTCTCAGAGTACTGCAAAAATGTCCAATTTAATGCCAATCAACCACGCGTTTCGGATTTCTCCTTCATCACAGTCATAAACTCAATTCTCAAAGTACACTTTTAAAATACTTTACATCAGGGGTCCCCAAACCGGTCCTGGAGGGCCGGATCCATGCCAGATTTTGTGCATATCCCCATTGAGATACATGTAGTTTTTTTTCAAATCTGGCATGGATCCGGCCCTCCAGGACCAGTTTGGAGACCCCTGCTTTACATCAAAACAGAGAAAGGTCTGTAATTGTCTCTGGTGTAACCACAGAGCCTGACTGTGGCGGCCATCTTACAATGTTGTGCATGACTTAAGCAAATGATATATCGAAATGCACAAATGCTATATTAATCAATGTTGTTCACAAACATACGATGTTGTTCTATGAAATAATTTTTTCAAAGTAACATAAACAGTAAATTACTGAATATTTCATTTTTATTTTTCGAATGCAGTTTGTCAAATTAAAACAAGCATTACAACAATGGGTATGAGAATCATATGTTCATGATATTCCGTAATTCATGCACATATGGGATTAATGCCCCATATTAAAAACTCTACACCAGACTGACATATGTCTACAGGAGTATTCGTGAGTCATTGCTTTAAACAACCAATGTCAATAAAGCACATACACAAATCATGCCCAAGTGGGCTAGTGCGATCTCCATTAATCACACAAATGGATTTAAGCTCTATCCAAAGTGGGCATATCAAAATGAAATAACAAAACCTATACAAAACCAAGCATACAGCCCAATTGGACATGTGTCCATGTTTTCCTGATAAATAAGGGCAATAGTACTCACTAATCAATAGACGAAAATAGTCCCTGAACCTAAAAAAACGGTTAAAAGAACTTGTTATTAAAAAGAATTACTAGGCAATAGAAAACTGCTCATCTGCATAAACTACATATGGCACAATTATGGTTGCAGGTGGATAGATGATTCTTCACTAGAATTGAGGCCAAATAGCCCCATGGTCTCAAAATCTATAATATATCTAGATTCCAATTTGCGCAAGGGTAACTCACAATTTCCACCTCTACTGTTCAAGGTTACTGAGTCTATAACCATCATGCGTAACAATTTTTCATTTTGGAAATAATTCTCAAAGGAGTGGCGTGCCACAGGACAATGCCTATTGTGATTTCTGATGGCCCTTACGTGTTCCAACACACATTTCTTGGCACAATGGATTGTGCTCCCTATATACATTTTGTCACACTGACATATGAGGACATAAATGCAATGGGTAGTGTTACAGTTCAGATGTTTCTGGATGTTGATGGTTCTCTTAGAATTAGGTATCTGGAATGAGGCACAGTCAGTACTATTACTACATGCTTTACAATTTCTACAGCAGTAAAAGCCCTTGCAGCCTGTTCCTCTGGGTATCTCTAAGTCTGTTATCATGTTGTTACTAAGATCATCCCGTAGAGATTTGCATTTTTTAAAGGTTATTTGGGGATTACCATCAAGCTGTTTAGCTAAGGTATCATCAGTCCTCAGCACATGCCAGTGCTTCTTAAATATTTTCATAACATCCTGCGCTTGTGCTGAAAACTGAGTGATAAACTTCACATTGTTGCCATCCTCCTTTGGATTCTGCTGGTTTAATAGTTCTGTTCTAGTCTTCAGTTTGACGTTCTCTTTGGCTTTTAGGGTGATTTTCTCACTGTACCCTCTTTCTACAAAATATTCACACATGATCTTCTCCTCTAGTGTGTAAGCACCCTCTGTACTACAATTTCTTTTCACCCGTAGTCATTTCCCATACAGAATACTATAGATGAGTTGGGATGGATGAGCACTTTTTGCATTTAAAAGGCTGTTACCTGCTGTAGTTTTTCTATGCAGCTTAGTCAGGAGTTTCCGATTCTCAACTTCTAGTACCACATCGAGGAATTCAATCCTTGTTTTACTTATATTCTCAGCCAAAACCAAGTTGAGCAAGATCAATTTCAACACAAAGTTCTTAGCAGAGGGAATGCCCCCTTTCCAAATGCAGAAGACATCATCAATGAATCTTAGCCACAGGACAGCGCAGCTGTCAAATTCTTCAACTTGGGTGGACATCTGCTCCTCCCACCAGCCCACGAATACATTGGTGTAAATGGGGGCGAAGCAGATGCCCATCGCAGTGCCCTGTGACTGTTTGTAAAATAATTCATTGAGGAGAAAAACGTTGTTGGTAAAACAGAAATAGATCATGTCAACCAGCATTTCAGAGTGGCAAAGTAAAGACAGCGACCGTGATTTAAAAAAATGTCGTATTGCCTGTATGCCTTTCTCATGTTGAATGCAAGTATTTAAACTTTGCACATCCATAGTTATTAGGGTGTAGTCCTCCTCCCAGTGAATACCATCTATGACTGTCAAAAACCACCATAAATGGTCTGAGATAGTGATCTATAAATCTCAATGTATTTTCCAAGAGGGACCCAATGGATGACACTATGGGCCTCCCCGGGTGATTCTCAGCATCCTTGTGAAGTTTTGGTAAGAGATATAGGACAGGAGTCTTTGTGTGGGTGCATTTGAGATTATTAAATTCTTCCCACTCCAAATGTCCCTTCTCTCTCCAATCTACCAATATCTCACCAAATCTCTTGTTGGAACTAGTAATCTCTGTGAGACTTGAGGTAAGGTAACAATTAACATCCCTTAATTGGCGTAAACCTTCAGCTAAGTATTTGGTCTTATCTTGTACAACTACATTCCCGCACTTGTCCGATTGGCGGATCACAATGTTATTATCATTTTTCAAAGCTTCTAAAGCTAATGATTGGGCGGTCTAGATGTTTTTATTGTATACAGGCAAGGTTTTGTACCTGATTTTCTTTAAATCTTTTAAAACTCCTTTTTCAAAAATTTCAATAGCATCACATTGTATGTTGGGGGTAAACGTAGATTTTGGTTTCAAATTGCTACCATGATGGATATCATGTTCTAAATCACAACCGTCAATATTAAGAATCATATCACCATGATGGTCTCTTAACATATTCATAGATGTTATAGAATGCAATAGTTCAGCATCATCAGTATTTAAATTGCTCAATGTTTTAACTGTTTTATCTGGAATTCTAGTCTTAACTTGTGTCATACCATTTTTTAAGTTTAACTTTTCTGAGAAGTAAAACACATCAATCCTAGTTTGGGTATAGTTTAGATTAGAAGAAGGACAGAAAGACAAACCTAAAGAAAGAAAATTCTCTTCCTCCGGGCTCAGTATCTTTGCTGATAAATTTACAACATTCATTGTTGTCCCCTTTTGCCCCTTGTCAACATTCCCACGGGCTTTGATTCTTCGTTTTTTCCTTCTTTCTTTTGCTTGCTTGTTCCTCTGGTTTTTCTTCTGTTTCCGGGACCTCGACCTCTCTGCCCATTGTGGTTGTGATATTATTCCGGCCTTCCCTGATTTAATACTTGGAATTGTCTTAAAAAATTCTTTTTTGGGATATCCAAGTTTGCATTTTGGCTTAAAGCTGTATCTGATAAACTTACATCAGAAGCGTCACTTTCACTTATTTCCACAGTATGGCTAGCTAAAAGATTTTGTTCCACTTGCTCTGTTGTTTTATTTTAAAAAAGATGATCACATTTTCTTTGAAAGGTTAGTGTGCGACCTGCCTGATAGTCCTTGAAGTCGTGGAGGAACTTGCGCTATTTTTTAGCTGTGATTTCTTCTTCCAGTTTGGTCATCTGCATTATTAAGTTTTTCATGAATTCCTCTATGGCTTACTTTGATATTAATTTGGTTAATTCTGCTGTTACTTTATCGATTTCTTCTAATAGTTTGCTTTTGTCTTTTAGTGCGTACTTTACCAATATTCTCATCATAGTCATTGAGCAAGAACTGGAATTGCCTGACCCCTCCTCCAGCATCTCTGGATATATATATATTTGAGAGTCAACAATTGCCCAGGGAGCTCAGGGAAGCACACAACAGGTTGCCCCACCATCTGGTGCTAAAAATCAGCTTGCTTTGGTGTCCCGGTTATTTTCATGATACCAGGCGCGTTTCACGGCTTTCCGCCGCTTCCTCAGAGGGAATTAGCATACACGTGGCGCGGGGGACGCTTTCAATATTTCAATTGCATGCCATGATTTCATTGGTTATTTGACCATCTTGTAGACCACTAAGTGCATGATTTGACATATGGCATGCTGGGACAGGTAGTCCTTGAAGCAATCTCAATAATGCCATGCACCAACTGTACTTTGTTATGCTATTAAATTTCCTTTAGTAGGTTCCAGGAATTACAAAGCAAGTCACTCTTCATTTTGGGCTCACTGTGTTTGTGGTGTGGATTCGTTCCATACCACAGCTCTCCATGTGTCAGAGATGGTGCCTTCCCCCGCGGCCAGGGCGCTGTGTAGAAATGTGAGTCAACAACTGCCCAGGGAGCTCAGCGAAGCACACAGCAGGTTGCCCCACCATCCGGTGCTAAAAATCAGCTTGCTTCGGTGTCCCGGTGATTTTCATGATGCCTGACGCATTTCACGGCTTTCCGCCGCTTCCTCAGAGGCAATATTTATATATGTATGTATATATATATATATATGCTCGCTCGTTCCTTTCCCTTTTCTGGTCTCAGGAAAGCACTCCACGGGGACATCAGCAGTCATAAATTACTTTAATTCATGATTCCGGGAGGCATGTAAAACATGACGCGTTTCGGCGATGCCTTAGTCAAATGTTTACATTTTTTAGATGCAGTAAGGCGGTAAATTTAAAACATGATGACGTGAATCACATGACTAAATGATATATAAAGGTCAAAAATGGACTGAATTGTGCCGACTGTCGGCCCCATATTGCAGTTTTTCAATACAACTTTATTAGTCAAATTCTGGCTTCTAGTCTGCCCAGTACTAATATATCACAGTCAGCAAAACATTACAAATAGTAAAGCAGGTGTTTTTCATATATAAAATAACCGGTAAGCTTATAGAACTTGTTCAAGGGCGGGTGGGAGGAGCAGGTGTCCAAAGCAGTGGGTGACATTGACATGAACAAGGTCATCTCCTGGTATCGTTACATAGACGATCTCTGTATAATCTGGGAGGGATCGTTTGAATCTGCTACCGCCTTTATTGATAGTATCAACAAAAATGTAGTGAATTGGGAACTCAGTGGCAGTATCAGCTCTGATACAGTTAACTTCTTAGATCTCAAAGTCAGTGTGAGTTGGAACCGTTGGAATGTATCCCTTTACCGTAAGCCTACAGCGGGCAATTCTATATTGCACGTGGCCAGGTACGAGCGCGCATATTTATGCGAATGCAACTTCGCGTTTACAGCACCCGTCCAGGAGTGCGCTGCACTGTGGTGTAACTGGAGCGTTGATGTATATATGCCCCTTTTTACACCTCTCTGCAACACAGCTCTGTGGCGCTTACCGGAGGTACCTGGTGGGTAGTTGGACCCCAGGGACACTCAGGATTCAAGGGGACTTAATTCCCCAACTTAAAACGAGCCACGGGGTGCATTTGCACAGTGGTGAAGGGAGGGGACGTGGCCTGAGATGACATGTGTGCAAACACATCCTGTGGAGTGTTTTAAGTTGGGGGATTAAGTTCCCTTGAATACTGAGTGTCCCTGGGGTCCAACTATCTCACCAGGTACCTCCAGTAAGGGCCACAGGACTGCGTTGCAGAAAGGGGGTCCGAGGCCACGCCCCTTTTTGCACCTCTCTGCAACGGAGCTCTGTGGTGCTTACTGGATGTACCTGGTGGGCTAGTTAGCCCCCAGGGACCCTCAGGATTCAAGGGGATTTCATCCTCCAACTTAAAACTCACCAGGGGGCACATTTGCGGAATGGTGAAGGGAGGGGGCAGGACTGATGTGACATGTGTGTACTTATCCAATCACTCCACCAAAACCCAAGCACATATAAATTAACCATGCACTCTCCTTCCAGTACTCTAATCATCCAGTCAGTACCTATGCACTCATGCAATGACCCAAGCACTAACTGATGCACTGCTACAATACCCAGAGCACTACTGATGCAGGCCAGCCATCGCCCTGTCACTACCCATGCACTGCTGCTGTCACCCAGCGAGCACCATGTACTTATCCAATCACTCTGTCAAAACACAAGCACTTGTAAATTCACCATGCACTATCCTTGCAGTACTCTAATCATCCAGTCAGTACCCATGCACTTATGCGATGACCTATGCACTAATTCACGCACTGCTGCAATGCCCTGAGCACTACTGATGCAGGCCCGCCATCGCCCTGTCACTACCCATACACTGCTCACTCCGTCAAAACACAAGCACTTATAAATTCACCATGCACTCTCCTTGCAGTACTCTAATAATCCAGTCAGTACCCATGCAGTCATGTGATGACCCATGCACTAACTCATGCACTGCTGCAATGCCCTGAGCACTACTGATGCAGACCTGCCATCGCCCTGTCACTACCCATGCACTGCTCTTTTCATCCAGCGAGCACCATGTACTTATCCAATCACTCCACCAAAACACATGCACTTACAAATTCACCATGCACTCTCCTTGCAGTACTCTAATCATGCAGTCAGTACCCAAGTACTCATCCAATGACCCAGGCACTAACTCATGGCAAATATGTCACGTCCCCATGTGTAGTGGAGTGTGAATGTTGTGGGGTTGGTGGTCTAGCTCCTTACAGAAGCGCAGTAACGCAGGTCACCACTTGACGACTTCCGGGTGATGCCATCAAAACCCCCAAATGCCATGACTCTGGTGGTTCTGATCCTGAATCGGATTTTGTTACGGAGCACAACTATCGAGAGGAGTTGTTGCAGGCACACTCATTCGTCCTCAAGACCCTTCACGGTGAGTGTAGGAGCGCGTCACTGTCCATTGCAATATTTGTCCCTCACGGTAAGAGCAGGAGCGCATTACCGTTCCTTGCCTTGTTTGTTCGTCACGGTGAGCGCAGGAGCGCGACACCGTTTCTTGCCTTGTTTGTTCCTTTTGGTGAGCCCAGGAGCGCGACACCGTTTCTTGCATTATTTGTGCCTTACGGTAAGCGCAGGAGCGCGTTACCATTCCTGGCCTTGTTTGTTATTTCACGGTGAGCTCAGGAGCGCGACACCATTTCTTGCTTTGTTTTTCTTTGTGGTAAAAGCTGGTGCGTGTTACCTCTCCTCCCCATAACATCACGGCGAGCGCAGAAACGCATCATCGCTTTTTATTTCTTTTAACCAGATGACCATTGCAGGAGCGCCTAGTTCAATTCTCTGGTTCACATCATGGTGAGCGCAGGAGCGCCTCACCATTTTTTTCTTTCCTTATTGCCTGATATCCATCGCAGGAGCGCATTGTTGCTTTATTCCTTCATAGCAGCACAGAAGCAGCGGACACTGTAACTATTGGTTAGGACTCCTCTGTTATCCTGAGACCGTGCTTTCCAGCCCTGGAGCATCTCCTGTTCCTAGTAATCAGGTGGCAGGCGTACCTACCGGAGATTCCTGAAATCTTCTCTTCCTTCAGGTGACTGTTATTATTGTCTACCTTGCCCCGGTTTTCGCCACGCTCAGGTCTGGTACTATTAAGGTGAGGTAATATAAATTTTATGGTCATGTTGTGTTCCCTAGCGAGTACCCCACCGACTCCATGTACGAGTTGAAAGTGCATGTAACTTCCCTCCTGTACCAGCTATGAAGACGCAAATACATTTGCGTCCAACGTTAACTTGTCCTCTTTCAGACCCACCATGAATGGGTTTGATGGTCCGTTCCTAAGTATGCTATGCCAACGTCTTTTTGAAGTGTACTCCTACGTTTTTCAGCCTGGCTGAAAGTAGGCCCTGAATCTCTGCCACCGAGCCTCTTTTCTGGCTTCTGACTGCGAGGGCCTCTGCCCAAGCAGCCCCCGTACCCGTGAACTCTGACTTACTTCTAGCGCGGCCCTCCGTGCTCAGCTCAGCTTGCTGCCTGCCAAGATTGACTATAACCTTCGAGTTATCTGTTTTCCTCCCCGAAGATACATTCCGGCCTGCTAGCTTCAGTAAACATCCTTCCTCAGCTACAGGGCTAAAGGGCCGACCTGTCTTTATGCAAGTAATTCATAGCCTCTGTTGCCATGCTTCCATGGAAGGCCCCATGCCCCCACGCTTCTCATACAGACACTCAGGCGCTTATACACGCACTCACAGCAAGTATAGAATAGCTTCTGCTCTAGAGACCTTTCTGCCCAGATAGCTTAGTTCCTAAACATCAGATATCGGATATGATAGAAGCACAAGTTGATCTGACATGCCAGACTTCTGTCTCTTTCCGCCAGTGTAAATGTCAAGTCCCCTGCACCCCGTCTATCACACGTCATGCAGCTGCGCGCGCATCCAAGCTTCCGGTTTCCGCTGACATTGCAACATTCTGTTAGCACCACCCCTTGGTGCCACCCACTTGCGTCACCTATCAGTGACGTTTCTAGCACACACGCCTAGTTTACGCCTCTTGATGATGTACTAGCACCACGTGTATACTGTTATCTTGTCTTCTCTCAGCTGTTACGCCTCTTACATTGAACATAATGATGTAAATCAAGTATATAAGCTATGTATTGTCAATAAACGACGGCGCGCTCATCTATCCCTTCTGACATCCTGTGTGGTGGTCAGAACATGATATCCTGATTCCTTTATGAGGAATAAAACCCTTAGAAACTCTTACACCACGGACTCTGTTTTCCTTCTTTCCGATTGAGTTATTATTGATTAAGTACTTACCTGCATAGAAATTAAGAGAGTAAATTAATTATTTACATCATTTTGGCGCCCGAATAGGGACCCCTCCCCCACCTCACGCGCCGGAAGGTGCGTTGCAATCCGTGTCCCCTGCCATCAGTTAGACGGACAACACGTGTACTGGCAGGATTTCCTGCATCCCCCTCTGACACACGGAGGTGACGAAGACTGCGATCAGTGCCCAGACGAGGCGGTGAGGAGTGCGGAGGATCCCGACCAGAGCCCAGCCGAAGGAAGCAAGGTCCGAGGTGTGAAGAGGCCCACCAGTTTTCCGAAGTTTTCCGAAGTTTTCCGAAGTTTTCCGAAGTTTTCCGAAGTTCCGAGTCGAGTCCAGTCGAGTTTTCCGAGGCCTTCTGTTTTCCGTGCTTCCCGGTGAGTACCATTGCTGGGTCGTATCTAGACGGGTTTGGGTACGCAAGTCCGGTCTGCACTGTTTTTAGGCAGTGTATCTGTACTGTTTAGCAGTATATAAAGTATTCCGAATTTCTGCACTGTTACAGCAGTGTATCTGTATCGTTGAGCGGTACATTCAGAGTAGGGGGAAGTTAGCTATGTCTTTAAATGTTTCATGTGATTAATGTCGTGGTATGAATGTGATTGTTCTTGTGTATTATTGTGTTTTTTTGTTTAAATAGTTACAGGAGAAATTAAGTATTAAGGATCAAGCATTTCAGTATCAAGTAGGCACAATGCCGTTTTTCAACAAATTAAAGCAGATAGGAACTAGGAAAGGGATGTTAGAGGAAGAGATTCCAATCCCCCCTAGGGACACTCCAGGTAATTTCATGTATAATAAGCATGGCATAGACGCCATCCTGTATCTCGAGTTATGGACAGATTATACCAAGCACCTAGAGGAAAGATACCGATGGCCAGTTAACGGAACATGGGATGCCGAGTGCATCATAAAGGTAGAAGAAATATTACGGAAAAAGAAAGCTAGACAATCTCAGAAAGACGCCATAGAATTTTGGCGTAAGGAATCACGTAAGCGTGCTGATAGAGCACTCCGTAGAGAAGACAGGCTTAAAGAATCAGAAAAGGCCCAAGAAAACGAATTAGTTACTGAGGGAATTCGAGTAAAAGTAGAACAAATAGATCGTATCCTAAATGGCAAAGTGAACAACATGTATCTTTTGGCCGATGGTACCCCTGACGCCATTTCAGAAATACCGAAAAATTTGCCGTCACCATTAGTTCCAACTAAAGTAATGCATAAGACTACTAAAGACATATTCCTAAATTCATATCTCGAAGATGTAGCGCCAGCTTACACCAATCTGCCTGTTCGTGCCCTGCCTACTGACAGGGCCGGGGGTGGTACTGCCCCCCAAGATCACTCTCAGCCGACACCGAAAAAGACTAGTCCCGTTCCGCCAGCTCCGCCACTTCCCTCACCTAAAACTGATCTGCCGAAACCACTTCAATCAGATCCTACTAAAAGACAAATTCAGATACTGACTACACACAGAGATAATGCCCAAGTTTCCGCTTCAGGAGGTGCGACCGCGGGTCTCCAGACCCCGCCACCGACTCACAGATTAAATCTCAGAGGTATGCAGAGTCCTTTTACGCACAGATCCCCCCGTTCTTCTAATTCATCCCGTCTTGATGCACTAAAAGAAAATATGTCAGTTTGTAGATATGATCCAGAACCTGGACAGGACGACTTAATGATATTAGCGTCTTTACGGTTAAGATCTGCTACTGATAGTTTGTTATGTTATGCAGGAATGAAGGAGCACCTAGATAGAATATATGAGTTCGTTCAAACGGGAAAGGACCCCGACAGTATTAAGGATGCCCTGGAGAAACAGAAAGTTACCATGCAAGCACTGATACTACGATTTTTCATAAATTGTCTAATAAGAGAACGAGACAGGCCCGGAACAGAGCAGAGTGAATTGGATGCATTGAACAAGTGGGGTCAAAATATAGCCGATGGAAAACATGACAGACAAAATTGCATAGAGGCCATGTATAAAAAGATTAAGAAAGCAGTGATAGCAGTACACGAGAAAGAGAAAGAAAAGGCTCCCTCCGAGGAGGAAGAAGAATCTGAAGAACCAGAACCAACTACAAGCACTATAGCATATGTAGGTAAGGGAACTTATCTTAGGAAGGGTATCCGTCCAGAAAGCAAGAGAGTTTTCTTCTCTGCCTTAACGAATCCGAATTCTGCTGAACATCAGTTCCAGGAAACTGATAAACGGCTTCGAGATCGAGTTGGGTACCATGTACTCAATTCTATGGATGAACAAGAATTAGCCCGATCAGCGGTATCATGGGCCGAAAATACAGACATATATAATGATGACACCGTAGCACAGACATTTCTGAACCTCTCCCCCGACGAACAGAAATTAGCAGGTATATATATGATTCAGCACCTTCTCATTAAGTACAGAAAACATTATTCCGATCCAGGTCCCTTACATGAGACACTAGAAGCACTACTGATGGATAGATGGAGAGGCCTAAGCACTAAATTAGTTCAAATAATTCTAGAACAACGACGCAGATATGACACCTTTGTAAGTCCTGAATATGTTCCCGCCCCACCTCCAGAAAGGAAAATGTACCATATGCAGTGCGGGGGTGGTATTGAAAGTCAGAACCCCTTGCGAGAAGTGCACCCTGTTATGGGTGAGGATAAAATTTTGAAACGCGTGTATGTACACACGCCTCTAACTAAATTAGAACTGTTAGAAATGAAGAAATTAGTACCGTGCCATGATAAAGACCCTGCAGGTTTTCATAGAGAGCTCAAAGACATGTTACTGATGGGGGACTACACATATGATGATATCATGAAAATGTTGAAAGTATTATTGCCCACGGGTATATTCGAGAAATTAAAGGAAAAGGACTGGGAGGTGGGAGACGCAAAGATTGCCTGGGCAGAAATAGAGGATGAAGAAAAGAAACGGGTTCCAGGGTTAGGCCTTGGGGACAAAACTAAAGCATTACCAGGTTTAATAGTACAGGTCCTGCCCAGATTATTGACAACTAGAAAGGAGGATTGGGATGCAATCTCGTCCTGTAAACAGAAACATGATGAAGATACTAGCGACTTTTATTCAAGATTCGAGAAATGTTTTATTATCAATAGTGGCCTCCAGCCAAGTAGCGAGTCGTACCCACATCTTTTTGTATCAAAGTTAGTCGAGAATTCCCTACCGTTAGTTAAAAATAGAGTGTATAAAGTCGAGAGTACATGGCAAGCAAATACGCCATCCCAGATGTTACAAATGTTACAATATCACCAGAATAGAATTAGGGAAGAACAAGATCAGGAACAGAAGCGCATGAAAGACACGAAAATGAAAATGTTAGTAGCCCAGACGGTCCCATCCGACAGTCACAGGAAAGGTACGACCCAGACAAGTCACGCTGCAGCTCCTGTTAAAGGGACATGCAATTATTGCAAGCAGCCAGGTCACTACGTACACGAATGTGCAGTTCTGAAACATAACATAGCGACAGGTAAAACTAAAGAGAGACCGCATCCGCCTAGACAAGACCATAACCAGCATCAGTCTACACAGAATACACAGCCCATGCATGCATCCGCACAGACAGCACAGACCGTAGCAGTACCACAGCCACAGCCCATTGCTGCAACTCAGCAAGTCTCACAACAGATGTACCAGTATGCCCAGTCTGCTTACCCCGAATATTCCCGATATACATGAAACAGCCTAGAGAGGGAAGGTGGCTTGCCTCTTATCGAGATTCCTGTAGATCAAGAAGGTCCTTATGTACACAGTCAAGTATTGGGGAAAGATAGAAAGTTTTTAATTGACACAGGGGCAAGTCGCACTACAATAAGTCATGACGAAGTTCCAGGGGCACCCCTCTCAGGCTCACAAAATGTTTCCCTTGGTTTTTCAGGACAACCTATTGTAAATGAAGTCTCAGAACCAGTTCCCCTGGCTGTGGGTCCATTATCACGCGTTACAGACCTGTTACTAACAAAATCATGTCCGGAAAATCTGTTAGGAATTAAAACACTGAAGGCTCTAGGGGCTATAATATGCTGCTCCCCGGAGGGAGTTAGACTCTTTCTGCGGGATTTCAAGGGTCATTACGTCCTTCGTGAGTTTGACGTCAGATTGAAAAATGTACCTGATTACTTGTGGGCAAAAGGCCCAACTGATGTAGGATGTATGCACATTACACCATACCGCGTTACCCTCAAGGCAGGTGTTGTATTACCCAGAATCAGACAATACAAGTTACCACCCGATGCTGTAGCGGCTTTACTGAAAATCATTGAAGAGCTCATTGCCCAAGGAGTGGTCGTCGAGACCGACTCCAATATCTGTAACTCACCCATCATTCCGATTCTTAAACGTACTGATCCCAATGCACCGCCAGTATATCGGCTGGTGATTGATCTTCGAGAATTGAATAAATGCATTATCCCACAGTATCCTGTGGTCCCCGATATATCATCTCTCTTGACTGCTATTGATTCAGAAGCAACGTTCTTTACTGTAATTGATCTCAAGAACGCCTTCTTCAGCGTGCCTATTGATCCAGAGAGCCAATATCTCTTCGGATTCTGTTTAAATGGACGCAGTTTCAAATTTTCGCGCGCACCTCAAGGATTCACAGAAAGCCCCAGCATCTATAGTCAAGCACTGAAAAGACAACTAGATTGTATTCAAATGCCAGTTAACACCGCTTTACTACAATACGTCGATGATCTGCTGATCACCGCACGAAGTGAGCCCGAATGTGAAAAAGCATCACTGACAGTTTTACATTTCCTGGCCGACAAGGGACACAAGGTGTCTCCTTCGAAGCTACAATTCTGTGTTCAGCAAGTTGTGTACTTGGGTCACTTGCTGTCCAAAGTGGGGAGACAGCTCACTCCCGATCGCATTCAGTTAATTGTGAACATGCCGCAACCCAAGACACAAAAGGAAGTGCGGGCCTTCATAGGCCTCACCTCGTACTGCAGACAATGGATTCCCCAGTATGCATTTCTAGCTAAACCACTCATCCAGTTAACGACACAGGAGGCAGCGACTTCGACTGTCCTCCCTTGGACTCAGGAACACACACAAGCTTTTGAAGAATTAAAGAAAGTTTTATGCCAAGCACCAGTTTTAGCGACACCATGTTACAGCAAACCGTTTACACTTTTTGTTACAGAACGTGATGGCACAGCGTTGTCTGTCCTCACTCAAGACCAAGCAGGTTCACATAAGCCTTGTGCTTATTTTTCTAGTACATTGGATTCAGTAGCTCAAGCACTCCCTGCGTGCTTAAAGTCAGTAGCAGCAACAGCGTTAGCAATAAGACAAAGTGATTCAATTGTTTTAGGTCATCAGTTAACAGTTCAAGTACCACATTCTGTAGAGGTTTTGTTAAACAGAACCCAGACTCAACACTTAACTATAGCACGACTGACAGGTTATGAATTAACACTATTCCAGCCACACATAGAAATCAGACGTTGCAGCATCCTGAACCCCGCAACACTGTTACCTACAGTTATGACAGATCCAGCTCCGCATGATTGTATAGAAATAATTAATGCAGTAACTAAGCCTAGACGAGACTTAACAGATGTCCCATTGACAAATCCAGACCTGACACTTTATGTGGACGGTTCATGCATGAGAACAAGTACAGGAGAATTAGTGGCCGCGTACGCCGTGACCACTGAAACTGAAATTAAAGAAACACATCGTATTGACACCCTGTCTGCTCAAGCAGCAGAGCTCATCGCTCTGACTCGAGCCTGTATTCTAGCCAAGAACAGAAATGTTAACATATACACAGATTCCCGCTATGCCTTCGGAGTTGTACACGACTTCGGAGTCCTCTGGCAAGAACGAGGTTTTCTGACTTCCCATGGGGCCAAGATACAACATGGCCCCCTCATTCAAGCACTGTTAGAAGCAATACATTTGCCCTCGGGCATATCAGTCATGAAGTGTAAGGCACATACTAAAGTCACAGATTCTGTTTCCCAGGGTAACGACCTGGCAGACCAGACAGCAAAACATACAGCATTGACTTACACCCAGACTACTGATGTGACAAAGACAATAGTCCAGACCCAGTGTATGGCAGTTAGAGATCCCGCCCTAGATGTAATTGATATCCAGACACATGCTACTCCAGAGGAGATAAAGAAATGGACTGAACTAGGAGGGATTCAGACAGATCAAGGTTGGGTGACGAAGGGAAAATCTATATGGTTTCTCCCCGACTCAATGGTTCAAGTCATGATAAATACAGCACATAGTCCTGCCCATCTTGGAGAGAAAGCCATGTTAGACAGTTTACAGAATCTCTGGTACAACAAACACTTACGAGCAGCAGCAAAACAGAAAGTGCGTACTTGCATGATCTGTTGTCAGTTCAATCCAGGTAAAAGCGTCCCTGTTGAGCAAGGTGGATTTCATCCTCCCGATCACCCTTTTGAAGTCCTCCAGATGGATTATATCCAGATGAATAGCTGTAGAGGATTTAAGTATGTCCTTGTAATTGTTTGTGCTCTGTCCCGCTGGACCGAAGCATACCCAGTCCCAGACTACACTGCTCCGACCACTGCCAGACAGTTGGTTCGTGAATTCTTCCCACGGTACGGTTTGCCCCGTGTCGTGTACTCAGATAACGGACAGCCGTTCTCGTCCGAGCTGATGAGACAAGTTTCCCTCTTGCTAGGATATCAGTGGAGGTTCCACTGTGTCCGACATCCCGAAGCAGCTGGCCTTGTAGAAAGGCATAATCAGACACTAAAAATCCGTCTTGCCAAGATCTGTCAGGAAAAAGGGGTCGACTGGATAGTCGCCCTGCCCGTGGCACTATTCTACATGAGGATGGTTGCCCACTCGAGATCAGGGCTATCTCCGTACGAAGTGGTCTTTGGCAGACCGCCGAATATGTGGGGGACGCCCGTTCCGAAAAAGATCACTGATATTGATTGTAACATGTTGACAGATTACCTTGCCTCCTTGATGTCTGCACTCCAATCATGTCGTTCACAGGTTGCCGCAGCCTTCCCTGACAACACCGATGTAAAGGCGCATGAGGTCCGCCCAGGTGACCTGGTAGTCGTCCGGAATTTCGACCGGAAAAGTCCGCTGGAGCCCCGCTGGAAGTCTCCAAAGACCGTTCTGCTTACCACTAGGACCGCCGTGAAAATCGAGGGGAGAAAGGGGTGGGTCCACACGAGTCACATCAAACTATGCAATGAACTAAAAAACGGACTGAAACAGGACTCTGACTCGTCCACCCCCACCAAAGACTGTGTTGAAGCACAAGACGTTACTGTGCCTAAAAGAGAAAAGACTCCTCAAGAACTTTACCGAATGAAGCTTCGATCTAGCAAGTCAGACAGTTTAATTGTTTAAGTCCTCCCTTAGGTGAATCGGTTAAATAGTTTCTGACATGTATCCCCTAGATCGAGTTAGAGAGAGAGAGGAAAAGAGAAGAACATATTGCAAATCACTTCGTAGTCACTGCATAGTGACACTAATAATCATGTTTATTCTGAGTATTCTAATTATTATTGCCAGCATTCTGCTTCCTATGTACTGGCCTATTTTCAGGCGTGAACAATCTGCTTACAATGTCTCTGCTGAACACACTTTTAGTGAACTTCCTGCACATGAACTCTCTTACAGACTTGCGCTGCGCAACAATACATTCATTAGTATGTTACACCATTCCCATCAGACAAATAATGCTACAGACTGTTGGATATGTGGCCGACTCCCTCCCTACCAGAATTACAAGGGAGCTCTGCCTCTCTTTCCGTACCCATTCACTCACAATGGCTCCTGTGGAGCATGGTTTAAAATAATTAATTCTTTAGATCCTGATATTGCTGTTTACGATGGGGGCTGGGTTTGGGGAAACTTGAACTTAGTCCTGCTCAACGTCTGTTATCCTGATCAAGAAGGACTTCCCACTCGAATAGGAACTGATCTAGAAAATGAAGTATATGGATTAGGTAATTACACAATTAGCCTTATGATCCTCACTGTTGAATCTGAAACTGCTCCAGTTCTGCCCCATATGTTAGTACTACCAGTCACAGGTGAATTATGTGTTAGCAAGAAAGGTTCAGTACACGTAGGTCATAGTAAATGCACTACTGTGGTCGAGTTCAGTGACCATGGTAAATCGTCCTTTAAAGCTATCAGTCATTCCTACTTTGTTTGTGGTCATACCGCATACATACGTTTGCCTCCAGACTGGGATGGTACCTGTTACATTGCATTCCTTCTGCCACCTGTTTTCCTAGCTCCTCCTGATTACCATAGAAATACGAATCTAGCACCGAATAGACCCAAAAGAGATATTCCCCTTGTCGACTACACAGAAACGGCATGGGAACAGTACACTGATTTCAATAAAGGATTCTTTTTCTTCCTAGGACCTGTCCAAAACAGTAAATTAATACGCAGATTAACGAGAACACTCGAAGCAGTAGTGAACGAAACTGCCTCCGCTCTAGGTAACTTAACAGAGGAGCAGTCTGCTATACGGACTGTTGTCCTTCAAAATCGTCTTGTGATTGACGTCATCTTGGCAGATAGAGGTGGAGCTTGTAAGGTCATCGGGTCAAGTTGCTGTGTTTTCATTCCACAAAACGCACCATCTGTCTATCAAGCTATCACCCGTTTACATAAAATTGCAAATCAGATACATCAGAATCCAGGCACCTGGACTTGGTCCGGTTGGTTCTGGACTACGTTGACAGCTTGGGGATGGAAGATCTTATCGTTCCTAGGCATTGGCCTTGTTATAGTATTCAGTTGTTGCCTGTGCCTGCAGTGTGGGCCAGCGATATGTGGACTGTGTGCCACATCCTGCATTGAGCATTCCAGTTGCCTCTCAAACAGTCAAAGAAAGAAAGACGAACATATAATGTTACAAGAACAAACTGATCGATTTATGAGGATCGATATATCATGAAGGGTCCGTAGGGAACAAGGAGGGAATGAGGTAATATAAATTTTATGGTCATGTTGTGTTCCCTAGCGAGTACCCCACCGACTCCATGTACGAGTTGAAAGTGCATGTAACTTCCCTCCTGTACCAGCTATGAAGACGCAAATACATTTGCGTCCAACGTTAACTTGTCCTCTTTCAGACCCACCATGAATGGGTTTGATGGTCCGTTCCTAAGTATGCTATGCCAACGTCTTTTTGAAGTGTACTCCTACGTTTTTCAGCCTGGCTGAAAGTAGGCCCTGAATCTCTGCCACCGAGCCTCTTTTCTGGCTTCTGACTGCGAGGGCCTCTGCCCAAGCAGCCCCCGTACCCGTGAACTCTGACTTACTTCTAGCGCGGCCCTCCGTGCTCAGCTCAGCTTGCTGCCTGCCAAGATTGACTATAACCTTCGAGTTATCTGTTTTCCTCCCCGAAGATACATTCCGGCCTGCTAGCTTCAGTAAACATCCTTCCTCAGCTACAGGGCTAAAGGGCCGACCTGTCTTTATGCAAGTAATTCATAGCCTCTGTTGCCATGCTTCCATGGAAGGCCCCATGCCCCCACGCTTCTCATACAGACACTCAGGCGCTTATACACGCACTCACAGCAAGTATAGAATAGCTTCTGCTCTAGAGACCTTTCTGCCCAGATAGCTTAGTTCCTAAACATCAGATATCG
Organism: Lissotriton vulgaris; assembly: GCF_964263255.1. Taxonomy (NCBI): domain Eukaryota; kingdom Metazoa; phylum Chordata; class Amphibia; order Caudata; family Salamandridae; genus Lissotriton; species Lissotriton vulgaris. The sequence continues at coordinate 443,848,768 of NC_141697.1, read as the reverse complement.
GATATGATAGAAGCACAAGTTGATCTGACATGCCAGACTTCTGTCTCTTTCCGCCAGTGTAAATGTCAAGTCCCCTGCACCCCGTCTATCACACGTCATGCAGCTGCGCGCGCATCCAAGCTTCCGGTTTCCGCTGACATTGCAACATTCTGTTAGCACCACCCCTTGGTGCCACCCACTTGCGTCACCTATCAGTGACGTTTCTAGCACACACGCCTAGTTTACGCCTCTTGATGATGTACTAGCACCACGTGTATACTGTTATCTTGTCTTCTCTCAGCTGTTACGCCTCTTACATTGAACATAATGATGTAAATCAAGTATATAAGCTATGTATTGTCAATAAACGACGGCGCGCTCATCTATCCCTTCTGACATCCTGTGTGGTGGTCAGAACATGATATCCTGATTCCTTTATGAGGAATAAAACCCTTAGAAACTCTTACACCACGGACTCTGTTTTCCTTCTTTCCGATTGAGTTATTATTGATTAAGTACTTACCTGCATAGAAATTAAGAGAGTAAATTAATTATTTACATCAAAGGTAGGACAAAGGAGTAGGTGGGAGACAGCCAAGGTTATTCATATCATCCCTGCGAGACTACTCTACAGGCAGACGATAAGGCTTGTGGGTCCCTGACAAATACAGAGGAGGTCATAATCACAGGGGTACCTCAAGGCATAGTGTTCCCTAGAGTATGTAGGTGTTTTCACTGTATTCTAAGTGTCTTTTAGCATAGCACTTGCTCTAGGTCTGGTTAGTAAGAGTCAGTTACCACCAGTACCCGTCAGCAAAAGGTTGGGGGCACAGGAGGACTTTCTGCTCCTCTGTTGGTTCTTTCTGCGCATCTCTTGCTTCTTCCTGCACTCTTCGTCGTCTTTGTGGACTTCTGTTGCTTCTGTCTGCATTTCTTTTGCTTCTTTATGTGCATTTTTTCTTCTTTCTTCTCATGTCCTACCTCTGTAGGCATAGTTAGAAACTAGCATTTAAAAAAACTTTTAAATTCACTGAAAAAAACATAGATTTCAGGCACGTTATAGTTAGAAATTAGCATTTAAAAGCATTTCAAATTCACAAAAAAAACTATAGGTTTCAGGTACGTTATGGTTAGAAATTAGCATTTAAAAAATGTTAGAAATTCATCGAAAAAAACATAGGTTTTAGGGAAAGTTATAGTTGGTTGGACATTTCACTGGTACAAAACCAGAGAACTTCCCCCGTTATAGTTAGTTCAGCTAATTATAACTCGGAATCCCACAAATCACTGCTGATACGTCACATATTACATCACTCATGACATGGACCGTGACATCACTGATGACATCTCAAATGACATCACTGATGACATCACTGATGACATCATCCATGTGATAATTTGATGCATCTGATCACACCCTAATATAACCTTTGATACACCCACTCTAAATTACAGACTGCCATTCTCAAAACCAACGACACTCCAACACCAATAACTACATACCCACTCACTGATTCTTAGGTTTGCACACACATCCACTCACTCATCCGTACAGTCACTCATGCTTATGGTCGCTCAGTACAAAACTATCATATGCACTCATACACCTATATAGAAACTCACGCACCACCACTCATCCTTAGAGGTACTCACACACCTAGTCAGTCATGCAAATTATTAATTACACTGACATTTACTCACCTATACAGTAATATACACACCAACTCACTTACTCATACAAATGCTAGCCCATACTTACACCCTTATACAATCACTGATACAACCACAGACTCATCCATACAGCCACTCTCACAATCACACACTCTCACTTATAGCCATTGATATCCTCCAAAACACATATATACTGCCTCTCACATATGTAGTTATTCACACATATACAACTGAGATCTACATTTACTCACTAACACACCCATACACACACTCACCAACCCATACAATCCATTACAGATACACCCTTGAAACCATGCACCTGGTGATTCACCCACTCACACATCTATATACAGAGTCACACACACCCCACCCACACAAACACTCAGGCACCCATCCAGATACTTAGACAAAAAATCAATAACCCATATAGACACTCATGTACCTATTCACAAACAGATGCATCTGCTTACACACCAACAGACAGATGGGTACAGACATTCACACAGTTCACTCACTAACCCATGCATTCAGTAAAATAAGTGAATCACTCACTTATGGAGTCAGTCACGCACCTATTAAATCATCTATTCAGACACTTATACATCCACTCATTCTTCAATACGCCTTTCCCTATGTATATTAAAGAAATGTAAACTTTACAGAAACACACAGTCACTGGAGGATGTCATCAGTGATGTCATTTGAGATGTCATCAGTGAAGTCATCAGTGATGTCACTGACCATGTCATGGGTGATGTAGTATGTGACGTCATCATCAGTGCATTGCGGGGGCACGAGTTATAGTTAGCTGAGCTAACTATAACGGGGGAATTTCTCATACTAGATATATGTAACTTTTGAACCCCCCTCCTGGCATACAGGGGTCGCTGATTGGAATCTGCATGCGGGCAGCAACCTGATTTGTGAAGCTGCCATCTCCTCACACCTTGCACTGGAAATCCACTTGACAAGATATACCACTTGGCCTCTCTTCCTCCACTGCTCTCCTCTTCCTCACAGGGCCCACAGGTTTTGGAAAACAGGCAAGCAGTGGTGCAAGGCTCCAGTGGAGGTGGTCTTGGTTTCCCCGGGTGATCTCCTCTAACCCAGGAGACAGACTAGCAGGCATTGGCCCACAGTCCTGGTCACAAGCACTAGTCTTGCAGAGTTTGCCCTCCTCACACAGCCTGTCTAGCTGCTTGGCAGATGACACATTTGGGATCTCAACCTCCCCTTTTCAAATTCCTTTTCCAGACATCAAATGGGATTTAGTCTTTCAAGTTGTATGTCAGGGTGCTGCTTTCTTATGAAGTGAACACTTTTCTCTCTCTTCTTCCTCTTGATACGTTGTCTGTCACAGCAAGAGAGACTTCCAAGCGGATAGATCCAAAACTCAGGTAATGGGAAGTACTAGAGTTCACACCTGGATGTCAGTCTCAGTGATATGTGCATCAAAAGGGTAATCCCGGGGTCCCAGCCTACTTGTTATGATTACCTGATCAGCCTTACTGAGATGTGTCCAGGCTCTTTTCTTGTGATCTATCGCTAAATCAAAGAACAAACTTTTGAAGTGTAGATGGGGAGTCACTCTCTCCCTTCCTCCAGTCTGTCCCACCAAGCTCACAGTCATGCAGTAATGCACAAATCTCTCTTTGGGGACTTCTCCACTCCCATTGCAGGCACACTTGCCCTCAGTGTTCTTACACAGAACACATAGGGGCCCATTAGGATGTCGGGCGTATTGCCCACGCCAGGCTGGCGGTAGCCACCGCCGGCCTGGCGGGGTCAATCTGCCCGACATCCTCTCCTCGATGCCCCCCGCCATATTAGTATGGCGGGGGGACCGCCGTGGACGGAAAGACCGTCCGCCGCTTTTCCACCCCGGTCGCCTTGCGGCCGGGGCGGAAAAGGTTTAATATGGTGGTGGTGTCAGTTTCACACCGCCAGCCATATTACAATAGGCCCGATCTAATGCCTTTTCGTGGCAGCACGGAAAGGCATGCAGTCATCCCCTCAGGGGCCTCCTGCGGGCCCTAATGGTGAAGGGGGGTGGGGGATGAACATGGGGGGTACCTGGGGTACCCCCCTGCATTTGGATACGCAATGCGGTAGGCACCGCTCGGTGCATGCCGCTTTGTGTATGCAAATGCATAAATGCATTCTTAGCATAGTGGCGGGCGGTGCTGAGAGCACCGCCCGCCACAATGTTAAGAATGCATGATGCGCCCCCTAATGTCCAGTGCGGGACCGCCGCTCAGCTCGCGGGCAGTCCCGTTTTCCGCAAGGGTGGCAGGCGGGCAAAGTCCGCCAGCCATCCTAATGGAGGCTACACTGTCTAGGACTTTTGCCTACATGTATTGTGCCGCCTCAGGCGCTCTTACATTGAGCATACATAATCAGTATGTGTGCACTGCCCAGTACTGTATCCTTTCTGTAATGTGCCAAGGTGTGCTATTTGCAAACATGCAGACTGCCAGCACACATACTCACTATGCATGCTGCACAACACCTCAACCCTTCATGTATTGTACATCTCACAAGCACACATACACCCAGCTCATGCTTTCATTAGGCACACACTGCACAACACTACTTCTCTCCTGTAATTTATTCTTCTCTGGTATACCTACACCCAGGACACACACTCAACATTCACGCATTGCACAGCGCTGTTCTATCGATGTACTGTACCATTCCCAGGCAATCATACATCCAGGGCATAGTCACCACTCCTGAGCTGTGCAGCACTCTAGATCTAACCGATGTAGGCCAAAGGTGAGTTAAGCACATAACAGCAGAACTTCTAAAAGGTGAGTGAGCCTGTAGGCCTCACTCCAGTAACAAAGGTTAAAAAGGACCTGTTCACTCCTACAGATCGGCTTCCACACCTATGAGGGTAGCGGTTTCAGCAACCTTTGCATTCCAACAAGACCTCAAACCATGAGGTAGGCCTATGTCATGGTGCATCTCCGTGTTTGCCTATGACAACAAAAAACACATTAGGGATCCAAACAGCAGTAGTGTAGACATTCAGGGCAGGGCTACATGTCTATTACCATGGAGAGCACTTTTCAGTCCCAACAGGAGCACAAATATTTGCACTTTTGAGATATTTAAAAAATAACGTCCCACCATTTTACATTGGATTCTTTTTCCTTGTTGTTCATTTTGGGTCTGTAAACTTGAGGTTGAATTTCCAGACTAATGACTGATTGGTTGACTGTGAGAGAAACATTTCTCTTGCAGATGCCTTAACAGGCTATGGGACCATCCTCATGCCCTAAGAACAAAATAAAGGGCAAGGTTGACTACAGCCTGAGCCTCAGGTCTGTGTGTGGGACCTGAAGTCAAAATAAAAAAGTCAATTTGTAAATAGGGTTTGCAGACGTAGAGACAGAGTCAATGAGCCTAACAACCAATTGGAAAGTTTGAGAACCAGGAGCCTGATTCACAAATAGCCTACACACTCATGGCAGAGGCCCCACAGTTGTGGGGGAGTCTCTACACTCAGGGCATGAATTTGAAATCATTCTTTCATCCTCCTTTTTTGTGTCTGTGGTTCTAAAGACAGACATTGATCTTCAATGACCAGTGAAACCAAGTTTGAACTCCATTAAGTTTGTGGACTACCTTTTGAGAGTTTTAACAGCACTAAGGACTTGTGGACCTGGTTTGGGGACCCCAAAAATAGAAAAACCCACTTCATGCAAATCATGCTCAGTGGTGGTTGGAAGTTTTGTGTTGGGTCTTGGACCCCCACTTTTGAGTCCACCAACTTGAAAAGTTTAAGTAAGAGAAAAATGTAATTGATGGAATTTTGAGTAGCCTTCCTCGAACAAAGAGTCCCTGACTTTATTGTGACAAGAACATGTCACGCTGGGAGATTTTAATTCTGTGTCAGTATTGAATAGACTACGTGGGTAACTGGTGATGTCTGGCTCCTTTCAACAACATGGTTGATAATAGACACCAGAGAGAGGATCCTGCTGAACAGAGACTCTGCTGAATCCACACAGGTTGACGAGACAGATGGGTCTTCATAAGGTTGATCAGAAGAAGAGGAAAATAATGGTCAGACATTTGTACAGATAATCAGCATCGTCTGTGAATTCCTTAGTCATACTCAGACGAAAGAAAAACTGAATGGAAGGAGAGTCACTTGCAAACTGTGACATTTAATTGAGCAGGGGATGCAAATGATTATGTTTATTTCAAACATCAACAATGCAAAGGATTATGAAAGTTATGTTTGATGAAGAGTTTGCAGGATGTGAGCCAGAACACAGTGTGAATGCACAGAACAGCAATGCCCTTGCTACAATTGATTTTAAGGATGCTGAAACGGTTCACTTGCAGATGAAGTATCAGGAGAATAATACTCATTTCTGTTTCTTTGCATTCATCTGCGTAAAGTGGGGAAAACATAAAATGTGGGGGGAAATGCAAAACTTGAAAATGACAAAAATGTAAAAGACTACCTGAGGTTCCGTAGATATGTTAATCTACAAAATAAGTTTCTGTTAGAACATAGGGGCCCATTAGGATCACGGGCAGATCGCCACCGCCTGCATGGCGGTGGTGATCCGCCCGTGATCTGACCCCGCCTGCCACCCATTTCCCCCCCGCCACATTACTATGGCGGGGGGACCACGGCGGACGGAAAGACCGCCCGCCGCTTTTACGCCTGGTCAACGAGTTGACCGGCCGGAGAAGGGTTTATTATGGTGGCGGTATCTTTAGGACACTGCCAGCCATATTACCATGGGTGCTGAGAGATGCCTTTCGGTGGTGGCAATGAAGGCATGCGGGGGCCCATTGCAGACCCCCAGGAACCCTGGGGGTGCACATGGGGGGGTTCATCTGGCACCCCACAGCAGTTCCATGCACAACATGGCAGGCACCACGCGGTGCCTGCCATGTTGTGCATGGAAGTGCACAACTTGCCTTCCTGGCATTGTGGTGGACGGAGCTGAGTGCACCACCCACCACAATGACAGGAATGCAGGATGCGCTTGCCACTGTGGCGGGCACATCCCAATTGCCCCCACGGAACCCCCGCCCTTATGGCGGGCGGTCGCATTTCCCAATAGGGTGACAGGCGGACAAAGTCTGCCCGCCATCTTAATGACCCCCATAGTACTTTGTCAGCCCAGTGTTTGTGTTGTTTAAACAAACACAGTGAAAGTAACTGAAACAAACAGAAAACATTTAAAAATAGCATTAGTTGAAAATCCCACATTTGCTAAAAAAAGTTACATTTATTTCTTAGCTTCTATCTTCAGATTTTCTAACTTTACTTAGGCCCAAAGAAGTAAAGACATCACTTTGTCCCTCAAACAAGACTTTAAGGTTCGATTGCTGAATGAAAGCTGCTTGTGTTCTGTGCTGTATAAAGGAATCTATCATAGCGTTAAATTTATGCCAACATTTCACTGTGGCCACAGACATATCCGAATAAAATTTTAATGAGAAGTTATCGAATGTCTGGAACACTTTGTTCTGAATTGCTTTCGTTAAGTTAACAGTGAGATCTATTCTGTATACCTTCAAGCATCAGCTCCATCTCAAATATTTTAATTTTATCTTTCGCTAAAAATGAATACGTTTTTGTTTGAGAGTGTTCGCGATTTGAGATCCTTTGCTCCTTCTGATCCAATCTGGTATTGAGATGCTGCAATTTTATTAAGTTGTTCTTGTGACTCCCTGTGAGCGCTGGCTTGTGAAATCTTTATTTCTTTGAGGGCGCTAATATCTGTTGAAGAATCTTTTTTTGCTATGGAGCTTGTTCTGCAGAGATTTTAAGTGCAACATCTGGATGTATTATCTCATTATAGTGACTGAAGATGGAGTAGAGGATGGCCTGAGAGATATTGGTATTACATCTGGAACTTCTCCCCATAGGCCTTTTATGAGAGGAGATTTTTCTGACATATGGGGAAACAAGGGGTAATTTAAAATAGGTGCAGAGGTCTTCTGTGTTTGCTGCACCTTTGTTGCTTGTGGTGAGCTTTGTGGTGATATTGATAACTCCCCCTGGAAGAGATGTATTTCCTGAAGAGACACTGTTGCATCCATGTGGCAAGCTGGTAAGGCAAGATTCGAATCACCGGAGATCTCCATGGTGGCCATCATCTGATCTATGTTTTGTCTCTGTTGTTGAGGGAGAATGGAGGCTTCTGGTTCCAGATTGTGATGGGATAGATAAGCCCACCTTCATGTTTGAACTCCAATTTTCTGTTTTATTTCCTTTGACTGTGAACAAATTCCACTTGTTTTCCTTATCTTCATTTTTGTAGCCTTCTGTAGTTGCTTACAGCATGAGTCCTAGAGGATTTTGTTGATTTCATTGGAACGTTCATCTTACATATTACCTCATGAGGAGATTGTCTCCTCAATGTATCCCGAGGGAAGAGGGGTCTGGGGGATAATTTTCAAATATTGGATACTTGCTACTGAAAGATAATTCACTGACTGTGCTCCACTGTCATAGGCTTTTTCTACGCCCATGCAGTGACTATCTGCAGCACGGACTTTCAGGAGCCACAAACCGCAACCACAGCTATGTGGGCCAACTCTATGATTCCCTGAGCCCCTACCAGCCTCTGGGGACACTAGCATATCACCCTAGAGTGGGCTTCCAGAACACAGCCCAGTGAGTGTTTAATGCTTAGTGGGGTGGACCTTTGGCATTTAGGGTACTGTACCCATGTGTTTAAGCTGATTGCAGGATCGAAACACTCCTTGTCTATGGTAACAATTCTTTTTATACTAGGCGCATTGCCCAAAAGGTGCTCTAGTCATTAAAGAGTCTGCAGAAAAATGCTGTAAAAATGCCATTGGCGTAGCCTCCTCAACCAGACTATTGCAAAAGTCTGCATTGCCTCCTCTCAAATGTTGAAGCCTCTCTACCTGTCCTGGTAATTTGACTAACACTCTCCTGCTTTTTTCTACCCTTTCTCTGTGGCGTCTTGTGAATGATGACTGAAGACTGGCTGGGGGAGGGTAGGGAAAGAGAAACATTTTTTGCAGACAAATCCGTGTTTATTTGGCGGTCCATGGTTTAACAATTCAGCTCCGGCCCCATCATGCGAGTCTTCCTGCCAAGAACCTGCACCCCTGAGTGTGAGCTAGAAATTGCCTCAATTACAGCTGTCTCCCTTTTGCATTCCTCTCTCCCTTCTTACCACCTACACCATCTACTTAGTCAGGTACATGGCCACAGTAATGCAAAGCAGTTTCTAAGACAGGGAGCATGGCAAGAGCTCTCACGCTTGAATTTTAATGTTTTGTTAAATTTTATATCTTTACTTCTGTGGATCAAGCCAACAAACGTTTGCACTCTATTATTCAGAAGTGGAGAGATAAAAGACACTCTTAAAGAACTTTGAAGACCATTCTCCAGCAGTGTTGGCCCCTCGATGAAGAAATCACAGATTTGATATATTCTCTCCAGCCTCCTAGTTATTGTCTTTGCTCTTAGTTCTTTGCTTTTTTCTCTCTCTTCATCTTTTATTTTCTGTTTCCCCTCCAAGTGGTGAAAAAACGCAGGGTAACAGGCTGCAAAGCGGTTGCCGATGGAGAAGCAGTCATGGGTGCGAGTTCAAGGCAGAGTTGCGGAAAAAGAGGGTTTTAATGAAAATGTTAAAAAAATCTTACATTGAATATTTAAAATTTTGAATGTAAAAAAATGAACGTTTTTTTTGAGTTGTAAATATTTCCATGTAAATAATATAAAAAGTAATAAAAATATGTTTAACATTTTTACATTATTTAAATAAAAATGTCGGTAAAATTATATGTTTTATATATATATATGTATATATATATATATTATATTTTATTGTATTTGTTTTACAATTGTTTAAGATACAAACATGTTCAATGTAATTTGGAAAAAAGTAGCTATTTTTTTAAATCAAGGGAAATTTAGACTTAAAAATGTAAATTTATTTAATTTTTATAAGAAGAGAAACCCTCAAATGTTATTTTTGATTGTGATAATTTTTGACGTTTTGTAATTTATGATACATACATTGTATAAAATGTACTTTTTGGGGGGCTTTTTAAAATTTTATTTAAGCATTGTTTTTTAAAATGTTTGTGTTACATTTATAAATTAAAGCATTTCTATATGTATATGTTTATTAAAACATTTTCTTTTAATAGTTTTGGAATTTTTTCATTTGTTTTAAAAATGTAACATTATTTAGCACTTTCCCTCATTATTTATTTGCTTTGCAGTTTGAATAGTAATTTTTTTTAGTTTATTACCCAGCACTTTCCCTGAGTTTAGTTGGTTTGGAGTTGGAATAATAATTCAGTCTGGTTTTTAAACCAGCACTTTCCCTGAGTTTAATAGGTTTAGAGTTGGAATCCTAATTTTTTATGCTTTATTATCCGACACTTTCCGTGAGTTTCAGTTGGTTTGGAGTTGGAATAGTACATTTTTATGGTTTATTGCCCAGAACTTTCCCTGAGTTTAGTTGGTAAAAGTAGAAGAAAATAAATGATTGATTTGTACTTGTTTCATTCTTCTTACTGACTATGTGAGGTCTTTGTTTACCAATTTGATATTACACAAATGTGATATAGAACCCTCTACAGCTATAGGACTTATGTGTAATAAACAGCCAAAATTAAGTTCAAATATAAACAAAGTATTCTTATCTGTGCTGTTCTCTTCACCACGGAGACGTGATATTGAAGATAGGGGTAGGGTCCTCCATTCACACCTCCAACCTGGAGTTGGTCCCTTCCTTTCCTCCTGTAATAAAAAACACAGAAAACTAGACAAATCTCCAATAAAAAACATCAATGTGAATTTCACTAAATAGAAACATACTAGCCTTGTACACAAACGGATCAAAATAATAAACATTTCATTAATCACAATCTCTGTATTTCTGAGAGCAAGATAAACACAGGAGGCGATCTGTTCCCTTAGTCTTCATGCAGGTGTATTCTCAACTCCTCGTCCAAGTTGTGTGTCCCCGGGATTTTAGTTTGGAAGTCTAGAATGTGTCTAGTTTCCCTCTTTCTCAGTTGGAGGACCCTATTGCCCCCCTGGGATTTTGTTATATTTGCTCTATCGCCAAGTAGCTCAAAAGGGAACTGTTGGATAAGTGGTACTCTTCAAAATCTTGTGCTATTGGGTAATGTGCGTCTCTATTGTTGATAGCTCTCAAATGCTTGAGTATCCTCTTTTTTGACATGGATGTTGTGCTTCCCACATATCTTACAGGGGCACTCCAGGACATCAATTTCAAATGTAGAGATGCATGTCAGAAATCGACTTATTGTCATGTTTCTGGGTGTCTCAAATGTCTTCTTCATGTAACTATTTCGACACGCCTTGCAATGCCCGCAAGAAAAAATCCTTGAAGGTTGTGTTGTGTTAATGGCTGTCTAAGTGGGATATCTCCTTGTACTAAAATATCCTTCAGGTTACGTCCTTTACTGTACGTGACCCTGGGCATGTCGTTAAAGTGGATCCAATAATAAGATCACTTGTCAAAATGTTCCAGTTCTTTGCTAGGATTCTAAAGACTCCCTCCAATTTGGTGGTATATGTAAGGATCACCCTCAGGGACCCCTTTTCTGAATCCTGCTCTGTTGTGTTCCCCTTTTTCTCTATTGTTTGTTCTCTACTGACTTTGTTGGCTTTCAGTACTGCTCTCTCAAGGACCCATCTAAGGTAGCCCCATTCTTTGAATCTCCTGATCATATTGGCCTCTTCATTCACATATGCTTCATTTGTTCTGCAGTTTCTCCTTGCTCTCAGGAGTTCCAGATAAGAAACACGCCATTTTAGGGCATCTGGGGGGCTGCTAAGAGCATGGAGGAGACAGTTTGCTGCTGTGGTTCTACAATGTAATTTAGTGCAAATCCATTGTACAGGATTTCAGTTTGGACATTCAGGAATTCGATAGATTTTCTGCTCATGCTGTGAGTCAGTTTGAGATGGTAATCATTTGTATTCAGTTTGTTGATGAACATCTCAGCACTGGCTTCAATGGCCTTCCACACAATAAACAAATCATCTACGTACTGTAGCCTCCTAATTATCTCCACACCTGTGGGAGGGTATGCCATATCCTTCCGAATTTCATCCTCCCATGCCCCCAGAAAGAGATTAGCAAAACTGAGGGCAAACAAGTATACATTGCTGTCCCTAAGATTTCTTTGTAGACAGTCCCATTAAATGAGAAGATGTTGTTGCGTAAGCAGTAATCTATCATCTCCAACAACATGTTAGTGTGTTCCAGATAACAGATCTGCCTGTTTCTTAAGAAATGTTGGCATGATAGAATGCCACGAGAATGGTCAGTGTTTGTATATTTTGAATTTACATCCATTGTGATGAGAAGATAATCCTCCCCCACCCTATATCTTCAAACTTCCTTAGAGAATCTTTGGTGTCCCTTCTGTAGGTTTGAAGAGCAATGACATATTCATTGAGAAAATGATCCACATATTTAGAAATGTTCTCTGAAACACTTCCTATGGAGGAAAGAATAGGTCTTCCTGGGGGATTGGTGGTGTCCTTATGGATTTTCAGAAGGACATTAAAGCTTGGAAGTTTGGGATAGTCTATTTTCAGTTTGCAAAATTCCTCCCATTCAAGGATACCATTATTTTCCCATCCCTTCAATTTTTTCCATATACACACAATACTCCCATTGTGCAGTTCCTTACTGATTTTATCATAACATCTATTATCTTGCAACTGTCTCAAAGCTTCTTTGATGTGCAGACTCCTGTCCTACAGAACGATGTTGTCAAACTGAAGTCCTTATCTTAGGTACCTCCCCCTCAGCCTGGGATGACTCCTGGTGGCCAGAGGCCCTTGGAAAAGCAACCATCCGACGGACCACGCACGGAACCTGGGCGTCATCCTAGACTCCTCACTCTCTATGAACAGACAAGTCAACGCCGTTTCATCATCTTGCTTCAACATCCTTCGCATGCTCAAAAAAACATTTCGCTGGATCCCCACCGAAACTAGAAAAACGGTCACCCACGCACTGGTCACGAGCCGCCTGGACTACGGTAACACCCTATACGCCGGTACCACCGCAAAACTTCAGAAAAAACTCCAACGCATCCAGAACGCATCAGCCAGACTCATACTAGACATCCCGCGTAAAGACCACATCTCTAATCACCTGAAAAACCTCCAGTGGCTCCCCGTCAATAAGAGGATAACATTCCACCTCCTAACCCACGCACACAAAGCACTCTACGAACTTGGACCCGAATGCCTCAACTCACGACTTTCCTTCTACACCCCCTCCCGCCAGCTACGCTCCTCCAACCAAGCCCTGGCCGTTGTACCTCGCATCAACAAAACCAACATAGGAGGACGATCCTTCTCCTACCTGGCAGCCAAAACCTGGAACTCACTTCCCATTCACCTTCGCCTCACTCAGAACCACCTAGCATTTAGAAAGCAACTTAAAACTTGGATATTTGACAAGTAATTCCCCACCCTTCCTCAAGCGCCTTGAGACCCTCTGGGTATGTAGTGCGCTATATAAATCCTGACTTGACTTGACTTGACTTGACATGGGGACGATTCGGAAGAAAGGTTGAATTTGGCCTAAACTTGGTGATTGCAAATCAATCTGTAACAATGTTTATGGTATTACTTTGAGCTTCTTTTTCCATTTTTAAAGGTTTTAGTCGGTGGACAGTCCACAAATTCGAGTTGGTGGACATTTGTGAACTAATTTTGCAGGCATGTCCACAGTTTAACACTTCGTAGTCCACCCAAAATTTGTGCCATGATATTTTCCCCAAGGAGTAACATTTGACGGGCTGATTCACTAATACTTGGTGCAACTCAACGTAGCAAAACAACTTGCTGCACTGCATCAAATGAAGAGGGCAAAAATGTGACATATCTACAAAGGGGCACTGTCCTGCAAAAAACAATCCTCTGAGGTGTTTTCCACTTTCAAGGTGTGCTGCAGAATGCAGCACATGTAGAAATAAGAAAAAATGAGGAGACACAAACATATTTCTCCTCGATTCCCCTTTCCAGGGAAGTCCTACCATTTTGACGCATTCCCAAATTTACTAGTTTTTTAAGTATGCGAATGCACCAAAAATCATGGTTGGATGCGGGGAAAACACATGCTCCACTTATGGAACTCCTTCCTAGGGCGGTGGAGTGGCGTAGAGTGGAGTGGAGTAGAGCAGAATAGCATAGAGTGAAGTGCCATAGAGTGGAGTGGCATAAAGTAGAGTGGTGTAGAGTGGATTGGGCTATTGTATTGAGCTCTTGAGGCGGAAGCCGGGAGCGAGCCATATTTAAAAAAAAATACTTATTGTCACTTGATACCTGTGTGTTTTTAAACACTCACCCTCACTGGCAGCAAGTTGTCCGAGGCAGCGGATTTAGCGCTGACGCGACACTCTTTCCCAACACTCCTTGGGGCCATTACGCCAAGCCCGGAGGCCACGCTCCTTTCGGAGGCCACGCCCCCCACCGACCACTACTTATAGACGCCGATTTAGGGCGCCTGGTAATTATTGTGTTGAGCTCTTGAGGCGGAAGCCGGGAGCGAGCCATATTTAAAAAAAAAATACTTATTGTCACTTGATACCTGTTTGTTTTTAACTACTCACCCTCACTGGCAGCAAGTTGTCCGAGGCAGCGGATTTAGCGCTGACGCGGCACTCTATCCCAACACTCCATGGCGCCATTACGCCAAGCCTGGAGGCCACGCCCCTTTCGGAGGCCACGCCGACCACTACTTATAGACGCCGATTTAGGGCGCCTGGTAATTATTGTGTTGAGCTCTTGAGGCGGAAGCCGGGAGCGAGCCATATTTAAAAAAAAAATACTTATTGTCACTTGATACCTGTGTGTTTTTAACCACTCACCCTCACTGGCAGCAAGTTGTCTGAGGCAGCGGATTTAGCGCTGACGCGGCACTCTATTCCAACACTTCTTGGCGCCATTACGCCAAGCCCGGAGGCCACGCCCCATCGGAGGCCACACACCCCTGGTCCTCACCTTACATCAGTATAAATCATGTGTATATTCCGGAAGCGCAGCTGACAAGCTCAGCGGGCGCGACATTTGCGCGCCGAAGGCGCGCCAAAGGTAAGCCCGTCTGTGCCCGTCCGCGACCGACCGAGGCCAGGGGCCACTCCCCTTGCTCAGCCAGCAGGCCAGACCATCATCTACAATTCTCAATCCCTGCGTCAACTAAGCCAGGCAGCTGGGCCACCCTGCCTACACGCATGGGACCAATCTATAAAACATCCCGCCTGCAACCAGTGTAGCTTTCATTTTTTACCCCATGCTACAATGAAACCCACAACATTATCTATGCTTCTGCTCAATTGCCGCTCACTTCCCAAACACTCCACGGAAATCTCCCTAATGTTAGAGGAAATAAGCCCAGACATCCTTTTCGTCACAGAGACGTGGTTACAGGAACACTCAGAACCCGACTTGGTACAAGCACTTCCACCTGGATACCAAATACTCCGCCTTGACCGTAAAAAAGGAATTGGCGGTGGTCTAGCAGTAATTCATAAAGTAGAATACGAAGTCACCAGCACCCCCGTGCATCTCCCAGACAGTGAATGTCTTTCTTTCTTTATAAAACTTAGTCCCTCACATACCTTTTCTGGTATGCTCATATACCACCGCCAGGGTCACAAGGTCAGTTTCTTTCCAATCTTGCTCCGATAGCTGCAAACCTTGCACTCAGCTCTGCCAACTTTACAATCCCGGGCAACCTCAACATCCATCTGGATGACTCGAACGACCCCATCGCCAGAGAACTATCCTCCAGCCTAAATGCTCTCGAACTACATCAACATGTCCCTGGGCCCACTCATTTAAAAGGCCATCTCTTAGACCCCATCTTCAGCAACTGCCCAGACCTTCACGTTGGAAACCCTTCCCCCGTTCCCTGGTCAGATCACTTTCTTATTCCATTCACCTGGACCCTCCCCCACCACCCCCCTCCTAAAACCCAGATGACTCAACAGTCACGTAACTGATCAAAAAGCCCCTTACCTGAGTGGCAGGATTTCTTACAACGCACCAAACCCTCTAACACATCTAATCCCATCCAGGGCAACGAGAATTACAACAGATGGATCACCAGCTCCTTAGATCTAGTACTCCCACTAAAAAGTATCCATCCCAAGCGGGGCAATCCAACAGCCCCATGGTACACAACTGACCTACGGGAAGCCAAACGTGCCTGCAAATGAATCGAGAGGAAATGGCGCCTCGACTACCTCCCGGTGTGAAAATTGGAAAAAATACAGTTGATGGACAGAATGCAGAACAATGTCTTACATTCACCCCAGTACAAATATCTGGGCCTAAATCCATCGTTTTTTTGCACTCCACACCTCCCTAGGTCAGACAATGGCTATATGCAAATCAGCCTTGACCCTGTGCCTCATGGGAACAGTCCAGCCCGAACTACCAAGCCATGTCTTTCCTAGACCGGAATCAAGCATCCAAGGACCGGTTTCTGGCTATCAGCCTTTTTCAGCCTGGATAGCTTGACTCCAGTGGTGTGGAGAGCCTGGGACTCACGTCTGAGTATACCCAGCACACTCGGGGTGAAAATTGCAAAAAATACAGTTGATGGACAGAATGCAGAACAATGTCTTACATTCACCCCAGTACAAAGATCTGGGCCTAAATCCATTGTTTTATTGCACTCCACACCACCCTAGGTCAGACAATGGCTATATGCAAATCAGCCTTGACCCTGTGCCTCATGGGAACAATCCAGCCCGAACTACCAAGCCATGTCTTTCCTAGACCGGAATCAAGCATCCGAGGACCGGTTTCTGGCTATCAGCCTTCTACAGCCTGGATAGCTTGACTCCAGTGGTGTGGAGAGCCTGGGACTCACGTCTGAGTATACCCAGCACACTCGGGGTGAAAATTGCAAAAAATACAGTTGATGGACAGAATGCAGAACATTGTCTTACATTCACCCCAGTACAAAGATCTGGGGCTAAATCCATCGTTTTTTTGCACTCCACACCACCCTAGGTTAGATAATTACTATATGCAAATCAGCCTTGACCCTGTGCCTCATGGGAACAGTCCATCCCGAACTACCAAGCCATGTCTTTCCTAGACCGGAATCAAGCGTCCAAGGACCGGTTTCTGGCTATCAGCCTTCTTCAGCCTGGATAGCTTGACTCCAGTGGTGTGGAGAGCCTGGGACTCACGTCTGAGTATACCCAGCACACTCGTGGTAAAAATTGCAAAAAATACAGTTGATGGACAGAATGCAGAACAATATCTTACATTCACCCCAGTACAAAGATCTGGGCCTAAATCCATCGTTTTTTTGCACTCCACACCACCCTAGGTCAGACAATGGCTATATGCAAATAAGCTTTGACCCTGTGCCTCATGGAAACAGTCCAGCCCGAACCACCAAGCCATGTCTTTCCTAGACCAGAATCAAGCATCCAAGGACCGGTTTCTGGCTATCAGCCTTCTTCAGCCTGGATAGCTTGACTCCAGTGGTGTGGAGAGCCTGGGACTCACGTCTGAGTATACCCAGCACACTTGGGGTGAAAATTGCAAAAAATACAGTTGATGGACAGATTGCAGAACAATGTCTTACATTCACCCCAGTACAAAGATCTGGGCCTAAATCCATCGTTTTTTTGCACTCCACACCACCCTAGGTCAGACAATGGCTATATGCAAATCAGCCTTGACCCTGTGCCTCATGGGAACAGTCCAGCCCGAACTACCAAGCCATGTCTTTCCTAGACCGGAATCAAGCATCCAAGGACCGGTTTCTGGCTATCAGCCTTCTTCAGCCTGGATAGCTTGACTCCAGTGGTGTGGAGAGCCTGGGACTCACGTCTGAGTATACCCAGCACACTTGGGGTGAAAATTGCAAAAAATACAGTTGATGGACAGAATGCAGAACAATGTCTTACATTCACCCCAGTACAAAGATCTGGGCCTAAATCCATCGTTTTTTTTGTTGGTTTTTTTGCACTCCACACCACCCTAGGTCAGACAATGGCTATATGCAAATCAGCCTTGACCCTGGCCTCATGGGAACAGTCCAGCCCCAACTACAAAGCCATGTCTTTCTTAGACCAGAATCAAGCATCCAAGGACCGGTTTCTGGCTATCAGCCTTCTTCAGCCTGGATAGTTTGACTCCAGTGGTGTGGAGAGCCTGGGACTCACGTCTGAGTATACCCAGCACACTGGGGGTGAAAATTGCAAAAAATACAGTTGATGGACAGAATGCAGAACAATGTCTTACATTCACCCCAGTACAAAGATCTGGGCCTAAATCCATGTTTTTTTTTTAACTCCACACCACCCTAGGTCAGACAATGGCTATATGCAAATCAGCCTTGACCCTGTGCCTCATGGGAACAGTCCAGCCCGAACTACCAAGCCATGTCTTTCCTAGACCAGAATCAAGCATCCAAGAACCGGTTTCTGGCTATCAGCCTTCTTCAGCCTGGATAGCTTGACTCCAGTGGTGTGGAGAGCCTGGGACTCACGTCTGAGCATACCCAGCACACTCGGGGTGAAAATTGCAAAAAATACAGTTGATGGACAAAATGCAGAACAATGTCTTACATTCACCCCAGTACAAAGATCTGGGCCTAAATCCATCGTTTTTTTGCACTCCACACCACCCTAGGTCAGACAATGGCTATATGCAAATCAGCCTTGACCCTGTGCCTCATGGGAACAGTCCAGCCCGAACTACCAAGCCATATCTTTCCTAGACCGGAAATAAGCATCCACGGACCGTTTTCTGGCTATCAGCCTTCTTCAGCCTGGATAGCTTGACTCCAGTGGTGTGGAGAGCCTGGGACTCACGTCTGAGTATACCAAGCACACTCGGGGTGAAAATTGGAAAAAATACAGTTGATGGACAGTTGATGGACAGAATGCAGAACAATGTCTTAAATTCACCCCAGTACAAAGATCTGGGCCTAAATCCATATTTTTTTTGCACTCCACACCACCCTAGGTCAGACAATGGCTACCTCCCAGCAGACAAAGCGAGCTACAGAGCAGCCATTAAAAATTACAAAGCAGACATCCAACTAGCGCAGGCCAAATACTACGAACAAAAGATCGATAAGGCAGCATCTAAACCCAGGGAGATCTACCGGATAGCCAAATCCCTCCTGCAACTTCACGAAACTTCAAAGGATCATAACAATACCCAGACACATTGTGAGGAAATAGCGGAGTTCTTTCACCATAAATTAGAAGTCATCAACTCATCTTTCCCTCACTCCACCACCTCGTCCAGAGACTCCGCCAACATAGGCCCCACGACAGTCCCACCTAATGCTCTCAATAGCTTTCCGTCACTAGACCTAATTAACCTAGAAAAAATCATGGGACAGGTCAGATCTTGATCACCCACCGACCCAGTTCCCCCTAGCGTTCTCACCCCGATATCCAGTCAGATCTCTACTACCATCCAAGACCTGCTCAACTCCTCCCTCCATACTGGCATCGTCCCGCCCCTATGGAAAAGAGCAATGGTCAAAGCTTTATTAAAAAAAAACAGCCTCGATCAATCCAACCCTTCTAACTACCGACCTATCTCCCTCCTACCTTGGCTCAGCAAACTTCTTGAGAAGCAGGTTAATTCTGTTCTCACCGACTTCCTGGAATTTAACAACATACTGGACCCCTCCCAGATGGGCTTTAGGCCCCGTCATGGAATGGAGACTGCCCTGATTGCAGTGACGGAGGAGGCAAGAAGGATCTTGGACGGTGGTGGGTCTACGGCCATCGTCCTACTCGACCTAAGTGCAGCCTTCGACACTGTAAATCATAACATTCTACTCCACCGCCTTGGTATGATAGGAGTGTCAGGTACAGCACTTACCTGGATGAGATCCTTTCTCACAGACAGATCCTTCCAAGTATTTGAGAGGGATTTCACCTCCTCCAGTGAACCTCTTAATTGCGGAATCCCTCAGGGCTCCTCCCTGAGTTCTACCCTTTTTAATGTTTACCTTAGTCCTCTAGCTGATGTCGTCCGCCCCTACGGTGTGAAAACTGTCACCTATGCGGATGACACACAGCTAGTGGTAGCACTGTATCCCCCCCTCAACTCCCACCGCAGCTTACACAAATGCTTGGAAGCTGTTGCAGCCTGGATGTCAGGCTCCTGTTTAAAACGTAACAGGGACAAAACAGAGGTAATGCTTCTTGGAAATAACATCATGAAATCCATTGATACCATCTGGCCCCTTTGTTTAGGCAGCCCCCCGCAACCCAAGGAACAAATCAAGAGTCTTGGCGTCTGGCTTGACCAAACTCTTACCTTCAACCACCAAGCAACCAAGCTTGCCGCCACCTGCTTCGGGCTGATGAGACTACTTCAAAAGATTCTCCCTCTCCTCCCGTTCAACTCAAGACGGATCATGGTCCAAGGACTAATTCTTTCCCGTCTCGACTGCGGCAGCGCCCTATACCTTGGAGCCCCACAGCCCACACTTAACAAACTCCAAATCATTCAAAACTGCGCGGAAAGAATCCTTCTGGACATCCCTCGTCGAACCTCAGATTGAAGGACCTCCACTGGCTCCCTGTGAGAGCCAGAATCGAATTCAAGAGCATGTGCATTGCACATCGCTCTTACTGGGGAACAGGCCCTTCCATCAATCGCCCCTTGGTGAAAGCCTATCATCCCTCTCGCCCCCTCGGATCCGCGACCTCCCACCTCACCTCTGTACCACGCATCAGAAGAACTAGATGCGGAGGCCGTTCGCTCTCTTACAATCTAGCCAAGATTTGGAATTCTTTTCCCCTCCCAATCAGATCAGAATCCAATCTACTCACTTTCCGAAAAACTTCTTAAAACCTGGCTTTTCAATAAAACTTCGATCTAAATCTTCCCTCAGCTCCACGGAATCCAGCCTCTCCTGCTCAACCCACTTTCCTCTGCAGCGCTGGGACGCCAATGGGTAGCCATCGCGCTATATAAATTCTCTTTCCATTCTATTCCATTGGCATATACTAGAATAGCGTAGAATGGAGTGGATTACAGTGGAGTGGTATTGATTGGAGTGGCATGTTGTAGAGTATAGTTGAATGGCATAGATTGGTGTTTAAGCATGGGCGGATTTTGCGGATCCACGATCCGCGGATTTTGCGGATTTGCGGATCGTGGATCCGCAAAATCCGCGGATTTTGCGGATTTGCGGATCCGCGGATTTGGGGCGGGGCTTCCATGCGAGTGCACATGCTTCTTGTGTGTATAAAAGGTCAGAGAAAGATCAGTTCAGCAGATGAAGAGAAATAGGCTCCTGGTCACAGAAACAGCACGGGTATTGCGCTCGTGAAAGTCACGGATGCAAAAGCCTCTATCCAGCATCACAGCTGATTTTCCACGGTAGAGTTGGGAAGAAGGCACACCTGTCCAGCCTCGACGACGCTCACGATTGTTTTTGGGCTAATGAATGAGTCACTGAATTTGAGCATCAACTAGTTCGAGCGACCATGTGTGTGTTACTATGCAATCTCCCCGAAGGGCGCAGGGGTCTCTTGAGTGAGCTGTCCATCATAGTGGGTGAATGGCGGGAAGACGGTGCAAACCGCGAGTGTGTGGGCGGGGCCAAACGGGCAGGGCTACCATGCGAGTTCACACATGCTTCTTGTGTGTATAAAAGGTCAGAGAAAGATCAGTTCAGCAGATGAAGAGAAATAAGCTCCTGGTCACAGAAACAGCACGGGTATTGCGCTCGTGAAAGTCACGGATGCAAAAGCCTCTATCCAGCATCACAGCTGATTTTCCACGGTAGATTTGTGAAGAAGGCACACCTGCCTCGACGACGCTCACGATTGTTTTTGGGCTGATGAATGAGTCACAGGAAGGGCATGTTGTAAATATTTTAGGATGGCGCCGGCAAGCTGCCAGCGCCATCCTAAAATACTTACTAAATTAGCTTCAACAGGAAGCTCTAATAGATAAAATCGAGCACCTGCTTTATTTTATCTATTAGAGCTTCCTGTTGAAGCTAACTTAGTAACTATTTTAGGATGGCGCTGGCAGCTTGCCGGCGCCATCGTAAAATAGTTACAACAGGCCAGGCTTCAACTTTTGCCCCCGGAATAATCCGCCGCTCGCGGATTTGCGAATTCTCGGTAAATTTGCGGGAGTTTGCGGATCGCGAATTTACCGAAAATTCGCAAAATCCGCAAGCGGAACGGATTTTCCGCTCATACTTATTGGTGTTGCCTGTCATACAGTGGAGTGGTATAAAGTGAAGTGGCCTGTCGTGTTGTATAGTGGCGTATTGTACAATATAGGGATGTCGAGTGGACTGGCTTAGAGTGGACTTATGTACAGTGGAGTGGCGTAACGTGGAGTAGCCTAGAGAGTAATAGCAAAGATTGGAGAGGAGTAAAGTGGAGTGGTGTAGAGTAGAGTAGTGTGTCATAGTTTATAGTGGAGATGAACCAATTCTATCTCAAAACGAACACAGAAAAAAATGGAGGTGATGAAGTTTGGCCCGGGCCAGCCCTTATGGAACAAGTCCTGGTGGCAATTGAGGCTTGAGAATGCCCATGCCCGGTTACCAAGGTTAAGAACCTTGGGGTCATCTTCGATGACCAATTGAACTTTGCTGCCCAGATAAACAGTCTCTTCTCCTTCTGCTTTTTTTCTGCTAAAAACCCTGACAAAAATCTTTCCATTCATCTCACAAGAGTTACAAAAGTTGGTCATGGTTGCACTCTTCCTGTCTAAGTTAGACTACTGCAATGCTCTATTTTTGGGAATCGATAAGGCCCAAATCAGAAAATTGCAATCCTTACAGAATGCAGCAGCGAGGCTAATTCTGGGTATACCCAGAGGACAGCCAACTTCAGCAGGAATTAAATCAATACACTGGCTTCCTTTTAAACAGTGTGTGGAATTTAAGTCCCCATGCCTTGTTCATAAGCCAATATATGGTAGTGGTGCTGAGGACATTCGAAGACTGTTCCCACTTTATATTCCTCTGCCTGTTCTTAGATCTGCTAATCAAGGTCTAATCAGGATCACAAAGACCCAACGGTCAAGATGGGGTGGAAGAGCGATATTACAATGTGTGGCAAAGCTCTGGAATAAAATGCCTGTGGCCATGAAGCTTCAACCCAATTGGCAGCTTTTCAGTAAGGGTCTGAAAACATGGTTGTTCACTTCCACATAGGTTCCTGGTTAATACAGTGCGTTGTTTCTGCTCACACACCACAGCGCCAAGACGCCATGGCAATCTAGCGCTATATGAACATATAAACAGAAACATAAACTGATTTGTACCATGGAGTGCTATGTCAGAGAATAGAGTGGAGAGTTGAGTCATAGAGTGACTTGCACTGCCTTGAGTTACTCCAGATTTACTATGCCATGCAGCCCCACACAAGGTGTCCATATATGGAATTTTACATCTCACATAAAGACTTGCTTTGCCCTTGCATCATCTTGTTTGACATAAGGGCAACTCAAGCCATTGATAACTCTGGCCCTGAGTTTCATGGCAAGTCTGGTTTAATTTAATTCAGTGGTTTTTGCTATAATGGGGAGCAGAACTTCTTATCAAGTAAAAGTGTGAAATGGGCTGTTTTGATCACCTCCTTATTTTGCCCCTAAACAGATCCACACATAATTTCACATTCCGAATGTAAGCCAGACCAACATTTTTTAAAATTCCATTCATATTCGTCAAATGTCGCCAAAGTTGTACGCAAAACAGAAATCCCCTTTTCAGTAGCAACTCTGACTTTCACCCTCATTAGAGAGTTGCTATTGCTACTGGTGACCCTGACTTAGTGATTAGTAATTACCTATTGATTTATTGTATTGTATTGCAGCATTTATAGCGTGCTTAATACCCCTAGGTGTGGCACTGAAGTGCTTGCCTACATAGGCAGCGAACTATGCCATGTAGGGTGAGTGGCTGGAAGGTGTTTTCATTCTTTTTCTGATCCTTTGTTGGAAGCCTTTCCATGTAATGCAAGATAACCACTAGGGTGAGGTTATTGTGTTAAGGGGTGCAGCATTTGACAGAGTGTTGGATGAAGAACTGTGAGTGACAGATGCGCAGTTTATGGTTTTCAGTAAGATGGCAGTTTTGAGCAGCTTTGCAGGTCCCTTTATGTCTTTCTTATGTTCATAGTCTAATTAGCTTATTGTGCATTGGGTTGTTCAACATGATATTTTGTTTAAGGTGTTTGTTCCTTAGCAGGCATGGTTGGATATAGGATCGGTGAAGGATATTTTACTGGGATGGGCCTTGTCACCATCATCCCTTGCCTGAATTAAGCATGAGCGAATTTTGCGGATCTCGCGTTCGCGAATTTTGCGGATTTGCGGATTCGCAATCCGCAAAATCCGCGAATTCCCGCGAATTTGCGGATTTTTTTTTTTTTTGTGTTCGCCCGTGTTTCTGCCAGTTCGCGAGGGGTTTTTACAATTTCGCAATTTGCGAACTTACCTGTCGGGTCGCAAGTTTTGCGAACTTGTTGTTTCTACGTGTCCAACCTGTTTGGGACACTCTTCTTCATCACTGCCACTCTCTGTCACCACTGCCACTCTCTGACTACTCATGCCACCCTCTGGCCCACCCATGCCACCCTCTGTTTCATCACCACACCCTCTGGTTGTCCAGTGTACATTATTTTCGGCAAAGCAAAGCACACCTTCCCTGCCTCAAGTGACCTGAATTAATTTGGGGCTGATTAATGTGTCACAGAATATTTTTTTAGCTGGCACCTGCTTCCTTAGTGCGCCCTGATTAGTGATCTTTTGCACTTGCTAAGTGCTTTCATTGTTGCAAAATTAGTTACAACACCTGCCCTGCCCCAACTGACAATAATGAATTAGGGGCTGATTAATGGATTTTAACTTCCAGCCTGGCTCCTGCTTGTCTCCCTTAGCTGTAATTCATGACCTTTGTGGCATATGTGTAACTATTCTGAGGTTCAGAGCAGGGTCACATAATAAGTTTCAACTGGCAACTGAACTCTGGAGGGGCCCCTCAGGAAGCACTACAGGAAATGGCTACTAATGATGTGCCTGAACTTTTGAACCTGGTAAGTAGTTACTTTCAGTTTTGCTTAGATCGTATTTCTGCAATTTCGCACTTATTCGCGGGGCGCGAACTCACGCGAACAGTGCGAGCAGTGCGAGCAAAATCCGCTGCTCGCGGATTTGCGGATTTTGCAGGAAATTCGCAAATCTCGCGGATTGCGGATTTCCCGAAAATCCGCAAAATCCGCGAGCGGAACGGATTTTCCGCCCATGCCTAGCCTGAATGTCATTGTTAGATGATAAAAAGCAGTCAGAGTTGGGAACTTGCAGTCGTGGACTAGATTCGAGTCTCCCTGCTGGCCAGCCTTTTGTGACAGATTTCTTCAATTAGTCTATGCCTGTTCAGTTGGTGATGGATGGTGTATTGACTGCTACAGTACTCCGTGATGTACAAGACACATAGCAATTATGTTTTAAATAAGTGAAGATGATTAGGCTATAGCTGTCTGCCGCCTGCTAAGCTTTATGGTATTAGCATTAGTATGGCTAATATATGAAATGACATTACCATATGATAGCCAGGCTAAAATTGGTCAGCCTCTCATGGCTTACCTGGATATAGATTTGGTTGTTCCACATCTGTGGGTTGTAAACTGTGGATTGCACTTGAAGGCGTAATTCTCTTTGTGGCTTCAAATCCAGGGTTGTGTAGTGATGTAGTTGGAAGCATCATGTTTTCAACTGTCTTCTGAAGTTTAAATGTTCCTGGATATGTAGTGAGTTCCAAATCTTGACGGCTTGTAACAGGCAAGCAGTGCTTCCTAAGGATTTCTCACGGTAAGGTAGTTTGGTGATCTGTTCTGGCTACAAGCCTGGAGCACAGCATTCTGTTTTGTTTGTATTGCTTGAATTTAACTTGAAGGTATTGCAAGCCTTTTCCTTCGATGCTCTTGTGGACATAGGAGAGCGCCTTGTGGCAGTAGAGAGACTGGAGTCATGGTTTCTCTTGGGTTAAGGCGGAGAAGGAGTTTTGCAGTAGCATTTTCGATTAGTTGTATTAGTGATTTATGAAATTTGCGAGCAGTTAACCTAGTCAAGCTTGGAGATTACGAGTGTGAGGATAGCTTGCAGTTTTGGTTGGTATGTTTTATTGTGGAGGAGGCACTCCTTGAGATGCTATAGTCAGATAAAGGACAGATCTGAATTAAATCATTAACCCAAAGTTTCTGACTTCTCTTGATGTTGTTGGAGGGAACTTGAGTTCCAAGTGCCATATTGTGATAGGTTGGCATTTTTGCCTTTGTACACAGGTCTTGATTTCTACCTTTGTGATGTTTGTATATGCCACTCAAGCAGTCATTAAGGGCCAGATGTAGGAAGCCTAATACCGATCCGTAACAACCGAAATTACCGAATTTTGGCCGTTACCGACCGGTGTTAGGCTTTTCAGATCTAGGGGCCTAATTTAAGGATTCAGTAATTTACGGAAGCGGTAATTTAAGGAAGCGGTAAATTACCGAATTCTTAAATACCGATTCGGTAAATTACCGAATCCTTAATGTAGGAAGCATTCAAGTGTGTGCTTTTCACTTGTAAGGATTCGTTATTTACCACCAACTACAAGTTGGTGGTAAATATAGAAAACCTTAAAAAAAGCAATTTTGTGCTTTTTTCAACTGTGCTATGTGGCAGACATACATGCCCTTAGGGCATGTATGTGTGCCACATGTGCACTCATGCACTATACAGGGGTGCAACAGGGTGTCAATGTTACACTCTGCCACCCTTGTAAGTCTACCCCCTTTTACAGATTAGGTATTTACCGAATCGGTAATTCTCATTCATTCCTATGGGCTTCCTATGGGCCTCCAGGCCCATAGAAATGAATGGGGAATACCGATTCGGTAAATACCGAATCGGTATTTACTGAATTTTACCGATTCAGTAAAATTTACTGAATCATTAGCCACATATCATTTACTGATTCTAAAATACCGAATCGGTAAAATTCGGTATTTTAGAATCTGTAAATGATATTTACCTACATGTGGCCTTTAGTGTTTTAAGAAGCGGTCTACAGGTCCATCAATATTTAGAATGATTTTTGTGCTATCTGCATTGTTGTAACAGGTGAGGTTGAATAATTGAATCAAGTTTAGTAAAGGTGTCAGGTAGATAATGAAAAATAGAGGGGATATGATGGACTCCTGATGGACACCATGGTGTTGGGTGTGAGAC
This sequence comes from Lissotriton vulgaris, assembly GCF_964263255.1. Classification (NCBI taxonomy): domain Eukaryota; kingdom Metazoa; phylum Chordata; class Amphibia; order Caudata; family Salamandridae; genus Lissotriton; species Lissotriton vulgaris. The sequence continues at coordinate 443,821,857 of NC_141697.1, read as the reverse complement.
GCTGTTGTGAAAGATCGTAGATCACATATTCCATGACAATAAATCCTTAGTTTAAGCTTGTGGGGGTGGACAGTGTCAAATTCAGCTGTTGAATCCAGAAGCAATAGTGTGGCCCTTCTGTTCCTGTCCACTGTTTAAGTTTAAGGTTATTGGATATGATGGCTGACTCTGTGCCTCTGTTTGGTCTGAAGCCAGATAATTGGACTGATCTTGCGCAATTTTCTTCTGTAAACTTAGAAAGTTGGGTAAGTATTGCCCTTCAAATATTTTTGCTATGAATGATCCATTTGATATAGGCCTGTAGTTTGATGGGTTAGATGGGTCAAGTTTTTCTTTTTGAGGAGTGGTCTAATATAGGAGGTTTTGTCTAGTGTTGGGATGAACCTAGTTTGAGGGTCTTTTATAAGCATCTAGCTACCTCCCCTGCACCTGTTGTGCTAAGGATTGCCTTAAAGATTTTTGGCAGTGCCAGAGGTAAAGATGGTCTACTTGCAAAGATAATCTCAAGGTTGTCAAGGAAATCTTTTTCTGAGAGAATATTGAAAATATATACTGGTGGAAGATTGTTCTCGTCTCTTCCTATGTTGGCTGGGTCATGTGTTGGGCTGGTATTGTCTATGTTTTAATTAAGGTCATTTTCTATCTTTCTACATTTTTAGATCAATTCTGTGGCAATGTCATAGCAGAAGTCTTACAATTTTGGTATTTCTATATTTTGGCACTCTGGATTTTAGAGTGCTGCTAGAATCTTGTGGTGTTCTTTAGAAAGGCAGTCAGCTCAGCTATGCATATGGAATATTGTTGTTTTTTGTTGGAATGTGTATATCTCCTGGTTTTGCATATTTATTGTGGTTCTTTCAGGGTGGGATTTGAATTTGTGGAGTTCTAATTTTTTCAGTCGAGCATCAGCGTGCATGCGCTGATTGTAAGACCTGCAGTAGTCACTAGACCGATTAAAGTTCCACCTGCTATTTAAAAAATATTTTTTTTAAACTTTTTAAATAAAGTTGCTCTTCCACCAATTGCTGCTTTCTTGGTTTTGCTTCGGCTGCCATGCTTCATTTTTTTCCCTTAGTGCGTTATCCATATGTCTGCTTCATGGTGTTTGCGCTTTGTACATTTTTTTCAGATTGGGAAAACCCTCACCCTCCATTCCTCCATCCCCCTCCTCTGCAGCACACACAGCGCTGCCTTTCCTCCGCAGTCAGTGCTTCGCTGCTGCCCAAGATCCGCCTTCGCCACTTTGAACCTTGCAGCCCTGTCATGGATGAGGCAGAGGGGGAAAGAGCTTTGTACTTCCCCACGTCGCAGATAAGGAAAGCAGCCTGCAATATAATTAGTATAAATGTGGGAGAAATCCGTGGCTTTGTTAAAATACTGGTGCCTAGATCAGGAAGGTGTTCGCTGCAGGAATAGGAATGCAAAGTAGTAGTGGGCATATTTAACCAGATTTGTGTAGCGTGTGGGGGTTGATACCCTGCAGGCATGCGGCAGTGGACAGGGGCTCAGATGGGGGCACTATGGGGACATGAAAATAACGGACACCAACACTGTACTGCACTTAGTTGGACCGGAAGTCCCGAGCAACTCCAGCCCATTTATTTACAGCCTTCTGGCCCGCCTGGGCAGAAGGTGATACACTGTTTGTGTGTGGTTCCGGGGCTCAGCCGAGACCCTCGGAACACTAGAGCGCTACATCCCTTTCCAAGTTAGTCTTTTAACAACAACCAGATTGATGACCATCAACAGGCAAAGTCTGCAAACTCTGGTTAGGTCTTGGATTTGGTCTGAGGGCATATCGTTGTCTTCCTCTTGCAGGTGTACGTTCAGTGTTTGCTCTGTGGGGAGATTGTGACGGTGGCCCAGGTATGTTGGTAAGTGATTCCGCGTGAGCGTGTTCTGATCCACCTTCAGCGGACTCGCCTGCCGGTGGCTCATTAACTCGCTCTTCACAACTAGGGTCAGATGGTATTCGTTTAAACCATGAAACGTTTCGTGTCACCTCTTCCCCGTTTCTCTGTACTGTTATTGCTGTGCCTTTTGTAGTCTTGATTGTACAGGGTTCAGCCTCATATGGGGTGCGGAACTTTCCGCCTAGCCTCCTGGCTTGGATTTAGCGCGGCGTCTCCTGGTGCTAGTGCCCGGTCATGAGCCCTTCGCCTCTCACTTGCTTTGACATTATTTTGTCTCCTTCTTTCTTGGGTGGCCTCCGGGGAGTATGGCTCCAGTCTCCAGTCTTCTGCCATTGGAAGTAGATCCTTCCGTGGTCCCGCCAGCATGAGCAACCAGGGCGACCTTTGTGTCGTGCTGTGGGGGGTATTTCGATATTCTCCAAGAAAGCGCTGGAGCGCACCTTTGGGGTCCGTACCTTCCACTGTGGCTATTCTCAGCGTTTTGTTAATTGTCCTCATAAATCTTTCGACCTCGCCATTGGCCTGTGGCCATTGCGGTGTGATACGATGATGCTTCACTCCTACTCCCCTCAGGAACTCCTTGGAGTTGCTCCCTTGGAATGGGGGTCCGTTGTCGGTCTTGAGTATCTGTGGAATTCCAAACATGGCAAAAGCTTTGTCCAGGATCGGTGGGACGTTCACAAAGCTAGTGGATGCAGCCACTTCCACAATGGGATACTTTGTGAAGTTGTCTATAAGTACTACTGTGACCCTCCCGTCGGGGAAACTGCCAAATTCTAGGCTGACCCACGACCATGGGGCCGGCGCGGGGTCTTCTGTGATGACAGGTGCTTGCGCTTCAGGGGCACTTGTCAGCTGACATGCCCGGCAATTTTGCATCACCTTATCGACGTCACTCTCGAGGTCAGAAAACCACACCTTCTCGCGCAACCTGGCATTCATTTGTCGGGTGCCTTGATGTCCGGAATGGGCTAGCAACGTTGCTTGCTCCAGTAATGTCAGAGGTATTACAATTCGACGTACTCTAAGTATCAGACCATTCTCCGCCATACTAAGTTCATTGTGTACCTTCCAAAATTTCCCCAGACGTGATCGGTCTGACTCACTCCAATCCTGAGTGTTTCGTAAGAATCTTTCCCAGGATCCTGCTTGAATTGCTTCAACAACTCTTTGAATGATTATGTCATTGGGGTATTGATTCACTATCGTGGGTGCTGACAATGCCTGGGGGCATGACCCTTGGGCTATCATATTCACAAATTCTTCTGTTTGGGTATCTTGTTCGCTTTCTGTCACTACTCCTGCAGCCAGACGGCGAGACAAAAAGTCGGCAGGGTTCTTTGACCCGGGTCTGTACACAAGATCCATCTGATATTGCTGTATTTGAATTGCCCATCGTTCAATTTGAGGCGGTGGGTGAGGCGCAGTGCCCTTGAACAGAGGTATTAGTGGTTGGTGATCTGTGACCATCCGAAACGGGTATCCTGTGATATATAAGTGTAAATGATTACAAGCCAATTTGATGAATGTATGACGTTACAATGCATGCTTTTACAACGCATGTTTTTTACAACGTAAGTATTACAACGCAAACCTTTACAACGCATAGCGCTTTGGGGTGCTGGATAGTGAATAGTTTAATTTACTATTCCAACTCCAGCCCCCGTGGACACTAGGGAAGGTGTTGGATAATAAATTAAATCTATTCCCTTTCCTAGAGCGCCCCCCAGAGCAATCCGTTGTAATGGTTTGCATTGCAATAGTTGCGTCGTAAAGGCACTGCGTGGTAAAAGTTGCGTTGTAAAGGATGTTCCCCCATTTGACAGCTAGAGCTTCCCTTTCTATTTGGGAATGTCTCGCTTCAGTTGCTGTAAGTGCCTTGCTGAGGAAAAATAGAGAATGCCCACACCTCATAGAATGAACAATGATTCAAAAAGATAGTACAAGTGTAACTCAATGACACATGTGAAGGTACTTTTATTTTTACCCACTACTCATAGTTTTTATATTTTTTCGGAAAATTGTTTTAAAAAAAGGCAAGAAAAAGGTAAACCCACAAAATCAACACAGTGATTATACAGATGCACACAATTATAAACAATTATAAACAACAACAATTCATGAAAAACGTAAATACACAGAACAAAAATATTGGCACATTTAGTAATTCATGGTTATACATTAATTCCTGTTTTGAGACAACCAAAGCGAAGTGAAAGAGCAAGAGCTTCCACAATATTCATTAGCATAGGCACATTTAATGTGTTAATGCGCTCTTGCAAAGTGCCGACGCGTTTCAGGTTCGAGCCAAACGTGTTCGAACCCTCATCAGGGCTTTGTGAGTTGTCTGTGTAAGAAAGAAAATAAAACAATATTGAAAGCCAAAACTCACATGAATCAATATAGTTCATGAGGTTGTGAAAAAGGGGGTACCTGTAATTATCAGGCTCCTATGAACAGATCGATGGACAGGGAGCGGCACCTCAAAGGTTTAATTCTAAAATGGATAAAGCATGTGTTGTTTTAAGAATTTCATAAATAAACATTCTCATTTTGCAAAAAATAAGGGGAGGATATTGTGAATGTAAGCCTACCTCTATGTGCACCGTCCGGCGCCTCTTAGAGGGAGGAGGTCGAGGTTGTATATCTTTGGGTCCTATCAGATAAGAACAGAGGCTAGTATCGTCATGTGAACCTCACTAGAAAAAGTTTTTAACATTATATCATTGTTTTGAAAATGGGAGCCCATTACCTTGCGCCTTTTGTTCGAGGGAGAAAAAAGGGGGGTTTCTCTCTAAGATGATTTTCGAAGAAATTCTCCGACCTGGAAAATTAGAGTGAACGTCACATAGGCTCAAAATTGCCAACACTTATTGGAACAATTGGATATGGGTGGACAGGAGCCTACCTGGGTTAGCTGCGTGAGTCGTGGCGGCCCAGGAATCATAAACGGAGTGCTTGGATTTAGCTCCGTATGCGAGGCGCGCTGTGGAAGGGGACAAAGGGGGGAAATGAATTCAAAAACCGGGAGCGGTCGGATTTAAGTGCATACAAGCCCAGTGAGGGAGCTGTTTCTTACCTGTCCTGGGACAGTTGATGTTCAAAATGCGAGGCTTCCAAACGAATGCCTGGCGTTACGTGGGGCCATCTTGGATACATTAAATAAAGAACGATCAGCGTCCCATTGAATTTTGGGATATGTGTCCCAAATCGATAGCTCAGCGCGCCGAGTCAAGTGAATCCAAATTGCGCTTATGCGGGAGGGGAACGGGTTATCAAAGTTGTGAATCGCACCCAATGAGGAGGAAAGAAGTGAGGGGGGGAAAGAGCAAATTTTGGGGCTCATTGTGACTAAAAAAAGGGGGGGTCCACCTTATCTGAACAAAAGAAAGAATCAACGCAAGGCAAAAGGGGGCAAAAGACTATTCAGAAATAGGCTATTGTCGGAAACGTCAGTCAGATTCTTGATAATTCAGACATGCTGTTAAGACCCGTCAGTGTGCTATTAAATTTGAGAATCAGGTATGCTTCCTTTTGAAGTAGAACCTTGTCGATGTCTGCCGGGCGCTGTGTTGTACCAATTGTAAACAGTACTGACCATTTGAATTCCAGTTCTGTGTGAGATTTATCAATGAAGTGTTCAACCATGGGGGCCGTAAGAACTTTTTTTCTGATCCTGGACCTATGCTGGCTGATGCGGAGATTGACTTGCTGGTTTGTTTTCCCGATGTAAATCTTGGGGCAAGGACACTGGATGACATATATGACGTTTTTGGTTTTACAGTTGGAAAAACCGGAATGCTTCCATTTAACCCCCTGATGTTCGAATTCATTGCCTTCAATTGTGCTGGAGCACGCTACACAGTTGCCACATCTATGATGGCCATCAATAGGTTTCATATTCCAGCAGGACAGGATATCATGTTTAGATTTTGGCAATAACACATCTGCTCTGACAATTTGTTGTCTAATGCTTTTGTTCTTCTTATAAGCGAAGATGGGCCGGGGAAAGGGGCATTCTAGACCATCTAAAAGATGCCAGTTTTTGAGAATTGTTTGTCTCATTTTATGCGTGTCCGGACCAAATGTGGTCACGCATACCAAACGGTCCAGTTCTTTCTTTTCTTTTGTTTGCAGCAAGCACTCTCTCGGCGTGAAACGTGCTCGTTTATAGGAATGCCTGAGTAGTTTCTTAGGGTAGCCTCTGTGTATCATTTCCTCACAGAAGGTTTCTGCATGGTGGTCAAAATCACTGGTCTCCGTGCAATTTCTGCGTATCCGCAGTAATTGCCCATAAGGGAGATTAGTCTTTAGATTTCTCGGGTGGTGGCTGCTGTGATGCAAAATGGTATTTTTATCAGTAGCCTTCCTGTAAAGAGAGGCCTTCAGGAACCCATCCAAGCATGTGACTTCTATGTCCAGGAAAGTCATTTTGGTTTTACTGGCTTCCATGGAGAATGTTATGTCGTTGTGTCTCATGTTAATCCATTCGTGGAAACTACTGAGTTCGGTCTGGCTCCCCTGCCACAGGAGCCAGACGTCATCAATATAACGCCACCATTGAATGATATTGCCACTGAATGGGTTATTATTATCGACAAACTTCATTTCATATTGCGCCATGTAGAGCACTGCCATTTCTGGGGCATAAGGACACCCCATGGCAGTGCCCTTCACTTGCATGAAGAAATGATCATCAAATACAAAGTAGTTCTTCTTGAGGGCAATTTCTGCCAACTTCAAGATGAAATGTGTGGGCACCCTATGGGGACGCTCTCGCATCTCAAGATACAGCTCGATGACTTCGAGAGCCTCTTCTTGAGGGATCTGTGTATACAAGGACGTGACGTCCATTGTAACCATCATTTGTGTACAGGGATCAAAAGGGGTACCTTCTACCTTAGTCAGAAAGTCGGTGGTATCTCTCAAGTATGACTTTACATTCTTAATGAAAGGTTTCAGGAAAAAATCTACATATTTAGATATAGGTTCTAGACAGGAGTCGACACCAGATACTATGGGCCTCCCGGGAGGGTCAGCCAAGCTCTTGTGGATCTTTGGTAAAAGATATAGAAGTGGGATGCGTGGGAACTTTTTATTAAGGAAGTCAAATTCCTTGGGTCCGAGAAATCCTTGTTCGTGGCCCTCAGTAAGTATCTGTGAAATGAGGCCTTGTATGTATTTTGTCGGGTCTTCTTGCAATTTGCGGTACCATGTGGTATTATTGACATGTTTCATGCCTTCACCAATATATTGGTCTCTAGGCCACAGGACGACTGCTCCCCCCTTGTCGGCCTGCTTGATGATTAAAGAGGAGTCTTCTTTGAGGCTCTGAATTGCTTTACGTTGGTACGGACTGATGTTCTGTGGTACATATTTTTTAGATCTCTCCATTTGGTTAATGGATGCTAATAGTACTTGTTCGAAAGCCAGTACCTGTTTGGGGATGTTCTGGTGGGGGACGAAATTCGACTTGTTCCTTAGGCCAGTTGTTTCCTTATCAACTGGTGTAGGTTGATGAAAGAAGAAGGCCCGAAGCCTCAACTTCCTACAAAATTCAAGGGTCTCAATCTTCAATTTAGTAAAATCCGTCCTTTGACTGGGGACAAACTTCAGTCCAAGGTTTAATACGGACTTCTCATGTTTCGTTAGGACTCTGTCAGATAAGTTCACAATCACGTCAGGCTTCTCTATGACTTGTAAAACCTGTTTCTGGTTCGCATTTCCCATGCTGGTTTGAACCTGGTTTTTTGTGGCTGGCCCCTGTCTAAAAAAGCCACTTGTTTCCTGGGATTGTTGCTTCTATTATCTGAATCTGAAGACCCTGATGAAGAGGTTTCTGAGAAAGTGGTGAATCTGTTACGTGATCTGCCCTGGTAGTCGTACAACGCCCGACGCGAATCAACAAGGGAATAGTAATCTTCTTTCAAGAAAGGATAAACCTGTTCAATTTTGAACGTCTTCGTGTCACGTTCGTATTTGGTAGTTTTATTATTAATGGTAATGTCTTTAAAGAGTTGTATGTCTTTCTCAATTTTATCAAGTAACGCTTTAGCATCAGTAATAGCTGGGTTTTCGACAATAGCTTTAGTTAATTCCTCAATCTCCTCAACCTCCTTGAGGCATAGACGTTGTGTGGTCTCTATGGTGTGGACCATGAGGTCCCTACTACATTTCGTATTTATGAAACTGAACCCTTTCTTATACTCTTCGTCTTCCATAAAAATGACAGGTATATTTTTCACCTGGAGCCCCCAAGGTATAGTGCCTCCTTTTAAATGTCGAAGGAGGAAGTGGCCATGGAGCTCAGTTCTGACATGCTTTTTACACAATCTTATGAGTTTCTCAGATTCGTTTTGTTGCTTCGCAGTAGAGCTTAGTGTAATCGATGCAAATGGTGACGTAGCTATAAGTGATGCGATATGGCTTTCGCTGAAAGAGAGGGTGTCTTTTTCTGCCATACTATTTGAAGGAAACAAGGCCCTTCACCCAATTAAGGGAAATATTTTGTGTCCCTAACCCTCTCGCGGGTAGCAACCTGCTCTATATTGGCGAACAGAAGGAGTCAGGTCCTAGGCGGGACTGAGGGGGGCTGGACCGTAATATAATGAGGAAAAATAGAGAATGCCCACACCTCATAGAATGAACAATGATTCAAAAAGATAGTACAAGTGTAAGTCAATGACACATGTGAAGGTACTTTTATTTATACCCACTACTCATAGTTTTTATATTTTTTCGGAAAATTGTTTTAAAAAAAGGCAAGAAAAAGGTAAACCCACAAAATCAACACAGTGATTATACAGATGCCCTCAAGAAGAACTACTTTGTATTTGATGATCATTTCTTCATGCAAGTGAAGGGCACTGCCATGGGGTGTCCTTATGCCCCAGAAATGGCAGTGCTCTACATGGCGCAATATGAAATGAAGTTTGTCATTCAATGGTGGCGTTATATTGACGACGTCTGGCTCCTGTGGCAGGGGAGCCAGACCGAACTCAGTAGTTTCCACGAATGGATTAACATGAGACACAGCGACATAAAATTCTCCGTGGAAGCCAGTAAAACCAAAATGACTTTCCTGGAAATAGAAGTCACATGCTTGGATGGGTTCCTGAAGGCCTCTCTTTACAGGAAGGCTACTGATAAAAATACCATTTTGCATCACAGCAGCCACCACCCGAGAAATCTAAAGACTAATCTCCCTTATGGGCAATTACTGCGGATACGCAGAAATTGCACGGAGACCAGTGATTTTGACCACCATGCAGAAACCTTCTGTGAGGAAATGATACAGAGAGGCTACCCTAAGAAACTACTCAGGCATTCCTATAAACGAGCACGTTTCACGCCGAGAGAGTGCTTGCTGCAAACAAAAGAAAAGAAAGAACTGGACCGTTTGGTATGCGTGACCACATTTGGTCCGGACACACATAAAATGAGACAAACATTTCTCAAAAACTGGCATCTTTAAGATGGTCTAGAATGCCCCTTTCCCCGGCCCATCTTCGCTTATAAGAAGAACAAAAGCATTGGACAACAAATTGTCAGAGCAGATGTGTCATTGCCAAAATCTAAACATGATATCCTGTCCTGCTGGAATATGAAACCTATTTATGGCCATCATAGATGTGGCAACTGTGTAGCGTGCTCCAGCACAATTGAAGGCAATGAATTCGAACATCAGGGGGTTAAATGGAAGCATTCCGGTTTTTCTAACTGTAAAACCAAAAACGTCATATATGTCATCCAGTGTCCTTGCCCCAAGATTTACATCGGGAAAACAAACCAGCAAGTCAATCTCCGCATCAGCCAGCATAGGTCCAGGATCAGAAAAAAAGTTCTTACGGCCCCCATGGTTGAACACTTCATTGATAAATCTCACACAGAACTGGAATTCAAATGGTCAGTACTGTTTACAATTGGTACAACACAGCGCCCGGCAGACATCGACAAGGTTCTACTTCAAAAGGAAGCATACCTGATTCTCAAATTTAATAGCACACTGACGGGTCTTAACAGCATGTCTGAATTATCAAGAATCTGACCGACGTTTCCGACAATAGCCTATTTCTGAATATTTCTGAATAGTCTTTTGCCCCCTTTTGCCTTGCGTTGATTCTTTCTTTTGTTCACATAAGGTGGACCCCCCCTTTTTTTTGTCACAATGAGCCCCAAAATTTGCTCTTTCCCCCCCCCTCCCTTCTTGCCTCCTCATTGGGTGCGATTCACAACTTTGATAACCCGTTCCCCTCCCGCATAAGCGCTGAGCTTTCGATTTGGGACTACATATCCCAAAATTCAATGGGACGCTGATCGTTCTTTATTTAATGTATCCAAGATGGCCCCACGTAACGCCAGGCATTCGTTGGGAAGCCTCTCATTTTGAACATCAACTGTCCCAGGACAGGTAAGAAACAGCTCCCTCACTGGGCTTGTATGCACTTAAATCCGACTGCTCCCGGTTTTTGGATTCATTTCCCCCCTTTGTCCCCTTCCACAGCGCGCCTCGCATACGGAGCTAAATCCAAGCACTCCGTTTATGATTCCTGGGCCGCCACGACTCACGCAGCTAACCCAGGTAGGCTCCTGTCCACCCATATCCAATTGTTCCAATAAGTGTTGGCAATTTTGAGCCTATGTGACGTTCACTCTAATTTTCCAGGTAGGAGAATTTCTTCGAAAATCATCTTAGAGAGAAACCCCCCTTTTTTCTCCCTCGAACAAAAGACGCAAGGTATGGGGCTCCCTTTTTCAAAACAATGATATAATGTTAAAAACTTTTTCTAGTGAGGTTCACATGACGATACTAGCCTCTGTTCTTATCTGATAGGACCCAAAGATATACAACCTCGACCTCCTCCCTCTAAGAGGCGCCGGACGGTGCACATAGAGGTAGGCTTCCATTCACAATATCCTCCCCTTATTTTTTGCAAAATGAGAATGTTTATTTATGAAATTCTTAAAACAACACATGCTTTATCCATTTTAGAATTAAACCTTTGAGGTGCCGCCCCCTGTCCATCGATCAGTTCATAGGAGCCTGATAATTACAGATACCCCCTTTTTCACAACCTCATGAACTCTATTGATTCATGTGAGTTTTGGCTTTCAATATTGTTTTATTTTCTTTCTTACACAGACAACTCACAAAGCCCTGATGAGGGTTCGAACACGTTTGGCTCGAACCTGAAACGCGTCGGCACTTTGCAAGAGCGCATTAACACATTAAATGTGCCTATGCTAATGAATATTGTGGAAGCTCTTGCTCTTTCACTTCGCTTTGGTTGTCTCAAAACAGGAATTAATGTATAACCATGAATTACTAAATGTGTCAATATTTTTGTTCTGTGTATTTACGTTTTTCATGAATTGTTGTTGTTTATAATTGTTTATAATTGTGTGCATCTGTATAATCACTGTGATGATTTTGTGGGTTTACCTTTTTCTTGCCTTTTTTTAAAACAATTTTCCGAAAAAATATAAAAACTATGAGTAGTGGGTATAAATAAAAGTACCTTCACATGTGTCATTGAGTTACACTTGTACTATCTTTTTGAATCATTGTTCATTCTATGAGGTGTGGGCATTCTCTATTTTTCCTCATTATATTATGGTCCAGCCCCCCTCAGTCCCGCCTAGGACCTGACTCCTTCTGTTCGCCAGTAAGTGCCTTGCTGGCAAAAGCTAGCGGGGTCCACTGTGTCAGCAATGCTCCCAGACCGACCGGGCTGGCATCTACTAGTATCTCTGTCCGTTTTGAGGTATCAAAGTATGCCATGGTAGTACTGTCTAGTAGAGCCTCTTTGATTTTGTTGAAGGCTTCTTCTTCTTCTCGGGCCCACCTCCAAGGGCTCTCTTTCTTTGTCAGGTTGCGGAGCGGTTCTGCGATGGTTGCTAAATTAAGAATAAACCTTGAGCAGTTTTGGGCCATGCCCAGGAAGCTTTTCAGTTCAGATGCTGTCATCGGAGCGGGTGCATGCTTGATGGCTTGAGACTTTCCGGGATCCACCCTGACTTCCTCGGCGTCAAACACATAGCCAAAGAATTCTATGGACTTCTGGAAGAACTTGCACTTGTCCTTGTGTAGGGTCACTCCATGTTCTGCTAGCCTTTTGAGGGTTGCTCTCAGCCTGCAATGGTGTTCCTCGCTTGTTTTTGAGTGTATTAGGATGTCATCGCTGACATTTAGCACTCCTTGTAAGCCTGATAGTATCTCTTTGATGGTGTTCTGGAATATTTCGGCGGCTGAAGATATCCCGAAGATAACCTCTTGTATCGTCTGAGGCCCTGGTGGGTCAAGAATGTGGTGATGTATCTGCTCTCTTCTGCCAACCTCAACTGGTGGTAACCAGCATTCAGGTCTAGCTTTGAAAACCATTGGGCTCCGTTGAGGTCAGCTAGAATGTCATCTACTGTCGGCGTGATGTGTCTTTCCCTTTTGATTGCTTTGTTAGGCATTCGCATGCCAATGCTGATCCTTATTTTCCCAGGTTGTCGAGGCTTTTCCGCTATCTCCATAGGTGACACCCATGGGGTCGGACCTGTAGCTTTCTCAATGACTCCATGTTTTTCTAGTTGGGCGAGCTCTTGTTCAATGGCTGCTCGCAAGTGGAACGGGATTCTCCTGTGTCTTAAAGCGATTGGATGAATGGCTTTGTCGATATGGAGTTTCACCGGTGGCCTCTTGATTGTTACTAGGCCTTCAAAGAGAGATGGGAATAGTTGCAGAATGTCTTCGGTTTGCAAACTCTTCACGGCGTTGGCAAATGCAATGAGGTTCAAGTCTTCCGCTGTGTGACTCCCGACCAGATCAGCTTCTTTGTCTCCGACATGGAATGTCGTAATTACTTCCCGTTCTTCGGATTTGACCTGTACCATCATGTTCCCTCGCAGAGGAAGCGGCTCTTGGCTTCCATACGTCAATATCCGGACTTTTGATGGTGTTAGCTGTGGCTTTGGGTTAAGTGCTTTATAGTGCTGTATCCCCATCACATTGACAGTGGCGCCTGTGTCTATCACTTCTGTCCCTGATGACCCATCGATTTGGATTTGCCATTTGGGTTGCGGCCTCCGCCGTCTCTTCAGGTCGCTTGTGAAGGATACAAAATAAAACTCATCATCTTCTTCTGTAGAAGAGTCGTCTAGGCGCTCATAACGCCAATGCTGAGGCTTCGTAGATCATGATGATTAGGCGTCATCTAAGACCAGTTGCCTCACTGCCCCCGACAGCGTCCTCTTCCCGGACTGGTTTCTTCCACGGAATCCACCTCTGCAGATGCTGGCAAAATGATTCTGCACTCCACATTTCGAGCATGTCTTCCCTCGAGTGGGGAAACTCTCTGGGCCGTGTTTTTCATGTCCGCAATATCTGCATGACAATTGTCGTGGGGTTCTCGTTGGCCATCGCCCACGTCCACTTCGGCTAGAGTTACGGACGGCATCCACTCTCTCGTTCTTCACTGCCACTCCTGTGTCTGCATTGGGGTTAAGGGCAGCTTCCATTGCTGGAGGCCTGACATCTGATAACTCATGCGACTGCGCAAGAAGTAATATTTCTTCTAGTGTGATGCGGGATTGACGCAGTATCAGTGTCCTCAGTGGTTTTCTGCGGCATCCCTGTATCAGCTGCGCAGTGACTTCCTTCATTTGGACGTCTTCCGGGCACGTGCTGATCAATTCTCTCAAGCATGCGTGGAACGCATCCATCGTCTCTCCTTCCCTCTGCCTCGACTGCCTGAATTTGTAACATTCATAATGTGGCTTGAGCTGTGGGTCAAAATGCGCATTCAACGCTCGTACCGCGGCATCGTAATCATCGGCTTCTCCTGTGTTTGGGAGATGTGCAAAGAGCTTGTAGATCTCATCACCACCAAAATATAACAGCAGCGACCTTTTGACTTCATTGTCTTTCTCTCTCGTAGCAACGAAATAGTATTTTAACCGTCCTATCCAGACTGCCCATCTCGGAGCCGCTGTCGCCGGATCAATGAGCTCACTGAAAGGGGCAGTGCTTGTATCTGCGAGTGGGCCGACTGTTGTGTCGGGGGTCCAGCTTGTTGTACTGGGGGTGGTCCCTTCGGGGGTGGTCCTTGCTGTTGCCCTCCAGCTGCAGGGGCTGGTGGGTGTCCTTGCTGTTGTCCCCCAGCGGCTGCACCTGGTGGGTTCGACATGGTGGTGTGTGAACTTTCTTGTGGAATATACTTGCTGGTGCCACTGCTTGCTTGTTAAGCTTGTTTGTGCCAGTGCTTGTTTCCTTCTTTGTGCCTTGCGCCAATGCTTATTGATTTCTTGGTGCTTCTCATACACTTGTTTGTACCAATGATTTCTGTGTGCTTCTCATATATTTATTTGTGCCATTGCTTGTTTTTCTCTCTGCTTGTTTGAGGCAATGCTTGCTTTATTTTTCTAGGTGTTCTGTGCCAATGCCTGTTGATTTCTTGGAGCTTCGCTGTGTCTCTCTTTGTTTGCAGCTCTCGCACGCGTGGCTCTGAGCTTCTCCCCTGCTCCTCCGGTGATTTTCTGCCTCACGTCTATTCTAGGCCTTCGCACGCGTCTCTGCTGCTGGGGCAGGCCTCTCGGTTAGTGTGCATGCGCGCACCTCGTCATTCACCGGTCGGGCCTCCTCACGCTGGGCCCGTCTTCTTCGCTCGTGTCTTTTGGCGCTTCACCCGCTGGTTCCCTATGCAGCTCTTGCACACGCTGCTTACCGGCACTGGTCTTCGTTGCCTCAGGAACCGGCAGGGGTCAGTTGCTTGGCGGCCCCGCTATTCACCGGCCTTGCACACCGGTACGATTCTTCCTTTTTCTTAGCGTTTATTTTCGGTATCCCATCCTCGTCGCCAGTGTGGGGGTGGATACCCTGCAGGCATCCGGCAGCGGACAGGGGTTCAGATGGGGGCACTAGGGGGACATGAAAATAACGAACACCAACACTGTACTGCACTTAGTAGGACCGGAAGTCCCGAGCGACTCCGACCTACTTATTTATAGCGTGTCCAGAAGGTGATACACTGTTTGTGTGTGGTTCCGGGGCTCAGCCGAGACCCTCGGTACACTAGATCGCTATAGAACGCAGTTTTTAAACAAGCGCTTGTGTTTTCAGCCGATCCTCGATTAGTTTGCAGGTGTTGTGTTTTCAGCTGATCCTCATCAGTTTCGAAAGCAGTTTTTAAACAAGAACTTGTGATTTCAGCTGATCCTCATTTAGTTTGCAAGCAGTTTTTAACTGATCCTCACTAGTTTTGCCGTTTTATAGCGCAAACCCGACCCCGTAGTTGCAGAGGCATAACATAAGCACCAGTTACGTTACACAACGTCATATTCATTTTTAGGCATTGAGAGATTGAGTGATTTGCCGTGTGAGATTTATGTGCAAAAGGGAACTTGCATTTTATTTGCACAAATAATGGTAAAGCAGTGCTCTGGGTTGGAATAGCACTAGCTTCACGAGTGTGAGCCATTCCTGCTGAGATGGTATGCCTTCCAAAATGGTGGTTTGTTTTATTTTACAGTCAAAACAAGACTTCTATGGCTGAGAGACATCTGCACAACTAAACAAAGGCCTACTCTGGTGTGTGCTCACAAGGGCTTCACTAGGTGAAAACTGACTGTCATGCCTGTCTGTATGAGAACTTAAAGTCATGCTTTTATCTGTAGAAACAACAAGGCAGATCGCCCTCTATACTATAACTGTAAATCCAGTACTAATGCCAGAGATATGCCCCCTGTTTACATTTCACATTTTACCCTAATTTGCTTGTTTGTTGTTTTTATTTCTATGGTCAGGGTACCTGGAATTATACAGCAGGAGAGCTCTAAATTATCCTGCAAGAAAAGACAAAGATGTGGCATAATGCCACATTTTGTAACAGTATTACTTGATTATTTTGCCCTTTTTACACATTACACATGTTAATACTATCAGGGCAACTATTCACATCACTATTACTAACTAGTTTAACAAACAAATAAAGAAATAGGCAACAGAAAGATAACAAGTTAACCTTTGCGAAGGGCCCTCCATTGCGTGTAAACACAAGCTGCCATGGTTTTATTAACTTAAGCTACAAACAATGTTTTTTAAATATTTCAAGCCAACTGCATCATCTGGTAAGAAAGCTCAGAGGAAGGTACCTACAACTAAATGTGTTTATTCAGAAAGTGTGTGCTTCATATAGTAGTTGTAGTAGTAAAATACCTCTGCTGTTTAGCATGCTTCCTACTGTGGGTAAGGAGTGGGTCACAGGTTCAAATCCTATACCGTGCACAACTACCGTGTGCTTTGAAGTTGGCAATTTGTTTTGACAAAACGCATAAAATAAATTCTTTTAAACCATAACTTTTTTCACTTTCTCCATGCCCCCCCCCCTTCCCTTGGCATCGACTCAGGCAGCAAGAGACCCGGGCACCTACTCAGCCTTAGCGCAACACCACGTCAGCACCATCTCAGCATCAGAGCAGCACCATCTCCGCATCAGCACAGCACCACCTTAGCATCAGCGCAGTATCAACCACAGCACAGCACCAACTCAGCATCACTCACCACCACCTGAGCACCAGCACAGCACCACTACCTCAGCATAACACCTCATCATCACCTGAGCACCAGCGCAGCACCACCTCATCATCAGTGCATCACAATCAGCACAGCACCAACTCAACATCAGCGCAGCACCACCTCAGCATCAGCTCAGCACCAACTCAGTATTAGCTGCTTTTCTTCTCAATCTCCTTCCATGTGTCTCACACTGCTCTTCTCCTCCACACTCTCCATTCCTGTACCTCCTACTACTCTTCTCCCAACCTCCTTCCTTGTGCCTTGTGCTGCTCTTCTCCTCACTCCCCATCCTTGTGCTTCACAACACTCTTCTCCTCCTCACTTTCTGTTCGTGTACCTCCTACTACTCTTCTCCTCACTCTCCTTCATTGTGCCTCATATTGCTCTACTTCTCCTCACTCTCTTTTCTTGTGCCTCAAACGGCTCATCTCATCACTCTCCTTCCTTGTGCATCGCGCTGCAGTTCTCACTCTCCTTCCATGTGCCTCACACTGCTCTTCTCATCTATTTTCTAGCTTGTGCGTCACGCTGCTCCACAACTAACAATTCCAATCCAACCCACACAATTCCACTACATACCACACACATATGCTACATAACACATGAATCAAACAAATGCAAGACCGATTCCAATTACAATGCTTGTTTCTTTTGCCTGTGTGGGCATTTTCTTGTTGTTGGGTTTTAGTGTGTTTGAATTGTTGTCTATGATAGATGTATTGAACATGAAGGTGATGATATTGTAGTTGGTCCTGCTTATAGAGAAGTTGTCTTATGCTGTGGCCTGTCCCAAGGGGGCAAATATAATATCCAGAGTGTGCCAAGCAGAGGGAGTTGGGCCTGAAACAATTTGTTGGAGGTTGAAGGCGTTGAGGTTGGATGTGATAGCTGTGGTTAGATTTTGAAAGTGTGCATTGCTGGGTTGTAGTCTGCATATTAAGAGGAAAGTGTAAGTGATGATTGAATTGGGATGCCATCTTATCATCAAGGATTCCCAGCCGTCCATAGTGTGGTTTTTGATGTGTTTTATTTTAGGAGATTTTTTATGGATGAGATCTAGATCTCCTTCAATTTTGCCAATGTGATTTTTATGGGTGTGGCAAATTTGAGGTGGGAGATATTGTGACATGTGTGTACAATGTCTTCACTGAGCCATGTTTCTGTAATAAAGGTGAGATCTGCCACACCTGTTAAAATAAATGATGCCCCATAAACATGTTATTTTAAAAAAAAAGTGCAAACAAAAACTGACACATTGAGTACCACAGCGCAAAGGTTTCACTACCATAATAGAGTGAAATTGACTTGAGAAAACACTGCTGTAAGAGTACTCTTTGTTTGTTTATAACTACCATACATTAAAAACACAAAATGACATAGACCACACATTGTGGATCGGCTGACTATAGTATGCTATTTATTGCCATTTTTGAGAGTGGGTAGGGGAGTCATGACCCCTACTTGGGTTTCACATTTTGTCACTCATGGTCACTCCTCCCCCTCAGCAATGGTAATAAAGTGAAAATTACACACTGCACATATCTGCGTTTTCACATCTGTGAAAATATATACTCTCAGATGGATTTTCAAATCCAATGAGGCTATTAAGTGTGCCCTTTCCATAACATGAAACAGGTATCTCAAATTGTTTCTTCTCAGTATGAACTCATTTTGATCTAGGTGTATTATTTGTTTCAATATTGACAACAATAGATTGGTCCATATCTTTCTTAGCATCCTAAAGTCAACATTCTATAAGGAGAGGGTGGTAACAGCACACTCCCAAAGGGTCAGGTCACTGTTTTGGGAGGGCCACTATCAGTGCTTCTCTCATCGAATTCAGTAGTGTCCTATTCTGCTTTGCTGTATCATAAACTCTTAAGAGCCTGGGTGCAAGTTTCAACTTGTAAGTCACTTAAACCTTAACAGGGAACCCATCTGCCCATGGTACTTTAACTTTGGCCATCTGATATATCACCAGTTTAATCTCAGGGATCATTATTAATCCCTCAAGAGTATGGCCCTGCATTTGGGTAATTCTTAGCATGCCTGTGGTTTCTAGGTACCCCTGCAGAGAGGTCATATCAACCACATGAAGGGATATAAACAGAGTTTCGTAATGCTCTGGAAAGGTTTGATCAATGTATTTCTGGGTCTTAAACTATCTCCCTGTGGTCTACCGATAGCATCAATCGAAATTCTTGTGTTCTCTGCTTTTAATAACCATGCAAGCATCCTACTTACTCTGTTTCTATCTGCATGTTGGTGGGCAACACATTCTTCATAATCTACCCTTTTCCATCTATCTAGCAGGGTCATGTAGGTAACCTTTCCCTTTCTGAACTATGGGGCAATTCTCCTATTCTCTGTGGACGCAATTTCTAAGTTAAAGAGGCAGTATTTTGGGCCAGCTATTTCCATTATTGAGGTGAGCCTAGTGCCAAAAGTAGTTGTAATGCGTTGCCCCTGTTTAGCATCCTTAAAAGCTTCACAATCCACTGCATTACCTGTTGCCTTTTCATCATGTTCTGTGAAGTATTGAAGGATAGTCTCACTTTAAATGGTTCAGAATACCGTGTCTAAAAGCACCCCAATGCAGAGTCTGAATGCAGGAATCTTTGCTTGCACCCTACCCCAGGCCTTTGTCATTTGAAGGGGCCTTTAGTCAGACAAGGTTTGCTCTAAGTATTCAGAAAAGAGGGGGAGATTTTCTAAAAAAAGTCACACAGCGTTGCCCCCCGCGAGGCTGTGCTGCATTGTCCAACAGGGAGGGAGCAGGAGAGTGCCATATCTTCAAAGATCTGGCTCACTCCTTCCCTTTCCCTTGGGCCGGCACTGATTACAGCTGCCATGCACCATGCACACACCTTAGCGCCCGCGGCTCTAGGTTGTGTGCATGAGTGTAGCATAGGTGTTGTACAGGAAGGGCACCCTTCCTGTACAAAATACTATGCTAGGCACGTTGTAAAGATTTTCCAACTTTGCATGCGTGCTGCATAGTGCTGCGCGCAGGAAAAGTCAGAAAAGCACGGAGAAACAAAGCATTTCTCCTGTTAGTGCCTCCTTTGAAGGGGTGTCAACTTTTGGCGCAAAACCATGTTTACAAATCTTTATAAATATGGCATTGGTGGTTGCATTGGAACACCCATGTACCACCCATGTAACGCCTCTCCCCCCCTCCCCCCCCCCCGTGCAAATTAACACAAAGCAGTGCTTTGTGCGGTTTTGCGCTACTTAGAGAGTGCTTTCCGGTGCAAAGCAAGTTTTGCGCTGGTAAGTAAATAGCAACTAAAAACTTTTTCGCTGGTTAGCTTCACTTTTGTGACTCTAAACCAGCGCAAAAGGTTTGACAATCTCTCCCTTAGTATTTCCCCCTTCCGTCTTAGCATTGCACAAAAACAAGTCCATCCTGAAATGTAACTAATGAGAATTGAATATTCCTTTACATCGGAGTGCAACATTCTGCACATTCTCCTACCCACTGATTGAAATGTTTGTCACTTTGAGGTACCGTGCACTGGTAATTCTGGGGTTCATCTGTCTAATTCAATACTGTTCTCACAATTAAAATCCCAGCGAAATATATGGTGCCCTCACATTGTAAGTCCAAGAAAGGGTATACATGTAAACAATCTGATTAATATTTGAGCTATCAGTCACAATGGTTCACATCAAGTGCCCTCAACTTTTAGAACATAACTACCCTCTGGGTCAATTCACCTGTGCTGAAACACATAAACCACCTCAAGGAGATCCAAATAAGCATGCCCCTGGCGTATACAGAGCAGCTTATACCCATTTTTTCTTGGTCCATCTCAGATAATTTGTTAAGGTCAAGGGCTACTAAGTTTCTGACCTGTAGGTGTGTTATGCATGCATGTCTACACTTTAAGTATACATTCATTCTGTAGCGTTTCCTGGGTGTAGCGCTTCCCCATATGTTCCATGTTAATTTCCTATATTTTCTGGTGGTACATCTGCATGTCAGCCATACTCCCAAAGTACTTAGGGGCAGATTTATGTTAACTGCCGCATCCCCAGGGATGCGCCAGTTAATGTGCGCCACAGTGCGCCACAGCTCCGCCACCCATGGTGCGCCGCATTTACAATGCGGCGCACCATGGGGCAAAAACGGCACAGATGCGTGACGCATCTGTGCCGTAAAGGTGGCGCATTGCTGGAGTTGCGTCGCAAGCGCGACGCAGCTCCAGCAAGGCTCGGGGGTGCCCCATCTTCACAATGCTGCGTCAAGACCTACGCCTGCTTCAAGCAGGCGCAGGGTTTTGACGCAGCATTGGCCTGCAAGTGACTGAGTGAAATCTTATAGATTTCACTCAGCCACTTTTAGGAGGTGTTCCTGCGCAGGAACGCCCCCCCCCTGCGCAGGAACGCCTCCTTATGGCGCAGGGCTTTACAACGTGACGCATCTCCTAGATGCGTCACGTTGTAAATAGGGCGCATTGTTTGCGCCGCCGCTGCGTCAAATAAAGTGACGCAATTGCACCGCAAAGAGGCGCAACGGCCTCATAAATCTGCCCCTTAGTTTACCCAAATATTTGGTTTGATCGTTTGCATCCAATCCCACAATCCTGCTTTGTTGTGCTCTATGTACTAGTATATTTGCGAATCACTGCTATAACATCTTCGTTTGTCATAGGAGTTCGTTCAAGGTCACATCTGATTCCAGGGTCAGAGTTTCCAGAATCCATTTCTGATCCAAGAGATCTTGTTTTTCTGTAGGTGTGCCTTTTCTGGAACAATTGTGAAGGAAACCATCTGACCCTGCTTGTGCTCTCTCTCTCTACCTGCTTGTTATTTGGTGGGTTTGCCACATCTTTGTTTGTTATTGGGACTTTTGTTACCTTGGATAGTCCAGCCAACATCTGCTCCGGAACAGTTGGACCCTGCGTCTCAAGTCATGCCCAGACGTCTGGTGCCAACAAAAAGACACAACTTTTGTCTTCATTGATAACTCTGGATTTGGGGGTATGTACATAATTGAATAGCGCAGATCCAGATGGCACAGGTGTTTTTTACTTGAAAAAAACAGTATTTATAATTCTGAATGTTGCTAGTGAAGTCAGGGAATATACTGACTTTTCTGTCATTCACAGTCCATGCCCCTTTGTTCCTTGAGACTTGTAGGATGTGGTCTCTGTCCCGATAATTAAATAGATCTGTTACCCAGCCACGGCCCGTGGAGGGAGTTTCGGTGGGGCGGAGAGGCGGGCGGGGGAGGGGCTTGCTAAAAACTGGAGTATGGATAATTGAAGGTAAGTAAATGCGCAAATGCGATGCAGGGTTTGCTACGAAATTCGTTTTATTTATTAAATTGTTTACTTACCTTCAATTATCCATACTCCAGTTTTTAGCACCCCCCACAATGCCCCTCCCCCGCCCGCCTCTCCGCCCCACCGAAACTCCCTCCACGGGCCGTGGCTGCTGTTACTGCTGGTCCTGGCAGTCCCCTGGCAATGGAGTGCAACCTAGTCCAGGATGGGCTGGGTGCTAGCAATACACTAAAGCACTACACTGAACACAACTTTACCCTAGTGTTCAATAACCACATTCTTTTGCACTATTCAGTATAGGGGTGGGCACAGTGCATGCCTTAGGATATCTTCTGCCCCGGAGCCTGCAGTGTAAGGCAGAAGGTTGGTGGAGGCACGACATCTGGGAGCGGTACACAGCCTGATGACAAATCTTGGCTTACATAGTTAAGGGCTGTGTGCGGCCTGTTGTGAAGCGAGGACTTTGGCACAATGCGCGGGTAGGAGTGAAGCCTATCGCCCAGCTTCTGGGGTGCACAGTCATGCTCAGTACTCTCTTATTATGTCCAGGCCAAAATAGTCATTACAAATTCCCCCTATAAATTGTTATAGGGAAGGTATGTTGTTTTACACAGAGAGAAACATAACATTTAAAATTCCCTTACACAATTGCAGCTTAAAAGACAGCATAGATCCTTAGCTCACTAGGAAATGCTGCAGGCCTAGAAACAAATAGGACATGTTACAACGCAAACATTTACAATGCATGCTTTTATAACTTGGTTTTTACATCGCAATGTCCATTACAACGCGTGATTTTACAACTCATGCCATGACAAGGCATTTTTAGAAACTACATTTACAATACATTCCATTACAACACATACCATTACAATGCAAAACACTTTTAGGGTAACAGTGGGGTACGTTTTGGATAGTGTAGGGGTAAAATGACTATTCCCACTCCAGTGAGTGCAATAATAGGGTAAGTGTTGGATAGTGTAGGGGTAAAAATTACTATTCCCACTCCAGTGAGTGCAACAGCAGGGTAAGTGTTGGCAGGGTTCGATTCCCGGCGCGGCAGGTTTCTGGACCAGGGTCAGCGGACTCGATAATTCTCTCGCCTCGGTGCCCACTCTGATCAGCGATCACACTCGGCAACTCTGGGCATTAGCTTGCCTCATCTTCACTAACGGCCCCACCAGACCGCCGGGGATGCCTGGTCTCACCCTGGAGATACCCATTAAGGGACCATCTCTCAGGGAAGCCAGGAAGGGTTTCGCAGCGGTCGAAGCGCCTTGGGACCCTACGGGTAAGTAGTGCGCTATATAAATGCCTATACATTTACATAGAATCAAAAGAGGGCCTTGACTCAATACTCAGTAAGGCTGAGTCCAACTAGTACTAATAACCAACACAAAAGCCAAAACTGGGGTTGTAATAATAAACAGAAATGATTTCACAAAAGGTTGTTTTGATTGAATCACACAACAACCGGTTAACTTGTTGAACCGAGCAATTTAATTTTTTGCAAACGGTCTTGTTTTCTTAATTTAACACATTATTCCTTGTGCATGGAAAATACAAAATATACAATGCAAAACATTTTAAATACAATATCTACAAACATATAAATGCAACAGTTCAGACACACTTGGCCATCCATTCATACATAGACAAAACAAGCAATAATACAACAAAAACACTATGTCCAGGCGACTGACACAAAAATCAATAGAGAATGATTATTTTGATATTTCACAATGTCGTTATAATTGTCATGAGGTCCCTCATGAAACCAGATAGATGAAAACTCTATTCCAATTTGATTTAGTAGCCAGAAGCGGGACAGAAAAGCTGGTCGACGCGTTTCAAACCCCTAAGAGTGAATGGGGTTCTCCTCAGGACCGGGGATGGTTCTGAAATGTTAAGAATAACTAGTTTTAGCAAGATGGTATGGAGAGATTCTGTTTATTATTACAACCCCAGTTTTGGCTTTTGTGTTGGTTATTTATACATTTACATATACATTTACATACTGTAGGGGTAAAAATTACTATTCCCATGTACCCCCAAACCCATACCCACCCTAAAACTAAACAAATGCCATTACTTACCTTATAATGCGTTGTAATGGCATGCGTTGTAATGGTATGCATTGTAATTGAATGCGTTGTAGTGACATGCGTTGTAATGCCTGCGTTGTAATGGCATGCGATGTAAATGCAGTTGAGTTGTAACACACGTGTTTTTAAAGGTAGTGTGTTGTGAGGACAGCCTTGTAATGGTTGTCTCCCCCTATAAACAACTGTCAGTCCAAAATGTATAGAATTAGAACACCCCTTATTCTCTAAGCATATTAATATCCATAAGGGAGACACAAATTACACCAGGAAAGGACATTAAAAAAATGAATGCACTGTAAATGAAGATTAAGTTCTTTACTTTGAAGAGATAATGACATTTTTAAATAGCCAAACATATTTTCAGCTGAGAGGACATTATAACTTATTTTCTCAACTTATTTTGCAAATTTCTGTGTTTTTAGATTTGGTATTGTAATCATAACAGATTAAATTAATACTTTTAGAGAAATTCACACATGAAATTGAACTGTTTGTGCGAGTGGTGATGTGGGAGTCAATGTTGTTGAGTCATGTGAATATGCTGGTATGTGTGTTGTCCTTAGATTGCTATGTGAGTGCTGCATGCTCACCCTTCATATTTTGGAGGGCTCTGTAGGACAAGATGATTATTCTTTTTGAGTTCACACCTCCTGCACAGATAGTGATTTTAGAGAGGAGAAAGGAGTAGAGTTTAAGTTGAAGTGAAGAAAGGATTGAAATTCTGTATTGTATTGAGATGCATAATTTTATAGTGCTTGAGATGCAGAATTGATATAGTGCTCTATACCCTATGAGAGTTGTGGAATCACATTTCCGGATAGATAGTATGCTAAACAGTTGAGTAGTGCATGGTTGGCAGACTGCTGCATTTGTTGGGTTCCAGTATGGGAAGTGCTTTGCTGCCTTCTGCTACTGACCAGCGAGAAATCCTGTCTTTGGGTGCCATATGTAGAATTGAGATGAAGGAGGTGGTGAGAAAGATAGATCAATCAATCAATTAAGTGTCTGTTAACGTGTGACTACTCACTGGTGAGGGTCTCAAGGCGCTGGGGAAGGTGGGCACTACTGCTCCGTCAAGGGCACTGCGATTCAGTCGAACAGCCAGATCTTGTGCTCCTTCCTGAATTGAGGCAGTGACGATGATTGCCTGAAGTGGAGAAGCAGGGTGTTCCAGGTCTTTGCTGTGAGGTAGGTGAAGGATGTTCCTCCAGACGTTGTCTTGTAGATACATGGGACATGGCCATGGCCACTTGTGCACAAACCATAATTATAGCTAAGACTAGAACATGTAACCAGCTACATAGGACTGGGCTCACAGAGGAACAGTGGGGTGCTGTGTGTTTATACACCCCAAAAATGGATGTCATTAGAGAAGACCATTAAATCCATGTGGTGACATGCGCAAGGCAGAGATGTTGTTAAGTGAGTAAAATGATACTAAATGAGCAAGAATTGGACTTGGTACCCTGGGCAGTAGCTATTTTCAGAAAACAATGGTTAACTGAGGCCAATAGGTCTCGGAGTGTTTTAGAAAAAAACACAGTACATCCTATATATTTTTAGTATCCAACATTATACAGTGTACCAAAGGTAAGTATAGAGCAGGACACTTTTTAGCATTGTGATGCCATTAATTTATTCACAGATGAGTGAAAAAAACGTGCTGCGGGAGTGAAATTAAAACATGCATCAATTTAAGCAACAAGAGGCTAAAGTCTTTTCAGGCAATTTGTTATATAATAAAATAAAGAGTTAGATTGTTCTGTGGTCGACAGCATTTCAAACTCATGTTCTAGAGATCATCATCAGGACAGGTGTGTTAATACCTAATATCTACATGTTAAAAACCAACAATGTGGCAGTTAGACTATAAAAGTAGATTTTGCCACAGGGCTAGTGAGCCCTGGGTAGGGTTTATCGATTAGCAATGAGTTTCCTAGGTTGACAAATCTTGCTTCAAGGACTGCAAACCCAGTTCTAGAGACCCCCAGAAAGAAAGATTGGGTGCAGGGCCTAGTCTACAGCCAAACCCTAAAGACAAAACGGCAATGCACAGCAGAGGTTGTCCATCCATGGTCATTTGTTGTCTCCTTATGCTGAGGGCTCAAGGCTAGACATTTCAGCCAACCCCTGCGCTTAGTCAAGCTCTGTGCCCAGTCTTCGCTGTGTGTGGCCAAAGTCTGTGTGCAGTGGTCTTTGACCCTTATGGCTAATTGCGCATAGAACTTAGCAGAGTAAGTTCATGACAACATTTTTAAACATTGCACAAGAAGTTCAAGTCATCCGGTACAAAAAAAGAATAAAAGGCCAAAAAAGATTATAAACAAAGACTCATTTCTTTTTAATTAGGGTCAGTTTAAGAACCTAAACAAAATTGCTATTGATAAATAAATTAAAAGATATGTGCACTATGCATTGGCCAGCCACTTCTGCTTCTGCACACAGCCTGAGACCAGGCTCTCTGAGGTTGGCTACCCATTGCAGGAAGAGTGCAGGGCCTTGCAGGAGGTCAGACTCTGCGGCCAATATACGCTGCACATGGCCAAAGGTTTGGTCTTACATAGTAGGATAGATGTAAGGATCAGTTCAGTGGGTTGGATGATCACAAAATCCAGAAATCCAAAAAGAAACAAATGTTGAAGTCATGCTTAGCTTTGTTTGTAAGATCTTAAAGTATGCTTAAACAAACTCACTGAAAGCACAGTTAATGTGCAATTATGGGCACCCAACAAAACCTAAACCACTGAAATCCATGTCCCTGTCACATGACATCACTCATGATATGTTAAAAAATGTTCAATTACATCATTCATGACATCACAGAGGACATGCCAAATAACATTATTGGTGATATCACACATTCACACACTTACTACTACATTGCAAAGGTCACACACAAGTTTATTACTACAACGCACCCAAAGTGACATGAGGAAAAATACTTATTATGGCCTCACGGATTGTATGTAACAATAACTTTACTCTTATGCAAATCCATATGAAAAAATGCACGGCATAAATCATATACACAGATGTACAGAGTATAATATGCTATTCATTACCATTGTTGAAGGGGGCATTAGGGCTGATGTATGTTTGTCTTAAGTGAAACATGGCCCCTTTCCACAGTCAACAATGGTAATAAATAGCATATTATATTGTACACATCTGTAAATACTATATATTTTTCCTCGACAGTAAAAGTAAAGGTAGCTTGGTTGTAGATTATTTTGAACTAATAAGCACAGAATCAGTCCTGGATTACTGTACTAGAACTCATATGACCCTGGAAAACAGTAATCATACAGTCACATCACAGAAGAAAACGTGCTCACCATGCCCACGAGGCCTGGTTATCCTCATTTTATCTTGGTGTACAGATATAATCCCTCCTACTCTGTTAATGAGTCAATACATTTTGTATAACTACTGCACAGGAGATACCAGCATAGCATAATATAAACAGGCAGTTCCTCACCTTTCATGAGTCATGACCACCACCCCAAGGCAACAATGGAAATAAATTACATATTACACCCTACCTCTCTATATTTGTACTTATATCGGTGTGTGTTTCATTTTTTAAGCCCTCATCTAGGCTTCCTAGCCCATGTCAAGCCTCTTAGAAACGTGTTGTATTTATGTGTGGTTCTCTTTTGTATGTTTTCACATTTGAGTTCATTCTCATATTTTATGGGGGATATTTAAAAGGGGTTTCGGTTGCCCTTGTGCCACGCAAGGAGACGCAAGGTTGACGCATAACCTAAATGAGATATATTAAGCCACACAAGGTCACCTTGTGAGGTCCTGCGTGGCTTGAAAAATTTAGAGAAACGCAATGCAGCACAAAAAAACGGCCTTGTGTTACTCTGCATCAGGGAGGCGCTCCGTGGGTAGAGTGTGTGTGTTCCCGTGCTTCCACCTATGGATTCTGACACATTCCCAGATGTATCAACAATGGTAGACCTGGGAATGCATCAGAATTCCTCAAGCCTCCCCACCAGTGGCACAACGAGGAGAAGTATCTTTATTTCTCATTGTTGTTTCCTCTTTCTAGGTGTGCTGAATTCTAGAAAGAGAATGCCTTTAGGAATTGATTTTGTGCAGAAACGTGTTCAAGAACAATCCTGTCTGCAATGCAGGCACTCTTTCAACATGATGCAAGGGTGCCTGCGTTGGCACTAGGCAGCCAAAAGTGCGCCTGCAATAGGAAAGGACAGGAATGCACCATATAATGGTAAATTCAGTGTATTCCTGCCATTTCTTTTTCACGCAACGCAGCAAGGTGGCTTGCTGCATTGCGTGAAGTTTTATAAATATGGGCAATATTTTATGTCCTTGTGCGTTGTCTGTTTGTTTGAGTGCCTTCCTGTGCCTGTGCCTTTGTTTATGTATGTACATGTATGTGCATATGTGTGTGTGCATGCATGTGTGTTTGTGTGTGTGGCTGTGTGAGTACACCAAGCCTTACGTTATTTGTCTGAATATGCTAACCCCCTCCCAAAACCTACTTTGAGTTTGTTATTTGGTTTTTTCGCAACAATGTTAACACGGTCTAATTCTGCCATTAAATTAACTCTCACACTTGCTGCTAACGTTTTCAAATCTAATCTAAAACACACTGAGAGCTCGAGACCTGCCAAAGCGTTTTCAGAGCCGTGTGGGCATGAATGACACCGCAGCAGGTGCAGGCTTTGCTATTCATATGCCTCACAGTGGCATTGGAGAAGTACTGAGCCAAAACATTTGGCCTAATTTTGCCACAGTAATTGGTATCTTTAACCTTGACATGTGGCATTGTGTTTGAAGTGTTATTTTTTGTTAGTTCCTTTAGAAAAACGTAGTTATTAAATGGTTAAACATTGGAATTTGTTTCAGTAATGAACCATTAAACCACATTCTGTCCATGATTTTTTTACATTTTATTATGGTTGGTTGATGCAGGCAATACTCAGTTTCAGAATCAGAAAGGTGCAATTCATTCTTACAACTACATATGCACAGTAAATGCCACACCATTCATTCTTGGATGAGTGGCATGTACAAATGTGTTTAATGAATTGCAGAGAATAATCTCAAATTTGTACTTAATATAAAATATTAGCCCAATGTTAAAAAAACACAAAAGTAAACATGTGTGCTGTTATGAAATCTGACACATGAAATTTAAGGAGATAAATGAGCAACTGAACACAAACACCCACCAATACCCTTTTCTTTTGTCTTTCGATATGGTTGAGTGAAATAGTTTTTTAACCTTGTTAGTGTTTACTGATGTCTGCTAGTGTGCACACACTAAATTGTTCTATTAACGAAGCGTGCCACACAGCTAAAAGTAAGGAGAATCGCAAATATTGCTCCTACTGCCTAAATTGGTCATATAATTGGAAGGGACCCCGGGGAACACTGGCCAGCTTCTTGAAAATGAAACCCTATTACAGGCTGATCCCCGAACAAAGATGCCTTTTTCTGGAGCTCACTCTCCCCTATAATCCGCACATCTCAATTTGTCCCTGGCGGATACATATGTGCTCAGGCATGCTAAGAAGCATTTCCAACTAAAGACGCTTTAATTGGTGGGATTGCCAGGGCGTGCTGTTGCCTGGATCAACAAAAGTGCAATGTGTTCGAACGCAGATAGATATTATTCGACTTATTCGAGCCCAGAAATCGCAGATGATCTATTTATTTACTTTATTTGTGCATTTGTTAAATGTGTTTCTCATGTGCAGACCCGACAGGATAGGCAGTGGAAAGCTTTAAAGAGTCAACAGAATTAGGCACAATTTAAAAAAATCTATTTCTCCCTACAAGTTTACTTAATTTCCTTCTATAATAGAATACCTAATTTTTAGATTACTTTTAATGACTTATTGGGTTCTTTAAATATAAGTGAGAGAGGCCCAATGCCCTGCCCGGGCAGCAGGGGGCTTACGTTCTGGATCGATTTAGAAACGATTTAGAAACCCTGCCTTTGGCAATCACTAAAACACTCAGGGGCATATGTACAAGAACCAGCGAAAAATATGGCTAACGTTAGTTAGCGCCAACATTTTTATTGCTGCGCACCCCCCGCAAACTATCGCCACGTTAGAGACGTATGTACAAGCTGACACTACGTGGTGGTTATCTAAGCTGAAAATGTCCACGTTAAAAACACCGTCAGAGTGATAAAAATCTTGCCGCTAACATGAAAAAAGTAGCGGCAGGCCAGTCAGCAACCAGAAGCTGCATGCAAATTAGCGTAACACCACTTTTTTCCATGTTAGGCCTGAAAAGCAACTACAAAATGCCCGCAAAGAACTCAAACCGTGAAAAAAGAAGAAAAGAACCATGGATGAAGCTGGACCCAGTACTGCAGGAGAAAACAACCCCCCAAACAGCCAGGAGGATCAGCCAGAGAGCCAGGAGAAGCGCAAGGAGAAGAGCAAGCGGAAAACCAGGTTCAGCCAGCAGGAAAACCAGGTCCTGATTGCGGAGGTGACAGAAAAACAACAACAGCTATTCGTCAGCTCCACTGTGTCATTGGGGACTAAGAATGCAATATGGCAGTCCATCGCAGCCAAGGTGAATGCTGTCGGAGAGATGAGGAGTACAGTGAATGAATGCAAGAAGTGCTGGCATGGACCAAGGAGAAACTGGCGACCAATCGCAATGCAGCACTACAGATCGGAGGTCGTAGTCCAGCACCACAGGACGAGCTGGATGCCTTGGAGGAACAGGTGTCCGCAGTCATCTGCGAGGAGTGGGTGGTTGGAGTCCAGGGACAGGACACTGCTGAACAGGACCAGCAACATCAGCAACACAGTGAGTAACAAACAGGAACTGGAGGGACGGGGTGGATGTACCCAATGTCACTCATGCACAATTAAATATCCACCAGTGCAATCCACAATGACTGCAGATCTTGTCACATATACACTTGTCCCTGGGTGTAGAGACACATATCACCCTAGTCAACATATATATTGCGAGACACATATTTGTGGGGTCATACACTTGGAAATATGCACAGAAAAGTCATTCTAAACATAGCCAAAGATCCATATCAGACCACAACATAAGGGCAACAGGAAAGAGCTAAGTGGTACATAGCTTGGAGATGCAGCAGGCTGCAAAATGTCCCCCTTGCCTCAACACCACGCACATACAATTGTCTGCACAAGGCTGCATCTCTTTGATGACAAAATGAGGATTTCCTGTGAATGTGACAGATGATGTGCAAACGTGAGCATGCCCCCACCAATGTCAGCACACATGCACCATTGTGCATGTCTGTCTGAGTTGTGTGTATGTGCAGTAAGGTCCCCTTTCATGCAAATAGACAATCTGAAAATCAACTCAGACACCCTTGCACAATGGTGCATGTGTGCTGACATCGGTGGGGGCATCCATATTGAGATGGATCCGGAATTCATTGTTAACGATAAAAGAAGTTAATCCTTGGTTAACTTATTTTTAAAGAATTTTTGCTGGTAACAGCAGACGGGCAATAGGACGATAGTTGCCTGGGTCTGCTTTATCCAAGTTGTCTTTTATTAATAGTGCAAGATTTGAGGTATTTTTCAATTTTTTAGGGAAGATGCCAGTTTTAATCATGGGTGGGTGTAGTAGGCATATCGGGGCTACCTGGAGTGCCACGGAGATGGAACCAATCTCCGCACATTTCACGTAGGTCCGCTACGCGCCTTCCGCCCGCACGATTAAAATGTTAATAAAGTACAATTGAAAACACCTTATCTTATGGGCGGTGTCCCCGGGCTTCCCTCTTCCTCCATCGCGCCTTCTTCTTAAAAACTACACATACACGTGCGCCCGCTCATTCCTCACAATAAGAAGTCACTATGAGGAAGAGGGAAGCCCGGGGACGCCGCTGATAAGGTAACATGTTTAAATTGTTCTTTTTTAACATTTTAATAATGTGGGCGGGAGGCGGGTGGGAGGCCAACTCTGCTCCGCCGCGAGTTTGCGGAGATTTGCCTGCTCCACCTACTTCACGGAACGCGGATCAGGCAAAATTTTGCACATTCCGTGGGCGGAACGAAGTTGTCCGCCCACCCCTAGTTTTAATAACAAGGTATCTAAGACATTTATAATGAGATGCGGGCAAGGGACCACGAGACCAAAATATATATTTGTGGATCACCAGAAGCTAGTCTCAACCAAAAGGTACTCATACCTTGGAGTACATTTTAATCACAATGACTCATGGGCTCAAAACATAACTATGAACAAATTGTTGTTCATATTGTCAGCCACCGCCCTTGCTAATTTCTCAAAAAAAGTAGGAAGGAAACCTCCAGAGGAGCTCCTACAAATATATAAAGGAAGATGCACTACTTCTGTTATGTATGGAGCAGGGGTGTGGGGCCTAGCTAACACTATGCTGCTGCAACAAATCGAAAACTCATTTTTAAGATTTATTTTATCAGTCCCACCAAGTACTTCCTCTTGTGTTTGCTATGAGGAGCTGGGTCTCCCTTTTATTTCTGACCTAATTAAAATAGAACTGAAACTGTTGTGCCACAGTATCTGGTGAAAGGAAAAGAAACAGCTAAATAGGAAGATTCTGCAGGACTGTCTTAAATTAGATGGGTCTTTAAGATTCCTTGGGTCAAGTTTGTGCGTGATTTTATGACTGATTTAGGTCACCCACAATACTTTACCGACCCCACGACCCAGCAGTCAATCCATAGAAAAACCCTTAAAAAGGAGGGTTTATGCTTTTTGGAAACTGTCAGGAGAACTCTTACCCCCAAATGCATCAAGAACCCATTTTGCTATTCCTTAATAGTGAAAAATAACGATTCGCTATTAAGAAATATCAAAATGCAATGCATGAATAAATCACTAAAAAAATTGCGATTTCTTAAAATTCCTTAATTGCGAGTCGCAAATTGCGAGTCGCAATTAAGGAATGCCTCCCCATTCATTCCTATGGGCCTAGAGGCCCATAGGAATGAATGGGAAGACATTCTCAATTTGCGAATCGCAATTAGCGAATCGCAAATTGAGAATGCGATTTCAAGGTTGAAGGGGTGTCCAAAGGACACCCTGTTGCACCCCCTGAAATTGATCTGTGCACATATGTTGCGCACACACATGCCCTTAGGGCATATGTGAGCGCAATATGAAACTTTGAAAAATGCACTCAAGTGCATTTTTCAAGGTTTTTGCAAATTACCATGAAGTTCAAATTCATGGTAATTTGCGAGCCCTATTAGCGAAATGGCTATTTTTTTAAACTTTAATGCATTGCATTTAAGGAATCTCAATTTGAGATTCCTTAAATGCAAGTAATCGCAATTTCGCGATTTCTTAATTTGCGATTTTTGCATTTGGGATGATGCATCCCAAATGCAAAAATACCGGTCGCAAAGGGGCATATTCTGAGAATCTGCCCCTTTGCGAGTGGATTTTACCTTGATGCATCTATGCCCATAAGCCTAGTGTTAGTCAACACCAATTACTATTAACTACATTAAGAATGGAGCCATAATTGTCATTTGCGACAGGTAACTATGATAGAATGTTATTGACTAGGTTTAGGCTTAATACCATCCTCAGACTAGTGACTCTGCCTAAAATGAAAGACTGGACGCAACAGTTACCACTGTGCCCTTGGGACCACCTATTCCATCTGTCCACTATACATCTAGTCCTTTTTTATAAATTTTACTTAGAGCTAAGGAAAGTGTGGTTAATCCCACTTTTAGAATCTCAAGGGCTGAGGCAATGTTGCCCTGCTTTAATAAAACTGCAGTTCCTGGAGAATGAACATGTATCATGGAGGGTAGCCATGTTTTTAAAGAGAGTGTTTCAATAATGAAAAAGTTGTATTAATAATGAATTTCTAGCATAAACGAACGACCTCTGTATATTTGTATGTTTTTTTAATTAATGAAATGTGTATGTATTTTAAAATGATCAAACTGTACTGTTTATTGTGTTTTATAATTCATGGATTTTATTGGTGAATGTATTATTTTAATGTTTTTTTTGATTGTTAAAATAACATGCTAATAAAACTTTCCTTGAGTTGAGTTGGGAATAGCAAGGTTAAAAAACTCAGTGAGACAGCTGGCTATTTGCTCAATTGCAGAGAGAATGATCTTAGGAGGACAGGGGTCCAGTGGTGAGCAAGATTTTGATGATAAAAAGAAATTTATTGACCTGCTCATGCTTTATAGGTGGAAACTCAGAGAGATAAGCAGAGTCAGGGCTGCTGGAGTTCTTAGAAACATAGAAATCCAGACTTCCTGCATCATGAGTTGGAACCGGCGTAAATTTATCATAGATACAGCGAACCTTACTACAGAAGGTGGAAGCCAAGGTATCACAGGAGGCCTGATCCGGTGTGTTATCCTTTTGGACTTGCACTTGGCTGAGTTTTTGGACTGTGGCAAACAGTTCTTTAGAATTATCCTTGGCATTTTCAAACTTTTCTGAAAAGTACTTAATTTTTGCGCTATTGATCATTCGTTTGTACTGGGTTAAAAACTCCTTATAGCGTTCTTTTTCTTTTGGGTCATAATTAAGTCTCTAGCGCCTTTCTTGCCTGCAGCACTGTCTTTTAAGAAGCCTTGGCTATCCTGAGAACTAGGGTTCGATAGATGTTGTCCTGGTAGTTTTCCACTCTGTTTAGGAACTGTGTCAAGAACTACCGAACTAATCCAATTGTGGAATTCTAGAGCTGCTCTCTCTGGATCTGGGGATAGGAAAGGTCTGCTCAGGCTAAGTTGAGAATTAAACTCATTTTTGTCCAGGCAGTGCCATTGGAAGCGCCTGTGGCTTTTAATAAATGACTGCCTATTTTCAGCCGTGGAAGGCAGTGTGAGAGTTAGCATAACTGCTGCTTGGATTGACCACAGTAGTTGGAGGATACTTTTAAATTTCAGAAGCGGACAATCAGAGAAAACAGCATCAAGCAGATGTCCAGCTCTATGAGTAGGAACTTCAATCAGCTATGCTAAGCCTACACTGGCTAGAAGGTCTGTAAGGACCAATGAATCCTTACCATATAATTTATCTGAGTGAAAGTTTAGGTCACCGAGAATGGTATAGTCCTGGAAACTGACTTTGTGTTCAAGTAGCTGACCCATGTTTTGTAAAAAGTTTATACATGGTCCAGGGGGGCAGTAGATTAACATTCCATTAAAAGAATACTTATGATTAATACCTAATAGAAATTAAAGCACTTCACAACTCGCGCCATTGGCAATCTTGTTAAAGGAGGCTTTTATATATTTCCTATAGACAATGGCCAGCCCTCCCCCTTTTTTGCCTTTGCGATCTTTCCTGATGATGGAGAAACCTGGCGGAGAAGCTACCACCATGTCTGGACCTGAAGACTCATCTGCCCAAGTTTCTACTATGAACACCATATCTAGCTTCTGATCTACAACAAAATCCGCAAATTAAAATTTTTGTTTGACAAGCGAGCGTGCGTAAAATAAGAGCGCACTGAAGCCTTGCCTGTGCCTTATGAGGGGACTGATTTGTGCAATTTTGAAGTTCGTAAGCTGTAAATTACATTTGTGACAAATCTGTGGAACTGAATTATTCACACATTTAAGGACTGGACCTAAGCAGCCCGGTGTAGTGTTAGAAAGAGCCAGCAGCCAGTCATGACATTACCTGTACATACTTCCTTGGAGAGTCTTTAACAAATCCAACAGTGTGGCTGGTGCTGAGTGTGGGCCGAGTGCAGACTGGCGCAGATGGGCTTGCCTTTGGCGCGCCTTTGCTGCGCACGTCTGCGGCGCATCCTATCAGGGCAGATTATGTAGTGAGGCAGGCTGTAACAGTGTGAGCAGCTTGACCGCCAACCGCCCAAAATAGCAGCCGTCAATACTACTGACCCCTCTTTCTGCCCGCCTCTCTCCACACAAATGGCAGCAATACACCGCGGTGGACCGGAGAGCTGCGGCAATACAGTGAAGGTAGAAAAGTTTTAAAAAAATAGGATAAAATGCCAAACTAAAAACTACAGTCTAAAAACCACGAAATTAGCAGCAGTGTAGTAGTGCAAATGTACAAATGAGCAGGACTATGCACATAGAACAAATAAATTAAAATATCAGTAGCACCTTTAAAATCGCTGGAGATGCGGGCAACCAAAGGGAATTTAGGTCATTAGTGTGGGTTCCACGTCAGGGCCGATTATACAGTGAGGCAGGCCCTAACAGTGTGAGCAGCTAGACCCCCAACTGCCCAAAATGGTGGCCGTCGATACTGCTGACCCCTCTTCCCGCCCGACTCTCTCAAAATAATCGGCAGCAATGCACCGCGGTGGGCTGGAGAGCGGCGGCAATACAGTGAAGGTAGAAAAGTTTAAAAAAAGGATAAAATGCCAAACTAAAAACTACAGACTGAAAACCACGAAATTAGCAGCAGCGTAGTAGTCCAAATGTGCAAATGAACAAGGCTATGACCATAGAACAAATTAAAATATCAGGAGCACCTTTAAAATAGCTGGAGATGCGGGCACCCAAAGGGACTTTAGGTCATTGAAGTGGGGAAGTTTCATCTCTTCATTTGTTAAAAATGCTTTGTCACATGTAGCACATTGATATGGTTTCTCTTTGGTGTGGGCATTTTGATGTTGTGTTAGATGGGACTTTATAATAAATGCCTTCTCACATTCTTTACATTCATATGGTTTCTCCCCTGTGTGGATTGTATGATGTACTATTAACCTTTGCTGTGTAATAAATGCCTTGTCGCATTCAGTACATTCATAAGGTCTCTCCCCAGTGTGGACTTTCTGATGTTGTTTAAGGTTTCCATGGGTAATAAATGCCTTGTAACATTCAGTACATTCATATGGTTTTTCTCCTGTGTGAATTTTCTGGTGGTTTATTAAGTTTTGCTTTTCCATAAATGCTTTGCCACATTCAGTGCATTTATATGGTTTCTCACCCGTGTGGGTGTTCTGATGTTTCGTTAGGTTTCCATTGGTAATAAATGCCTTTTCATAATCAGTGATATGACCATTCAGGCATAGAAGTCTCCAATAATGTCTGTGCGGTGAGTCCATCCAAATGTACACCGAATTACACATTATAAATGTTCATGTTAAACTGTGTCACAAATATGTAATAAGATGACTGGCCATGTGAGATGTACAGACCCTCATTGATCGAATATGAACTACTAGCAGTATCCCAACATTGCCCTCCATACATGATGGCAATAGGCCTGTGTGGAAATAGGTCCAAATATGTTGCATGCCACAAGGGGTGTCTCCCTTTAGCAATGATAACACATCTCACTTGGCAGATCTACTCATACACT
This sequence comes from Lissotriton vulgaris, assembly GCF_964263255.1. Classification (NCBI taxonomy): domain Eukaryota; kingdom Metazoa; phylum Chordata; class Amphibia; order Caudata; family Salamandridae; genus Lissotriton; species Lissotriton vulgaris. Next base: position 443,784,692 of record NC_141697.1, on the reverse strand, counting down.
AAGGGGTCGACAAAGCTTGATTTGATGGGGTCATTGCATGTCACATTCCAAGAGAGAGCACACCACATGCACATAGTTGTTGATTCAACATGGAACATATTGCCCACCTGTTATTGGAATTACAATGTCTGCTTCAGTGAAGCTGTGTTGGCAATAGGGACTTAGCCTTAAGTGCAACTCCACTGTCAGACACTTGCCTTGACTTAGCAATGCCTTTGAAACAAGCAACCATCTCATGCTGTACTCACTGTGAAAGGAGAGGGCAATGTGTACAGGAATGTGTAGTGCAAAGCACTTAGCATACTGTCAGACTCTGTATCACCATTTCCAGGATGGCATCACTATGAGGCAATGACAAAAGTAACAGCATGTAAAAGTGGGTATGACACCGGCCCTACAGGGACCAATGCTACATTTCCCCTCCTGTTTGCTGCAGAACTGTGTTTGGCCTTGGGCCATGCACAGTAGACCAGCTAATTTACAATATTGTGCATGGGCAGGCGGGTAAACCCCGTGCCACAGAAACAACCAATGTCCATAATGAAGACACACTTGCAATATGCAGCAAATGTGCCTCTGTCTGCAAATGTTAGATGAACTCAGCACCAGGCTCTTGGGAAAATAAAGGTGTGGATATAATCTGTTGTACACAGTCCAGACATCCATCAACATGATGGACAAGATTTGCAGTATCAATGTCTGTTCAAGGCCATGTTCCAGCAATGTGTTGCAGATGTGCATCAATGTGCATTCCAACTCTGTGAGTTACACATGAGATGTTCAACTGTACAAAAGAGTGTCCCTAGCCTAGGCCATGACTCCAACTTGCCACACTGAAATGAATGCAAGTTCACTGTGCTCAAATCAAAAGGGTGCTGACACTATCCATCCAGTAAGTAACATGTCATGACCACATATACGCCTCTCAATGATTGTCCTGAGTTTGAATAAGTGGGAAGCATGGTAAAAAGCAACACACCACTAAACCACTTCAGACATAAGTGCTAACTGAATTCCAAAATAGTATGAATTCATTAACATTTAATAAAATAAACTACCCTTAACTGACACTAAGCACTACTACAACTAATCTAATCTAAACTTACTATGACAAAGTGAATAATAACCATACCTATCTTACTATACTTATACTAAACAAGCAACAACATATCTGAGACATCAACCCCCCTCCCACCCTTAAAGCACATCAGAATACATGACAAATACATCTTCTCTGAACATAAACTAACTACACAGATATCATATAAAATAATATTTTTGGGGTTTTTTAAATATTTTTTTCAAGAACAAAGACATCAACCCACCACCCAAGGAAAAAGAAAAAATCCACAAATGCAAGACAATAAATATACAACTATTCTAAAATCTAACACTACCTACCACTACACTAGAACTACACTACCTAACAATAAAAAAACACTAACCTATCACTAACTACTAAGTATAAATTACATTGGGGGAATGTAGGAAAGGGGGATGGGTCTCCATTGTCCAGTTCAAAAAGGGAGACCCATGGCAGCCTTTAAGTCCTGCATGTGTGTGGTCTGCTCAGCCATCTCCAAATTTAAACGTGCCAATCTGACATTAATATCCATTATAGCACGGTGGTCCTGCATGGTAAACGGGACCACATGATCAGATCATGCTGCCGCCAATGTAGCTTGTCCATGGGCCTGTGAGGGGGCACCAGAATGTGTTCCGGAGACTGAGCTTGCAGTTTGTCGCAGTGTTCTTCCAGGAGGATGTGAAGAGCCCTGCCCATGTTGGGACCCACGCCTGTCGCCAGAAGTGCCCGGTCTGGCCTTGTCACTCTCTGGCTGTGTCCTTTGCCTACATTGGGCACCGATTTCCACCCACCAGCTGCTCAGTCAGCTTGATACCTTCTGGACATGTTTATGTATCCCTTCGCCACCTTGCGGATGTGTAGATACCGGTCCTTCCGGACTTTGATTGCATGGGCCTCATCTGGCGACATGTTGTCTGTCAAAGAAGAGCAATGAGCAAATGTGAGTCATGAAGACTATGTAAATTCTCTCCAGTGAACACATAAACACTGGCCCAGTGGAACATGGAAACCGACACTCTATTAAAAGATCGTGAAGTTTGAAAATAACATGTACAATGCAATGTAGAATCTATGAGTAGTTACAACATACTGGCAACACTGACATGACACTGCATGGCATGTGACTGGTAGTGTCACAACCCCATGACCCTGTCAGCGGCATATGTACAAGCCACTCTCGCCAACATAACCTCACCTTCAGTGACATTATGGTGGAGAAAGGGGCTGCACCTTATGTAGAAGGCAGCATTAAGACACGTAACGAGGCTGAACGCTACCTTGTACATCAGGCACCCTGTTGTGTGGGTCAATCCAGAGCAACACCATTGTATTTGACGCTGCCCCCTCTGTACAAGTGTGGCCTACATATGAGGCAGCACCAGAAAAAAGACCTTGAGAATCCAGGTCCAAAATTGTCAAAAGGAGGATAAACAATGCATTTCTCATCGTAGTTGATTCTTCAATGTGTGCATCTGTGGGCAGCACACATGCACTATTCAAAAAGTCATGTTTTGTATATGTAGGTGTGCCTCCCTGTACATGAACAACAGGGGAAAAGTACTAGGAAGTGGCGGAGTATGTTGTTAGCTTCCTTGGCGCAACGACACAGTCTGCCACGTTGCGATGATGCTAGATTAAACTACTTTGGGTCAACGCAGGCACCCTTGCACCAGAGTCAAGGGTGTCTGTGTGCATCTGGTGATTGTTCATGGGAAGCAAGGTGTCCCTCCGTGCACATGAACAATCGTGGCGAAGCCCTAATGTCACTTTCACTGGTGCTGCTATGTACACTGACTTGTACATGAGGCACCGCCCCTCTCGCCACCACTACCTCACAATAGGTGACGTAGAGATGGTGATCTGGACCAACGTGGTCTTTGACCCTGCTCAAATTACATAACACAGGGCTGTAGACATGTTACAAGACATTCCCAAAAGTAATGCCCCCCTGTAGTCAGAATAGTAATTGAGATGTAATAGGGAATGTGTTGTAAAGCATTGTGTTGTAAAGCCCAGCGTTGTAAAAGTTATTGTATGTTAAAATCGTGTGGATTTAAAGCATGCCTAAAAAATGCATGTGGGGTAACATCACAGTTTCTGCGAGAGTGGCTTGTACATATGACCTTGAGTCAAATCAGGGGAATCCAAGGATGCAGCTTTATAAGACCATTGCGGTGACAAAACATGTTAATTACATACATAGGCCCATCTCTGCTAGTTGGTGGGTGAACATGCCATTGGAAAACTTGGCTTTACACTACGCCATGGAAAACTTTTAAAGCTGTTATGCAGCATACATACGTTAGTACTGTGCAGACCTGTATCTGAAGCCGCATAGCCAGGAAAACACTGCCTACTTGTGCAAAATCTGGCACACTTGTACAGTCAGCACATTCAAGCATGTACATGCATTCCATGTCTGGTCATACTCATCACCAACACCACTCACATATCCCCTCTCCTGTCTGTACACTCTGAAATCAGCATGCATGTGCTGTATACACAAAATTCATTGAAATTTCTTGCATGGGTATCATTGACTGGGGATGTGCAAGCATGCATTCCTCCATCTTCCCTTACTAATTTGTAGACCCTTCACACTTCCACCAAATCCCATCACACTTGATTCATGGGATATGTGATATCCACACATACAGCCTGGTACAAAGGACATGAATTGATCCTGACATTCATCACATCTTACATTGACAATATTTAATGGGTGTACTCACCAGTGGCGTGTGGGTCCCTGAAGGCATCGATGTCCCCCTGTGTGATGAGTGGTCTTCTAACTGTGAGTCATAAAACAAATATGTGTGTTGGTAAGCAAAATAATAATTCACACATGTGTCCTAGTCATCATCCAATTGATCGTTTTCAATGTAAATGCTCTATAGCTGTACTTTTGCTGTTCATGTGGCATACATGATTGTGTTGAGTTTGCCTGTTATTCCAACAAGAAATTATAATGCAGAGTGAAGGCAAACAAGACAATGATGCGTGCACATTCACACCTTTTGCACAGACAACTTGTTTGACACATCCCAAGACCCTGTTTGGCCAAACGTAACCATATCTTACATTCTCTTTTGTCAATACCATCGATGGAAAATGCACAAGGGTGTGTCAAGACTGTTGATGGTATATGTCACTCTTGAGAAGTCGTATGCCAAATATTTGAACTTTCATATCTCATACAATAGTACTCTAGCCAGAGGTACAAGAGCAGTGTATATACTAGTCTGAGCTAACATTTGATGTCGGGGATTAGCTGTTTCATCTCAGCAAAACTCAGAGAAAAGCATTAATCCTCATTTTTCATTATCTGTACATGTGTGCTGCCTTGTGCAGCACACATGGAATGATCATAATACATTGGATTGCTTATGTCATGTAAGGTCACACTTCATGTATGAGAACAATGTTTTCCCTGCAAGCAGACACACTTGCACTATGGTGCAAGGTTGCCTGGGTTGGCCCTCCACTGCAACTTTTTTGCACCAGCGCTGGTGGAGACACAAGCCTGCACCATATGCTTGTTAACATGGTGCAGCGTTGTGTCTCCGCAATAGGAAAGTGAGGCCTGAAGGCATGATGTAGAACGCCTCACGCAAAATATGTGTACATATACCCTATTGTGTTACAGACAGCACTTTTTATTAGTAACAAGAGAGCTCATTCAACAATTTTGAGGTTCTACTTACCACCGTACTTTCCACTTTGTTGGCCAATGAGGACTCCAAGATGGTCCAACATATCACCCTCATGGCCAACACACTCCTGCCATTGATGTTTCCACTGTTGAACACCAATTACTCGCAACATCTCACATTCTCCCACCTCACCTACCTCACACGTACCGCATAGCCCTGCCTTATCCAACTCCCACTTTCTATCATCAATGGCAGGTAGTGCTTCACCAGCCAGAGGACGCCCCGCAATGACCCCTCCGACATCCTGCCCTCCCTACCCATACCCACCATCTCTCAGCACACACCTAAATACACTCCTAAAAAATGTAAACTAAAATATATACCACAACAACGTTTATTAATTTAAAATACCCCTTGGACAAACACCTGACAAAAAATAGTATTAGACACAAAAATCATGTAAAGATAACTACAGAAGACTTCACAGGGACACTAGGGACAGTTCACAGGACACAATTACACTCTCAAAACCAAATTTAGCAGCACAGAACACCAAAAACCTCCAACACTCCCCACAGTCACACGTAGTGTGCTCAAAAGTGAAAGTGCACTGTACTCCTCCAGACAACAGGATGCATGCTGACTTCACTTCCTGTGTGTTTGCGGCCCGTTTTTAGCGTTTGCGAATATTTTCCAACATATATTTAGCTATATTTTCCTATCGCGTTTAAGAAACTGTTAAAGATTAGACTGCAAGACGTCAACATTATCGGCGCCATCTTGCCCCTTTTCAAGCCCATTCGTGCGCGTAAGCGGCAGCCATTTTTAATGCCATGGCCTCCCTGCCCCTCGCTGATAGCCAGCGTGTCTCTCTCTCTCTTAACCTCGCAAGCATTCCCCCGCACGCTGACAACCCCCGCTCTCTCATGCCTTGGGTCATAAACCCCCCTTCAGCGCAGCTTCACCACGGAATCCCATCCTGTTCCCAGCGCGACACCTCCCCTCATTCCTTTCATGGCCTCAAACCCTTTTGACGCAAACCCCCTTTTCCTGTGTCCCCGTTTGTCTTCCTTGTTCCCAGGCCGCCACCTGGCCCTGCGGATACTGTTTATTACCCCGTACAGTAGGAAGTTTCCCCTCCCCATCAAAAGACCCCCGAACCGATCAAAGCCCCCACCCCATGAGATCCGATCAACCCCATGCATTCCGTGAATCGGCGGAATGCCCTGCTGTGCGACAACCATCACCTGTTGTGACCGGGGTGGGGAATCCAACTGTAAATGTATGTGGGAACGGGTCTGAAGGGGAGATTCCGAGGATGTTCTTTCAAGTACTAAAGTATTGCGAGAATGTGTTATGTGCAATAAAGATCATAAACCCTAGTATAAGAGGCCAGGCCTCAGAGATGTGGTTAGAGCACCTCGTGACGATACTTGCTGTCTGAATTGATGTGTTCTCCTCCGGAGAGAATAAAATCCTCGTTTCCTGCCTTCCAGTCTCCAGCGCCTGCTTCTTCATTGATTAATATTGGTGGGTCATAGAGGCGATACCGCCGGGCAACATAAAAGGGTCTTTGGTTACCGGTTGTCTTTGGAACCCTTTTTAACAATTGGCGTCCCAAACGTGGGGCCCATCAGCGACTCGTGGATCCAGTGGGAGAGGTCCCGACGACAGAGTGAACGACTGCAACGATCGGAAGGTACCCTGTCCGATAGACCCTCGTCTGACAGCCGATCATCCGAACTTCACTGGTTCCGAACAGACCTCTCTCGAGTGATCTGCGGTCCTGACTGGGAACCATCAGGAGTGCCACGAGAAGTATGAAGAGAAGAGGACGATCGGGCGCTGGATTCGGAAGACGAGAAACTGTCCATGCGGTCCGGGTAAGGTCGTGTAAACACGACGAATTGCGAAAGTGATAGATAATTGAAAATAATTGATAATTGTTGAGAAAATACTAGTATTACTTTTTGTTAATTTATTGGAGATTCACTGTCTACAAACGGAGAAACAACAGGCTCTCCCTTTATAAACAGCGAAGGATAGGTACGCACCCGTCGGACCTATCTTTCTCCCCCACTGAACAATTGCCCCTTCCCCCCATTGATTAACTGTTATAGATTGTTTTCTGGAGATTCTCTGTCTGCAAACAGGGAAAAATAGGTCCCCTCTTTACAGATAGTGAAAGGGTAGGTGACGCGAACCTTTGCGAGCCTACTTATTCTCCCCATTGACCATATTGATTTTTTATTTTTGACCTAACATTGATCGCTCAGAATTGGTTCATGAGGTATTCACTACGTGCAAACAACGTAGAATAGAAATATTCTGTCTAGTCTTTGCGCGCAGTGATAAGATAGGTAGTGCTGACTATTATCCCATTGTGATCCGTCATGCCTGTCTTCTCCCCACTGGTTAGTAGCCTGTTTAGCCCGGACCGCTTATTAGAGATGAACCATCCGGCTCCGCTGGAAGGCACCCCTAATAAGGACATGTTCACAAAGCATGGATTAGTCGCTATAGCCTATAGCCAGCTGTGGCATAAATATACGAAAAGGGATCGAGAAAGTCAGTGGCCACTGATGGGATCCTTCGAAGACGATAGAATAATCGCACTAGAAACAGCCCTTGGTAAAAACAAGACGACGTCCACTATGCTTGACAGCTTCGGCATGTGGCGAAAAGAAGCCGAACAGCGCAAAAAGAGAACTGAGAGTAGGTTGGGAAAAGAGCTGCGGAAAGCAGCCCACCTAGCGGCCCAGAAACTAGAGAAAGAGATAAAAGAAAGAGAGGATACCAAACAGAAGCTAGAAATAGAAACATCAAGCCAGTGTCTGGTTAGAACCCCCTCCGCACTCTACCCTGAATTACACTCAAAGCAGCGAACCAACGATGATCTGCTGCTAGGTCCTCCGATCATCCACATGCCCCCTCCATATGCCCCTTCCCAACCCTTAGCCCAACACCCACTATCCCCAGGTACCAGCGAGAGTAGCCCCACGGCTTCAGCCCCCATGGCCTCCGTGCCGGCTGAACTCCTCGTATTAGATGTTACGCAAACGACAACGCCGGGCGACCCAGAAGCCCGAAGGGTTGGTCCTGTTAGAGCATATAGACTAAGCAAACATGAACGAGCAGGGGTCGACAAGATAGCAAAGATACTGGTAGAGAAGAGGGAGGATGAAGAGTCCGTCACGGACGTGTTTAATTCTTATACTGGGAGTCACAGACGACACTTTACTGTACAACTGTGTTACCACGTCTTAAATGCATACGAGGACCGATATCAAGAAAAAGGTCCACAGAGCCTAACGACTCTGTACCGGAAGGTTGATATCGGGGATGAGAGTGAGAGTGATGTGACGGACCTCCTTACACGTACGCTTAAGGTTCTCCGCCACCTCACTGAACAAAAATCAAAAATCGAATCCACTACATCTGTAGCAACCGACCCACAAACTGAACGACCTAACACTATGATGCCGATACGAGAGGCTGCCCCTTACTGGGTTCCTCCACGAGGTGAAGGGACTCACGATGACGCAAACAACAAAGATGCAAAGGGAAGGGTAGTATACAATTGGGTCTACCAACCATGGGACCGGCAAGAGATTCTGACCTTCCGGAAATCTCTGCCTGACCTACGTAAAAATCCCACTGCCTTCTATACTGAGTTGGGTACGGCCCTAGGTTCGACGATTATGACTCTAGCTGACATCGACTTGTTTTTCGGGTTATGTCTACCAGCTGATGTGTGGAAGCAAATCCGGAAAGTCGACCACTCTGAGCTGTTTGGACATAACTGGTCACAACTTGATGGCATAGACAGACAACGAGAACCCGGACAAAAGCCTTTAAAAGCCATTTTAGACCTCCCGGATAAAATCGTGCAGAAATTAAAAACCCTGATCCCAGAAAAGAAAGTGGACTGGTCGATAGTAACGGCTTGTCGCCAGAAACCTCAGGAGGATGTATCGGAATACTTCTCCCGGTTTGAAACGGTGTTCTCCGATTACAGCGGCCAGGACCTGACCACTGCAACCGGACACCATCTGTTTGTCCAGAACTACGTTAAGGGCTTATCACCGGAGGTCTCGCAGAAACTGCAGGCCAGTGAAAGTAGTTGGGCAGCCTCCAAACCTACGGCTATCCTCCAGATGGCCCAATATTATGAACATCAGAAAAACGAAAACGATAGAACAACAGAGAGGAAGAAGAAAGAATTAAAGGAGAGGGTGATGATAGCACAACTGCAAGGGGTGACTCTGGGACGAGACCAATACCGGGGAAACCATCAGATGAACGTCCCTAAAACGGCACCTCCCAAAGACCGTGCTTCAACTCCCCACATTGGACGTACAGACATTAGGGAGGACCAGTGTGCCTTCTGTAAAGGATCGGGCCACTGGAAATCTCAGTGCCCGGTTCTTTTGGAACTCACCAGAAATAGAGATCCTAGAGATTCAGCAAACGAACCAAGATATAGGGGACCACAGCGAGGGCCCCCAAACAACGCAACTAATGATAGATCCAGTAGACCAAACACATTTGACCGACCCCGACAGAACCAATGCCAGCAATCTGACTACGATGACGTTCATGACTTTGCATAGGACTGCCTAGGGCAAGGGAGGGATCCAGTCGAGCTCCATGTTGACCAGCAAGGCCCTTATGTCACTGCTAAGGTCTTGGGTACAAAGTCACCATTCCTGGTAGACACTGGCGCAACACGTAGTGCATTATCTAAACGACTGATTCCAAGGGCACCCTTGTCTGGCTTACTAATAACATCGACAGGTTTCGATGGGACGCCCTCCACTAACCCTTTGTCCGCCCCAATCCTCTTTGACTTAGAAAACAACACCACTGACACCACGTTTTTGCTCTCCTCCAATAGCCCTGACGCAATTATGGGACTCGACTTATTGAAACACTTCCGAGCAACGATTAGATGTTCTCAAGATGGAGTCCGAGTTTTCCTTTACGACAATCCTGTTCTGCTTAGACATTGCCCCCCCAGACACATGCTTTCCATCACCGACGCTGACACTTCCCTGCTTGACACTCTGCCTCCGTATCTGTGGGCCAAAACGGATTCGGATGTAGGGCGCATGATGATTGACCCAGTGCACATCACTGTTCGACCAGATGCCACACTCCCAAAACTTCCACAATATCGGATATCGCCCAAAGGCGAGAAGGCATTGGTAGAAATCATCCAATCACTGATAGACGCAGGAGTGGTAGAGGAAGTAGTTAGCAACGTTTGCAACAGCCCAATCTTGCCCATCATTAAGAAACAGGGAGAAGGAGATGAGAAAGCATACCGCTTCATCATTGACCTTCGAGAGATCAACAAAGTGGTGGTACCCCAGTACCCTGTGGTCTCGGACATTACCACCATCCTGACTTTGATTCCCTCCACTGCCACCACCTTCACTGTCATTGACCTCAAAAACGCATTCTTTTCCATCCCCATCCACCCAGACAGCCGATATCTCTTCGGTTTCACCCTAAAAGCCCGCTCATATAGGTTCTGCCGAGCACCCCAGGGCTACACAGAAAGCCCTAGCATCTACAGCCAGGCCCTCAAGAGACAACTGGATCAAGTCCAGTTACCCGATGGAGTGGTATTAGTACAATATGTCGATGACATCCTCTTGGCAGCCGACACCACTCCACTAGCTGTCACAGCCACCATTCAACTCCTACATTTCCTTGCAGAAAATGGCCACAAGGTCTCTAAGAAGAAGTTGCAATTCTGCCAACCCCAGGTCACTTACCTAGGCCACCTTTTGTCCAAAGACGGAAGGAAACTGACTCCTGACCGGATCCAAACCATTCTCGACACCCCCGTCCCTAAGACCCAGAAACAGGTCCGCTCCCTACTAGGCCTCACCTCCTTCTGCCGACAGTGGTTGCCCAACTTTAGCCTTGTAGTAAAACCACTGCTTTCATTGTTAGCAAAGGACATCCCTCTCCCACTCCCTTGGACCCCTGAGTGTCAGGCTTCTTTCATGCAACTACGAGATGCCCTCTGCTCGGCCCCTGTGTTGGGTACCCCCGATTACACAAAGCCCTTCTCCCTTTACACCCATGAAAGGGAGGGGTGCGCTTTATCTGTCCTGACCCAGTCCATCGGCCCAAAGCAACGACCATGCGCTTACTTCTCAGCCACTCTTGACCCCGTAGCCAGAGCCCTGCCTGCTTGCCTTCGAGCCGTAGCTGCTGCTGCGATCTCTATCCGACAGAGTGAGGGGATCGTGCTCTCGAATTCCCTCACAGTACTGGTACCCCATGCAGTTGACACCCTCCTAAATCAAACCAAAACGCAACACCTGACGAGTGCACGACTGACAGGATACGAACTGACTCTGCTCGCACCCCACATCACTCTGAAGAGATGCACCACACTGAACCCAGCAACCCTGCTGCCCTTACCTGAAAACGATCCCAATGCGCACCCTGTACACGACTGTGTGACCCTCACAGACGAACAGACCAGAAGTAGGGTTGACCTCAGAGACACGGCTTTCCCCGACCCCGACGGAGAGCTGTGGGTGGACGGTTCTTGCATCAAACTCCCCGATGGCACCACTTCAGCTGCCTATGCAGTCACCACAGCTCGAACTGTAGTCGAGACAGCCCGCATAACGCAACGATCTGCCCAGGCAGCGGAACTGATTGCCCTGACACGAGCCTGTATCCTAGCAGCAGGAACCACAGCAAACATTTACACCGACAGCCAGTATGCCTTCGGGGTGGTTCACCATTTTGGGCTCCTTTGGAGGGAGAGGGGATTCTTGACCTCACACGGCACCCCCATTTTGCACGGGGACCTAGTCTCCGCCTTGATCGAAGCCGTCCTTCTCCCCAAAAAGCTTGCAGTCATCAAATGCCAGGCACACAAAAAGGTGACAGACATTATTGGACAGGGAAATGCACTAGCCGACCTCACTGCCCGAGCGACAGCTGAAAATAGGACGACAACACGCATGTACGTGACCAGGTCACAAGCAGAAAAATGGTCTGACGCTAGGGACACTATCAGAGACATTCAAATGGCTAGCACACAACACGAACTGACTGAATGGACACGGGTGGGATTGAAAGATGACGAAGGCTGCTGGCGGACAAAAGACACAAACAAATGGTTGTTACCTGACTCATACCTAATTCCCATACTGACTATGGCACATTCCCCTGCCCACATAGGATCAGCCCCCATGATTGAACTTGTCTCCAGAGTTTGGCACAATGATAAGATCACAGAGTCCGCCAAGCGCCTGGTCCAACAATGTTTGATATGCCTGCAACACAATCCCGGGAAAGGAACTGTAGTACCCCGGGGAGGGTTCGGGGTCCCGAATCACCCATTTGAAGTCCTGCAGATGGACTACATCCAACTAGACAGATGTCAAGGCCTGAAATATGTACTTGTGGTGGTATGCGCATTTAGCAAATGGGTGGAAGCATATCCAACCCGTGACAACACTGCTATGGCCACAGCAAAAGTACTGTTAAAGGAGTTTTTCCCCCGTTACGGCCTTTGTCGAATTTTGTGGAGCGACAATGGCCCCCACTTCGTAGCCGAAGTTATCCAACTCATTTTGAAGGGGTTGGGTGTAAAACAAAAGTTCCACGCAGTCTTCCACCCCCAATCTGCTGGACTAGTTGAACGACATAACGCCACACTGAAACTAAAATTGGCCAAAATAGTAGCTACCACAGGACTGAAATGGCCAGACGCACTCCCCCTGGCGTTGCTTTCAATGCGTTCCACCCCCACCAAACACCACTTGACGCCATACGAGGTTGTTTTCGGCCGGCCTATGAATGTCTGGTCTGCACCGAAACCAACTTCCATTCATGACGTCCCGGACGTCCTAATGTCTGATTACTTATGTCAGTTGACTAAAACGCTGTCTGTTATCCATCAACAGGTGCTGCATGCCATCCCTGACACTTCCAGGGGTCCCGGACACACCATTCAGCCTGGGGATTTCGTCCTGATCCGGAATTTCCAGCGTGCCAAGAGTCTGGAACCCCGGTGGACGGGCCCCTGGCAAGTCCTCATCACCACCCGAACAGCACTACGGGTGGAGGGAAAACGCAACTGGCTGCATGCACACCACTGTAAGAAGATCTCCTCGACCCTGACCTCGACCGAAAACATCGACAACCAAGAAGAGCTCCTGAACAAGGACCGACCATCACTAACCTGCTATCCTGATACCGACACACTTGAACTTTCAAAATTCTCTGATCCCACAGTGCCATCGAAAGAAGGGTATTTCCTGCGTCGAAAGGAGGGAGTCTCGGCTAAGTAGACCACGGACTGAGTTAAATCTCAGAACGGTGACCTAAACACTACCAAGGGTTACCCGGAGAGAAGCAAAACAAAGTCTGTGGTTCTGCCCGCTACCGAGCCCCTTGAAGATGATGGAAGCGCCAGATAAGAAGATGATGGAAGCGCCAAATAAGAAGATGATGAAGGAAACAGGAAATACCCACCGCAGAAACCCAAAAGCAGACAGACTCCATAGCCCAAAGACTATTGCGCTCTTCATCACAATCCTCTTCTGCTTTCTCCTCATGACCACACTCTGGATTGTGGAAGAAAATGCACCTGCTCACGAAACATTCCTGACCACTGTCCAGCCTACCACCATGAAGGAACATTATCTGATCTCGCTCTCTCCCCAACTCAGAGAGAGGCGAAAGGAATTTTGGAATAACTCCTTCGTACAACTACTTCACCAGCACAACCTTGCCACCAATGCCACCAACTGTTGGATCTGTGGGTTGCTACCCCACGCCACTGGACACTCGATACCATTCATCCCTTCACCTTTCTCAGTTCACGGCTCCTGTCTTGCCTGGCTGATGCTTCTGCAAGAAAGCTTTAAGGACAATGCCACCTCCAGCAAAACGGTAACGCATTTCTACCACGGGGTCTGGCGGAACAGAACAAAGACACACTTCTGCCCGCAGAGCAACAACAACACAATCCACTTGGACATCCCTGCTAAAGAACAAGTTGAAATGCAAGTGTTCAATAATCCAACCAGAACCACCTTCTCCTACCTGCGAAAACGAACGGCTGCCACTCTGACTGTGGCCCTGTCAGTCATCAACGTCACCGGCCACATGTGCATGGAAGGGCTTGGGACTCAGCTGGTAGGCCACAGTGCCTGCCGGTTTTCTAGAACTCTGGACTCTGCCGACCCACCTTCCTTTGTGGCATCTCCAAACATGTATTTCGTCTGCGGCACGAAGGCTTACACCTGGCTCCCCAAAGGCTGGGGGGGCACTTGTTTCATTTCTTTCATCCTTCCTCCGACTTATGTGGCACCAGCAAATCATCACAGACAAAAACGAGCCAAGGACATCGAACAAGCCGATTCAACAGGAGCGCAATTCATCGATGCTATGAAAGGACTAGTCCCCCTCTGGGGCCCGATGGCAAACAGCCGTGCCATCCGGCATCTGACTCAAGTAGTTGAGACAACAATGAACATCACAGCGGGTATCCTTGCTAACAACACCGCTGAACTTCAAGCGGTCCGCTTGGTGGCCCTCCAGAACCGCCTTGTCCTGGATGTGGTTCTTGCGGATCGTGGTGGGGCATGCCGCATTATTGGGTCCAGCTGCTGTACGTACATACCGGACAATTCACCCTCAGTGTACAAGGCCATCGAACATCTTCATAGACTCTCTTCAGAAGTCCACCAAGAACAAGAAGAATGGTCGCTGGGTGGGTGGTTCTGGAGCACCGTTAAAAACTGGGGCTGGAGACTATTCACCATTATCCTGATTCCTGTGGTTGTACTATGCGGTTTATGTTTAGGAATTCAATGTCTACCACCCCTGTGTACATTATGTGTAAATTGTATTTGCCCTAAGACTGTGGACTTTGAAAACGAACGTATGAGAGCAATATATGATGCCGAGGTTAGGAATTTGATGAAGATTGACATTGAGTAAGCAAGTTGCCTAAGATATGTTGAAAAGGGAGGACTGTTAAAGATTAGACTGCAAGACGTCAACATTATCGGCGCCATCTTGCCCCTTTTCAAGCCCATTCGTGCGCGTAAGCGGCAGCCATTTTTAATGCCATGGCCTCCCTGCCCCTCGCTGATAGCCAGCGTGTCTCTCTCTCTCTTAACCTCGCAAGCATTCCCCCGCACGCTGACAACCCCCGCTCTCTCATGCCTTGGGTCATAAACCCCCCTTCAGCGCAGCTTCACCACGGAATCCCATCCTGTTCCCAGCGCGACACCTCCCCTCATTCCTTTCATGGCCTCAAACCCTTTTGACGCAAACCCCCTTTTCCTGTGTCCCCGTTTGTCTTCCTTGTTCCCAGGCCGCCACCTGGCCCTGCGGATACTGTTTATTACCCCGTACAGTAGGAAGTTTCCCCTCCCCATCAAAAGACCCCCGAACCGATCAAAGCCCCCACCCCATGAGATCCGATCAACCCCATGCATTCCGTGAATCGGCGGAATGCCCTGCTGTGCGACAACCATCACCTGTTGTGACCGGGGTGGGGAATCCAACTGTAAATGTATGTGGGAACGGGTCTGAAGGGGAGATTCCGAGGATGTTCTTTCAAGTACTAAAGTATTGCGAGAATGTGTTATGTGCAATAAAGATCATAAACCCTAGTATAAGAGGCCAGGCCTCAGAGATGTGGTTAGAGCACCTCGTGACGATACTTGCTGTCTGAATTGATGTGTTCTCCTCCGGAGAGAATAAAATCCTCGTTTCCTGCCTTCCAGTCTCCAGCGCCTGCTTCTTCATTGATTAATATTGGTGGGTCATAGAGGCGATACCGCCGGGCAACATAAAAGGGTCTTTGGTTACCGGTTGTCTTTGGAACCCTTTTTAACAAAACAATTGTTGCATTAGCATTAATGCGGCAAAAATCTGGACCCTAACTGCAAATTTTACCTCAGATGTACTGTATTTTCTTTAATTTCTTCTGTGAGCCCAAAACACACCCTATATTTCATCTCTGACCCCAAAACACACCCTAAATTTACCCTAAATTTCACCTCTGACACTAAAACACACCCTGAATTTCATCTCTGACAAACACACCCTAAATTTCATCTACCCCAAAACATATACCCACCCACAAACATTCAATAATAACCGCACATTGTTAAACTTTCACTTGTCAGATGTATGTTCTCATGCATAGTATGAACGTGTTTGTGTTTTGATGTTTTATTTGAAGAACTATGCTCTTGTGCAATTTGCACAGTCTAAACGAAGAGAGGGTTGCCATATTTTAATGTGGTCATGTGAAAAAATTGAGGATGATTCTGTCCCTTCGAGCTGTTCCTGCAGCCATGGCGGGGGTTGTGCAGCATCAGCCTCTTCTTCTTCATCATCCTCAGGATTGTCCGGTTGATCTGGAACTTCTATCCATGGTGCATTGGTGCGGACACATACGTTGTGCAGCACACAACATGCCATGATGATCTTGCAGACTATTTCAGGGTTGTACAGAAGTCTGCCACCTGAGATCTTGAGGCACCTGAACCGTGACTTGAGTACACCAAATGTTCTCTCCACAATGGACCTGGTGCGTCAAGTGCAACATGGTAATGTCTCTGTGCCTGGGTGTTTGTGGATCTGAGGGGTGCCATAAGGCCATGGAGATAGTGCATATCCTTGATCACCTGTAACATGAAATAGAGAGATGTATCCATTAGTATATGTGCATGCTGTGTTTGCAGTGTTCCTATGTGTGTGTGATGTGTACTACTTATGTAAATTAGCTTTGCCATATGTAGCTTCAGACAATTTTCCAGCATCAGTGCAAATTACATTGCCTCCCAGCTGCTCGTCCACCACCTACCCTATGTAATGATGGTGGCTGCATATTAGCACTGCCGGTGCAACGAAGGCGCACAAACAAGCAAGCATGTCTGCGTCTGTCCTTGACCCAGACACAATCAGCACCAGGGACCCTGGAACTCATTACATCTACCTCCCCGACTCATCTGCCATTGTCGCACTCAACCGCAGAAGGAAGTACAACTGACAAAAGGCCACAATGAACACCACCCACGGCCAGTTATCCTGCCTCTACTGCTGCATGATCTTCACACAGCCACGGCAGCCAACACCGCCAATGCACTAAGATGCATCCTCATCACCATGCACTTCCTGCACAGGCACACCTTGGACATCTGGTACCTCCGGGACACACTATCACCCAAGCTCACCTTTTTGGATAAATGGCCCACCAACTCCTCTGCCCCTGATATCTTCCTCACAATCCTAGACCGAGAAAAGATCCAGACTGCCCCCAACACCCGGCAGCAGTCTTCCCCATCATGGATGAAAAAATTTCCCTCTGCCTCTCCACCTCCAGCAACATATTTGCTGCCACAGAAAACATGCACTTCCAGGTCCAGCCCAGCCCCGATTCTCTACACTCTGCGGCACACTTGCCTACAGACCACCCGGACGCATGGACTGCTTTTGCAACACCATCAACGATCTCTTTGCACCCCACCCCATCACCTCAATGGACTACCTACTCATCATAGACCTGGACTTCCCCCTCTACAACCCCAAAGACACCAACTCCACTACCCTCTGGATGAAGAGGTCATCAACATGTGAATGACAGAACTCTTACCCACACCAACCCACAGGGCAGGAGACAATCTCGACCCCTTCTTTGCAGGAGGAAACAGTGTACCCTTCAGCAACACCACAGAGCACCCATGGATCAACCATCACTGCATACACTTCCTTGGCAACATAACCACGCCGGACACCCCCGCACATGGCGCAACAAAAAGGTACTGAAGCTGAGTCACCGCTGACCATATGTAACCAACCCTCAACTGCAACTCCCCCAACACTGCAGCAGACGCCAAACGCGATTCCAGGAATTCCCACACATGAATCTCCAAATGCAGAGACAAACTCACCCGCCACACAACCTCAACAGACAGCACAGCTGCAGATCTGCATATTTCACCACCATACTGAAATATTCCAGACACACCTGCAGAACCTTGGCGAAAAACCAGAGAAACGGCAAGACACACGTTAACTTCTAGACTTACAAGAGCACCATGTTCAAATAACACCAACACATTGGTAGCACTGATAGAAGCTTTTGCCACAACATAATAGTTGCATATGCCTCCAACTCTAAAGACATATTATATGTATATGAATTCACCAAGACCACCAGATGAGCCATGGACAATGCCATCCTGGACACGTCACTGTCTGGATTTCTAAGCAACCATAGCACCGAGACAGCCCTACTGGCTGTCACAGACAACAGCCACACCCTCCTCGGCCAAGGCCCCAACGCAACCCTGATTCTACTTGACCTGTCAGCAGCCTTCCACACTGTCTTCCACCAAACACTAGCGGGCAGACTACATGGCACAGGCATACAAGGGACCACCCTTAACTAGATCCGATCATTCATTACCAAAAGAAGCCAAGGACCCAGAATGCCACCCTTCCTCTCTGAGCCCACAAATATTCACATGTGGAGTACAAAAAGGGATCATTGCTCAGTCCCTTAGGTTCTTGTGTATGGTGGGTGGACATATTTCAAGGCATGTTGTTTGACTTTTGCTACATGTGCATTCTCACATTTGTGTGCCACATGATTGCGGACTTGATGTGTGTTATGTGATCAGTTTGTACTTTCCAACAAGCAGTCCATTTCTGTATCTGCCATTCGCAAACCGCTGTTTGATGATGGACTGCCGGAAGATGTAGGAGTCATGTACACTCCCTGGAAACTTTGCTACGACATTCGTGAACAAGCCCTGGTGGTCCACGATTGCCTGCATGTTCATGGAGTGTGTGTGCTTCCTGTTCCGGTAAATGTGTGCTGTGTCCAAAGGAGGCACAAGTAGGACATGGGCGCAGTCAATTTTCCCCAACACATGGGGAAAGCCAGCAATGGCATAAAAGCCTTGTTTGGTGTGAAGCAGTTCTTGAGCAGTGTTGGGGAAGTGTACGTGCTGTGGGGTCAGGCTGATGATGACATCCAAGACATTTGGGAGGAACCTTGAAAGGGATGACTGGGAGACTCCCCCAACTCTGGCAGTGATTGGTTGGAAGCTACCTGAGGACAACATGTGCAGCACTACTAGGAGCTTCATCTGCGGAGGGATGTTGGAGCAACGCTGTGTTGGTGCCTGTAGCCTGGGAGCTATCTGGGTCAATGTGCGGAGGATGGAGGACCTTTTCAGCCTGTAGTGGGCTATCACATCCTCTGGTGTTAGGTCTATCAGGGTGGTGCATTGACGATATACCGCTGTCTTCTTTGTCACTGCCTCCGTTGTGGACTTGTGGGAGGGGGGCAGTGGCAGTGATGGTTGTTGTTGTGGTCTTCTTAGTGCTCCAAGCTGCATGAGCAGTACCTTCATGGCATCTGTAGGTTGTCAAATGTGGTTCTGGGCTACTCCCCCTTATATCCTATTTTGTCATCTCCATTTAAGACCACCTTTTTTCTGGTCTTCGAAACCAGCTGCTAACCGAGCTTAGCAGCAGTTTTTTTGTCGTTTTGCGTGCCCCTGTGAACATTGTACATATCGCGTAGTGGGGTTAGCGGTGGTTTTTACACAGGAACACCTATCTTGTATCTCATTTTCATTAGTTATCGCTAACAGAAGTGGCAAACAGAAAAACGGACGATATCGCCAGAATGTTGTCTCTAATCGCGGTTAGCGGCAACTTGTATATAAGGCGATAAAAAAAAAGCTGCCGTAGCATCAGAAATCTGACGCTACTGCGGCGGTAACTCCTTGCACATATGCCAATCAGTGCAGTTCGGCAGTTGCAATAAAGGCAAAGAACATTGCCAGGTGGATGCCATATTTGTTTGACCTTTATGGCAAAGATTTGCATTTCAATGAAAGAAGCCCAAAGCTGGATTGAAACACAAAAAATCAATCGCTCTGTAGCTCAGGGAATTTCTCCCTATGGTTTGTTGTGATTAAGTGGTTTTCCTGCCTGGGGCTGGCATGCAGTTTATGGTGGTACCAGGCAAGGAAATCTGGTAAAATTCATGTAGCACTAAATATGTCATAGTAACTATCGCTAGAAGCTGGTGGCTTATAGCCAAAAGTGTAATGCCTAGTGTAGTGTTGTGTGTTATGAATAAGAGTGTATTGCAGTGAAGGCTGCTTTGGAATGTTGAGTTTGCAGTTACACACAGAAAAATAAACACATGTATACTAAGCTCCATGTGTGGCATAGTCCTTGGCAGGTGCCCCAGCTGGGAAGACGCTACAAATGCCAACAAGATAAGGGGTAAGTAACCTGAAGATAGACAGTGCTCTCTCAGAAAGTTTGTTGGGGTTCATGCAAACTGCTCGTGTGTGCCAAGTGTGCCATCGTCGAAGTACGGAATGGATGCTGAATGCATGTGGAGTCAAATCGCAGTTCCAGACACTGTGAAGCAGTTGAAAACAAAAGCATTTACAGAGAATCTACATGTTGATGGTCAAAAACCTGTTGGCTAGGCCATACAAATAGTAACCATGCTACTATGCAACATAGAGCCATATATAGTACAGAGTGATAATTATGTGGTTACAGGTGCTGCCAAGCAGAGATCAACCTGGTGTCAAAAAGTACAAAGCAACTGTGAAGTGCAAGATAACACTGTGATTGCAAGTGCCTTTATCTATAGATCAAACATGTGTCAAGACAAGTGCAAGAGAATGCTGTGGTTGGGAGCAGAGAATCACATACTATCAATGTACTTACCAGAGCCTTGAATAAGGAAAAGCGCTACGACCTCCTCAGCGGGCAAGGAGACCCAAGAAGTAGCATGAGGGTTGTGCTTACCCGAGTTGTCCAATACTTGTAGTGGCTCACGCCAAAGCTTCTGGGTGGCTGCTCAGAACAACGGCAAAGGTCTCCAAGAAAGTGATGGCCTCTAATGGAGACGAAGAGATAGGTCTCCATTCCACAGACTGTCCATGGTGACCCAGAGGCCAGCACATCACAGGGCCTCAGCGATGGTACAGATGACCCGAATGACCAAATTGCTATTCGGTAACAACTTACCAAATCACAGTTTTGCTTTTATACATTACAAAGATCTTTTTTGCTCTCACGAACAGCACGATTCTGCTAATCAGGCCTTTTGTGGCCTTCAAATATGTTTTGTACATATGGTCCTATATACCATAGGGTTGACATAGTCAAGGGACAAGGAATTAGGTTATTTGGCCCTGAAAACATTGAGCTGAGAGCCTCTAGAGAGAATTTAACTATCTTTCCATACTTAATGGCGTGACCAACCCCGTAATGCGTAACATGAATTAGCGGCTATGGCTAAACACGCTGCACTCCTGTGGGGAGGGTGTAAATTAGCTTTTGGACAAGGAGAGAAATTGTAGTTGCGACTTAGGGTGCACTGTTCCGCTGTACACATCTTGTATGACTGTTTACATTTGTTTGGCCCTCAGGCGAAAGTTAGCAAAATCAGTACTAATCAAGGGGCTCATTAGGATGGCGGATGGAAGTGCCTCCGCAGCCCCGGAGTATGCGGAACATGCCTATTATGCGTCCGCCCGTCACAAACACTCCGTCCGCCAGATCAGGATAGGAAAGATGGGCCAAAATCCGTCCGCGACGGAAGATCACGCTCCGCCGCCCAACTACACCCGACCACGCGGCGGACGTAACCAATCCAGAGACTCCGCCGTACGGACTGACGTCTAGAACCGTCCTCCAAATCAAGATGGCGGAAAATACACATAAAAGCGCTGCGGAAAAACAACCTGCCTGAACACTGCGGATGCCCCACAGCGAACATACCCACCACGAGCCGCTCGCCGACATGGACCCAGCACTACACGCTTACCCGATACTCTTCGCGATCCACCACGTCCTAGTCTTGGCCCACCATCGAGGATGACGCAGGTAGGCTACAAACTATTCCCTGTCTGGAGAGGAGTACCTGCAAGGGCCGTGACGTAGGGAGGCGGGAGTGACATCTACCTGAACCCACTGATTCGTGTGGAGGGGAGCACCTGCAAGGGTCGTGACGTAGGGAGGGGGGAGTGTCATGTATCTGAACCCACTGACTTGAAGCAAATACAAATACACACCTGCATCACACACGCAGGAATGACTCCGACAAACCACGACACATGATTGACTAGTTTATTTACACATAATCGAGGTAACATCACAGTGTAGGCTTGAGCATGGGCACAGTGGACACCAGAGCAGGTACATCAGAGGCAGCACATGAGAGGGCAGACAGCAGTATCAGAACAGCAACAGGGCATTGTGGACACCAGAGCAGGTCCATCAGAGGCAGTACATGAGAGGGCAGACAGCAGTATTAGAAGAGCAACAGGGCATTGTGGACACCAGAGCAGGTACATCAGAGACAGTACATGAGAGGGGCGAAGTGCACCAACAGTCCATTGCACTGAAAAGGTCCATCAGAGGCAGTACATGAGAGGGGCTAAGTGCACCAACTGTCCATGGCAAGGCACAGGTACATCAGAGGCAGTACATGAGAGGGGCTAAGTGCACCAACAGTCCATGGCAAGGCACAGGTACATCAGAGGCAGCACATGAGAGGGCACAATGCAGTATCAGAACAGCAACAGGGCATTGTGGACACCAGAGCAGGTACATCAGAGGCAGCACATGAGAGGGCACAATGCAGTATCAGAACAGCAACAGGGCATTGTGGACACCAGAGCAGGTCCATCAGAGGCAGTACATGAGAGGGCAGACAGCAGTATCAGAACAGCACCAGGGCATTGTGGACACCAGAGCAGGTACATCAGAGGCAGTACATGAGAGGGGCTAAGTGCACCAACAGTCCATGGCAAGGCACAGGTACATCAGAGGCAGCACATGAGAGGGCAGACAGCAGTATCAAAACAGCAACAGGGCATTGTGGACACCAGAGCAGGTCCATCAGAGGCAGTACATGAGAGGGCAGACAGCAGTATCAGAACAGCAACAGGGCATTGTGGACACCAGAGCAGGTACATCAGAGGCAGTACATGAGAGGGCAGACAGCAGTATCCGAACAGCAACAGGGCATTGTGGACACCAGAGCAGGTCCATCAGAGGCAGTACATGAGAGGGCAGACAGCAGTATCAGAACAGCAACAGGGCATTGTGGACACCAGAGCATGTACATCAGAGGCAGTACATGAGAGGGCAGACAGCAGTATCAGAACAGCAACAGGGCATTGTGGACACCAGAGCAGGTCCATCAGAGGCACTACATGAGAGGGAAGACAGCAGTATCAGAACAGCAACAGGGCATTGTGGACACCAGAGCAGGTACATCAGAGGCAGTACATGAGAGGGGCTAAGTGCACCAACAGTCCATGGCAAGGCACAGGTACATCAGAGGCAGCACATGAGAGGGCACAATGCAGTATCAGAACAGCAACAGGGCATTGTGGACACCAGAGCAGGTACATCAGAGGCAGTACATGAGAGGGCACAATGCAGTATCTGAGGCACCACAAGTACGATTCACAATGAAACCGTCCCAAGGACCACAGCAGTGGAAGACTGTTTACAATGGACAATGTACACTCCATGTCCAATGACATGTGAGTGAAGTCAACAGCACCTCACATCACACTATCAGGTGGATTGCGTGAAGTACCTGCATCGGACAGACTGCCAGCACCAGAAACTGGAGTGTGAGACACAGCCACGGCTCGAGTGACTGGCACATGCGCCACAGACCCAGACACACTGCCAGCACCACAAACAGGAGTGTGACACACAGCCACAGATGTAGTGACTGACACGTGAGCCACAGACCCAGACACACTGCCAGCACCTGATACAGGCATGTGAGACACAGCCACAGTCCGAGTGACTGACACATGGGCCACAGACCCAGATACACTGCCAGCACCACAAACAGGAGTGTGAGACACAGCCACAGCCCGAGTGACTGACACATGGGCCACAGACGCAGATACACTGCCAGCACCACAAACAGGAGTGTGAGACACAGCCACAGCCCTAGTGACTGACACATGGACCAAAGACCCAGATACACTGCCAGCACCACAAACAGGAGTGTGACACACTGCCACAGCTCGAGTGACTGACACATGGGCCATAGACCCAGACACACTGCCAGCACCACAAACAGGAGAGGGCACAACTGATACAGTGCTACTACATGATGCATGACAGCAAATAACAGACACAGTGCCACTATCTGACACATGCGAGTCAATTGCAGCTGCGCCACTGGGACCACTGAAATGATGAGCCACAGGGCTGTATGGGCCAGGAGGCAGGGTGGCTCTGGGAGCGGGGGATAGTTGCACTTGACCGACATCGGGGTGGGCATGTGTCAATGCTGTGTGTCTACGTTTCTTGGGGATATGTGACTGCACCCTGGACAGGACAGGACTGGCAAGTGGGTCGGACTGAAAAGAAATATCACCCACCATGGGTGGTGCATCTGCTGCCGGGGGAATGCTCTCTGGGGATGTGCTGGAGCCTGCTTGTCGTTTGCTGTGTGGCTGCCTTCTGGCCTCTGCAACACGTGTCATGGGGGATGCTACTACAGGGTCCACCTTCCTCCGCTCCTGATGGGCCCTGATGGGAGTGGAGGTAAGGGGTGACTCCACCGCTGAGACATCTGTATTCCGTTCCCTCAACAACAGCAGCCTCAGAGCATCAAGGGGTGATGTATGCCTGTCCTTGATAGCGCCACTGTCCATGGGAGATGCCTTGTCCCTTGGATGTTCCATTTCCGTAGGAGGAATGTTGTCTGTGGACCTTCCCTGTTCCCTGGATGGTGCCCTGTTCCTGGCAGCAGACTTGTCGTCTGTGGTGTACCTATCCCCAGAACACACCTTCTCCCTGTGTGTGTCCCTGCCCTTGGGATTGTCCGTGCTCTTCTTAGGTGCCTTTGTCTTTTGACTGTCCTTGTCCCTGCCCTTGGTAGTGGCTCTTCCTTCCTAGTCTCCCTGTCCTTGGGAGTGGCTCCTTCCTTCCTAGTCTCCCTGTCCTTGGGAGTGGCTCCTTCCTTCCTAGTCTTCCTGCCCTTGGGAGTGCCTCCTTCCTTCCTAGTGTCACTGCCCTTGGGACTGGCTCCTTCCTTCCTAGTGTCCCTGCCCTTGGGAGTGGCTCCTTCCTTCCTAGTCTCCCTGTCCTTGGGAGTGGCTCCTTCCTTCCTAGTGTCCCTGTCCTTGGGAGTGGCTCCTTCCCTCCTAGTCTCCCTGTCCTTGGGAGTGGCTCCTTCCTTCCTAGTCTCCCTGCCCTTGGGAGTGCCTCCTTCCTTCCTAGTGTCCCTGCCCTTGGGACTGGCTCCTTCTTTCCTAGTGTCCCTGTCCCTGGGAGTGTCCCTGCTCTCATGAGGTGCCTTCGGCTTCTGACTGTCCTTGTCCAAGGTAGTGTCCATGGAACTGGGAGTAACCCTTGCCTTGGGAGTACCTTTTGTGTGGGATGCCTGTGCAGCATGTGAAGGCATTTCACCCAACCCCTCTTGTGGATCCCGTGAGTGTACTCCAGTGTATCTGACGTTGTCTTTGTGAACGGATTTTGCTGGCCTAGGGGATGGTGTCTGAGCCCTCCGTGCCTTGACGTGCTGGCTGACGCTGCTTCTAGTGCAATAACCTGCATTTGAGTCCTGGTCTGAATATTCACTCCCCCTGAGACATCCAGTGTTGTAGATGGGGGAACAGAAGTAGCACCCAGTCCATGCGACTGTACAATGGCAGACGACACACTGGTAGCCAATGACTGAACTGTCCTGTGTAGACCAGCAAGATCGCCATGCATCCCTTCCATGAATGCCACCACCTGCCCCAACTTCCTATCGTGGTCTTGGAAAGCATTTATCATATTGGTCTGCCCCACACACAGCTGTCGCAGCAGATCAACAGCCTCAGCACAAAGAGCATTTTGGCTCACCGAGGCTGGGGCAGCGGTGCCGACACCGAACACCTCTCTGCTCCCCCTACTCCTGCGTGCACGAACAGTACATGGTGCAGTTGGCGGCAGGGTGGGCCCTGTGTGCTGTGTCCCGACCGAAGGAGTTGATTGCCCACTCCCAGTCTGTGACAAAAGTGCTGACTCACCAACACTGTCGGAAGATGAGGACGATGTTGTCTCCACATGCGAGTCCTCAGTGACGGTCCTGTCCCCCTCTCCGGCGCTGGCCTCTTCTGTGTCAGTCTGCATGTGCGCGAAGTCAGATCCGGATGCATTGCCTCCAATCATCTCCTCCGTCTGTGGCTGAGTCCCCTCTGCCAATGCTGAAATGAACATAAAATTGGTGTAAGTCATGGGCACACTCACGTACAGCACTGCAACGGAATCCCTAATGCCATTGATGACAAAGTACATCGATCCCCCAACCTGCACACGGGCCATCCCTACCAGTCATCCTCACATGAAATAAGTGGTGTTGGCCGTGCAACATGTACAGCATGCGGACAGGGCATGAGCACGTACATCTGCACACCAGTCTTGCCATGGGGTGACGGACCACTACAGCATGTGCATCAACACTCAACTGCTTAGCGAGTGGCGTGTCAACATGCCGGACCTGGACGTCACATTTGACTGTGCCAATGTCACCAACATGCCATTGCAACGAGACATACGCTACACGGAAGTCACTAATGTGTTTGGGCAACAATACATGCATTGCACTCACAAGCAACATACACTGACAGTATGCTTACCGCTACTTTGCTGTTGATCCACACGCAGCCGCTCGGACAGGTCAGGATGCGTTACAGCAATGATACGGTGCATGAGAGGGGTCATTGAGCGTCGGGCCAGACGTGGCGTTCTTGGAATCATCCCTAGTTTCACTTCCGCTACATTCTTGCTCAGCCTGGAAATGTCGTCCCA
Organism: Lissotriton vulgaris; assembly: GCF_964263255.1. Lineage (NCBI taxonomy): Eukaryota > Metazoa > Chordata > Amphibia > Caudata > Salamandridae > Lissotriton > Lissotriton vulgaris. The sequence goes on along the minus strand of NC_141697.1, from coordinate 443,758,067 downwards.
GCGTTTGTGGCAGTGTGTATGTCGTCTATTGGGGGGCCTGTTGGGAGTTGTAGTGCCGTCCTCTCACACACCCCACCCACCACCACCGCCATCCCTATGGACATGTGGGCCTGTTGGGAGTTGGACTAGTGACCCCTCACACACCCCACCCACCACCACCGCCATACCTATGGACATGGGGGCCTGCTGGGAGTTGGACTAGTGACCTCTCACACACCCCACCCCCCACTACTGCCAGCCCCTCCGTCTTTGAGGCGGGACGGAGTCCGCTGGGGGCGCAGGCTGCTCTGGTTCCACATCCGTCGCCAGGGGCGCAGGTGGCAGTGGTGTTGCTGCCCGTGGCGTTGTTTGAGGGGGGTGGGGGGGGGGGGTTGTTGCGGGCTATCCATCCCATCTACATGGTTGTGTTCTGGGACATGATGTCTACAATTTGGCCAAGCCGCCTCTCAATGGCCCCCAACATTTCGGTGTTCTCAACTGAGTCCTGGTGGGCACGATCTGCCTGTGCCTGCCCACGTACGTAGTTTTCCTGGACCCTGGCTAGGGCTTCCAATGACTGTGCCACGGCATTGGGTGGGTGTCCTTCCTCAGAACGTCGTTGCGTTGTGCTCCTGCCTGCCTGATGTGGCCTCGCCTTTCTGGTTTGCCGCACACTCTCCCTGCGTGGCTGGGATGGCGCAGGCCCGGCGTCGTGCGGTAGATTAGGCAGGGTGGCAGGGGCAGGAGTGGTGGTACTGGTGGTGGTGGAGGTGGTGGTGGTGGTGCTGGTGGTGGCTGTGCAGGTCACAGTGGCCGGTGTGGTGGGAATAGCAGAGGCCGTAGTAGTCGGTGCTGGAATCACCTGGGAGCCAGATGGCCCTGGCTGCCTGCTTGTACTTGCACCATCCTCCACACCGGAGCTGCCTGTGCAATCGTCCCCAGAGAGTCCTGAGTGAGGCAAGTCTGGAAGCCGAGTGGTGGTTCTACCTGTGAGATTACGATCACCTGTAAAACAAAATTGTGAAGATGAGTACTGTGGGCATTACGTGTTATTTTCATATTGATGACTTTTCAGTGGCCACTCGCACGCACCCCACCCTACCACGACCGCCATCCCTATGGACATGGGGGCCTGTTGGGAGTTGGACCAGTGACCTCTCACACACCCCACCCACCACCACCGCCATCCCTATGGACATGGGGGCCTGTTGGGAGTTGTAGTGCCGTCCTCTCACACACCCCACCCACCACCACCGCCATCCCTATGGACATGTGGGCCTGTTAAAAGTTGGACTAGTGACCCCTCACACACCCCACCCACCACCACCGCCATCCCTAGGGACATGGGGGCCTGTTGGGAGTTGTAGTGCCGTCCTCTCACATACCCCACCCACCACCACCGCCATCCCTATGGACATGTGGGCCTGTTGGGAGTTGGACTAGTGACCCCTCACACACCCCACCCACCACCACCGCCATCCCTATGGACATGGGGGCCTGTTGGGAGTTGTAGTGCCGTCCTCTCACACACCGCACCCACCAACACCGCCATCCCTATGGACATGTGGGTCTGTTGGGAGTTTGACTAGTGACCCCTCACACACCCCACCCACCACCACCGCCATCCCTATGGACATGGGGGCCTGCTGGGAGTTGGACTAGTGACCTCTCACACACCCCACCCACCACCACCGCCATCCCTATGGACATGGGGGCCTGTTGGGAGTTGTAGTGCCGTCCTCTCACACACCCCACCCACCACCACCACCATCCCTATGGACATGGGGGCCTGTTGGGAGTTGTAGTGCCGTTCTCTCACACACCCCACCCACCACCACCGCCATCCCTTTGGACATGGGGGCCTGTTGGAGTGGTTTAGACGTTGGTGAGTATGTGGACTGCATGCATGGGTTAGGGTCTGGGAGATGTGTCTTCTGAGTTGTGTGAGGCACACCATGTCGTTGTGCTCGTGGTGCTTGGTTTGTACTTACCAGCCTCTTCTCCGTCCTCAATTCCTTCAAGGGTCTCTGGGTGCAGGATGCTCAGCACCTTGTCCTCCCAGTCGGTGTAGGGTAAGGGCTCCGAGGGGGTTCCACCGCCAGTGTGATTTGCCCGGAGATGGTTTTTGGCACGGATGGATTTGACACGGGTTTTGAGGTCATGCCACCACCTCTGAATCTCCTGCTTGGTCCTCGGCACGGTCCCAGACGCATTCACCCTGGTGACTATCCTGTCCCACATGTGGTTTTTCCTGGCTACGCTGGTCTGCTGCACTAGGGCCCCGAATAAGTGGGGTTCTACACGGATGATTTCATCCACCATTACCTTTAACTCGGTGTCTGTGAATTTGGGGTTCTTTTTTGGTGCCATGGTGTGTGGTGCTCGGGGTGTGGGTTTGAGTGAGTTGGGAGGTGCAGGTGTGTGGTGTGTAGGAATGGTGTGGTGGGTCTTTGTGTTGTGGGTGTGTTTGGGTGGTAGTTATGTGTATTCTATCGGTGTGTGCTGTATGTTCTCTAGTATCTCTTGCTAGCAGCTATGCTGTGATGCAGAGGATTTCGGGAGTGGGTGGGATGTATTTTATAGTCTGTGTCTTGGTCCTGTCTGAATGGTTATTGGCAGTCAGGTGCTAGGTGGGTGTGTTGACTGGTGTGAATTATGTGGTACCTGGGGGTGGGTCATTGTGTCTTGTGATTGGTTTTGATGTTTCAGGTGGGTGGTAGTTCATTTTCCTGTGTTTGGTATGAACTTCCGTCGCACTGTTTGGCATTGGTTTGACGGTAGGGATGTTGTTCGTGTTGGCCTTCCGCTGTGAAGCACAGTTTCTCGTTGCATTGGTACCGCAGCGGACGTGGATCGCGGTGCTTACCGGGGTACTTGCGGAGTTATCCTAATTGCGGACACGGACACTACGCAGGTATAGCGGGAGATGTGGATGTTCTCGCGGCCATGTGCGTACGCGGCGGTCGGTGTTTTTTCGGTTCCGTCCGCTTGCGGCGGTCTCAGGTGTACTCCGACCGCCGCGGACGGGGTTTGGTGTGCTCCGTCCGCCGCGATCGGTGTTTCGTTCATATTTTATCCTAATCGCTGTAGCGGTTTATCCGCGGACCGGTCCAGAGTATCTTGCCACCTTCCTCGGCGAACGGAACACGTTTACGTCCGCGATCCTAATCGACCCCTAAATGTGGGATTAAGGTCTGAGGAGAAGCAATAAGGTATTTATTTGTAATGACATTTTTAAATGTTACTGTGCTGTACGTAGATTTTGAATGATTACACCCTCATGGAAAAGTTTTTAATTAAATTCAACAAATTATGTTTTAATCTATATTTGTAATACATTTATTATATTTACTGTGTAGTGTATAAAAGACCCAGCTCTAAAAAACGTATTTTGGACTACTAAAATAACTTGATTCAGTTGATTTTTAAACCATCAAAGTATACAAAAAGGATCCATTATTTTCCAGTCTTCACAAGAGAATAAAGTTCATAAATTAACATATATTTAAGCAAGATATAAAAGCAATAAAATAATCAAACTTCCAATTAAAAACTTGCGCTGCCTAAATACATTACAAAAAACATACAATCTTATGTACAGGACACAATTAATTCATTCCTATGGCGATCACATTCACGGGCATGTCAATTCCATTATAATAACAGCCATTGAAAACTAGGTTAAAAGCTTCTGGTGATTAATCTAGAAGAAGAAGAAGAAGAAGAAGAAGCTTACAACACAACCTATTGGGACAGATGTGTCTGTTTTAAGGATTCTATAAGCGACCCAGTATTCTCTGGCTACAAGATTTAAGCAGATTGGTCGTATCCACCTCCTATGGATCTGTTGGTATTTGCTACAGAATATGTTCTTTGGATTCTTGCTCTCTGGCGCAAGCAGTGGATAATTCTGATGTTTAACCAGAAGCCTGCTGGTTAAAGATCTTTAGGAGTAGATTGCCAAATCTAAATCTAACATATAATCTTTTGTTTTGGTGGTGCGAAATCTAGTCCAAATAGGGTTCAAATCTGGGGCAAAGCTTAACACTTAAAAATTGTGTTGTTAAATGGCCATTTGCCGGTCTAGTCGTATAGTGATCTCCCACAAACGCTGAGTACTTCACTATCAATCTAAATAGGCCCCCTTTGCTTGCCTCCTCTGGGTGGTCCCACAGTTCCAACATATCCAATGATGAACACCAATTTGCGATACATTTGACCCACAGTAATTTTTGTGTGCCACTGATCTTCAAATTCTCCCACAGAGAATTACAATAATCAAGCCGCTGGGGTGTTGCCATACGTGCAGCCAATACATTAGAGGGTACAACAAAGCCATATCCCCTATTCTTTTCATCCCTATATTAAAAAATAATGGCATCAGTGGGGTAGTGGTGGGTACCCAAAAAAGTGATCCAACAAAGATGTTTTAGCATATCGTCAGCTTGTTTGTATTGATATAACCCCATATCTCGGCTCCATACAAAGCACCACTTGGGCTTTTGCATGGTAAACCTCTAGTGCTGGAGTCAATAATTGAGTGTGTGACTGTCTTTGGTTCCTTAATATCGATTTTGACCTATGGCATAGGGTAAGATAGCTCTTGTCTAATTGATGTTCGGAACCAATTAAGTCATTTAACCTTATTCCAAGATGGTCAAAGCTTTTCATCCTCTCAAGAGGCTTGGATGCAATCCTGACCACTCGTGCTTTCCCCTTTGCATTCCCAAAGACCAGAAATTTCGTTTTAGAGACATTAAGTGCCAGGCGCCTATCCTTGCCAAAATCTAAGAATTTATCGACTAGGATTTGTAGGCCCATTGGTGTTGTAGAAATGAGTAAAAATTAATAAGCAAAGAGCAGGATCAGAACTTTCATGCTACTAGTAACAGGAGAGTCGTTTCTGCAGTCCAATAATCTTCTGGCCACATCATTGATGAACAGAGACTAATGTGGGAGCGAGTACGCACCCCTGGTGCACCCAACATTGTATAGGTATCCTACCTGTTACTTCACCATTTTTGCCCCATCGGACCTGAGCGTAATTATCTTCATGCAATCTTGCTATCAAGATTACCAGATCGATTAGGGCACCTAGGTCAAGCATGATTCTCCATAACAATTTGCAGTGTACCAAATCAAACGCAACTCTCAGGTCAACGAATGCTACACATAGTTTTTGTTTCCTTAGGAGCACATATTTCCACATGAGTGAGGTGAATCTAAAGGCCTGGTCACATGAACCTATTTTAGATCGGACACCTGCTTGATAGGGAGACAGTATTATATTTTCAACTATCCACATTTGCAGTTTGTTCAGTACCTGTCTTGCAAAAATCGTTTGCAAATTGTCAATCAGGCTGATTGGTCTATAATTCGAGGGGATGGAGGCATCTTCCTTTTTATGATTTGTGATTATCACAGCTCCCCTCCAGGTTGTTGGAATATCCCCACCAGCCGATATGCAATTTGACAAAAGCTTTATATACGGGGCCCATATTATAGGTTCAGATTTATATAAATTACCTGGTATCCAATTGGGTCCAGGGGCTTTTCCTGCTTTAAGTCTATTGATTGCTGATATGCTGTCGTCCAAACTAAAAGCCTGTGCATTGCTAGTCATATTCATAACAGGGAAGGTGTTAGGGGTATTCTGGTCTGCTCTTTTGTTATCTATACAGCTAATATCCTCATTCCTGGCATATAGTGTGGAAAAGTGGCCAACCCATACCTCCTGCTGGATGTGATAGCTGAGAGTCTTTGCAATATCGGAACTTCCCTCTGTAATGATGTGCCCGAACAAATGATTATCATTGCACCTGGCTGCTGGTAATAAATCTTGTGAATTTTTAAAAGCAGAATCACGCTTAGCTTTGGCAAGTGCAGCTTTGTATCTACGGCAAGCCAGGGCTATCCCAGGCTGACAGCACTCGATAACCGCTAACTTTAAAGCCCCCTTTGCTAGTTTACACTCAAATTCAAAATTTGCTTTATTTGATTTTCATTTTGATAAAAAACCATAAAAGCATAGTACACAAATACAAATGTATACATTCTAAACAATCTATTTTAAATTCATTATTAGGAAAGTATCAGAACCACATTATATTAGTACTTCCTTGTTCGGGTTTACCCAATAAAAAACATTTTTCCATACATAATACTGTTCATTAAAAACAATGTATCAAACTAAAAACAGTACATTAAAATGTACAGCTGTTTCCTAGCCTTGATTACTGCTTTTAAAAATAATGCAATATCTCTGGCATAACATTCATTTTCCAGTAGTTGTAGTGCACGATAGGCAGGGCGAAATTGGTGCAGACCCCACATTTTTAAAATTGGGAGTATCCACCTTTTTCTGTGTTCCCAATAATAATTGCAGAATAAAACAATGTGAATTGTTGATTGGGACGCAACACTATCACAGGGGCAAACACCTAGATTTTTTGACCAGTCATTTGTTGTAGGATCTGATGTAGGTGAACTGTTGCTTTATGGGCTTCACTGTAGTATCTAAGCTCTTCCAAATGGGACATACATTGTTTCTTAAAATCTTTCTAGAGGTATTTATCATCTTTCCTGGATTATGGAAAAATTCAGGCTGTCCTAAGTCCCCCATAACATCTTTTATGTACTTCAGCCATCTAATGGCTTGGGCTTGGTCCAATTTAAGAGAATATTTTATGACCTGTTGATTGAAGGTTGTTTTTGTTGAGGTCCAGATTCGATGCCATAATAAAACTGTCTGGACCCTTATTTTAATCTGTGATATATTGTAGCCCCAGCTCTGTGTGACAGACAAAGGTCGAGGTTGAACGAGGGACAGCCAATATGTAGCTAAGAAAAGCGTTTTCCACATTCTGTATGTCTACTATGTTACAGTGTCCTCAAATCCCAGCCCCATATAATACTGCACTAACACATTTTGCTTGATAGATTTTAACCAATTCTGATGGTGGCCTTTTTCCTAATTTTTGTGCAAAATTTACGAGGGCAGTTGTTGTTTTCATAAATATACGTTTTTTGCCCTTATGGCCTGTTGCCAGGTGCCCATATTGTCCACCAGGATACCTAGATATGGATACGTTTTTGTGTTTCCAAGTTTATTGTTCCCTATAATAATAGATTTGTTCTTCCTCCTTTCCTTCCCGCAACTCATTACTAGTGTTAATCTTTAGGTCCAGACTTTCCATGTGGTCTTTAGGTCCAGACTTTCCATGTGGTCATTATATCTGAACAGGACCCGTTGTAACTCTAGTGGTGTTTGGGCCATTATCACAGCATCATCAGCGTAGAGTAGGGTGGGTTTAGGTCGATTTTGTACTTGTGGTAAGTCCTGACACCCCTCCAGCATCACCCGTTCAAGTCCGTTGGTGTACAGAGTAAACAAAAAGGGTGCCAGGACAGAACCCTGTCTAACCCCCTCTCCACTGCAAACGGAGCTGCATATTCCCCATTTAACCCATACCGTAATCTGGCTCTGGCATCAGAATATAGTTCTCTTACAAGTTCGATTTGTAGTGCTTCACCTGCCATTACTTCAAGGATGTTTCACAATTTATTGTGGCACACAGAATCGAACGCAGTAGGGAGATCCACAAAGGCTAGGTACAGTTTCCCTTTTTTTGCCTTTGTGTATTTCTCCTTCAAAATTGTTAGGTTGAGGCCCTGTTCTAGGGTACCTAAGCCTTCCCTAAATCCAAATTGTAGATCAGTTAAAACATTATTATCTTCAGCCCATTCCTGAAGACGGTTTAAAATGATACTACCTAACACCTTTCCCGCCGAATCTATTAGGGAAATTTGCTGATAGCATGTAGGGTTTTGTTTATCACCTTTCTTAAAGATTGGGACCATTAATGACTCAAACCAAGATCCTATGAGTCCTACCTTGCACACTGATGTGAGGACTTGTTTTATTATGGGGCCCCACAGCCCCCTAATTTTGTTTGAATATGTCTACGGGTACCCCATCTGGTCCCCATGCCTTTCCGCCCTTACTAGCTTTCAGAGCAAGTTGAACTTCACCTAGAGTAAAATCTATATTGATTGGGAATGGCTCGTTTGTGGAGCTAGGCGATATTGGGCTTGCAATTCGGTTACTAAGCTCCTTTTTATCGGCATACATTTTGGAGAAGTGGTCTCTCCATTGCCCTTCATCAATTGCGATTTCCAGTCTTGGAGTTGTACCAGACCTAAGAAAAGGAGAGTTGACCACATGCCAAAATGCAATACTGTCCCCCTCTATGCTTGCTTTATGTAAATCGGCCCCAGCATTCATTTTTAGCTCCCTCCGTCTGGTTTTTAAAACTAACTTAGATGCATGCCTACATCGCGTTTTTATTGCTTTATCCCGTTCCTTTTTATGTAAGACCTGCTTTAAGATGTTATATGCTTTTGTGCAGTTGCTGTGAAACCAACCAGCTTTCTTTCCGTTCCATTTTTTTACTTCCCTTTTCAATGTGTTCTTGATAGTGTCTGTTATGGAAATATAGGACCCTAGTATGCCTTCATGTGGTGTGGTCTCATCGAGACACTTCAAGATATCTTCCATGCTGATTTCCACCACTAGTTTAGTGACTACAGATAGTTCAACCTGGGCCCATTTTAATGAGTATCCATTTATTTTGTTTATTTCTAATCCTTGTAATTGCTAAATCCTTTCGGAATGTGCCGACCTTATTTTTGACGCAACTGATATCTCCAGGCTTTGTGGGAAGTGATCACTTAAAACATTTCCTTGGGTTTTAAAGCTTACAACCCTAGAGGCAGACCTATTCTGGGTTATTATGAAGTCTGTAATTGTGTTCAACCCTCTTCCATGGAACGTCTGCATAAATGGGGTAGGTGGCAAGGTCAATATGTTTGCAAATCCCATATCTAGGAAGAATGAAATCTCATTCAAAGCATCACTCGGTAAACTATGAATAAAATGGGGGAGGTTACAATCTCTTTCATCTACTAGACACAAAGCAGTGTTAAAATCGCCCCCAAAACCAATAATACATTTTCCCTGTTGTCCTTCTCAGTATTCGACATCGCATCTCTAAGCTATTTTAGCATATCAATTATGTTCTCTTTGTGCGTTATTATAAAAGTTTACCAAAACAACTGTTTCTCGATTGTCTATTTTCATAACCAGTACTTGATAATTTGGTTCTGAGATTGCCAGCCATACTTTAGTTATCTTTAATAAATCTGACACATATATGCATAGGCCACCCTTTGGCCTCCCACTTGCCGATGGTACAGCTGGTGTATAAAAAGTCTTATAGCCTTCAATATGATTTTCTTCCACAGACCATGATTCCTGCAGGCAAAGTATGTAAATTGAACCATTTGTTATTCAATCTGCCATTAGGCTTCGTGGAACAAAACACTTTCAGGGCCTCATTAAATTCCCTATGTACTGACAGTAAAGATATTACCCCTAAAGAGTGAGCACTATTCAAACCGCTGTCCAAACTAGGCAAGAAGTGTACAAATATATCATGAATCCTAGTATACAAGTCCCTTTCTACAAGAATTTTGGGCCAGGTGACTCCTCTGTGGTTATTGGCTACAAGCAGCTCTTGCACCATTGAGGTACCGCTGGATAACTTCCTATCCAGGGTGGTGCCCTCCATATTTAGCAGCAAGGGGTTATGATCGCTGTCAAAACTCTGGACGATCATTATGTCCTTGACTAGTGACCAGATACTAGCATCTACTAAAATGTAGTCAATAACACTAGTACTGGCAGCCAGTTTAAAGGTAGCTTGTCTATTTATAGCAGATATGGCCCTCCCATTACATGCCCTCAAGCTTCTTCCTCTGACCAGTGATGCAATCTAGAGGGTAATGGCTGTTAAACAATGGTTACATGTAGTCGTTGTCAGATTGCGTATTCCCCAAGCCTTGTCCTCTTCCTCCAATAAGGTGTGTAGAAGGGGAAAAGGCTCGAAAGAGGCATTAAAATCCCCAGCTACTACGATTTTAAAAAAGTTACCTTGGTGTACACCATCTAGATCATCTAACAACGATAATACCAGAGACTCGTTATTATAGGGTTCTGACCTGACATAGACATTAATCACAGTCAAATTTAAAGCTCTTGGAAAGATGAGCTGGAGCCCCAGTATATCTGGTGAGTTTATTGGTAGTTGCTTGTACTTGCAGGCTAGAGTATTCCTCACAAAAATTATCGGACCCCGACTAGCTCAGACGGATTTTTAGGCACAATGGCTTCCACACTATAGGTTGTATAACCATTTATATGTAGCCTGTCCATAGCCCATGTCCCCTGGAAAATGCAGATATTATTGTTGCCTATGAAAGAATGCCATTCTGGGTCTAGGAGTTTTAGATGGATCCCGCCAGGTTCCAGGAGATTAAAGTCAATCTGTCTTTTATCTCATTGTTAGGTGGAAGCAAACATCTACAGGTTTCAACCTCGTAAGACAACATATTATCAATGATCAGGTAGAAATATTGGGCACCTAGTTCAGGGATTGCCATTGTAGGCGCAAATTGGGCGTATCAAGATCACAGTTGGATAGTGCATCAGTAAATTGGTGGTAAATGGCTTAGCATGGTGGTAATACCACTATTGATAGCTGTAGAATGTAGCGTTAAATGTGAAGACTCCCAGTTCCCCTTTTGGCTGCATACCATGCTATTCGGACTGGATTCATCCCTTGAGCCACTAAGCCACTTGAGTTGGTTGGGTCTGAATAGTATTGTCCAGCCCTGGTACACATGTATTGCTGCAGTTTACATGAAGTGGTGCAGGGGTTAAAAGGGGGGGATTGGTATGGTTCCTAAGTCAATCTACTTCTAGCAATGGGGATAGCAGCCTTTTCCTGTACCTAGAGTCCTGCAGTGCATCAGTTCCTGGACTACAGTACTTAAATCTAATGCGTTATTTGAGGGATTTGTCCTAATGTCTAGGGCCACCAAATCATCCACCAAGCTTGCTTCTTTCAAAGTTAGTTTAATCACGTTGTACATTATATTCTTAGGGGAGCTCCTTTGGGCACTAAGGAAGTCTTCTCAAATGATCGAGCGACAGCCTCTGGTGTACCTTAGCCAATGGATGGCTTTCTTTATGAGGGAATCTTCTGGTTCAAATTTTATGTGGGGCTGCAACTTTGGTACCTTTATCATTAGTTTGGTACTACTACTCATTCTATTAATTTTATGTTATTTTTTTAAAGATTTTTTGTTATTTGTAAATGTAGTATTTGTAGGTGGTGTTTTTGTTATGTTTTTAATGCAGGGTTTATAGGGGAAAAGGGTGGTGATTGTTTACAATTTATTGTGTGACTTTTTAAATTGCTTTTAAATTTTTTGTTTTTAATCATTTCTGTCAAATGTTTTTTGTTACGTTCATTTGTGTACTTTGGTATGTTTCTATTTTTCATAAAAGAAATTATATATTTGATTTTTTAAAGTTTTTTTAAATATTGGCTATAGAATTTGTAGGCTGAGTGAAGAAAATGAAATATTTTATAGGATTTGTATCTATTTAAAAAAAATGTTGCTATATTTATTTAATTATGGCATATTATTTTTGTTAGATATTGGAATACTCATTGATTTATTACTAGTATAATTATTAAATATTCTTTTTATTAAAATGTTATTTTTCTTTTTCACTATTTTAATATTTTTTTATATTTGCAAAATATTTCTACATGTTTTTTTTTTTAAATCCCATTTAGTTAAAAAAAGTATTATTTATACGCAAGTTTGTTTATTTAAAGAAATAATATTTTCTAATCATTATAATTTTAAAATTGTTAGAATTTGTGAAAATGTTTGATGTTTTTGTATTTTTATCATTTAAAGTATATGTATACAAATTTTCAAATGTGTTTTTATTTATATATTTAACAGTAGAACTATTTATTCAATGTTTTTTAGTTTGGAGTTGGAATAGTAAATCTACCCCTGTCAAAGCCCAAGACTTTTTCCATTTGGCTTAGATTGGAGAGGGAATATAAAGCTACCATTTTGTCCAACATTTTCCCCAATGTGTTCTAGATATGAGTGTGAACAATAACTATATCCCCTTCAACGTCCAACACTTCCCCAAATGTGGTTTACACTGGAGTGGAAATAGTAAATCTACCTCTCAAACTCCAGCACTTTCCCTGATGTTATTTAGATCGAGTGGCAATAGTAAATCTACACCCCTCAATGTCCAACACGTTCCCCAGTGTGATTCAGGTTGGAGTGGGAATATCTAATGTATAATTGAATTTCAATTCAAATCATGAAACATTGGTTTAGTAAGATACGTTATAATTTTACAGTAGTTGTACATTTTGTTTGATACAGTCTTTATACATTTCTTCCATGTTTTATTTTGTATGTGTTTTTAACATATTGTTAATGGATGTTTCAAAAGTAATTATTGTTACAAATATTTTTCACTTATTATTTTACATTTTTCAAACATATTTATATTTTTACAGGATTCTGCAATTATTTAACATAGTGTTTTTGGTATGGCTTTATGTAAGTATATTTAAAAAATGCTAGAAATCATATCTCACTCTAAGTCAATGATTTTTGGGGGGATTGTGAATGTTAGTTTAGGATTTTATTTCATTTATTAATTCATGGTATTTGCACTTTATATGGTAAAAGTGTGTAGATTAACAGGATGGATGTGCTGTTGTATTCTCTGTGGGATTTGTATAGTTGTCTAAATGGTGGAGACCACAATTTAAACAAGCCATCTATCTTCCATGCGTTGTTCTGATTTCGGGCCTGATTTATTATTTGACTGCCAAATGTTGAAATATCTTTCAGGCCAGAGGACGTTTCAAACATTGACAGGAACTGTTGTCAAGGAATTTCTTGGCAATGCATTTGTAACTTTGCCATACAATAGTGATATTTTGTTTTTGAAAATGGAAAAAAGCAATGCCATGATTGCCTTGGGAGTTATCTCCAATAGGGAGAGGGGAATTTTGTAGTTTTCACTGTCCCTTGCTGCCTGGGTTTTTCTGGCAGTGATGGGCAGTGAAAACCAGACTGTATGTCTGCCCATCTAAATTAGATGGGGGAACATGCAGTTCTACCTCGGACAGCCCATACTCGGTCGGGACATCGGAGGGGTGTAACCATGGCAGAGATGGAGGCGCCTCTGCTCTGGTTACTCACAGGTTATGCCCCCATTTAAACCAGGCAGGCGGGCCATTATACTGGCAGAAAGGGTTGCAACAGAGTACCCTTTCTGCAAGCATATAAATTGGGCCCTTCCTTGTAGCAGGTTCTTTTCAGATCTATTGATAATTATTCTCATAATTATTCTCCTGTCATTAATGGTTTTGTCAGATACAATTAAAGGTTCATTACTGTTTGTTACAGTTATGTTTCCAGGGATATTTCTTAACTTGGAATCTATTTTACAGCAGTAGGGTTTTCATGGTTGCTTTTCTAGTTCTGGCTATGAGTCATTCTAAATTTGGGATAACCAGGATCTGACCTTTAGTATAGTCAGGAACATTTGGTATCATATTTTTTAAAATTAATCCTGTAGACCCTTTTGTGACTGTGCTAACTTCGCCTGAGACCTTGGCCTTGTAATACATATCTGACTTTAATCTACATAATGTTTGGCGAGTGATTGTGCACCATAGCATTGTGCACCATAGCATTTCCAACTATTTCAGGTTTGTTTAGCCCTCCCAAAACATGCATTAAAGTAATACTTTGTGCTGGTCCATTGTGTTTTCTCACTGTGTGTGTCTTATTTGTTGTAAGCATATCCTATGTTTCCCAATACTCACTTTCCTTTCTGAGATTGGATTTCTGTGGTTCTTTTCACAATTGTAACTATGGGTTTGAGAATGAAACTGTATGGTTTGTCATTTAATGTTGAATAAACTAAAGGTGCTTTGCTAATGGTAAGTTGTGAAAAATTTTAGAAAATCTCCATTTTAATTTGTATCCTTTTTATCTCAATTTAAATAATGTTTTAAATAATATGCCTTTTTAGTAGACACACTAAAGATATTATTATTAAACAAAAATGAAAACAATTATTTTAATACAAATTATATTTGTTTAAGTAGCATTATTATTGAACATGCTTAACATTGTTTTTACATTTATTCTTACTGATCTAAGGTAGCTGTATTTTCAGAGCTAATTTATATTCGAGGTGCTTGATTCTTTTCTTTTGAAAAACTTACACTTGTTAGTGTTACATGTTAGAAATTATATTTATATATATGTTTAGGGTTTATTTTAGTTTTGGTTATTTTTTTGAACTCTAGAGTGTTTTTTAATTAAGTTATATAAACTTACTTTTTTAGTTATGGTTGATAGTTTTGGTACTTCAGAATAAACACTTTTTCATTTTGTTTTTGCTGTGATTTTCGGTTATGGTCCATTGTTGTTAGCTATAGTCAAGAAAAATTAATACAAAGGATCTGAATAATTATTTTGTTTAAGTAAAAGTTTTGACTTTTTGTGCTAGTTTAAAAAATGTAGTTTATCTTATCTACTTAACAAAATTCATTTTCTTTCCTTGGAGGTGGTTATGTTCTTTTTTCTGTGTCAGAAATCCAGCAAAGTTTCTCTTTATTGCAGTTTTAGGTTTTCTGCTGTAATTTATTGCACAGGTTTGAGCTCTATATCTGATCTCCTTTTATTTAGTAAAGTGTTTCCATTGGTTCATTTGTTTTAGATTTAATTTCATAGGTTTGTTTTTAATGTTTGATGATTTTTTCCTTATCTGGTGGCTGCTAATTACTGTTTATATGTCATATATTATTTTTTAGGTTCCATTTAAACAAACCTACTGGCGGTCACCAAAAGGTAGTTATAGTTAGGACCTTTTTTCTATTGAAAAAGTGTTTTTTTTATTTTGCCAATATCTTTGGCACTGTTTGACAAATCTTTGCGAAATTTTCAATACTAATGGCCCATTCACTTTACCTGCAGTCTTGAAAATTTCAGGGTGGTCTGTCAAGAGGGGTCTGGAAAAAAGGGGAGTTCCAAAATGCTTTTCCTCCATGTTAACTTATATAGGAAACTGTTGACGCAGCTACATCCCAAACTATTTCCAAGATGGGAGATAGGCTTCACAAACCCCTCCTTGTCCATAAATGGTGCTAGGGCTGCCAACCCCAGGGCCAGATCCAGCAATGTCCCGGGGTGCCCACTCCGGGGAATTGCAGTTTGCTATTGCATGACAGGACCACTGCTCCCACCATGCCATACCAAACTCTGCTTCACAAAAGCAAGAGCATGGAAAATGTTCTTGCTTCCATGAAGTGAAGCAGAATTGCTTTTGGGCAGAGGGAGCTGCATGCTTGCAGTTGCAACTGCCCAAAATCAATGCTGTCTCCCGTAGGAGGCGGGGAACTGGCAGGGACCGCGAGGTCCTTGAGGCTCCCCTGCGGTCTCCAACCAGCTGACGATGCCCCGGGGATGGGGTCCCCTGGGCCAAAAATGGCTTGAGAGGGAGGCCACACAGGCCACCAAACCCATGAAAAAAATTAAAAAAGAAAGGATGTGACCATGCCCTTGGGGATTGGGTCCCCAGGGCTATATATGGCCCCCCTCCAAAAATTAAAAAAAACTAAATTGAGGGCAGGCGAGGGGGATGGGGTTTCCAGGGCCAAAACTAGCCCAGGTAAGGGGGCCAAGCAGTCCTCCTCCCATTATATTATTAACACATTTTTCTAATGGGTCAGGCCTGGGGGATGGGATCCCTGGGGCCCAAAAGAGCCAAGGGAAGGGGGACACACAGCCCCCTTTCTACATTTAAAAAGAAAGGAATCCAGCAACTCACCGGAGGCCCGCCTCCATTGTCCACTACTCTACAAACACGCCACCTGGTGTGCTCTTGGGTGGGGTATGAAGTCCCCTTCGCTGCTAAGGGTCCTTAGGGGCCAACTAGACCACCTGGTACCACCAGTAAGCCCCACACAGTGGGATTTCTGAGAGGTGGTCGAAGGTCATGCCTATTTTTACACCACTCTGCAAATGCACCTCTTGGCGCATTGTTGGTGGGGGATGAGGTCCCCTTGCATCCTGAGGGCCTTATGACTAAAATGGTCTTCATCCCCCAAAAGGATACACAGACATTATAGTTAGGCTGGCATTTCATTTATACAAAACCAGAGAAATTCAGCAGTTAAAAGTGGCTGAGTTAACAATAGCTCTTGCCCCCACTATGCACTGGTTATGACCTCATATATTACATCACTCATGACATAGTCAGTATCATCACTGATGACATCTCAAATGACCTCACTGATGACATTAGTGATGACATCATCCACAGCATCTCTGACACACACCCTCACACCGCTATGACATCCTCCACAGTATCTCTGATGCACCCGCTCACACCCCTATAGAATATTTTATACATACTGCCACACCCACACAAGCATTTAGAGAGCCATACCAGTACTTACACACACACTCACTGATTCATTGATCTATACAAACATCCACTTGCTCACCAAAACTGCCACTCATAGACCCACTCACTCACTAATACAGCCATTGACAAATCCACTCATACAAGCACACATGTGCTGACACATTGAATCAGTCACATCTAGACACTCACCCATACAGTTAATGATACAGCTACTTACTCCAAACAGTTACACACCCATCCACTTATTTACTCATACAAATAGTAACACATATTCACTCAGCTATACAGTCACTGACAGAAGCATGCACTCATCTATATAGCCACTGTCACATTCACTCACTCAAGCATACAGTTACTCATATACTCTGTCACTCATGTATACTGCCTTTCACATATTCAGTTACTCACTCATACTGATAGATGCACTCCATCACTGACACAGCAACACAGATACACACACACACCCATACAACTTCTCACACACACAACAGTACCCCATACAGCCACTGACTCACCCGCTGACTCCCCCACTCACTGATCCATACAGGCAGTCACACACCTCCTCACAAACAAACAATCCAATCAATCACCCATATAGCCATTCATGTACCCACTAACACACTAATACACCCACTTAGACATTAACTGACAGACAGATACACACATTCACACAACGAGTCACTCACCCATACATTCACTAGGCTAGTCCTTAAATGGCCGAAGAAATCATCAGCAACTTCGGCACTAAACACACTGCATTGGTTACCAATAACCAAGAGGGTCCTTTTTAAAATATTGATCATTACCTTCAGAGCCGTACACACTCTAGGCCCAAAATACCTACAGCGGAGATTTGCCAGATACCATCCAACACGCACCCTCCGATCGTCTAATGCGAACTTACTGTCGGTTCCTACCTTCAGACTTAGCACAAGAGGCGGCAAATCACTCCCAGTCCTGGGAGCAAAAGCCTGGAATACTCTCCCCCCATTTCTACGTGCATTAGACAAGAAAAAAGATTTCAGAAAAGGATTGAAAACCTGGGTCTTTAAGTTACAGGAGACCTGCGCTAGAGCACTAGTGTAATAGTTGGATGAGCTACCACCTGCTACCAACCTATTTCCTACATCTCTGGATTAGTAATTGGGAACTAGATGCGGCTTGGATAGCAGCGCGATACAAAAGACCATTTACATTACATTACATTGCCTAACCACCCACTTATTCAGACAGTCACTCACCCACTGTGTCATACATACAGTCACTCATACACCCACTGATTGATCAATAAACCTTGGTATATATATTTAACACTCATAAACTTTTAAAAAACACTCACAGTCACTGGATGATGTCATCACTGATGTAATGAGTGATGTAATTAGTGATGTCACTGTCCATGTCATGAGTGATGTAATATGTGAGGTCATAACCAGTGCATTGCGGGGCTGCAAGTTATAGTTTGCTCAGCAAACTATAACAGCTGAATTTCTCTGGTTTTATAGGAGTGAAATGTCAGGCTAACTATAACGTCCCTGTAACCTTTGTTTTTTCCGTGAAAATCTAAGGTTTTTTAAATGCTAATTTCTAACTATAAGGTCCCTAAACCTGTCTTTTTTTCAATGAATATAAATATGTATATATATATGTATATATATATATATATATATATATATATATATATATATATATATATATATATATATATATATATATATATATATATATATATATATATATATATATATATATATATATAGTTGAGGGTGCACTCCGTTGTAGGTAGGTAATCACCATTTATTTAAAGGACAAGCAGCTTCACACACAGATTTTTTCATGTCCTCGGCCTGACGCGTTTCAAGGATTCTTTCCTCTTTCTCAAAGGCCAACAGGAGCAGCTTGCAATCACGTGTAACTGCACCGTCTTCTGCGTGCTATTTCAATCAGGCCCCCGGTGTGCCTTTTGACAGTCTCTTTTTTTCCCAATGCATGCTGGGACCTGCAGTGTTTTTCAAACACAGTTCTGCCCTCCAGTGGGTTAGTTGCTTCTGTTCTTTAAAGGAACTAATTTCACAGCTCCTCGGTGAGCCTCCGAATGTGATTCTGCTTGTATAATTGTTTTTTCCCACTTCGCCGATCACAAGGGAAACGGGTTCCCCTCATGCAGACCCTACTGTTTCTTAGGGCGGTGCATCTCCTTCACGGCCTGGAACCGCCATGTATTCATGCCTTCACAAAGATGCCCAGAGTTGAGGATGCACTCCGTTGTAGGTAGGTAATCACCATTTATTTAAAGGACCAGCAGCTTCACACACAGATTTTTTCATGTCCTCGGCCTGACGCGTTTCAAGGATTCTTTCCTCTTTCTCAAAGGCCAACAGGAGCAGCTTGCAATCACGTGTAACTGCACCGTCTTCTGCGTGCTATTTCAATCAGGCCCCCGGTGTGCCTTTTGACAGTCTCTGTTTTTCCCAATGCACGCTGGGACCTGCAGTCTTTTTCAAACACAGTTCTGCCCTCCAGTGGGTTAGTTGCTTCTGTCCTTTAAAGGAACTAATTTCACAGCTCCTCGGTGAGCCTCCGAATGTGATTCTGCTTGTATAATTGTTTTTTCCCACTTCGCCGATCACAAGGGAAACGGGTTCCCCTCATGCAGACCCTACTGTTTCTTAGGGCGGTGCATCTCCTCCACGGCTTGGAACCGCCGTGTATTCATGCCTTCACAAAGATGCCCAGAGTTGAGGACGCACTCCGTTGTAGGTAGGTAATCACCATTTATTTAAAGGACAAGCAGCTTCATACACAGATTTTTTCATGTCCTCGGCCTGACGCGTTTCAAGGATTCTTTCCTCTTTCTCAAAGGCCAACAGGAGCAGCTTGCAATCACGTGTAACTGCACCGTCTTCTGCGTGCTATTTCAATCAGGCCCCCGGTGTGCCTTTTGACAGTCTCTGTTTTTCCCAATGCACGCTGGGACCTGCAGTCATTTTCAAACACAGTTCTGCCCTCCAGTGGGTTAGTTGCTTCTGTTCTTTAAAGGAACTAATTTCACAGCTCCTCGGTGAGCCTCCGAATGTGATTCTGCTAGTATAATTGTTTTTTCCCACTTCGCCGATCACAAGGGAAACGGGTTCCCCTCATGCAGACCCTACTGTTTCTTAGGGCGGTGCATCTCCTCCACGGCCTGGATCCGCCGTATATTCATGCCTTCACAAAGATGCCCAGAGTTGAGGACGCACTCCGTTGTAGGTAGGTAATCACCATTTATTTAAAGGACAAGCAGCTTCACACACAGATTTTTTCATGTCTTCGGCCTGACGCGTTTCAAGGCTTCTTTCCTCTTTCTCAAAGGCCAACAGGAGCAGCTTGCAATCACGTGTAACTGCACCGTATTCTGCGTGCTATTTCAATCAGGCCCCCGGTGTGCCTTTTGACAGTCTCTGTTTTTCCCAATGCACACTGGGACCTGCAGTCTTTTTCAAAAACAGTTCTGCCCTCCAGTGGGTTAGTTGCTTCTGTTCTTTAAAGGAACTAATTTCACAGCTCCTCGGTGAGCCTCCGAATGTGATTCTGCTTGTATAATTGTTTTTCCCCACTTCGCCGATCACAAGGGAAACGGGTTCCCCTCATGCAGACCCTACTGTTTCTTAGGGCGGTGCATCTCCTCCACGGCCTGGAACCGCCATGTATTCATGCCTTCACAAAGATGCCCAGAGTTGAGGATGCACTCCGTTGTAGGTAGGTAATCACCATTTATTTAAAGGACAAGCAGCTTCACACACAGATTTTTTCATGTCCTCGGCCTGACGCGTTTCAAGGATTCTTTCCTCTTTCTCAAAGGCCAACAGGAGCAGCTTGCAATCACGTGTAACTGCACCGTCTTCTGCGTGCTATTTCAATCAGGCCCCCGGTGTGCCTTTTGACAGTCTCTGTTTTTCCCAATGCACGCTGGGACCTGCAGTCTTTTTCAAACACAGTTCTGCCCTCCAGTGGGTTAGTTGCTTCTGTCCTTTAAAGGAACTAATTTCACAGCTCCTCGGTGAGCCTCCGAATGTGATTCTGCTTGTATAATTGTTTTTTCCCACTTCGCCGATCACAAGGGAAACGGGTTCCCCTCATGCAGACCCTACTGTTTCTTAGGGCGGTGCATCTCCTCCACGGCTTGGAACCGCCGTGTATTCATGCCTTCACAAAGATGCCCAGAGTTGAGGACGCACTCCGTTGTAGGTAGGTAATCACTATTTATTTAAAGGACAAGCAGCTTCATACACAGATTTTTTCATGTCCTCGGCCTGACGCGTTTCAAGGATTCTTTCCTCTTTCTCAAAGGCCAACAGGAGCAGCTTGCAATCACGTGTAACTGCACCGTCTTCTGCGTGCTATTTCAATCAGGCCCCCGGTGTGCCTTTTGACAGTCTCTGTTTTAGGTCTCGCCTGTCGATGCGCATGCGCATCGAGCAAGGCGAGAGTATTGGGACTTATCCGCTCTTTATCCACACTGCAAGGAATCGTGGCGATTCCTTGCAGTGCCCGTGACTTTTAAGCTCAATGCGCATGCGCATTGAGCTTAAAAGCGCGTGCACGTCCGTCTTTGTTTACCCGCTCCACCCCCTCCCCTTCCCGCCGTCTCGCATTTCGCAATGCCCTCCTAACAACACACACACCCTCTCCCCCGCTCCGCCCCCTCCCCGCCATGTCTGCCCCCTTCCCGCCGTCTCGCATTTCGCAATGCCCTCCTAACACACACACCCTCTCCCCCGCCCCCTCCCCTTCCCGCCGTGTCGCATTTCTCCTCCCCCCTCCCCTCTCTTCCCTCCGGCTTGTTATTACTGTTACCTGTTGTTTAAAAGGTGCTTTTTGCCCTCCCCATGTTAATATCTTTATAGTTATTTTCCCTTTTTTTAAGCATTCAGTAACTGTCTTCATCTTCACATTTAATTGTCTTTATCTTTATATTTATTTTACATACTCATTATGGGCATCTACTCTCATCCAAAATGGCTCCTACGCTCTGCTGCTCTAGCAGTCCCTCCTCTGTGTCTTGTGCCATTACAACCAGAGCTTGCGGGCTCCCTTGCCGAGTTACTAGTCCCTCCTCAGTGTTAATGCTTACCCAGCTGCAGCTCATTTACTTCAAGCTGGCGGGAACTGCCTTATTTAAATCGGCGTCTTCCCAGCAGTACCTCGCACCATCTGCGGATACACCCAGGAACCCCTTGCTACACCGTCAGCATCCATCAACTAAGGTAAGACTCCTGCCTAGCTAGCCACCCATGCACTTTTAGCGCAGGGCACTACCCGTCTTCGTAAATCGTTCGCCGCCTGTGAAAGCTCGCCGCAAATGACGTCCTTACACTCGCGCATATAGACTTCCAGTGTCCTAATTGGCTATCCGGTATCCTGACAAAGATAAGTGCTCTCAGTCTTTAGTATTAATCAGCGTTTTATTGCTCTGGTTCCAGAACTTATTTCAACATGCCAGCAGCTGCTACGGCTGAGACTCAGCCACTGGAAAGACTTTCTCTATGTGAGAACTCATGCGCAGCTTTAGTTATATTGCACCAAGCCTCCCTCATGCGTTCGGCACCCTGACAGAGCATTTCACACTTAAATCTTCTGTAGCAATCAGCGTCTATTTGCACTGGGTCCGGAATTTATCTACACTTGCCAACATCTCCTAAGATTGAAGCTCCGCTTACAGTCAGGCTCTCTCTATACGAGGACGCGTGCACAGCTCTAGTTACACTGCACCATGCGTCTCTAATGGGTTACCTGTAGCCCCCTTACATATGGTGCTATTAAGCTTTTTAAATACGTCTAAGCCCCAGCGCTTTTCATCTATTATTATCTTCCAAATGCTTAGCACCTCATACCATTACAGCGAGCAGAACTAACGGATTTCTCACTGTATCTCTTATGCCGGCTAATACTTAATGCTAACTCCTCTACACTGCAATCATTAGCAGTATCCTTACAATAAATTATTATTGCAGTGTAAGGTCAGATCACACGGCAGAAGGACGTGGAATCGATTGAAAATGTGTCCCTGCTCAGTCGGTGTCCAACTCTCAAAGCATTTCCTTTGCAAACCGCTGGGAAGACAAGGCAAGGGGAGGTCGACGTGACACGTTCAGCTGTTACCATGACCTCGCTCTGAGCACTGTCTCCCCACTCCAGTGCCCGCCGCCTATTCATGCCTCTCAGTTCACTGAGTACTCTACGCTCAGACCTCATATGTTGACCACCTCACTCACCCTCAACCCCTCACCCTCACTCACCCTCAACCCCTCACCCTCAACCCCTCACTCACCCTCACTCTCACTCATCCTCACTCAACCACCCTCAACCTCACTCACCCTCAACCCCTCACCCTCAACCCCTCACCCTCACTCACCCTCAACTCCTCACCCACTCACCCTCAACCCCTCACCCTCACTCACCCATCCTCAACCCCTCTCCCTCACTCACTCACCCTCAACCCCTCACCCTCACTCACTCACCCTCAACCCCTCCCCCTCGACCCCTCCCCCTCAACCCCTCACCCTCACCCTCACTCACCCTCACTCACCCTCAACCCCTCACCCTCAAACCCTCACTCACCCTCAACCCCTCACCCTCACTCACTCACCCTCAACCCCTCACCCTCAACCCCTCACTCACCCTCACTCATCCTCACTCAACCACCCTCAACCTCACTCACCCTCAACCCCTCACCCTCACCCTCACTCACCCTCACCCTCACTCACCCTCACTCACCCTCACCCTCACTCACCCTCACCCTCACTCACCCTCACTCACTCACCCTCACCCTCACTCACCCTCACTCACCCTCACCCTCACTCACCCTCACCCTCACTCACCCTCACTCACCCTCACTCACCCTCAACCCCTCACCCTCACTCACCCTCACTCACCCTCACTCACCCTCACTCACTCACCCTCAACCCCTCACCCTCACTCACCCTCACTCACCCTCACTCACTCACCCTCAACCCCTCACCCTCACTCACCCTCACTCATCCTCACTCACTCACCCTCAACCCCTTACCCTCACTCACCCTCAACCCCTCACCCTCACTCACCCTCAATCCCTCACCCTCAACCCCTCACCCTCACTCACCCTCAATCCCTCACCCTCACTCACCCTCACTCACCCTCACTCACCCTCACCCTCACTCACCCTCACCCACCCTCACCCTCACTCACCCTCACCCACCCTCACTCACCCTCACTCACCCTCAACCCCTCACCCTCACTCACCCTCACTCACCCTCACTCTCACTCACCCTCAACCCCTCACCCTCACTCACCCTCAACCCCTCACCCTCACTCACCCTCACTCACCCTCAACCCCTCACCCTCACTCACCCTCACTCACCCTCAACCCCTCACCCTCACTCACCCTCAACCCCTCACCCTCACTCACCCTCAACCCCTCACTCACCCTCACTCACCCTCACCCACCCTCACCCTCACTCACCCTCACTCACCCTCAACCCCTCACCCTCACACAGTGCAATAGGTCTCGGAGCATTTGAGTTAGAGCTTTTAGAAATGTTTATGGCTTTTTTTTTTTAATTCTTTAGCATTGGCTACAGGAAACAAAAATGCTAAAGATTTACAAAAAAACCCATAAACAATTCTAAAAGCACTAACTCTAATGCTGCGAGACCTATTGCATTTCCAATGCTTGTTTCCCAATGCACGCTGCGACCTGCAGTCTTTTTCAAACACAGTTCTGCCCTCCAGTGGGTTAGTTGCTTCTGTTCTTTAAAGGAACTAATTTCACAGCTCCTCGGTGAGCCTCCGAATGTGATTCTGCTTGTATAATTGTTTTTTCCCACTTCGCCGATCACAAGGGAAACGGGTTCCCCTCATGCAGACCCTACTGTTTCTTAGGGCGGTGCATCTCCTCCACGGCCTGGAACCGCCGTGTATTCATGCCTTCACAAAGATGCCCAGAGTTGAGGACGCACTCCGTTGTAGGTAGGTAATCACCATTTATTTAAAGGACAAGCAGCTTCACACACAGATTTTTTCATGTCCTCGGCCTGACGCGTTTCAAGGATTCTTTCCTCTTTCTCAAAGGCCAACAGGAGCAGCTTGCAATCACGTGTAACTGCACCGTCTTCTGCGTGCTATTTCAATCAGGCCCCCGGTGTGCCTTTTGACAGTCTCTGTTTTTCCCAATGCACACTGGGACCTGCAGTCTTTTTCAAAAACAGTTCTGCCCTCCAGTGGGTTAGTTGCGGAGCGATGCGTCACTTTTCATAAATGAGGCCCCTGGGCCTCATTTATGAAAAGTGACGCGTGAAAACAACGATGCGTCACTTTTCACAGCGCACTCCTTGCGACACCAATGTTGCGTCATATTTAATGTATGACGCATCATGTCCTAAGGACTTACAGATACGTCAGTATTTCTGACGCATCTGTAAGCGCAAAAGTGACGCATTGCTGGAGTGTGTCACAAAAGTGACGCAACTCCAGCAATGCATCCTTTCACATGGGGCAAGTCCCATGTGAAAGGGCCTGCTTCAGTCTTACGCCTGCTGTGAGGCAGGCGCAAGATTTTGACGCAACAGCTTCCTAAAAGTGGCGCAGTGAAATCTCATAGATTTCACTGCGTCACCATTACGAGACTTTTTGCGGGGGAACGCCCCCTCTGCATACATTATCCCTGACGCAGGTATAATGTGGCGCAGGGGTTTAAAAAGTGACGCATCTACCTAGATGAGTCATTTTTTAAATATGGCGCAACAAGGCGCATTTTGTACGCCGCTGGTGCGTCACAAAAAGTGACGCACCGGCGGCGCAAAACTGATGCAAGGCCTCATAAATAAGGCCTAACTGCGAATGAAGCAAAAATCTTTTAGGGCAATTTCTGTGAACAAGAGTCAGTGTTTCCTTATGTACTTATATCAGCACACAGCAGACGGTATGTTAATGTTTCAGCCATTTTATTAAAATGCCTGTACATGTTTTCTTCTCTTTTACTATTTATGCATTTTTAAATATTTTTCTTTCTTTCGGTTCACAATTTATCGTCAGGAGAACAGTTTGGCGATCGGTATCATTTTATAATATTGATAGGCATTCCAGGCTGATGCACTGTGTCTTAGACAGCTCTGCCCGACATTTCAATTAAAGAAAAAGAAAACAACGCCTTCGTCCCCAAAGCACCGTTGACCACACACGCACACACAGCCACTGACAACCGAGGCGAAAAGGATGCACTAATGGTGTTATTGTTTTACGGCTCTGTGAAGTGATAAAATAAAATGGAGGGTATTTACAAGGTGTCATTGAGGAAACGGCTCCTCAAAGGAGTGTGAGTTGTTGGAATCATAAAAATTAACCACACAGCAGATCCTTTTACTGCCTGGAAGTCCCACATGCCTGCTTAATTATTGTCCTGTCAATACGTGCCGGTCGTGCCTTCATCACCTTGAATAAAAATCAACAGCTGCTCGGGACAAAAATCTCGAAAACGTCAACCTGCATTTTTAAATTGCAGGGTTGCTTTCGCGCAAATATAATTTAATAAGCATCCATTACTACTAAAAACAGATTTCTCCATGAATGTAGATGTGCCAATATACAGCTGAGGAGCGAAGGCTCCGTCTAAATCACATCTCGTGGGATTTCCGAAAGAATTGCCTTTGTGGTGAGCACGGCGGACATGTGCTGCTCAATCCATTATTTACAGGCACACGTCAGGCACAGGCACGGTCTGAATGAATTTACTTGTACCACATAGAACATCAATAGCTTGCTTAGCACTGCTCTTTTTACATGCGAAATTAGTGTCTGTTGTGTTGACGGACAGGGGCACGTAATGACACTGAAGAACAGGGCGAAAAGCATCCTGCACAAGCTCACACGGAGTGTGAACAATGAGCGGGGAATGGGGACTCAACTGAACACACAAGCTTCTGTTCCAAGCCATTGCCTTTACAAAGATGTCCGTCACAGTGGCGTGAGGCGAAATGATGGGGCGCCCTGAAGAATGTGATGAAGGGCCCGGGAGTCTCCCATATCTCACAGATATTCATTGACATTGGGCTGAATTGAGCCCCCTTGAAAAGTTGAGGCCCGTTTGAGGATTGGGGGCCCACATGCACTGCAGGGGTGCAGGGTCCTGCATTACACCTCTGATGTAAGGTGCCAATAATTTGCTATGCACGATACTATGGCATAAGATCGTATTACCTATAATTAGCTATTGAATTTTTTTATCTCAGCCAACAAATCACACATTTTCAGATCTTTTTCCTTAAGCTCTCTTTTTCCTCTTGCCTGCTTCTTCTCTCTTTCTTTCGTTTTGATTCTATGTTGTTTTCCCTTCAATCTTTGCTCTATCAATCTTGCTCAGCACTTTTGCTTTTTGCCTCTTTGCTTGCTTTTCCACAAATTCCTATACGCTTTTTCTGCTGTTCTTCTTCTTTTCTACCTCCATTTTTCCTCATTTCTTGTAGCTTATTTGCCTCTTTCCCCTTCTTGCCTTTTTTCTCTCTATGCTTTTTGCCTCTTGTTCTCAGCCTTTTAACAAATTTGTGCTACTTCCTTCTCTGAGGCCTTCCCACTTTTTTCTTTGCTCTGTGCTCTCACCTACTTTCTGCTGCTCGTTCCAAGCCCACCCATCTCAACCCGCAAGCCCTCCCCACTCCTATTTAATGACTGCTGCAGGGAGAATGTGCTGCTAGTGTGCCAAAGGCAAGCATGTTTTCACCTGTGGAAGAACGTACCCATGCCCAGCGCCATGACTCCTGGTCCTCCACCTTTTCAGCCACCTCACCCTCAAAGGCTACTCTGCCAGAGCCCTCCAAGACCGAACTTTAGATGCTCCACCCAGCACTGCAGCTGAGTCTCAGCGGCCAACACAGAAGGTGCATTCTTCAGCCCCCCCCTGGCACTGCTCCTACAAGCCTCTCTGCCAGCCCCTCCCCCTGCCTCCGTATCCTACTCACTCTCTGACACACAAGATCACACACCACCACCCACACAGCTCTCGACCCTCCCTGACCCGCTTCTTTCTCAATATACGCTAGCTTGCAAAACATGCCATTGAAGTCTGGGATGGCCTACGTGATCTCCTTGTGGACCTGCTCTTCTTGAAAGAAATCTGGCTCACCATGGCATCGAACTCAACATCACTACAGCAACCCTCCTGGATACAAGATCGTAAGGGCAGGATAAAACCTACCGACCCAGTGGAAGACTAACCATCATCTTCAAAGAACATATCCACAACTTCTTTATGTCCACAATTGCCAGTGATCGCCTGGAACACCTTTAAACTACACAACCCACACTCAAACTTTCCTACGAACACAACTTAGATGCTGGCGGCTGTATTGTTTCTGAGGCTTATTTGAAAATGTGGAATATTGACACTCCGGTCTCCATGCAGTGTCTTGTCCAAGTAAGTAAGTAAGTAAGTAAGTAAGTTAATTGTGTTGATTATTTAAATCTTACAATATTACACATTCGAAGAAAAAGTCAATAAAAGCTATATTCATACATAAAACAGTTAAAATATCATTCAAAATTTAAATATTTAAAATAGTTACTTCTCCTAGTTTCCTTTAAGCTATCGTTAGAAATTTTACAAACGTGGCATTTAAAATAATATCATTCGAGTCCAGACACCTTATTACGGCCTGCCTGACTGTCCTTATGCCTCGTGCATTTAGAGGTATCTTAAGCAAAGTTTTTCTCTCCTGGGAGAGTTCCGGACAAGTGCAAAGAAGATGAAGGATATCCTCTTCACAGGTGTTGCACAATCTACATTCGGTTTGCGTTACCGTTCTTGCCCAGGGTGGACGATGGCACAGGCTTGGCATTTTGCCAAATCTTGCATTGAGGAGCACCAGTGTCTTGTCCATGGGCCAGGATTTTTCCCTCCATTGTGTTTAGGTTCTCCGGTCGTCCTAGTCCTGAAACTCATGATTGGGTTGTTAATAAGAAAGGCTAAGTCGAGTCAACTCTAGAAACGGAGGAGTCCAAAAAGACAAAATGTGTGTAATTAATGTAAGCACAAGGAGAAAATAAGGGGATTGGTGCCCAATTATTCAGTTGAAGTGAGGTCTACCTCCAAGTAGGATACAATTCAGACGGGATGTATATCCACTTTATGACTGTAGTAACAGCTAAGCAAGGAGAGAGAAATTGGACTATGAACAGTCTTGCAGTCAACAAGAATTAATGTATTATTGTTAAATGGTAATGTCTTGTTTACTCTTTGTATATTATAAATGTTTCGTAGTTTGAGTCAACATAACGGAAATCACACATAAAAAACTATGGAATATGAAGTGATACACAGAATGGCTTACAATAGTGATTGATAAAAAATACCTTTGATCGAGTCATAATTCCGGTGGAAATGTATTGTTTCATTGTGAAATGAGTGTTTTTTATCCATGTGGCACTGCGGTATACCAAACCTTTTTGTTTATATTTCCTAGCCAAGGAAACATGAGGTTAGATGGGAAAACTCTTTTCCTTTATTGCCTCAATCCAACTTTGGCAAATCCATCGCAAATTTCATAGGCGCCTGGTTCTCGACTTCAGCTCCAATCCAGCTCCTTCATCCTCCTTGGCGACCCAAACACAAGCAACCTCCTCAAGAACCTGACCACACTTTGACTCACTTGAGTGAAGGACCCCACCCATGCCATCAGGCGTCTCTGATTCCATCTTCACTAACTTCTCAGTGGGCACGCCCACCATCTTGCCTGGACCCTTTATGCACTCATCCAGTTCAATTTGCTCATCCCACAGGCACAGAGCAGCACCTCTTAAAACTACCCAAGGAAACTAGAAGGCTCCAAAGCCTGCCAACCACTACTGCACCATGACCCTTCATGATCCATCACCAACTTTAACACCTGCATCACCTCCTAGCCATGCTCAAAACCGCCACCGCAATCAGGACCAGGCCACAAGCAAGCTAGTGTACAGAAGAACTTAGTCTGACAAATCCCACTGCAAGCAACTCAAATGTAGATGGAGACACACCCTCGAGGAAATTGACAAAGACACTGTCAGATATTGGGGTCGTTGATTGTATGGAAGGCAAAAGAAAGCACTAAAAAAATAGAGTTCCACACATTTTATTATTCTGTTTATTTGTGAAAATAACAATTTAGAGGACTTCCTTTGTGAGCTGTTTCCGTCGTCACCAAGAGTCTTTCTGGGTGTGGGGAATCCGCTCTTATCTTCACCTTCTACTTGAGGTTCAGTCTCAATTTTAAGGAGCAGCCCGGATACAAATAAAGAAAAGAAAATATCGGGTCAATGCTTAGGAAGTCAATACTTCCTTATTCAGGGAACAGGAGTGAGGGAAATTGTCACCGCCAGTCGGTCACCATGTGGAGCCCGTCGTGATCTCCCTCGTTATATACCTCTCTCTGTCCTGTGCCCCTTGAGCATCTGAAATGTCACCCGTACCTTAGCAAGCCACCCTCTTCCTAGAGAGTGGCTGGGCAAAGTGCGGTCTTGTGGGCCTCCCGGCTGGAGCTCCGTGTAAACAGCAGTGGCTCTGGGTTCGGCGTCCTTCTCCAGCGGGATTTTTACGGTCTCCTCTCTCATTCCACTTCCTCCTTCCTTGCTAGTCCACCCACGAGCTCTTCTCCCTTGTGAGTCTCCGTTCCCGTTCGTGTTCGGAGGTTTGGCCCTCTTGTTTTGCCCGTCTGCTCCTGCGAAAGTTTGGTGTTGAGGGATGTCACGGGCCACACCTCCACAGATTCTTCTTGTGGTTTCTTAAAGGGCTCCAGACCTGCCTGCATAGAGGAGGATATGATGTCTGTAATCACAGTGTCCGTATCAAAGGGCAGTAGAGTTTGAAGTTCATTATCGGAATCGTGACACACACCTTCAAGTCAGCCTTTAGATTCTACCACCAGCAAATTAGATCAACCAAGCATTTAGCAATGACTGAACGCATTGAAAGTAGCACAAACAACATTAAAGCAATGTTTACAGTCATAAAGGATTTCACCTCACCCACTGTTTGCTCCACAACCATCCCCTTATCTCAGACCTAGGTACCCAGCTCTTCCACTTTTTCAGCTACAAGTTTAGAAGCATCTACAGCAATTTCACCTCCCAGCCAGGCTCTTCCATCATAACAGCCCTCCTGCCGATGAGATGAACCTACCGGACACCGTCTTGACCTCCTGATCCATTGTCACCACGGCAGACAACACTGTGATCACGCCTTCCATTCATTTAGGAGCACTGTCAGATCCCTGCCCACATTTCATTTTCACCAAATGACTGCACCCTATCTGCACAGCATGACCCCAAAATTCAGCAACTCCATCAACACAGCCTCGTCCCTGATGCTTGGAAAAATGCTCATACTTGCCTGTCTGAAGAAACTCTCAGCAGATCCTGAGACACTGGCTAACTACTGGCCAACCTCCTTGCTACCCTATCTTGCCAAATCCTGGAGAAAGTCATCAAGAAACCCATGGACAACCACCTCAACAACAACCACTCCCTCAACGCCACCTTATCTGGATTCAGGCCTTACCACAGAGCGAGACCTCCTTCATAGCTGCCAGAGATGACAACAAAGAATCGATTAGTCCTCAACATATCCAAGAGGGAAATAATGTTGGTGGAATGACAACATGCAATTGTGGAACTGGGCAGGGATTATGTGTCTATAAATTTAGGCAATCATGGGATACTTGTGGTCTGGAAAGTGAAAAGTTAGGAAGTTTTGTTTACCTCTCATCCTACATTTGAAGGCTGAGTAACTGCCCTGACTTAGAATGGCAATTTCTACTTTAGGCAAGCTACTGCATTTCTTCAAGAACGTGTGGCAAACTAATATAGCCTTCAGCATCATGGCATCGTGCATAGATTACTGCTGTAGACTCTGTAGGCTTGAGAAAATTCTGTACCTACCATGCAGCTAGAACTTTATGAGCTCTGGTCGACAGTCAGCATATTTGCCCCACTCACTGGTACGTTGACCTCCAATTAAGTCCATGCTCCCGTTTCAAGTCAGGTTCATAGGCAAAAACTCTAGTGCTATAATGATAAACAGGATTGAAAATCACAGAATTGTAATATTCAACAGCTTTAAACACAATTTCATTTACAGGCACTCTTCAGTTGACAAAGTCAAGTCTCACTGTTATTTATCCATCTAATTACTTAGGAGTAAAAGTGTGTTAAGATTACGGGGGTGTTATTACCATTTCCAACCAACATCTCTACACATGTGTACTTCTATTTTGAGGAATCACAGTGCAGACAAAAAATTATTGTTCAGAATTTGACACACTGTTACCTTTACAAAGGGTTTAACGCACATACATATATCATCCACTCTAAGCAGATGGTAAATGTGTTTGGTGAGTTATGTCTGGGGCAAGGCAAAGGGTGAGGTAGAAGGAGTGGGAAGGGGAAGATTAGTTATGCCAGAGGAAAACATAGGGATGGAACAGGGACAAGGTTTGGCTATTGTTGTAGAAAAACTTTCATACAATTTCTAGTAGGTAAAATTGGATCTGGTGATCCTATATGCAGGGAAAACAGATGCAGGAACACCAGACCATTCGTGATCATGCAGAGTGGTACTCCATATTGGAATTCTGCTCCATCAGACTCATAATTAAGGAGTAAAGGGCAATATGTTTCCCACAAAAGATCGCAATTCATGGAACAATCTTCCTATCCTCTTGTTACAGTTAGTCACTATTTTAATATTTCAAAAGAAATGTAAGACCTGGTTCTTTTTCATGCATTAGCGTGTACATTCTTAGACTTTACTGCTATTGGTGGATTTTGCCAAGCCAGCCTGTATGTATTGCTTACCCCGGATTTTCTTGCGCTCTCTGATCTGTAAGCTTTGGTGGATGCAGAGGTCACTGTTTCCAGTCAAGAAGTGGTGCTGGTGCCAATCAGGTCTGTGGTGACTGGGGCAGCATATTGAGGGAGTGCTTCCAGGTCAAATGGAAAGTCTGAGACAATGCTCTTGGTCAAGATGTGAAAAAATAAGTGAAAGGGAATTGCAAAGTTGGGTGTTGAATTTGGCTGTCCGCCACCTTTTGAATCTTTGTTCACATCCCGCCTTCCTTATTGGTCCATGTGCTTGTTACTTTACTATTCCTCCTTTTCATTGTTTGTAGGCATTCTATTTCCTGTTGTTCCATGTGTCTTCCTCTTATCAGTCTTCCGTGACTCAAGTACCTCATTCTCATCTGCCGATTATCTCTTTGATGGGTGGAACTACTTTAATTCACTTGCTGCGCACACATCATTTATTGTTTTTGCTTAAGGCTGCACAGCACAGTGTGTAAGAGACCCATACCCACATTATTAAGGCTGCGCTGCACAGTGTGTAAGAGACCCATACCCACATTATTGTATGCCGATGATGCGGTCCTGATGTCCCATACCCCAATAGGGATGCAGAAGCTAGTTGATTGTTTTCCTGTTTATATGGCTAAACTAGAACTAAAAGTTAATATTTCTAAAACCTTTGTGATGATTTGTGGGACAGGGAATATACATTTTAGACCCATTTCAATTGAAAAGAAATACATCGACTGTTGCAAAACCTTTTCCTACCGGGGAATACGTTTTGATAAGAGGGGGACATGAACCCAGGCTATCAGAACAGGGAAACTACTGTTTTCTAAAGCGGTAGCCACACTTTTTAATTTTAGTAAGAAATTGAGGAAACGGGATCCAGAGGTCCTAATACAGATCTATAAGGTGTAATGCATCTCAATAGCCACCTATGGAGCAAGTATCGGGGGTCATGTGAATGTCAATTCACTTCAATGTATTGAAAACAGGTTTTTAAGATTTTTATTGGCTGTCCCAGATAGCACCTCTACCTACATTTGCCACACTGAATTGGGCTTGCCTTATATAGCGGATATTTGTAAAATCCAAGCTGTACTCCAGTGGCACAGAATCTGCACTTCCGACTTGCTGGAGCCCAATAGACAGATACTTATAGATTGTGGTAAATTGGATGGGGTGAGAAAGATTAGTTGGCTTGAGTACATTAAGAACTTTGTTAGTAATCTCGGCCATCCTGAATATTTTTTGGAGCCCCTTAGTTTACTAGATGTAAATAGGAAAGAACTTAAAACTAGCTGTCTATATTATCTGGATAATTGGAGAAGCTATACAGAATTCCAAAAAGTTTCGGTTCAAGCCCATCAGTAAATAGTGGCAGGTTATAGACTCCAGCCCTATCTAAACATGTTTACAAGAGAACATGATAGATTTCTTTTGACCCGTCTGATATTGGGCATTTTTCATAGGTTTGTTACTTTTCCTGCCCAAAACAACTGGTCAAAGGAGCTGTGTAAATGCCCTTGGGATGATGTGTCCTTTCAATCGACTATCCACCTTTTGTTTTTCTGTAAATTGTACTCTCACAATAGGCATAGGTGCCGGCCTGCTCTTCTGTTTTTACAAACACTAGGAGAAGAACAGTTGACCGTTTCAATTTTAATATTTTTAAAGCTGGTGATAAAAAGAAATTCAATCATGATGTAAATTATATTTCTAACTCTATCGGATATGACCTGCACTGCTATTTTATAGATTTTCATATTCTGTGTGTATATATTGCCTTCAACATTGTATTGTGCTTTTATGATTACTTTTATAATCGAATAAAGCTGATTGAATTGAATTGAGACATTTCTGTTAAGGCTTGTTTTACTCTGTCCCCCACTCCATAGAGTATAGGTATTTGTTTATAATGAACTCGAACGAAGGTAAGCAAACTCGACCGAAGGTTACGGAGCACTTTACTTTACAGTACCGGTTGTATTTCAGCTTGACAGGGACTGGAACTGTGCACTATGCATGGACATGCTCTA
Source organism: Lissotriton vulgaris (assembly GCF_964263255.1). Lineage (NCBI taxonomy): Eukaryota > Metazoa > Chordata > Amphibia > Caudata > Salamandridae > Lissotriton > Lissotriton vulgaris. Next base: position 443,723,825 of record NC_141697.1, on the reverse strand, counting down.
CGTTAATCATCCGCGCATGCAGTGCCCAAACTATTTAGGCTTCTCCGTGGGAGCTACGTCTCATAGGTTGTTACAGGGTTGATGTCGAGCGGCCCGACATTGTGCAATATTTGGTATCCCCTTGGCAACAGCTTTCTGGTGGTGTCATTGCCAGGTACTGCCCTAAAAACACAGTAACACAGCAGGTTTTCTTCAACCGCGTGATCTGCTGCATCATAGGAGGAGGTCTCTAATGTTTTACAAAAATCCCACAAGATTTCGGCTTAAAGGGCTGAGGGTGTTTTCATTTTAGTTGCTCCCATCCGCTCGGTGCAGCAGGCCTCAGATACTCCGCTTCTATGGTTTCACCTGTAAGTTATATGCCCAAAATCACACGGAAAACAGAGTGGCATGCTTTGCATGGCCCATGTGCATGGGTCAGGTCACTGAGCCGCTCCATGGTTTGAGCAGCCTCAACTTGTTTCTATCAGTTTTTTCACTAATGCTGCAGCTCACTGCTGCTTCTTGGATGCTTGCCATCTCCCACACTGTCTCCTTCTGCTGCTGCTATAAAGTATAAACTGACTTTCCAGTTTCAACATTGAAAAGCTGATGAGGAAAAGTGGTGGTCAGACAGGTAAAATTAGCTTAACCCTGAGGTTTTCCTTTCCTCGCATATACCTTTTATGTTAAATCAAACATTTAGGAAGTTTGAAGAACCGAATTAGTTGTTCAGAGGAAAGGGGAAAAGTTCTCAGTGCATTTGTTATTTGTGTTGGCAGTAATAGGTGGGCTTCAGAATGACTTTTAAACACTGGGCGAAGCACTATGCTACGCTTGCGTAGTTTGCAAAGTTTGAGCAACTTCGCACTACGCGAGCTGCACGTAGCACAGTGCGAACACGCGTAGTGCAGCGTAGCGTAGTGCAGCGGTCATTTTTTGCTTGTTCGTGGTCCTCAACATCATGTTCGCGACCTAGAGCAAGCAAAATGACATCCCGGCAAGATTCTCAACGTGGGGAGGTCTGGTTTCTCATTGCGAGTGGTTGTGCATGCTCGCGACCGCTTGCAATGAGAAACTACCAGTTCGCGTTCAGAAAGCTGCAGCTCGATTAAAAATGTACTCGAGCAGCAGAAAACTACAGCTCGCACTGTGCAAGATGCCGTTTTCAATGATTGCACAGTGCCGGATGCTTGTCCGCACTGTGCAATCATTGAAAACGCATCTTGCACAGAGCGACATGCTACTACGCAGCTCGAGTGCTACGTGAAGTTAGTGTAGTTCGAAGTGCACTTCGCGTAGCTTCACGTAGCGCTACTTCGTGAACTACACCCCTGAGCACACAACGTGATGAGTGCCATTCTTAATGACTTGTGCCAATAATAGACATGCAGTCATTTGATTCTCTTTTCACAGTTCTCAAAAAATTATGTAAATGCAGCTTCAACTCCTACTCTCACACTGGCTGGCCCCACTAAAAGTGAGTAGATAAAGTGTTTTAACCAATTTATTCTGCTTTATATTAGCATGTGAGCCCAATGTAGTTGTTTCCGACACCCCAAAGCACTCAAGGAGTCTGTTCACCTGTCTATTGGTGCTGCCTCTCTGCCTTACAGTTTGAGCGATGACTGAGCTACAACTTAGCTTTGGTGGTAGTAGTACATTATCCTATTACAATAAATTTGAATTTATTTATTTTATCAGTGGGATTTCCATTTGCTGAATTTCAGCATAGATTTTTTTCCTGCTTTTTTAGGCTAAATGTTTATTACGGTACACTTTTTTTTCCAAACGAGTCTAATTTCACCAGTCTAGACATAAAGGAAAATGTTGTGATTACAATAATAAACAATGAATTGTCTTTTTTTTCTGCATCGAATAAGTTTGTTGCATACTGGGTTAATTTGTGATCCTTTAAGTGTATGCCATGATCTCTGAAGAGACACCTAAGGAAGGCAAAACTCCTTAAAGGGCATCTTCGCCTCATGTGATGTGTGATTTTAAAAATTATGATGCATTAGGTTTTGAGTTTGTATTTTCTTTTTAATCGGCAACATTCAATTTGGGCTATTTTTCAAGCAGAAATACATCTCTTCTAAATAAAAACACATTCTGAAACATGTCCCCAAGGCATGTTTAGGTTGTCCTCTGCCAGTGTGTTGCGGTGGTGTGGTGGGGGGGGGGGGTGTTTGAGAGTGCTTCGGAACATCCTTCTGTTGTTCTGTAAAATCACATTGCCATCTTGTAGTGACAGGGGTCTGGCTCTCACCTCCAATAGTCACAGAGAAAAAACACATTACACACAGCCCCTGCAGCCTTTTCCAGATCGCTGTTAGTATGCAACCATGCAGCCGCACAACTTATGTACTATTGCTGTACAATGGTTTCTATCTTTCAAAAAACTTCAGTGTTACACTGGATATCAGTAAGCATGGGGGAATTTTGCGAATTTGCGATCCGCGAATCTGCAGATTTGCGAATTCGCAATCCGCAAAATTTGCGAATTCGTGCGAATTTGAGGATTTTTATATTTTTGCACGTTCGTGGGGCGCTTTGCGTGTTCGCGGGTGTTCGCGGGGCGCTTTGCGTGTTCGCGGGGTTTTTTTTTGCCTGGTTAATCACTGCCACCCTCTCGTTTTTTATGCCCTTTCTGCCCTCTGTACCACTCGTTTCTGTGCCCTTCTGCCCTCTGCCCCACTCATTTTCTGTCCCCTTCTGCCCTCTACCCCACTTTTGTGCCCTCAGCCCCACTTAGAATGGCGCCGGCAAGCTGCCAGCGCCATTCTAAAATAGCTACAAAGAGCTTCAACAGGAATCACTAATAGATAAAGTAAAGCAGGTGCTCGAGTTGAAGGTCAAATTAAGTTACACAATCATTAATCACCCCAAGTTTGGGGTGATTAATGATTGTGTAACTGAATTTGAGCTTCAACTCGAGCACCTGCTTTACTTTATCTATTAGAGCTTCCTGTTGAAGCTGACTTTTGTAACTATTTTAGAATGTCTCTGGGAGCTTGCCGGCGCCATTCTAAAAGAGTTACACAAGTCAGCTTGAACCTCTAACCCAATCCGTTCTGCTCGCGGATTTTGCGGGAAATTCGCGAATCTTGCAGATTGCGAATTTACCGAAAATCCGTGAGCGGAACGGATTTTCCGCCCATGCTTAGATATCAGGTCATAACTTTATTTAGAACATTGGAATGTTGGGAGCTACATTGCAGACAATGGAGTGCTTCCTGCTTCTACGGGCCGGTAAAGGCCCGCAGAGCAACATTCCAATGTTCTACAAAGGCTTCTCGAAGTTCGAGGGGATTTATATCCTCTCGAGCTTCGAGAACCCTTTGTTTAATTTGTTAGAACATTCTGCCCTCTAGTGCCAGAATGTTCTAATAGCCTAATAGCCATTCGTAGCAGGGCTATACCGGCTATTAAAGTCCCGCTGTTTCGTTAAAGTCCCTCAACTTCGGCTTGGGCCTTTAACGATTCAATGGGCCTTTAATAGCCGGTATAGCCCGCTACGGCGGGCTATAAGGCTATATTAAAGTACTTCTATGTGTCTGTTTGAAATTGACATATGCACAAGTATGCATGAGCGTTGTGTGTGCACCCTCGTTTGTTACATAGGTATACTTTTTAATCAATGAATCTAGATTTTTCCAAATATATACTTTACTTTTTTTCAGAAAAACGTCAATTTAGTTCTTTAAAAAAGTAGAAGCTCTGCAAGTGAATTGCTATCGTCTAAATGTGGGACTTATCTGAATAAAAGTTTTGTAAGAATCTTCACTGTGAGATTTAAAAAAGGCACCAGTTTACTCCAACTTCAGAATGGAAATGTGATGTTTGTGTATCTCTTCAAAAATACATTAACAAAGACAAACAACTTGTGTAACTGACCTGACGGCCACGTTCATAGTCATTGCTTTACAATATTTTGGAAGGAATATAAAGGAATCTAGAAATGGACAAGCCCTATTGGATACTTGCCTCTCTTCTCCTTTCTTGTGCCACATGAAATCCACGCCATCCTATCTCTTTATACCAACACCCACTGTCTATCAACCTTTTCCATTAGTTTCTCTCTTCCCAAACTGCCCCTTCCAGATCTGTTCCCTCAGTGCCTCCTTGCTCCGCTGTCTGATGCTGGTTTGTCACTCAAGTGGAAGTCGCTCAGTCTCAATGGGCCTGATTATGACTTTGGCGAAGTTGCGCCGGCTCTCTGCCGGCAGGGCTGCGCAAAAACTCATAAGAGGACCGCCGACCTGATTCCGAGTTCAACTAGTTCCATCCTTTTGGCTTTCCCATGGCGGTGCCAGAAAAACAGGCACCACAATGGGAATGGCAAAAATGTTCCAGCACAGCATAGACCATGGCGTCCTAGCCGTGCTGAAACTGGGGGGTGCAAGCACACAGGGATGCACATGTTATGTTCCCCCCAATGTATCCCCATTTCAGTGGGGGGGGGAGAAGGCAGCCCTATAAGGCCTCCTTTGTTCCTCCATCGCCAGCCTTTTCATGGTAGTGAGCCCGTCATGAAATGGCTGGTAGTGGAGGGAACTCGTAATATGCTCAGCGGGACTGCATCAGTCCCACTCAGCATGTTACATTGGGCCTCTGCTGCACCAGAGCAAGGGTACAGCGGTTCCCTGGTGCAGGCGGCGGTCCACTGCTGGTACGACTTTGAAAGCCAAAATCCGTCAGATTGTGGACCACCACTGCTGCGCGACTGCAAGTTAAACAGTCAAAACCTCTGCACTCGTAATCAGGCCTAAAGTTCCTGCAGCCATTATCTCTCTCTTCCTCTGTGCCTCCATACCCTAATCAGCCTTGCATCTTCTCCTTATCTGCGCAGCCATCCCTGTTTTCCCTATCTCTCCCTCTCATGTTTACACTGTCTGTGTGTACCTGTTGAGGTTCCGTGACGATTTGAACCCGTGTTTTCAATATCGTCGGAAATACATAATATTGGTATCAGCGAACCGCAAATGATCCATTTAGCATATCCTGGTGTTTTCGCTATGCTACGAGCAAGAGTACTCCTGTTACAAACACATTTCTGATCTACCCATGGCATCCATCTTAGATCATGGCGGCCATTTTTTGTTTCTTGCCCTCACATACGCAATAAACTCTGATCACTTCATTTCAATTAAGGACACGTAGGCTTAGCCGACGATTCACCTCTTTAAGTGACACGTGCACCTTGGAACAGAACACGCTGTAGCTGCATGACTCGACAAAGGCTGCCTCCTCTGCCCGAGGCCAGCACTACCGAACTGGTTCTCGTGTCCATTGTCCCGATCATGATTAGGCGGCCGAAGCCGGTAGCCTTGCCCATTTACAACCCACAAACATCCCTTATCCCACTTTTCTATCTTCCACACCTGGCTCCGTTCCTTTCTTTCTGAATCTTTATTAGGGGGAGGCAACGAAATTTACGATGAGGCGGTCCGGCTCTTGAATGCAATATTGACAAGGGGTTGTGATGAACTAGTGGGAACCCCTCTTCGTAATGTTTGGCATCAGATATTATCGACAGTTCCTGTGTAACGCCAAATATTTATTGTTTAGGACACAAAGGTTTGGGAATGTACTAACATGTGAAATATTTGCCTGGAGCACAATTTTTAGTATATAAGGAGCAACCCTCTATGTACAAATCGAACAGGCTCCTAGACACTGCCCATGCTTGGTTTCTGTGACTTCTGTGTCCCTGCAGTAATAAACCTTTGGTCTTTGACGCCACCATTGAGAAGCCCGTGTTTCTGTTTATTTGTGCACCAAGGCAGGTGGAACTCCGGGGTCTTCGGGTGTTGTTCCCTGACACCTCTGGACGGAACCAAAAAGTCCAGAACTCCAATTGGCGCCCAACGTGGGGCGACATCATTCGGTACCGGTCCAAAAGCCTGAAGAGTTCGAGAAGCTTCGTGTGAAGATTCCTGAGGGAGGCGCCCCACTTCATCGATCCCGGCATATCGCAAAAGTGGCCCGAAGTTCTCTTCCACGAGGGTTCCCGTTCAGGACGGCTGCAGTGGGCCGTTGCCTTGACCGTCGCCCTGTCTTGGACCCGAGGTGCAGTCCTTAGTACGGCGAAACGTGACGGGTTTCTCCTTGGTGACGTCTTCAGTGCCTCAGTTAAGTATTTAGTGGTTGCTAGTTGGTTACTTCGTGAGGGTTGTTAAAATCCTTTTTGGTTCTTGGTTTGGTTTGGTTTCGTAAGATTATCACTGGTTGTTCTGGTTACGATAATCTATTTGGTTTAGTTTGGGTATCGATACATCAGTTCGCTTTTGGTAGGCCTAAGTTCTTGGTTCAGGTGCACATATCTGTTTCGTGTTTTGTTTGTTCTGTGTTCCGGATTGCAAAATGGTAAGTCGGAGAAATTGTATGTTGGCGTGTTTTGGCTGCAACAGCGATTCACGATTGGAGGACTCATGTCTGGTTCCTCCGATTGGGACTCCCTTATATGACTTGTACTGTAAACATGGTGTGGGTCCTATATCTTATAATGAGGTGTGGGTCCGCTATACGAAAAAAGATGGTGTCCTTAGTTGGCCACTGCATGGTAGTTTTGAACCCGAAATCCTTGATAATTTAGAAGCGAAATTGTTTAGGAAGAAAGCCCGGCCGGCAATGTTTGATTCTTTCTGTTACTGGCGAAAAGAATCTAAACAGAGAGAAATTAAAAGATTGAAGAAAGAACAGAAAGAGCAAGAAGAGTTGACTCTAGAACAAGCGGCTAAACAGTTGCAAGTTAACGAGTCTGAGAAGGCCATAGAGGTGGCCATTAGAGAGCATAATTTAGCGATCGACAAGTGCTATCCTGCCTTGCCATCGAAAACAGCTAAGATACTGGAGGACCCCGAAAACGATCCTTTGTTGTCTTATTTGTTAAGGTCACCTCCACCGTATGCACAAGGTGCTACGGCTCCACCTTTACCGAATGTTCAATTGCCGGTTGCTGGACAACCTGGTATTCCTGCTCCTGCTCCTCAGAATCAAGCTCCTGTACCTCCTGTAGTCAATATGAATGTTCCTATGGCACCTCCTCCTCCTGGATTGCCGACTTCTATACCTGTATCTGTTTCGCTTACACCTACTGTTCCACAAACTATCTTCCTCGATACTCCTACTGTCCCGCTAGCTGTCCCTACTTCTACTGTGTTCTCTGCGTCTGCTAGTGTGTTGACTCCGCTTTCTGTTCGTCGAAGAATCACTGATTCTGTTTCTAGCATTCTGTCTCCTCTCTATAAAACTTTAATCAAGACTCCTACTTCTGACTCTGTTCAAAGACGTAGTCAGCTTCCGAGTACTGAGGAACGGGGAATTTTAGATTCCACGGCTCTCAGATGGATTTCGAAGAGTAGGAGATATAGTACGAGAGATGTGCTAGATACATTTATGCAATGGAAGGAACCAACGCAACGATATGTCTTTGATGAGATGTGCTCGCTTTTACGTGAGGAAATAGAAGAAGATGATGTTGAATCAAATTTAGAAGACTTAATTAAGGTTCAGAAAGAGTTTGCTGCAGGAATGATAGTAGGTCAAAATATAGAAGAAGCGATGGAACTGATTTTAAGTTATAGGAGTGATCCATCACTTCGTTCACCAAGAGATTTAGAAAAAAGTAAGATGAAGCTAAGTCGCCAATATCCAATGAGGGAGGTTCCTCCAATTTGGCGCGAAGCTGTGCAAGCTGATAATGCTAATGGTATTGTAGCAGCTCCGGCCCAATTCCAAAGAGTGTGGATACACATTCCATGGAAACGAGCCGAAGTGCTAGCAGTGAAGCAGGCCTTGCCAGACCTGCGTAAGAATCCTGCCGGATACTATAAAGAATTAACACAGACAGTTGAGGCCTGTGTAATGAATCTGGCGGACATTGATATGTTATTTGGTAATGTGGTTCCGCAACCAATTTGGGCTAAAATTCGTAAAGAGAATCATCCAGTTGCCCTAGGTGGTGATTGGGCAGCTATCATTGCAAAGGATGGTCAGCAAATAGGTGGTTCAAAACCCGAACCTCTAATTGCTAATCTTCCAGGTAGGATAATCGACTTAATGAAGACTCTGATGCCCGCATTGCGCGTTAATTGGGACAAGTTGTCCGCATGCAGGCAAAAGAAGGACGAAAGTGTCTCCGACTTTTTCACGAGGTTCGAAGAGACTTTTGTAGATCATAGTGGTCAGGATATGAGCACAGAAGGAGGACAGAGACTGTTTGTCGATAAGTTCGTACATAATTTGTTACCTGAGCTATGCAACAAATTAAAAGATTCTGAGAGTGCGTGGGCTGTCTCTACAACTGCGCAAATACTTGCAACTGCACAGTATTATGAAAATAGGGATAAAGAGGAGAAAGAAAAATCAGATAAGAAAACGAAAGACTTAAAGACTAAAGTTCTCTTGCAACAGGCGTATCCGCCTCGCACGAATCAGACTAATACGCAACAGGGCTCGTATCAAAGAACAGATTATAGTTCACCGAGACCTCAATATCAGTGGAATCAGTGTGCGTACTGTAAGAAAGAGGGTCACTACAAGAATGAGTGTCCAGTCTTAGCGCAAAATAACGCAGCAGCAGCTCAGAGAGGTCGTGGTGGTTTTGTGCAAAATTCTAGAGGTCGAGGGCGAGGTGCTATGCCTCCACAAACGAATGATCGCCCTTCCAATCACTTTGATCAACGAAATGGACAGTCTGCTCAGCAAAATAGATCTCAACAGTATCTTGTTGAGGACTATTGTGAAGTGGATGAGGGATTTCAGCAAAATGGGTACTAGGACAGCCATGGACAGAGAGAGGGAGTAGTATCAGTTCCAGTGGATCAGAGTGGGCCTTATGTCGCAGTAGCAACGTCAGGTGTAGTCGAACCGTTTCTGTTGGATACTGGTGCAGCAAAAAGTTCTATCATTCATGCGAAACTCCCTGGCGCACCTTTGTCCGGCTCAACAAATGTTTCTGTAGGTTTTTCAGGCGCCCCTGTTTACAACCCCATATCTGGTCCTTTATCTATTTCTGTTGGACCGTGTCAATTGAAAGCACCCCTAATTTTGACGACGGGTTGTAATGAAAATCTGCTTGGTTTAGACTTGTTAAAACGCCTATATGCGACATTGTACTGTTCTCGGGAAGGAGTACAGCTTACATTGGGCAAAAGAATCACCTCTCCGATGTACTTGTCAATGGATGCACTCCCGCCAGAGCTGCGTTCACTCCCTGATACTCTTTGGGCGACTGGTCCTAACGATGTAGGCCTTTTAGAAATACCACCATATGTAGTCACTTTGAAAGCAAATGTAAAATTTCCACGAATTCCTCAATATAAAATATCTAGTGAAGGTGAACGAGCACTTTTATTGATTGTACAAGATTTGATTAAGAAAGGTGTAGTTGAAGAAACTAGAGGAAATGTCTGTAACAGTCCTGTATTACCGATTTTGAAACGAACTGACCCTACAAAGCCTCCAGTGTATAGGTTTGTCATCGACCTCAGAGAAGGTAATAAGATTGTAGTCCCGCAGTTTCCTGTAGTTCCAGACATCACTGCCTTGTTAACATTGATTCCTGCTACAGCCACATGGTTTTCAGTCATCGACTTAAAGAATGCCTTTTTCAGCATTCCGATAGCCGAAGAAAGCAGAGATATTTTCGGCTTCTGTCTAGGAGGTCGAAGTTTCAGATTTAAACGCGCTCCACAAGGCTATTGTGAGAGCCCATCCATTTACAGTCAAGCATTAAAGAGTCAGTTAGATTCCTTTGTCCTTCCTCCAGGCTCTGCTCTAGTGCAGTATGTAGACGATCTTCTAGTGGCTGCCGATGACAAGGAAACTTGCAAAGCAGCTACGATTTCGTTATTGCATCATTTGTCCAATTTGAATCATAAGGTATCACCTTCGAAAATGCAATACTGCTGCCAAGAAGTGACCTACCTAGGTCATCTCTTGTCAAAGGAGGGAAGGAAGTTGACCCCAGAGAGAATAAAAGCAATTACGCAGATGAGTGTTCCTCGCACGCAGAGAGAAGTGCGTGCCTTTTTAGGTATTACCTCTTACTGTAGGCAGTGGATCCCAAATTTTTCTCTTTTAGCAAAACCGTTGGTAGCTTTGACTGGGAAAAATGTTCCGAGTCCGGTGCCATGGTCTGATGAATGTCAGGAGAGCTTTTCTGAGTTACGAAATGCACTGTGTTCAGCTCCTGTATTAGGTACACCTGATTACAGCAAGCCATTCACGCTCTACGTTCACGAGAGAGAAGGTTGCGCGTTGAGTGTTCTGACACAGACATTTGGTGATAAACAACGCCCTTGTGCGTATTTTTCATCAACATTAGATCCAGTAGCTAGAGCGTTACCTAGTTGTTTGAGAGCTACAGCGGCAGCTGCGGCTTCCATTCGACAATCTGCTGGTTTGGTGATGAACAACATGCTAGTGGTCATGGTTCCTCATGCTGTGGACACACTCATGAATCGAACTAAGACACAACACCTTACCAGTGCGAGATTATCTGGTTATGAGCTGACATTATTAGCGAGTCATATTCAGATCAAAAGATGTAATGTATTGAATCCAGCAACGTTGTTGCCGGCTAATCAAGAGTCGAGTGATTCCGAGCCCCATGATTGTTGTTTTAGAACAGAGGAAGAGACAAAAGGACGTATTGATTTAAAAGACACTCCATTGTCAGATCCAGATGGCACGCTGTATGTGGATGGATCATGTTTTAAATTGGAGAATGGTGATGTGACTGCTGCCTACGCAGTGACAACTTTGAAGACGATTGTGGAGACTGCAAGAGTGAGTCAGAATTCTGCCCAAGCTGCAGAATTAATAGCTCTAACAAGAGCGTGTGTTTTAGCCAAGGGAAAGAGAGTGAATGTGTTTACAGATAGTCAGTACGCATTTGGCGTGGCCCATAGTTTTGGCCGTTTGTGGAAAGAAAGAGGTTTCATTACGTCCCATGGGACTAAGATCCAACATGGTCAGCTAGTTAACGACTTGTTGGAATCTCTAACCTTGCCGACTGAAGTTGCGATTGTGAAGTGCAGTGCTCATAAAGCAATCACGGATTATGTTGGTCGTGGGAATGCTTTTGCTGATGAAACTGCTAAACAGACAGCTAGAGACATGATGAGTAGAATGTATGTTGCTACGTCTGCAAGATGGATTTCTGAGTCTGGAATGTGTGAGGATACAATGGAAAGTGTGAAAGAGATTCAGAAAGAGGCAACTGAGGAGGAAAAACGTGTATGGAGAGAAAGTACGGGCAAGTTGGATTCGAGTGGGTGTTGGATTGATTTGTCAGAACAACAGCGTTGGATGTTGCCTGATGCGTATGTGCTTGCAGTGGTGACGATGGCGCATGGAGTAGCGCATATAAGTTCTAAAGGGATATGTAAGATGTTGGCTCCAGTCTGGAAGAATGATGGGAACAGTAAATGTGCAGAGAGAGTGGTGAAAAATTGTATGGTATGCCTGATGCATAATCCTGGCAAGGGAACTCCAACTCCTGCTGGTCACTTCGCTCCTCCTTCCTGCCCCTTTGAAGTGATTCAGTTAGACTTCATTCACATGGATCGGTGTAATAATTTGAAATACGTCCTGGTGGTAGTCTGTGCTTTTTTCAGATGGATCGAAGCATATCCACTAAAGGACAATACTGCCCTATCAACTGCCAAAATTCTTCTCAAAGAATATTTCCCTAGGTTCGGAATGCCACGGATTGTATGGTCAGATAACGGAAGTGAGTTCATAGGGAAAGTTATGCAGAGTGTGTGTGCCGGTTTGGGCATCAAACAGAAGTTCCATAGTGCAAACCATCCCCAGTCTGCTGGTTTAGTTGAGGGTTACAATGGCACCCTCAAACTAAAACTAGCCAAAATACAAGCATCCACGGGTTTGTCCTGGCCAGACGCATTACCTTTGGCTTTGTTATCAACAAGAGCAACTGTACATTCCAGAGTAGGGCTTAGTCCCTATGAGATTGTCTTTAGCCGCCCGGCAAATATGTGGGGTGTGCCTAGGCCAAAGGAGTTTTGTTCTCTAGAATATCCTATGTTGATAGACTACCTTTACGACTTGACTGCTAAATTGAGTCTTATTCACCAACAGGTTTTCGATGCATTGCCAAAGCCTCCGGAGAGTCCAGGGCATCAGCTGAAACCCGGCGATCAAGTTGTGATCAGAAACTTCGCGAGGACGAAGAACCTTCAGGAAAGATTCGTCGGCCCGTTCCAAGTCCTGCTTGTGACAAGAACCGCAGTTCGCGTAGCTGGTCGCAAGCACTGGGTACATGCTTCTCATGTCAAACGTGTACCTTTGCCACTTCCTTACGACGACTGGGTGAAGAAGGGAATTGGTGCCTCCGAATTTGAAAAAACGCCAAAGTTCATCCCTTTCAGCGATGCCGAATTGATTACCGACACTCCGAACTCTGACTCTCCTCCTGAAAAGACTCCTTTGAATTCTGAACATTTGTCCCCTGCATCAGAAAAAACTCTGTCAACTGCGAACCTGAACACTGCAACAGCTACTAGTGATACGCTATTTTCCGATCAAACAGTACCTGCAAAGCAAAGATACAATTTACGACCTCGTAATATGGACAAATAAAGCAGGCAACTGCCTATTGTGATATTTTGAAATTTTGAACTTTTGCCTTCAGCCAGGAAGTTTGCTATTGTTTTATTGTTTTTAAAATTGCCTTGCCGTCTGGGTAGCCGTAGGGTTGTGGCTGTGTGCCTAGTTGAATCTGCGGGGGTCTGACACAAGGTCGATCTTTCTGTTGGTTCTGGGAACTCCCAGGGCTAATAGAGGCATTTTCATCTACGTACACATCATCAGTGGTCGCGAGCGGATTGTAGAAGATGGAGCTTCCTGCGCTGCAACGAGAAAATGTGATTTATGTTCGCAGAAACAGACTTTACAGAATTCTTCACAGCAAATGCTTTTTGATACAATGTGCCATTACATTTTTGATTGTTTTGATAACGTTGGTGGGTGGAATCGTCTTTGGTATGAGTTTGATTTTTATGCCAGTAACCACAGTACCTCCCCTTGATCCTGCTACTTCTACTGTTTCTTCTATACACTCTTTTCACTCGTTTCCTGAACATGAGCAAGCTCGACGCTCAGAATTCATTAATAACACTTTTGTACAACTCTTGCACCAACACCAACTGGTAGTTAACACTACAGACTGCTGGGTGTGTGGCTTGATACCCCACACTATGGATAAAGGCATTCCCTATCTGGTTTTGCCTTTCAGCTATAATGGATCATTTCAGGCCCTTCAAACCATCTTTGCTTATGCCATTGAAACCTATCCTCCGCGTCCACCACGTTCCACTAAATATAACTCTGCCAACAAAGCTTTAGTCCAGGGAATTATTGACATGATCAAGGACGTCAATAATACTCCATCTTACCCTAGAGACGAATTGCGAGTATATTTAAGTTGGAATTCTTCAGAGTATCGCCTTAGTTTGGGAGAAAGCAAGCGTAAAAGCTCAACTCCAATCTGGGTCGTACCTCACCGAGGTCAAGTCTGTTTGCAAGGTAATGGGAGAAATCCGAGAGCTCAGCTAGGGAGGAGTGAGTGCGTAGAGACTTACGTGTTTCCGTCTAACTCTTCCCCTGCTTTTCTTACTGCTAGGGGTACCTACTTCATCTGTCGAGACAGGGCATATACATGGTTGCCTGCTGACTTTTCAGGATCATGTTATATTGCTCGATTGTTACCTCCAACATACACTGCTTCATCTGACTACCACAAGACCAGAGTAGCAAGAGGTGTCTTCAGCAAGGAAGATACCGCTGGTCAGGAAGCTGGAGACTTCTTCAAAGGTTTCCTTCCGTTCTGGGGGCCTATGGCCAATAGTAGAAACATACGTCAGCTAACACGGGTAGTTGAATCTACTATCACCGAAACTGCTGGTGCCCTTAGCAATTTGACAGCTGAGCTTCAGGCGGATAGACTCATGACGTTGCAGAACCGTATGGTTCTAGACATAATACTTGCAGATCGAGGTGGGGTATGCAGAATGATCCAATCGAGCTGCTGTGTCTTTATTCCTAATAATGCTCCAACAGTCTATGAGGCGATCTCGAAACTACACAAGATTTCCGACTCTATTCATGTAGACAAGGGAAACTGGTCCTTCATGGAGTGGTTTTGGACTCTGATCTCAGCGTGGGGATGGAAGGTTCTAATGGTCATTGGTGTCATCTTAGTATTCCTCTTCTCATGCTGCCTAATTATCCAGTGTGGTCCTGCTCTGTGTAGTCTTTGTGCTGCAACCTGTTTCAGAAAACCACCTGCGTTTGGAGAAAAGGCGCGAGAAAGGATGATGATACAACAGCATGTCACTGACCTGATGAGCATAGAATTAGACTCTGACATAGACTGAGTAATTGCCTATGTAAGGGCAAAAGGAGGGTCTGAGGTTCCGTGACGATTTGAACCCGTGTTTTCAATATCGTCGGAAATACATAATATTGGTATCAGCGAACCGCAAATGATCCATTTAGCATATCCTGGTGTTTTCGCTATGCTACGAGCAAGAGTACTCCTGTTACAAACACATTTCTGATCTACCCATGGCATCCATCTTAGATCATGGCGGCCATTTTTTGTTTCTTGCCCTCACATACGCAATAAACTCTGATCACTTCATTTCAATTAAGGACACGTAGGCTTAGCCGACGATTCACCTCTTTAAGTGACACGTGCACCTTGGAACAGAACACGCTGTAGCTGCATGACTCGACAAAGGCTGCCTCCTCTGCCCGAGGCCAGCACTACCGAATTGGTTCTCGTGTCCATTGTCCCGATCATGATTAGGCGGCCGAAGCCGGTAGCCTTGCCCATTTACAACCCACAAACATCCCTTATCCCACTTTTCTATCTTCCACACCTGGCTCCGTTCCTTTCTTTCTGAATCTTTATTAGGGGGAGGCAACGAAATTTACGATGAGGCGGTCCGGCTCTTGAATGCAATATTGACAAGGGATTGTGATGAACTAGTGGGAACCCCTCTTCGTAATGTTTGGCATCAGATATTATCGACAGTTCCTGTGTAACGCCAAATATTTATTGTTTAGGACACAAAGGTTTGGGAATGTACTAACATGTGAAATATTTGCCTGGAGCACAATTTTTAGTATATAAGGAGCAACCCTCTATGTACAAATCGAACAGGCTCCTAGACACTGCCCATGCGTGGTTTCTGTGACTTCTGTGTCCCTGCAGTAATAAACCTTTGGTCTTTGACGCCACCATCGAGAAGCCCGTGTTTCTGTTTATTTGTGCACCAAGGCAGGTGGAACTCCGGGGTCTTCGGGTGTTGTTCCCTGACACCTCTGGACGGAACCAAAAAGTCCAGAACTCCACTGTTGGTCACCTCTGCCCCTTGTTCCACAATGAAATTATGCACCTTCTGTACTTCTTGTTCCCTCCATGCCAACATACCATTGTCTCATCTCCAATCTTTCTTTGTGTCCTCACAGTCTATAGACTTATAAAACACCATCAACTGAGGATTACCTAGGCGCTTTTGCTTATCACTCAATAGCTATTTAATCAGCCACTTCTTCAAGAAAAAAGTCAAAGTACTCCTTATGAACACATTTTTCCCTAGACTCTAAGATACCCATCCCGATTCCCCAAACACATACATGACTACTTCTCACCGGTCACTTTAGAGCTTTCGACTTATCACTCCTGACAAAACCCTCCCTATTCTCGACATTGCCTGATCAAGCAGTTTTCTCGACTATGATATTTAATTTTTTTATTGGTTTATCTCCACTGCTCTCTACACATCGTAAGCTTAACCTCGCTCTTTTGGTCCTACCTTACCCTGCATCTCTTCTTGAACATGTTATTATTGATAATATTGCTCTGTTCTCTGTAAGTTTACACGTTCTCTCATTTCTATTTATTTCAGGAAACCTGTTCCACTAGCTTGCAGCTACCACTTGTAGCATTCTGCTACCAAATGTGCTTTTTATGTACTGTGGAATTCTCTGCATACCCTTTCTGGGAACTATTAATCTGCGGCCTGGCACAGAGTCTCTAAGCGATGCCCGAACCAATACCAGCCTTGACACTGGTTGCTGCAGTACCCTCTTATGAGTAAACAATGATGTGGGTTCACTGTCCATGTGGACAGGGTAGCATAGGTAACGGGCCTCTCCACTGATAGCTGTTCACCCACATGACAACGAGAAGTTTAGCTAAGTGGGAGACTTAAGGTACGATGTTTCCTTGACTTAGTGGCCTTACAGCCCCCTATGTTTAGAGGCGGTTATTCAATGCTCCTCTACATTGTGGTGAAGTTTTCCCGTCTCCCCTGTTTTTCAGCCACGGGTTCCAACTTCTCTGCTATAATGCCCCCACCCCGCCCAGTTATTGTGAAGTTTTCACCTCTTCCCCCCAGTCACCATGTTCTCCCAATTTTTAACTGCCTGCCATGGTGTTCCCTACAACCCCCCTACCCCCTCGCTCTCTCTGTCACACTCCTTGTCCCTAACTCACCCCGTTACCTCAGCATCACTATATTCCTCTCTGCCCTTTGTTCACTTTCGTTGTGCCACATATCTCCTCTCTTTTTTTAAGTTTGTAATTCTTTATTGCTTGATTAACAAAAAGCATTGCAATTAAAACATTATTATCATAACTAAAAACAAATTCCTAATTAGCAGATTATTGTAAAACTTTTCACAAAAAAATCAATATTTCTATGGTTACATGCCGTACTAAAAATGTTATACCACGTATGCGCATCTTTTACCACAGTCACTCATTAATCATAAAAGTAATAATATATGATTGTCAAGTTCCCAGGAAATTACAATAAAAACTAAAGACAATATGAAACATGGTGCAAATAAGCTTTAAAGGGCCAGATGTACGACCATGTCCTTTTACAACTCGCACATTGCGCTCAATTGTGAGTCGCAATTTGGGAGTCACTAAATGCCATCTACAACGATGTCTAAGGCACTGTTAGCGATTCCTAATGGGGTCCCAAATTGCATGCCTCAGCATATTAATAAGGCACTCGCAATTTGCTACCTCATTAGGAATGGCTGGCCCTCCAAGATATGGTGGCCTGCTGGGCTCAGCAAACCTCCATGTCTGGGACTGATTTCAAATAAAGCAGTTTTTTTTTTAAATGCATCCCATTTTTTAAAGGAAAATAGAATGCATTTAAAAATACAAAAAAATCAACGTTTTAGTTTCATTTTTTTTAAGGGCAGGTAGTGGTCCCTGGGACCACTGTCTGCCCCTAAAAAATATTTTCGCCTGCACTCGCAAGGGATGCAAGTACTTTACCACCCTCTTGAAGAGTGCGGTAAATTGTGAGTGGTCGCAAAACATTCTTATATAGACCTCTGAATCTCCATTAGGAAAGGACGCCCTTAGAACGCCCCTTCCTAATAGCAACTCGCAATTCCAATTTAGCGAGTAGCAAAAACAATTGCGACTCTCTAAACAGGGATTGTACATGGCCCTATTAGATTTTGCAAGCGCAAAAGGGTTGCAAACCCATTTGCACATGCAAAATAGGGTTGTACATCTGGCCCAAAGTGCCTAAGTGTGAAAGCTGTATACATTGTGTACCATCGTGCAAACGAACAATAGAGTGCCTCTATGCTTTCATATACACTTTGGAGCCTGATTAATATAATTGCCTAACCAGAGTCATTGTGTCAAACAGCAAAAATGTTCCAGTGTCAGTAGCCTTCAATCAGCACCCTTGTATTTACTGAACCATGAAAATATACCCTAACAATAGATATACACCTGTAGATTTAAACCACAGACACCAGCAGTTTTTCAGCAATTGTTAAAAATGTTATCATTTTGACATAGTAATGGAATTGATTCACCCAATAAACATAAAATAAGAGCCTGGCAAGCTGATCTTACCCCAGCCTTAAGGAATAAAGGTCTTAATAGTGCACAACGTGTTTTGAGGAATTTAGGACACACACACACACACACAACATGTAATAAGGTTTCACAAGGCCACCCAAACAGTATTCATTCTGTAGTTGGCCATTGTTGTATCTAAGTCGGCGTACCCTCCTTAGTTGGGTATATGCCAAGTCTTCATTTTAAAAATGTTACCTTCATATGAGCCAAGAAATAGGCATTCAAATAGGGCTGGATTTGAAAGGACTGATGAGAATTAATCACAGGTGAAGCATGTGTTTTTGCCACTAAAGCTGCCTTATCTGCATTAAGTGAACCAATTTTAATCATTCTTTAAAAAAAATATTTAAACTGGATATTGTCCTTCCTGGAAGCCTTGACTGCAGATCAAAACTTTGAAGGCATGTTAGAATATGGGATCACCAGGCATCTGTGTAGACAGAGTGAGTTATTTCACACCAGCTGTTATTTGCATAGAGTCAGGGTCAGATGAAAATACGGAATACATACACCTCAAAATGGACCCTTGCACCACCATAGATGTCTCTGGATGCCAAGATTCAATCTAATTTCCGCCTGGCCAATTGACCTGGGGATTCCAAAGACTGATTTATAGGCCTTGATTACTAGTAAATCCATTAATTTAGCATCCTTCCCCCTGATGATACGTGAGCCATATGCATATGCATATGCTTCGCTCCCAAAACTTTAAGGAGATGTTCGTACGATTGGCACCACAATAATTTACATAAGCATTTGAAGGCGTAAATTAAAGATTAAGTTATTGCCCTCAAAACTTTAAGATGAGTTCTAATGGAAACTCTATTGTCAAATCAAATGCTCAGGTATTTATATGTCTTCACCACTTCGACTGCCCACCTCTAGCCCTCCATGCATCAGTTTTAGTTTTCACTGGGCCAATTTTCACGATATTCGTTTTTTAACATTCAACTGCAGGCCATTAACTAAAACATAATCATTGAATGCAATAATCAATCTTTGTAAGCCTATCCTCGTTTGACTCAACAAAATGGTATCATCAGCGTATTGTAAATAGCAAAGATGCATCTCAGCAAGATATCTAGATGGGGGTTTACAGACTCAAGGTGCTGTAGTAGGTCTGACATAAAAAGATTAAAAAGACAAGGTGCAAATACGCAGCCCTGTTTAAGACCAATATAAGTTTTAATTTTTTGAGTAAGTCCATCACCTAAATTGACCTGGACCCAAGTATTGGTATACAAAAGTATTATAGCATCCAACAATTTTTGGGGAATACCCCATCCTGTAAGTTTTTTCGATAGTAATACTCAAGGAACTGTTTCAAAGGCAGCTTTAAATCTATAAAACAAATATATAGATTTTGCTTTTTTTTAAAAGCCCGTTCAGCTAGTAAAGTGAGGGCCAACAGGTTAGTAGTTGTAGATTGGCCCTTACGAAATCCTTTCTGGTTGACTGAGATTATTTCCTACATCTCTGCCCAGTTTTCCAAATTGATCAACTGGCGAGAGGAAAAAACCTTAGCGTCACAATGCGGCTCCTACCGGCCCATCGCCCTGTTAAATCTAGATGCCAAGCTTTATTCAAAGATCTTAGCTTCCCGATTAGATGATCTTCTCCTGGAACTGATTCAACTCGACCAATCCGGGTTTATCAAAGGGAGACAGACTGATGACCCCATTCGACGGGTGGTCCATTTAGTAGAGAAAGTCACCAAGAAAAAGATCTTGGCTGTCTTCTGGCGCTGGATGCCGAGAAGACATTTGACCGGGTTGACTGGGGGTTTTTACTTCACACACTAAACAAGTTTGGTTTCTGCAATACATTTATAACGATGATCAAGGCAAACTATGCATCTCCAGTTTCTAGGTTGTTGGTTAACGGGGTGAGCTCAGACTTTTTCCCATTGGAAAGGGGGACAAGACAGGGGTGCCCCCTTTCCCCGCTTTTATTTGCACTTAGTATTGAGCCTCTAGCAGCCGCAATTAGGCAAAATTCTGACATTTGTGGACTACGGTTTAAGAGGATGAACATAAGAACTCACTCTTTGCAGACGATATCCTGCTCTCTTTGAATGAGCCAGCGAACAGTACTAGACAAGCTGCAACGCTTCGAGGCAGTGGCAGGACTCCCAGGCAATGGTAAATGACAGTATCATCTCAACCTCTTTTCAGTGGGCTCCTCTTGAGAGCATATACCTGGGTATTAGAATCACATCCAAACTGACTGACCTTTTTCAGGCAAACTATCCTCCACTATTAAAATGTCGAACAACGGATGGGCCCGCTATATTTGTCATGACTTGGAAGGATTCATGCACTTAAGATGTCAGTTCTCCCATGCCTCCTTTACTTGTTTCAAGGGCTCCTGTTTGAAGTAGACCGCAGTATGTACGCTAATCTGAGATCCATGCTGAAGCAATTTATATCGCAGGGGAGAAGGGTGAGACTCTTGTACAGGGTACCACGGCTACCTAAAGCCAAAGGAGGTCTAGCACTACCTGATTTTAATTCGCACTACAAGGTAGCACAACTGAGGGTAATTCCAGAATGGTCAGCCCGAGAATCGGATAAAAATTGGCTCCATATGGAGAGGGTGCTTGTGGGGAAATACATATGGGATGTGATGTGGAAGCCTAAGGCAGGCTGACCACCAAATGCACACCGAAGCACACCCACAACGAGCACCACCCTCAAAGTTTGGGATACAGTCACGGGGCATGACAACTGACTTCCTTCCCATCTCCACTTACTCCAATGTACTTTAATCCAGCATTCCCACCTGCTAGGCAGATTGGACCTTTTGAGGCCTGGAGGAAGGGGATCGTCTAATGATCTCTGACTTATTCCATAACTGGAATGTGCGAACCGTTTAAAACGCTGTCCGGGATTTTCAGCTCCCACCTACAGAGCGCTACAGGTACAATCAGTTAATACACTGGGTGTCCTAATCTGGGGTTCGGAAGGCTGCCACAAGAGAACTCACATCTATTGAAAAACTTGCGAAGAGCAGCACGGGATGAAGGGCTCCATCACCTTTCTGTACAACATATTGCTAGATAACATGCACGCACCACAACCCCGACATAGGGTACACTGGGAGGGGATACTGAATACGCCCATTATGGAGGCTCAATGGGCAGGTGTAGTGAGAGATATTCCCAGATTCAATCACTCAATGTGGCTACGAGAGGCACACTATGAATTGATGTTTGATTGGTATTTATACCCGTCCAAACTCAAGCAGATATTCCCCCAAATAAGAGACCGTTGCTGAAGGGGATGTGAACTCCTAGGTGAATTCAAACACATTTGGTGGGATTGCCCCAAAATTAGACCATTCTGGGCAGAGATACTAGTGCAGCTTAAAGGAAACCTGGGCTATCCTTTGCAAGAGGACCCAGGGTTTGGACTTTTGGGTTTACGCAGTGAATCTTTAAAATCCCAGACGTATGGGGATAAATCTGTCATGTGGTTATGTTTCTGAGCAGCCAAAATGGCGGTAACAGCAGAGTGGAAGAGAACAGAGGCTTCCCCGATGACCCAGTGGCACTCACGCTTATGGAGAGAATTAACGATGGAGCGCTTGGTGGACATTCTGTCAGACTCTTACAAACAAGTTTGAATGTGTGTGGGGCCCACTGGTGTCTTATCTCTCAGAGGGTCTTCCACTTTACGCATGCCCTGCCAGAGCCAGGGCACTTTACCTGTTTCAATTTTAAGAGCTGCTCTTTAGGGGGACACACAAATTATAAAGAAACTTTGTAACTAATAATGTGAGACTGAAGAAGGAACTGACCCTCCCACTGGACTATACCAAATTTCAGCTGTATCACACTTTTGGTTTTGGTTTATACGTTTCTGTTTGGGGGGAGTGTATGGCACCAAGAGAATTATATGTCAAAAGTGTTTACTTTGAACTTTGTACCGTACTCACCACCAGTTGTACGCTGTAATCTTGGAAATAGCACAAGTATGTACCATGGAGTACGGATATGATATGCACTGCATATCTGTTTTATTGTGTATTATTTGTAAATAAACAGATCTATAACAAAAACCTTAGTGCCCTCATCAGTTAAGGCAATTAACCGATAACTGACAGGATTTTCGACTGGCCACTTTTGAAAATTGGCTGTACAATGCTACCTTGCCAGGACATGGTGACAATCTCCTCTCATCGTCAATCCTCTGTTTTATGATGGAACCCTGCATGCATTTACCTGCATGCCGGGACAAGGCAGTCACTACCCCGACTCTGACATTACCATGCATTACTTTACCACACAAGTCATCACAATGACGTGTATTAGGGGTCGCTGGACTTTGGAATAGTATAAATTATTATTCCAACTCCAGTCTAAGCAACATTAGGGAAGGAGTTGGACTTAGAAATCCAACACCAGTCCAACAACGCACCCCAACAACAAGCCGCTGCGATGACTTGCGGGTTAAAGTAACATGTGGTAATCTCGCGGTCTGCATAGTGACTGTGTTGTAAAGGATATTTCCCCAGGTCAACATGCTGCTGTACACCCTCTCTACCCAGTATTCCCATACACTGGTCTCAGTACCAATGTCACATGCTCCTGTCTGCCACTTCTGCCCCTCTAATAACAATGTTTCCATGCATCTGTCTGCCAACAGTGCCAAAGTCAATACGCTCATGTCTGCCCTCTCTGTTGTTGTGCCTTTCCCCTTGCCTCTGTCTGCTCTCTCTGCCTCTACTGAAGTGTAGCTTTGCTCTTCTTTGCCCTCTTTGCATCTCAGGTACATACACCCGTTTATCCCCTGCCACCAGTACCAGTGTTAACATGAGCCTGTCTACCTTCTCAGCCTTCCATTCACCACATTCCATCTGCCCCAAATGCCAGTGTCACATGCTCTTGCCTTCTCAGGTATCAAAGTATCCCTACTAGCTGTGTGCCACCAGTGCCCATCTTAGCATGATACTGCACCCCGTCTCTGCCCCTTTTACTTTCGTCACTTTGCTGCCATCTGCCCTTTCTTCCCTTGATTCCAGAGTCGCCAAGATTGTGTCTACCATCTCTACACCCCTTCTACCCATGTCCGTGTAAGCCTGTCCACCTTCTCTACCCTCTGGTACCATATTCCAGCCTACCCTGACTGTCCCTTATTATCTCAAAATGTTATTAATTCCAAATAATCTGTGCATTTCATTCAACATATGTGTTGGGGGAGTATGCATAACCGCTGACACAACATATTAATGTGTGCTGTGCTCTCCATGTTGGGTAGGATGAAATAGGGCTGATTATTGATAACTTGCTAACAGGCACTAAGCATGTGGCAAGTCTTTTCCATAATTGTTTGACAATGCGACCTTGGTATGTACAGCTCTTTTGTGAGTGGGAGAATCAGGGAAGTAACTATCTCTGTCATCATGTCCCTATTCCGATCATTCCTCTATGTACCTTTCTTCCTTCTTGTTTTTAAAGCATGGAGAACGTTAAAGCTGGGACCAACCATCTCATCACTTGTTGCTTGGAGCATAAAGCATTTGAAACCTGCCATCAGCTATCTGCAATCTGGGTACCAGTAGGTGAACACATCAAATGCACACCCTAGACCACTTAATACTGAGCAAAACAGTGTTAAAGCGTTGCATAGTGGCGCTAGCTGCTGCACAACATGGATTAAAGGTTTTATTTAAATAAAAAACTATGACGTGTGTAGCGTTGACAGCGTCATAGGGCTTCATTTTTTAACTTGAAGCCACAGCAGCTTGCGCTTCTGTGTAACATGCTTTTAACCCCGTAAGTGCTGATGACGGAACCGCTCCGTCATCAGCTACGGGTGAGCTGTGCTGATGACGGAGCGGTTCCGTCATGGCACGCTCGGCGCGCCTGCGCGGCGCGAATTTCGCGACTGCGCTGACGTTCTATTGAGCGGGGCGGGCCATGACGGAACCGCTCCGTCACAAGCACAGGTCAACCGACGCTGGTGACGGAGCGGTTCCGTCACCAGCATGCGGCCGCCCCGCCCCCTTAGCACTGCGGCGGAATAGCCGCAGTGAAGGGGTTAAAAATTAAAGTGTTCCTGTAAGTAGGTCTCATGTAAAGCACTCCAATACCTTCTGGTCGAATTTGTTCTATATAAAAGCGCCCCAAAAATGAATTGAGTTGAAATCATGTTACAGTGCTGCTATGTAACATATTTTTTAAACACAGCACAACAGGAGCATGACAAACATGCACGCATAACAGGCAACACGAACAATTTGTTAAGCCGCTCGAGATGGGTTGACCTTGGTGTGACAATGAGTTAAAAAATGCTTCTGAACAAGATGCTCATGGTGAACAAAGAGCTTCCACATCAGGTTAAGAAAACAAAGATGGACACACACAGAAAAAAAGTGCGGAAAGCTAAACAAACAAGTGTATTGCATAGAGAGAAAACCGGGTTCTGGCTATCAGGTCGTCTTCAGCCAGGATAGCTTGACTCCAGTGGCTTAGTGAGCACAGGACCCACGTCTGGGCATACCCTTCCCAGGAGGCACAAGGTCAAGACTGATTTGCATATGGCCATGTCTGAACTGGGGTGGCTTGGTGAGCAAAATAACAATGGATTAAACCCAGATCTGTGACTGGGGGTGAATGTTTTGCCATTGTGCAACATTCCATCCATCATCTTGTGTGTTTTGCTGTTCACCCTATGTGGGAAGGGTATGCCCAGACGTGGGTCCCGTGCTCATTAAGCCACTGGAGTCAAGTTATCCTGGTTGAAGACGGTAGAAACCGGTCCTAGGATGCTTGATTCCGGTCCCGGGAACACATGGCTTGGCAGTTTGGGCTGGACTGTTCCCATGAGGCACAGGGTCAAGACTGATTTGCATATGGCCATGTCTGAACTGGGGTGGCTTGGTGAGCAAAATAAGAGGGAGATCTGTGGGTGAATGTTTTGCCATTGTGCAACATTCCGTCCATCATCTTGTGTGCTTTGCTGTCCATCATCTTGTGTGCTTTGCTGTTCACCCTATGTGGGAAGGGTATGCCCAGACGTGGGTCCGTTATAGCTAGAAACCGAGAAACCGGTCCTAGGATACTTGATTCCGGTCCAGGGAAGACATGGCTTGGCAGTTGGGGCTGGACTGTTCCCATGAGGCACATGGTCAAGACTGACTTGCATATGGCCATGTCTGAACTGGGGTGGCTTGGTGAGCAAAATAACAATGGATTAAACTCGATCTGTGACTGGGGGTGAATGTTTTGCCATTGTGCAACATTCCGTCCATCATCTTGTGTGTTTTGTTGTTCACCCTATGTGGGAAGGGTATGCTCAGACGTGGGTCCCGTGCTCACTAAGCCACTGGAGTCAAGCTATCCTGGCTGAAGATGGCTGATAGCCAGAAACCGGTCCTAGGATGCTTGATTCCGGTCCAGGGAAGACATGGCTTGGCAGTTTGGGCTGGACTGGTCCCATGAGGCACAGGGTCAAGACGCACCGGAAGTGTCCTATCGTCACAGGCAGGTTCCACGTGGTTTGTAGTGTAGGTGATTCAGGAGTGTTCAAGAAGGAGCTGACAACATTGACCAACGGATTCTCCCCATGCACTCTTTCAAAAAGGCAAAACGTATAAGAGATCATGTTGTCAGCTCCTTCTTCGGCGCGGACAGTGTAAGGCATGTAAAATGACCAAACAGTGCACATACCTACACATACAGACAACACAACATAGATCTTAAATCATTCACAAATTGCAACACCAGCAGCATAGTATATTGTATTATATGTCCCTGTGGGCTCATTTATGTAGGACAGACCCAGCAAAAGATTAAGGCACGCATCCTGCAACACTGCAGTAGAATAAGATGTGACGTCCAGGGAGCACCCCTGGTTGACCATTTTAAAACAGCCTATCATGCACCTGAGGACTTACACTGGGTTGTTCTTGAGAAGTGGCCTTGGACCCACGGGGTGGCAATTTAGGATCTATACTGAATTTGAGGGAGAGTAAATGAATGACACGCTTTGATTCAATCCAAGATGGACTGAATGAGCATGATGCCAGTTATGCCCAGCTAGCACGTCTTAGTTATACCTACCACAGTGCAAGCGTGACATTATACATGAAGTATTGCATCTGTTGGATTTATGTATTTTCACCTCCTCTACAGGTATCTTAACAGATGAAATAACGCTCATCTTCATCACTACATCTTGTATATGTATTACATGATAAAGTTGTATATATCCTGACTAGTTACTGTATTAATTTATACTGTTTGTTGAATTACCATCTGCCATTTCTTGGCACGTAAGGTGCTGACGGAATTTCTTTGTTCAATTAAATTGTTTTTAATTAGTCATAGTACCTTTAGCATGAACAATACTTGGGTATTATACAACTTCACAACCATTACTAAAACTGTACTCAATTCCAACGGTCTGAGTAATTTCACTAGGCACCTTCTAATTGACAGTGGACACTAGTTCTGAGCCCATTTGCCCTTTCCGACTTGCTTCAAACTTCTAACAATAGCCACAAGATCGAGAGGTCGCCGCCCATTATTATCAGCCTCGTGTAACAATATGCGTAACCGCCATCGATTGATCCTTTACACTGGTCCGAGTGTAGCGTTGTGTTTAACATCTCTAACTTTTCCACGATGCTGTGGCACTTTATTTTTAAGAACCCACCTGACAACATTCCATTATTTTTTCCCGCCGGTAGTAGTCTTTTCACGCTTTTGGTCAACCGGACGGAGACGTTCAGACCGTGCCCTGCTAGCATCTAGTGGCTGCAGGGACACGCGGTGCACGCAGACACGTATTTAAACGCATTCACCGGCCCAACCGCACTCTCCGTGATTCATTCGGGAGTGCAGACGGCTTGTCCCGCGGTGAGTTTTACATTGATGCGCCTTTCAGTTGTCATTATGCTAGCGTTTCAGCTCAGATTTCAGAGTAGGTAATGCGGTTAGTTTTTAAATTATTTTAGATTGAGGCATGGGCTTGATATCATCTGTTTTGAAGTTTTGAATTCGTGAACAAACCAGGATTATTAAGGATTGCGCACACCACTATACAGTCCAGGGGCCTTATTTATGAAGGACTTGCGCCGCCGGTGCGTCACTTTTAACATGGGAAAAAGTGACGCATCGGCGGCGCAAGTCCTTCATAAATAAGGCCCCAGGTATTCACCACTTTTGTGTTATGCATGCACACGTAGGGTAAAAAAAGGGGAGAAATCCCTTAGTGGAACACTCAAACGTCAAACAATATACTATTTACTCCAAATATTAGAAATGGTCTCTTTACACAGTATAATACACAATCAGTAGATTCTATAATTTTCTTTTTATTGTTGAGTTAAAAACAAATCCTAGGTTGTACAAACTTGTATTTAGAAATACAATTCTAAAAACAACAAATTACAATTACATTAAAAACCATATACATATACAGCACCACGTTAATATCCGTATATCTTTCGTTATTTCATTAAGACCAACAATAAAAAAGAAGGGTGTTTGTAAAAATATTTCTAAACAGTATATAATCAAAAGAGAGACAAACAACAGACAGTACTATTTGTCAGCTATATACACATCAAAGAAAGCAATTTTAAAAAAGACTGATCCTGGACACACTCAATTATTTGTGTCTACAGAATAGGCTCTATCCCTTAATTGTGTAGATTTGGGCGTAGGGTGCCATTTTACATGAGCGCCTTTTGTCCCTGTCATCTCAACAGCTTTTGAGCGCAGAAGTAGCTTATGTGGCTCATTGTTTATTGCTAGATTGAGGCTCGGACCCTTTGAAGTTCTGGAACCTGGAACATACCAAGGATTATTTAGATTTACGCGCACCTCTGTCCAGGTATTTACTACGTGTTTGTTAACAATGCACTAATAGTCTTTAGCGATTGGCCCTCAGGCTATGGCAACCAATATTGTGAGACTGTAGTCATGTATTTTATGTCTGCCACGCTGTACTTTAGACTTAATCACTATCACGTTTGAATATGTATATCCCTGCCCATGTGTTCGATTAATTAGCAAATTCTTTGACCTGCCTACACATTCTACTCCATTCTCAATTTTAGTGCATATGCGAATAGGCTGTTCCTGAAACTAATGATATGCCCAAGCAGAAATGGTGTAGATCGACTGTTGCCTCCAGTACCTGTACCACTGGAAATGTCCAAGCAGGACAAGTTGTAGATAGAATTTGGTCTCCTATGAAGGCGTCTCCAAGTAGGCTTGTGTGTCTCATATTCTTCACTCACTGGTTAAATAGACCCTCCCCTTTTTGGGCTATTTGTGATATATGTCAATTTGGAGAGAAAGTATGAGCTAGTAGGCCCCCCCTATGGCTGTTAGTGTTGAAATCTTTATTCTAGCTTTGATAAGACTTTCATCCGACAGGCCTCGATGCAATCTATTATACTCTCACATATATCATTTGCTTCACAGGTTGTGGCTAGCTCTCTAATTAGGAGCCTCTGGGCCCATCTTAACTTCATTGAATCAGCCCCACACATGCGGTGGTGGCTTCTTGGTAATTAAAAATATGAATTTATGTTTCTTCATGAATAGGTGTTTCTTCGTAAGTTTATTTTATTTTTCTCATTAACCTTAGGTGCTCCTCCCCACCCCACTTCACGCTCTAGTCCTGAAGAAGACCCCATAGTAAGGTGAAATCAACTTACGCCAATCGGGGGTCGAAACGTCAACTTTTATATCTACACCTACCCATGAACACTAGATTATTGTTACTATGTTCTAATGTATGGGATAGATCTGCAATTGTGTTTGATACGGCTAAAAGAACATGCCTATGTGATGTCAACTACTTATACTGTGACCATATTTGATCTTTGAAACTATCTTCTATCCCCTGGGCACAATGTTTATATACACTGAATGTGTTTTGTACATAAATGTGCATGGATGAGGATGTGACTAAACAACATCTCTCATAAGTAACTGTGGAAATTATTCTTGTTTTTGAACAGTTTAAAGTGAATTCTGATTCATCTAGTAGTGAATGTACTGAGACCCCTTTTCCTTGTAACATGTAATACCCAGGTCCCAGTGCCATTGGTTCTACCCTTCTATGTAACATTTCTCAATAAACAAGTCATAACACTTTTACAGAGTTTCTTTAACTTGTACTGCACAGCTGCTCACCAAGCTAAAACTTACCACAAAGAACAATTATTAATCGCATAGGCAAAACATATTGCATTTGCCAATGGTTGCTTAGGTTTTGGATACAGAAATATTTTGCTATCTGTTAGTAGACATATCGTTTTCAAAACATAAAATACCTAGAGTGGGTTTTGGGTCAAGCCCTTGGTCATTATTGGATGGTTTTGGTGTTTGTCTTAGTTGTCTGCTCTTGAATGAATGACCTTCCTCTCTGTTTTTGTATTTGCGCCACCCAGGACCATTTTGGTCTCACAGTGTTCTAAATCGATGAGCCCTATCCTTTCCCTGCTGACTGCAGAGGATCATTTTGTTTTTGCACTGCAGTGATCACTCCAAGAAAGCATGTTTCCTCTCTCTGCTGTATCCTCTGCCCAACATGTGCTCTTTTTTGCTCCTCCTCCCACTCCCAGATGATACCCAATGCTTCATGCCACTTCCTGTTCTACTCCCCATCCAGTTCTCCTTTCTATTTTTTTAATGTATACATTTATTTATTTTTGCATGAGGGTCCGGCATCCGCAAAGTGCTAAAGCACACTCGTTATTTTCACTCTTTGAAGTTGTAAAATTACCATTCTAACATGGCCATCCTCCATGTTTTAATAGTAAATTGAAAATGTCCACTATGTATCATAATGCATGCACATGCATGCATCATGATATCTCACATGTCATCCATACACATGTGCCATGGAGTATGCATCATGGGGAATGTGTGAGCATTTGTGTTCATCCTTGAAATTGGTTTTCTTTAATAAAAACCATTACAATATTTCTGACTTAGCACGTGCATAGTTCTTGGCATGTGCATGTTGATGCAAACAACAAAAAGCACTGTCAAAGTACATAGCTTGCCCTTTTAGAGCAGAGACCTATCGATTTGGCAATGTGTTACAAAGTGACCCCTTTTTGTGACCCCATTAACTGCTGGTATTGTGAACTCTAACATATGCACATTGCCAGCCAGTGCGCAGGATATATTCTCTGACCACTAAAATAAGTAGAAATTGGCCTAAAACATTTTTTGGCACGTTTAACTTTTTTAAAAGGCCATGGTATGTGGTGCAGAAGTACATCCATAGTATGGAAATTTAAATGTCTCCTGTGAACTGCAGCACCTTTTGTGCCATCCACTACAGTGGCTGGGAAAACATGGCCTTAGGTCTACCCTGTGCAGCCTGACAGGGCAGCTTGAACCCTGCTTGTAGCCTGCTGCATAGATTGGTCGAAGTCACCCTTTTGACAGGTATGAACAACTGGGGGGTCATTATGATGACAAGCAGACTTAGTCCGCCCGCCATCATACTGGGACCCGGGACCGCCCGTCATCAGGGCAGGGGTTCCGATCAGGGCATTAGGATGCGCCCCGCAAACAGGCGGGCGCATCCTGTATATGTACCATTGCGGCAGGCGGAGCAGAAATCTCCACCCGCCGCAATGGTAAAAGTGCAAGTTGTGCTTTTCTAAGCGCGACATGACAGGCACCGCACGGTGCCTGCCATGTTGCCCTTAGAAATGCGGGGGGTACCATAGGTACCCCCTATGTGCACCCCCAAAGCCACGGACTCCCAGGGGGCCCGCAAGGGGCCCCCGCAGGGAGTGTCCGCATGCCTTACCGTGGCGGCAGCATCAACAAAAGCTCATTGTAATATGGCACAAATCGGTGTCTGCCAGACACCGCCTCATATTAATCATTTCCCGCCCCGGCCGCAATGCGACCGGGGCGGAAAACAGGCGGGCGGTGTTTCACACCGCCACGGTCCCCTCCGCCATCCTGAGGTTACGTGGTTTTCTACTTCGCTTCATATCTAGCCGCCATTTTGTATGTAACCCCGATTTTGTGTTGCCTCACTCAGGCAGCACGGCGGATGTGGTGAACGCAATGTTTTTGCCTTTTCAGCTGCTACGTGTCTTTCCCGTTAAAGAGTAACTCCTGCCCATATTTATGAAACCGATGTCAGGGTCTCCGAGTTCTGTAAATCTATGTCTAGACTGATTAATCCATGTCTTACTCCACTGTTTGGGTCCCACCATTCTTCTCATCTCCATCTTGCTTAACTGACCTTCACCATTCTCTTCGTGTGTTCTCCTGTTACATACTCTGTCCTTTGAAGCATTCAAACATGTTCTACCACCTGCAAATTGAATTATGGGCACTAGTGTTGAATAACTTGAGGGGAGGGGAGCACACAGGGTCTGAAAGGAGGGTGTGTTTTAGACATTCGATAGCTTGTTTTCAAACTATTCCTATTTGTCAGTTTTGTATGGTTTGGTTGTTGGCATTGTAAACATGTCTACTACAATAGACTGTGCGCCACAGAATGAAGTGGCAGTCTCCTGATAACCTACCAGTTGGTGTACTGACAGGACCACTGTGCTTAGCTGCAGCTAATAAATCTGCTTTTCTACGCCTAACAGAGTGTCACGTGTCTCTGTCTGCCAAAGCAGGTGAACCCGGAGATCTTAGGCATGCCCTGCGCCACCTGACCCATAAGGTCAGGTTCTCCAATTGGCGGCCCAACGTGTGGGCGACTTCAGTGGTAGTAGTTTTGCCCGAGAGTCGTGAGGAGCTTCCCAAGAAAATTCCTGAGGATTTCGTGAGCCATGTGAGCGGCCCCTGTATGTCGAAGTGGACCGACAGGTCTTTTGAGGCGCGGCTACTCATTCCCGATGGCTGCTGACAACTGCTGCCCTGACTGTCGCCGTGCTTTGGCCCCTGGTGATGATTAGTATCGCGAGACGTTAGACGGACATCTGTTGGCGTGAGAAAACATTTAGTTAAGTATTCGTGGGTAGCGCCCACTTTTTGTTTTTGTTTTTTTTATTCGATTAGTGCACTTACCGAAGCCAAGGGGTAAGTACGATTGTGCTGTGACTATATTGTCTAAAATCCCTTGACGTTTGTAAGTAGTCCAGTTCGTTGCGAAATGCCTGGATTTAGTAAGTTTAAGAATTATTGTTGCTTTGGTTGTATTAGGGATTCCCGGCTAGAGGATCCTTGTCCGATTCCTCCGGTTGGAACTCCTACTTATGAGCTCTATTCAAAACATGGTTTAGGTCCTATTATCTTTAATGAAACATGGATTCAATACACTAAAAATTATGGTGTTTTACGGTGGTCACAAAATGGCCTGCTATACTAGACAATTTGGAAACAATTCTGTTCAAGAGAAAAGCCCGGCCGGCAATGTTTGACTCTTTCCGCCTCTGGCGTAAAGAAGCCAAACAGAAAGAAATTAGGCAAATGAAGAAAGATAAGAAAGAGCAGGATATGACGATCTTACTGGCTGCCCAACAGTTTAAAAATAACTAAGCTGATCAGATAGTTGAGGTTTCGGAAAGACAGCATCGTATGGCAATAGATAGATGTTATCCTGTGTTACCTACTGTTTCAAAGAGTAAGGGTTCTGATGAAGATCCTTTTGTGTCCCATCTCCTGACATTACCTCCACCTTATGTCTCAGGCGCTAATGCACCTCCATTACAACCTGTGGTTAATCCAGCTGTTCTGGTTCCTGCACAGTTGCCTCTTCCTGTAATTCCACCTCCACCCACTTTGCCACCGACTTCTGTACCCCAAACTCCTGTACCTCAGTCTCCTTTACCCTTTTTTGCTACTGCCTCTTCTCTTGTTTTGCAGAATACGTTGTCTCCTGTTCTAGTGTCAGATTCATCTACAGCTCGACATCGTTTAGTTGAAACTGTTTCTGGTCTTTTGTCAGCTTTTCTTGGATCTCTCTTCTTTTCTCTTGCTTCGTCTCAAAGACAATCTCTTAGTCAGATCCCAGATTTGGAAGAACGGACTAAGCTAGATTCTCTTGCTCGTAATTGGATCACGAGTAGTTTACAGTATAGTGTGCGTGATATTTTAGACACCTTTCTGCAATGGAACGCGCCTACGCAGAGGTATGTCTTTAATACTATGTGCAACACTTTTATCAAAGGGTGGGAAGATATGGATTTGGATTTACCCCCTCAGGGCTTACTTGAAATACGGGATCAATTTGATAAGGGACTTATTGTGGGTCCTGGTGTAGAGTCTGCTGTTCAGAAGCTTGTTACTTTCCGATCTTCCTTCTTCTCTCAAACTTCTCTTGAGCCTGATCCTGCGGTTCGTCGTAAAATGGCAGAATATTCTATGCAAGAAGTTCCTCCAATATGGAGAGAGGCAGACCCAAATGCTAATCCAGCTCATTTTCAGCGCATATGGGTACATGATCCATGGAAAAGATCCGAAATGTTGGCACTTAAGCAGTCCTTACCGGACCCTCGTAAGAATCCTGCTGGGTATTATAAAGAATTGTCTCAGACTGTTAATGCATGTATTATGAATTTGGCAGATATTGATTTGCTTATGGGAAATGTACTCCCACAAGCTTTATGGGCTAAAACTCGTAGACAAGACCATGCTCAAGCTTTAGGTGGTGATTGGGCTGCTATTTCAGCCGCAGATGCTGGACAAGTAGGTGGTGCCAAGCCTGATGATCTGATTACAGAGTTGCCCGGTAGAATAATAGATCTTATGAAAACGATGATGCCTGCTGTACGTGTTAACTGGGATAAGTTAGCAGCGTGCAAACAAAAGATTGATGAAAATGTCTCCGATTTCTTTACTCGTTTTGAAGAGACTTTCATCGACCATAGTGGTCAAGATATGAGTACTGAAGGTGGACAGCGAATATTTGTAGACAAATTCGTTTTTAATTTACTTCCAGAATTATCGCATGAATTGAAAGAATCTGAGAGTGCATGGGCTGTTTCTTCAACTGCCCAAATATTAGCTACTGCTCAATATTATGAGAATAGGGATAAGGAAGATAAGGAAAAAGCGTGAAGAAAACGAAAGAATTAAAAACGAAGGTTCTTCTGCAACAGGCTTATCCTCCTCGTTCTATTCAGCCGCAATTTCAACAGCCCCCACAGTTTCAGAAGCTGTTGCATCCCCAGCTCCGCGATTTCCGTTGGGTCCTAATCAATGCGCCTATTGTAAACAGGAAGGTCATTTTAAGATTAGCTGTACGATTCTGTTGCAGCATTATGGAGGATCACAGCAACGGGGTCGTGGAGATTCTCGGTCACTGTCCAGAGGTAGAGGGCGTGGTGCGTCGTCTCAGGACCGACGTCCCTCTCCCTCTCAGGACTCTGCAAATTATTTTGACCAGCCGAATTCTCAGTCTGCACAATATTACAATGACGATTATTGCACAGATGGTGAGAATGCTGACTTCCTCACTTGCTAGGACAGCCATAGACAGAGTAAGGGAGTCGTATCAGTTCCAGTGGATCAGGATGGACCTTATGTTAATGTTGTAGCATTGGGTGTTACAGAACCATTTCTTTTGGATACTGGTGCAATGAGAAGTTCTATTATGCATTCCAAACTCCCTGGGGGACCTTTGTCTGGCTTAACCAAAGTTTCTGTGGGATTCTCTGGCGCCCCAGTTCGCAATCCTGTTTCTTGACCTTTGCCTATTTCCATTGGTCCGTACGATTTAGAAGCTCCACTTCTTTTGACGACGGGTTGCGGAGAGAATTTGTTGGCTTTGGATTTATTGAAACGTCTGCATACCACATTGTATTGCTCACCTTCTGGTGTACATCTTACTCTAAGTTACAATATTGCCACCAAGAGGTTACCTATTTAGGTCATCTCTTGTCGAAGGAGGGAAGGCGATTGACCCCAGAACGTATCCAAGCAATTGCGCAAATGTCTGTACCATCCACACAAAGAGAGGTGCGTGCTTTCTTAGGCATTACCTCTTATTGTAGACAATGGATCCCAAACTTTTCTTTACTAGCTAAACCCTTGTTGGCACTCACTCTGAAAGATACGCCCCAACCTTTTCCTTGGACGGATGAATGTCAGAAGAGTTTTTCTGATTTACGTACTGCTTTGTGTTCGGCTCCTGTGTTGGGTACTCCAGATTACAGTAAACCTTTTACACTCTATGTTCATGAAAGAGAAGGTTGTGCGTTATCAGTTCTGACACAACAATTCAGAGGTAGGCAAAGGCCATGTGCCTATTTTTCGGCTACGTTAGATCCAGTTGCTAAAGCATTACCCAGTTGTCTTAGAGCAACTGCGGCAGCGGCGATTTCTATTCGTCAATCTGCCGGATTGGTGTTGGATCCTACTCTTAATGTTATGGTGCCACACGCAGTAGATACTCTCTTGAACAGGACAAAAACCCAGCACTTAACGAGTGCCCGCTTGTCTGGATATGAGTTGATGATTTTAGCTAGTCACATACATATCAGGAGAAGTAATGTTCTGAATCCAGCAACGTTGTTGCCTATTTTGGATGAGAAAAATGTACAAGATCAGCATGATTGTTTTCTTCGTACAGAAGAAGAAACTAAGGGTCAAGTTGATTTGAAAGATACACCTCTTACGGATCCGGATGGGATCCTGTGGGTAGATGGGTCTTGTTTCAAGCTTCCTAATGGCGAGACGACAGCAGCTTATGCAGTTACAACCCTACATACGATAGTGGAAACTGCACGCATTTCACAGCATTCAGCGCAAGCTGCACAGTTGATTGCGTTGACAAGAGCATGTGTGTTGGCGAAAGGAAAGAGAGTGACTGTTACACAGATAGTCAATACGCGTTTGGCGTTGCCCACAGCTTCGGCCGTTTGTGGAGAGAAAGAGGATTCTTTACCTCCCACAGCACTAAAATACAGCATGGTCAGTTGGTGACTGACCTTCTTGAATCACTTGCTTTGCCTACCCAAATAGCGATTGTGAAGTGTAGTGCGCATAAAAAGATTACTGATGACATAGGTCGAGGGAATGCATTTGCGGATGAAATAGCGAGGGAAAAGGCACAAAATGTTGAAAGTCGCATGTATGTT
Organism: Lissotriton vulgaris; assembly: GCF_964263255.1. Taxonomy (NCBI): domain Eukaryota; kingdom Metazoa; phylum Chordata; class Amphibia; order Caudata; family Salamandridae; genus Lissotriton; species Lissotriton vulgaris. The sequence continues at coordinate 443,687,875 of NC_141697.1, read as the reverse complement.
GCAGGACCGGCAAATTGGGTCCCAGATGCTGGTAAGTGTGAAGACACAGTGGAGAGCGTGAAAATGATTCAGAAGGAAGCAACTGAGAAAAAATTGAGGGTTCCATGTTAAAATATCGAAAACAAAAATATAGTTTACAAAAATATAGATGTAAAAATATCCATTACAAAAATATCGACTTAAACAGGTAAGTACATAAATATCGACTTAAAAATATAGATGTAATAAATATAGATGTAAAAAATATCGACTTTAATAAATATTATAACTTAAATTAAATAACTAAAAAATATTAATATTATTAACAAAATAAATTACATTACTTTATTATTTTAACTATTTATAACAAATGAACTAAATTTAAACAATATAAACTTAATAAATGTGTACATATACATATATTTAACACATAAAAGTATATAAAAATAATAATACATACATTTAATAACAATATAAAAACATTAGTAGTTAAAACATTTGATAGCGAAGGGGTAAAAATTACTATTCCCACTCCAAAGGGTGCAACAGTAGGAAAAGCGGTGGATAGCGTAGGGGTAAAAATTACTATTCCCACTCCAGTGAGTGCAACAATAGGGAAAGCGCTGGATAGCGGAGGGGTAAAAATTACTATTCCCACACCAGAGGGTGCAACAGTAGGGAAATCGTTGGATAGCGTAGGGGTAAAAATTACTATTCCCACTCCAAAGGGTGCAACAGTAGGGAAAGCGTTGGATAGCGTAGGGGTAAAAATTACTATTCCCACTCCAGTGAGTGCAACAGTAGGGAAAGCGCTGGATAGTGTTGGGGTAAAAATTACTATTCCCACTCCAAAGGGTGCAACAGTAGGGAAAGCGTTGCATAGCGTAGGGGTAAAAATTACTATTCACACTCTATAGGGTGCAACAGTAGGGAAAGCGTTGGATAGCGTAGGGGTAACAATTACTATTCCCACTCCAGTGAGTGCAACAGTAGGGAAAGCGCTGGATAGCGTAGGGGTAAAAATTACTTTTCCCACTCCGAAGGGTGCAACAGCAGGGAAAGCGTTGGATAGCGTAGGGGTAAAAATTACTATTCCCACACCAGCGGGTGCAACAGTAGGGAAAGCGCTGGATAGCGTAGGCGTAAAAATTACTATACCCACTCCAGAGGGTACAACAGTAGGGAAAGCGCTGGAACTCAAAACAATAAAAAAACAACTATCACATTTTTTATAATTTTGAATTTAGAATATAAACATAATAATATATACATTTAAATATATTATTATTAACACACACCTACACACCTAAAATTAATTACTCAATTACATTTAATATTTACTATTTAATTAATGAAAAATAATATTTTTTAATTTAATTAATTAATTAATTAATTAATTAATTAATTGACAGCTTTCACACCATATATACTTATAAACACCACAACACAAACCTAAAATTATTTACTCTTTTACAATTAATAATTAATTAATTATAATTAATTTATAAAGTATTTAACAATTATTCAATACAAATTTAATTACTTCACACCATTTACACATATAAACTCCACTACACACACCTAAAATTAATTAAACAATTAACATAATTAATTACCATAATTAATAATGATTGACTAATTGAAATTAATTCACAAATAATTATTAAACAATTAATATTAAATTATCTCATTAATTAATCAATTAATTTAATATATTTAAATTACTTCCCACCCTATTCCCCTATAAACCCACAACCCCCTACGGAACTAATAATACACAATTCAACATAAAATACATTAATAACTAATAAAATCCTACAACATATAATAAATTGAGAAACAATACTCATTAAAAACACTAAAATACATATTATTATTAAAAAATCGATATTTTTGTAAACTATATTTTTGTAAACTATATTTATTACAACTATATTATTGTTATCAATATTACTTACCTGTCAGTCGATATTCTGGTCAAACTATATTATTGTTGTCGATATTTCTTCTTTTCGATATTTCTGCGGGGATATTTATGTCACACAATATTTTTCCGTCTATATTCCCACTCTGCGCCAAAATGGAGTAAGTGGAAAGAAAGTACGGGAATTTTAAATACAATGGGATGTTGGACGGAATTGTCAGAGCATCAGCGATAGTTGTTACCAGATGCGTATGTATTACCTGTGGTTACGATGGCTCATGGACCAGCCCATATTAATGCAAGGGGTATATGTAAACTCCTAGCTCCAGTATGGCAAAACGAAAATATTCCTAAATGTGCAGAAAATTTAGTGAAGCATTGTAGTGTTTGCTTGATGCATAATCCAGGAAAGGGAACTCCAACTCCAGCAGGTCACTTTGCACCCCCTACGTATCCTGTTGGGGTACTGCAAATAGATTACATCCATATGGAACGTTTCAACAACCTTAAGTATGTCCTGGTGTATGTTTGCGCCTTTTCCAGATGGATAGAGGCTTACCTCCTAAAGGACAATACTGCTTTGTCTACTGCCAAAGTCCTTCTGAAGGAATTATTCCCGAGGTTTGGTTTGCCGCGCATTGTCTGGAGTGACAATGGGAGTGAATTTGTAGGTCAGATTATGCAGAAAGTGTGTGTGGGTCTTGGAATTAGACAGAAATTCCATGCAGCAAACCATCCTCAGTCAGCGGGTTTGGTAGAGTGTTACAATGGCACTCTCCAACTTAAGTTAGCAAACATTCAGACTAGTACAGGCCTTTCCTGGCCTGATGCTTTGCCTTTAGCACTTCTCTCAACAAGAACGACTGTCCATATGGCTGAGATACCCGCCACCCCCTCTCAACACAATCCCCAAGAATGGGAATACGGAAACATTTCTGAACTTTTGGAAGGCGGGAGGGACTTACCCTCCCGGCCGTATTTATTAAAATATGAAACAAAATTAAAACATTAAAATAACAGTTTCATATCATGTACAATTTCATTTCCACATTACGATGTTTTGGCTGACCTTAACACATTTCTAATACAAAGGTTCTCCTAGCCGATACTAACATCCTACAAATGCATTTTCAAATTGAAATTGTACATCCTAACGTTAAGGGCCAACGGCAAGGTCGTAACCGGTGTCAGATCCCTAAACCAGAACTCCCCCCTCACTTGTGAGGGGCGGCCGCACAGAGGACTGCACCTCATGTGCACATACCAATTTCCCTTTTCTTGACGGGGGCCCCAATTAACTCGACGCCATCTTATTGGTCGTCTGAGGACTCGTGTGAGGTGTCTAGAAGGTAGCGTAGACCCCCCTCCCCACCCCACACAACTTACCACATCTGCCGTCGCAGATGTCCTGGCCCCGGGAAATTCCCAGGAGGGGCCCGTAGCCCCTCCTATCCAGGGAGGGGCCTTGACCGCCTTCCCTTTCCTTTCGGCGTCCCATCCTTAGAAGGGACCGCCTCCCCGTTGAGGGGCCAATGGCCACCTCCCCCCGGGCGCTCCCATCCGTAATGGGTGACGCCCCCCCCTAGGGATCTTCCAATTACTGCTCACCGATCATGACCTTACCGCCACAGGCCGGATAGTTGACCGGCTATCCGGACCCCCCAAAAAACTCCTACCTAAAGGTCATGCTGTAAACTCTTTAACCAAGCTACAAGGTCTCCTATGAGTAAAGAATTCCCCACTCGGGACAAATGGACCCCATCTTCAAGATACATATGGTCCCCCCTGATACACCCATGAGGAATCGAATGCAATGTACTCGTACGGAACAGTCTACCAAGCTTGTTATTCATCTTTTTCTCAGAATGATTTATAGCAGACACTGAATTAGCCCCCCGCCACACTTTTCGTGGAATCATATGGGACCATGCAATCGTGCACCCTGGAACCCTTCTCGCCAACCAACTTACTGTGGGTAGTATCGCCTCGAGAAGTAGTCGTCTACCAGTGGTCACCAAATCATTACCCCCAAGATGCACTATGATTATAGACGGCGGTGACCTTGTCCGCCCTAACAAACCCTCGAAAAAAGGTTGAAACTGGTCAATACAGAGCCCGCCCCTTCCGTAGAAGGTCACCCTGTACCCGTATTCCCCAGCCATGTGAATCATGTCACCTGCTTTGAATACGTCCGCGGCACGCCTCACGTACGAGTGGCCCACGACCCACACCACTTTTTCCTCAGCCGGTGATCTTTGACCGCTGGTTCCCAGGTGTCGGGTCGACTGCACAGTCCGCCCCGCCTCGTAAGCTTGCGAAACTGTAAACCAAACAAAAAACAAGAAGCGTGAGTACATGATATCAGCTTCACAACATGTGCAACCGCACATACCTTTTGTAACAATTCGAGGACCAACGCCCCAATTGTTTCACCTTTTCCACACTCAGACCCCTGGCTGTAGCCTCTGTAGCAGCCCCTATCCGGAAGGAATGGGTCCCAAACTCGCCCGGGTTCAAGCCCGCGGCCGAAATTGCCATTGCAAGCACCCGCTGGAACTGAAACCTCGTCAGTGGGGTGGCATCAGCGTGTCTCAACAAGGTCCCCCCCATGATGCCGCCCTCTGCGCCAAATATTCCTCAACGCATACGACGGGGCACATGGGAGATCCGGGAATCCGATGGACTACTACGCTGTCCCCGATCGCACCCTGATCGGTCTTGGACCTGGCAAACGAGACAATCATCGTCTCCCCTTTAACTTGAATGTGCTCTCGGCACAGTCCCCCCCCGTATCCTGCTTGTTCTTTGCCACCAGTTCGCTTACCCGCATAGCCCCATGGAATGCTAATGCAAAAGCGGCCCGGAATAACACTGTTTCTGACTGGGATGAACATGTCGCAGGGAGTACGGACAGTAACAGGGCCAACCTTTCCAGACCTATCGGGTGCCTTTCATCTACTCTGCGACCCTCAAGGCGTTGCCACCCACGCAGCGCTTTCTGTACTACGAAAGACGCTGTAGGGTCCTGGATACCATGAGCCCGTGCCATGAAGGAAATGGCGGCCCGATGCCTCTGGGCCGTGGCTACCGATTTGCCTGCCTGATGTAATGACAGCAAAAACTTTACGACAAACTCTTCCTGGCCCCAAAGCTCCCCCCTAGCAGAACCCAAAAAGGACCAATAGGAACGGAAGGCCCCTTCATATGCCTTCCTTGTCCTGGGTGCTAAACTCTCTCCCACGAGGTTTTGTAGTTCGGGGCACCGAGAGACCAGAGAGCTTCGGGAAATTGTGCCGCCACCGGGTCCGCTGTGGGCAGAAAACCCCAGAAGGCCTGCATACGGAAATGAGAAAGCGCATCAGCAGCCTGATTCAGCACCCCTGGCACATGTCTCGCCCTAAAGAGCACGTTCAATTGCATACATAGTAAAACAATTTCCTTGAGTAATCTCAGAATCCATTTGCATCGTGCTGCCTGACTATTGATACACTCAACCACGGTCATGTTATCAGACCAGAACACCACAGAGTGATCCCGAAACCCCTCAGGCCATGTTTTCAAGGCCACCAGAATAGGGAACAGTTCGAGAAAAGCAATGTTACTTGTAAGCCCACACTCGTGCCACCATGACGGCCACGTTTGAGCCGACCAGTGATTACCAAATATGGCGCCAAAGCCTATACTCCCCGCCGAATCTGTCCACAGCCCCAACTCCTCGGAGGACACCGCCGGCTTGTTCCAGACAACCCGACCATTGAAATCCGCCAGGAATGCCAACCAAATGTGCATGTCCTGGCGAATCTCTGCCGAGAGCCTCGTGCGGTGGTGCCCCTCTTTAAGACCGACCATGGCTTGTGCAATCGAGCGGGAAAAAGGGCGGGCCATTGGCATTACTCTAAGGGCAAAATTCAACTGACCCACAGTCTGCTGCAATTGATGCAAATTCACCTTAGTCTCCCTCATACATGTTTCAAGCGAGGCCCTGAATTTCCTCACCTTTTCCTTGGGCAACCGGAAGCAACCCTCTTCGGAATCGAGCTCTATTCCAAGAAACTCGAGCGAAGTTGATGGCCCCACAGTCTTACCTGGCGCCAATGGCACACCAAACTGACTCATCAGACCACAAAATTCTTTTAAAGCCTGTGCACGTTCTGTGTCCCCGGCTGCCCCCAGGAACAGAAAATCGTCAAGATAATGCATAACATGCTTAAACCCCGTCATTCTTGTGAATGCCCATTGCAAAAAACAACTGAATTTCTCAAAATAAGCACAAGATATGGAGCATCCCATTGGCATACATTTATCCATGTAATAACGCCCCTGAAACATAAAACCAAGGAGACGCTGATCGTCTGGGTGTACCGGGAGCAACCGGAACGCTGACTCGATGTCTGATTTGGCCATCAGCGCTCCGGGCCCCAGGCGATTCAACATGGCGACGGCATCATCGAAAGATGCGCACCGCACCGAACACACCTCCGGGTCTATCGCATCGTTCACCGAAAGACCTCTCGGGGCTGACAAGTTATGTATCAATCTAAACTCACCCGGGTCCTTCTTGGGGACCACTCCCAAGGGTGAACAAACAAAATTAGCAACTGGTGGCATGTCGAATGGTCCGGCAACCCGACCCCGGGTCACCTCCTTCCCAATCTTCGCTTGTACCACCGCCGTATTCTGCAGGACCGACAGTTGGTTCCTACATTGTGCTTTACCCTGAAAATTCCCCACTGGGATGCGGAAACCATACGAAAAACCGTCTCGCAACACCCCAGCGGAGACATGATCCGGGTATTCATTGAGCCAAGGAATCATTGCCATGGTATCAACCGGGGTAGGTAAAGGCGCCCCTCGGACTGTTTCAGACCTGTTTGGCACTTCCCCTACTTCCGTTATCACCCGTTTTGGCTCTGCACATGGTCTCGGGATGTGAGGACTGTCCACACCCCCCACAGTCGTGCCTAAACTTGCATGACCCCTGGGGCCTTGTACACTTTCCCCTGTTAAAATTCCAGCAGACCCCTTTTTTACCTGTATTACCATTCGACCTTGAGTGATGCTCGTTACTTGAACCCGCCCGAAATGGCGCCCCAGATGCATGGCGGGAAAACTCGCCCCCGTTTCCCCCCAACAATGGCGCCTTTGTCATGCCTGATTTCTCCATTTTTTGCCAGGAAATGGAGTCGTAACAATCCCACGTCAGAGATGTGTCGAACTCCTTGGCCTTACGAAAAATATTATCATAACAAAACCACTGATTACCCTCATATGTCTGAGAAAACTCCATAATACGTGTCTGGTACACGGGTAACTCGGCCAACAGTTCAGGCCTCCGTTCCCCCATAATTGAAGTGAATATGCCAAATGCTCTGCCCCAATTACCTATCGTCTCATCGACTCTAAAAGCGGCCATCTTGGCGCGCCAAACACTCGGGTGCATAAACTCTTTTTGAGCCTTCACGTGCTCAATCTCGTAATGATCAGTTAGTAAATAAAACATGTTTACATATTTCTCAGCCCATATCCTCTCCTTGATTTCCATCGGAATATGCTGAGCCACTTTCTCCCTTCTCGAGGGTACTGACCCCTCCCCCGCACTCGGCAGTAGCTGCTTACCTGCACCAGAAGCTGTAACCGTAGTCGCCGCCGAACTCACGCCCGCTGCGGGTTGACCCACTGGAGCCTGCGGGGGAACAAAAGGAGATGGAGCCTTTGCAGCCTCTCTTGATTGCCACAACTGCCTCATTACTGCCCTGGCGTCATCTGCCGTAGCCCCCTCACTCCCTTTCCCCAACCACGCTGCCAGCTGTGCAGCCAACTCGGGAGGCATATCCTCTCCGTTCACAGGGGTGACTACAACGGGGATTGGTTGCCCCTCCTTCGGGACCGGGATAGGCGCCTCAGTCGGTGTATCAGGGTGCGCCGGCGGCGCCTCGGGAACCGGGGCCTCTTCCCCAGTTGCTCCCTTCTTGGCCCTTCTACTTCTCCCGTTAGGGACTACTCCCGGCAATGCTGGTCCGACGACTCGCTTAGGGCCCCCTACACCGTTCATTGCCGCCATCTGTTTCTTCATTTCGGCCATGTCTTTTACGAGCATGCGGAGCATCTGATCGGCTCCGACCCGCTTTCCGGCCTTCTTGCCCGGCATTCTCCAACGCTGATTTCCTGGAAGAACAAAGACAAGAATTAAAACGCTCAAAATTGGCTCTTCGTTCCGTCTCGAGCTCACGTGCAGCGGGGAGGTGCAGCTTCAGAGCACAGGAGCAAGAGGATGCTTCCATGGCTTGTCGCTCCTTTTATCCTTCTTCGGGCGGGCGTAAACCCGCCTCCCCCCGCCTCCGGGGGCGTGGCTGGCAGCTTCAGTGTCTAGGACAACCCACTCTTGGGCGGGAAAAAGCGCGCCCCGGCTACGCCGCTTTGGGCATACCAGCCGAGACTCGCCTCCCGCCCAAGATGGCTTCCCGGGGGGATCGGGGTACTCCACCATACGTTCGGGGGGACCGAGTGGTCGCCCCTTTCCATTCTCGTTTGTGGCTTAGCCCATACAAGATTGTTTTTGGACGCCCAGCCAATTTCTGGGGAGTCCCTCGTCCCAAAAAGTACTCAGACATTCCGTATCCATTGTTGGTTGATTATTTGCACGACCTCACCACTAAATTGCGTGTTATTCGTCAACAGGTCCAAAACGCTTTGCCGGAGTCCTCCTCAGATCCAGGACACTCCATCCAACCCGGAGACTGGGTGTGTCTGAAGAACTTCCAGAGGAAAAAGAATCTGGAACCCCATTGGGGGCCGCCGAGACAAGTCCTATTTGTTACCCATACAGCAGTGAAGGTCATCGGAAAACGAAACTGGATCCCCGGCGTGCACTGTAAGCGGGTGCCATTGCCTTTACCTTACGACCAGTGAGTCCGAGAAGGCGTTGGTGACAGTGAATGCGAAAAGGTACCCAAATTTGTACCGTTCAGCAGTGCACGCCTGGATTGGACTAGTTCTGAGAAAGAGGACGACAACGTTTTGCAGGAAGCTGTACCTCCACATCTATGACTAAACACATCGGATCCAGAAACATTGTTCAAGGACCAGACGATACCTGGCAAGACACGATATAACCTGAGAGAAAGACTGCCTAAGGACAATTAAAGTTTGTGTCTTTCATAATCTTGCTTTTGTTAAGAAGAGAAACATTCCTTTTCCATTATCCATCAAGTTGCAGGGTCACGGTAGGAGTCTTAGGCTGTGACCTGAATAGTGACTAGGTCAACAGGACTTGCAGTGTCATAGGACGGCTAACAATCACAGCCAAGTGATTAAGGAAGATTATCGTGAGCAACGCCTTTAGAGTAAAGGATAGCGCAGGAAAAGAGAATGATGTAAAAGTAATGAAGAGAAAACATTATAAGAAATTATTATTCAGTCGTTGTGGCGTAGCATTATGTATTTCAGTATGTTTATGCAGTTTATTAGCATGTGTATGATGGATCATACACAGTATGCAGCCGACACCTGCCCCTACTTCTACTTCTTTGATTTCTTCTACTACTATTTCTCCGCATAAATTTTACGCACTCCCAGACCATGAGCAGATGAGAAGGATGGAATATCTCAACAATTCATTTATCCAATTGTTACATCAGCATCAATTGGTTGTTAATACTGATTGTTGGGTTTGTGGGCTCATACCACATAACACAGAGAGGGATGCCGTATTTAGTGCTTCCATTCACGTATGAAGGCTCTGCTTGGGCTTATCTGGCCATGTTTTCTAATGCATACCAGAACCTACTCCAATATCCTCCTGGTGGGTCCTATAATGGTGGAGTGGATTTCAGTCATAGCTCTTTGATAAAGGGAATAGTGACCATGGCAAAAATTGCTAATATTATTAAAATTCCCAAGGATGAGAAGAGAGCATATGATGGATGAAACGTGACTCGGTACGTCACTAGTCTCACTGACAAGGTTAAACAGAAGAGATTTGTACCAATTTGGGTTTTACCCCAGAGAGGTAATCTGTGTTTACAAATAAATGGTCAGAATACCAAAATTAAGCAAGAAAGGAGTAATTGTTCCCACATATATGTATATACACCCTTGACTCCTTCACCGTTAGTGCCCTCTCAAGGTATATACTTTATATGTCATGACAAAGCTTATACATGGCTTCCCACACATTTCTCGAGAACATGTTAAATATCTTTTCTTCTTCCTCCAACATATACTGCTCCTGCAGATCACCATAGAAAGAGATTTGGTAGAGAAGTTATTAATGCGGAAGACACAGCCGGACAAGAGGGAGGAGATTTTCTGAAAGAGTTTCTTCCTTTTTGGGGTCCAATGATAAATAGTAGAAACATCAGACGCCGAATTCGTGTGGTCGATGCTACCATAAATGTAACTTCTGGAGCATTGAATAATTTGACAGCTGAACTTCAGGAGGATAGCCTTATGACTTTGCAGAACCGAATGGTTCTAGACATCGTCCTTGCAGATAGAGGCAGAGTTTGTAAACTGATTGGGTCTAGTTGCTGTGTTTACGTTCCGGATAATGCCCCTACGGTATACCAAGCCATTTCTAAGCTACATGTCATCTTTGAGTCCATTCATCAGGACACTGGAGATTGGTCTGTGATGGGATGGTTTTGGGGACTACTGTCCACATGGGGATGGAAAGTGTTAACTTTCCTTGGAGCGATTCTAGCAATTATCTTCTCTTGTTGTCTATGTTTACAGTGCGGTCCAGCTATTTGCGGACTTTGTGCCACTGTGTGTGTTTCTAAGCCCGTAACACAGGAAACAGAGAACATTAGAATGATGTTGCAGCAACACCTCAATGACCTCATGACCATCGATATCGACTCGGACTAACATGAGTCTTTTGTGCTTTGCCTGAGTATAGCAAAAGGAGGGTCTGAGGTTACGTGGTTTTCGGCTTCGCTTCGTATCTAGCTGCCATTTTGTATATAACCACCATTTTGTGTTGCCTCACTCAGGCAGCATGGCGGATGTGGTGAACGCAATGTTTTTGCCTTTTTAGCTGCTACGTGTCTTTCCCGTTAAAGAGTAACTCCTGCCCATGTTTAGGAAACCGATGTCAGGGTCTCTCGAGTTCTATAAATCTATGTCTAGACTGATTAATCCATGTCTTACTCCACTGTTTGGGTCCCACCATTCTTTTCATCTCTATCTTGTTTAACTGACCTTCGCCATTCTCTTTGTGTGTTCTCCTGTTACATAGTCTGTCCTTTGAAGCATTCAAACATGTTCTACCACCTGCAAATTGAATTACGGGCACTAGTGTTGATTAACTTGAGGGAGGGGAGCACACAGGGTCTGAAAGGAGGGTGTGTTTTAGACATTCAATAGCTTGTTTTCAAACTATTCCTATTTGTCAGTTGTGTATGTTTTGGGAGTTGGCATTGTAAACATGTGTACTACAATAGACTGTGCGCCACGGAATGAAGTGGCAGTCTCCTAATAACCTACCAGTTGGTGTACTTACAGGACCACTGTGCTTAGCTGCAGCTAATAAATCTGCTTTTCTACGCCTAACAGAGTGTCACGTGTCTCTGTCTGCCAAAGCAGGTGAACCCGGAGATCTTAGGCGTGCCCTGCGCTGCCTGGCCCATAAGGTCAGGTTCTTCAATCCTAATATGGCGGGGGGGAATTGGGCAATAGATGTCGGGCGGATTTCCTCCGCCAGGCTGGCGGTGGCCACCGCCAGCCTGGTGGAGGAAATCCGCTCAACATCGTAATGGACCCCCTAGTTTGAATCATTAAATGTCACCCATAAGAGTACTGCTTACAAGATAGGGTGCATGAGACTTAAGAGTAGAACATGTATGAAATTAGAAATGACATGTTCTCCTATTTACTAGGCCCAAAGCGACATTGTCACTGGTTAAGGAGTAGCTGGCACATAGGAAAAGTCAAAGTATCTAGACATTTTACCTTTTCCAGCTACAGCCTCCATTCAAAGAATTTATATTTAATGAAAATTCACCTGTCAGACAATACCTCTTTAACTGCATGATCACCACCTTTTATTTGATCTGACATTGATTTCTGGACTCTGACCACTGCTAACCAGTGGCGGTTTCTCATACTGGGCGCCCGTCCCCTTTACTTTTATCCCCATCATCACCGTCCATCTCCACAATAAATTCAGTTTGCATTTTATGTTATTCAAAATGCAGGCTGCTGCACTCACCTAAATTCGCTCGGTAAATAGTATAGATGCCGTCCTTGTTTTCTTTGAATGGGACCATAAGTAAAGCACAATGCCAGTCTGAGGGGAAACAACACTCACAACGCAACTTTTACAATGCACTACCTTTACAATGAAACTTTTACAACGCAACATCCATTACAACGCATACCATTACAATGCAACCATTACAATGCATGTCACTACAATGCATACCACCACAACGCATGTCATTACAACGCAGTCATTACAACGCATACGATTATAACGCATACCTACACTATCCAACACTTACCCGACTGTTGCACCCCCTGGAGTTAGAATAGTAATTTTTACCCCTACACTATCCAATACTTACCCTACTGTTGCAGCCCCTGGAGTTAGAATAGTAATTTCTACCCCTACACTATCCAATACTTACCATACATGCAATGTAATAGTATGTGTTGTAAGGGTATGCGTTGTAAATGTAGTATGCGTTGTAGTGGAATGCGTTGTAAAGGTAGTTTCAAAGAATTTGTTGTAATGGCATGCGTTGTAATGGGATGCGTTGTAATAGATATTCTGGTGTAAAAAATGTGTTGTAAAGGTATACGTTGTAAAAGTATGCGTTGTAACGACATACATCATCCGTGTTGTTTATTTTCAACTTGTGCCCCTGTGACTTGTGCCCCTGTGCCCCCCGCCCCGCTCCCCGCTTCCCGCTGCCGTGTTCGCAGCCACGCCCCCTTTTTCTTTTGTACCCTCCCCGCTCCGGCCTCCCAGCTCCTCCCTCCCTCCCACTTGGCCATAAATGGCGACCGTGTGGCGCAGGTGAGTGTGACCTGCTCCCAGGACACCCCCGCACCGCACAGCCACCAGCTGCAGCATGTGCCCCTTCATCCCGCTGCTGCACTCAGCCTCGCTGAGCATGCCGCCACGACCCCGCCCCCCGCTGCCCTAGCGGGATCGCATCGACTGGATTGACTGTCTGTTTGTTCCTCCCCTGTATTTCCTGCCATTTTTTACCCTTTGGGATTCTGTTTATTCTTTTTTTTTCCGTGCCAGTATCATCCGTGTTGTTTATTTTCAACTTGTGCCCCTGTGACTTGTGCCCCTGTGCCCCCCGCCCCGCTCCCCGCTTCCCACCGCCGTGTTCGTGGCCACGCCCCCTTTTTCTTCTGTACCCTCCCCGCTCCCGTCTCCCAGCTCCTCCCTCCCTCCCACTTGGCCATAAATGGCGACCGTGCGGCGCAGGTGAGTGTGACCTGCTCCCAGGACACCCCCTTACCGCACGGCCACCAGCCGCAGCGTGTGCCCCTTCATCCCACTGCTGCACTCAGTCTCCCTGAGCCTGCTGCCACGACCCCGCCCCCGCTGCCCTAGCGGGATCGCATTGACTGGATTGACTGTCTGTTTGTTCCTCCCCTGTATTTCCTGCCATTTTTCCCCCCTTGGGATTCTGTTTATTCTGTTTTTTCTGTGCCAGTATCATCCGTGTTTTTTATTTTCAACTTGTGCCCCTGTGGCTTGTGCCCCTGTGCCCCCCGCCCCGCTCCCCGCTTCCCGCCGCCGTGTTTGCGGCCACGCCCCCTTTTTCTTCTGTACCCTCCCTGCTCCCGCCTCCCAGCTCCTTCCTCCCTCCCACTTGGCCATAAATGGCGACCGTGCAGCGCAGGTGAGTGTGACCTGCTCCCAGGACACCCCCGCACGGCACGGCCACCAGCTGCAGTGTGTGCCCCTTCATCCCGCTGCTGCACGCAGCCTCGCTGAGCCTGCCGCCACGACCCCGCCCCCGCTGCCCTAGCGGGATCACATCGACTGGATTGACTGTCTGTTTGTTCCTCCCCTGTATTTCCTGCCGTTTTTCCCCCCTTGGGATTCTATTTATTCTGTTTTTTCTGTGCCAGTATCATCCGTGTTGTTTATTTTCAACTTGTGCCCCTGTGACTTGTGCCCCTGTGCCCCCCGCCCGCTTCCTGCCCCCTTTTTCTTCTGTACCCTCCCCGCTCCCGCCTCCCAGCTCCTCCCTCCCTCCCACTTCGCCATAAATGGCAACCGGGTGTACGCGCAGCATTGACGCGCAGCGGGCGCGCCGATTGTGCGCCGAAGGCGCGCCAAAGGTAAGCCCGTCTGCGCCCGTCCGTGCCTCGACCGCGCCGAGTGCTAGGACCCCTGGTTCCTGCGGACCCCAACCCACCCGCCGGACCTACGACGCCTCCGAACTCTACGCACTCAACGCCGGTCGAAGCCCGGGCTGCTACCAGGCCGCCCGAGACGCACCCACGGACCCTTCTGCTGCCATTCCTGCAAGTTCACCTGCATCCGGACCTGCACTACACCTGCATCGATCAAGCCAAGCCACAGCAGCAACCACCTCAAGTGCATCTTGCTCAACACCCGCTCCAACCACAGACATGCCGTCGAGCTCTGGAACCTGCTCGACACCACAGCCCCAGACGTCGCCTTCCTCATGGAAACCTGGATGAACTCTACAAGATCATCCGGAGGGACCGCGTCAACCAGAAAGGAGGAGGCATCACCATCATCCACAGAAACACCATCCGCATCACGACCAACTCCGACGACACCCTCGTACTGTGGAAACAGGTAGGGCCGATGTTGATCAAGAACCTTTTTCAGTATTGCCCGGTGCTAACCGCCTCTTATACCACTCGAACTGTCAAACAAAGAGGCAGGCGCTGGAGACTGGAAGGCAGGAAACAGAAGTTTATTCCGACGGAGCAGAACACGTCACCTCAGACAACAAGGTATCTTCTCGAGGTGCTCTAACCGCATCCCTGAGGTCTGGCCTCTTATACACAGGTTTATGATCTTTATTACAGTTTATTACATGTGGCACATTCTTGCAAATACTTTGAAGTACGGAAGGACATCCTCGGAATCCCCGCTTCAAGCCCGTTCCCACATACATTTACAGTTGAAGTCCCCACCCCTGTCACAACAGGTGATGATTGTCACGCAGCTGGGCATTCCGCCGATTCCCGGAATGCATGTGGTTGATCGGATCTCATAGGGTGGGGGCTTTGATCAGTTGTGGATCCTTTGATGGGGGAGCTTCCTACTGTATGGGGGCAATAATCAGCATCTGCAGGGCCAGGTGGCGGCCTGGGAACGAGCAGGACAATCGGGCACAGAGGAAAGGGGTTTTATCAAAGGGATACGGGCTCATGAAAGGGATGGAGGGAGGTGTCGAGCTGGGAACAGGATGGGACTCCAAGGCAGGGTTGCGCTGGAGAGGTGTTTATGGCCCAAGCATGTGAGAGCGGGGGCTGTCAGCGCGCGGGGGATACCCGCGAGGTTAGGAGAGCGAGAGAGAGAGACGCGCTGGCTATCGGCAGTGGGCAGAGAGGCCATGGAATTCAAAATGGCTGCCGCTTATGCGCACAAATGGGCCTAAAAAGGGACAAGATGGCGCCGATAATGTTGACGCTGCAAACTAGATTTTAACAGTACCCGCCGAACACCTGCACTTCCAGATCCACATCAACCCCAAGACCATCCTCAGAGGCACCCTCATCTACAGACCCCCGGGACCACGCACACAATTCAGCGAAGACATCGCCGACTTCATCAGCCCACACGCTCTCCCCTCCGCTGACTACATCCTCCTCGGGGACCTCAACTTCCACCTGGAGAACAACAACGACTGCAACACCACCACCCTGCTGGACAACCTCGCCAACCTCGGTCTCAAGCAGCTGGTAACCACCCCCACCCACTACGCCGGACACACACTCGACCCCGTGTTCTCATCCAGCAAGGACATCACCTTCAGCCACGCCACCGGACTCCACTGGACGGACCACAGCTGCGTCCACTTCAGCTTCAGAAGGACCACGATCCACCACCACCAGCAACAGGTTGCACACAGAAGCTGGAACAAGATCACAGCCGACCAGCTCGCGACTTCCCTGAGCATGAACCCTCCCACCAGCACAACGAACCCAAGCCAGGCGGCCACCAACCTCGCAAAGTGGATCAGCAACTGCGCAGACGACCTCGCCCCTCTAAAGACCCCGCCTAGCAGACCCTGCAGCAAGAAAGCCCCATGGTTCACCGACGAACTCAAGAGCTCCAAGAAGAACTGCCGAGACCTCGAGAAAGCCTGGCGCAGAGACCCAACACCGAACACCATGACTGCCCTCAAGACCGCCACCTGAAAACACCACCAACTGATCCACGCCACCAAGAAGTCTGCATTCAAGGAACGACTGGACAACAACGCACACAACAGCAAGGAACTCTTCAACATCGTCAAAGAGCTCTCCAACCCCAACGCCGGAAACAACGACATCACCCCTTCACAAGACCTCTGCAACTCCCTGGCCTCCTACTTCCACAACAAGATCGCGGACATACACAACAGCTTCAGCACCCGACCGACGCACGCCACGACTGAACCACTGCCCCCCACCACCACCCTCCGCGCCTGGACCCCGATCTGCACCGAAGACACCATCCGCACGATAAACTCCATCCACTCCGGATCTCTGACCGACCCCTGCCCTCACCACGTCTTCAACAAGGCCGCCGCCGTCATCGCACCCCACCTGCGGGACATCATCAACACCTCCTTCAACACCGCTACCTTCCCGGAGAGCTGGAAGCACGCCGAACTCAGCGCTCTACTAAAGAAGCCATCAGCCGACCCCACCGACCTCAAGAACTACCGCCCCATCTCGCTGCTCCCGTTTCCTGCAAAAGTCATCGAGAAGACCGTCAACAAGCAGCTGGCCGCCTTCCTCAAGACGAAGGGATCCCTCGACCTCTCGCAGTCTGGCTTCCGGGCCAGCACCGAAACCGCCCTGATCGCAGCCACCGATGACATCCGAGCCCTGCTCGACAACGGAGAAACAGCGGCCCTCATCCTCCTAGACCTCTCCGCGGCCTTCGAACTATCTGCCACCGCACCCTAGTGCAGCACCTCAGCAACGTCGGAATCCAGGGGAAGGCACTGGAATGGATCATCTCGTTCCTCGCCGGAAGGACACAGAGAGTCCGCCTCCCCCCGTTCAGATCAGAAGCCACCGAAGTCATCTGCAGCATTCCTCAGGGCTCCTCGCTCAGCCCTACCCTCTTCAACGTCTACATAAGCCCCCTTGTGGCCATCGCACGCCAACACAATCTCAACATCATCTCCTACGCCGACGACACCCAGCTGATCCTCTCCCTCACCAACAACCACCAGAGCCAACCTGCACGAAGGGATGACAGAAGTAGCCAAGTGGATGATGAACAGCCGCCTGAAACTGAACTCGGACAAGACAGAAGACCTCATCCTGGGATCCTCACCCTCCGTCTGGGACGACTCCCGGTGGCCCCCCGCCCTGGGCAGCGCACCTAAACCAACAGACCACGCACGCAACCTGGGCTTCATCCTGGACTCCTCCCTCTCCATGTCCAGACAAGTCAACGCCGTCTCCTCATCGTGCTTCAATATCCTGCGCATGCTACGTAAGATCTTCCGGTGGATCCCCACCGAGACCAGGAAGACGGTCACCCAAGCCCTCGTCACCAGCCGTCTGGACTACGGCAACTCCCTCTACGCTGGATCCACCACCAAACTCCAGAAGAGACTCCAGCGGATCCAGAACGCCTCAGCACGACTCATCCTGGACATCTCCCGTCGCAGCCACATCTCCGGACACCTGAGAGATCTGCACTGGCTCCCGGTCAACAAGAGAATCACCTTCCGTCTCCTCACCCACGCACACAAAGCCCTGCACAACCAAGGACCAGCATACCTCAACAGCCGCCTCAACTTCTACGCTCCCACACGCCAGCTTCGATCGTCCAGCCACGCCCTCGCCGCCGTCCCCCGGATCCGAAGAGCCACCACTGGAGGAAGGTCCTTCTCCTACCTGGCCGCCAAGACTTGGAACTCCCTCCCGACTCACCTCCGCCTGACCCAGGACCACCTCACCTTCAGGAAACAGCTCAAGACCTGGCTGTTCAAGCAGTAGCGGACCCCCCCTCCCCCAGCGCCTTGAGACCCTCCGGGTGAGTAGTGCGCTATATAAATACATTGATTTATTGATTGATTGACATCCCAGTCTGAGTCACTGACACTGAGTGACGCTGGGCAAACTATTTGCCGGGCTAAAGAGCTCACCGACCTGAGATGTGTGAGGCCATCAGCTCGGCAAACACATATCCCAAAGGATCAGTCTCCACCCCGTGATGACGTGGGGGTAATGTTAGCCCCGGGTGCTTCTGGCTTAAGCCCTGTGGCTTCACGTCAAACAGAGAGTGAGGAGCATGGCTACCCCACCCATTTCAAACTCATCATGGAGGGTTGATCCGACCCTGTGACGAGTTAGCAAGGGGTGGGTTAGAGGCTACAGGCAGGCAGGAAGCATTGAAATTGAATCTGTGCAGTGTGTCCATAGGATTCCTGAAAACACACTGCGCAGACTTGAGTTTTCTGTTTCCGTTGCTGAATTGGACATGCATCACACATGTACGTCACTACACTGTGATGGACTTGGACAGTCTGGCAGGCAGCAGCAGACCCCTGGACCCGAAGGCGGCGTGGAGGGAAGGTTGCACAGGTGTGCACTTCAGTTATCTGCAGACTCCCAACCTTGTCTCATTAGGTGAGTGATTTGTATTTTATGACTCCATCATCTGACTGGCTGTAGGATGGGTTTTACCTTCGGTTATGTGCAAAGTTTCTTTATTATGGTTTTACTTAGAACAGTGTTTCAAAAGTGGCCTCGCTGGGGGCTCCTTTTCGTGTGGTCGGGCTCTGAATATACTCTTGAAACTTAAACAACTCTGTGATGGGGCGAATTGTCTACTGAAGGAAAGGACTTCTCTGTGATGTGTCAGAAGAAACGTGTTCTGAGAAGCTAGCCCAGGGGCTATCTGCTGGCCCAGGCGCTATATGCTGGCCTAGGTGCTATCTGCTCTCCCAGCCGCTATCTGTTCTCCCAGGGCCATCTGCTGACCCAATCGCTATCTGCCGGCCCAGATGCTATCTGCTGGTCTGGGTGCTATCTGCCCGCCTGGGTGCTATGTGCTCTACTTAGGTGCTATCTGCTGGCCTAGGTGCTATCTGCTGGACTAGGTGCTATTTACTGGTTTAGGCGCTATCTGCTGGCCTACGAAAGGAAACATTTAAAGAGTCTGCTAGCCGAGTGGGTGTGTTCCAGGTGAACATTATCCATGGTTCTGGCATGTCTGCAGGCCTATAAACAACTAAAGCATGTATGTAATCACTACATGTTTATGACTGTAAATATTGGATTTTACACAAGAGTGTGATCTATTTTTAATAAGAAATACATACACCGACAATTCTGTTACAGTATATTCATCCACTTGTACATCACAGAAAAGTGGTAACATTCCTTAGTTTAGCATAAAATGAATGTATGTTTGCGGTTTTTCGGGGCAGTCAGAGTGGTGAGAGAAAGAGCGTGGAGCAGGGCAGGGACAGAGGAGCAGGAAAGAGACAGAGGGGCAGTCAGAGGACAGGCAGAGCGCAAAGAGTAGGAGAGCAGAGAAATAGAGGCAGTAAGAGAACTGCAGGCAGAGAGGGCAGAGAAATCGGGGGGAGAGCCTGGGAGGCAGAGAGAGCAGTGGGGCAGAGCCAGATAGTGGCGGGAGGTAGGAGAGAGGCAGTTGGGCCAGAGACAGAGCTCTGACTATAAGAGGGCAGAGACAGAGAGGCAGTCAGAGCAGCAAGAGAAAGTGCACAGACCAGGGCAAAGATAGAGGGCCAGTCAGAGGACAGGCAGAGCTGGGAGAGTAGGAGAGCAGAGAAAGAGAGGCAGTGAGAGAACCGCAGGCTGAGAGGAGCGAAGAACCGGGTTTTAGAACCCAGCGGCGCCAGGGACAACGCCCGAAGTCTTTGAGTTCCCCTGTCTTGGCAAACAGAGACACGGGACACTTCTAGGTGACGTCAAAGACCAAGTTTATTGGCTGCAACCAGGAACAGAGGTCTACGAAGCACAACACGGGTGGTTCGCTAGAGACTGCACAATTTCGTATCGCGAGACATCGTCTTTTATGCCAAAAATCACATTCCTGACTAACATCAATTACTTACAAACGGACCAATCATAAAGTGACATTTCAAAAGTATCGCATAACAACAAGCCCACTTTCAGTTGTTCAGCCCACCAGGAATGACAAGGCAGAATCCAACATTCTTGCTCGGACAGGCTGGACAAACCCATAATAAAAGGACCTCAACCCAAACCATAAATAGGCCATAAAGGAAGGAACAGAAACAGATGAGAAGTAAGATAGAAGGGTGTGTGCATGTACCATAAACTCAGCAATGTCCTGCTCTTTGATCTCTATCTGACCAGCTGCCTAACAAGGAACTGGCTCAACGAGGTCAGCCTCGGGCAAGAGAGTCAGTTTGTTCAGGTCACACAAAAGTCAGCTAAAGGTGTACATGTCCCAAGGACTCGTTCGGCCGCAGTCATCGGCCTATGTGAGGGCAATCACAAAATGGCTGCCGTACACAAAATGGAACCCGAAGGTTCAAACGAAATCCCTGAATACGTAGTGTTTCCATTAATCGATTATGACGAAAACACTCGTACATACCGCACTCGTCATTTGGGGTTCACTGATACCAAAATTGTCTTGATACAATGACCTTTATTGAACAGGTTCAGAATCACCAAACCTCAGGGGAGAGTAATCGGGGGGAGATCCTGGGAGGGAGAGAGAGCAGTGGGGCAGAGACAGATAGTGGCAGGAGGTAGGAGAGAGGCAGTTGGGCCTGAGACAGAGCTCTGACTGTAGGAGGGCAGAGACAGAGGGGAAGTCAGAGCGGCAAGAGAAAGAGCATGGAGCAGGGCAGAGAAAGGGGCAGTCAGAGGACAGGCAGAGCGAGGAGAGTAGGAGAGCAGTGAAAGAGAGGCAGTAAGAGAACCACAGGCAGAGAGGGGAGAGTAAGAGGGGGAGAGCCTCGGAGGCAGAGAGAGCAGTGGGGCAGAGACAGATAGTGAAAGGAGGTAGGAGAGAGGCAGTTGGGCCAGAGACAGAGCTCTGACTTGAGGTTCTGTAAATTGCGAATTCATTCATGCTCAGCCTCCATTTTGTAGTCGCTGCCATCTTGTGTTGCCCTCACTCAGGCAGAGCGGCGAACGCGATTTTTTTGTCGTTTCTGCATTTACGTGTCAGGTGGCTTCTTTGCCTATGTTTACTAACGAGTGTCAGGGTCTGGCCGAGTACACTAATTCCTGTCTGAGCTGATTAATCCCAGTCCGGACTATTTGTTGGTTCGCACCATTCTTTCCTTTAAGTTATCTTATCTGCTGTCCTTCGCTACACGTCTCATGCATTCTCTTGTTTCACGACTGTCCTTCTAAAACATACAGCTGTGTTTTCTCTACTTGTAAATCGAATTGTGTGGATTTGTTTGTAATTTGCTTAAGGGGTCGAGTGACAAACATAACGCGGAACTTGAGTTGCTTTGGGCTTAAAGCATTGTCTATAACATTTCCCTATGTTTAATGCTCTTGTGTGATTGCATTTTACATTGTATTGTACCGGATATAAACCTGTGCGCCACAGAGTTAAGTGGCAGTCTCTTTTGAACCTCGGTATACCAACGACTTCTAAGACCACTGTACTAGCTGCAGCTAATAAATACAATCTTCTACGACAGACGAAGAGTCTGTGTCTCTGTTTCTGACAAGGCAGGTGAATCCCGGGGATTTCAGGCGTACCCTGCGCCGCCGGGCCTTGAGGCTGCGGTTCTCCAGACTGTAAGAGGGCAGAGACAGAGGAGCAGTCAGAGCGGCAAGAGAAAGTGCCTGGAGCAGGGCAGAGACAGAGGGGCAGTCAGAGGACAGGCAGAGCATGGAGAGTAGGAGAGCAGAGAAAGAGAGGCAGTAAGAGAACCGCAGGCAGAGAGGGGAGAGTAAGAGGGGGGAGAGCCTGGGAGGCAGAGACAGCAGTGGAGCAGAGACAGATAGTGGCAGGAGGTAGGAGAGAGGTGGTGGGGCCCGAGAGAGAGCTTTGACTGTAAGAGAGCAGATACAGAGGGGCAGACAGAGTGGCGAGAGAAAGTGCACGGAGGAGGGCAGAGACAAAGGGGCAGTCAGAGGACAGGCAGAGCGGGGAGAGTAGGAGAGCAGAGAAAGAGAGGCAGTAAGAGAACGGCAGGCAGAGAGGGGCGAGTAAGAGGGCAGAAGGGCAGAGTCAGAGAGGGGTAGAAGGAGGAAGATGGGTAAATAGAGAACCACTGGCAGAGCAGTGAGAGTAAGAAGGCAGAAAGAACTCAGGGTTCTTCAAATTAAAGCAGGGTGCACCTTCTCTCAGGGTTCTTAAAATTAAAGCAGGGTGCACTTTTGCTCAGGGTTCTTAAACTTAAAACTGGGTCCACTTTCGGATTCAGGACCACGTATCAGTGCTGCTCAATGGCAGGTTCCGCCACAGCTTTCTGACATAGATACATGTGTGCCAAACTAAGCCGATCTGCTCCTGTTTATAGATTGGTGTCCGAGAGCTCCCAAAGTATGTCAGAGAGAGCAAGTTTTTTCACTGTAGTGCGGTAAAGAGGTCTGCAAACCCAGAATACCTACTTAAAGTTTCACATTATTGTAAGTGTTAGAAACCACATCAAAGGCTCCTTGCCACCTAAGCTAGGTGGCTGGCATGCCATTCTATGCCTCTAACTTAGTAGAGTAAAATATAGTGCAATTTGAGCAACAGATTCTGCTGACAGAAGGCAAAAGTAGAGGTGAAGAGGGAAGCCTTCTCTCAGCAGACTCCTGAGGCTGAGTGAAGTCATCCCTAACACAGTAAGGTAACGTTTAATAATGGGAAAGATTAGGCAGTTTTTTATAATGTTTTTGCTCCTGTTTTATGGTCTGGAAGGCTGCTTTTACTGTTTATTTCTCTGGTACTACTACAAACATTTTCTGCAGCAGGTAAAGTGCATGCAATCTCCCATACCTTGCAAAACACCTATATGATCTTGGACTTTGATGTTTCTGGGGGTACAGAGCTGACCTCGGTGACTGTCCAATTTACAGGCAATTCTACCGATTATGCAGCAGTGATGCACTGTTGTTCTTTGATATGATTTTTAAATATTTTTTTCAGCAGTTTTTTAACTGGTGGCTTTTATCCATACTAATAATCTAAAGAGAGAGCCCAAACCTTTGAGGCGGGTAAGCTTCGGAACCACAGCGCCAACCGGAATACCCAATGCAGCGTGGGAAAGGAGTGTATCAGCAGATGGACATAGGCTATACACCAGCCCAACATATACATTAGAAGGGAAAAAGAACATTTGGGAAAAAGTAGTCCGTTGTGGGCGTGTGCGTGGTGCTTGTGAATAGAGCAATGGGCGCGGTATTCGTCAAAACCCAACCCTTCTGAATTATACCGCTTGCGATTGGCGTGCCATTCGTCAAAACCCAACCCTGCCAAAAGCAAACCCTGCTGAATTATACCACTTGCGATGGGCATGGCATTCGTCAAAACCCAACCCTGCTGAATTATACCGCTTGCGAGAAGCGTTGTACTGGGGGCGTGTGCATAGAGCGATGAGGGGCATGTGCATACAGCGATGGGCACCGCATTCCTCAAAACAAACATGGATTCCACCGTTTGCGAGAAGCGGAAGTTGCATCTGCCATTACACGCGAGAGTTGCATTTGGCATTGTTGGCCGTTGACGTCATGTGGTGCGTCTAACTGGCGCTACAGCGGACAAACTCGTTCGCAGCTGCCGCATCCCCTGGAGCAGAAACTCACGTTCACATATTGCGGCAAGGACACAAACAGAAGAGCACACGCTCACCTTCAGCGGTACCGAACAAGGGATTCTGTGCGGACGCACAGGCAAGTTTTGAAATACATTTGCCTTGCCAATTACAACCATTACAGAGATTCTATTTCATCCCCGGACAACGTTGGGGCGGGCAGCTAGTATTTTATAAAGCAACAACATTGCACACTGATGCATGTGATCGATGTTTCGCTGTGAGAAATAGTTACGGAATGTATTTGGGAGATTGTGTATTCCATCTAGTGTCCTTTTTTCAATAAAAGCCACAATGCCGAGGCAGGATAGGACTGTCGCTGTGTATGTCTTAGTTGTTACAGAGGGAAGTGTGTTTTCACATTAAAGCTTTCATGGCTGGTATTGTTCTTTATACTGCCCACTTATGTTTTTATTTTTTGTTAGATTGTGACAAATAAAAATACAAGTCAGGTTTAGTCCAACACTATGTCTCTAGACTGCTTACTGGGGTGCAGGTGTACTTTACTAGAAGTGTTCAGCCTCCCTCCTTACCATAATGCCATTAACAAAGAGGCAGCTGAGTTGTTGTGCTCTAGATTCTTATTGCCTTTTCATTTTTTTGTCTAAATTAGCTTAAAATGCACTATTTGGCATTTATTTCTTTCAGAAACATCTCAGAGGAAGAACCCCTCCCCCTGATCTTCACTTATATCGGTTGGGCTCACTTGGTTCTAACTTTTTTACACTTTGAAAAATCACCAGCTGCCATTGCTTTTTTTATTTTATGAGCTCAAACAGTTAAGGTGAATACTGAAAAAAAAAGAGCATTTTGATGGCAAATGTGCTATGTAAGAATGGTACTCAGCATTTTTTTATCTCGAAGTCTGTTATGCAGTTCTGTGATTATACTGAATAAGCAACTACCTATGTTATTATGTGACATTGACATCTCTTTAATAATGTAATAACTGTACTTTCACAATTGCTTTTTTAACCTTCTTGCTTTCTCAAAGTTGCTTAAAAATGCACCATTTGCCCACTCTTTTTCAAAATTCTCTCTGGGGGGGGAAACCCCCCCCCCCGAACCCTCCTTATGGCGATCGGGCTCGCTCGCTCGCCGCTGTGCGTTTCACCATGCATTTTACGCCACACCACTTTCAAATGTCACCAGCCGCCACTGTTGCTAACCAGGTCCCAGTGTGTCTGCTCTGACCCCTAAACACATGTGTAATTGGTTAAAATCCTGGTGCATGCATTTAATTTACATTTAAGTCCCTAGTATATGCCACAGTGTGTACCCAGGGTCTATAAGTTAAAAGTCACTAGTTTACAGCATCACTTATTGTGCCACCACTAAAATGACCATGTAAAACTCTTCTCTAGGCCTGCCACAGTAGCCGGGTTGGGCAGTTTTAAAACTGGCCTTTTAACCTGTTAAAATCACCCTCTGACTAATTCTAAACCTCCTTTTTAAATATTATTAAGTCACTCCGAAAGTTGACCTTATCAGCACTAATGGAAGGGTGCCTAGCTTTTAAATGTAGGGCATATGTATTAATGTTCTAACATGTCCCTACAGTAAAAAAAGGCCGAAACCTGTTTTTTAATGTTGCAAAGTTGACTATACCATAGCAAACACTGGATTACTTTATAGCACTTGATAACGCTGACTTCAAATTGTAAAATACCTCATGCACTCATTTTCATAGTTAAAGAAAATCCAACTTAATGCTAAATTCAAATTTTGTCTAACTATTTTCGAAATAGCGATTTTAGGATGTCACTCTTTTTCTACCTAAAGCCCCCAGTAGCCTTTTCAGAGTTAATCTCTACATTGTCACCTGGCAGCTGGCCTGACCCTCTCAGGAGCTGCGAATGGTTCTCAGGAAAGGAAACAAAATGGCCCTGGGTGGGAGTAGGGGTGAACTCTACCTGACAGGATTGCTTGGGGAGGTGCCCACCAACTACACAAGTTTCAAAGAAGTGTCTCCTGTCAAAGGCAGATGTAATGTACACCTAGGACTGCCCATTCCATTGTCCATGAAGTCAGGATGGTGCCAATCTTAGAGGGGGAAAACAGTTTTCAGAACTGGTTTGCAAGGGGAGTTTCTCATTTTCCTAGACATACCTCAGTAGTGTACCTACAGCTTTGCCCATGAAAAGAAAGGGTCTGCCATGTTGACATTTGGCAGAACAGTGCACATGGGACTTTTAGGGCCAAACCCATAGGAAATGATGTCAAACTGGGTAGGGTTGCCCCTGGGAATGTTACCCCTATTGGTCAGGGAGTCTTCCCCACCCACAAGCTACCGCCATGCATAAAGATGAACCTCTAAGCATGTTCTTCTGAACACATCTGGACCAGTGGAAGACAGAAGATGGACTGAAACTGTTTAAGAACCTTTGTAGGGAGACTCCAAGGGCTTCACCTACTAACACTTGTACCCAGGACTCCAGCAATTAATTTTTAAAAGATATATATTTGTTGATTTATGTTTACCTTCAAAAACAATTAAAAATAAAATCCATTTTTTAATTGTTATTTTTTTTTACATTTTCCCTCCGATCATCCCTTCTTGCCATATGCACCTCCCGCACACCAGCATTACATTTTAAGGATTGCCATTATGATGTTGCCCTGGAACCATTGCCTGCCATAGATACACAGAGGCAGACCAGCATTAATTTTTAAGGATTATTCAATTTTCACCTTGCTTCATGCCTGCCATAGTTGCACACCAACATTCATTTTTTAAGAATTATTCTAATTTTCCCTGGACTCCCTGCCTCCCATAGGTGAACACCAGTATTAATTTTTCAAGGATTATTCCATTTTCCTCTGGATCCCCCTGCCTGTCATATACGCATCTCAGCATTCATTTTTAAGGATTATTCATTTTTCCCCTGGACCCCCTGCCTGCCATAAGCACACACCAGCTTGTATTTTTTAAGGATTACTAAATGTTTCCCTGGACCCCCTACTTGCCATCTGCACACCAGTATTTATTTTTTAAGGATTATTCAATTTTCCCCTGGACCCCCTGTCTGCCATAGGCACAAAGCAGCATTATTTTGTTAAGGATTGTTCCATTTTGACCTGCACCCCTGCCTGTCACAGGTATCTCCCATTAGATGCACATAAAGCTAACAGCTACATCTGTATGTTGTTATTATGCTATGGAGGTGTGGTTTGACGTAGGAATGGGTACACTATTGCTATTAATTATTTAGGGTAACTTCACTAAATGATATTGTCTGTACTATTAATAATTCAAACTGCTGTGTTTCATTAAGTGTTTTTCTTGCTTGTTTGCTTTTAGGTGCCCAGTAGACATCACTAACAGTATTGCCAAACAGAAGGCCACACAATGTGACGTGGTCACATCACATGAGTCCTCCTTCTTTGCCTGCTTCTGCTTGTGCAGCTCAGTGCCCGTTGACAGAGCTTGAAGATGGCACCATAGAAAGGTGCTGCCAAGAAGGTGGCCCATGAGGAGGAGAAGAAGCAGACTGCCATTGTCAACACTGGCATGCCACTGCTTACCTATTTCAGGAAACCTGATGTGACGGCCGCACCGCCCTCCAGGCAGGCAGATGAGAGCAGCACTCCCAAATCAACAGCACCTCCCGAACCTAAGCCCAAGGCCAAGTCTCTCAGTGAGGCAACCACTGTAATCATGGCGATGAACAGTGAGTCTGACTTGGATTGGTCTCAGGCACAAACTAATACCCAGTCATCGCAGGAAACTGAGCAAAGTGGACAACAGGAGCTGCAGCCAGCAATAAGCAATAAATCTTCCTGAAGTGGTAGCAAAACAGGAGCTTGAGCTTTCTTCTGAGCAAGATGTACCTCTCCTTGAACCACTGGCTTCCCAATATCCCGCAAGAAAAAGAAAGGGTACTCAACCATCTTCCACAAGCCCCACTTCTGATGATCTGGACATGGATTGGACCCTGACTGAGACCGAGACCAGCCATGAGAGACAATTGAGGAGGAGAGTTCCTGATAGCCTTAGAATTATGGAAGGGGATGAGGAGGATGAGCCAGTCATTGCCATGGAAGCTGGCTCAGAGGATACCAATATTACCCCTCCTATTTACCCTGCTCTGAGGGATGTGGTACTGGTTCCACTACCACCGCCAGCTTACATATTTATAAACCCCCTGCTGAAACCTTCATCCACTACTACCTCAGTTGAAGAACGCACTGCAGAGAGGCAATCAACGACACACTCACCTAC
This sequence comes from Lissotriton vulgaris, assembly GCF_964263255.1. Classification (NCBI taxonomy): domain Eukaryota; kingdom Metazoa; phylum Chordata; class Amphibia; order Caudata; family Salamandridae; genus Lissotriton; species Lissotriton vulgaris. The sequence continues at coordinate 443,659,803 of NC_141697.1, read as the reverse complement.
CTCCAGTTCTTCTTAAGGCATTGGCAGTGGCACACTAAAAGAAAGTTTCCTCTCCAGTTTGGGACTTCCATACAATTAGCAAGCAGGATGAGAGCTTTGCAATATGCTCCTTTTGCCATACTGGTGTTCATCGAGATATGCCTGGTTCACACTGTGGTACTGGAGGCCAAACAACACATATGATAAAACATCACATAATCCGGTGGAAAACGCACCTTAAAATATTGTTGGTGGTGGTGATGAGAGAGGGGAATCAGCTTGGATCACAGTGATTCCCTTCACATGGCATAAGACTCAGATGCCAAAGGCTTTGCATTAAGTGATGATTCCCCCAAGATGCACATTGAGTCTACCACCTCCTCGTTTATCTTCTGTCACAAAGTCTCCTGCATCAGTGGCAGCACAAATGAAAAAAATTATCCAAGCTATTATTTCGGGCATGTTTAGGCAGGAGGGACCCTATCAAGACAACCTCCCAACGCATGTTTACATGATTGGAAGATGGCTAAAATGTTAGCTTGGACATCCTCCCTTTTGCTTTTTTGTAAGAAGTGGGATTTTTAGAATTTATGGTGGCGTCTGCCTGAAATGAAAGATTCTCAGCCGGACCTATTTTACATGAGTTAGTGTTCCAGCACTCCATTATGATATGCTTCAATTGATTGGACAATCTTTGGAGCAGAGTGCTGTTCACAGTATCCACCTCACGACTGAAATGTAGACCAGTTGTCAAGGAACTGATTACATGTGTATCACTGCACACTGGATCTCTTTTGTGGGTATTAGGCAACAGCTATCTACAGGACTCAGCACTGAAGAAACCTATAAAGGCATTCAACAGCATGCAACAGTAGCCATGTGCATCATGGAGAAATCAGTAAAGCTGCAAACATCTTAGAAGACTTTAACTGCAAAGTGTTTGAATGGCTGCAACCCAGAGATTTCAGAATTGGATTTTTTACCATGGGAAATATCAGTAATATTTGCAAGGGGATTGCGCCACCGAACATCACTTTTACCAACGTTCCGGTGGTACAATACCGTCCACCTTGTTATTTACAAAGTGGTGTTATGTTACTTTTTTGTGGATTACCACCACTTTGCAAATATAGCTCCCATTCATGCAAGTATCTGCATGAAAGGGGTGTGCAATGGGTGTTCCACCACAACACCCATTGCTTTTGATGGTGTCCCAGATCTACAAGGATCTGTAAATCTGAGGTAGTGTCGAAAAGTAACAGTGTTAAAATGGCGCAACATGGAGAAATACTTTTATTTCTCACACATAGAAAGAGCAAAACACCATTAATGAAAATGTATGTGTAGGATGGTGTCCCTTCCTTCAAATAAACAATCAATAAGTAATGATGATTTTCTAATTGTATGTGTGCTGCAAATTGTAGCACACATAGAAGTAACAAATTACCATTATTGATTGTTTATATGCAGTAAAGGACACCTTCATACTCATAAACCATCATTCCCTGCAACAAAACCACCCATGCACTATGGAGCAAGGGTGGCTGTGTTGGCACTAGGCACCTATTTTTGCACCGGTGCTAGGGAAACAGAGGGGTGCATTGTATTGTTGTAAATACGACACATCCTTGTGTTTTGGAAATGGTGCAACACTACAAAATGTGCTGCAGCTCCATGCTCCACCATTCCCTTGTAAATATGCCACATAGTCAGCAAAAAACTGACCACCTACAGAAGAATCTGCACTCATTTAAGCCATTATTTTAAAGCCCAGAGCCATTGAGGATTATTCAGCATGCTAATAGAATAGAGTACTAGTTAAAAGCCCTCATACTGGAGGTGCCAGCACATAGGAAATGAGCCTATGAGATGTTGCAACGTCTGTTTGAGCAGTGCAAACCGATCGATAACTACATCATTCATAGAGGAGGGGATGCAAAGGGCAAAGGCATGTCCATGGAGGTGGACAAATAGGGCCTAGTCAAAACCCTGACACAGACGCTGCTTCCTTTTGAGGATTTCACATGTGAAGTCAGCAAGGAGGACAATATGATGATCCAAGCTGTCCTTTTGCTGCATCTGCTACAGGACCAGTTGAAAAAAGTGTTACAAAGGTTCACAAGGTTGGACAGAGAAGTACATGGTTTGGTCAAGATCTCAATATTTTGCATGACTGTTAATCTAAGGTTGCAAAGAGACATCATGCCATCCAAACAGTACATCTTTGCCACAATACTTGATCCATGGTACAAAAAAATACTGCCCCTTTCATTCCTTTTTTAGATAGGTATGTTTCACTATACAAGACATGGATTGTTGATCAAGCGAGAGACCTGAATGAAGAAGAGCTGAAAATTAGAGTACCGGGCAGAAATTCTGGGGTGCAGCCTTCAACTTCCAGGGAGGATAGTGCTGTTTTCTCAGAGCAGCCATTACCAGCAACAACAACAACAGGAACAGAAGAATCAGACCCAACCTCTTCAATGGCTTGGTTTCAAGTGGAAGGTCTTAAGTCAAGTTCAGAGACGAAGGCAAAAGTGGTCAAGAAAGTGGCAGCACCAGTGACCATTCAGAGGATGTCTATGACTATCTGGATGACCCAGAAGAGGTCTATGTCTATCAAAACCCATTGGTCTATTGGTATGAGAAGATTTGCCGATGACCAGCGCTCAGCAGGCTAGCAATAAGGTATATGCATGTCTGGTAACCAATGTGTCCGCTGAACGTGTCTTTAGTGCATCTAGCACAGTTGCCACAGTGAGATGGGGCAGTCTCTCAGGGTCAGTGGTTGATTTGTAGAACAAATAGATGCAGGGGCTCTCATTAGGACACAGCTTGCACCAGCCCATTTCTCCAATAAGTGCAACCTAAAACTAAATCCTGTGAGTCTGGACAAATCATCTAATCTTCCCGTGCATAAATTAATGTGTCATTAATTGGTGCTCCTGGAAAGCGCTGGTGTTGATGATTAAGTGCTGAGCACCGGAAATCACAGGGTCAAATTAAGTCCTAGATGGTGCCTGTTACAATGTGCATCTTTGTTTAACACTACATTTTTAAAAATAAAACAAACCTAGTGGCTTTGCCAATGGTTGATTTTATTTAGCTAGGAGTACGAGTAATGCTAAGAGTCCTTAAAAAAACTTTAAAATGCACAAGGCCATGACCAAAAAGAGGACTGAACTCTTTATGAAAAACAAATATTGCATGTATTGGGGTACGATGTTATGCACAAAGCTAAAGAAAAACATACAACATTGCAGTCCACGTTCTTTTGTAGGATGCTTACAGGACATGGACTTATTTTGTAACATTTTGGCACACACGGCGCAGCATTGAATGCCACCAAGCAGAAATCCATGAAGCAATGAACCAATTAACACCGCAAAAAACCTGCACCTGCTTTCCACACCCTTTCCCGACAGTCAGGCTTACTTTTTGCACTGACAGTAGCTTTGGCATGAACACTGCTAACTTGCCATAGGCACACAGCAGCATTTTTTTTAAAGGATTGTTCCATTTTTACCTGCACCCCTGCCTGTCACATGTATCTCCCATTAGATGCACATAAAGCTAACAGCTCCATCTGTATGTTGTTATTATGCTATGGAGGTGTGGTTTGACTTAGGAATGGGTACACTATTGCTGTTAATTATTTAGGGTAACTTCACTAAAATATATTGTCTGTACTATTAATAATTCAAACTGCTGTGTTTCATTAAGTGTTTTTGTTGCTTGTTTGCTTTTAGGTGCCCAAAAGACATCACTAACAGTATTGCCAAACAGAAGGCCACACAATGTGACGTGATCACATCACATGAGTCCTCCTTCTTTGCCTGCTTCTACTTGTGCAGCTCAGTGCCCGTTGACAGAGCTTGAAGATGACACCAAAGAAAGGTGCTGCGAAGAAGGTGGCCCATGAGGAGGAGAAGAAGCAGACTGCCATTGTCAACACTGGCATGCCACTGCTCACCTATTTCAGGAAACTTGGTGTGACTGCCGCACCACCCTCCAGGCAGGCAGATGAGAGCAGCACTCCCACATCAACAGCACCTCCCGAACCTAAGCCCAAGGCCAAGTCTCTCAGTGAGCAACCACTGTAATCATGGCGATGAACAGTGAGTCTGAATTTGTTTGGTCTCAGGCACAAACTAATACCCAGTCGTCGTAGGAAACTGAGCAAAGTGGACAACAGGAGCTGAAGCCAGCAATAAGCAATAAATCTTCCTGAAGTAGTATCAAAACAGGAGCTTGAGCTTTCTTCTGAGCAAGATGTACCTCTCCTTGAACCACTAGCTTCCCAATATCCAGCAAGAAAAGAAAAGGGTACTCCACCATCTTCCACACGCCCCCTTTTGATGATCTGGACATGGATTGGACCCTGACTGAGACAAGACGAGCCATGAGAGACAATGGAGGAGGAGAGTTCCTGATAGCCTTAGAATTATGGAAGGGGATGAGGAGGATGAGCCAGTCATTGCCATGGAAGCTGGCTCAGAGGATACCAATATTACCCCTCCTATTTAACCTGCTCTGAGGGATGTGGTACTGGTTCCACTACCACTGCCAGCTTACATATTTATAAACCCCCTGCTGAAACCTTCATCCACTACTACCTCAGTTGAAGTACGCACTGCAGAGAGGCAATCAACGACACACTCACCTACCTCCAGTTCTTCTTAAGGCATTGGCAGTGGCACACTAAAAGAAAGTTTCCTCTCCAGTTTGGGACTTCCATACAATTAGCAAGCAGAATGAGAGCATTGCAATATGCTCCTTTTGCCATACTGGTGTTCATCGAGATACGCCTGGTTCACACTGTGGTACTGGAGGCCAAACAACACATATGATAAAACATCACATAATCCGGTGGAAAACACACCTTAAAATATGGCTGGTGGTGGTGAAATAGAGAGGGGAATCAGCTCGGATCACAGTGATTGGAGGTGATGAGGAAGAACTAGATGACAGCTTCACAGCACCAATCAGCCCTGCCGCAAGCAACCTTCACATGGCATAAGACTCAGATGCCAAAGCCATCGCATTAAGTGATGATTCCCCCAAGACGCACATTGAGTCTACCACCTCCTCGTTTATCTTCTGTCACGAAGTCTCCTGCATCAGTGGCAGCACAAATGAAAAAAAGTATCCAAGCTATTATTTCGGGCATGTTTAGGCAGGAGGGACCCTATCAAGACAAACTCCCAACAGCATGTTTATATGATTGGAAGCTGGCTAAAATGTTAGTTTGGACATCCTCCCTTTGGCTTTTTTGTAAGTAGTGGGATTTTTAGAATTTGTGGTGGCCTGTGCCTGAAATGAAAGATTCTCAGCAGGACCTATTTTGCAGGAGTTAGTGTTCCAGCACTCCATTATGATATGCTGCAATTGATTGGACAATCTTTGGAGCAGAGTGATGTTCACAGTATCCACCTCACGACTGAAATGTAGACCAGTTGTCAAGGAACTTATTACATGTGTATCACTGCACACTGGATCTTTTTGTGGGTATTAGGCAACAGCTAACTACAGGTCTCAGCACTAAAGAAATTTATAAAGGCATTCAGCAGCATGCAACAGTAGCCATGTGCATCATGGAGAAATCAGTAAAGCTGCAAACATCTTAGAAGACTTTAACTGCAAAGTGTTTGAATGGCTGCAACCCAGAGATTTCAGAATTGGATTTTTTACCATGGAAAATATCAGTAATATTTGCAAGGGGATTGCGCCACCGAACATCACTTTTACCAACGTTCCGGTGGTACTATACCATCCACCTTGTTATTTACAAAGTGGTGTTATGTTACTTTTTTGTGGAACCACCACTTTGTAAATATGGCTCCCATTCATGCAGGTATCTGCATGAAAGGGGTGTGCAATGGGTGTTCCACCACAACACCCATTGCTTTTGATGGTGTCCCAGATTTACAAGGATCTGTAAATCTGAGATAGTGTCAAAAAGTAACAGTGTTAAAATGGCGCAACATGGAGAAATACTTTTATTTCTCACACATAGAAAGAGCAAAACACCATTAATGAAAATTTATGTGTAGGAAGGTATCCCTTCCTTCAAATAAACAATCAATAAATAATGATGATTTGCAAATTGTATGTGTGCTGCAAATTGCAGCACACAGAGAAGTAACAAATTACCATTATTGATTGTTTATATGCAGGAAAGGACACCTTCATACACATTAACCATCATTCCCTGCAACAAAAGCACCCATGCACTATGGAGCAAGGGTGGCTGTGTTGGCACTAGGCACCTATTTTTAGCACCGGTGCTAGGGAAACAGAGGGGTGCATTGTATTGTTGTAAATACGACACATCCTTGTGTTTTGGAAATGGTGCAACACTACAACATTTGCTGCAGCTCCATGCTCCACCATTCCCTTGTAAATATGCCCCATAGTCAGCAAAAAACTGACCACCTACAGAAGAATCTGCACTCATTTAAGCCATTCTTTTAAAGCCCAGAAGCCATTGAGGATTATTCAGCATGCTAATAGAATAGAGTACTAGTTAAAAGCCCTCATAGTGGAGGTGCCAGCACATAGGAAATGAGCCTATGAGATGTTGCAACGTCTGTTTGAGCAGTGCAAACCGATCAATAACTACATCATTCATAGAGGAGGGGATGCAAAGGGTAAAGGCATGGCCATGGAGGTGGACAAATAGGGCCTAGTCAAAACCCTGACACAAACGCTGCTTCCTTTTGAGGATTTCACATGTGAAGTCAGCAAGGAGGACAATATGATGATCCAAGCTGTCCTTTTGCTGCATCTGCTACAGGACCAGTTGAAAAAAGTGTTACAAAGGTTCACAAGGTTGGACAGAGAAGTACATGGTTTGGTCAAGATCTCAATATTTTGCTTGACTGTTAATCTAAGGTTGCAAAGAGACATCATGCCATCCAAAGAGTACATCTTTTCCACAATACGTGATCCATGGTACAAAAAAATACTGCCCCTTTCATTCCTTTTTTAGATGGGTATGTTTTATTAAACAAGACATGGATTGTTGATCAAGCGAGAGACCTGAATGAAGAAGAGCTGAAAATTAGAGTAGCGGGCAGAAATTCTGGGGTGCAGCCTTCAACTTCCAGGGAGGATAGTGCTGTTTTCTCAGAGCAGCCATTACCAGCAACAACAACAACAGGAACAGAAGAACCAGACCCAACCTCTTCAATGGCTTGGTTTCAAGTGGAAAGTCTTAAGTCAAGTTCAGAGACGAAGGCAAAAGTGTTCAAGAAAATGGCAGCACCAGTGACCATTCAGAGGATGTCTATGACTATCTGGATGACCCAGAAGAGGTCTATGTCTATCAAAACCCATTGGTCTATTGGTATGAGAAGATTTGCTGATGACCAGCGCTCAGCAGGCTAGCAATAAAGTATATGCATGTCTGGTAACCAATGTGTCTGCTGAACGTGTCTTTAGTGCATCTAGCACAGTTGCCACAGTGAGATGGGGCAGTCTCTCAGGGTCAGTGGTTGATTTGTAAAACAAATAGATGCAGGGGCTCTCATTAGGACACAGCTTGCACCAGCCCATTTCTCCTATAAGCGCAACCTAAAACAAAATCCTGTGAGTCTGGACAAATCACCTAATCTTCCCGTGCATAAATTAATGTGTCATTAATTGGTGCTCCTGGAAATCGCTGGTGTTGATGATTAAGTGCTGAGCACCGGAAATCACAGGGTCAAATTAAGTCCTAGATGGTACCTGTTACAATGTGCATCATTGTTTAACACTACATTTTTACAAATAAAACAAACCTAGTGGCTTTGCCAATGGTTGATTTTTTTAGCTAGGAGTAAGAGTAATGCTAAGAGTCCTTAAAAAGACTTTAAAATGTACAAGGCCATGACCAAAAAGAGGACGGAACTCTTTATGAAAAACAAATATTGCATGTATTGGGATACGATGTTATGCACAAAGCTAAAGCAAAACATACAACATTGCAGTCCACGTTCTTATATAGGATGCTTACAGGACATGGACTTATTTTGTAACATTTTGGCATACACGGCGTAGCATTGAATGCCACCAAGCAGAAATCCATGAAGCTATGAACCAATTAACACTGCAACAAACCTGCACCTGCTTTCCACACCCTTTCCCGACAGCCAGGCTAACTTTTTGCACTGACAGTAGCTTTGGCATGAACGCTGCTAACTTGAAAGCAAAACCTTTAAGGCCATGACTCTTCATTTGAGCACCAGACGATCAATCACAGCAGCTGCACACCTCCATGACCCAAGAATCAGCTGAGAAGCACGGTAGCTCGGGGAAAAGGGAGCCATTACAGCCAGCCAAGTCCTGGACCGCGCCCGACACCTCATAATCAAGCAGACGCATTCCAAACAATTGGTCCTAATGAATATAAATAGATTAAAAAAACACCCAAAAACAACACAAATACTTTTGTGTCTCAGATAATCAGGGCCTTAGTACTTCTAAGTCAGGAGGGGGGCCTAGGAGTAGAGCGCTGGCTGTAGTGCACCCTCCTCTATTTGATCATAGGGTACATTTGTAACAAGCAGAATTCATTCAGGTAGCTCCATCGATGCTCAAGGACATGAGCGATGTTATCAGCTGCAGTTTGGATATGATGGTATCTCACCATAGATGATGAAGCATCAATGTAGCTTCCTCTGGTGTTTTCAAAAGCTTGACTACCTATTGTGACGTGCTAACACCCATGTTTTTCATTTTAGTAATAAATTAATGGTTCGCTCCCAAATTTGCAGTGGCAATCCATTGTTAGCTGATGTGCTGACTCCCAAAGAAGGGAACACGCCATAGTTGCCCTTTACTTTTGGGTGACTTTTCCAAGCTGTAACGCCTGACTGAATGCACATTGATAATCTGATGTCAATCAATGCACCCAGCATGCCGCCTGACTTTTGGACAGTGATTCAAAGATTGAAAAAGATTTGACCTCTTTGGTATTGAATTGCCTGATGCATGTGAATGTAAAGCATGTCCTGCAGATTAAGACATTTTAGAGAAAGAGTTTCCTATTTGTGCATCGATGCTAACTCAGAGCATTGCATAAACACATTTCACATCACAGGCAGAGGAACATTTAGTACCTCAAAGATGCTTGCCCAAGGTGTCTGAAGTTGTCGCAATGCAGTACCTGTTGCTGGTGTGCCAAGCACATAATAATGAGCCTATTGTTTTCCAAGGATTGCCCCTGCCTGTGCTGCCAGTGCAAATACACTGTGTATTTATTTGTCTACAGAGGGTGCCTGCTATCAGTGTGTGAATACCTGTGCCGCCAGTGGCTTCAATGTCATGCTTCTCTGGGTAGGAGGGGTCCTCTGCCCTCTGCATCTTGAGAATGTCTCCAATTACTCCAATTCACTAGGATTACTAATCAATTACTTAGCAAAATGCTCCACTCAAAACTCATCATGCAGATGAAAATAGAAGGGAGAGGAGAAGTCTGCTAAAAATTAAAAGGAGCTTTGAGAGCCCCACAGAGCACATATTACAGAGCACACTTTAGGGGCAACCAGTACGTGGGCGGTTTTTGTTTTTTGGTCCCTATTGGTACATACCAGGTAGTTTTGCGTTAAAGTAGATTCAAGTAATGTCAGCGAAGTGTCTTGTAAACTAAACCTAGACTTAAATACGAGTTTAGCTTTTTCTGACAGTCAATTCAATGCTGATAAGGCAGGTGTAATTCAGTCAGAGCGTCTCAAATTGAAAATCAATAGCTTTGGCATGCACGCTGCTAACTTGACATTAAAGCCAAACCTTTAAGGCCAGGACTCTTCCTTCGAGCACCAGACAGCCAATCACACCAGTTGCACACCTCCATCACCTCCATCACCCAAGAATCACCTGAGAAGCATGGCAGCTCGAGGGACAGGGAGTCATACTCAACTGGGGCCTGACACCTCATAATCAAGTAGAAACAATTGTCTGCCATTCACAGGGGGCTGATTTGTTGCAGGAAGCTTTTTGGCGGCACTGGAGGCACGATTGCTCTGGCTTTGGTTCAGTTCAGTTCAGTTCATACCAAGTCTGTTACAAGTTACAACCAACATTGTGAGCGTCACCACGCTCAAAGAAAATGCAGCGTTGGTTTGGCTACTTACTCAGTTACTGGTGGGGGCACTGCCTTTATGAATTGGCCTGCTTCTGCTGCCGCCATCGATATCGTGCTGAGCTGCTGGTGACTCGTACAGTGTGTGTGTGTGCCAGGGCGTGATGTTTTGGAAAAACTCTACGCACGCTGCGCACACTACCGCAGTCCCTACCCCTGCAGGCCCAAATCCAGAACAACCAGTGTTCCGCCCACGGCAACACTGAAATAACGGCCAAAGGCAAGCTTGCATGGAAATGCTTGGATTTTTGTCAGCTCTCACGGCAGAGCAAAACTCTTCACTGGGAACTCGGGAGATGAACAACACTGTCTGCAGGTGAGTGTGAGGTAATTATGTTTACTTTGCCATAGAGGTGCAGACGTGTGGTATAGACCCAGCCCTAATAAATAAGTGCCGCTGATAAGCACCGGAAAGCACCGGCACAAATTAAGGACTGCTCGCACACCGCAAAAAGTGAAGAGAGTGACCATTTATTAAAAATAACTAACACTTTACACCACACAATTATACTTTTCCTGAAACACCACAAGAGAAGGATGAGGGCAATCCATTAGACTTAAGTGCATTAGCTGGCCAACTCCTGGGTGAACCACCTGAGTTTGAGGAAGAAGTTCTCTGACTGAGTAGAACACCATAGAACTTTTCAACTATCGTCAAAATGATTTGCCAAAAACAAATGTATATAGCTAGAGGAACATTACATATTTTGTTTGTGTCTGACTTATGCAGCCACAGCATTTTAGGCACGGATTGGAGTTCGACCAGTGTGCGGTGAAGAAGCCTCATCAGGGACATTGCAGACAATGCTTGTCTCAACACCAGGTCGATACTTTTTTTTATTCCTTAGGGCGGCTACTCAGATAAAAATCATTTGATTTATAAGAATGCCAATATTTTGCTGCTATAAAAAGAGGAGATATAATTATGTATCACTGAGCTTGGATTGGAACAGGTAACTATTGCACCAATGAGTGATATATTATAGAGTAGTTGTGAGTGATGATTGAAGATTCATGTGGTGGCAGATAGTGAGTGCGGGTGTTCAACTAATCTGTAGCTTGATTTCGATGATTTGCTATGATTGGAGCCTAATGGGTGATTTTGCCTCAAGAGGAATGGCCCTTTCACACTTAGCCAGATTTACGTGCATGGTGCCCTCATTGCTGTACTTTTTATTCTAGTACTTGAGGTACCAGACCAGTCAGTTTAGTTAACAAACACAAATCTTCACAAAATGCTCAAATAATTTTTCTCTTCCTGTTCATCAACAGCAATGCACTACAAGTCTGTCTCTTGCAATTTTATTTGGGGCAGGATGGAGTCGGACTCATTTGTTTATCTGAGTTAGGACTCAGGATGGGACTACTTCAACAGCCAGAAGAAGTAAGATATCAACTTCAAGGGAAACCAACATGATGATGACCCTAAGAGGCCTGCTCAGCTCTGTGGGCCATAGAGAGGTGTGTTGATTTGGGAAATGCTGGTGAGTAGTGTTTGTGTGGTGGCTTAAACATGAAACTCCACTATTATGTGGTTGTTGTAGGGTGGGCCTGTTTTAACTGGAGACAGACATGTGATGTCGCATCATTATATGATGGACACAAAAGGCTAAATGTTATGATAACGTTTGTGAGATTGATCAGCCCAGTACATACAGTTACTTGTCTGGGATTGCTTGTTAAATTGCTCTCACTTCTGGGTTAATCGTACGAGTCAAAATGGATGGTTGCAGAAGCCCATTATCTTGCTTTGACTTTTCTTGGGACATTCCTCATTACGCTTAACTTCTGTCCTTTTCCTTGACTCTACAATACTGTTTCTATTTTACAATCTGCAGTCTTTCTCATTGCCTGCATGAAAGAAGAAAGCTCCATACCACTCCTGCTTACCTTATTTGACCAGTTCAGACAGCTACTCAAGAAGACGGACATTCCAAAAAGAATGCCGATGCATGTCCGATTTGGCCTTTAGATACAGTATCTTTTGTCATTTAACAATCACAATTTTTAGAACTTTGTGTGTTCACGCCTCCATAAATATGTTTTTACAAACCTAGATGAGGCTCTGGGGGTGTTGGGCTGTTTGCAACACATTTAATTCAACTGTCATTACTTTGTTTTCTTCCACAACAGATTTGATGATGATGATGATGTGCTGCTCGTCTACTTAATGAATATTGTTGTTCTCTACTGTTTGCCTTTGTCACACCTTTCCCCGACTATCCGTTTTCATCCATTCATCAAACCCCTAACCCTCTATTCTCAGGCTGTGTTATGTATATCTTGAGGTGTGAATTAAGTATTTAGACCATAAGTTGATCACACACTTGGTGGAGTGGATGTTGTGCAATAGACACCAACTTACTAGGGAATCTTCTATTACCTTAGCAATAGACCACACGTGCCTGATTACCCAGCCACGGATAAAAGGGATTAAAAATTTACATATATAGCATAATTTGTTCACATTATTATTCAGGCCTTGTGTTGCGTAAACGTTCAATCCTGTCCTAAGTCCACTTCTCCTGACTAGAGGATTTTGTAATTTTAGTTTTACTTGTTTTAATAAATTAAATACTAGTTCTTCATTGCTCAGAAGAAGTCACTACTGATAGCTTTTGAGTCATGGTAGTAGTCTGGTTTCAGTCTTTGATACATTATGATATAAATAAAAAATCCATTACCAGTGTTTTATTTCAATCTAGTTGCCTGTGATGGCTAATACTTCTGATTAATCCTACAGTTGGAGTACACCTACGTGGGAGTGGGACCTCACTTGTGATGTCTTTACTTTTAGCATGCTAGCCTGCTACCTCTACCACTACCATGAAGAAGGCACCTTGGGAAACCCTGAAATAAGGTTTTGAAGCTTGAGAGAGGTAGCAGCCATTGCTTCGTCTATTCAGGTAAGAGAACTATGGAGTGAAGTAAACTAGTTTAGTTAGTACTAGCTTCTACTGAAGATTAAGATTTTTTACTAGGTTGGTATAGGCAATATAGGCATAGGCATACACCCTAGTGTGCAATATAGTTATAGAGGGTAGTAGGACAAGGATATAACTAACTAGTATGCACTTTGGTAAGTGGATAAAAAAACATCAAGTTGCACTGAAAGGCAACAGTGCAAAGTAAAAAACTAAAGACAGATTTCTGTCATACAGTAATTTCCCTTTAAGTTTTTAAAAATAAAAAACTCACTCTTTCCACCGAAAACAGACCCACGCCTTTCCTCAAACAAATGCATAAATCATCCCAACCAATTTCCAAAGAAGAAACTAAAGTCCAACAGAGTCTCACGGTCCTTCCCAATTACTACCCTCTCTACCCAAAACAAAAGTCCCTGCCACCAAAGCGAATATATTATTAAAAAAGGCATTAGAGAGGGAGGAGCTATGCCAGCAAATAAGATGGCCGCGTAAGCTCCCGGCTCTGCCGACCTCCGACTCCTGCCACAAGATCCTGTTATTTATCCTGTTTTTGCGCCCTGCCTCCGTGTGTATGAACCGGACTAAGGAGTCTTAACTCTTGCAGGGTTTACCTCTCCCCAAGAGCAGCCACCAAATAGTCATATACATATGCATTGGCCATTTTAGGCCATTTTTTCAGCACTACTTTTTTCTTTTAGAGAGCTTTTCAAGAGCACCCGTTACAACTGAATGGGGGACCACTTTTTTTAATTATCCTCCGTTAATTATTGGCGGCACATGGGGAAGGGCGTTGAAAATGAATCACTTCTAAAGGTGTGTCTTGTACACCCATCTCTCCTGTTGTAGAGAGTAGCACTCAGCGCTTCAGTGACACAGTGGCTGTCTGTGTTACAAAGCTCCTACATTCTCAAGGCTAGATTCACAAAGGTAAAGTTGTAAATTTTGTCTAAACTTAGGCCAAACTTTTCACATGGGCATTTACCAATACTATGTTATGACTGCACTTGGGATGGAGATCTTGACCTAGTGCAGACATAAAGATAGTGCTCATAAATGCCCTTTGTGAATTCCCAAAGTTGTAAAATTAGATGTTTGGTTTACGTTTAGACCAAACATCTATCTTTACCATTGTGAATCAGGCCCGCAGTACTTTCCTAAGCCAATACCAATCAGAATGTTTTCTACCAGCCACCACCCCTGTCCAAGTCCCTGCATTTACTTTATTTAATGTGTGGTCTCAAGCATGTGAAAGCACTCCTTGGCATACTCTTTACTTCAAAACATTTCTGTGACTGAGGCTTTTTTCCCTCTTGTGCAGCAGCAATTCATGGGTCACGGTGGGGGCGTGATTTCCCGATGGCTGCAGCCACAGCCACCTTTAATGGCATGTCTTTTACAGCCATCTCTCCCTTGTAGAGAGTAGCCCTCAGCGCTTCAGTTCCACAGTGGCTGTCTGTGCTTCAAAGCTCCTACATTCTCAGCATTTTCCACAGCCCATATAGATCAGTGTGTTTTCCACCACCCACTACCCCTGTCCAAGTCCCAGCTTTACTTCAATAAATATGTTGTCTCAGGTATGTGAAAGTGCTCCTTGACATACTCTTTTGTTTCTTTGCCTCACCATTTACTTCAATATTTTCCTGTGGCTGAGGCTTTTTGTCCCTCTTGGGCTCTCGTGCAGCAGCCATTTACTGACCAAACAGCGCATCATGAATCTGGAAGGAATTACCAGCATTCCTGATCTTATCATGAATTTTACCCACTCAATGTTCTCGCTCACTCACAAGGTAGATAAGGCACTTCCCCAAAAGCGTATGCACACGTCTGGGTGGGAGGAGACATAAGTTTCTGAGATATTAAACGGAGGGCAGAGTTAGGCAGATCACACAGAGATGCATGCTGCTTTCACAATTAAAACACAAGTCTGGTTCCCATTTCTGGTTACTAGCTTAATCCGGGAAATTGCTCAGAGCTTCTTTACGACACACATTAGGATTGTCTCCCAACTTAAAATGTGGCAAATTCATGCAGAATTAAGCAGGAGACTTACAAATTAGTTGCATACTACAGTGCTAAAACATCAACTTTGCCAATGGTCTGCCCTAAATGAACTTAGTTCTTCTCATAAAACACATGGGGCCCGATGTAGGTAATCCCAGATACTTAAATACCGAATCATACCGATTCGGTATTTAAGAACTGGCAATCGGGATGTAGGTATATTTACCTAATTATTTACCGAATCGTAATGATTCAGTAATTACCGAATCGGTAAATACCAATTCGGTAATTGCCATTCATTCCTATGGGCCTAGAGGCCCATAGGAATGAATGCCAATTACCGAATCGGTATTTACCGATTCGGTAATTCAAGGAAACATTGAAGGGTGGCAGGGTGTCACTTTGACACCCTTTTGCACCCCTCAATTATGTATAGGTGCACATGTTGCAGACATACATGCCCTAAGGGCATGTATGTCTGCAACATGGCACCGTTTAAAAAGCAAAGAAAATGCTTTTTAGAGGGTTTTCATTATTTACCTCCAACTTCTAGTTGGTGGTAAATTATGAATTCTTACAACCCTGTAGCAATGATTTCAGTGCTACCTACATCCCAAAATACAGATTCGGTATTTTTACCGATTCTGTATTTTACAGAATCGGTAAAATTACTGATTCTGTATTTTGACATGCCCCTACATATCAATATCCACACACCGGTCGGAAATGGCCGAAAATCGGTATTTTCGGCCGTTTCCGACCAGTATTTTGATACCTACATCGGGCCCTCAGTGTTAAATCTGTGGAGGCAGATACAGATCGGACCTGCATTGTTTTTCTCATCCTCTGACTGACTAGGAGCAGGAGAGGGGTAGGCAGAAAAGTGAAGTTTCTCCTCATTATGGGGCATATTTACCAGGGGATATCACCCCCAGAATAAAACTTTTACAGACGTTTTTGTGGCGATATGCCCTTTTCCATATTTACAAAGCAGCGTTAAGCCACTTTTTGTTGCTTAATGCTGCCTTGTAAATAAAGCCCTTTATGCTCATCACTTAGCATGAAAGGAGCCTGCAATGGATGTTGCTGTGGGCCTTCCACCACAACACCCATTGCTTTTGACACTGCCCCAGATTTACAAGGAGGTATCAATCTGAGGCAGCACCAATATCTCACGTCATGCAAGGTGTAAGAATGGTGAAACGAAGAGAAATACTTTTATTTCTCCTCGTTTTTGCTTTTTCTATGTGTGCTGCATTCTGCAGCACACATACAAAAAGCAAAATGCCATTAATGATTGTTTATGTGCAGGAAGGTGTCCGTTCCTGCACATGCCTTGAGTGATCGCTCCCCTGTCTGCGCTATGCAACGTGGTATCGTATTTTTAAAAGCTGCATTGTGACAAAGTTTGGTGATTTCATAGCGCCAGGATTATACAGCGTTTTCATTGCTTGCTTGCTTTGAATTGGACCTGCGCATTGTTTGTGTGATATCCCCCGGCGCCCTGCTCTGCCCTCCCCTCCATTTTGATCTTGTTGTTGTTGTGCTCCGTTCCTTTGAGCCCGCCACGCCTCCCAGCTGAGCCGCCCTCCCACTAGCATTAAAGAGCGTCCTCTGACCTCGCAGCGCTGTGATTCACTCCTCGCCTCTGCCTTGAGTGATCGCTCCCCTGTCTGCGCTCTGCAACGTGGTATCGTATTTTTAAAAGCTGCATTGTGACAAAGTTTAGTGATATCATAGCGCCAGGATTATACAGCGTTTTCATTGCTTGCTTGCTTTGAATTGGACCTGCGCATTGTTTGTGTGATATCCCCCGGCGCCCTGCTCTGCCCTCCCCTCCATTTTGATCTTGTTGTTGTTGTGCTCCGTTCCCTTGAGCCCGCCACACCTCCCAGCTGAGCCGCCCTCCCACTAGCATTAAAGAGCGTCCTCTGACCTCGCAGCGCTGTGATTCCCTCCTCGCCTCTGCCTTGAGTGATCGCTCCCCTGTCTGCGCTCTGCAACGTGGTATCGTATTTTTAAAAGCTGCATTGTGACAAAGTTTGGTGATTTCATAGCGCCAGGATTATACAGCGTTTTCATTGCTTGCTTGCTTTGAATTGGACCTGCGCATTGTTTGTGTGATATCCCCCGGCGCCCTGCTATGCCCTCCCCTCCATTTTGATCTTGTTGTTGTTGTGCTCCGTTCCCTTGAGCCTGCCACGCCTCCCAGCTGAGCCGCCCTCGCCCCTCCCCCTCCACTCTCAATATATGACAGTAGTTCCCGCGCGCAGCGTTCACGCGCAGCGACCGCGCCCAACCCGCGCCGAAGGTGCGCCAAAGGTAAGCCCGTCTACGCCCGTCCGCGCCTGGATCGCGCCCAGCGCCAGACCCCCTGCCCCTCGCGCTGCCCAGCCCTCCCGCATTACCTACGGTGCCTCCACCCTCCTAGCCCTTAACCCCGGTCGCGCCCCCAACTGCGTCCAAGCCGCTCCTGGACACACCCATGGACCTTTCTCCTGCTACTCCTGCAAATTCATCGGCACCGTCTACAACTCCGCTACGATCACACCTCAGATTCCCGACCCCAACCACCTACAATGCATCCTGCTCAACACCCGCTCGGTCCACAGGCACGCCATTGACCTATGGAATCTACTAGACACCATCTCTCCAGTTGTCGCCTTCCTTACAGAAACATGGATGAACGCTTCCTCCGCCCCAGACATCACCATTGCCATCCCTGAAGACTATAAGATCACACGCAAGGACCGTACCGGCCACACAGGAGGAGGAATCGCCATCGTCCATAAAAAATCAATCCACATCTCTACCAGCTCTGACGCCAATCTCGCCAACTCTGAACACCTTCACTTCTAGATCCACATCGACCCCAAGACCACACTCAGAGGCATCCTCCTTTACAGACCACCAGGACCCCGCGCAAAATTCAGTGAAGACATCACGGACTTCATCACTCCACACGCGCTCCCCTCCAAAGATTACATCCTTCTGGGAGACCTCAACTTTCACCTTGAAAAGAACAACGACCGCAACACCACCACCCTCTTGGACAACCTCGCCAACCTTGGACTTAAACAACTGGTCACCTCCCCCACCCACATAGCAGGTCATACTCTCGACCCTATCTTCACCTCCAGCAATCACGTCTCCTTCAGCCACACTACGGCTCTCCTCTAGACTGACCACAGCTGCGTTCACTTTACCTACAACAAGCCGAAACCCATCAACCACCCCCAACCGACTCTGCAAAGAAACTGGAGCAAAATCACCAGCGACCAGATCTCCTCATCGCTCCTTCTACACACCCCAGACCACTCTTCTAACCCAGACCAAGCCGCCACCAACTTCACCCTATGGTTATCCAACAGCGCCGACATCCTAGCACCACTGAAAAAACGTCAAAGCAAACCTGGCAGCAAGAAGGCCTCATGGTTCAACGATGATCTTAAGAAGTCCAAGAAACTCTGCCGCTCCCTTGAAAAGGTCTGGAAAAAAGACCCAACCACCATCACCAAGGACGCCTTCAAAAACGCCACCCGCATACACCACCAACTAATCCGAAAGGCCAAGAAAACAGCGTTCAAGGATCGACTAGACTACAACGCCCACAACAGCAAGGAACTTTTCAACATCGTCAAGGAATTCACCAATCCCTCGGCCAACTCCAACGACATCACCCCCTCTCAAGCCCTCTGCGACTCCCTAGCCTCATTCTTCCACAACAAAATTGCAGACATCCACAACAGCTTCGACAACCAACCCGGCGACCAACCCACCCAACCATATGCTGAACTTTCACCCCCCTTGAACACCCTTAACGACTGGAACCCAATCTCCACTGAGGACACCATCCGCCTGATGAACTCCATCCACTCAGGATCCCCCACAGACCCATGCCCTCACCACATCGTCAACAAAGCAGACTCCGTCATAGCACCGCACCTTCGAGACGTCATCAACTGCTCCTTCAAATCCGCCACCTTCCCGGAAAGCTGGAAACACGCTGAACTCAGCGCCCTTCTGAAAAAACCCACAGCGGACCCCACCGAACTCAAAAATTACCGCCCCATCTCGCTCCTTTCTTTCCCGGCCAAAGTCATCGAGAAAGCTGTCAACAACCAGCTTGCCGCTTTCCTCGAAGCCAACAAATCCCTCGACTCCTCACAGTCTGGCTTCTGAGCAAAACACAGCACTGAGACCGCCCTCATCGCAGCAACAGACGACATTCGAACTCTACTGGACAATGGAGACGCAGTCGCCCTCATCCTCCTCGACCTCTCTGCAGCCTTCGACACAGTCTGCCACAACACCCTTTTACAACGCCTCAGAAACATCGGAATACAAGGAAAAGCACTTGAATGGATCACCTCGTTCCTCACCGGAAGAACCCAGAGAGTCCGACTTCCACCATTCAAGTCCGAGGCCACTGAAGTCATCTGCGGCGTACCACAAGGATCTTCACTCAGTCCCACCCTCTTCAACGTATACATGAGCACCCTCGCGGCCATCGCCCGCCAACACAACCTCAACATCATCTCCTACGCGGATGACACTCAACTGATCCTTTCACTCACCAATGACCCCAGCACCGCCAAAACTAACCTACACGAAGGAATGAAAGAAGTTGCCGAATGGATGAAACACAGCCGTCTGAAACTGAACTCAGATAAAACAGAAGTCCTCATCTTAGGTACTTCCCCCTCTGCATGGGACGACTCTTGGTGGCCGGAAGCCCTTGGAAAAGCACCCATCCCGACAGACCACGCACGGAACCTAGGTGTTATCCTGGATTCTTCACTTTCAATGAACAGACAAGTCAACGCCGTCTCCTCATCCTGCTTCAACATTCTTCGCATGCTCAAAAAAACATTTCGCTGGATCCCCACCGAAACCAGAAAAACAGTCACCCATGCTCTGGTCACGAGCCGATTGGACTACGGAAACACCCTCTACGCAGGTACTACCGCTAAACTCCAGAAAAAACTCCAACGAATCCAAAACGCCTCGGCCAGGATCATATTAGACATCCCGCGTAACAAACACATCTCTGGTCACCTGAAAAACCTCCACTGGCTACCCGTCAATAAGAGGATCACTTTCCGACTTCTCACCCACGCACACAAAGCACTCTACGAAATCGGACCAGAATGCCTCAACTCACGACTGTCCTTCTACACCCCCTCCCGCCAACTACGATCTTCCAGCCAAGCCCTCGACACTGTACCTCGTATCAACAAGACCACCATGGGAGGTAGATCCTTTTCATACCTGGCAGCTAAAACATGGAACTCACTTCCCACTTACCTTCGCCTTACCCAGAACCACCTAGCATTCAGAAAGCAACTTAAAACGTGGATATTTGACAAGTAATCCTCCTCCCTCCCTAAGCGCCTTGAGACCCTCTGGGTATGTAGTGCGCTATATAAATTTTATGACTTGACTTGACTTGACTATTAAATAATGGCGATGTGCTACTTAAATGTATGCTCCATTCTACAACACACATAGAAGTAACAAATCGCTTTTAGTTATTGTTTATGTGCAGGAAGGGACACCTTCAACCACATAAACAACCATTCCCTGCAGCACAGGCATCATTGCACTATTGTGCAAGGGTCCGTGTTGGCACTAGGAAGCTAAAGTTAGCACCAGCAGTAGGGAAAACACACGGATGTGCCATATTCCCGTCAATGTCTCAGCGTGGCGCTGCCAAATTCCCCTATGTTTAGGTCAGAAAGACATGCTATCATGTTCTGTAACCATGGCGTATATGTCCTGTGCTAATATGCTTTTTTGCCCTTTGCACTTCACTCTTCCTGTCTTTGTAATTTCTTTGTGCTAACATGTCTTTTCTTCCCTTGTAGTTGATCCTACCAGTGCTTACATTTTCCAAATTTAAAAACAAAAAGAGCATTCATCCATTTCGACTGGCAACTTTATTTAAAATATTATCACTTATTTGCTGGCTTTTGTCTGCAGCCTGCATGCTAATTGGTTCATTTCCAGCCCAGTGCCCCTTTCGCCATCTCTGTAATTAGGCTCTCTCATTGGCGAGACAAATTGGCTATGCCAATGCTTGTTCTTTTGTGCGCCTGTTACAGAGAAATGAAATGCTAGCTTGTTGTCAGAAAGTCACCTGTTAAATAAAATATTTGTGTTTGCATTCTAAATTCTGTCATCGCTGATATTTTCATAAGAATTAGCTGCCTTGGTAGAGATTTTAGAAGAGAGAATTTTGCATAACAAAGGACAACGGGTATATTTCAATTCCAAGCAAACACCACCACTCAGAAAATAAAATTTTATTGATTTGCCAGTTAAAATCAATTAAGTTTGCTTTAGGGGGTTTTATAGTCAAATCCATGTCCTCACCCATAGCAGTGGGAGTGTTGTGAAGATGACATCATTACTTGTGCACCTGCCCCTGTTTCTCATTCTAGACTTTCCTCCCATAGGATCATGCGACAGACTTCAAAGGCGCCAATGGGTAAACTGTACAGATTGGACTCTCTTGAGATACAGTTTCTATAAACATTATGCACTATGTCCAGAGAATTTAGCCCAGGCGAAATTTGCTAAATTTTCTTTCTCGAAATTATGTGAAATGTCCCCAAAATTGTGAAAACATGCGTATTACGCAAAATGTGGGCTTAATACTCTAGCGCAAAATTCTGCATAATGTGAACAACACCCACTCACGTTCCATGCATTCACATTGTTCCCATGCTCCCATAATAGGATTTTTAACTGAAGGAAATCTCATTGACACTATGTGGCATACTGACTTAATCTTGGGCAGTACGCGTAACAATTTTAGCATGAAAAAACTGAAATCACACATGCCCAGAGCAAATTTTTCCCAAGCTTAATATTAGTGAACGTATCCTTCAGTCCTCCCAGACCCAATAAAATCTACGAAGTCTGGGAGATTTTTGGTTTTGGTGGACATTAAGATAAACATTCAAATTCTGCGTCCAGTGCAGAAATTGCTTTCTGAAAAGGCAATTCACAGGTACCATATCATTACAGTGGGGTTACTAATGACATTTGCCTCACGAAAGCTTGGGCTCGTGGATGGAGGAGGAGAGTTAATTTATTGCCCACAGACACCACTATTTATGGACTGATTACTCATTGCCCATGGAGTGTACTTAACTGTTATGATGTTAGCATACTAGTAGTTGGGAGTGGGTGGAGCTAGGGGGCCAGAGGAAGAGGAGGAGCGGACACAGGAAGGGGGCAGTTAGAGTAGGGACGGGGAACCTAGAGGAAGCTAAATAAAGAGCTTGTAAATATACAATTCTGTGTAGCGTCATCTTTGGTAGCACGATGCTACAGCTGGCGACGAGGGTGGAATGGTGAAGCCTGCCACCCTGAACCCCTGGAGACAAGTACCCGTCCCAAGCAGCACACCGGAAAAGTCGCCGTCGCGACACGTGTGCCTGGAAGAAAACCGCCGCCAAAAGAAAGAGGCTAGCGGTGAAGTGAACGCGCCGCATCTTGCGACGGAATCAGCCGATCGTCAAAGCCCAGCGAGTGAAGCGCGGTCGAGCGCTGAGGTGATTTAGCGGAGGAAGCGCTGCAGAATACCAGCATCGGGTGCTCACCCCAGATGCGTGACCAATTGCGGGAGAGGTAGCGACATCGGGAGCTCACCCCGGTCCTACCTGTGCGAAGGAGATCCTGCGTGGGAGAAGCGGTGGAAGGTGAAGGCCCCAGCACCCGGCGTGAGTCTCATCAGCCCGGTGAGTGTCTAGAACCGGCCGATGACTGTAGTGCCGTGGAGGGAGCCAAAATCTCGTGGGAAACGAGATTTCAAGCGCGGCGGCCATCTTGGAGTCAGGCTGTCCCCACCAATCCCCTATCGAGGCCTAGAAGCGGCCATTTTGGAGTCAGGCAATCTCCAGTAGGAATGAAAACAAGCATTGGCACCTGTGTTGAAAAGCAAATGTAAGAAGGATAAAAGAAAACAAACACGAGTGAGTGCAAGAGGTGCAACAAGAAAACAAGCACGAGTGAACGCAAGAGACATCAAACAAGCACGAGCACATGCAAGAGGTGCAGTAAGAAACACACACAAATAAATGCAAATTTCACGTGCGAACAAACATGAGCAACCGCAAGTCTTGAAGGAAACAAGCACTGGTGGATGGAAACGAACAAACACTGATAAGTTCAAAGTGGTAGCAATCCAACAAGCATTGGTAAATGCAAGAGACAGACAAAGGCAACAGTAAAACCACAACAGCACAACAAGCACAAGTAAGTGTAAGGGTTCACAATAAATAATCACGAACGAAGGTAAAGAGAAAACAAGCATGAGTCGATGCAAGAGGCTAAACAAGTAAACAACCACGAGTACATGCAAAAAGTGCAATTTGTAGACAAGCACAAGCAGATGCCGGAAACACAAATGTAACAAGCACGAGCAAAAGACAAGTGCCATTCAGCACCACATGAAGACCAAACAAGCATTGGCAAAGACCAAACAAGCATTGGCAAAGACCAAACAAGCGTTGGCGAAGAACAATCAAGCGTTGGCGAAGACCAAACAAGCGTTGGCGAAGACCAAACAAGAGTTGGCGAAGACCAAACAAGTGTTGGCGAAGGCCAAACAAGCATTGGCGAAGAACCAACGAGCATTAATAAGAGCAGATAAGCAAACATTGGTATATGCAAATAAACAAGCATTGGCAGTGACCAAACAAGCACTGGCGAAGATAAGTGAACAAGCACTGGCGCATGCAAATAAACAAGCGCTGGTACGTGCAAGTCAACAAGCCTTGGTATGTGCAACTAAACAAGCGCTGGTAAATGCAAAGAAGTAAGCGTGGACAACGGTGCGTGGACAACACTGAACAAGTCTTGGCAACCAAACAGAATAAGCACATGCTAACACGAGAGTAAATCAACTAACAAGCAAGAGCAACCACAAGAGTGACTCAACGAACAAGCATTGACAAAACAAAGGTCAGCACGGGTGGAAACGCGAACAGTGAGAAACGCAAGCGAATGCGCAGTGGCGAATGCCATGAAGTAACGCGTGTCCATTAAATAAAGGAAGCAACAAGCAAACATAAATAAAGACAACGCATAAATAATTACAACGGAATCAGCAACGAGCACGAGCCAATGCGCGTGTGGAGTAGCCAATGAACACACACAACAAGCAAGTGAAATCCAACATTGTCACTAACCATGGATAAATTCAAGGGTGCAATGTTGACCAAACACGAGTGAACTGAAGGAAGAACTGACAATCAAGCTCAAGCTAAAACACGAGCAGAAGCAACTGAAACCAGAAGAAAAGTGTACAGCACAATGCCCCACGTCTACGACAGATCAGAACCTTCTTCTCTCATGGCGGGAGGAGACGTAGCTCAATGTTTCAATCCACACCTTGAAGTATCGCCCCCAGCGGCGCGGATTGACAATTGGATCCAGGGCCTCAAACGGCACTGGTGGCTGGAAGCATTGGACAATTTCTTGAAAGCCAACGGTGAGCAAAGAGAAAGAAAATGTCTGGTGCTACTCCTCCATCTGGTGGGTCCTGGGGGCCGATGCCCAATTAGAACATTTTCCAAAGAAGAAGCGGACATCTATGATAGACTCCAAGAGGAGCTCTGTGCCCAACTCAATGCACAGGCAGAGGTGGATCATAATCGCATGGTCTTCAACACAGCACGGCAGGAACCAGGCGAACCATTGCCGCATTTCATCACTTGGTTGCAAAGTCTGGTACAAGGCTGCCATTTCAACACGTTTACAAATGAGGATGCTGTTCGGCTCCGAATAATTGAAGGCTGTGAAAACCCCGAAACAAGGCACAAAATACTGAGAGGGCATTGGTCGCTAAAAGAAATTATCAAAAAGCCGAAATTGGAATGCAAGTCCAAACAAGAGACAAATTGAGGGATGTGCATCTGAGTACAAAACTTTCAAATACCTGGGAAGAGAGAACCCAAAAATCCAACAAATACAAAAGGAGAGAGAGAGAAGGCAGACCAGCGAAAAGACAGAAAAGACAGCGGGGGAGACACAGTGACAAGGAAAGTGACAAGGAATACTCAGAGTCAGATTACTCAGCGTCCGACCACTAAGAAACAACCAAAGGTTACTCAGAGTCAACCATCCAGAGAACAACTCCCCAGAATAATTCATCCCCCAGGAGTCCCTCAAGAAGTCAGTCAAAGCATAACACACGCTACTCTGATAAAGAGGGAGCGTCCAGTGGGACAGATTGCACTCCTGGACAAAATGGCATTCTGCACAACCAGTGGGGGAGAAAGACAAACCATAGAAGAAGGGGCTGCAGTGGTCAATCGCCAAGGAGTGAAGATGAGTCCGAGGAAACAGCTGGCAGGAGAACACACCACCAACAGATCAGAGATACTAGAGCACCAAACAATTGGGAAGGAGAACCAGATCACACAAGACGGACTGGTCCCTCACAACAACAACAACAAGCAAGAAAAAATCCATGCATTCATGGGCCCCAAAGCATCCATGGGCCCCGCGACAACGAAGAAACAGAGCGTAGATGGGTAACATCAGGCGAGAAGGACGAGGAGGCAAAAGCTTGGGATCAAGCACAAGGAACAAGCACAGAATCTTCAAACAATCTCCCAAATGAGACAACATTGAAGATGTTCCAACAAAGACACACGGAGAAGCTTTTCAAAGACAATTCCGAGGTGGAAAGCAGCTCGTCACGGACTACCCGGTTCCGAAGACCACCTGGTAAGACATTCCCAAAGGAACACTCACAGAGGGAACTGACGGAGCACCCCTCTGATTCAGAAAGCACGTCGGTCCGATCCTTTGAGTCGGCAGAGTCATGGTCCCGACAACGACCACGCGCAACATCCTTAAAGAAACATTCTCAGAGGGAAGTGAGGGAGAACCCCTCTGATTCAGATAGCATTTCGGTCCGATCCTTTGAGTCGACAGAGTCCAAGCACCTGAACACATCAGCGAACCAAGGGACACTCTTCCCGCCAAGAGCGACATGTCTCACACCAATGTCAATGCACACTCGATCACTCCACCAGACAACCTGTAACATCGAGCACAGGTGCATCACGATACAAATACCACACCGTCACCCCGGGTAGGGGCAGCAAGGTTGACTCGAAGGTCCTGGTCCTGGTCCTATAAAATGGAATCAGACATCGTGGCCATTAGCACCCAAATAAAAACGGACCAACCAGTCGATCTGCAAAGGAAGCCAGACATGTCAGGAGAGCCAAGTCATCATTGGATGAGAACAAGACACACAAATATTCAGCCGGTTCCAGGGTTTGCCTGTTCTAGGCGCGAGCAGGCGTGGGAGAGACAACCCGAGACAGCAAATCAATCTCCAAGTCATACCAAGACGACCTCCACCGTTCATACCCCACCGGCTGGCATCCCAGACTCGAAACAGGAAGACAGTGTTGTTCTTGACCTGACAAAGCAAAAGGAAATAAAAATACATGCAGACACTCGCCAGGGAACTAGGATAACATCCTTTGGGAAAAGAGGCCGAGCGTCACGTGAGCAAGAGCCACAAAAGAGGACAGACTGCCGATATCAAACTGAGCTTGCCATAGGCATCTCAGACACAGAAGGCTCCATCTCTCCAGACATCAGCAACAGAGCTTGTCTATTCAAAGACGAACCATTGGCGATCACGAAGAGGAAAGGAATTATGTTGACGGCGGAGTCCGAGCAGTGGCGAGTCACGAGAAACATTTCGCACTTTAAGAAGCTGTCACAGGATACCTCCAGAATCCTGATGAGTGAAATGGACACGCCCAGTTCGGATGAACTGCATTCAGATGATCGTGAGAGCACTGCTCCGATCATTGAGACACTAAGTACTAATAGTCCGAGAGCCAGGTCACCACGACCTCATCGTGACGTACATCCACTCAAGAGACTGATCGTAGAGACGGACTGAGAAGTCAGTATGTTTTATTTGTTTTTGTCACAAAGGGGGGAGATGTTATGATGTTAGCATACTAGTAGTTGGGAGTGGGTGGAGCTAGGGGGCCAGAGGAAGAGGAGGAGCGGACACAGGAAGGGGGCAGTTAGTGTAGGGACGGGGAACCTAGAGGAAGCTAAATAAAGAGCTTGTAAATATACAATTCTGTGTAGCGTCATCTTTGGTAGCACGATGCTACATTAACTATTGATTGATGTGATTGTTCAGGCCTGGTACTTTACCTAATGAAGGATCATTGTTATAGCATACTTCAAAGAACCACGAGCAATGTTATCAGGAAACAGCGTTCAAATTATCGCCGCTTTAGCGGCCGGAAACTGCCACTAAAACGGCGATAATGGCTTGATAATATGCCCCTGTGAATTCCCATAGAAGCCCAGGTTCACATCAGAACCTGGGCTTCTATGGGAATTCACAAGGGCCTATTATCAAGCCCATTATCGCCATTTTAGCAGCAGTTTCCTGCCCCTAAAGCGGCGATAATTTGAATGCTGTTCTTGATAATATGCCCCCCAGTGCGTTTACAAGCCTGTCTAGAAAGTTGAAAAAGTAACATATGTTACATATGTTGCATTCGCTTTTCACCTTGATGTTTTATTAAATACCCACAGATATCTGAAGCACATATTGGGGCAGATGTATCAAGAAACCATTTTGCACTTCTCTAATAGCGATTGTTAAGGAATCGCTATTTGAGAAGTGCAAAATGGTATGTATGTAGAATTTCGCTATTTTTTAGCGATTCCTTAAAATTCCTTAGTTGCGATTAGCAAATTGCTAATCGCAATTAAGGAATAATTTTCCCATTCATTTCTATGGGCCAGGAGGCCCATAGGAATGATTGTGCAGTAATTCTCAAATTGCGATTTCGCAATTTGCTAATCGCAATTTGAGAATTATTTCAAGGGTGCAGGGGTGTCTCAAAGACACCCTGCTGCACCCCTCAAATCTACATGTGTGTGCATGTGGCACACATACATGCCCTATGGGCATGTATGAGTGTCACATGCCACCCTTACAAATGCCAATTAGGGCATTTTTGTAAAAAATCGCAATTTACCACCAACTACAAGTTGATGGTAAAATGCGATTTTTTTACACAAATTCGCACACCAAAAATGTGTCATACATATCATTTAAGGAATCGCAAAATTTGCGATTCCTTAAATGCTATGCAAAAGAAGGAATTGCAAATAATTGCGATTAAATAAATTGCGATCATTTCATACATGTGAAATATCGCAAAACGGCCGTTTGCGAGTCGCAAAGGCCGAAAATCTGCGATTTTCAGCCTTTGCGAGTCGCAAAAGCCTTGATACATCTGGCCCATTGTCTTTTTAGTATATTTCACAATGAAAGTGAAACCAATATTCATGTTCTTCTGTTACTACAGTTGCAACAGTAGCTGTTTATTTCAGGGTAAGAAAAATGCTCCATGTTAGCATCGAAACCATGTTCCAGTCCCTTTTGATCATTTTAGATTAGGTGCACGCTGGGTGTTGTAGCAACTGGTCTCAGGTTCCAGTGATTCATTAAAGTAGAATCTGGACTAAAACATGGTTTCCATGGAGAAGTGGTCTTATTAGATAGCCTTGCCATTGCTGTTTTAATTATTGGTATTCCAAGGATGTAAATGAGGGATATTGGCGTGGTGTCTCTGAAGATACTGTATGAAATGATTTTCACAAACAGGTTTATACCCATATTAAAGTACAAACATCGCAACTATCAAATTACAAACTCAATACAAAAAACTAGCCTGTGAATGGGTAAAAAATGTCACTGCATAATTGAAGATGCCTACAGAGGCACACTCCTAGAGGCTTCGAGACATATGGAGAAAAACACAAATTGAAGTTTAATTGAAGGTGCCATGGGAACCGTTGCATAAAAGATGATAGGGATAGAGAGATGTAGCTGAGTGCTTGTGCTAGAAGGCACTTCCAGGCAGATACAGAAATGTAGGTGATTCAGTTCATGCTAACCCACCACAGATGGAGGCCTTACCTGAGAGGCAACCCCCTCCTTGTGGAACTTACTTCCTGCGGGCTCCAAGTTCTGACCTTATGCAAGTACAAAATCGCCACTCCTCTGGATCTATTCTCAGACAAAAATTATACTTCTGGTCTGATAATTCCCACACCACAGAGATGTGTGTAAAATGTTTGTGCTGCAATTAAAATCATAATTTAGGCACTCTGTTACTAACTTTCTAGCTTTCACGATTTTGCCACATTAGATTAAGGTGAAAGGATCAATAAATCTCCGGTTATTCTATAGATTATGGTATACACAGCCGCAGCCCGTCCAGGCAAGAGCGGTGAGGCTGGGTTAGGGGGTATTCAACAGACGACCAAGAGGGAAAATTAATTATTTCTTTCATTTTCCCTCGTGCTCGTCTGTCGAATCGCCCCCCCCCCCTCACAATCCAGGCCCACCACTCTTACCTTAACGGGCTGCGACTGGGTATCCTATTTGATCTGGACAATTATATCTCATGATGGAGAATTGCAAGCATCCTTAGTGTGATGGTGTCCACTTCTGGCACTGTTCAGGCTCTTCTTGGCATATTGTGAACAACCTTGGTGATTTGAAATATAATCCCTGGCATAATTCTGTTCTAAAAATAACGGTGGTCATTCTTGCACTTTGCAGGCATGTATTGTATGATGGTGCCCACCCTTTGCATGCTGCTGACAAGAAAATGTTGGTCATCTTTTGTGGTAAGCTATCCAAGGAATATTGGTTCAAATACTTCTAATATCATAAGTATTACTGACATAATTATCCCCCATTGGCATACCGGTGGAACATTTAGCAAGTGATTTCAGTCCTTGGCATGTGATGGCACTACCACTACATGAGTATTTGAACACTAAAGATGCTTAGGGTCCTGACGCTTATTACACAATAATTAAAAACTCACATTTAAGGATGAAAACAAAGCTTTTTTCAGGTGAGGGACAGAGTTAATTTATCCAAAATATAAAGTTTGTTTTCAAAACAGAATATAGGTATTTTCAGAAACTCATAAACAGATGTTTAGGGTCAATCTGAAGTTTAACGGGTAATTTATACCACCTTTAGGACACCTGTTGCTGATCTTGCCTCCTTAGTTCTGGACTTGCAACTTGTGGCTGTTATTACAGGACTCTCATGAAGGCATTCATAATTTATATGGATATCTCTTTTATGTAATTATCACTACCACTCAAAGACAGCTAAATATGTATGACCAGTTTAACCTCTTTACCTTCTGAACCTATAAAGTTTCTGCAATTTGAGCACTAGCTCTGCTGTAAGAGACTGCACGATCTATTGAACTTTGGTGTCCAGGGGCGGAGAATGTGAGATATGTGACTTCTTCTACTCTGTCTCTTCCAAGTAGTTTCTCCATCATAACATAGAATCGAAATCTTACTTGGATAGGCAGGATGGAGGAAGTAAGGAAAGTGAAATGTAGAACTTAAGACAAATGCAATATACATTTGGAAAATAAAGATGGGCCTGTAAAATTGTCAATTTTATTTAAACTATATATCACACCCTTTAGACTCCTGACTCGTCTGCATTCGGAAAGTGTTAGCGTCCTCAGTGGCAGCCGCCACTAACAACTGGTGGTGGGGCATGTACGGGGAGCGCGGGAAGGGGTGGAGTAGCACGTGGGGGGGAGTATTAATAATAATGATAAAAAACGTACCTGAAGCTGCCGGACGCCTCCCGCGTCTCTCCTGCTGGCCTCTTCCTGGTCCCAGAAGCCCCTGGGGCAAACTTCCATCCAATCCCTGTGCTTCAGAGCAGCGCAGGGATTGGCCTGAGCGGGGTGGAAAGACGCTCCACTCAGGTCACAAAGTCTATGGGGCTCTCCAGCCCGGCTGCATTCAGCAGCTGGGCTGAAGAAACCTAAGTGTGCATGTATGTTTTGATCGGGCTGAGAAGGCTGGCCAAACACATATGTACATTTAGGGAGTGCACAAGTACTCTTCCTCTCCCTCCCATTCCCAGCCTCACCTTGCACAAGCTGGCTCAGAAGTGGCAATCGAAAAATAAAACCATGCTAGAACATCGTTTTATTTTTCATTTGCTGGCTGTGCGCCTGGCAGAGGGGCGACGCTTCTCCGCCATTGTGGAGGAGCTGCCACTAGACGTTCTCGTCAAGCACACTACAGTATGTCGTATGTGTATGTAGTAAAGCTCCCTAACAGGCGGATGCATACGCCTTGGGAACACATTTTTATAAATCCATCAGATGTGCACATAATCATAGAATATTATATTAAAGGAACGATACAGCCAAAAATAAAAGGCAAAGGCAGGTATTAGGGTTAAAATATGCCTACATGTAGTGAAGGCAGAGACATAATATAAATAAAAGGGCATTTAATAGCAAATCTCGTTGTTTGTTCCTGAATTGATTCTTGGGGTGTGATGTGTTCACTTGCATTGCGGTTTAGACCTTTGATCTTTGTATACTCACTGAATATCAGCGGGCAAGCGAATATTTGAATAGCTTGCAGGTTCATGCAACTTTGGACTGTGACCTTTTTAAATGTCAACACCAACTGTTGAAAAGGTCGTCATTGGAACAAATATGAAATCACTGCAAGTTCCTAGTAAAGGTGAGACAATATATATTTTTAAAGAATTCCCGCAGGCTAAGTGTTCCAGTGTATGTTTCTCTGTCACACAAGCTTACTTGGAAAATGCACTGGCATTCGAAAACATAGCTTACATTTCAGTGTTTCTGAGTCTACCCCTCAACAGAAAGAAAAAGTGTACTATACTGCTTTTTTTATTAATGAAACTGATGAGTATATTGTAAGCCTTAATGATTGAAGACAAGTAACAAATATTAGATTTTAATTAACTTTTTAGGAACTCTATAAAAAATGAGGTTGCTCAATAAAGGCTGCATACAGGCTAAGCAGCATATCCGCATCTGCTTATTTGGATTCAGGAATGAAATGATTTGCAATCCTTACCATGACCCTTTTTTACTGTCTTGCGTTCTTTATGTATGGAGTATGCAAATGAATGAGGCACATCTGTATGTCCCTAGATACACTTGTTACTTCTTTATACTGTGGGTTAATTTTACCATTTTCCTCCACTGTACTTTTGCTTTCCCTGTCCTTTTCTATGATCTCTTGGACTCCCCATTTCTTCGAACCACTTTTCTGTTACGTTTGTGGTTATTTCCTTCATTTTTCTAGCCTTCATGGCCCTGTTTTCATAATGCTTTAGTTTTGTCGTCTAGTCTTCTGCCCTCCC
This sequence comes from Lissotriton vulgaris, assembly GCF_964263255.1. Taxonomy (NCBI): domain Eukaryota; kingdom Metazoa; phylum Chordata; class Amphibia; order Caudata; family Salamandridae; genus Lissotriton; species Lissotriton vulgaris. The sequence continues at coordinate 443,627,513 of NC_141697.1, read as the reverse complement.
TGTTAATTTCACTTTCTTTGCTGCCATCCCTGTTGTACTACCTTCAGCTATATATCTCCTCTTACTTACCTCATCTGGCAAACATGTTATCTCTCTCCTAACTCTACATCTTTCCTGTCATCTCTTTTGTGATTTTGTCCCTATTAGAGCAATGGCCATTGTCTTGTATTCTTGCTGAAGCAGGGAATGACCTGTTTAGTGTTGATGCTTTAGTGGTGTAGTCGTCCCATGTTAGAATGCTTGCATCTGTGGGAAATCTGCATTTTCAGCATTGTCACGACATATGTTTTGCCTTTGATGGACTCATTTTATGTTTGCTAGCTTTATAACTGTGCACTTTCCCTTACAGTGAATGTACTCCCACCTCATACATTAGTACTATGGCCTATTCATAATTGGTATATTTAACTTGCCTATAAGCCCTAGTATATGCTGTACAAAGTGGATCCAGGGACTGGAAGTTATTGCCAGCAAAGGGCTGCAGCACCTATTGTGCCATCCACTACAGTGGTAAAACCATGGAATTTGGGTTACCCCATAAACCCTGACAATTACATTGCAAACATGCGAACTGTTAAAATAGCTCTTTTTGACAGGTAAAAACTTCCTTTTTAAATATTAGACATCCACAAGACAGGGTGCATGGTATCTAAATGTGTGACCTATAGAAAATTTATGTTACCATGTCACTACGGAGGAAAAACTCAAAATCATGTTTTTAGCATGGCAGAGCTAGGTGCCCTATGTTTTCTTGACCTAAGTACACCAGGATGCTGCTATCTTACAATTTAATAAATCTTTCAAGAGTAAACACATTTCACCTGCACTAAAAGTATATAGGGCTAAGGCAGAGGGCAGCACGCTATATGAGGCTGAGGTTTGGGGCCCCTCGGTCTTGGGCGAGCTGGGAGTTGCAGAGGATAAGTTTCTTTTGGCCTTAGCTAACATACCCAAAAGGGTACCCCTTTTACCATTAAGCCAGGATATGGGTCTTACCCCAGTGACACGCAAAGCCCAGCTAAGTCCCCTGCTATTTTGGTGTAGGTTGATAATTACAAGCAGCTTTGGATGACTATCACAATGGCATTAGGGAAATATTTGCACTGGACAAGTCAAGGACGAAAAAACATATTGCCTACGTAAAGAGCATGCTGACTAATCTTGACCTTGGTAGATACTGGTCTGATGAGTGCGGAGGGGGAGGAGGATCCACAGCCATCCGGGGGAAGGGGGGCCCGTGGGACCCCAGGGAAGAGGCGACTGAAGACCGTGGGCGAGGGGACACCCTGTAGGGGGAAGAGGGGACGGAGGACAGGGGGCCTGGGGAGACCCTTTGGGGGGAGGAGGTGTTGGGGGATCCATATATCCTAGGCCGGGAGTCCGAGTAGAGACCGAGGCCGCCTGAGGGTCGCACTCCCGTTAGCAGGAGGGAGACTGAGGCCGGCGGGGTTAGTAGGCCCTGAGGAGCGCTCCAGGGTACCAAAAGGACCGGGGTACTCTCGGGACAGAGGGCTCCCCCTAGCCTCCAGGGCGGCGCCCAGCAGGGGTAAGTTTGGGGCTGGAGGTGTGAAGGCTGCAGCCCCCCCCCCCCTGGATGCATGTGTCCTCTCTTCCAAGACGGTTCTTTTTTAACAGAAGGAGAATTCCTTTCCTAAGACAAAGCACAATCACCCAAAATGATCTGAGTGAAATTGGTTCTAATATTTACATTTATTGATTTCTAGATCCATTTTACTCTTTTGACTTTCTGTATAGACAGATTTTCTAGAACGGAACAGCGACACGTGTTTCGCCCTGTGTGGCAAGTTGAGCTAGGGCTTTCTCAGAGCTAATCATCATGTACAAACAGTCCTATATTTCCACAGAGGTTGCATAGATTTCATTGAGATACAATACAAATCCAAAGCCCTAACGACTTGTCACGGGGGCAGCGGAGCAGCTGGAGCACTCTCATATTTGCAGGTAGCAGCCAGGATTGATCCGGCGAAGGAGCTCAGGTCCCCTGCCCTTTGTGGCTGGAACTGGTGGCGGCCGCCGCCATCTTGTCTGTGGTGATCCTGGATCACCCAGCGCTATGTGTGGCTTCTCGGCCTTGCGGATTCCGTGGCCTGAGGGGAGCGAGGGGCCCAGTGTGGGTCTCCCAGTGCCTGGGAGGCAGCTTAACTGCAGGGCACTACGACATCCCGTCCTGCCCCCCCCCCTCCTGAGCTGACGTGATGCAGAGAGCGGCTTTTACGAGCTCCTGAGGTGGCGGCCCCTTCCTGCATCGGTTGGAGGGACTGAGACAAGATGTTGAGGGGCACCTGGTGAATAAGGGCACTCAGACGAATTAACAGTGCTTTTGCAGTGACCTGACCTGGGAGTGGTGGCCCCAGCCTGGTGGATCTGTGGGCCGGTGTGAGCTTTTGTCCCTCTTTGCCCCGCCCACGCTGCTCTCTTACTGGACTTCTGCGGCACCAAAGCTCAGTGCAGGTGAGGTGTAGGAGTGGGGGCACCCCTTGCTGAATTGACTCCCTGCGTATCCTCCCCTGACCCCTGCACTTCGCTGGCTATACGCACCCCAATGCAATGAGCCTGCCTGAGGTCTATTCCAGCGGACTGCCCCTTGTCCGACTGGGAGTTCGATGGACTCCGACGAGGAAGGGCCTCCAGTTGCTGACCCCCCTGTCGCTGGTGGGTCCTCTGCATGCCCGACCTCCTGGGACCCTCGGTGAGGGTGGATCGGATCTGGCCTGTGGGGACTTGCTCACTAACGTCCACTGAGCAGGGGGTGACACTCTCTGCACCCTCTACATCCCTGGAGACCGGCGTGTGCTGGCTGAGAGCGGTCTCTACACCCCTCCTCATCCAGTGTACATAGCATGGCGAGTGCAGTGAAGAAGAAGGCGGACATCTCCTTCCAGAACTTCAAGTGCTCCATATTCAAATGATTTGGCGTCTGCCACCCTCGCATGACGACAACTCCTGAGGCCCATCACCGCCAAGATGAATACATCTGCTATCGCTAGTCGTTCTCCTTCGGATTGGCCTTTGAATATAAGAGTAAAATGACCAAAGAGACAGCAATGGAGCTAAGGTGAACGAGTGGTGGTAGTGACCACTACCTAATCAACACACAATGACAATCTCTGAGCATAGTCCTGATCCCCATACTGACAGCGGAGTCCGAGCACTATGTCTGACGCCTGGTGAAGCTGCTCTGTTCAGCTATTGAGATCGGCCTTGGTTCATCCCCTGACCGTCACCTACCCAGCCGGACTTTGGCCAAAGTTTTTCTCCCCATCTCCCTGTCTTGCCCACCCCCATCGTATTTCTGTGACTCTGCTTTTTCCTGGTCTCCTATCTTTCTGTTCCTATTCAGCATTCTTTCGTTCCTTGTCTACTTCCTTACTCCTATCCCCTCTCACCTGAATCTTTCCCCTTTTCCGCTTCACCGCCTTGCCCCCGTGTCCTTTTCTGCCCTTTGACTAAGCACTCCTTCTCCCCTTTTTTGGGGAAAGATCCAAGATATATACACTGCAGTCTCAGAATACCCGCTGAGAGAGTCCACAGCACCAAGGAAGCCAGTCACAATTGAGGTATTGCCAAAGCACTCCCTCTCCCCTTTTTGGGGAAGGATCCAGTAAAGTAGGCCTTGGAGTCTCAGAGACCCCTCTGAGAGAGTCCACTGCGCTTAGGGAACCTCTTGCAACAGAGATGGGGAAATAATACAACTCCCCCTGGGATCACAGCTTCTGGACTTTGGGCGCAGCTTTGACTCACCTACCGGTTTGTGTCCCTGTCACCCTCCGCTTCCTCTTGCCAAGCCGTGTCTCTAACCCTCCCCTCCTCTTTTCCTCCTCCACTCTCTGTCTACTTCCCCTACTCGTACCTCCCCCCCCCACTCCCCGGAATATCTCCCCTTGCCAGCTTTTTCCCCTACCTATATGTTCCTTTTCTTTGTCTCAACCTTACTTGTAACTAAAATTGCCATGCTCTAATAACTGTGTAACCTTTGTAACGCTGTAACCTGCAATTTAATGTCTGATACCCATGTAGAGCGCTCTGATACCTCTGGGTCTAGCCAGCGCTATATAAAACCTTTAAAATAAATAAATAAAAATAAAAGAACAATTCCCTTCACCTCTTTAGGGAAGCTCTTAAAGATGCATTTTGAGGATGGAAATGGGAAAAAGAAATAAGAAATTCCTCTTAAAGCTCTTTTTCTTGCACATTTCTTTATATTAAACCCAATGTTGAATTAAGCCCTTCTTTGATTATTTACTGAGCCCTGGTGCCAGATAACTGTACCTTAAGTTCCACCATAGATCTCTTCCCTTATAGTTTTTTTGCTCAAATTGGAACTCTTGTCTGGATATGTCCAAGGTAAGCCCGGTATGCCTGCAAGCGGAAGAAACAGTATCTCACTTTATTTTCTTCTGTCCTGGCTATGTTCTCCCAGGGAACGCTGGATCCTTCCAATTTGTAAGCTGGTTGGATGTAGACAGCATTTACTGATGCTTAAGATTTGAGTATACTAGGGAGTGGGTTGTCTGTGCCATCGCTAGATTTCTCCATTTGAGCTGGTGTATTGGAGCAAAGGCAATGGCATATCTATTAACCCCTCCTATTGTTTTGCACTTTTGCCTCTGTGCAGCGAGAGGTGGAAAAGGATACAGGTGTGAATTTTTACTGTCAGAACTATTACAAAATATGGAAGAGGCCAGTAAGATGCTGTCTGAGATGGTAACAGGTAAAAGGCCTGCCTTTTTTGATAGTCACTTTTTGCCACCACAGGCAGTTTTCTACAGCTCAGGGAAATGACCGTATACACTATCCTAAGAAAAAGAGGTGCACTTGGTGTAAAATCTCTGCCACAGAGACCGACTCTGGGAATCACTCCATATCATGAAAAGGCCTCTGTGGACGTGCATGATCACTGTGTGTGCTCAGGGGTGGAAAAGATTTAGACTGGTGTTGAAAAACAAACTTAGAAATGTGTTAATCTTTACATTTCATGGGAATCCGGCACTGTTAAACATTCAAGAGGGACCATATTGTCAGGTAAGTGTATTGGCATATTCAAATATTTGGATTCGCTCATGTTATTTTTGATTACATGCAGTCATAAATACAATGTGTCAATGCTCCTGGTACATGAATATGAAAACAGTTAAGGGCATACATTTGTTGAACATTTAGTATAGGGCATGACCCCAGGAGTTGTTCACCGCTGATCCGGTCATAAAGCAAACGTTTCTTGGGATCAGAGGCCTTCCATGCTCTATCAAACAAATATTGTTTACGCAGTCTTGCAAGTTTTCCTGATCCTTTGCAAGTCAGTTAAGGTGAGAATATACTGCCATTACTGTGTGATACAGGTACGTATATGTACCTGTATATAGAAGCTAATATCCTGGCCATTCTAATTGGTATTGAGTACTAACTAAATGTAACTCACAGTAATCTCCAAAGTCTTCTAAATCTGGATATGCAAATCTGTAGACTCCAGTTGCTAGTTTGTAATGTTACCTCTTTAACTAAGACTATGGATATATGTGTGGCTGGCATCATAGAGTGACCATTTCCAAAGTGGGTGTCAAGTTACTATATGAGTGCATGCAGGTCTAATGGGATCTCTCACAAAAAGTCATAGGACTTCAACATCTGTCCCACAATTCTGCTGGACTTAGAAAGTTCTTTAGTGATTGTCACAGGAATCTCACATCAATCTCACCTACAAAGTCATTATATGGAAAGTGAGACACATAATTCTAGTTCTTCCCATGCTCCCTGAAGGTATTGTGACGTGCCATGAATCATGCAATGAGTGTTGTACTGCTTCCAAGAGAATATCTAACCCCAAACTGAAAGGCACCTTCAATAGTAAGTATGGGCGAAATGTGTGAATTAGTGTTCCGTGAATTCATGCGAAATCGAAAAAGCAATCCGCAAACTCAGCGAATTCGTGCGAATTTGCGGATTTTTGGTTTTTTTGCGTGTTCGCTGGTTTTTTGTATGTTCGCGGGGTTTTTTGCGTGTTCGCGGAGCTTTTTGCATGTTCGCGGGCCGCTCGCATGGCAAAGTTACCCATGCAGTTGTGTAGGGGCACAGCACCCTCTGGTTCACCACTGCCACCTTCTGGTACATCACTGCCACCCTCTGTTTCACCACTGCCACCCTCTGGTTCACCCCTGCCACCCTCAGGTTCAGCACTGCCACTCTCTGGTTCACCCCTGCCATCTTCTGGTTCAGCACTGTCACCCTCTGGTTCACCACTGCCACCCTCTGGTTCACAACTGCCACCCTCTGGTTTCAAACTTTATTACAAATGTCACAAAAAGATGTTAATATTTCACTTCTGTTTTGGATTTTCGTCACAATTAAATATACAGAACATAATCTTCACAAAAGTTATTTTAAAAAAAGTTTAGGGTATTGCCATTATAAATTAAAATCACTTTTTTTAAGAATAAATTATTTAAAAAAATTAAAAGCCATTGTAATTTGTAATATCAATACTGCTAAGTCACGTAAATACAAAACATGTTGCATTACAAATGCTATAGGTGCCATATTTGCGAATGTTATAACTATTGGCATTGTAAATGACAAAGCTATTAATTTAGCTATTTTCAAAACCAACACATAAATTAAAAAAAATTGTCATTTACAAGACCAATAGCTCAAAATTTCCTAATGTGAGACCTATTGCATTGCAAATGCTTGTTATTATATCTGTCAGTGCTATCTGTTGAGGTTTAATTTTCGTGACAGGCGCCTCATTGTTTGCTTGTAACTATTCTCTGACCCTGCTTCAAGGGTCAGAGCAGGGTCAGAGAATAGTTGCAAGTAGGCAACGAGGCGCCAGGAAGCACTTACAGGCTTACAGTAGCAGTTGCCCAAGTTGAATTTAATTTCTTTGTAACCCTTTTGTAAAAGGTTACAAAAAATTAGCTTCAACTTTTGCACCTGCTGCTGTAACCCTGTAAGTGCTTGGCTGTAAATTCGTCCCCGCTGATTCGCGGATTTTACCGCGATTTCGCCGGATCGCGGATCGTGAAATCGCTGAAAATCCGCATATTCCGCTAGCGGAACGAATTTTCAGCCCATGCTTATTTAATAGCTCCTGGCAATCAGGAGTCCTCAAAGGCAAACTGCTCTTTGGAAAGTGTTGCTATCAGAAAGTACTAAACAGAGAAACTGGATCTCACCCTCAGGGACCTCATTCTGGTGGACTCTAACATCTGTAGGGCAAGATGGATATCTAATGGCAAATGTATATCTTTAGTAATTTGTAATTTAAAGCATGGCATCTAATCTAACATTTGAGATGATATTCCTTAGCAGTATCTCTGTGTAACTTATTCCCTGTGTATTTGCAGGGAGGCCGATATTTCAGAAATTGAGGTACACAATTTAGCAGCCTTTCTCAATTGATAGGTAACTACCTTCCGCTGCATTCATTTTTAGTCTCAGGAGATGACAAAGTCAGCTCCTACATGACAATAAAAAGATGACGGGATGCACTCCCTTTTTCCCTGTTCATCTGTATTTTTCCAAAGTCATCACAGAGTGCGTGCATGCTCGGTTTGTGCCTTGCCCCGGTGGCACATAGACAATATCACAATGCTGTGTAGGGCAATGTTTCCCCCTACCCCAGCCACACAGCAGGTTTGTAGAATTACTTTAATATTCACAGAGAGGGCATGAAGGGGTTTTGAAAGTTTGCAGCAAAGTGGGCCGATATTTGAGAGTTTTATTTTGGGAGTTTCAACGAGGTCGAGAAGGTTGTGAATCACATTAATCGGCTATTTGGGGATGCACTTTGTGACAGAGTCAAGTTATTGTTTCAATGATGATTGGTATAACAAAAGGTTTTATTTCATTTTAATAAAACATGAGAACTGTGACTAACTGATGTAATATAAACAGTATGAATTGTTAAACATGTTTAATGCAGATCAATTAAGTAATGGATACTTTTTTAACACTTGCAGTTACCCCTAAAGAAGAGCTAGCAAAGCTCGAAATGCGTTTCCAATGTGTTCTTGATTGAGGCCTGGATGGGCACATTGTGAGCATTTGAAGCAGGGAAAGAGCATGACACCTCACATGTGAATGTAATCACAAATAAGAGGGTTAGAGTAATTGGAAAAAATTGAGGAAATGGAGTAAAAAGGATTAAGCATTTTGAATATTGAAGTAATTCTACAAACCTGCTCTGCGGCTGGGTTAGGGGGGAACCTTTCCCTACACACCATGGTGAAAGCCAGCTCCTAACCATTCTGTGTGTACCTGTAGGACACTTAACAATCATCAATGTTCTGTGGTCCCTGATGCCAGCAACATATTTTTGCTATTTGAGAAATTCCTATTGTACCTTGCACACAATTATATATATACCACGATTAATCAAAGTTCTTTGGTACTTCACCAAAAGAACACTCAAGGGCATGTGAAACAAATTTCTCAAAAAGCCTGCACTAATAATCAAATGCTTTCTTGGTGGGCACCTTCACATAGTGTGGTCTTCACAAACACACAGCCTTTCAGCAGGAGTGACAACATTCAGTGGCCACCGCCTGCCTTTTCTTCTTTGTAATGATTTCAATGCAAGCTGGTCTGGATTATTAAATTCTGCACTCACCAAGCATTCTGACAGTTGGGTAGACAAGTTGCTTAAATGTACGCAGAAGGAAGTGTTGGGAAGATAGCCTGATGGTTGTTGAGGACTACTGAATTATGATTCTAACTATCAGGTGTTCCTGACAGCTTTTTAGCCTTTGACTGGAGACTGACTAAAGATGAGCGCCTTCAGATTTGCTCAAACTGCAACCAAAACTGCAAATATCTCATTTTTGTCTTATGGCCATCACATTCTTCTGCCAACATGAGCCAATCACCCAACATTTACAACGTTAAGGTCACCGCACAAACCAATGCCAAGAGGCCAGGAGTAGCAATTGAAGATTGTAGTCCATTAATGATAAAATAGTCATCATCTTTCGGTAGATTACGTTTAATCCTGCTCTTAGCTTAAGTAACAAATAAATTATATCCTTGGGTATTTTTTAAATATACCCCAACAAGAGTAATAGTGCTGAGATTCTCAGCCATCTCAGAAATTACTCTAGCTTAATCTCAAAGAGCACTCGACGCTAGAAAAGAGACGCAATGCATGTAACCTTCAGCATGACCCGAAAACAGACACTAGTAGAACAGAGGGGAACATATTACTTTTCTTCACAAAGTCTGCAACAACAATCTGAAAATGCACAGAATCAATCAGACACAACACACCTTGGGGCATATTATCAAGACAGGCGATAAAATTATCGCTGTTTTAGCGGCAAAAAACGGCCGCTAAAACAGCGATAATGGGCTTAACAATATGTTCTATGTAATTCCAATTGAAGCCCATGTTAGATGTGAAGGACATCTAACATGGGCTTCAATTGGAATTCCATAGAGCATATTATCAAGCCCATTATGTCCGTTTTAGTGGCGTTTTCTGCCGCTAAAACGGCGATAATTTTATCGCCTGTCTTGATAATATGTCCCTTTGTTTCCTTACAAAGTAAAGTTAATGCAAATTTGAAATTAAACAATAATGTCCAATCGATGCGCACTCTTGATAAAGTTAAAACTACTTCAAGACCACTCACATTTAGAAAGAGTGACACAGGGAAGATTTCGGGATAGTTTGAGCACATGCTGCTCCAGCTCCTCTTAACTTCTCTAACTATTTTTTAAGCAGCTTAGTACTCCCAGCATGTCATTTATTTATTTTGATTTAATAAAGCGCTGCACTGCAATATGTGCCTGAATACTGTACACGTCAGCAACAAATTCGTTGCAATACTTTCATTAAAGAGAGCTATCACATATAATTGAATACAAAACAAGAAATAGATAACAGACAAAGTCATCTTAAAACAGGAAGATATCAATCATGTGTAAAAATCCACAAGTAGTAAACATGAGGGGCAAAGATTAACATAATAAGAAGGAAAAATAGCGGAGCAGAACTGAGAGAGCTGTGAAATACCAGGGAGAATCAGGAAGGGAAGAAAGAAGGCAGGCAGTTGAGGTAGAGAAAAAAAGTTCGCGGGAGGGCAGAGAAAAAGGGGAGAAGAGTGTAATTAGGCAAAGGAAGAGAAAAGGAAGAGAGTCAGTGTAGGGGTGAGAAGAAATAGGTCAAAACTAAGAAAGGTAGGAATGTGAGAGGGTCATAGTGGAAATGAAAAGAAGAAAGAGCAATAGAGCAAACCATTCCGAAATCAGCATAGAGTTGGTTAATACGATGTATGCTGAAACGAGTCAATACAAGTTTAAACAGGTGCATTTTGAACTTTTTGCAGACCTGAAGCATGTAACAGCCCAGCACCCTGGGATCAAGTGGCCTGTTACCAGCTACCGTCCCAAGAACCCAGACCAAAAACATTTAGGGACAGAGCTATCGTGGTAAGTAAGAAAAGAGTATGGAATAAGTTGCCTGACGAAATTCAGATAGTCTCCCAACTGCTCCGTTTCTGAAAGGCATTCAAACTGTAAGTATGTAAGCAGTGGACCTCTCTGGGACCTGGCAACCCCATGCCTGTTATAAATGGTATAGACCTCATATCTTTTGTTCTTTTCTCTTGATTTTTTTCCCATTACATTTTTTTGAGCATCATGACTCTTCAGCGTTCATTCGCTTACAAATATTAATTAGAAATACAATACAAATCTAAGGTCAACAAGGAGAGAGTGAGAAAGGACAGGACTGCTTCATAAAATGGATCAGTAGCCGTCCTGTGAGTTCTAAATGATTGGTTTCAAATATTAAATAGTTTAGACTACTCAGGTTGTGAGAGAAAAACAAAGGTCTGAATGTTGATGGTGCAGCCCTTAAATGAGATGCCTGCCAATCTGAAATGTATTCCGAATACTAGGGGAGATAAAAAGGATCCTTTAGAATTAGCAATAAATAATCCAATTTTCTAGGTCCAGAAATCAGTCTGGCAGTAGAATGTTAATTTTCTTTATATAGGGATAACAGGAATGTGGCAATATGTTAGGATGACCTTGACATAGTCAATCCAGATTAGTATATGGTCTGCCCTAAATGGCAAAAGTCTTTTAGTTGTAAAAATGATTTCCTTTTTTCAAGGAGTGAGGAGTAACTAGCTATACGGTGACATGGAAAGATAAACATAAACAAAATTAACCCACATGCATGGCCACATCCAGCTGTTAGACTTTATTAGTCAGAGTCAGGGCAAAACCAACAATGTACACATTGAAAGTATTAAAGAAAGGCTTCGTTGGGTTCTATTGTCCTTGATTTAATATGATGTTCAACCTTAAACGTGCTGTTTAAAACAAATTTGGTAGGATGACGGCTAATAATAAAAGTCTGCTTCATGCATATGTTCCCTATTAGGAGTTTGTGTTGCAAAAGATTGCTTTGGAAGTAATAAGATATAACATAAAAAGTTGTAGCAGTAAACCCCAAGGCCTTTGAAGCTGAACTTTAATTAATGACAGAAGTTCAAGAACTTCCAAATCTGCCTTTCATGGAAGCTCAAGCCTTTGCTTCACAGACTTTACTTAACATGACTAAAAATGCGGGATAACATGTAAAAGAAATCTTACATTTCTTCACTATCAGATGAAAATGCTCATGACCTTTCCTGTTTAGAAGCTCACAAAGCCATCCATTTGGTTCATGGACTGGTTACTTGGCCCTGTCCATCTGTTTCAGCCTTTCATAATGCCTGGCAATCATTTTCCTACATCATTGTCGGGGGGTGGCTACTTGAGTACGCCATGCTAAATGTTTCATTTTGCTTAAATTTCATGTTACAAATGGTAATATTATACAATAATGTGCTTGCCCATTGTTTGAACCTGTTTCATTGAAAGAAAGAAGGGGCATCATGACTTAATCAAAGCTTCACCCTTCAATAGCCTCATATCTGGAAAATAGAACATTCTCAGTTGAATCAGGAGAAGCAAAGTCTAATCTTTTCAGCTTGCCATGCGGAGTTCCGCAGGGATCATCGATGAGCCCCACGCTTTTTAATTTATATGTAGCCCCACTTGCGCAAATAATAAGAAGTGAGGGATTCACCCCTATATCCTACGCCGACGACACCCAAATTGTGGTGTCAATAAATAAAGAGGTACAAGACACAGCAGCAAAATTCCAATGCTGCATGACAAAAATCAGCCAATGGATGCAAATGAATTGCTTGAAATTAAACGGCGATAAGAGTGAAGTACTGATACTAGGTGGTGACACAAACATATGGTCACCTTTATGGTGGCCCACAGATATGGAAAGATGCCCAGATTCGTCGGAAAAGGTAAAAAACCTAGGAATAATGCTAGATACTAACCTCTCATTTGACGCTCAAGCAAGCAAACTAGCATCATCACTCTGGTACATCCTGAAAATGATAAGAAAAATACTACCTTATATACCGCATGACTCTCGGAAAACAGTGGTGACGGCATTGGCCTTGTCCAGATTGGATTTTGGAAATGGTCTATATGTCGGAGCAAGGAAGAAAATTCTTCTTAAATTACAACGCCTGCAGAATGCAGCAGCGAGGCTGATATTGGAAATTCCAAAGTTCGAAAGAGTAAGCCACAAACTTAAGAGTTTGCATTGGCTCCCAATTGCAAGTAGGATAGAATTTAAGTCATTATGCTTGGCATACAAAGCAATAAATGGAACGGGATCAAAATTTCTAAAAACACACCTACAACTGTATGAGCCAAATAGACTTCTGAGATCCGGACAAAGGAAACTCATAAAAGTACCCAGATACAGAAGAACAAACTGGGGAGGCAGAAGCTTCCTAGTGCAGACGGCAAAAATGTGGAACCAATTACCGCTGGAATTGAAAAACAGTCCATCCCTGAAAACCTTCAGAAAGGGAGTCAAAACATGGCTTTTTGCTAAACAGCCCTAACTACATACTTAGGAGTCAGTGGGAATCTCAGCGCCAAGACGCCTTTTGGCATTCGCGCGCTATACAAATTGAAAAATCAAATCAAATCAATTAGTCATAGCCATTCCCCCACTCGGCAATGGTAATAAAAGCCATATTACACTTTGGATATCTGCATGCATATACTATACATGGCATGCTGGGAGCTGTTATTGCATAGAAAAGTAGTGCTTTAAAAAAACAATATTTACAGGCAGGGAATTGTATTTAGTACATGAAATGTGGATTTAAATATTTTATTCAATGGGAGAATTAGTCTCGGGCCAATTATGATGTGAAATACGGATTTCATTCAATTGGAAGTCAGTTCTCAGCCTAATTAACTTCCTTACAGTTTTTTAGTCCCCACACTTAACAGTGATTTAGACAACCTCAAACTATTATTCTAATATCTGCCCTTCCCTTTGTATAATTTGCCTCTTTTTTCATGAAAAACAAACACAACTTAAACATTCAATTATAATAAAGGTCCACTGTTAGCTCTACCTTGCAAAGAGGAGTGTCAAAAAATTCTAATTCTCTATTTAAAAAAAAAATAGTCATTACATGCTAACTGCACCAAAAACCTGTTGAGTAATACGAGCAAGGTGGCCCTATGTTGCTGTGTCGGGATTCAGGTGACATTTACAAACCACTCATTATTTGGGCCTGTGATTTATTTCGTCACCAGAAACCCTTAATTTAAATATTGAATCTTATTCAAGGTTTGCCATATATACGATATGTACGATGCTTACAGTACTACATGTACCACCTGCAAATTACATTTTTTGATTTACATTTTTTTCAGCCCTTCATTCTTTCATCACATTTTATAGTGTCCAGTACTTTGCCAGACAGTAAAGTACTTTCAGTATTTTATTTCACAGAGACATTGCAATGACCAGAATACAGATAAGCTTTTGCAACATAGTACAAATGTACGTCCATTTAAGCTCAGCTACATTACAGGAAGATATAAAAGAAAACTTATTTTGGCCTGCAGGCAAAATGAAAATCACAGATGTAAAATTCTTTTCTTCTCCTGAGAATGTGTCTATTATGGGTAGTCGGAACCTATTAATTTCAACTAATGGAAGAGAAATTTGAATCCGAAATCCATTACTTTTTGCATTTTTCTCACAAACTGAAACGAGACTGGCTTTGCCCGGTCTGCTATGAGGAAATGAATTCTTAAACACCATGGGCGTGTGTTTTACCCTCCACGGCGGGGAGCAGATGCGTCGCTCATACTTTTCTGCACTTAACACAGTTCATGTTTCAGAACAAGACATGTCTAACGGTGATTGACATACTGTAGGTATGGTAACTGTCGATTGCATGCCTTTCTTCTGTCAATTTATGCACATTTTAGAAGCACTTACAGAACAATTGCCTAACTTCGGTAGAATTAATTGCTACTCGATGCTTCCTGCATTCTTTAAAAATGAAAAAAATTCTCAGAAATGATTCATTTTGCGCATTATGCATGTCCACAGAGACACGCGCCAGGCAGCACGAGGTAAAGTAGTTTGAATAGGATTCTCATGTAATTGCACTTCTCTTAAAATAATACGAAACGTAAAAAAAAAAATCTTACACTGGAGTATACTTCAGCTGCATAAAATATAGTTGCCAGAGGAAAAAATACACATGTTCGTGCACCTTGTCATGAACGTTTGGAAACATTGCTGCCTTCATGCATTTAAAGTGTTTTCATAATTAGTCAAGATACAGTGGATCTGGTTGGGTCCATCATGCGTTCTCCAATGTACTCCTGGGGCATACTTATGTAGGTTTTGCGTTGCAATTGCGCCACGGAAGCGGCCGCAAGGGTGACACAAAACCTAAGTCGGATATATCAAGACACTCAAGGCTACCTTGCGTGGCCCAGCATGGCTGGATAAATCCAGAGTAACGCAGTGCAAATCGCTATTTGGCGGCCCATTCAGATGCAGTCAGAAACGGCTCCGACCATTGGTCAGAGCGATTCTGACCGCATCGAAATCGGCTGTTCGGATTCCTTTCTGGCTGACCCATTTTGATGGGGTCAGTCGGAAAGGAATCCGCACCGGATTTCCGAATGGCTTGCGACGGGCTCGGAGAGCCTGGCTGCCATTCTGAAATTCTCCATCAATCCCTCGGGCGGCTCTTTCCGGCCGAGGGATTATGATGCAGGATTCCCACAGCCTCTCTGTGCCGGCCTTTCCGACACATAAAGGCTGTGGAAATCCCTCTTTGGGGGCCCGCAGCGGGGCCTACAAGGGTGCAAGACTGCCGGATGGTGGCCTAGGGTGCCTCCCGTTGATCCCTGTACCCAGTGGCTTAAGGTGTCTACCAAGGGGTACAGGGATGAATTGCATCTCCGCTCGGAATGCATGCTCCCATGGTAAAGAATAGGAGTGCGACCAAACTAATTCCTGGGTTGGGACTGAAGGCAGGACGTTGTTCAGTCCCTGTTCCCAAACGATGTTGGATGGACTCAGGTATGTGCGACATTGTAATCGGGCCTTTGTGTTACTCTGCCCTGGAAAGGCATTCCATGGGTGGAGTGTGGGTGTCATCATGCAACAACCAATGGATTTTGGTGCATTCCCAGATTTAGCAACACTGGTAAACCTGGGAATGCATCAAAATGCTACTCCACTCCAGGTGAGGCATAATGAGGAGAAATATCTTTATTTCTCCTCATTACTTCGTCATTCTGTGTGTGCTGCATTCTGCAGCACATATAGAAAGAGGAAAATGCCTCTGAGGATTATTTTTGGGCAGGAAGGTGCCCCTACCTGCACATTAACAATCCTGCTTACAGAGCAGGCACCAGGGTGACTGTGTTGGCGCTAGGCAGAACATTGTGCGCCAGCACTGGGAAATGGCATGAATGCACCATATATTTTCAAGTACGTCCCATTCATGCCCTTTCCCTCTCATGCAGCACACTTAGGTGACTTGTTGCACTGTGTGATATTTTCATAAATATACCCCCTGGTGTAGATGTTTCATGAACGTTTGAATGCTTAAGATTGAAGAATACTTTCCCAAAGTCTCCACAGAACAACCAGGACCTAAAGAGCCACTCCCTGATTTAAAGGGCCCATCTGGTGAATGATGTTGCAATAGGTCTTAAAGCCCAATCAGACATCATCAAACAAAGCAATATTCTAGAATGCCTACATAGTTAGAGATTTTATTGACTTAGGTTAAGAGAACTAAGGAATCTTGGTATCTTAGACTGTGATGGCAGCAGCTATATTGCTGTTTCACCATATGTGGAGGAGCCCAAGAAAAAGTGGAAACTATTTGATGGCCATGGTGCTTATCCATGCCGACAGCTTTACCTGAGGGTAAACATTTTATTGCAGCATTTATTTCTTCCCAAGAGAGGGGAGCATCTAACAATGCTTGATCTTTAGCATTAAACTTCCTAAATGGGATAGATTCCAGGTACTGCAATATGTCCCCATATTCCTGCCCCTCTTCCTCACTATAGAGCCTCTCATAATATCCCTCAAACACTTCTTGTATCCCTTGAAGATCAGTGACGAAGCCACCTTTAAGATCCTTCAGTTCGGTTATCACACCTTGTGTCAATTTTTGTTTAGTGTGGACGGCTAATAGCCGACCCACACGTTCACTGAACTCATAACATTCCTGCTTCCAGGTGAGAAATTGATCTGCTGCTTTCTTTGCCAATATATCACTAATCCTGGCTTCAGCAAGTGCCACTTTGTGTTGTACCCTCTCGATATCTACCATCCGTGGATGTCACCAGGATTAATTGTGATTTGAGTACGCCCAGCACCCTATACAGCCCCATCAACTGCCGCTGTCTTTTTTTTGCCAATTCAGGGTAAGCTAAGTGCCTCCCCCCTTACACTAGCAATGAAGGCATCCCACACTACCCTACCTTCCTATTATGCTAAATAAATTACGGGATCCATTTACTAATATGCCTCATATATTCTCTGTCGGACAAGAGTGCCCACTTAAAAGACCAATTCTGGAGAACACTCAGCCTTCTGCCCTGGAATTATGTGGGCGGGATGGGGTTTCGAGGATGGGGAGACACTGGGCCTGGTGCTGCATATATCTGTTTATTAACTTCGACTATTGGGCCCTGCATGAACACGGTAACTGTTACTATACTCTATGTTGCATACTATCCCCACTCGGGGAACAAGCTACTGTTATGTTACTGCAATTCCATAATGTCGTACTGCTATCTCTTCTGAATTCCTGACAATAAAGAATTTTCAAAAAAAAAAAAAGACCAATTCTGCATATTCTTTGCCAATCCCATTATTGTTATCTGAAAGATTAACGGGTTATGATCTGACATGACCCAGAGGAATTTTTCAATTTTGCATTCTTGGAGCAGACAGTTAGAGATAACAATAATATCCAGGCAGGTATGTAACCTATGTGGGGCAGAGCATTAAGGGAAGACAGGAACTGTTGGTTTAACCTTATGCTAGGTGTCAACTAATCCATGATCCCTTCCTGCCAGTAGAACAGAGATCTGAATACTTTGGGCTTTCAACCAGAATAGGAGTCACCACTGACTTCCAGCACTCCTCTCACTATATTGATATTGAAGTCGCCTCAGACTATTATTGGCGTAGACCACAGGACCAATTCGGTATTCAACCAATCAAAACTTTTGGGATCATCGGCGATTGAGCCATGCACAGACCAAAGCATGAATGCCCTTGTAGAGTATTGACACTCAGTGATCGCCCACCTACCAAATTTATCGATCAGGGACCACTTACAACTACATGTGTTTCTCCCATGCCATGACAGACACCCCCTGGCTCTTGCCCCTTGGGTTGTACACCCAACTAATTGGAAACACAAAGATCCCAGCAGGTGGTTCTTTGTTCCATGTGCGTATCCTGTAGGTAAAGTATATCGATACAAAATCAAAAGGGAGAGCTAGTGAGGAAGAAAGGGGGTACTTCCCTTCCCCAAATCAGTACAAGACTTAAACAATGCGGACGAACCCACTATGGGTATGCAATTAAATCTCTGTGAATAGTAAGAACCTAGACCCATTAGGTGTTCTTAAAGAACACCTAATGGGTGCAGGTTCTTATTATTCATAGTGATTAAATTGCATACACATAGTGGGTTCATCCTTATTGTTTAAGTCTGGTAAAGTATATCGGCCTGTAATATCTTTAAGTCTTGGGCCACCCTGTGCCTCTTGCCACTATCATTCAGCCCACATTTATTTAAAGATGCTATGCAGAGATTACTTATGGATAGAATTTATGGAATGTATCAATGCAGAGGGCCCTACTTCTTTTCACTCAAGAAAAGCCTCACAGGCTCTTACTGTTACAAAGCATTAATGACTCTTGATTCTTCTCCTCTCTTATGTAGAGCATACCTCTCCCACTAACCCACCTCCCTCCTACCAAAACCATGAAGTAGTCAGGCCACCCATGACCTGAATGATGGTTCCAGAGACTACCCTCGACACGCTGCCCCCAGCTTGAATAAAAATACTGAATAGGAGAGGAGGACAGAAATAGAAAAGGAGGACAAATACCCCAACAAAGAAGAAGAAATATATGGAAGCACACCTTCCTATTCTCGTGTAAAAATTCATAGCCATAATGACAACTAAAACCCTACGAGATCTCACCAAAAAACAGATACCCAATTGATTTTCAGTGTAAGCGACTGAGAAATTAAAATCAAGCTCAAATTCATGACATTATCATGATAGAAGAACCCTCCAGACTGAAAAAAACCTTCAAGTCCAGGGGGAGAGGTCATTCAGACACTCCTTAGCCTTAATCTCACAGATAAAAGTCAGAGTTCTGCCCTTAAAATTAATCTTCAGTTAGGCAGGTTTCATCAAGAATGCTTCACCCCGAGATCCAGGAATGCCTTGATAAGCTGCCTGAGCCACCATCTCCTCTCCACTTTAACGTGACAAAAAAACGTGACTAAAAAAGCATGGCCAACATAGCTGCATTTGGCACCAGGAGCCAGGCCTATAGACAGTCCAGGGATTAAGCATGGGCGGAAAATCCGTTCTGCTCGCGAATTTTGCGAATTTTCGGTAAATTCGCAATCCGCGAACGCTCGCGAATTTACCGAAAATCCGCAAATTTGCATGCAGCGGATTTTTTTATCTTGGTGATACAATTTTGCGGCGTGCGGTGTAAGTTCGCAATTACGAACATGTAGGCAGCAACAATCTCGCACTCGCGAAATTACAAAAATTGCAATTCTGCACAAGAAATCCACTAGCAAGCAGCATAGACCTTCTGAAAATGATGATTTTTATCAGAATAACTCCTCAGGTTGACATTTGCCTGCACTTTTTTGGATTTGAGGCCTTTTGTCCTTCTTTGGATCACTTTTGGATTAGAAATTAACTTTCACAAGTAAGCTTGTTTGGGGCATTACAGTTGCTGTAATGCTGTTCTGCAGAAAAACGAGTTTTGCAAAAGTGAAAGCATTCAGGAGGTTCAAAAGTTCAAACTCATCATTAGTACCCATTCCCTGTCGTGCTTCCTGACTGGGGCCCCTCCAGAGTTCAGTTGCTAGTTGCAACAATTGTATGACCCTGCTCTGACCCTCACAGCAGGCTCATAGAATAGCTACAAGTAGGCCATAAAAGGTCCTGGAAAAAAAAATTGCACTGCAACAGAAAGCAAATTACAGATAAGGAAGCAGGTGCCACACTGGAATTTTAAAACAGTGACACATTAATAAATCAACCCCAAATTAATTCATGTCAGTTGAAGCAGGGCTGGTGTGCTTGCTTTTTCCCCCCATAATCTACAGTGATGATGAACCAGAGGATGGCATTGATGTACCAGAGGGTGGCATGGGTGAAACAGAGGGTGGCAGGGGTGAAACAGAGGATGATGGGAACCTGTGATGATGAACCAGACGTAGAAACAACATAATCGCGACCGTTGCGAGCCGACATGTAAGTTCGCAATTGCGAACTGGTACAAAACCCTCGCGAACTGGCAGAAATCCTTGCGAACACAAAAAAAAATCTGCAAATTCGCGAGAATTCGCGGATTTTGCGGATTGCGAGTTCGCAAATTCGCAAAATTCACGAACGCCAGATTCACAAAATTCGCTCATGCTTACCAGGGATGGCCCCTAGAGAAACTGTACTCCTAGGTGCTGGTTCCTATTACATGGCAACTGCCAGGTCTGCAGCCGGCTGAGTAGCACCAGATGCTTCAACAAATAAATCTGCAATTAATGACTGGCCTGTGCCGTTGGGTCTTGCTGCCCCAATCGCTGATCCCCCTGATTGAGGGCCTTTTTTCAATATGATGGTTTGTGCCTCAACATCTGGGTCTTTATGGGCACCACTCTCCCTTTCTCCTATGCTCCAATGCTGCTCCGATCTGTTTTCAGGTGAGCTTGACCACCTGTATGCTGTGCAGGCGCTTCAGCATCTATCCATTCCTGGACCACCCTAGACCCTTTAGGTGGCATGCTCCCCTCAATAAGCTGCCACACCAGAATGCAGCCGAAAGCTCCGACTGCCCAATGTATGATCTGAGAGACAATACTGGCTGGCACCAGCAGGACTCATACCTCCAACGTCCAAGTGCTCTGCTGTGTCGCTTGAAATCTCCAACAAGGGTAACTCTGCATGCCTTTCACCCTAATCACCTTCTCCCTTTGCCTTCTCTGTTATAATGAGGAAACAGCTAGGGGTGGGAGAGAGTGACTCGCAAAGTGTGTTACATGGTCGCCATCTTGCTTCATCCTCTACATTTGCTTTGAAAAGTTATTTGTAGTAAGATTTAAGAACATATAGTTTGTCCATCATATGTGAGTGTATATAACCCTGCTCATTCACAATATACGTAATAATATTTTGAACATTACTGTCACCCTGTGATAATACCTACATCTTCCTGAGATGATCACTACCTTAATTGTTTTTCAACAGAGAACTATTCCTTATTTATTCCATACCCTTTTAACTTGAATCTCCCGCACCTGCATCTAGAATTTTCACAGAGAAAGATAGATCAGTATAAACCTACTATTTCAACATCTCATCACTGTTATGTCATACTCTTGCAACTACCTCAGTCTCCTGCATAGACTAAGATCTGTAGTGCCTGAGTTTAATTTCTGAAACTGTTTGGCCTTTAGCAAAATCCTTCGATGAGTTCCAAACAAGAAACTATTTTTTGTCTTTTGTGTAAGTTCACAGTAATGTTCTCACAAATTATGCAAGTGATATATATAGGAAACACCCAGTGTGAGCCCCATCAAAACATTTACCACCCACTGATGGGGAAAAATTATGGAGATGGGTTGAGAAACAGACCTGTCACACTGTGGCTCAGACCATTTGGGAGCCATTTTTAAAATTTCTTTAATAAGTTTCCAATTAAGTAAGTCAGCTTCATGTTTGCCTTGAAGCAACACAATGAAGTTGCATAATGGTCACATGTAAAACATGTATATGGGCCTACTTGGCTGCATGTGTAAAAAGAGGTAACATGGGCTCATGAGTCCTGTTCTAAGAGAAGATAAGCTAGTTTGAATGTTGGGAAAACTTTACTAGGGTGAACAGTCTAGCTTTACAACTTTGTCACGGAAGCTACTTAAATAATCACTCTTTAAGCCTTTTACTAATGAAAATAGAAATATTTGGTGAACATAGATTTGTATCACAAATGTCACAAGAACGTTGCCTTTATATGTTTATAACTTATGGTCTTTCCCAAACAGTTTTTAAGAATATTTTTCCCACTGTAGCTGCGGATTTGGGATTCATACAGTGCATTTTAATGTCATTCCTTTGCACATCCCTCCCTTCCAGAAAGTTAGGAGGAGGTTTTAATGGCCCACATAATTATGACTCACCTGCTTTTAGCCCTTTTGCTGCCTGTGATTCTGGGCGCACCACAAGTACCAGGACTCTTCGTGGCTGGAGCCGCATGCATCATTCCCAAACTCCAGGAGGCGTCTTAGAACCAGGCACGCGCTCCTCCAGCCAAGGGGGGGCCAGTTTGCACCCGTCCGAGATCGGAGGAGGCCGGGCTGGGCCAACCCCTTAACATCTGGACTCTGGACTATATGTACACCATTTGAACAAGGTACTTTACAACTTACTTTAATTTTTATTACTATCAGGAGGTGCCAAAATTAGTAAGCGTAAGACGGCCAATGTCCAGCGGGCCCTGGGAGTTGTGGGGACACTTGACGCTTTTCTTCTGAGGGCGCAATCAGCCCTCCTTCACGAGATTTAGTTAACAGAGCGTTGGCTCTCTCTAGAACCTCAGACAACTCATAAATCATCCGCACTCGGTGGGCGCACTTCACAAAATAGTTCACACAACCCTACCCATCAAGCAATACAATTACATTTGGGGTCAGATCTTGAAATTTCTACACCCCCCCAAGTCAGCAAACATGACAAATATAACCACTAGGGGGCCAGAAGGCTAAAACAAGACAGGACAATAATAGTTAGCCGCCACCCAAAAAAAGAAAGGGCAGGGGGCATCAGCAGCAAAAACAAAAATCTCCAAAGGTAATGAGATGCAAAACTATAATTGGTGATAGAATCTGTAAACAGGGGGTCTGTATAACTTAAAAAACAAATGAAACTGCCAGACTACCCCCAGGGTCACACGAGGAGGACTTTTGGAAGAGGTTTGAGACTATGGTATTGGTTCTAACTGATCCACTGTCACATAAATTATCGCAAATAAGGACAGAATCACAAAATTGGAGGGGCTGGTTACACATATTTGCCCACATCCTGGTACAGAACCTAATCCTCTGGTAAATGGGGGGCTGGGAATTGGGGTACGCCCACCTGTAACTAACCCTGAGAGTGGACAAGTACCCTATGCAATTATTCACAGCAGCACTGCCGAAGCGTCAGCCCTAGCTCGACCGCCCCAACAATCTGTAGCATTTTCATCCTTAGAATATACAGGGCACTTACATAGCACAGTGGGACCCGGAACTGCATGCACACAGGTTGCTAGCACCTATAATAGGGCCTCAACACATATATGGATACCTAAGCTAGGAGAACCAGGGAGAGATACGAACACTCAGTACTCTCAAAGGTCTAACCCAAGACACATTATAAACCCCAACCAGACCCTGCATCTTCCACCAGAAGTAACACCCTACATGATTGTGTTGGCAAATGTTCCCCTTGCCTCTCCATGCCCCTGAACACTGGACAACATTGAGGAATAAGTCATTACACCTACTGAGTGCCATAACTGGTCAAATCAATATTCTCTTCGCAGAGTTCAAAATGGCAAGAAGAATAGGTGGGTCGGTAAACCAAATAAGCTTCTAGCAGCTGATTGTGTGGTTTTAACTTTCAGGTCCCCAAACTTGATACAGACCTTCCTTGACAGGGCGGACAACCAGTCCACTATGGCCTAGGAAATTAATATCTTACCGCTAGGGTATTTTTACCAGCCACCAAAGGTTTTTGGAAGAAGGAGAACCATCTAGTTAACCTGCAGTATAGATATAGGGTCCGTGTTAGTAATTGGTTTGATACATTTAACACCTTACAAGACATAGACTAACTATTTCATTCTAGTGACACTTACTCTATTCACAAATTTGACCCCTGCGACTATAGTACTGATAAACTACCCTATTCACAAATATGACCCCAGCGACTATAGTACTGATAAACTACCCAAAAATAAAACCACTCTTGACTATACACCAAAAGAAATAAATAACTACCCCTTATCATAGGCTTTTACTGAGCGGAGAGAAAACTTATTGGGTACCAGCAATCAGAACGTGTCCCCTAAACCCATAAGATCCACAAGTTCAAAGCAGAGACCAGTTAACAACTGTGAAACATCTCATAATAATTTTGCCTTATTAAAGCCTTCAGGTAATGTCGATATCTTCTCCTGTAACCTTGTTTTCTGTAACATCTCAGGTTTATGTTCTAAACTTACCAGCACTACATAGTGTAATTTTATATTAAATTTTGATATATTGTGTTTTCAGGAAACCTGGGTAAAGGACATAATGCATATTAACGGTTATAAAACCTTTCACACCCCAGCTGTTGAGGTGGTTCGTGGAAGGGTAAGGGAGGGTTTTGCACTTACATCTCCAATAGGTTGACTGTAACAGAAATAGAGATGTATGCAGGAGATTTATTACCAACTGATAAAAATCCACGTGGATAGGAAGCGCTGTATTGCATTAACAAACTTCTACAATATTATTCCCTCAGACCAAATTGGGGCAATTGTGAATAGACTGGGTAATGATATGAAATCTTTGTACAATGACAATGCCAAGGAGATGTATTCTTAATTTCTGGGAGGGGATTTTAATTGCGCCTTATGCTCAAGTGAGGATGGTAAATTGTGTGGATTCATAAATGAGGACGGGACTAGCAATACCCATTTTCAACACGTAAAATTGGGGGACTTGTTTAATGAAGTGCTGTTTGGCCGTGACCTGGGATTTTCAAAAAAGTGTGCTAAGGCCAGTCCGATGAGCTAGACTTATAATGGTAAGGGTTTCCTTACCACTATAGACTACATATTGGTGTCAAATAATCATGCAAGTAGACTTCAATCTTTTTACCACACATGACAACTCATTGAGTGACCACTTTCCACTGAGCATTTATGTCCTATTGCCAAAAGACCATCTGGAAAACGGGATGAAACTGTTCAGGTCTTACAAAATCTAAAATTAGCAGGATAAACGGTTACTCTCTGCGCTGGTCAATGGTGGACTCCTTAGGCATCACCAAACAAGTGCTAACTAAATGCAAACCAGCTTTTGAAGTATGTCTGATCGAAATAGCTTCACCTGATAGTGTTTTATCCTAATTTCAAGAAATCTCAGGAGCCATAAAGAAGGCCCTGTTCGTACAGGATCGCAATAAAAGGATATGACAGGGGTGGTTTGATTCAAAGTGTACACGAGCCTATGCCAACCTAAAGCATGAAATACACAAGACCACAAGAAACCCAAGCATTGTCAGACAGGCTAAAGGGACTTATAGGCAATAACTTAAAGAACGAAAAGCATCCCTGAGAAATGAAGCGTGGGTATCCCTGCACAAGGCCTCATTATCAAAAGATAGTTCAGCTTTCTAGAAAGCTGTGAAAGCACCATTGTTAACTTCTGGTGGCGGCTGACAATAGAAATAGCCATACCAGAAGAACAGTGGATCGAGCATTTCTCCACGGTGTATAATGGCGAGGGGAGAGCTGAAGCGCCAGATATTCAACAACATGGGGATGTTGCTCTGGCACCCTTGATCCATCATACCGATCTCCAGTTCACAGTGGATGAAGTAAATCGTGCTTTCTCAGAAAGTATGGGGGGTAAGGCCCTGGGGCCGGATGGGGTACCTGTAGTCCCATATAAGTCAAATGGGACTCTATGGGGACCGCTTATAATGCAAGTAACAACTGCAAGCTGTTCTTCCCCTTTTTTGACCACTTGGGCGAAATCGGTCATAGTCCCAATTTGTAAACAAGCATTTGCAATGCAATAGGTCTCGCATTATTAACGTTTGAGCTATTGGCATTGCTAATAATAATGCAACACCAACAACTCAAACATTCAGTAATACAAGACCTATTGCATTGCAAATGCTTTTTTTTTTAACCTTCATACTAACAGAGTAAGGACCTTCAGAGGGTTTGTGCACATGCTGCAGTGCGGTGCGCTTATAGTACAGGCCTCAGGCTCTGCCACGGCTGGCTCAACCTTTCACTTCCACCGTACAAATGATTTGTGTAACTAGCCGCATCTCAGATGCGACATCTGCTACTTCAGCACTTAGAAGCCAGCTCTTGTCAGCAAGCAGTGTATATGCACAATTATTTCTTTGCAGTTTTATATAGCGTTAACTCGCCCCGAAAGTATTGAAGAGCCTTACACAGTGTTTTAAGGGGGATGAAAAACTGTGAAGGGTCTCTGGGTCGTGGCCAATGTAATTAAGGGCGTGTCTTAAACATACCCATGCAAAAAATCTGTGCTTATCATAGTGTGCCGCCCGTCGGGCAGTTGGCTGTTTCTATCTTTGCATCCAGATATATACTACAGCAAATAACATTACACCTACAACAAGCCAGGACTATTGGCTTTGCCAATGGTTATTATCTGCATAAGATAAATAAGCAGCAACTATGGGTTCGTTGCATACAGAATATTGAAAATGCTACCATTTTCAAATTATGAGACTGTGAAAGAACTACAACGAGTCTCTTAGAAGTTATCTTAAAGGCAGTGAGCAGTGACACTGCCGCAGAGTTAAGATGTATCTGTTCATGGAGTGTGAGGGTGAAAATTGACCGCCCGATAGGGACCCCTCTCGGCACCTACTTTTTAGAACTGCCGGTGCTGACCGGCAAGGCCTGCCCCACTTAAAACCCTGGCTTCACATGAGCACCAGTAACGTTACACAAGGACAAGTTTATTTTTGGGAGGCGTAGGGAGCTTAAGTGATTTGCCCAGAATCACAGAATGTTGAGCCAATGTCAGACTCAAGCCTGCTCCCACCATTGCCAAAGTCAGCAACCCTTATGCTGCATCCTTCATTAATAATGAAGGCGCTATATTTGCTTCAGGCCGAGTTACTAGCATGAGTGTATCTAAATGTGCGCCAATGTTACAGCGAGTCAGCGAGCTCTAAAGAAGCATAACTTAGAGTATTCAGATGCTTTGCCGAGTTCATGTAAAAAACACACATAGCTTGCATACTGTTGTTTCTTTCATTCAGTGCGCTAGACTTCCGTCTTACTACAACACGATTAAATAAATGCGAACCACTGAGCTCTGTTGCTCTTACAATGAATTGTTTTACTCAAAGAAAGTCGCAGAGTTGTTCCAGGGAGGCAAGATGGCGGTCGCTGAGTCGGCGGTGTGAGTTGCCGGTCCCTCCACTCCCGGTCAGAAAAGGAAGGAAAAAAAAGAGTCACCCTGTGCCAAAAAACTTATGGTTCGGATGAATGCTCCTGATGCTCTCTACTGTTGAACATTAAACTACCGAAGGAATTTTGCCACAGACCGAGTTGAGTGAGTGCGCTCTTTCTGGTGCCGGTGCTGGCGTTTCAGTATCGGCGTTTCGAGGACCCGCCTCCCGATGGTGCATCTGTTACTGCTATTCTCCGGAATGCTACGTGGACCGTTTCAGGCTTGGCGTTTCTTCTTCCTTCGGCGTAGATTTTCACGGGGCGCTACTTCAGGCAGTTGGTGTAATGTGCCTCCAAAGCCTCCAAATCCTCTGAAACCACCCGTTACTAGGAGTGTAAAAACGAAGACCCTGGTGATGCTGAGGGTGTTATGGATTCAGAAGCTGCTGGCTCCGTGCAGGACACTCAGATAGCTGGTGAGTCAGTTACAATGCAGCAGTCATTGAGCCATAAAAGAGGTGGTGAGAGTGTTAATAAAAATAATATGTTATCTCAAACTGTACCAGCTCTGTTTGAGAAGCAGTCAAGTAAAAATGCGCGGATTCAGCGTGCTGAAACTGTAATTGTAGCCTCTGAGGCAGACTCAGTAATTAATGGTAATAGCACTGTGATCACCACAATCCAGGAGGAATTCTCTCAAGAGGCTTTGATTAATCCACCTGAAACATCTGAAGTAGTGCAAACGCCTGAGCCCGAACCTGGGTCCGAAATTGCAGTAAATGGCATTATGGGAACTGTAGTCTCCGGAGTACTTTCTGGTGTAACTAATGAAAGTTTGGGTGGAAAGTCTATCACATCAGGAGCGATCTCTGTGACAGAGGTAATTAAACTCCCTGGTCAAGAAATTACTGATACATTTTTTTCAATGTCGGATCATACATCAGATGAAATCACTGATAGAGACTAGGCTGATTATCCAGGTGATACCAGCTTGGATGAGGAATCGAGGTTTAGTGGGATTTCTCCAGGGTCAGCTATCACGGTCAAGAAACACAGAGCCAGAAAATCACAGGGTGTGAGGAATAAATCCAGTGATCCTAGTGATCCTTTATTCGAGAAAGTGTGTCTTCCCAGCTCTTTAGGAGAGCATGCACAACGTGAGGAGTCCGATCAGGAAGTGACATTAACTATGATCTATCAGACGATGATTTCACATAGATCTGAGACAAAGACAGAGATTGCTCGTACTCAAGCTACCTGTCGTAAGGTACAGAACGCTGTTAGGCGTATTACGAAAATATGTACTGACATTTCTACAAGGGTCTCTGAGGCCGAGACAAGAATATCTACTCTTGAGGATGAAGTTGCTGCACAGAAATTAGAACTCTCTTCTGTTAAAGCGCAACGGGATGACATCAGTCTTAAGCTCACAGAGCTAGAAAATCAATTTCTGAGAAACAATCTGCGGGTCTTGGGGATCCCGGAAAATCTAGGGGTATCTGATATACGGAGTTTTGTCTGTGAACGGTTCTTCGAGGCATTCCCAGAACTTACATCATGGGACTGGGCTGTAGTAATCGAGCGAGCACATCGTTTCCCATTCTCAATCAATGAAGCTAGGCAAAGAGAAGGTGATCATCCAAGAGCAATATTGGTTAGATTCAACAATTTTTTGGCCATGGTAGCTGTCTTTGGTCTGGCAAGACCAGACAAGAAGCGAACTGCCAAGGGGTGTAATTTTTTTGTCAGGCCTGATTTTTGCCAGGCAACTGTATCTAAACTGTGGCATCTTAGGCAGCTGATTGCTGGATTTCAGGAAAAGGGTGCTGTAGTATATCTACAAAATCTGGCTAAACTAAAAGTTATTGTGAAGGGTCAAAAAACATTTTTTTTCTCTGAAATCGTTTCAAAAGAATACCTAACCACATTATGAAAAAAATGATGAATTCAAAAGATGATTTTTTCCCTGTATCTCTGTTTTATACGTAATTATCAGTAATACCAGTTTGGCTAGGTTAAGACGGTTCACTGTCGTAGATATCCTTTTTTTCTGACCTTAGAAAGGAGGGGGGAGGGCACTCTGTTTTCCAGGGACTGATTGTCCTTGTAGCTTCATATTTTGGGTTGGGGAGGGAGGAGGGGAAGGAGTGGGGGTGGGGAGCCGGCGAAGAGGAGGTTGTGGGGGGGTGGTGGTGGTAGGGAGGGTGTGAATCAGCAACAGTTGTTACTGAGCATGGGTTCGCTGGGGCTCGCTTTAATTTGTTTTGGAATTCAAATTTTTCGACTAGATACTGTATGAAAATGAAAAAGAAAGTCGCAATGCTGTTCTTGTGTATTTTTGATTTACAAAATGGATATGAAAGTGAAGATTTGCACGCTGAATGTCAACGGCCTTAACAATGCAAAAAAAAATGGAATTTTGGTTAAAATGATACAATTGTTGCAAATAGACATTCTTTGTTTACAGGAAACTCATGTCGCCTGCGAAAAAAAGGACTGGTTAAAAAAAACTGGGGCTAGATTTGTTAATATGTTCCAAACAACCCGGGATTAAGGGGGGTGTTGCTATTTTTATGCGGCGAGGTTTAGGTATATGTCTCAAAACTTCAGCAGATAAATGGGGGCGATGGGGATTGGTAGAACTTCAGATATCTCAAAATAAGTTTACGATCTGCACAATATACGGTCCAAATTTAGACGATTCTGAGCTGTTGAACTTTTCAAATCTAGAGCTTGCTTTATGGAGCCAACCTATTATTCTTTGCGGGGATTTAAATATTCACATTGAAGCTGGGTGTGATATTAGGCAAAGAAAGGAATATTTGGGGTATAAACCTCGGATTTATAAAGCTCTTCGTAACTTAGTGTTGGATACCGGGCTCATGGATGTTTTTGCATGCATTATGCCCTAAGGATCCTCGATACAGTTTTTTTTCTGTCCCCCATCGGAAACTTGTTCGTCTTGATTACTTTTTTGTTTCCCAATATTTCATTGATAAAATAGAGGTCGAAATTCTCCCCAAACTGTTGTCAGACCATAACCCACTGTTATTATATATTCGACTATCTTCTGTTATAGAAGGTTCTAAAATGAAATGGTCGTTTCAAAAGAACTTATTATTCGAGGATGATTATTTTCAGTATTTGACTAAAATTATCCAAGAGTTCTTTCAGACTAATAATAATACTGCTTCTGTTCCAATTGTTTGGGATACATTTAAATTTATAATCAGGGGGGAAACTCTTAATTATTCGAGTTTCCAGCAAAAAGCCAAACGAAATAAAGTTAAAAGTGATTGTGATACTGTTTTGAAGGCAGAGATAAAACTAGCAGAAAATATTAAATCCAATCGACATATTGAAGAAGTCCAATTAAATCGGTCTATCAAACGCAGCATAGTCTACCATATAGCGGACCAGGTTGCGTGTACGTTTAGACAATATAAGACAGAAAGTTACGAATTAAGTGAACAAATGGGTAAAATATTAGCCCAGAGATTACAGCAAAAGGCCGCATTCAATAAAATTTTAAAAATCTGAGATGTAAATGGGATTATCAGGACTTCTAAAGGGGAGATACTAGAAGCATTTAGTGAGTTTTATCAGTCTTTATACCATCAGCCTGACGATGTTGTGGATATTGGAATAAAGACCTCACAAAGGGGCCCATTATGATCGCGGACGGACTTGATCACTGAGTAGGAGGGGACCTCCGCATGGCCTGCGGAGTTTCCTCCTGTGCAATTAGGATGTGACCGCCACCATGGCGGTCACATCCTCTATTTTTAACATTGCGGTGGGTGCGGCTTCAAGCTGCACCCGCTGCAATGTTAAAAATGCATGCAATGCATTTGTATGCAGAAAGCGGCAGGCACCGTGCGGTGCCTGCCGATTTCTGCATACAAATGCAGGGGGGTACCATAGGTACCCCCCATGTGCACCCCCCACACCCCCTTCACCCAGGGGCCTCGCACTAATTTGAATAGGAATTTGATACGGTCTGGATCTAGTTTTGGAGTCTGACAGACCTTCTCATCAATAGTAGGTCTGGGAGATTCAGATCTCATTGTGTTTCTAGTATCTCTATCTAGAAGGTTTCTTAACCAACGTGTGACAAACTGGGAAACATGTTCCTGTGGGAGCCACTTCGAGCTATTAGGGCGAGAGATATTTAGGGGAGAGAACATCTCTTCTCCGATAGGGTTAAGAATAGTATTTTTAGAGGCGGGCTCCGGATCAGGTTGAGAATTAAAGTCATGCTGGACCTCATCTAGGTCAAAGACGAATTCGTCGGAGGGATCTCTGGAGGAGTCGCCATCATAGGAGGAGGAAGATGAGTCAAAACCAATATTCTTTTTTTGGTTGGCACTACTGCAAAGCGTGCCGCGAGGGACACCGTTCATATTTGTGCCGCCATGGACACCGATCAAGGGAGTGTCCCGAGGGACATCATGTTCAAGTGAGGCGCAGTGGCCTCCCATCCAAAGTGAGGTGCTAGGACCTCCCGTACTGTGGGAGGCGCTAGGGCCTGTAGTGCTTTCACAATGTTTTGTCTTTTTGGACCTCTTACCGTGTATAGAGGGGAGCTCTTGGGAATCACACGATCTCTTAGAGGACATGACTTCCTTCAGGGACGACATCATACAAGATTTAATCTCCTGTTGAAGGAATTTCTTAAATGAATTGCCAATAGGCGCAGGTGAGCTTGCGGTAGCGTCATCTGAATCCATGTCGGACATGGTGTATTAAAGATCCCAGAGGGTATTAAGTGATTTAAATCAAGGAAATGAAACAATGTTAATAATAAAGAATAAGTAAATAGGACAAAAATGGTGATGCATCCCAAAAAGTGAAATTGCATTCGCAAACAGCGGAATTTTGCGATTCGCACCATTTGCGAATGCAAGTTACAATGATGCATGTACCTGTATGTGTTTGAAAGTGTTCTTGGTGCAACTTTACCCTAACTTGGTAGCATTTTGTAACATTAAAGAAGGCACAAGGTTGCCTGTCAATCATTTGAGGGACTCAATTGGCCAGAGATTTGGAATCCTCAGAAGTGATTTGGAAGGAATATTGGCGCCCGGCCGTGAAGTTTCCTTCTTGAACATTTTCTGTGTAGGGGCAACAATGTCCTCCTCCTCAACCAGCTCCTGCTCCTCCTCCTTTTACTCTTCTTGTTGAGCAGTGCTGTCCACTGACATTGTTGCTTGGAGTAGAATTGGATTTTGGCTGACGCCTCGGCTTGCAGTTGGTTCAACATCATTGTCTGGCAGTGTCCCCAGTATCTAGAGAAAGGTGTCAGCATGTGAAGTACATCAAAATCAGTTTTCAGTCAAAATTCAAATACAGTACTTTAATGAATACTGTTTTGAAAATGAATAAAGTTAGCAACATCAGAGCATAAAGAAACAAATGGCATTAATGGTTAGGGGTGACCCATGTAAGGGATTATTATCTCTCTACAATGCAAACTCACTCTTTCCAGCTGAAGAGATGTAGGGTCATGCTTATAAAAGGGTTGAGTCACTTTTGCATCAAGCAATGGAGTGCAAGTGCGACACAACCCTTAAGTGCAATTTATCAAGTCACGCAAGGCCACCTTGCAGGACCCTGAGTGGCTTGATAAATCAAGAGTAATGCAATCCAAAGCAGTTAACCTACTTGCCAGGCCCAAACCTTCCTTTTTATTACACATAGGTCACCCCTAGGGTAGGCCCATGGACAGCCCCTTTTGCAGGGTGCAATGTATTTAAAAAGTACGACATGTACTTTTAGGTTTTACATGTCCTGGTAGTGAAATACTCTTAAATTTGTTTTTCACTACTACAAAGCCTATCTCTCCCATAGGATAACATTGGGACTACTGTATGACAGTTTATAAGCGTAGTCTGCAATTGGGAAAAGATTCGAAAACCAAATATGGTGTCTCTGGTCACACAATTTAAAAACACAACTTATGGTAAAGTTTAAAAAAAATGTTTTTATTTTTTTTTACGAATTTTATATAGCGCTGGCTAGACCCGGAGGTATCAGAGCACTTTACAAGTTACAAATTACATCTGTTACAAGAGAATAGTAGAGTACAGGTGAAAAAAAAAACGACAATGTTTCGGTAAATCATAGGAGGGAAGGGGAGGAAAGGAGAGACAGCAGGGAGACAAGACAAGAATAACTGTGCCCAATGTCCGGCTGGGTAGGTGATGGTCGAGGGGGTGAGCCCAGGCAAATCTCCTCTATAGCTGTCTAGTAGCATGCCCATTTTAGAAAGTTGGCATTCTCTTACTTAAACCATTTGGTACCTTCTGCCTGTCTCTGGAACACACATCTGGGGTGGGTGACAGCTGGCTTCATGCATTCCCTCTAGTCAGCCACACACAAAGGAAGGGTAGGTGTGACTTACTAGCCATGTACATGTTGATATGTCACCCCGAAGCAGGATACCTTACACCTGAAAAGGCTGGGTCTTGTCCCCTAACAAAGGGTTGCATACCCCCCTGTAGTGAGCCTGGAGCAAGGGCATGAATGGCAGGGTCGTGTGCACTTCAGAGCATCTCTTTGAAGTCTTCCTACTTCAAAGGTCAAACTGGGTAGAAGTACTGGGCCTCTGACTCCACCAACTTCGTACACTTCTGGAACTGAGGACATTGTACCAGGAAGACTGCTGTGCTTCCTGGAGGGGCTGCCACTTTCTGGACTGCGTTGCTGTGTTCGCCTCTTGCATGCTGCTTCTTGCCTGGGAGTTAGAAGGACTGTACCTGCTCTTTACATGCTAAAACCTATGTTTCTCGAGGGGCTTGTTGGCTTGCCTCCTGTTCCTGAAGTCTGAGGGATATGAAAGACTTCACTTTCATCTCAACTCAGCACCTGTACTTTATGTGATATAAGTCTTGCTCTGCCAAGTGGTGGCAATCCAGTCCAGTGCCCTTGTAAATGAGTTTAAAGTGCTGTCTCTGCAAGAACCTATGCATCAACATTGTTGCACCGATCAGAACCTGTGCATCGCCTGCTGGGAGATGGGGATCAATGGATCAACACTGTTGCAGGGATTGGAACCACATATTGCATTTGGAACTGCTCACTCACATTCGGAATCACCGCTTCAGGACCAATGCATCGCTGCCACTGCATGAAGTAAACTGGCACATCGCATTGTGAACCGCCACACTCAAGAATTGGACTTCATCCACAGAACCGATGCATCAACATAACTCCATGGAGAAATCAAGTGCAACCTCTCAACTACGAGGGGAGCATCGACACATCACACCCAACCATTCATGCTGCGACAAGGATTAAGGTACTTTGCTCAGCGGGCCATGCATGGGTCTCAGGCTCAGTTGGTCTAAACTCTTGACTTTGTCCAGGTCCAGCATGCCCATTTTAACCCCTTAAGCGCTAATTGCTTCTAATCGCTATTTTGACACTTAGTCTTAAAAATTCATATCTTGACTTCTACTTATTAGATTTTTTACATTTTGGTTTTACTTTGTTCAGAATATAATCATCTATTGTCTAAACTAGTATGAAGTCTTTTTGTGATGTTTTCACTGTGTTTCTGTGTGTGTTGAGTATTATACTGTTGCTTGTACTAAGGATTTTAAAGGAGTTATCAATTGATATTAACCTGCTTGACCAGTAATGTATTGATACTGTAATCGGTATTATTGGAAATACTTATTGAAGTTCATCTTCGCAGTCCTGAGGAAGTCGAAGGCAAACTCGCTAGATGATGAAACACGTGCCAGCTGCCTGCTGTTGGCTGTTGATCCTTGGCTTCTTGGTTATGTATCCACAGTGTTGTTGTACAAGATAACAATGGAATAAAAAGGAATTAGACTTTGGACATTGTAGATACCTATTAATTGACGTATTTACTGCTCAGGACTTTTCTTCTTTTTTGTAGATATAGATATAGCTCGCCAATAGGTAGGTATATTAGGACGTGTTTCCATAGGAAGAATGTTTTTTCATTTGCCAATGGTTTTTGCCACTTATGACGTATCCTTATTTTCAAAATAAATGAGGAGGCACCTCCTCCTGGAGCTCATTGTGCCCCGGGGACAACCTCCTCCTCGGGGGATTGATTAATGAGAAATGGGGAGGGGCTCTTGGATCTTGGACCCCCCCCGGCACCACTACCTCCCTGTGGCCATATTCTAAAAACAAATTGGAGGGGCTTCTTGGACCCACCTGGGCCTCAGGAACCACAACTTTCCTAGTTAATTTATTTCAAATCGCTCCTAGCTCCTGAGACCGCCACCTCTCCTTTTACCTCCAATAAGTTCCACACAGTGGGATTGTTGAGATGTAATCAGAGGCCACTCTTCCTTTCTCCACCACTCTGTAAATGCACCTCCTTGTACACTGCTTGTTGGGGGATGAAGTACTCTTAGATGCTGAGGGTTCTTGGGGACCCAGAAGTCGACCTGTTAACTCCAATAAGTCTGATACAGTCCTGAGAGCTGGTTGGAGGCCCTCCCCCTTTGTCCACCACTCTGCAAACATGACTACTAGTTAAGAATTCCATAGAAATTCACTTAAAAAAACAAAGGTTTCAGGTTATAGTTAGCAAATAGAATTTAAAAAACGTTGAAATTTACTGAAAAAAACAAAGGTTACAGGGATGTTATGGTTAGTCTCAAGTTCCACTCGTACAAAACCAGTGAAAGTCACCCGTAATAGTTACTGAGCTAACTATAACTCACTGCCCCACAATGAAGTGCTTATGACCTCACATATTACCTCGCTCATGACATGAGATGGTCGGTGAAATTACTCATGACATGGTAAAAATTAGGGTGCAGTGCCGCGCTGCCCACCTCCATTACAGAACACAGCCCGGGAAGGTGGTGGTCCCAAGGGTTGGGGTGGCTCGTATTGTAATTTGCCCAGGAGAGGTGGCAGTCCCCAGGACCGCAAGAGGGCTGCGCAACCCCCTACATTTATGTTACTTTTTTGCCCTGGGGAGGTGGAAGTCCCTTGGGCTGCATGGGGGGCTCACAGGCCACCCCTCATTATTAAAACAATTGCTCTGGAAATGTGGTGGTCCCCACAACACAGGGGCTGCTGCGAGGGCAAGCCTGCATCAATTATGATAAATTCTCTGGGGAGGTGGTGGACACTGGGGCTTTTGGGATTGTAGGAGAGGGCCCTGTGTGCCCCCTCCTACATATTTGCCAGGACCTGGCCCACTCAGGGGCCGATTAGAAATGAACCGTGATAGACCCCATTTAAATATCTGAAAAACCTTTATAGATCTCTGCAACTACTACACACATTTATATCAAATCAGAAAAAAGGCACTTCTGTGGACCATCGTCTACCTTCCTGCCAAATGTGGTGTAATTCCGTTCACGCTGTAGCCATGTCTAAAGGTCCTATGGGAATTAACCTGGGGGAAACGTGCTTTTAAGCACCCCCTGGTTTTTGGCCTATGCTTCAGGGATCACCCTGAAACTTTCAGAATAGCAGCTGAAGTGAGCATTTTATCAAAGTTTCATGAAGATTCGTCAAACGGCGCCAAAGTAATTGGCAAAACATACAAAGCTCTTCCTTTTGAAACTTTGAAACTAGGTCCTAACTATAACTACCTACTGGCAACAGCCATAATATATGCATATATATATATATATATATATATATATATATATATATATATATATATATATATATATATATATATTGATCAAGGATGCACCGTTATCCAAAACGCGTCTGACGAGGCTTCTAATAAATCAAGACCTGACAAACACGCAAACTGGTGTCCGTCTCAATTTCTCCAAAGCATTGCCGAGTGGTGTGCAAGGGACGATTTGGGAAAACAACGATCTGGATATATATAGTTATGTATGTCCACCAAGCTCGCCCTCCTCAACCTCGCTCATTATACCCTGTGGTCCCAGTCGGCTCATGACTTCCGGCGGGAGCTGGCATTGCTGTAGCACACAGGGATCTGCTGTAAATACAACTCCACGCATGCAGAATCAAGCGTTTCATCTCTTTTCCTGCCCAATGTCTACGGGAAAGAGATGAAAACTCTGCTTCCAGTGGGAGGGAGCACTTTGAGAGTTACCGTCCGCTGGAAGGAGAGTGTTTGCTTTTGCGTGGCGGGAGCTGTCAAAGCTCCCATCATGGAAAAGCAAACAGCTATGTCCCGGGGTGGGCATCCCGGGACATAGCAGGAGCTGGCCTTCGGCGGTGCCAGTCCCCAGGGCGGACCAGTCCACATTCCTTCTATTTGCGCGGG
This sequence comes from Lissotriton vulgaris, assembly GCF_964263255.1. Taxonomy (NCBI): domain Eukaryota; kingdom Metazoa; phylum Chordata; class Amphibia; order Caudata; family Salamandridae; genus Lissotriton; species Lissotriton vulgaris. Next base: position 443,590,413 of record NC_141697.1, on the reverse strand, counting down.
CTTCCCCAGATAGGGGGTGGTCCCTGGGCCACCTCCTTCTTATAAAAATCAAGAAAGCCCCATGGAGGGGGTGTCCATGTGGCCACTTGCAACAACACATAAATAAGGCCCATGAAGGTGGTGGTTGCTAGGGCATAAAAATGCCCTAGGAGGGGGGCTCCATGCACCCCCCTCCTTTATTTTATAAAATGTGTGCACATGTCCCAGGGACCTGGCCCACCCCATGGCTTAAGTATAAACAAGCATGTGTTTTGTGAATTTGCTGCAAATCTTTTTTTTAAATGCTTCTTTGCCCTCCTAGAGTCCATCTGGGACACCAAGACCAGGGCTTGGGGGTTAGGGTATTTCTACCTTACCCCTATTTTTTTTTTGTGGGACTTGGCAGCCAATCAGAGCTCTGCATTTCGCTGCAAAAACTCGTTATTATTCTCAAATTAGCTGCAGTCACAGATAAACAAATTTGGATTAACTTAAATGTCTCAACAACTACTGAATGGATTTACAGAGCATAACTGAAAGTGAGATCTGTGAACCAAAATCTACCTTCCTTACAAATTTGGTGTAATTCTACACAGCAGTTGGGGTAGCAGTCATGTCTAAAGCTCCTATCGGAATTAACGTGTGAAAAGCACTTTTTTTTACCCTCCCCCCTTTTTCTCGGGCCACGCTTGATGGATCATCCTGAAACTTTCCATACACAACAAGATTTAGTATTACACTTTTTTGGGAAACTTCAAGCAGATTCATCAAACAATGTCAAAGATACAGTCAAGTCAGAAAACACTTTTTGATATATATTAAGCATATATACATGACATTCTAAGGATAAATCTACTTTATTTTTCTGTGAAACTTAGCATTTATAATATCTATAACTGCAGCACTCCATAAAATAGGGAATCTGAGACATTGCATCTCCTAAAGTTCCACTTGGATTCAGAACCTGAAAAAGGCTCTTTAATTATTGCAAGAGATGTATGAACCACTGGACTCTGCTGAGAGTTCCACCACAAAGGTAGAAGATGAGAAATGAGCTATCCCCACACTAGAGTTGCCACCAATTACACACTGGACTACTATTACTATCCATCTAACAGCTGTTTTGATGCTAGTACTAAGGTCAAACAATGGTCGCACGAGACCAGATAATGAGGGATCAGCACTTTTAATACACCCAATGGGAAATAGAGTAGACTACATCATGCCCAACCTGCAAATATGGACATATACGGAGGACGTGGCTATAACTGAGGGTAAAGATAGTAAGCATAATGTCTTCTATCTGACCATGGAAGAAATGTTGACCCCCGAAACACAACCTTCCAACCCGATTGTAAATAGAGTATTGATGGTTTCAAGTGACACAAGATCAATACAATGGGCATGTGTACAGCAGCAACCTGAGCACCCAAACCGACAGACCATGCACGCAACCTGGGCTTCATCCTGGACTCCTCCCTCTCCATGACCAGGCAAGTCAACAACGTCTCCTCGGCGTGCTTCAACATCCTACGCATGCTACGAAAGATCTTCTGGTGGATCCCCACCGAGACCAGGAAGACCGTCACCCAGGCCCTCGTCACCAGCCGACTGGACTACGGCAACGCCCTCTACGCCGGTACCACCGCCAAGCTCCAGAAGAGACTCCAGCGGATCCAGAACGCCTCAGCCAGACTCATCCTCGACATCCCACGAACCAGCCACATCTCCGGACATCTGAGAGACCTTCACTGGCTCCCCGTCAACAAAAGAATCACCTTCCGCCTCCTCACCCACGCACACAAAGCCCTACACGACCAAGGCCCGAGCTACCTCAACAGCCGGATCAACTTCTACGCTCCCAAACGCCACCTCCGATCAGCCAACCACGCCCTCGCCGCCGTCCCCCGCATCCGAAGAGCGACTACAGGAGGAAGGTCCTTCTCCTACCTGGCCGGCAAGACCTGGAACTCCCTCCCTCCCGACCTGCGCCTGACCCAAGACCACCTCTCCTTCAGGAAGAAGCTGAAGACCTGGCTGTTCGAGCAGTAGCGGCACCCCCCCCCCCGCGCCTTGAGACCCTACGGGTATGTAGCGCGCTCTATAAGTGTCATTGATTGATTGATTGATTATAGAGAAGTCATGCTTGTGATTGAAGCATTGACAAGTATTGCTGATAATCACACCAGTCCACACTCGTTCAGCAATCTGTATGCAAACCTATTTACTAGCATTGGGATTATGTTTAAAGGAAAACCTATAGGCATAGGTTCCATAACTAAACACATTACATGGCTTAACAGAGAATGTAATGAAACTAAAAAGTGCTCTAATTATTGCAATTAAAATCAAGAACCAAGCCAATGTTAGAGCAGCAAGAAATACCTTCCAGCTGGTACAGCAGGTTCCTAAGGGAGAATGGGAGAGCAGCAATTGGCAATACTTAATTAAAGCAAACAACATTATATGCAACAATATTTAAAATAATCGATATACTGTACATCAAATGCGATTTTATTATCTTCTATATTCTGTTCCTGGATATTTTTGTAGAGCCATATTTTCGACATGAAATTTAAGTAACACGATTTTAATTCAATATCATTCACCTCCCATGAAACTGCAGGGTAGGTATATTAGGACGTGTTTCCATAGGAAGAATGTTTTTTCATTTGCCAATGGTTTTTGCCACTTATGACGTATCCTTATTTTCAAAATAAATGAGGAGGCACCTCCTCCTGGAGCTCATTGTGCCCCGGGGACAACCTCCTCCTCGGGGGATTGATTAATAAGAAATGGGGAGGGGCTCTTGGATCTTGGACCCCCCCCCGGCACCACTACCTCCCTGTGGCCATATTCTAAAAACAAATTGGAGGGGCTTCTTGGACCCACCTGGGCCTCAGGAACCACAACTTTCCTAGTTAATTTATTTCAAATCGCTCCTAGCTCCTGAGACCGCCACCTCTCCTTTTACCTCCAATAAGTTCCACACAGTGGGATTGTTGAGATGTAATCAGAGGCCACTCTTCCTTTCTCCACCACTCTGTAAATGCACCTCCTTGTACACTGCTTGTTGGGGGATGAAGTACTCTTAGATGCTGAGGGTTCTTGGGGACCCAGAAGTCGACCTGTTAACTCCAATAAGTCTGATACAGTCCTGAGAGCTGGTTGGAGGCCCTCCCCCTTTGTCCACCACTCTGCAAACATGACTACTAGTTAAGAATTCCATAGAAATTCACTTAAAAAAACAAAGGTTTCAGGTTATAGTTAGCAAATAGAATTTAAAAAACGTTGAAATTTACTGAAAAAAACAAAGGTTACAGGGATGTTATGGTTAGTCTCAAGTTCCACTCGTACAAAACCAGTGAAAGTCACCCGTAATAGTTACTGAGCTAACTATAACTCACTGCCCCACAATGAAGTGCTTATGACCTCACATATTACCTCGCTCATGACATGAGATGGTCGGTGAAATTACTCATGACATGGTAAAAATTAGGGTGCAGTGCCGCGCTGCCCACCTCCATTACAGAACACAGCCCGGGAAGGTGGTGGTCCCAAGGGTTGGGGTGGCTCGTATTGTAATTTGCCCAGGAGAGGTGGCAGTCCCCAGGACCGCAAGAGGGCTGCGCAACCCCCTACATTTATGTTACTTTTTTGCCCTGGGGAGGTGGAAGTCCCTTGGGCTGCATGGGGGGCTCACAGGCCACCCCTCATTATTAAAACAATTGCTCTGGAAATGTGGTGGTCCCCACAACACAGGGGCTGCTGCGAGGGCAAGCCTGCATCAATTATGATAAATTCTCTGGGGAGGTGGTGGACACTGGGGCTTTTGGGATTGTAGGAGAGGGCCCTGTGTGCCCCCTCCTACATATTTGCCAGGACCTGGCCCACTCAGGGGCCGATTAGAAATGAACCGTGATAGACCCCATTTAAATATCTGAAAAACCTTTATAGATCTCTGCAACTACTACACACATTTATATCAAATCAGAAAAAAGGCACTTCTGTGGACCATCGTCTACCTTCCTGCCAAATGTGGTGTAATTCCGTTCACGCTGTAGCCATGTCTAAAGGTCCTATGGGAATTAACCTGGGGGAAACGTGCTTTTAAGCACCCCCTGGTTTTTGGCCTATGCTTCAGGGATCACCCTGAAACTTTCAGAATAGCAGCTGAAGTGAGCATTTTATCAAAGTTTCATGAAGATTCGTCAAACGGCGCCAAAGTAATTGGCAAAACATACAAAGCTCTTCCTTTTGAAACTTTGAAACTAGGTCCTAACTATAACTACCTACTGGCAACAGCCATAATATATGCATATATATATATATATATATATATATATATATATATATATATATATATATATATATATATATTCACTGAAAAAACCGTAGGTTATAGACCATATATAGTTAGGAATTAGCATTTACAAAACCTTGAAAATTCACTGAAAAAACCATAGGTTATAGACCATATATAGTTAGGAATTCGCATTTACAAAACCTTATTTTACTCACACAAAACCATTGAAATTCCATATATAGTTAGTTGCACTAACTATATATCGCGCACCCGCAATCCACTGCTGATGATGTCACATATTACATCATTCATGACATGGTCAGTGACATCACTGATGACATCACTGATGACATCTCAAATGACATCACTGATGACATCACTGATGACATCACTGATGACATCACTGATGACATCTCATTTGACATTACTGATCACATCACTGATGATATCATTCATGTGATAATACGATGAACCTCTTCAGACTCTAATATAACCTTAGATACAATCAGTGTAAACAGACACTCACAGACTGTCACTCATCCATGGAGTTACTCACACACCTAGTCAGTCAATCAAAGAATCAATCACACCTCCATTTCCTCAACTATACAGTTATACAAACTTTACTTATTCAAACATATACTAACACATATTAACTCTCTTATACAATCCCTGATACAAGTTCACAATGATCCATACAGCCACTCACACATTCACTGGCTCTTATGCACAGTTATTTATATATGTCAACTCTCACATGTACTGTGTTTTACATATGTACTTACTTTGACATGTAGCACTGAGATATCCATTCACTCACCAATACACTCATGCACACAGTCAACCGCCCATACAGCTGTTTCCACATGCACTTTTGAAACCATACATCTAGTGAATCAACTGCTCACACATCTATGCACAGAGTCATACACCTCCCAGCCACCCACACACACACTCAGTATCCCATACAAATACTTGGGCAACCAATCAATAACCCATATAGTTACTCATATAGCTACTTATCAACACATGCAACAGTTTACAGAACAACAGACATAATGATGCACAAATTAAGACAGTTTAGTCACTAACCCATGCACTCAGTGAGACACATTTAATCACTCACTCATACAGTCAGTCATGCACCTACTAAATCCTTCATCCAGACACTTATACATCCACTCATTCTTCAATATGTAAGACATATTTTAACTTTACAGAAACATACAGTCACTGGATGTTGTCATCAGTGATGTCATCAGTGATGTCATTTGAGATGTCATCAGTGATGTCATCAGTGATGTCACTGACCATGTCATGAATGATGTAATATGTGACATCATCAGCAGTGGATTGCGGGTGCGCGATATATAGTTAGTGCAACTAACTATATATGGAATTTCAATGGTTTTGTGTGAGTAAAATAAGGTTTTGTAAATGCGAATTCCTAACTATATATGGTCTATAACCTATGGTTTTTTCAGTGAATTTTCAAGGTTTTGTAAATGCTAATTCCTAACTATATATGGTCTATAACCTACGGTTTTTTCAGTGAATTTTCAAGGTTTTGTAAATGCTAATTCCTAACTATATATGGTCTATAGCCTATGGTTTTTTCAGTGAATATATATATATACATACATATATAAACATATATCATCTGTATATCTACATATAAATACAAACATAAATGCATGCATACATATACTTATATGCATTTTAGGGTTGTTAGGGCGTTTTCGTGTGTATTATGTTGCTTTTTTAGGGCTTTTGGGTCAATTAAGTAGGGTTCCCGGAGCCTAGGGCTGAGGGGCCGGTTCAGTTTCGTGCGTATTGGTGTTGGCAAGGTTTTGAGGGATTTTGGCGGTTTTTGGTCGAGATTTGGCCGTTTTATGGCTTTTTTTTGTGTTTGCGGGGGGCGCGTATTCGGGTTGAAATTCGTCCCCGTTCCAGTGGATGGATTGGGCTGATTTTTGGTGAGATGTTAGGGAATCGCTGGAACTAGTGTCCAGCCAAGTTTGAAGCGGATCGGAGCAGTGGAAGTGCTTTAAAGAGCAATTTTTGTGCGGAGTAGCGAATTGTCATGTTATTCAATGGGAGTTTTTGGTGCGCATGGAGAAGGTGAATTTGGGGTGTTCCAGTTGCGCTAGAGGGACGGGGCTTGGGTGAGCTGTAGGGAGAGTGGATCGGCAGGTGTGCCGAATTTTTGGGATTTGTTGGCGGAAGGGTGTGCTTGGGCAAAGTCGATTTGGTGAAAACGGTGCGTTATTTACATGAAAGTTGAAAAAACACTAATAAAAGCAAAGCTAAAAAGCCACCTCATTACAAACAGAATGGCTTTAACTTAAATGAGGGCGAGATCTATTGCATTTTCAATGCTTGTTTACTTTGGTTCCATCAAGAAGGCATTCAGATGTGTCACACATTTGCCATAAATTCTGAATGTTAGCACTCTAGTTGCACATTAGATCACTGTAGTAAAGCTACTGCTCACCAGGGACGTCTGCTGCTGGTATTCAAAGTGCATGTTTCAGTCTGCATGTCAGAATTTTTTTAATGAAATAGAAGAGGATTTGAGAAGTCACTCAAAATGATCCCTAATTTTTCTTTCTGAAGCACTAATCATACTTTCTATGGCAAAATTAACCCCCTCATGTTGTTCCTTTTTAAATTGAGTGTTTTCAGACTTACCACTTCATTCCAATCAAGATGGCTTCTGGTGTGCCATACTTTTGTCATAAGTAAGACTGTTAGCGCTCTAGTTGTTCTTTAGAACACTCTGGGACATTCTGTCATTGGGCTATACTTGGGGTACATCTGGGTGATATTTGGGCTACATTTAGGCTCTTTTGTCTCTGGTGGCCATCTTGCGAGACTATGTCAGAATTTTTTAATGAAATTGAAGAGGGTTTGAGAAGTCACTCAAAATGTGCCCTAATTTTTCTTTCTGCAGCACTAATCATAATTCATATGGCAAAATATACCCCCTCATTTTGTTCCTTTTTAAATTAAATGTTTTAAGAGTTACCACTTTATTCCAATCAAGATGGCTTCAGGTGTGCCATACCTTTGTAATAAGTAGGACTGTTAGCGCTCTAGTTGTTCTTTAGAACACTCTGGGACATTCTGTCATTGGGCTATACTTGGGCTACATCTGGGTGATATTTGGGCTACATTTGGGCTCTTTTGTCTCTGGTGGCCATTTTGGGAGACTGCATGTCAGAATTTTTTAATGAAATAGAAGAGGATTTGAAAAGTCACTCAAAATGTGCCCTAATTTTTCTTTCTGCAGCACTAATAATACCTTCTATTGCATAATATACCCCCTCATTTTGTTCCTTTTTAAATTAAATGTCTTAAGAGTTACCACTTTATTCCCATCACGATGGCTCCAGGTGTGCTATACCTTTGTAATAAGTAGGACTGTTAGCGCTCTAGTTGTTCTTTAGAACACTCTGGGACATTCTGTCATTGGGCTATACTTGGGCTACATCTGGGTGATATTTGGGCTATATTTGGGCTCTTTTGTCTCTGGTGGCCATTTTGGGAGACTGCATGTCAGAATGTTTTAATGAAATAGAAAAGGATTTGAGAAGTCACTCAAAATGTGCCCTAATTTTTCATTCTGCAGCACTAATCATACTTTCTATGGCAAAATATACCCCCTCATGTTGTTTCTTTTTAAATTAAATGTTTTAAGAGTTACCACTTTATTCCAATCAAGATAGCTTCAGGTGTGCCATACCTTTGTAATAAGTAGGACTGTTAGCGCTCTAGTTGTTCTTTAGAACACTCTGGGACATTCTGTCATTGGGCTATACTTGGGCTACATCTGGGTGATATTTGGGCTACATTTGGGCTCTTTTGTCTCTGGTGGCCATTTTGGGAGACTGCATGTCAGAATGTTTTAATGAAATAGAAAAGGATTTGAGAAGTCACTCAAAATGTGCCCTAATTTTTCATTCTGCAGCACTAATCATACTTTATATGGCAAAATATACCCCTTCATGTTGTTTCTTTTTAAATTAAATGTTTTAAGAGTTACCACTTTATTCCAATCAAGATGGCTTCAGGTGTGCCATACCTTTGTAATAAGTAGGACTGTTAGCGCTCTAGTTGTTCTTTAGAACACTCTAGGAGGCTGCAGTAGAACACAAAGGAATCAACTGACAGTCTCTGTCCTTGTTGGATGTACATGTTTTACTGAGAATGTCAGACTTCATTTTCACATGACTGAGAAAGATAATGTGAATTTACAGAAAATATGCTTTCAGTTTAGCTTATAGATCCCCTTCCAAACCACTGTGGGAAAATCATGAGATATTAGTTTTCTTTCAAACAATATTCATGATATCACAGCAGAATGTTTTTTCACATGGTAAAATCACCTTAGAACCCACCACAATTCCTAAAAGGAGTATGGTACCATCAACAAATGATTGATAATGTAACTAAAGTCCTAAAACCCTCTATTAACTACAATGCTTTTTAATGAGGTGCTATCATGTATATTGGTCCCAAGATGGCTGCCAACACTTCTTGGATGAAGTGCTGACAGCCAATCAGATCAGATGTGTGGTTAGGCTCCGCCCAGATATATATATTTTTTTTAACCTAAATTACTCAAAATCCACAGGAGCACATATATTGAGACCTAGCAAAGGCACATCAGGCTAACAGTCCCTACAATTTTGCCAAGTTTAGTGCAAATCCATTCAGCCGTTCGAGCTAAAAGTGAGGCCAACCGCCCTATGGAAATTAACATGGGAAAAATGCGTTTTGGGACCCCCCTTTTTTCTCGGCCCCCCCTTGATGAAACCCCCCCCAAATTGTCAGGGGCTGCTCAGAAACAAAATGTTCCATTTTCCTGAAAATTTCAGCCAATTCCGTCCACAAACGCCAAAGTTATTAGACATAGAATTTTCAAAAATCCCATAGAGAAAAAATCCTAACTATATATACCTACTGGCGACCGCCAGTAGGTAATATATATATATTGATCAAGGATGCACCGTTATCCAAAACGCGTCTGACGAGGCTTCTAATAAATCAAGACCTGACAAACACGCAAACTGGTGTCCGTCTCAATTTCTCCAAAGCATTGCCGAGTGGTGTGCAAGGGACGATTTGGGAAAACAACGATCTGGATATATATAGTTATGTATGTCCACCAAGCTCGCCCTCCTCAACCTCGCTCATTATACCCTGTGGTCCCAGTCGGCTCATGACTTCCGGCGGGAGCTGGCATTGCTGTAGCACACAGGGATCTGCTGTAAATACAACTCCACGCATGCAGAATCAAGCGTTTCATCTCTTTTCCTGCCCAATGTCTACGGGAAAGAGATGAAAACTCTGCTTCCAGTGGGAGGGAGCACTTTGAGAGTTACCGTCCGCTGGAAGGAGAGTGTTTGCTTTTGCGTGGCGGGAGCTGTCAAAGCTCCCATCATGGAAAAGCAAACAGCTATGTCCCGGGGTGGGCATCCCGGGACATAGCAGGAGCTGGCCTTCGGCGGTGCCAGTCCCCAGGGCGGACCAGTCCACATTCCTTCTATTTGCGCGGGCTTCCCCAGATAGGGGGTGGTCCCTGGGCCACCTCCTTCTTATAAAAATCAAGAAAGCCCCATGGAGGGGGTGTCCATGTGGCCACTTGCAACAACACATAAATAAGGCCCATGAAGGTGGTGGTTGCTAGGGCATAAAAATGCCCTAGGAGGGGGGCTCCATGCACCCCCCTCCTTTATTTTATAAAATGTGTGCACATGTCCCAGGGACCTGGCCCACCCCATGGCTTAAGTATAAACAAGCATGTGTTTTGTGAATTTGCTGCAAATCTTTTTTTTAAATGCTTCTTTGCCCTCCTAGAGTCCATCTGGGACACCAAGACCAGGGCTTGGGGGTTAGGGTATTTCTACCTTACCCCTATTTTTTTTTGTGGGACTTGGCAGCCAATCAGAGCTCTGCATTTCGCTGCAAAAACTCGTTATTATTCTCAAATTAGCTGCAGTCACAGATAAACAAATTTGGATTAACTTAAATGTCTCAACAACTACTGAATGGATTTACAGAGCATAACTGAAAGTGAGATCTGTGAACCAAAATCTACCTTCCTTACAAATTTGGTGTAATTCTACACAGCAGTTGGGGTAGCAGTCATGTCTAAAGCTCCTATCGGAATTAACGTGTGAAAAGCACTTTTTTTTACCCTCCCCCCTTTTTCTCGGGCCACGCTTGATGGATCATCCTGAAACTTTCCATACACAACAAGATTTAGTATTACACTTTTTTGGGAAACTTCAAGCAGATTCATCAAACAATGTCAAAGATACAGTCAAGTCAGAAAACACTTTTTGATATATATTAAGCATATATACATGACATTCTAAGGATAAATCTACTTTATTTTTCTGTGAAACTTAGCATTTATAATATCTATAACTGCAGCACTCCATAAAATAGGGAATCTGAGACATTGCATCTCCTAAAGTTCCACTTGGATTCAGAACCTGAAAAAGGCTCTTTAATTATTGCAAGAGATGTATGAACCACTGGACTCTGCTGAGAGTTCCACCACAAAGGTAGAAGATGAGAAATGAGCTATCCCCACACTAGAGTTGCCACCAATTACACACTGGACTACTATTACTATCCATCTAACAGCTGTTTTGATGCTAGTACTAAGGTCAAACAATGGTCGCACGAGACCAGATAATGAGGGATCAGCACTTTTAATACACCCAATGGGAAATAGAGTAGACTACATCATGCCCAACCTGCAAATATGGACATATACGGAGGACGTGGCTATAACTGAGGGTAAAGATAGTAAGCATAATGTCTTCTATCTGACCATGGAAGAAATGTTGACCCCCGAAACACAACCTTCCAACCCGATTGTAAATAGAGTATTGATGGTTTCAAGTGACACAAGATCAATACAATGGGCATGTGTACAGCAGCAACCTGAGCACCCAAACCGACAGACCATGCACGCAACCTGGGCTTCATCCTGGACTCCTCCCTCTCCATGACCAGGCAAGTCAACAACGTCTCCTCGGCGTGCTTCAACATCCTACGCATGCTACGAAAGATCTTCTGGTGGATCCCCACCGAGACCAGGAAGACCGTCACCCAGGCCCTCGTCACCAGCCGACTGGACTACGGCAACGCCCTCTACGCCGGTACCACCGCCAAGCTCCAGAAGAGACTCCAGCGGATCCAGAACGCCTCAGCCAGACTCATCCTCGACATCCCACGAACCAGCCACATCTCCGGACATCTGAGAGACCTTCACTGGCTCCCCGTCAACAAAAGAATCACCTTCCGCCTCCTCACCCACGCACACAAAGCCCTACACGACCAAGGCCCGAGCTACCTCAACAGCCGGATCAACTTCTACGCTCCCAAACGCCACCTCCGATCAGCCAACCACGCCCTCGCCGCCGTCCCCCGCATCCGAAGAGCGACTACAGGAGGAAGGTCCTTCTCCTACCTGGCCGGCAAGACCTGGAACTCCCTCCCTCCCGACCTGCGCCTGACCCAAGACCACCTCTCCTTCAGGAAGAAGCTGAAGACCTGGCTGTTCGAGTAGTAGCGGCACCCCCCCCCCCCCCGCGCCTTGAGACCCTACGGGTATGTAGCGCGCTCTATAAGTGTCATTGATTGATTGATTGATTATAGAGAAGTCTTGCTTGTGATTGTGTGATTGAAGCATTGACAAGTATTGCTGATAATCACACCAGTCCACACTCGTTCAGCAATCTGTATGCAAACCTATTTACTAGCATTGGGATTATGTTTAAAGGAAAACCTATAGGCATAGGTTCCATAACTAAACACATTACATGGCTTAACAGAGAATGTAATGAAACTAAAAAGTGCTCTAATTATTGCAATTAAAATCAAGAACCAAGCCAATGTTAGAGCAGCAAGAAATACCTTCCAGCTGGTACAGCAGGTTCCTAAGGGAGAATGGGAGAGCAGCAATTGGCAATACTTAATTAAAGCAAACAACATTATATGCAACAATATTTAAAATAATCGATATACTGTACATCAAATGCGATTTTATTATCTTCTATATTCTGTTCCTGGATATTTTTGTAGAGCCATATTTTCGACATGAAATTTAAGTAACACGATTTTAATTCAATATCATTCACCTCCCATGAAACTGCAGGGTATTTTCAAGATTTCCTGCTAAATCCATTTGATGGTTGCTCTTCAGGAAAAAAGACAAACTCAACTGTCAGAATAAGAAGCTCACAAGCTTACATCAGCCCTGTGTGTCCACAATGAAATCAGCAGGAACTTACAAAACGCCAAAAGGAGCCATGGACTGCGGTTATTAGAATTGTTCTTAAAGCACGTTTCTATCCTCTAATGCCCAGTGGGTTTACCTAAGCCCAAACTTACTTCAAGAAAGAGAAATATCTGCTGGTGTTCAGTGAAGCAGACTAGGCCCCGAGTATAATACAGAAAGTATTTCCCATAACACCAATAAATAAAGATGGAATGTAGTCAATGATGGAAATAAATTCCGGTCGGTTTATTTAGCTGGATGATGCAGTTCAAGCTGAATTGAACATTTTAAGAGGACAGGAGCACATTTTTCTCATTCTCACAATTTATTATTGGGATGCATACACATATGTACATACCTAGTTCGCTTATTTGCCACACATAAATATAATTGATGTGTGAGAAGGAAACCTTCTAAATACGAATACAAGTGTGAGTTTCTAAGGAGTGTCACCCCCCTCCACCCCCGCCCCCCCCCCAAAATGGGATACATAAAATGGCAGAGGCATGAGAGAAGGGCAGGGCAAGGCAAGTCACCATCCACACTCAGATGCCACATAGTAAGCCAGAGGGAATGCTGGGTCAGTAAGATTTGTTCATACACCTAGTCCAATAGTACTCAAATCTCAAGCTGCAGAAAGATGCTCCTATCCGGCCTTGGAGTAAAAAGAGAGACCACAGAGTGGTACTGCAGAAAATGCACAGAAACACCCATGGACATCAATTCACCAGATGTCAGAGGTAGGGAAATCGACATCACACACTATTGGACCTTTACTTTCACTCATTCACATATGCTTACACATACAGACTCACCCACACATACCCACACTGTTTCTCACAAACACACAGTCTCATCCGTAAGCAGCCACACAGCATACACTTAAAAGAATTGTTTACTTACCTGAGTTTCCAGAGAGGGTCATATTCCACCTAATTGGCTGCCATTTTTATTTACACTAATAGTGAATAATAAATATAATTCACTGTTAGTGCAATAAAATAAACTGACAGGCAACAAAGTCAGTGGAGCCCCAACCGACATCTGAAAGTATAAGCTGCCACTTATTTTGCCATCTTAGAGGCCAGGGGTCACACAAAGCAGTGCCAGGAGAAGCAAGGTGCAAGCCAGGGGTCACAGGAGACCTCTGAATGACATCCATGAAGACCCCAATACCTACAATGTATGTATTGTATTGTAGCATTTGTGAGGCACTTTACTACTGAGGAGGCCCCAAAGCACTTCCTGGGCCGTCCTGTAAATACCTATTCTGGACAATATGTAGTTTTGCCAGCACTGTGCTTATGAGAACTGTGGCCAGTCTATTAAACAGTGAAGTGTAAGAAATGCTCACACAGCCATTTGTTGCACACTTGCCAACATGTCAATGTGAAATGCAATAATAAAACCAAACATGCATTCACACACTGACATCCAGTATGTGACAACAGGTTTTGGAAGATTTAAAATGAAATAAGAACATTACGCTAGTGTGTGAAAAAGAACTGTACATTACAAAAATAAAAATGTGATCCACACACAGATGGAAAGTGTATCCCTCACACCACTGTCATTGTGAGTTGTGCAAAAAGCACACAACTAATAGGCGGCTATATAGAAAACACACATCTAGGTATATCAGAACATGCAGTGTCAATGTGGTCTCATGCAGGACTCCTGAGAAACATTTTCTTCACAGCTGATGCCCATATTCCAAGGGACCTGTCCACACCATTGGCAGCCATAAGAATTCCACCCATACTTGATACTCATTTGACAATATCTAAGGAGCAGCCTATGTCACCATGGTCTTCTTTTCAGGAACCGGAGGCCCACAAGAAAGAGAATATATAGGAGATGTATGCTACTACATCACTGACTAGAACACTGGGAGTCTCTGCGTTGCACCTACAACACCAGGAGTTCAAACCCACTAAAGTGATAGGAGGAATGTTTGCAAATTGCCTAAACCACTAACAAGTGTTCTGGGTAGCATTCCAGCCCATCATTTTTCACCCACTGTGTCACTCTAACCAGAAACTCACATTCCTCAAATAAATTCTGACCCATCTCATTGAAATAGCATACCCCCTCTGCAAAAAAATGAACTGAAATCCAGACTATTTAGCAATGGCTGTGATTAATTCAAGCAATCCCCCCATCACTTTCCTGTTTTCCTCAGTGCAATGTCCTAAGTGTGACAGTTATGCCCAGGCATGGGCCCCTACTCACTGTGTTATAGAATGCAAGCTGAACCTTACTACTGAGTCCCAAGTAGGACAAAACCATTCTGTGAGTTGCTTGTGTTCCCGTTTGTAGGGACCTGACCTGGCAGTTTGGGCGACCGTTCCTGTGGGAGCAGGACCAATGCTGATTTGCATGTTCCTGTCTGAGCAGGATTGATGGTAAAAAAAAGGCGGACTGGATTGTAGCCCATGGACTGTGTCCGAGATTATTTCAAGCTATCCACCATTACCTTTTTGTTGCCCTCAGTGCAATGCCGTCAGTGTGACTGATGTGCCCAGGAGTGGGTCACGTGCTCATTGTGCCATAGGACTAAAGCGGTGTGGTATTGGGTTCTCCAGGCCTACATATTCCTTAAACCCGCTACACCATATAACAGACTTTGGCACGGAAACTGAAAAATGCAAAAGACAAGTTTATTAAGACCCCATGGGATGGTGGTGCATTCCTACAGCACCCTTCGGTAATGCAAGAAGTATCACACCGAACATCGGTGCGAGACATCTTTTATACAGTTTTACAGCAATAAAAGAGTAGGCGGAACACATTTGCTCAGTTTAGGTACATATATGGTCATTTTTGGAACACAGCCAACTCATGGGAGGAGTTACAACACCACTGGTCAGTTTGGAGGGACATTCCTAAGTGATGACTGTCCACTAGTACAAAGGGTTTAACTGCGCATGTGCGTGCTTGACCAACACTAAAAATAGCCTGTTGCTGGGCAAATTCAAGTGGTCAGTGGTACAAAGAAAGGTCAAAGGGTATGCTAGCCACGAGGTGACGCATTCATATAAAATGGCGGCCAGTGCGTTCAAAATGGCTCCTGAACACCATAGTCAAGTTAAGGGGAAATACGTGTAGCAAAGCTTAACGCTAACCCGATCACCGTCAAATTACGACAGACGACCCTTTTAGCGTTCAGCTGAAGCTACCTCATAGTGGACATAATCAGGGTATTCATCCTCAATATCAATGGACATAATTTTCGCTACTTCTCTATGAATCGTTTGTTCATTTTTTACAATAGCTCGTTTGGATGGGATACAAGCAGAAAAACACATGGAACATAACATAGGGCCACATTGAATGCAGAGACATAGGAAGAATAATATCCCAATTATTACACATAAAATTGTCAGCAACTTCCAACCCCAAGTACTAAGTAACGTCCAAAACCACCCCGAAAGTGTCCAGGTACCATTATCAGGATGTATCTCAGCAGTTATCTTGTGTAATTTAGATATTGCATCATATACAGAAGGTGAATTATCTGGCACGTATACACAGCAACTACTTCCGATAATGCGACATGCACCCCCACGGTCAGCTAATACTACATCTAGAACCAATGCGGTTCTGGAGCGTTACAATTCTAGTAATCTGAAGTTCCTCAGTTAAGTTCCCTAGACCAAAAACTGTCTCATTAGCAACAGCTTCTACAACACTTGTCAGTCGTCTTATTTTTCGGGTGTTTAAAGCAGCCCCAACAAATGAGAAGAGGCCTAAATTAAAATCAACATACTGTTGCAGAGAAGTGTCAGTTTGATCAATGTCATCGAGAGCTAATGCTCTCTTCACTCTATTCAATATAAAGTCATGGTACAGAATAAAGTCATTATGATACATTGGTGGGGCAATAAACACAGGGGGTAATACAAAGGATATATAGCATGTTCCTAACCATCCTATAGGGAGACGGTGATAACATTTATTTCCACAAATAAAGTACGTGTTTCGTGAGGCCACAAATGTAATGCCATTTGGAGTGTCAAAGGTGAGAGTGGTGTTACATTCACTTCTTCCTACTGGGATTGTACCTTTATTACGAACACATAAGTCAGCTTTCGTGTCAATAACAGTAATTACGTGCAGATTAGACATATTGGTATTTCGGTGATTGCTATAAATTCGTGGTGAGGATACATTGTCAGGCCTATATTCTTCCCATTCACATTTAGTTCCTTCAGCTTGTGGATAACCATCTCGGTCATTAAAGCAGACCTAGTTGAGTCGGAAAAGTAGTCCACCTTTTGTTGGCCATCGCAGAGTGAACAAAAGAGTATACCAAGCATTGCAAGAACCATTATGAGAAAATGGGAGTGGGATAAGTGGAGTGCCTCCTTTCTTTTGATGTCCAGGCAACATCCCACATACCCAACAGTTCGAAGTATTTGTCATATTATGGGTGTGATGCAGAATCTGGATAAAACTATTATTCAGATAAGTTTGTCTGTGTCGTTCTTTATGATAAGGCAGAGTAAAATGAAAATGTTCAGATGGAATTGGGGTAGTTGGCAATAAATGTTCTCTTGCCGGCACCAGGAGTTCTACTACCCAAGCTATCACAGCTATCACCACAATTGTCATAACAAAGAGTACTGCACCAAGAATTCTCTTATTTCGCATTGTAGAAGATGCCATAGTTCAAAGTTCAAAATGTCTCAAAAAGTAACTAAAAAGTAAAAATATGAGTGCTGAGCTCCGAGGTAGCCGTTGGTTTCTTCTCCGAGATTCAAGACGGGTGTTGCTACACTTGGCAGAACAGATCCCCCCCATTGATATTCCCGGCTTCCGTTTCACAAACCTGGAGCGGTAACTCAACCAGTCTCGCACAAAACAACTGCTTTTCTTAATCGTAGGTTGTATCTTTCTTTTCCCAAAACGGTGTGGTCCGGGAAGGCTCCCTCCGATTCGGTAGACGCAACAGCTGGGCTCTTCTCCTCGTCCAAAATGTCTCGATAATCAGACAGCACAGTTGGGTTCACCAGATCCGGAGAGACACGACGGCAGTGAGTGGAATGCACCCAACGCTTCCTGTTGGTAACTCGCACAGCCGTTCGAGTCGCGAGTAGCACCTGCTCGGGGCCACGCCACCTCGGCTCCAAGCTGCTTGTTCTCTCAAAGGATCGGACCATCACATGGTCGCCAGGACGAAGATTGTGAGCCTCTCCATTGGAATTGTCAGGGAGTGCTTCTTGAACCGGTTGATGAATAGAAAGTAAATCATTTGTTAATCGTGCCAAATAATTGTTCATCGTTATACAAGGCACATCCTGTAACAATCGAGGATTAGGAACTTCCCATATATTCATAGGCCTTCCAAACACCATTTCATAAGGTGTGAGGCCAGTTCGGGAATGGGGCACTGATCTGATAGATAGCAATGCCAGAGGCAGAGCATCCGGCCATTTCAAAGACGTGGATGCCACGATCTTTGCTAGCTTCAATTTCAGAGTGGCATTATATCTTTCCACGAGACCTGCTGACTGCGGATGGAATACAGCATGGAATTTCTGCTGAATTCCCAATCCCTTCATCACATATTCCACAATTTTCCCAACAAAATGAGGACCATTATCGCTCCACAAAAATTTACAAACACCGTAGCGTGGGAAGTACTCCTTGAGCAAAACCTTAGCTGTTGTCAGCGCTGTATTATCCTTCGTGGGGAAGGCCTCAATCCATTTACTGAAAGCACATACCACCACTAAAACATACTTAAAGGTTATTGCAACGCTCAAGCTGGATGTAATCCATTTGTAGCACTTCGAATGGTGCAGTAGGTGGAACAAACCCTCCTTTCGAAGTATACGTCCCTTTAGCAGGATTATGCTGCAAACATATCAGACAGGTCTGCACTACTCTTTTGGCAGTATTGGCAATCTCAGGATGCTCCCAAACTCGCGTAAGCAATCTAGTAATTGCGAGAGCTCAAACATGTGCCAATCCATGTGTCATTTGAACCATTGTCTGCAAGTAAGCTGCAGGCAGTTTCCATCTTTCCATATCTTTGCTTCTCCAACAACCCTCATCAAGTTTGTCTGTGTCGTTCTTTATGATAAGGCAGAGTAAAATGAAAATGTTCAGATGGAATTGGGGTAGTTGGCAATAAATGTTCTCTTGCCGGCACCAGGAGTTCTACTACCCAAGCTATCACAGCTATCACCACAATTGTCATAACAAAGAGTACTGCACCAAGAATTCTCTTATTTCGCATTGTAGAAGATGCCATAGTTCAAAGTTCAAAATGTCTCAAAAAGTAACTAAAAAGTAAAAATATGAGTGCTGAGCTCCGAGGTAGCCGTTGGTTTCTTCTCCGAGATTCAAGACGGGTGTTGCTACACTTGGCAGAACAGATCCCCCCCATTGATATTCCCGGCTTCCGTTTCACAAACCTGGAGCGGTAACTCAACCAGTCTCGCACAAAACAACTGCTTTTCTTAATCGTAGGTTGTATCTTTCTTTTCCCAAAACGGTGTGGTCCGGGAAGGCTCCCTCCGATTCGGTAGACGCAACAGCTGGGCTCTTCTCCTCGTCCAAAATGTCTCGATAATCAGACAGCACAGTTGGGTTCACCAGATCCGGAGAGACACGACGGCAGTGAGTGGAATGCACCCAACGCTTCCTGTTGGTAACTCGCACAGCCGTTCGAGTCGCGAGTAGCACCTGCTCGGGGCCACGCCACCTCGGCTCCAAGCTGCTTGTTCTCTCAAAGGATCGGACCATCACATGGTCGCCAGGACGAAGATTGTGAGCCTCTCCATTGGAATTGTCAGGGAGTGCTTCTTGAACCGGTTGATGAATAGAAAGTAAATCATTTGTTAATCGTGCCAAATAATTGTTCATCGTTATACAAGGCACATCCTGTAACAATCGAGGATTAGGAACTCCCCATATATTCATAGGCCTTCCAAACACCATTTCATAAGGTGTGAGGCCAGTTCGGGAATGGGGCACTGATCTGATAGATAGCAATGCCAGAGGCAGAGCATCCGGCCATTTCAAAGACGTGGATGCCACGATCTTTGCTAGCTTCAATTTCAGAGTGGCATTATATCTTTCCACGAGACCTGCTGACTGCGGATGGAATACAGCATGGAATTTCTGCTGAATTCCCAATCCCTTCATCACATATTCCACAATTTTCCCAACAAAATGAGGACCATTATCGCTCCACAAAAATTTACAAACACCGTAGCGTGGGAAGTACTCCTTGAGCAAAACCTTAGCTGTTGTCAGCGCTGTATTATCCTTCGTGGGGAAGGCCTCAATCCATTTACTGAAAGCACATACCACCACTAAAACATACTTAAAGGTTATTGCAACGCTCAAGCTGGATGTAATCCATTTGTAGCACTTCGAATGGTGCAGTAGGTGGAACAAACCCTCCTTTCGAAGTATACGTCCCTTTAGCAGGATTATGCTGCAAACATATCAGACAGGTCTGCACTACTCTTTTGGCAGTATTGGCAATCTCAGGATGCTCCCAAACTCGCGTAAGCAATCTAGTAATTGCGAGAGCTCAAACATGTGCCAATCCATGTGTCATTTGAACCATTGTCTGCAAGTAAGCTGCAGGCAGTTTCCATCTTTCCATATCTTTGCTTCTCCAACAACCCTCATCATCCAACACTCCCTCCGTTGCCCAGGTTGCGAGTTCTACTTCAGATGCTGATTTCTGAATATCTAGTATTTCTTCTCTAGCATCATGCCATCGTTCCGCCTGCGATTTCACTACATATGTTATGTTATGTTATGTTATAACAATTTATTATGCGCACAGCGACTCCAGCGAAGGAGCATCCCGGCGCAGAGACACGGAGCAACATAGCACAACAAGGAGATAATGCCTCAGAAGGAAGGCTAAAACAGGAAGGTCTTGATGGCTCTACGGAAAGACAACAGGTCCTCGAGCAGCCGGATTTCAACTGGGAGGGTGTTCCAGATTAACGCAGCTTTCCCCCTAAAGGAGCGATCCCCCATCCTGCTGAGCCTAAATCTAGGGACAACAGCAAGTGCCTGACCTTGAGATCAAAGGTTGCAGGTAGGGACGTAGAAAGAAATAGAGTTGGCCAAAATCTCAGGGCCTATGCCTCTTAGGATTTTGAAGGTCAAACACAAGACCTTAAAAAGAATACGCTTCCTAACCGGAAGCCAGTGCAGAGAGCGGAGGACATTAGGCACCGGGCAAAACCTAGGTAAGCCGACAATGGCTCTCGCCGCGGCGTTTTGCACCCGCTGCAGACGGGTTAGCTCAGCCTGGTTAGCCCCAGCCAGCAAAGAGCTTGCGTAGTCCAGACGGGAGATGATGGTTGCCTGGACTACAAGCTGTCTGGTAGGGGCATCGAAGAACGTAAGCACTGGCCTTAAACCTCTTAAGAGTCCAAAGCAACAGGCTGCAATTTTTTTGGTGTGCCCTATGAATGTGAGACCAGCGTCTAACCAGACCCCTAGATTCTTCACCTCCGACACCGGGGTCGGAGTGGGGCCCAGCTCCGAAGGCCACCACTGATCGCCCCAGAGCTCCACTCCCGTCCCGACAACCATAACCTCTGTTTTTGTGGCATTAAGCTGGAGACAGTTACCTGTCAGCCAGCTGGCCACCGCCTTCAGTCCAGACTGAAACCTGGGGGCATCCTGTTCCGCATCCCCGCTGAGAGTAACCGCCAGCTGTGTGTCGTCGGCATATGAGACCAAGGTTAGGCCCCACTGCCTTGCGACATCAGCCATCGGTCTCACGTAAAGGTTGAACAACGTGGGACTCAGCGAGGACCCCTGCGGAACCCCCATGGCCAGAGGCTGGAACCTGGACTTGAAGGGAGGGATGGCAACACAGAAGGAACGGTTGTCTAGGAAGGAGCGGAACCATTGCAGCGCCTGGCCACCGATACCGATCTCCTCGAGCCGCTGAAGGAGGATGCTGTGCGATACAGTATCGAAGGCGGCGCTGAGGTCTAACAAAATCAGCGCCGCCGTCTGACCAGCATCCAACCTCACACGGAGATGTTCCACCATCACAAGAAGGGCAGTCTCCGTGCTGTGGCCAGCACGGAAGCCATTCTGTGTGGGGTCGAGGGCATTGGACCGGGCTAGATGTTCAGACAGGGCCAGATTGACATGGGCCTCTGTCAACTTAGCTGGCCAGGGTAACAGCGAGATGGGACGATAGCTTTCCGGCTTAGACGGGTCAAGAGAGGGTTTTTTAATAATCGGAGACACCACCGCCTGCTTCCAGCTAGTGGGGACTACCCCCGTCTCTAGGGAAAGATTGACAAGGGAGCGTATAGCCAGGCGTCCCAAAAAGGTCTGGTCTCGAAAGAGGGCAGGCCTCACTGGATCGGATGGAGACCCAGATTTAACTTGCGTAGCAAGTTTGTCAAACCCTTCCAGGGTGAGAGAGGGAAATGAGAGCAGGGTGGTCTGATGAGGTGTCTCATTGGGGCTACCCAGCACATTGCCAGTACTAGGGAATGTCCGATATATATAACAAAACAAACAGTAGGGGAGGGCTAGAGGGACGTTTAAAGACCGATGCCTAAGTAATGTCCCCAAAGGACTCAATTATACACAAGGTACTTAGGGGTCTAGGAGCTGAAACCAGAAAAGTGTTTGCTGCTATAAAACCTATGTCTAGTTAGTACTATAGGAATATAAACAGTAACAGACCGAATCGCCAATAAATGAAACACCTGTAATCGTGAGTCACCCCAGTTGTTTTGGATTCCCATCAAAGTCTTACAAGATCAATATTATCATTTGGTAATCCCTGGCGGGTATTGTGTCTCCTGACCATTGAGATCACAAGCATACCCTCTCGGATGGTTCGGGGTAGCGACCACAATCACACAGGTATCACAAATGCTGTTGATTCAATGGGAAAGGTGCAGTGCAAAAAGGAATAAGTGGTGATTTAAAATAGGATAGGGAACTAACAAAAGAAATTTTAATAAGCGTTGGCCCCTTCCTGATACTCACCCAGTACTCAGCACCCTCGGCGGGCTACGTTTGACATCAACCCATAGCCTTGTCAATAGAACTTCTCTCGAGTCCCTTTGGACTCGCGGCGGGTGGGTGCAATGAGGGGCACTGACACGAGAGCGTGTCCAGGTGTATGACAGTATACTCTACGTCCAGAACACGTTTGACTTCGTGTAGTATGCATGAGAGTAGATCTACCTGATCCCTCCATAACCATAACCATGAGGTCGGTTTCTGTTCCCGTAGAGCGGGGTCTCACATATCCTGAGCCAGGTCCAGGAAGAGGTGAGGTCCACTCCCCGGAAGTACTGGGTGAGTATCACAGGTTGATAAAGTTCTTGACTCAATGCTTGGTAAATACTCAGACCAGGGTTGCTGAAAGTGTTTCACTTGTATGTTTGTCCCCCGACTACAGTAACCGAGTACCTGCTTCCGAAGAGGAGTACGCACAGAAGAAGGAACACTATATCCTTTTCTGGCTCTTTTCACTTGTGTGTTTTTTTGTATAATTTTTCACACTTTACTACACTTATACAGGCAGTAGCACCACCTAGAACAGAGACCCTGAAGAAAGCCCGAGGTCCCTCCCTCTAAGGCTGAAACATGTTGGTCTCCGCGCAGATATTTGTTATCAATGCGATAAGTTTACCAGTCTGTTCTTGTTTTTAATCAGGAAGGGGCCAACGCTTATTAAAATTTATTTTGTTAGTTCCCTATCCTATTTTAAATCACCACTTATTCCTTTTTGCACTGCACCTTTCCCATTGAATCAACAGCATTTGTGATACCTGTGTGATTGTGGTCGCTACCCCGAACCATCCGAGAGGGTATGCTTGTGATCTCAATGGTCAGGAGACACAATACCCGCCAGGGATTACCAAATGATAATATTGATCTTGTAAGACTTTGATGGGAATCCAAAACAACTGGGGTGACTGACGATTACAGGTGTTTCATTTATTGGCGATTCGGTCTGTTACTGTTTATATTCCTATAGTACTAACTAGACATAGGTTTTATAGCAGCAAACACTTTTCTGGTTTCAGCTCCTAGACCCCTAAGTACCTTGTGTATAATAATGTCCGATATATAGCCTGGACTTTTCCCAAGAAATAGGAAGCGAGGGATTCACAGTGTGTGACAGAGCTCTCAGCCGTAAAGGTAGACCGCTTAGACATAAGATCTTTAACCGCCTTAAAGATGGCCTTCGACGGGTTAGTGCTGTTCCGGAATTCCTCTGCATAAAAAGCCGCTCGAAGCGTTTCGTTACATAGCAGTTTCCCTCGCGATGCAATCTGCAAAGGCGTTTCCTTGCCCTACTTTGTCTGTCACTTTCTTATGTGCACTGCATTTAATTATCGCCACTTTCTTTGGACAAAGCAGTGCATTCAAAAGATCACGCACTAGTTCTCCGTGCATGATGTGCACTCCGTGTGAGGTCAAAAACCCTCGCTCTCTCCAGAGTGTGCCAAAATCATGTGCTACTCCAAAGGCGTACCGGCTATCAGTGTAGATGCTCACACACAAGCCAGCACTCAATTCACATGCTCTTGTTAAGGCTATCAGTTCCGCTGCTTGGGCCGATTTCTGTGGTATTCGTGCTGCTTCTACCACTGTCTTAAGTGTTGTGATCGCATATGCTGCGGAAGTTGTACCATCTGGCAACCTTAAACACGATCCATCAACCCACAGTTCCCCATCCACATCTGGAAGTGGCGTATCCTGTAAGTCGACACAACCCTTTGTTTGTTCTTCAGTCAGGAAAACACAATCATGGTGTTCTTCCTCCTGGCCCTCAGCAACTGGATACGGCAATAAAGTAGCAGGGTTCAGGGTAGCACATCTCTTTAGTGTGATGTGTGGCGCCAACAGTGTGAGCTCATATCCTGTTAAACGTGCACTCTTGAGGTACTGCGTCTTTGTTTGATTTAACAGAGAATCTACCGCATGGGGAACTAACACCAGCAATTTATATGACAAAACTATTCCCTCACTCTGCCGTATGGCCACTGCTGTTGCTGCGACTGCTCAAAAACACCCAGGTAATCCTCGTGCTACAGGGTCAAGTATTACCGAAAAATACGCGCAAGGTCTCTGTTTATCCCCGTGTGTCTGCACTAGGACTGACAATGCGCACCCATCCTTCTCGTGTACATACAAACTGAAAATCTTCGTGTAATCTGGTGTACCTAACACTGGTGCAGAGCAAAGGGCTTGTCTCAATTGTTCAAACGCGTTCTGGCATTCATCTGTCCATTCAAGGGGCCTTGGTGTAGTTTTGGACAATAACGCTAACAAAGGTTTTATAATGTGTGAAAACCCCTTTATCCACTGCCTACAAAAAGACGTTAACCCTATAAAAGCGCGCACATCTCTCTGAGTGCGGGGGACTGGTGTATCTAAAATTGCTTGAATTCAATCAGATGTTAATGCACGTCCCTCCTTAGACAAAAGATGACCGAGCTAGGTCACCTTTGGTCTACAATATTGAAGTTTTTTCCTAGATACCTTGTGATTATTCTGAGCAAGAAAGGATAGCAAAGCAAGAGTACTCTCCTCACACTGTTCTTGCGTATCTGCGGCAAGTAAAATGTCATCGACATACTGAATGAGAGCCACTCCAGACCGCAAATCAAAAGAATCGAGCTGTCTCTTTAAAGCCTGACTATAAATGCTAGGACTTTCTGTATAGCCTTGAGGAACTCGACAAAATCTATATGATTTATTATTTAATGTGAAGCCAAATAGATATCTGCTATCGGGATGGATGGGAATGGAAAAGGCATTTTTGAGGTCAATCACGGTGAACTTGGTAGCAGTGGGCGGAATCCGAGTAAGTAAGGTAGTAATATCAGACACCACCGGGTACTGGGGCACTACAATCTTATTAATTTCCCTCAAATTAATAATAAATCGATAGACTTTGTCATCAGTATCTTTCTTTAAGATCGGAAGAATAGGGCTATTACAGACATTATAGGAAACTTTTTTCACAACGCCCGCAATAATCAAATCGTGTACAATATGAGTTAGGGCAACTTCACCTTCCCTAGATATTTTATACTGCGGTACACGAGGCAAAGGCACTCCCTCCTTGACTGTTATTTGAATTGGGGGAATAAGCATCTGTCCCACATCCGTGTCTGAAGTAGCCCATAGCGTTTGTGGGAAAGAGGCCAACGCTTCAATTTCTTGCATAGTGCACAATTTCTCTACATTTGGGTAATTGTCATTCAGAATAACCCGCATTCCTTCCGGAGCGCAGCGTATTGTTGCTCGAAAGTATTTGAGCAAATCTATTCCCATAATATTGTCTGGAGTATTCGGTGACAATAAAAATGGGCATGGACCAAAGAATCTGTCAATGTAAAATGTAAGGGGTTGTGACAATGGGCTAAGAGAGGGTGTTCCATCAAACCCTATGGATGTAATCATTTCGCCAGACAGGGGAGCCCTTGGAACCAAGTTTTTGAACAGAGCACTACGAGTAGCTCCTGTATCAACCAGGAACTGATCAGTAGAACCCAAAACGCCCGCTGATACATATGGACCTCTTTGATCTACTGGTACTTCAACCGATTCCACACCCCATCCTAAGCAATCCTATGCATGTACATAATCCTGAGACTCCACATTCTCACCTTCCAATATCTGATACTGATTCCGTCGATCAAAAGTATTATCGTCAGCCCGACCCCGACCCCTCGCTTCAAACCTGCAGCGATCACTTGTTCCACACCTCGCTCCTGAATAACTATTCCGTGTCCTTCCACCTCCTCGACCACGTTGATTACGTTGTTCACGAAGCACCGGACAATCTGAGGCCCAATGTCCAAACTCCTTACAATATGCACATTGATCCTCAGCAATGTTGGTACGACCAGAAGACGTACCATACGATCTACGCCTACCTCTATCATGCCCTCTCGGCTGTGTAGCATAAACCTGAGCCAACATCACTTTCATCTTCAATTCCTTAGCTTTCTTATCAGTACTTTCTTTAGCCTCTATTTCCTGTCGTTCGTAATACTGAGCCATAGTCAATTAAGAAGCAGGGGTCGCCGTGGTCCAAGAACTTTCACTAGTCTTTAATCGTTTTGCAATCTCCGGTAGGAGATTCGCTACATACTTATCAACGAACAAATGCCTACCCGTATCATCTGTTAATAATTGCCCACTGTAATCATGAAATGCTTCTTCAAAACGTGAGAAGAAGTCAGACACCGACTCATCCGCCTTCTGTTTGCAAGAGGCTAGCATAGTCCAGTCAATCTTTTTAGGGGGGACGAGCGTTTTTAATTTGTTTAAAATAGCCGTTGGGAGATCTAAGATTAATTGACACGGCTTACATGCAGGCTCCCTGTCTAAATCAGCTTGGGCTAAGGCTTTCCAATCCGCCCCCAAGACCTCTCCACCATCGAACTTACGAATTGCCCTCCACATATCAGGGGGCAAGATCAACCCAAAGAAAAGGTCAATATCAACTAACGACATAACACACGAAGAAATGGCCCCTTCCACTCCTTCATAGAAAGCTGCCGGATTCTTACGGGGGTCAGGCAGAGCGTTTTTAAGTGCCATAACATCCGCTCTATTCCAAGGTGTATAAACCCAATTATACACAAAATAACCCTTTGCATCCCCGGACAATTTGTCGTCACTTGTACCTTGCCCTTTAGGAGGGACATACAAAGGTGCGGCTTTACGCATAGGCATAACATAACCGTAGAACTCTTATCTGCTCCAAAGATAGAACACTCTTTGGATTGCTCCGTCGATCCCGGCGCAGACGTCTCTGATGCTTTCCTCGCTTCCCGTAATCTGGACGCCTCATCCCGTAGCTGGACCAACCGTTGGAAAAAACCATCCGCATCTGCAATAACAAATAAACCTTTACGCATATTCTCACGATTAACTGATATATCCTTAGGCTCTAAATCAGTTGAATTTTTCCGAAATCGTTCTACAACTTCATCTCCAAACTTACTCAAGAAATACAACCGTTCTCGTTCAGACCACTTACTCATTTGATCATTAATTTCTGACATAGTTATTTTATTCAAGTAAAGTTTACGAGCAAAACTGCGCAGTTCCGCAGTCACACCGGCACTTAACCTCACACGACTACCTCCTTGATCGTCTCCATCCGAATCCTCATCTGGGGCCGTAGGTAAAACATACGGAGGCGGGCAACGATCTAATAACGAAAAATCATCAACTTCATTAGTAAGAACAGGATAAAGAGGACGTCGAATAGGGAATTGACCAGTCGCTTGCAAATTGCGTTCCCATGCCTTCCTTTCTTTCTTTTCCTGCAACTCTTTCTCCTCCAGCTGTAAAGCCTTATCCCGAGCAGCCTTCCGCTGCTCTTTGTCCGCCAAGGCTATTTCACGCTTCATTCGTTCACGCACCGCTTTCTCCCACATACGTACACAATCAAACATATCTTGTCTAGACCTGCGCTGTAACAAACATTGCTCCACATACTGAACCTTTCATAAATCAAACGACCCATGTAGTGGCCATTGCAATTCGGGATCAGTTTTTGTGTACTTATGCCACAAAATAATATATAGGATAGGGGGAATGCCAAATGTTATATACATTTCACGATTAGGGGTCCCCTCTGGGGGAGCCGGCTGAGATTCATTTAGTAGATAATTGGTACCTTTCCCAAGACAACACATTCCTCGGAGTGTGCTTAAAACAGGCATGTCAAAGTATCACGAAAACGAGATACGCAAAAGTAGCACTTAATATACTTTACACAAGGTGTGCCGTTCAAACAAAGACAATTTTTAGAGAAATATCTCTACATGCCCGCCTATGTGAAGTGCACTGCACATATAGTTCAAATCATAGAATCAAATGTTAGCTAAGTCAAAACATATTCAAAAGCCACAGTAAGCGTCCATAGACTATCTTACCAATCACAAGCTTACCAAATTCTCAGATATCCAGATTCCAAGTGCCAAGTTATTTAATCGAATCAGCCAAACCGGCACTGTACGACAACTCAAACGATCAGGATCTCAGTCGAGGACCGGCACCACCTGGAAGGTCAGATCAGAAGGAAAGGAAGAAAACACCGTGGGTGCCAAGACTCGGGTCACTCAGTGGCAGCGTACGCGTCCATGGCAAGTTTCCAATCCTTTGTCACGACCTCTCCTTCGGGCATCTGAGTCGCCGATGAGTCCCTTCGTGGTCGCCAATTTGTGGTATTGGGTTCTCCAGGCCTACATATTCCTTAAACCCGCTACACCATATAACAGACTTTGGCACGGAAACTGAAAAATGCAAAAGACAAGTTTATTAAGACCCCATGGGGTGGTGGTACATTCCTACAGCACCCTTCGGTAATGCAAGAAGTATCACACCGAACATCGGTGCGAGACATCTTTTATACAGTTTTACAGCAATAAAAGAGTAGGCGGAACACATTTGCTCAGTTTAGGTACAGATATGGTCATTTTTGGAACGCAGCCATTTCATGGGAGGAGTTACAACACCACTGGTCAGTTTGGAGGGACATTCCTAAGTGATGACTCTCCACTACTACAAAGGGTTTAACTGCGCATGTGCGTGCTTGACCAACACTAAAAATAGCCTGTTGCTGGGTAAATTCAAGTGGTCAGTGGTACAAAGAAAGGACAAAGGGTATGCTAGCCACGAGGCGACGCATTCATATAAAATGGCCGCCAGTGCGTTCAAAATGGTTCCTGAACACCATAGTCAAGTTAAGGGAAAATACGTGTAGCAAAGCTTAACGCTAACCCGATCACCGTCAAATTACGACAGCGGAGCCATACTGATGAAGTTGAAATAGGCTGAAACTACTTTGGAGTTGCTTGTCGTTCTGTTTGGAGGGGACATTGTCTGGTATTTTGAATAGGACTGCTCATATTGGAGCAGAACCAAGGCTGATTTGCAAAAGACTAGTTCCTGTCTGAGGTGGCACAATGGGAGTTTTTACTAGTGGCTCAGTCTAATTCGAACAGTCCACCCATCACCTTTTGTTTTCGTGCATCCTATCAGGAGTTAGCACATCAGGTGTACTATTACATACGGACTTCGACCCTTCCCTCCTTGTGGAGCCAGTGGAGCAATTTTAGGAATGGTTTAATATGGTTGTGTTTGTGAAGGCTCAAGACTCGAAAACTGTGTCACCTACTAAGATATTTCTTTGGCAGCCATGTATAAATAATGTTTCCAAAGCTAAGGTGTGCCAAGGCAAGACTTTTGTGAGCTCCACTCAGCAATCATTTTGGATTAGTGGAAGGGATTATAGGATACAGGAGATCCGTATTTACGTGGGGTGACAACAAGAGTTTGGAGACAAAGAGAATGTCGATTTCCTAAGTAGCGTAGAGTTTGGTGGGGAGCTTCGTATGCCTGATAGGTACTTGAATGAACCTGAGTTGGGCTCTGTCCCTTTCAAATTTTAACCTCATTCGTGGAGCTAAAACGTTCATTGATCTTGTCCATGTGTGAGTTGATGCTGGATTGGTTATTAGGTCTTTTTTTTCTAGTTAGGAATAGAAGTGAATTTCATATTGTGCATTTGTCAGTTTTCTTTGTATTTCTCAAGGACCTGAGCATCGGGCACATATAAATATTGAAATGTAGGCATGAAAGTGTTGATCCCTGGATATGGTCCAGCTCGTAAGGGAGGCTCTACTGGGCTGATCGAAATGTTTTGCCATGGTTTAAGGGAAAAAATTAGATACATGCCGAGGCAGATCTGGATAGTCACCCATGTTTCCAAAATCTTCATTACAATACTATATATAGTTCATCATGTCGCAGGCGCATGGGCTAGAAGAATATTAGGTCAGTTGGTTTTTTTTGCCATCATCCAGGGACAGGAGATGTTTTTCTCTAATGCTAGCCAAGGGAGAGGCGGTAGAGCTTGAAGGTCTTAACCCCGAATACTGATTAAGAGGAAGACAACTCAGTTGAACTTATTTCTAAAAGTTTCATAGATTTTCCCTTTCCATAATTCTGCTGGGTAGGGGAAAGTAACAATTGGCCTAATCCGTCCTTAGCCTGATATGTTGAAAGGGCAACATAATGACATAAGATCACTCGATAAGCTCACACAGGGCACGTAGATGAATCGTCCTTTCTCTCTTTCTATTACACATATGATTGTGCCTCAGGATACCGAGCGTACTCGCCCAACACTAAGGAGAAACACATAACGTTACCTCTAAGCTTACAAGACCACCTCAACTTTCAGCTCAAAGGGCCATCTTACCAAGGTGAAGTATCGCCGCTTTTTTGGCGAATTCGGCCGAGAAAGCGGCGATACTTCTAGCACCCTATTAACAAAGGCATACTAACGCCTGCCTCAAGCCCACTTTGCATGTCAGCGAGAAACATCGCTAATGACTTGCAAAGTGGACATCCCACGTCCAACCACATGTAAAATGTGGTTGGAGGTGGTAACACCCTAATACCAAGGCAGGCGTTGGGAGAAGGAGACCTGCGATAAACTAGTTTAACGCAGGTCTTCCAAGGCCTGCTCTGAACAGGTGTTAAAAATTAACAAAAGAATGCCAATAATGTGTATATTTTTCCTTTTTTGCTTTTACCTAACAACATACGAATTTAACAATATGCATCACTGGATATTTACTTGAATTATTCATATGTATTTATACAAACATTTTTTTTTCATTAGTTTGGTTGTAATTTCACCAATGTTTTGTTTTTCGGAAACCATCTGTACAATACATATACAACTTTACACCATAAATTCCTAAAAAATTATCCACAACAGATTTATCTTCACTATTCAAACATTCAAGCATTCCTTCTCACACATACACAAACATCACTAAATATTTACACTGGAATCATACTATTCACAGTACGCCCTAGACTATTTATCATAAAGTTGTCAACAATTAAACAATTAGTTGGACAGTCTTATGGCTGGAATCAAATACAGTCTACGCGTTTCGAACTCGTCTTGTTAAAGAGTTCTCATCAGGACCAAGGCTCCGTAGGTTAAAGCCTGTGTGGTGGTTCTATTGAAAATACGACGACGCTTCACCATTTGATTTAGCCAAGTCGCCGTGTGTGGAGAAGTCCTGCCAGCTGAGGATGCCGAACAGACTTTGACGAAAGCCGATATATTGGATTTCATTCCAAAACCTATCCCAGCCTTGTGTCAGCTAGAGACTGCAACAAGTTTCAGCTGGCTGGACTTCTCCACACACAGCAACTTGGCTAAATCAAATGTTCAAGCGTCGACGTATTTTCAATAGAACCACCAGCCTTGGTCCTGATGAGAACTCTTTAACAAGACGAGTTTGAAACGCGTAGACTGTTATATGGTGTAGCGGGTTTAAGGAATATGATGTGTGTGTATGTGTGAGAATGAATGTTTGAATGTTTGAATAGTGAAGACAAATCTGTTGTGGATAATGTTTTAGGAATTTATGGTGTAAAGTTGTATATGTATTGTACAGATGGTGAAATTACAACCAAACTAATGAAAAAAAAAATTGTATAAATAAATGTGATTTCTTCAAGTGAAATATCCAGTGATGCATATTGTTTAATTCGTATGTTGTTAGGTAAAGGCAAAAAAGGAAAAATGTACACAGTATTGGCATTCTTTTGTTAATTTTTGGTCAGTGTGTTGGGAGCCCAGACCCAGTGGTGGTTGATGGTAACTGAACAGGTGTTAGGCATTGATAACATGGGGGTGTGGATCATAAAGCTTAATCCACCCCCCTTATTATCAAGGCACACATTAGCGTGTGATAACAACGCTTTTTTTTACACGCTAATGTTCCCTATCGCCGGCTATCGCCGGATTTAATATCGCCGTGTTAGCGCGTCATTATCAACATGCAACACGTAGGGAACATTAGCGTGTGAAAAAAAGCACTGGGTCTGGGCTCCCAACACACTGACCAAAAATTAACAAAAGAATGCCAATACTGTGTACATTTGTGCGATGTGCGTTTTTTAAAAGCACATCTTAGTAATATGGCCCTTAATTTGTAGAATTATTGGTGTTGTCATAACCAGTGGATGAATAACGCCTGTGCTAATTATATTCAACATATGATTTTTTTCGAGTATTTGGCTACTTAAACTGTTTCCGCTTTTTAAATTGCCATTACACAACCTCGCCAGACTCTACATGAGACTGGAGGACGAGGGTGAGTGCACCACGTTCTATTTAATGGAAACTTGGTTTAAAGACTTGGCGATTTGGAATTCTGATGGTTACTTTGCATATTTACAGAAAATACTACAGGGCACACAGTACACATTACAGGTACGGCATTGCAACCGGCTATACTGGTAGGCCACAATCACAGAGAACTTGGAAACAATATTCGTGGTGATTACAATATGGTTTAAATATTTTTAGTAATTATTTTATGGCTACAGCTTCTTTTTTAAATTCTACCTTGAAACAGGAGGACTACTAAAGAACATAAGATAGGCACCTTGTGTTGGATTTAGTAGATTAAAAGATAAACGATGTGATTTGCTGCAACATAGAGCATGTTTTTGACGATTATTTGTCACAATTAGCAAGTTTATGGGCAAATGAGAAATATTACATTAATGAGGGTTCGCTGTCTTCAATGTGCCAATCAGAACCCCTAGCGTTTAGTTGAAACATGTTTGAAATAATACTTATACATTGGAAACATATATTGCCTGAGTTTTAATGTTGTTTACATTATACATGCTTAAAGCTGATGCTACGGCTACCATGATATATGTTTTAAAAGTATGTTTGTGTATTTGTGGATCTCAGTTGAGGTCTACATCAAATTTAGAAATAAACTAAAATAAACGTGAACCCTTGAATGTATTGTTCATTGATGTGCATGGGTTTCCACAGAGATTTCACAAATAGAAATAATAGAAGTAATACAAAGATTCACACCAATGTCACCAGAATATGAGTGTAAATGGCTACGAAACAAGATATCACACTACAAGCAAAATGTTTTCTGTATTCATTTACCTGTGCCTGAGGAAGTCGGGGGTTAATCGCCTTTGCGACGAAACACTTGTGGGCTTTCTGTGTGAGAACAATAACAAGGGAACAGCAGATTAAAAGAATGAAAAAGACAACTGAGAACATGTCAACCTATCTGAAGTTGTTTTATACATTTTATATTGGCGTGTGCTAGAGGCTAAGATTATACAACATAATATAACTGTACATAACAGTATGCTCCCTAAAGGTCGGCGCACTTTCTAAATGTGCATTGTGAATTTCATATTTCACACTATCCATTGTTTATGGAATGAAATGGGTGTGCCTGAAATGTCACTCATGTTGCAAGCTTCACAAAGTGACACAATCACAAACCATAGGTACCCCAAATTGCCCTTTTAGAAAAACACATCATGAACATGTTCTGTACAATATTTCTCCTTATAAGAGGTCATAGTTACAGGAAATCAGCAAAGCAGATGTGTACAACATTTTGATCCATCTTTACAGCTAGCATTAATCACAATCTCACTGCTGTTTCACCATCACTCCAAAGAATATAGCAAAAGAGAACAGAGAGAGGACCCTCAACTTCAAGATAGAATGTAACCTCCAGATATTTGATTTTCTAACGGAAAGAAGATGTGTTGTTGGGCAACACGGATGGGGATCTGTAAGGACAATGTCAAGAAATATACTACAGAAGAAATTACCAACAGAAAGGGCCAGGATTACAGATGCCTGGGTGGACCTGCACATACTTAAGACACTGGACATTTGTAGGATGTCGAGCCAGCTAAATTGGGAAGAAAATCTCCCTACTACCCCCACTGCAGAGCAGCCTGGTGGCAGTGCCCTGCTTCAAACTACATGCCAATTTGTTGACACTTGAGCAGCAGCACGTTGGTGAGTATCATGTACTTCAACGGTTCCCATAATTAACATATCTCCCACTCAAGTAGTCAACTATCTGTCGCAGGATTTTCACATCAAAGTCCTAGTTTTATATAAATGAAATACAGTTAGTTTTAAGGAGATGTTAGGACCAATGACAGATGGCCTATATCACAACATACAATTAACACTTCAACACCACTTAGGCCTATGATTCTCTCTGAAATGTGAAGAATTGCATAATGTTAACAAGAACTTTTTGCTCTTTTAAACTTTATTTAATGACTAAATTGAAGACACAACATACAGAGAATCTGCATTGAGAATGGCACCACTACTTATAGGAGGGCCATACACTACCATATGTTTCCATTCAGCTCTGTTTGTGAAGCAACACAATACCATTACCAACTAATCCAGATTTTACATTTTGGGCTAAATAAGTATCCCTCTAAAGAATAATCCACGACCAACATTTATCTCAATTATAAGCAGTTATGTTAGCACCAACAATGGGTGTCACACCATCCAATACCACCACCCAATACGTGTTTAAGTATATACAACGGAAAAATCTAAGAATGGGACCATGCAACAATATTTTGTAGTTGAATATTAGGGATACTCATAAATGTGGCTCTACACATCTGGCCACAGCGCGGCTGACAGACACATCTAGTACTTTAAGAGGACACTTAAGAAACATATCTGCAGCAATTGCTTTTACCTGCATATGCAGATCCATAGGTGGACGGCTTGTTGTCATTTTCTAAGGAGCTACAGTATTGTGCAGTATATGTTTAGATAATATGTTCCGAATGTGTCCTTTAATGTGCAGCAAAACATTTCCTTGTATGTTACTTGCCAGTATGCCATATACAATTGATAAAGTAAAGTCATACGTATTTGCAGTGTAAACATTTCAGTGATAAAATTAGCACTCTAACATAATATCATCTGACTATGATGTACAAGACAAACTGAAATGTTTTCCTTCCCAGCAGGCATAAGTCAGACAATGGAATAGGCCAAATAATCTCTGATGAAGAGGGTAGAATTTGTAGAATGGTAATTCGATGCTCACCAAGTGTCTATCTGACTGTCAACATGGTGACTCTGAGACACAGTGGGACACAGGGAGAATGCATGGCAGCTAACATGTCCACAGTCCCGGAGAAAACATTTGAGGAGGGCATGATAACTCAGTGGACAGTGTGCTGTCAAGCTGAAACTTTGCCGCATGCAGTGTCACCTCTGACACATCAGTCTATCCCATTAGTTTAGGAAATGACCAGAAGTCATCTTTGTCCTTGGCATCTTCTATTCTGTTTTCTTGGGGCACTACAGGAAGTCAGCAGCAACATAATGGCTGAGCAGCAAGCTCTCCAGCCTTTGGAGACAAATCTAGACATCAACTGTGAGAGATGCTTTTTGGCCTGGGACTCAGAAACACCTTTCAGCCCATCACAGAAACATGAACTACCTTCTGTTTTTAACAATTGCTACCCTATCCTCCCAAAACCCCTACTCTTTCTCACCCATTGGCATCCCCAGCTATGCTCATCCCTAAGCCCAGCTTCCGCCACTTACCCCTTATTATCATACGGATGTTTCACAAGAGCATTGTAAAGTAACGATTTTTCGAGTGGTCCTAGAAGGGGACACCACCCAAATGAGTGTGTCCCCTATATAACAAAGTAACCGAAATGTTGCCATTATATTGAGTGGACTCTGTCAAATACTTAAATAAG
This sequence comes from Lissotriton vulgaris, assembly GCF_964263255.1. Taxonomy (NCBI): domain Eukaryota; kingdom Metazoa; phylum Chordata; class Amphibia; order Caudata; family Salamandridae; genus Lissotriton; species Lissotriton vulgaris. Next base: position 443,554,201 of record NC_141697.1, on the reverse strand, counting down.
GCAATGTAGATGATTCGCTCATGGCTCACAGATTTAAGTACCGTGATTGCATTACAAAAGGGCTATTTAAAGAAAATGTCTTTGAAACAGATCTTTAAACTCAGGAAAAAACAAATCAGTTCCTTCAAGTAGTGTCATCGATCATGTGGGGATATGGAAACTAAAGCATGACTCAAGATTCATAAGTAGAAATGTGACAGTGTCTTTTTCGCATTGTACACATGGGTATGGTTCATAAGATGGAGTTTACTGTGGGTTCAGAAAGGTGTAGAATTCTCTGGGTTCTACATGTATTTTGATTGTCAAAATGAATCATGGGTAATTGAGACACAACCACTCTTAGTGCAGGGGTTGCACAATCAGACTGCGGACAACATCATGGCCTTTGACCATGAGGCGTGACCCACCACAGCTCTCCAATGATTGAGCGAGATTCTCCATTTAGTCTTGGAGCTTTAAAGAAAGTTGTCAGCACCCTGCTGGGAGGCAGTTCTGTTCTGCTCAGAATCAAGTAAAAAATCTTGCAAGCCTGATAATTGCAGACAGATAGCCCAGAAGAAACTCCAGATGATAGATCACTTTCCAGATAAACCAGTCCAAGTTCATCCGACTTCCATATGAAAGAGAGGAATTAGATTATCTAAGGGAAATGGAACCTGAGACAAACAGGACAACCCCAGAGGATTATCAACAATAGCAGGAACTAGGACTAAAATGACACAGAAGGAAGATGTAAGTATTAGCAGTCAAAAGAGGGAGCTTTAATACTGTGATATCTCCTAATCAACACATGTATGCTCGGGCACTGTGGAAGTAATGGCTCTAAAGTAATAGTTTGTGATGCAAGAGTAAGGCTTGAGGTATTCTTGGAATAGAAAGTGTAATTCAGAAGGAGACAGCCAGTGACAATATTCCAAAATAAAACTAAAGGAGCTCCTTCTCAAGCACAGAGAGTGCAGTTTGTAGAGCATGAGACCCTGGGGTCTAGAGGTCTGCCGATGGCTTCACGTAGGAATTTCTACTTGAGAGTGAACCTTGAGCACACATTTTATGCTATCCTTTGCTGCCAAGTCTTTATGCATGAAGCACTGCATGAAATGTTACAGGGTTGCGTGGCATGAACAACAGAAGACTGCATTGCTCCATATTCACAAAGAGTTGCCCGCCAATTATATCATTATGTCGTAATTGGCCCGGCCGCATTAGCGATTAGCTGAACCTACACGTTGTCCTCCTTAACTTGGCTATATACGAAAACGCCATTTTGAATGTTGCGGCGGCCATCTTAGATCATGAGCGGCCTCGTGGCCGGCGTGCCCTTTAGTCCGTTGTCCGTTCCACTGACCACTCCAATCTGCCCAGCAACAGGCTATTTTTAGTACTGGTCAAGCCGCACATGCGCAGTTCCAGCTGACCCGTAAGCCTTCAGGAATGTGCACCAAACTGACCAGCGGAGTTGTGCCCCCTCCAATGAGCTGGCAGTATTCCAAAACATGACCATATATGTCCTTAAAATGTGTCTTAAACTTGTGCCGCCTATCTTTTATTGCCCCAAAACTGTATATAAACGGGGTCACACCGGTGTTCGGTGTGATACCTCTTGCATTACCGAAGGGTGCTGCTTGAGTGTACCACCACCCCATGGGGTCTTAATAAACTTGTTCTTTGCCTTTTACAGTTTCCGTGCCAACAGTTCTTGAGTGTAAGTGGGTTATCTCCGGAGCGTGTAGGCCTTGGGAACCCCGATTTACTTCAATTGGCGACCACGAAGGGACTCATCGGCGACTCGGATGCCCGAAGGAGAGGTCGTGACGAAGGCTTGGAAACCCGCCATGGGCGCGCGCTGCCACGAGTGACCCGAGTCTTGGCTGCCACTGTGTTTTTTCCTTTCCTTCCGATCTGACCTTCCAGGTGGCGCCGGTCTCCGACTGAGTTTTCGAAGTGTCTGCATCGCTGAGAAAGTGCCGTTTGGCTGATTTGGCTTACAAGACCTTGGCAGTTGGAATCTGGACATTTGGGAATTTGGGTAAGCTTTGTGATCGGTAAGGTAGTCTTCGGACGCTTACTGAGGTCCTATGATTTGTGTTCGGTAAGGTAGTCTTCGGACGCTTACTGAAATTCTGTGATTTGTGATCGGTAAGGTAGTCCTCGGACGCTTGCCGAAGTCCTACGATCTACGTCTTTGATTTGAGTTAGCTAACATTGTGAATTTGTGATCTTTGAACTTATATGTGTAGTGCACTTCACATAGGCAGGCATGTAGAGATGTTCCTCTAACTTTGTTTTTTTTCCTCTGAGCGGCACAATCGTGTGAAGAACTATAAGTGCCATTTTGTCCGGTGTCACGCTTTCGTGATACTTTTCGAACATGCCTGTTTTCAGCACACTCCGAGGAATGTGTTGTCTTGGAGAAGGTACCTCAATTAGGTTAGCAGAAGCACAGCCGGCTCCCCCAGAGGGAACACCAAATAGGGAAATGTATATAAAATTTGGCCTTCCCCCTATTATGTACAGTAAATTATGGCATAAGTACACCAAGGCCGATCCTGAATTGCAATGGCCTCTACACGGGTCGTTTGATTTAAGTAAAATACAATTTGTAGAGCAATGTCTGTTTCAACGCAGGTCTAGACAAAATATGTTTGATTGTGTGCGAATGTGGGAGAAAGCGGCGCGTGAGCGAATGAAGCGTGAGGTTGCCTTGGCGGACAAAGAGCAGCGCAAGGCTGCTCGGGATAAGGCTTTACAGCTTGAGGAAAAGGAGGCTCAGGAGAAGAAAGAAAGGGAGGAACGGGAACGTAAATTGCAAACGACTGGTCAATTTCCTATTCGCCGACCACTTTATCCTGTCCTTAATAATGAAATTGATGATTTTTCTTTGTTAGATCGGTCACCGCCTCCGTACGTTTCGCCGACGGCTCCGGCTGCGGATTCAGAGGACGATGGACAGGATCAGTTGGGCCAGAAGGGGGTATCGGCTCTCAGGTTTACTGCGGAGAGGTCCGCTCATTTACGCAGTTGGGCTCGTAAAGTGAATAAGCATTGTGTTACTCAGAAGCAATTGTTAACAGAAAAGAAAGGGTGGTCGGATCTTGAATTAATGTATTTTCTGTCCAGTCTGGCGGATGAAGTTGTAGGCGCATATCGTGAACTTTCTGATACGTTAGAGCCTAAAGTGTTGTCAGTGTACCGTGAGAATTTGGCTAAAGGTGATTTTGATCTTTCAGATGTTGACGACCTGTTCAAGCAATTGATCAAGCTGCGGGATGAGACAACTAGATTGCGGGAGGAACGGAAAAGGAGGCAAAAGGAGTCCGAGTCGGAGAATAATGGGCAGATTAAGGAGTGTTCTCTCCGTGGTTCAGATAAGAGTTCTGCATTGCATGTTATGCCTATGCGTGAAGCCGCGCCTTTGTATGTTCCGCCAAAAGGGGCAGGTACGGATGAGGATAAATTATCGAAGGATGCGAAAGGGTATTTTGTGTATAATTGGGTATATACGCCGTGGAATAGAGCAGATGTCATGGCATTGAAAAATTCTTTACCTGATCTTCGGAAGAATCCGGCGGCATTCTATGAGGGGGTGGAGGGGGCTATATCGTCTTGTGTGATGACTCTCGTGGATATAGATTTGTTTTTTGGGCTAATTTTACCACCTGATATGTGGAGGCAAATTCGTAAAAATAATGATGAAACGATATTGGGGGGAACATGGAAAGAAATTAACGCTGCAGATTTAGAGAGAGAACCAGCATGTAAGCCTTGCCAGCTAATTTTAGATCTTCCGGCAGCTATCTTGACTAAATTAAAAACGCTTGTTCCCTCTAAAAAGATCGATTGGACCATGCTAACGTCGTGCAAGCAGAAACCCGATGAAACGGTCTCAGATTTCTTTACACGCTTCGAGGAGGCATTCCATGATTACAGTGGTCAATCTTTAACTGACGATACGGGTCGGCATTTGTTTGTAGATAAGTATGTAGCTAATCTCCTACCAGAGATTTCAAAGCGATTGAAGTCGAGTGAAAGTTCCTGGGCCACGGCGACCCCTGCGTCCTTGTTAACTATGGCTCAGTATTATGAGCGGCAGGAAGTGGAGGCTAAAGAAAGTGTAGAGAAAAAGGCGAAGGAATTGAAAACGAAGGTGATGTTGGCGCAGGTTCGGGGAACACAGGGTAGAGGGAATGATAGAGGTAGACGAGGTGGAGGAAACGCATCGTATGGTCGTACAGACATAGCGGAGGATCAGTGTGCGTATTGTAAGGAGTTTGGGCATTGGGCCGACGATTGTCCGGTACTTCGTGAACAGCGTAGTCAGCGTGGTCGAGGAAGTGGAAGGTCAAGAGGAGGTTATACTGGAGCGAGAGGTGGTGGAGGTGATCGTAGGCAGGTTGAGGAGAGGGGCCATGGCCAGGACGAACGAAATACGTTTGATAGACGGAATCAATATCAGATTTCGGAAGGAGAGAATGTGGAACACCAGGATTATGTGCATGCATAGGATTGCGTAGGATGGGGTAAGGAATCAGTTGAAGTGCCGGTAGATCAGCAAGGTCCATATGTAACAGCGGGCATTCTGGGTTCTACTGATCAATTTCTAGTCGACACAGGAGCTACTCGTAGCGCTTTGTCGAAAAACTTGGTTCTGAGGGCTCCCCTGTCTGGCGAAATGATTACGTGTGTAGGGTTTGATGGCACACCCTCCCCCAGCCCATTGTCCAAGCCCCTTGCACTATGCATTGATAAATACTTCAGTTTTGGCCAATTTTTGTTATCACCCCATACCCCAGACAATATCCTGGGCATTGATTTGCTTAAATATTTTCGAGCGACAATACGTTGCGCTCCAGAGGGAGTGCGGGTTATCCTGAATGACAATTACCCTGACCCTGACAGATTTTATGCTATTTTAGACATTCCAGCTTTGGCCTCTCTACCGCACACGTTGTGGGCGACCTCAGATACGGATGTGGGAGAGATGCGTATTCCACCAATACACATTACTGTTAAGGAGGGGGCCCCTCTACCACGAGTGCCACAGTATAAGATTTCGAGAGAAGGTGAAATTGCATTGACACATATTGTTCAGGATTTGATTTCTGCAGGGGTTGTGGAGGAGGTCCCTTATAATGTTTGTAACAGCCCTATTCTTCCGATTCTTAAGAGAGACACTGACGGCAAAATCTATCGATTTATTATTGATTTGCGAGAGATCAACAAAATTGTCATTCCCCAATACCCGGTGGTGTCTGATATTACGACCTTGCTTACCTTGGTTCCACCGACAGCCACCACCTTTAGCGTTATTGACTTAAAGAATGCGTTCTTTTCCATCCCTGTTCATCCTGATAGCAGATATCTGTTCGGCTTTACACTCAATAATAAATCGTATAGATTTTGTCGTGTTCCCCAAGGTTATACTGAAAGTCCTAGCATCTACAGCCAGGCTTTGAAAAGGCAGCTAGATTCTTTTAAATTGCAGTCTGGCGTTGCGCTCATCCAGTACGTGGATGACCTTCTGCTCGCCGCTGACTCCTATGCACAATGTGAACAGAGCACACTTGCGTTGCTTTCCTTTTTGGCACAAAACAATCACAAGGTTTCCAAGAAAAAGCTTCAATACTGTAGACCCCAGGTGACCTACCTCGGTCATCTGTTGTCTAAGGAGGGGCGTGCACTAACATCTGACCGAATTCAAGCAATTTTAGACACACCAGTCCCCCGCACGCAGAGAGATGTACGTGCCTTTATAGGGTTGACGTCCTTTTGTAGGCAATGGATCATGGGTTTTTCACATATCATAAAACCTTTGCTAGCATTACTGTCCAAAGCTACACCAATGCCTCTTGAGTGGACAGATGAATGTTAGAAAGCTTTTGAGCAGTTGAGGCAGGCCCTTTGTTCCGCACCCGTGTTAGGTACGCCAGACTACACGAAACTTTTCACATTGTACGTGCACGAGAATGATGGGTGCGCGTTGTCAGTGTTAGTGCAATTACACGGGGATAAGCAGAGACCATGTGCATACTTCTCTGCCATTCTGGATCCTGTAGCACGAGGGTTGCCTGGGTGTTTTCGAGCGGTAGCAGCAACAGCGGTGGCCATACGACAGAGTGAGGGAATAGTGTTATCACACAAATTGTTGGTGTTAGTTCCCCACGCAGTAGATGCCCTGTTAAACCAAACAAAGACCCAATACCTTACGAGTGCACGGCTAACAGGATACGAGCTGACACTCTTGGCGCCACATATTACATTGAAAAGATGCGCTACTTTGAACCCTGCCACTTTATTGCCCTATCCGGCCGAGGAGGGTCAGGAAGAAAAACATCACGACTGTGTTTTCCTGACCGAGGAACAGACAAAGGGTCATGTCGACTTACAGGATGTGCCACTTCCAGATGTGGATGGGGAACTGTGGGTTGATGGATTGTGATTAAGGCTGCCAGATGGTACGACTTCCGCAGCATATGCGATCACGACGCTTAAGACAGTGGTAGAAACAGCTAGGCTACCACAAAAGTCGGCTCAGGCAGCAGAGCTGATAGCCTTAACAAGAGCCTGCGAATTAAGTGCCGGATTACGTGTGAACATATACACGGACAGCCGGTATGCCTTTGGAGTGGCCCATGACTTCGGGCTACTTTGGAGGGAACGTGGGTTTCTGACATCACACGGAGAGCACATTATGCATGGAGAGCTAGTGCGTGATCTCCTAAATGCGTAGCTTGTCCCTAAGAAAGTAGCGATAGTGAAGTGCAGTGCCCATAAAAAGATCACGGACAAAGTGGGCCAAGGAAATGCCTTTGCAGACAGCATAGCAAGACAGACGGCTATGTCCCGAACTAGCTCCCCCATGTACGTGGTACAATCACAGGCTGAGCGATGGGGTGATGCTAGAGCAGAAATACGGGATATTCAAAAATCAGCCACTGAATCTGAACTCGCGGCTTGGGCAGCAGATGGGGTACTAGATGACGAGGGTTGTTGGAGAAGCAAAGACATGGAGAAGTGGAAATTGCCTGCGGCTTACTTACAGGCGATGGTCCAGATGACACATGGACTGGCTCATGTCGGAGCTCTTGCAATCACTCGGCTTTTAACACGAGTTTGGGAACATCCCGAGATTGCTAATACTGCAAAGAGAGTAGTGCAGACCTGCCTGGTATGTTTGCAACACAATCCTGGAAAGGGGACCCATACTCCGAAAGGAGGGTTCGTTCCACCTTCTGCACCATTTGAGGTGCTTCAAATGGATTACATCCAACTCGAGCGCTGCAATAACCTGAAGTACGTCCTAGTGGTGGTATGTGCTTTTAGCAAGTGGGTTGAGGCCTACCCCACGAAAGACAACACGGCTTTGACAACAGCTAAGGTGTTGCTTAAGGAATTCTTTCCTCGCTTTGGAGTTTGTAAATTTTTGTGGAGCGATAATGGGCCCCATTTTGTTGGAAAGATTGTGGAATATGTACTGAAGGGGTTAGGGATTCAGCAGAAGTTCCACGCTGTATTCCACCCTCAGTCAGCAGGTTTGGTCGAGCGGTACAATGCTACGTTGAAGCTTAAGCTGGCCAAAATTGTGGCGTCTACATCGTTGAAGTGGCCAGACGCTTTGCCGCTAGCACTGCTCTCTCTTAGATCAGTACACCACTCACGAACTGGCCTTACGCCTTATGAGGTGGTGTTTGGCCGCCCGATGAATATCTGGGGGGTGCCCAAGCCGCGATTAATACATGATGTGCCTTGTGTTATGATGAATGATTATTTGGCACGATTAACAAATGATTTGCTCTCTATTCATCAACAGGTTCGAGAAGCGCTCCCTGACAACTCTACTGGAGAGGGCCATGATCTCCGCCCTGGTGATCATGTGATGATACGCTCGTTTGAGAGAGCAAGCAGTCTGGAGCCCAGGTGGAAGGGCCCCGAGCAGGTCCTCCTTGCGACCCGCACCGCAGTACGAGTGACAAACAGGAAGCGGTGGGTGCATTCGACACATTGTCGCTGTGTCTCTCCGGATCTGGTGACTCCTGCTGTGCTGACTAATTACAAGGAGATCTTGGAGAAAGAAAAGAGCCCAGCTGTGACGTCGACCGAAGTTGAGGGAGCCTTCCCGGACCAAGCTGCTGCCGGACGAGAGCGCTACAACTTGCGTCCACGATAAGAAGATTTTTTTTTGCCTTTTATGACTGGTTGGTTACCGCTCCAGGTTTGTGAAATGGAAACCGGGAATTCCAAGGGGGGGGGATCAGTTCTGCCAGAGTAGCGACACCCGTCTTGGCCCGGAGAAGAAAACAACGGCTACCTCGGAGTTCAGCACCGTATTTTTCTTTTTTTAGGTATACACGTACGTGTATCTGAGACTTTGTGAACAATTTGTGCTATTTGAGACTTTGCACGAACATTCTTGAACTATGGCATCAACGGCATCTCGTGATAAGAAAATATTGGGTGCCTTTCTCTTTGTTCTGACTATTGTGGTGATAGCTGTTATAGCCTGGGTAGTCGAACTTGTGGTGCCTGTACGTGAACATTTGCTGCCGACTACCCCGGCTCCGTCTGAACATTTTCATTTTACACTGCCCTTTCATGAAGAGCGCCACCGCCAAACGTATTTAAATAACAGCTTCATTCAGATTCTTCACCACACACATAACATGACCAATACCTCAAATTGCTGGGTGTGTGGGATGTTGCCAGGGCACCAGAAGAGAGGGGGCACCCCACTTATTCCACTCCCGTTTTCGCATAATGGGTCATGCAACGCTTGGTACACCCTCCTCTTTACTCTGAGATGGCCAACCAAAGGGGGGGTGCTTTTCCGCTTGAATAAAGTATGTTCCCATGACAAGGATGGGTTTCCCCGGGCTGAGGGCACTCGTTTTGAATGGGAAGAGTATAGGCCTGATAATGTGTCTGCCCCACGTGTATACAGCAATCAGCGGGACATTAATGTATCTAGTGCCCATGTTATAAATGTCATTGCTACAAAAGCCGATTTATGTATCAGGAATAAGGGCTCGATTGCAGTGGGGAAAAGCGAATGTAATACTACTCTCACGTTTGATAGCCCGAATGGCATTTCATTTGTTGCATCACGAAATACATATTTTATCTGTGGAACGAAGGGCTACCATCAGCTTCCATTGGGGTGGTTGGGCATGTGCTACGTATCGTTTGTGTTACCTCCTGTATTCATTGCCCCTCCAATGTATCACAATGATTACACCTTGTACCATGACTTCGTCTTGAATAGGGTTAAACGAACTGTTGTCCTGGAAGACATTGACCAAACAGACACTGCATTGCAACAGTATGTGGACTTTAATTTGGGACTATTCTCCTTTGTGGGGGCTGCACTGAACAGCCGGAAAATCAAACGACTGACACGTGTTGTCGAGGCTGTTGCGAATGACACTGCCATTGCCCTGGGGAATATTACCGAGGAACTACAGATTTCCAGGATTGTCACACTCCAAAATAGGATGGCATTGGATGTTGTTTTGGCTGATCGTGGGGGGGCATATAGAATTATCGGAAGCAGCTGTTGCGTATATATTCCGGACAATTCTCCATCCGTGTATGATGCCATCTCCAAGCTTCATAAAATTGCAGCTGAGATACACCCGGACAATGGAACTTGGACACTTTCGGGATGGTTCTGGTCCATGCTTGCAACTTGGGGCTGGAAACTGTTGACGATTCTCTGTATACTTGTAGGAGCCATGTTTTTCATATGCCTATGTATTCAATGTGGCCCAGCTTTATGTTCAATGTGTTTATCAGCTTGCATACCATCAAGACGAGCTCTTGCCCATGACAAAATGATGCTTTACAAAGAGGTAACACAAATAATGTTAATAGACATCGAGGACGAACATCCTGATTATGTTCACTATGAGGTAGATTCAGCTAAACGCTAAAAGGGTCGTCTGTCGTAATTGGCCCGGCCGCATTAGCGATTAGCTGAACCTACACGTTGTCCTCCTTAACTTGGCTATATACGAAAACGCCATTTTGAATGTTGCGGCGGCCATCTTAGATCATGAGCGGCCTCGTGGCCGGCGTGCCCTTTAGTCCGTTGTCCGTTCCACTGACCACTCCAATCTGCCCAGCAACAGGCTATTTTTAGTACTGGTCAAGCCGCACATGCGCAGTTCCAGCTGACCCGTAAGCCTTCAGGAATGTGCACCAAACTGACCAGCGGAGTTGTGCCCCCTCCAATGAGCTGGCAGTATTCCAAAACATGACCATATATGTCCTTAAAATGTGTCTTAAACTTGTGCCGCCTATCTTTTATTGCCCCAAAACTGTATATAAACGGGGTCACACCGGTGTTCGGTGTGATACCTCTTGCATTACCGAAGGGTGCTGTTTGAGTGTACCACCACCCCATGGGGTCTTAATAAACTTGTTCTTTGCCTTTTACAGTTTCCGTGCCAACAGTTCTTGAGTGTAAGTGGGTTATCTCCGGAGCGTGTAGGCCTTGGGAACCCCGATTTACTTCAATTACAGCAAAAGGCTGTTGTGTGAGACACTGAGCCTTGCACATTCCAGCAATGCATAGCACATGATTTGCACTTAAGGTACATCTTCCAGTACAAATTTCTATGTAAAGACAACAGCACAGGGTTAGCCATGTGAGATGTGAGCTTTCATGTAAAGCCCACATGTGACGTGCAGGTGTCGTTGAAAGTGGCTTTTTGTCAAAACATATGGGGCCTTATTTATGAAAAGTGACGCATCGCTGCGTGAAAACAGTGATGCGTCACTTTTCACTGCGCACTCCTTGCGACACCAATGATGCATCATATTTAATGTATGACGCATCATGTCGCAAGGAGTTACAGATACGTCAGTATTTCTGACGTATCTGTAAGCGCAAAAGTGACGCATTGCTGGAGTGTGTCACAAAAGTGACGCAACTCCAGCAATGCGTCCTTTCACATGGGGAAAGCCCCATATGAAAGGGCTTGCGTCAGTCTTACGCCTGCTGTGAGGCAGGCGCAAGATTTTGACGCAACAGCGTCCTAAAAGTGACGCAGTGAAATCTCATAGATTTCACTGCGCCACTAATACGAGGCTTTTTGCGGGGGAACGCCCCCTCTGCATACATTATACCTGACGCAGGTATAATGTGGCGCAGGGTTTAAAAAGTGACGCATCTACCTAGATGCGTCACTTTTTAAATATGGCGCAACAAGGCGCATGTTTTACGCCGCCGATGCGTCACAAAAAGTGACGCATCAACAGCGCAAAACTGACGCAAGGCCTCATAAATGAGGCCCAGGGTTTCTTGCACAGTTCCGCTCCTGAGATGCTCATTTTGTTTAAATTACCAGAGGATGAGTCCTTCATTGTACAACCACTTTAGCAGAAGAAACTGGGCGAATTCTGCTGTTTTAGTTCTTTGTACAGTTTTTTTTTCTTTTTGTGGAACACAAACTCCTGTGCAAGCCTAGTGCAAAAAAAATAATCAGAACAATAAACTGGAAGAAATCAAGTTCTAAAATTAAAATTAAAAAGAAAGTTAGGGTGCTGACTGCATGGTTCGTACAGTTGCTGGTATCTAGTCGAAGGCCACCCTGTGTAGATAAGATTGCACTGTAATATTGTGTGCTGCCTTTGCTGCCCCGGCGTTACTTTGCATTTTCAGACAAAGAAATCTGTGATAGACAAAGAGGGAAAGAAAGCGTTGTACAAGAAAAAACAGCATACAATTTCCCTTGATCTCCTAAATTCAATGCACAGTCCAAACTGCATTTGTTAAAAAATTTGCTAACTTGGAATCTGCGCCTGGGGGCTGCACTTTCATCCAAGATGTATATATTGGGACTACTTTTTCAAATAGCACGCCCGCTCTTTGTGAATGCTGTTACCAGAAACCCTTTGTCTCCAATTGATCTCACTTAAAGTAATCCCCCCTGCCGTAAAACAGAAACAGCTGGCTCAATGCCCAGGAGCCGAATGTTTTGCATCCATTTGTACATTGTTAATTTGGCATAGAGGCATATAATAAATTTAGTGGTGAGACAACCGCGTGCGCCTGCTTAACATATGCTGTCAGGTTTGCAATGCGCCTGTTAGTCAGAAGGAATTGGCCTGTCACATCAAAAGAGCCCTAAAACATAACATTGCATGTGGTCTTCGGAGGGCATTCATTGTCGACCTGGGACACGTCGAGTGCTTTAAACACAGGGACTAAAGAAAATTAAGGCTTCTGCCAAAAAACCTGTGGGTTCTGAAGTTGTATTGACAGTATTGTTTGGGGGCACGGCATGTGCATTCCACTGTTATTTTTTGATTTTGCATGGCTCAATATTTATAATGTGCTAGGTTCCTCTAGTGGCCATTTTGTGCTGAGAAAAAATGTAAGGTTTCTTAGCTCTCATCCGGCCCATGTTAAAAGAGGTTGTTTCTCTAGTAATGGAATACCATCTCACTAAACTAAAATGTTTCATTAAAGTATATTTGACTGACTGATTTATTTTCGAAAACGAGTAAAGCAGGGTTTAGATCCTGCAACAGACTATATTTTAATAGCTTTGCTCTGCGTCTTTATAAATTAAAGTTGGAGCAAACCTCTAGTCACCAAAATTGTGGTTACTGAATCAGTGTGTTAGTCACACAATGAACACTATTTTCTCAAGGAAAACAAAGACAAGATAAAGCAATCCGGAAAAACTGTTATTGGTTGCATAGATATCATCTACTGAACAGGAACCACTGTCCACCCAAGATAATGAAGTTGCAATCAAGTAACCAAAAAGGAGAATATATTCTGCCTATGTCAGACCCCTTCTTGAGTTTCATTGGGTCGGAAATGTCTGCCACTCCCCTTAGCTCCATTGACAGTTGCCACATCATTCTTGTCGTCCTGCTTGCTCAGACCTGCAATGTATTGTGACTCCAGTGGACATTTGAAATTTTCCAATCTAATATGGCCGACGTCCACGTTAGATTGGTATATTAAAATATTTTAAGCAAATAAAAAAGACACATAAAGCCTAAAAAGGTTGCTCGCAACCTGGCAGTGCATTGCAGGTGATGGATACTCTTTTAAAGATAAACATTGTAAAAAATTACCATCAGAATCAGGACACAGACTTTAGAGGAATGTGGATATGAAGGGACTGCAAAAATAAAGCAAGCAGGATGGGAGGGCCAGTAAGAAACACGGAAACAGAGGAATCGTTGAGAAAGTTGAATGGGAAAGCAGCATAGAGGAGAGAACAAAACAAGCATTTACAAAGCAATAGGTCTCGCATTTGGGAAAGATAGAGCTCTTGGTGTCAAAAATGACAATGTTTCTTTCTTTAGTTTTTAGGTCTCGCCTATGCAGCAAGCATGTGCTGCATAGGAAAAAAACACCTTTAGTAATCGCTTCAGCTTTGCAGGCATACACGTGCACACGTTGCATTGCTTTGAATGGCAAGTCATGCACGTTGGGGATTCCCTTGCAGGAGCGAGCTTTGAAACCATCTGTTTGTAATTAACAGATAGTTTCAAAGAAGGCTCCCACAAGGGACAAAGGGCACAGGCCCCCTCCCCCTGCTGTCTCCTGCTCCCATTGTCAGCCCGAGTTGCTTGCGTTTCCTTTGACCTGACGCCTGCAATTTTATAGCTTGCCAGAATGTAGCAGATTTGTATAGTGTTCCAGATACTGGTCATGAAACCTACTCGCGCATGGCTACCCAGAGATAATTTTGGTAATCCTGTGCGAATCCGACCTGAATGTCTCAGAGCGTTTTTTATTTGCGCCAGTTCTATTACTCCGATCACATGCTTTACTTACCTCCATTCGGGGATTAAGTGATTCGCCCAGGATCACCGGCTGCTAAAGATGCCGGGACTCAACCTCCCAGATGCGCGTACCACGTGCATTCTGTGCTGCGCCCCTGTTGCTCAACTAAAGCGTGTTTCAGAAATTGGTGGAGAGAGTGTTGCATTTCTATGGCAAGCCGGCCCACGCTATTACTCAGAGCCGTATGTCTCGGAATATATCAGGTATCGGATTGCTTTACCTTAGCCCCAGTTTTGTTACAGCTGGACACATTAATTTTTGTCAGGCACGGGGAACTTAAAATGAAATGTATTTGAAGCAGCAGTAAACAAGAATTGCGCAGTAAACAAGGTGGCTACGAGGGCACTACCGACCATCGCCATCTCTGGGGCACCGCAGCCCGCACTGACCACCGCATGGCTCGTGTCCTGGCCGACTAGCCCTTATGTGCTCCTGCTGCTTGCGCAAAGCCTGCCAGCACTAACACCGCACTATGTGTACCAGTTCCATTACTATGGGTCAAATGCTTTGCTTATATCCATATGGGGATTAAGTGATTCGCCCAGGATCACCGCCTGCTAAAGAACGCCGGGACTCGACCTCCCAGATGCGCTTACCACGTAGGTTCTGTGCTGCACCCCGTCACTCAACTAAAATGTACCTTACAAGTTGGTGCTGGAGGTGTTGAGAAAGAGAAAGGTGGAGAGATGATCACATTGCATGCCAAAGAAAGGGATAGCCTTACCGATCACTCAATCGAGGTAATGCTGGATGGCCAGGCTGTGCTAAAGGCTTTGGGGGCCATACCTGGGACTGACCACACAACAAAGACTCATGAAGCAGGTAAGAATAAGTCACTATTTTATTTAATGGAATATAATGTAAATCATCCAATGTCAGCATCCCACACTGCCCATCCTTTAATGCTGAGTATAGCAAAAGCTTTGTAAATTAAAAAGGTATGTCAAAGCAATTCACAACACTTCCTGTCAACATTGACTGTTGCCCTCAGGATAAAAAGGAGTTTCTAAAGTAGAGTTGGTCACAACATCTTTTGTGCTGGAGCTCCTTCCTCCAAGTCGCATTGTAAATAAATGCGAAACCCTGGCAGGTCTTTGTAGTTCAGAATGTTAGGGGCTGTGAATGGTTTCCTAGTTCTGCTCAAGACTTTCCTATCTATCCCAGACTAAAGGCATCCTTGAAGAAAGTTGAAAAAGTTGTGACTAGCTAACGGGGTGGTTAAATGCTGATGGAGAAAGTGAGGGAGAAGCAGGTGGGAAGGAGCGACCAACCAGTCGCCTTTGGCCCCCCTGGGAGTGTGCAAATGAGGGTCTCTGCCCGGGGTCATGAAAGACTCCTGTCGTCCTTTCCTCCTAAAGAGGACGACGCCTGCTCATAAGTTCTCAGAGGGTTTCGACTCCACGCCACTTCCCCTAAACTCTGCGTAGCCCTCCAACCTTCCTCTGCCGTGCAGCTCTCTATCATTTTCCCGACCACTCCCTGAACTGGTTGGTACTTTTCTTCGCTCCACTGTGCTCTTTTTGGGCTCTCCTTTGCACCCCTCCTTTCGACCTGCCACTTACGCTCAATGCCTTACATCTTCACAGGGAGTTCTAACGTGTTTTCGAGGGTGGCGGTCACACACTGAAACCAAGAGAGAAGAACCTTTCAGGGCGAGTGACACAGATGTGCTGGAAGGTTAAATGAGCAACATTTCGAATGCTCCAGAGAGTTGTGACGTGATCGGAGAGTGGAGAATGTAACCTGAGGATGCTGGGGCGGGGGTACCCCTAAAACCCAGAGTGATCATCAGCTTTCTTCTCGTTCCATCTCATGAACTTCGAACTCCACCTCGCTCCATCTCCCCTTTCTAATGCCTGCCTTCCTCACTTTCTTCTTGTTTTCCCCTCCCTCCCTCTCTCCCTCCCTCCCTCCCTCCCTCTCCCTCCCTCGTTCCCTATCTCTTTCTGTCCCTTCCTCTCTCTCTCCCTCCCTCCCGCTCTCCTTCTCTATCACTCCCTCTCCTCTCTTCCTTCCTTCCTCTTTTCCTTCCTTTCCTCTCCTTCCCTTCCTCTCTCTCCCCTCCCTCCCGTTCTATCTCCATCACTTCATCTATCCCTTCCTCCCTCCCTCTCTCCATCACTTCCTTCCTCTCTCTACATCCCTTCCTCTCTCCCTCCCTCCTCTCTCCCTCCCTCCCTACCTCCCTACCTCCCTCCATTCCTCTCTTCCCCCCTCATTCCCTCCCTCTCTCCATCTCTTCCTCTCTCCATCCCTTCCTCTCTTTCTCCCTTCCTCTCTACCTCACTTCTCAATTCTAGCATTCAACTGCCTCGGATCATGTGTTAAATATTTATAAGGGGAAAGCATGCACAAGTTGCAGGAATACATGCCTTCTCCATTTATTGAGATCTTATGAGAGGTTTCCCCATGCCCTCATCTCATTTGATTGAACTGCAGGTACTGCATGTATCAACGAGGTGTGGGATCCCTTTATGTTTGATTGCATCTCTTACCAAACTTCCAAACACCTCTGGCAAAACACTTATAAGGTCACAGAGGTGAGACCTATAGGCTATGCCAATGCTTGTTTTGTATGCAATGGAGTAATATTTGCATAGCGCTATTAATGAAAGCAATCATGTCACATATATCATACAGTACAAATGATCATGTACATAACAATAGGAGAAATACTGGTACCGGAAGAAGGCACTCAGCGAGGGAAGTAAGGGCAGGTTCCCTCAAAGGTGTGTTGAGGCATATATGCCATCTGTGTGGGGAAATGGTGCAACATTAAACCAAAGCTGAGTGTAGTGGGTGAGAATTCAAAATGTTGAATAATCTAACCTAAATAAAATAGAGCGGCGGAAACAAGGTGTCCAGGGAGCCAGTCAGGGCGGCTCAAGAAGATAAACTCACCAACCTGAAAATGGACCAAATGGGGCAAAGCGATTAATTGTAATAAAATCCCAGATGGAGACCTTCAATGTAGGGCAAGGGACAGCACTTACCAGTGAGCATGGTGTGTCAGGACTGTGAACTCCAGAATTGGGTAAGGTAAAAGCGGTGAAGGTGTCTCCATTATCGAAATTACTGCACATGCAGGCAGCGGGTAGGATGAAAAAAAGCAAAAGAAGGGAACTACAAGAACATGCACAAGGAAGACCATGTCGGAGTGGTATCAAGTCACTTGGGATCAAGCATATGGGCCTGAGAAAACCAACAACACTTGCAGAAATTATCAATTAAGACATGACACTGCAGACACATCTTATTAATCATTAACCCTAATTTGAAAGTAAAGCGCGCAAGCAATAATGCTTTCTTACTTTTGGAAGAAGATGGGCTTCTCCTTGCTGTACCTGTTCCTACAACCATAAGCAGAGCAAGACTGCACCATTTTTACCACAACAAATAATATCTGGGGGTCAAAAAGAGAGTCAGTAAGTCTGGCAGGAAGGACCACTATACCAAATGCATGCAGGGCAGTATCGGTGAGGAATAATAGTTAGTGGATGGTCAAGTCGGGACTCAAGAGTACATGGAGAAAAATGTATTGTTCCCATCAGAAGCCACACTGTACCGCCCTTGTTGTCATCATATGGGATCTCCTTACCCAGGAGACAAGACGGCCGGTAAATGATTACAGTGACCGAAATGTGATGTGAGGGCAGAACAGAAGGGTATGATAGTGGCTAATGACAAAAGCAGTGTATAGTGATTAGAGTGGAAAAGTGAAGGGTAATTATAAAATTAGGTGAATGGGTGGAAAAAAGAAATTTTATTAATATCCCCCAAACCCTAAGATTAAAAGGCAGGTGTAGGTGCAGGTTTTAAATAATAACCGCACTTAATGGTGGTCGACATGTTTCAGCATTTCACAAGATTTTCTTAATGCATTCCTCAGGACCTAAAAAAGATACACTACTGCTTTGTAAAAGAATGAATAATAAAGATATCACCTGGACATCCAGGCGTACTCAACCGTATACTGTCAGTGCATAATGGCAAGGGATCCAACATGTAAAACAAACAAACAAACAAACGAAGAAACAAATAGGGCACTTAATGTTATTCACATTGTTTCTGTTTGTATTCATAATGGCATTGCAATATGTTCAATACTAGGACATCATTTCAAGTATACACTCACCCTTATGTGTAGGTGAGTGTATACTTATACACTGCTTTTGTCATTAGCCACTATCATACCCTTCTGTTCTGCCCTCACATCACATTTCGGTCACGGTAATCATTTACCGGCCGTCTTGTCTCCTGGGTAAGGAGATCCCATATGATGACAACAAGGGCGGTACAGTGTGGCTTCTGATGGGAACAATACATTTTTCTCCATGTACTCTTGAGTCTCGACTTGACCATTCACTAACTATTATTCCTCACCGATACTGCCCTGCATGCATTTGGTATAGTGGTCCTTCCTGCCAGACTTACTGACTCTCTTTTTGACCCCCAGATATTATTTGTTGTGGTATATTGAGTTCGGGGCTCATATCTGGTTGGTCGGTAAACCTGCCCTTAGACCCTCCCCAATTTTTGTTGAACGTGCACCATTTTTACACCAAGCCCTAAAACTGATGCACCTTTTTAAGAGACGATGAACAATGCCCATATGTAAGTTTTTTGTTTAAGCGAAAAACGAGTGTTTCGCTACCATTTGATATTGTCTCAATTAATTGAGTTAAGGGAAATAAATGCCACTTCTCCAGAAAATGGCTGAAGCAGCATCATTAGTGAATGTCACATGATTGAAATCGTTCCTTGCACCATAGACTGAAGCTATCCCATCATGTCTGTGTTGCGATTGGTCTGTTGCTTGCTGGTCCCTCCCCTTGATCAAACACGTAGTTTAGCATAATTCATTTCGGCCATTGCCAGTGCAGGATATGGAAATGTTTTCATCAGAAGCAGGGAGAGACAAAAACAAGCCCAATCCCCCTTAAAAAGAAGCACAAATAAAGTACTATCTAACCAACAAATCCTGAATCTAAAAAGATACAACCAACGGGACAGGAGGCAGTAATAACACAACTGTAGCATTAAGAGGAGGATGGGGGGAGAAATTCGATAGTTAAATCCAAGCATCTGTGGCACCAAAGTTGAACACAGGCAAACCAAGAAAAAAATAGTCTCCCAAAGAACAGATAAAGACCCATAGCATAATGATACAGCACTTAGTCCCTGCTGCATGGGAGGAAGAGGATATAACAAGCATTTGCAATGCAATAGATCTTGCATTTCTAAACATTTGAGCTATTGGCATTGCACTATTATTGGCAGCGACATTAGCTCAAACTTTCAGTAATGCGAGACCTATTGAATTGCAAATGGTGTTTGTACAACAACCATTGTGAAGATTGAAGGAACTCATGGCCACAAGAGGAAGTGCTCTGTTTGGAAAATGGTAATTTTCCTAAGAGGACAGTGCGAGGGTGAACAGTACAATGGGCAGAATTTGGGCAGTGCAGCTCCCTCCTAATTATTGGATTTGACCCTGCTCAGCCGACAGTTGTTCATGAATTCAGAATGCATTATAATGAAGGAGCACTGAAAGAGCTAATGAACAAGTGAAGAACAGAGCACCTGAACTAAAAGCAAGAGATTATTCAAAATTTAAATCTGCCAAAACTCCATATTCAGGCTAGGGGTGGGCGGAATTTGCGTATTAGGGTTACGCAAATCTCTGCGAAACGGTAAAAAATCTCTGCGAACACGCAGATATACCCCGATCGCGCAGATTCACAATGCTTTTTTACTGTTCGCAATCGCTGTTTGACTGCTCAGGGTGAAATATCTTGCGAACACGCATTTTGAGAACGCGAACAAGTAAAACATTTTGCGAAGTCGCGGAATGCAGAATTTTGGGCAATTTTGCATTCTTCGTGGAACGCGAAAGTGCCCGAATTTACGGCCCAGGCCTAGTTCAGGCAACCATCTCTTATTCACGGCAAATAAAATTAAAAAAACAGAGGCATGGCAGCCACAGGAATACATAGGAATGTGAGCTTGGGAAACAAAAGTGTGCAACGTGAGGCTAGATGGCAGCAGTCAGGTACTGCATCCAGGGGGAGCATTAAATGGGTGGAAGGTTCCGGCCAGGGCAGTCCTTAGGTAACATGCTTTCTCGTGTTGTAACCGACAGTACATCAGCATAATTAGCAAAGATCCTCACCCAGTTGTTATTCTGCCTGTTTCCAGAGAATATGCTTTGAAGTAGGTTTGCTAAAGAAAGGCCGTGCTGATTGTAAAAATGAACCTTACATCCAGAGATGTGCGCAGCCGCCATAAAAGCACAGCAGGGCGCTGGAAGTCCGTGGGCCATATGATGATATCACAGCCTGGCTGTCCCACATGTGTGCTCCGTGGCAGCCCTGTTGGGGTCTGTTGGGGGGCAGGAGCAAGGAAAGACGCGGCGATAATGAGTTTGCAAGGTAAAAGATTGAATGAAAGCAGATGCCGTGCTGAAACAAAGCAAGGGGCCCATGTACATAAAACACATGTGCGTAACTGCGAGTGAATCGGCGCTAGCAGACGCCATGTTAATAAATAAGTAGTAAATAAGTAGTCACCTAAAAAATACATACAGTGTAAGGAAACTGAAGTTGGCCGGAGCTCCTGGCCTAAAACCGAAAGTGATGTATCGGGAGCACCAACCAATAAGGAGCCAGGAAATTAAACTGACGCACAAGTGAACCAATGACAAAGAGGCAGGACTGACCACTAGCAAGCAAGAATTTTTAAAGGACACTGAAACAAACAAAACAAAAGCAGGCGGATGGTTTTAAGCCCACAAGAGAAGTCACAACAGGTCTCGAAACCTCAACCTAAAAACATATGTACTTCAATTGAGTGTTTACAGAAACAGAAAAAGTAGTTCCCTTAATGCAAGGTCAGCAGTGGAAGGATACAGGTTAAGCAATTAAAAAACTAAAAACATTGAAATGCTCTGGGGCATGACATACACATGAACAGGGAGGAAGACACCCCAGGGTATATGCTGCGCTTTACAAATGCCAATAAATAAATAAATAAATAAATAATGCCAATAAATAAATAAATAAATAAATAAATAAAATGTCATTGATTGTTGTGCAGGAGAGAAAGATAGACAACAAAGCTATCCAATCATGAGATAGGGGCTGACCCAAAGCTCACCATTTGCTTATTAGAAACAACAGGCCTGGCTAACAGACATCTAAATCTGTCTGTAGTTGAAATAATGGTCCTGCAAAAATGTCCCTGGTAGTATAGTGACCACCAGCTGTTTGGTAGGTGCTCCAATGCTCCTGTGAATGTCATTGACAACTAAGCAGAATGAAGTTGGAGCCAGGCACCACCTAATTTTACTCCTTAGCATATGGCAATCTTTCTTGACTGACCAGCCTTGAGACCAGACCGGATTTCATTTAGTAAAGCTAAGGCAAATAAGCTTTTGCTGATTTTTTAAGAGATGTTGCTTGATACTCCTCTTTTAACATTTTATCAAGACTCTCTCCATATGAAGTACGTTAAGTCACAATAAGACATTTCCCTTCGTCAATTGAAATCTTGACCACTGCTGTATGGCATACGATCAAATGAGTCCAACAGGCATTAGACTAATGTTGTAAAGAGGGCACCCCTGTGAGAAATATGTGTTGTAGTTAGGATTATTAACCAGCATTGAAGCTCCTTGACCTTGGGGACAGGTCTCACAATTAGCTACAATTTTTGGATTCAGAGTTAGGAAGAGTGTCACTGGATCTAAGGAACTTCTTTAACATAGGCCCATGATTCATTTTAAAAAACGTTGTCAGGAAGTCAGAATTCAAACCATTACACCTCCAAGATACAAGGTCTCAATCAGGGCAACAAGGGGCTCCATCCTCATTCCCTCTCCTATTCAACCCATTCATGTGCCTTTTGGGGCTAGTAATTCAACTTGACTACCTTTGTGTACATTGATATGGTTATTACACTCTACTTCTGCCTCAACAATGGATCAGAAAACAAAGGTAACATCAAGTTGAATTCTTGGCCACGTCTGTTTCAGGGAGCTTGAAAAATACCTCGACCACAATGTGACTAAAAGACAAGAGAATGACATAACAGCATTCTACAAAAATCCATTAATAAATATATAATAATAAAATAAATGGATGGAAGGATACAAAAAGCATTTAAATGGCAAAATGGCAACCTCCTTATTTATGCTAATCTTTATTTTTGTTTATGTGTAGACAAATTGCTACTGCTTTGCACTTCGCTTTTTTCACCAAATATTTGTGAAGATATCAAAGCTTCCCCTGCTTCATGGTTGTAAAATGCAAGGTTCTCCCCTAGTGTTCCATGCATAAATGATAAAGAGAACAAGTTTAAAAAGTTGAAAAGCATTCCATAGAACTGTGCGAAGATTGTGAGGACAGTACATTTTCCACATCTCTAGAAGCTGCCCAATCAGCACACTGTGTCCATCTATCATGTAAAGTTTCTCTACCATAGTGATAGAACACTGGGGAAAATTTAGCTGGTGGCTGGTTGAACAGAGCTAGGGGCTCATTTAGAATATGGTGGTCATAGCATTGTGTGGCCCCTGGAGGTCTAATTCCCCCCATTCATATTTTCCTTTAAGAAATAGAGTATTTTGCAATACCACCAAACTCATCAATCATGCCCTTGTCATGGAATATTAATATAGAAAAAAGAGTATTACTTATGGATGTGAGGACCCCGGAAAATTGTCAACCAAGCACAACCCCACCGGAATCCTGTAAAACCATGTAAAGGTAGATTACGAGACAACTTTGAAAATGTGGAAAAAATACTACCTGTTCCATGATTATCAGTTGAATCTGGCTCTTAATGGGGCACTGGAATCTACCTTGGCAAACATCATTTAAAACATTTCCTGCCTTTGCTCAAAGACAAGAAAAGAGCCCTAATATATTGACCACTTTTCTGCCTAAGACCTATCTGTTCACAAAATATTAGTGGTGAGTCTAAAACTGTGATGTGTCTATCTGGAACTTTTTTTTGGTAAGAGTTAGGCATGGGGTGAATTTTGAATTATGCCGGAGTATTCTGAGTAATTTAAGTAATTTTGAGAAATTGATGTGAAATGATGGAAAATTATTGAAAATTACATGCAGGATTAGGCCGGTTTGAGTAATTATGAGCAACTTGGCAAAAACAGTCCTACTGCAGGAGCAGGAACATAACTTAGCGAGCATGAACAGCTGCTGGTTGCTGCTGTTTGAATTCTCCTGCATTTAGCACTGTTTTCTTAGTGAAGAATGCATCCTTTGGTACATTGTGAATGTGAGTGTGAATTTTGCGCAAAGAAAATATCGATAAATGCTGGATTACGCTCCCCACATAATCCTATGTACACTCGTATAACTTTGGTGTAATTTCGGGTAATTACATTGCAGCAAATTAGGAGAGCTACGCCCATCCCTTGTAAGAATATAAATCCTAGCTCTGCAGCGACAGGCAAATATAGGAATCAGGTTAATAGAGTTATCCATAAACTCACTTTCATGCAAAGTAGGCCTGTTGGGTATTGCTGTTTAATGTCTACACATGCTCCTTGGTACAGCTCTTTCTGCAGTATCGGGTGGACCTTAAAGATACTCCAACTACACTTCATGCTAAAAAGCAAACCAACCCAAGCAAACAACACCTTTTCTCTAAACTATGCATGAAGTGGAATTCCCTCCACATCAATAGAACCAAAACTGAAATACTAATGTTGTGTGGAGCGGGGATGGTTTCATTGCCTTTTGATTGATTCTTATGCCTAATAATACCTCCATCATCCTGAAAAAAAGAGCCTAGGGGTAATCTTTTACTTTCATCCCTTGATCTCTCCTCAAAATAACATAGGTACAGTTAGCAATGGTGTTATTCATCTCTCCCATTGCCCCAGGAAATCATCTCAGTTCTCCAAACTCACCAAAATGTAGAGCTAACAAGACCCCTACTCATGGCATATGTTGACTACTGCAGCATCACAATGAACCCCACAAAGACAGTCACCCACAAAGGCTTGAAATACAGACTACCAGAATGTGCCTTAAAATAGTGAGCACACCCTCCTTAAATCTGACTTTATCGCACTAGTCTAGCGCCTATGAGATGCAAACATTCAAATTCCCATGCTCTGTGCATGAATCCTACTGGGGTACAGGACCAGAATACCCTCAGAAAGAAGCCTCATAGTAATTTATGCTCAGCTGAACCCATCAATCCATATTCAAGTGCCTGAAACACAATTGGAGATCCTTGGAAGTCGAAGGTGCTAGGTTGTGTAATACCTTAACTTTAAAACTAAAAGTAAAACCAGTTGTGCTGAGCTGGCTCGGAGAAAAGCGTACCAACTGTTTTTTGTTGTTGTTTTTTTGCTTTTGCTTTGTCTAAGGTGCATACATATAATTCAGATTTTCTCTGAGTTAATGTATGAACTGTAAACAGACAGCACTGAATGAGAGAGAAGTAATCCCTGCTCACTGCCTCCAATCTGTGCTGTCTCCATTTCATTCCTGGGTGCGGAAGTAAAATATCTATAATGGTTCAAAAACACCTGTAAATTGAGCTCTGAAAACGTACCTTCAGTTAATCTCTCTGCAAAAAAGATTTTACATCTGAAGAAGATCAAATAACCTTCCCACCTCACCTAAACGGAATGTAACTGCCCCATCCCTACAAGAAGTGTTTTTCAGAACCCTCAACACCCAAATGCAATTGAAAGGTAACGCATAGCACTTTACAAAACTCCTAATAAATAAATAAAGGTACAACTTAAAAATTCCAGTAGTTGAAAAGAAGTGCAATCAGTTCTTAATTTGTAAAATAATATGTGCTGGTGCCCAAAGTTTTGCTCAGAAGCCTGCTGCTGGGGATGCCAAATGCTGGGGTTTCTGAATATCGCAATTGCAGAATCTTAAATCAGTCTCATGCCTCTTTTTTCCAACCCCAGGCTCTCCCTAGCTCTTGATGGTTCGTGGATTTCTACTCCTCAATCTTTTTGTAAAATCATCAAATATATTTGCCCATTGGTCGTATGGACCTTTGTTGTTTGACTTGAAGTGTTGTAAAGGAGAGACCTTTCAGAAATACATTTCCAAGCTTTGTAAAGCGAATGTGACTCAGCAATGAAAAACAGAAACTAATTAAGTCAAATATAATATAAGGGTTTATTTTAGAACATCAATACACCTAGTATATATTGAAGGTAAAAAATAAGTTCAGAAGATATAACATTATAATTTGAAGACTAAAATGTGGCAGTAAGGTAAATCATAATAAAATAAGATACAAGATAGTAATCAACACAATATAAAGAACCCCAATGGTCGCAATACAGTTTTCGATTAAGAAACTTACATTTCCTAATCTAAACATAGGATGAGATTGTTTTTCAAAAGAAAATTTCTCTAAGAGAACATAGAAGGAGTTAGCATGGAGTCAAACTCCTGTAGAAGTTCAGGGAAATAAGAGAAGTGTTCAGCACAGAGCTTTATACTCAGGGAAAGTTCAGCAAAGAGATCTGTTTCAAAGTCAAGGGAAAATCTGCCTAACTAGCTATGGAAACATCAATTAAATAGAACAGTAGCTTCAAAAACATCCACATCTCTTTTCTACCTCCAAGAGTCTCTCTTTGTTGGGTCAGAGGAGGCTCTTTTAATTAACCCAAATAGCCCTCATGTGCGTGCTCTTTTCCAAAAGTGAAGTAGAGGTTTTTCTTGATTATATAAAAGGGAAAAACCAAAAGAATTAATTTTCATCAACAGTTAAAAACCTAAAGATTGAAAGGAGACTGACTCATTACTGTCACTGATTTACAGATGCGTATGGAGGTCGTCCTCCATATTCAAACCTTCAGGGATTTTTGTGTTTAACTCTATTATATTGCATGATTCAAGCCTTCTTGGGTATTTTGGTGATTTAAATCGGACCGTGGTTGGTGGTCCGCAAAAGACGACGCGCCCTCTGTTTAGGAACAGCGGCGGGTAACACACAAGTAACGAGCATGGCATTTTACAACCGCTGCCCCCCTTACCGCTGATCAAGGAAAGCAGCACTGAACCTGAAAAACAACTCGCAGAAAGTCTGAAGTGTGTGGTGAAAACCGGAGTGCCGGAGGACCCGCAGAAGATGCCAGCAACACTCAGGTAAGCGTGGAGGGTGAAGTGCAGTTTTGGGAAGAGGGAAAGACAGTGATGAGCTGATCTTCTATGGCCATTGGGAAACTTAGACACTGGTGGTTCTTGATTAGTGGCTCATACCACTAAAAGGATCTTGATACAATGTCGGCTACAGAGATTAAGGAATGAGAGGTGGTGGCACTGTCAATCTTTAATGATACTGCCGTGAGCACAAAAAAAGTGGTGGAGCATTAAAAAACACAACGATGTGAGATACAACAGCACACTTGAGAAGACTTGAGAAACTGAAACGATTGGAATTATCCAAATGGTGGGAAGCGGAATCCCTGCAGCTCTGCTTATAAGTTAAACTTATTCCCAGAGGCCTCCGAATTTTAGTGGCCCCTACATACGAGGACCCTAATCCAAACATGCTTCGCGAATGGGCAGATAACAGCCAGGAGTCCTCTTAGAAAATGTTGGTGATTTTAATTAAATACGCTGATATCGATCGTCAAAAAATGCTTGAAGAAAATGATCAAATTCTCTGGATGTTTGATAAAGAAGTAGACCAAGAGCCAATTACCAAGTTCAAAACAGAAATGAAGGAACGACTGTGTAAGCTTGAAGAGTGAATTAAGGAAAGGAAGCGTAAAAGTTTTTGCGCAATAATATTGACTATGACCAAGGACAAATCTATACTTTCATGAAGAAATTTGAAATCTTGTGAAGACTAAAAATGGATGTGAGTGGCAAAACAACATTAGATCCACAATCAGAATTAAGTAGCATCCAAAGTTCTGAGCTGGATATGGATGCAGATGAGGGTCCTAGTGGGCCATTAGCAGGACCAACCCCCTCTGTAATTGAAGAGTTCCATTTTTTACAACAAGAAAGGTGGTTAAACCTCCGTCCCAGGACATTCACAAACAGCACAAAGCCTCAAAGAGGAAGAGACAGAGGCAACAGAGGTGCAAAGGGGCAAAACAACATAGGTGCCAAAGGGAGAGCCAAGAACAAGCAGACCAAGTAGTAAATACTGAAACTGAAGCCTCGATTTTCAATATAACCAATTTCACATTAACTGATAAAGAAAAGAACATCCTGAAACTAGGCTTATCCTACTGCCGGGAAGAGGACTTTGCTTATGTAATAACAAGAGTAGACGTTTTCAAATTTGTTTGAACTTTGAAATTAAAAAAACACTTTGCAGTTAATCAAAAACAAACACAGATGCATCTACAAGTGTGATTAATACTATTGATGTTCAACCATGGGACCTTGAGGTGAATGACATGAATCTGATGTTGGACCTAAGACAGCTTGGAGATGATAGTGAAATTAACACAGGGAGTGACATACAGACCACCATTGAACAAGCAACAACTCTAGCTGAAGCACAAGGCATAGTCATTGGAAGCAATGCTCCGACAAACTTCAGACCCAGTTCTAGATTTACACCCATGTCAACCAGAGATTGTGCGGACATTACAATGAGCTGGTAAGTAATGAGCTGAAAAGTTCATACAAGAGTACAAGCGAGAAACATAGAACAATGTCACAGAGACAGAGAGATCATATTGCTCTGGTTAATAAACTATCAACAAATACAGACTGTATTGTGGGAAATGCAGATAAGGGTGGAAACGTTGTATTATGGGGGAAATAACAGTACCCAAGTGAAGCATTCAAGCAAATGAATAACCGTTTAAAATATGTCAGGGTTGCTGAAGATGCTATGATCACCAGTCACCACCTTTATAATGCACAATTAAAAGAATGGAAAATCCAAAGTTTGACTACGTATGAAGAATTAATGTTTTAAAAAATCAGTAATCCTGTAATACCAGTTATGTACCTGATTCCTAAAGTGCACAAAGATCCTGAAAATCCCCTGGGACGCCCTATAATTTCAGCCATAGGTAGCGCGCTGGAGAACACATCTAAGTTTGTTGATTCATTCCTCTGTCCCTTGTTTAAGCTGTTTCCATCATACATACTGCATACAGGGGATTTTCTAAAGCGGGTGATTTTTTTATTGGCAACAATTGATGTAACCACACTATACACCAGCATCAGACATGTTGATGATCTGAATGCCATCAAACATTTTGGGAGGTAGACCTGTAAAATTCTGGTTCCATAAACAAATGCTTATTACAATGATATCCACCTGCCTGAAAAACAACACTTTCCTTTTCAATGGTGAATTGTTTCATCAAATATGCGGGTCAGCGATGGGCACCTGCTTCGTCCCCAGCTATGCAAATTTGCATATGGGCTTGTGGGAGGAGCAGGTGGTTCAGATGCTGTACCCAAAAGAGTGGCTATATAACATCACGATTTGTTTGTCGTGTGGCGAGGCTCAGAAAAGTCACCTGGGGCCATATGTATGTAATTTTTGTTTTGCGATTCTCAAATTGCAAATTTTTAGGGAATCGCAATTAGAGAATCCCAAAACGAAATGTAGGTAGGATTAGCAAATGTTTTCGCGAATCCCAATTATTCCTTATTTGCGAATCGCAAATTGAGATTCGCAAATAAGGAATACCTTCTCATTCATTCCTATGGGCTAGAATGCCCATAGGAATGAATGGGAAGACAGTCTCAATTTGAGAATGCAATTTCAGGGTTGCAAGGAAGTCAATAGGACACCCTGTTGCACCCCTGAAATTAACATGTGTGCACATGTGGCCCATATACATGCCCTAAGGGCATGTATGTGACCCACATGGCACTTTGAAAAATGCCAAAAAGTTAATTTTTCAAAGAAATCTCAATTCACCGCCAACCTGAAGTTGGTGGTATTTTGTGATTCTTTAAGCCACAATTCTCACAACTTGGGTGCTTCCTACATTCCATTTAAGGAATCGCAATTTGCAATTCCTTAAATGTGATCGTAAAATAAGGAATCACAACTTTTGTGATTCCTTATTTTGCGTGTGGCTTTTTGTGTGCTACATAGCACACTGCCCAAATTGCGATCGCAAGCGATGAAATTCTACGAATTTCAGTGTTTGCGATCACAATTGGGCTACCTACATATGGCCCTAAATGATTTTATAAAAACCTTCAAACGAACAATCTAAACTTGAAATTCACTAGCACTATTAGTGCAACTAATGTAAACCTTCTTGATTTATCAGTATACATGAAAGAAGGAAAATTGGAAACACTGTTGTACCATAAACAGACAGCAGGAAATACATTGCTTCATGCAACGAGTTTCCACCCCAAGAACCTAATCAGTAGCATCCCTATTGGGAATGTCTGCGCACTATGCGAAATTGAAGTGATCAAGAGGGGCTAAATAAAGAACTGGAAGTCTTAAAAGTACATTTTAAGTCAAGAGGCTATTCAGAAGATTGCATAAAATCAGCCATCTATAAAGTAAAGAGAAAGTTAAGGGAAGAAATCTTTTTCAATGAAAGTAAGTGCAAAAGAAGCTGGAAAGTGATACTAAAAATCAATGTCGGATGGTCACCACATATAACAAACAACATAAAAATGTGAGAGACGTACTGTCCAAGCATTGGCACTAGATACACAATGATCCTAGTTTAGGAAAATTAGTGCAGAGACTACCTCAAATAACTTTCAGACATGCCAAATCCTTTAAACAAATGTTAGTGAGTAACATGGCACCAGTTTCTAAACCTAAGACACCAGCCTCCATGTGGTTGGGCAGAAGAGAAGGGTTCGTAATATGCATGAAGTGTAAAGCTTGTGTCCATGGCAAGAACACCACTATCTATAAATCAGGACTCTCCCAAAGAGAAAAGAGAATTAAGGGGCAATATACATGCAAGATGGATTTTGCTGTCTACGTGCTTCAGTGCCAGTGTGGCCTGAGGTACGTGGGCAGCACAATTTTGTCCATACATAAGCGAGTGCTACTGCACCTCCGAGCTATAAAAATGGGGAAAGAACCTATCCAGTGGCATGATATTTTGTGCAGCACCATTGTGAAAGTGCACAAGGACTATCATATTTTGTAATTGATGCAATCAAACCGAATATAAGAAGTGGAGACGGGGAGAAAAAGCTGAGAAGGCTTGAATCATGCTATATAATAGAGTTAAACACAAAAATCCAGTAAGGTTTGAATATGGAGGAAGACCTCCATACATAAATCAGTGACAGTAATGAGTCAGTCTCCTTTCAATCTTTAGGTTTTTAACAGTTCATTCAAATGTTTTATTTTTATTTTTCACTTTTATATAATTTTTGTTTTAGCACTAGGCACTTTAGAATATAATGACATGACTATAAATCATCTCTGCGTCCAATGTAGCCCACTTGGGCTGGATTATGAAAATTGTTTTGTGGCACTTTGACACATGTTTCAATTATATTATGCAGTAATGGTATAATGCCCACTTGGGCTTGATTGTGGTGTATTTGCAAATATTGTGTATATGGTACTATCAATAGATGTTAAAATGCAGAAAAGAAGTCATAATTGCACACATGACGTGAAAATCAAACTGGTTCGTTTTAACAAGCTGAATCAGGTCAAGCAGAGTTATTTGAAATATTAACCACTGTGTTTTGAATTATAAAAATGACAAGTCTTTCTTCTAATACACTTAGTGAGTAGTTTCACATGTGAAATGGCACGCAATTGCATTTAAATGTTTGAAAACCTTATTGATTTTGTTGGTGAGCAAACCTGCAGGACAGGCGAAACGCATCCGACAGCTGACAAATAAATCAATACTGGTTAAAGACAAGGAGTTGTCATCCTTTTTATATGAGGATATTTTGGTGATTTAAATCTGACTGTGCTTGGGTGGTCCGCAAAAGACGACGCGACCTCTGTTCAGGATCAGCGGCGGGTAACAGACAAGTAACAAGCGTGTGAAAAAACCAAAGTTTCAGGGACGTTATAGTTAGAAATTAGCATTTAAATAAACTTGGAAATTCACTGAAAAAAACACAGGTTTCAAGGACTTTATAGTAAGAAATTTTCTTTTAAAAACCTTTGAAATTCACTAAAAAAACTCCAGGTTTTAGGGACGTTATATGTAGTTGGACATTTCACTCATACAAAACCAGAGAAATTTGGCCCTTATAGTTAGTTGAGCTAACTTTACCTCGCGCCCCTGCAATGCACTGCTGATGACGACACATATTACATCACTCTTGACATGGTCAGTGACATCACTGATGACATCAATGATGACATCTCAAATTACATCACTGATGACATCATCCTGAGACTGGGTGATTTTTAAAAGTTTAAGAATGTTATGTATAGATAGGCAAAGGTGTATTGAAGAATGAGTGGGTGTATGAGTGTCTGAATGGATGATTTAGTGGGTGCTTGACTGACTGTATAAGGGAGTGATTAAACGTGTCTTAGTGAATGCATGGGTGAATGACTAATCTGTGTGAATGTCTGTATCAGTCTGTCAGTTGCTGTGTAAGTCGCTGCATGAGTTGGTGAGTAGCTACATGAGTGGCTATATGGGTTAATGATTGGTTGTCTGAGTACTTGAATTTGTGCCTACATGTCTGTGTTGTAGGGTGGGGGTGTAACTCCCCGCATGGATGGGTGAGTGGGTGATTCAGTGGGTGTATTGGTTCATGAGTGCACTTCCCCCCAGATGTAGGTTTTTGGGAAATGATGAAGACTTTTGATCTTAACACTTGTCCCCACCCTTATCTATAGTTTTGGAATCCTGCTTCTTCTGGTCACCACCAGAGTTCTTGTTGTTCTGCTTCACCATGCTTCTGACCCACTTATCTGCCTTATTTCTCAATTCTTGGGGAAAAGTCAGATCAGAGTCAACCAGGTACTGATGCAACAACTGATTTTGGCAATTATTATTGACCTGCTCCCTCATTATCAAATTGTGCAATCCCGTGAAATCATTCACTTTGCTGCCAAGCAACCAGCCTTCCAGAGCTTTATTAGCACAATCTACAAATTCTACCCAGGGCTGAGTCTGTGCTTTCTGGGTGTCCCTGAAATTAATCCTATACTGTTCAGTGGTTAAGCCAAACCCATCAATGAGAGCACTCAAGTACTGAGTAATTGTCAGCATCCTTTTCTCTAACAGTGAAGAGCTTATCTCTATCTACCTTTGTCAGCAAAGGAGAGCCACAAGATAGCTGCCCACTGCTCTTGAGGGACCCTCTGTACTTTACAGGCCCTCTCTAAAGCAGTTATCCATTTATGGATGTCATCCCCATAATGGTAGGGAGAGAAAATCTTGCTCAGGTTCCTATTGTTAAAAGAATTTTACTTAACTCTGGGACACTGTTGCTGCCACCATCGGACTAAGCCTGGGCAGTAAACTCCGCTCCGCTCGCGGAGTTTGTGGAGTTTTCCACAGTACGCGTTCATCAACGTCAAGTTGGCGAGAGCGAGCCTGGAAAATAAAACTACTGGTGCGATTTCTCAACGTAGGGGGGTCAGGTTTCTCATTGCGAGTGGTCGCATATGCTTGTGACCGCTTGGGTTGCGAAACTGCCCGTTCGCATTGAGAAAACTGCCGCTTGAGTAAAAATCTACTCGAGCGGGAGAAAGGAAACAGCGCCCGCTTGCGCTGTTCATGGTGCCATTCGCGATGATTGCACAGTGCGGACAAGCACACAGCACTGAAAATCACAGCGAAGAGCATTTTTCGATCGCACTCCATCACTTGCGGAGCTCTGCTTAGCTCAGCAGAGTTGTTTTTTCACTTTGCAGAGTTTCGCGTACTGCAACTCTGCGAACTCCGCCCAGGGTTACATGGGACTCTAGTCCCAATTTCTTTCTAGCCCTCTGGACTTCTAGGGATTCCTTGCCTAGGGTTAACTGCTTTTGCCTGAGTCTACACCTAGCTTTCTCAAGTTCTAGCGGTTGATACTTCCTGTCTAAGGAATGGTCCCTCATGCTTGATACAGAGGTCCCTACAGATTGTCCTGAGTGATTTCACTCTGCAGAGGGAGATCTAGATCTCCTTGGTAAACTCTACACTCTGAAGAGAGGGCCATTTTGGTCTTCTCCACCCTCTCCCTAAAGATCTGAGTTGTCCAGGTGGGAATCATCTTGATCCTCCAGGCCAGTGTTTGAGTCTAGGTCATAAAAGGTGTCACCTCTTGACCTATCATCATTCCCTGCCCTACCTACTCTTTCCTGTTCATCTGACCCAGGGGTCTTCCTAAAGTCATCTAACAGTAACACCTCAATGAGGCGTTTAGTGTTGCCATTTCTTCCTGTCTTCAACTTTCTAGAGACACACATGGCTTTCAATTCCTGGAATGTAAACTCATTGTATCTAGAAGGCAGAGAGCCACTGGTGGCTTCTCTTTTAGAAGACATACTACGTGTGGTGTAGTGTATGCACCTACCTAACCTAGTGGGAAACTAAACTCTCTTATGTTGGAGAAGGGGTGTGCTAAACCCTTGACTACCCAACCCCACGTTCAGCAGAACTTACTTATTCTAAGCTCGTTTTATATGTACCTAGTACTTAGTGGTTTTCAGTTAATCAATACAAAGATGTATCGGGTAAAACAATGCAGGCTTGAATACCAACTAAGCATGGGCGAAAAATCCGTTACGCTCGCGGATTTTCAGTAAATTCGCAATCCGCGAGATCCGCGAATTTCCCGCAAAATCTGCAAATTCGCATACAGCGGATTTTTTGCTGCGTGCGGTGTAAGTTCCCAATTGCGAACTTACACAAAACCCACGCGAACTGGCAGAAATCCTTGCGAACTGGCAGAAATCCTTGCGAACACAAAAAAAGCATTCAGCAGGTTCAAAAGTTCAAACTCATCATTAGTAACCATTCCCTGTAGTGCTTCCTGACAAGGGCCCCTCCAGAGTTCAGTTGCTAGTTGCAACAATTATATGACCCTGCTCTGACCCTCACAGCAGGCTCATAGAATAGCTACAAGTAGGCCACAAAGGTCCTGGAAAAAAAATTGCACTGCAACAGAAAGCAAATTACAGATAAGGAAGCAGGTGCCAGACTGGAATTTTAAAACAGTGACACATTAATAAATCAACCCCAAATTAATTCATGTCAGTTGAAGCAGGCAGGTGTGCTTGCTTTTCCTCCCCCATAATCTACAGTGATGATGAACCAGAGGGTGGCATTGATGCACCAGAGGATGGCATGGGTAAAACAGAGGGTGGCAGGGGTGAAACAGAGGGTTCTGGGAACCTGTGATGATGAACCAGACGTAGAAACAACATAATCATGACCGTTGCGAGCCAACATGTAAGTTCGCAATTGCGAACTTACACAAAAACCTCGCGAACTGGCAGAAATCCTTGCGAACTGGCAGAAATCCTTGCAAACACAAAAAAAGCATTCAGCAGGTTCAAAAGTTCAAACTCATCATTAGTAACCATTCCCTGTAGTGATTCCTGACAAGGGCCCCTCCAGAGTTCAGTTGCTAGTTGCAACAATTATATGACCCTGCTCTGACCCTCACAGCAGGCTCATAGAATAGCTACAAGTAGGCCACAAAGGTCCTGGAAAAAAAAATTGCACTGCAACAGAAAGCAAATTACAGATAAGGAAGCAGGTGCCAGACTTGAATTTTAAAACAGTGACACATTAATAAATCAACCCCAAATTAATTCATGTCAGTTGAAGCAGGCAGGTGTGCTTGCTTTTCCCCCCCATAATCTACAGTGATGATGAACCAGAGGGTGGCATTGATGCACCAGAGGATGGCATGGGTAAAACAGAGGGTGGCAGGGGTGAAACAGAGGGTTCTGGGAACCTGTGATGATGAACCAGACGTAGAAACAACATAATCGTAACCATTGTGAGCTGACATGTAAGTTCGCAATTGCGAACTTACACAAAACCCTCGCGGACTGGCAGAAATCCTTGCGAACTGGCAGAAATCCTTGCGAACACAAAAAAAGCATTCAGCAGGTTCAAAAGTTCAAACTCATCATTAGTAACCATTCCCTGTAGTGCTTCCTGACAAGGGCCCCTCCAGAGTTCAGTTGCTAGTTGCAACAATTATATGACCCTGCTCTGACCCTCACAGTAGGCTCATAGAATAGCTACAAGTAGGCCACAAACGTCCTGGAAAAAAAAATTGCACTGCAACAGAAAGCAAATTACAGATAAGGAAGCAGGTGCCAGACTGGAATTTTAAAACAGTGACACATTAATAAATCAACCCCAAATTAATTCATGTCAGTTGAAGCAGGCAGGTGTGCTTGCTTTCCCCCCCATAATCTACAGTGATGATGAACCAGAGGGTGGCACTGATGCACCAGAGGATGGCATGGGTAAAACAGAGGGTGGCAGGGGTGAAACAGAGGGTTCTGGGAACCTGTGATGATGAACCAGACGTAGAAACAACATAACCGTGACCGTTGCGAGCCGACATGTAAGTTCGCAATTGCGAACTTACACAAAACCCTCGCGAACTGGCAGAAATCCTTGCGAACTGGCAGAAATCCTTGCGAACACAAAAAAAAAAATCCACAAATTCGCGAGAATTCGCGGATTTGGCGGATTGCGAGTTCGCAAATTCGCAAAATTCGCGAACGCCAGATTCGCAAAATTCGCCCATGCTTCTTAATACCAACTGCTACACACCAATGTGGGAAGTTGGCCTGGTATATGCTGTCCACTAATTTAAGTGGGCACCTTGCACTAGTCCAAATGACCCTTATGATGGTCGAGGTCAAAGATAATAGCTGTGGAAAGCAGGCTTAATCTTGAAGAAATGTAAAGCAGCTTGTTTGACCAGAATATCATTAACTAAATGAAAGGAGAAACACAGAGTAGTTAACAAAATTTGTATTTATATATAAAACTCCCTAGTACAACACAAAGCAACAATACTTAAGCAAAGAAACAGTTGTAAGTAGCACAATACACAGTAGGCTCCAGGGGGGGACCAAACCATATACTAAAATACAGGCATATGCATCAACATTCGGTAATACACGTCGGTAATAGCGAAAAATAACGAATCGCTATTAAGGACATGCAAACCGAGATGCATCAAACAAATCGGTAAAATTTACCGAATCGGTAAAAATCGCTATTAAATTGCGAAAGTTCACCCGCATGAGTAGCAAATACCGAGTTAGCTAATACCGAATCGGTATTAGTGAATCCGGTATTAGCGATTTCGGTAATAGCGAAAACGGGCAATTTACGCGACGCATCGGATGCGGCCCGATGACATCACAACCAGGAAGTGGGACAGCCACGCTGCATTCTGTGTTCGGAGTTGCACTGAGGAGGAGGCAGAGCACAGGAGCTGAGGACCAAGAGTGAACCTGTAGCAAGCAGGACAAGGCAAGCAGGAGAAGATGGAGAAGGAGGCCCCCCAGCAGGGAAAGGACACACACCGAAAGCGCAAAAGGAAGTTCTCTGATAAGGAGCTGGAAATCCTCATCGAGTGTGTCACCAGCAACAATGACAGACTGTTTGGCAAATTGTCCCTGAAGGTGCCAGAGGCTGAAAAGCGCAAGATGTGGCTGCGCATCAAGGACAAGGTAAATGCCTGCGGAGTCACCCACCGCAGCATCGACGACCTAAAAAAACGGTGGTATGACCTAAGGAAGAGGGCCAAGGAGAAGATTGCACAGAGGGTCAAGGATGCTGATGGCACAGGAGGGGGCACATCCAACGTGACGCCAAACACTGTCCTGGAGGATCTAGTGGAGTCCACCATAGAACGGGAAGCTGTTGTAGGGGTCACACGTCTGGACACCTCTGGTGCTGCGGAAGGAGGACAAGGTAAGAAGCATGGCAGCGTAACAATGCAGCGTGTAGTAAGTCCCTGCCCAATCCCCCATGCCAGACCCAGTGCCCATGTAGTGTTGCCCTAAACACATACCCTCACCAAAGTGTTGCACCATGGGAGTTGTAGTACATACATGAATGGGTGCATGCGAGAGCACGGAGATTAATACAGCAGCTAAGGGCCAATTGTCAGACAGAAAATGTAATTTATTGTGAGATGCCACTGCTACTTCCACATAATAGACCATGATTATAACTATGCACTGTTTCACACACAGATGCATCCCCCTACGATTCAGACGACAGTGCCCGCCTCGTCATCTCAGAGACGCCAGTGTTGTCAGAAGCCAAGTGCTCACATAGAGCTGAAGACATGTCCTCCCCTTCACCAACACGGCGGTCGACACCTCCACCATCCCTGCAGTCCAAGGCACCACCACCACCACCAGCACCAACCTTGCAGTCCAAGACACCACCACCACCAACCTCGCAGTCCAAGACACCACCACCACCAACACAACCACCACCAGTGCGGGCCACTCCGCAGAGCCGCAGAGCTGTAGTTCCCTCCCTGCCCCTGATGGAATCTGATCACAGTTCAGCACCCCCAAATGTTCCACGCCAGGCTGTCGTCACTCCAACCAGCCAAACATCATCACGACAGCGCATCAGGCAGAGGGCTGTGAACCCGGCTCGTGGTGCTGCAAGACCAGTCGATCTGTCCGGAGGGTACGGAGTTGTGGAGGCCCGGATGCTGCGTGTCCAGCGCCTGCAGGGGAGACACATGGGTGCCATGAAACTCTCCATGACCAAGCTATGCAAAAAACTTAGCAAGATGACAGACGCTATGCGTGAGCACACCACTGCCGTAGCTGCCGGCAACAATCGCATAAAGCTGTGCCTGCAAGAACTCACATGTGCCGTAGTGGCAGGCCAACAGAATGAGCGGCGTCGCCACAGGCAGATCATGCTGGCAGTGACTTCAACCAACAAGGCCATCGAAAAGCTCTGCAACACCACGGCTGTGCTGTCCCGCAGGTCCGTGTCCCTGCAAGTGGACCTAGGTCATTACTGTGGGGATGTGGCAAAGGCCCTTGAGAGGGTGACCACCGCAGTGGAGCAAATGCAGCCTGGGTCAGCCAGTGTCAGCATGCTGGGGGCGGAAGAGGGGAGTGAGGCAGCCTCCAGTGTCAGCAGCCTCTCCCTATCAGACACCAGCGGGAGGAGGCGCAGTGGCCGCAATGCAACTGCCACAGACTCCCATCGAGTAGAAGTCGAGGAGTCACAGGACAAGAGACTGGGGGTACGCGGCAAACGCAAGTGAACATGTGACTGAGTTACACTGTCCTTGGTGACGTAACCATGGCCAGACCTAAGTGCTGCACGCATCACCCGTACTGAGGACGTGCTATTTGAGTTTGACTTTTACTGCAGCAGCAGCATGTTTTAGTTTTGTTTCTCTGCACCACTCAGGTGTCCATGCCCATTAAACCCTTGCAAATCGAGCCCTGTTGTCAAGTCTCTCTCTTACCTGTCTCAGAAATGATTCTGTGTGATGTATGTCCACCTCCGTTGCCCTTCAGCTGTGTTGGGCACATGCGCCTGTCGGTGTTGGGGGGGTGGTTGCTGTGCACGCAGTTCATCCTCTCCGTCCACCTCTATGGGTATCCCCCTCTGTGTGGCGATGTTGTGCAGGATGGCACACACAGCAATGATCTGGCAGCAGGTCACTGGGTCGTACTGCAAGGCACCTCCAGTCTTGTGCAGTATACGGAAGCAGCTCTTGAGGATGCTGAATGTACGCTCAACCACATTCCTTGTGCTGATGTGTGCTCTGTTGTAGCGCTGCTCTTGTGGTGTCGCTGGGTTCAGGTAGGGAGTGAGTAGATATTCACGCAATGCGTATGCGCTGTCACCTGCAGGATGGGGAGAGAATGGACATCAGCATGATTGAACATATACATGTGGGGATGGAGTGGGTGGAGAGTACAATGATGCATCAATATGTACCTAGTAGGTGTCCCTCTCCAAATTCACCGTTGATCAGGCGCCTGTGGAGGCCACAGTGACGGAATATATAAGAGTCGTGTGTGCTCCCGGGGAATTGGGCAACAAGGTCCATAATTATGTACCTGGCATTGCACACCACCTGCACATTTAGAGAGTGATATGACTTCCGGTTGCGGAAAATGTATTCGGTGGCTGATGGAGGACAGATGGGGACATGAGTGCAGTCAACACACCCTATGACATGGGGGAATTGTGCCACCTGGTAGAATTCCCGTTTGGTGCGGGTCAGCTTCTGGGGGGTTGTGGGGAAGGTGATGTGGCGATTAATTAATGTCAGCATGGCCTCTAGGAACCGGTGGAAGAAGCGTGATAAAGCGCTTTGCGACACGCCTCCAGTCTCAGCTATTACCCCCTGGAAGCTTCCAGACGCAAGCAGGTGCAGTCAGCATAGGACCTGCACATGGGCTGGTATGGCGTGGGTCCTACGGGTCTCGTGCTGCAGTAACGGTACCAGGTCTGCTATTAGGCACATTATCATGGCACGTTCAGTCTATACTTGTCGTAGACCTGTTCCTCGGTCTGCCCCAGCAAAGTGATGCGCACCCTGAAGATCCTGTCCTGGATCATCCTCCTGCGCTGGCCCTGGGCGTTGATCCTCCTCCTCCTAGCAAGCACGTACAGGGCAGCCATTTTGGAAGACATGTGGGGTTTCCCAGGGCTTTTTTGAAGGGTTACTGATTGTGTGCACCTGCAGTAGGGGGTTGTAATTTTTTTTCTGTCCTTCTGTTTACTTTACCTCCTGATTGTGATTCTCCTTAATTTGCTCAGGCTAAATAGCGATTTTTGGGTTTTTCGGTATTAGCGATTTTTGCGATGCATACCATTGCGATTCGTTTTTACCGATTTGGTATTTACGATGGCCGCTTTGAGGGTCGGTAATTCCGATTGTCTGTTTTGCGATTCGGTATTTTACCGCGGGGGTTATTAGCGATTCTTTATTTTTTAGCGATTAATTGTTTGATGCATAGCATTTTCTGGTTTTGCGTTCGGTATCGGCCTGTTTTACCGATTCGCAGTTTTACTGGGAGGTATTTTCGTTGATGCATCTGCCAGATAGTGGTGTAAGAACCACAAGAACCAGAACTGGAGCTGAAACAGTGTCTAGAACACGTAGAATCACTGGGACTCCAAGGAGCCACCCAAGGTGAGTAAACACAGACCCCACGGAGTATGGGTGCAGTGTCTTAACACGACTGCAGGCTCCATAAATTCTATGGGGAAGTCGCGATTACAGTTTTAAAGTTTAAGGACCCTTCTCTGTGGACTTCGAGGAAACCCTTTGGAACTTAGGAGATTGGAGAGCCACCCTCCCGTGGATAACTGAGTACCTGAGTTACCTATCACAGGAGAGCCAGGTACATAGGTCTGGATTGGTGTCAGAAACCGCCGTAGTTTTCAATGGAGGGTTGCGAAGAAGAGCTGCTGCAGGGAAGGAAGAAAGTGTCCGTTGGAATCCAAGGGTGGATTCATGATGTAAGGAACCTGAAAGCGGAGGGGACAAAGTCTGGGTCACTTCAGGGTGACCAGGGGCTAAGTGGATGAATGCCCACTAATGTCGGGTGCTTGACTCTGCAGCCATGAAGACCAGGAGATGTTGATGACAACCAGGAGCCAGATGTGAGCTGCCCCACAAAGGATGTTGAGTGCTCAGGGGTCGGTATCTGGCTGGAGCACCAACAAGTCTTGGCAACAGCAACCCATGCAGGAAGGTCAAGCAGGTTACGGTGTGGACCAGCAAAGTCCAGGGGACTCACCAAGCAATGGAAAGTCAGAGCACATCTGGAGCAATCAGGGAAACACAACAGAATTCAAGATGACCCTAAAGAGGACCCAGAGGCCGAATGACCAGGAGTCGTGAGGGGACCTCGAGCAAGATCACAAAGTACCAGCCCACAGAGAACTCAGTGCTAAGAGGGCAGAGTTATTTGGTGGAAATACTGCTCAGGGTCAGGACTACAGGGAGTCCGAAACACAAGCTTGGGAATTGCCAACAAGCATATGCACTTTCAAAAGTAACCAGTGCACAGGGGTTCGGGTTATGTATTCCTCAAGAGGGATACTGGCCTCAAATTCAGTGAGAGGGCAGCTCAACCTCAAGGAACTTTGGAACTCGCCTTCTGTGTTGCTAAAGCCTTCAGAGTCCACAGGACCTCAGGATAAGCAGACCGGTCAGTTGCATTATGGTGCCTGCAAATGCAGGGGAGTAACTCCTTCACCCCAAGAGCTTGTATGGTGCAAGGGCACAGACAATGCTTTGGATGGAGAGGGAGACGAAGTCGGGCCCAGTCGAAGTCCAGCGAAGTCCAGAGCGTCCAGACGGTCGATGGTTAGTGGTGTCTTGTTGCAGAATCATGTCCACATCAAATTTAAGGTACTACAGCCAGGTAAGCCCTTAAGTATCCACAGGAGAGGGTTGGACAGATTCAGGGACCCTTCTTTGGGAGGGTCAGTGCAGAGGGGAGGTTACTCCCATGTCCTTTGTCCAGTTTCATGTCATAGCAGGAGCCAACAGCTCCCAGAACTGGTTTGAGCTGGTCTATGCACAGGGACACCTAGTGTGTCTCAGATGCAGATTTTCAGGCACTTTGAAAGTGCACCCACCCAGCCCCATTACACTAAATCCTGTCAGGGAGGTGGTCACACCTCCCTGTGTCAGGATGCCTAGTGTCCTGACTTCCCTTGCTCGAGCTTGGCTCAGCATCTGGAGGGCAGAAATATGTCTCTGGTCAGCAGCAACCAATTTGTGTTGCCCGGGTAGAAAAAGGCTGGCACCAGAAAGACCAGTGACCCCAAGAAGCTCGCTTCAGAAGGGTGGAATCATACCTCCCACACCGGTTACCCAGTGTGGAGGTGTGATTCCAAGGTGTTTGATACCATACACAGCATGTTTTGTTTCAGCCATTTTCGAGATAGCATTTACAGCGAGGTGATAATGCACCTCTACATTTATGTCTGGCTGAGTCACAGACAACCCGGGAGAATGGTCTCTGAGGGCTGCAGAGGGGCCGTGCTCATGCAGGGGAATCCTCTCATGTACAACCCAGCACCCTGCCTTCAAGATTGTTAAGGCCTGCTATAGGGGTGACTTATAAGTTTTAAGTGTAGTGACCTATAGATATAGTGAACCTATATTTAAAGTAAGTGGTGCAAGCACCAGCTTACACAGGCTGCAATGGCAGACCTGTAGTTCCATTTTGCCTGGCCTCTCATGGGTGCCATAATACATGCATCAGCCTATGGTAGGGCTCTGGGGTACCTATGCCCTGAGTACATGGGTACCATATACTAGGGACTTATAAGGGTTCCCCTGTATCCAATCTTGAGTGTACCAAAGGACATGCCATAACATTCTAAGGAGAAAGCAGATGGACTGGGGTTCTGATTAGCAGGATCCCAATCAAATGAGTCAAAACAGTGTAACATCAAGCAAAAAGTGGGGGTAACCATAAGAAGCAGATCCTACTTTCCTACACCTACCATGCACAGGTTTCTCATCAATACTTTGACTGCAAATGTTACAGTGATATTATCAAAGATGTCTTAGAAGATGTCATGAGTGATATAATATCTGGGTAATTAGCAGTTGCATTGTGAGTGCAGTGGTGGAGGTTACTTGAAATCTCAACCTGATTATAACATCCCTGTAACTTTTTTTGTGAGCTTAAAAAAATGTATATTTCCTAACTATAACATTCCTGTAACCTTTGTTTTTTTCAATGAATTTCTAGAGTTTTTTTCATGTAAGGTTCAATTCACAATACACGGTGGAGGGGGTTAGACTCAGGGCCTGGCCTAGCATTGTGCGGACCCCACCCAAGTTTGCTGCTCCTGCCCCCCTCCTCTTTGCCATCCATTGTCCAAATCCATGCTCTTGCCCCCTCATAACAGCCCTGTGTGGCCATTGTTCTGCCACTGACATTCCTGTCTGCCCTAAACAGTTAGCTTACTGCCCCATCCAACTCCTCCCTACCCTCTGTTGTCTGAGTCCAAGCACCAGCCCTCTCCCTCCTGCCCTGCATGGTCCGATGTGCTGCCACCGCCCTCCATTTACCTTGATGTTCCTACCCCCTCCTCCCGCCCTCTGTGGCCCAATTCTATACCCCTTCATTGCCCTCCTACTTAGCCTCTATGCTTAACTTTCGCCCCTACCATCATCCCCCCTGACATCTGATGTGCGTTCATGCCCCATCCATTTTGACCACCATGTACCACGGACCTGCCACCGACTGACCTATCTACCGTGAGTGTTCAATCAATCAATCATAGGCATTTATAGAGCGCTCTACTTACCCGGAGGGTCTCAAGGCGATAGGGGGGTGGGGTGCTGCTGCTACCCAAACAGCCAGGTCTTGAGCTTCTTCCTGAAGGCGAGGTGGTCTTGGGTCAGGCGCAGGTCGGTCGGGAGGGAGTTCCAGGTCTTGGCGGCCAGGTAGGAGAAGGACCTTCCTCCTGTTGTGGCTCTTCGGATGCGGGGGACGGCGGCGCGGGCGTGACTGGCTGATCGGAGGTGTTGTTTGGGAGCGTAGAAGTTGATGCGGTTGTTGAGGTAGCTCGGGCCTTGGTCGTGGAGAGCTTTGTGTGCGTGGGTAAGGAGACGGAAGGTGATTCTCTTGTTGACCGGGAGCCAGTGCAGGTCTCTTAGGTGTCCGGAAATGTGGCTGTGTCGTGGGATGTCGAGGATGAGTCTGGCTGAGGCGTTCTGGATCCGTTGGAGTCTCTTCTGGAGCTTGGCGGTCGTTCCGGCGTAGAGGGCGTTGCCGTAGTCCAGTCGGCTGGTGACGAGTGCCTGGGTGACAGTCTTCCTGGTCTCGATGGGGATCCACCGGAAGATCTTCCGTAGCATGCGCAGGATGTTGAAGCACGACGAGGAGACGGCGTTGACCTGTCTGGTCATGGAGAGGGAGGAGTCCAGGATGAAGCCCAGGTTGCGTGCGTGGTCTGTCGGTTTGGGTGCGGTGCCCAGGGCGGGGGGCCACCAGGAGTCGTCCCAGGCGGAGGGCGAGGATCCCAGTGTTCTGTTAAGCTTCCTCTGCCCCTCCTACCTGCCTAGCAGTGTCAGAAAGCTGCTGCTTGTCCCTACCACCTCCACCCTTCCGGTCCAAGTTTCATGCCGTTATCACCTCCTCCTGTCCTCCTAGGT
Source organism: Lissotriton vulgaris (assembly GCF_964263255.1). Taxonomy (NCBI): domain Eukaryota; kingdom Metazoa; phylum Chordata; class Amphibia; order Caudata; family Salamandridae; genus Lissotriton; species Lissotriton vulgaris. Next base: position 443,510,335 of record NC_141697.1, on the reverse strand, counting down.
CAATTTTGCTGGCACTCCCTTCTGCCCTCCATGTTCTGTTGTCCTGCAGCTGCTCCTCATTCCTGCCCTACATGGTCTGTTGTGAATCTCCTTCACCTGCCCTCTCGTGTCTGTGTCTAGCCCCTATTCCTCCCTTTCTTCCTCCATGGACCTTTGTGCATGACCCTGCCCCCTCCCTCTTTCCCACAATGACCAATGTGCCACTACTAACCTTCTAGCTAACCTTCTCGCTAGCCATGCATGGCCTTCTGTGCTGCCACAGCCCCTCTCACCTGCCCTGTGTGGTCAGCTTGCCTCCACTGACCCCCTCCCACCTTCCGTCTGCTGTCTGTGTGTATGCCATTATAGTCTCACTGTTGCCCTCCATGATGTGTTGTGCTTTCAGTGCCCATTCCGCCTGCCCTCCATGGTCAGCTTGCTACTCCTGCCCTGCCTCCTTGCCCCCTGCCCTCCATTTTCCATGTACAGGCCCCTATGCCCTCCCTCCTACCTTGTCTGGACTGTTGTCATGCTCCTGCCTCTTCCCTCCTGCCCTTCATGGTCTCTTATGCTGCAACTGTCCCTCCTGTCTGTCCGCTATGATGAGCTTCCTGCCCTTGCCTCTTTCCCCTCTGCTCTCTGTCGTCCATGTGCATGGCCCTGTAGGGTGCCTGCATTGGCACTAAGTGGTACAAAAGGGGGTGCTGATGGACGGAGCATCTGAACCAATAAAACACTCACACCCAGTCAACAGATTGGGTTTAATCCATCACCGTTCTTTCGCCCACTCTGCCACCCCAGTTCAGACATGGCCATATGCAAATCAGTCTGACCCTGTGCCTCATGGGAACAGTCTAGCCCGAACTGCCAAGCCATGCCTTCCCTGGACCGGAAACAAGCTTCCTAGGACCGGTTTCTGGCATTCCAGCCGTCTCCAGCCAGGCTTGCTTGAATCCAGTGGCAAAGTGAGCAAGGGACTCACGTCTGAGCATACCCTGCCAACTTAAGGCGAACAAAGCGGTACAAAAGGGGGTAGTGATGGACGGAGCATCAGAACCAATCAAACATTCACACCCAGTCAACAGATCTGGGTTTAATCCATCACCGTTCTTTAGCCCACTCTGCCACCCCAGTTCAGACATGGCTATATGAAAATCAGTCTGACCCTGTGCCTCATGGGAACAGTCCAGCCCGAACTGCCAAGCCATGCCTTCCCAGGACCGGAAACAAGCTTCCTAGGACCGGTTTCTGGCATTCCAGCCGTCTTCAGCCAGGCTTGCTTGAATCCAGTGGCAAAGTGAGCAAGAGACTCACGTCTGAGCATACCCTGTCAACTTATGGCGAACAATACGGTACAAAATGGAGTGGTGATGGACGGAGCATCTAAACCAATCAAACACTCACACCCAGTCAACAGATCTGAGTTTAATCCATCATCGTTCTTTAGCCCACTCTGCCACCCCAGTTCAGACATGGCAATATGCAAATCAGTCTGACATCGTGCCACATGGGAACAGTCCAGCCCGAACTGCCAAGCCAATCAATCAATCAATCAAAGCATTTATATAGTGCACTACTCACCTGGAGGGTCTCAAGGCGCTAGGGGGGGGGGTCCGCTACTGCTCGAACAGCCACGCCTTGAGCTGCTTCCTGAAGGCAAAGTGGTCCTGGGTCAGGCGGAGGAGGGTCGGGAGGGAGTTCCAAGTCTTGGCGGCCAGGTAGGAGAAGGACCTTCCTCCTGTTGTGGCTCTTCGGATGCGGGGGATGGCGGCAAGGGAGTGGCCGGTCGATCGAAGCTAGCGTGTGGGAGCGTAGAAGTTGAGGCGGCTGTTGAGGTATCCTGGGTCTTGGTTGTGTAGGGCTTTGTGTGCGTGGGTGAGGAGGCGGAAGGTGATTCTCTTGTTGACCGGGAGCCAGTGCAGATCCCTCAGGTGCCCGGAGATGTGGCTGCGGCGGGGGATGTCCAGGATGAGTCGTGCTGAGGCGTTCTGAATCCGCTGGAGTCTCTTCTGGAGTTTGGCAGTGGTTCCGGCCTAGAGGGAGTTGCCGTATTCCAGACGGCTGGTGACGAGGGCCTGGGTGACTGTCTTCCTGGTCTCTGTGGGGATCCACCGGAAGATCTTACGTAGCATGCGCAGGATGTTGAAGCACGACGAGGAGACAGCGTTGACTTGTCTGGTCATGGAGAGGGAGGAGTCCAGGATGAAGCCCAGGTTGCGTGCGTGGTCTGTTAGTTTGGGTGCGCTGCCCAGGGCAGGGGGCCACCAGGAGTTGTCCCAGGTGGAGGGTGAAGATCCCAGGATGAGGACTTCTGTCTTGTCTGAGTTCAGTTTCAGGCGGCTGTTCATCATCCACTTGGCTACGTCTGTCATCCCTTCATGTAGGTTGGCTCTGGCGGTGGCGGGATCATTTCTGAGGGAGAGGATCAGCTGGGCGTCGTCGGCACTGCCCACCATGCCTTCCCTGGACCGGAAACAAGCTTCCTATGACCGGTTTCTGGCATTCCAGCCGTCTTCAGCCAGGCTTGCTTGAATCCAGTGGTAAAGTGAGCAAGGGACTCACGTCTGAGCATACCCTGCCAACTTATGGCGAACAAAGCGGTACAAAAGAAACCGGTGCTAGGAAGCTTGAGTCTGATGCTCCGTCCATCACCACCCCCTTTTGTACTGCATTGGCACTAGGCACCAAATTATGAGCTGGCGATGGCTGAAAGGACAGGTATGCACAGTATCTCGTAAATACGGTGCATTCCTGCCCTTTCAATTTGGCAAAGGGCAGCACAGCAAAAATACTTGCAGTGCTCCCAAACGTCATTTTTGTAAATGAGGCCCTTGGTTCTTTTTTTGGAAAACACACTATGTTGCAGTTTCTGGAAAAGGTAGGGTTTGTGAAACTTTCTGAATTCTCCTGCTAAAAAGATTTTAACAAAAATAATCTCTGCAAAAAATAGGGCCTCATTAGTGAAACGGAACCGCCCAACTATCTATCGGCAGTCCTGCCATTGGAATCACGATTTTTCTATTGAGGCGTGTGCTGCAGGCTGCAGCACATGCTGCAGTACAAAAAATACACAATCTGCTTATCTCTGCAGTACTTGCCAGGCACCATGCGGTGTCAGCCTCATGGAACAGGGTTATGTAGGGTGCCCCCCAGGGCACACACCGGAGGCCCATGGTGGAAGAGGGGCCCACTAGGGGCCTCCAAAGTCACGTTCCGCAACCCTTCTCATGGCGGGATAACCACCATGAAACGGCTGGCGGAAACTGAAATTTGAATGCCTACGATAGTGCCTTAGCAGGCACCACCTCCATTGTAGGCATTACAGACCATCTCACAGGCTCCTTGAGCCCGTCGGATTAGTGTTGGACGGTCTTTCCACCCCGACCAGCCGCCGCCATCCTAAGATGGCAGGTGGTCTTACATGGTCCAATGGCGGTGAGACTGCCATTTGCGGGCTGACGTGGCGGTCCCATCGCCATTGTAATCAGGCCCATAGTTTCTTAAAGGGAATTTCACACATAGCTTTGTGATGATAACAATATTCACAACTTTGTGAAGTCATATTTGCATAACTTCTCTTGTAGAAGTGTGCTATCACACACCCCTAAATAATATCTTGTGGAATATTATGCACAGTCATTGGCACAACTGACATGCGTATACTCATGAGACTGTTTAACTCATATATTAATTTTGCATTATTCAATGTCAGTGGAGCAACCTTCAAACTGCCTGCATCTCTGTACAAAAGCACTGCCCAGCAGGCAAGCAATGGGAGCAATGGATCATTTCTGTACACTGTTTGCTTCAGCTCTACTAATAGTTATTTTATCAAAAATACCTACACAAGAACCACTTATGTTATGGAAGTCCATAATATAGGTTCCTCACATGCTTATATTATTGGTTTACTGAGGAAATCTGTGCAATAAATTTAATCAGATCAAATAATGAGGAATAGAGAACAAGGGCCACTAACTGATACGTGATATGAAGATTTGCACCCCACAGCCTGAAATGTTGTCTTAATTAAGCAATGATGACGATAGCTCCACTTTGTTCAGAAAGAACATTTGTGTGTACAACAGGAATGTATGCACGGTTCAATAGGAACAAAAAAACACATAGGCTACCTCCATTCTGCTAAAATGATCAGGCAACGCATGCACAGTGAAATTGTAGCATCTGTTGAGATCACTGGTCTAGACATAATTCACCGTGTACGCTGCCTTTGAGGCTGCAACTAAACAACATCACTTCAAACAATAATCTGCATATCATTATACAACCTGCCCCTCATTTGGAAAACTGCTGGTGTCCAACCTGCAATTATCTTAAGTCACAGTGAATTGTGAAGTAAGAGGTTAAAACAACTCGGTGGGGTGACATTTCTGAACAGAATTTATTTCACTTACCTTTTTATCCCAAATCCAAAAAACAAGCAATAGGAGATGTTTATTAATCACATTTGTGTTTTTGAGATGGCAGGAGACTTCCCACCCAATGGCCAGAGGCATTGTTGATTCATCCATATCATTGGAATGACTTTGATCTGTGTCTGCCCATCATCATGTACTGTGGGGGAAACGAAATGAAACACTGGCCCTGAATATCTTTACACAGGGGACCTTCCTGAAAGTCATTTTCTCATGACAGGCCTTGTTCTTTGTTATGAATAATAAATATGCATTATAGAAATATGGCAGCCAGATCATTGAATCATGTATGAGCAGCACTTCAATTGCAAGATCTGAAGAGCTGAAGTTGGTTAAAGATTCACTTTAGTAGAATCTCATCTGCTTGAGATCAGATTTTTTACCAGTCATTCCAATAAAAAAAGAAGACCTCTAGCCATTTTTAATGCACCTCTGCTACGCTAATATTGCCATAGAATTTTGCTCGGTATGCAAAAAGAAAGTATTGTGCATTACAAACATCCCTGATACTCAACCTCTTTTCCTCACTGACATTAAAGTTAAGATTTCATAAAAGCTCCCTTGTGTCATTTCAAAAATAATGTGTGAATTTATGATCAATACATAATTATTTCGTTTTACTAAAATGAGAAAGAAAGTGCAGTGTGTAAAAGAGAAGGACACTGTTCAGCCTCTGGAGTGCCACCACAAGTCATAGCAAGGTTATTATGGATTTCCAAATGATTGCTACTGTCTAATCTTCTATTTGGTCTATCAGCAGGGTTTTTCCAGGACACTTTCAAAGCTATGCAATGATAATTGTACGGATTATTAATACGAAGTCCGCAACAGGAGTGGAAATGACTTCTAAAACAGCAAGCAGGGAAGCAAATGACATTTAGGGGCTCATTTGGTGTTTATTTGTAACAAAAAATCTTTCAATTTTGAGGGAAATGTCAAATACAGGGGAGGGCCGATCGGCTGAACTTTTTTCCATCATTGAGACATCATAGCAAATAAATTCATCTGATGGATTCCAACCCCTATATATGACTTCTTCCAGAAAAGATTTTCATTTACTAACAAAGTCTTAGGGGCTGATTAAGAGTCTGGTGGTCCATGGACCCCCAGAATAGCGGTGACGGTGCATCGTTCGGGAGTGGACCGTCATCTGCGCTATGTAACGGTCGTTCCCTGGCGGTGGCGCAGTAGAGGGGCAATGTAATATGCTGAGCGGGATTGCCATAGTTCCACCGAGCATATTTTGAGATGCTTCACCGGCAGCCTTTTCATGGGGAAAAAAGCTGGCTGTAGGGAAAAATAGGGCCCCCCCCCCATGACCTTTCTGCCATGGGGATGCATTCAGTGGGGCACAACACGTGCCCCCCTGTCTGCTTGCACCCCCATTTCTAGATGGCATGAACTTCACAGTCCATGGCGTGCTGGAACATTTTTGTCATTCCCATTGTGGTGCCCGTTTTCAGGGAACCACCGCAGGAACGGCGAAAGAATCATCCGCATACACGAGTTAAACTCTTAATCTGACGGACTGTCTTGAGCGGCATTGGTGCTGAAGCGCTGGCAAAGAGCCAGCTCAGGAGAAACAAAGTCGTAATAAGCCCTTACATCTGGCCAGCTTTACAACTGAGGTGAGGATGCATAACCCTCACAGACCCAGCCAAAACCATCGTGCCATCTTCAAGGCTTGCTCCTGGGTCAGTGTTGTTTTTGGTATGTCCTAGAGACAGGCTTTAGTTTGATCACTAGAATCATGTAATGATAAAAACAACAAAAACAAACATTCAAAACAGGACTTTGAGGCACCCGTCTTCATCCATTGGCCTGCTAAATTGTATTTTCCTTTTAAATAGAATGGGTGGACCATAAGTTTGAGTACACTCTGATGCTTGTGGCTGAGCAATCTGTCCACCAAATTCTAAATAAGCCCCTAAATCTCAAATTTCTTCCACTTCTGGAAACGTTCTCTGGTCGCATCTGCTGCCCTCTGGTCACCAGGGCAGGTTCTTGGCACCACCTCTGTGTCCGGCCAAGGCTTTTGCAGTGGCCTGTCCACAGTGACCAATTGAAACTTCTTGGAATCAAGAGTCCTTCTGCTTGTTGTGCTTTGTAGCAGGTAGCAAGAAGTCAACCACTTGACCCTCGGGAAACACTTTTAGTCCGTCAAGTGAGCAGCCTTTAGGTATTGTTATTCGCGGAAGTCAGGTAGAGTATTCTCTCCTTGAAGTTTTTTTTTAGGTCTAGGAATGTTGTGCTGGGTTGGTTTTGAGGTGCCAGTATTGTCCTGTGCATTAGCCATTGGTTGGAAACCCAATTCTTGATACTAGCTCACAGAACACCATCATTGTTTTACAGGACTTACTTTTTTTGTTTAAATTTGTTTATTGAGGTTTTTTCATAAGACAAAGATCAGAAAAACAGTACATTTCTCATTGCACTTATTATTTTACATCGTTATTACAATTATTGTATAGCATACATCTAGTGTAGGTCCTTGATTCAGTTTATCATCAGTTTTCGACCCGTGTAGTCATGTGACAGTGGGGTGTGTCGTACAGGGGGTGGATGGCCCTCAAGCTGCGTCGTTCATGTTTGTTGCCATTGTAGTTGCGGGTACGCTAGTTGTCGTTGGACTTGTGTGACCTCCCTTGTAGTGTATGCCTACATATACCGTGTGCTATGTGTCTGTGCTTGAGTGTGTTCGTGTCCCCAATAAGCGAACTGGAACCTTGTAACTTTCAAAACGACTGGTGTGTAACCGTACACCAATAACTGCGCGGGCTCAGTTTGGACGGGGGTTGGCAAGGGGATTTCGTATGTCGATGGAATGCATTTAGTGATGTGGGTGATGATGTTGCTTCCTTGTGATGTGGTCATCCCATGACTCATCACCTGGTGCGTAGGGGGAGGGTCCATGCGTGAAGCGGGTTTGGGCAAGCAGTGTCGCCTGTGAGAAGGATGCATAGATATATCGCGTGCGCTGGTGTAGATCTAGGGTCATTCCTGCGTCCGCGAAGCTTCCACCGCGAGCCCTATAGAGGACGCATGTGTCATCTGGTGTTGGGGGCTTGCTGGTTCGGGCTCGGGGGTGGTTTCATGTGTGAAGGTATGAAGTAGTTGTGCCCACTCGAGAGAGATGGGATGTTTGCGGGTACCTTTTGTTTCTTCATCTGGTAAAACCTCCTCCTCGCCTTTCCCCATTTTTTCAATGCCCCAATCCAGGCTTCTACCAGGGGGCCTGCCGGGGCTCGCCAGTGCATGGCTATACCCCTTTTCGCTAGTAGGATGGCAAGGGATAGGAAGCAATGCTGCGTTTTGTGAGTTTTCTGTCTACGGAGCACTCCGAGGGCGCATGTCTCCCAGGTGAAGAAGGATGTGATGTTGGTTGTGGTTCTGAGTGTCTCGTGGATTCGGTCCCAGTATTCCTGAAGTGTAGGGCAATCCCAAAACATGTCTTTGAAATCCGCGTTTGCTAGGTGACAACGGGGGCAGGCAAAGTCTGTGTCTGGATAGAACTTGTGGAGCGGGTGAGGGGTAAGGTAGGCCCGATGGAAGATGTTAAATTGGATATTACGGAAGCGAGCATTCCTGGATACTTTTTTAGGAAACTCGAGGGCCATTTCCCACTCTTTATCATGCAGTGCTCGTCCTATTTCCTCTTCCCATTTCTAACGTAGCGGTTGCAGGGAGGGGAGGATAAGTGTTCGCACTGCTTTGTAAAGCCATGTAACCAGGTGGTGCCCTATCCCCATATGTAAAAAAGTGTCAATCGCCGGGTGAGTTGGCGGTTCCCCTGCTGCTGGATCTCAGTATCTACGGCTACTGTCGACCAGTTGCCTATGTAGTAAGAATTGTCCTGGGGGGAGCCCGTATTGTTCCAACAGGTGGGCGTACGTTTTAATTTGTCCGTCCTCTAATAAGGCTTCCATCTCCGTGATCGCCAGGTCGGTCCAAATTTGAAGGGTGTTGGCACATTAAGTACCCATCATCTTTGGGGAAGTCCACCAATGGGAGCAAGGGTGAGTATGGGGGCCGGGCTCGGGACATGCGATGGATACGCAGCATACAAGTGCGGGCTATGGACAGCTGCAGCGGTCGCGTGCGTATGGGCCTCGTACCCGGGAGTAGCAGCCGGCAGATAACTGGCAGTGGCGTGTGGCCTTCCGCGGTGACGGTCTCCCCTGTGTGTCGCTCCGCCGTCCAGTATGACAGCCATTGCAGCTGGGCTGCGAGGAAGTACGCCTCGAAGGAGGGTGCACCCAGCCCCCCCTTCGTCGTGGGGAGGTATAATGTTATTAGAGCCACCCGGTGTCGTCCCCCCCATGTCAGATCCGCAAACAGGGAGTCTAACTCCTCAAAGAATGGCCGCGGTGGTATAACTGGGATATTAGCAGAGTGATACAACAGGCGTGGGGCCATAATCATGATGGCTCACGATCTAATCGGCGGTTGTTATTAAAGGTTGGAGGGTGACACAATGAGTTCCTCCCCTTCCGCTCGGCTCTAAATCGGGGGTACCGACGGACAAGGCCTCATACTCCCGAGCGGTTGCCGGGTGAGGTGAGGTCATCACCCACAAAAAGCTGGGAAGAAGACATGCTTCTCTCCCTCCAGTGGACACACAATCGTTAAAGTTCCTGGCAGATATGTAACTTTTTCTTAGTACATTCTTGATATTTCTCACTTTACACATATTTTGTAGTTGCAGTAGCCATTCCATGTCTAAGGTCCTGAAGAAAGACGGGGTAACCCCCCAATAGGCTGAAACATGTCGACCGTCCTGCATAGCGCCATAGGGTAGTCTTACTACTTGGTGTGTTTTTAACTTTTGACACATAGACTTTCATTCGAACTTTGTGCTGAGTCTGAGTAGTCAATTTTATTCATCACTACCACTTGAGCACTGCACTTTGTCAATACCACTCCACGATGAGCTACATGGCTAGAGTACTGACATTCATTCCCGCACCGGCACTGTATGGTCGGACGTGGTGTTGAATGACCAGAAAACCCCCACATGACGTAAACTCCAGCAAAAAGGTTGGGCTGATGGGTCTGGTTCTAGCGCACGTTTCTCAACGGCTTTCGCACACATGCATCCAACTGTCTTACAGTTACTAGCATAGTTACACACCATCCCTAGACCTGGTCTGCTCTGTGTGTGTTTTGCATCTTGACAGTAGGGGAGCGAGTAGACAGGTCGTAAAATATTCCTCTTGACCCTCCATACACATGTTTGTTTTATTAGTACTGCGAGGAAGTACACCTCGAAGGAGAGTGCACCCAGCCCCCCCTTCGTCGTGGGGAGGTATAATGTTATTAGAGCCACCCCATGTCAGATCCGCAAACAGGGAGTCTAACTCCTTAAAGAATGGCCGCGGTGGTACAACTGGGATAGTAGCAGAGTGATACAACAGGCATGGGGCCATAATCATTTTGGCCAGTGCCACTCGGCCTATGGGGGCTAGAGACAATGATTTCCAGAACCCCACCGCAGACCGGAGACCCGCCAAGGCCCTACGGTGGTTCCCATCGTACATGTCTGTCGGGATGTGGTGCAGGCGCACTCCCAGATACCTGGGCGCCTCGGTATTCCATGCGAGTGATTGTGTCCCTATCTGTATCTCAAATGGGGCTATGTGCGGGTTGAGCGGCTACAGGTGTAGTGTAGTTGCTATATTCCCAATAGCCTCTGCGCATTGGAATAATATAAACAGCAGTGTAGACGTAGGACTAGGGTCGACCAGGTCTCTACTGACTATATTAGACTTAATTAGTTTTGCCAGCTAGCTCAGAGGTCACTAGAAACTTTCTCGAATGTTCAGGAAAGAGTTAACTCTCCGGATTTAGACGGGGGTTAGCTTCTGACAACCATAAAAACATGACAACTTTGCTCCCTCAGAAAAGAGTGTATCTCTAGAGTCGTGTGAAAACAATAGACAGCTATTTCACTCAGTCAATCGTGCATACTTAGTTTCACCAGAGTGCAGAGAAATAGAGAGACAGGCGTTTTCAATAAAAGGTGTTATTTATTGAGCAGTCTTCTTTCTCATGCAAGAGAAATGAATTGCCACAATTGCAATACTTATCATAAAGTAAAGTGCATACAGTAAAAGTAGTATTGTGAAATAATACGGTAAAAGCATTGATATGGTTTCTTAGCCATATGGTACTTTAAAATGGATAAAATATATACATACATAAAAACATTGACTAACGTACTCAACTGGTGCTTACGCCTCCCCCGGTGTACCTGACCTAAGCCTAATACTTGGGAGGGAGTAAGTAAGTAGCAGTTTAAGTTAAGTTGGTTAAGATTGTTTTGCCAAGAATCTGCATCAAGAATTCTCTTAAGGGTTTAGTCAGCTCCGTACCTTGGTAATAGAATGTGGGAGGTCTGGTATCTCTTTCTTCAGGACTCGATCCCCCAGCAACCCGCAAGGGTGACTGGAAACACCGGAGCTGGACTTTCTCGGCTGGAGAGAAAGACAGTGTCTATCTCAGTGCGTCAAAACGGGAGGGGCGGCTTCCGTGGGCTCTCGCATCAGCTGGGTTCTCGGGCAAGTAGATAGCTGCTCTGCTCCAAACCACCGTGTGTTTGCTTAAGGCAACTGTTGGTATATTTATACCTGAAAGGTGCTGAGTTTGAGGTAAGGTTGGACATAAGACGTCACTAAGAACTAACAGTTCTTTCTGGACTTCAGGAGTTCTTGTTCAAATCAAAACAAAAGCAGGGGGGATTTCCCGGGCTGCTGGAGGCTTGGTTTGTTTAAAGAACGCATTGTACTTTCTAGGAGTCGACGGGAGTAGCCGTGCTGTGCTTTGGACTGCATGGGCTATTGCTGAATATGGATATGATACCTATGCCTTTATAAGGATATTATTGATTATAACCACATAAGGGCATGAATCGGGAATATCGAATTAGGGTCCTCGATAGAAACACAACACAGGGTGGATTTGTCCCAATCAACCTTCAGGCCAAAAGCCTCAGCGAAGTCATGTAGCGCTTGCTATATGGGTGTCAGGTCTTGGGTAACGTCACAGACATATATCAGAAGGTCGTCCACGTAGAGGGACACACATTGTGTCATGCCAGCTAGTGGAATGCCCCACTCCTCCCCCTCCTGCCGTAAACGTATTGCCAGGGGTTCCACCGCTAGAGCGAATAGTAGAGGGGACAATGGACATCCCTGCCTAGTTCCCCTCTCCACAGCAAACGGTGGGGAGATATATTTGCCCATCCGGACTCCCAATGTGAGATTGATATATAGGAGTTTTGTATAGGCTACCAATGTGGGGCCTATGTCCACCCTGGCAAGGACAGCGAACATGTTGGGCCATAGTAAGGTGTCAAAGGCCTTTTCAAGGTCCAATATGAGACAGGCGGCTCGTGGGAATTGCGTCTGTGTTTCGTCCTGTATATGGAACAGCCTTCGCAAGTCTTGTGATGTTGTGCCCCTTGGGATGAATTCACATTGATCTGGGTGGACTAATGGTGACAGGATTTTGGAGTATCGTTCTGCTAGGACTTTCCCTAATACCTTGCAGTCCGTATTGAGGAGGGCTATTGGGCGATATGAGGAGGGCAGGGTGGGATCTCTGTTTAGTTTAGGGAAGGTGACTATAGTTGAGTCTTGGAGGGAGCTACGGAACACCCCCCTGTCTAGTGCTTCATTATACATTATTGCCATACGGGAGCCAAATGGGAGGCGTACGCACTGTAATATTCCACCGGGAAGCCGTCTACTCCTGGGGCTTTATTACGCGCTAGCACTCTAATTGCATGGGTCACATCTGTGGGCTTAATCCGTGTCTCCAATTGCTTTTTATCTTCCCACGAGATTTGGGGAAGTGGTAAGGGGTCTAGGAAATCAGCACTCGCACGGTGACTGTCCCGTGCTGGGGCTTTGTAGATGCCGGAGTAGTAGTCATGAAAGACCTTGAGAATGTCTACTTGTGAGTAGCGAAGAACCCCTGTGTCATCCAACACCTCTGTGATTGGTTTGAGCTCCGTGTCTTGATTAGCTAACCATGCTAGGAGCGTGCCTCCCCTATTACCCTCTCGGTGGACCTTTGCGGCGTATAAGCGGAAATTATATATACGGAGGTCGGTAAGTGTTTCTGCATAAAGTCTTTTTGCCTCTTCCATTTGTTCCGGTGTTCTCCCGCCCTGGTCTGCCTTTTTCGAAAGATGCGCCAGAGTATGATCAGCTTTTTGCAACGAGCTCTCTAGAGTTTTATGGATCCCTACTATTTGTTGAATGCAGTGTCCCCTCGCCGCTACTTTATATGCGTCCCACTCTATCAAACGTGACGTCGCTGTGCCGGCGTTCAGTGTAAAGTGTTCTTGAATGTATTCCCCATGATCATGTTTAAACACTTGGTCTGTGAGGCAGTCTTTTGGTAGCTTCCAGGTGGGGATGGGGCGTGTGGTGGTCGCCACCGTAGGGTCAGTGTGTGCGCATCATGGTCTGAGAGCACCCTCCCCAGGTAGTCCGTATGTTGCACTTTTGGTAGCATGGCGGCCGAGCAGAGAAATCTGTCCAGGCGCATTCGCAAGTCGTGTGGGATGGAATGAAAGGAGTATATTCTGGTGTGTGGGTTTCGCAATCGCCAAACGTCCGCCAGCACCCAATGTGTCACCCACGTGTTGAATGCCTCTGTTTGTTTGATTGCAGGTGAGTGTGCAGGGGGATGAGATCTGTCTAGGGATATGTCTAGGGCACAATTGTAATCACCGCCTAGGATCCATGGGGTGTGTGTGTAGTTTGTCAGCGTTCTGGTGAGGCGGGACCAGAATGGGAGTTGATTTGTGTTCGGGGCATATATACTTCCTAACAAAATGGGTTGGCCCTCTAGGAGGCTTGTCAACATAGTGTATCGCCCCTCTTTGTCTATCTCCCTTGTCATTTCCTTGAATGTGGTACCCTGACGGACACAGATTAGGGCTCCCCTGGCAAAGGACGAGTACGCTGTAGCGCATATGATACCTCGCCATTTCTTACGCAAGCACTCTACCTCCGGAGCCGTCAGATGCGTTTCTTGTAATAGGTCTATCTACGCTTGCTGTCTCTTTATGTAAGCATACACCGCGTATTGTTTACTCGCCGTATGCATCCCCCGCACGTTGAGTGTGAGAATTGTTATGTCCGTCTCAGGGACGCATTTAGTCATGTTCGGTGGTGTTGGAATGGATATGGGTTGCGTGTCTGCTTGCCAGCTGGTCGGAGTCCCCTCCCTTCTGCACGATCACCCAATACAAAGTCATGTCCCTGCCGTCCGTGTGGTCCTAAAGGGGTATCAGGGGGCTGCCCTGGGGTTACTAGTAACTGTGACCAAAACTGTGGGAAACATTCCCAACTAATTGGACTTATAGCTCTGGGCAATAGGTCCAAACCGCACATTACGTGCTAACTCTGCTACGTTAGATTATGGGGGTGTTGCCTACACGCCTTGGATGGTTTGGCCCCAACCGCCCGCCGCTATATGATGTGTACTATAAGCCCGGGGGTGGTGCTGCTGTGCATGTTACTCACAGTCTACCAGTCCTTACTGCCAGGAGCGTGGGAGGGTTCAGGATAGTGTCCACGTGTGCCTCCCCCGCTGGGGCGGGCTCAAGTCCTGCAGTAGGATCCCACAGTAGGACCGGCGAGGGTGGACGGGACACAGCATTTTGTTTGTTTCCCCTTCCACCTGACATCTTCACCTGGAAATCACAATCATTTTAGTGTGTCCGCTGTCTGGGGTGTCACCAGTGGCGGCGTCACCGAGTCATCCCGAGACGTTGTGGCGTCGCTGTGTTCCTCGTCCTTTGTGAACAGGTGGGGGCTCTTTTGCCAGCAGAACTGTTGCCCGTCAGTCCCGTCACTAGTGCCTCCTCTCTCAGAGCCCTTCTGCATTCTGCAATTATTTGTTCTAGGTCCGGCGTCTTTTTATCATGAGTGTCCATTCCTTTGGGCAGTTGCGTTAAGGGGATTCCCTTTCGCTGCCGCTGTCGGTTGTTTGATAGTTGTCGACCCTGTGAACCACGATGATCAACTAAGATGTTGTTCCGTCCAGTCGTTCGCCGCCCCGGGGTCCGTAAAAAAAGTCTTGGTGTTGTTGTGGATGATCTTGAGGCGGGCAGGAAACAGGAGTGCATATTGTATGTTGTGTTGGCGTAAGACTCGTTTCACTGCCAAGAAGGAGGCCCGCTGGCGCTGCACGGCCTGCAAGTAATCCGGGAACAGCTGTTTGTCCTCTACTCGGAGTGGAGCTGCCTGTCTAGTCGCTCGAAGTACCGTGTCCCTATCCCGGAAGTGGAGCAGCTTCAATAGGAACGGCAGAGGTGGCGATCCCGGGGAAGGTTTTCTGGCCGAGACTCTCTGGGCTCTCTCCACGGAGTAGTAAGGGGTGTGATCCTGCTCCTTTGTGAAGGTTTTAATCCATGTTTCCGTGTAGTGGACGGGGTGTTCCCCTTCTGCTCCGTCCAGCAGGTTGAGGACGCGAATATTGCTCCTGCGCAACCTCCCTTCCAAGTCATCTGTTTTGCTCTCCAAGGCTTTCACTCTTACTTGTAATTTTGCCAGGGATTCATGGTGTGGTTTCAGTTGAGGTTCCATCGCATTGAGTGTCTTCTCACCCTGTTGCACTTTATCCGCTAATTTTCTGTGGTCATCGCGTAGCAAATTTAGGTCCGTTGCTAGTTCACCAAACTTATTCTCCATGGTTATACGTGAATGTTCAATTGCTGCTAAAATTTGATCGAGTTTGGCGGATATGCCATCCGCGCCCGGATGTTCTCTTGATGAGTGTGCGGGTATCTGATCTGAAGGCAGTTTACGGGTTGCCATCGGGGTAGGCGTTGGCACAGTCGCTTTCGGTCATCCCATGACTTTCCACTGCTCCCAAAGAGTGCGTATGCGTCTCGGCTGTCTCTTGGCCCGGCCAGTGAGTTGGTGTAGCACGCGGAAGACAATGGCATCTTCCCCCTGGGGTTCTTCCCCCATCGCTGGGCAAACAGGGGCCTTCCGGTTGGCTTATCCCTCCACTGTTTAGTGGCTTCCCCGCGTCTCGATGATGAACGCCGACCTGGGGGTGATGATGGTGTCTCCTCTCCTTGTTGGGGTATGGCAGGGGGGCTCCTCGGGGATAGGCTGTCGTAGGGTCCAGGTGGCGGTGACTGCGGCGAGGTCAGGCTCCTGTCGGGCCCTGTATGCAGGGTCAGAGCCACCTATCACCCTCCGGCCGCAAGGCGGCGGCCTCTCCAGCCGGGTCGTTCCGTCGCTGCCCCCCACACCGTGAGCATGGTCTCCAATCAGCGAGCCTCTCCTTGCCGACGGTGGTGGTGGAGATCGAACCCACCGGCATGGGGGGGTCACAACGTGAATCGCATCCCTATGACTGTCCACAGCCAATAGTCACTCACTGTACAGGTCACAATGTCAGGGGCCACCAAGACCCGTGGCCACTTCTCAATGGCGCCGCAGTTCTCCAGCGCCGAGCGTAGATCGTGGATCTCCTTACCCCCGCCGGGACCGGCCGTCAGTCCGCAGTGATCGCCGCCATTTTCTGCGTTGTGATGGAGTAGAGGTTTCTGGGAGCACCTGCAGCCCGTGGAGGCGTCTGTGCGATTGTCTCTTTCCCCCAAAGGCAGCTGCGCTGGAGGCCGCTTCCTGGGGGGCAGTACACCGGTGGTGGGAGGTCCCCTACCGTGGAGGTCGTTGGTGTCTCCAATCTCGGGGGCCTCGAGTTGGTGTCCTCGCTGCCCCCATGGCCAGTCGTCAGTGTGCGGTGGGCGTCGGCAGGAGCACGGGAGGTCTCAAAGGTGCCAGGTCACAGCCGCATCTCATCCAGGGGCTCCTAAAGCGGCCGTCCCCTCCCGTTGGCAGTGGAGGGGGTCGGAGGCGCACTCCCACAGACTGGTGCAGCGCAGGCCGCTCACCGGGCCGCTTACCGGGAGGATCACTGCTGTAATTGAGACGAGGACCCGTCTGGTGTCCCCAGCTTAGATCGTCCTCCCGGGGGCCATAGTGGTCTGTAGCCCCTCACCTTTTGCGCCCCAGGACACGGGGGTCGCCCGCAGGACTCCAGATCTTCTCGCCCCTGTTGGATACGGCTCTCATTGTGCGGCGGACGCCATTTTGTTTTCAGGGCCTGGAGGCGTCTGGCCGCGGTGGCTTCCAGTAATGGCGGTGGTAGCCGTGTTATCGGCTTCTCACGGCTCCGCCGACGTTGTCCTGCAGTATCGGAGCTCCAGTCTCAGTGGGTCCTGGGCATTATGTTACGTTTTAAGGTAATTAACACGGGCGGCCGTGCAGAGCTCTAGGAAAGTGCGTCCACCATCTTGGCCAGCTCAATCCCCGTTTTCCAAGACTTCCTTTAAAAGTTAATTGCAAATCTTCCTGGAATCCCCCAACCAAATTGGTCCTAACCTTCCTCTAGATGCAGAAACATTGTCACTCCTTCTACCCACTCCATTACAGAGATGAAGGGTCTATGAGTGCTAGAACTCGTCTTCCTTCCTACTGGAAACAGACACAAAGGCTAGGGTGGCTCTGGGAATCAATGGCTGCAGTTCCTAACAGCCCCAGCTGGGAATTCAACTTTAAAAGAAGAACTGTAAAAGCTGCATTTTGTGTTGCATACTGTGCCTACCCCAACTGCTGTCCATGTGTTGCCAGCTGTCTCTGCTCACCAGCTGGCTAATTCCTCAAAATATCGGTCACTGTTAACACCACGTCTACCTTCTTCATTGAGGCCTGTTCATGGAAAAAGCACCTTTACCTACACAGTGAAAAGTTTTTTATGTGATTATTCACTGTGGGGGCATACCTTTTCCAATTTCTAGCAACCAATCCTCGCAGCTACAAGGCATACTTCATGAACACTTTAGGGATGACTTTGATAAAACATAAAAGCAGGTTTTCCTACATGGCAAAAGTCACTTTTATTTGCCACATGTCACTGCAGTTCTTTTAAATAGCAGCCTGGCTAATATACAATAGTGCTTTGATCCAATAACTGCAAACAGCGCCTGCCATTTTGGACACAAGGGGCTGACCCG
The DNA here is from genome assembly GCF_964263255.1 of Lissotriton vulgaris. NCBI lineage: Eukaryota > Metazoa > Chordata > Amphibia > Caudata > Salamandridae > Lissotriton > Lissotriton vulgaris. The sequence goes on along the minus strand of NC_141697.1, from coordinate 443,492,875 downwards.
CTTGAGCAACCTGGAGCGGTGCATCGGCGGGAATTCACCCAGTGCTGGGAGGGAGTACACAGAGCCCCTCTGGGTCTAGAGGACCGTTTGGGACCCATTGGCCGGGTGCTGTGAGGTGGTAGAAGCTGGGTGCCTGACTTTAAGATGGCGCCTGGCTGAGACGCTCCATAGATAAAGGAGCAAGCAACAATTTACACAGTGACTCCTTGGCATCAATAGGGGCTACAAAAAAATTACCAATCATCCTTTTGGGCACCTACTCAACCACCCCCACCAGGGAAATAGCAGCGACCACCGACAGCACAACAGGTTGACCCCAGGACTAATGGCAGACCCATCATGAAGAGGTGAGGGGCCACTGAGCACTGTTGCAACAAGGGAGAAGAGCCATACTGCACAGTAGGAGGATGGATGCTAAGACAGGCCCCGGAACGACTCCACCCAACTAAAAGAATCACCTGGTAGATGGAAAAGAGGTGAAGCTGCTAGGTCCCTACACCACTGAATTCGGGGAGACGCTGGACACCAGAGAGACTGGTACTGATGTAAGGCTCATATATGCTGCCAAAAAATCAGCAAAATAGATTCCTCCTACTTTGCCATCGCAGACTCACAGGTGCTGACAACAGGGGAACACAACATGGCGAACTGCGCATCATCCTCTGCACCCAAGAACTTACTATGATAACATCTGGATTGCTGATGTGCAGCGTACTGTAAACTTCTGTGAATCGTAAAAAAAAGAATTTTAATTACTAACTGTGTGCTTCATGTCCTGGAATGGCCCTTGCTAGGCTTTTACCTTAGAGAAGGGGCAAACTCATGGCCACAGAGAGAAAACAGTCTGTCCCCCAAACTGATGCTGCTTGTTCCCATTTAGTACTCTCTTCCTTTGTCTACTTCCTTAGCTCCCACCCCCTCTTCCCTGAATCTCTCCCCTTGTTTGCTACACCACCTAGCCCCCCTGCTCGTTTGTGCCCTGTTACTAAGCGATCCAATATTTATACACTGGAGTCTCATCGAACTCGCTGAGAGAGTCCACAGCGCCAAGGGAGCCACTCACAGCTGAGGTATGGTATGGCACCCCTTGCCAAGCACTCCCTCTCCCCTTTTTGGGGAAGGATCCAGTATGTAGACCTTGGAGTGTCAGACACCACTCTGAGAGTCAACTGTGTATAGGGAGACTCTCGCAACAGAGATGGGGAAATGGTACCACTTCCCCTAGGACCACAATTTACTGGACTTTGGATGCAGCTTTGACTCGTCTTCCGGTTTGTGTCCCGTCACCCTTCCCTCCACCTCATCTTTCCATGCTGTGTCTCTCACCCTTCCCTCCCCTCCCGCTCCTCCATTCTCTGTCTACTTCCCCTGCTCCTACCCCCCTCCCCTGAATATCTCCCCTTGCCTGATTTTTCCTTTACGTATATGTCCTTCTTGTTTGTCTCAACCTTACATGTAACTATGTTGCCATGCTCTAATAACTGTGTAACCTTTGTAACGATGTAACCTGCAACTATGGTCTGATACTCATGTAAAGCGCTCTGATACCTCCGGGTCTAGCCAGCGCTATATAAAACCTTTAAAATAAATAAATACATAAATATTAACTTCTACGCTCTGTGAGAGCTTTCTGTACAAATAATGTCCTTATTGGACATTTAAATAACCAAATTTGGTGAACTCAGTTTTACAATACTATTGTAGAGAAAAAACTACACACACTATGGCAATGAGCGGTAGTGTCATTCATGCACAGAGCCATAACACCATCGAAAATCGGATCCAAAATGGATGAGTGCACTATCCCTCAACCTCTCAATTCCCATGCTTCATTTAGAGGTAGGGAACCTCTTGGTCTCTGATGGAAAGATCTCAACTAGGTCTGTCATTGAGAATGCATTGTCGGCTTCCAGCCGCTGCAAGTCAGCTGGCTCAAAGGTGCCAAAAAGACTGACCAATTTTCGGCACAGTTTCCATTACTGTTTTTTTACTGGCCAGGACCGCTATGTGAGGTTTGTAGGCAAAAATGACCCCTCCCCCATTTGATGGACAAAGAGATTTTTTTTTGTTTTTTAGAAATAATCCTTACTTTGTTTTTTTCCTAAAAAACTAAATACATTCTGTCTGGATAGGGATGACATGGAGGTCAGGCCAGAACTGGATTTCACCGACCTGGAACGAAACAATACGTAACCATTTTTGTGCACGCTGTTACAAAGTACGATGCTTTCAGGGGCGGCTCCTCAATTGTAGCGGAGTAGCATTGCCCCACTTAAGTGCCCCCAGAAATGAAAAATACCATTATAATTCATTACCATTTTATTTTTCATCGTCCCATCCTAAATCGAGCCTCAGGATGGCGCCGAGCCTGATGAGTGACAGCAGGGAGGAGTGGTGGACAGAGGTCAGACGTTGCACTATTTAAAGTGCACATGTCTCTTTGGCTGGTCATCTTGAGATGGCCAGCCACAAATACTCCCTTTAAACCACTCAACTCAGCTGTTTTAAGATAGCTAGGTTGAGAGCAAGTGCAGGCATCCAGTCCCCTTGGGAGCACCGGGAGAGGTCGCTCCCACCAATCAGGGCACTGCTCGCATGCTAGTTAACAGCTCATGAGCAGGCCAGGATGGGTCGAAGGAGTTTGCTGGGGTCTGCAGTGCAGTCCCAGCAGAAGAAGTCGTAGTGATAAGGACGTCATCGGACATGATCCGGTAAGTGGGTTTTTTTTTCTTTCTTTTTTCTTTTGTTTGCCTGCCCCCTCCGCACCACTGGACGCTTGCAAAACCTACCCAATGTGGGTCATGCTAGACTAAACGTTTCAATCTAGTTGAAAGTGTCTAATACATTCTTGCATAATTAAACAGAAGAGAATAGAATAGTGATGAAATATATCTGGGTTCTTAAATTCCAAGGGTTTATTTCTGTTATTGTCATACAATGAAAGGAAATGAGGAAAGGATGTAAATATGAACATCTTCTTTTCAATTTTCTGTGCACTGTTTTATACATATTGAGAAAAACATTGGATCTTAAATCAACCATTATTTAAGGAACATTGTGTAAATGAGTTATTAACTGAGGGCTGCAATCTGTTGAGTAAGATGAGCCTTAATTAATACATCTTTGAACCACAACCCTGACGCGTGTAGCTGAAAGGCTTGACAGACCATAAAAATTTGATTTTAGAACATCATGTTAAATTCATCTCCCAGGAAATCTAGCTCCTCATCTTGCTGTTGCCCTTTCCAGATCCTCAGACCAAAACTGGTTTTCCATTCCATGAGATAACAGAACCTTGTCCTCTGTCATGCTAAATGTCAACTCACTGGGCTTCATACTGAACTGTACCAAAACTCTTATCATATCATTGGGCACACTAGGTTGAACTGTGTATTAGGATTTTGCTTAAAGAATCGTTGCTTTTTTAAAGCTGAATTTGAGAGATTGTAGACTATATTTTAGGGTATTCCTTTATTAAAGCCTCAGTCCTGATGAATGAAAGAATATGATTCGGTAATTGGAACAAATGGTATTATGATCTCCAAATGGGCTTTTGAAATGTAGTACAGTGCCCAAATAATAGATTATAATAATTGTGCAGTGTACTACATTTTTAATGAATGGCTAATTTGCGAGTTGTTGTACAATTCCCTTTTGCCAATTACCAAATAGCGAATTGTTATTTCTATGTATTATGCATTTGCAAATTGCAAATGATTGCAAAATAACTACATTTCACATTCAAAGTGCCACGAATAGGAAATGGGAAGTAAATCAGTGCACAATATAAAAGGGGTGAAAAAAACATTTTTAGTTTTCATGATAGCTGTGCTTTATGTTCTGGTGAGGCGAAGCCAAATTCTGGCTGCACAACAGGTGAGAAGGCAGAGAAGGGGAAAACCTTTTTAGGGTGCCTATTACTTTATTTGTGTAACATACAACAGTGTCTCAGAGGGTGCTATTTGTCAGACAATTTCTAAGGGAGCATCAGTAATTGGTAAGAGCATGGAAGGGGAAAACAGGGAGACAATGAGACAATAATTTGTAAACAAAACAAATTATATACAAGGTTTTTTTGTGGTAGTGCCAGTACAATAAATGCAAATAAATACAAGGTGATTTAAATGGGAAAACATGAAAATGGCTCCGTAAATTTCGCAGTAAAAGTCGATGGCGTTCTGGCCTATATGAAATGTTAGGCCATTATCAGGACCTGTTTATAGGTAGTTGCAAAACAGTGCGGTGGGGTTAATAAAAGCATTCAATTGTGGACCAAGATAGTGGATACCACGAGAAAAGGGAAAGGCCATGATGGCAATGAAGTGAGCCAAAGCAGGAGGTCTATGACAGATAAGACACGGCAGCTGAACCAATTGTGCATGAGCCGGGGGTTGCAATAACAGAAGGAATAAAGCGTGTCAAGGCTCAAGAAGAAGGGGTTAAGGAGTGAAGGTGGCGACGAGGGATGGGGATGTAGGAATGCGACCCGGGACGGTGACAAGGGTATCGCAATGAGTCTTGCTATGATTGGAAAATGGCAGTCGGGAGGCGCTGGGTTAAGCATGCAGTTTGTTATTGACTTAATCCCATTTTAGCAAGGCGAACACACCGTAGCCAGTCCATACCTGCACACATATAGGTATTATGTTCCCCACACTTCCTAGCCTCAAGTAACTTCCAGAGAATTAGAGCTGCTGCAGGGGATATCAAAAAATGCCCTTTCTAGGATTGTTTGTAAGTTTTTAGGTTTTTAGCAAAAATCATCTTGAACATGTCTTTTCCTATCAGCTTTGCTCACCTTAATGCTACTAAGGTTGATTTTATGTAATATGTCAGTTTACACAAGTAACTGGTGTGAGAATGTGACTCATATTCTATTATGTCCTTCTTCAGAAATTATTTTGATAGAAATAGAACAAAATCACTTGTTAAATATCCAGGTATTTTGCAATGCTTTTTTCATTGGCACTAATTTAGTGGCCAGCGCTAACGGGAGCACACATGACTACTTCATGTTTGTCTGTCAACCCTTTACAACCAGATGGCAAGGGGAGAGCTTGTAGATGAACATCTGTTTCGCAAGTTCATATAATGTTTTCTAAAATAGGCACAGGATACCTGTTACCTTACTCTATGAATGACTTTTTTAAGTAGGTGATAGTGCATTTTCAATTTACCCATGGATTATGAACTCCATAAATTAATGAACATAATCGAAAAGAGAACAGATATAACAGCACACGTAGGAGGCAAAACAGGATCTGTAATAGAAAGTATTTTGGAATATTCAATGAGGGATTTCCTTGCCTACTTAATATTGGAGGAGCATTGGAATAGAAGTCACCTGCAAAATAATAGCTAACCATCTTATGCTGCATAACATAGAAATGAGAAAAGGCCTACCACTTGAACTTTAGGAAGACACTTTGGATAATGGTGAAGATGCAACCACTTATAGAAAACAACGTGGATAAGTCCTTTAACAGGTTGTGGTCATGGTTGTTCATCTGTACCTTACGCTGGTCATTGTCTTATGAAACCCCTCACCCACCTACCTAGTAGGTGGCATGCTTCATCATCGGGGTCCAGCTGGATTTCCGAATGCAATCCAGCTGTGCTTCGACGCCTGATTACAACAGAGCAGGTTGATTGTGGAAAGTGGAATGCTATGTGAAGTGAAATTAAATGATAAAAATGCCTCTAGGAAATACCCATTTAAAAGTTTTAATTGTAGGGTCCTAAGACATGGGTAAAAACATAGTCGAGATATATTTGAGGTGTGAATATGCCTCAATATCCCTAAAAAAGTGTAGTTCAACTAGTTTCAGCCTTCTACGCTAATCGTGAGGCTTTCTTCAGGACCAAAAATAGAGCTGTAGATCACAAAATCTACGAGATTTCCCCTGCGGCAACTGCAGCGTTTGCCATCTAACAAAGACTACGAAAATTCTAAACCAGGAAAAGTATGGCACATCAAAGACACACTAACTGCAATTCAACAAATGTAGTATATCTCATCACATGTCCATGTAATCTTAGGTACGTGGGTATGACCAGCCGCAAAATAAAAACCAGAAAATGTGAACACAGGAGTAATATCCGTTGTAAGCGCAATACCACCAAAATAACTGATCACTTTCTAACTACCGGACACACTACCAATGACATGACCTGTGTGGTCATTGAGCAACTGGGTGGTCACACATAAAATCTACAAAACCTACTCCTAGAAAAAGAACAGCGGTGGATTTACAGACTCTCGACCCATAATATAGGCCTTAATGACAATGTGCCATGGAATATACTGCAAAGAACATACAATTTATCCATTTGCACTTGTCAATGAGAAGGTCCCAATGGGTCATTTGCAGACATTGCCTGCAATATTATTTGTCCATGTAGACAAGCAGTAAAAAACATAGCACCACTAAAACTACTTCATATGCCATGGACTACACTTCATTCCACATATCTGTATTTGAAAACATCCTCCTATAGCAACCTGCGGTTACAACACATGCCTATGTAGTCATACTGTAAACTACATGACTGTGGGCCATATGTAGGCGGCAAAATACCGGTCGGTAACGGTCGATTTCGGCCGTTACCGACCGGTATTTGTAATTCCAGATGTAGAGGGCCTGAAAATTACCGATTCTGTATATTTACCGAATCGGTAATTTTACGGAATCGGTAAATTACCGAATCGGTAAATGTACAGAATCGGAAATTTTGGATGTAGGTGGCACTGGAAACAGTGCCACAGGCCCTTAGAAATTCGTTATTTACCATGAAATACAATGGCATGGTAAATAACGAATTTCTATGTACGTGCACATCTGTGCATGTACACCTGTGCCATGTGGCACACATACATGCCCTAAGGGCATGTATGTATGTCACATTGCACACAAGCCAGAATCAGGGGTGCAACAGGGTGTCAAAGTGACACCCTGTCCCCCTTGACAAATCGGTAAAATTACTGAATCAGTATTTACCGATTCGGTAATTGCCATTGATTCCTATAGGCCTCAAGGCCCATAGAAATCAATGGCAATTACCGAATCGGTAAATACCGATTCGGTAATTACCGAATATTAACGATTCAGTAATATTTAAAGAATTATTACCTACATGGCATTTACCGAATTGTAAATACCGAATCAGTAAAATTCGGTATTTATGATTCTGTAAATGCCATTTACCTACATATGGCCCTGTGTCACATATTAACCACATAAACATACCATCAGTTCTGAAATTATCAGACAAGGCCTTATATTCACAATGCCTCCAACTAATACGGGGCCATGCAGAAGCATTGTTTTGCTTTAGCACCATTTAGCCACATGACTCACAATGCCACCAACTAAGACGGGGCCATGCCGAAGCATTTTTTCTGTTTTAAAACCACTTAGCCACATGCCAAAAATTCAGCATGCCCTCTGGCCCGATTATATTAGCAAAGCGCGTGCGTGCTGACAGAATCGGCCTTCACACACTGTAGTTAGCACTCTAGTGCTCCATTCACGAGTAGGGACCACGTGTCCTATGTGCCCGTAACGCGGCCACACCCACCCCGCCAACGCTGAAACAAACATGGACCTCGAAACTTCCCCCACATCAGCGGGATCCGGTCCACACCATAGATAATGGCAGCACTATCCTGAGACAAACATGAGCAATAGAAACGGCCAGAACCAACGCCCGACTGGCAATACTAGAACAAACGCCATAACTAAATTGTTTTTAACGCACCCTAAAATGTTTGTACCGCACCCTTAGACTTAGCCTCTTACAACGACTGTACCGTTTGCATTCTTGCAGGGTCTACACAACGGGAAGTCCCCCGTGTGACTTGGTCGATGAATCCTAACACACGAGAAGTCAAAGTGAGCTTCCATTTATGTTTGATGTCAGTTAGTCCCGTTTTGTGATCCTGCCTATGTTTTATGTGTTCTCTACCTTTTATCACGCGCTATAATTCACTAAGTACAAAGGTTTAATATCACAAAAAGTGCCATTTACGCAATGAGTTGGTTAAAAATAGCCGACTCTTATAGATCAAACACGCTAAAACATAAGAAGTAAACTATCCTTACAAGCTTACAATTATGTGCACCCACGGCACATTGCAGCCACGCATGGTTAATTCCAGCTAGACTTCATGCATGCTAATCACGTTATCACATGCATGATACTTTATCTACAGCGCAGGTTCCACAACCCCACACATGATGGAACGCAGATACATAGGACATGCATGATAGTTAATGATGGTATGAATATATATGTTGCATTACCTTGTTTTTTTTCAGATATTCTTCTTGCAGGATCTATAAGTAAGCCGATCCACAACACTCACAGCACACTTTAGGGTTTGCGCTGATATATACACCTCAGTGGGATTCCATAATCTTTTTGGGCCACCTACACTATTGTTGGCCCTGAAGAAAGCCACACGATTATCATAGAAGGCTGAAACTAGTTGGCCTACATTTTTTTTAGGGATATTGAAGCATATTCACCCTCAAATATATCCCAACTATCTTTTTACCCATGTCCTAGGGCCCTACAGTTAAAACTTTTGAATGGGTATTTCCTAGAGGCCTTTTTATCATTTAATTTTACTTCACAAAGCACTTCACTTTTCACAATCAACCTGCACCACTGTAATCAGGAGTCGAAGCACAGCTGGATTGCATTCGGCAATCCAGCTGGTCCCCGATGATGAAGCATGCCACCTACTTGGTAGGTGGGTGAGGGGTTTCCAAGATATCGACCTATTGTCAGCGTTCCTCTACTAAGGTACAGGTGAACAACCATGACCACAAACTGTTAAAGGACTTGTCCATGTTGTTTTCTATATATACCAAGTTAATTTCCTCACTCTCTAGTTGTTGTTTTTTGTGATCCAACCACTTACCCAACACAACCAGGACAAGAGGCAACACTCAATTAAATAATTAATCAGGAATTTGCGAAGCGCAATACTCACCCCTGAGGGTCTCAAGGCTCTGGGGGGAGGGCGGAATCGCGCAGGTCCTTCTCAGCCACAGAGCTAGGTCTTGAGGCTCTTCCTGAAAGCTTGTAGCATGGGGGTTCAGCTGATGCTGAGGGGGGCTTCCTTCCAGGTCTTAACCACGATGTAGGAGAACACTCTTCATCCCACTCTGGCCCTGCGTATGCGAGGGATTTCGGCCAGGGCAAGGTCGGCAGAGCGGAGGTATCTCTTGGGTGTGTAGAAGCAGATTATTTCGTTGAGGTATTGGGCTCCGGTGCTGTGGAGGGATTTGTAGGCATGAGTGAGCAGCTTGAAGGTCACTCTCTTTTTGACGGGAAGCCAGTGGTAGTCTCGTAGGTGATGGGTGATGTGGTCTTGTTGTAGGATGCAGAGGACGAGTTCGGCTGCAGCGTTCTGGATGGTCTGGAGTAGAGTTTTGTTGATTCTGGCATAGAGGGCAGTTTGCTGGTTATGAGTGCGTGGGTGATGGTCTTTCCGGATTCGGGGGGAACCATTTGAAGGTCTTGCAGAGGATGAGGAGGGTGTTGAAGCACATAAAAGAAACAGCGTTGACCTGTCGGTTCATGGTGAGGGAGGAGTTGATTATGATGCCGAGGTTGTAGGCATTGTTCGTGGGTGTGGTAGGGTTGCCGAGGGCTGCAGGAGGCAGAGTATGCCAGACATCCACTACAAATAATTATTTTTAAGGTGAGTATTTTTTTAATGCATTCAAAAAATATGTAGAGAGTTATTATTAAATTATTACCCACAATGTACTTTGTTCACAGATGAAGAATGTGAAAAAAAGAAAACTATAACTATTTTTGAACTGTTATTTATATTGAAGCAACTGTTAACACATATATAATAAATTATGACAATTAAGTTATAATTACGAAATGTATTTATTTTTCCTTCTTTTGTCAATGTTCTGCTGTGTTTGTGCAAACTCCATGCCACCGCTTCTGCTCCTTCTTGTTCTTGCACCAGCAGCTTCTGGTACCAATGGGTTGATCATAATAGAAGCTTCCTCACGCTTGGCTTATAGTATAACTCAGTGAATAAAGGCACTGGAGGTTTGTAAGTTCTTCAGGGCATTTGTCACTTGGGTAATAGTTCTTGTTAAAGCCCCACTTTGTCTAATAAGTTCAATCTGCAAGTTGTAGTACGTTTACACATAATGTGTGTTGAAATGGAAAGGTCATCAAGAGATCTCCAAAGAGCTTGTTGGCATTGTCTAGTATGCCGTTGTTCTTCTCTGATCTGGGAAAACCCCTCATTTAATTAGGTAGAAAGATAAGTTATTGCTTGTGGCATTTCACTAATGCTTTAAGCCACTTCTGAAACGCCTTTGTGCATTGAGTCCTTTAATCCACCAACCTTGTGGATAATTTCAAACGGAGCATTTTGCTGCTTCTCCTCCACCCTTGGCATCTTCCTGTCTGCACTCAGATATTCAGCTTCAGAAGGTGTGCCAACAACAGCTTGAGCAGATCTGACATGACCCCGAGGCTTTTCTATTTTCTGCCTGTTGCAGGTATACAAGGTGTGGAAGACATTAAAGTGTGTGATCTCCCAATTACTGTGGTAGTAGTTGCGCCTGTAATGCTGGCGGTGGTAACAATACTTTTACCAGCTCCTTGTGTTTTTGCAGACTGATCTTGACTCACAAAGTCCTTTTCATGCTAGTACATCTAGAGTAGCTTGTCTTGTTGCAGAGCTATCTTCTTTCCCTGATATTTGTTGGTGTGTCCCCTACAATACATCAGCGATTGTATGTTCTGTAAAGCCTAAGGCGGGAGATATGTCATTGCAAAGTGATGGAGAATGAGTAAAGTGCACATTTACAAAGTTCTACATGCCTAAGTCATAAGTTTTCAAATAACACATGAAGTTAAAGACATAAATGTTTTTTTTTTATCAGGAGTGGTTTTTAGAGCAAACGTGGGTTTGCTAAGTATATTAACACCTCAAAAGTGTTTTATAATATGGAAAATATATAATTTCTTAGCTTTTTTTGTCCTAAGGGTATACATTGTTTTGCTACTATGGACTAAATAGACCACAGTGCATTGAAAGAGCCTCCTTTACACATGTAATGAATTTGAAAACACATGTATATTCCTTAAAAACATTGATTGAGTCATTGTAATGAATGTGTACATGATGTGCTATTCCGGTAGACACGAAAAGGTGCATACATGATATGAAAATGTTTATATCATGTATGCAGCTCATACAAGTTGTCACTTACCTCCTGCACTTGGAAAAGTTTCCTATGTGTCAATGGTGGTTGTGACAACTTATGCTGAGCCTGCCTGAAGATCTGACTCTATAAGCTGCTCTAGGGATACTGCTGGTGGTTCAATACCTGGTCCCCCTGCAGTACATCCAACCTCTTTGCTTCATACCCCAAATGCTTCCCTGGTGCTCACAAACGTCATCCAACTTTTGGCATTATTCAACACTTATGTAACTCAGACCAACAAAAACTATCTTGTGCTGTGTACGTGTCCCCAGATATGTCTTTTGGTATCTTCACGTGCAGCTAAGGAAGACTTACTAAACTGGTTATTATTTTGTGCAACACATTCCTCTTTCAACATGCCTAGCTCCTGATCACTATACTTTCTTTTGTGCTTTTTAATTCCATTATGCTGAGGATTCTGGCTAGCCATGGTGCAATATGGTGGTGAATGACAATGGATTTTTCCTCCAAGCTTGCAGAAATGTTCCCTTCTATGGCATGCTGTACTCCTATAGCCTTTTTCTAGATTTGATGAAAGCATAGATGTCAGATAGCACACAGCAGCAATTGCAACTTGCAAATGAAACAGATTCCTAAATTGTGAACCAGAATTCTTAAAAAGTGGATTAGAAGTATGACATTTCAGATACTGGACCAATAGTACATAACATTCCTTATTAGTGAATTAGTATTATTTGCTTGTTACAAATTGCAAAATGACTTTTTTCTACATCAGGCGAGTCATCTTTCAGTAAAGAAGCAAGAGACTTACAAACCAGGCCAGTGAAGTATGTTTCAGTGCTGTGATCATTTGAACAGTGTGTGTGTTTAATTATGTACTTTATAATCAGGTTACCAGTCTGAAGTTGTCAATGGTCCACAGCATCAACATTAAAGTTAAGATATTTTCATTATAGTACATGGGAGCCTGAAATAACAGTATAAAAGAAGGCCTCAGAGTTCCTAATTATAGTTGTGACCTGTAGAAAAGAATGATGTAGCTGCTCAAATGTTAACAATTATGACAGTGGAGTTGTGACATCATCCTTTCATTCACCGACAACCTCACCACCACCAGAATCAAATTTCACAGATGTATGACAAACGTCACTGACTGGATGAAGAACAACCATCTGCAGCTGAACAATGACAAGACGGAAGTGCTGATGTTTGGCAACAACAACACATGGAAAGACTCTTGGTGGCCATCAGACCTAGAACCTGCACCACTCCCTCCAACCATACCTGAAACCTCAGAATCATCTCTGACAACAAGTTCACCATTCAATTCACATGTCAATGCTATCTCCTTCACATGCTTCCTTACTCTGTGCATGCTAAGAAAGATCTTCAATTGGTTACCCCTACACAGGAGACTAACAGTGACAAAAGCCCTCAATTATTTTATTTATTTATTCACCAGCTGACTGGACTATGGAAATGCCCTCTACATAGGATCTCCGCACACCTTCTACAGAGACTTCAGACCATACAAAACACAGCAACATGACTCATCCTCTGCCTTCTCCAACAAACCCACATCATATCCCCCATCTGCAAATTCCACAGGCTCCCTGTACAGAAGAGATGGCATTTCAAGCTGCCTATATTAACCCACACCTGAACTTCTACCAACCATTGAGAAAACTATGATCTGCCTCACATCTACCGAAGCAGAAGTGGAAGGCGCTCGTTTTCCCACATCGTAACAAAGACCTGGAACAATCTAACCATGCACCTCTGGACCATCACCTCACTACTGGAATTCTGAAAGACCCTCAGAACCTGGCTGTTCGAATAAGCCTCGGGCCTGCAAGTGCATGAATACCCTGTCAGAACTGGTAAACTTCTGTTTGGTTCCTCAGGAACAGTACTCTCAAGTAGCTCACCTTCCAGCGGCCTTGACTCAAGCTTAACTGCACTGAGTATCAGAGTGGCTAGATGGGGGAAGGGAATTAGGGTGGGTACTGCGAGGAGGGAGACCTGGAACAAGACATTGTCCTTGATTAACTTTCCTTTTGTGCTTCGTAAACTCTTTGACTATATTTAACATGGGATAAGCAATGACAACATACCTATACAAGAAAGCAGGTTATGGTAGAACAGTCGTTGTGTGCGTCGTCTCATGACTTCACTGACAATTTCTGTTCCTATAATTCTCAAGGATACAATGTTATGGCTAAACAACCATGTTGTTTAAAAATGAAGCACACATTCATATAAAGACCCACTTGGCTTTTAGGCACAATGGTTCCGTAATGATGTGGTTTAACCACTGTTAAATATCACAGTGGTACTTCCAACAAAATTTTTGCAAAACACAATACATTACATGCTAATGAGGAAGATTAGTATTTAAATGCGAAAGGGAGTGCTTCAGCGCTATGTATCAGAGATCAAAATATGCAAATGTCCAGGAAGCGCTTCAGTGCGATGTGACACAATGCCAAAATCACTAGGTATGCAAATGCCCAGAGCGCTTCAGCATGATGTGCCCAAATTGCCAGTCATCAATATGTAAATGTCCAAAGAGCGCTTCAGCAGGATGTGCCAAGTTGCCAAAATCACCAAACATGAGAATGACCAAAGAGCGCTTCAGCGCGATGTACAAAGAAAGCTAAAATCCCCAAACATGTAAAACAGTGGCAAAATTACCAAACATGTAAATGACTAAAGAGCGCTTCAGCGCGATGTACAACAGAGGCAAAATTACCAAACATGTAAATGATTAAAGAGCGCCTCAGCGCGATATGCAACTTTTTTCAAAATGCAAAATAGCACGAAGTTCCTTTCACGATGCTGTTGGTTAAGAAAGGAAGCATCCTACCTGATTGTAGTTGAGGGAGGATCTACAACCTGGGAAAAGAAAACAGAAGTCTTCTTGCTGCAACCGGAATCTTCTTTCAGCAACCGGAAACAGGAACAGGTGCTGCTCAAGCTAAGGGTTCTCAATAACCAACAATGAGAACAGGGTGTGGCCCCTATTTAAAGGGCACAGGAAGAAGCTTCTAGAACAGGGTGTGGTCCCTATTAGCTTCCTGATTCCAGCTCACAGGAACACTACTATAGCTGAGAAGGGACAAGAGGCCTTGATAACATCATAGTCTGCAACAAGTATTGGCACGGACAAGTGGCAGTCACAACAAGCATTGGCAAAAATCAATAGAAAACAGTAAACAGATAACATCATAGTCTGCAAAAAACATTGGCACTGACAAGTGGCAATGTCACAACAAGCATTGGCAAAGACAATAGAACACAGTAAACAGGTGCCAGACAAGGTGCACCAGGAATTTGATGTGGCAGAATCATGACAACCCTATCGGGTGATTAGCTGCGCTTTATAAATCCTGATTGATTGATTGAAGGGCTCCTATCAGAGCCAGCAGCCAAGGCAAATGGCATGTCACAGACCATCATTGCAGTTGCAGCTTAAATAAAAAAAAGAGAAATGTTCTCCCTTCTGATTTATTTTCTAAAACGAACAGTGATCAGCAAAATTTTGAGATTCATTGCAAAATGTTTATTTTTGTGCACATATCAGAACAGGAAAGAATCTCTCTGCCTGTTACTATAGATGTTTGTGCTACAGCCTAATTTTTTATTCAGATATGCATTACAATTTTTCAAATAATGATTTGATTAAAATGGCTTTCTACTTTTTGGTGTGTTTTATTTTGCCCTATAAATTCTGCTTTTGTTCTTCATACCTGCAACCATACTAACTCTTTTATATGAAAGAGCAACAGACTGAGTATTTGAGTGGTTTGTGGGAACACTGATGGTGTAAGGATTAAAATATAATGGACTGCATATTACAATCGTATTGCAACCCACCTCGGAGTTTTGTGACCTTATAAGGTAATTCAGCCTTCATCCTCCAGTCTATATGATCACAGATCTTCTTGATGGCTTGCATTATTCTTCTAATGTATGGCAGGGGGTACTTTTTTCATGTAATATGTCCCACAAAGTAGGGAATCAGTACAACAGTGACTGAAGGGGTGGTAGTTTGCTGAGAACAACCTATTTTGGAAAAAACATTATTGGTTCCCTTTTTGCTCTCTTGCAGGTAAAAGTGCCATGTCTTTGTGTGGTACGTTATTTATCCTTTAGCACTTCTCTTGGCATTTTCAGTGTTCTTATTGTTACATCAAAGTAGGTTGGGTGATCCCATAGGATTATTGGGTCCATACTGCCTGAGCAACTACACAGAAAATACATATTTCTCATGTGTGTGAGGTGCTGCTTTGGATTTGGAGAAAGTAGGACAATGCTAAAATAATGACTACTTATGAAGGTCTGGATTAAGGACCACAAATATTAGGGAGTAAATCCAGTGAAACTGTACATGTCAGGGGGACATAGCAGTATGGGCATATAGTCACACCTATTTCAAAGAGTAAGGATCTGTGGAACAGATATTGTAGGTCTGCTCAGCAGAGATAATTTCAATCAAATACCTAGCACGTCACTGTATTTTTGGCAAATAAAGCAGAGCCCACTAAGTGGGGAAGAGTTCATGGCCACAGTTTCTAGCGAGGTGACAGGACATAATGGCATGGGAACTAGGTCTGTTCATCAGTTGTGAAGCTATGAAAACCAGAATGATGGCACAGCAAAGGTGATCAATGAAATTAAGTTCTTCCAGCTAGAATGCTGTCCAAACTGTAGAGTAACAAAAGGCAAAACCAAGCACAGAATTTGAATTCAGAACATGGGGAAATGGATTTATGTGATGATCAGCCCTATAGAAACTTTGGGTAGATCTTTATCACCAGGGCGGACTGGGAACCAAAACCGGCCCTGGCAAAGTGCTCGGCTGCCAACCCCTGGGGGTTGGGGGTGCCGCCGAGCTCTTTGCCAGGGCCGGTTCTTGGCCGATTTTATTACAGGGCCGATTGTCCAGCTATGCTGCAAAAACGGTCCTGTAACAAAATCGGCTCCCAGGGGCCCAAGACCGGCCCCCACCCCTGCGGCGCACCGGGGGATTACCCGGTGCCCGTTACGGCCAGTCCGGGCCTGTTTATCACAGACGTGGCACCCTTTAGGTGTGTCTCCCATTCTTTTTCTTTTTAAATATATTTTTATTGGTACATTTCACATTTACAGCATAAGACATTCTGAATCACTGATGCACTTCCTCACAGGAAATAATAATTCTATGCCATATGCATGATTTATCTCTGCAACTGTGCTTGGATGGGGTCTGTGCATGTGCTCCAGAAGTAATCTTACATCTTGAGAAGCAAGGTGTAGCAGGGTGTTCTGCTCCTATACAGAACTGTGCATAGAGACTTAGATCCTCAGTGAATTAGGGTGTGCCAAAACTCACCTTAGTATCCAAAATCCCCTACCAGACTAGCAATCAGTGTCTCATTGGTACTTACAAAACCTCAATGATTTAGACAACCCAGAACATGGACTTAGAACACCTCAGGTAACGTGGAACACATGAAGACTCTTTCGTTATACTAACATATCAATCCAGAACGAGGAGTCAATGAGGACACATGCGAGTTTGAAATGTTTATTTCTAATGCAGTGTTCTCAAATGCAGTATCTTAGCTAATACAAGCAAACATATTATAAAGATCAAGGTTAAAATCATAGTTACTTTTCCATAAAATACAAAGGTTGAAAGCATGTTAAAATGCTAAAGGAAACAGGTCTAAATAGAACCTCAGTTTACCCTCCCTAGCTAGTATATTATATTATATTATATCTATTGAAGGTCTCTTTGGGTTTAGAAGGGCGGGCCCATACCTTTAGGTTCAGTGGAAATGGATCACATCATCTCCTACACCAACACTCTGCTTAAGGATATTCATCAAGTGTGTGTCTCCTGCCTTGCACAGTGCAATATCATTCACGCCTCAAACCAAAGTTGGCCACAGCTGCATCCATATTATGTCTACTCTGTGCGCTGATCAATCCAAACAATAAGCGCTGTGTTAAGATAACCTTGAAGGCCTCGGCACTCACTGTACAGACATAGCTTAACAAGCAAGACTGATATTATAAGCAAACATGTTATTCTCGTTTAAAACCAAATACCTAGCTAGGCGAAAAGCATTAATAACAAAATTTGTCGTGTGCAGAGGCAGCAGGAAAGGAAAAATGTTGTTAAAACTCTAACTAACACATGCCAACTTAACACAGTGCAAAGGTGAAACCAATACATAAGACACCCTCCCTTTGATCCAAGCACTGATAGGGCAAGTGTAAAGGGGCAATTTAGGAACGCAGAGTTCAAGCTCGATAGTTCAAACACAAGTCACTAATTTGGCACTTAAAAAAGCGAAGAAGACAAAAAAATGCAACAGTAGTGAAAAAACTCAGCATTGGACATTGATAAAGTCAATAGGCAATCTTTTCAAAAAAAATTTGAGAGTCCAAAAAAATTCAAATCCAACGAGATGTTCAGGACAAAAACTTAAGACTGCAAACCCAGTTCATCCTAATAATGAATAGGAAAAAAAAGTAGCAACAGCCTCCAACAGGAAGTCACTATTATCATCTGAAAACAGATCAGCCATCCAATTTAATAAAGGGAAAGAACATACATGCTCTTCGATTACCGGAGCCTCTTGCACCATCAGAGGACAACTCAGTGGGTTCTCGAGGAAACAGCGAGCCAAGAAATCTTGCGCCACTGCGAACACATTCCAACGACCCAGAACACCACGCATCGCTGCAAAGGCCATAATCCCTTTATCAGAACAAAGCAATTCATGATCAACTAAGGGCCTCATAAACTGATTATAATCCGCTTCGGGAGATACCGTATTGCAGAGACACAAATCCAGGGACCCTTCCAAATCGCAACGCAGGCAATGGAAAACAGGCTGAACGCATGTAGCATAGGAAAATCGAAACAATAATTTATACGCTGCACTGAGTGTTACAAGTGGCAGCGCACCATAGTACTCAAGCATCCAGGCGCGAAGAAGCCCTAGCCGAGACAGCCTGTCTTGCAAAACAGGATGTGCATCCATTTTGAAATAGACAGAACAGCAATAGTACGCCAGCAGCAAGAGCCAGTAGTAAGGGAAATACACCAAACAGGCAGGAGAAAATAGAATGGAAGAATGCTGGAATGACTCCGAAAATATTTTGGAAGGAAGTCACTAAGCCACTGCTTACAACTTTAAAAAAGTGAGCCAACCCCAAAGTGGAGGACACATTGAAGATTGTATGAATTAATTCACCGAAGTGCAAGGGCAGATCAGTATTTAATAAGGCATGTACTTCTGTGCGGGTGTTAGCCACGTGAAGGACAAATGTTTCACGCGCAGATGTGAGGGCAACTTCTTTCTGGGACAATAGAGCTCTTATGCGACTCATCTTATTGAACTCTGCTTTCAAGGTCGGAATCTTAGGCCAGATGGAAACATCAAGTTTCCCATGCGGGGGTGGATACATTACATTCTTGCAACAAATTACACGTTCACTGACTGTAACGACATAAGCAATTCCTTTAATTAACCCACAGCAATCCTCATTGTTTAAAAGTAAACAACTCCTGTTAGCCAGCAACGTGAATGTGGGAACTATTGCAGGCACGGGTGTACCTTTCAAAACACAGGCTAATTTAGGCTCGTTTTGGTTGCAAGAGCCATGTATTTGGATATGCCGACACATTAAGGAATGATCCGGTGTGTCAGTGCATTCTTAACCATTAAAATAAACTTCTCTTCCTTCCCTAAGACATCTGTATGTAAAAGGAAGAGACCAGGCTTCATGGGGATAAGAACTTCCTAGAGGCTCATATTTGTGATTGTAAGTAATGCCATGGCACTTTAGAGGCTTTAAGTGTCTGCAAGGTCCATGCAAACTGCATAATGGAACATAATTGATTTTGACCAAAGTACAGGGCAGATACTTCATCTTGCACAATATCTACAACAGATGACACAATATTATCTAACGTGTAAATGCGAGAAGAGAGTGTGTTAATGCTGTTATCTACAACTGCTAGCACGTTTTCTAAATTCGCTTGATCTATAGCCCTACGGCGGGTAGCCGCCTCAATCTGGGAAGCTTTCCAAATTTCATTATAAGCAGCATATTTCCATCTTTTTGATCTACCTTTAGCTGGGCCTTTAATAAAATCATTCAGATCAACATCTTCAGTCAGTTTAGATAAATGCAGTTTAACTGACGCCAAGGTAGAATGTCTGAGCCAGTTCTGACACAATTTACCTATAGAATAGGTAGTCACAGAATGGCCACTTTCAAAACGGGGATCTACCCTGACCTGTGTATAGCCGTGAGCTAAACCCAGAAAACGATGCTGGCATGAATCAGCACTTCTGTGCCAGAGCAACAGCCTTCGGGATCCAAACTGGATATGTTAAAGGAGGAATTCATTAATAGAGTTTGTAACCCTCTCATGGAAAATTTAGTAAAATTACCCCAACCGGAATATTCCTCTAAGTCAGGAAAGGAAGGAGCATTCAATATTTTAGGAGTAGCCAATCCAAAGCATGTTGTTTGCGAAATAGTAGAATTCAAAAACAACATATGGTTCGGGATGAGGCATGCTCGGTGCAAAGCCTCTGTGCCTGGCACTTGCCAACTTTCAGAACCCCAAACTGATATAAGGTCAATTGTATCCTTCCACAAATCGTATCCCCCAACAGCCAACTGTACTAGAAAGGACTTCGAATACAGTAATTTAGTATTGGTAAGTCTAACTTTGGAAATGGACTTTTGAGCCATTTTAAAAGAAAAGCATTAGGATTAGATTGATTAAAATCTGTAAATTAAGTTAACCTTTTCAAAAAGGAAGCAGAACTGCCTTGTATAGGAGCTGGACAGTGTTCCCACTGGGTGTAATTTACAGTGAGTCTCCTGGTATTAGCTTTATGCAGGTAGTGATTGCCGAAATGTTGATAACAATACAAATCACCGTAATTAGCAGACTCCAAGTACAAATCTTCAGCATCAAAGGCAGCATAATATTTCAAATCAAAGAACAATGATTCAACGGCCTGAACAACCCAATCATCAGAACGTATATTTTATTTAACCACATCCCCCATTGAAACTCTAAGCACATTGGGGACATTTATAACCTCAGTGGGCCCACGAATTTGAAACCGAACCACATCCCACATAATCCCATCTAGGACAGGCCAAACTGTGATGTTAACAAAAGGTAAGTCTCTCTGCAATCTGTGCGGTGAGGAATGGGGAGCCAAAGTTCCATTGATATGTCCAATGTCAGTTCTCTCCTCGACACAGTGTCCATTGACGAGACGGAAAAAATAAAACACAAAACCAATTGTCATAAAAAGGTAAATTGAAAAAAGCACCATCCAAATATAAGTCCAAGGGGGAATCAAATTTTTTTTTTTAAACAGTCTTGCCAAATTAGAAATCTTCGAGGGTTTATTAGATGTAGGAGATACAGTGTCAAATGAAAATCTGGATTCTGTAGCCAAGCGAGTTTGCAAATCAGGCATTGATAATTCAGTAGGATAAGTATAGTCAGTTTCATCATGTTGAATACCAGGCAGTATACTCAATAAAGGACTGGAAATTGCAGGCAACTCAAGAGCAACATCAGGCACAGGATTGGAAACCGGGGCCAAAACAGAATTTCTCAAAATCGAAGGACATGAGACTGCTGGTGTCATACTAAGAAGAATCGGCCACTCTGTGTATCTTGACATTGTCAATGGAGATATACCTGTTCTCATTACGACCTGGAAGTGGTGGTAAAATGACGGTTCTTGTGCCCTTTACACCAAGCACTGGAACCGGAGCTCGATAAGAGGGACCAAATTATTTCTTGTTATCGATCTTCTCACGAACTAGTTCTCCAACTTGGGGTAGCCAGCCAACTACCGGGATCTGCAAAGCCACATCTGAGGTGGAGGGCAAATGTTCCTTTGCAAGACTGTCTCTTGTCTTTTGTAGATCCTGTAAAACATTGCAATGTTCATCTACGTCAAAAGAGGTGGCTTGAGCCAACGAGTCTAGACAGTCAAGGTCCGGTACATACATCTTGATACCAAATAGCATTTCGTATGGGGTCCGCCCACCCAGAGACCATCTAGGGAGATTATTAAGAGCACGCTGCACGCCATTGAGATGGGCCAGCCAGTTCCTGCCAGTGCCTATAACTCGAGTCGTCAAGGACTGCTTTAAATCTCGGCTCATCCGTTCCACAACACTATTACCCTCAGGTCTGTATGGAGACGAAAACTTGACTTGTACCCCCAACAAAGTCATGGCATACTTATACGCCTTAGAGGCGAAAGCCGGACCCTGATCCGAATGGAAGGTACCACAGGCAAAAATCCCTACAAAGATACGAAAGTCTCTTTTGACAGTCCGTGAATCAGCGCTGCTGTGCGGCCAGACCCACACAAAGCGTGTGCATGAATCAACTGCTACTAAGATGTACTTATACACAGTATCAGAAGAAAAGGGACCACAGTGATCTAAATAAACACACCCAAGGGGTTTATTAGAAATGTACAACTGTGTCTGTGGTGGACGAACAGCAGTCGAAGGCTTAATCTGCTGGCATATGTCACATTGAAGGACATAGTCACACGTCTGTTTGTACAGTCCCCGCCACAAGAAACGTTGTTGTAACTGAGGTATAGTAGCCAAAGCGCCTGCATGCACAGACGCAACACCTTCATGGGCTGTGGTAATCAGAGTAGGCCTGCGGTCCGCGTTGGGAAGCAATCTCTTACCAACGTCTGGAATTTTCACATAAGGAACTTTATCAGGACTTAAGTGGTATGAATACTTCGAAGGGAATCCTTTCCGATATTTACCTCCCTTCTCAGTTGCAGCAACAGCTGCCAAGATATCATCATCAATTTTACTTTTAGAACGTGTAACTGCTGCAACCAAATATGTTGATACCGCTGATGTTGCTGCCTCATCGGCAAGCAAATTGCCAACAGCGTGGACTCCCACACGCTGATGACCGAGAGTATGAATCACAAACACGAGTGGCAACTGCTCTTTAAGCTCAGCCACTCGGACCCAGATCATTTTATGTTTTATTGTGCTACCCTTGGAATCACGAAAATCATTCTGAATCCAAAAGAAAAGGTTTTAATTGTAAGACTGGACACAGTAGTAGGAATCACTCACAATAAGAGTGGACACACCAGGATCAGCGTACTCCAATGTAAGCATGAAGCTCTGCCAATTGTGCGGTGCAGTCTCCTAGAGTCTGCGTGTGCACGACCCTGGACTTGAACTCGTCATTCACCATGACACCCACCACAATAGCGCAAGCGGAAACGTATGCGTGCTTAGACCCATGTGCAACCTGCGCTGAACCATCAGTGTATATGATGCAATGGAAGTCCTCCAAAGGCCGCATAGCCAAAGGTGCGGGAGGAACAAATACATACTGCAAAAACTCCTGCGACTATAAGGAGGCATCAAAAATAAACGTGACATCCGGAGACGTCAAAGATGCTGCCCATTGTATCCACCAAGGGTGCAGAGCTTTAGAATTTGGTACACTGGCTTTCGTCACTGCCTCTAATACAGGAAATGGGGTTTCAACCAACATGTGTTTTCTCTGCGACAGTGCACGTTCCTTGAGAATCGCCATTTGCATAGCTGTCAAAACTTTTTCCACAGAGGAAAACCGTATTTCAGCCGAAGTGTACAAATGTGACTTGTAAGCAATAGGTACTGTGTCTCCTTCATTAAAAGTAAGGTACTTGAAACCCACCGCCCCAGGAATGATTCTTATCACCAGGTTGGAGTGGTTATCATGGGTCAGTAAGAATTTAGAATTTAGATTCTAGAAGATCAGCTTGCAAAGATTGCAAAATAGCTGAATGTTCCGGCAGCCAGCAAGATTTGGTAAAAGTAGGTTGTATCAGAGCATACAAAGGCTTGATACGCTGGCCATATTCGGGAATATGAGTACGCCCGAAATTTAAAAAATCCCAGCAAGGACTGTAATTTTTTCAGAGTTGTAGGAGCGCGCATTTGTGCACATTTCTCCAAGAAGTGAGGGGCCAATCCTCGACCTACATTGTTGAGCTCATAGCCCAGGAGCAACACTGTGTACTCCGCAATGTGTGACTTTGCAAAGTTAAACTTGTAACCAAAGTCTGCAAAGTTACAAATTATGCGGTCAACGCGACATGGATGAGCCCAAAGTTCGTCGTGTGTGAGATATATGTCATCCATATACGAACATGCATCAGTGTCTAGCCTCTCTAAAAGAGAGACAATACGGGCAGCAGACACGCCTGGACTATTCTTATAGCCGCCACAGGTAAAACTGGTCCACTAGGAACTCAGTCCATCCAAATTGTGGGCAAAAAACCGTTGGAAATGTCAAGTGTAGTTTTAAAATGTTTATGCACAAGACTATCCACTAGAGCAGAGCCGTGAGTATTCTGTACTGCACAGGTACGGCAATGCGAGTTCAAATGCTGGTAATCCAATACCAAACGGTACGAACAGTCAGGCTTGGTCACAGTAAAAAGAGGGTTATTCTTCGGTGACACACAAGTTTCAATCACACCTTGATATTCCAATTGTTCAAGGATTTCCGCAACGGAAGCCTAAGCTTCACGTCGGATGGGATATTGAGGTTGAGGCCGTGGCATAGACCGTAAAGGAATTTCGTGGTGCGGGGAAAATTTATCCCAACCACATTGTGTACGGTACAAAGCCGGCGCAAGAGCCTTAACCCACTCTTCTGCAAAAATCGGCACATACTCTTTCGAGACCTTGTGCGCGAAACTAGGGAGGATCACCTCCTCCCCTCTCGGAGCTGCGAGCACAAAGGGTGGGGGGCAGTCAGCCTCTGCTAGCAAAATGTCATATGTAGTTGTAAGATTCTCCCAAAATACCTATAAAGTTCAATAATAAAATATGATTAAAATCCAAGGTCCATGAAAAAGGAATTCATTCAGTAGAGCACAGTACAGCTGTCATCAGATCTAACTCCAGCATAATGACCAAAGCTCCATTCTAAATGATGTAACACAACGGTAAGGCATGAGCCATGGATTGAAAGAAGACAGTAAGGTTAAAAGGGAACTACACAATTAAAAGGGAAATAAACAATATAACACACCTCTTCTCTTACAAAAATTGGAACTATTCATTTTACATTTAACAATCATTCATTTTACATTTAGAAACTCGTCTCATATTCCATGTCTGTCCATCTTGAGTTACTACACTGTTTTTGCTAACCTTTACGATTTTCACAGGTTTACTAAATTTGGTTTCATGCTTATGAAGAATCCCTGGTTTACAAATTCTGACAAAATCCCCCACCACAAAATTAGCAACTCTAACCTTCATACGAACATCATAACTGTTTTTGCTTTTAACTTGCTTTTCTTCCACTCTCTTCGCTACATCCTCCTTGTTTATCTGAGGGAACTTGCTATTAACCATTTTCTTAAACCACCAAGGACACAACTTAGAAACTGGATCTCTACCTTTCAGCAACCGAAAAGGCGAAACTTCTGTTGTGGTATGAGGAGTTATACTGTACACCCACAACTTTTCTCTCAATTTATCCTTCCAATCAGCACCAAAGGTTCTTGCCCATAGAATATCTTGTTTAAGAACTCTGTTATATCTTTCCACTTGACCATTACCTTGAGGATCATAGAGTGAGGTAGTAACATGTCGAATGTTATGTTCTTTAAAAAAATTCACTCATTTCACGACACTTCAATTGAACACCATTGTCTGAAATAATAACTTCCGAACAACCCTCACTGGCGAAAACTTCCTTCAAAAACAAAATAACACTATTAGTGGTGACATGCGGAACCAATTTCACTTCTGGCCATTTAGAGTGGTAATCCACCATAACAATGGCAAATCTGCAATCTTGAGGTAAAAAAGTAAAAGGTCCAGAGATATCTAATCCAACCTTCTGCCAAGGGTGATCAGGCCACTTTACAGAGATAAGTGGAGCAGGATTACATCTGAGAGACTTCTCACTGCTCACACATTCCGGACACTCCCTAACGACTCTATCTACAAATCTGTCCACCAAAATAAAAAGATCTAATAAGCCTCTTCATGGAATACATACCTAGATGATTTTCATGACTTAGATTTAAAATAGTTTCACGTAAAGACACAGGTGGAATGCGTTTACCCTGCTTATAAATAAAATCACCTTCGACAAAAATCTCTTCTGACACTTTCTGAAATGGAAACAATTCATCTGAAATATCCTCCCTGGAACGCCAACCAACACAAGCAAATTTAATAACATCTTGCAAGATTTTATCTTCTTCCATACACGCTTCTTCCACAATTCCTCAGAAATAGCAGCATATTTATCAGATATTATTTCAGAGAAAGTAGCTACATCTTCCTCTTTACAAGAGACATCACTTCCATCACAAGGAAGACGTGATAAACAATCCACCATAACATTCACTTTACCTGAAACATATTCCACAGTAAAAGTATAATCCTGCAATCGTGACATTAATCTTGCAATCCTAGCTGTAGCATTCAACCCTCCACCAGGAGCTAAAATGGTAGTCAACTGCTTGTGATCTGTTTTCAGAACAAAATGTGCACCCCAAATATAATTCCTGAAGTGTTCAACACCCCACATACATACTAATAACTCTCTTTCTATCACGCCATAACGCCTTTCTGTCAAATTCAAAGTACGTGAAGCGAATGCCACTTTCTACTCCTCTCTCCCAGAGCATTGCGACAAAACACATCATAATCCATAAAGACTTGCATCTACTGTAAGAACACAAATCTTTCCAACACAAAATGGTTTGAGAGACGGTGCAGATAGCATTTCTGCCTTAATATTTTCAAACGCTTCTTGTTGACTATTTCCCCACACAAAGTCAACATTTTTCCTTTTGAGTTCCCTTAACGGCTCCATTTTCGAAGCAAAATTCTTTATGTACTTACTATAGTATTCACACAGTCCTGTAAAAGATAGCAACTTCTCTTTGCAATCTGGAGCCGGAGCCTTGAGTATAGCATCTACAAGTGATTTTTTAGTAATAACCCCATCTTTAGATACTGTATGCCCTGAATATTGCACAGATTCTTGGAAAAATTTACACTTGTTTATCTTCAAAGTGAGCCCATGGTCTTTAATAATTTCACAAACATTACTAAGATGTTCTGCATGTTTAGTTTCATCAACATTTTACACAAAATTCCATTTGTTTGAAAAGATGACACATAGACCTTTGAAAAACTGAAGTTGCTGATGCCAGTCCAAAAGGCATCCTCTTGAACTGGAACAAACCTTGCGGTGTTATAAATGCAGTCAAATTACGAGATTCTTCAGCCAATTCAATTTGATGATAAGCCGACCTGAGGTCTAAGGTCGAAAAAACAGTAGCACCACCCAACAAACTCACAACCTCATTAATATTAGGCAACGGATGACAGTCAATTAAAATATTAGCATTAAGTGCTCGAAGATCAACACAGAGTCTTAAAGAATTATCAGCTTTCCGCGCCAAAACAATCGGAGAAACCCATTCCGATGACTCCACCTCTTCAACCACACCTTCATGCAACATTCCTTCCAATAATTTTCCTAGTTCATCTCTCACATTTATGGGTACATTTCTAAGTTTTTGCTTAACCGGACAAACACCTTTCTTTAATTTGATCTGATGTGTGAAACCTGTCAATTTGCCTAAAGTGTCAGAAAATACTTCAGGAACCTTATCCTCAATAAAACATGGTTCTGCACCATTCTTCATGATACTCACAACCTCACAGTTGTCTAACATCATAACTGGATCTTTATTACGTGGATTAAGAATAATACCTAATCTCCACTGATCCTTCCATCCCAACACATTCACGCCCTTTCTTGCCACATACAATTTAATAAAAGCAGTTTTACCCTTAAATCCAACATCAGAAGCAACATACCCTACAAAGTCAATAATTGATCCATTGAAACTTCAAGCAAAAATATCAGGACTAGACAAATCGTGAATAGACAAAATCTTCCCAAACATTTCTTCAAAATATGTTTCTGTAATTATGGTCCATGGTGAACCAGAGTCTTCCATAAGTTCTAAAAACACATCCATAAACTTCACAGTACAATTAGGCAAACTCAATTCTTCTTCCTCATCAATAGAACATACATTTATAACAGAAACAACCATCTCTTTCTCCAAAATATAATCTTCCTCTGCTAAACTTACACTCCTAACTACAGATACGCTATTATTTCTTGGGTTCAAATTCTTTTGAGGTTCAACAATCCTCCTCCATTCGTCTCTGCACGCAATAGCAAAGTGTCCCACTCTGCCACATTTAACACACTCCTTGCCTATAGCTGGACAAAATTTAAATGAGGCCACATGACTGTTACTTCCACACCTGAAGCAAACAATATTTTTCGAATCTCTAGAAATTTGTTGAAAAGTTTTCGGTGGCCTTTTTTTTACAATACAAACTTCATTAATACTTTTACAACTATCCCCTTTAGCATTAACATCTTCAATTGTTTTCCTCCACTTATCAGATTGTTCCAAAGCTTTAGTAGTGGATATTGTGTTATAAGATTAGGATTCCCTAAAATCCACATTGTTCTTGCGTTTTTTTATTCCTTACCTTTACAATGATCTGATCTCTTATCATTACATCAGCAAGATTACCAAAATTGCATGAAATTACCAAAGTTCTGAGAGAAGTTAAGAAATCATAAAATTCTCACCCTCCCTTTGAGATCTGGTATAGAACTTATATCTATTAAGAGCAATACTTGAGGTTGGTTTAAAGCGGGTTTCCATAAGCATAAGGGCTTCATCAAATGTACCATAATCTCCACTAGCTACTGGCAACGTTCTAAAAATCGCTTGTCCCACAGAACCCAGGCAATGTCATAAAATACTTTTCTTACTTTCATTACCCATCCTTTCTCCATCATTGGCTTTTAAGTATGTCAAAAATTCTTCTTTCCAGCGAGACCATGGAATAGGAGGGTCTCCTTTAGCTTGTAAAAATTTAGTGGGTTGGTCAAATTGCAAATTGACACTATAAACTACCCAAAGTAACACTATGAAACCCCTTAAAATAAAGTCATGCGGCAACAGTCAAAGTAAGCACAGATAAAATGTAACCTTTAACACTGTTTGTACCATTAGCTTAAAAGCTAACTCTAATAAGACGGAACTGTAACTCTATTGCAGAATCCAAAATCTCAGAAATTGCATTTTTTAAATTTATTTTATTGAAAACAAAAACAAAAATAATATTTTGAAAATGTACTTTCAGATGCGCTGCCGTGAACATCAGCAAAAAATCCCAAATAAGTGTTGAAGTGTATGTTTTTCTACATCACTCGTCGCTCCAAACTACTTGGAAATGCACCTCCGTGTGAATCGGCAACGAAATTTCCAAAGCGTTTCCAAGGTAATCCAAAATGGCTGCCAGACGTGTTCACGTTGGAGTGGGAGCGTGATGACGTTATCAGGACGTTTGTAGTCCTTTGTCAGTTGTTATTGTTTTACCATCCAGCGAAACTCGTGTATTCTGCGCGTGCGACTTACAAATATGCCAAGACCACGAGCAGGTAACGATCACCACAGAAATGATAAATGTTCAAAATTGTATTCCTCCTCACTGAAACTTGACAAAAAAATCATAAAAACAATGCCAAACGTAGTTTCCAAAACTGTAGGTGCAGAATAAGCACGTATTTTCCTCGAAGGTACTTGTAGAAGTCACAACGATAGACTTCCAATTTGCTTTGAATAACAATCCACAAATCGCTTGAAACAGAAATAAATTTCCTTGGAAAATGTAGAAATATCCTTTGAATCTTTCCTTCTTCTTCAAATGCAGTGAAAAAATCAACAATCCTCTAAATCCTTTTAATCTTTGATAAATCCCAACATTGTACCGCGCCTGTGCTCAAAAAAGTAGCAGGTACAAATAAGTAGGAGGTCCTCATCGCCAAAATTGTAAAGTTCAATCATAAAATATGATTAAAATCCAAGGTCCATGAAAAAGGAATTTATTCAGAAGAACACAGTACAGCTGTCATCAGATCTAACTCCAGCATAATGACCAACGCTCCATTCTAAATGCTGTAACACAACAGTAAGGCATGAGCCATGGATTGAAAGTATACAGTAAGGTTGAAAGGGAAATACACAATTAAAAGGGAAACAAAGAATATAACACAACCCCTTTGATTGTACGTTGTATGTCACCTTCAATTAAAAGGACTATTTCATAAAGTCTATCAGGGGGAGCTACTCTAGTATCAGCTGTCTCCACAACAACATATCGATCAGTCGCTGTCACCTTCAGTAGCGGACGCAGGGCCTCTCGCACTATGGTAATCTCCGCCGCGCTGTCCAGCAAGGTCAGAGCCCATGTCTGATTCCGAAGCTGCGTTCTCACTATCTGTGGCATATCTCGCTGTTAAAGCGGCAACTTTCTTTTTCTCAAACTGGGGTCTCTTCGGTGTTGAATCGTCCTGCATGCCTTTACCGTCTTTCGGGCGGGGCTGGTCACGTCCTTGCTGGCCACCCTGACCTCTGCCGCCTCCTCCACCAACGGTCGATAAGGCCGATGAGTCCTGAAAAGAACGAGGAGAGCGTTGCTCAGAAACCTGAAATCGATCAGGTGATTTTATCATTGTGTGATCGCGCAAGTCATAAACCCGTTCTGTAGGCGCAGGCACTGGTGATGCAGGACGAGACTTCTGTTTCTGCTGTTGTTGTTTACCCTGTTTCTGTTTTTTTGGCCAATTTAGTTTTTTTGGTCTTGGGCTGTTCGTCATTCTCTAACTGTGGCCCTTGGGGTTGCTTTTTCTCCTTAGTGGAAAAAGGCTTGTGGGCCACGGTTTTATAAGCCGCCACAATAATCCTCGGCAACTGTCGGGATTGGGAACCGCCTGAAATGCATTGGACACCTGAAAGTTCACCATATCCCCTTGGCATTCGCAAGTATGAGATCGGAAACTACATCAAAGGAGCTGCATAGGCACATACCCAATTCAACCCCTGCCTCAGGTCCGTGCTCATCTTGAACACGCTTAATGACCGTCGGAAGGACAGTCATGGACGGAGTGCCAAAGCACCTCGGATAAACTGCCGCAAAAATCTTCCCCCACGACTCACAGTCACCAATTTCTGGGGTCAAGTCCTTAGGCATGCTAATTGTTGGAATCCTGTGTTTTTCACCAGGAGTCGTGTTAGGAAATACTGCTTCCAGCTGGTCAAATTTCTCGGCAAGCCAGAAAGGAAATTCATCCTTATCCTGGGGGTGCTTGCCCATCACTGCGTTGACCATGACAGGGCTAAGTTTCATTCCGCCCTGTCCAGCAGGAAGCGCCGCCCCTCCTGGGGCCCCGCCCGGGAGATTGCGGGTAATGTACTGCACTGACCTTCTAATTACATTAATTGCGACAGTATGTAACTGCCGCAAATCAGCAACAGCAACCACCCCATGTCGAGGATGCAGTGTAAATCCAGCCAAAACAGGCCACGTAGCGCCTGGAATGGACAAAGGACCTAACCTCGGTGCCGTCAAGGAGTGGGGTAGGGCGCCATCAAACCAAACTCGGTGCTGCCAAGCATCAATCAGAACTTCATGTGTCCTATATGGAGCATATACCTGCGGCACAGCTGTGGGAGTGTACGTGTCGAACACATTGGTATTAGTGTTTACAGCCGGGAAGGTCACCCACGAATAAAATATTCCGTATGGGTAAGCCACTCTGCACTCACCACCATAATCACGGCCATGCCATCCACGGGGACATGATAATTCTGCAAGTGATTGCGCACCGCAATGCGACTATGTTGCGGAATGTCCACCGCAGCCATAGTGACACAGAAAGAGAAAGGTACAACAAAAAGTACGTAGCACAACTGGGTAGTAATTCAAGGAAACCGTTTTGAAAGAATCAAGCTTGAAAGGACCTATATTAATATAGGCAGGTGTGTCCGACACTACTGTTTTCCGGAAACAGTAGCGAAGGGAGTTAAGGACCGATACAAGTACTACTCAAGTGTCATGTAATAAGACCACCAACGATCAGGCGCCCTGTAGCAGGGATTTCTGCTCCTATACAGAACTGTGCATAGAGACTTAGAACCTCGCCTTAGTATCCAAAATCCCCTACCAGACTAGCAATCAGTGTCTCATTGGTACTTACAAAACCTCAATGATTTAGACAACCCAGAACATGGACTTAGAACACCTCAGGTAACGTGGAACACATGAACAATCTTTTGTTATACTAACATATCAATCCAGAACGAGGAGTCAATGAGGACACGTGCGAGTTTGAAATGTTTATTTCTAATGCAGTGTTCTCAGACGCAGTATCTTAGCTAATACAAGCAAACATATTATAAAGATCAAGGTTAAAAGCATAGTTACTATTCCATAAAATACAAAGGGTGAAAGCATGTTAAAATGCTAAAGGAAACACGTCTAAATAGAACCTCAGTTTACCCTGCCTAGCTAGTATATTATATTATATCTACAGAAGGTCTCTTTGGGTTTAGAAGGGTGGGCCCATACCTTTAGGTTCAGTGGAAATGGATCACATCATCTCCTACACCAACACTCTGCATAAGGATATTCATCAAGTGTGTGTCTCCTGCTTTGCGCAGTGCAATATCCTTTGCGCCTAAAACCAAAGATGGCCACAGCTGCATCCATATTATGTCTACTCTGTGTGCTGATCAATCCAAACAATAAGCTCTGTGTTGAGATAACCTTAAAGGCCTTGGCACTCACTGTACAGACATAGCTTACCAAGCAAGACTGATATTATAAGCAAATATGTTATTCTCGTGTAAAGCCAAATACCTAACTAGGCGAAAAGCATTAATAACAAAATGTGTTGTGTGCAAAGGCAGCAGGAAAGAAAAAATGGTGTTTAAAACTCTAACACATGCCAACTTAACACAGTGCAAAGGTGAAACCAATACATAAGACAAAGGGTTGTCAACAGATTGAGCGCATTAGCATCATCATATTGACACCAGTGGAACTCGTAACAGAGAGTTTCATCACACCATCACCATTAACAGCATATGTACAAGATCGCAGTAACCTAACTATACCTTGAGTGAATAACAGCACTTTTTTGTTGCAAAATGAATATTAAAAAAAATAACCAGCCAAAGTGCATGAATATGATGAACCACCTTCAAACTTCTTTTCATAGTATATTTACTCTAAAAAAACTCATTATACACAGTTGAGTGTAAGAAGTACAGTTATTGTTCTTGATTTGTTTAATAATAAATGTTTGTGGTCACTGGTAGATTACCTGTATCTACAGAAGGAGGAGAACATGCCAGCCATAAAGTAAGCACAGTTGTGAGCTACTCCATTCAGAGTTGACAACTCATGAATTTAAATAGGAGCTATCTTTCCCTGATGCTTTTTGGAGGTATGCTTTACTGTAAACATTAACTTCTACAACTCAGATGCTGTTTGAGCTGTAATCACCTATGGTTTATTATATGTTTGCTCGCCCTCAGTTATGGTCTTCATGAACTTCGTATAGGCCGTGAATTTATTGTGGTTATAGGGTAACGGTGAAGTCTGGTGCATGGCTCAATGTTGAAATTCAAGCACTGACCTTCCAGAAAAAGCCATGAAAGAAAAGTGAGAGCTGACAGCATGCTGCAGAGATAATCGCAGTGATTTTGGAGCACAGGAGGAGCTTAGGAGCAAAGGCATTGAAGCATATGTTGCTTTTTGGATAAGAAAACCTTAGAGACTGGCTGAAAAATGGCAAATGATCCGATATGGTGAGTTTGGAACTAGATTTGGACATGCCTAGGGGATTGCAGGGTCTTTATGTAGGAAGAAACGAGCCAACAATTCAGGTCAGCCTAAGTGGGGGAGGCAGCTATAGTAGCAGAGCTAGGAGTAGGAAACGCAATAATGGGAGTACCCCCAGTGATAAATTTTTAACAAAATAAGTGCCTAGCCAAAACCTTTGCTTAGATGCCCGTAGCAGGTGCTATTGAAGGTAAGGGTTCCAAATACCAAGTCAGAATAGTCTTGATTCGACCTCATGTTTCTTTAATTCGCCAGCATATATTTCCCGCCTCTTTATCTCATTCCTGCAGATTATTTTCATCTCTTCTTTCTCTCCTGTTTACTGCTTTTCAGTATTTCTCTTCCTCCTTCTTTGCCCCTTTAATTTTTTTCTGTCTTGCTCTGGATCAAATTTTGTTGAGGAAAAAAAGGGCCAGTCCAGAAAAATTAGGGCTGGAGGGGCCCCACCTGCAACCACCCGTTCAAATCAAGCATTGGGTACCCCTAAAACTAGTCTACTCGAAATCCTGGCATTCAGCAGGAAGGAAAGTGGACATGTAGAGCCTTTTTCCCATAAAAAATATACAACTTAGGATGGGGCTTTAGGGTGGGGTTAGACATAAGTCCCCGAAGAGCTTACCTTCTTTGTGTAAAGAAAAGCCCCATTAAGGTTGGGAGCAATCCACTTAACCCCTTCAGCGCGGCGCGAATTTTCGCGCTGTGCTGAGGGTTCTAAGGTTCTAACGGGCTCATGATGGAACGGTTCCGTCATCAGCACAGCTCACCCGTAGCTGATGACGGAACCGTTCTGTCATCAGCATGGAAGGGGTTAAAGTAGGACATGCCTGTCTCTCAGAGTCGAAAAAATTCAAGTATAAAGAGAATGGAAAAGGAAAAAGTAAAACAATAATGACACTGTAAGCATGTTTATAAAAGCAAAAAATGCCATCTTTAATCACTAAAACTGAAAAATTTACCATTTTTATAAATAATGTTATAGGTAGCACGGAAACAGTTCTAACACATGGGAATCACCAGAGGATAACGTTTATGAGGGGAAATGTGATTGCAGTAATTATGAGCATATAATAGAGATAGATGATCCCCCGATACTTTTTTTACTTTCTCTCTAATACCGCCTTCAAAAGCTTTTGCCCCTTTTGAACCGACAGTAACTTTAGAGCAGGAGGAGGAGTGAGAGGAGGATGCAGTGGTTACAACTGGAACTGAAACAAGTTACGGTCCATCTGAAGTTATGCCTAGATCTAAACCTACCAAGTCTCAAAATAAAGTAGAGAGTAGATGGGTAAGTTTGGAACATACTGTGATCTGTATGAGAGCAGACATAATTTGAAAAATCAGGGACATTTCTACATAAAAATCAGGTGGTTTGTATCAGCTATAAGAAGAAACTTAAAGAAATGTGCAGCAGGCCTGGAAAGCTAGAGCCTACGTCTAAAGAATCCACAGATTGGGTTCAAGCGAACACAGTGGTGATAAAGAAGATAGAGACCAATGACAATTTGTAGGTAGACCGCCAGGAAGTCATAGAGAACCATGCTAGACAAAATAGCTAATATATTATCAAGACACCAGAATGCACCCACAGCTCACCTTTAGGGATTGGTTCAGTTTAGTTCCTGTCAGACCTAAATCTAGGCTGCTCATTGTTAATGTTTACTAATTCTCTGCAAGAGAAAGACTCAACCTCATATTTGGCAGCTAAAACTCTCCCAAGTCACAGACTGGAAAATTATTAGTCAAATAAAAGAAGGGAACTCAGTGAAAGATGGAGATGTTCAGGGAACTGGGTGAGACTGTGGAACAGAAGTTTTCCACTTCACTCAGAATAGCAAAATGTTCAATATTCTAAATATCAATGAAGCAGTTGAAAATGCTAGCTCGGAGGGCATCAACCAATTCAAGTTTTCCTATTGCAGTCTCATCATCCCTTTCTCTTGTTATGATAATATGGGTAGCTAGAAAGATACCAGACTCCCATGATCTTTGGTCATTTTGTAAGTACAGAGCTAGGCATTCCTACCTGTCGAAATGGTAGAGTGAAATTGAGGAGAAAAGAGGAGTTGTTGTGCTACTTGTTCGTCTAAAAAAGATTCTAATCTGTTGATATAAAAAAAATATTATGATGGAGCGAGAATTCATCTGAGAATGATTAAAACCCATGGTAATATACCAAATCGCCTAAATACCTAACTCCGGCATGATGCCAGGTACCAAATTAAGAGAAGGTGAAGCAATCAGGTCATTCAGGAATATTTAGTAGTAGAGTATATGCATGTAATGGCGGAATTTCTAAGAACTTCCTAACATCTGTCCGGATCTTCTAAAATGCTTCAGTAGTTTTCAATCTAACTTTCTTGAAAAAATTAAACTTGCCCCTGGCAATGCTAGGAGTTTTGACAGTAGTAATTGCAAGAAGCCAGTTATCTACGCTAAAGTCAAATAACATTCTAAAATGAGTGGCCATATGTAGTGTAGTTGTAGTTGAGCTTATATAGCGCACAGCTACCCGCAGTGGGTGTCCCGGCGCTTGCTTAGGGAACCCGTCCTGTTATTCCCCTGTGTGATAGCCCCAGCGGGTATCCACAAGGTGAAAGCCAGGCATCCCGCCGCGAGGGGCCGTTGTGGAGATTAAGCAAGCTATTGCCCAGAGTCGCAGAGTGTGAACCCGTGAGTCGAGAAGGCACCGGAGCGAGAATTATCGAGTCCGTGGAATTTTTAGCCCGAGACCCGCCGAGGCGGGGAATTGAACCCTGGTCCAGGACCGATCTCAGCTTCCGGGTCTGCCGCCTCTAACCCCGGAGCCACACTTCTCCACTTGCATACTGGCCCAGTAATGCAAGACCCAACCTGGAAGTGGCCATCCACCCTTAATTATAGGAACGTTTAAGACCTTTATAGCTCTCTGTTCTTTCCTCCCTTTCTAACGAAATTTAGCTAGCATAGAGTCAAGGTGTTTAAAATATTGATAAGGAACAGAAAGAGGTAGCACAATTTGTTTTTGCATTTTTGGGTGAATATTAATTTTAACTTAGTTAATTCAGCTAATCATAGAGATAGGTAGATAAATCCACTTGATCAACAACACTCTAACCTGTTGTAATTGTGAAGCATAGTTTTACTCATAACACACTTTAATAGAAGAAGCAATGGTAATGCCTAGATACCTGACTCTAGTATCACCCAGGGATCATGGCTAATTGCTCCTCCAACCAAAATAAGCTAAGTTTTAACAGCATTTAATTGTTTTCCAAATTCTAGAGCTGTTTGTTTAATAGTATTCATAGTTGGTTGAGAACAATCAGAAAAAAAACGAATGCATCATCAACATAGATGGCCAGGGAGTAGACAACAGTAAGTTCGGATAACATGGGATATACCTCAGTAAAAGCCTGATGTACGGTTCCATATATAAAGCATACAAAGCAGGTGAGAGTGGGCTGCCAGGTTGAATATTCTGAGTAATATAGATAAGGGCTGTTAGCTCCTGTTGAATGCTTATACGAGCCTTAGGTGTTTGATGAAAAGCTTGCACCATTTTTAAAAAAAGTGGGCTAATATTAAATTGTTTTAATAGCTCCCACAAAAACGTCCAGAAACCCCTATCAGACACCTTCTACTCATCTAAGAGAATGATATTGAGTGGTTCTTTTAAGGTTTCATTGTTGTCTAACAATGAAATGCTGACATTTGTATGATAGATATATAAAATATATAAAAGGCATCTGCTAGTTCTAGGCCTAACCCTGGTGAAGAGAGATATCGCAAAGTTGTGTAAAACTGCAGCATCACCCACTGGGGGTACCTGGAAGAAAGGAATGGATCATTGTATGGGGATCGAATTTGCAGAATATCGGTCGTGGGGGTGCCTACAAAAGCATATCAAGATTTGGCAGCAGTGGGCAGACTACAAGGGTCTGGTTCTTGCTCATGTCCTCACTATGGATTACCTACTTTCTGCAGAAATACGATATATTGCCAAACCATGAGGCCCCCACGTGCTATATCTGGATTACAATACACAACGTTGTCATGATTGGTATGCGGATCATGGGAGAGAGGATGAGATTGGTTGATGTTTTCTATAACTGTATCATTGAATATGGACAATCGGTTTCTGTTGCTTTATGTGTATCAGAGGGCCATGTTGGTCCGGATATTAGGGCTGAAACTCAATAACATTTGTTGTGAAAAATTGTATAAGAAGTAGTATCTCTGCCAGGGATGAACCAGTGTTGTTCTGGCAATGTTAGCTGATTGATGATTCTATTGAGTTGGTTGGCCAAAGGTTTAGCAAAAATCTTGAAGTCTGTATTAGGGATTTTATAGGCGAATACGAGCCACACTGTAGAGGGTCTTCATTCTTTTTCAGAAATATTGTAACTGTGGCCTCATTACTGAAAGAATCTCAGATTGTCAGTAGTGCACCCCCCCTGCTGTGTCCTTTACCTGTGTGATAATAGTTTTTGGCGTCTCTAGCCTGCTGAGGCATGCCAGAAGCTTCTCTGATTTTGGGACTATTTTGCAAGCCTGTGTTAGTGTTTTAAATGCTTTTCTGTTAAGTCGGGCGGTAATTAGGGCAGTGATATGGCAACAAATGTCCATAATGTGTTGCATGCGCCTCCCCAGAACGAAAAATAATCTGTGTAACGTGTTTTGGATTAAGTTATCTAATTGCCTCCTAGCAGAATTCTTTTCTTCTATAGCTGCTTTTAAGATCTGGGAAGTAAAATATAACAATGCACCTCTAATAAAGGATTGTATTGTGTCCCAAATCAGGAAGGGGTGAGCTGTACCTTGATTAATTTCTGTGACTTCCTTGATTTGTGTATGTAGACAGTGGACATAATCGGATCGTCTAATACATGTTTAGGAAAGAAGCAGTAAAATGGGATCATGCTAGCTGGGCATAATCTACCTATCTAATCATAACAGCTGACAGATCAGAGTATACAATATGTAAATTCTCTGTAGTGCACAAAAATACCATTGCAGTACTGGCCAAACACAAATTTCTCTGTGAATATTGTCTATGGGGCCTAGAAAAGAATGCATCCCTCTCTGTGCTAGGATGATGCTCCCTCCAAACGTTCCCTAATTTTAATCCTTACAGCATATTAATCATGCTAGCCCTAGTTTAATTAATCTGTTTTGTATGAGAAGTATTATTAGTATCAAGGGCAAAATTCAAAATACAATTGAAATCACCAGTTATAATAATAGGAATATAACTTTGGCTAATTCTAGCAAAATATTAGCGAAAAACTGAGGATTCTCATGGTTTGGCATGTGAAGATTAGCCAGGATAAAATGGCTATCTCTATCTTGATCAGCAATTGCTGCTATTGCCCGCCTGTCCTCCCGGTCAGTCTTAGATCTAAGAACTTTCAATGCTTTTCGGAACATTATAATAGAAATTACCCTCTGCCCAGAGCGATATGTGGCATTTACTGAATCATAAATTCTAGGGGCCTGATTCACAAAGGTAAACTGAGATGAAAATCTAACTTAACGACTTTCGATATTCACAAAAGGCCTTTACGAGTTGTAAAGTTACACTTTGTCTCAGTATAACTTAAGTTTTGATCTTAAGTCTAACTGAGACTTAACTTAAGTTAAACTGAGACAAAAGTCTAACTTTACCACTCATAAAAGTCCTTTGTGAATACCGAAAATTGTAAAGCTATACTTTCGTCTCAGTTTACCTTTGTGAAACGGGCCCTAGGTGTGGTGTGCCCTCTCAGAATTTAGCTAAGATATGGATCTCAGCCTCTTTTTTGGTAAGATGAGTCTCCTGTAGTGCCAAGATATTGGGTTTTGTGTGCTGGGCTTCCGAGAAACTTTTGGCATTTTTCCTCCCATTTTTTATGCCGTTAATATTCCATGATAAAATATTAACCATTACAGTCTGCTTATCCTTTGCTATGTAGAAAACCTCTGAAGCGTGTTGCATTACTTCCCATCTTTAAATACTCATTTACTTTCCTTCTTTTTATCCTGTCCTTGTCCTTCGTCTCCCTTCCCTCCCCTTCTCTTATTCCCTCCCTTACCCCATAACCCCACACCCCTAGATCTCAGTGAGCCACTTGGGAGTGGAGATCGCCCATGCAACGTTGATGTCAGTCCTGATATCCAGGCAATATATGAACAGCATCTCCCACAACAAGAAATAAAAGAAAAGCTCTACACTCAATCAAAACCCAAGCAACCCCCTTACCATAAATTGATACATCATATCTCCCCTCACCCTGCACTCACACCCCCAGCCGTCACCTTCTATCATGCGCCAGAATCAAATCATGCAAAAGTGTTAATGAGATTGTCAAATGAAATCAATTCATCCAAAAATTATTTGGCTTTCTCAAGTTCAGAAAAGATGACAAAGGACCCTGTCCAGTTATTTTTAAGAGAAGAACCGCTTATGATGGAAACTGGGATCGAGACAGCCTTAAACTTTGGGATAAGGGCCCTCATCTCCTACATCCGAGATGCTGTTTTCCAGGCCAAATCATGGAAAACAGAAAAATAATATCATTCTTGCTCAGTAAACCTCCTACTTCTTTGGCGATTTAGAGTATTCTTTCCATTACATTAATGTCTTGGAAGTTAGCGATGACGGTGTGTGGTTTACTTCCTACTTTGTATGGGCTACTGGGACCTCTATGTGCCCTTGCAACAGAATGGAGATCAGACTTCTCCAGTTCTGCGGTTCAAGAGCAAATAACTACTATACACATACAGGGGCGATACTTAATCCTAAAATAATTTTGCGAATAATACGAGTAGCAGACTGGGTATTTTATAGATTAACAATTGTATGACTTTTGATTGCTGGAAGATGGAAATTGGACTCTGAGCCTAAGTATGAGGAAAGGTGGAAGGAAACCATGGAAGCATACGAATTGGAACTTCAGATAGCTAAAGCCCGAGCATCAACTTTTAGATTTCAACATATGTGGGGCGCAATACGTGACTATCTGGGACTGTTATGATTTTTTCATGCATCTATCCATGGTGTATTTGCTATGGGTTTTTTTAGGACGCTTCTTCTTGAATAATATTATGAATTCATGTCGTCACTTCTGTCCGACATGTTCATGATTCTTTGTTTTGATATTTACTCTCAATACAAAACAAAAAAAGATAGCAGACTTTATATAATTTTTTTAAATGTATTTGGTATGAGCAGACTTGAAAAAAGAAGAAAGTTATAGAAAATAGAAGTCAATGCATGAGTGTTTATTTATAATTGTGTATGTCTTATTGAGGGGAGCTGCTTTGCTTGCATGTCTCCAAATGGGAGGGTTCTCCATGGGAGGGCAGTGGTGGGTGTTCAAGGGACGTGAAAGGGCTAGGGGATGGAACAAAGACAAGAAAACAATATTAGTGCACAATGTAGATATGGAATGAAAACAGGATCAGAGATAGTTGTAAGAGACATAGAGTACTGGTGTTTATAGTCCGGAACAAAGTGGATATAATACCCATTCAGAAAGCTTACTTAACTGAGAAGGACACCTCTAAATCTCTGATTCCAAACTTTATAGATTTGGGTGTGATTACTTCAAAGAATTTCCCAACTAATATCACTGTAATAATAAGGTCAATAAAGGAAAGGTATACAGATGGGAGAAGGAAATGTGTTAGATATACAGGGAATGATAGTTACTTTGAGGTCAATATATGGTCACAGCATTGATAACCCTTTCTGTTATCAGGTGCATCTGTTAACTTAGGCACTATATCCATGATTACATATTCTGGTAAGGGACTTAGCATTAAGTGAGGATTTTGATAGGTCAAACTGAAGGGCACTATCTAGATTTCCTAAAATTCGAACTGATCTTAAAAAGATACATTTGGGTCTTAACATCACTGATATTTGCTGGTATTGGGAAGGCTTGATTAGGGGCTATACCTTTCATTTTAATAGGCATTGTCACCTTGCAAGATTAGATTACCTGCTTACCAGCAGTTCTTTGGTAAATCCTGTTAAAAATGTTTATCATAGACCCATGCAACCTTTAGATAAGACAATCATTGATATACATCTAAGATCACTCTAGAGAAAACAGTAACCTCCCTTCCAATGGACTCTGTTGTCAAATCCCTTAATTGTTTCAAATGTCTGCATGCGGCATAGGCCACATTTGATGCAGCAGACAATACCATTCTAGTCGATAGGCTCAAAACAGTAGCCACAGATTAAACTAAACTATTAGCTGGTTCAAATCCGTTCTTGAGGAATGTGCGGAAAACATATACATATATATATAGGAAACCTCACTTCCTCTTCGCTAAAAGTCACACAGGAATCTTCCTTATCCCCATCTTTCCTTAATACCTGTGTAAAACGTCTGACAGTCCTGAAGTGCTTATATCACACCAATTCCCTTCGCAACAAGAATGACACATAGATGTTCATTAAACTTACTTGGCCTCCCAACCTACTTCAAATCATAAACAAAGCCCTAAAAAGCATAATTGAGATAGAGATGGAGAATTTCTGCCTTAAGCTAAATAAATAGCTTACAAACAGAAATTCTAGTCCTGGGCCAGTACACCTCTACAAAAACATCAACATACTGTGCCCCCTGCCCAGTAAAGTACCAGAATATTGAAACCCAACAACTGTCTGTCAAAACTATTCTGTCCTACATATAATTTACACAAATATAGACCAGTGGAGTAAATAACAGAAAATATACAGTATATGGGCTAATTATTTTGTAAATTATATTTAGGACATGATGTTTTTTGTCAGATTGTATGTTAGTTGATTATATATTGATATACAATTCTGTGTCCACCTTCTTTGACCACATGCAGCTTTCAGGACAAAAAAAATTTATGGAGCTTCGTGGAACAGACCTCAGCTTGAAATCTGACATGAGATGAATAGTTAAATGCTCCTCCCACAACAGCAATCAACTGTTAAGTTTATATCTCCCACTACATCACTTCCAATCTAAGGTACTAGGTGCCTTGGTACAGTTAACTTATGGCCTACAAAAAACACCTTAAATCTAGAACTGATCTTTGGCCTAGAAAAGCATGAATAAGAATGATCTCACTTCAAAAGCCTATAATGGCAACTAGTAAAAAACAGCATCATTTTCATCATTATCTGTCTCATGAACAAATGCATCAAAGGCACATCTCCCAAACACGTGCAAGCAAATATTTTAACATATACCTTTACTGGCTCCCTAGGTGCAACAGAAGAGCAGGTACTGGTCACCTTCACAAGCAGATTCAAACTCAGAAGTGAATAACAATTCTCAATAGCAGCTCTGTACCTCTAGAACAAAATGGAACTCCTCTTTAGGCAACCAGCCTCAGTCCTATGGCTATAGCTCCTCAAACTAAGCTCCTACTGACCTGGTTAGTCATGCTTATAAGATTAGAATTGAATATTGTGGCTCATGCGCACCAGGATTCAAGTTTATTTGCGCTTGGCACACTTTTTGCCAGTAACCTTAATTCATGACAAATCATAGAGCATCAATAGAAAATATGTTTCAAGCTCAGAAAATTTAGGCTGCATTTGATTCAGCACCTTTGCATCTCCAGGTGTTCACGTATATGCCCTACCTGGTGCATGCGTAAAAATGACATTGGTCAACCGAGACCCGAGCCTTTTCATTCTCCTTGCTTCAAACCCCTTGGTGGTAGGGTTTTAGCAGAAGGTTGTTTAATGCTTTAGGAGCGATATAGGGGAAGGCACGACTGCCGGATCTGGTTTGCTATATGTGTGACATGTGTACAAGTCGGAGTCCAGACAAGCTAAGGTGTTTGGAAGGTTTGTGAAAGCAGATGCGATTGTTGAGGTATGCTGGACCAGTGTTATGTAGTGCCTTGAAAGTGTGGGTGTATGTGTATGGGAAGCCAGTGGATCTCCTATTGTGTTGGGATTGCATTGCGGGAGGTTATGAGTGATCTGGTCACCGAGTTCTAAATGGTCAGCAGCCTTTTGGCTGATCCCCGCATGGAGGGTGTTCCAGTACTCCAGCATGATTGTGACAAGAGCATGAGACTGACTTCTGGGTGCTGAATCGGAGCCATTAGAAATTCTTTCTCAGAACCTTCAGGGCACAGAAGTATGAAGTGATAATGGCTTTGACTTGGGCGGTCATGCTGAGTCAATGAAGATCCTGAGGTTCTTGCCGTGAGAGTGGGGGTGGGTGACGGACCAGCTCAGGAGGATTCCCAAGGTGAAGTGCTCTTCCCAAAAATAATGGTTTTGGTCTTGTGGCTGTTTGGCTCAGACAGTTGGCCTTCATCCAGTGAGCAATTTCGGTCATGCAGGGGTTGAACCTGGTCCGGGTACTGGATGTCATGTCCATGAGGACGATAACCGGTTGAGGATGTGAAGCAGATGATGCTAAATAGAGGAATCATGTATGCATTGAAGAGGGTCAGGCTCAGGGTGGTTCCTTGAGGAGCTCCTCAGATAAAGGTTCGGCTGTCCAAGGTGTACTGTTGATAGAGCGCGCAGGTCACCCGATCCTTATTTACCAAATATACACTACCGGGCCCAATACATGTTTATCACTATTTCCCATAAATCAGGTAACCTACACACCGCTATTAGTAATTCGGGGATTTTCCTTTCTATATATTTCCGTGTACCTGACTTACCAATCCTCGAAAACAGGTACCTATGATCACAATGGACCAGGAGCTAAGATTGAGATTCAAGCAGATAACTCCAATACCATATACATTTATTTTGTTTATACCATGTAATAACCAAAAACGCAAGAAGTTTTAAAAGCTTTAAAAGCTTTATTTAAATCATCAAAAAGTCTTCGTATGCCATGAGATTGAAATTTACACAGATCAAAACATCTATGACCAAGATTAGGAAAAAAGTATAACTATGAATTAACGTGAGGATCATCTAACATTCAAAAATATAAAGGAGAGGGGGAAAAAGGAACACGCTGATTTAATCTAACAGATTTGTATTACGTTACTGAAGGTTGGGTAAGAACAAGGCAACATTCTACTAAATGCTAATTGGAAATATGCTGAAAGATTAGAAAAACGATACTTAATATGCATTCAATTTCTATAGGGAGGGTAACAGTGGAATATACTAAATATGTAAACAATTCAGAGTTTGAGTAAGGGTAAGGAGAAGATAAGGAACATGCTAGAAAAATACTTTCATAAGAGGTCAAATGTCAGAGATAATTCACATAGGCAAGATTGCTTTATTAAGGAAAATAGGAGAGAAAGATATAGATAAACAAACACCCACATATATTTATATTTACCTAGGACAGAATGAGGACTAACCCTGGCCACAGGTCAGTTGGTAAAGGCGGGAAAAGACCCTCAAGGACTTGGAATGCCAGTAGGCGAGCAGGTACAGCTCATGGACAGTCAGGACAGGATCAGCCCGGGATATGGATCAGGACTGGCCTCATCTAAGGGTACGACCAACACCTGCAGCTTCGGATGCAACGCCTGCGCTACGACGCCCTCTCTGCAAGGAATCTGACAATAACCCCGATTGGTTTCTCGAATCTCCCAGCAAAGTGCTACGCCAGCACTCAAAGGTTTCTCCACCCCAGAGGTTTGTGGAAATTACGGACAGAGTGCTCCGCAGCTCTCTGTATCAATCACCTATAGAGTTCGTAGGGTCAGTGACAGGTCAGCTACTCGGACAAGTCGGACAATTTCTCTAGCTAA
This sequence comes from Lissotriton vulgaris, assembly GCF_964263255.1. NCBI lineage: Eukaryota > Metazoa > Chordata > Amphibia > Caudata > Salamandridae > Lissotriton > Lissotriton vulgaris. The sequence goes on along the minus strand of NC_141697.1, from coordinate 443,448,116 downwards.
ACCTAGGCCAGTTTTACTGTTTTCGGGTCAGTAGACCACCCACCAATGTTGCAAGTGAAAGGATCCCCAACTTCGGATTGGACAAGAGAGGTGGTTAGGTCATTGTCACCACCTAGAATTTGGTGTTCCCACAATTAATATTCAATTTCTTGAACCCACCCCTTACATTCCAGTTCCCATGGCATAGGAATACAGAAACAATAGCGTACAGAGTACAAGTATTACAATGTTACAAGTGTAGGTATGTATTTGAGTCTTCTCGCTGGGGTGCAGGTCGATACCCAGGAGCATCTCAGCTTCGGCAGCCAGCTGGCTGAGTTCCACTGCTGCAAGACTCTCTTGTCCCCATCACGTGATTGGTACCACGCGGGCTTCCAAGATGGAGTAGCACCTCTCTCCCAGGCCCCCGGAGAATGTTACATGAAAAAGTAAGCGAAAACTATTTAGAAACACAGAAAAAATGAATACACTGTATACCATGATTGGCTTCACTACACCCCTTACTTTATAATATCTATAGCATTAGGAGTTAAGCAGAACGAAACAGCTGAGCAAAAACAGTGGTGGCAAGCGAAGAGCATGTTAGAACAAAGCAGCCATGTTTAGCAGTACTGCGCATGAGCGAAAAATTCCCTCCAGAACTACGAGTGCGTCACATCACATGGGTATGACCGACGCATGCGCAGACTGGAATCCCGCATAGCAGCGACCATATTAGCTGCAAGTGTAGTTAGGATTAGTAAACACATAGGCAAGCGTCTCTGGGACACCCGCGTGTAGTGTAAAAGTGCAAGATTAATAAACGAAACAAATTTATTATTACGTTAACATTATGCGAGGTTCTTGAATTCAAGCAAGTCGCGTAACATGCAAATCCTTGCTCCATCAATCCCCTCTTTGGTGATATTTACTATCATCACTATTAATGGAACCAGATGCCAACTTTTCTCTTTCACATCTCACCCATCTCAATGTTGAGCCTTTTTTCTGCATCCTTATTAGGATGGTAATTCTTCATTTTTTATAAATTTGATTATTCAGCTCTTCCAATTCAAGCTCATCAACATTCGGTTTCACTCCTCTCTTTTTCGCAGCATACTTCTTTTTGCATTTCTGGCATTTACAACAAATTATTATTATTAACACAATTAAACTAATTCCTGCTATTGGCATCAGTATTTTACTCACAAGACTTTTACCTATGTTAGAAAACCAACTACCTACAGAGGAGAGACCATCAGTTAGTCTCTTCCAGGCACTGTCAACCTCCAGTGGTTTGAGTTCCTTTTCCAAATTAGTTATGTTTCTCACATATTTCTTAATTTCAATACTTTTATCTGGAATGTAAGTGCAACAATGTTGCGCTTTCAACATTCTACAGACTCCGCCCTCTTTTGCCAATGAGGTATCAAGAGCAAGTCTATTTTGTAAAACCATTGATCTGATCGCAACCATTTCAGTATTAACCAGCAGTAAACCAGCAGCAGAGTCAGTAGATAACCGATCCACCACTGTAGACAATTTGCAAATTCGGTGTGTATTCAGAACCACTCCCACTCCAGGTATCAATGCACTAAATATATCACCTATTATTTCTCCTACACTTTCTCTTCTACTACGTACTAAACCATTAGTATTTTCATTGCTTCCAGCGGCGTCATTCACATGGTATATTTTCGGGAAGACAATGCCAAAATAGCAGCTTCCATACCAGTGATCCGGCAATTTGAAATAAGCCTTGTTTCCACATATATAATAAATTCCGGGAAACACAGGTTCTGACCCATTTTTGAAACCCCAACCTCCAATTACCTTACATTTGTGTTCGCATTCACTGGAACCGATGAATACATTGTTATAATAACTAGTCTTTTCTCTATGAAGACAAAGTTTCCCCCTTCTTTCGAAATCCAGTAACAGTGCAGCATTCTCTTCACCATTTGAGGTGCTTTCCATATTCTCTGCCCATTTGGAAGTTTTCTGCCTTTTATCATTGGCCTTTCTTTGGGAATTTTCCCTTCTTTTCTCTGCCATATTCAAAAACATATTTTCTTGTTCATGTAATGAACAGGTCAAATTATTTCTGTGTGCTTCACCTAAGTCTATGTCACCTATAGTCAAAAAGTATTCTCCCATATAACGAGTCACATCACTCTTGGTGTGTACAATGTTCAGATTTCCCCGAATAGGAAGTTCAGAAAATATTACGTCAGAGTTAGAATAGTAGTACTGTAAAGTTCCTCTATAGAAGAGGCTTGCTAAAATACTACAGGAAATTCCATAGGTTAGGGGTAAATGGTGATATGTCACACCTTCAGCTACAGAAGTGGGTAGCTTCATACAGACATAGCCGTCTTCTATTTCCATAGCTTCTACATAGTGTACTAACAGGTTTGCAAATTACATTTAAATGTGTTCTGTTTTTGATTCTGTGATAATGTAGTCCTCCCTCATCTGATGCATCTACGTCCATTTTTGTGTGTCTAAGACTAGAGGTTTTCTCGCGTCTTTCTATACTTTGTGGTGTCTCTTCTGTCGGCAGAATTTCTGAGTCTTTTGTCACTTGTTGAGTAGGATACAGGTTAGAGTCTTTGCTTATCATGAAAGGTATTGAGATTGTTAGTCCTATCCATATTATCAGTACTATAACTACACTACACAAACAAATTTTACAGCATGTTTTACAGCAATTCTGTCTAGGTCTTCCATTCACATTTGAATCAGACATTTTTGGCTTAAAAGAAGTCTTCCAACCCCTCTTTGTAACTTTACACAGGTGGCTTACGCAGGTTAACTTTCAGGTGGGGTCTTCTTCTTCGGAACCCTGATCAGCAATCAGTTCTTCGTCACTCCCGTCACTTATCTCGAGGTCTTCAAATTCCTCTAGTACTAGGTAAGTCCATTCAGGACTCCGATATTTTTCGTTTTGTCTTTTTATTCTGTCACTTCTTCTTTTAGGCTCGACTCCAGCCTTTTCCTTTACACTGGCAGCCTTTTTTCTGTCTTCTAGCTTTTCCTCTACAGTTTTCATTCTCAGTTTCAGTCTTTTTATGAATCTTGGTTCATTTTTCTTCTTTTTAAGTCTCTTAACTGGCACTGTAATTTGGCTTTTTTTCACGTGCCCTTTTGTTTTCGTTCAGTTTTGGCACATTTATTTCTACGTTTCCTTCTACCCTTCCTGTCTGACTAGTTCCAGGTCTTACTTCAGTTTCTTCTGCCTGGTTTCTAAGCTGGCCTGGTTCAGGTGTATGCTGATTTTGACTTTCGTTTGTTTCAAATTCTGTTTCCTGAATACGTTCGTCTATTTCTATCTGATCCTGTTCATGCACTTCGAACCCTTGATTTTCTTCCGCATGAACTTCCGCCCTAATTTCTAAATGTCCCTTTTCAGTTTCTGGAGTTCTTGGAGGTGTGTCGATGACCTGTCCTGTCCCTATCTGACCTCCCTCCTCATCAGGTTTGTCATGAATTTTGATTATCTGATTCTCTCCTCCTAGTCCTGTTTCGTCCCCACTATCCCACTCTCTATCTAAGTAGGTGTATCTTCTGGTTCTTATTGGATCAAGAGCCAGATCATCCGCTGGGAACCATTCGTCTTGACTGGTGCTCGGTTGTTAGTCATCAGCTATTTCACGACCAACGTCTGGAGACCCTTCAGCTGCACAACCTTCAGCTTCAGCCGCTTCCTTTTCAGTAACTCTCTTGGTATGACTTGCATGGATCCACTTTGGCACACCTGCACACTTCACCGCAGTTGTGGTGATAAGAATCACTTGCCTCGGTTTTCCCCACTTCGGTGCTAGGCAACTCGACCGGGTGTGTTTCTTAAGCACAACCCAATCACCTGGGTTCAGATTATGGACTGGCGCTGTTGGCCTGGCGACAGCGTCTTCCCCAATCTGGTGAGAGATAGAACGCACTTGGTCACCCAGCTGCTTGCAGTATTCTAGTACCAAATCATCCAAAATACTTAGCAGTTTGTGTCCTGGTACCCATGCCTGCCGCATCACTCTTCCCATTAGTATCTCATGGGGACTCAGGCCTGTTTTTCGGTCTGGGATGCTTCTTAGTCCCATCAGGACAAGGGGTTAAGCTTTTATCCAATTCAATCCAGTAGAGTTACACATTTTTCCCAGTCTTGATTTTATAGTGCCATTCAGCTGTTCTACTACTCCAGAAGCCTCTGGATGATATGCACAGTGCAGTTTTTGTGTAATTTTAAATGCCTCAAAGAGCTGTGTTATTACATCATTGGCAAAATGCCCACCTCTGTCTGATTCAATTGTGACCGGAAAACCGAACCTAGGTATCAGTTCCCTTAGTAACAACTTGGCTACAGTAATTGCATCATTTTTCTTAGCTGGGTAAGCTTCCACCCATTTTGAGAATAGGCAGACTATGACAAGGACATACTTCATTCCTTTACAACGGGGCAACTGTATAAAGTCAACTTGTAGTCTGATAAAAGGACCTTCTGCTTTTCCAATTGTACTTGGTAATACCACTGTTTTCTTTCCAGGATTAAACTGCTGACAAGTTAAGCACCTCTGGCAAAGTGCCTCTGCAATGTTCCTGAACTTCGAATTGTACCATGTTTGTCTAAAAACACGAACCATCGCATCTCTCCCTATGTGTGAGTCTCCATGTATCAGTCTTGCCATAGAAGCAACCATGCTGTCTGGTAACACAGGCATACCATCCATATAGACAATGACACCATCTCTATCGCTTGGTTGACAACCATCTTTCTCCCATCTTGCATTTTCTTCTGGTTCTGCTGCTAGTTGCAGCCCTTTCAGTTCCTCCCAAGTTGATACATCCTCAAACACCATAAGTTGGCAGCTGTTTCCGACTCCCCCCAAATTGATATTCAATGACATTTTGTTTCGTGCACAATATTGGGCTATTTGGTCAGCATATCGGTTACCAGCTGTCACATTGTCATTGCCAGATTTGTGAGCAGCACACTTGACCACTGCCAATTCTTTTGGCAACTGGATTGCTTCCAGTAGGTTCTGTACCACTTTCCATTTCTGATAGGGGTACCTGAGGAAGTCATGAATTTTCTTTGCAGCCACAACTGGCCGAAGTCATGCACAACCCCGTAACCATACTGACTATCAGTGTATATGGTTACTCTTTTGTTTTTCCCATTTTTACAGGCTCTTGCCAATGCAACCAATTCGGCTACTTGTGCAGACTTTACTCCAAATAGGTAGGATGCTTCTATTGTTTTTTCTAGAGTGACCACAGCATAGGCAGCACTTAGACCTCCATCGTCATGTCTTAAACATGAGCCATCTAAATATTTGGAAAAAGGGGACCCCTATATAATATAGTAGCACTTGCTATACATAGGGAAGAAACAGAGTTAGGAAAGGTCTATAGCAAAGTGACAGACATTGATTAAATAGTACAATTTGCTGTTTTTTCTAAATAAAAACCTAAACTGAAACAGTATATTAAAGTCCACTTGTGTACAGAAACCAATGAGTAAAATAATTTCTGATAGAGCTTTATTGTTTATTGTTGTTGACTATTTTTCTTTTGTTTTCTACTATTTTTTATATATATAGTTTTTATAAGTGATTATGTGTTTAAATGTTATATAGTCTTAAATTAGAAAATACAGAAGAGAAAATACAAAATCAATAGACATGAAACATATATACAGTGATGAAGGCAAAGCGGTAGACACCACTACGCGCGTTTCGGCTCTTGAGCCTTCTTCAGGTGACCGTCTATTGTTCTATAAGCAATAAAAAGATATATGGATGAGATTTACAAACAGAGACATATTATGTACAATATATAAAAGAAGACATATATACAAATTATTTACATTTCTTACAGTTTTATAATGGCGACAACCTTATTATATACAGTGGACTTAGGGCAGACATACATGTTATTTACAGTTATAGCAAATCATTGAGGGCAGTATAGATGTGTCATCATAGTGGTAGAGATTCTTTTCATTTACAATTGTATTACTTCAAGGTATAGTGGTTTTACAGGGATGTAACATTTCTTATATACACGGCAAATTTTATACATTTCAGTATTGACATGTTTATACACTTTAGAGCATGTTAATAGTTAGCCATCTACAAACAATTCACAGTCTTCTATGGGCAAAGCCGTTTCCTTGATATCTGGGCGTGGTTTTGTGCTAAATTCAGTCAGATCAATGCAATTATGCTCGACCTCTTCTTTGACTTCTGCAACCAGTGTATCTGGTAATAGAGTTGCTGGATTCAGTATATTGCATCTAGTGATAGGTGCATTTGCTGCACCCACTAAAATTCTTTCATACTTAGTCAGCCGACTAGGTGTGAGGTACTGAGTCCTGGTCCGGGTCAGTAGGATTACTACTGCATGTGGGACATACACAGTTACCGGATGTCCCATGACAATGGATTCACTTTGTTCAAGACTCATGCAAGTTGCAGCTACTGCTATCAGACATCCAGGCAATCCAGCAGCCACTGGATCTAAGGTAGCAGAAAAATATGCCACCGGACGTCTAGTTAGACCATGAATTTGTGTCAGGACTGAGAGTGCACAATTGTCTTGTGTATCACAAAACAGGGCAAAGTCTTTTGAATAGTCAGGCATTCCCAATGCAGGAGCTGAGCATAGACAGTTTCGCAATTTCACAAAAGATGTCATGCTTTCATCATCCCACTCAACTGGATCCTTTGCTCCTTTCTTGGTCATTTTCATTAACGGTTTTGCTAGGACTACAAATCCCACAATCCACTGTCTACAGTATCCTACTACTTCCAGGAACATTCTGATTTCTTTCTGAGTATTTGGTAATTCCATGTCTCGAATTATCCTAATTCTTTCTGAAGTAACTTTCTGGATACCTTTTTCTATCTGGTGCCCCAGATATTTCACAGAATTTTTGCAGAACTGTAATTTGTCTGGCGACACCTTATGCCCTCCTTTACCTAGATGATTCAATAATGCAATGGTATCAGTAACACAGTCGTTCCGACTTTTAGACGCCACCAAGAGGTCATCTATGTACTGGACCAAAACTGATTCTGCAGGTAAGACTAATGATTCAAGGCATCTTTTCAAAATCTGATTAAAAATGGAATGACTTTCTGTGTACCCTTGAGGGACACGATTCCAGACATAGACATGACTGTCGAATTCAAATGAGAAAAGAAATTTGCTGTCTGGATGCAATGGGATAGAAAAGAATGCGTGACACAAGTCAATGACGGTAAACCATCCAGCATTCCATGGAATTTGGTACAAAATCACTGCAGGGTTTGGCACAATAGGACAACAAGGAACAACAATCTTGTTTACCTTGCGCAGGTCTTGAACTACCCTGTACTTCCCACTAGGCTTTTTGATTCCAATTATGGGCGAATTATAAGGACTGCTCATTACTTCCTGTATGATGTTTGCTTCTACTAATCTTTTTATTTCGATGGCATCTCCGGCTTTCACTTCCGCGTTCATTTTATACTGCTTGGTATTTGTGTAAACTGCATTTGGTTTTATGGCTATTTGAATCGGGTCTACATTTGCCATTAGTCCTACATCCCTTCCAGTGAAATCCCTCACTTCTGGTATCACTGTCTGTTGGAGCTCTTCAGGTAAATCTTGCATTGTCAATTTCTTAATTTCTGAGTCAGACCTTAGCAACATTAATTTGTACAATCCGTCTTCATATGGAGTCTGAATTTCAACGCCTTTTGGTGTGCAAAAGATTGTGCAGTTCATTTTGCACAGCAAATCACGTCCCAATAAGTTCACAGGACTAGAATCACAGACAACAAATCTGTGCATTTCTTTAAAATTCCTTATTGAAATCTCCATTGGTTCAGTTACTGGAGTACTAATTATCTGGTTTGACACACCCACTACTTGGATTGCTTCTCCCGAGAGGGGTAGGTTAGGAACGTCTGCTGTTCTCACAGTAGAACGGGTAGCACCAGTGTCCAACAGAAGGGTGATGTCATTTCCTTCAACCTTTCCTTCAATGTATGACCCTGTCTGGTCTACCGGCAAGGAGGCGCCAAGTACGCACTCCTCGTCCTCCCCCCTCAGGCCCCGTCAGTAAGGTTCATCACAGAGGAATGTATCATTCAACAGGAATTGCGAGGTTGCTGCATTTCTATCCTCTCTTCCTTCTCATACCTCGACCCCCTCGTTCTGCTGAGCTTGGTTCTTATAGTTAGGTCTAGGAGCGTGAGGCAACTGATTCTGTTTTACCTGTTTCTGGGTCTTTCGTGGCCCCTCTTTCTGCACCTGTGGATTTAAACCATTAATTAGGGCATTACCAGTCTGTAAATTTGGACATTCGTCTCTCCAGTGCCCTATCTGACCGCACCCGTGGCAGGGAAATTTCTTCATGGCCTCCTCTCGACTCATTTTAACTCGGGGTTTCCCTCCTCCTCCAGAGCTTGTGTTCGGGGTATTATTATTCATTTTACTTAACTGTTTTTCTTGTTGTTCCGCCAATTTTACTTGAGCCCACATGACCTTTTCCTTTAAGGCCTTTCGTTTATTATCCATCTCATCTTCGCAGTACTTGGCGTACTTCAGGACCTCATCTATGGGTTCTCCCTGCCAACAGATTTTGTTATCTCTAATCCACTGAGAGATCTCAGGTCTCAATCCCAACACGAATCGATAAATGAAATGAGTCATATCCTTCATTTCAATGTTATCGATTCCACTGTAGGTCTTGAATACCTGTAACAATCGTTCATAATATGAATGTACAGTCTCATCACGATTTTGGGTAGTTCTATCTATGCGGGTCCAATCAGTTTCTTTGGCAGGTACCTTTCCTTTCAGGTGCAGTATCACCTGCTCGTATTTCCTCATTACATCTGCGGAGGGGGCTCTGGTTCTTCAGTCTCTTTAATACTCCTCACTGGGCCAATCAACTGCAATTTTACATTCTGTCCATAAATCTACAGGAACTATAATGTCGAAGAACCCATCTAGGTCCTTCAGGAGACACTTTTGAACATTGACGAATCTCTCAACCTGCCTATACCACTCTTTAGGCTTCTCTCGTAATTTCGGGAAATCATTGGTAAAGGACACAATATCCTGTCAGGACCATGGTACATGTACATATTTTCCACCTGGCACTTCTCTCATGGGATACAAAGTTTCTGCCTTATCGACTTCTTTTAGGACATATTCAGAAGTCCTCGGTCAGGCCTTACTGTCTTCTTTTTTCTTTGCCCATCTGGCTTTCCATTTTTCTAAGTCTCCCCATTTCTGCAACAGGTTTAACAATTCCCTTATCTGCACCTTTTTCCCGGACACATTCATGTTTTCTAGGTCTTTGTCTGAAAACTCTGCTCTGTAAAGTTTTTGTAGGACCATATTAGCTGCTGTGTCCATTAGTTTCTCATGGAATACTCTGGTATTTCTGGTAATACTTTTGCAGATGAACAAAAGTTCATCCTCACTAAGGGTATTCAATCTGTCCAGTCCCACATTCCCAGCCATTAGTTCTTCCAACTCTATTCTTAGCTTATAAATATCTAATGGTTTGGGCTGGGGAGTTTCCCTTTCTAATTCTCGGGTCCATCGATCTAGTTCCTCCGAAGTCACTACTGTGGCGCTTCGGGTCCCTGAAGCTGTTTCAATCAGGATTTCCTTGGCCCTAGTCTGAGTTCTCGTCTGTGGTACACTGCTTTCCGGTTCCCTTATGGGCAGATCCATTAGGGAGATTACAGATTCGCATTCACTTGCCTGATCATCAACTATGAGAGGCTCTTTTCTGGGCTGTGCTACAGCTGGTGTATCAACTGGTGTTTTTGGGCTAGCCTGTCTATCCCCATAAAGAGGAACAACGGGGCCAATAGTTACTGGAATTTTCAGAGCTTCAAGACTGGGATTTATCTGAGCTATTGTCTGAATGAGTTCATTTCGCTGTTTAATTAAGGCTTCCTTTTCTCGTTCGTGTAAAACCCTGTCACTGGAAGTGTCATGTAATACTTGCGGAACTAAAGGAGGATACAGACTCGGGGCAGTTGGGACTGTCATAGCTGATATTTCCTCACCAAATGGCTTATAATTTGGGACAGTGGTATCAGGTCTACAAAATCCGTCTTTACTAGTTTGCCTATTACCTAGTCCTACTGTATCTGTTTCACTGGCCCTTCTACTTCTAGGACGTCTGAAGAATGGGTTTTTCGAGCTCAAAGACCTTGAATCCTCATCATAGGGGGGTGGATTTTTCATAAATAAATCCTCCAGGTATTCATCTTCTGAATCACCCATAGCCATTAAGTGTCGGGTTTTCTCTGTTCTTTTTCCTCCTACAGGTTCATCTACCCCAAATACTGGAAATAGTCCCTCAACCATCATATTCTGTCTCCACTGTTTCATTTTTTTCTCTTTGGCTTCTCGCTGCAATTTCGGGTACCATTTGCTCACTCCTTTATCCATTCTGGGTCTGTCTCGCTCTAAAGCCTCAATCTCCCATTCTTCTAAAGCCTCATATTGAGTCAATCTTGATCTGGGATGTAAGTCATTCATTCGGGTGCTCTAATTAAACAGAATTCTACTATTAAAGGTACCATCTAGGGGAAATGCTAGGATTCCATCTCCTTGGGTATACTTTACCCAATTCTCTAACCATACACAGGTATGATAACCTTTATCAAACATCATAAATGATGCGGGGGTATTAGGTGGTGGAATGATTACACCTTCTCTAGTTTTAATGGGCTTGTCTTTCTTGAAATATTTTTTGATTTTGTCAGCAAATGACATTTTCCTCTTGCTCCCGTACATATTGTAAGGTCTGACTCTTAGCATCTGATCCTTGCGAAAACCTAAATGTTGTGGATCAGGTAAGAATTCAGGATACCACATAGACTTCGTAACCAGAAGCTCCGTGGTTAACTACGTCTTTTTGTTTACAAATCCCCTTCCAATGCTAGCGCGTCTTATAACTTTTCAATAACCAATCAACACAGGGATTGCAAATATTCTCGACCAATGGGTGCGCGGCCTTTTCGCGAGACGCGGTCTCACGCTCCGGCACTCACCCCTCCTTTACAATACCAGCTTCGTTACACGCCCGCTGTTTCAACCAATACCAGCGCGGCACGGAGTGACGTCAGTGCAGCTTTGCGACCGACTCCCTCCTTCACAAGGTAACGGAAACTTTGAATTTTTCTTAAAGTGCAAGTGCTCAATTTAGTTAACAACGTATAACATTCGCCACTGTACTCGAGTGTCTATAAAGAATGCTTTGTTTCACTGCAAGTAAACCTCTTCTGTCTACTTTTCATACACTACGGATAGACCCTTCTGCCTACCCTTCATACAAGCATTAGAGAACCTGTTACTTCTTTTGACTCATCCACTCTTTCCGGGATATATACTAAGTCTAAAGTTTCACCAGTGAACTCCCCTGCTATCACTCAAGCTCCGATGAACCTATTACTCCTTCCTCGTGTGACCCTTACTAGGTAATATTACAACTGAAGTTTCATTAGCGGACTCGTTGCTACCATTTATTCAACTGTTCATTCAGAAAACCCTAATTAGCGCTTCCAATTCTGCCTAACCATGCACTAATTTTCCTCACAGCCAGTGACCTCTCTGCGGAGTGGATTCTACTCACCACCCTCTATTCTATCCCCGGGGAATTTCCAGACAACATATAACAATCAATAACAATTTGTTAATAAACTTTTTATATAGCAGCATTTCATAAAAACAATTTAAACATTTCATAACATTTCAAACCAATTATTTTTGTAGTCGATCGATCTTAAGGGAAAAAAAATTTGGGCAGCACATTTTAAATTTTCAGGGTTTATCAACAATTAACCTATCTACCTGTCTCAACTAGTCCTAACCATCCTCTGCTACCAGAAAATTACTGATAGAGCGCGCAGGTCACCCGATCCTTATTTACAAAATATACACTACTGGGCCCAATACATGTTTATCACTATTTCCCATAAATCAGGTAACCTACACACCGCTATTAGTAATTCGGGGATTTTCCTTTCTATATATTTCCGTGTACCTGACTTACCAATCCTCGAAAACAAGTACCTATGATCACAATGGACCAGGAGCTAAGATTGAGAGTCAAGCAGATAACTCCAATACCATATACATTTATTTTGTTTATACCATGTAATAACCACAAACGCAAGAAGTTTTAAAAGCTTTATCTAAATCATCAAAAAGTCTTCGTATGCCATGAGAATGAAATTTACACAGATCAAAACATCTATGACCAAGATTAGGAAAATAGTATAACTATGAATTAACGTGAGGATCATCTAACATTCAAAAATATAAAGGAGAGGGGGAAAAAGGAACACGCTGATTTAATCTAACAGATTTGTATTAAGTTACTGAAGGTTGGGTAAGAACAAGGGAACATTCTACTAAATGCTAATTGGAAATATGCTGAAAGATTAGAAAAACGATACCTTATATGCATTCAATTTCTATAGGGAGGGTAACAGTGGAATATACTAAATATGTAAACAATTCAGAGTTTGAGTAAGGGTAAGGAGAAGATAAGGAACATGCTAGAAAAATACTTTCATAAGAGGTCAAATGTCGGAGATATTATACATAGGCAAGATTGCTTTATTAAGGAAAATAGAAGAGAAAGATATAGATAAACAAACACCCACATATATTTATATTTACCTAGGACAGAATGAGGACTAACCCTGGCCACGGGTCAGTTGGTAAAGGCGGGAAAAGACCCTCAAGGACTTAGAATGCCAGTAGGCGGGCAGGTACAGCTCATGGACAGTCAGGACAGGATCACCCCGGGATATGGATTAGGACTGGGCTCATCTAAGGGTACGAACAACACCTGCAGCTTCGGATGCAACGCCTGCTCTACGCCCTCTCTGCAAGGAATCTCCAATAACCCAGATTGGGTTCTCGAATCTCCCAGCAAAGTGCTATTCCTGCACATAAAGGGTTCTCCACCCCTGACTCGGTTTTTGGAAATTACGGACAGATTGCTCCGCAGCTCTCTGTATCAATCACCTATAGAGTTCGTAGGGTCAGTAACAGGTCAGCTACTCGGACAAGTCGGACAATTTCTCTAGCTAAACCTAGGCCAGTTATACTGTTTTCGGGTCAGTAGACCACCCACCAATGTTGCAAGTGAAAGGATCCCCAACTTCGGATTGGACAAGAGAGGTGGTTAGGTCATTGTCACCACCTAGAATTTGGTGTTCCCACAATTAATATTCAATTTCGTGAACCCACCCCTTACATTCCAGTTCCCATGGCATAGGAATACAGAAACAATAGCGTACAGAGTACAAGTATTACAATGTTACAAGTGTAGGTATGTATTCGAGTCTTCTCGCTGGGGCGCAGGTCGATTCCCAGGAGCATCTCAGCTTCGGCAGCCAGCTGGCTGAGTTCCATTGCTGCAAGACTCTCTTGTCCCCCATCACGTGATTGGTACCACGCGGGCTTCCAAGATGGAGTAGCACCACTCTCCTAGGCCCCCGGAGAATGTTACATGAAAAAGTAAGCGAAAACAATTTAGAAACACAGAAAAAATGAATACACTGTATACCATGATTGGCTTCACTACACCCCTTACTTTATAATATCTATAGCATTAGGAGTTAAGCAGAACGAAACAGCTGAGCAAAAGCAGCGGTGGCAAGCGAAGAGCATGTTAGAACACAGCAGCCATATTTAGCAGTACTGCGCATGAGCGAAAAATTCTCTCCAGAACTACGAGTGCGTCACATCACATGGGTATGACCGACGCATGCGCAGACTGGAATCCCGCACAGCAGCGACCATATTAGCTGCAAGCGTAGTTAGGATTAGTAAACACATAGGCAAGCGTCTCTGGGACACCTGCGTGTAGTGTAAAAGTGCAAGATTAATAAACGAAACTAATTGATTATTACGTTAACATTATGCGAGGTTCTTGAATTCAAGCAAGTCGCGTAATGTGCGAATCCTTGCTCCATCACTGTGGCCAATCTGACTGACTGGATTTATAAATGATGTTGCTCCAAATGCGGGTTTGATTACCTTTTATTCTTATAAGCCTGAGACACCTCTGGTTCGGAAGAAGCTCAACGTAAAATGAAGCAAGCAACTGATAAGCAACTGTCAAGTATGGAATGTCGTGATATGTGGTGTGACACGCAGTGCCAATGAGGATAAGGGGAAAGTATTGCATCACAATTGAACATTAGCATGTCAGTACATCACAACACATCCTCTCTTCCACAAGGATATAATAAAATTTAGAGAATTAAAAGGGGGTAACAGAGGGAGGTGGGTATACAAGGTTACAAGATAGGGGGGAATAGTGTGCATGGGAGCAACATTTGTGTCATTATACAACAATGACGTAATCATCAAATTTCTTAGGTCTGACAATTGTTTTACCACATCTAATAGTGTTTCTGGCTGCAAACAGGACTACCAGAACTTTTGGTTGAACAAGATTCACCACACTGGGTATTGGCATCAAATTGAGTGATTTCAGAGCAAACTTGTTCCCCATCAGAAGCACTAATGTTCGCCTCAGAAGCAGCCACCCTACCACTGTTTGAATCAGGTATATCAACCCTAACATCGTCAAAATCTAACCGCAAGTCAGAGTTAGCATTGACCACCTTGATGAGGGTTTTGTCAAGTAAATTTCCATTGGGACTACACAAAGCCAGTATGCTCATGTGCTAACTTTCCATCACTGAGTTTTACTGAATTACAATGAATTTCACTAATGCAAAAAGGGCAATAGAATCTGCTCTCTCCTTTCCTAGTTTTCTTTCCCAAAAGAACTTTCACCTAATCTCCACACTTGAACTGTCTTAGTTTTGAACCATATTTTCTATCGTACCATTCCTTACACATTTCCTAAGCCATACTTATTTTCTTTCGCACACTCTCTGGAGACAACTCCACCTGTTTAGGGACTGGCATCCAACACAAGTGTTTACTCAGTGCTTGCCTTCTGCTCATCATTGTGAAAGGGCTGTTCCACATAATTCTGCTTGGAGTAATTCTGTAAGCCCAAATCAGCTTCCACAGCTCACTTTCCCACCTCATATGGAAAGGGGCGACCACTCGGTCCCCCCGAACGTATGGTGGAGTACCCCGATCCCCCCGGGAGACCATCTTGGGCGGGAGGCGAGTCTCGGCTGGTATGCCCGAAGCGGCGTAGCCGGGGCGCGCTTTTTCCCGCCCTGGAGTGGGTTGTCCTAGGCACTGAAGCCGCCAGCCACGCCCCCGGAAAGGGGCGGAGGCGGGTTTACGCCCGCCCGAAGACGGATAAAAGGAGCAACAAGCCAAGAAAGCATCCTCTTGTTCCTGTGCTCTGAAGCTGCACCTCCCCGCTGCACGTGAGCTCGAGACGGAACGAAGAGCCAATTTTGAGCGTTGTAATTTTGTTCTTGTTCTTACAGATATCTTCGTTGGAGAATGCCGGGCAAGAAGGTCGGAAAGCGGGTCGGTACCGATCAGATGCTCCGCATGCTCGTAAAGGACATAGCCGAGTTGAAAAAGCAGATGGCGGTAATGAACGGGGCGGGAGGCCCGAAGCGAATCATCGGACCAGCATTGCCGGGAGTAGTCCCTAGCGGGAGAGGCAAGAGGTCCAAGAGGGGGGCACCTGGGGGGGAGGCCCCGGTTCCCAATACACCGATAGAGGAGCCAATCCCGGTTCCGAAGGAGGGGCATCCGATCCCCGTGGTGGTCACCCCCGTGAACGGGGAGGATATGCCTCCCGAGTTGGCTGCACAACTGGCAGCGTGGTTAGGAAAAGATAGCGAGGGCACCACGGCGGATGACGCCAGGGCAGTAATGAAGCAATTGCGAGAATCTAGAGAGGCTGCGAAGGCACCATCTTCTGTTCCCCCACAGGTTCCGGTGGGCGAGACCGCAGCGGGCACGAGTTCGGCAGTGATTACAGCTCCTAGTTCAGGTAAGCGGCTACTGCCGATTGCGGGGGAGGGGTCTGTACCCTCACGAAGGGAGAAAGTGGCCCGGCATGTTCCACTCGAAGTTAAGGAAAAGATTTGGGCTGATAAGTATGTGAACATGTTTTCTTTGCTTACCGACCATTATGAGATCGAACATGTGAAGGGCCAAAAAGAGCTTCTGCATCCGAGTGTTTGGCGCGCCAAAATGGCCGCCTTTAAGCTTGAGGAGAACATAGGTACTTGGGGCAGAGCGTTTGGCATATTCACCTCAATTATGGGGGAGCGAAGGCCTGAGTTGTTGCCCGAGTTGCCCATATATCAGACACGTATCATGGAGTATTCTCAATCATACGAGGGCAATCAGTGGTTTTGTTATGACAATGTATTTAGGAAGGCCAAAGAGCATGATCCAGCTCTGACCTGGGATTGTTATGACTCTATTTCTTGGCAAAAAATGGAGAATTCGGGCATGTTAAAGGTACCATTGTCGGGGGGTAACGGGGGTGAATCTTCCCGCCAATCCTCTGGAACGTCCTTTCGGACGGGGGCAGGTAACGAGCATCACTCGAAGTCGAGTGGCAACACGGGTAAAAAGGGGATTTGTTGGAACTTTAACAGGGGAAAATGTACGAGCCCCCAGGGGTCATGCAAGTTTAGACACGACTGTGGGGGGTGTGGACAGTCCTCCCATCCCGAGACCATGTGCAGAGCCAAAACGGGTGATAACGGTGGTAGGGGAAGCGCCAAACAGGTCTGAAATAGTCCGAGGGGCGCCTTTACCTACCCCGGTTGATACCATGGCTATGATTCCTTGGCTCAATGAATACCCGGATCATGTCTCCGCTGGGGTGTTGCGAGACGGGTTTTCGTATGGTCTCCGCATTCCAGTGGGGAATTTTCAGGGTAAAACAAGTTGTAAGAACCAACTGTCGGTACTGCAGCATACGGCGGTGGTACAGGTAAAGATTGGGAAAGAGGTGACTCGAGGGCGGGTTGCCGGTCCATTCGATTTACCACCGGTTGCTAACTTTGTTTGTTCCCCCTTAGGGGTGGTCCCCAAGAAGGACCCGGGTGAGTTTAGGCTAATACATAATTTGTCAGCCCCGCGAGGTCTTTCCGTGAATGATGCGATAGACCCGGAAGTGTGTTCGGTGCGGTACGCATCTTTCGATGAGGCCGTCGCCATGTTGAATCGCCTGGGGCCCGGGGCGCTGATGGCAAAATCAGACATCGAGTCAGCGTTCCGGTTGCTCCCGGTACACCCAGACGATCAGCGTCTCCTTGGTTTCATGTTTCAGGGTCGCTATTACATGGACAAATGTATGCCAATGGGATGCTCCATATTTTCTGCAATGGGTATTCACGAGAAAGACGGGTTTTCAGCATGTTATGCATTATCTCGATGACTTTCTGTTCCTGGGGGCAGCCGGGGATCCAGAATGTGGACAGGCTTTAAATGAATTTTGTGGCTTGATGAATCATTTTGGTGTGCCATTGGCACCAGGTAAGACTGTGGGTCCCTCGACTTCACTCGAGTTTCTGGGGATAGAGCTCGATTCGGAGGAGGGTTGCTTTCGATTACCCAAAGAAAAGGTGGTAAAATTCAGGGCCTCCCTTGAAACATGTATTCGAGAGACTAAGGTAAACTTGCATCAATTGCAGCAAACGGTGGGCCAGTTGAATTTTGCCCTTAGAGTAATGCCAATGGCCCGCCCCTTTTCCCGCTCGATTGCACAAGCCATGGTCGGTCTTAAGGAAGGACACCACCGCACGAGGCTCTCGGCAGAGATTCGCCAGGACATGCACATTTGGGTGGCATTTCTGGCGGATTTCAATGGTCGAATTGTCTGGAACAAGCCGGCGGTGTCCTTTGAGGAGCTGGGGCTGTGGACAGATTCGGCGGGGAGTGTGGGTTTTGGCGCCATATTAGGTACGCAATGGTCGGCTCAAAAATGGCCGTCATGGTGGCACGAGTGCGGGCTGACGAGTAACATTGCTTTTCTTGAACTCTTCCCTATTTTGGTGGCCCTGAAAACATGGCCTGAGGGGTTTCGGGATCACTCTGTGGTGTTCTGGTCTGATAACATGACCGTGGTTGAGTGTATCAATAGTCAGGCAGCACGTTGCAAATGGATTCTGAGACTGCTCAAAGAAATTGTGTTATTGTGTATGCAGTTGAATGTGCTCTTTAGGGCAAGACATGTCCCGGGGGTACTGAACCAAGCGGCTGATGCGCTTTCTCGTTTCCGTATGCAGGCCTTCTGGGGTTTTCTGCCCACAGCGGACCCGGTAGCGGCACCCTTTCCCGAAGCTCTCTGGTCTCTCGGTGCCCCGAACTACAAAACCTCGTGGGAGAGAGTTTAGCACCCAGGACAAGGAAGGCATATGAAGGGGCGTTCCGTTCCTATTGGTCCTTTTTGGGTTCTGCTAGGGGGGAGCTTTGGGGCCAGGAAGAGCTTGTCGTGAAATTCTTGCTGTCTTTACATCAGGCAGGCAAATCAGTAGCTACGGCCCAGAGGCATCGGGCCGCCATTTCCTTTATGGCAAGGGCTCATGGGATCCAGGACCCGACAGCGTCTTTTGTGGTGCAAAAAGCGCTACGTGGGTGGCAACGCCTTGAGGGTCGCAGAGTAGATGCGAGGCACCCGATAGGTCTGGATAGGTTGGCCCTGTTATTATCCGTACTCCCTGCGACATGTTCATCCCAGTATGAAACAGTGTTATTCCGGGCCGCCTTTGCGTTAACATTCCATGGGGCAATGCGGGTAAGCGAACTGGTGGCGAAGAACAAGCGGGATACGGTGGGGGGATTGTGCCGAGAGCACATTCAGGTAAAGAGGGAGACGATGACTGTCTCGTTTGTCAGGTCCAAGGCCGATCAGGGTGCGATAGGGGATTGTGTAGTCATACATTGGATTCCCGGATCTCCCATGTGCCCTGTTGTTTGCTTAGAGGAATATTTAGCGCAGAGGGCGTCATCATGGGGGGGGACCTTGTTGAGGCACGCTGATGCCACCCCACTGACGAGGTTTCAGTTCCAGCGGGTGCTTGCAATAGCGCTTTCGGCCGCGGGCTTGAACCCCGGCGAGTTTGGGACCCATTCCTTTCGGATAGGGGCTGCTACTGAGGCTACAGCCAGGGGTCTGAGTGTAGAAAAAGTGAAATGTTTGGGGCGTTGGTCCTCGATATGTTACAAAAGGTATGTGCGGTTGCACATGTTGTGAAGCTGCTATCATGTACTCACGCTTCTTGTTTTTGTTTGGTTTACAGTTTCTCAAGCTTACGAGGCGGGGCGGACTGTGCAGTCGACCCGACACCTGGAAACCAGCGGTCAAACATCACCGGCTGCGGAAAAAGTGGTGTGGGTCGTGGGCCACTCATACGTGAGGCGTGCCGCGGACGTATTCAAAGCAGGTGACATGATTCACATGGCTGGGGAATACGGGTACAGGGTGACCTTCTACGGAAGGGGCGGGCTCTGTATTGACCAGTTTCAATCCTTTTTCGAGGGCTTGTTAGGGCGGACGAGGTCACCGCCATCTATAATCATAGTCCATCTTGGGGGCAACGATTTGGTGACCACTGGTAGACGACTTCTTCTCGAGGCGATACTTTCCACAGTAAGTTGGTTGGCGAGAAGGGTTCCAGGGTGCACAATTGCATGGTCCCATATGATTCCACGTAGAGTGTGGCGGGGGGCGAATTCGGTTTCTGCTTTAAATCATTCTGTGAAGAAAGTGAATAACAAATTGGGTAGATTGTTTCGTTCAAGTGCACTGCATTGTATTCCTCATGGTTGTATCAAGGGGGACAGTATGTATTTGGGTGATGGGGTCCATTTGTCCCGGGTGGGGAATGAGTTACTCATAGGAGACCTCATAGCTTGGCTAAAGAGTTTAAAGCATGACCTTTAGGCAGGAGTTTTGTGGGGGGTCCGGATAGCCGGTCAACTATCCGGCCTGTGGCGGTAAGGTCATGATCGGTGAGCAGTAATTGGAAGATCCCTATGGGGGGGGCGTCACCCATTACGGATGGGAGCGCCCGGGGGAGGTGGCCATTGGCCCCTCAACGGGGAGGCGGTCCCTTCTAAGGATGGGCCGCCGAAAGGAAAGGGAAGGTGGTCAAGGCCCCTTCCTGGATAGGAGGGGCTACGGGCCCCTCCTGGGAATTTCCCGGGGCCAGGACACCTGCGACGGCAGATGTGGTAAGTTGTGTGGGGTGGGGAGGGGGGTTTACGCTACCTTCTAGACACCTCACACGAGTCCTCGGACGACCATTAAATGGCGTCGAGTTCATTGGGGCCCCCGTCAAGTCAAGGGAAATTGGTAGATGCACATGAGGTACAGCCTCTGTGCGGTCGCCCCTCGCAAGTGGGGGGGGTAATTCTGGTTTAGGGATCTGACACCGGTTACGACCTTGCCGTTGGCCCTTAACGTTAGGATGTACAATTTCAAGTAAAAAAAAGTTTTGTAGGATGTTAGTTCGGCTAGGAGAACCTTTGTATTAGAAATATGTTAAGGTTAGCCAAACATCGTAATGTGGAAATGAAATTGTACATAATATGAAACTGTTATTTTTAATGTTTTGATTTTGTTTCATATTTTAATAAATACGGCCGGGAGGGTCACTCCCTCCCGCCTTCCAAAAGTTCAGTTCGGTTTCCGGTTTCCCATCCTTGGGGGTTGTGTCGAGAGGGGGTGGCGGGTATCTCAGCCATATTACCACATCTAGAGAGTTGAATGTTACCTTTGAGAACCACATTGAAGAGTTCAACTAAACCATTCCCTTCGGGATGATAAACAGATGTTGTGTTATGTTTAATGCAGTTACACATTAAGAAAACTTGAAACATCAACAATGTAAATTGTGTACAGTTGTCTGTAATAGTACATTTTGGTAATCCCTCTCTCATGAAGATTTTATTAGGCCGGGGTGGTAAACATTGCTCTGCTCACGGAGTTTGCAGAGTTTTCTGCATTTCGCACTCCGCGGAGTGCAGAAAACTACGCTTAGCGATGTGCAGCAGACTTTTTTCCCCGCTCGCAATCGAGAACGGTAAGTTTGAGATTGCGAACGGTAAGTTCATGATCGCGATGGTAAGTTTGCGAGCGTGAGCTGGTGCTCGGGTAGAATTTATACCCGAGCGGCAGGAATGCCAGCATAAACTGCAGTTCGCACTGCACTCTGCCACTCGCTGAACTTTGCAGTCGTTTTTTGTAACTCCGCGTACTACGCCCAGGCCTGGATTTTATCCAAAAACTCAATGACTTTAGAATCATCAACACTGTCAACAATTACAATTTGAGGCCATTTAGAAACATGGTTCACCAGGACCAATATGTACTTACAAGCACCATATGTGCCTTCAACAAGATCCACAATGTCTACGCCAACTCTTTCCCATGTCATACTTGAACTTTCAATGGGATGTAATAGCGGTTTGAACGTTTTTAGAGTTTTGTCTGAATCATTGTGCTTAATGCATTCTCTTACAATTTGCTCCACTTGTTTATCAATGCCAGGCCACCAGTAATTATACTTCACTCTCTGCTTTGTTTTGGATATTCTCAGATGACCCTCAAGACATAGTTTTAACACCCTTCTCCTTAATCCTGCTGGTGCTATTACCTTCCCAGATCTGCGCAGGACATTTTCTACTACACTTAACTCATTCCTTACTTCCCAGAACGCTCTATCCTCCATACTCTATTTTTTCTTATTGGGCCATCCTGTAGACATAAATGATGTAACACGATTGAGAATACCATCTTTAGCCATGAAATCAATACATTCTGAAAGAGTGATTCCCTCTTGCCCAACATCAAATAGTAATGCGACCATTTCATCCTCATCCTGTAAAGCTTTATCTTCTTCAGCTATAGGTACAGTTAACATGCTAAAGAAATCAGCAATACGATTTTTAACCCCAGGCCAACACATAATATCATTAAAAAAATCAAGTAACTTCACTGACATTTTGCACAGTCTTGGGGGGCATTTTGCAACGCAGAGGTGGACAATATATTTGTGAGAGGATTATGGTCAGTGGGAAGTATAAAATGAAACCCCTAAACAAACAATCGAAAATGTCCGAGGGCCCATGTGCATGCTAATGTTTCACGTTCTATTACCAAGTAGTTTTCTTCAGCAGTGGTGAAGGAACGTGAAGCAAAAGCCACAACCCATTCATTATGTTCGTTATTTCTTTGTGATGAGAACAGCCCCCAGACCTTCATCGAGTGCTTACTTAGGATCAAACGCTTTGAAAAAAAGTGCATTTGACAATTCTTTTTTTATGTTATCAAAGGATTCTTGGCAGTCACTGGACAAAACAAACTTGGCTTTACCCTTCAAAAGTTGACGTATGTGGTAGGTTTTTTCAGAGACATTCATTATACATTTTGAATAGTATTCTGTCAGACCCATAAATGCTCTGATCTTATCTTTCACAGTGAGACTAGGTGCATTCACAATCACATCAATAAGTGCTAGTCTGAGTTTGATACCTTCTTTGCTAATCTTGTGGCCTAAGTACACAACCTAATTTAATGCAAATTTGCAATTGCTGTGTTCTACAGTTAGGGCTTTCATTTTAAAAATCTCCAGCACTTGCTTCAAACGAAGATCATGCTCAGTTTTATCACAGCCCATTATCCGGATATCATCTTGGAAAAACATCACACCACTAATACCCTCAAAGATGTTGGTCATGACTCTTTGAAAAAGTGTGGCAACATTGCTAGTTCAAAAGGTACCCTGGTAAACTCGAAGCATCCAAACAGTGTTATGAAAGTAGTGTCATTTTTGCTGTTGACATGTAAAGGTATCTAGAGGTACGCAGATTTTAAGTCTATAGTAGAGAGCCAACACATTCCTTTAGTTGCAGAAAACATTCTGTTGATGCAGGGTAGAGGAAATTGGTCCATCAAAATGTTTTTATTAACTTTCCCGAGGTCAATGCAAAGCCTGACTTTGCCATTTGGATGTTTAACAACCACCAAAGGTTAAACCTACTCTGCAGATTCTACTGGTTCAATTATGCCAGCAGAAATAAGGTTTTGTAATTCCTTATACACCTCATCATGTACTGACATAAGGTAAAGGTCTAACCTTGTGAATGCATGGAATTGCTGTTGACTTCAATTCAATCTGATGTTCAAAATTGTTCAGTAGTCCTACCGTGCCAGAAATTACTTTGGGGACATTTTTGCCTAAAGAAGAAAAATTAATGTCAAAATCATTGATAGGTAATACAGGGTCAGTGCTGTTTGGGTTGAGGATGATGCCTACATTTCCCTGGTCACTCTGCCCTAATACGAAGGTCCTTTTTTAGCTACTAGTAATCTGTGTAACTTTTTGCAATGACCTCCACTTTGTCTAATTGCGTGCCCAATTTCTCCACAAAGTGACGCTTCCAAATTTCTTCATAGACTACCGTAAAAAGTGAACCGGAGTCAGCTACACCATTTAATTTTACTCCACCCATACCAACCTCACAAATAGGTTTTCTAACTCTAACCTAATCAACATCTAGGATAGCATAATCAATGCAGAACACATAGTTGACATTAGGATTCTCATAGCCATCAGAATTATCAGAGTTACTTTCATTTCCTTCCTGTACACAATGTACCTTCTTTTTATGAGAAGCAAACTTTCTCCTACACATTTTTGCATATTGACCAATTAAGCCACAAGACAAACACTTCTGAAACTTGGTCGGACACTTTTTAAAGTATGCCATATGCTCTGCAGAACCACAGCGACAACATCTCCTAGAATTATGGGGTTCAGACTCGATCCTACTGGGATTCTTTTTGCCTTCTGAAGTGGTGTACTTCACTTGCACATCATTAAGCTGGCTATTGTATATAGTTTCCGGCTTCATATTCTTAACAGAACTGACCTTATTCATAATCTTAACATCCTGGCCCTCCTCAAGAACAGCCTTAGCACATTGTCCTGTTAATTCAGCTTTCTTTACTAAAGCTACGACTTCCTTTAAAGGGGACTCCCCATTAACCCATAACTTATCCTGCATATTAGGATTACTGGCATGCATCAGCCGCGGTCCATGCAGGTAGCAGCAGTGGGGTGGTGGGGCCGGGTGGGGGGGATTCCGATGGACGATGATGAGGGAAAAATAATTATTTATGAAATTTTCCCTCAGTATCGTCCCTCGAAATCTCCCCCACGCAGCCCCACCGCCCCTCCGCTGTTACCTGCACAAACAGCGGCTGCCATGCATTATGATTTGGTCACAAATAAATTCTTCCAGAAGAGTACCATAACTGCAAGTTAATGCTAACACCCTCAATGAGACACATAATCTTACACAGTCTAAATGTTACCCTGTTTTCGCCACACAAACAATAGGAGAATAATGTGCATCAAGATCTTCTAGTGCATGAGTAAATACATCACCCCTCTCCCATTCTTTTTTTTTCTATTTGGTTATAAGTTTTGAGAGTAGACCTCCTGGACTAAAACAATACAACAAAACTATTTTTTTTTTCAGGAATGAAGTCTACATCTTCAAATGTGTCCATGTAATTACAAAAATACTCCTTTCCTTCCTTCCAGGGTAAGGATGGTTCACCCTTGGAATGTAGAAATTGCTGTGGATTAGTAAGATTCATCAAATTTAAAGCACACATTGACAATACTTCTAAAGGCTGAAAGCACAGTGAACGTTTCTAGGTATATAAGGTGCTCTGCAATTATAACACTACACACTTAATGTTCTCAAATGCAAAATCAACCTGTAATATTTGCTCGACTCTAAATATGATTTCCCTCTGAGCCAGATAAGTTTGATATGTTCAAGTCATGCAGGAGGTAAATGAACCTGTAACCTGAAATCTTCTTCTTTGGAGAAAACAGAAAGATGAGGAAAAAAAAGATTTCACTACAAATGTTACAGTATTGCAGTGTCCCACCTGTAAGGATGACTTGAACCAAATCAGATTCCAGCTCTGAAGGAGACGATGACAAACTCAACGTGCTCCTGCTGGCTCTGGTGCATAGAGATGACCGGTAGCTAACTAGCTGAAGAGATTGCACTCACAGCTCCTAGCGGGCCAAATACACAAAAAACGAAGATTTACTTCCGCTCATGTTTTCTTTCATCAGCCGGTGGGGGGCGGGTCAAGAGCGTTGCGAGGTGCTCGCCCTGCGTGCTTCAAACACGTCTCTTCCTTGACATCACCCTAACTTCATCAACAAGCCAGGATCAACATTGTATGCACTCCACCTTCATGCGCTGGCACTCGTCCACCTGCCAGCTGTAAAATGTACGAAACCAAGTACCCGCTTCCAGAAGGTAAGGTGACTTCGCAGATGCTTGTAAGATGCCAAAAATCTGCGCACATATTTCCAAGTTATAAGATGAAATCAGCTTTCATAGAATTTCTCAAAAACACCTAATTTTCAAGTGAAGTAGTGTATGGGGCCGTTTCCGCTTGTCGCCACTTTAGAAACGAAGATAATTACTCCAAATGTGGGTTCGAATAAGTTTTATTCGTATAATCCCCAGACTTATACGAACATCTTTTTCTGAAGAAGGTCAACGGAAAATGAAGCAAGCAACTGATAAGCAACTGTCAACTATGGAATGTCGTGATATGTGGTGTGACATGCAGTGCCAATAAGGATAAGGGGAAAGTATTGCATCACAATAGAACATTAGCATGTCAGTACATCATCACAACACTGGGTCCTTCCAATCAGCAAGGAGCAGATCCATTAGAGTGCATGTTTTTAGATTCTGATATCATGTAGGTGTTGGATGAGGAAGAGGTGAAAGACTGTGTGAAACCCTACAGAGAGGTCCAGGAGAAGGAGGGCCTCCATGTCTCCTCCTTCCAGAGTCATAAAGATGTCATCCATGGAGGTGATGAGGGCAGTTTCCGTGCTGTGGTTGGGTTTGAAACCCAAACCAGACTGAGTGGTGTTGAGCAGCTGGTGTTTGTTGAGGTGTTCAGTGAGGCATTTGTTGATTTTCTCTTAACCCTTGGCTGGGAAGGGTAGTAGGGAGATCAGCCTATAGTTGGTGAGTGTTGAAGGGTTCTCAGAGGGTTTCTTTAGCAATGGGAGAACAGTTTTATGTTTCCAAATATCTGGGAAAGTCGTTGAGGAGGAGGAGGCATTCAGAATGGGAGTGAGCATGACACTGGTGGGTTAACGTTAAGCATGGGAGGAAAATCCATTACGCTCGCGGATTTTGCGGATTTCCGGTAAATTCGCAATCCGCGAACGCTCGCGAATTTACCGAAAATCCGCAAATTCGCACGCAGCGGATTTTTTTTTCTTGGTGATACAATTTTGCGGCGTGCGGTGTAAGTTCGCAATTGCGAACATGTAGGTGCAGCGGGCAGCAACAATCTCGCACTCGCGAAATTACAAAAATTGCAATTCTGCACAAGAAATCTACTAGCAAGCAGCATAGACCTTCTGAAAATGATGATTTTTATGAGAATAACTCCTCAGGTTGACATTTGCCTGCACTTTTTTGGATTTGAGGCCTTTTGACTTTCTTTGGATCACTTTTGGATTTGAAATCAACTTTCTCAAGTAAGCTTGTTTGGGGCATTACAGTTGCTGTAATGCTGTTCTGCAGAAAAACGAGTTTTGCAAAAGTGAAAGCATTCAGCAGGTTCAAAAGTTCAAACTCATCATTAGTAACCATTCCCTGTAGTGCTTCCTGACTAGGGCCCCTCCAGAGTTCAGTTGCTAGTTGCAACAATTGTATGACCCTGCTCTGACCCTCACAGCAGGCTCATAGAATAGCTACAAGTAGGCCACAAAGGTCCTGGAAAAAAAAATTGCACTGCAACAGAAAGCAAATTACAGATAAGGAAGCAGGTGCCAGACTGGAATTTTAAAACAGTGACACGTTAATAAATCAACCCCAAATTAATTCATGTCAGTTGAAGCAGGGCAGGTGTGCTTGCTTTTTCCCCCCATAATCTACAGTGATGATGAACCAGAGGGTGGCACAGATGTACCAGAGGGTGGCATGGGTGACATAGAGGGTGGCAGGGGTGAAACAGAGGGTGCTGGGAACCTGTGATGATGAACCAGACGTAGAAACAACATAATCGCGACCGTTGCGAGCCGACATGTAAGTTCGCAATTGCGAACTGGTACAAAACCCTCGCGAACTGGCAGAAATCCTTGCGAACACAAAAAAAATCCGAGAATTCGGGGATTTTGCGGATTGCGAGTTCGCAAATTCGTAAAATTCGCGAACGCCAGATTTGCAAAATTCGCCCATGGAGTACGCATGTTGGCGGCAGGAGTTCAATGGGGTCTCAAAGCGGATGGTCTTCAGGGAGGTGGCGGTTTCTCCTGAGGTGAACATGGCCCATGTTTTTAGGATTGGTTCTTTGAATAAGACCAGGAGGCTTTTGGTAAGGTCTATCAGGTCTGGAGCAAGTTGATGTTGCTGAAAATGCCTGTGATTTTGTTATTGAAGAATTGAGGGGGAGATAGAGATAGGGGTGGCTTCCGGTAGGGTGAAATCCTTCACTATGCGGAAGATTTATTTTCTTCATGCGGTCAACCAGAGAGATGCATTTGGTGGTCCAGAACATTTGGTGGTAGCGTCTAGGAGTGGAATGGAATGTGCTCCTAACTGCATTGTTCTTGCTCATTCTCCATTTGCACTCCATTTGTTTGCAGTGGTGTTTCATTAGCCTGAGTTTCTCTGTGTATTAACTGGCCTGGGATCTATATCTTGCTGTATTGCTAACTTTAGGGAGGGAGCACGGAATCACCATTCAATTGTTGAAGTTCTTGATGGTTTGCAGGAGGCTGTTGCTGTGTTCGGGTCATTGGGTGTTGAGAGTGGTTATCCAGTCCTTGTCAGTGGTGCTGTACCAGTTTCTGAGTAGAATGTAAGTGCTAGTTTTGAGTGCTGTGACAAAGTCTGTGATGTTGTCAGTGATGTTGGCGTATGGTTCACGTGACCGTAGATGTAGTTAGCTGTAATGGAGCTTCAACAACAGGTGTTTCATGTTGGGGGGTGACATGTCCGAGGAGGTGGTGCAGCTGATGGCATTCTTGTGAATGATGCTGATTCTGCCTCCAGGCTTGTGAAGTCTATCTTGCCTCACAATCTTGGAGCCATATTGGGGGAGGATGGATGTAGCAATGTCAGGTACCAAGGTAAGGTCCAACCTGGATTCCATGAGGAAAAGTAGGTCCATGGCATTGTCGAGCAGTGGGTCCCAGATCTCTGTAGTATGTTTGTAGAGTGAGTTGGTGTTGAGGAGTATGCATGTGAGTGTGGAGCGTTGTGTGTTAGTAACAGAACTGTCTGAGTGTAAGAGAGTGGAATGTTGGGTGCTGTTGGAGCGGGTGTGGTGAGTGTTGGGTGTGGGTAAGTACATGGCAACTTGCATGAACCACAGCACAATTCTCCTTCTGTGTTGTGCGGTGTGGCAAAAAAGCGTGGAGAGTGACAGGCAGCATTGAGGGCATGGAGAATTGCAGTGAGTTAGCAGCAGGAAAGGAAGGATCAGGGCTCCAGGCACTGGGTGCGGTCCAGGCATGACAGCGCAGACAGCCTTGCCATAGGTGTGCCTTAGGTACATACACTGTGTGTCCACCTTGTGATCACCATTAACTTGGTCCTGTGAGGGGGGGAGGAGTGATGTCACCTCCTGTGCAGATGGATGATGGGAAATCCAGAGATGTGTCATGAATATGGTATCCAATGATGTCGACTGAGCAGTATCTACATCTGGTCATTCTGGTCTTTGTAGTTTTGTTCTGCCAGAGATAAGGGCAACCCCTTCAGTAGCTATGTTGCCACTGGCTCTAGGTAGTGCCTAGTAGGAAAGTGCCCTCCTGGAAGAATCCCTAAAAAGAAAATACCCAAAGGCAAAACATCTCCAAAAGGAGTAAAAACTAACATCCAAGCACAGCCACAGAAGATGATAGAAAGAGATTGGAGGAAAAAGTAATCCATAAAAGTAGAGGTAGGATGCAATGTGAGAAGAACAGGATAGTTTGGGGGCAAATAAGAATCAGGAGTGCAGAAATATGTTGACAAACACTTGAAGCGCTGCGACACAATGAGTGGTAGAAAATACTTCCCATATTTAGGCCTGAAACAGGAAGTGGGAGTAGAATCAAGGGATTCTTTCTTGTTGGTTTGGGAAGGGCTCAGCAAACCAAAATGGTGTTCTCATTTTGGATTGGGAAGCTACATACCCTGCCCTGAAACTTCACAGAGGAGTTCTGAGAAGAAGAATCAAAATGGCTCCTAGAGGACAGCCGTCCGCAACAGTCAGCAACAGAGGGCTGCACCTGTGGACCAGCCGCAAGCAGGTGAATTTGAGGTAGGAGTGGGACAGCCCACCGGTGCCACCAGTAATCTCCCGACACCGGCACTGCCGTGCGAGCAACGCGTCCGGCTCTCCCGAGGCCAAGGAGCTGTGCAGATGGATGATGAGTAATCCAGTGATGTCACTTGCTGTGCAGATGTATGATTGAAATTAGTCCTATTGCTTGGCTTCTCCTTTTAAAGACAGTTTTTTAGGAAGCCAGTGATGTCACTTCATGTACAGATAGATGAAGGGAAATCCAGTGATGCCACTTCTTGTGCAGGTGGACCCAAAGATAGCTAAACGGGACAGTGCTCTGAAATTCTAGCAAAAGAGTACACACCTCTATAATGTTTCAAAGGTATATATTTGAACAGATGTCATCAGTGGCACCATTCCTGGCTGCTGCTTGCGACTTTTGACCTTCATACCAATCATAGTTCACCTTGTGCATTTAACAGTTAGCATGCTGATCCACACAACTTTATTTCATGTGTAGTGTTGAATTTCTCCTAGAGAGTCAGGAGTAAATGAAGATAACACAAGAGTAAGACATTGATACTCACAAACAAATTTACATCAATCTCGCCTAACTCGTGCAATCAATCAATCAATCATAGCATTTGTAAAGCGCACTACATACCCGTGAGGGTCTCAAGGCGCTATGGGGGGGGAATGATGCTACTGTTCGAAGAGCCAGGTCTTGAGGAGTCTCCTGAAGGTTAGGAGGTCTTCGGTCTGCCGTAGGCGGATGGGGAGGGTGGTCCACGTCTTGGCGGCGAGGTGAGAGAATGATCTGCCACCGGCAGTCACTCTTCGGATGCAGAGGACAGTGGCGAGGGCGCGGTTTGCAGAGTGGTGCTGGCGGGACGGGGTGTAGAGGCTGAGTCGCCTGTTGAGGTACCCTGGTCCATTGTCGTGGAGTGGCTTTTGTGCATGGATGATGAGCTTGAAGGTTATCCTCTTGTTGATGGGGAGCCAGTGCAGGTCTCTCAGGTGGGGTGTGATGTGGCTGCAGTGAGGGATGTTGAGGATCAGGCAAGTGGAGGCATTCTGGATGCGTTGGAGTCGTTTCAATAGTTTGGCCGGGGCTCCTGCGTAGAGTTCGTTGCCGTAGTCCAGTCTACTGCTGACGAGGGCCGGGGTGACCGTCCTTCTAGCTGTGGTGGGTATCCATTTGAAGACTCTGCGAAGCATGCGGAGGGTGTTGAAGCAGTAGGAGGAGACGGCGTTGACCTGTTTTGTCATGGAGAGTGTGGAGTCGAGGATGACCTCCAGGTTACATGTGTGGTCGGTGGGTGTAGGGGGTGCTCCTAATGCCGTCGGCACTAGGAGTCGTCCCAGGCTGAAGGGGTGAAACCGAGGATGAGGACCTCCGTCTTGTCAGAGTTCAGTTTCAGACGGCTGTTCCTCATCCAGTCGGCGACGGCCTTCATTCCTTCATGGAGGTTGGTTTTGGCGGTGTGGGGGTCCTTGGTGAGTGAGAGGATCAGCTGGGTGTCATCAGCGTAGGTGATGATGTTTAGGTCGTGCTGTCGGGCGACGTGGGCGAGCGGTGCCATGTATACGCTGAACAATGTTGCTCTGGGGGATGATCCTTGGGGTACGCCGCAGATGATCTCTGTGGCTTTGGAGCGGAAGGGGGGGAAGCGGACTCTTTGGGTTCTCCCAGAGAGGAAGGAGGTGGTCCAGTCCAGGCCCTTCTCTTCGATTCCGGTGTCGTGGGGGCGTGCTTTTAGTGTGCGATGGCAGATTGTGTCGAAAGCGGCTGACAGGTCCAGGAGGATGAGGGCCATGGTTTCTCAGTTGTCAAGCAGGATCCT
Organism: Lissotriton vulgaris; assembly: GCF_964263255.1. NCBI lineage: Eukaryota > Metazoa > Chordata > Amphibia > Caudata > Salamandridae > Lissotriton > Lissotriton vulgaris. The sequence continues at coordinate 443,417,015 of NC_141697.1, read as the reverse complement.
AATGTCATCGATGGCGGCGATGAGGGCAGTTTCAGTGCTGTGGTTGCTATGGAACCCAGACTGGGACTGGTCCAGGATGTTGTTCTCTTCGAGGAAGCTGGTCAGTTGTTTGTTGATGGCCTTTTCGAGGACCTTCGCACGCAACGGGAGCAGGGAGATGGGTCGGAAGTTCTTTTGGTCCTTGGGGTCCGCCTTGGGTTTCTTGAGTAAGGTGTTGATCTCTGCGTGTTTTCAGCTCTCCGGGAAGGTCGCTGTCTCGAAGGAGATGTTGATGGTTTTCCAGAGGTGGGGTGTGATGGTGCTGCTGGCTTTGCTGAAGATGTGGTGTGGGCAGGGGTCTTCTGGGGATCCGAAGTGGATGGTGTTCATGATCTTGATGGTGTCGTCATCATTGATGTTGGTCCAGGCGAGCAGGTGGTTGGTGCGGGTGGTGGTCTTGGCAGCGGGGGTGCCGGTGGTTGCCGGGGTGCTAACGGCATCGAAGCTGTCGTGGATGTCTGCGTTCTTGCAATAGAAGAAGGTGGTCAGTGAGTCATACAGGTCTTGTGACGGTGGAATGTCGTTGGTGTTGAAACTGGGGTTGGAGAGTTCCTTCACAATGCTGAAGAGCTCTTTGCTGTTGTTTGCGTTGTTGTCTATGCGGTCTCTAAAGGTGAACCTTTTGGCGGATCTGATGAGTTGGTTGTGTCGACGGGTGGTGTTCCTGTGGGCTGTGTAGCTTTCCAGTGTTCTTTCACGGGTCCATTTTTTTTTCCATTTTTTGGCAGGTTCGCTTGGAGGCCAGGAGGTCTTCGTTGAACCAGCTGGCTCTCTTGCTGGTCTGGGTGTTGGAGGGTTTCTTGAGTGGGGCGAGGGTGTTGGGACAGTCGTCGATCCATTGTCTGAGGTCACGGGCTGAGGCGTCGGGGTCAGTCAGGTCTGCGGTGGGCTCTGGGCGAGGGCGGTGGTTAACTGGTCAATCAATCAATCAATCAGTGACACTTATAAAGCGCGCTACATACCCGTGGGGTCTCAAGGCGCTGGGGGGGGGGGGAGCCGCTACTGCTCGAACAGCCAGGTCTTCAGCTTCTTCCTGAAGGAGAGGTGGTCTTGGGTCAGGCGCAGGTCGGTCGGGAGGGAGTTCCAGGTCTTGGCGGCCAGGTGGGAGAAGGACCTTCCTCCTGTAGTCGCTCTTCGGATGCGGGGGACGGCGGCGAGGGCGTGGTTGGCTGATCGGAGGTGGCGTTTGGGAGCGTAGAAGTTGACTCGGCTGTTGAGGTAGCTCGGGCCTTGGTCGTGTAGGGCTTTGTGTGCGTGGGTGAGGAGGCGGAAGGTGATTCTTTTGTTGACGGGGAGCCAGTGAAGGTCTCGCAGATGTCCGGAGATGTGGCTGGTTCGTGGGATGTCGAGGATGAGTCTGGCTGAGGCATTCTGGATCCGCTGGAGTCTCTTCTGGAGCTTGGCGGTGGTCCCGGCGTAGAGGGCGTTGCCGTAGTCCAGTCGGCTGGTGACGAGGGCCTGGGTGACGGTCTTCCTGGTCTCGGTGGGGATCCACCAGAAGATCTTCCGTAGCATGCGTAGGATGTTGAAGCATGCCGAGGAGACGTTGTTGACTTGCCTGGTCATGGAGAGGGAGGGGTCCAGGATGAAGCCCAGGTTGCGTGCATGGTCTGTCGGTTTGGGTGCGGTGCCCAGGGCGGGAGGCCACCAGGAGTCGTCCCAGGCGGAGGGAGAGGAGCCCAGGATGAGGACCTCCGTCTTGTCCGAGTTCAGTTTCAGGCGGCTGGTCGTCATCCACTCGGCTACCTCTTTCATCCCTTCGTGCAGGTTGGCTCTGGCGGCGGCGGGGTCGTTGGTCAGGGAGAGGATCAGCTGGGTGTCGTCGGCGTAGGAGATTATGCTGAGGTTGTGTTTGCGTACGATGGCCGCGAGGGGGCTCATGTAGACGTTGAAGAGGGTGGGGCTCAGAGATGATCCTTGGGGGACGCCGCAGATGACTTCGGTGGCCTCTGACTTGTACGGTGGTAGGCGGACTCTCTGTGTTCTCCCGTCGAGGAAGGAGGTGATCCACTCCAGCGCCTTGTCCTGGATTCCGACGTTGCTGAGGCGCCGTACTAGGGTGCGGTGGCAGACCGTGTCGAATGCCGCGGAGAGGTCTAGGAGGATGAGGGCCGCTGTTTCTCCATTGTCCATCAGGGCTCGGATGTCGTCGGTGGCGGCGATGAGGGCGGTCTCGGTGCTGTGGTTGGCTCGGAAGCCGGACTGTGAGGGGTCGAGGGATCCGTTCGTCTCGAGGAAAGCGGCCATCTGCTTGTTGACGGTCTTCTCGATGACTTTGGCTGGAAACGGGAGGAGCGAGATGGGGCGGTAATTCTTGAGGTCGGTGGGGTCCGCTGTTGGTTTCTTGAGTAGGGCGCTGAGTTCGGCGTGTTTCCAGCTCTCGGGGAAGATGGTGGTGTCGAGGGATGTGTTGATGATGTCTCGCAGGTGGGGTGCGATGACAGCGTCGGCTTTGTTGAAGACGTGGTGAGGGCAGGGGTCGGTCGGTGATCCGGAGTGGATGGAGTTCATCGTGCGGATGGTGTCTTCGGTGCTGATCGGGGTCCAGGCGCGGAGGGTGGTGGTGGGGGGTGGTTGTTCGGTCATGGTGTGCGTTGGTTGGTTGTTGAAGCTGTTGTGTATGTCCGCGATCTTGTTGTGGAAGTATGAAGCCAGGGAGTTGCAGAGGTCTTGCGATGGGGTGATGTCGTTGTTTCCTGCGCTGGGGTTGGAAAGCTCTTTGACGATGTTGAAGAGTTCCTTGCAGTTGTGTGCGTTGTTGTCCAACCGGTCCTTGAATGCTGTTTTCTTGGCTGCGCGGATCAGCTGGTGGTGTTTCCGGGTGGCAAGTTTGAAGGAGGTCCTGTTGTCCGGTGTCGGTTCCCTTCTCCAGACTTTCTCGAGGGCTCGGCAGTTCTTCTTGGAGCTCTTGAGTTCGTCGGTGAACCATGGGGCTTTCTTGCTGCCGGGTCTGCTGGGCGGGGTCCTCAGTGGGGCGAGTTCGTCCGCGCAGTTGCTGATCCACTTCGTGAGGTTGTCGGCGGCCTGGCTGGGGTTCGCTGAGCTGGCAGGAGGGTGCTGGCTCAGGGAGGTGGCGAGCTGGTCTGCTGTGATCTTGTTCCAGCTTCTGCGGGCGGTCTGTTGCTGGTGGTGGTGGGTCGTTGTTTTCTTGAAGGTGAAGTGGACGCAGCTGTGGTCCGTCCATTGAAGCTCTGTGGTGTGGCTGAAGTTGATGTCCTTGCTGGATGAGAAGACAGCGTCGAGTGTGTGTCCGGCGAGGTGGGTGGGGGTGGACACCAGTTGCTTGAGTCCCAGGTTGGTGAGGTTGTCGAGCAGGGTGCTGGTGTTGCGGTCGTTGTTGTTCTCCAGATGGAAGTTGAGGTCTCCCAGGAGGATGTAGTCAGCGGAGGGGAGGGCATGTGGGCTGACGAAGTCGGCGATGTCCTCGCTGAATTGTGTGCGTGGTCCAGGGGGTCGGTAGATCAGGGTGCCTCTGAGGGTGGTGTTCGGGTTGGTGTGGATCTGGAAATGCAGGTGTTCGGCGGTGGTCAGGGAGTTGTCGGTGCTGGTCGTGAGACGGATGGTGCTCCTGTGGATGATGGCGATGCCTCCTCCCATCTGGTTGGCGTTTCGGTCCCTCCGGACGATCTTGTAGCCCTCTGGGATGGCGATGGCGATGTCGGGAGCTGAAGGGGCGTTCATCCAGGTCTCCGTGAGGAAGGCAACATCTGGAGCTGTGGTGTCGAGGAGGTTCCAGAGTTCGATGGCATGTCTGTGGATGGAGCGGGTGTTGAGCAGGATGCACTTGAGGTCCTCGGCGATCTTGCCCCAGCTGTGGCAAGGCATCATCTGGGTGCGGTGGTGGGTTTCCGGAAGGTGAAGTGGATGCAGCGGTGGTTGGTCCAGTGGAGTTCGGTGGTGCGGTCGAAGGAGACATGGGTGCTTGCTGAGAAGATGGGATCAAGCGTGTGGCCGGCGGAGTGAGTGGGTGTTGGGATGTGTTGTCTGAGTCCGAGGTTGCCGACGTTGTCGATCAGGGTGGAGGTGTTGGAGTTGTTGTTTTTCTCGATGTGGAAGTTCAGGTACCCGAGGAGGATGTAGTCTGTGGAGGCGAGGGCGTGTGTGCTGATGAAGTCTGCAATGGAGTCGCTGAACTGTGGTCGGGGTCTTGGTGCCTCTGAGGGTGTTGTTGGGGTCGGTGTGGATCTTGAAGTGCAGGTGTTCAGAAGTGCTGAGGGTGTCATTGGCGTCTGTCAAGATTTTGAGGGTGTTTCTGTGGACGATGGCAACTCATCCACCTACTCTGTTGGTGTGGTCCTTGCGGGTTATCTTGTAGCCTTCTGGGATGGCTATGGCGATGTCTGGTGCCGAGGTGGGGGTCAGCCAGGTCTCCGTCAGGAAGGCGATGTCTGGGGCATTGGTGTCGAGTAGGTCCCAGAGTTCGACTGTGTGTTTGTGGGTGGAGCGGGTGTTGAGCAGGATGCATCGGAGGAAGTTGGGTTCTTCAGTGGGTGGATTGGTGGGCCGGATGCTCGTGAAGCGGCAGCTCTGGCAGGAGAAGGGTCCTTGGGTGCGCTTCGGGGTGGCCAGACAGCCGGTGCATGACTGTCTGGTGTTGAGTGCGTGAAGGGTGCTGGAGTCATAGCGGTGGTGTGCGTTGTGGTGAGTGCTGGGGTCAGGGGTCCTGGCACTGGGCGCGTTACAGGTGCAGATGGGCGCAGACGGGCTTGCCTTAGGCATGCCCTCCATATGGCGGGAGTGGGAGGGAGGAGCAGCTGGGAGGCGGGAGCAGGGTGGCGAATTGGAGCTCTGGGGGGCTGCCGCATGGGACACAGCGGCGGGAAAGGTGCGTGGAGCAGGGGATACAGAAGGCAAAGTGGGGCAGAGAGGGGCACAAGAAGTACAATAAAGAACAACAACAATGCTTACCAAGCAGGTGGGGGCGAGCGGGGGATACACAAGGCAATGAGGCACAGAGGGGTACAAAGTACAAGGGAAAAAGCTATTCACGCAGACACAGGAGGGCTGTGTTGGTAACCCTTGCAGCTCAAAGGCGGGAATGACTACCACAACATATATTGTAAATGTTAAATTCACAGATTCCTGGTTTAAAGACAGAGCAACACATTCAGCTTCACCTTCACCAACACTGTTAGCAGACCTTAAAGGCACCAGGAAACCCTTCAAAAAGCATTGCATAGAGGTAACATGGCAAGCACAGACACCTCTCTTAATGCATCCAATAGGCACGTAGGGCCTCATTCTAAGTGACCCTGGTAATCCCAATGGTACAAGTAACAGAAGGTACCATCCCAATCAGGATCATGGGATGATGGTAAAGCAAGCATATTTCAATTAGGAAACACATATTCACACATTCAATCCCTCTAAATACTATAATCATGCATAAAAACAGGACAGTCAGTAAATCTTCATTTTAAGACGAATAAACGTCATTTAAAATGATGTACTCAGTAAATCTGAAGTTGTTCTGTCTCGTCACCCACACACTCCCCCAGTATTTATTTGTAACTCTGGGGACGGAGGTAGGAGAGGTTGGTGGCTGGGAGATTAATACGAGGCCAAATTCCGCCACAACTATAACCCCCATCCCAAATGGTTTCTAATTGATCCCATAGCTGACAATTGGGTTTTTGTACATGTAATGAACTGCTATGGGATGAATGCCAATTGGTTCCAATTAAAGCTTGGAATATGTTATTGGTACTTAAAGGTTGGTATTGTTTTCCAGTGGTTTTTACTTAACCATTTGGATTCACTCGCATTACAGTTGAGCAAATAAAGCTCAGTACCCAAAAGCCCGTGTTACTGGTCAACTGGGATTTTCACCAGTGAAACATTGGATAAACACAACCCAACAATCTGTGTTGTTTATAACAAACTATTCACCATTGTCGCCGATTGTCAGTGCGACCCAGTATATTCTGAATAAGTATGCGGGAAAACAGTTGACCAATGTCACTCTTCAATTTCACAGGCAGTGAATACATTGTGTGCTTGTGTACGGCAAATAAATGTACTTTTTTTTTTTAAATATAAATCCTCATCATAACTATGCTACATGTATTTACAGCAAGGAGGCCCCAGGGAGGCTATTTCATCATAGCTTCCATATACACAACAGCTATACAAGGAAGCAAAAAGCATGTGGCGCGCTGGCTTTGTGTGATTTAAGAAAAAAAGTCATTTCATATTTGTAGTCGTTTGTTTCCAGTGATTTGCTGTTCATGAATAACAAGCAGTGCACCTAACCCGGCGCGTTTACAATTAACATCTCAGAGACAGTCTCAGCATGTGCCCACCGGGATCAGTGTTAACAAAAAAAAAGTGACCCCCCTCTGCTAATGGGAAGACAGCAAACGGAAAAGAAATGTGTTTTATTTGTTTTTGCAAAGGATTTCCAATCATCGAGCTGGTATTCTGTGTTATAGATCGGCCTTGTTTATAAACATTCATGAGGATCCCAAATTGATAGGATTGGCTTCTAAAAAACATATTTGTTTGAATGCACAGTTTCAGAGCCGAGCTGTAGTATGCACATGAATATATGTATGATTCATGTGCATCTCCAAATCAAGCTGCATAATGCAGGGGTAACCTTAAGCAATAGGTGCCTGCATTCAGAGTTGGGGCGTGCTTGAAAATATTTCTGGTATTTTTAAATAGTGGCTGGTGATTTTTTTTCCTTGCACGTACAAACTAGACATCAGCATAATTCTTATCCTGGGGAATACTCGGAAAACCTTGAAACAGGCTGTTTGGCATTAAGCTGTGTTAATGATTTTCTGCAAAGTCCCAGGCGCACAAGGCACAGGACATCAATGGCGTGTCAATCCCTTCAGAGGGCTGTTGCTAATGCCAGACTCCCAAAAAAAGGTCAAGGATTTCTTTTGTGTAGTATATCAGGCTACCCAGCCTGGAACACATTTGTGAGCGCAGGAGGCAAATAATTAGAATATGCAAGGAGGCGATTGGTTTATAGTTTGTGGTGGGGAGCAGAGAGAGGGGTGGAGTTCTTGGCTACTGAGGAGGGCTAAGTGTGGAATGGAGAGGGAAAAAAGGAGGAAGCTGAGAAGTGTAAACATCAATGCATACCTGCTTTATACAGACAAACATATAAGATATTTTCCAATTTTAAACTTATTTTTTCTAATGGAGCCATTTAGCTTGCAAGCGTTAGTTTTGTTATTGCTTCAGAAAGCCACAGAGAGGAGCAGATATGTGTGAGGAAAAGTACAAATTGTGTTCAATGAATTATAATTTAAGTGGACAGAGATAGAGGCCCCCTACAGAAATTTAATTAACCTTCTCCATGGGGTGGTGACAAAACAAGAACTACTCAAAAATGATAAAAAGGAAATGTTCGCCCACAGATTCGACCATTGTCGAATAAATCTCACGTTTGCACGGCACTCATAGGTTCGCCCCCGTTGAGATCATTACACCGAAATTGCAATACTGCCAAAAATAATATTTCACAAAAGTGCTTGATGCTGACAACCACCTAAAAGGTTACATGTACCTTATTTTCCATCACACTCCCGAGGTGAAATGATAATTTAAAATGTCTAAACGCTCATTCGGTTTAATGCCTCTCAATGTTTCAGAGCTAGATGCAGTACATACAGCACTTTAATGGCAAGGTCCTACCCACCTCACAAAGTGAAACACATATTTGCCAAAATCCTTCACTTTTCCCATGGCTATTTTTTGCATAGCCATGAATATCATCATAAATGCATTCAATGTAGGGTAGTAAACCTCAGCAGAACTACTGGTAATGGTCTGCTTACTTTTTCGTTTACTGATAGTAGAAGCTACTTTACAGCCTTAAGGTGCTAGGAGGAGAAATGAGTGATGGAAAAAAGGGAGCAGGAGAGAGAATGAGTGGGAACAATATAGTGGGACAGAAAAAGGATCTTTGTGGATGGAGTGGTCTTACCCACAAGGCTGTAATTTTAAAATTCTCGCTTTTTAAAAAATTCAATTGCACCTTAAAATCGTCTCTTATTAAAAAATTCAATTGCACTTCCAGCATTTCTCACCTGTTCTGTCCTCCCTGGCCCCGGTCCGATGCGGCTAGTGCCGATTGTGCGGAGGGTTTCCTGGGAGCAGATACTCACTTCCGGTTGGGCAGTGCTCCAGTCTCTGAGCCTCCACCACTACTTAGCTGACAACTCATGGCCACGCCCAGCGGACGAGATTATTCTTAGTGGCAGAGAGCTTCTGCTATCTGAGGCGTGTTTGTCGCTCCCTTCGCAAGCATTCAGCCGAACTTATGCTCCTTTTAGACAATCTCAAACCTGACGCCCTCTTTCTAACCGAGACCTGGTTGCAAGATGAGGCCGATCCAGCCATTACCCAGATTCTACAACTGGGTTACTTATTACATGGTGCTGATTGTAAGACCGGAAGAGGTGGGGTTTAGCGATAAAGTTTAATGATCATTTCTGCTGTCGCTCATCAGAGAGCTACTGCTAGCTGAGGCGTGTTAGTGTCTGAATGCTACTGTTGTTGTGTAATTTTAAAATCGTCGCTTTTTAAAAAATTCAATTGCACCATAAAATCGTCTCTTATTAAAAAATTCAATCGCACTTCCAGCATTTCTCACCTGTTCTGTCCTCCCTGGCCCCGGTCCGACGCGGCTAGTGCCGATTGTGCGGAGGGTTTCATGGGAGCAGATACTCACTTACGGTTGGGCAGTGCTCTAGTCTCTGAGCCTCCACCAATACTTAGCTGACACCTCATGGCCACGCGCAGCGGACGAGATTATTCTTAGTGGCAGAGAGCTACTGCTAGCTGAGGCGTGTTTGTCGCTCCCTTCGCAAGCATTCAGCCGAACTTATGCTCCTTTTAGACAATCTCAAACCTGACGCCCTCTTTCTAACCGAGACCTGGTTGCAAGATGAGGCCGATCCATCCATTACCCAGATTCTACAACTGGGGTACTTATTACATGGAGCTGATCGTAAGACCGGAAGAGGCGGGGTTTAGCGATAATTTTAATGACCATATCTGCTGTCGCTCATCAGAGAGCTACTGCTAACTGAGGCGTGTTAGTGTCTGAATGCTACTGTTGTTGTGTAATTTTAAAATCGTTGCTTTTTAAAAAATTCAATTGCACCTTAAAATCGTCTCTTATTAAAAAATGCAATCGCACTTCCAGCATTCCTCACCTGTTCTGTCCTCCCTGGCCCGGTCCGACACGGCTAGTGCCGATTGTGCGGAGGGCTTCCTGGGAGCAGATACTCACTTCCGGTTGGGCAGCGCTCTAGTCTCTGAAACTACATCACTACTTAGCTGACAACTCATGGCCACGCGCAGCAGACGCTCGCAGCGGGGGCAAGCAGGTCTGCGCCCGGCCGGGACCAGGGGCCAGTACCCCTGGTAATTTTTACAATCTCCAGAATACACATTATAGATAGAACGCTCAGACACTGTGGAACCTAAGGATGGCATCTGGCCCTAAGTGTCTGCACATGATGTGCCCTGCCATCGACCTTTCAAATTGCCATCATTGTAATTTCAAATTCATCCCTCTTTTAAATGATGGTCAGGCGACCATCCCTCCTTTAACATTCTTTCTTTTAAATTGTCGCTCCCTTCGCAAGCATTCAGCCGAACTTATGCTCCTTTTAGACAATCTCAAACCTGACGCCCTCTTTCTAACCGAGACCTGGTTGCAAGATGAGGCCAATCCAGCCATTACCCAGATTCTACAACTGGGGTACTTATTTAATGGAGCTGATCGTAAGACCGGAAGAGGCGGGGTTTAGCGATAATTTTTAACGATCATTTCTGCTGTCGCTCATCAACTGAGGAGTTACTTGATTGTGAAAGTATGAATTTTGCACTAGAAATATCATCTACAGTCACCTTTTCTGGCCTGTTACTCAATCGGACCCCAGGATAGATGGGTCAGTTTCTCAATAGTCTGCCGACACTTGTTGCCAAATTAGCATTAACTCCTGCAAACTTTACAGTTCTCGGAGATCTTAATATTCACTTAGATGAACCCCTTGACCATCAGGCAATAGACCTTCTGTCCAATCTCTCTGCTCTTCAAATTGCACAGAAGGGTTTTGTCCCCACTCATATCAAGGGTCACCTTCTTGATGCTGTGTTCAGCAATGATCCGAAGCTCCACATAGGCATCCCAATTCCTCTCCCTTGGACGAACCACTCACTTGTTCCTTTGGAATGGGAAACCACAGTTTCCCCTTGTGTGCAGAGCTCGGCCTCACAGCTGGAAAGGAAATGGTCCAATCTTTCAGTTAGCCAGTGGTCCACTTTACTAACTGCCACCATTCCCACTTCTGATCTTGATCCTGAAAAGGCCAACAATGAGTTTAATTCCTGGATAAATAACTCTCTAGACTCACTTCTTCCAAAGAAACTATCATATAATAAACCTAAACAAAGAGCGGCACCTTGGTTCACACCCAAACTAAGGGAACTTCAACAAACATGTAGGAAACTAGAAAGGAGTTTGGGACAGCTCCCAGAAGTTGGCAGGAGACATGCCTATAGAGATGCTATCAGGAACTATAAGGCAGAAATCAAAACCGCGCAATCTGCATTCTATGAGTGCAGGATTAGTGAGGCTGCCAGTTCACTCACGGAGATTTTTCAGATCGCTAAATCCCTTATCAGTATTCCACAAAAACCACCCAACCCAATAGATGCCTAAGCTTGCTGTGGCAATCAGGCTGAATATTTCCATCAAACATTTTGCTTATATCCCACTCCTTCACTCATTCTCAGGTCAATTTCGCTACTTTGTGCACTTAGAGTACCCATTCTAATCCACAGTACTCCTTAACAGAATTTCCCCTGCTCGATGAGGTATCACTGAACACTCTAATGCCAAGAGTAACTTCTGGCTCTCTCACCGATCCAGCTCCTCCATGCTACCTCACGCTAGTCACGGAGGTTATCGGGCCAGTGATCCTGAACGTTCTCAATGCCTCCATCATCTCAGGAAAGGTGCCACTGGCGTGGAAATGTGCTCAAGTTAGAGCATTACTGAAGAAACCCAACTTGGACACTTCCAACATGGCCAACTTTCACCCCATCTCCCTTCTTCCCTGGCTGGGTAAGCTGCTTGAGAGACATGTCAATACCACTTTGGTTCATTGCTTGGAGTCCAACAACCTTCTCCATGACTCCAGGCAGGTTTTTGTCCCAAACTTGGGAAAAAAACATCCCTCCTGGCAGTGACAGAAGAAGCTCTGAGGCTCTTGGATCAGGGTGGCACAGCAGCAATTATATTGCTGGATCTCAGTGCCGCTTTTGACACTTTGGATCATAACATTTTGCTCACCCGACTGAAGCATCTTGGTGTGACAGAGCTGGCTTTCACCTGGTTCCAATCCTTTCTGAAAGACCGTTTTTTTCAGGTCTCGGAGGGTGCCAATTCATCTAACAAACGGCCTCCTAGCTGTGGGGTTCCACAGGGCTCTTCCCTGAGCCCCGCGCTTTTTAACGCCTATATGGAACCATTGGCTGGGATAGTAATTCCTTTCGGTATCGAAATTATCACCTACGCAGATGACACCCAACTGGTGGTGGCACTAAACCACCCTGAGGGGACTTCTAGCACTTTGGGCATCTGCCTAGAAGCGGTAGCCGAATGGATGGCACCATCCCTTCTCAAGCTAAACAGGGACAAGACAGAACTGAAGTTCTTGGGTAAGTCCCCTTCACCTAGCCTGGCTCTGGTGTGGCCCACCTGCCTCGGCATCATGCTGGCCCCAAAGCTCAGATAAAGATTTTGGGCGTTTTGCTGGATAGTGCTCTCTGTTTCAACTAACAAGCCACTAAACTCTCCGCTACCTGTTTCGGCTTGATGAGACTGTTAAGGAAAATGTTGCATTTACTCCCCTTTCAAGCCCAAAGGATCATGGTTCAGGCCCTAATCCTATTCCGCTTAGATTACGCGAATGCTCTGTATCTGGGCGCGCCACTGGCCACCATTAAACAAGCATTTGCAAAGCAATAGGTCTTGCATTAATTAGGTTTGAGCTATTGTCATTGCTAAATCTTGCAACACCAATTGCAACAAAAGTCTATAAATTGTAGTCCAAAAAAATGTGTATTTATTTTTGTAGCAATGGTGGCATGCTGTGCTTTCGATGAATATGTTTAAAAGTAAAGTGTGCCATACTGCGATTGCTACAATAGTTAATTGTGAATGCATTAACAATTGATGTGTGCACTGAAGGCTGGTGGTGTGTGTGCCAGGTGGAAGTGTGCACTGCTGGCTGGTGGTGTGTGTGCCTGGTGAAAGCGTGTACTGACGGCTGGTGGTGTATGTGCCTGGTGAAAGCGTGCACTGACGACTGGTGGTGTGTGCCTGGTAAGAGCATGCACTGATTGGTGGTGGTGTGTGTGTGTGGCTGGTGAAAGCATGCACTGACGGCTACTGGTGTGTGTGTGCCTGTTGAAAGCGTGCACTGACGTCTGGTGGTGTGTGCCTGGTGGAAGCGTGCACTGTGTGTGTGGTTGCGTGTGTGGTTGTTTGTGGTTGTGTGTGTGGTTGTTTGTGGTTGTGTGTGTGGTTGTTTGTGGTTGTATGTATGTGGTTGTGGTTGTGTGTGTGGTTGTGTGTGGTTGTGTGTGTGGTTGTATGTGGTTGTGTGTGTGGTTGTGTGTGTAGTTGTGTGTGTGTGTGTGGTTGTTTGTGGTTGTGTGTGATGTGTGTGTGGTGTGTGTGGTTGTGTGTGTGTGCTTGTGTGTGTGCTTGTGGTTGTGTGTGTGTGGTTGTGTGTGTGTGGTTGTGTGTGTGGTTGTGTGTGTGTGGTTCTATGTGTGTGTGTGGTTGTGTGTGTGTGTGTGTGTGTGTGTGTGTGTGTGTGTGTGGTTGTGTGTGCGGTTGTGTGTGTGGTAGTGTGTGTGTGTGGTTCTGTGTGTGGTTGTGTGCGTTCGGTTGTGTGTGTGTGGTTGTGTGTGTGGTTGTGGGTGTGGTTGTGTGTGTGGTTGTGTGTGTGGTTATGTGTGTTGTTGTGTGTGTGTGGTTGTGTGTGTGTGTTTGGATGTGTGTAGTTGTGTGTGTGCCTGTGTTTGTGTGTGTGTGGTTGTGTGTGGTTGTGTGTGTGGTTGTGTGTTTGATTGTGTATGTTTGGGTGTGGTTGTGTGGGTGTGGTTGTGTGTGTGGTTGTGTGTGTGGTTGTGTGTGGTTGTGTGAGGTTGTGCTTGTGGTTGTGCTTGTGGTTGTTCTTGTGTGTGTGTGGTTGTGTGTGTGTGTTGTGTGTTTGGTTGTGTGTGTAGTTGTGTGCGTGGTTGTGTGTGTTTGTGTGTGTGGTTGTGTGTGTGGTTGTGTGTGTGTGTTTGTGTGTTTGTGGTTGTGTGTGTGGTTGTGTGTGTGTGCGTGGTTGTGTGTGTGATTGTGTGGTTGTGTGCTTGTGTGTGTGCCTGTGGTTGTGTGGTTGTATGCGTGATTGGGTGTGGTTGTGTGCGTGTGTGGTTGTGTGTGTGTGGTTGTGTGTGTGGTTGAGTGTGTGGTTGTGTGTGCGTGCTTGTGTGTGGATATTGTGCTGCATAACTAAATACTTACAAGTTCCCAAATGTGAAACCTATTGGCTATGCCAATGCTTGTTCTCTCTTGGTGATAAGGACAATAAACAACAGTGTCAGACTGCAGAGCAGGCTTTTTTCATTCTCACCAAAAGAATAGTACAGAAACAACAATGCTAACTGGTGTCATAGTAACAGCTATTATATACAGTGCTTAGAAAAGGCAAAAGGGTAAAGGCGGGGAACTTTGAGGGGGTAAGGGTGTTAAATATACGCTCACTTTACCTTTACCCAGGGTGCTGTCTGAGCAAAGACTGACCCTGAATATTCCACTGGCTTAAGCCAGACTTTGGTTGATGAGGTTTTAAGGCAGCAGCTGAAAGAGATTGGTTGAATAAAGTCAATGGGCAAAAAGGGCAGAACCACAGCCACTCTATGTATATTGTAAGCAACAGGTCTCATTGATACTGAACTGTAAAAACCCACACCTAATAAAATAAAATACTGGTGCACAATGTTTTAATGTGCATCTCTTACACTTCTAAATATAAAATATAGGAGCATATGAAAACCAGTGTTTTGTTTCATACTGAATAGCTTAGGAGCAGCATGTGTACCTATAGATATATTATCACTTTTGGCATCTAATTTGGAAATCAGTTGCCTCCTACTAAATTTGCCCTTCCCTCTCCCAAACAAAATTCTGGCTCATTGACAGGAAATATTGGACTCTGGTCCAACTCCATAAACTGTCCATTAGAAAGAATCCAATTTTTTGGAACTGTAGCAAAGAGATGGGGGACCTCCCGCACTTACTCTTCCACTGCAATGCGGACTCCCCTTTCTGAGATTGCATTTTTTACTTCATCCATACTCTGCTAGGAGTACATCTGAAAATAAATGATCCTTGTGAAGGAGAAACCATGAAACATTCCAAAAATTCTAACCAAACCTTTGTCAAGAATGTTTAAGGGAATCCTCCCGAAAGAAACACTTGAAGATATGACACGCATTTGTGCATATCAGAACAAATGTGGTAAAAAGTCCTAGACTTCACATGCTGTTAAAAACTACACCAAAGTTTATGAAAAACAGATAACTCATTCCCACCTTCCACTTGCTTTCATTTCCCATCAAAATATTAACGGTTATGCAAAGCTGATTAGTCCTGGCATTTGATGCAGCGCTATACCTAATGTTTGACATGAGAACTATTCCCTACATTATATGAAACTTACAAACCTAGGAATCCATCCATCCATGTGTTATACGATTGGATGCTTGAAGTATGGGAAAGTATGGGAAAGGTGCTGTCATTTGTGATGTGCACAAAAGCGGCTTAGTCAAAAAGAATTTGCCCTAAATCACAGTGCAGAAGCAGAGACACCGTGATTAAGCTTGGATTTTTTATTTTCACACTGCCGTTCAACTTGCCCAAAATCAAACAGTGCAGAAGCAGGGACGCCGTGATTAAGCGCGGATTGTGGAGGAGGTAAGGGAAGGGGAAGTGAGAGGAGGGAGAAAGCAAAGGGGAGGCACGGAATAGGAAGAGAGCGAGCAAGGGAAGGGGGTAAAGGTTGGCGAGCTGTGGCACGGCTAGAAGAGATGCTGAGAGGTGATAACCCAACAAATTAACACAAAGAGGCGAGGCAAGCGGAGTCTTGAGGCAGGCGCCTGCTCCGGCCCGGAGTCTCCGGCATGTAAATCACACAATCATTGGCGCGTAGCTCACTGAGAGGATCAAAGTGGCTGAAAGGGGAGAAAGAAGGGGTGAATGCAAGCTGAGGTGACAATAAGGAGGACCGCGAGACGCTCTGTGGAGGAGGAGGGGCGAGCAAGACAGATGCAGGGCAAGCGAGCGATGCTGAGGAAGAGATAACAAGGACGAGAATGAGGAAATTTGAAGGGTTATAAATGGTGACATGAATGAGTCAAGAAAAAAATTACTAATATATTCAGAAAGAAAACAGATGAATTGAGAATGCAGATATGAAAGAAATGAAAGGCGAAAGTTCAATGGGAAATAATTGCAGGGGTGGCCGGCAGACAGAAGTTGGTAAAAAGAAAGTAAAGTTTAACGTGAATGAACTTTGCTGGAATGTGACTACAGTGAGGACAAGCTCTCTGTGTTGCTGTGGTGGGGGGGTGGGTGGGGGAATGGCAGCCTTTGAAGATAAGAGAAAGGAGTACGGTATGAAGGTAGAGAGGAAAGGGTGAAGCAAGGACGGGAATGAGGAAATTTGAAGGGTTATAAATGGTGGCATGAGTGAGTGAAGAAAAAAATTACAAATATATTCAGAAAGAAAACAGATGAACTGAGAATGCAGATATGAAAGAAATGAAAGGTGAAAGTTCAATGGGAAATAATTGCAGGGGTGGCTGGGAGACAGAAGTTGGTAAAAAGAAAGTAAAGTTTAACGTCAAAGAACTTTGCTGGAACGTGACTACAGTGAGGACAAGCTCTCGGCATTGCTGTGGTGGGGGGGTGGGCGGGGGGGGTGGCAGCCTTTGAAGTCTGATGCCGAGGCTCAGACAAATGTTGGTGTGCGAGCGGCTTCCTTTCAAGTCTGATGGGGGGCTGGGGGATCAAATGGCGAGCGCGCACCCGTCGCACATGCACTGGCCATAATCTGCATTCCAAAGCCCTCTTGGTAGGATTTTCTTGTGCCCTTCTATTTCTCTCGCCAGCAATGCACAAGCGCATTGGCAGGCGAGACCTAAAAACTACAGATAACTCAGAACTGTGCGGGACGCCTACTCCTGGAGCTTCCCCGGAGGCAGTCAGGGTCATCTGCTTTGCAGAAGCTCCACTGGCAGCCAATTCAGTCCAGAATTCGATTTAAGGCTATCTGCTTAGCTCACAGAGCCATGTGGAAATCAGGACCCGCAATGATTCGCTCTCTTGTCATCCCCTATCATCCTTCTAGAAACCTACGTTCTAGTACGGCCTTCCTGGCTACCACAAGGAAAGTACACCGAGCCAGATGGGGTGGACGTTCATTCTCCTGGAAAGCCTCCATTTTCTGGAACTCTTTGCCTCTCACTCTACGCAGTGTAGCTAATCTACAGATCTTCCGCAGACTTCTGAAAACCTTTCTCTTCCACTAATCATGCATGGTCTGGCTATGTTCTCCGCTCACCCGGTGCGAGCGCTGCGAGGCCTCAGGGCAGAAGTGCGCTATACAAATCCAATTTTCATTTCATTTAATTTCATATCTTATCAGATATACCAATTGCATATTGAGAGTAGCCTGGCACCCCATGGGATCGCTTGAGGCTACCCCTAGGGTGCTAGGACCCCAGTTTGAAGACCCCTGGACTAGTAACATATACAGTGCTCATCATTGCAGCACTTATGAAGCAATGAAGGTGTTTAGGGATTTTCACAGTGGTCAATTTCACCGCTGCAGGCTAAAGAGACAGTTTAAGCCCTCATTTTCCTTATTTGCCATTTCTTTCCGTATTGTAGGCTTGGCTACTGTATTGGATTTGATTGTACCAGCGAAACATACCTCAGTAAATAACCTATGATCTCTTTGGGTGGCCATAGTTTTCCTGATGTCCAAAATCTACGTTGAACTTGTTGAAACCAGTTATTTAGGATTCTGTTGTTTTCTACTTCATTAGGACGAGCCCTACCTATTTCCACCATAAATGTGTTGGTGAAATATTTCAAATCTCCCTATGCTGAGCAAATAAGCAATATTTTTGCTATTAAGAAATGTTTTATGTGTGACTGTGAATTTGTTTTAGGTGAATGAAAGCAGTCCTCATCAACACTACTAAAAAGGACCACTAAGGGGACCATCACTAGACAATTTATTTTGAATAAAAAAGTGGCATACTCCCAGATAATGTGCAGTTCCTTGCAGGACCAGCAGATGTCAGCCATGATTAGAACTAATCCTTCCATTGCTGGTGTCTCCTTTAACAATACCACTGTGAATTTACCTGCCTATTACAATTATATTTTAATTACGACTTAAAATGCATCTCAATCAATCCCCCCTCACTACAGGCAATAGACAAATACGCCTGGGTTGCAATCTATAAACTTAATAGGGAGAAATGTGAAATCCTGTACCTGAACAATCTCTGCACCAGCGAGCTCTTCAAAAATACAGGGCTGTGCTGGCCACCTCATTTTATAAAATAATTGGTTCTTGTGTTTAATTCAAATTTACTAGAATCACTCCGCCATAACGAAGATCTAACTCTGAGGAAAATAGAGCCCTCATAAGACAGTTGGAGTCCCAAATTCCTCACTTGGTGTGGTCATATCGAGACCATCAAGATGATAGTTACCCTGAAAATAGACTACCTATTGAGTATGTTACCTCTAATATTATTAGAAAAATGCTACCAGAAACTCGATAAGCTGCTAAACAAGTTTTTGGGGCAAAATAAATGCCCTAGAATCTCCATCAAGAAACTGCCCTTGCCTGTACAGCTATGAGATGTTAATGTAGCAGACTTCAAAAACGATCAAGCCGCCTTTCTAGCAAGACAAAGCTCTCTTCGGTTTTCCCAAGCAATGGATTATGCTCCCACATGGCTACTAATTGAAAAGGAAATTCAAGGAGATTTCCACCACATAACTCTGTTGACTTGCAAAATAAAGAAACCCTCTTCGGCCAAATATAACTTTAACAATACCAAAAGAGCCCTGCTGAAGATTGACAGGATCCTGGAGACCACAATGGCCAATCTAAAATGATCTCACTCTGAACAAACCCAACATTTAAATCAATGGTGAACCGGTATTTTGGTGCCATTGGGCATCTAGGGGCATTACATTTTTAAAGAACCTTGGCTCCCTGCAGACATCACTTTCATTCAAAGAACTATGACAGCATTACAACCTGCTTGATATAGATCTTTAAGACTTTTTTAAACTCAAAGTCAGCTTATCTAAAATCAAGTGCCCTGAAAGATATCCCTCTCTCCTCAGGACCATACTGTCCTTTAACTAAACTGGCCACCAATCTACTAAATTCTATTACCTCTTAAAACCATTTTCTACATGCCTAACCTCAAAACTTCAAACAAAATGGGATTCCTCTGAGACTATTGCTCCAGACTTTTGGCATCTAATTTGGAAATCAGTTGCCTCCTACTAAATTTGCCCTTCCCTCTCCCAAACACAATTCTGGCTCATTCACAGGAAATATTAGACTCTGGTCCAACTCCATAAACTGTCCATTAGAAAGAATCCAATTTTTTGGAACTGTAGCAAAGAGATGGGGGACCTCCCGCACTTACTCTTCCACTGCAACGCGGACTCCCCTTTCTGAGATTGCATTTTTTACTTCATCCATACTCTGCTAGGAGTTCATCTGAAAATAAATGTTCTTTCCCTAATTCAGGGATTCCTAGACTCACAAATCAAATCACATAATGACAGCCTTCTGGCAGACATCCTACTAACTGTGGCCTGTAAGTCCATGCTTGCTAACTGGAAAACAGTGGCTAACTCTGTTCATACCTGGTTAAATTGAATTGCTTACCTAAGGGGGGAAATATACAATTTACCTTCACAACTCTCCATGGAGATCTTGTAACAATTCAATTTGGATGACATTTGACAAATATTTTGCCTTTACCAATCATCCATAAACCCTCTTTATATATTGCATGATTTGCAAACTACATGTCTGATTAATAGTATTTGGAGAAGTCTCAATAAGTATCCTAAAGGAGCTTTATCAGCAATATGTATCAGATCATAGGTCCATAGTGCTCAGTGAGCCCACTGCCTGTTTATTTATCACTTCATTTGTCCTACCTCCCAGTATGATTTGATTTGTCTTGATTTGACTTGGTTGTTCTCCCCATTCCTACTGTCCATCAACCATTAAGCAAATGTGTATGAGAGAACTGCTTATTGCTATTCCATTTTACGCCATGTATAAGCTGTATTATCTTTCTTTTGTTCTTTTTGTCGACAAGGCCAATACAATTATTTGAAATAAAACAAACAAGGCCAAACTGGGAAAAATCCAATATACATAAGTTCGGATATCACTTTTCAAAGATTACGCAAGTTTAGTCCATAGAAATTAATGGATGCGTTCATTTTAGCACAAAGTACCTTAGATGCATCAAAATCAAAGATGGTGGGAGGCGCAGGGGGTGATGAGGAGCTGGAAAAGCAAAGCGATGCATCAGTTCCTTACATACTGCTAGGCAAGGGAGGTGATGTGCCAGTTCCTGTCAGGGGAGTTCCTTACTGGAAAGGGATGTGATGCATCGATCTCCAGACATACAGCCTCGGTTCCTTACTGTTGGCCAATGTTGATGAAGAAATCGGAACTCAGGGACGATGTGTTGATAATCCAGTTGAAAAGCATCAATGCAATAGCTGCAATGCAGATGCTGTGTCGATTTCACGGCAGCAAAACAGGCACTGCATCGGAGTTAAAGTGGAGCCTCATGGACTTCTGTGATGCGTTGCTTAAAACTCAAACTACGGCAGTTTGTTTGACGCTCTGAGACAGAAAGCTGAGGCCTGTGGTGAAAGCACCAATTGGGAACCACACTCTATTGCTGGCAGCAGTGATGCATCAAAGTTCATGGCAATGAGTTGATGCTTCGATTTGCTCCTTCAGTTCACCAGATTTTACTTCCAAGGGACCAGGAACTGGATTTGGCACCCCTTGGCAAGTCAGGACTCTCAGCAGAAGAGCCCAGGCACTGGTAGGTAAAGTCTTTGATGGACCTGAGTCTTCTTAACAGGAGGCAAGCACACACAAGCCTTTGGAGAACCTTGGAAGCAGGATATAAAAAGCAATGTTGAGTCCTTTCACACCCAGGGCAGAAGCAGCTAGCAGAAGGCTAGCACAACAAAGCAACAGCAGAGTATCAGTTCCTCCTACAGCATCCAGCTCTTCTTCCTGGAAGAATGTCCTTTAGTCCAAAAGTGTTCTGCTTTTACAGTATCAGAGGTCCAATGTGTACACCTCCTCATGCGTTTCAAGTATGCAAACTTCAAAGGAAAGTCTTTTTAGTACACAAGACTTTGACCTGGCTACAGACACACTACAGGGGGGTGGAGACAGCATCAGGTGAGGACAGCACAGCCCTATTCAGGTGTCAGTGACAACTCCCACCACTCTAGCTCAGGAAGGCCCATCGGCCTGGTGATGGCCCACCAGGATATGCAAGGTACACATCAGCTCCCTTTGTGTGACTGTTGAGAGTGAATGGACAAGAGGCCAACTGTCATCCTAACCCAGACGTGGATTCTACAGACAGACAGAGGCACAGAATGGTTTAGTAAGAAAATGCCCACTTTGTAAAAGTGGCATTTTCAAATATGCAATTTGAAAAACAACTTTGCCAAAGATGTACTTTTAAATTGTGAGTTTAGAGTTCAAGGCAATCCCCGTGTTACCCTATGGGAGAGATAGTCTTTGCAATAGTGAAAAACAAAATTAGCAATGGTTCACTATCAGGACATGTAAAACACGAAATCACATGTCCTACCTTTTAGATACTGTGCACCCTACCCAAGGAGCTACATTGAGCCTACCTTAGGGGTGCCTTACATGTAATAAAAGGTTTGGTATGGGCTTGGCAAGTGGGTGCATTTACCAGGTTGAAATAGTATTTTAAAACTGCACACAGACACTGCAGTAGCAGATCTGCGACATGTTTGGAGAGCTACTCATGTGGGTGGTACAATCAGTGCTGCAGGCCCACTGGTAGAATTTGATTTACAACCTTGTGTACACCTGGTGTACTTTACTAGGTACATATTAGGAAATCATATTTGACATTAATGGATAAACCAATCACTAATTCAATTTAGACAGAGAGCATATGCACTTTAGCACTGGTTAGCAATGGTAAATTGCCCGGAGTCCTAAAACTAACAAAAACAGGTCAGTAAAAATAGTAGGGAGAAGGCAAAAGGTTTGGGAATAACCCTGCATATAGGGCCAGGTCGAACAATAGGTCAATGTGAAGACGTGAAAAACTGGAGAGTTCACCGTCTCCCAGAGTTTGCTGAAGACTGATTGGTTCATGGGAGTGGGGAATGGGAAAAATGTTACAAGTAATGTTTGTATAATTATATTTGCGTGTGTTCCTTAGATTAGAGAGCCTTTACTATTTTGAGAGCCTTTTCTCCAGAGACCTTAGACAAGGTTAGGAGAGCTTACTGCCGAATTTAGGAGGTAGATCTTCAAGTTGTCGTTTAATTTTGGCTGAAATACCTTTTCCAGTCTTTGCTAATCTCCACTACTTGAACGCTAAGCCTTCATGCCGAGGCATTCTTGTTACTCACCAGAGTCCTTTATTTGAGTTTTCTGAATTGATACCTTACCATGCTTGCTGAAAGTAAATGCCTTTTATACCCAATCTTCATTATTTCTAGAGTAGGGATTTTCCTTTATTGAACTCATTTGCTGTATTTTCCCTATTCTATTTGTAATTCTTACTAATGCCGAATTTTATATTGTCTTGAAATATCGACCTATAGATTATTTGAATCTTTAATAATTGACTAAAAGTTCTCCCACATCTCCGTTGGTCGCAGCACGCCCTGTTTCGCAGTGGGACGGGAAGAACCCGATGATGAAGCATGACACCAAGGGAAATCTTGGTGGGTGAGGGTTATTTTAGTAAAACATTCTGTTTTCTAACTAGAAAGAAGAGCGGAAAGATAGTCAAAACAATGGAAACGTACTCTATTTGTTTGTTACAGTAAGCACAGGAGGCCGAGTCCTCTGTTTCCTGACCTCTGTCTCCCCTTTCTTGAATTTTAAATGGTGGTTGTGTGTGTGTGTGGTTGTGTGTGTGGTTGTGTGTGTGGTTGTGTGTGTGTGCTTGTGTGTGGATATTGGACAATAAACAACAGTGTCAGACTGCAGAGCAGGCTTTTTTCATTCTCACCAAAAGAATAGCACAGAAACAACAATGTTAAGTGGTGTCATAGTAACAGCTATTATATACAGTGCTTAGAAAAGGCATAAGGGTAAAGGCGGGGAACTTTGAGGGGGAAAGGGTGTTAAATATACTCTCACTTTAGCTTTACCCAGGGTGCTGTCTGAGCAAAGACTGACCCTGAATATTCCACTGGCTTAAGCCAGACTTTGGTTGATGAGGTTTTAAGGCAGCAGCTGAAAGAGATTGGTTGAATAAAGTCAATGGGCGAAAATGGCAGAACCACAGCCACTCTATGTATATTGTAAGCAACAGGTCTCATTGATACTGAACTGTAAAAACCCACACCTAATAAAATAAAATACTGGTGCACAATGTTTTAATGTGCATCTCTTACACTTCTAAATATAAAATATAGGAGCATTTGAAAACCAGTGTTTTGTTTCATACTGAATAGCTTAGGAGCAGCATGTGTATCTATAGATATATTACATTTCTGGCTTTCAACAGAATTTGGGCTCCATTCCATAATGTACAGTAACTTTCAGATGGTGAATAGAATCAGAGAAGCACATTTCTATCTCTAATAGTTGTCTGTCTGATATTAAAGAGCACATGAGCATCCTGCCTTTATAGAAAGGTGTCATGTCTGATATAAGATAGCCTAAGTGGATGGAACTTTCATAAAGACATTTTAGCTTTCAGAAGTAAGCAGTTCCAAGGCAGAACGCCTTTCTGCATAACAACTGTATCGCATGTCGGATATTAAACAACACAGGGTGTCACAGGTCTAATATCAAAAAACGCAGGAGCACTGCTCTTAAGTGAACAATTAGGTGCCTGATATTGCATAACACAGGAGAACAATGACTAAATGGATAATATTATCTTTGTGATGTAAAACTGCACAAGAGCATTGTGCTGTGCAAATGTCTTAGCTGCCTGTGTCTCACAGCACAAAAGATGCACATGTCGCCAGATCACCGCTGTCAGCATGTCTGCTTAGAAGATGGCCGCAGCATCCTGTTCACAGAATGCATCTACCCTCCACACCTACACAATGGAAGCAGTCCTGCATGTGCTTGGGAAGGGTCCAACCCAGGAACAACATTGTGCACTGTGCTAGAATGCTTCTGTTCGCATCCTGGGTATTTGAATACCATTTATTGCATTCTCTGGTTCACTCTAGGCGGAATAACCAGAAGTGACCAAAACAGGGACATTGTTTTCATTGATCAAGAACACAGTTATTGAGTGGGTCCAGATTATTCAAAAATTGGAATTTTAATAAACTGTGTGTTTGTGGTGGCACGTGCTGTTTCAAAGCAGTGATGTTTATCTCCTGGCCGGAATCAAACAGATTAAATGAAAGAGTCCCATTTTACCACTTTGGGGTTTGATGGAGGTTTACCCTTTTCCCCTTCAAAAATCTAAAAGAGTAGAAATTGTCTATTTTACAGGTCACTTCTCAACAAAATCGGTTTAAAGGCCAAGGGTGTTTCAGGCCATTGTGAAGGAGAAACCATGAAACATTCCAAATATTCTAACCAAACCTTTGTCAAGAATGTTTTAGGGAATCCTCCCCAAAGAAACACTTGAAGATATGACACGCATTTGTGCATATTAGAACAAATGTGGTAAAAAGTCCTAGACTTCACATGCTGTTAAAAACCACACTAAAGTATAAAGAAAAACAGATAACTCATTCCCACCTTCCACTTGCTTTCATTTCCCATCAAAATATTAACGGTTATGCAAAGATGATTAGTCCTGGCATTTGATGCAGCGCTATACCTAATGTTTGACATTAGAACTATTCCCTACGTTATATGAAACTTACAAACCTAGACATCCATCCATCCATGTGTTATACGATTGGATGCTTGAAGTATGGGAAAGTATGGGAAAGGTGCTGTCATTTGTGATGTCCACAAAAGCGGTTTAGTGAAAAAGAATTTGCCCTAAATCACAGTGCAGAAGCAGAGACACCGTGATTAAGCTTGGATTTTTTATTTTCACACTGCAGTTCAACTTGCCCAAAATCACACAGTGCAGAAGCAGGGACGCCGTGATTAAGCTCGGATTGTGGAGGAGGTAAGGGAAGGGGAAGTGAAAGGAGGGAGAAAGCAAAGGGGAGGCACGGAATAGGAAGAGAGCGAGCAAGGGAAGGGGGTAAAGGTTGACGATCTGTGGCACGGCTAGAAGAGATGCTGAGAGGTGATAACCCAACAAATTAACACAAAGAGGCGAGGCAAGCGGAGTCTTGAGGCAGGCGCCTGCTCCGGCCGCGAGTCTCCGGCATGTAAATCACACAAGCATTGGCGCGCAGCTCACTGAGAAGATCAAAGTGGCCGAAAGGGGAGAAAGAAGGGGTGAATGCAAGCTGAGGTGACAATAAGGAGGACCGCGAGACGCTCTGTGGAGGAGGAGGGGCGAGCAAGACAGATGCAGGGCAAGCGAGCGATGCGGAGGAGGAGATAACAAGGACGAGAATGAGGAAATTTGAAGGGTTATAAATGGTGGCATGAATGAGTCAAGAAAAAAATTACAAATATATTCAGAAAGAAAACAGATGAACTGAGAATGCAGATATGAAAGAAATGAAAGGCGAAAGTTCAATGGGAAATAATTGCAGGGGTGGCCGGTAGACAGAAGTTGGTAAAAAGAAAGTAAAGTTTAACGTGAATGAACTTTGCTGGAACGTGACTACAGTGAGGACAAGCTCTCTGTATTGCTGTGGTGGGGGGGTGGGTGGGGGAATGGCAGCCTTTGAAGATAAGAGAAAGGAGTGCGGTATGAAGGTAGAGAGGAAAGTGTAATGTTGGAGTGCAGTCTAGTAGCTGGGTGTGGGCGGAGCTAGGGGGCTAGAGGAAGAGGAGGAGTGGACACAGGAAGTGGGTAGTTAGAGTAGGGACAGGGCATGAGTAAGATGTATTAAATAAAGCTCCAGTATAATGCAATCAGAGTTTGTGATTATTTGTAGCACGATGCTACAACTGGCGACGAGGGTGGGATGACACTGACTGCCGCCCACAAGACCACATACAGGCACCCTGTCCCATGCAGCGTCGAGGGAAGAGTTCCGCTGCCGAGTAAAGCTGAGGCCTGATGATTGTGGCCCAGAACAAGTGACCGCGACTCCAAAGAAGCCAGGGAACCCCGAGGAAATCCCGACCTGGGAGCGCTGAAATGCTTGGTCGAAGAAACCCTGTGGCGCTGAAAGCGCGAGTCCCGCCGAGTGTGTGTAACCCAGCAGCCGGAAAGAAACAGGAGTCGGGAGCCCACTCTGACCCTGTACAGCGCCACACAGTGAGTGAAGAAGTGCCCTGGTGAAGAGGACGCTGTCCCCGAGAGCCTGCTGCCAAGCGCGGCTGAACGCGCCGAAACCGGAGCCTGGGCGCTGTCGGAAAACCTCACGCCCGATGCGTGAGGTTTGGCATGCTGTCGGCGCAAGAGAGCGGGAACCCAGAAAGTGAGTTGGGAGCCCACCCCAATCTCACCTGATGACTGCTGTGGCCAGAAAGGAGTGAATCCTGGTGTGGACTGCCCCCGCGAAGGTCCACTGCCAAGCGCTGCTGAGTGCGGTAAAATTGGATGCCCGACGTCGGAAAACCTCACGCCGGATGCGTGGGTTTTGGCACGCAGTCGCCGATGGACCCTGCAAAGTGAGGCGGGAGCCCACCCCAACCTCACCTGACTGTAGCCTTGACCAGAGGGAGCCAAATCCAGAGTATGCTGACCCTGGGAGCAATTGCCGGTGAGTCCTGTGTGAAGAATCGGGTCGAATGAAGAGAGAGAAAGTAGTGCCTGCAGATAACCACAGCGGCCATCTTTGAGTCAGGCAACTTCTGGGACACCTTCCCTGTGCAAACTGTAGGCGGCCATTTTGAGGTCAGTAGAGCTGAGTTTAGCAACAAGCATTGGCGACCATAATAGAAACAAGCATTGGCGAAGACCAAACAAGCGTTGGCGAAGACCAAACGAGCGTTGGCGAAGACCAAACAAGCATTGGCGAAGACCAAACAAGCGTTGGCGAAGACCAAACAAGCGTTGGCGAAGATCAAACAAGCGTTGGCGAAAACCAAACGAACAGTGGCGAAGGCCGAACAGGTATTGGCGAACGCCAAACAAGCATTGGCGAAGAA
Source organism: Lissotriton vulgaris (assembly GCF_964263255.1). Lineage (NCBI taxonomy): Eukaryota > Metazoa > Chordata > Amphibia > Caudata > Salamandridae > Lissotriton > Lissotriton vulgaris. The sequence goes on along the minus strand of NC_141697.1, from coordinate 443,390,430 downwards.
CCAACGAGCATTGATAGGAGCAAATAAACAAACGTTGGGATATGCAAATAAACAAGCATTGGTAATGACCAAACAAACATTGGCAAAGACAAGTAAACAGGCATTGGTGCATGCAAATAAACAAGCGTTGGTACGTACAAGTCAACGAGCCTTGGTATGTGCAAATAAACAAGCACTGGTAAATGCAAAGAAGCAAGCGATGGTAAGGCAAATAAATAAGCGTGGATAGCGGTGCGTGGACAACAATGAACAAGTCTTGGCAACCAAACAGAATAAGCACATGCTAACACAAGAGTGAATCAACTAACAAGCAAGAGCAGCCACAAGAGTGACTTAACATACAAGCATTGACAAAACAAAGGTCAGCACGGGTGGAAACGCAAACAGTGAGAAACGCAAGCAAATGCGCAGTGGCGAATGTAATGAAGTAACGCGTGTCCATAAAATAAAAGAAGCAACAAGCAAACATAAATAAAGACAACGCATAAATAATTACAACGGAATCAGCAACGAGCACGAGCCAATGCAAGCGTGGAGTAGCCAATGAACACACACAACAAGCAAGTGAAACCCAACATTGTCACTAACCATGGATAAATTCAAGGGTGCACTGTTGACCAAACCCGAGTGAATTGAAGGAAGAACTGACAATCTAGCTCAAGCTAAAACACAAGCAGAAGCAACTGAGACCCAAAGAAAAGTGTATAGCACAATGCCCCACGTCTACGACAGATCAGAACCTCCTTCTCTCATGGCGGGAGGAGACGTAACTCAATGTTTCACTCCACACCTTGAAGTATCGCCCCCAGCGGCGCAGATTGACGATTGGATCAAGGGCCTCAAACGGCACTGGTGGCTGGAAGCATTGGACAATTTCTTGAAAGCCAATGGTGAGCAAAGAGAAAGAAAATGTCTGGTGCTACTCCTCCATCTGGTGGGTCCCGGGGGCCGATGCCCAATTAGAACATTTTCCAGAGAAGAAGCGGACATCTATGATAGACTCCAAGAGGAGCTCTGTGCCCATCTCAATGCACAGGCAGATGTGGATCATAATCGCATGGTCTTCAACACAGCACGGCAGGATCTAGGCGAACCATTGCCACATTTCATCACTCGGTTGCAAAGTCTGGTACAAGGCTGCCATTTTAACACGTTTACAAATGAGGATGCTGTTCGGCTCCGAATAATTGAAGGCTGTGAAAACCCCGAAAAAAAGCACAAAATACTGAGAGGGCATTGGTCGCTAAAGGAAATTATCAAGAAAGCCGAAATTGGAATGCAAGTCCAAGCAAGAGACAAATTGATGGATGTGCATCTGAGTGCAAAACTTCGAGATACCTGGGAAGAGAGAACCCAGATATCCAACAAACACAAAAAGAGAGAGAGAGAAGGCAGACCAGCGAACAGACAACGGGGGAGACACAGTGACAAGGAAAGTGACAAGGAGTACTCAGAGTCAGATTACTCAGCGTCCGACCACTCAGAATCAACCAAAGATTACTCAGAGTCAACCATCCAAATACCAACTACCAGGAGTTATTCATTCCCCAGGAGTCATTCAAAGTATGACACACGCTACTCTGACGAGGAGGGAGCGTCCAGTGGGACAGATTGCACTCCTGGACAAGATGGCCTTCTGCACAACAAGTGGGGGAGAAAGACAAACCATAGAAGAAGGGGCCGCAATGGTCAACACCGGAAATCGACGCCGGAACATCAATCGCCAAGGAGTGAAGATGAGTCCGAGGAAACAGCTGGCAGGAGAACACACCACCAACAGATCAGAGATATTAGAGCACCAAACAATCGGGAAGGAGAACCAGATCGCACAAGATGGACTGGTCCCTCACAACAACAACAAACAAGAAAAGATCCATGCATCCATGGGCCCGCGACAACAAAGAAACAGAGCGGAGATGGTTGACCTCAGGCGAGAAGGACGAAGAGGCAAAAGCTTGGGATCAAGCACAAGGAACAAGCACGGAATCATCAGACAACATCCCAAATGAGACAACATTGCAGATGTTCCAACAAAGACACACGGAGAAGCATTTCAAAGACAATTCCGAGGTGAAAAGCAGCTTGTCACGGACTACCCGGTTCCGAAGACCACCTGGTAAGACATTCTCAAAGGAACACTGACAGAGGGAACTGATGGAGAACCCCTCTGATTCAGAAAGCATTTCGGTCCGATCCTTTGAGTTGACGGAGTCATGGTCCCGACAACGGCCGTGGCGCCAAACACCCGAACACATCAGAGAACCAAGGGATACTCTTCCCGTCAAGAGCGACACGTCTCACACCAATGTCAATGCACACTCGATCACTCCACCAGCCAACCTGTCATATCGATCCCAGATGCATCGCAACACAAATACTACACCGTCACCTCGGATAGGGGCAGCAAGATTGACTCGAAGGTCCTGGTCCTGGTCCTATAAAATGGAAACCGACATCGTGGCCATTAGCACCCAAATAAAAACGGACCAACCAGTCGATCTACAAAGGAAGCCGGACATGTCAGGAGAGCCAAGTCATCATCGGACGAGAACGAAACATACAAATACCCAGCCGGTTCCAGGGTTTGCCTGTTCTAGGCACGAGCAGGAGTGGGAGAGACAACCCGAGACAGCAAATCAATCTCCAAGCCATACCAAGATGACCTCCACAGTTCATATCCCACCGGCTGGCATCCCAGACTCGAAACAGGAAGACAGTGTTGTTCTTGACCTGACAAGGCAAAAGGAAGTAAAAATACATGCAGACACTCGGAACGGAACTAGAATAACATCCCCTTGGAAAAGAGGCCGAGCGTCACGTGAGCAAGAGTCACAAAGGAGGACAGACTGCCGATATCAAACTGAGCTCTCCATAGGCACCTCAGACACTGAAGGTGAGTGGATCATTCAGAAGTTGAGAAACAAACATCATGAATCTGAACATATGCACATCACACGAGAAGTCGCGCAAGTGCAAAGATGTACTCTCACAATAAAAGATGCTCTCGTCGAGGAGGCAGAAGGCCACACAACGCAAACTGAGATAGTCCATATATCTCAAGCGAACAGCCCGCGGACTTGTATAGCTGACCCAGAAACTCTAAATATGTTAGATGCAAAGTTCATTTCGTTAACAAGGGGGGAGATGTAATGTTGGAGTGCAGTCTAGTAGCTGGGTGTGGGCGGAGCTAGGGGGCTAGACACAGGAAGTGGGTAGTTAGAGTAGGGACAGGGCATGAGTAAGATGTATTAAATAAAGCTCCAGTATAATGCAATCAGAGTTTGTGATTATTTGTAGCACGATGCTACAGAAAGGGTGAAGCAAGGACGGGAATGAGGAAATTTGAAGGGTTATAAATGGTGGCATGAGTGAGTGAAGTAAAAAATTACAAATATATTCAGAAAGAAAACAGATGAACTGAGAATGCAGATATGAAAGAAATGAAAGGTGAAAGTTCAATGGGAAATAATTGCAGGGGTGGCCGGGAGACAGAAGTTGGTAAAAAGAAAGTAAAGTTTAACGTGAAAGAACTTTGCTGGAACGTGACTACAGTGAGTACAAGCTCTCTGCATTGCTGTGGCAGGGGGGGTGGGAGGGGGGTAGCAGCCTTTGAAGTCTGATGCCGAGGCTCAGACAAATGTTGGTGTGCGAGCAGCTTCCTTTCAAGTCTGATGGGGGGGGCTGGGGGAGCAAATAGCGAGCGCGCGCCCGTTGCACATGCGCTGGCCATAATCTGCATTCCAAAGCCCTCTTGGTAGGATTTTCTGGTGCCCCTCTATCAGCCTGATTCATGAAGCTAAAATGAGGTCGCAATAGCTGTGAAAATGCTATTGCGGGTGCAATTCCCATAATTGGAATTCACCATGAAAAAAGCGAATTCGCAAACACAGAATTGCGAAATCGCTAAAATATTCGCAGAATCCCGGCAGTAGACCATTTGCGATTCGGAAATAGCGAGAAATCACGGATTCTGCGAAAATAATAGCGAATTTGCAAATTCCTCGCAATCGGGATTCATGAAAAATCGCAATTAGCGAAAAACCCCAAAATCGCATTTTGCGAGGCGCAAATTACGGACAACTCAAAGCACGTGGTAACCATCAAACCCATAGTGAAAAATGTTTTGAAAAACCGTTGGCCTATCAGCAACTGGTGCAGGCCTGGCCAAACACACTTAAGGAGAAGCAGAGCAGCATAGGAGCGTCACAATGCCTGGAATGTACATGGTGGTCAGGCGGCGAAGGCTACAGCGAGCAGCACGGAGGAGACGCAGAATCCAGGCCAGGATCTTCCGCCAGCGGGTCACCCTGCTGGGCCAAACCAGAGAGCAAATTTACGCAAAGTACCGCCTGAATGGGGCAATGATCATCAAGCTAATTCAGGACCTTGACCCCCTGATGCAGCACCCAACAAGGCGGACCAATGCCGTGCCAACACATGTCCAGGTATTGTGTAGCCTGCACCTCCTGGCCTCCGGGAGCTTCCAGGGGATAGTTGCGGCTGCTGGGGGGATATCCCAGCCCACCATGTCCCGCTGCCTAGGGAGTTTCCTTGATGCAATGCTGACCCAGCTACACCACCACATCAAATTTCCAACAAGCCAACAGGAATTGGATGAGACCAAGCTGCAATTCTACAATGTTGCGCATTTCCCACACGTGATAGGATGCATTGACTGTACCCACATCCACATCTGCCAACCAGCTGCAACGGAGTACATGTACCGCAATCGCAAGTCCTACCACTCCCTCAACATCCAGATGGTCCGCAATGCAAAGACATACATCACGGACATAGTGGCACATTACCCGGCGAGTACACATGACTCATTCATATTCCGGCACAGCGGCCTCCACACACGACTGGCCAGGGGAGACTTCGGGGAAGGACACCTACTTGGTAAGTACACTTTGCCCACAATGTCACACTGCGATGAAGTAGCTGCGCTGCACAGGCACTCACCCTCTGCTCCTCTCATTCAGGTGACAGTGACTACGCCCTGCGTGAATACCTCCTCACCCCATACCTCAACCCTGCTACACCACAGCAACGGCGTTTCAACGTAGCACCTTCACAAGACAGGTGGGGCCATGTACTACAGTCCTGAAGTTTGCTGCCGCATTGTGGCTGTGTGTGCTATACTACACAACATTGCTACCAAGCGCCGGATACCTGTCGACATCTCTGGCAGTGAATCGGAAGGGGACGACCGGCCACCTGCACATGCGCGCCATGCATGCGGGGAGAACCCAGCTGAAGGCCATAGACGACGCAACCACATCACAATGAACAGTTTCTCGTGCACCCTCACCCAACAAATCACAATTGCATGCAAAATTAAAAAATGACACAACGCCAATGTGGGATGCTAAATAAAATATAATTGTTTGATTCACAAAAAAGGTTCCTGTTGCCATCCTTCAAATGCTAACAGTATTTCAGCATACTGCTGCGTCCAATACACAGGGCAGGCTTATGTTCAGCCTGTGCCTGTCCAAGTACCAATCAGTCAGGTGCGCCTTTGGCGCGAAGCACCCGCGCGCCTCTCTGGCTCCAGCTCAGGCTCCGCACGTGTCCCTGCAGTGGGCCTGGTGCTGCGCCTCAGGGCCCCTACGTGTGAGGCAGAGTGGCTGCTCACACTTGATGTCCCTTCACTGGCATCATCACCCCCGACAGTGGTAGGTAGAGCAGGGTGAAGTGCAGTCACGGCAGTGGTCAGGTGCTCAAGTACCCTGGCCACATCCTCGCAGCACTGTATGAGTTGCTGCTGCTGTGCCAGGGACCCGCGCGATAGCTGCGAGGTGGCATTGCCCACAACATAATTTGACCGTGTGTAAGCCGTCAGCCGGGCCAGTAGGTGACGGTGGCGGCGGCGGGCTGTGCTGCGCTGCGCAATCATTGCAGCTGTGTTGGCCTCCATGGCTGCAGTCATGCGGGCCATCCCCTCACCCACACCTGTCATGGCTGCCGTCATGCGGTCCATCCGGTCCCCCACACCTGCCACATTGCGGCCAATGTTGTACAGCTGAAGCTGTATGGCCCCTTGCCAGCGTGCCTGCAGCTGGTGTATCCTGAGCATGCGACGTTCCACACTCATGCTCGGCAGCCACTGTCCATTCCCCCTCCTGGTGCTGGGAGCATTGGTCTGCAGGCGAGACCTGCCAGGCCTGCTCTGCTGGCCTGACACAGTGGGTGGCTGCTGTGTCGCCGCTGTTGCGGGAGCTGATGCTGATGCTCCAGCTGATGGTGGAGTTAAGCTAGGCATTGCTGGTGCGGCAGGGGCTGGAGGCACACTGGTGGTGGACCTGGCTGCAGGAGTTGTGGCTGCGCCAGACGCAGGAGGCACACTGGTGGTGGACCTGGCTGCAGGGGTTGTTGCTGCGGCAGGGGCTGGAGGCACACTGGTGGTGGATCTGGCTGCAGGGGTTGTTGCTGCGGCAGGGGCTGGAGGCACACTGGTGGTGGACCTGGCTGCAGGAGTTGTTGCTGCGCCAGACGCAGGAGGCTGTGTATGTAACGGCACCTCCTTCTCATCCTGTGCTTCCTCATCTATTTGCAGCCTCTCGCTGTCGCTGCAGTCTGCGCCACCTGTAAGGGGAAGTGGACGTTCATTAGTTGCATGTATCTGTCACACGTGCAGTTGCTACATGCATGCTGGGTGACATTCCCTGATTGCCTATGGCTTTGCGCACTTTTTACCCTGTCTGGCTGCATTGGGATACTTCTACATTGTGGCCACACTACATGTCCCACAATGCTTTAGGGCATTACCTGATGTGCACCAATGGCATGACTATGGAACATTATGGGAGGCTATATGGTCATGGCCATTCATAGGGGACAGGGTCGCAGTCGCATGCCACTTACCTTGGAGGTCTTGGGTGGGGCGGGATGAGTCCAGACGGGTCACTCCGATGCACGCCTCAGCCTCCAGCGTGTCTTCTACTCGATCCTCCAAGGGGGTGTTTGGAGGGACTGTAGGTCCCCCCCCTCCAGTGCCCAGGGACTCTCCAAGCCTCTCAGCTACCTTCTCTTTGGCACGACCTCGGAGGTCGTACCAATGTTTCTTAAGTTCATCCAGTGACCTGTCGGCCACACCCACAGAGTTCACCGCGGACGCTATGCCCACCCAGATCCAGCGTTTCTCCTGCTCGGGCACCCTCCTTGAGTCCTTCCCGAACAGTTTGGAGTGGTTCTCCACCACCCCTTCAATTAAGTGCTCCAATTCCTGCTCTGAGAACTTTAGCTTTCTCTTGCGCCCTGTGGTGTTGCTGGGCCCAGGTACTGCCTCCTCAGACATAGCTGCAGTGTAGTTTGGAAGTAGTAATCCAAGGTGAATTGCAGGAGCTCTCCCAGTTGCTGACTCAAGGTCTGCCTCACTGTGGTGAATGGGGGTGGGAACTGGCTGCTTCCTGGTTGTGATGTCATCACTGTGCTCGAAATGCGACTTCCCGTTTTCCCGATCTCGTGATTTTGCGATCTCGCTTTTTGCGATATCGCAAATCCGACACGGATGTAGCCGGAAATAGCGATTTTTCTGTGATTATCGATAATCGCAAACGGTTTTTTTAGGCCGCGTGCGAATCGCTTTTTTTTATCGCTAAACATCATGAATACCGTTCTGCAATTTCTCAATTGCGATTCGCAGTTAATCGCTAATTGAGAATCGCAGAATCCGGTTTTCATGAATCAGGCTGATAATCTCTCGCCCGCAATGCAAAAGCGCATTGGCAGGCGAGACCTAAAAACTACAGATAACTCAGAACTGTGTGGCCCGCCTGCTCCTGGAGCTTCCCCGGAGGCAGTCAGCGTCATCTGCTTTGCAGAAGCTCCACTGGCTGCCAATTCAGTCCAGAATTCGATTTAAGGCTATCTGCTTAGTTCACAGAGCCATGTGGAAATCAGGACCCGCAATGATTCACTCTCTTGTCATCCCCTATCATCCTTCTAGAAACCTACGTTCTAGTACGGCCTTCCTGGCTACTACAATGAAAGTACGCCGAGCCAGATGGGGTGGTCGTTCATTCTCCTGGAATGCCTCCATTTTCTGGAACTCCTTGCCTCTCACTCTACGCAGTGTAGCTAATCTACAGATCTTCCGCAGACTTCTGAAAACCTTTCTCTTCCACCAATCATGCATGGTCTGGCTATGTTCTCCGCTCACCCGGTGCGAGCGCTGCGAGGCCTCAGGGCAGAAGTGCGCTATACAAATCCAATTTTCATTTCATTTAATTTCATATCTTATCAGATATACCAATTGCATATTGGTATATCTGGCACCCTGCGGGATCGCTTGAGGCTACCCCTAGGGTGCTAAGACCCCAGTTTGAAGACCCCAGGACTAGTAACATATACAGCGCTCATCATTGCAGCACGTATGAAGCAATGAAGGTGTTTAGGGATTCTCACAGTGGTCAATTTCACCGCTGCAGGCTAAAGAGACTGTTTAAGCCCTCATTTTCCTTATTTGCCATTTCTTTCCGTATTGTAGGCTTGGCTACTGTATTGGATTTGATTGTACCAGCGAAACATACCCCAGTAAATAACCTATGATCTCTTTGGGTTACCATAGTTTTCCTGATGTCCAAAATCTATGTTGAACTTGTTGAAACCAGTTATTAAGGATGCTGTTGTTTTCTATTTCATTAGGACAAGCCCTACCTATTTCCACCACAAATGTGTTGGTGAAATATTTCAAATCTCCCTATTCTGAGCAAATAAGCAATATTTTTGCTATTAAGACATGCTTTACGTGTGACTGTGAATTTGTTTTAGGTGAATGAAAGCAGTCCTCATCAACACTACTAAAAAGGACCACTAAGGGGACCATCACTAGACAATTTATTTTGAATAAAAAAGTGCCATTCTCCCAGATAATGTGCAGTTCCTTGCAGGACCAGTAGATGTCAGCCATGATTAGAACTAATCCTTCCATTGCTTGCGTCTCCTTTAACAATACCACTGTGAATTTACCTGCCTATTACAATAATATTTTAATTACGACTTAAAATGCATCAAAAATCAATCCCCCCTCACTACAGGCAATAGACAAATACGCCCGGGTTGCAATCTATAAACTTAATAGGGAGAAATGTGAAATCCTGTACCTGAACAATCTCTGCACCAGCAAGCTCTTCAAAAATACAGGGCTGTGCTGGCCACCTCATTTTATAAAATATTTGGTTCTTGTGTTTAATTCAAATTTACTAGAATCACTCCGCCATAACGAAGATCTAACTCTGAGGAAAATAGAGCCCTTATAAGACAGTTGGAGTCCCAAATTCCTCACTTGGTGAGGTCACATCGAGACCATCAAGATGATAGTTACCCTGAAATGGACTACCTATTGAATATGTTACCTCTAATATTATTAGAAAAATGCTACCAGAAACTCGATAAGCTGCTAAAAAAGTTTTTGGGGCAAAATAAATGCCCTAGAATCTCCATCAAGAAACTGCCCTTGCCTGTACAGTATCAAGCCGCCTTTCTAGCAAGACAAAGCTCTCTTTGGTTTTCCCAAGCAATGGATTATGCTCCCACATGGCTACTAATTGAAAAGGAAATTCAAGGAGATTTCCACCCCATAACTCTGTTGACTTGCAAAATAAAGAAACCCTCTTCGGCCAAATATAACTTTAACAATACCAAAAGAGCCCTGCTGAAGGTTGACAGGATCCCGGAGACCACAATTGCCAATCTAAAAGGATCTCACTCTGAATAAACCCAACATTTAAATCAATGGTGAACCCGTATTTTAGTGCCCCTTGTTGTTAAATATTGGGCATCTAGGGGCATTACATTTTTAAAGAACCTTGGCTCCCCGCAGACATCACTTTCATTCAAAGAACTATGACAGCATTACAACCTGCTTGACATAGATCTTTAAGACTTTTTTTAAACTCAAAGTCAGCTTATCTAAAATCAAGTGCCCTGAAAGATATCCTTCTCTCCTCAGGACCATACTGTCCTTTAACTAAACTGGCCACCAATCTTCTAAATTCTATTACCTCTTAAAACCATTTTCTACATGCCTAACCTCAAAACTTCAAACAAAATGGGATTCCTCTGAGACTATTGCTCCAGACTCTTGGCATCTAACTTGGAAATCAGTTGCCCCCTACTAAATTTGCCCTTCCCTCTCCCAAACAAAATTCTGGCTCATTCACAGGAAATATTGGACTCTGGTCCAACTCCATAAACTGTCTATTAGAAAGAATCCAATTTTTTGGAACTGAAGCAAAGAGATGGGGGACCTACCGCACTTACTTTTCCTCTGCAACACGGACTCCTCATTCTGAGACTGCATTTTTTACTTCATCCATACTCTGCTAGGAGTTCATCTGAAAATAAATGTTCTTTCCCTAATTCAGGGATTCCTAGACTCACAAATCAAGTCACATAATGACAGCCTTCTGGCAGACATCCTACTAACTGTGGCCTGTAAGTCCATGCTTGCTAACTGGAAAAACAGTGGCTAACTCTGTTCATACCTGGTTAAATTGAATTGCTTACCTAAGGGGGGGAAGATACAATTTCCCTTCACAACTCTCCATGGAGATCTTGTAACAATTCGATTTAGATGACATTTGACAACTATTTTGCCTTTACCAATCCTCCATAAACCCTCTTTATATATTGCATGATTAACAAACTACATGTCTGATTAATAATATTTGGAGATGTCTCAATGCGTATCCTAAAGGAGCTTTATCAGCAATATGTATCAGATCATAGGTCCATAGTGCTCAGTGAGCCCACTGCCTGTTTATTTATCACTTCATTTGTCCTACCTCCCAGTATGATTTCATTTGTCTTGATTTGACTTGGTTGTTCTCCCCATTCCTACTGTCCATCAACCATTAACCAAATGTGTATGAGAGAACTGCTTATTGCTATTCCATTTTACGCCATGTATAAGCTGTATTATCTTTCTTTTGTTCTTTTTGTCGACAAGGCCAATACAATTATTTGAAATAAAACAAACAAGGCCAAAATGGGAAAAATCCAATATACATAAGTTAGGATATCACTTTTCAAAGATTACGCAAGTTTAGTCCATAGAAATTAATGGATGCGTTCATTTTAGCAAAAAGTACCTTAGATGCATGAAAATCAAAGATGGTGTGAGACGCAGGGGGTGATGAGGAGCCGGAAAAGCAAAGCAATGCATCAGTTCCTTACATACTGCTAGGCAGGGGAGGTGATGTGCCAGTTCCTGTCAGGGGAGTTCCTTATTAGAAGGGGAGGTGATGCATCGATCTCCAGACACACAGCCTCGGTTCCTTACTGTTGGCCAACGTTGATGAAGAAATCGGAACTCAGGGACGATGCTTTGAAAATCCAGTTGAAAAGCATCAATGCAATAGCTGCAATGCAGATGCTGTGCAGATTCCACGGCAGCAAAACAGGCACTGCATCGGAGTTAAAGCGGAGCCTCATGGACTTCTGTGATGCGGTGCTTAAAACTCAAACTACGGCAGTTTGCCTGACGCTCTGAGACAGAAAGCTGAGGCCTGTGGTGAAAGCACCAATTGGGAACCACACTCTATTGCTGGCAGCAGTGATGCATCAAAGTTCATGGCAATGAATTGATGCTTTGATTTTCTCCTTCAGTTCACCAGGTTTTCCTTCCAAGGAACCAGGAACTGGATTTGGCGCCACTTGGCAAGTCAGGACTCTCAGCAGAAGAGCCCAGGCACTGGTAGGTAAAGTCTTTGATGGACCTGAGTCTTCTTAACAGGAGGCAAGCACACACAAGCCTTTGGAGAACCTTGGAAGCAGGATGTAAAAAGCAATGTTGAGTCCTTTCACACCCAGGGCAGAAGCAGCTAGCAGAAGGCTAGCACAACAAAGCAATAGCAGAGCATCAGTTCCTCCTACAGCATCCAGCTCTTCTTCCTGGAAGAATGTCCTTTAGTCCAAAAGTGTTTTGCTTTTACAGTATCAGAGGTCCAATGTGTGCACCTCTTTAGGCAAACTTCAAAGGAAAGTCTTTTTAGTACACAAGACTTTGACCTGTCTACAGACACACTACAGGGGGGTGGAGACAGCATCATGTGAGGACAGCACAGCCCTATTCAGGTGTCAGTGACAACTCCCACCCCTCTAGCTCAGGAAGGCCCATCGGCCTGCTGATGGCCCACCAGGATATGCAAGGCACACATCAGCTCCCTTTGTGTGACTGTTGAGAGTGAATGGACAAGCGGCCAACTGTCATCCTAACCCAGACGTGGATTCTACAGACAGACAGAGGAACAGAATGGTTTAGTAAGAAAATACCCACTTTGTAAAAGTGGCATTTTCAAATATGCAATTTGAAAAACAACTCTGCCAAAGATGTACTTTTAAATTGTGAGTTTAGAGTTCAAGGCAATCCCCATGTTACCCTATGGGAGAGATAGTCTTTGCAATAGTGAAAAACGAAATTAGCAATAGTTCATTATCAGGACATGTAAAACACAAAATCACATGTCCTACCCTTTAGATGCTGTGCACCCTACCCAAGGAGCTACATTGAGCCTACCTTAGGAGTGCCTTACATGTAATAAAAGGTTTGGTATGGGCTTGGCAAGTGGGTGTAAGTACCAGGTTGAAATAGTATTTTAAAACTGCACACAGACACTGCAGTAGCAGATCTGCAACATGTTTGGAGGGCTACTCATGTGGGTGGTACAATCAGTGCTGCAGGCCCACTGGTAGAATTTGATTTACAGCCTTGTATACACCTGGTGTACTTTACTAGGTACATATTAGGAAATCAAATTTGAAATTAATGGATAAACCAATCACCAATACAATTTAGACAGAGAGCATATGCACTTTAGCACTGGTTAGCAATGGTAAATTGCCCGGAGTCCTAAAACTAACAAAAACAGGTCAGTAAAAATAGTAGGAAGAAGGCAAAAGGTTTGGGAATAACCCTGCATATAGGGCCAGGTTCAACAATAGGTCAATGTGAAGACGTGAAAAACTGGAGAGTTCACCGTCTCCCAGAGTTTGCTGAAGACTGATTGGTTCATGGGAGTGGGGAATGGGAAAAATGTTACAAGTAATGTTGTATAATTATATTTGCGTGTGTTCCTTAGATTAGAGAGCCTTTACTATTTTGAGAGCCTTTTCTCCAGAGACCTTAGACAAGGTTAGGAGAGCTTACTGCCGAATTTAGGAGGTAGATTTTAAAGTTGTCGCTTAATTTTGGCTGAAATAACTTTTCCAGTCTTTGCTAATCTCCTTTACTTGAACGCTAAGCCTTCATGCCGAGGCATTCTTGTTATCTCACCAGAGTCCTTCATTTGGGTTTTCTGAACTGATACCTTACCATGCTTGCTGAAAGTAAATGCCTTTTATACCCAATCTTCATTAATCTAGAGTAGGGATTTTCCTTTATGGAACTCATTTGCTGTATTTTCCCTATTCTATTTGTAATTCTTACTAATGCAGAATTTTATATTGCCTTGAAATATCGACCTATAGATTATTTGAATCTTTAATATTTGACTAAAAGTTCTCCCACATCTCCGTTGGTCGCAGCATGCCCCGTTTCGCAGTGGGACGGGAAGAACCCGATAATGAAGCATGACACAAAGGGAAATCTTGGTGGGTGAGGGTTATTTTAGTAAAACGTTCTGTTTTCTAACTAGAAAGAAGAGTGGAAAGATAGTCAAAACAATGGAGACGTACTCTATTTGTTTGTTACAGTAAACACAGGAGGCTGAGTCCTCTGTTTCCTGACCTCTGTCTCCCCTTTCTTGATTTTTAAATTTTAACACCTACTGAATTAATAATTGATTTTGAATTAATTTGTTAATAAACCCTTTAAACTCACTCTAAATCTCTTTGTCGATTCCTGTGAAGACCAGTGCCAGGGGTTATTTGATGATTATACGCAACGATTAAGACAAGTGCCAAATACACCTAGTCATGTGCCCCAGGAAACAGGCTGCAGGTCCCAAATGGTTAGGACAAGAAAATGCCAGCTTTCTACAAGTGGCATTTTCAGAATTATGATTTAAAATCCCACTTGACTATTAAGAGTGAGGGGATTTTGATCACTACTCTCTGATATGGTTGGTCCCATGCTTTGCAGAGTAGCACCTTATGCTAGTGAGCTCCCCCTTATGGCACTGTTGCCCCTATCTAACTGAGGCAATTGGAGTGGACTCCATGACTGGGTGGCATTAGGTATTAACCACATTTGGGGATAGGCATGTGAATGGAGTGGTCTTGGATTGTGCAGAATAAATAGTGCAGCATGGGCTCCCTGTAGGCTAATTCCTATTACATGGGGCTGTGGTGGCTGTAATGCATGATTAGTGTGGAGCAGTGCGAACGAACCACTGCTGCATATGTGCCTGCTGAGTATGTCTGAGAATTATTAGTGGGCATAGGCATGCAAAATCATTATTATATCAGGTACAAGTAGAACAATTGAAAGGGGAACTAGGGTCTTTGCACGAGCGTTGGGGAGAAGACATAGAGTCCGACGTCAGCGACATCAATCAGATTAGGATTCTTGGGCAGTTTCCTAAAGTGTTGCACTTTAAGTTAATGCCATACTACTTTTTGCTCAGGATGTATATAACGCCCATTTGAGTAAACCTGCTTGATGCTGAGCTCTGCCACATGGTTTAGAGATTACCTGAATCAGAACTATACTGGGATACAGGAGTGCAAGTCATTGATGAAGGCAGATAGGTCTATTGCAAAGTCACCAGGAGTTTGTTTGCTGAGGTTGCTCCCAAGAGCTAAGGCCAACAGAGTCATTTCTAAATTTGCAGACCTAGTATTAATCCTGCTGAGAAGCTAACTGGCCATGAGCTGGAATGCCCCTGGAGGGCCTAGTTTGAACAGTTAAATGTCTGTCTGAACTTACCAAAATGACTAGTTGTGAGAGTGCATCGTTGAAGCTGAAGGTGGACAGGTATTTGAGGACTTGTGACTGGATTGAAGCTCTGAACACAATAAAAGGTGAAATACCACTGCTGGATGATAGAGGATGTATAATTCAACGCACAGAGAGCAAAAACTCTGACTGTCTATAAAGGGAAGCCATACTCATTCCCAGCTTATAGTTATTGAGACTCCGAGCCAGCAGTAGGATCTCTGCTTTGATGCTCCAGAATTTTCTGGATTTTTTCGCTCGCCAATGTCTTCTTCAGAGTAAAAACAATAAGAAACTAAAAAATGACCTTATCACTCTCATAGAGCATGTGAAAACAATGATTTTCACAGTCTTTTCTGTGAAGAATCACTCTGAAGATTAAGAAGACAAGTGAAAATCGAGAAAAATCTGGAGCAACCAAGAAGAGATCCTACTGTTCCAGCATTTTCTGGATTTCCCCTCATGTTCCTCTTCTTCAGAGTGAGTCTTCATAGAAAAAACTGTGAAAATCTTTGTTTTCACGTGCTTTATGAGAGTGGTAAGTTCATCTTTTAGTTTGTTAACGTGGCAACTAAAGCTTATCTGCTGGGCCAGCCATGCTTTATAATGTGAAATGTGGATTGAAGTAACGTTTTACTGGGATATCATCAAGATTTTGGACCCACATAAATGTGGACAGAAATTGTTATTAGAGACAATACTGCACTGTCAGAAGTTAAAACCTTACTTGAGATATTCTTTGGGATGTGACCTGAACAATTCTTGTCAGCAATTGGTGTTTATGCTGTCTTCGGTAGTTGGCCCAAAATAAACAATACATGTCTTACCAGCTTTGCTCCAGTGAAGGAACTGATTCATCCTGAGCTGTGCTAATGTCTTCATGATGACATCCTGTTTCACAGTGCTTCCCAGAGATAAATACAGAGTGTTACTACAGAGTGTTCTCAGGTGTACAAATGTTTGTTTATATATTGAAAGTTCCTTAATTACATATTTGGACATTCATACGCTAACTCTGTCCTTCCATTATAGAGTCTCTGCTCAGAGTCCTTTCTTCTTATCGCACTTCATTTCCCTCAACCTTGCTCACCCAAAAAAATACATTCCATCTGATCAGCAGGTGTAGGAATCTCAGGATCGGAGGTAGGAGAATTAACATACCCTTATGCCAAGTACTGTTTGAATCTTATCTGCCAAGTCAGGTTCTAACTGCGTGCCAATGTTTCCAAGTTCTACACCCTGGAATTCCCTTCCTAACCCCTTCAGCCTTCATCTTTCTGTGGTTTGCCACTGTCCTCGTTCATGGTTACAGCATCAAGGTAATGGTGGCATTGACTACTATTCTGCTCCAGCATAAGTATCTCAGTTTACCAACAGTTCCACTATCTCACTTTAAATTCCTTGACCACATTCAAGACATGATGCATTATTAACCAATGCTCAGCGCCTTGGATGCACTGTGCAAGATAACCAAGAGAGAGTGAGAC
Source organism: Lissotriton vulgaris (assembly GCF_964263255.1). Taxonomy (NCBI): domain Eukaryota; kingdom Metazoa; phylum Chordata; class Amphibia; order Caudata; family Salamandridae; genus Lissotriton; species Lissotriton vulgaris. The sequence goes on along the minus strand of NC_141697.1, from coordinate 443,374,062 downwards.
CACTATGGGACTAAACAAGACACCCTGCAGCACCACTACCAGGTTGGGATGCAAACAGAGCAAGAGAGCAGAGAATACACACCATTCCTCCTCTTGCTGTGCCTTCTTGATCTGAAACTCTCTCTTAGTCCAAATCCAACAAGCGCCATCCCTCCTCTACCACAGGAAAGAGCTGAAGCCCTACCACTTCAAGTAATACCTTGTCATAGTGTAAACGTCATGGGTGGTATGTGAACACATTGAGCTTTTAAAATTGACTTACAAAAAAATTTAATCCAGAAATCCAGATATTGACTACCAATGTGTCATCAAAGTAAGGATATGTACCTTGACAATATGTCTATTGTTAAGGTACGCAGATGTGGAGTCAAGAAAAGTCCTACACTCCTGTAACACCCCTCTTGTACACTGCTCTGTTGCTTTCTTCCTAGGTTTGTATTATGCTATTGTTTTCTGTTCATGAATACATTATCAGGCAAATTGGATGCTATGTGAGTCATTCAGTGACCACAAAGTGTTAATATGAGGTAATGTGGTGGGAATTATGGAATAGTTATGAGGATTATAGGTCACAGATCAAAATCCTTGGGGGCTGCAGCCCTTCAAAATCATGATCAACATCTGGAGACCATAGTTTTGGAGAGAGACATGCAGGGAATCTTGTTGGGCCAAAGTCCTGAGGTATATAAAGTTACAGAAATACATTTAATGGAAAATATGAAATATTACACCATTAATATTTTGCACACCATGCCACCTCAGTTTGAACCCAGCCATATGCTAATCAGTCTTGGCCTTGTCCGATAGGCATAGTCAAGCCAAACTGCCAGGTCTAATCCTCCCTGAACCAGGACACAAGTAAACCAAGACAATTTTTGCCCTGATGGGGCTCATTAGTCGGATGCAGCTTGGTTCAAGTGGTACAGAGAGCAGAGGACACATGTATGGGTATACCTGTCACTCTTAGGGTATTGAGCTGAAGTATGTAACAAAAGTGATGAATTGAATGCTTGAATTAATCTCAGCCACTGGTAATTACTTGGACTGCATCCTAGTTCATAGTTATTTTGCACACCATGACACCTCAATTTGGACCCAGCCATATGCAAATCAGTCCCAACCCTTTTTTTCAATAGGGACAGTCCAGCCCGAACTACCAGGCTGGGCCCTCCTTGAACTGGAATACAAGCAATCTAAGACTGTTTTTTCCTGATTGGGGCTCATCTGTCAAGGAACAATGAGAGCACCAGTGAGTAGGGCTAATTTGAAGACCACACCAATAGTAAAGGTGGCTCAATGGATAGACAATGGAGAGGTCTGGAAAATGGTGAGGCACTGGAAGTTTCTGGTAAGGGTCACCCATTGGAGCTTCACATTGAAATTGGCTCACTTCAATATACCTGCTAGACTCCTGAGCAGAGCAGGGAAGGTTTATAGAATGGGAGCTTGGGAGCTGATGAGCAAAGCACAGCCACCAGCCTGCATGATCCAATGTGGGCAAGAAGGGAAGATGCAGTAGGTCTAAAGATGCCATCAAAACTGGTTTTAAGGATACGTGTGATGCAGCAGTCCCAGTATCATGGTAAAAATGTGCCATCAGTGCCAAGGTTTAGGTGAGAGATTGGGAAAGGACTCTCTGCATCACATGCTGTGCAAGGCAGTTGCTGATGGAGATCAGACCATTCACAGAGGCATGGAGTGCCTATGAGATTGAGACAGTAGCCAAGGAACTACGATGAAACAAAGGTGAAGCACACAGCTGGGCAGTAATTTTTAAGACCCAGAAACTAGGAGTCATGCAAATGTGAAATGATGATATGACTGACAAACACATAGGGGAATCTGGGTTGGTGGCAGGAACAAATATGCAGCCTGTGATAGAGTGGATAATTAGTTGGAGTGGATGGTAGTCCACCACACGTTCTTATGTCCGTTAAAGGTTTAAGTAATTTAAACCTGAGTGGAACCCCTGGTAGCTATTATACATAGCATACAGGCTTAACTGAAGAAAATGTTTAGAGCATTTAGAAGTATCAAAACAGTTAAATGTTGAAATAACTGCACAATAATAATCCCACTTCAGTGTATGAAAATAGAGAATAACGTATTGAACAAAATGATAACAAAATGACAAAAATCCGATCAGAATAACCTGAGATATATATATATATATTTTTAAATAAAAATAGCACCATATAGCATTAAAGTGCCAACAGTGGTAAGATTGTCCCAGTTCTCTGGCAGTCTTAGGAGCCAAAATGTTTTTAAGACCCAGGTTTGTCAGGGTGTTAAGAGGAGAACACCCAAAGGCCCCACGGCTTCAGGTACCGCACTTGGGTGTTAAGACTCATTCCAGCAGAAGCCACTAGCAGGATGCAGAGGAGGTCCAGTTGGACCTGTTCAGCTTGGCTCTTCGAGAAAGGGGCTTCTAGCAGCTTGTTGTGTCCCTGCAGCTTAACAGAAAGTCAACCAAATGAACCTTGGAGTCCACTTGTTTGTCATGGGTACAAGTGGGAGCAGGTCCAGCCTTTCGGGTTTCCTCACAGGTCTCAACAACAGATAAAGCCCTTCTTCTCTCTTCCACAGGTCAATTAGTGTTCTGAAGAGGTTACCCATGGGTGCCACGTTTATAACCTTGCACTAGCCTATGGTTCTGGGTGACTCTTGCCTGCTCTCTAACCACATGGGACCTTACCCACTTTAGCAGCAGTTCCAGTTTTCCCTACTGCAAACAATCCCACAGTGCCTGTATTTACCCCAATCCAACATTGAAGACTTTCTCTTGCCCTACTGCAAATAATCCCACAGCATACCTCTCTACCTAAATCCAACATGACAGATCCTATCTTCCCCTGTGAATAGCTCTTGTGCCTATCCTAGAGGTGTGACCTTGGAAATGAGCATTTCCTCCTTTGTACTCACTCAAAGACAGTTCTGCGGGCAGCTCCTCTCCCACAGGGATTGGTGCTGGGCTGACTAGAGTTACCAATGAGGGGACAGGCCCAGGTGTTATCAATATCAGTCTGTTACAGGGTAGACCTCTTTGGAGTCAATTATGTTCCTCTGCACAGCCCAGATAGCTATCCTGCCAGAGGAACAGAACACCTCCCAAATCCCAAGGTATTTGTCTCAGTTCTGAGACCAAGTTCACACCTCATGAAGTGGCCTATCAGGTTTCTGGGTGACAGTTGGAAGCTCATACAAATGGACTTCTACAGGCTTTAGGGAGGAAACAGGTGACTTTCTACAAGTCCCTGTTCAAAAATATGAATTGCAAATCTGACTTTACCAGTGAATAACGCTCAGAATTAATATTTTTAAATGGCCAAAAATTTACTTTGTAGTTGTTTCCTAGATGGAGATAACATTTTTACATTTAATATTGCATCTCAATAATTTCTTATGGAACGGTTATCTCTGATAGAGTGAAATAGCTTGTAGGGCCTTGTCAATGTAAGGATATGTTACATCTCTTACTTTTAAATACAATGCACCCTGTCTCATGGGCATTAAGGCCTAATAAGGGGTGACTTGTTCATATTAAAAAAGGAGTGTTTCAGCCTGTGAAAAGGGTTATTTCGACAAGTTGAGTTTGCAGTTTTAAAACTGCATAGACAGGGCACAGTGGTAGGTCTGACAGTCATATTTACACGGTCACTGTAGTGGATGGCACAATGGGTACTTCAGTCCACTGGTGACATTTAACTTCCAGGCCCTGGGTACACTGCGTACCACATACTAAGGACTTAAAGGTAAGTTAAATATGCAAATTTCGGCAAGCCAATTTTGAAAAAAAACTATTTTTACATGTTTTAGGAGGCAGAGCACCAGTGCACAGTCAGAAAAACAGAATCAGTCAAAATAAAATGGGGTTTATCAAGCAAAAAGAGGCATTTTCCTACACAGCCTTAACTGGATTTATTTGCCAGTCAGATGAGTACATCGTCAATATCATTGTGCTTGAAAACTGAATTTAAATGTATATTTCTTTTAATTAAAGGTTGAAACCTACGTGCATTCTTCTAGTTGGTAATTCTTAAAAATCCCGAAATCAGGACTCTTTCGTCATACATAGCCACCAACTAGGAGACACTGTTGGCACTTGGGCACCCACTTTGCCACTTGCTAGTGGCTTCCAGTTCCTGCTTGTTCCAGACTGATCCAGTTGCCGTCTTTTGACCAAGTGGCACCGTTCCCAACTGGATTATCCCACCCGGATTTTCCCGCTCACCATTTTTCCTACCAACAGAAGCCCCATGATCCACCCCAGGCACACCAAATGCAAACTTATTGATGCCCGTCTATGCCTGGACCACGCCCAGTGCCAGGAACTTTGGCCCCTACAACCATCATGCACAACACCACAACCAAAGCTGCAGCAGCCATCAGAGCCAATGAACACTGCCGCTACTCCTTGCCTTTCTCTCCAACCACAACAAAACACACCAGTAAACATGCTGCTGCTGCCCATCCTGCAGCAGCAGAGTAGGGCCTTTCTTTTGCACCTAATGGGATTTAAAAAAAATTGAATCAGTAAACAAAATGAAATAAAAGTTAAAAGCTTTTTTTTTAAGGAAATGGTGAAAGCAACACAGGGTAGAAATAAGGCAGGGGCAGAAGCAACACAGTGGATGCAGATGGTGGCAGAAGCACAAGGATGTGAAGGTGAAGTAACACAGAGGGCCTGGGAGAACAGTGAAAAGCAAATGGGTGAGAGAGAAAGCAAAGTGGAGTGCAAGGGAGAAGAAAATCCAACAAGCGTTAAAGAGAGCCTCCTGGAACTCGAGGAGAAGCCTAGAGGAGCGAAAGCAATGTGAGAAGAAAGCACATGAAGTCAAGCGCATCATGGAGGGGCACAGGGGAGAAGTCCGCCGGCGAGAGAGAGGAAGACAGAGCATGATGAAGGGGGAAAGAGAAGTACAGAAGTGAGACAGCTGGAAAATTCATGAGCTATTGTGGAGTGCCTAAATAAAAAATAAAGTAGTGCCTGACGACTGAGTAGCGGAAGGACTTGTGTAATGTGGACATGCTCCAGGGGAGAGACAAACACAAGAAGAGGAAGTAAAGTTCACACAAGCTAAAACACAAGAAGCAAGAAAAGGAGAGTGACAGTAAAGCCAACTAATGGTAATCAATAGGCGGGCTCTAAGACCAGGGTAAGCTGACAATAGGTCTTTTCACATACCCGACAGCTTGTGCTGGCTGGTAGGGAGGACATAAAAAGGTAATCTGCATCTTACCAAGATATGGGTAAATTGCCTATACACTTTTGGAACTCTTTGCCTCAATCAATACGAGGCATTGAACCACATTTGGTCTTCTGTAGGTCTGACATGACTCTTATCTATAACCTTTCCCTTAACCATGTCCTATTTATTCCATCTTTCCAACCATGCTAAGATTCCAGCACAGACCGGACCACTTTGAAATTAGTTTTAATGCGTGAGGTGGGGCCGTGACCTTAAAGGGTTAGCATTTGGAGTAAGGTGGGGATTTGAGCCCATTATCACCAGACCAAAAATAGAGGGATAGGGTGTCAAGGAGAAGTGCAGAATCTAGACCTGTAACTGACCAAACAGAACCTCACCCTCTCCACTAAAATCAAGTTTCAAATGAAATGAAATGAAATGAAAAATGTCACTTATATAGCGCATAACTACCCGGAGGCCTCGCAGCGCTTTTGACTGATTACTTGTGGCGAGATCAGGGTGAATCACCCGCTTTTGCGAACAAATGAGTTTTCAGGGACTTTCTGAAGGACATCCGGTTGCTATTCTCTCGAAGAGGTAGCGTTAGAGAGTTCCAAAGCTTGGCCGCTGTGTGGGAAAAGGAGCGACCGCCCCAACGGGATTTGTTGACTTTAGTTGTTGTTGCCAGATGTAATGAGCTGGAGCGCAGGGCTCTAGACGGGGCATAAGGCACAACTATAGAATGCAGGATTGTGGGGCCAGTACGGTGGAAGGATTTGTGCAAGATGCACATGGCCTTAAACTGCACTCTGGCGCTACTGGGAGCCAGTGAAGTTCTTTTAGAGCTTTCTTGGCTGACTGCCAGCGAGGGATATTATACAGTAGTCGGGCGGCACAGTTTTGCGTGACTTGGAGCCTGTGGGTCACTGCTGCTGGAACTCCTATGTATAGGGCATTTCCATAATCAAGGCGGGAGAGTATCAGGGCCTGGACCATGATCCTCCTCGCCTAGAATGGGAGCAAAGGGAGCACTTTGCGCAGCATTTTCATTAGCCCAAAACATGTAGAGGCAGTTTTGGTGGCTTGGACCGAAAAGTCGAGTGCTTTGTCAAGCCAGATGCTCAGGCTCTTTATCTGAGGTTTGGGAGGTTGGGGAGGGCCGAGACATATGGGCCAGATGGATGCTAGGGCGGATGGAGATGGATTGCCCAGCAGCATAATCTCAGTCTTCTCCCCGTTTAATTTAAGACAGGAAGATTGCATCCACTTAGCGACAGCCTCTAGACAGGGGCCTAAGGTGTTTTCACGATCCCTCAGAGTGGTCCAAAGAGACCACCAATTGGGTATCATCAGCGTAGGTGACAATACGCACACCAAAGCGATGGACTATCTTGTCTAGAGGTTCCATATAGGCATTAAAAGGAGTGGGGCTTAGGGAGGAGCCCTGGGGCACCCCACAGCTAAGTGGAGGTTTGGGGGAGACTGTCTCGCCCTCAAACACCTGGAAGAATCGTTCATCCAGGAAGGAGGTCAGCCATTCCAGGGCCGCGCCCGACACGCCCAAACCATCCAGTCGATGTAAATGTGTGGCATTGTTGACCGTGTTGAACGCGGCACTGAGATCGAGTAATATAATGGCCGCCTTTCCTCCCCTGTCCAGCACAGCTCTGGCTTCCTCAGTCACCGCTAAAAGAGCAGTTTCAGTTCCGTGCTGGGGACGGAACCCCGTCTGAGAGGCACCGAGCAGATTGTTGGACTCTAGGTAATCCACTAAGATGTTGTTGACATGCCTCTCAAGCAATTTGCTCATCCAGGGAAGCAGGGAAATTGGGCGATAGTTGGCCAAGTTGTTCTGGTCCAAAGTGGGCTTTTTCAGTAAAGCTTTAACCATCGCACACTTCCAAGGAACTGGGACTGAATTGGAAGTGATGGAAGCATTAAGGACATCCAGGATGACCGGACAAATGGCATCAATGACCTTGATGAGAGTCTGTGGGGGTGCTGGATCATTAGGAGATCCCGAGGTGATTTTGGGGATCAGTCTATCTAATGTAATGGAATCAAGAAGTGGAAATTTGTCCAGCAGATGGGGGGCGGGAGAATGAGACTAAGTTGTGTTAATGGGTTCCGTGTCCTCCTTGCTGAATGATGAATAAATGGCCTGAATCTTCTGAGAGAAAAAAGTGGCAAGGTTGTTGCAACAGATTTGTGCGCCATCGGATGATAGACGCTCATGAGAGGGGGAGATTAAAGATTTGACTATTTTGAAGATTTCTTTAGGGGCGTTCGTAGCCAGGTTAATTTTCGAATCATAGAACTGGGATTGCGCAGCTTTTATTTCACTTTTGTAAAGCTTTATTGCGGCTCTGTACTCAGCCTTCTTCAATTGTGAACGGTCCTGCCTCCAGGCTCTCTCAAATTTGCGACAGGATTATTTCATCGTTCTAAGGTCGGGCGAATACCAAGGAGCGACTTTGGGTCTTATTATTGATTTCAAGGGATTCTTCTGGAGAACTTGATCAAGGGTGCTGGAGATCCAGTTATCAAAATTAACAGCTGCAATATTAGGATTATTTGCCTTCTGGGGTGGGTGTTTGGTGAGAGCCAATTCCCATTCAGAAAGTGGGAGCGAAGGCCATTTCCTTCCCCAGTGTTTTTTGTGGTTAGGTAAAATGGAGGGGGGTTTGTGGACCATGTGAAGGGTATTAAAAAATGATCGGTCCAGGGCAATGGGATAGGTGTCTCGGCAGTTAGACTATCTAGATTACTATAAATGTGATCTAAGAGGTGTCCCTTGGTATGCGTCGAGTGGAAGCCTTTTTGGCACAATTCCATAGCCTGAAGGTTAGATCGAAGACTATTGGCTGCTGAGTCGTGGGGATCGTCTAGATGTAAATTTAAGTCACCCAGCAAGGTAAGGTTTGCTGAGGTGAGCACTAAGTTAGCAGATAAGTCTGTCAGGTTAGTGACAAAATTGCTAAGGGTGCCAGGTGGTTGATAGGCTAGGATGCCAGAAAAGGTGGTGGTGGGAGAGAATTCTAGAGTGAAGTGTAGACACTTGCAGGCTGGCATAGTGGATGGGGTGACGCGGCATCTGTAGTTATCTCTATAAATGATAGCTAGTCCACCGCCTCTGCCTGTCTGGTGATCCAGTCGCTTCAGAGTATAACCTTGGTGGGTAGCCCACACTGAGGTGGGGTCACTTTCTGTCTGGAGCCATGTCTCTGTCAGAAAGAGGGCTTCGGGTTTGAGCTCCTCTATCAGCATGGCCAGTTCGGTATGATGCTTCGGTAAAGATCGACAATTGAGAAGAAACATTCTCCATTTATGTAAGGAGTGAGGTTTCCCCGAGTTTGGGGGGATATACTCCAGTCACAGGATTTACAGTGAGCCTTTTTATTGATGGGGAGAACCGTTGGTTTGTGAGGCTACCACTGATAGACAATGTCTTAGCAGAGTCTCCACACATTGATCAAGGAACCTGCTCTCAGCAATGGTTCCCACTCACTGTGACCACACTATTTGATACTTGCTCCTCACAGGATCTGCCAGCACCTGGTATACATCATACTTTGATAAGAGTTAGTAATACTGCACCAAGGTAAACAATCCTTGCTTTGGTTTTTGTTTTATTTTTAGGGGTCTTCTGTGTTTATGGTATTCATCAGTGTGGTGGTTCCTTATTTCAAGAATGGCTTCAAGTTGCTTAGCTGCTGTTTGGCGATAAAGGAGGTGTCCTGCTGGTCAGGGGATTTCGTATCGGTGTGCTGTAGCTCGAATGTGTGGTGGATATTGGCAATCTTCTGTACTCGGTTTCCTGCTTCCGACAGCTTGGCAATCCTCCTTGTGCCTTAAGGCATTTCTACTAATCCATATAATTAATATAGAAATAATTTTAATCGTCGAGCAATTGCTTACGTTCTTATTTATTACGCTTTAATAGCTATCCAGCTTTATTCATTTTTAATTATTAATGTTCCTTCCCCATGTATTAATTTTAGTTAAAAAAATATATATTAAAAGTCTTGCATGGATCTCATTATTCAGCTATCTTATTAGTTATCCTTGGTTCACCCATTTGGCTTGCCTATTATCCTAAATGCTCATTCATAAATCTTCTGGCTATTGCAATTTGAAAGAACGTTGGGCCGGATGTACTTTTCACATTTGCTAACCACAGATGTCCGAGCAGCGCAATGAAGTGGTTTACAAATGGGAATGCAATTTGCGATGCGATTTATGCATATTGTACATACACAGGGGGGCATAGAAGGACCTGAATAATGCATAATAATCAGACTAATTGCAGTTTGCAGCCCCCTGTGACTGGTTGCATATGCAGGGATGGAGACCTGCAAGGATCTCTTCTTTTGCCTTTGCATTCCAAGAAGGGAAACATTTTTTTTCTCAAAAAAGACGCCCATGTCCATTAAAGGGAACGGTGCTGTGTTTTAAAAAAATCAGTTTGGGAATAAATCAGAGCAGGACTCTGGACCGCCCATCATGAAGCTGGAGTCACGATTCCCAAGGGAGAAAATGTCCCATGGGGACAGTTTCTCCTTTGCCAATGAAATAGATATGCCTTCAAGGTGCCAGACCAGTGGTTTGCGATCGCTATTGCATCCCTTTCTGAATCGCAATTAGGAGGTAGACAGGGTCACAAAAAGCTTTCTGTCTGTGAGTGAGAAATATTTTTTAGAGTCACGAAAGGGTTTTTGTAAATAGTAAAACAAGTGTTTTGCTCACGCAGACCATGTGATTTTACGAATCACAAGCTTTGCAACTGCAAAATACAATTTGCACATCAGGCCCAGTGTCCTGAGTATCTTCACCACCCTCCTTCATATTTCGACTTTTCAGTCCTTCTCCGTTTTTACATCACTAATTCATCTGCTGCATTAATTATGACACAGTAAAAAAAAAAAGGTTTTCTTCAGTTCATCGTAAGTGTTCTTTATCATGGTGGCTACGACAAAGATACATTATATTTGAGAAGATAATCTGTTCGGGTAAGATATTCATGTTCACTTTGTGCAATATATGGAATATGGCATTCCTTCAACATATGTATGAGTCATTCAGTGCACAGTTGCATCAACACATATATTCCTCTCAGTGTTTTATGTTTAGTATACGTGAAACTGTTGGAAGTATTGTTTTTTGCATGTGTAGATATAACATTATTTGTTCCAAATATCTTTCTTAACATCTTGACTTTACTTTTCTATCCAACGTAGTCTATATTTTTCATACATTGTGCTTTCTTACACCTGAACAAACGTGTTCAAGTCAGACACATCATTTTAGTGGCCAGGTCTTAGGTCACTTTGTATTGCTTCAGCTACAGGGTCAATTTTCTAAAAAATTTTAATCCCATTTCCCCCAAAATATCTTAGGTCCAAACATTACTTTGAGGAGATTTGGTCGTTTTGATTTGAACTGATTCTTTTAAAGCTTTCTGTTATCAATGTTTTCTTGCCACTGTGAACCAACAAGAACACAAGAGAAGCTGAATTTTGAAGAATTTTCTAAAAGAGATCTGATTTGAGTTTTGACTTAGAGCTAATGCTAAATAGTTTCACAGCTTGGCTCATAAGAATTTAAAAGAGCAGCATCACATTCAAAATTTTGTTCTAATCACAGGTACCTGAAGAAGTATTTGCACTTCGAAACGCAATATGAGGACAGACATATAAGATTTTATTTAGTTAGTCCAGTATTGAGATTCCAAAGAATAAAATGCTTCATAAATTAGGCTGCAGCCTTTTTAAGCTGAACTCTTTGTCCTATAATTAGGCAATGGACGCTTTCCTGCACATCAGCAGGGGCAGCTCCTCCATGTGGGTGGAGGAGTGCCGCCCCACTACTTTCTCACATTGCGAGAAGTAGAAACATAAAATGGTATTACAAATACCATTTTATGTTTCTGCTTCTCACAACGCGAGAATGCAGAAGAGTTTGGTTGGGGCGGGCGGGTAGGCGGTCCTGCTCCAGGGCAGGGGAGGAGTGGCTTGCCCGCTGTTGTGGGAACTGACCGTTTGGTCGGCTCCACTCTCCCTTTTCTCCATGTAACCTGCATGAAGCCTACATGGACAAAATGGCCTCCCCATGGACGCCTGTGTGGACCTAATCCCACCCAATCATAATGCTGCCATTAAGATTTGGCTTGGGGGGGGGGGCTGCCTGCTTCCTGCGAGGACTCGGAGCAGAGACGACGCAACACTGAACCGGACCAGCCTGGCTAAGGTATGTTTTTATTTAAATTATTTAAAATGACCCCCCCATGAGTGACCCCCTCCTCACGTGACCCCCCCAGCCCCCGCTCGCGAGTCATTCTGGCCTCGACTGCACTTCAGATGCATGGTTTGATTTCTTGATGCTGCAAATCATCAGACTTGGCCATCTTAAACTCCTTTCTCTCAAATAGAGAACAATCAGTTCTAAATGAGTCTAAAAAAAATATCTCTAGTTCCTTCTCCTTTCCTTGTGGGGTACCACAAGGGTCATCTTTAAGTCCTACGCTTTTTAACTTAGTCTTTTCTATAGTGTTATATGCTCAATTTATTGTCTCTATCTCAAGTGATGTTCAAGAGACAGCAATCAGGCTTCATGACTGCATGGCAGATGTGGGCAATTGGATATTGCCTTGAATTGAACTCTGGGAAGACAGAGGTTCTCGTGTTTAGTAATGACATCTCCTTCTTATCCCCTATCTGGTGGCCACCAGATATGGGAACCCTTTTAATTCCTGTTAAGAAAGTAAGTAATTTAGGTATCATGTTTTATGATAAGCTGACCTTTGGAGATTAAATCAACACTTTCATTTTTATATTTTAAGAATAATAAAAAAATCCCCCCTTGCATTCCTCTTAATCTGAAGAAAACTGTAGTTATGACCTTTGTCCTCTCTATAATTGACTATTGACTGTACTTGACTATGCAGCAGCATCTGCTGAACAAATTGCAGACCCTTCAGAATGCAGCCCCTCGTATGCTGTTAAGGATCCCCAAATCCAGTCAGCATCCCTAGCTTTCCACCAGCTCCAATGTTTACCAATCAGGAAACATATTGCCTTTAAGGCTCTACATTTCATCCAGAAGGCCCTTCATGATGATAGCCCTGATTAGCTTATGCACAACTTCAAATGGTACACTCCATTTAGGACATTGCATTCTACTTTTACCACAAATTCAACGGTCCCTAAATTTAAACGCTCTTCCTGCACTACTAAACTGTGGAATAGACTTCCACGAAACCTAAAATACTTGACCAACCTATTACATTTTGGGAAGGCTTTTAAAACTTGGCTGCTCACCAATGAGTAATCAACCATGAATCATGTTCCTGCTTGACAGTTGCTAGCACCAAGACGTCCATGGGCATTCACTCGCTTTATAAGATTATACCATATCATATCATAAATCTAACAGACTACTTTCTATGCTTTTTACAGTTTCTTCTACAATTCTCTGGAGAGGCCCTAAGAAGTGTATGAACAAATTAAAGTTTATATTTTTGTCCGTCCACATTCATCTTGACCACAAATATTTTCTAATGTCAACAACTATGGTTCTCACATCGAGGTTCATCAGCTATGTTTCCATGCTTGAGGCTTTGCTCTTACATTAGTTCTCCACTGCATTTCCATCACAATCTGATGCTTGTCAAGAAACATCCAGTTTAGATCAACATATTTTGTAGCTCTATGGATACCCCCAATTTGATTCTATTGGTTGAGCTGGATTGTCTGTGTGCTGCCCCTTCTCTACCGTATTACAACAGCTGCCAGGGCCAAATGTGTGGTACATAAACAAGGATGCATAGTCCAGTTGTAGTAGAAGATCCCTCTTTATTAGCAGGTAGTTAGGTGGCAAGTTACAAGATAAGAAGATACTAGGAGAAACCCCACCAGGAGAGAGCTACCAGCTCCTCAGCCTGAGATGACCAACTGACAATCTCCACAGAGTGAGGCACTCAAACATTCCATGATGTCACAGGACATTCTGATAAAGTGGTAGAGAGGGAAAAGAGATAGAAACCATTTACCACACATCCTCTTCCGTTAGCGAACAACAGCAAGAAAGAAGTTAAGACGGAGTAGAAGAATTCAGAGGCGACTGTAGAACTAGTCAAAGAGACCATTTGAAAAGCAGGAAACATGTAGTAAATAGCTGGAGACCACAGGTGTACCACAGGAGGTTTATTGCAGGAGAAAAGCGTAGAACACCCTCAACACAAGCTGGCCAGGCACAAACTGTCACCACCTAGAACACTAGGAGGAGGCAGAGCCATCTACATTCTGGAATGAGTGACACAGGTAAGAACCATGGTAGAGCATGGAAATAGAGGAAAGATAAATATACAACACATCTCCTCTCGTAGAATAAAAACACAAGATAAAAGGAAACTTAACACAAAAAGATGGAAATGTCATGGAAAGAAAACTGAACTTGAGACCTAAAAGCATTAGCAAAATGATGATAAAGTTGCAAACAACAGTTGAGGAGCATAAACAGGCATTGCAAACATCAGTTGAGATAAATTGCAAACAACAGTTGAAGAGCATAAAACAGGCATTGCAAACATCAGCTGAGGTAAATAAAATTAGGCATAGAAAGGGACACACGTCACCCCTCTAAAACTTAATCGCAACAAAAATCATTCAAATAAGAAGGGGGTCTATGGCACCTCTGAGGTCTGGGAACAGGTAAAGAGGAACTGGAATCAGTAATAGGGTTGGGAACAGCAACAACAGGGTCAGGAGCATCCCCTCCACCATTGCCCCTCACCAAGGCATTAACGGGGGCAGGCACAGCAAGAGCCGGATCCGGAACCTGAGAGGGAATAAACATGAACCCTGAAGCGGAGAGGTCCCGGGTAGGCACAGAGGGAGAGGAAGCAGGACCAGGACAGACACCAGCTTTCTGATAGAGGGCAACCCTCCTTAGATTCCATTTTTCCCCATTCGAGAGGACAACATAGTGAGGGTAGACCATTTTCACAAGAAAAGGACCACGGAATTTTGACAAGCCTCCTGAAACACGACCAGACTTTACCTTGACCAGGTCGCCTTTCGCGAGTTTACAGGAAACAATTTTAGCAGAAGACTTACCACCAACAACAGGTTTGCATGAAAGGTCCTTAGAGGGCAGATTCACAGAACTCCTACTAGAGACACTCTTAACGGGTAAAGTCACAGTACTCTTACAAGGAGACTTAGGAACCACTCTGGACACACCACCCAAGAGGGACTGAGAGACCAAGTCCTTGAGCCAAGATGGAATGAGTTTGGTGCTGGGAACCCTACCCCTCATCATCTCAAAAGGGGATTTGAGGTGAGAACCGTGAAGAGTGGTGCAATACGCATAGACCATTTCACTAACAAGAGAAGAGACAGACGAACCACTGGAGAGGGCCATTTGAACGGTACCTTTCACTAACCTGTTGAGGCGTTCACAAAGACCATTCCCCTGGGGGTTGTAGAGGGAAGTCCTATGGTGAGAAATGCCACATTCAGACAAACTGCTTACCATTGTCAGTTATAAGAACGCTAGGAAAGCCTTCCCTAAAGAACAAGGAACTAAGATGTTTAATAGTAGTGGCCGTGGTGATATCCTTAAGAAACTCCACAGACAACCATTTTGAGTGGCAATCCACGATTACGACAGCAAACCTCTGGGAAAGAGGTAGCTCAGCCATGGGACCTATGAAATCCAGACAGATGGTGTGCCACGGAATTTCAGGGAACTGCAGCACACCCATCTCATACCCCGCAGAAACCTTAAGTCTTCGCCGTCCTTGTGGGACTGAAGCAAAACTGCACCAAGACCATGGGCACTGGCATCTACCAAGAGAGTTGAGGATTTTGCAGTATCAAATGGTGCCAGCACCTTGGCATTGCAGATGGCTTCCTTGATCCCATTAAAGCACGCTTCCAATTCAGGACCCCAGGAAAATTTGCAACCCTTCTTCAACAAAGCTCTCAAAGGCAAGGTCTTCTCTGAGAATTTCTCCACAAACTTGGAGTAGTATTCGATTAAGCCCATGAATGACCGCAACTGGTCCTTGTCAGACGGGCAAGGAGCTAGGCGTATTGCATCAAGAAGATTCTTCTTTGGTCTGACTCCATTGACAGAGATTTCATGTCCCAAGTACTCAATGTTCTCCACAAGAAAAGAACACTTCTCCTTACGTAATGTAAGGCCAGTGTCCCAGATTCTGTGTAGGACATTCCTGAGAATGAGGTTATGATCTGCCACAGAGTCACCAAAGACCAAGATATCATCTTGAAAAAACACCACGTTTTTGAGCCCCTTGAAAAGTTCGCTGACCAACCTTTGGAAGACACTCGCTGCCGAAATCAACCCAAAGGGGAGGCGAGTAAATTGGAAGATCCCCTCCGGGGTGATGAAGGCCGTGAGATGCTTCGAGGATTCATGGAGCTTAACCTGATGGTAGGCACTCTTCAGGTCGAGTTTGGAGAAATATCTCGCCCCCTGAAGAGTGGAGACCATCTCCGTAATGTTGGGTAAGGGAAAGGTGTCTGCAACGACACACTTGTTTAAGGACCTGAGGTCCACACAGAATCTCAATTTTCCGTCTGATTTTTTAGAAATCACGACGGGCGAAACCCATGCTGATGCTTCTGTGGGTTCAATTACCCCGGATTGAAGCATCTCCTCAATTAGGAGTTTCACTTCATTGCGGATGGAAATTGGAATCCTCCTTACACGATGTTGCACAGGCAAACTATCTTTCTTCAGTTTTATAAGATGGGCATACCCCCGAAGCTCACCCAACTCCTCCCTGAAGACAGACCCAAATTCAGAGAGAATAAACTCAATAGAGTCATCATCTACCACCATTATTTGGTTCTTTGCCCTGGGATTGATGACGATGTAAAGGTCATATTGATGTACCCACCCTAAGATGGGAGGACCATCAATAGAAACATAAACCTTCCCAAAGATAGACCTCTTCTCAAAGGTAATCTCAGATTCAAAGAAACCAAGGATTTCAATTTTCTGCCCGTTGAAACCCTTAGGGGAAATATCACTGGGATGTAAACTCACCCCCTCCCAAAAGGCATCAACGGTAGACTTAGGTATAATGGTATGACGAGAACCAGTGTCAACCATCAACAACACCTCGTGGGAGTCAATCATAAAAATGGCTTTGGGTCTGGTTTGTCTTGGATCATCACAGATGACATCCACATCATCAATGACCAAGAGTCTATCGGGCTCAACTCCAGAATCATCCACGTAGTCATCAACAATATTCACTCTCTGCCTGGCTTTGGCCTTGCACATTTTGGAGAAGTGTCCAACTTTCCCACACTTCAAACACTCTTTGTTTGAGGCAAAGCAAAACCTTGCGTCGGAAGAGTGACTACTACTGCCACACCTGTGGCAGACCTTGCTCACTGAGGTTTTCTTAGCAGAGGGTCTGGGTCTGTTTTTCACTACAGCAACATTGTCACCAGAGCAGTGTTCACACTCCGCAACCTTTGTTAACCATAAATTGTTGTGCCATAATTGTCAAGTTGGCAGAGTCAAAAGTGAGGAAAACAAAATTTTAGCACAACAGGTTGAGTTCAAAATGACAATAGTAACATACCTTTTCCACACAAAATGTCCAAAAAACGATGTCTGAGCGCTGCGACAGGAGTAGGCAAGAGTTTAGATTAAAAATGAGGAAAATCCGCGTTGGATCCGGGTTAGGATGGCTCAAAATGGCCGCCGATCGAAAACGAGGCTAGGATTGCACCAAAACGAGGCTTGGAACGCACAGGAAGTGCGCGTAGAAGAAACAAAGCAAGGAGGCGTCTCCCAGGTAACGGTAGGCACCGGAAGGAAAGGCGTCTCCTAGGCAACCATGAAGCTCGCGCTTCCACGCCGATCAAAGACGTCTCCTAGGCAACCATGAAGCTCGCGCTTCCACGCCGATCAGGCAGCAATGACGTCAGCGCTGGTTGCGCTCGAGCTCCGCTGCTCGATGCAGTCCAATCCGTAAAATTACTCACAATTTCCCCAGTCTTCTTTCCAAATCGAAGCGGAAGAAGGAGAAATTGATGAAACCAGCACGCCGCAGGTTCGTTTCTTGTCGAGGATGCTCCGCTCTTTCTGGTACAGAATCTTGAAGGGATCAAACATCAAGATGAGGTCTTCACAGGTACTGGCCAGCAAATAAACGTCGCCAAAAATTGTAGTAAATAGCTGGAGACCACAGGTGTACCACAGGAGGTTTATTGCAGGAGAAAAGCGTAGAACACCCTCAACACAAGCTGGCCAGGCACAAACTGTCACCACCTAGAACACTAGGAGGAGGCAGAGCCATCTACATTCTGGAATGAGTGACACAGGTAAGAACCATGGTAGAGCATGGAAATAGAGGAACGATAAATATACAACAAAACACAAGCGTGAAAGCAGAAACAAAGGAAAATAAAAAGAGGCACGTAGAAAGATATTCATAAGATGCACAAATGGTCATGGTTGGACAAAACACAAGAATGCAAATTACATAACATGCCCATCCACCCTCCTTAATAAAACAAAGTAGCGAACCCGGCAAACTAAGTAGGGTGTAACAACTAAATGACAAAATGTGTGCAGATGGAAGTAAGCACAATAAGAAGAACTAGCAACCTACACAGAAAAAAGGAATGCCTTGTAATAAAGACTAATGCATGACGTGCACTAGCAACCTCCCCTCCAAGGGTACACCTTGAAGGCAACCTTTAAACTGTGGAACAAAACGACACCCCAGGAAAGGGTACACCAGACGATACTAACGCCCCTGGAAGAAAGAACACAGAAGCCACACACTGACAACTGTGACGCAACAACACCAAGAGGTAGCGCTGACCACCGACCCCGCGTACCCAAATAGAGTGATGCAATTTAGGCAAACACAATCAACCTCCCCTAACAGTAGGGTACACCATTGAACAATGTAAGAATTGTTCAACACAACATCACTTAATGGTGGCGCTGACCACGCACAAAACCTTCCTCAGTAAAGGGTACACAAAGGATACTAATCCTAGAAACTTTTCGAACAAAGTAGTTACATGCAGACAACCTCCCCTAATGAAAGGGTACACCACGTTAAAAGTGCGCAACGTAACTTCTCCAAAGGGTAACAACAAGACCCTAGGAAACTAAATGTAGGCACTGACTGGCACCACAACCCCACAACCTCCCCTAAGTAAGAGTACACCATAAGTACTAACCCTTAGTACATGGATGGGGTATAGATTAGACATAAACACCGTAGATGTCCAAGAAGGGTGAAACACAGGATACACACCCTGTGAAAACAAGACTACAACGTCCCCATATATATAAATATACAGGGTACCCCATAAGGTACAACATTACCCGAGTTACAAAATATGGCATTGACTAGCCACACGCCCTCCCCTAAATAAGGGTACACCGTAGGGTTAAAACATTGCCTTAGGAACCCAACCCAAACTCCCAATGGTAGGGTACAGCATAAAACAACAACTGACCAAAAAAGGCAAAGAAAAGTTCCTCAAACACAGGTAAAACACGCTTTTCCATACATGCATGTCAGTTCAGTTCACAGAGGATATTACAAAAGAACACAGACACTGAGAATCACTTGCCCAAATGTATATATGAGCTTACCAACAGTGTGACTTTGTCTTTGTCCTCTTGAGACTTTTCCAAAACTGTGGGAACTCAGAAGAAAGGAATGTGCTCTAAAAGACATTCTGCGCCATAAAAGTAGGAACGCCACGGCTTGACATCACAGATGGTGGCTGTTGTGAGGGAGAGAGAGTACTGCTTGCGCCGGGGCACCTCCGTGAAAGCAGACGCAGCAAGCGCTCACAGGAGAAAACGTGCCCACACTGTGGAAGTACACACCTGTCTCACAGTGGTTGTAGAAAGGGCGAGCTGTCAAGGTGCAAATGCAGTAGAGAGACGCAGCAGGGTGATCAGGCCAGCTGAGTCTCAGTCGCTTTTGTAGCTGGAGACAGTCAACCTCCAGATGACAGCAAGATGGCAGTTGACTCCTTCATGAAACAAACACCCTGGGTACAGGCTGTCCAAGAGAGAAAAAAGAACACTGGTGGGGTTTACTGGGCGTTTCTCTGATCTCCAGGAGATAAGCTTACTTAAATCTAGAACAGTCCTTGGTTTGCTCATAGATGAGTTCCAGTATTCCTTCTTTGCAGCATAGGTTAGTCCAAAACGTCGCCAAACTGTGGTACATAAACAAGGATGCGTAGTCCAGTTGTAGTTGAAGATCCCTCTTTATTAGCAGGTAGTTAGGTGGCAAGTTACAAGATAAGAAGATACTAGGAGAAACCCCACCAGGAGAGAGCTACCAGCTCCTCAGCCTGAGATGACCAACTGACAATCTCCACAGAGTGAGGCACTCAAACATTCCATGATGTCACAGAACATTCTGATAAAGTGGTAGAGAGAGAAAAGAGATAGAAACCATTTACCACAAAATGTATGCAACATAAACCTGTAAATAAATACATTTACGTACCATTTGGATATACACATCTGTTTCACTGTGCATAAACTAGCCCAGTGTCCTGGAAAGGAACTGATGAAGTGTCAAATCAGGCTAGCCTTGATCCCATGATTACAGCTAAACCTAGACTGGGTCACAGAGATGTATAGACCAGTATATTCGCTCTTTGTTTGCAAACCTTCAAAGTGCAGTTATTAGTCCAACATGAGCATTCATGTAATACACTAAGGATTTAGGCCCAGATTTATCAAGGGCATGTATTACCCTTGGATCACGCACGGTGGCACAAGGCAACCCAACCCTTAATTCAGATTTAGTACCCCATGCAGAGCCACCTTACGTGGCTCTGTGTGGCTTAGTAAATCTGGAGTATCGCAAGACAGCGACTCTAGATTGGGTATGTGTTCCATGGGTGGAGTCTGGGTGTTCCCATGCATCCAACCATGTTTTTAGGCGCATTCCCAGATTTTCTAACACTATTAAACATTGGAATGTGTCAAAAATGCTATGCCTTCCCAGGAGAGGAGTAACGAGGACAAATATGTTTATTTCTACTCATTATTTCCTCATTTTACGTGTGCTGTATTCTGCCATATTTTTCCAACCAACCCTTCATGCTGAAGCCCGATTAACACCCAGTGCAAAAAGATGTGACTACATCACCTCAATCTGAAAACGTTTGTTAATATTTACCAGGGGACGCCAGAACTAAATTCAAATTAGCCAGACTATTTTACCATTTATCCATGCTTGAACACCCATCTAACTTACAGACACACTAACAACCTCAGGTGCATCCACGATTTTAAGAAGCAAATCCACCCTATAATTAGAAACTTCAAAATTCAAAGCAGATAGGATAATCTGTCTATCAATCCAGGTCCAACCAGTTCCATATGGAACCCCATACCATCAGTCTTAGAGAAAATGTCTTCTATAACGGCCTCCATAAAACCTCTCAAGATATTTCAATTCCAGCATTACTTTAAAAAAATGGCATAACTATTATTGAAACTGCGCAGCTCATTTTCCGTTTACTTATTTCGCTCCATTCATTATCCCATAGTTTATCCGTTTTGTTGTTCTCGTTATTTGTTCTCTGTTATTACTTTGTGTGTGCTTCATGCTTGCATCTCCTATGCACAAATCCCTCGGCTCATTCTCTTCACTACTGACACATACATTTTTCTGATGTCCTTTGGCCTAGCAATGACAATAGCAAAGTCTGAATGTATAAAAAAAGAGTATTAGTGCACCTTTATATGTAAAACTCCAACCTGATGCAGCAGAAAGGCATTGTGGATCTGGACGAAGGAAATATTAACTAGAATGTCTGAGGAATGGTTCTCTCTGAGAAAAGGGAATGCACTGTTTTAAATACTTTTATGCGTGATGAAATACACATTGATTCAAAAATCATACATAATTCAATAAAAGGTGCTCATTCTCAAGCAGCCACTCACTCGACTACTGACTGAAGTACGTATTTCCACTGAACTATTTTGACTCCTATTAAGTATTCTTTCACTGTTTCATATTATCTTTACCCAGCTATGCTGTTATCAACACTACCGCAGGGGAAAACATTTTGTAAATGAGCCACAAACTTAGGCACCCTATGGTGCTCCTGGTATTTGTGTTAGCGGTAGGAAAAATCTAGGTTTTAAAATACCTATCCCTTGGGTGCCTATGTCCTCAGAGAAATTTTTTGTTACGTCCAAGAAAAACTTATGTAATATACGGCAAACAATAATATACCAATGTGTTAGGAAAATATCAGTAAAAGGTAATCTTTTTAAAGAAATGTGTATTCCATACCAGGAACAGAGATACTGGGAGTGTACTATCGTCAAAAAAATGTTTTCCCATATACAATTGTGTCTGGTTTCAGTGTTCTATATGTTTTGTAATACTATGCATCAACTTGTTTGATCCCTGAATATAGAGAATTACCACAGCCTAGTTTGAATTTTCAAACACTCCTGCAAACGTGGATTTTAAATGAGGCACTATTAAATCATATAATTTTCTTAACCAATATATACAGTAGATAATGATTCTTGTGCCATTATTTAATTTATTCTTCTGCATTATGACTGTGGGAATCAAGGCTTCCAGTTTTAAGGCTTTCTTAAATGCATAATGGGAAAAGGGGATTACCCCGTATACCCAAGGTGCTAGGCATTAATCGTAAATAAACTAAGAAGGGTCCCTGTGAATTCAACCCCTGTAAAACAATACTGTGATTATCATGTAAAACTTCATGCTATGTGGCTTCAGGTATCCACAACGTTTTGTATGTTAAACTAGAAACCCTAAACACACTGATTGTCCAAGGAAGGAAAACAATATTTGATTTGAATTTTACTTTAATTGCAAATAAGGGTGCTACTAAACAATATTTCGGGGGTCATTATGATGGCGGATTTCCCGCATACTCCGGGCCGGCGGAAGCCACCACCGGCCCGGAGAATGCGGGAAATCCGCCGAGGAGGCTTGAAAGACCCACCGCCAAATTAGGATGGCTGGTGGGTCTCACAATCTGTCCTCCGCTTTTCCGCCGCGGTCGGAAGGCGACCACGGCGGAAAAGCACTAACATGGCTGGCGGTGTCTATCAGACACCGCCAGCCATATTAGGATGTAGGGAAAGTAATGCTTTTCCGCGGCGGCTTTTCCGCCGTGGAAAAGCATACGGACATTCACTTTGGGGGCCCGTTGCGGGCCCCCTTGTTGAAGGTTGCGTGGGGGGTGCACATGGGGGGTACCTATGGTACCCCCCTGCCTTTGCGTGCATGAAGCGGCAGGCACCGCGCGGTGCCTGCCGCTTTGTGCATGCAAATGCACTGCTTTCATTTTTTACATTGCGGCGGGTGCTGCTTCAAGCAGCACCCGCCGCAATGTAAAACATACAGGATGTGACCGCCAGGGTGGCGGTCACATCCTAATTGCCATGGAGGGACCGCCGCTGCCCATGCAGACGGTCCCTCCTACTCAGGGGTGGCGGACGGACGCAAGTCCGTCCGCCATCCTAATCGGCCCCTTAGTGTGGACGAATTTCGTAGCGCACCCTGCATCGCATTTTGCGATGCAGGGCACGCTACAAAATTTGTTTCATTAATGACATTGTTTACTTACCTTCAATTATCCATACTCCAGTTTTTAGCACCCCCACCCTGCCCCTCCTCCGCCCCGCCTCTCCGCCCCACCAAAACTCCCTCCACGGGCCGTGGCTGGCTAGGACACGCGAAAATAAAGGAAGGTAAATTGTGTCTGCTTTGCTCAATTTGGTAGGTTCAGAACAAGCTGTAACTAATACTTGAATTTTCACATATCTGATGGCAACATTTTAAGTAGCAGACCAAATGTGAATATATTGATGGCGTTTCGACATCAGATGCCACTTCACAGTGTCTCCATCAGAAGGACCAAGTGGTAGAGAATATTTGCATTACCAGCCCTCTCCGAAAAGCGAAAGTGAAAGTCGAAAAATGAGTTTAAAAATTTGGAGGAAAACTGAAAATGTTTGAAATTCAAACTGGCAGGAGGAGAGTTGCTCAATCTTGCTAGTACGATGAAAATCTATCCAGCAAGACAGGGACCATCCTTGTCCCAACGGGGGATATTCAACTGTCTGGACATTTATTTTGGGATTCTACCTCCATCTGAAACTTGATTTCCCGCACAGTACTATCACAGAGAGAATATTGATCAGAGTGCAGTTTGTTATCCACAAATGACTTGGTGTTATTTTCCAGATTAAATACAGGAGTTAAATGAATATACAGTCCCACACGTAGAACCTTACTGGGAAATTTGAGATATAATTTTCCATATTAAATCAAGTACAATTAGCGATATATGTATGTTTTCTGTTGCACCATGAGAACCGTAGCATTTTATTTATTTGCAGAGAAAGTGAACACTGTTTGTTGACGTCGTCCTGATTGTTATGTAAGGCACTTGCAACCCTTGCAGAGAAGAAATTATTGCATGGATTGTGCCTTAACTATGTGTGCGTGTGTGTGTGTGTCTGTGTGCGTGATAGTATTTTGTTGCATGACCTTGTTGCTGACCTGTCGGTGCAGCATGAGCTGTATTTTCCTTTACAGTCTGTTCTTATGGGTGAATACACTCTCAGTTCAGTTCTTAAACTTTATCCGGGTACCATGGTACCCATAAAAGCACAAAGTTATAACAAATACAACCAACAGTCTGAAAATTTAAGAACACGTGACAATGTAAAAATGTATACAGCGATATTACACAATCATTAAAATTTTAATCTGCCTGTTAAAAGTAATTTCATTGGGAAAAAATAGGACTAAGACCATTAAAACATTTTGCAATTGTATCAAGAGGCTCAGGGATCCAACAAGGACTTACGTGTTCTAATAGCTAGTCTAAGAAAAGTGCATGTGCGAAAAATCAAATCTACATCGTCCAAGGTTGCTATACACAGATAGGCCTTGACCAAACTAATTGGCCGTCTTTTTTTAAAATAGGCATTTAAAAGCCACTTGGAGTATTTAATATAATACTTATAAAAAAATAGAAAGTGCCTTAGCCTACGTGTGCGTGTATGTGTGTGTGTGTCTGTGAGTGTGTTAGTATTTTGTTGCATGACCTTGTTGCTGACCTGTTGGTGCAGCATGAGCTGTATTTTCCTTTACAGTCTGTTCTTATGGGTGATACAGTCTCAGTTTCCGCACTTGCTAAATAAATATATGACATTATTCTCTGTAAACAGTTTTTGGCAAAAAATGTCAAGGAGCATACACTTTTATGCATTCGACTTTCCTGGCAAGGCGAGACTGTTCAAGAGAGACTTCATGAAAACGCCAGTTAGGTAGGGGGTCTTGGGGGTGCCCTCACAGCTGGATACAAGACCACCATCCATCAATTACTTAAAGCGGCCTTTAAAATGCAATGCACAATTCATGTCTAAAGACTCGTATATTCTTCGTTGATAGGGAGATATGATATTAATGCCTATTGCACAAACCCTAATGTACTGAAATATTTCCAGAATACCTATTCAGACATGACAGTACCACCTATGGCTTTGTAAACAATATTTTTTTAATAATATTGCGTGGTAAAATTAATCAGTTGGCCACATGTCAGTACAAAAAACGCCTCATTAGACTCCATTTTTAGTCGGTGAAATATATAGTTTTAAAAAAAAACTTAGGTCTGGATTTCCCACCCAGTTCAGACTCCCTCCTTCAATTCACCTGTCTGAAATAACAATATGGCTGCCCTCCCGTGAAAGCTCAGAGTCCAGAGATTGTGATAAGGAGCCCCTCCATGTAACGGCGCATGTTTGTGACCCTGCACACGTTGAGCACACACTTCAAAGTAAGACCCTAGCATTTCCTAAAACAAATGATATGATATTCGGTGATAAGTAGCATTGGCGGAGACAGCGGTGCAATCACCCCCTTTGTCACATGTATTTAAAGCCCTTGATCCGCAGACAACAGCAGCTAAAGATGTTGTCAAAACATGAAATACACCTCATTTGGAAAAGCGGAGAATTTTTATAGAAGCTGTCAAAAGGGCTCACAAGATCTGTCTCGGGCGCACTTCCCGGAGATGGTTGGCGCTATTGCCTCGGATGGTCCCGCCACTCAGGACGCGCACTGCGCGCGCTAAGAGATGTTATCATCTAGATACAAAGCATAAAGCATTCTCCCTTTAATTAAAATCCGGGTTTCCAAGAGGAGATTTTTTTTCTCCTGAAAGCAATGGATTTCAGTCCCTTGTTTGCAAGTGATCAAGAAGTCACTTGCAGCCTGTGACAACATCACATTTTCCATTGTAACAGAGAAGATGGCTCTCTCTCCCTGGGTAATGCTCATTTCCAAGCAGAAAAAAAGCTGAAAAATGTTCACGGATGCGATTGTATTGCTATTAATGTTATTAAAATAACTGCACATTAAGCCTGATCATTCTTTTCCAAAACAGACAATAAATAATTTAGTGCGAAAATGCCATTATGTGTGCGTTTCCTTAATTGAATAGAATAATTTATGGTAAAACCTAGAAAAAAAGATCAATGTGGATATGGCATACAAGAATGATTGAGTTTCAGCAAAGGCAATTTGATTTTTATCCCTCATTATAATAACGTTAAAGGGAAAGATCAACTTTGGTAAAGAAAAAA
Source organism: Lissotriton vulgaris (assembly GCF_964263255.1). Taxonomy (NCBI): domain Eukaryota; kingdom Metazoa; phylum Chordata; class Amphibia; order Caudata; family Salamandridae; genus Lissotriton; species Lissotriton vulgaris. Next base: position 443,348,185 of record NC_141697.1, on the reverse strand, counting down.
ATCAATATTTGATGAGCACGAGGGCTATGAATTTTAACCAGAGGTAAAAGTGAGATAGAATAGAAATGCCTGTAAATAATTTATGTCGTTCGCAGACCAAACAAATAATTTCTTTGTTTCGGTACAGGCACCCTTTCTCAGAGGATATTTTCACATAGATCTTCTCATAAAGGCTGACGTTATGGTAAGATATTGCATTTATTCAAAAAGAGTAGACGACTTATTAAAAGAGGTACATGACAAGCAAGCAGAGTGGCTGTCAAATATTGTTATAGGAGAAAAATTGCAAGCATTTATGTTGAGTCGAAAATATATCAAAGGGTTTATTGTTTTCATTTTTCTTGTTACTATGAAAAAGAAACCTTGACAAATAGGGCACACGTGTACGAGCTTTCGAATGTTTGCAGGGATTAGGGGCAAACAGAGCTGCAAAAGTCTATCACTCCAGCTATCTTCTTGACTAGCAAATTGCATTCTGCTAATAGATGACCGTAAAACGTTTCTGCAGCAGAAATGTTATAAAATAAAAAATGTTTAAAATAAAAAAAATTAAATGCCATGGAGCAGCGTCTAAAGAGATCAAAATTGCTAAAGTAGCTTCTGTGTTACTCTCATCCTGACAACCCAGTGACCCTGCTTCGTAGACTTATAATTGGAATTCAAAACTCAATTACCAAGTCAGCAGACTTAAATCAATCAAAAAGCATTTGTAAAGCGCAACACTGTCTACCCTAGGTGTATCTGGGTGCTGTGTTTCCATCGAAGAGCCAGGTCTTGAGTCTCTTTCTGAAGTCTGCCAGTGAGGCGGCTATACAGAGCTGGAGAGGAAGGTCTTTCCAGGTCTTGGCAGCGATGTAGGCAAGGCGAGTGAAGAGGAGCACTGGTGTCTAGAGGGTTGGTGAAAGTTGAGTCGATGGTTGATGTAGGTAAGTCCTAGGTTGCAGAGGGCTTTGCAGGTGTGTGAGGATCTTGAATTGGCATCTCTTCTGGATGGGGAGCGAGTGGAGGTCTCTCTCCAGTGGGGGCGATGTGGGTTCATATGGGGAGGTCCAGGAGGATCTGGCAGCAGCGCTCTGTGTGGTCTGGAGTCTTCTGAGGACCTGGGTGGAGAAGCAGCATAGAGGGTGTTGTCTTAGTTGAGGCGGCTGGTGACTAGGGCCTGAGTAAGGGTCTTTCGGGTGTTGGGTGGGATCCATCTGAAGATTCTGCGGTGCATGCCAAGTGTGTGGAAGCAGGAGGAAGTGACTCCATTGACCTGTTATTTTCATGGTCAGTTTGGTGTTGAGGATGATGCCGAGGTTGCTCGCTTGTTCGGTCAGTGTAGGTTCCAGTTGTACATGCAGAAGTGTTCGTCCTGAAAACCGATACTTCAGTTTTGTCGAAATTGAGTTGGAGGCAGTTGTGTCTCATCCATTTGGCTACGTTGGTCATGGCATCGTGGATGTTGGTTTGGTTTTCGGGGGGTCCTCGGTGAGTGTGAGGATCAATTGAGTGTCATCTGCGCAGGAGAGTATGTTGAGTCCATTGGATCAGACAACGTCTGTGATGGGAGTCATGTAGATGTGGAACAGAGTGGGGCTGAGGGATGATCCTTATAGTACACCGCATATGATGTCTTTAGGTGCGGATGTGAAGTGAGGTAATTGAAATTTTTATGGTCAAGTATGTCCCCTAACGTGTACCCCAACGTCTCCATGTACGTGCTTAAAGTGCATGTAATTTCCCTCCATGACCGAATATGAAGACGCAAATACATTTGCATCCAACGTTAACATGTCCTTTTTCAGATCCACCATGAATGGATCGATAATTCAGTTCCTAACCATACCATGCCAACGTCTTTACATGGTACACTTTTACGTTTTTCCTGGCTCTGCCGAGCTAGGCCCTGATTTCTGTCTCCGAGCCCTTTCTGCTTTCTGCCTCCTGCCTCTGAAAGCTGCAGCATGGACACGTATCCCTGACCTCTGTCTTACTTCCTGCCAAGCAAAGCGGTGCCTGGCTCAACCTGGCCTGCCTGCCACAACAGTATTTTACCTTCAAGTTATCTGTTCAGCCTCCTCGAAAATACATTCCTGTCTAGTGATTTAGGTAAACATCTCCCCGGCTGCAGAGCAAAGAGCAAGCCTTCCTGTCTCCATGCAAGTAATTTACAGTTCCCGTTGCCATAGTAGGCCCATGGCCCTGCACGTAGACACGTAGATACATATGCACGCACTAGCATTCAGTATAGAATAGCCTCTGCCCGAGAGACCTTTTACTCCAGATAATACATCCTCCAAACATAAGATACCAGATATGTTATAGGTCCAGCTCGTTCTGACATCCCAGACTTCTGTCTCCTCTACTAGTGTTAAAGTTCTCCCCAGTTACCACATCTATGTCACGTCATGCTAGCTGCGCGCGCATCCGCACTTCCTGCTGATTCTGCATCTTTCTCTATGCACCCACCCACATGTGACGATTCTTGTGACGTTCCTCTGACATGTATAGTGCACGCCTTCGTGTACGCCTATTTTCACGCCTCTTATTACGCACATGTGTTCTTATCTCGCTCTTTTTCACCTGTTACGCCTACTGTATTGGATTCAATTATGTTACTTTACTATATATAATGTGTAATGTTAATAAAACGTTGACTGTCCCTTCCCGAACCCTAGTGGTGACGGAACATGATCTCCAACCTCGAGGTTTTCCATTAAAACCCGTAAGACTCAGATACCACGGACTCTGCCTCTCATTTTTATGAGCTGTCTTGTAATGATAATTATACGGAAAAACTGACCAGGTAATTTTATTTACCACATAATTTGGCGCCCGACCAGGGACCCCTCCCCCACCCCACGCGCCGGCGATGCGTCGCAGGCCTTGCCCCCTGCCACAGCCGTGACGGACACCTATGCGCATCTGCAGGTTTTCCTGTATCTCCCTCAGGCCTACGGAGGTGACTGAGACTGCGGTCGACATCCAGACGAGGCGGTGAGGAGTGCGGAGGATCCCGACCAGAGCCCAGCCGAGAGTAGCAGTGTCCGAGGTATCCAGAGGCCCACCTGTTCCGATGTGACGAGGCGCATGCGTAGTAGCAGTACCAGTAGAAGTCCAGTCCAGTCCGAGGCCTTCAAGTTCAAGTTCAAGTATTGCTCCCGGTGAGTACCGTTGCTAGGGACGCATCTAGACGGGTACATTAGTTTGTGTCCGGTCAAGACAGGTCTGGGTACACAGTCCTGGTCCGCACGTGTTCACTTAGGTGAGCGCGGTATGACGTGTCTCTTTATGGGACCGGTCTGTACTGTTTAGCAGTGCATCTAGTAATTCAGTGATTCAGTGATTCAGTATTCAAGCCTTCTAGCATTATTCTCACGTGATTCTAAGTATTGCGTTTAATGTACTAGACCGTATCTATTCGAGATGTTTTAAATGTGTTTCATGTCGTGGTATGAATGACTGTTTGCTTTTCATTGCTGTGTTTATTGTGTTCGAGTCAAAGTAAAAATGCCGTTATTTTCAAAGTTACGTCAGATAGGAACTAGGAAAGGGATACTCGAAGAAGCAGTGCCTGTCCCGCCTAGGGACACTCCAGGATATTTTATGTACCACAAGCACGGCTTAGACGCTGTGTTGTATTTAGATTTGTGGGTGGACTACACCAAGCATTTAGAAGAGAAGTTTAGATGGCCTGCCTCAGGGACATGGGATGCCGAGTGCATAATGAGAGTAGAAGAAGCATTATGGAAAAAGAAAGCCAGACAGTCTTAGAAAGATGCCATAGAATTGTGGCGTAAAGAATCGCATAGAAGAACGGAAAAAGAATTCAGAAAAGCAGAGAGAAGTAGAGAAGAATCCGAAAAAGCCAAAGAAAAAGAGTTACTAGAAGAAGGAGAACAGGTCAGATCAGATCAATTAGACCGTAAACGAAATACACTCATTACAGGCATGTATCCAGTTCTTGCCGAGGGCCTGCCTAAGGCCAACCCGGAAGTATCCAGTACCTTGCCACCACCATTAATCCCGACTAAAGTACGTCACCATAAGACCGCAGCAGATATTTTCCTTTCTTCCTATTTAGATGATGTAGCTCCCGCATATACCAACGTTCCCGTACAACCTGCTAATAATAATCTGCCACAGCCTATTCCTGCTGATCAATTACCACAAGCCACGACCCCTCCACGTCAGCATTTTCCCGCACCTGGTATCACTTCCCCTACTGTTTCACCTACTAATCCTTTTTCGACAGATGGAGCACAAGGTTCAGTCCCGTTACATATGCCTACCCTACAGTCAGGTTATGCCCATGCTTCCGCCTCAGGAGGTGCCACAGGAGGTCCCTATCACACCCCGCCGCAAGTACAGCGACTGACAATGAGAGAATTAGCTACACTGCGTACCCCGAAAGCGACCCCTTCTGAAACGCTTAAACAATATCTTACAGATTGTAGATATGATTCAGTACCTGGCAAGACAGGACCCATGATGTTAGCCTCGTTACGTTTAAGACGTGTTGCAGATTACCTGATTACACTACCAGGAATGCCCGAACAGTTAGACAGGATATATCATTTTATTCAAACAGGAGAAGGCCCTGAATGTGTTCGTGAAGCCATGGCATATCACAAAGTTGATACACAAGCTTTAATATTACGGTTCTTGATTAATTGTTTGATAAGAGAACGAGATCGACCGGGTTTTGATCAAGAAGAGATGAATGTATTGACTAAATGGAGTCAGAATATTGCAGATTGTAAGCATGACAGAGAGAAATGTATAGATGCCATGTCTAGAAAAATCCGTAAAGAAATAGTAGCCATACATACCCGACAGAATGCCGAAAGGACAGCCGAGTCAGATAAGAATGAATCCTCAGAAGAAGAAGAATTAGAAAGTCTGGAAGTGCAGCAAGATACGATAGCGTATGTAGGTAGAGCGAAACCTCCTAAACAGTACCCTTTAGGTAATCCTTTTGACAGACCCATTCGTCTAGAAAGCAAGAAACAATACCTTTCCCCGATACCAGAGCAATGTTCTCTTGAACATATATTCCAAGTTACTGATAAAATACTGAAAGAAAGAGTAGGTTATCATGAACTCACTACCTTTCGTGATCAGGAACTAGCCCGGTCAGCAGTTCAATGGGCCGGGGATGACAATATATATAAAGATGATCTAGTAGTGCAAACGTTTTTAAGTCTTACTCCAGAAGAACAGCGACTAGCTGGTATATACATGACCCAACATCTCATTACCCAGTATGAAAACCAACAGTGTGATCCCGGTCCGCTGTATAATCTATTACAAGACTTACTCCTGAGAAGGTGGAGAGGCCTAGGTACCGATTTAATTGATATCATTTTAGAACAACGTCACAAATATAGTACGTTCCTGACTCCACGTCTTGTTTCAGTTCCACCCCCAGTTAGACAGCCATATCACCTAGATAGACAGAATCCTTTACGAGAAGTACATCCAATCTGGAAGCCAGATAATACGCTTGAACGTGTATTTGTATACACTCCTTTGACTAAAATGGAATTATTGGAAATGAAGAAAATTGTACCTTGTCACGATAAAGACCCTGCAGGATTCCACAGTGAATTGAAAGATATGTTACTTATGGGCGATTACACATATTCAGACATTCTTAAAATGTTAAAAGTATTATTGCCAGCAGGGATTTACGAAAAACTGAAAGAGAAGGATTGGGAGGTGGGAGATAAAAAGATTAATTGGACCGAATTAGAAGATGAAGAAAAAGGACGTACCCCAGGTTTAGGTCTTGGGGAAAAAACCAAAGCATTACCAGGATTGTTAGTACAGGTTTTGCCTAGATTATTGACAGTCAAAAAGGAAGATTGGGATGCAATTTCAGCATGTAAACAGAAACCAGATGAAGACACTAGTGATTTTTATTCTCGATTCGAGAAATGTTTTATTATTAATAGTGGCCTAAAAACAAGTAGTGAGTCATTCCCCCACCTTTTCGTAACCAAATTAGTTGAGAGTTCCTTACCCCAGGTTAAGAACAGAGTATTGAAAGTCGAGAGTACATGGCAAGCAAATACGCCTTCCCAAATGTTACAAATGTTACAGTAGCACCAGAATAGAATCAGAGAGGAACACGATCATGAACAGAGACGCATGAAAGACACTAAAATGAAAGTATTAGTTGCCCAGTCTGTTCCAGCAGATGGCCAGAAGAGGGGTAACATGCAGAACACACAGACTAGTCGTCCTACAGGTCCCGTTAAAGGAAATTGCAATTATTGCAAACAGCCAGGTCATTTTATTAGTGATTGTGCCGTTCTGAAACATAATATTGCTACAGGCAAAACGAAAGAAAGACCACGTCAACCCAGGCCAGAATATGTTCAACAGAATATTCAACAGAATCCGCAACCTGCTCCACAACATGTTCAGCAACAGACCGTAGCAGTACCACAGCCCCAACCCATTGCCGCAACACAACACGTTACACAGCAGATGTACCAGTATGCACAGTCAGAGTATCCAGATTACCAGCAGTATTCATGAAACAGCCTAGAGAGGGAAGTGGGTTTGCCTCTCATCGAGATTCCTGTAGATCAAGACGGTCCTTATGTACATAGTCAGGCATTAGGAAAAGACAGAACATTTTTAATTGACACAGGGGCAAGCAGAACTACCATTAGTCATGATGAGGTTCCAGGGGCACCCCTCTCAGGCTCACAGAATGTTTCCCTTGGATTTTCAGGAAAGCCTATTGTTAATGAAGTATCGAAACCAGTTCCCCTTGCAGTTGGTCCATTGTCCCGTACTACAGATTTATTGCTTACAAAGTCATGTCCAGAAAACCTGTTAGGTATTAAAACGCTGAAAGCTCTAGGAGCTGTAATATGTTGTTCTCCGGAAGGAGTGAGATTGTTTTTACGTGACTTCAAGGGTCACTATGTGTTGAGAGATTTTGATCCCCGATTACAGAATGTACCGCAGCATTTATGGGCACGAGGTCCGACTGATGTAGGTTGTATGCATATCACACCATATCGTGTCACACTCAAGACAGGTGTTGTTCTGCCCAGAATCCGACAATACAAATTGCCACCCGAGGCTGTAGCAGCCTTATTGAAAATCATTGACGAGCTCATTGCTCAAGGAGTAGTTGTAGAAACTGACTCCAATATTTGTAATTCTCCAATCATTCTGATTCTCAAACGTACTGATCCAAATGAACCTCCTGTATATCGTCTGGTGATTGACCTTAGAGAGCTTAACAAATGTATCATACCCCAGTTCCCAGTGGTCCCAGATATTTCATCGTTATTGACTGCTATTGATTCATAAGCGGTGTTCTTTACTGTAATCGATCTTAAGAATGCCTTCTTTAGTGTTCCCATTGATCCGGAAAGCCAGTACCTTTTCGGATTCAGTGTAAATGGCCGCAGCTTTAAATTTGCACGTGCTCCTCAAGGGTTCACGGAAAGTCCGAGTATCTATAGCCAAGCACTGAAAAGACAACTTGACAGTATCCACATGCCTGCTAACACTGCCCTACTTCAGTATGTCGATGATCTATTGATCACCGCTCGAAGTGAACAAGAATGTGAACAAGCATCTCTGACAGTCCTATATTTCCTGGCCGACAAGGGACACAAAGTGTCTCCTTCGAAGCTGCAATTCTGTGTTCAGCAAGTTGTGTACCTTGGTCACTTGCTGTCCAAGAGGGGGAGACAGCTTACACCTGACCGCATCCAGTTAATTGTACATATGCCGCAACCCAAGACACAAAAGGAAGTACGGGCCTTTATAGGCCTCACCTCTTACTGTAGACAATGGATTCCTCAGTACGCATATCTAGCCAAGCCCCTTATACAGTTGACAACCCAGGAGGCAGCGACATCGACTGTCCTCCCTTGGACTCAGGAACATACACAAGCTTTTGACGACTTGAAGAAAGCCCTATGTCAAGCACCTGTTCTAGCGACACCATGTTACAGCAAGCCTTTTACACTTTTTGTCACAGAGCGCGAAGGTACTGCATTGTCAGTACTCACCCAAGATCAAGCAGGTTCACACAAGCCATGTGCTTATTTTTCTAGTACATTAGACCCAGTAGCCCAGGCTCTGCCTGCGTGCTTGAAATCTGTAGCAGCTACAGCTCTAGCAATTAGACAAAGTGATTCCATAGTATTAGGACACCAATTGACAGTACAGGTTCCACATTCCGTGGAAGTTCTTTTAAACAGAACACAGACTCAGCACTTGACTATAGCACGACTGACAGGTTATGAATTAACGTTATTCCAGCCACACATAGAAATCAGACGCTGCAACACACTGAATCCTGCTACACTTTTACCGTTAAGTACAATAGACCCTTTGGCACATGACTGTGTGGAAGTCATTAACACTATGACGAAGCCCAGACAAGATCTGACAGATATCGCATTACCAGATCCGGACCTGACACTTTATGTGGATGGTTCGTGTATGAGAACCAGTACAGGAGAGTTGGTGGCCGCATATGCAGTGACCACTGAAACCGAAATCATAGAAACACATCATATTGACACCCTGTCTGCCCAAGCAGCAGAGCTCATCGCTCTGACCCAAGCCTGTATTCGAGCCAAGAACAAGAAAGTTAACATATACACAGATTCCCGTTATGCATTCGGAGTTGTACACGACTTCGGAGTCCTGTGGCAAGAGAGAGGTTTTTTAACTTCCCACGGTGCCAAGATACAGCACGGTCCCCTCATTCAAGCTCTGTTAGAAGCAATACATTTGCCTACAGCCATAGCCATCATGAAGTGTAAGGCACATACGAAAGTCACAGATACCATTTCCCAGGGTAACGACCTGGCAGATCGAACAGCCAAACATACAGCACAGACTCATACTCATACGACTGATATGACAAAGACAGTAGTTCCAACACATTGCATGACAGTTAGGGATCCCGCACTAGATGTAATTGACATACAGACACATGCTACCCCAGATGAAATCAAGAAATGGACAGAACTAGGAGGGATCCAGACAGAACAGGGATGGATGACGAAGGGAAAAGCCACTTGGTTTCTCCCCGACTCTATGGTTCAAGTTATCATTAATACAGCACATAGTTCTGCAAATTTAGGAGAAAAAGCTATGTTAGACAGTATTCAAAACCTTTGGTTCAATAAGCATTTACGAGCAGCAGCAAAACAGAAAGTGCGTACTTGCATGATCTGTTGTCAGTTCAACCCAGGTAAAGGCATTCCCGTAGAGCAAGGTGGATTTCATCCTCCTGATCACCCTTTTGAAGTCCTTCAGATGGATTATATCCAGATGGACCGTTGTCGAGGATTCAAGTATGTCCTCGTAGTTGTATGTGCACTTTCCCGATGGACAGAAGCATATCCAGTTCCAGATTACACTGCCGTGACCACTGCCAAGCAGTTGGTTCGCGAATTTTTCCCGAGGTTTGGTTTGCCTCGTGTCGTGTATTCAGATAACGGACAGCCATTCTCGTCCGAGCTCATGAAGCAAGTTTCCATTTTGTTAGGATACCAATGGAAGTTCCACTGTGTTCGGCATCCCGAAGCAGCTGGATTAGTTGAGAGACACAATCAGACTCTGAAAACACGTCTTGCCAAGGTCTGTGCAGAAAAAGGAGTAGACTGGATAGTAGCCCTTCCAGTTGCCCTCTTCTATATGCGAATGGTAGCCCATTCTAGGACAGGGCTATCCCCGTATGAGGTGGTATTTGGCCGGCCACCGAATACGTGGGGGACGCCTCTGCCTCGTAAATTAACCGATGTTGACAGTAATATGCTGACAGATTACCTTGCTTCCTTGATGTCTGCACTACAATCATGTCGTTCACAGGTCGCAGCAGCCTTTCCAGACAACACCGAGGTGAAGCCACACAAGATCGTCCCTGGTGATTATGTATATGTTCGAAATTTTGAAAGATCAAGCCCTCTGGAGCCCCGTTGGAAGGAACCCAAGATCGTTTTAATGACAACGAGGACTGCCGTGAAACTCGAAGGAAGAAAAAACTGGCTCCACTCGAGCCACGTCAAGAAGTGTTATGGACTTCCGCCAAAAACTGATTCCCAGGACTTTCGCATTCCAGAGACTGATACTAAACTCCCCCTGGTAGAGAAAACTCCGTCCCAGGAGTACAAATTAAAGTTGAGGTCTAGTAAGTCAGACAGTTTAATTGTTTAAGTCCCCCCTGGGTGAAGCGGTTAGACAGGTTCCTGACATGTACAAGCTAGACCCACATAGTGAGAGAGATAGACAGGAGATCAAGAAACAGAAATATTGCAAGAATCTCCGAAGCAGATGTATCATTACTTTACTTATCATGTTCTTTCTGAGTCTTACGATTATATGCCTAAGCTATATGTTACATGTATATTTTCCTATACAAGCACATTCTTCTTTCAATGACACTGCAGACCACACCTTTAGTGATCTGCCCCCGCACAAACTTTCTTACCGACTTGCACTGCGTAACAATTCTTTCATCCATATGTTACATCATTCTCGCCAGACCAGCAATGCTACTAATTGCTGGGTATGTGGCCGACTCCCTCCCTACCAGAAAATGATGGGAGCCTTGCCTCTTTTTCCTTATCCGTTTACACATAATGGTTCATGTGGTGCATGGTTTACATTAATGTCCTCGTTAGACAGTAAGTCCAAAGTTTCCCAAGGTAATTGGATATGGGGAGACCTGAACACAGTTATGAATAAGGCATGTTTCCCTGACAAGGAGGGTCTTCCCCAAATGACAGGTACCGATCTAGAAAACGAAGTATATGGATTAGGTAATTTTACACTTAACCTCATGATTTTGAATGTCCAGTCAGAAACTAGTTCGAACTCACCTTCAATTAGTTTTGCCAGGTTCAGTACATTTAGGACACAGCGATTGTAATACAGTTATTGAATTCAGTGATAAAGGCAAGTCTACATTCAAAGCTTCCCGACATTCCTATTTCATTTGTGGCCATACAGATTATAAACGTTTACCTCCAGACTGGGATGGTACTTGTTATATTGCATTCCTATTGCCACCTGTTTTTCTAGCCCCACCTGATTACCATAGAAATTCTCATCTCATTCATGTTAGACCCAAGAGAGAACTCCCAATTGTCGATTACACCGAAACAACATGGGAACAATACACAGATTTCAATAAAGGATTCTTTCCTTATTTAGGAACTGTCTCAAACAGTAAACTGATACGTAAATTGACCAGAACCCTTGAAGCTGTAGTGAATGAAACTACTTTTGCCGTAGGTAACTTAACAGAAGAGCAGTCTGCTATGAGACTTGTCGTTCTTCAAAATCGTCTCGTCCTTGACGTCATCCTGGCAGATAGGGGCAGGGCTTGTAGAGTCATCGGATCCAGTTGTTGTGTTTTCATTCCAAATAATGCACCGTCAGTATACAGAGCCATAACTCGGCTCCACAAGATTGCTAGTCAGATACACCAGAATCCAGGCACCTGGACCTGGTCCGGTTGGCTCTGGAGCGTGTTATCCGCCTGGGGATGGAAAGTCCTATCCTTCCTTGGAATAGCCCTACTCATAGTATTCAGTTGTTGCCTATGTCTACAATGTGGGCCAGCGATTTGCGGCTTGTGCGCCACATCATGTATTCCCCGTCCAAGTCCACGTTCTCGTGCCCGAATGAAAAAAGATGAGCAAATGATGTTATATGAACAAATAGATGGACTCATGAAGATTGATATATCCTGAAGGGTACGTAGGGGACAAGGAGGGAATGAGGTAATTGAAATTTTTATGGTCAAGTATGTCCCCTAACGTGTACCCCAACGTCTCCATGTACGTGCTTAAAGTGCATGTAATTTCCCTCCATGACCGAATATGAAGATGCAAATACATTTGCGTCCAACGTTAACATGTCCTTTTTCAGATCCACCATGAATGGATCGATAATTCAGTTCCTAACCATACCATGCCAACGTCTTTACATGGTACACTTTTACGTTTTTCCTGGCTCTGCCGAGCTAGGCCCTGATTTCTGTCTCCGAGCCCTTTCTGCTTTCTGCCTCCTGCCTCTGAAAGCTGCAACATGGACACGTATCCCTGACCTCTGCCTTACTTCCTGCCAAGCGAAGCGGTGCCTGGCTCAACCTGGCCTGCCTGCCACAACATTATTTTACCTTCAAGTTATCTGTTCAGCCTCCTCGAAAATACATTCCTGTCTAGTGATTTAGGTAAACATCTCCCCGGCTGCAGAGCAAAGAGCAAGCCTTCCTGTCTCCATGCAAGTAATTTACAATTCCCGTTGCCATAGTAGGCCCATGGCCCTGCACGTAGACACGTAGATACATATGCACGCACTAACATTCAGTATAGAATAGCCTCTGCCCGAGAGACCTTTTACTCCAGATAATACATCCTCCAAACATAAGATACCAGATATGTTATAGGTCCAGGTCGTTCTGACATCCCAGACTTCTGTCTCCTCTACTAGTGTTAAAGTTCTCCCCAGTTACCACATCTATGTCACGTCATGCTAGCTGCGCGCGCATCCGCACTTCCTGCTGATTCTGCATCTTTCTCTATGCACCCACCCACATGTGACGATTCTTGTGACGTTCCTCTGACATGTATAGTGCACGCCTTCGTGTACGCCTATTTTCACGCCTCTTATTACGCACATGTGTTCTTATCTCTCTCTTTTTCACCTGTTACGCCTACTGTATTGGATTCAATTATGTTACTTTACTATATATAATGTGTAATGTTAATAAAACGTTGACTGTCCCTTCCCGAACCCTAGTGGTGACGGAACATGATTTCCAACCTCGAGGTTTTCCATTAAAACCCGTAAGTCTCAGATACCACGGACTCTGCCTCTCATTTTTATGAGCTGTCTTGTAATGATAATTATACGGAAAAACTGACCAGGTAATTTTATTTACCACAGAAGGGAGGCAGTCAGATGCTCTGTGTGCATCCACTGAGGAAGAAGGCGGAACACTTGTGGGCGTCTTGCTGAATGCCTATGTTGTAGAGCCTGTTGATGAGGGTGTTATGGAATATGTTGTCTAACACCGCAGAGAGGTCGAGGAGCATCAGGGCTACCGTTTCTCCAAGGTCGGGGAGTGCTTGGATGTCATCTGTGACACCAATCATCACAATCTCAATGCTGTAGTTTGCAGGGAATCCTAATTGTGTGGCATTCAGTAGGTGGTTTTGTTCCCAGAATTTGGTGAGCTGCTGGTTGATGGCTTCGCAAAACCAATGTAAGATACAATAGGAAACTTGCCAGTTTTAACAGTTTCACAGTACCTTTGACCCCCGATTAATCAGAAACAGTTACTTATATGTCCTCCTCACCTTGTATTTCGATGACCTGCAGCTCTACCCTCAAGGTCCATGTTTATGTAATTGATTTTGATGAATACTACTTTGCAATCATACTATATTTGCTATTCCAGTTGGCTTTCCATGACATCTTTCAACTATTAACTAATGTCAATAGTAAATAGAGCACCACAAACCAAGTCGCCTCTGGGGAATAGCAGCATTGCTGTTGAAACTGTCAACTTAAAGTAAATAGTTGCTGTCATAAGACTAAAAGCTAGTAATCACTTCATAAGTTGTAAAATTGAGTGTCAATGAAGACTGCTTGAAGGAAGTTTTGATTGTAGTCAGTTGACTATATTGAAAGATGTCTTGCTGTGGCCCAAATTACAACACACATAACCAGGTTAGATTGCTTACAAGTAATCATCATTAGTCATAGCTCAGCTCCTTCTGGTCAAGGCCACTAGTAATCAACACCCATTTCTGAGACAGAAACATCCCCCAAAAAAGAATGTGATAGCAAGCACTACTCACAAAGAACTTCTGCCTTGAAGGAGACTGGAATTCCTAGCACATTCTTTGCCTGTTGTCAGATATTTACTGCAATTCAGGCCAGAGACTCCGATGCTACACCCACTGCCTCCCCTACCATTCAAATCAAATCTGTAAGGTACTCCAGAATCTGAAGTGATTGTACACAGAAGAAGGGGAAGGGCTACAGAGGGACAAGAAACATTCCATAGGCATCTTGGCCTGTTGACTTTGGAACACAGACTGGTAGAAGCCGTGATGCACGGTCCCTCTGTCTGCACTGCGCGGACTGGTGACCCTGGTAATCCTATAAAACAAGGAATCATTCATCTAAGTATATTTGGGTATATTTGGGTACAGAAGGATACAAATTCCTGTGAGTATTAGTAGAATGGCTAAGCAGTCTATGTAAGTGGAGAAGCTGGGACTGCCCCCTAGATGACCAGAATAAAGCCTTGGAACCAAATACAAAAGTCTGCCTCCAATTCTAGAGACACTGGGAGTCAAGATAACTTGGAGTGTTTGAAGTTGGAGCAGGAATTCCAGATTAGCAGCAATCAAAGCTTAGTATTTGTGGAAGGAAGGGTTAAACTGAGCTGCACTAATCAGCCAAGGGAACCAAAGGGGAGTAAACTAAAAGGGTGCAGGGAGCGCAAACAGTGCAAACTATGTGACTGAACTGGAGAACCCAATAACAGCTGCTGCCAGGCAACACATAATGCTGTTACTGGTGCTTAAATCTTCCCAGATCTTACTGACCCAGAAGTATCTGGAATCTTCCAGCTCTTCCCAGAATCTGCAGACTTCTCTGGAATGTCCCAGCTCTTACAGAATGTTCTCGCTCTTTCATCCTTGCCCAATATACTGATCTGCCTTACATTGTGGCTCTACACTGTTTCCCCTTTCCAGCTGTCACTACGTCATTTCCCACAGTTTCCAAGTCCAGACCATAACAATTATTATATTATGGATCTCAGAAACATGATCAAGTCCCTGCAATGGGATCCCCTGAGAGCACAAATTTCAGTATTCCTGAAACCCATCCAAAGCATTAAATGAGTAGGTCTGCCCATATTGCAATATGCTCAGCCAAATCCCTGCATGAATTTTCACAATATTGGCCATTAACAACCTCAATGAAGCATATTGATTCTTGTAATGAAACTAGATTATATCGTCCTAGAGCCAGTGGTGATAGCATTATAACACACACTGTTTATAATGTATAATTTGAGCTGTTTATAGATGAGGACTGCATGCTAACACATATTCATGTTCTTCTCTTAATTCTAAGTTCACGTGCACTGTTGAATTTATTGGACTATACCTGTACATTATTTACATATGACTATTGAGGCAAGTCAGGAAATGTATCACGTGACCTTGACACAACCAACACATGTGTGTAAAATTTTGATGGCTTGGGTCTGCCCCCACTGTTTTAGTTCTTTATTTTTGCACTTTACTTATGGAGAAGAAATCAAATAGCTGCATTGTCCCTGAAATTTGTGGTTACTTGGACTACAAAAATTGCAGATTGTTCTCTGTGTTTTGGTTTTGATTGATGTGAATTGAGTAGTGGTGAATCCACACCACTCTTGTCTTCAGAAAGCTGCATTATGGGAATTGAAGTCCAGGGCTCATGCTACACCCACTGTCTTAAACGTACTGCAAATGGAGGCTTAGCAATTTCTTTTTTGGGTCACCGGATTGGTAATTGTTATTGAACATGAGCGAGAAAGGTTTTTCATAGAAGTGTGGATATGAGCAGTTGTTGGGCTAAAAGAACACGATAGCAACAAACAGGAGTGAAAACTCCGTAGTAACTCAGTCACATCAATACTGAGGTGAAGGATTGTGGAAGCTGAGATGCATTTGTGGAGCCGGAGAGGGAAGTAGAGGTTTGGCAACTTCCTTAACGGAGATCTGGAAGATGCTGACGTGTTCCCTTGATTCTATGCTTATCTCTGAAATGGTGTCTCACTGACCTTGGTTCCCGGAGTGTCCGAATGTCCGTATACCATCTGCACCAGACAAGTTCACAACAAATTCGGGATTTGTTAATTATCTTATGATCTTCCAGATGTTAAACTAACAACACAAACATGAGTTATATAACATAGCAAATTACTCCTATATTTAATAAAGTGTGATGTTGAGTTGGAATAAGGACCGTAACATGGGATTTGATAATCCACGCAGAGTGAGTATCTATCGTATAAACATTTATTCAATCACATATAGTGACTGTTTTGAATGAATTTACATTTCAATGACTGATATGGAAATGATTGAGTATAGAGGCCTGAAGGGCCAGAATACCCTTGCGGATTATAATGTGCTTTACAAATACACATAAGATAACAAGCAACACCCATTGATTTTGATGCATCTCCAGATCTAATAGTCCACGTAAACTTGGGCATGCACCAAAACCTTACTCCTCCCCAGGGTGGCACAACAATGAGAAATAACTTTATTTCTCCAAATGTTTTCCTCTTTCTATGTGTGCTACATTCTGCAGCACACATAGATAGAGGAAAGAGCCTAGAAGGTGACACTTCCTGCACAAAAACCATTCTGCATGCAACGCAGGCACCCTTGCACCATAGTAAAAGGGTGTCTGCATTGGTGCTAGGCTGCCAAGATTGCGCTTGCACAGAGGGGAAAGGAAAACAATGAGCCATATGCCATAGATACGGCACACTTCTGCCCTTTTACTTTAATGGAGGGCAGCACAGCAAGGTGGCCTGCTGCACTGCTCTGTGCCAAATCCCCACAAATATGTCTGTAATGTGATCAAAGGACCAAATGACATTTTTTTTATTAGTAGAAATTTTAATTTTAGGTCAATCTACATAATATATTTTCTCCAATACCTCATAAAATGTACATGGGTGAATCATTCGACAACTGAGAATAAGAATCACAGAACACATTAGCTCCATTAGAAGAGGTGATGAAGGTACAGAGTAAATAAATATATATTCAAACATATGATTATAAAGGGTCAAAAACCAGCTAAAATATTTTTAGTACTGATTCCAGTTTTGTAAACTATTAAGATTAGTATGTGACCGTTGAGGCAGGTCATATATCACATAACATTGACAAACCCACAGATTTGGGTGAAATATTGTTAGTGTGGGTTGCACTCACTGTATCTGCATTTTATTTTTGCACTTTAGCACTGTTGCACTTTAACTTACGGATATGAAATAAAATAATTGTGTACCTTCATTGTAACTGCAGTGTGTGGTAATTGAGACAGAAAAGTTTATAGAGTGTTCTCATTGATTGTTATCAACAGTCACTTTTCAAGCAAAATGAGGTGCTTTGCAGCCATGGGCGGATTTTGCGGATGCACGATCCGCGGATTTTGCGGATTTGCGGATCGTGGATCCCCAAAATCCGCGGATTTTGCGGATTTGTGGATCCGCGGATTTGGGGCGGGGCTTCCATGCGAGTGCACATGCCTCTTGTGTGTTTGAAAGGTCTGAGAAAGATCAGTTCAGCAGATGAAGAGAAAGAAGCCCCTGGTCACAAGAACAGCACGGGTATTGTGCTTGTGAAAGTCAAGGATGCAAAGGCCTCTATCCAGCATCACAGCTGATTTTCCACGGTAGAGTTGGTGTTATGGTCCGACTCGCGCCTCACCTAAAGACGCAGGGAATGAACAACTACAGGGTCCAGAATGCTTAGCGGCATGGAGGAGGGAATAAAAGGCTTGAACTTCCTGTTTCCGATGTCGGATATTCTGACTCGTGACCCGGCTGGTTAGTGACCTGATTCTATCTTGTGATTATCGTGTGGATCCGTTCGTGTGGCTGTTTCTTCCTGGAGGAGTGGTGTAACTCCCGTTGTTGTTGGAGCCAGAGACCTTGATTTCCGTGTGCGCGTTCATCCTGGCTTTCCGTTGGCGAGCCTTCTCATCGGCTCATGCGGAAGGCGGTTCTGGGTTTCCCGTGTGCGCTGATTTCCCTGCACCTCCGTTGGCGAGCCTTCTCCTCGGCTCATGCGGAGGACAGGAATCTAAGGGTCAGCGCGCCACTAGTTCTCCCCGTTTCCGTTGGCGAGCCTTCTTGCATCGGCTCATGCGGAAACGGAGTTGTTGTGGTTTCATATTACCGTAACCCTATTCCGTTGGATAGCCTTCTTGCATCGGCTAATGCGGAAAGGGTTTTTTGCCTATTCTATTTAATCCTCTGTTGGCGAGCCTTTTTTCACCGGCTATTGCAGAGGATTAATTTGTCACAATTACTTCTGGAGGAGAGGTCTTGGTGGAGTTAACCAAGGGTTCCACTTCTTCATCTTTTGGAGGCTGCTTCGAGTGTCTCCAAACAACTAAGGTACTTGCTTATCCTTACCTTATTAGGGTGACGTAACCCATTTCCCTCACTATTTTACTTTGTGGCTATTGTGAAGGCGTGTTTCATAGACCCCCCACTTAATACCTGAACGAAGGGAGTTTAGGGTAGGTGGAGTTCCAGTTTATTCATTCCATCTGTTATACGATAGCTCTCTTGCATGAAATATCATACCTTGATTCAATTGTGTATTTCAGAAGGGAGGTTCCAGTTATTCAGACAGGGCCTGTTCTCAGAAGACGAGAAGTATCTTCTAAGTATCGCAGCCTTTTTTCATTTATCCAGGTAGGGAAAGAGTAGATGTACGCACTAGATTGTGTATCCTTGAATAAGAACAGGTTCCAATATTATTGTTCTTTGTCTTGCAGCTCTCCCTCCCCGCTGTCCCCTTCCTTTCCTTCCCGTTTGTTCCTGCAGCCCTCATCTGATCCGTCTTTAGCCCACGGCTTTAATAGCAACCTGGGTTTGGATAGATCTGGAGGGGGCCTTTTAAACTACATACTGATCCTGAGGAAACTGAGGTTAACAGAATATCCGACCCACGGTTATACCTCCTCCCGGTCAGTGTGTAGGCATGGCCACCCTAGATGACGTGTTGGCTGCTCTAGTCGTAGTTCAGACCGAACTACTGTCCTCCAGACAAGAGACCACGGAGTTGCGTAATCGATTAGACACCATACAGAAAAATCCCTTTAATGCTGGGGCTTCTGGTTCTAATCAGCCCAGTCCAGTGGTACTCGAAATCCCTACTAGCGTCCCACTTGCAAACCCCGAACGTTTTAAAGGAGACGCTGGTTCTGTGCAAGTGTTTTTGTCTCAAGTACTGATGCATTTTACATGCAAACCACGCTCCTTTCCCACAAATCAAAATAAAGTAGCGTTCGTGATATCCTATTTAGCCGGGGATGCGGCACAATGGGCGGTTCCCCTGATCCAAAGGGATGACCCTCTGATGCATGATTGGGAGGCATTCCGGGATGAGTTTGTTAAGGTCTTCGACAGAAGAGCCGACTCTTATACTGCCGACAAGGAATTGTTGGAGCTTCGGCAAGGAAATCAAGATATTTTAACATATCTGAATTCCTTTAGGAGATTAGTCACCGAGACCAAATGGCCGGAGGCAAAACTGTCGTCTCTGTTCCATCAGGGTTTAACAGAGGACATGAAGGACATCATAGCTCAGATTGATCCCCAGCCCACGACTTGTGAAGACTTAATCAGTCTGGTGTTACGCCTGGATCACCGTCTCAAGAACAGAAAGGGTGACTCCAAGGTCAAATCCAGAACCATCCCTGTACCTGGCCCTACTAAATCCCCTGATAGTCCACTCGCTTCCACTTCTGAACCCATGGAGATAGGTGCAGTACGCGCCTCTCTTACGCCTACAGAAAAAGAACAAAGTCGTAAGAATGGCCTCTGCTTGTATTGCGGGAAAAAAGGACACTTTGTTAGGGAATGTCCTGTAAAGCCCAAATTCTCCAAGTTTCGTCCTAACAGAGGGGTATCCGCTGCGATTGAGAAACCGGCGGAAAATGAATAGACTCTAGGGAGCGTGAAGGGGGTCCGTGGAGTCGTGTATGTATTCCTTCAATGGTAAATCCGGTATTAAGGGCGCAACATTTGTTTATCAATATAGTATTGGTGATCAGTATGGTGCCAGTCCCTAAACGAGCTATGGTGGACTCAGGGGCCACGGGGATGTTCATAGATAGGGCTGAGGCGGAAAGGATTGGAATGTCTCTGATACCTAAGGATCATGGTGATGAGGTATATGCTGTGGACGGAAGGAAGCTTGATCTAGGTCCCGTCTGTTATCAGACTGCTGAAACAGAGATGAGGTACGGGAGTCACAGCGAACTGGTCACTTTCAGTGTTATCCACACCCCCCAGTATGGCATTATAATAGGATTACCATGGTTACAGAGGCATAACCCTGAGGTACACTGGGGTACAAATATAGTAACCATGAATTCGCAGTACTGTAGGGAGCACTGTTTTAAGTGTACTCAGAGTCCTTCTTTTGCTCTCGCTAATGGGAATAGTGTAGCTACTGCTGCTGAAAAAGATGTGGTATTACCAGGCATGTACAATGAATTCCAAGACGTTTTTGATGAGGTGTTGGCAGAAGGTCTCCCCCCACATAGGCAATATGACTGCAAGATTGATTTAGTACCCGGGGCCGTGGTGCCTTCGGGACGTTTGTATGCTTTAACCGAACCTGAGAATAACCATTTGAGACTATATTTGGACAAACTGTTGAAATTGGGGTTCATCCGTCCTTCCAAGTCTCCTGCTGCGTCCCCCCTTTTTTTTATTCCTAAGGCGAATGGAGAATTGAGGGCGTGTGTAGATTTTAGGGCGCTGAATGAGATCACGGTCAAGAATCGATACCCATTGCCTTTGATCAGCGTCTTGTTGGAACAAGTGAAGCATGCAAAAATATTCACTAAATTGGACTTGAAAGGGGCCTACCATTTAGTCAGGATGAGGTCCGGAGACGAATGGAAAACGGCATTTAAGACCAGGTATGGGTTATTTGAATACCTGGTCATGCCGTTTGGACTATGCAACGCTCCCGCCGCATTCCAATTCTTTCTTAATGATGTGCTGCAGGAGATTTTGGATCAATATGTCATAGTGTATATCGATGACATCCTGATCTATTCAGAGTCTGAGGCCATGCATGTAGGTCACGTGAAAACTGTCTTGTCAATCCTTCGACAACATAGTTTGTACTGCAAGCTGTCCAAATGTGACTTCCATGTGTCTACAGTAGAGTTTCTGGGGGTTATGCTTAGCCCTCAGGGTCAGGAAATGGCGGAGCGCAAGATACAGGCGGTTCGGGACTGGCCAGTCCCAAAGAATGTCAAAGACATTCAGTGTTTCTTGGGATTCGCTAACTTTTATCGCCGCTTTATTGATCAGTTTTCTAGAGTAGTGGCACCCATCACAAAATTGTTGCACAAGGATCAGAGGTTTGATTGGGATACTGAAGCTCAGGCCGCATTTGAGACCTTGAAGCAGGCGTTTGTGTCAGCACCAGTGCTTATTCACCCTAATCCTGAGTTACCGTTTATCGTTGAGGCAGATGCTTCGGAGGTGGCAGTAGGGGCAGTTCTATCTCAACGCAATGAGCTGACTCGGATTATGCATCCTGTGGCATATATGTCACGGAAACTTAATAAGGCTGAAAGAAACTACTGTATTGCGGAAAAGGAGCTTCTGGCGATAAAGATCGCTTTCACAGAATGGCGACACTTTCTGATGGGGGCCAGGCATAAGATAACGGTCTACTCAGATCATAGAAATTTGCAATTTATGACTGCAGCACGCCATTTGTCCCCTAGACAGCTTCGGTGGATGCTTTTTTTTTCAGAATTCGATTTCATTATAACTTTTCGCCCAGGGGTGGATAATCGAAAGGCGGATGCACTCACTCGCCAGTCTTCTTCGAAGACACCTACAACGGGGAATGATACCTCCATTGTGAAATCTACGCAGGTGATTGGTGCCCTCCAACCTGATGCCTTTTTGCAGGGTATACTTAGAGGCGTCTCTACCGAGCAATGGCAGAAGTGGTTGCAATCACATCCGGAATGGCAATTGAGGGATGGCTTCCCCGTCAATCAGGGGCGTTTGTTGATCCCTACAGAACCTCTTCGCAAACAAATGTACATGTGGTGTCACACTTCCCCAAGTGCTGGTCATATGGGGGTGGAAAAGACCTTGGATCTGATCACGCGTAAATCTTGGTGGCCTTCAGTGAGGGCTGATGTGAAGAGATGGATTTCGTTGTGTGCTGTGTGTGCTGCTGCAAAGTCGGATCATAGGCGTCCTGCTGGTCTTCTTTGTCCCATGCCCACTCCTTCAGTTCAGTGGGAAAGAATTTCCTTGGATTTTGTGGTGGGTCTGCCCAGGGACCAGGGATGTACTGCAGTGTTAGTGGTCATTGACTATTTGACCAAGATGGGCCACTTTATCGCCTGTCCCCAGGTCCCTTCAGCTGGTCAGTTGGCACATTTGCTGATGGTGAACATTGTGCGTTTACATGGTCTCCCTGCGGTTGTAGTATCGGACCGTGGCTCCCAGTTTACTGCTATGTTTTGGAAGTCTTGGTGTTCCTCTCTGCACATTGAACCGTCACTGTCAACCAGCTTCCACCCTCAAACCGATGGCCAGACAGAGCGTCTCAACCAGTCGTTAAAACAATACCTGCGGTGTTTTGTGTCCCAAGGGAAAGACAATTGGGTGGAGTATTTGTGGCTAGCTGAGGTGGCGTACAATAATGCCACACATTCGGCCATCAAGGTGTCCCCTTTCTATGGGACGTATGGTCATCATCCTAGGTTCTTGCCGTTTTTGCATCCTATTCATGAAACCTCGGTACCTGAAGCGGCTAGGAGGATTGGTGAAATTAAAGACGTCCTGGTAAGAGTCCAGAACAATCTGAAGGCCTCGAAAGTGGCGTATAAAACCTCAGCAGATAGGAAACGACGTCCTGGCCCTTTGTATCAGTTGGGTGAAAGAGTGTGGCTGTCGACTAAAAACTTTCGCTTTAAAAAGTACAGTGTATTCAACCCTCGATACATAGGACCTTTCCCTATCGTTAAATGTATCAATCCTGTGGCCATGAAATTAAGGTTGCCTCAACATCTCCGGATCCACCCGGTGTTCCATGTATCCTTGTTGAAGCCGGCGGCGCGGATTGTCCAACGTCTGCCTCCGCCTTTGGTGGTTTCGGATGGTAATGAATACGAAGTGAGTGGTATCTTGGACTCCAAGTGGCATGGAAGAGGGTTGCGTTACTTGGTGGCATGGAAGGGATACGGACCGGAGGAGAATTCCTGGGAGCCGGCGTCTGGCGTGCATGCCCCCCGTCTGGTTGCCGAGTTCCATCGTCAGCATCCTTTGAGTCCAGGTCCTGTTCGGCGCTCTAGGTGAGGGGGGATATACTGTTATGGTCCGACTCGTGCCTCACCTAAAGACGCAGGGAATGAACAACTACAGGGTCCAGAATGCTTAGCGGCATGGAGGAGGGAATAAAAGGCTTGAACTTCCTGTTTCCGATGTCGGATATTCTGACTCGTGACCCGGCTGGTTAGTGACCTGATTCTATCTTGTGATTATCGTGTGGATCTGTTCGTGTGGCTGTTTCTTCCTGGAGGAGTGGTGTAACTCCCGTTGTTGTTGGAGCCAGAGACCTTGATTTCCGTGTGCGCGTTCATCCTGGCTTTCCGTTGGCGAGCCTTCTCATCGGCTCATGCGGAAGGCGGTTCTGGGTTTCCCGTGTGCGCTGATTTCCCTGCACCTCCGTTGGCGAGCCTTCTCCTCGGCTCATGCGGAGGACAGGAATCTAAGGGTCAGCGCGCCACTAGTTCTCCCCGTTTCCGTTGGCGAGCCTTCTTGCATCGGCTCATGCGGAAACGGAGTTGTTGTGGTTTCATATTACCGTAACCCTATTCCGTTGGATAGCCTTCTTGCATCGGCTAATGCGGAAAGGGTTTTTTGCCTATTCTATTTAATCGTCTGTTGGCGAGCCTTTTTTCACCGGCTATTGCAGAGGATTAATTTGTCACAATTACTTCTGGAGGAGAGGTCTTGGTGGAGTTAACCAAGGGTTCCACTTCTTCATCTTTTGGAGGCTGCTTCGAGTGTCTCCAAACAACTAAGGTACTTGCTTATCCTTACCTTATTAGGGTGACGTAACCCATTTCCATCACTATTTTACTTTGTGGCTATTGTGAAGGCGTGTTTCATAGACCCCCCACTTAATACCTGAACGAAGGGAGTTTAGGGTAGGTGGAGTTCCAGTTTATTCATTCCATCTGTTATACGATAGCTCTCTTGCATGAAATATCATACCTTGATTCAATTGTGTATTTCAGAAGGGAGGTTCCAGTTATTCAGACAGGGCCTGTTCTCAGAAGACGAGAAGTATTTTCTAAGTATCGCAGCCTTTTTTCATTTATCCAGGTAGGGAAAGAGTAGATGTACGCACTAGATTGTGTATCCTTGAATAAGAACAGGTTCCAATATTATTGTTCTTTGTCTTGCAGCTCTCCCTCCCCGCTGTCCCCTTCCTTTCCTTCCCGTTTGTTCCTGCAGCCCTCATCTGATCCGTCTTTAGCCCACTGCTTTAATAGCAACCTGGGTTTGGATAGATCTGGAGGGGGCCTTTTAAACTACATACTGATCCTGAGGAAACTGAGGTTAACAGTTGGGAAGAAGGCACACCTGTCCAGCCTCGACGATGCTCACGATTGTTTTTGGGCTAATGAATGAGTCACTGAATTTGAGCATCAACTAGTTCGAGCGACCATGTGTGTGTTACTATGCAATCGCCCCGAAGGGCGCAGGGGTCCCTTGAGTGAGCTGTCCATCATAGTGGGTGAATGGCGGGAAGACGGTGCAAACCGCGAGTGTGTGGGCGGTGCCAAACGGGCAGGGTTACCATGCGAGTTCACACATGCTTCTTGTGTGTATAAAAGGTCAGAGAAAGATCAGTTCAGCAGATGAAGAGAAATAAGCTCCTGGTCACAGAAACAGCACGGGTATTGCGCTCGTGAAAGTCAAGGATGCAAAAGCCTCTATCCAGCATCACAGCTGATTTTCCACGGTAGATTTGTGAAGAAGGCACACCTGCCTCGACGACGCTCACGATTGTTTTTGGGCTAATGAATGAGTCACTGAATTTGAGCATCAACTAGTTTGAGCGACCATGTGTGTGTTACTATGCAATCGCCCCGAAGGGCGAGGGGTCCCTTGAGTGAGCTGTCCATCATAGTGGGTGAATGGCGGGAAGACGGTGCAAACCGCGAGTGTGTGGGCGGGGCCAAATGGGCAGGGCTACCATGCGAGTTCACACATGCTTCTTGTGTGTATAAAAGGTCAGAGAAAGATCAGTTCAGCAGATGAAGAGAAATAAGCTCCTGGTCACAGAAACAGCACGGGTATTGCGCTCGTGAAAGTCAAGGATGCAAAAGCCTCTATCCAGCATCACAGCTGATTTTCCACGGTAGATTTGTGAAGAAGGCACACCTGCCTCGACGACGCTCACGATTGTTTTTGAGCTCACAGGAAGGGCATGTTGTAAATATTTTACGATGGCGCCGGCAAGCTGCCAGCGCCATCCTAAAATGCTTACTAAATTAGCTTCAACAGGAAGCTCTAATAAATAAAATCGAGCACCTGCTTTATTCTATCTATTAGAGCTTCCTGTTGAAGCTAACTTAGTATCTATTTTAGGATGGCGCTGGCAGCTTGCCGGCGCCATCGTAAAATAGTTACAACAGGCCAGGCTTCAACTTTTGCCCCCGGAATAATCCGCCACTCGCGGATTTGCGAATTCTCGGTCAATTCGAGGGAGTTCGCGGATCGCGAATTTACCGAAAATTCGCAAAATCCGCGAGCGGAACGGATTTTCCGCTCATACTTAGTGCTTTGGTTCTTGCAGCTACATCTGGTCAATAACCCTGATTGCATATATGTGGAACTGATTCCTCAAGGATCTACCAGTTTATCAGTCACAAATAGTTTATATATTTGTGAATCCTGTCTGCCCCTGTAGGAAACTCAGAGTTTTGGCTTTTTCTATAACTTGGTCCTGACCTCCACAGTGAACTGAAGGATGGATCCTTGATGGCAATCAATTGTATCTAAATACATTGTCCTTACAATGACATATAGTTATTGTCAGTCACTCTGAGGATTGTGATGTATTATGCAGTATTGTTGTATGACCTTACCATGTAATACACTCACAAAACCATCTTGGGTCTAGCCGGACTCCTTTGTAAATTTTCTAGCTGAACGCTGGGTAGCTGTGGCTTTGAGCAGTAAGATTTAAACAAATCAACTAGTCTAAATCAGTTAGAAGCAAAGGGATCCACCCTCATGGGAAAGTATAGAAGTGTTCTCCCAGACTACGTGTGTCTCCTACAATGGTGTAAAGCACACAGCTTTGCTTAAATACCCCTCACCCACCAAAAGGACCCTTGGTGGCATGTTTCATCATCGGGGTCTTCCCACCCTGCTGTGGCTCAAGTGGAACCTCTGCGAGGCAGTGTCCTGATGAGGAGGTAACCTTGATATTTGTATGACTATAGGTACCCCTTCCTTCCCGTTTTGAAGGCTCATGGGAAATTATCTGGGCGATATAAAAAAAAACATTCAGCAATATACCTACTGGGGTATAGTATACTGTGCACGTTAAATTTATGTGCACCTCCTAGTTAGGATTATATGCAAATAGTCAGTTGTTTTAATTTGAGTGTAGAAGGGATCTCTTCTAGGTCCTGATGAGAAGCCAGGATGCGCTTCAAAACATGTCAACACTGGATACACTGCTCATTAAAGCATAGTATCTCTATCTCATTCCCCACTTTTAATGATACCAGCTCAAAGGAACATTGCAATTGATTTTTTTCCAGGTATTTTTTTATGTTTGACCATTCACTCACCTCTGGCCCTTCCACTCACACTCCTACACTCCTACACTACACATAGTATTGTTTCTCATAACCAGTGCTACCACGTAGTCGTAGGTCGCAGCTCGCCCTGTCCCACAGGGGGGGCGGGAAGACCCCGATTAAGCATGTCACCAAGGGTCCTTTTGGTGGGTGAGGGGTAAACAAAACTGTGTGTTTTCCACCATTGTAGGAGACACACGTAGTCTGGAGGAACACTTCTATACTTTCCCATAAGGGTGGATCCCTTTGTTTTTTGACAATATAACTTGAGGAGGACGTATCCACCTCTTCTGCTCTTTTGAACATTACCTCTTCACTCCCTTCTTGTGTTTACTTTGAAGCAGATAGAAGCACAAAGCAAAGAAATAAGAAAGTCACACGACGCAAACGATATCCAACATCACTTTACAAAAAAAGATGATAGTTTTATAAATTGTTAATTAATTGTTGGACACCAAGATGAGCATCTCTACCAGAGGGTTCTGGAGATTTAGGTTTTTAAGTTAAACATAAACCTCAACTTATTAGTCCATAGTGCAAACCAGCTTTGGTAACCATATAGTTTGTTAACATTTAAAAAGTTTGAAAGACATGTATTCAGCAACTCCTTCCTGTTTTTGGCTACTAATTCCAACATTGAGAAAGTCGAGGGGGCAATAAGGAGTATTTAGGCAGTTGCCTGGTCACCAAAGTAGTCTCATGTCCAGTTTCACACTTTATATCAAGACCACCATCGACTTTAAGGGAGTGGTCCTGATGTTGAGGTTGCAGGATGCTGAGGATGCTGAAAGATGCTCTGGGTGCTGTGCAGACGAAGGAGGCCTTTCTTGGGTTATTTTGTGATCCACAGGTAAGAAAGGGTAACTTTGACCACAGGGGTCAAAGTCCCTCATAGTCCTCTTGGAGCCTGTAGATGTACAGCTGCGGCTGGGCTACCGATCACCGGACACAACTGGCCCAGCGATATATTTTGATAAGAGCTAGTGTCTGTCTTTAGTGACCAATCCACACTCTGATGACTCTCCTTGGTCCACCAGACATAGGTGCAAATTTTGTGTCTGATATGGCGATATTATAGGCTACACGTAGGAAGTCAGAGGAAATTCCTTAAGAGAGGCTACTGACTGTCCAGGACAGGCGACTTCAACATCTATGGGCCTGGTGCCGGAACAGGGGTTCAGGTTACTGAGGGGAACAACCTTTATAACGCAACTTTTAGCACGCAGTCCTATTACGACGCAGACTTTAAAACGAAAACCATTAAAACACATTACACTGGGGGCCGCTCTAGGATAGGGAATAGTTTAAATTTACTATCCAACACCTTCCCTAGTGTCCACGGGGACTGGTATTGGAATAGTAAATTAAAATATTCACTATCCAGCACCCCCCAGTGTAATGCGTTGTAATGGAATGTGTTTTAAAACTTGCGTTGTTACAGCATGCGTGGTAAAAGCATGCGTTGTAACAACGTACATCCGTTACTGATCCTTGGAGTCATGACTTTAATCTGGGGCTCATGAGCAACTTTTTCACAAGCTAGGCATCAGAGGCACAGTCCTACTTTGCTAGCACAAGTAGCAGCAGATTCAGTCCAGTGGTTGGTGCAGCCTCTCTTGTCAGTTGAAGGGGTCAGCATGGCAGACCTTCTCCATATCTCTCTCCAATCCTCTCTCCAGTCCAGATGTGATCTGAGGTTCATAGTGCCTGGGGTGGCATATTTATGTGCAGAAAGTGCCCCAGGTGAGGATGAGATCACTAGCCAATGGGCTACCATATCCCTCCAGCCCTATGATGACTTCCAGCTATGTCTGGCATTTAGCAACCACAGAGTGCACTATTCTGCCCACTCTAAGGATGTCTGAGTCCTTCTTTGGGTTTCAGGAGATTGATAGCCCACCCTAGAGGCGTGGCTACTTGTGGGCTACACGCCGTTGGCAAAACCGGTTTGGCAACTGGCTTCCCCTCTCTGTTCTCACCGCCAGCCTGTCTACCTAAACCTAGGGACAGCCCTACAAGAGTGTGATGGCCATTTGCCCACTAAAGGTGTATTTCTCCTTGAAGCTCACATGTTGCGCCAACATTCTGTTTGTCTTCCTGCAAGGTGGGGGATAACACTGCCCCTCTGTGGTAGGCCTCAATTATTCCTAGTTATGGGAGTCATTCACACTACTCCCCAGGAGGGAAAAAGATTATCTGGTGACCAGAAACTTTGAAAGGCCACCTTTTAAACTAGGTAACATAGTGGCAACTTTCTAAAAGATGCCTTTACTTAAAAGTGACATTAAATTGGGAGACATTTTGTACCTTGTCAAACGCAGGTTGGCATAATCAGCGCTGCAGCCCTGGATGGTCACTCTAACTTACATGCCCTGGGTACTCTTGGTACCATATACTAGGGACTCATAAGTAAGTCTGCATATGCCAATTGGGGGTAGTCAACTCTACATACATTTTGTATAGGTTTAGAGCACTGGCACTACATCCACCACCAGTTTTTATCATGCATGCATGCTTCATCATACAGGAAGAAGGTTAAGGTTGGGCATTACTGAGCTACACAACAATTCTTATTGTTTTCTTCTGTGATTGCAGCATATCAGTCTCTTATAACCTACTTGCCTTCAATTCATCCTCAGAACAACATGTTGCACTTTGTAATTTTCTACTTATTCAGAGGTATGATATTTTCTTGTATTTCTACTATGCATGGTTTATAGTCCTTCAACACTACTACTTGATTAGAATGTTATAGAAAAGTTAGGCAGGGTCAATATAAAATGTTTTACATTATTTTGAGAAACCAGTAATCTACATTTGTATTCATTTCACAACGTCACTGACAGCTGCCAAGCTGAAGACTACTTCCATATTTACATGATTTAGAAACAAAATAAATAACCACAGTTTCTGAGATGGGTTTCTGTAAATGCATTTATTCTACTTATATTGTACAAGGACAGCATACATAGAATACATGTGAGATGTGGTTTAAGCTATGACATCTCATTCTAACCAGGACGGCTCCTCCCTGAACCAGAGTACAAGTAACCCAGGACCGGTTTTGCCCTTGTTTTTGGCTCTTCAGCTGGGTATAGCTTGATTCCAGTGGCACAGATTTGGTATTGACCGAATCAGAATACAGCTAACTCCACACTGAACAAATCTCTCTGGGCAGAACTAGACAATGACAAAAAAATCACCATACAAACAATACCTTCAAAAAGCCCTTACAACCACTTGTTCGGGCGAGCTTCGGAATATCAACTTGCCTTACTCAACCTTCAAGAAAGCAATAAACAAAACAGCAAAATCTCACTACTTGTTAGTCGACAAAAATATCTTCAGTGTGAGAACGCACGCCTGGAGAGTGATAAAAAATTACAAGATCCTAGCACCAGCACCTTATTTAAGTATTAGATTTTCAATCTACTGAAAAAGACAACTGATGGCTCTTCACTTCGGAACACTACCATCGATTGCAGACCAGCCAACCTGGGTCCAGAAATGGCCGATACTATGCCGACTCTACAGCAGTAACAAAGAGGACTTTATTCATCTAATTTGTACATGTGCCAAACTTTACACAGCATGAGTCACTTTATTTGGAAAAGCGCTAAACATCAGAAGAATAAGGACATGCAGAGCGGCTATATTAGAAGGGCTAGACCCGTCAAATCCTCAAATGAACTGTCAACCCACAAAATGTATCAATCTCCATGATATGGAACTGAAAACTGAAACACAGGCTACAAAGTAGATAAAGAAAATTATGACATGATAAAAAACTTTATTGTCCATGATACGTAAGTGAAGAATGCTTGTAACTTCACAATGAGGCCTGACAAGTAAACTCTTAACTGACCGGTAGAACGCAGAAACTTTACGATTTAGTAAGATCTTAATTGTATTCTATGAACCCTATTAGGAGCATATGAACAACATTAATTATAACAATTGAGAATGTAAAGCTTTTAAGTTTTTAAAAAATGCTAACATTTTATTCTTACTTTTACTCATGCGATAAATTGTTAAGGTTTTAATTAACTAAACAATAAACATTAATTATCATTATTATCTTCATTATCCGTGGCACAGTGATCCCGGGACCAAAGTCAGGGCATTCCGGTCGCACTTATAGCATCAAATGCAACAAGAACAAAGGAGGGCCTGGTTTGGCATTTCAAGCTGAACTGTTCCCATGAGGAGCAGGGTCAAGACTGATTTGCCTATGACTGGATCCAAACTGAGATGGCATTGTGAGCAAAAGAACAATGGGTTGGAGTGCTGCCCGAGCTATTGCCAGTGATTAGACTTATTGCACGCAGACTCTCATCACCTTTTATGTGTGCCATTTATAAACAGACAAGGGATTCACACTGGCTACACCCTGCTCCGGCTTGGTGTTTTTATTCAGTTCCTCCTGTATTTCACTTCTTCATGGGGGGGTTTGTCTTTAGGTGTGCCGCGCTATGCCCATGCTTTTGATTGGGTTGTGTTGGTCACAGGAGTGTCCTACCACCACCGTAACCCTGTTTTTTAAAAACATTTTCTTAGCACAGCCACACTTTTACTCTACCCTCAATCGCCCTCCCCAATCCGCCCGGTTTCAGAGCATTACCTGTCCTTCTTTGTAGTTGTGATGATTTATGTGTTAGGACTCGAAGATGTATCTTTTTGCCTGTGAATGTTCTAGCCCAGTAACAAGCCCATTGACTGGAGAAAAGCAGACTTTGTATGGAGACTCCTTCTTGTTTGGGAGAGCTATTGAGTACAATTATACGCACTATCAGGATCTATTTTGATGTAGGTTAGATGATCTGGTGGGACTTAGATTTCTTTAGTGCATTTAGAGCACAATAACAAGTTACAGATGCCTACACTTTAGGGTTAGAAGTGCTATAGACATCTAAAGGTCATGGGGTAGGGAAAATGAGGTTGTCACCTGATCACTGTTTCAGGACTTTTATGGTGGTTAAACTATGCATATGGGTACTTAACTAATGCTACAGTATGTAAATGTAGTTGGTCTTGTGTATGATGATGTGCTGTGCAAAAAATCTAAACAAAATGAATGTCCCATTAAGTCCTATGCATTTTGAGTCTGTGGCAGCCATTTTATGCCTGATAACTAAAACTTACAGTATTATAAGATGATTCAGTCCACATTCACATCTAACCAGCTGCATTAAATTCCACAACAAGGTTTTTTTGCTTGACTGTCGCATATATTTTCATATTTTCTTTCAACCATACAGTGGAAAACGTTTCTATCCTCCCCATAGTCAATGAAAAACCAGACGTGCAATGCACTCTCTCTGCCAGTCATTTCCATTGCTACCTAAGTGAGACTCCCTTACCAAGACATTTTCATACAGAGTATTCATCTGTAGATTATGCACAATATAACGGGCGGTACAATTTATTAAAGCATATTTCCGCAGCCGAGCTTTTTTCCATATCATCCCATTTCGCTGTCGTTTCTTTTCAGCAGCCTGCGACTTCCTCACCTTATCCCCTGCTCACTTTTCTTTCATCTGCATGTAATCTCTCCTCCCTTTTCTACAGTTAATAAACCATTCTGGGCAGGCAGGAAATGCGTTCTGTTCTAAATTTACATACCTTGGCAGGCTTCTTTCCTGAGTGACATCAAAGAGTTTTATGGGGTCCTTGATTTGCAACCAGACAATAAGATGTGAGCGAGAAAGCGGCTAAATCACCTCGACCCTTTTATTTAGAAATACAATGGAGGTTGAAGCTGGATGGTGATGATTCATTTAGTATAATATCTGCATACTTTAACAGCAGTGCCTGACAACGGATGCCAGCACATTTTGAAAAGAAACTTTTACTGGCTTCCTGGGTTGTTCTTGCAAGGAATTCTGCTCTTTTGGCTTTAGAAGCACCTCATGACTCACCCCTGACCCCCATTACCCTGCTTCCTGGTTGGGGACTCAACTGCATGAGGTTCCTTTAAAATATGCTCTACCCGGTGAAGTCTGTTTCTAACAATCTGGTTTCATAAAATGTGTGGTCTACCTCAAACACGAACCTAAGCTGTCCAAATTGAAGGTTTTAATGAGCCAGAACCCTTTAAGTACTGATGTGAATGTTCCCCTATTAATCAAACGGAATCATAAACTCATTCCAGGAAAAGAGCTGCATGAGACAGTCATAGAAGTTATGTGTGCATATAAAAGCAAGAAAAAACTAAACGAATAATAGGAGAGGAAGGATAACTGAGTTCTGGGCGGTTAGGTTAATGCATTGTCATGTAGCGTTCTTAAGAGGTGAGTCATTAACTATTTTTTAAATTGGATCCTTGCAATTGGGACTAAATCTAATGTAGGAAATCTACAATTTTTGCGTGGTCACCCCATGTTTTTCGCCTTTTGCTTGGGCCTGTATTTTTGCTTGAGTGAGACCTCTGTGCACTTTAACCCAGCTAACTAGTGGTAAAGTGCCCTTTTAAACGTGTTTGAATATGCATATTTCAAATTGCATATATAACATAGCTATAAATCTCTAGTATATGGTAAAAAATGTACCCATGGCGTTTAAGTTAAATGCCATTATTGGACTGCAACACCTATTGTGCCATGCAAGGAAGGCATAAAACATGATTTTAGGCCTACCATTGTAGTTTGATGACTATGGCAGTTAAAACACTGCAATTCGACCTTGTCAAAATAAACAATTTTGACAGATCAAAACCTCTCCCTTAAATATTAGCAAGACACCACTATGTAAGCCTTGTAGTCCACAAGTCAGGTTGCATGATATTTAACCCTTTGGGCATGTCCGGAATTTCCCCGCAGTGCGGGGTTCGGACGACCCCCCCAACGTCCGCCGCACAGGCCCACCGTGATGTCGGGCGGCTGTGGGCCGTCCAATGCATGCAAGGGGTTAAATAAGAACATGTGGAAATGTAATGTTTACATGACCTTACAGTGACTGGCACCCAAAAGTTATTTTTCACTGTGGCAGGCTCAGTCGTCCTAAGCAGACAACCAGACTACAGATTAAACATCGTAATATTGTATCTTGGTAAGGGCACTAGCTAGAAAAATGATTGAACAACTATTTTTATTAGTTATCAAAGATCCAATTGAATGGTTAAGTTAGATATTTAAACCTTTTGTTTTAGAAAGTTACATTTTCCATGCCTGAAGTTCCCAGAGGTTAAATTTGCACTTGTTCTTCCATTTCTGCCAGCCAATAATTAGCATTTGAATAAGTGTGAAAAGGGGGCAAAGTGCTCTCAGCGACAAACAAAAGGCCGACCTGAATTGGCAGACATGACTCATCTGATCCTGACAGAATCTGCAGGCTGGGATGTGAGTACCTTTTTGACATTTTAGTGTCAAATCTTGCTTCACTGTCAAGTCTTGCTTGACAGGTCTGCTGTGTTTATATGTAACAAATGGACACACTTGAAAGGAATGAAAGCAGTATACCAAAGCAATTCTTGTGTATCTACTGTCTGGTTGATGAAACTTCTACTTTTGTTCTACCAGACTTCTATCTCTGGGTGTTACATATGACACTGAGGGCACACTTGAAAGGAAGGGAAACTGGATGACTTTTTTTAATTTTCTTATATTTAATGTTGCTAAATTATTACACCCCCAACTCTCATCTGAAGGCGCCTTTTTCCCAGATTGTCTTTTTTTCGAGGCTAAAGCGGCTATCGGGAGGCACGCGGCTCTCACGTCTCCTCTCCCTTGGTGAGTGGGTGGAGAGAAAGGGGTGTCCTGCCAGCGTGCTCTCCTTGGAGCAGAGGGCTAATCTTCAGCATTTGTGGGATTTCGAGCTGCATCTGTGGCTGCTGTGTGACGGTTTGGAGACCCGAATGGTGTACGGCATTCCACTGTCTGGGCTTTCCCCACCACGAGCTCTGGGTGCTGCCGTGAGTGGAGGAGGCGTTCTCCCAGCCTCCAGCTCCGGGTGCTGTATAGAGTCAGCACCAGCGTTTATGAGGGAGAGGCGGAGAAGGGCAGACGGCTGGAGCCGAGAGACTGCAAGAGAGGCCATAAGGTAGAAGGGGATCTCTGCCATCTTGGTACTTCTCCCGGGACCGAGCCTGTCATGAGGTGATATCTAGTTGAACCTTTAGAACCTCTGGGTCAGGCTCAGGACCAGAGACTTTGCCAGGTGGAACTCGACTCCCTGGGGCTACCGGGACTGCTGAACTTTTCGTGGGGAATATTTGACTGTTTTTTGGCACTTTAACCTGCGTCCCTGTTGCCCAACTGTACACAAGGGAATTAAAGGAGCCTCTGGGGTCTGACCAGTGGAGGGGGCTCAAAGCTGCATGGAACACAACACTAGCAGGTCCCTGCGCAGTCCTCCCTCCCAGCCACAGCGCACCCTCAAAGCAACTGTGTGCAGATACACCCTTTGGAATTGAGCAGCCAACTTTGAAGAAGAAGAGGCTGATAATATCCCGTGTATTTCATTATTTCACCTCCAGTTACGGTGGTAAGATCCAGGCAGCATACGGGCAAGGGTGCAATTGAGTCCACACCTACAGGTGGTAAAGAGAAGGAAAGGGCTAAAACAAATTCAACCTCACAAGTAAGAGTTACCCCTTCCCTGAAGTCTTTTTACAAAGTAATTTCTGCTTCTTCCGATAAGGACCTACACAATAAGACCAGTATGTTGGTTCAGATCCCTCAATTGCAAACCTCGGGAAGTCAAGAGAGTAGTTATACTCCCCCTCCCCTAGAACTCTCAACAGTAGCGCCTGGATTCTTTAGGGGTGACACCTCAGCAGAGCAATCAGCTCTTATCTATCCTGCCATTAAAATATCTAATAAATATGAGGTCTTGGAAGACCAGTCTACCTCAGGGGGTGGGCTCGATCCATCGCAATATATGTCTCTGGCTGTTCCTGCTGCATTTCTTACCCCTCCACCCCCTCTTCCTTCATCAGGTATCCCACCCCGGTGACATCTTTAAAGCCATCACAAAAAGATGTGTCCCTATGATGGGGGTCGGGTACTTGGCTGATATACTGATGGCTCTGAGAGAGGATATAGGGAAAAGATTAACCACCTCTGAAGCTAATCAAGCTGCTATCCAGTCCTCATGTGAAGTTCTTGCACAAAAAGTGGAAGAAGTATCGCGGAGAACTGATGTCTTGGAACTCGAAATTCCTAAAATCAAGGAAGCCTTGCATAGCTCGTCAGATGAAGAGCATAAGTTAGCCTTAGAGAACAGGGAGTTGAAGGACGATAATGAACGTCTTGAAAATCACGCACGGAAAAACAACTTAAGATTATTGAACGTAACTGAAGACTTGGAGGGGGGGGGACTTAAAAAATGTTGTGATCTCTCTCCTAAAGGATGCAATCCTCCAGGAAGCACAAGAAATTGATTTGGTGCTTGATATTCAGAGAGTTAATCGGGATGCATAAAAAAGAAACCCTACCAAAGCTAATCCAAGAAAGAGTTTAGTAAACTTTCTAACATACTTGCAAAAAGAAAAAACCCTCTCCACTGCGTTGAAAGTTGGCCAGATAAAATGTAGTTCTTTTTCTAGTTCATTCTCATTTACTATAAGATCTGACATATCACATATTACTGCTACAAAGCAGTGGGAGATGGGTGAAATAATGAGGTTTTGACATCACAAGGGGCTAAGGCCCAAATGAGGTTCCGGGCATCTCTGTGTGTTATGTGGAATAACCACATGTATAACATGAGGCACATTGCAGAAGTGGATACTCTTATCGATAAAATCAGAGGTGGGAGTGAGGTATAGTTTGGGGAAGTGAGGTGTGGGGAGTACTACTCGATTTCTTTTTTTTTTTTCTTGTCCCTGTAGAATGATGATTTTTTTGCAGGTCTCTCTAGAGAGGGTATGTAAAGGGTTGCACTGGGTTTGGAGGGGTACGGGTAGTTGTGGGAGGGAAAGTACAGGTGTGGGAACAGTAGGAGTATAAATCATAAAAAATATCCTCAATCTCAAACTTGTTTAAAAAATCATACCTTTGATTGCTTTTACAGGATCTATGAGTAACCTAATTAAATTTATATCCTTGAATGTTAATGGGCTCAGGTGTCCACGCTGGCAAAGAGTAGTTTTTAAATATCTTGAACAATCTGCTGCACAGATCTGTCTTCTCCAGGAGACTCACCTGAGCAACTCCGGGTGTAAGAATGTTTTTGCTAAATATCGATGGATAGAGCTCTTTTGCGCTTCTGAACAGGTTGCTCATAATAGAGGGGTGGCAAGCCTAATCAGGCCCGGGGCAAAAGGTATTATTAAATCTGTGGCTACGTATCATTCGGGGAGATGAATTATAGCCCAGATTGAAATAGGCGGGGAAGAATTAACTATTGTATCATTTTACAGTCCAAATATCGACGATTCATCCTACATCCATAATATGCAGGCAAAGTTAGCGAGGAGGACTACCCCAATAATTACAGGAGGAGACTTCAATGTCCTTCCTAATCCTTCACAGGACAGGTTTTATCTCAGCCAACACGTTGGTGCCCCGCGTATTCGCTGTGCCATGATTAACATGATGCATGATCTCAGGCTCACTGACGTTTAGAGGGCTAAGAAGGTAGTAAATGCAGGCTTTACCTTTTTTAGTAGAACATATGGTCATGCCTCAAGAATTGACTATATCCTAGTAGATAGATAAAGGTTAGAAAGGGTCGGGGATATTACTATTTTACCAAGTATCCTCTCCGCTCATGCTCCTATCTCTTTCTCCTACTAGAGTGTCAGACAAAGTTCCAGGCCTATATGGACACTGAAGAGGGCATGCCTCTCAGATCCTGACTTAATAAGTACGATTAAAACATCTACTAAAGACTTTTTTGTAAATAACATCGGATCAACCTCCCCAGATTTTGTCTGGGATGCCTTCAAAGCAAACATCCGGGGGCAGCAACACAGTTTGATCTGTTCAATAGGGAAGAGTACCTGGAAATCCAGAAGTTAGAGAAGGAGATAGGGAACTTGGAGATGATGAGGCTTAGTACCCCCCAGACATCTAAAGAAGAATTGACCCATGTTAATGATGATCTTGAGCATCTCCGTCAGGGCTATAGGGGGAAACTCGAATTAAAAATAAAAGCACAGTGGTCAGCCCATAATATGCAGCATTTTGAATAAGGGGAAAAAGCGGGGCCCTCCTGGCTTGGAAGACCTGAGCGGATCGCGTCAAAAACAATATAAACAAGTTAATTGTCGACGAGAATGGAGGAACTTCATGTAAACATGAAGACATGCAGAACTGTCTTCTTTCCCTATTCTCGGATCTTTACAGGGAAAAGGCCTCCCCTAGCCCGGAGAGCATTCAGTATTGGCTGAGACTTAAAAAGTTACCAGGTAGCCAAGCCGCCCTGGACTCCCGTATTATGGAGAGCGAGATTTCAGCTCATATAAACAAGATCAAGAACAATAAATTTGCTGGGACGGATGCCCTACCGGGCGAAGTGTATAAAATCTTAGAGGTAGAGCTGATTCCAAGATTATGTGAACTATTTCATTTTGTGTACAGTGCGGAGGGGAGAGTACCTAAATCTTGGAAAGAAGCCATAATAGTCCTCATTTTAAAGCCAGGAAAAGATCCATGCAGGGCTGACTCATATAGGCCAATCTCCCTGCTCAATGCGGACTATTAGGTCTTTATGTCCATCCTCGCAGGGAGATTGGTCAAGCTAGTCCGGCTGCTGGTAAGCACAGACCAAAAGGGATTTATCCTGGGCAGATACATACAGGAACATACCCTGCAGCTGATTGGTAGTATTGATCTCGCTGTAGCATGATTGACCCCCCTCGCTGTTGCAGCTTTTGACGCAGCAAAGGCATCCGACCGTGTGCATTGGGCCTTCCTCTGGGAGGTCCTGAGAGCAATGGGTCTAGGCCCAGTTTTTATATAGACTCTAATCAACTGTTATCAGGGTGCCTCAGCAGCGAATTTGCTTAACAACATTGTGACACCAAGTTTTATTATTGCAAGGGGAACGAGGCAGGGTTGCCCCATCTCGCCCTTACTTTTTGATCTATATATAGAACCCCTTGCTCAAGTAATGAGACTCAATGAATCAATTGTCCGGTTTAGTGTCCATTCTTACAGCAGCACGTTGGCCCTCTACGCATATGACTTGCTGCTGTATACTGATAACCCTGCTGAGGTCCTCCCAAGAGTGGAGGCCCTTCTTGAGGAATTTGGCTCGTATTCATGCTACCTTGCAAACTCCTCCAAAACGGATGTAATGGTGTGGAATGTCGATAAATGGACTGACAAAATAAGCAGCGAATTTAGATACTTGGGAATAACGATCGTGAACAACTTAGAAGATATTCCGAGTATTTACCTTAAGAGGATATCTAGGGAGATCGAGCATTTGTTTTTAAGATGGGCTAATCTACCTCTTACAATATATGGTAGGGTAAATTTGGTTAAAATGGTTATCTTGCCAAAATTAACTTACCTTTTTAGTATCATTCCCCTAGAGTTTACACAAAGAGAAATAAGTAGAATCCAAAGTAACATAGGAAGTTTTATATGGTCTAACAAAATGGCTCGGCTCTCATGGAAAAAATTAAAACGCAAGCTCCAGAAAGGGGGCCTGGCACTTGCGGATTTATTCTGGTATTCATATGCTTCCAGTTTAAAAATATTCGAGCTCTACTTTCTTCGGCGGGGGGATCTAACTGGGGGAGGATTTTAACCGAGATGGTTGATTTTGAAGGTGGCAGAGAGGGTTTCTTCTATAAGTTTGGTGCACTCAAATTTTTTTAAAAAGGTTCATTTGAAGATTTTGACAGCTTCATTGAACCTGTGGTACTGGCTTAGGAAAATTTGGGGACTAAGGTATTATTCCGATTTCGCCCCTATTTGGGATTTACCAGGGATACCCGACTGTTTAAAGGATAGCCTAGCACTCCACACTAAGAAAGCTGGTCTTAGGTTTTGTCTGACCTTGTATCCACCGATGGAATGCATCCCTGGGAGGTTCTAGGGTTAAAAATAGGGGATCCCCTTTCAAGATTTAAATATCTGCAATTAACCTCCTGTATTCTGCAGAGAAAACGCACATTGATGGAAATTTGGAAATCAAGCTTCAATGCCAGAATACTCACCTTATAAAAAAAGAAGTCTGGTTCTGTTACAGGGAGATGTTGGAAGTGGATGAAATAGCAGGCCCTTCTCAGTACATAGCCTGGAACACGTCAGTCCTGGAGACCGTGGCTCCAGAATTGTTTGAACCCTCTCTGCAGATGCTATATAAAATAGTGAAACCCGCATCCTTAAAGAAGAACCCTTTTTATGTATTTAAAAGGTTATACTATACCCGTAAGAAAATCGCCAAATTTGCTCCCCTTGAATCTTCAAAAAGCCCTACATGTGATTCCATCCAGGCTGATGATTTGCATATATTTTATGAGTGTGGGGTTTTAAAGGGGTTTTGCCAGAATGTAGAGTGTGTGGTTTATGCCATCTTTAAGGTTAATTTTAAGTTGAATCTATCAATGGTTATATTCGGAGTTGACAACAATCCTCAGTCTATGTTGGCTGTAGGACAGAAAGGTTTATTAATATATTTGATTCTTATTGCCTGGAGAGAGATCTGTAGGCTATGGAAGGATTCATCTCCCCCACTCTATGAGAACTGGTTATGGGCTGCTCTTGTCATGGCCCAGCTGGACTCGTGTCACTTTGTTAGTGACAAGATTAGCATTTGGGCACAGCTCTTAGATTGGGGAAAAGAAATGAGGCTGATTTAAGATCTAAGTCCAAAGATTACACAAGGTTTTGTACAAACAAGCTGGCCTAGTCGGCCTATAGCTATTGCAATAGCAGAAACCCTGGGTGCCCAAGATAGAAGGTTGGTTTCTAGCTTACATTTGCAGATGCTTTATGGTGAGATGAGGTCTAAAAAAAAAAAGGGCCATAAGGATGATCTATTGTTCAAGCTACAGGGATACAACACCTCTCCTTCAACTGCTCAGCTGATCAGTGTCAACTGGACCTGGACTAGGCCTTGCCTGACAGCCTGTGAGTCTTAAGTGCCTCTCCTAGGGTATTGGGGGGCTTTAGAAGTGAACTCTTTGGTGAACTTGAATGTAAAAGACATAAGTCAGGCGGTAAAATCTTTGATTAAGACAAACTTGGTTTGTGTATTTGACCCTCACTCCCTTGCGGTCAGCCTAAATTGCGCTTAGGTTCCGGTTTACTGTGACCATTGACTGCCATTGCCACTTTATGCTTCATGCCGCTATTCCTACTTAAAAGTTTAAATATTCATCTGTTCGGTTTCCTTTATTGTTTTTTTGTCATTTTGGTGTCATTGGCATCATTAACTTTTACTCAATTTCCAAATTCGGTTTGGGATTTTTCTTGTTTTGCATTTTAACTTTATCACTCTTTTGATACTACATAAATACTTTGCACTTTGCCCTTAAATTAAGCCAACATGCTTACTGTTACAGCTACCAGGAATTGAGTTTAGGTTAATTTAGTGCCTTTGACGGTTCACCCTGAAAACTCTTGTGACTATTCCATGAGATGAGTAGTCGCTCACTCCGAATAATAATCCAATTTCTTACAGTGAAAAATCTAGAAGAGTATTTTAAATATTGGAATGTTGGAAGCTTTTTTGAAGAAAATGAAGTTGTTCATATCAAGTAATACCTGGTATAGACCTTCAAACTGTTAAATAATAATGGGGTGTTCCAGCATCTCGCTTAACCAGGGAAGGTATGACAGTATGTGTTAACAAAAATGTTCTGCCGAGTGGTATGTACCTTTATAGAGAGGTCTAAGTTTTTCTACTCAACTAAGAGAGCCAATAAACGGTGAAAAATAATCACCGATGATACCCACATCAACATTAAGAATTAGATTGACACTGAATATTTCAATTTAGCATGATAAAATAAATTTCATATGCTTTTTTAATTTTATTTCAGCAAAATCAGAGATCCATTACGTACGTATGGTCACAACAAAAATTAACATCATACATTTATTTATGAAGGCCCGTTGAAGCGGGAGAAGGAGGAAGGACAGAGGGCGGGAGCCACACAGAGAGCTAGTGAGGGAGGAGAACAAAAAAGGGAAAAGATACAAAGAAAGAAAAGAAAAAAGGCAATCATTTAACCGTTTGGTTGGTTACCGTATCCCCCCCTCCTCCCCGCCCACCCATCTCCCCCCCTGATCCCGTCTCTACACCTCCATCAAATACCCCCATATTTGCTGGCCTTTTTTCCTTGCCCTACTCCCTTTGTATTTATATAGTGCAATCTCTAAATTAAATATATGGAACAGTCTAGCATACCA
The DNA here is from genome assembly GCF_964263255.1 of Lissotriton vulgaris. Lineage (NCBI taxonomy): Eukaryota > Metazoa > Chordata > Amphibia > Caudata > Salamandridae > Lissotriton > Lissotriton vulgaris. The sequence goes on along the minus strand of NC_141697.1, from coordinate 443,306,198 downwards.
GGCCTGAAAAGTTGGGGGATCTTTATCCTTCCATTTAGAGGCTATCATTATACGCAACAATGATGTTACCATAAAACAAAATACGCTTGAGTTACTTCTAACTGGAGAGACTCGTCCCAGCCAAGCAGAATTAAAGTGGAGTCAGTTTCACTGGTCGTCCAGTATTCTTGTCAAGGAAGGATTCAATCCCCTGTTTTACCTGTCCCAATTCCGGGCATTCTGCGAACATATGAATCATGTCTGCAGGACCTTGCCCACATCTTGGGCAGTCATTCGACTCCCTTTTCCCCAAGCCCAAAGTTTAGCCGGTGTAAAATATAATCTATATATAGTTTTACAATGTTGGGCCTTTAAGTTAGCTGATAAAAGAATCTCCTTAGACAGCTTAAGGGACCTACATAGATCCACATCTTGGTTTCCCAGTTTAACTGCCCATGGACTTTCTACTTACACTAAATCATCATTGCTGGCTTCCATCAGTATGACATATACTTCCTTCACTTGGAATTGCTTACAGACCAAAATATCTAAGATTGGAATGCTTAGGTTGGAGGTGAGTTGCTGCATGACTGATTTAATCGTTTCCCCTAACTGGAAAAACTTGAATAAACTCTGTGGGTCTATCTCATACCGAGCCTAAATCTCCTCGAATGACATAATACAGGAGGAGTTTACCATATATCCAACATAATCAATTCCCGCCTGTTCCCACTTACTACTAATCTTATCATACAAGTAGCTTGGAAAGAAAGATGACCGCCATAATAGGAGGTAGCGGTGGATTTTTGGAATATTTGGCAATTTGCTAGTATGCTTCCACACCCTCCATGCTGCTATCAATGGTTTAAATCGAGTTTGTTAATAATAACTACCCTCCAGTTGTCTAAGTAATAACCCTGCTGCTTGATTGCCCACAGCCATTTCAAAGATGGATGGTGAAGTCAACGGATCTTTTACTGCTGAAATAGGTCTAAATAAAATTACCATTTGTTGGAGCATAATTGTCCAGTAATAATAAAGAACATTTGGGACTGCCAATCCCCCTTGATTTTGGGGAAGGGACATCAATTTCAGAGATTTCCTTACCTTCCCATATCCCCAAATGAACTGTGAGAAAATTGCCTTGTCCTTTTTAAAGAATTGATTCAGAGGCTCCAATGGTATGCAACGCAGAAGATATAATATTTTTGGAAACATTGTCATTTTAATGACATTTGCCCTTCCAATGATAGATAGATGTAAATTATCGAATCTTTTTAAATCAGCCTTTATTCTATTGAGAAGGGGGTCTGCATTAATGTTCCATATCGTATCAACATCTGCTGTGATTGAAATCCCCAAATAGGTTGCCACCTCGGTCCTCCTGGGATCCTGCCAAAGATTTGACCTAGAGCAGATGATCTTAGTTTTACCTGCATTTAACCCATACCCGGACTCCTTCCCAAATTCTCGGACCAGATCTTCAAGTCTGATGATTGTCACCTGGGGGTCGGGGGTAACTACAGCGATGTAATCTGCGTAAGCTAGCACTTTAGTGTTATACCCCCTGACCACCACCGGCTGAATCACAGGGTCATTTAAGATATCTCTGATTAAAGGGTCTATATATAATGCAAAAAGGATAGGGGATCAAGGACATCCCTGCCTTGTCCTTCTTGCGATCTTAACTTGAACGGATTGTTGCCCCATCAGCTGTATTTTTGCATATGACTGAGCATACATTGCTTTAAGGGCAGTAAGTATACGGGGTCCAAAGCCGCTTGATCTTAAATTCTGCCAAAGGTACCCCCCACTCCACTTTATCAAAAGCTTTTTGGGCATCAAGTAGTATTAATGACATTTGTTGCCCAGAGATATCAGCGATGTTGAATAGAGAGATTACCCTTCTTATGTGGTTGGATGTATTACGACCGGGAATAAAACCGCGTTGCCACGGGCTCACCAGAGAGTCAATAACCTTTGACAGCCTCCTCGCTAAGATTTTAGAATATATCTTCTCATCTGTGTTTATCAGCGTGATAGGCCTATAAGAAGCCGGATCCTCAGCTGCCTTCCCCTTTTTCAGAAAGATAACTATGCTGGTCTCCTGCCATGATTGGGGAGAGATGCCATTCTGCTGGACTGCTAGGAACAAATCCCACAACAAAGGGGCGAGTTCCTTATGCAAAAGTCCATAACTCTCTATGGGTAACCCATCTGGACCTTCCCGGCAGCCGTGGACAACAATGCCTAATTCACTTCTTCCAATAGAATGTCTCCCTCTAGCTCTTGAATCACAAGGGGGGACTGATACCACCATCTGTTGTGCCGGGTATCCTTGAACTATAGAGATCCTAATAAAAGTATTGAAAAATGCCCACTATTTCTTAAGGGTCACAAGAAACTGAACCATCCTTTCTTTTTAGCTTTGTAACCCTACTTGCCACTGATCTTTGCCTAATCCTAAGAGCCAGATGTCTCCCTGTATTTTCCCCGTATTTGTAGTTATCCTGACGGGCAGTTTGGAATCTTTCCGCTATAGATTGATTATAGGCCCCAATTATCTTAGCTTTAGTGCTAATTACTTTTAATTCAATTTTGGATTGCAGCTGAGTCTGTTTTTGGGCAATAGAAGCCATATGTTGTAGCTCAGATCTACTTAACTCCTTCATCAGAAAACCAATAACCTCTTGTTGCTTCTTCCTGTGGAACCCTGCAAAACTGATTACCTTTCCTCTGAGCCCAGACTTATATGCGTCCCATACCATTTCCCTCGATGTACTATATCTATTGGTGTCAAAGAGCTGTATAGTCCAGTGCTTAATATGATCGATAAACCCCTCAATGACCAGCAATTTCCTATTGAACATCCACTTTGCAGGGGGTTTTATATACCCTGGGATTTCAATATCCAAAACAAGAGGGTTATGGTCTGAAAGAACCTTAGGTAGCTTCCTTATCTGGGCTTTATCCACTAATGTGCCTGAAATGTAAAAGTAGGCCAGCCTCACATATTTCCTGTGGGGACACGAGAAATATGTGTACCCTGGATCTCCTGCTGGCATATGAAATCCAATCCCAAAGCTCGCAATGCTTCACCAGTTCTATCTCACTTCGCACGATTATTCAACCCCCCCCAATATTAATCATACAAAACGTTAGCTTACCCATCCCGATATCTCCTTTGATGCCCACTTCGCCTAGTCTGCCTTATGAGCCAAACCATCCCGCTAACTTGACCCGAGTCCATTTATTATACTGTGCTCTATTTTCCTGAATTTTTCATTTTGTTTTTTCTCCCCCCTTCTTCCCCTCCTCCCAAAACCCCCAACCCCTTCCCCCTCCCCACCCCCCTCCCTACCCACCCTGTATCATGGACCAACAGACCTGTCTAGGTCTGTGAGTGATGGTTAGGGATGTGCCCACCCTAGAGTGACATACACTAGAAATTGAGAAAAAAAAACCACAAGAAACCATTACAATATCCCCCCACCTTTTTTGTTTCCCCCCTGTTATTGGTCCTACACCTTTCAACCAGTCTCAGCACCAAACACAGTGAAAAGAATAAAAACTAAGAAGAAGAAACATTTCTTGTGACCGAGAAGGAGAAAAGGGACTCATAGAGTTCTGGTTAGGATTACTATGTCTTAAATACACATATGCCCTGTCCACCAGTCCAATCGGTCTTCATTCAGTCTTCAGTTACCGCCACTATCTAAGAAATCCTTAGCCTTAATCTCGGACGTATGGACTCTGGCCCGGTCCTTCCAGATCATTTTAAGCCAAGCCGGATTTAGTAGGAAGGCTTGAGCACCTTTCTCCTGGAACTGGGGCAACCTTTGGCGCAAGCGCCACCTTCGTTTCACCGTGATATGGCAGAAATCGGGCCTAGTGAAGAAGGAGAACCCATCTACTGATCGTTGCACATCAGGTCTGGCCTTCTCAAACACTTGCTGCCTCAGTAAAAAGTTCCCGAAGTAAACCAGAACAGCCCGGGGTTTCGCATCAGCTCGATTTGGTTGGCGTATATTGAAAGGCACTCGATGCGCCCTTTGGATTTCCTCGGGCCACCTCCAGCCTTCTAGCTCTGGAAAGGCTTTTTGCAGCATCTGCAACATGAATTCTCTCATATCCGACCCCTCCTTCTGTTCTTGAACTCCCAGGAAGCGCAAATTGTTCCTTCTTTGCCGGTTCTCACTTTCCTCTAACTTCCATTGGATGTCTACGAGTTGTGCCTCGTGTGCCTCCACTTTCCCTGAACCTGCAAGATCTTCCTCAAGCGTTGCCGTTCTTGTTTCCACTTTGGTCATTCTGTCTCAGATACTACTGCAGGTTCTCCCAATTTTCCTCACTGCCCCTTGTAATTTCTAGGCGACATTTTGTGCTCGCTTGCTCATTCGGGCTTCTTCACGATGTGCCACAAAACACTGAAGGATAGATTCCAATGTCGGGGGAGGTTGAGTTGCTGCAAGTTCTTTATTCACTTGATTTTCTACACCTTTTTCAGACCCCAGCAGTTGGTTCCCAAGGGAGTAATCCCATCTTAGTTCCTGTGACTTAAGATAATTTGTTCAGGGGGCTCTGATATTTGATTTTTGGGTGGCCTTGGTGGATTGCCTACCGCTGGCAAATTTTTCTGAATCACTGTCCTCACTCGATTCAATGTTAGATCCTGACTCCGACTCCAGCCCGGACCAGGTAGCATCCAGTAATTGGCCTCAGAGTCAACGTCCTTCTCCCTTGGCACCCTGTGTGTTTTTTTGGGCCCACTGGATTCTTTCTCTCCACTTTCTCCAATTACGCTGTTCTGCCCGGGAACCCCTAGGGCCCCTCTCCCAATTGAGCACGCTCCTTGTGAGTTAGAGCCCCGCCCAGCCTGTTGGGGAGACCTGCCCCCTTCATTACCAGAATTAGGGGTGCCAGTGTTGTTTGTGGCATTAAAGATGTTTTCTAGAATTGAAGATTTCAGGCGGTAACCATCCCCAGAGGGGAGCTCTAAACAGTCATTTTTAGCTGGTTCATCTATCTGACCCTCTTTAGCGCTCATCCGCTCTTCTGGGTCCGTGGAGTCCCTCAAAGATTCAGTCTCAGTTCGTGCAGATATTGCCACCATCTCAGCCCCCACCTCCACCTCAGGTAACAACCCCTGTGCCACTTCTGTAACGTGCACCGCTTTTTCAGACCCTGCCGGTGGCTTACCAAAAACTTTCATCTTCTGGCTGCCAGCTTGCTCCTCCATCCGTGCTGTCTGTGCTGTCTGAGGCCCCCAGAGCAGCTCGATAACAGTCCGCTGTGGCTGGGGTTATGAGCCCCTCCCCTTCCCATCCGGGGAATCTCTGTTCGGAGCCTCCGCTTCCTGACAAGGGTCATTTCTGAATCAGCCACATCTCCTTTCGATGAACCGACGGGGGCAGCCTGTGTGGAACCCCCCTTTCCCTTCAAACTACCCTTGGGAGGCTTCGAGGCGGTTCCTGTAACTCCGCAACTCTTCCGATCCCACAGTGAGACTCAGCGAGGCCGATCTCAAATGCCGCACAGCCGCCCACTCTCTGATGCCAAGTGCGAGGGGTCCGTTCTCCTTCACAAAGGGTGTCTGCATCTCGAGGTGCAAGGTACCGAGGAGGGTGGGTTATCGTCTAATCCATTATGTCACCCCCTGTGGGAGCTACCTATGACCGTCATCACACGGCCGCCATCTTGCCAATGATTATCATAAATTTTCATATGCTGTGTAGAACAATACATACACTTTGGGGACACAGGGCTGTTACATAACAAATGTGGTTACATATATAAGTGCCATGTACAAGATGCATCACATAGGACACAATCCAAAAGGAAAAAAATTAATAGTAAATTATAAGACACTTGACATCATTAGCAAACACAGAAAAGGAATTTCAATTTGGCATATGTATATCCTTAGTTTATATGTTGGAAAATTAGTTCTAATTGCTTAGAAATAGGTATGTAGGACCCTAGGATGGAACATCAATGTTTATCATCAACGTTTTGACCCTTGATAGAAAGTGTGTACATACAGCACATCACACTGGGTCTTCTTTAAGACTAAATAATTTCAGATTAGCCTGTGTAGTAAAAAGGTATTATGTGTCAATATGGATCAGTCCATATATGCCCTCAAGAAATGGGTGGAGAGATATATGACTCTCACCTGTTATACAAATATAGAGGAGTAAGGATCAAATCAATGTCTCTCAAGAGGTTCTCCCTGTGGCCCTCTATCAAGAAACAATATGGCCTTGGTATCAAATATACATTTAATGTCAGGTTGAACATGGTAAGAATGCAATCATAACCACAGTCCTCTTACTTTTATAGGTATCAACAAAAGCAAGCAGAACAGACAGTCCTTTTCATACGTTGGAGTGCCCCATGAAAGCCAATATGTGCTTACTGGGCTCCAAACAATGATTTGATATCTAAAAGGAATATATAAAGTGAGTCAATAGCTGTTAGTGCTGGGCTAGAGATCAGTAGTTCAAATAATTAGGACTGTCACATTCTAATTACCTGCCAGCATATCAGCAGGTCAGCAGCTCCCTCTGTCCAAAAGCAATGCCGGCTGCCGCAGGAAGTGGGGAATAGGCAGGGAACGTGGGGACCTTCAGGCTCACCTGCGGTCCTCAGGAAGATGGCCAAGCCCTGGGGTATGAGGGTCCCAGGGCAATATCATCCCTGGGAGGTGGGCAGCGCAGGCCCCCTCCACATTTATTTAAAAAAAAGATGACGGCCTGACCCCGGGGGATGGTGTCCCCGGGGTCAAAATTGGAGGTAACTACCCCTCCTGTTACCTCTAGTAAGTCCCACACAGTATGATTGCTAAGAGGTCTTTGGAGGCCATGCCCCCTTTCTCCACCACACTGTAAATGCAGCTCCACTCGTGGTGCACTACTGGTTGGGGGATGAAGTCCACTTTACTCCTGGAGGACCTTAGGGGCCTAGAAGGTCTCCTGCTACCTCCTGTAAGTCCTACATTGTGGTATTCCCGAGAGCTGGTTGAGGCCCAGCCCCCTTTCTCCACCTCAAACGTGATTACTAATTAAAAAAACATGGAAATTTGCCGAAAACACCAAAGGTTACAGCATCGTTATAGGTAAGAAACCTTAGAAATTCACTGAAAAAAACAAAGGTTGCAGGGACGTTATAGTTAGCAAATAGATTTTTTTTAAAACCTTTGAACTTCACTGAAACAAACAAAGATCACAGGGACATTATAGTTAAGAAATAGCATTTAAAAAACCTTAGAAAAAAACAATGGTTACAGGGACTTTATAGTTAGGCTCATGTTTCACTCATTCAAAAACGAGAGAAATTCAACCATAACTCGCACCCCCGCAATGCACTACTTATGACCTCAGATATTACATCACTCATGACATGGTCAGTAACATCACTGACATCACAGATGACATCTCAAGTGACATCACTAATGACATCATCCAGTGACTGTGAGTGTTTTTTAAAAACACTCACAGTGTTAGCCCCCAGCTATGCGGGATTGTATCTGGGCTGGTGGGAGGAGCAGGTGGCAAGTACCATCAGTGCCTTTACCCACAAAGTAGTCCTCTGGGTGAGGTATATAGATGATGTGTTTTGTATCTGGAGAGGAAACAAAGGACAAGGCTAATGAGTTTGTGGTGGAATCAATAACAATGATTACAATCTTAAATTCACCAATACCATACATGAGAACATTATTGAATTTCTGGACGTGGAAGTCATTGTACAACAAGACAAACTATCAAATAAATTGTTTAGAAAATCGACCGCTGGCAATAGCATATTGCATGCTAACAGCTGCCATGTGAGAAATCTTATCAGCAGTATACCTTATGGAAAGCTCCTACAAGCGAAAAGGAACTGCAGTTCAGATGAATTATTTAAAAAAGAACTCAAAATTATGACTGACCGCTTCTTAGAAAGAGGGTATTCAAGAAAAATGGTCAACCAAGCCTGTTTAAAAGTTCCCAAAATTGACAGAACCACAACACTATCTAGTAAACCCAAGACTATCAAAGAAGTAGAACCTTTAAGGTTCATTACTGCATATAATAACCAATCTTGGAATTTGCGAAAATGTCTCAAGAAATATTGGCATGTCCTAAACACAGATTCTACTTTAAGTAAATTTATGGGTGGACAACCGAGAACTACATACAAAAAATGTCCTGCACTTTCCGATCTACTTTGTAGCAATCTTATACCAGATGACAAAATGGCCAATCCCATACAAGGCTTCTTCCCCTGTTCCTCTTGCAAAGCTTGTAAAACCAGTCCCAAATATAAAGAAATATCATTGTCTACAGACCATAAACCGTATGTCATCACAAAACACTTAACCTGTGCATCTGACTTTTGTATCTATGCTCCAAGTTGCCTGTGTCCACTTGTGTACATTGGAAGTACTATAAATCCAGTAAAAAAGTGGATATTGGAACATACTAGAGCTATTATCAATGGAGACAGACAATATCCGGAGGCCAGGCACTTTAAAGAACAACACAATAAGAACGTGTCCCTCCTACGATACTGTGCCATTGATAGAATTCTGAAATCTGAACGGGGGGAAACAGAATCAAGGAGCTCAGATGCCTAGAATCAAAACTGATTATTAAGTATGACACAGTACACCCAAAGGGTCTAAATAATGATGAAGAGATGTGGGTTCATTTGGGTTGATGGACAATGTATTGATTAACTGCATCATTATTGAGAATGTACATTGTCAGTAGTAATTTCCAGATTATTTTAGCTGATAGCTGTACCATATATCTGTGTCCAATATAGTTTTTATATACAATATCAAAGCTATTTGTTTGATTATATATGTTTTAAAAACACATTGATGGCACTTTTTAATCTTTATAGGAGACATAAAACTGTCGGCACGTCAGGTTGAATTAAAAACAGCAGTTAAATCATCTTGTGAAGAAAGAACATAAAGCTGTATATAATAAGAGTGATACGTGATGTATTGAGCCATAGCCATATTTGAAGAGGTGTAAGGTTCTCTGATTACAGCCCACTGGGGCAGTATTGCAACTTACGCAGTAACCATTGTGGTTTGCTATCAATAATGGACTTTATTGCCATGAGCCCACTCGGGCTGTATTGCTGTGCATGAATTATTCTCTGCAAATACACAATGTAGATGTAACATTACTTTATTGTTTGCCAAATAGTTTTATTGAGAGAGCATTTTATTAAAATAATGGTGCTGGCTATTCTATGATTATGTTCATGTTAGTCATGCTAAAACTTTATTTATAACTTTCACAACCACGATGGTTAAAACACCATTCCAAGATGTCTGCCAAAATCATCTGAATGTAGAGACAGAGTAGTCCTATTTCTATGTAAATTAACTGCACTATATGTATTTTCATTGCACAAACGTTTCTCTGACCCGTGATCAAGGTGCTCTGGCACCGAAACGCGTCGGGCATTTACTTGCTGCATGTTTGAAAATTTAAATCACGCTTCAAGAATCACATCGTGGCTTAAGTTGAATTTTGTGTTTGGAACACGGAAAAATTATTTGGATCATATATATATTCACTGAAAAAACCATAGGTTTCACACCAGTTATAGTTAGGAATTAGTCATGAGTGATGTCACTGACCATGTCATGAGTGATGTAATATGTGACGTCATCAGCAGTGCATTACAGGCGCGCAAGTTATAGTGAGTCCAACTAACTATAACGTGGGAATTTCAATGGTTTTATGTCAGTAAAATTTCCAGCTAACTATAAATGGTGTGAAATCTATGGTTTTGTCAGTGAATTTAATAGGTTTTTTAAATGCTAATTCCTAACTATAACTGGTGTGAAACCTATGGTTTTTTCAGTGAATTTCAAAGGTTTTTTAAATGCTAATTCCTAACTATAACTGGTGTGAAACCTATGGTTTTTTCAGTGAATTTCAAAGGTTTTTTTAATGCTAATTCCTAACTATATAAGACCTGAAAGCCCACCAGGAATCTCCAGTATGCGCCAGGGGACTGCATTGCAGAGAGGTGTAATGAAGCCACAACCCTTTTTACACCTCTCTGCAACGCAGCCCCCGTGCATGTTTGAAGAGGGGGAACTAATTCCCCTTGCATACTGGGGGCCCCTGGGGGCCAATTAGCCCACCTGAAACCTCCAGTATGCGCCAGGGGCTGCATTGCAGAGGTGTAATGAGACTATGCCCCTTGTTACACCTCTCTGCAACGCAGCCCACTGCCGCGTTTGCAGAGGGGGAACTAATTCCCCTTGCATTCTGGGGGTTCTTGGGGTCAACCGGTCCACCAGGAGCCTCCAGTATGCGCGAGGGAGCTGCATTGCAGAGAAGTGTAATGAGGCCACACCCTTGTTACACCTCTCTGCAATGCAGGCCACTGGCGCGTTTGTAGAGGGGGGACTAATTCCCCTTGCATACTGGGGGTCCCTGGATCATATCTGCCCAAACACCGATATTCCGAACGATTGTAAATTACTTTTACTACTCTCTACTACTCACTCTACTATTCACTCTACTACTCTCTACTACTCACTCTCTGCTACTCTCTCTACTGCTCTCTACTACTCTCTACTACTCACTCTCTACTCTCTATTACTCACTCTCTACTCTCTACCTCTCTACCTCTCTCTTCTTCTCTCTCTACTAATCTCTACCTCTCTACCGCTACCTCTCTACCTCTCTACCTCTACACCTCTACCTCTCTACCTCTCTCTACACGCACACATATACACATATATGCATATATATATGCATATGCATTTATATATATGTATGTGTATGTATAAAAAAACAACAAAACATTTTTTTTTTAAACAGCTACTTTTAAAACTGTCATTCTTTTTCCCCATGGTACGCTCCCCGGTACGCTTACCGGTGCGCGTACCGGTGCGCGTACCGGGCGCTCACCCCGCGAAAATCAAAATTTTTATTTTTATTTTTTGCTCCGCGGGGCCCTTTTATGGCCCCCACATCAAACCTAGGGGGTCAAGGGGGGTCCACTCTGCCCCCTTATGGTCATTTCCCTCTTTGTTTTGGCCACCTCTCGTGTCTCGATCCTACCGAGACACAAGATGGCGGCCGCTCCGGACTTTTTAGAATGTTTACAGACACCCCAGAGCCAATCAGCTTTCTGCGCGCAAGTCGCGTGGCGCGCCCGGTGCGCGTACCGGTGCGCGTACCGGAGCGCGGCTATAGATATATATATTTTTTTGAACCTTAATTACTCAAAATCCACTGGAGCACATATCTTGAGACATAGCAAAGGCACATCGGGCTACCAGTCCCTACAATTTTGCCAAGTTTGGTGGAAATCCTTTCAGCCGTTCGGGCTAAAAGTGAAATCGACCGCCCTATGGAAATTAACATGGGGAAAACGCGTTTTGGGACCCCCCTTTTATCTCGGCCCCCGCTTGACGAATCCCCCCCAAACTTTCAGGGAAGGACCGGAACGCCGCGAGGCCATTTTGAGAAAATTTTGAGGCAGATTTGTCAACCGGCGCCAAAGTTATTCCAAATAGAATTTTGAGATTTAACATTGAAAAAAATCCTAACTACAACTACCTACTGGCGACTGCCAGTAGGTAATATATATATATATATATATATATATATATATATATATATATATATATATATATATATATATATATATATATATATATATATATATATATATATATATATATATATATATATATATATATTTACATATATATCGTGAGCAAGGTGCCAGGAGCACTGAAACGCGTAGATCGTGTTGTTTTCATGCTGAAAAGATTATAATAAATCTAATTGTGGAACTCAGAGGGAGTGCGCTCATTACTTTCGTATAACTGCGGAGGAGTGTTAAATATATAACGGCGAGGTTCTGCCGTAGGGTATACATGTAGTATTTCGTCTGTGAGTTGATCACATACTTTATAGTATGTTGTTTATGTTTATTTATCAGTCCGGTGGGAAGGGCTACTTAATGCAGGTGCAAGATCGCGCCAAACTAGATTGACAAAGGCCTCTTGAAGGCTGAAACGCGTCTCTCCTTGTACTTGGGATTGAGGGCGACCTGATTAAATAAAAAGATGCCGAATCTGGAACCACCTCGAGTCCGTGCCTTCTTCCATAGAGCTTCTGTGGGAGGTGGTTGTTTGTTTCATTTGATGCAGCGTGAGCGGTCGTCACGCTTTCACGGAACACCAGTTGATTGTGGCTCTCCCTTCAGACCGATTTTGTGGAGGAGTACTGGAGTGCTAATGGGTGAGCCCCCAGCTGTACAGCCAGGAAGAGGAACGAGGATGACTGTGGCAGAGGATGAGGGTCTCGTAGCGGGGCGGTCTTTGCGACTGCCAGCATGGGATCTTTGTTTTCACCAGCAAGAAAGGCCTTGCCCGGAAGACTGGTACCAGCTGGTGACTGGGCACCGCAGACGCCAACGCCGATGTGGTGAGGTGGTTTTGGCGTTATCAATTTTGATGATGGGTCCCTCTCAACCCCGAGGTTATGCCATATTGTGACTAATTGTATGCCAACTGTCAGCGTCCCTTTTTTATTAATCCATGCCTTTGCCCGGGTGTGAGACGCCTTTGACACTGACCCCGCAACAATAATATCTAATGTTCATCAACCACCTAACAGTTCACCATTCTATGGCATTATGGGATTTGGAGTCCTAAGGGTTTGGGAGCACGTGCTCGGCAGATTTTGAGTTGCAAGTATACTCATTGTCTGAACATGCAACCCCGAGATGAGACTTTAATTATCCAGTCCCGGTGCTCGGTTTTCATCAGGATTGTGACATTATGCCAGGAAAACACTTCAATTTCAAAGTTGAGGTTAGAGGTCATGCTGCTGCGGACTTGTTATCAGCTGAGCTTTCGGAACTTTGGCTTATAAAAGCGGGCATGAACAATAATGTTTGACAGTAGTGGCATTTTTAAATTATGAGTTATATATTTTTATTAAGGCAACACAGGATTACGAGTTTGGCTGCATTTTTCAAATACCCACATTAATCCCACTGTGATAAACGATGCTGGTGATTCACAGGCATAATTTTCCATGGGGCAGCATTTTCGGTATTTTAAGCAAACAAATACATGCATTGTGCGCAATATTTATGAAGTTATGCCTTACCTGCATGTATGCTGTTTTTTTAGCTGTGGACAATATATACATGTAGTATTTCGTCTGTGAGTTGATCACATACTTTATAGTATGTTGTTTATGTTTATTTATCAGTCCGGTGGGAAGGGCTACTTAATGCAGGTGCAAGATCGCGCCAAACTAGATTGACAAAGGCCTCTTGAAGGCTGAAACGCGTCTCTCCTTGTACTTGGGATTGAGGGCGACCTGATTAAATAAAAAGATGCCGAATCTGGAACCACCTCGAGTCCGTGCCTTCTTCCATAGAGCTTCTGTGGGAGGTGGTTGTTTGTTTCATATATATATATATATATATATATATATATATATATATATATATATATACAAATTTTACCTACTGGCGGTCGCCTGTAGGGAGTTATAGTTAGGACCACGTTGCATAGGAAAAGCATTTTTTCATATGCTTAGAACTTTGGCGTCAATTGACTAATCTTTTCAAACTTTTCTAAAAAGTTTCTCTTCTTTGATCAGCTCCTATCTTGAAAGGTTGAGGGTGATTGGTCAAGGGGGGGCTGAGAAAAAAGGGTGTCCCAAAACATGTTTTTTCAATGCAATTTCCATAGGAAACTTTAAACAAGGCTACAGGTCAAACTGCTGAATGGAATTACGCCAGATTTGGCAGGGAGGAAGGTCTTGGTCACAAAGTACGCTTTTGTTTAAATGGTGTAAATCCGATTGGTATTTTTTGGGAAATATCACATTTTATAGATATCGATATTTGAGAACTATGACATCTGATTGGCTCAGGGGTTACAAGCACGAGCTTGCAGCTCATTGGCTGCGAACAGTTGAAACTAGGAAGTGTTGGCAGCCATTTTGTGATTCAGTCCGTTAGCTTCCATCTCTTCGTGTACAAGCCATCGGGTCGTAGTTCTGTCTCCGAGAGATACCCCTTTCATGGTCCCTCTCTCCACATCACCAGCTTGCAGTTTTTCACCAGCTCACGGTTTTTCACCAGCTCACGGTTATGCTTTTAGAAGTCAGTGTGTCGGCTCCCAGCTCTGGGTCTGAGAGCAGTCAGACATTTTGTGACTCAGTCCGTCAGCTCGCATCTCTCTCTCTACAAGCTACCGGGTTCGTAGTTCTACCTCGTAGTTCTACCTCTGTGTGGCCACACTGAAAATATACTGCATCTGTGTCTGTGTGAGATACTCCTTTCATGCTGCCTATTGGGTATGTAGTTCAACGTCTGCGAGGCAGCACTGAAAATATACTGCAGCTCTGTTTGTGCTGCCCTAAACCATAAAATACTACCCCATCATGATCCCCTACAATACCCAAACACCACTGTGCTACCCTAAACTATAAAACACTACCCCAGCATGATCCCCTACACTACACAAACACCACTGCACTGCCCTAAACCCTAAAACACTATTGCCAGCACGATCCCCTACACTACACAAACACCCTTGCACTACCCTAAATACCAGTGCACTGCCATGAACCCTAAAACACTACCCCAGGCATGACTCCCTATACTACCAAAACACCACTGCGCTACCCTAAACCCTAAAACACTACCCCAGCCTAATCCCCTACACTACCCAAACACAACTGCACTGCCCTAAACTCTAAAACACTACTCCCAGCACGACCCCCTATACTACCCAAACACAACTGCACTACTCTAAACCCTAAAACTCTACCCCAGCACAACCCCCTACAATACCCAAACACCACTGCACTACCCTAAACCCTAAACGCTACCCCTAGCACGAACCCCTACACTAGCCAAACACCACTGCACTACCCTAAACCCTAAAACACTACCCCTAGCATGACCCCCTACACTACACAAACACCACTGCACTACCTTAAACCCTAATTTTAAACCCAGCATGACCCCTACACTACCCAAACTGCTCTGAACCCTAAAACACAACCCCGTACTACACAAACACCACTGCACTACCCTAAACCCTAAAACACTAACCCCAGCATGAGCCCCTAAACTAAACAAACACCCCTGCACTACCCTAAACCTTTAAACACTACCCCCAGCACAAACCCCCAAACTTTGCACCACCCTAAACCCTCAATGTAAACAAAGTACGACCCCCTACACTACCCAAACTCTACTGCACTACCCTAAACCATAAAACACTACCCCTAGAAAGAACCCCTACAAACATGAATACCAATGCACTACCCTAAACCCTAAAACACTACCCCCTACATAACCCCCTGCACTACCCTAAACACCAGTGCACTACCCTAAACCCTAAAACACTATCTGCAGCATGACCCCCTACACTACCAAAACGCCACTGCACTGGCCTAATTAGTTATTTGTTTTTTTAACAATCTAGTTGTTTTTTTCCCCAGCTGTTTATGATGATACTTCACTAACATCACTGTCAATAGTGAGGTTAAGTAGAATCTGATATCAGCCAATAAAGGGAGAAAAATATGTTTTCAAAATGTTAAATTATGTTGTATTATTTGATAAGTAACACAGTAATTTGTGAACCCAATCATACTAAATTTATGCTTACAAGCTGTGCATCCTATCCTAATACCAATATCTATTCACAAATTCAAACCTCACTTGGACGGATAGCACGCACAAAATCCACCAATTAACTTCTAAAGTTTGAACACAATGAGTAATTTTGATGAAATTTCCAGGAGCACGGAGGCCAGGGCCTCCACCTTCGCCTTTAAAACCAATGAAGCAGACAGAATATATGGTCTCATTAGGGAGGAATTATCACAGGAGTCCAACACACGTACTAAGGAGCAAAACATAAGGCAATTAATATATCTATTCAAACGTAAAATAAATCAACAAATGCATGCAAGCACATTGGTGAGATATCATAAAAATCAACGCATACCCCGCGGTCTCAGAATTGCCCTCAAACCGTCTCTCTGTAAAAATTCTAAAAAATTCCAGACCCGTTGGTATGAAATACTAAACAAATGTTCACTTGATCTCATATTGTTGATCATCGAGGAATTATCAGAAATTTTGGAGGAACTAACTAAAGAAATAGCAGAAACACAAAATGAACTATCCACACTATTAACCGAAGAGGAACTGACCACAATTTTGGATGACATACACTCTCAAATGGAGAAACATACTAAAGACTTAAATGAGAGAAAAATTAGAAAATACAAAAGGGATACTATGGATTATCGCCTAGGGGAAGTGTACACCTGGGCTGAAGTGTATTCAAGAAAGAGGGCCAACAAACCCTATACATCGCAAACCGACACATCCTCCTCTGATAGTGATTCAACACAGAGAACTAGACAACAACGAACAACAACTAAAACATCGGAACCACCAACAAGTAGTGACATACAACAGGTCGACTCTGGATCTAACACGCAGCCCACTACCCAAACTCCAGTACAACAAAGTCATTTTTTAGATCAGGGTCAAGCACAAAAAGGAGACCCAGGAGAGGCCAGAACAAAAGAACCAGAAAAAGAGAAAGAGAAGGAAGCACCAGCAACAAGGAGCACCACGGGTACCAAGAAGGATCTGAAGAAACCTCCAAAGATCAATTAGTAATTAACATCAGTCAGTATCAATTGAAACAACATGAAATACAACTACTAGAGAAAGGCACATCTTTTGTACCCACACATACAACGGATCAATTGGAAATAGAGGTGAGTTTTTACAAACTCATGCGTAAACTACGGCTACGCCATTTCTTTGACAATGTTCTACCGGACCAGACTACTCAAGAGGAGGATCAACTATTAGGGCTCAGACCAAGTAGTACATAGCAAGCACCAGTTAGCCACAAAACAATTGACATGTTCGAGAAAATGGTGAAACAAGATCTCAGTAAACTCAAACATCAACGACATACAAACAAGAACATAACTCAGAAGGACCTAGATACTCTCAAAAAATTATCACACAATGAGAAAATAATTTGTACCAAGGCAGATAAAGGTGGTGCAATCGTAATAATGGATCGAGCACAACATGAACTAAAAGTTATGGAACACATAGGAGACACAAATATCTATATGAGACTTGAACAGAATCCAACCACTGAATTTTCAAAAAACTTAAAAGAAATCGTGGACAGAGCATATGAAATGGGGACAATCAATGACAGAACAAAAAAATTCCTATTGAAAGCAAATCCCAAAAGTCCTTCTTTAAACATGGTTCCAAAAATTCATAAAAATCTACTTGACCCTCCACTACGACCCATAGTGTCAACTCGGAACAGCATACATGAACCAGTGGGTCAACTACTGGATAAATATCTGCAGCCTGTAGTAAAATCTATGACAACATATGTTAAGGATACCACAGAGTTCTTAACCAAACTCGAGACCATAAAATTGGATCCTAGTGACAACATAATCTTATGCACAGCAGATGTTAAATCATTATATACAAGTATACCACATTCCATGGGTATAGAAGCCATTGAGAACGCACTACTGAACACAGATCTTGATGTGAACTTTCAAAAATTTCTGATGGAACTGATGCTTTTTTCTCTTTATCAAAGTTATTTTAAACACAATGATCAATGGTACTTACAACTGGTTGGGACAGCAATGGGCAATTCGGCGGCGCCGGTCTATGCTAATCTTTTCATGAAGTTCTATGAAGAAAAGCACATACTATGCAACGAACGATGGATCAAAAATTTAAAAACTTTCATCCGATACATAGATGATATTTTTATCTTATGGTCCAGCTCAAAAGATGAACTACAAGAGGCTCTTATACAATTTAATCAAATTGATGAGAGGATACAATTAACTTGGGAAATATCGGAGACCAGCATTACATTCCTGGATGTAAAAATTATCCGCACAGACAAGGGTCTTATAACCGATCTACATATCAAAAGCACTGATCGTAACAACATGCTTCACTATAGCAGTTTTCATGAACACAATCTAAAGAAATACTTACCTTTTTCACAGATGGCCAGAGTCAAAAGGATAACATCTGAACAAAGTACTCTACAAAATAGACTAAAAGAAATGGAAGACAAGTTCAAACAAAGAGGATATCCACAACACATTCTAGACCAATCAAAATCCAAAATTGACCAAAAAGACAGAAGCACCCTTTTACAACCAAGTCAAAAGAAAGAGCAAACAAGAATTGTTGCCATCTCTAAATTTTCAACTTCTAGTTACAAATACAAAAAAACAATCCTCAAACATTGGCAAATGCTTACGTTAGAACCCGATTTCAATCAGAGTTTTAAAGAACCTCCTTTATTCGCGTTCACAAGAACAAAAAATCTAGGAGAAATAATTCAACCAAAAATTCCGGTTTCTGAAGTTTACCATGGGACCATACCATGTTACAATTGCGGACATTGCAATAACGTGATGAAAGGTAACAAAATCAACCACCCAATGAAAGGACAAGAAATTAAACTGAGAGTGAACGCTACGTGTGACTCATCTAACATCATATTTGCCCTCAAATGCCCGTGTGGCAAATTATACATTGGAAAGACTGAACGTAAGATGAAAATTAGACTTACTGAGCACAAATCCAATGTACGCTTAAAGAATGTAAAATCAACCGTTGCAATGCACTTCATGGAAGCTAAGCACAACATTGCCCAGCTCAAATTCATAATCCTTGAGACCATCAACAAAACAGAAGGAAGAGACAATACTAAATACATTCTCCAAAGAGAGAATTATTGGATTTTCAAATTGTGCACACAAAAGCCATATGGTTTGAATGATAGAAATGAATTTTCATGTTATCTATGATATGTACTGTAAATATGTTAAATTTGCCCCTCGGTCTTGTTAATTTGGTTCTCCTGTCTAGCATTTACCACATCCATATTAACAGTCATGAATACTAAGTTCCGCCATAGCACCACCCAGTGAAGCACGTTCGAGCAATTCTTTTTTCCCACTCACACCGGTTCGATACCAACCCGTTCTATTTAGCTCACACTTCGTATTTTTTCATTTTCAAGTTTTTATTCATTTACATATTACACACAATCGGTGTGCACTCAATTGTGACGCTGACCCCCGGCACATATTCACCAAGACTAGAGCAATCTTTCACACTACTCGATAGTCTTTTCTCTAACTTCACTACCCACGTGATCGGCATCGCGTTTCAAACGATGTACCGAACAGCTACATTGTAGCATCGAACACTCGCAAAACGCCATGAACACGGACCCTCGGACGAGTGGCCAGATTCACGTTTTGAATTTACCGATCAGCAGGTTAGTGCATTCATCTACACACCGCAGCCACGACACATCTCACGGTTCACATTAACATAACACGCTACAACCCACGTTTCTTTCTTTTTACTACAGCGCTAACACATGAGTTAAGCAGTGACCAACAGACATGTGAGTTGATCATCTATTCATATTTCATTGATCGTACTCTTTTTGTTCTATGCAATTACATCGAGTCACGTTTTTGGAAATTAGAAGTGTTATAACCGAATGAACTGTTAAATGCTATATGGTAGATGGTAATATAGATTATTTCTTCTGTTACAGCATTATTCCCTGATGAAGGGCCCATAGTAGAGCCCGAAATGCATTGGATATTTGTGGAACTTTAATGATGTCTGATCAATCATGATGGCACTTATTCTTTCTAAATAAGTGAAAATATGAACTAAGTCAATACGCTGTGAATCAACATTTAATGAACTTTTGAACAATAAAAAGAAATAACTTGAAATACTAAGCATTGTGGAATCCTCTATTCATTAGAGGAAATCAAGGTGTTCCTAAGGGGATGGTCCCAGTGTTTCACTGGAATCACATTCATATACATATGATGATACTTCACTAACATCACTGTCAATAGTGAGGTTAAGTAGAATCTGATATCAGCCAATAAAGGGAGAAAAATATGTTTTCAAAATGTTAAATTATGTTGTATTATTTGATAAGTAACACAGTAATTTGTGAAATATATTACATTACACAACAGTTTTACAGTTTATGTTCTTTTATGTACTGGAAAAGTTAGAAAAAACAGTACTAATGAGAAATAGCTGAATAGTAGTTTATATTTAAAAAACCTTTGAAATTCACTGAAAAAACCATAGGTTTCAGGGACGTTATAGTTAGAAATTAGCTATTCAAAAACCATTGAAATTTACTGAAAAAACCATAGGTTTCAGGGACAATATAGTTAGTTCGACATTTTACTCATACAAAACCAGAGAAATTCTACTGTTATAGTTAGTTCAGCTAACTATAACTCGCGCACCCGCAATGCACTGCTGAAGGCGTCACATATTACATCATTCATGACATGGTCAGTGACATCACTGATGACATCACTGATGACATCTCAAATGACATCACTGATGACATCACTGATGATATCATCCATGCGACAATCTGATGCACCTTCTCACACCCTAATATAACCTTTGATACATCGGGTCCAAAATACAGAATACAATTTTCGAAACCATAGACACACCAATATCAGTTACTATATATCTAATCACTGGTTCTTAGGTCTACACATACTTCTACTCATTCACCCATACGATCACTCATACACACCTAGTCAGACAGGCAGAGAATCAATCACACTTCCATTTACTGGCCTATAGTTATTCACACAACACATCACTTATTAAAACAGAAAGAAACACATAATTACTCTCTTATACAATCACTGATACAAGTGCGCACTCAAATATACAGCTCCTCTCACAATGTACATATGTAGTTACTTGGACATGTACCACTGAGGCATCCATTCACTCACTAACACACCCATACACACACTCACCCACCCATACAGCTGTTTCCACATGCATTCTTGAGCCCATACACCCAGTGAATCAACCACTAAAACATGTATGCACAGAGTCACACACCTCCCACGCAGCCACCCACACACTCAGGCAACCGTACAAATTCACTTTCAACCAATCAATAACCCATATAGACACTCATGTAGCTACTGACCAACCCATGCAGCAGCCTATACAACAGCAGACAGACTTATACAGGCATTCACACAGTTTAGTCGCTAACCCATGCATTTAGTAAGACGCGTTTAATCACTCACTGAAACAGTCAGTCACACACCTACTAAATCCTCCATCCAGACACTTATACACCCACTCATTCTTCAATACAGGTTAGTATATATATTATATATGTATATAATACATATTTAAAGTTTAAAGAAAAACACATTCACAGGATGAGGTCATCAGTGATGTCATTTGAGATGTCATCAGTGATGTCACTGACCATGTCATGAGTGATGTAATATGTGACGTCATCAGCGGTGCATTGCAGAGGCATGAGTTATAGTTAGCTGACTAACTATAACGGCAGATTTTCTCTGGTATTGAATGAGTAAAATGTCCAACTAACTATAACGTCCCTGAAACCTATGGTTTTTTTCAGTGAATATATCTATATATATATATATATATATATATATATATATATATATATATATATATATATATATATATATATATATATATATATATATATATATATATATATATATATCAGGAACACTCCAATTTTCCACTTCAAGAAAGGCACTGACTCCGTGAAATTGTAATTCCAAATAAGTTTATTCACTTATAGGCTGCTTTGACGCGTTGCCGCGGTTAGCTCCCGCCTTGTTCACTACATCTCTGCATACAGTGTGTTACTTATATACGCCTGTGACAGTACATTACGTCATGCATGTTTGACTCTTGTTTCATGGTATGGTTCAGCTTGTATTTACAATTCTGGTTGCCCTGTTGCCATGACTCTGTTAGCAACGCTGTGTTTAGGCAGACATAGAAAAGTTCCTACGGCATGCACATTCCTGTGAGAACGTCATTCTCATTAACGCGTTTTATGTCGCTATAGAAACCCTCCCACAATGTCAGCCTGGTGATTGCTTCATTACTGATTACGCACTGGATGTGTGAGGTTTGGCTATACCCTGACTGCGGCGATGTTAAAAAAGTGAGTGGTGCCATGTAATTGTGGCAAAGGTATCAGTATACGGGTTGCGGCGGTTTTAGACAATAAGTGGTGCCGAGCGAATGTGGCTAAGTATCGGTAAGTGGGTTTCGCGCATATGTTTAGCATGCGTGTCTGGTAGGGTGTGCATAACTCATCTCTGCGCTATTAAAGGAGGAGTGCTTGCGTGACTATCCTTCGTGTGTGCGGGGTGGGTCTCAGTCTACGGGTTGAATTTTTTTAAAATGTCACAACCCAGGTAAACACACTAAACATGGGACGGTGCCCGTTAGTGTTAAGTAGCTATATATGTTTTTTGACTTAGAGTCGTGCTGGGCTATTTGACTTATATATATTACCTACTGGTAGGTAGTTATAGTTAGGACCTAGCTACCATAGGAAAACCGCAACATTCTATTGGGAATAACTTTGGCGCCGGTTGAGGAATTTGCGTGTAATTTTCCAAAATTTAGGCTAGCTCTGCTCCCCTCCTTCCCTGGAATTTTTGGGGGGATTTGTCATGCGGGGGCTAAGAACGGCTGAACGGAATTACAGCAAACTTGGCAAGATTGTAGGGACTGGTAAACAGAAGTGCCTTTTCTACATTTGGTGAAAATTGCTCCAGTGTTTTTTACGAAAATTAACTTCAAAAACACATATATATCTATATGCTCACTTCGAGCGCTTACAGGTATGCGTACCGGGGAGTGTACCCGGCGCGACACAGAAGTGCACGAGCGGAAAGCTGATTGGCTCTCGGGTGTCTGTCAACATTCCAAACAGTCTGGAGAGTCCGTCATCTTGTGTCTCGGTAGAATCGAGACACAAGAGGTGAAAAAAAAAGGGGAAAATGATTGAAAGGGGACAGGGTAGACACTCCCTGACCCCCTAGGTTTTCTGAGGGGGGCCTAGAAAGACCACGAAGGGCAAAAAAACGTTTTTGTTTTAGAAAAAAATCACGGGTTAAGCGCTGGGTGCGTTTCCATGTACGCGTACCCAGAGCGTACCACAGGGAAAAACAGTGAAAGAAAATAGTGTAAAATAAGAATTTGGATTGCTTAGAGGTAGAGTAGCTCTAAAAAAGAGCTGTTGTGTTATGTGGGTGATTTAAGTACCTACAAGTAGGTACCGATGCCAAGTCTAAAATTCAAGTGAAAGACTCTGTTCCCCTCATCTTCTAAATGTATACCGTCTCCTCTGCAGATATATTGCATGTTGTAATGCAAGTTATTGTGGTATATGGAACTCATACCATAGTCTCTCAGGAAAGCAGAAACAGATCCTTTTGGGACCCCCTGAGAAGGTCTAGGGGGCGAGGGGCACTCTACCCTGCCCCCTTTTCACGTTCTGAACTATTATGTTTCACTCTCTTCTGTAACTACAAAAAATGGCAACGATAGGGTGCATCAGAGACAGACAGTGAGAGAAAGGAGGCAGGAGACGAAGAAGAGATGTCAAACACACATTGTAGAAAATATAGTGAGAGAAGGGAAGTAAATAAGAGTAAACTTACAATGTAACATAAAAATGTTGCACTCTATACTATAAGTCCCACATTATACTACAATCACTTCGCTACTACCTCATAAATTAGAAATAAAAATGAACAATATGTCAACCAATTTTTTATTTCTAAATATTAATTTATTGTTCAGAATTTTCATAATTTAAAATAACTTGTAACATGTCCTCATCAGGAATTTCCTCTTCAATCATATCATCAGGAATCTCCTCATGAAAAGTCTGCAATGATGTTTGTTGGAATTCTATGGTATCCAAACATTCGATAAATTCTTCGTCAAGAGATTGATCTCCTTGTGAAAATATTTCATTAATGGTGCTGTCATTATCCAGGATATTTAGAACTTCAATAAATGTAGTTGAAAATTCAAAAGAAATTTCCTTGTCTCCTCATTCTGATCCATTTTATTTTAAAATTTCTTGCTGTAAATTGCAGAAAAAGTAATCACTTTCATTTATCGTTGTTGGTAATACATAATTTAAACTAGCTTAATCAAGTATTTAGTTCTTTAAAATTAATTGGGCAATGTATAGTATCAGGCAGGAACTACAAATATAAAGCATTGGATGTGATGTAGCCTATCTTAATCCATATTTATAACAGAATGACTGTAAATAACTAAGTGAAAACATTTTTCAAATGATCTTAAAGTGTATAACATAGCTCCTCTTACAAATTAACAACTCACCTTTTTGAAAGTAGGAGAAGAATTAGTACTGTCTAAATCAAACACCAGAAATTGAACACCAAAAATTCCTCACAAATGTACCTCAAACAGTAGTATCACAAAATGGAAGTGTTTTCGTCTCATTTAAGATATGTGCATAACCAATCAAACTTCATCATACATAAATTCAAAACCAAAGTAACATTTTAATTGGTTCTAAATTTCAACACTTTCAAATGTGTTTTCTCCATGCAATTTTCCATAGAACATTTAGACATTGCTACAGCCCAAACGGCTGAACGGAATTATACCAAACTTGGCAAAATGGTAGAGACTGGTACGTAGTAGGGCCTTTTCCATATTTGTTTAAAATTGCTCCAGTGGTTTTTATGAAAAGCAACTTCAAAATCCCATATATATCAATTTGCGCGCTTCGAGCGCTTACCGATACGCGTACCGGGTAGCGCACCCGGCATGCCACGGAGGTGTGCGAGCGGAAAGTTTATTGGCTCTCGGATGTCTGTCAACATTCCAAACAGTCCGGAGGGACCGCCATCTTGTGTCTCGGTAGAATCGAGACACAAGAGGTATAAAAAAAAAGGGAGAAATTATTAAAAGGGGGCAGGGTAGACATCCCCTGACCCCCTAGGTTTTCTGAGGGGGGCCTAGAAGGACCCTGAAGGGCAAAAAAATATATATAGATTTTTTTAAATTTTCGCGGGGTAAGCGCTGGGTGCGTTCACATGTACGCTTCCCGTAGAGGAAGACTCTATTCCCCTCATCTGTAAAATGTACACCATCTCTCCTATAGATGCCTTGCATGTTGTATCGCAAGTTGTTGTGTTATATGGAGCCCATACCATAGTCTCTGAGGAAAGCAGAAACAGATTTATTCACATGTTTCCTTGCTTTCTCAATCTGTGGACAAAATTGGTTGGACCAGTTCCATTTTTGCCTTTCGCATATATTAGAAAATACCAAGGCAGTTTTTGGAAAAAGTGTCACCAATTTCCCAAAGGTGTCCTTTAAAAGCATTTCCAGACCTACCCCAGTCAAAGTGCCCAGGTCATTGCCACCACAGTGCACAATTATGAGGTCAGGGTGTGGTAGATGCATAAAGGATTTTACCAATGGTATCAATTGGTGACTTCTCAATCCTCTCTGTCCAATCCACATAATATCCACATTTGGTAAATTAAGGTTGTGAATACCTCTGTTAGCTGCATATTTTTCACTCCAGTGAACAAAGCTATGACCCACAATCCAGACTTTTGGCATCTTCAAGGTAGATGTAGTTGTATTCAGATGAGTTGTGGAAATGAAATGGCAGTTTGAAAGTAGGAGTTATGTAATAAAAAAAGTGGTTGAGATTCAGTGCACTTGAAAAAGCAGAAATGATTGGTGATTTCTTAAAATTCTCCACTGTAAAATAGGGTGCATGCTTTTGTTTTTAGAAAGAAGTCATTCTAATGGTTGTGAAAAACTCATTGAAAGAAACAATGCACATGATTAGCTAGTATATTGAGAGGTCAAACACCCTTGCTGAGTTCATTTGCAACATAGTATGATGAACTTTTCACCTGTGTGCTTAGTTAGGTGGGAGTTACCATGGTAACAGGCTGCATGAGCACTGGGGGGGGATGGGGGATTATTATGTGAGTTTGAAAGTGTTGAAATGTAGAACCAATTAAAATGTAAGTTTGGTTTTGAAATAATGTGGGAAGAATTTTAATTGGTTAAGTCCAGGAATATGTGTGAAGAATTACAGGGAATCAGGGCCATTTGTGGTTGCAGTGTCTGAGGTGCATTTCAGAGATTCTGCTTAAGAAAATCTGGTGTGTGTGACTGACACTGTTCTAAATCTTCCAAAGCATTTTTAAAGGGGAGTAATGATTCTTTTAATATAGATAGAGTGTTGTATGCACTATGGGGAAGAGTAAGAAGCATATTGTTTTTCTTTATTCCTGCATTGTGTGTCATGTTTTTTTGTAATGCTGGTAAAAAATGTAATGGTGCATATTGGAAATATATTTTGGAAATGAGTTAGGTTTCTGCCTTGTAATGTAGTGGTCATTTAAATGGGCTGTACTCCGTGTCAAAAACGATTTACTATGGAAAATGACAGTTTGTTTTGTTTGTTTGTGTCTGTGTGAAATAAGGAATTATCAGCCTGATTCATCAAGCCGAATTGCGCTCGCAAAGGGCCAGATTCTCAGAATCTGGCCCTTTGCGAGCGCGATTTTTGCATTTGGGATTCATCATCCCAAATGCAAAAATCGGTAATAGCGATTTCGCTATTTTGCGAGGAATTACATTTAAGGAATCTCTATTTGAGATTCCTTAAATGCAATTCATCATCCATTTTAAAATTGCAAATTCGCAATTTCGGCCCGCTATTTACCGCGAGGTCAAACCTCGTGGTAAATAGCAAAAACTTAGAAAAATGCTTTTAAAAGCATTTTTCTAAGTTGCATGTTGCACACTCACAGGACATGTGTGTGCGCAACACCTGTTCAAATTTGCATTTAAGGGGTGCTACAGGGTGTTCTTTGGACACCCCTGGCACCCTTTAAATTGCTATCTTATTTGCCATTAGCTAATTGCTAATCGCAAATAAGGAACACTCCCCATTCATTCCTATGGGCCTTTTGGCCCATAGGAAGGAATGGAGAGTTATTCCTTATTTGAGATTAGCAATTTGCTAATCGCAAATAAGGAATATGTAGGAATCACATTTTATTTTGCGATTCTTACATGAATCCCGTTTTGCGAGTCTGTAATAGCGATTCCTTATGAATCGCTATTAAAGACTCGCAAAACAGGTCTTTGATGAATCAGGCTGTATATTTTCACATTTTTCAATAATCTCACCTGTGTCTGCTGACAATTTGCCTCTCTTAGCTTAAAGGGTACTCTGTGCCTGTGTCTCATGTCACTTTGTACCTGCCTGTCTCTCTCTTTGTGTGTGTCATTTCTCTCTTTGCATGTGCCTCATGTCACTCTGGTAAATGTTTTTTGGTAAAATGTCAGGCTTTAAAATTTTGGTCAAGGATCACACTGAGTGTCTGTGTGAAATTAAGAATTATATTTTCACATTTTTCAATAATCTCACCTGTGTCTACTGACAGTTTGCCTCTCTTTGATTAAAGGGTACTCTGTGCCTGTGTCTCATGTCACTTTGTACCTGCCCCATCTCTCTCTTTGTGTGTGTCATTTCTCTCTTTGTGTGTGCCTCATGTCACTCTGGTAAATGTTTTTTGGTAAAATGTCAGGCTTTAAAATTTTGGTCAAGGATCACACTGAGTGTCTGTGTGAAATAAGGAATTATATTTTCACATTTTTCAATAATCTCACCTGTGTCTGTTGACAGTTTGCCTCTCTTAGCTTAAAGGGTACTCTGTGCCTGTGTCTCATGTCACTCTATACCTGCCCCATCTCTCTCTTTGTGTGTGTCATTTGTCTCCTTGTGTGTGTCTCTAGTCACTCTGGTAAAATTTTTCTGGTAAAATGTATGTGAGATTAATAATGAAACTGTACTGCAGTATTGCTGTGACACAGTTGCTGGGCTATAAACTTACTTATGTTGTAAACTAGTGTTTATATGGTTCACTTATTGTAATTGATATGTAGTATGTTAATAGTCGTCTATAATATGTTATTTTTTCTTTACCACCGATTGTAAGCCTTTATAGAAAGATAAAAGAATATGCTGACGAAGGAAAGAAGAAAAAAAACTTACAAACATGGTTTATTTGCCAAGATAACACAATTAGATGATTCATCCAAAACAGAATCTTCAGTGGACAAAAAGAATGCTCCTGGTAAGCAAACAAAAGACTTTGTTAGGAAATTAAAGCAATCTAAAAAAAATGATGTCATTGTTTCAGAGAAAAATAAAATATCTGTAAATACAAAGAAGAAGCAGAGCACCCCAAAAAATGTTAGACCTGTTGGAGGAGATGATATTCTCTATAGTAATAGAAGGAGAAATCAATTTATTGACATTCCTAGTCGAATATTTTATAACAGAATTGTTTTAAATTTATTAAAAAAATGTTAAGATTTATCAAAAAAAGAGTGCTGTTTACAAGAAAAAATAAGTATTGTGAAGATTGTGGATCAGGCTTTTGAAGTGAAAAATAATTTATTCACTTTAGTAATCAATAGAATTTGTACACTAGATAAGGTAATCCGTGTTTTTAAATCAAAATGTAAGTGGAAAAGAGTAATTAATCGGACAAATTTTTGTGATGTTTTTTCTGGAGAATGGAAGCAGCATAGTTCAAGTTGTGAGCCATTTTTTAATGAAGAAAGTTACTTTCAGGATAATGATTTGGTGCATGCAGTTGACACCAGTGGTCGAACATATGAGGTGAAGGATGGTTGTCCGGTTGAAAAAGAAAAAATTGTCCCTAGAAATGCAGAAAAGGTGTTACCTGATGAAGTTTTAGGGAGATGTCCTAAAGCTCCAGTGTATACATGGAATTGTAGTAGTATTTGTAGTGTGTGACAGGATTCAATTGATTGGTTTCTCAATTTCTTACGGACATAAAGTGAGGAAATTTGTGAGAAGGTTGTATTATGCAAAAAGTCCAGCACTTAAGCTAAAACAGTTAAACAGTGCTCTTTTGCATGGATCTGAATTAGATGTGAAAAACATTTGTGAAGAAATTGAGTTTTGTTATTTTGGTGAAAAAGAGGACAGTGCAGAAACTGATACAGTAATGGAAGGTAATGTGGAAGAGAATGTACAGATTTCAAGTATAGAAAAATTTGACCGTGAAATTACAAAGTTTAAGGTCAATTCAAGTGAAAGGCCTAATTTTTCTTGTGTGTATTGTCGAAGAACTCATTATACGAATCAGACTATTATAAAACGGAATGGACGACGTAGGGTGTACTGATTGGTGCACACTGAGGGACAATTTCACCAGTTTATTTTCTTGTTTTGCACTCCACCACCTACTGGGGCACCGTCTGACCCCAAACTGTCTAATAAATACTCAAAGTAAGAGCTGGAAGTGCTAAATCTTAGATGTTACAATTATTTAATTGCATTTCACACAACAAATCTATCTCAGAACCAACAATCGCAGAACAACAGTTCACCAAAACAATCTTATTCTTGGGTTCTTGATGTATTTCTTATACAGCCAACAGCCGACGCGTTTCTTCCCGAAGATAGGACGTCATTAGGGCTTAAGAAACAATAATAATTCGATGCTTCCACATCTGCGATACTTCACTTCTCTATGATTCTCTCTTAAATGTAGGAGGCTCCCAAGGGCAATCAGTAAAATTCTTCAATCTTTAAGCAAAACATCTGAATTTTCAACAGCCGATATATCCTTTCATGACATTTTCAATTCTTCAAAAACGCTTCTTCAAAGGTAGAACCAAAGCGTCTAAAATCTTCTCACAACAATCCAAATTCGTATCCTTATGTCTTCACTACCATATCCGTGTTCATTAATCTAGGAGCCTTTTTTCTTCATCTCCGCCCGGGTTCGATAAATCCTGTTAGCAGAACCCAAGAATAAGATTGTTTTAGAGAACTGTTGTTCTGCGATTGTTGGTTCTGAGATAGATTTGTTGTGTGAAATTAAATTAAATATTTGTAACATCTAAGATTTAGCACTCCCAGCTCTTACTTTAAGAATCAGACTAGGTTAGTTGATTTATATGTAAAAAGTGAAATTGAAAATAATAATGAGTGGAAGGATTTTGCAACTTATTTGTTGATAGAAAATTGTTTTGATTTGGGTTCTAATCAACGTATTTGTAAATATTGTTAAAATAAATTAAATGAAAACAGAATGCCTGCTAGAGCTGTTCATAATAATCTGGAGTTGGTAGACATTCCTTCTGAATTGTTGGATTTAAATACCTATGAGTCTATTGTGATTCAATGTGTACATCCTTTTCAGGCTATTGTTCGCATGGAGCCTAAGACAGGAAAATTGCCTCCTTCAGATATACTGGAAAGGGGCGACCACTCGGTCCCCCCGAACGTATGGCGGAGTACCACGATCCCCCCGGGAAGCCATCTTGGGCGGGAGGCGAGTCTCGGCTGGTATGCCCGAAGCGGCGTAGCCGGGGCGCGCCTTTTCCTGCCCTAGAGTGGGTTGGCCTAGACACTGACGCGGCTGGCCACGCCCTTGGGGCAGGCAGGGGCGGGTTTACGCCCGCCCTGAAGACGGATAAAAAGAGAAGCAAGATCAGAAGGCATCCTCTTGTTCCTGTGCTCTGAAGCTGCACCTCCTCGCTGCACGTGAGCTTGAGACGGAACGAAGAGCCAATTTTGAGCGTTGTAATCGTTCTTGTTTGTTTTTCAGATACTCTGTTGGAGAATGCCGAAGAAGGCGGGAAAGCGCATGACTACTGACCAGATGCTGCGCGTTCTCATGAAAGAGATGACCGAACTAAAGAGGCGAATGGATGAAAACGAGGAAGGGGGACCGAAACGTCCTTTGGC
The DNA here is from genome assembly GCF_964263255.1 of Lissotriton vulgaris. Classification (NCBI taxonomy): domain Eukaryota; kingdom Metazoa; phylum Chordata; class Amphibia; order Caudata; family Salamandridae; genus Lissotriton; species Lissotriton vulgaris. The sequence goes on along the minus strand of NC_141697.1, from coordinate 443,275,426 downwards.
GGGAGCAGCCCCGGGAGGGAAAAACAAGAGGCCCAGGAGAGGAACAGCTGGGAAAGACATCCCGGGTCCCAGTACCCCGCTCGAGGCACCCACTCCCGTGCCGGAGGAAGGGAATCCGATTCCCGTTGTGGTCACCCCCGTGTCCGGGGAAGATATGCCGCCCGAGCTGGCAGCACAATTAGCAGCGTGGTTGAGTAAAGGTAGCGAGGGCGCCACGGCTGTCGACGCACAGGTGCTGATGAAGCAACTGCGTGAGTCACGGGAAGCAGTGAAGGTGTCCACGCCGGCTGCAGCTGTAGAGAAGCCACAGGGGACGGGTTCAGTAGCAGAGGCAGCGTCCGGTTCAGGTAAGCGGCCATTGCCGATTGCGAGGGATGAGTCAGCACCCTCTCGTAGGGAAAAGTTGGGTCAGCATGTTCCTTTGGCTATTAAAGAGAAGATATGGGCAGGGGAGTACGTAAACATCTTCTCGTTGCTTACTGATCACTATGAGATGGAGCATGTTAAGGGCCAGAAGGATCTCATGCATCCGAGTGTTTGGCGCGCAAAAATGGCCGCCTTTAAGGTAAATGAAAACATTGGCAATTGGGGCAAAGCGTGGGGGGTTTTTACATCGATCTTGGGGGAACGAAGGCCCGATCTGTTACCCGAATTGCCGATTTATCAGTCACGAATCATGGGGTACTCGGTATCACACGAGGGTAATCATTGGTTCTGCTATGATAACCTGTTTAGGAAGGCTAAAGAACATGATAAAAACTTAACGTGGGATTGTTATGATTCTGTGTCATGGTCCAAAATGGAGGATACTGGTATGTTAAAATTGCCATTAGTAGGGAGTAACGTTGGCGAATCCTCCCGCCAGTATGCGGGGACGCCCTTTCGATCAGGTGCGGGTACCGACAATTACTCGAGGCCTGCCGGCAATACAGGAAAAAGGGGGGTTTGTTGGAACTTCAACAGGGGTAAATGTACTAGGCCCCAGGGATCGTGCAAATTTAGACACGAATGTAGTGGGTGTGGGCAATCATCCCATCCTGAGTCCACGTGCAGAGCCAAAACGGGTGATAACGGGGGTAGAGGAGGCGCCAAACAGGTCTAACATAGTCCGAGGGGCGCCTTTACCTACCCCGATTGATACCTTGGCAATGATTCCTTGGCTCAGTGAATACCCGGATCGTACTTCTGCTGGGGTGTTGCGGAACGGGTTTTCTTATGGTTTCCGCATCCCAGTGGGGGACTTTCAAGGTGTAGAGAAATGTAAAAATCAGCTATCGGTCTTCCAGCATACGACCGTGGTACAGGATAAGATCAGGAAGGAGGTTACTCGAGGTCGAGTCGCCGGTCCGTTTAGTGTACCACCGGTTCTTAACTTTGTTTGTTCCCCTTTAGGTGTGGTCCCAAAGAAGGACCCGGGTGAGTTTCGGCTGATACATAATTTATCAGCCCCACGTGGTCTTTCCGTAAACGAAGCGATAGACCCGGAAGTGTGTTCGGTGCGGTACGCATCCTTCGATGAGGCCGTAGCCATTTTGAATCGCCTGGGGCCCGGGGCGCTGATGGCAAAATCTGATATCGAGTCAGCGTTCCGGTTGCTCCCGGTACATCCAGACGATCAGCGTCTCCTAGGTTTCATGTTTCAGGGTCATTATTACATGGATAGGTGTATGCCGATGGGGTGCTCTATATCTTGTGCCTATTTCGAAAAATTCAGTAGTTTTTTACAATGGGTTTTCACAAGGAAGACAGGTTTCCAACATGTGATGCATTACCTTGATGATTTTTTGTTCCTGGGGGCAGCCGGGGATCCGGAATGTGGGCAGGCTTTGGCGCAGTTTTGTGTCTTGATGAATCAGTTTGGCGTGCCATTGGCACCAGGTAAGACTGTGGGGCCTTCCACTTGCCTCGAGTTTCTGGGGATCGAGTTAGACTCCGGAGAAGGTTGTTTTCGTTTACCAGCTGACAAAGTGTCAAAGTTCAGGACATCCCTGCAAATGTGTATAAGTGGACCTAAGGTTAAGCTGCATCAATTACAGCAGTTAGTTGGCCAGTTGAATTTTGCCCTGAGGGTTATACCAATGGCCCGCCCCTTTTCCCGTTCGATTGCTCAAGCCATGGTCGGCCTGAAGGAGGGCCATCATCGCACACGGCTCTCGGCAGAGGTCCGCCAGGACATGCGCATTTGGTTGGCATTTCTGGCGGATTTCAATGGTCGAGTCGTCTGGAATAAACCGGCCGTGTCCTCTGAGGAGCTGGGGCTGTGGACAGATTCGGCAGGGAGCATAGGTTTCGGTGCCATCTTCGGTACAAGATGGTCTGCACAAAAGTGGCCGACATGGTGGCATGACAGTGGACTGACAAATAACATTGCTTTCCTGGAACTTTTCCCCATTTTAGTGGCCCTGAGAACTTGGCCCGAGGGGTTCAAAGATCACTCTGTGGTATTTTGGTCTGACAATATGACCGTGGTCGAGTGTATCAATAGTCAGGCAGCACGATGCAAATGGATTTTGAGACTGCTCAAGGAAATTGTTTTACTGTGTATGCAATTGAATGTGCTATTCAGAGCAAGACATGTCCCAGGGGTAATGAACCAGGCGGCTGATGCACTGTCTCGTTTTCGTATGCAGGCTTTCTGGGGTTTTCTTCCCACAGCGGACCCGGAGCCGGCACCCTTTCCCGAAGCTCTCTGGTCTCTCGGTGCCCCGAACTTCGTAACCTCGTGGGAGAGAGCTTAGCACCCAGGACGAGGCAGGCATATGAAGGGGCGTTCCGGTCCTATTTAGCCTTTTTGGGGACTGATAGAGAGGAGCTTTGGGGCCAGGAGGAGTGGGTGGTAAATTTTCTGATGTCCTTACATTTGGTCGGGAAATCGGTGGCCACGGCTCAAAGGCATCGGGCTGCCATTTCCTTTGTTGCTAGGGCTCATGGTATCCATGACCCGACAGCGTCTTTCGTTGTACAGAAAGCGCTACGGGGGTGGCAACGCCTTGAGGGTCGCAGAGTAGACGAGAGGCGCCCGATAGGTTTGGATAGGCTGGCCCAGTTATTATCCAGACTCCCTGCTACGTGTTCATCTCAGTTTGAGACAGTGTTATTCCGAGCCGCTTTTACGCTGGCATTCCATGGGGCTATGCGGGTAAGCGAACTAGTGGCGAGGAACAAGCAGGATGTGACAGGAGGATTGTGGCAGGAGCACGTCCAGATCAGAGGGGAGACAATAACGGTCTCATTTGTCAGGTCCAAGACCGATCAAAGTGGGATGGGTGACTGCGTAATCATACGCAGGATTCCCGGGTCCTCCATGTGCCCGGTAAAGTGTTTAGAAGATTATTTAGCACGAAGGGTGGCATCATGGGGGGGGACCTTGTTGAGACACGCTGACGCCACCCCACTGACAAAGTTTCAGTTTCAGCGGGTGCTTGCGATGTCGATTGCCGCTGCGGGCTTGAACCCGGGCGAGTTTGGGACCCATTCCTTTCGGATAGGGGCTGCTACAGAAGCTACAGCCAGGGGTCTGAATGTGGAACAAGTTAAACGGGTGGGGCGTTGGTCCTCCAATTGTTATAAAAGGTATGTGCGGTTGCACATGTTGTGAAGCTGTAACAATGTACTCACGCTTCTTGTTTTTGTTTGGTTTTCAGTTGCGCAAGCCTACGAGGCGGGGCGGACTTTGCAGTCGACCCAACACCGGGCCAGCGGTCAGACATCACCGGCTGTGAAAAAGGAGGTGTGGGTCGTGGGCCACTCATACGTGAGACGTGCCGCAGACGTATTCAAGGCAGGTGACATGATTCACGTAGCTGGGGAATACGGGTACAGTGTGTCCTTCTACGGAAGAGGCGGTCTCTGTATTGACCAGTTTCAATCATTTTTTGAGGGTTTGCTAGGGCGGACGAGGTCACCGCCGTCTGTAGTCATAGTACATCTTGGGGGTAATGATTTGGTCACCACTGGTAGACGACTTCTTCTTGAGGCGATGCTTTCCACTGTAAGTTGGTTAGCGAGGAGAGTTCCAGGGTGCACAATTGCGTGGTCCCATATGATCCCACGAAAAGTGTGGCGGGGGGCTATTTCGGTTCCTGCTTTAAATCATTCTGTTAGAAAGCTTAATAACAAAGTGAGTAGGTTGTTCCGTTCCAAGACACTGCATTCTATTTCGCATGGGTGTATTAATGATGACAGTATGTATTTGGGGGATGGAGTGCATTTGTCTCGGGTGGGGAATGAGTTACTCATAGGAGACTTCTTAGCATGGCTAAAAACGTTATACCATGACCTTTAGGTAGGAGTGTTGTGGGGGGTCCGGATAGCCGGTCAACTATCCGGCCTGTGGCGGTAAGGTCATGATCGGTGAGCACTAATTGGAAGATCCCTATGAGTGGGCGTCACCCAGCACGGATGGGAGCGCTCGGGGGAGGTGGCCATTGGCCCCTCAACGGGGAGGCGGTCCCTTCTAAGGATGGGTCGCCGAAAGAAAAGGAAAGGCGGTCAAGGCCCCTTCCTGGGTAGGAGGGGTTACAGCCCCCTCCTGGGGAATTTCCCGGGGCCAGGACGTCTGCGACGGCAGATGTGGTAAGTTGTGTGGGGTTTGGGGGGGGGTCTACGCTACCTTCTAGATACCTCACACAAGTCCTCGTACGACCTCTAAGTGGCGTCGAGTTTTATTGGGGCCCCCGTCAAGTCAAGGGAAATTGGTAATTGCACTTGAGGTACGCCTCTGGGCCGCCCCTCACAAGTGAGGGCGATATTTCTGGGTTAGGGATCTTGACACCGGTTACGACCTTGCCGTTGGCCCTTAAACGTTAGGATGTACAATTTCAAAATTTCAAGTAAATGTTTTGTAGGATGTTAGTTCGGCTAGGAGAACCTTTGTATTAGAGAATCTGTTAAGGTTAGCCAAACATCGCAATGTAGTAATGAAATTGTACATAATATGAAACTGTTTATTTAATGTTTTAATTTTGTTTCATATTTTAATAAATACGGCCGGGAGGGTTACTCCCTCCCGTCTTCCAAAAACTTCAGAACTGTTTCCGGTTTCCCATCCTTGGGGATTGTGTTGAGAGGGGGTGGCGGGTATCTCAGCCATATGGAAAGGGGCGACCACTCGGTCCCCCCGAACGTATGGCGGAGTACCACGATCCCCCCGGGAAGCCATCTTGGGCGGGAGGCGAGTCTCGGCTGGTATGCCCGAAGCGGCGTAGCCGGGGCGCGCCTTTTCCCGCCCTAGAGTGGGTTGGCCTAGACACTGACGCGGCTGGCCACGCCCTTGGGGCAGGCAGGGGCGGGTTTACGCCCGCCCTGAAGACGGATAAAAAGAGAAGCAATATCAGAAGGCATCCTCTTGTTCCTGTGCTCTGAAGCTGCACCTCCTCGCTGCACGTGAGCTCGAGACGGAACGAAGAGCCAATTTTGACCCACCCACCAGCCCCTGAGGACAGCAAGTGGTTTTTTGAATAAAGTTGATGGATAACTCTGATTTTCGTTTACAGGTTGTGGTATTATCGTGATGATTTTGAGTATGTAATAAAGAATGGTCGATTTGTGTTACGTTTCGCAAATAAAGAAATTCTGCTTTAGTGTTCATTGGTAAGCATGCTTTTAATAAAATTGTAGTTGCTACTGTCTTTTTAGTTTAGTCATTTAGTTAGCATTGTCGTATTTATTTTGGTCGGGCGGTAAGGTCATGATCGGTGAGCACTAATTGGAAGATCCCTATGAGTGGGCGTCACCCAGCACGGATGGGAGCGCTCGGGGGAGGTGGCCATTGGCCCCTCAACGGGGAGGCGGTCCCTTCTAAGGATGGGTCGCCGAAAGAAAAGGAAAGGCGGTCAAGGCCCCTTCCTGGGTAGGAGGGGTTACAGCCCCCTCCTGGGGAATTTCCCGGGGCCAGGACGTCTGCGACGGCAGATGTGGTAAGTTGTGTGGGGTTTGGGGGGGGGGTCTACGCTACCTTCTAGATACCTCACACGAGTCCTCGTACGACCTCTAAGTGGCGTCAAGTTTTATTGGGGCCCCCGTCAAGTCAAGGGAAATTGGTAATTGCACTTGAGGTACGCCTCTGGGCCGCCCCTCACAAGTGAGGGCGATATTTCTGGGTTAGGGATCTTGACACCGGTTACGACCTTGCCGTTGGCCCTTAAACGTTAGGATGTACAATTTCAACATTTCAAGTAAATGTTTTGTAGGATGTTAGTTCGGCTAGGAGAACCTTTGTATTAGAGAATCTGTTAAGGTTAGCCAAACATCGCAATGTGGTAATGAAATTGTACATAATATGAAACTGTTTATTTAATGTTTTAATTTTGTTTCATATTTTAATAAATACGGCCGGGAGGGTTACTCCCTCCCGTCTTCCAAAAACTTCAGAACTGTTTCCGGTTTCCCATCCTTGGGGATTGTGTTGAGAGGGGGTGGCGGGTATCTCAGCCATAAGAGAGGATTAAAGGGAAGAGTTGTTTATTTGCCTCTAGATTTTAAGAAAAATATTGATACAATTGGTGTAGAAAAAATAGAAGAGGAACCTCTGTTTATTCTAGTTAATGGTGTTCCGACAAAGAGTAAGAAAATCTGACAAGAATAAGTGGATGTTAGGAAAGTCAAAAAAGCAATGTTGTATTTTGTAAAAAAACAATCACTACTACAAAAATGTTTATGTTGGAGAAGAGGAAACAACTGTAGAAGAGGATAGTGATCTCTCTGCTGGGCTAATTGAAAAAGTTGATGTCTCTAGAAGTGAAGAAATTTATGAACATTATAGTGTTCATCCTTTGCATTCCAAAGAAGTAATGAGAATGCTATTGACTTGTTTTAAATGAAAGAGGCAAAAGGAAGTCCCATTAGTGTATAGGAAGAAAGTTTGGAAGCTCGATGTTTTCCTCAGTTATTTCCAACAGGTCAAGGTTAACGATATGACGACCAACCTGTTCAAATTCCTGCATCTGAATACCGGACTCTAAGATTATATGCAGAAGATCCAAGGTTTCGTTAATGCATTCCATATTTGTTTCATCTACTGTTTGAGAGTGACTTGTCTGGACTTTCTTATGCAGGGAACCATATACTGAAAAGTGGAGTACATCTGCAAAATGTTTCGGCAAGGGACTTTATGGATAAAGTCAAACTGCAAGACAGTATTTTGGAATCTCACCTAATTAATCTTATGGCATGTCAGCGTGGTACTAACACGTATTGGTACCATCGTCATGGGGAATTGAAATGTATGCTAAGAAACCTAGGAACTCATACATGGTTCCTCACTCTTAGCTGTGCCGAGTATGCTTGGGCAGACTTACTTCAATTTCTACGAGAGGCAAATGCAAACATTGAAAATATTGAATACAAGACACCTGGAGAACTGTGCTATTTGGATCCAGTTAATGTATGAAGGTGTTTCAATCATAGTTGTGAAGCTATGATGTGTTTTAACAAAAATAAATCCTCCCCTTGGAAAAATTTTGGATTTCTTTTGGAGAAAGGAGTATCAAGCAAGAGGGGCTCCTCACATACATATCCTGCTATGGATCAAAGATGCACCCAAATTTGGAACAGATTCAGATGACTCAGTAATAAGTTTCATTGAACAGTATTCTACATGTGCTGTTCCGAAAAGTACAGAGGAAAACAATTTAAGATATCAAGTCTTACGCTTTCAAAGCCATCGTTATGGAAAATACTGTCGTCGAAAGTTCAAATCCAAGGACAAGTTCTACACAAAATGTCATTTTGTGTTTCCACGACCAGTAATATCTAAAGGAAGAGTGAATAATTTTATGTCTTCTCTGCAACATACTGTGACAAGAAAATCACCAAAAAATACATACAACTTAAGAAGAAATGAAGAGTCCAAATATATAAATGACTACAACCCAGTAATTTTGTCCATGTGGAATGCTAACATGGATATTCAATATGTTGCTGACAACTCAATTGCTGTGGCTCGATATGTGACATCTTACATCACAAAATCAGAAAAGACGGAACTAAAGGAAATGTGGGAGGACATTTCACATGAAAAGAGTCTAAGTAACACATTGTACAGTTACAGTCTGAAGATGTTGTCACATTGAGAAACTGGAGCATATGAATGTTCTGATCGGTTATCATCAGCAAGTCTATATGCAAAATCTAGAACAATCATTCGGGTGAGTCTAGATCTTGCTGCAACACGAAACCGAGTTTTGAAATCTGTACAAGAAATTGAGTATTTGGCGGAGAAAGAACCAAACAGTACAGATATTTTGAAGACAAACATGTTGGATACATATTATCCAAATAGAAGTAGTAATTGGATGTGAAGGATGCCTGGTGAAACAAAAAAAGGCCATTTGATTAATCAACGAAAATTGAGTTGCGAATCTCCTGACAAAAGGGAATTTTACTATTTAGCTCTTTTGCAACTCTTTAAGCCATGGTGTACAGAAGTGGAACTACTTGGAGATTTTCGCAGTTATGAAGATTCCTTCAATGCAACCGAGGATACCATAGAATGTCCTGTTTTTTCAAATTATCTGCAAATGTTGAACGAGGAAGCAAGAAGCTACAATTGCAGCAGAGATTGCTAGAGACAGTCCTCAAGACAGTCAGAGTTCTGCTTCATTGAGTCAGGATCCACTAGGGGGACCAATTATCCAAAATGAAGCTGCCACTGCCATGAATGAAGTGGAAAGAGCCATGGAACAAGCTCAGGAGGATGAAGTTAATTTAGAAGATTTGGAAAAAGAACTGAACGTTGAGCAGAAACAAATATATGATGAAGTCACAGAACAGATTGAGCATGGTTTCTGTCATGAGAAAAAAGAGTGCTCATGTACGTCATTTATGCCTGTCTGACTGTACATGAGATGGAGAGGCAGGAACTGGAAAACGTTTTCTGATTAAAGAAATTGCAACTTATCTGCAGAAAAGAACGGAGTCATCGCTGTCTTGTGTTGTTACTGCTCCAACTGGGTTGGCAGCATATAACATTAAAGGGATTACTTTACATCGTTTATTGATGCTGCCAGTAGAGCATGATAATAAATTACAATACTACAAGCTATCTGGAGAAGCTTGTTGTGAAGTTTCCAGAGTTCTGAAGAAAATGAAACTTCTTATCATTGATGAGGTAAGCATGGTATCAAATGTAATGCTTGCTTTTGTGCATTTAAGAATGCAAGAAATTCTTAAAACAGAGTATGATGTGTTATTTGGAGGCAAACACATCATTGTTTTTTGAGATCTACTGCAGTTAACTCCAGTGCAAGGACAACCAGTGTTTAATATGCTTACTCATGAAGATTCAAGGAAGTGCCTAGGAAGCATTGGAAATGTTAACATATGGTTACATTTCAAATATGAAGAACTGCTTCAAAAAATGCGACAGGCAAAGGATGAAGATTATAAAAATATTCTACAAGATGTAAGAATTGGAAAAGTAAGTGAGCATGGCAAAGAAGCTTTACATGCACGATTAATTTCAAATTTGTTTCCAAACAAAAATATTCTCCCAGACAATATTTTTAAGAAAATTCCTGAAAAAAAATCTGCGATATGCTTGATGCCAACTCTGCAAGAATGTTCAATCTTCAACAATACACCAAAACAGAGCAGCAGTGACCCACTGCTACTCTGTTTTGGTGTATTGTCTGTTTAGGGGATGTAGCAGTGAGTAGTCTTTAAACATCCCCTTGGGCCCTCATCTCCCTGTTTATATGAACAATCTTCAACTACAAAATTTTACAGTTAGAAAATCAAGAGATTGTTAAAATGGAAGCAATTGATAAAATAGAGCATGAAGGAGCAACTATTATTTTGTCAGAAAAGTTGAAATCAAAATTGGATTATTTAGAGAAGACAATATCTAACACTGCTGGTTTGGAAAAGACTGTATGCATGTTTAAATTGTCGTATAATTTTACGACGGAATTTACATGTGGACTGCTAAATGGACATGTCTTCCCCGGGAGCGAGGTGGCTGGACCGTTCCCAACTTGGTATATTATTACTGGGCTGCCTTAATCCAACATTTTGTCCTTCCCCTTTTAAGGGATAATGTTGAGATTCCTATCTATATGTCCCCATCCATATATGAAATAGTACTTGGGGATGCTGCTAAGGGGATATTGATTTACAAAAGGGGGTGGTGATGAACAGAGTGTCTGAGTTAAACAGACCACTCTTACCCAGTCCAAAGATCAGGGCTTGATCCATCACCGTTATTAACCTCACTACCCCATCCCAGCTCAGAATCTGGCTATATGCAAATCAGTCTGTCCCTGGCCCAGTGCATCATGGGAACAGGGCAGACTAAACTACCAAGCCAATTCTTCACCAGAAAGGAGACAAGCTACCGGGGACCGGTTTCTGGCATTTCAGCCTTCTTCGGCCCGGCTTGCTTGAATCCTGATGGAGCAGTGAGAAAGGGACTCATGTCTGAGGGGATATTGACACGCGTGCTGGAACCCAGCTATTTAAAAAACTAAATTTAAGATTTGTTGGGCCTTATTCTCTGTATGGCAGAAAATTCGCTCTCGTCTTGCTATTCCAAAACTGAATTATTATACAGCATTTGATGCATCTGCTTTGCTTCCTCCAATATTTTCTGATGGTATGATGATGAAATGGAGGTCTACCGGGATAAAGGGAACTAGAGATTTAGCTCATTCTGATCAGCTGGCCCCTTTTTCCTATTTGAAGGAGAAATTTAATTTACGCTCTAGCTATTTTTTTAAGTATCTACAGATTAGGAGCTTTTTCGATAAGAATATCTCTAGATATTCTAATTTGTATGTTAAAATTAATATAATTGAATTAATTTGTAAGGAGTCTAGAATTGGCACTCTATATCAAAGTCTTTTATCAGAGCTCCCGGATGATCTATCAATTCAGAATATAAAGTGGGCTACCAAATTTGGTATTCCAACACTAGATCTACAAATTCCACTAGAACTAGCCAGATCTGTTCTTGTCTCTGGCTCACTTCGTACTCAAAGCTATATGGCTATGTTCAATCTGTACTATACTCCCGCAAAAATAGCTAGTTGGGGGACTCTTAGATCAGTTAGTGGCGGGTTCTGTCCTAGATGTAAAAGGAGCCCCGCTGATGCTATACACATGTTTTACTCATGTCCAAATTTAAGCCTCTTTTTAAATGAGGTCGAAGGTTTTCTTAATCAAACTCTTTCAATCCCGGATAAGCTTTCAGCGGAGTTAATAATAATCGGATAAGAATATTCAATTGGCCAACAAAGAACACAGCATTTGTCTGCATTCTTGTTTATTACAATGGCCATGATTAGACTCTGTATTACATCGCAATGGTTAAATCCTGAAACTCTGACTTTTATCCATTGGAAAGCTAGAATGCTTGCATGGCACAAATTAGAGTCATCTGTGATGTTGTTGCGGGGGAAGAGAAGGCGTTTATTGGCATCTAAGAATTGGGCTCTTTTCACAGATTGGTTATCTCAGTAATTGTGTTGTCATTCTATGTCAAATTGTGTTATGTATCTATTTGCTAATGTATTCACATGTTTTTTTGTTTTTTTTTCTGTATCAACATGTGTTCCTAAACTGTGTATTTTGTCTTATTCTCTCCTGATGCCCTCTGTTTCTTTGAAAATCTATAAAGAAAAAAAAAGGAATTTACATGTGGAAAGAGGTTTAGTAAATGGAAAAATGGGTTATGTTGTTGATTTTGTGAATTACCAAAATAGAGATGGAATTGAATTTTAAAAAATTAAATTTGATGGAATTGAAGAAGTACAACAAATCAGTCGTTGTTCTGCTCGATTTTTGCTTGTGAAAGATTTATATGTCCGCCGAAAACAGTTTCCTGTTTCTTTGGCATATGCGGTGACTATTCATAAATCTCAAGGTTTAAGTATAGATAGTAAGCATGGGCGCAAAATCCATTCCGCTCGCGGATTTTCGGCAAATTCGCAATCCGTGAACTCCTGCGAATTTGCCAAAAATCCGCGAATCCGCGAGCGGAACGGATCCGGGGGGCAAAAGTTCATGCTTCAAGCTTCTAACTATTTTAGAATAGCGCCAGCAAGCTGCCAGCGCCATTCTAAAATAGTTACTAAGTTAGCTTCAACAGCAAGCACTAATAGAAGCAGGTGCTCGAGTTTAACTGAATTCGAGCACCTGCTTTATTTTATCTATTAGTGCTTCCTGATGAAGCTGACTTAGTAACTATTTTAGAATGGCGCTGAGAGCTCGCCCTCTGTTTCTTTGAAAATCTATAAAGAAAAGGAATTTACATGTGGAAAGAGGTTTAGTAAATGGAACAATGGGTTATGTTGTTGATTTTGTGAATTACCAAAATAGAGATGGAATTGAATTTTTAAAAATTAAATTTGATGGAATTGAAGAAGTACAACAAATCAGTCGTTGTTCTGCTCGATTTTTGCTTGTGAAAGATTTATATGTCCGCCGAAAACAGTTTCCTGTTTCTTTGGCATATGCGGTGACTATTCATAAATCTCAAGGTTTAAGTATAGATAGTAAGCATGGGCACAAAATCCGTTCCGCTCGCGGATTTTCGGCAAATTCCCAATCCATGAACTCCCGCGAATTTGCCAAAAATCTGCGAATCCGCGAGTGGAACGGATCCGGGGGCAAAAGTTCAAGCTTCAAGCTTCTAACTATTTTAGAATGGCGCCAGCAAGCTGCCAGAGCCATTCTAAAATAGTTACTAAGTTAGCTTCAACAGGAAGCACTAATAGAAGCAGGTGCTCGATTTTAACTGAATTCGAGCACTTGCTTTATTTTATCTATTAGTGCTTCCTGATGAAGCTGACTTAGTAACTATTTTAGAATGGCGCTGGCAGTTTGCCGGCGCCATTCTAAAATAAAACAGGAGAGGGGCAGAGGACAGAAGGGCACAAAGACGAGTGTGGCAGAGGGCAGAAGGGCACAAAAACGAGTGGGGCAGAGGGCAGAATGGCACAAAAACGAGTGGGGCAGAGGGCAGAAGGGCACAAAAATGCGTGGGGCAGAGGGCAGAAAGGCACAACAACGAGCGGTCTCGCAAAAAAAAACCTGCAAACACGCAAAGCGCCCCGCGAACACGCAAATCCCCCACGAATGCGCCCAAAAAAAATCAGCAAATTCGCGAATTTTGCGGATCGCGAATTCGCAAATCCGCAAATTCGCGAATTGCGAATTCGCAAAATTCGCCCATGCTTAATAGATAGTGCTTTGGTGAATATTGGAATTTCTGTGTTCAAGGATGGTATGGCATATGTTGCTTTATCTCGAGTCAGAACTTTATCTGGATTGTACTTGATTGATTTTGATGAGACAAAGATTAAAGCAGATCTAAATATTGTAAAAGAATATAATAGGTTAAGAAGAGAGTATGCTCCAAATTTACCTCAATATCCTCTATTTGAAAAGCGTGTTGTAGGCCGAAAAAGAAGAAATGAGAAAAATTGTAGTGCAGTTGTAGCAAAAAGAAAAAAAGTTGATGAACCAGTAATTGTAAGTAGAAAGGAAAAGGATTCAGTTAAAGATGTCGTTGAATTTCAGTTTGAAAACAGTTCTGGTGTCAACTGCTATGGTAATGTAGTGGTTAATGTTGTTTTTTTTTGCCAAACTGTACAAGTACAGATTGTTGAAAATCGTGATCAAAGATTGTGTTGTTTGTTGAATTCTGTGTTTGAGAAATGTAGCAGTGATGGATATATGATGTTACAATGCATACTTTTACCACGCATGACTTTACAACGCGGTTTTTACAACGCATGCCTTTACAGCGCATAGCGCTTTGGGGTGCTGGACAGTGAAAAGTTTAATTTACTATTCCAACTCCAGTCCCCGTGGACACTAGGGAAGGTGTTGGATAGTAAATTAAACTTATTCCCTATCCTAGATCGCCCCCCAGCGCAATGCGTTGTAATGGTTTGCGTTGTAATGACTGCGTTGTAATGGTAGTGCGTTGTAAAGGTTGTACACCAGCAGTGATAGAACAAAAATACAAAGTGTTTCTGAAATTCGAACTGTTTTAGACATATGTTCTGGTCTAAATCAATTTTCACAGAATATTCAGCAAGATTGTCAGGAATTTCTAATTTATATGCTTGTTGTATTGCAAGACGAAGGTCTAGATCTGAGTTCTTCAAACTGTGGGGCGCGCCCCCCCAGGGGGGCGTGACACCATCCCAGGGGGGGCGCGGACTCCACCCGAAAATCTTACATTTGTCTTTCACTAGAGAACTCCGGTAGAGGGGAGGGAGGGGAAATCATCGGGCCGATCAGCCCATGCTTTTCTCTGTTAATCACCGTCCCAGGAGGGGGTTAATTGTTAGAGCTGCGGCGGGAGGCCCCTGTTAAACCGAAAGCAAAGGAAGACAGTTCTGTTCCTTCGCCTTTGGTTTCAGAGGAGACTCCTTGCCTCCCACCGCAGCTGAAGCATTTCAGTTCAAGCCCTTCCCGGTTCAAAATTTGTGATCAATCAAGCCTCATGTCTGCACTGCCTCACAGGCTTTCCTTTCTTCATGTGCTGCGCAAGACATAGCTGCCAAGGTTTCAGATTGCTATGTGTGACATTTTTTTTTTATTTCATTGCAGTCATGAGTGACATTTCAACCACTATAAGTGACAATTCCTCGCGAGCAAAACAAAGCAATGAAGTCCATGGGAATGGATAAATATTACGAATTATAACCTTTTGAGCTGTGAGAAACTCGAAAAAGATCTTTAAACTGCTGCAGAGCACTTCCTATTGATCAAAAAACATCTGCTTTTCATAACTAGGTGCATTTTTTTGTACTGTGGAAATTGTATGTGCATTCATTCTGCTAGGAAAAGAGAACTAGTAATCTCAGTATGCAAAGTGTTTAGGATTAACAAGTCACGTTTCACAGTGTTACAATTCACATGAAATACACAACAGGAAGCAGCTACGGATGGGCCACATTATCGTACTTGGTGTTAAGTGGCAAGATCTGTATTGTATTTTCTTGGCTCGCGCTGGGTTCATACAAAAAGCCGAGATTTTCCCCCTCATCGCTGCATACTTTGCAGTGTTCTGAAAGCTGCGAAGTTAAAGAGAACTGTCTCTTAATTAAAGCAAATAAAGGCAAAGTCCATTGTAAAATGTATAGACTTTATGAAGACCATCTTTTTTGATAATTTTGTCATGCTTAAGCCTTAAATCGTCACGAACAAATGGACAGTATGGCAGTATTTAGCAACCTTACCAGTGAGTGGGAAACCTGAATGTGCAAGAATGGCTCCAGTGCTGCTTTCCGTGTTCTCTCAATTCAGTGCTGCTGGCGTCCATAGCAAGGCAGGGGCACCGGAAGGGGCTCTTTATCAGGGCACAAGGTAGTTGCAAGGCGACCAGCCTCAAGGCAGGCATTAGTTCAGTTATTATTGCCTGGTCCATTCGTTCACCACCCTCACCCATACCCTCTTCCCCCCTCACCGTTTGATTTACCCATATACTATTAGCCAGAGACAGACTGCGTGACTGCAGTCCTTACTAACAGAGGGCATGCAGGCACTGCAGCTCCGAGCTGCTCAGAACTGCCAAGCCTTTTGAGCATTAAATGAAAAGGATGCCACCTTGCTTTGGGCCATACCAACATACCTCAGTGCTGCACGTTTGACCTCTCACACACCTGCTTCTGGTGTGTCTTCCCTTAGTCTTGTAACTTCACCATGACGTGGCCCAAGACACAGTGCCTGAAGAGGTGCCAGTAAAATGCTGAGTGGAGAAAACCGGCGCTAGCAGTTTTGACCCTAGCAAGAGGCTTTGCTAGACAGTTAATGACACTGTGGTGCATAGGCTTGGAATATTGGAGGTTACAGGTATGGGGCAACCATGAGCCTGCAGTGGACTGAGTACCGTTTAAGACTAGATGTGGAGCACAACCTGAGGATGGCAGTAGCAAATATCCATCCACAGTTTGACCGTCTGTGGTAAAAAAACATGCACAACCGTCACATTTATGTTGGTGGTGTTATTATTAATCTATGTCATGTGTGGAACAAAGCATCCTAGTAAAAACAATTTGCACACATTTTATCTTGGAAAATTGTGTTTTGAACTGTATAATAAGCCTCTGTCATTTCACCACACCCACTCACAAACCTGTAGTTTACTAAACATTCTTGTTGTGTAGAACATTATTTGATGGATATGGCTCGTGATTTGCGCGTGGCAGTCGATTATGTAGTGTCCCAGATTCCACACATTTTTGTCAGGTGGTGGGGGGGCCCAGCATCTAAAAAAATTCAGCTGGGGGGGCTCAACCTACAAAAGTTTGAAGACCTCTGGTCTAGATGTAGAAAATCTTTTTGGCCTTTCTTATAAATGGCAGCATAACTGCGACAATTGTTCCTTTTCAAGTACTACTACAATAGACACTGAAAGATTTATATATTTGACTTTACCAGACTGCAAATCAGTGTCTTTTAATAATCTAGTTAGAGAAGCAAATCAAAACATGGTCTGTACTCAATGTAAATCTGCAATGCTATCAACATTATTTATACACAGATATGGACAGTATGTAATTTTAATGTTCCAACGATGTAGACCTGATGGAACTAAATTGACAACTTTAATTAAAAAATTTGTGGGTTCTGAATTATCAATTTCAGGAAGAACCTTTGCAACTGCAGCAATTATTTACCATGATGGTCCTTCAACAACATCAGGACATTACACAGCTTATTTAAAATGTCAAAAAGGCTGGACTAATTGTAATGATACTCAATTGACTTTCAAACAACGCTTGCCTTCTGACTTAGAAAATTCTTACCTAGTGTTCTTACAACCGAAATTTTAGGAAAGGTAATTGGCCTATGAAGATTGGAGCAGTTAATAAAACTTAGTCTGCTGTTCAAAATTACTTTATGAGTAAGAGTGATAAAGATAATAAAAAATGTGTAGTGTCATAGAGGTAGTGTAAGTGTATTACATAGTGAGTGATATCAGTATTATAGGAAATGTTCATCATGAGTGAGCCAGAGGTGGATATATAACTATTGTTACATGATGAAAAAGATGTTTGAGTTTTTCTTTCAGAAAGTCGAGGGAATTGAAGTTTAAAACTACTATTGAGTAATTTACAAAGAAAAGGACTTTCCATATACTATTTGGCCTCGTGGAAAAGTAAGTGGATCAGAAATGAGTTAAAATATGTTTTTTCTAAGTTTTACATTATTTATTGAAACTTTGTATGGGTTTTTTTAAAACAATCTTTTTGATTGTGTATTTTTTTTGCCCGCTGTCATATGATGAGTAGTATTGAACTCACTGTTTTATGTGAAATTCAATATATTCTGAGAACAGCAAAAATAAACCATATAACATGGTGTACATGTTATTTGTATATTGTATTATGAAATATATATTATACTCCCCTTGTATCACACTCAGTCACCATTTTCCACCCTCTATCACCCCTCTTAACTTACCGTCACTGTCCTTCTCTCACCCTCCCCACCCCGTTCCCTTTCTCCACTTCCAACACTACCCCTCATTCCCCATTCCTTCACTGCCCTTTCCCTCTGTCTCATCCACCTGTCAGTCACTCTACTTCACTCCCCTTCCCCTTCTTTCCTTCCTTTGCTCCCTCAGTAATTCCCCTTCCCTTACTCACCTTACTCCACTTCATTCACTCCTTCTCTCACTCCTTCTGTCCTCTCACATCCTCACTCCCCTTCCCTCATTCTCTCACTCTTAGTCACACTCTCTCCGTCCTCTCAGTCTCTCACTCCTCTTCCATCATGCTCACTCCCTATAACTCACCCACACTCCCTCACTTACCTTTCTTTGCTCCCTTACTCAGTCCATTTCTCTCACTCTTTCCTTCACTACCTCTGTACCCTCACTCCCTCACTCCCCTTGTCTTACCCTGACTCGCTATTATCCACCCTCTTTCACCCCTCCTTACTCAATCTCACTGCCCTTCTCTCACCCGCGTTCCCTTACTCCACTTCCCTCACTTATCCACATTCCCCATCCTTAACTGCCCTTCTTCTCACTCTGCTCCCGCAGTCACCTTTTCACAGTCCCTCTGCTTCACTCCCCTTCCCTTCTTTCCTTCCTTTGCTCCCTTAGTCATTCTCCTTCCCTTACTCAACTTACTCCTCATTACTCACTCCTTCTCTCACTCCCTCTGTCCTCTCACTTCCTCACTCCTCTTTCCTCACTCCTTCTCTGTTACTCTCACTCCCTCTATCCTCTCACTCTCTCACGCCTCTTTACTCACCCTTACTCACCTTCCATCCCTCATTGTTGTGAATGCACCCTCACTCACCCCCCCTTCCCTGTCACTTACCCCCCTTTCCTGACTCCCCTTTCTTCCTTTAGTTTTGAGAACTCACATTCCTTTAGTATCTTACTCAACCTAAATTCATTTCTCTCGCTCTCTCTTCCTCACTGTCACTGAATCTATCTGCTTCATTATCCTCTTAGTAATTTACTCCCCCTCTATTTCTTTTTCCCTCTCTCTGTCCTTCACCATTCCTTTGTTTTCCTTTCAGTGTCCTTCACTCCTATTTTATCTCTTACTACCCTTTTATGACTTTTAATCTCCTGCCTTGTTTCTTGTATTTTGAAATATATATTATAAATATGAAAACTTACTTTTTTTTCTCTTCCACAGATATTTAAATTAGTACAAATATGTAATTAAGTTTACATTACTTAGCAGGTAAGTTTCACAAACAAAATTTACTTTCTCATCACTCTTTTCCTTAACCTAACTACTCTTTTCTCACCCACCGACACCCCCGTTCCCTTACTCCGCTTCCCTCACTTATTCTCAATTCCCATGTTTACTCCCCTTTCCCTCACTCCCCTCCCACACTCATCTTCTTTCAGTACCCCTGCTTTACTTCCCTTCCCCTAACTTCCCTTCCTTAGCTCCCTCACTTACTCCCCTTTCCTTACGCACCTTACGCCACTTCACTCACTCCTTCTCTCACTCTCTCTGTCCTCTCACATCCTCACTCCCCTTTCCTCACTCTCTCACTCTTAGTCTCACTTTCTCCGTCCTCTCAGTCTCTCACTCCTCTTCCGTCACGCTCACTCCCTATAACTCACCCACACTCCCTCACTTACCTTTCTTTGCTCCCTTACTCAGTCCTTTTCTCTCACTCTTTCCTTCACAACCTCTGTCCCCTCACTCCCTCACTCCTCTTGTCTTACCGTCACTTACTTTTATCCACCCTCTTTCACCCCTCTTTACTCACGCTCTCTGCCCTTCTCTCACCCTCCCTCACCCCCGTTCCCTTACTCCAGTTCCCTCACGACCCCTTATTCCTCATCCTTCTCTCCCCTTCCTTTTACTTTCATCCCCCACTCACCTTCTCTCAGTACCTATGCTTCAGTCCTTTTCCCATCTATTTCTTTCCTTCGCTCACTCACTCATTCCCCTTGCCTCATTCACCTTACTCCACTTTACTCACTCTTTCTCTCACTCCCTCTATCCTCTCACTTCTTCACTCCTCTTCCTTCACTCCCTCTCTGTTAGCTTCACTCCCATTGTCCCCTCACTCTCTCACGTCCCTTCACTCACTCTCACTCACCTTCCATCCCTCATTGTCGTGAATGCACCCTCACTCACTCCCCCTTCTCTGTCACTCACTCCCCTTTCCTCATTTAGTTTTGCTAACTCACATTCCTTTAGTATCTTACTCACCTTAAATGCATTTCTCTTTCCCTCTCTTCCTCTCTGTCACTGAATCTATCCACCTCAATATCCTCTTAGTAATTTGCTCACCCTCTATTTCCTTTTCCCTCTCTCTGTCCTTCACCATTCCTTTGTTTCCCTTTCTGTGTCCTTCACTCCTACTTGATCTCTTCGTACCCTTTTTTGACTTTTAATCTCCTGCCTTGTCTTTGTATTTTGAAATATATAATATAGAAATTATAAGTATTTTTTTTCATCTTCCACAGATATTAAATTTATCAAAAATATGTTTTTAAGTTTACATTACTTATAAGGTAAGTTTGACAAACAACATTTAGTTTCTCATTACTCTTTTCCTTAACCTCACTACTCTTCTCTCACCCTCTCTCACCCCCGTTCCCTTAGTTCACTTCCCTCATTTATTCTCATTCCCCATGTTTACTCTCCTTTCCCTCATTCCCCTCCTACAGTCAACTTTTTTCAGTCCCCCTGCTTTACTTCACTTCCACTCTTTTCCCTTCCTTTGCTCCCTCACTCATTCCCCTTCCCTCACTCACCTTACTCCTTTCACTCACTCACTCTCTCTGTCCTCTCACTTCCTCACTTCCCTTCCATCACTCCCTCTCTCTTAGCCTCACTCTCTCCGTCCCCTCACTCTCTCACTCTTCTTTCTTCATGCTCACTTCCTTTAACTCACCTACACTCCCTCACTAACCTTTCTATGCTGCCTCACTAAGTCCCCTTCTCTCACTATTTTCTTCACTTCCTGTGTCTCCTCACTCCCTCATTCCCCTTGTCTCACACTCACTTGCCTTTATCCACCACTCTTTCCTCAACCTCATTGCTCTTCTCTCACCCTCCCTCAGCCCCGTTCTCTTACTCTGCTTCCCTCACTTATCCTCATTCCCCATGTTTACTCCCCTTCCCCTCACTCCCCTCCCACACTCACTTTCTTTCAGTCCCTCTTCTTCACTTCCCTTCCCCTCTCTTCCCTTCTTTCGCTCATTCGCTCATTCTCCTTCTCTTACTCACCTTACTCCACTTTACTCGCTCCTTCTCACACTCCCTCTGTCTTCTCACTTCTTCACTGCTCTCCTCTCACTCTGTCTGTCTTACCCTCACTCCCTCTGTCCCCTCACTCTCACCTCCCTTCAATCACCCTCACTCATCTTCAAACCCTCACTGTCATCAACTCACTCTCACTCACTCCACCTTCCTTCTCCCTCACTCCCCTTGGCTTACTCTCACTCCCATTACTTTATCCTCCCTCACCCTCTTTCCCTCAATATCAATCCCCTTTTTTCACCTTGACTCATTTCTTTCCGTCACTCCCTGTCACACTCCTTTGTTCACTCCACTTCAACTAACTCTTGTTTACAACTCACCTTCTCTCACTCCTCTTCTGTCACTTGTTCCCTCTATCACTTTCTCCCCTTCATTCACTCATTTAATTCATTCATTTATTCAGTACACATTCTCAGAAAAAAAGAATTGCAAAAATATATAAAGAATAGAGCTTTTTTGGAGAATTGGAGGTAGTTCTGAAAAGAACTCTCTTTTGTCTTCTTTTTTATAACGATTTTATATTATTCGGGGGGGTTTTTCAGGGGAAAAACAAAACCAGGGATTCCAAAACTGCTCAACAGGAGCAAAAAAAAGGGAAAAATTAGGGCTGGGGAGGGCAGCGGTGTTCCTCTCTCTTCCGAGCAATCGGTTCAATACTCTGCTCCCCATAACAGAGTAGTTTATGGCAGTACATGCATACAATTTTGATTTGTGCAAAGACCGGCTGCACGTTCAGAATCAGTCTTCCATCTTGTCTTCCCAAAGCTGTTGTTCCACCAGTTGAAGGGCTGGCCCCATCTCTCGGTGCATTGCGTGCCAGGTCCCTGACACTCTCCCTGGAAAAGTTCTTCGGGTGTCTTCTCTGCACATGCCTAATTAAAGTGGCATTTCCAAAACTATATTTATTATTAGGATGGCCACGTGATAAAGTGGTGCCACAAATTCTGCAGCACACCTTTGCTGCATTCACCTTTTTTTGTCCTTCGGGGAAGATAAAAATCTTCCAAATGAAGTGTTCTTTCACTTTCCAAGTAGGAGGATCCTCAGGCAGAAATTCCTCAAAAGAATCAGAGGAACTGTTGTGCAAATCAGCCATCTCTCCAAAATTAGATGCAAAAGCAGGCAAGAGGTGTTCTCATAGCAATTGCAAAGAGGTAGTGAGGGATATGGGTGGGGACTTTCAATATTTGTGGAAAAAAACTGTTATGAACCAATGAAAAGTGTTAATTTAAGGACACATGACTTGACGCGCTTACGCTACGCGCTCCGGAGCGCTTCCGGGGGCGCTTACGCGGCACGTACATAGGCGCTTCCAGGGGCGCTTACGCGGCACGTCTAAATGAAAATGTTTAAAGTTAAAATACGGTTATTTAAAATAAAAATACTACTTTTATGAGCATGCAACTGAATGTCTTGCATTATTATTTACTTTAAATACATATCTTTTTTTTGCTTGCGGAAATAGCACTTACGCTACGTTTACGGGTGCATTTCCGGGTGCGTGTACCCTGAGCGCTCCGGGGTTAAAAAATAAAAAAATAAAACACAGGAAAAATACATTGAATAATTAAAGTTTGAAAAATATACATTATTTAAATAATTAAAAAAAATAATAATAATTAATAGCAATAATAAATAGCTATAAAAAAATGTAATAATTCACTTTAAAAACCATAGGTTACAAACTCGTTGATTAGGAATTAGGTTTTAAAAAACCTTTGAAATTCACTGAAAAAACCATAGGTTTAACACTCGTTATATTTAGGAATTCGTTTTTAAAAAACCTTTGAAATTCACTGAAAAAACCATAGGTTTAACACTTGTTATAGTTAGGAATTAGCATTTAAAAAACCTTTGAAATTCACTGAAAAAACCATAGGTTTCACACCAGTTATAGTTAGACAGGCAATTTACTCATACAAAACCATTGAAATTCCCACGTTATAGTTAGTTGTACTCACTATCAATGGCGCGCCCGCAATGCACTACTAATGACGTCACATATTACATCACTCATGACATAGTCAGTGATATCACTCATGACATTACTGATGACATCTCAAATGACATCACTGATGACATCACTGATGACATCACACTTGTGAAAGAATCGCAGACCCTATCTCAGTATAATATAAGTTTTGATACACACTGTGAAAAATAGAATCAAAAAATGTCAAAACAATGGAGAAACTAATTCCAGTTACAACAACCTATTCAGAAATTGCAAAATCTACATACACATTCACTCATTCACCAACATTTCTATATAGTTACTCATACACATACTCAATCATCATATGTATTCATTCACCTACACATTTTGTTACGCACCGACACTCATCCTTAGAGTTACTCACACACATACTCACACATGCAAAAATATTATAAAACAACATTCACTTGCTTATACAGCTATACATACACCACTACTCTTACTTCTACAGAAACGTACACATACTTTTTTCCAAAAACAATCACTTATAGGAACAAAAACGTATTTATTCAGGAACTCTTACAATCTCTCACTCTCACACATGCTTACCTGTATGCAGCAGTTCTCACATATACTAATTTAAAACATATGTAGTTACTCAAAAAGATATGATTGAGACAGTCATTCGCTCACTAACACACCCGTACACACACTCATCCACCCATAAAATCCTGCACACATGCTGTCTTCAAATCATATACAAACAGTAAGCCACTCATTCATTCATCTATGCACAAAGTAATACCCCCCACCAAACCATACAGACACTCATACTAATGCTCAAAAAACTAACTAATAACCCATATAGACACTCATTTAGCTACTCACCAATCCAAGCAGCCGTCTATAGATAAAGGGAGACAGTGATACAGATATTTACAAATTTAAACAATAATTGCTAATACATGTATTTAGTAAGATACACTTAATAAGTTAGTTATACAATCAATTAAAAAAAAACATCCATGTAGACACTTATTTAACCGTTTGTTCTTCCATCGACATTTAGGTACACATATATAAAACATATTTTTTTTTCAGAAAGACACACATTCACTGGATGATGTCATCAGTGATCTCATGAGTGATGTCACTGACTATGTCATGAGTGATGTAATATGTGACATCATTAGCAGTGCATTGCGGGCGCCCCAGTTATAGTGAGTACAACTAAGTTTAATGTGGGAATTTCAATGGTTTTGTATGAGTAAATTGCCTGGCTAACTATAACTGGTGTGAAACCTATGGTTTTTTCACTGAATTTGAAAGGTTTTTTAAATGCTAATTCCTAACTATAACGAGCGTTAAACCTATGGTTTTTTCAGTGAATATATACATATATATATTCACTGAAACATACGTTTCAGGCCTGATATAGTTAGGGATTAGCATTTAAAAAACCTTAGAAATTCACTGAAAAAAACAAAGTTTTTCGGGGTTTTACAGTTAGCTGGAAATTCACTCATACAAAACCATTGAAATTCCTACGATATAGTTAGTTGTACTAACTACATCTCGTGCGCCCGCAATCCACTGCTGATGATGTCACATATTACATCATTCATGACATGGTCAGTGACATCACTGATGACATCTCAAATGACATCACTGATGACATCACTGATGACATCATGAATGTGGTTTGATTCCTTATTTAAATATGTATATATATATATATATATATATATATATATATATATATATATATATATATATATATATATATATATATATATATATATATATATATATATATATATATATATATAGCAATTTGCATTAAATCATGAGTGGATATATAAATATAAATATCTGGATGGAGGATTTAGTAGCAGTGTGATTGACTGTTTACTTGACTAATTTATAGTGTCTCACTAAATATATTGGATAGTGATTAAACTGTGTGAATATCTGTATCACTTTGTCAGTTGTTGTGTAAACTGCTGCACCAGTTGGTTAGTAGCTATGTGAAAGTCTATATTAGTTATTGATTAGTTAACTGAGTATTTGTATGTGAGAGTGAATGTGTGTGTGATTAATGGGGGGTGTGTGACAGCCCAAAGATGTGTGAATAGTTGATTCAGTAGGTATATATAGTTAAAACTACATGTTATCACAGTTGTTTGGCTGAGTGACTATCTTTATGGGTGTGGTGATGAGCAAATATATGTCTCAATGGTACATGTCCAACGAACTAGAAAAATAAAAGGCAGTGTATGTGTCACTTGTATATAAATAAGTATACATAAGACTCAGTGATTGTATGAGTGACTGTATGTATAACTGTATATTTGTAAGTGTGGAGCTAAGTAAAAGTAAGTATGATCCATTGTTTGCATAAGTGACTAGGATGACTTCATACGTGATTAGGATGTGTGCTGGTGTGTAATGTCGATATAGGCGTATGTGTATATTTGAAAGTGTTATATTGATCATTGACAGCATGTATGAGTGAATCTATAGGTAACTGATTAGATGTGTGTATAGATCGAGGAATCACTGATTGGGTGTTTAGAAACTTGTATTGGTGTGTCAATGGTTTCAAATATGGCACTCTGTATTTACCAGTGAGTTATGAAAGGTTATACTAGTGTATGATGAGGTGTAGCTGATTGTCGTTTGGATGATGTCATCAGTGATGTCATTTGAGATGTCATCAGTGATGTCACTGATCATGTCTTGAATGATGTAATATGTGACATCATCAGCAGTGGATTGCTGACACGCGAGATGTTGTTAGTACAACTAACTATATTAAAGAAATGTCAATGGTTTTGTATGAGTGAAATGTTCAACTAACTATAACACCCCTAAAACCTATGTTTTTTTCAGTGAATTTCTAAGGTTTTTTAAATGCTAATTCCTAACTATATCCGGCCTGAAACCTATGGATTTTTTCAGTGAATTTAAAGGTTTTTTAAATGCTAATTCCTAACTATATCAAGTCTGAAACCTATTGTTTTTTCAGTGAATTTCAACGTTTTTTTAAATGCTAATTCCTAACTATATCAAGCCTGAAACCTATGTTTTTTTCAGTGAATTTCAAAGGTTTTTGAAATGCTAATTCCTAACTATAACATGTCTCAAACCTATGTTTTATTCAGTTAATTTCAAAGGTTTTGTAAATGACAATTTCTAATGTATTAATTGTTATACTGATTTTTTTGATACTGTTTTACTACATTTTTTAACAATTTATTTTGAGATATTTTATATTTTAAATTACATTATTATTACATTATACATTACATTTCAAAATATACTTTTTCGGAATGAATTACTTTAGTTTAAATACTTTGCAAATAGGAAATAGACTTTTAAGTACAGTAGTTACAGCTGTTGTAATGGGCAACACAATGCAACATTGAGCTCAATCGAGATTTCTAGTTAAATGCAATTAGTTACTTTAAGGATTACTTTTCTAACCACAGGACTGGATCCTAGATTCAGTCCTACGACATCTCCTGTAAACAGTTGAGTAAAAGCATTTTGCGCACAGTTGTGATTTTTAAGGAATATTATTCTATTTTAAAAGTTCGAAGAAACTTTTTCACATAGAATCACCTATGTTATCCTATGGGAGGAAATTCACTTTCAGGTAAGTAGTTCTATTGTCACTTTTTCTAACTCAGTGATGAATCCTGGATCCAGCACTGGTGCATCTCCTGTAAACAGTTGAAAGAATGCGTTTAAGTCATACAGGTAATTTTTTGGGAATATTTTTAGTTTGTGAAAATAGACATTTAGAAACTTTTCTGGTGAAAACCAGACAATGGATTCCTATGGAAGGAAATACAAGTTCCTGGTAAGTATGCTTAGAATTACTGTTCAGGGTCAGTGCTGGGCTAAAAGATGCAGCACTGGGTTCTCTCCTGATAACAGGTGAGTAAATCGGAATTCATTGTTCAGGTGAATATTTTAAAGTTCCAAAACTCCACAGAAGAGTTTTCAAGTGAAACCAGTCCATGTTAGCCTATGGAAGGAAATTCAAGTTACTGGTAAGTATGGTTAGAATTACTTTTCATGATTAGTACTGGGCTAAAAGATGCAGCACTGAGGTCTCTCATGATAACAGGTGAGTAAATCGGAATTCGTAGTACATCCAGTAAGTGCCACAGAGCTGCGTAGCAGAGAGATGTAAAAAGGGACACGGCCTACACCACCTCTCTGCAACACAGCACAGTGGCACTTCCTAGGAGCACCTGGTGGGCTACTTGGCCCTAAGGGTCCCTCAGGTTTGATGTGGAATTTTTTCCCAAACTTAAAACGGGCCACAGGGTGTGTTTGCACATATCACTTAATGCCCCGTCCCCTCCCAACTGTGTAAACGCACCCTGTCACCGTTCTAAATTGAGAGATTAAGTCCCCTTGAATCCTAAGGGTCCCTAGGGTCAAACTAGCCCACTAGGTACCTCCAGTAAGTGCCACAGAGCTGCGTTGCATAGAGGTGTAAAAAGGGACATGGCCTCTGAACACTTGTCTGCAACGCAGCTCCCTGGCGCATACTGGAGATACCTGTTGGGCTATTTGACCCTCAGGGACCCTCAGTATTGAAAGAGAATTAATTCCACAACTTAAAATGCGCCACGGGGCGCGGTTGCACAGTGGTGAACGAAAGGGGTGTGGCCTGGGGTGATACATCTGCAAACACGCCCTGTGGCACATTTTAAATTAGAGAATTAATTCCTCCTCAATCCTGTGTGTCCCTCGGGCCAACTAGGCCACCAGGTACCTCAAGTATGCGCCAGGAGGCTGCGTTGCAGAGAGGTGTTCAGAGGACACGCCCCTTTTTACAACACTCTGCAACGCAGATCCTTGGCGCTTACTGGAGTTATCTGGTGGGCTAGTTGGCCCACAGGGACCCTCAGTATTCAAGGGGCATTAATACCCCAACTTAAAACGCACCACAGGGTGTGTTTGCACACACATCACCCCAGGCCCCACCCCCTCCCTCACCTCTGTGCAAACGCACCCCATGGCGCAATTTAAGTTGGGGGATTAACTCCCCTTAAATACTGAGGTTCCCTGGGGTGCAACTAGCCCAGCAGCTACCTCCAGTAAGCGCCACAGAGCTGCTTTGCAGAGAGGTGTAAAAAGGGGCGTGTCCTGGAGCTCCTCTCTGCAAGGCAGCCCCCTGGCGCATACTGGTGGTTCCTGGTGAGCTAGTTGGCCCCCAGGGACCCCCAGTATTGAAGGGGAACTAATTCCCCAATTTAAAACGCACCACAGGGCTCGTTTGCAGAGTCTGTTTGTGAGGGGCCGTGGCCTAGGGATGAGCGTGTCTTTTTTTTCAAAGGGGGGCTGTGTGGACCCCCTTCCTTTTACTATTTTGGGCCCCTGGGGACCCCAGACCCCAGTTCTTCAACCCCTAATTAAAATGTCTAAAAAATATTTAGGGCCCCCTCCCGTGGCCAATTCCGGGCCCCGGGGACCCCACTCCCTGGGGCATGGCCAAATGTTTTTCATATTTTTATGGAGGGGGGCTGCAAAGCCCCCCTCCTCAGGTGACTTAAGGCCCCCCAGAGACCTATCCCCCAAGGCCAGCAATTATTTGGGGGGAGGGGGGCCATGTGGACCCCCTCCCGGGCCACTTGTAGCCCCGGGAACCCCATCCCCCAGGGCTGGCTCTCTTCATTGGGGACCGTGGGGGGTCCTCAATCCCCCCATGGTCCAGTTGGCTCCCCGCCTCCGGCGGGAGCCGGCATCGCTTTTCCACATGGGGAGCAGCTAACATGCTGCTCCCCATATGAAAAAGCAATCTGCTTTACTTCATTGAAGTGAGAGCAGGTTTCCCTGCTCTCGCTTCAATGAAGCAAAGCAGTTCGCAATGCCAGGGTGAGAGCTGCGAGGCTCCCTCCCTGCCACTGCAAACAGCAGTGTCCCAGGGGTGGGCACCCAGGACACTGCAGGAGCCGGCCCTGGGGGGTGGTGGTCCCCAGGGCCTGTTCAAGGCTCCAGGAGGGGGGCCACATGACCCCCCTCCCACATTTGTCACAAGCCCCGGGGGTGACAGTCCCCAGGGCTGGGGGGCCTCAGAGCCCCCATACCCTATTTTAAGTAGCCCCAGGGTATGGCAGTCCCCAGGGCTGGGGGGCCTGAGAGCCCCCTACTCAGTTTGAATAAGCCGGGGGTGGCAGTCCCCGGGGCTGGAGAGGCCTGAGAGCCCCCTGTACATAATTTTAAAAAGCCCAGGGGGTGGTGGTCCCCAGGGTTGGGGGGGCCTCAGAGCATATATATATATATATATATATATATATATTACCTACTGGCGGTCGCCAGTAGGTATATATAGTTAGGATTTTTTCCCTATGGCATTTCTGAAAATTCTATGTCTAATAACTTTGGCGTTTGTGGACGGAATCGGCTGAAATTTTCAGGAAAATGGCACATTTTGTTTCTGAGCAGCTCCTGGAAATTTGGGGGGGTTCGTCAAGGGGGGGCCGAGAAAAAAGGGGGTCCCAAAACGCGTTTTTCCCATGTTAATTTCCATAGGGCGGTTGGACTCACTTTTAGCCCGAACGGCTGAATGGATTTCCACGAAACTTGGCAAAATTGTAGGGACTGTTAGCCCGATGTGCCTTTGCTAGGTCTCAATATATGTGCTTCAGTGGATTTTGAGAAATTAACATTTAAATCAAGATATATATCTGTAACAGCGCTCCGGGCAGCGATCCGGTTAGCGAACTTTTCGCGTATCGGAACTTTGCGAAGCGAAGCTGATTGGCTCTCCGGTGTCTGTCAACATTCTAAACAGTCCGGAGCGGCCGCCATCTTGTCTCTCGGTAGGATCGAGAGACAAGAGGAGGCCAAAAGAAAGGGGGAAATGAAGGAAAGGGGGCAAGGTAGACCCCTTCTGACCCCCTAGGATTGATGAGGGGGATATTATAGAGCCACGCGGGGCCCCAAAAAAAAAAAAAAAAAATCCGATTTTTTCGCCGTAGAGACGCGTCTTGGTAAGCGAACCGGGCAGCTAACCGGGCAGCTAACCGGGAAGCTAACCGGCAGTGTAACGGGAGTCTGAGGAGTAGCTGATTGGCTGTCAACATTGTAAACAGTCCGGAGCGGCCGCCATCTTGTCTCTCGGTAGGATCGAGAGACAAGAGGAGACCAAAACAAAGGGGGAAATGAAGGAAAGAGGGCAAGGTAGACCCCTTCTGACCCCATAGGATTGATGAGGGGGATATTATAGAGCCACGCGGGGCCCCAAAAAAAAAAAATCCGATTTTTTCGCCGTAGAGACGCGTCTTGGTAAGCGAACCGGGAAGCTAACCGGACAGCTAACCGGGAAGCTAACCGGCAGTGTAACGGGAGTCTGAGGAGTAGCTGATTGGCTGTCAACATTGTAAACAGTCCGGAGCGGCCGCCATCTTGTCTCTCGGTAGGATCGAGAGACAAGAGGTGGAAAAAAAAAAGGTGTAAATGAATGAAAGGGGTAAGGCAGACCCCTCCTGAACCCCTAGGATTGATGAGGGGGCTATTAAAGTTCCCTGCGGGGCAAAAGAAAAAAAAATTGCGATTTTTCGCGGTAAAGGTGCTTCCTGGTACGTTAACCGGGCAGCTAACCGGCAGCGTAACGGGAGTCCGACATATTGTGTTTTTTGAACGTTTGTGATATGTGCACGTGTGGATTTTGTCTAATTAAGGTTAAAAAAATATATATATATCTTTAAGCGTGTTCTGGCGCGCTTACGTTTTGGGTTTGGTTTGCGCTGCAGAGACGATACGTCACGGTTATGCGATGCATCATGAGGCGTCTCACGGGCTACGTGATACGTCACTTAATAAAGAATATATTTTACAGCTATAGATATTAGCTCTTAAAAAACCAATGAAATTCACAGAAAAAACCATAGGTTATAGACCATATATAGTTAGGAATTTGCATTTACAAAACCTTGAAAATTCACTGAAAAAACCATAGGTTATAGACCATATATAGTTAGGGATTAGCATTTAAAAAACCTTATTTTATTTGCACAAAACCATTGAAATTCCATATATAGTTATTTGCACTAACTATATATCGCGGACCCGCAATCCACTGCTAATGATGTCACATATTACATCATTCATGACATGGTCAGTGACATCACTGATGACATCACTGATGACATCTCAAATGACATCACTGATGACATCACTGATGACATCTCAAATGACAACACTGATGACATCACTGACATCTCATTTGACATTACTGATTACATCACTGATGATATCATTTATGTGATAATACATCTTCAGACTCTTATATAACCTTAGATACACTCAGTGTAAACAGGCACTCACAGACTGTCACACATCCATGGAGTTACTCACACACCTAGTCAGTCATGCAAAGAATCAATCACATCTCCATTTCCTCAACTATACAGTTATACACACCTTACTTATTCAAACATATAGTAACACATATTTACTCTCTTATACAATCCTTGATACAAGTTCACAATGATTCATAGAGCCACTCACACATTCACTGGCTCTTATGTTCAGTTATTTATATATGTCAACTCTCACATGGAGTGTGTTTTACATATGTACTTACTTTGACATGTAGCACTGAGATATCCATTCACTCACCAATATACTCATGCACACAGTCAACTGTCCATACAGCTGTTTCTACATGCACTTTTGAACCCATACACCTAGGGAATCAACTGCTCACACATCTATGCACAGAGTTATACACCTCCCAGCCACCCACACACATACTCAGTCTCCCATACAAATACTTGGGCAACCATTCAATAACCCATATAGTTACTGATATAGCTACTGATTTAAACATGCAGCAGTTTACAGAACAACATAAATAATGATTGCCAAATTAAGACACTTTAATCACTAACCCATACACTCAGTGAGACACATTTAATCATTCTCTCATACAGCCAGTCATGCACCTACTAAATCCTTCATCCAGACACTTATACATCCACTCATTCTTCAATATGTAAGACATATTTTAACTTTACAGAAACATACAGTCACTGGGTGTTGTCATCAGTGATGTCATCAGTGATGTCATCAGTGATGTCATTTGAGATGTCATCAGTGATGTCATCAGTGATGTCACTGACCATGTCATGAATGATGTAATATGTGACATCATTAGCAGTGGATTGCGGGTCCGCGATATATAGTTAGTGCAACTAACTATATATGGAATTTCAATGGTTTTGTGCAAATAAAATAAGGTTTTTTAAATGCTAATCCCTAACTATATATGGTCTATAACCTATGGTTTTTTCAGTGAATTTTCAAGGTTTTGTAAATGCAAATTCCTAACTATATATGGTCTATACCCTATGGTTTTTTTCTGTGAATATATATATATATATATATATATATATATATATATATATATATATATTCACTGAAAAAACCATAGGTTTCACACCAGTTATAGTTAGCTGGAAATTTTACTGATATAAAACCATTGAAATTCCCACGTTATAGTTAGTTGGACTCACTATAACTTGCGCGCCTGCAATGCACTGCTGATGACGTCACATATTACATCACTCATGACATGGTCAGTGACATCACTCATGACATCACTGATGACACCATCCAAAGAATGTGTGTCTTTCTGAAAAAATAAATATGTTTTATATATGAGTGTGTATACATATGTTTTATTCTAGTATATGGAGTATTGATTTATATAAGTGAGTAAATGTGAGAGTGAGAGATTGTAAGAGTTCCTGTTTAAATAAGTATGTGATTCTATAAGTGATTGTTTAAGAGAGTAAGTATGTGTAAGTTTCCTTAGGAATAAGGTGGTAGTGTGTGTATAGCTGTATATGCAAATAAATGGATGTTCAATAGTTTTTTTGCATGTGTGAGTATATGTGTGAGTAACTTTTGGAAGACTGTCGGTGTGTTAACGGATGTAAAGGTGTTTCACTACATATGATAAGTGAGTATATGTATGAATGACTATATAGAACTGTTGGTGAATGAGTAAATGTGTATATAAATGGTTGAATTACTGAATTGGTTGTTGTAACTGGTATAGGTATCGCCACTTTTTTGTAAATGTTAGTTTCTATTTTTGAATATGTGTTTCAGGGGTTACATTACACTGAAAGGAGGTCAGTCACTCTGTCACAGGGATGGTGTCATCAGTGATGTCATGAGTGATGTCACTGACCATGTCATGAGTGATGTAATATGTGACGTCATCAGCAGTGCATTGCAGGCGCGCAAGTTATAGTGAGTCCAACTAACTATAACGTGGGAATTTCAATGGTTTTATATCAGTAAAATTTCCAGCTAACTATAACTGGTGTGAAACCTATGGTTTTTTCAGTGAATTTAATAGGTTTTTTAAATGCTAATTCCTAACTATAACTGGTGTGAAACCTATGGTTTTTTCAGTGAATTTCATAGGTTTTTTAAATGCTAATTCCTAACTATAACTGGTGTGAAACCTATGGTTTTTTCAGTGAATTTCATAGTTTTTTAAATGCTAATTCCTTTGTATATCGAGTTTCTAACCTTTTTTTTTTTTACAATTTGCTGTTTTTTTTTAAGTATTTATTTTTTTTTATATTTTTTTTCTTTTGCGCTCTGGGTGCGCGCTCCGGGAAGCTTTCAGCTAAGCTCTCCTGTAAGCTTCTCCGAGAGCTCATCTGAAAGCGCACCCAGAGCGCAACTGTCGTTCGTGAAAAAAAAATATGAATGAAAAGTTAATAATAATGCAAAACATTTCGTACCATACAAATAAAATTTGTTTTTTTTAATATGGAAAATGATTATGCATTTCTATAAAAGATTGATGACGTCACTTCGGCGCGCAACGTAAGTGCCCTCGGAAGCGCATACGTGCGCGGCGCATAAACGCACGGAAAAGCGCCTACGATCGCGCCACGTTTGCGACCCGGAAGCGCCTACGATCGCGCTGCGTAAACGCACCCGGAAGTGCTCCGGAGCGCGCAGCGTAAACGCATCGGGTCATGTGACCCTAAAATAACACTTTTCATTGGTTGCTAACAGTTTTTTTTTACAATGAATGAAATCCCCA
Source organism: Lissotriton vulgaris (assembly GCF_964263255.1). NCBI lineage: Eukaryota > Metazoa > Chordata > Amphibia > Caudata > Salamandridae > Lissotriton > Lissotriton vulgaris. The sequence continues at coordinate 443,241,690 of NC_141697.1, read as the reverse complement.
CCCATTTCCTTCACTTCTTCTTTCACTTTTGTGACTGAAAGACCTGCCTTTTTTGCTGCTCCATATTCCTGGATTCATCATGGCTGCCAGACTATCCAGCAGTGAAGATGATTTCATTGATGAAGAGCCTCCTACCCCAAAGGTGAAGGAACATTTCATCTGGAAATTTTTTAAGTTTCCAGAAGGCCAGAAGAAGGTGAATGCACCAAAAGTAGAGTGCAGGATCTGCAAACAGGTCCTGTCACGGGGTAACCCCCAAAAAAAATACTCTTTTGGCAACTTCACCATGATTCGCCATGTGGAGAGGAGGCACCCCCAGAATTTTGCCCGGGAAAGTGTCAGGGCTCTGGCACAGGAGGTTCCCAGAGATGGGGCCTCTACATCAACAGGAGGAGCAACTTCTTCTGGAAGAGAACAATCTCAGGGGCAGGTAGCAAACATTCAACCTGCATTCAACCATGGGGTCGTCAGATGCAGATACTGCAATCAACTCCTCACCTATGGGGAGCAAAGTGTCCTGCTCATGGTTCGGGCATTGGAGAACCATCACTGCCCTTCCCACCCCTAATTTTTTTCTTTTCTTTTTGCTCCTGTTGAGCAGTTTCTATTCCCTGTTTTTGTTCCTCTTCAGTTAAAAGAAGAAAACCAAAAGTTCTTTTCAGAACTACCTCCAATTCTCATCAAAGAGCTATAATCTTAAAAAATGAAGAGTAAGTGAAATATAGTGCATTGATAATTGAAAGGAGAATGAGTAAGAAAGAACAGAAAGGTATGAGAGGTGAAAGGAAGTGAAGTAGGAGGACTGAAAGAAGGTGAGTGTTAGAAAAGAAAGTTATGACACAGTGAATAAACTGGAGGCCTCATTTCTGAAAAGTGACGCATCGCTACGTGAAAATAGCGATGCGTCACTTTTCTGGACGCACTCCTTATGACATTCCAGATATGTCATATTTAATATATGACTAATCAATTCGCAAGGAGTTACAGATATGTCAGTATTTCTGACATATCTGTAAACACAAAAGTAACGCATTGCAGGAGTGCGTCACAAAAGTGACGCAACTCCAATAATGTGTCCTTTCACATGGAAAAAGCACCATGTGAAAGGTTTGCTGTGAAGCAGGCGCAAGATTTTGGCGCAACTGCATCCTAAAAGTGACGCACTGCGTCATTATTACCAAGCTTTTTGCAAGGAACACCCCCTCTGCATGCATTATACCTGACACTATTTTTTAAAAAGTGACGCATCTAGGTACATGGGTCACTTTTTAAAACTCTGCGCCATATTGTATCTGCATCAGGTATAATGTATGCAGAGGGGGCAATCCCTCGCAAAAAGCTTGGTAATAACAACGTACTGAAATCTATGAGATTTCCCTGCGTCACTTTTAGGATGCTATTGCGTCAAAATTTTGCGCCGGCCTCGCATCACTTTTATGTTTACACATATGTCAGAAATACTGACGTATCTGTAACTCCTTGCAACATGATTCGTCATACATTAAATATGACACATCTGGAATGTCATAAGGACTGTGGACAGAAAAGTGACGCATCACACCAGCAGTGTAATAAAATGTGCCTCGTTGCACTATATTTAAAGGATGCAACAGCATCCTAAAAGTGACGCAGTGAAATCTCAAACATTTCACTGCGTCGCTATTACAAAGCTTTTAGTGGGAGAACACCCCCTCTGCATGCATTATACCTCACGCAGATATAATGTGGCGCTTGATTTTAAAAAGTGACCCATCTACCTAGATACCTCACTTTTTAAATATAACGCAACGCAACACATTTTTTTACACTACTGGTGCAATGCGTCACTTTTCTGTGCGCACTCCTTATGACATTCCAAGTAACGCATTGCTGGAGTGCGTCACAAAAGTGACGCAACTCCAGTAATGTGTCCTTTCAAATGGGGAAAGCAGCATATGAAAGGTCTTGCCTCAGTCTAACACCTGCTGTAAAGCAGGCACAAGATTTTGACGCAACAGCATCCTAAAACTGACGCAGTGAAATCTCAAAGATTTCACTGCGTCGCTATTACAAAGCTTTTTGCGGGAGAACACCCCCTCTGCATGCATTATACCTGACGCTATTTTTAAAAAGTGACGCATCTAGGTACATGGGTCACTTTTTAAAACTCTGCGCCATATTGTATCTGCAACATGATTCGTCATACATTAAATATGACACATCTGGAATGTCATAAGGAGTGCGCACAGAAAAGTGACGCATAACACCAGCAGTGTAATAAAATGTACCTCGTTGCACTATATTTAAAAAGTGACGCATCTAGATAGATGCGTCACTTTTTAAATATTGCATAACAATGCGCATTTTTTTACACCGCTGGTGCGTCACAAAAATTGACGCACAGGAAGCGCAAAACTAACAGCGCAAGGCCTTCATAAATATGGTCCTGGATTTTCCCCGTGCTTCGCCGGTGCGCGTACCATGCGCTTCCCCCGCGCAAAACGAAAAAAAAATTTTAATGCCCTGCAGGACCCTATTTTAGTCCCTACATCAAACCTAGGGGGTCAGAGGGGGTCTACTCTTCCCCCTTATGGTCATTTGCCCCTTTTTTTTTCAAACCCCTTGTGTCTCGATTTTACCGAGACACAAGATGGCGGCCGCTCCGCACTGTTTAGAATGTTTACAGACAACTGAGATCCAATCAGCTTCCTGCGCGCAAGTCGCGTGTCGCGCCTGGAGTGCACTCCGGTGCGCGCACGGGAGAGCGCCTATAGATATATATATTTTTTTGAACCTAAATTACTCAAAATCCACTGGAGCACATATCTTGAGACATAGCAAAGGCACATCGGGCTACCAGTCCCTACAATTTTGCCAAGTTTGGTGGAAATCCATTCAGCCGTTCGGGCTAAAAGTGAAATCGACCGCCCTATGGAAATTAACATGGGGAAAACGCGTTTTGGGACCCCCCTTTTATCTCGGCCCCCGCTTGACGAATCCCCCCCAAACTTTCAGGGAAGGACTGGACCGCCATGAGACCATTTTCCTGAAAATTTCAGGCAGATTCGTCAACCGGCGCCAAAGTTATTCAAAATAGAATGTTGAGATTTAACATTGAAAATTATCCTAACTATAACTACCTACTGGCGACCGCCAGTAGGTAATATATATATATATATATATATATATATATATATATATATATATATATATATAAGCTCCAAGGTTCCCACCTGTTGGAGACGCACTCTGACATCCACTGCAGCAACCTTCATGAGGTAAAAGCCGGATCGGCGGGCGGATCCAGTCTATAGCATGCCTGTTGATTTATGCCGGATGTGTTTCATGCTCATTGCACTCTTCAGCGGCGCAACAGTCATTTTGGCATAAAGGCCACACTTCCCACTTAAGAATATGAGCCCTCCAGTCTGCAACTCGAATGAGGCTTCGTTGGTTAGTGGGTCTTGTAGTGTGTGCTTCAGTTATGTGCCGCTGTCTGAGATGTTTCAAGCCCACCAATGGGCTTCCACTCGCACATCCAGTTTGTCAATCCTCTATGGATGCCTCCACATTGAGACTCTGTAATTCAGACCTCCGTGGCCCCAAATTTCCAAGTGGTGAATCTTCCGTGGCTGGGAGGTCGGGTATAAATCAAAGCTCCTAGGTTCCCACCTGTTGGAGACGCACTCTGACATCCACTGCAGCAACCTTCATGAGGTAAAAGCCGGATCGGCGGGCGGATCCAGTGTACAGCATGCCTGTTGGTTCACGCCGGACGCATTTTGTGTTCATTGCACTCTTCAGCGGCACAACAGTCATTTTGGCATACAGGCCACACCTCCTACTTAAAAATATGAGCCCTCCAGTGGGCGAGTCAAATGAGTCCATGTTGGTTTGTGAGTCTTGTAGTGTGTGCTTCAGTTATGTGCCACTGTCTGTGATGTTTCAAGTCCACCAATGGGCCTCCACTCGCACATTTGACTTGTCAATCCTCCATGGATGCCTCCACTTTGAGACTCCGTGATTCGGATCTCCGTTGCCCCAAATTTCCAGGTGGTGCATCTCCCGCGGCTGGGAGGTCACGTATAAATCAAACCTTCAAGGTTCCCACCTGTTGGAGACGTACTCTGACATCCACTGCAGCAACCTTCATGAGGTAAAAGCCAGATCGGCGGGCGGATCCAGTTTACAGCATGCCTGTCGATTCACGCCAGACGCGTTTCATACTCATTGCACTCTTCAGCGGTGTGACAGTCATTTTGGTATAGAGGCCACACCTTCCAATTAAAAATATGTGCCCTCCAATGGGCTACTCGAATGAGTCCGCGTGGGTTTGTGGGTCTTGTGGTGTGCGCTTCAGTTATGTGCCGCTGTCTGAGATGTTCGAAGCCCACCAATGGGCCTCCACTCGCACATCCAGCTTGTAAATCCTCGCTTAAAAGATCCACGCCCCATAGGTCTCGGGCCCCATAGGTCTCGGGTCTTGGGCCTCTTACCGGACCTCATGGACGAGGTCCAGTAAGAGGAGAGTCGCAGGTGCCAAGCGGGTGCTAGGCGTCGCGGGCGGTGTGCCAATTTCGCCTCCACCACCCTCCCGAGACCTATGGGGCGTGGATCTTTTAAGTGACAAAACACCCAGGTTCCTCTAATTTTGAGGGAAACCCCCACCTTTTTTTCCTGTTGGTTTGTTCTCTTTTTTGTTTGTCCTTCACTAATAGTTTTGACACCTATTTTAACTTTCCCGTCCTCAGGTTAGGGTGGGCCTTAGCGTGCGCATACCACCGGGGTACACTCCCTATGGTCCAGAAGAATGCCCAGTAATCCACACATAAAGGGCAGAAACATGTCGACCTCACTTTAAGTGGCAATATCCAGACAACTATCTTGGTAATTTCCCATCACATTGTTTTAATATATGTCAGGTTGACCACCGAATAAAGTTTTTATGTGGGTACAACCGGGACATTTTTAAACACTTGTTTTTCACACAACTCTCACAAAACCAGCTCCGCAGTATCCTGGTGTTGAAGCACACCGGGGAGGCATTCGGCTTCTCCCGGTGGGCCCGATGATGAAGCATGTCATCACCCAGGGCGGTGAGTGAGGGCTTCCTGAACAAATCAAAGGAGTTTTGTTTCTTTCCACCTTTCTCTTTTTGTGTGCTTATACACATTTAATGAATTACACTCTTTTGTTGTTTATGAAAGAAATGAATTAGGGAGATGCCAACTTTCTATAGTAGTATTTTCAGAATTGCAATTACAAACCAGACTTCACCATAAGTTCGGGTTTTAGATTGTGGTTATGGAGATAACAAACTTGGGGGTCCCAAGTACATAAATATACTATAACCTGCCCCTGGGCTGTCCAGGGCCTACCCTAGGAGTGACATATATTAAAAAGGAAGGTTTGGGCCTGGCAAGAGGATTAACTTTCCAGGTCAACAAGGCAATTTAAAACTGCACACACAGGCTCTGCAATAGCAGGCCTTAGACTTGTTTAAAGGGCTACTGAAGTGGGTGGTGCAATCAGTGCTGCAAACCCACAAGTAGCCTTTAAGTTGCAGAGCGCGTGCTCATGTAGAGTACTTTACTAGGGACTTATAAGTATATTAATTGTGCAATTGTGGATAAGCCACGGTTGCAATGTTTAGGCAGAGAGTACAACATGCACTTTAGCACTGGTTAGCAGTGGTAAAGTGCCCAGAGTCTTCAAGCCAACAAACAAGAATTCAGCAAAAAAGTGGGAGAAGGAAGCCAAAACATTTGGGGGTGACCCTGCAGAAGGGCCATTTCCAACAATAACATTTTGTAGAAATGTGGGGGGCCTCCCTATTTCAAGTTTCTTCAACCCTAGCTAACATAAGATAACTTGGGACTATGGGGCTGAAGGACTGCTTTCAATGCATTAGGTTCCTTCCACAACAGGTGTGATGATGTGCTGCTCATCAACTTGATGAATGTTGTATTTATCTTTGCCTCACCTTTCCCCAACTCCCCCTTCCCATCCATTTAATAGGCCCCTAACCCTCTTTCCCCAGGTTGTGTAAATTACTGAATTGTGACTTAATACACCATAAATGGATCACACACTTGGCAGGCGGATGTGGTGACTGAGATGCTAACTCACTGCCACAGGCTCCTGTGAACAGTAGCCCATGCCAGCCCTCCTACCCCCACCCAGGTATGAAAGGGGCATCATCATCACAGTGCAGAGTCTTACTCAGAACAACGTCCCAGGTAGGACTAGTGTACACTATGGCCTGATTGACGAAGGTAAAGTAAAAATGCACTTTTGGTGTACGTTTACTTTTGCTGTGTAACTGTACTACCAACCAGTAACTTTGTGAGTAGTAACTAACCACTATTAGTTATAAAATGATAGGAGTTACTTACAACTCACAAATTTAGTACTCGTAAAGTTAAGTCACTTATGGAAAAGTTACCAGGCGTAAACTTACAATGCAAGAGAAAAGTAACACCAAAAGTGTAATTTACTTTCTCTTTGTGAATCAAGCCTTGTGTTGATTACAGTATCTATGCACTATACAGTAACCTTCTCCTGAATCTTGACTCCTGGATTGAGGATTTTGTAAGTTTAGTTGGATTTTTTTTTCAAATACATAAAGAGTTACCAGTTGCCCAGATTGCTTAGTGGTTGTTTTTATGATGTTTTTGCCATGGTGGTCTCTCAGTCTTGGATTACCCACTTACTCTGTGTTTTCTTTCAGAGTAGTTGCCTGTGATTAATAATGCTTCTGCATAATCCTTCAGTTGGAGTTCACCTTGCAAGCATCATTCGGAATGAGAGAGAGTGGGAACTTCCTTTCTGAATATCTTATCTTACCTGTTAGCGCTAGCCCACTACTATCTCCAGCATTAAGAAAGGCCCTTTGGGAAACCCTGCAATAAGGTTTGGGAAGTCTGAGAGAGGCAGCAGTCATGGCGTAATCTATTGAGGTAAGAACTAAGAAGTGAACTAGTTAAAACCGTATTACTGAAGCAGCAATTCTTGGGAAGCAGAGATAGATAAGTAAGATTAAGATTGTTGTGTATGTTGTTGGCATACCACCATAGTGTTCAATAGTTACGGAGGGAAAAACAAGGGCATTAACTTATTAGTATACACTCCAAATGTCCTGAGTCTAACCCTTTACCCAACTTCCCTTCTCTGTTTCCACCCTCTCCACCCACAGCACAGTCCGTCCCACCAAAAAGAATACAATAAAAAAAGGCTTTGAGGGAATCAAGTTTGGATCTTAGGTGGTCAACATCCCGGGCCAGGTTCTGCTGCCCATGGCAGGGCATAGCCAGCTAGTATAGGGTGCAGCAGAGGAAGCGGTCTGTTGATGATGAGGAGGAGAGGGAATGGTGGTGTTCCGCTGGGCAGTAGGGGACCCCACTGCATGCGGCTACAGCATTGATGTGGCAAGGATGGTAGCCAAAGGAACTTGAGGCATTTGCCTCCTTCTTCTCCTCCTCCAAGGCTACCAGCTGGCGGTATTCAGCAGTGATGGCGTCTAGCCTCTGGTGCAGCAGGCAAAAGACTATCTCCAGCTTGGACGAGTGACCTCCAGCAGCAGGAGTAGCTATATCAGGAAAGAAAACATATATTGTAATGCTTAGTGCATACACTTGTTTATACAATAGTGGCACAGTAGCAGAAAATCACTGCTCACCGAAGGGCCATTGGAATATTTGATGTGATTAGTCACAGGGCCAGGTTTTTCCCACAAATGTATCACATACTGCAATAACACTGACTGCAAGAAATTAAGTCAGAATAGCAACATAATCAAAAAAGGCTTTTCATTTAAAGAATTTTATAGTGGAACTGAACAGGCACTTTGAGTGCTATGAATTTCCTCTCATTAATGAGCAAGGCATTTAAGCTGCCCAATTACTCGTATATTTGACTAAGGTATATGTGTAACATTAATGTAGGCATGGTGGCAGGTCTGCTACTCTACAGCATCTTTTCAGGCAGATGTATTGGCATGATAATTTTTTTACTTATTATAATTAATTCCAATGGCCCTGCTCTTATTCAACTGGCTTTTCTATTTTACCCTGACTCCAAAATCAGGAGGAGATTGGATACTTCATCACATGTGACGTATAAGGGATATCCCATCTGCAGTAAGTGCACACATTATAAACAATGCTCTACAGTACAGTGAAGACCTATATTATATTTGGCATGTTTGTCACAGAGTATCCTATCCACAAAACTCGAATTCAGACACCTAATCCCACATTACACCCTGGCGTTTACCACACATTATTTTCAACAAATATCGTCACTTGGCAGGAGGGAAAGTTACTTTACAAGAAGGTAAATTAGAGGGATTAAGCAAGGAAGTGGTTTAGCTATGGATGGCTGTCACTGATCATGTAATACACTTTTGCTGTGTCACATTGGTTGACAAAAGATGACTTGACGGAAGAGAAAAATTGGAACATACATAAATCCATCACGGAAGCCATGAAATATAAGTCACTTGGGCAGAAACATATGGCACATGCTGAGATGGAATTTGCATTTTTTGGCAGGCTGGGACAGAAGGAGAGAATGTTGAAGTGACGTACTTTAAGTAGTTGACTGGGGGGGCACTGGGAAACACACCTTGCTTTTGGTTTGAATGCATTGCAAACTTCATAATTCAGTGGTGTTAACTGAAGCAGATGCACATTTCACCACCTACACTTCAGCAGCAAATTAAACTATGCTGCACTTTTAGGTGGTAAAATGCCATCAGCAAAGAACTGATTGGTGGGATATGGATATATGCCTTGCTTAACAAGTGCAGTTTTGTCAATAAAAAAACAGGTTGACTTACACTGGTCCCTGCCACTGCAGGACTGCTCCCACTCCAACCGCCTGGGCCTTCTCCATCCCTGGATGGCTGCTGGTGCTGGCTGCAGCATTGGTGGTCTGTGCACCAGAAAACAAACATATTCACTTATTTTAGAAACCCAATTAGACACTTAAGTAAGTATTTTGCAAAAACTACAACAGCAATACACCACTACAGTTAGGTTATTAGTATCTTCTATCAAAACTTTCACTTCAGGAGGTTTTTTGGTTGACAGCCTGTTAAAAAAGCTAGATAGTCAACATAAAACTGAAAAGGGCAGGAGCCCATCCGGTTTCTTTTTCTCTCCATGGATCTTTTCTTTATCCATGGTACCGTAAAAAAAAATTCCCCATGAGGTGAGCCCTCTGAGATTACTCTATGAGGCGAAGGAAGTAGGGTATCTCTATCCTTCCACCTATGTGTATTTGTTATAGTTTTTACAGTCCAGTACATGTCTTACAATGGGTGCCACACATCTTTACTGGTCATATCCTTTGATCTGATGCATGCCCGGACATTCTGTGTCCCTATATATACGCAAATTAATTTCAAACCTTAATTTCTCAAAAACTACTGAACAGATCTCACACCAAACCCCACAGGACCAAGACCTTGCTTTCTGCCAAATTTTGTGTAAATCTGGTTTGCTGGTTCTATGGAGAATTGCATGTGGAAAACAGGCTTTGGAACCCATTTTTTTTTTGGTCTCTGCTTGATGGATCCCCCTAAAAGTTTCCAGAAAGAAGAGGTTGATTTTTTCGAAGGTTTTGTAAATATTTATCAAAATGCAAGCAAAGTTGTTAGTAAACTAAAATATCTTTTTTTAACTTTTTAATTTTTAAAAAACAATTATTTAATTTGTTGGCATTTCAACAGATTTCATTCAAAGAACACAGAATTGGCATTTGTAAAGCAACAATATCACAATCACTTTTGACATATACACATTATTCAATGGCAGCGACATTACCCTCAATCCGAACAGTGATGTAATCATGTACACAACACAGTGCCTCATTATCAGTGCTCCCCATATCCGTTCCAACATCAGCCGCTAATTTCCAGGTCCGGGTCTTGGACCCAAACCTCTACGTCATAGGTGAATGGGGACTCCCTGTGATACTTTAAGGTCTAGAGGAGGGAGTGACAGTCTATAACAAACAATGAGGGGAACCTCTATACTGACCTATATTCCTTTACGTCTGAGCATTAAAGTCTCTACAAGGTTACAATTACGATGCTGCATAAGAACAAGAGATAATTCATTAAGACATGGAATGTATATTTGATTTCTTTCATTTATTTTATATCTTTTGCATAATAAATTATTTTTTTCATTTTCTAGTGATCGTTTTATCAAAGTTACAAAACAGTGACATGGTAACATATGTATATATAATTAAAAAATGCATGGTTGGATCATATCTGCGTTGACACTATTAGGACCCTTTTAGAAAAATAGAGCATTGCCCAAACCTCTACGTCTACGTGTATTGGTGCGTCCTCTCGTGTGCTCCCCGGCGCTAAGTCTGAGTGGGCATCGCTCGCCTCGCTATCGCCCAACGTAAGCCTCCTCTCCAGGTACAGCGCCCAGTAATTCTTCGGTCGGTACGGGGAGGGAGCAGTTCACTGTACAATCCTGTCTGTGTGCAGCAATATAACATGTCATGAGACCACCTGGCTAGCGTCGGGGCCGGTCCCCGCATCCAGGTGAGAGCGACACACCATTTGGCTACCAAGAAGGCCATATCCACAAATGGATGCAGAGCTGGCACAATATCCTTAGAATATCTCAGTAATGCTAGTAGTGGGGAAGGGGTCAGTGTTAAGTCTGTAACCTTATTCACCTCGTCATAGACCGCCCGCCAAAAGTCAGCAACTTTCGGGCATAGCCAGGCCAAATGAAGAAAATCTGCAGTCTGCGCTCTGCATCGCTCGCAGCCAGGGCCCTCCCACAAGCGGTACCGGAACAAGCACTCAGGGGTGTAATAGACCCTATTAAGGAACTTAAAGGGCAATAGTCGGTGGCAGCCATTAAGTGAGACTCTCTTAACATTAGCGCAGCAATACCTCAATTTGTCCTCAGGGAGGTCAGTTTCCAAGTCTGTCGTGGGGCTTCTTTGGCCGCCATCGTAGGTGAGGTAGAGGGCGAGCGGACCAGTTGCTCGGCCCTCCCTCCCTCATTGCCATAAAAGCCGCGCCTTCCTTCATGCACACAGATCAACAGAGAGCACGATCATTCCTGAGGCGAATGCGACACAGCGTTAGCGTTATTTTAAAAATTGTATATTACCTTCGTTATTGCTATTGACCTGCTGCCTGCAAGTGGCATTTCCTTGAATTGCTTATTTGCTCTTCGCCCCCATCTCAGCCGATTAGGTGCTGTCTTGGGGCTTCTTTGACCGCCATCTTAGGTGAGGTAGAGGGCGAGCGGACCAGTTGCCCGGGCCTCCCTCCCTCATTTCCATAAATGGCCACATCCCTACGAACGCGCAGCGGATGAGCGCAGCGTGCGCGCCGGCGGCGCGCCAAAGGTGCGCCAAAGGCAAGACCGTCTGCGCCCGTCCACGCCCAAACGTGCCCTTGGACCTGTCCACCTGCCCAATTGGTCATATATTCCTCGAAGCATCTTCAAGCATTAAACCAGGCAAGATTCTCTCTTTGTCCTATTACCCTGGGCCGCCTAAGCCAGCTACATATTCTTCGCGATCCCTCTATCACACCTGAGACCCTGTCCGCAATCCCTTGTTATAGCCATAGGTCCACACCCACTGTGACCCTCAATCTTGAACTTCACATTTTATATCTCAATACCCGCTCCCTGGCTAAACACCAATTGGATATTTTTTTGCTTCTTCTAGACGATAAACCTGATATATTTTTTATCACGGAGACCTGGCTTAGCATTGATTCCCCTCCGGATATCCTGGCAGCACTCCCGGACCAATACTACATCTGACATTCTGACCGGGCCCCAGGAAAGAAAGGTGGGGGAGTAGCCGCAATTATCAAGAAAGATCATGTTTTTACTTCCCTGTCCGCCTTAACCCTCCCGGGAGTACATAATTTGGTAATAAAACTTGACTCTAAATTCGGCCCCCTAATCTGTGTCTTGGTTTACAGACCCCCTCAATATATGGCCTCTTTCCCACTGTCCTTGTGCGAACAGCTTGCCACCATAGTCACCGACTTCGCTCAAATACTCCTGGTTGGAGATTTTAACTACTAGTGTAGTGATGAGTTGGGCGGCCCGCAAGCCTCCGAACTCATGGAACTTTTGTCTGGCATTAACCTCTGGCATCATATTTCATCTGCTACGCATGTTAAGGGCCATATCTCGATCAGGTGTGGAGTAGTAATCTTACCATCTCCACTCCCACCATAAGCCCTTGCGTATGGTCAGACCATTTTTTGATTAAATTCTCCATTTCCATCGCATCCGACAGCAAGTCTTGTGCAACGGCAGGAGGCTTTGGTCGCAAATGGAGTACTCTTGATAAACCAGCATTCTTAGATAGCTTAGCAAGTACACTTCCAGCTGACAACCCTGATCTTGGACAGGCCGAAACAAACATTTCCGATTGGTTGTTAGCAGCAAGCAATTTACATGCCCCTCTGAAGAAATTTAAAATAAGCCGCCATCCGGATTCCCAGAAATGGTTTTCTGAGGATCTGAGGGCAAAAAAACTCGATACCCGCCAGAAGGAACGTAAGTGGAGGAGTAATTACGACCCTCATGCTAAAACTATCTATATAACTGCACGTCTAAGAACGTCATTCTTGCAACTACAGACTTTGGTTTTATTGACCTATTTCGAACTACTTTAGGAATTCTATTTCTTATTGCACCAGCCAGTATCTTTGATTTACCTTGAGGCTGTACTTTTATTTTCATCACAGTCTCATTGTTTGGGATACACAATTTCGTTCGGATCTTCCATTTACCTTGACTTAACTATGAACATACCAAGAATTTTCTTTACCCTTGAGAAAGTCTGAATACTTATTAGTACAGACGAAACACATGTTGGCTGCTTTATACGTTGGAAATTCTTCTGAAAATCAATAAAAAGAACGTTTTCTACAGCAGTCTTGTCAACTAACCAATATGTCCTGTGCATTATTTGATCTCCTTGGAATTTTAGCATTATTTGGACTGACTTTTTGAATTTGGATTGACATTTGACCATAATATTGTTTATTGTCTTGGAAAAAATCTAACTTATGTGTGCTGAATGAGCTTATTTCTTTGCTAGTCAGAAAACAAAAGGTTCAAAATTATAGTCATTGCTAGTAAGCTAGAAAATATCCATATCCCTGTTCGACCACTGACTAGGAAAAATAGAAAGTAAATCAACACTATCCATCTGCAGATTGCCAAATCCGACTTCCTACCTGGCAGTAGTTCTGTCCAGCCAATTCCAGGGGATTTACAGGGCTGCTCAACAGCCACGGCCCATGTAAGGCGTGCCTCCGTGACATGGGGCAGGGTGGGGGGTTGTAAAATGCGGGATATGGACAATTTCAGGTAAGTACCGAAAAAAGGAAAAAAAACTAATTTTGTTGCGCGCGCTGCATCACATTTGGTGAAGCAGCGCGAGTAATGAAATTCAGTTTTTTTTGGGTATTTACCTGAAATCGTCTGTTTCAGGCATTTTACAACCCCCCACCCTGCCCCTCTACCACCCCATATCACCTCACGGTGGCATGTCCTACACGGGCCGTGGCTGCTGATCAATGATGTTAGCACAGGAGTGATAGTCCTTCTTACCAGCGCTGAATACTTGGATGACTACAGAGGTAGCAGCCTTATCCAAGGTCACCTCTGTCACCAAATTGCGGGAAAGCGAATAAGAAATCAACTCTGGATACCACGGGGCGGCTGCCGAAGGAACAACGGCACCCCGCAGCGCATCACGGAATCTTACAATTACTCCAAAGAAAAAGGGCGGATTGAGATAGTGTCAACCGCCTGTTACTTCCCGTTTGTTCTCCTTCCCAGGAGAATGGAGATAGAGCAGCTGACATGCTGTACTTGGGTTACCAGCCTGAACCCAAGGAAATCTGATAACAGTTAACTTTGAGTCACCCGTCGAGCGGGCTTCCAGCACCAAACAAAGAATTATGCACAACGGCAGGCGTGCGTGGGCGATTTAAATATCTGACTCCTCCCTTTCACTTCAACATGACTTCTGGGAGATGTAGTACTGCCATAACTACACATCAGGAAGGGGCAACTGGGGCTCAGATCCTGACAACTTGGTTTTAAGGTTAGAGAATAAAGATATTATTTCAACGGCAGCAATGCCGGCTGGTTCGATGGCCATCTAGCATTGAGCGATTTTGAGAACTCCCCGTGGACAGCCGGCAATCTCTAAACTAAACAGTCGGATGATTTGCCACCTCTGCTGCTTGGTGGTCCACCTGCCCAACATTAAAATTAAACCTTATATTTTCTAACACTGCACAATTCATGACTTAGCTCATGCAGATCTACTGTGTTGAGGTTTAACAATCGGGATTTGATTGACATATGTGTAATAAACAATATTTGTTATATTTATTTCAATATTATGCTTAGACTAACATATTCGATTATTTATTTTGTAAATTGCAAAACCATCTAATGCCAATAGACCTGGTCCACATTATAAAAATCTGCCAGTAAATAAAGTAAAAAATCTCAGCTTCAAAGCAAAAACTATGATATTTTTTTCAGACAAACTCAAATCTTTTATTAACAATTTTGATGAATTCTAATGCATTTATATAGACATACATGGCCCGATTCAGAAAGGGGCTCGACACTTGTGGCAGAAGCCCTGCAGTCATGGCTGTGGGCCAGCGCTCATAGAGGGACCTCCACAATGAGAAACTACAATGCGGAGGTCCCACCATGAGTGCAGGCCCCCTCCACGAGTGTGAGGCCTTTACCAATGCCGGCTGGTATCACTTGGGTTTTGGTACTTCTTTGAATGGACTTTCTCTTTTTCTCTCTACCCTCCATCTGTCTTATCCCAAAGGAGTGTGCATGTGTGAATTGATCAATTTCATTTAAGCTTGTTGTGTCTCAGAAAATATCTATGTGAACTCTCAAAGGGATTAGATACACTTTTGAATTAGTCACATTCTATTATTAGTGGATTATTATTTTTTTCAATGCTGTGTTCCAAAGTGGCTATCTTAATCACATTGTTTCCTTTTAAATGAGCCTCAGATCTCTGTTTCCACCCTTTTGATATCTCTGCCCAAGATACAATTCTTTGCCTTTAAGGATGAAACCAATAATATATATACTCATGAGCTACGCATTCATATGAATTCCTGTAAATATCAGCAACAATAGGCCAGTGGAAAAATGCAATCAATACAGAGACCTATAATTTGAAAGTCATGTTGGAATCCCGCTTGACTTGGCCAACTTTCTTAAAACTATGGGAGTCATTTAAAGTTTAACAGAGTGGGAGCTCTGCCATAAATCAGCTGTGATCCTACCCAACCAAACCTGCAGTTCCCGGCTCTATTCAGAATGGAGGATGTGCTAGGTTAATACCAGCGGAGCCAGCTTAGGCCTTCATCCTTTTGGCCCATGGGCCACTGGTTTTACAGGTCATAATGATGGTCACCCAAGCCTATTTAAGGCAGGGCGATTAGCACTCATTTTCCCTACCTGAGACCAACAAAGTGGTTTTTTTTAAATCCCACTTTGAGATTTTGCGTTTGGAAAACAATTTTTTTTCAGATCGGACCTATCAAACACGGTGCTAACTCGGCCAACAATCTGTGCCTCTTGGTGGAGCAACTGCAGAAGCTGCACCACCAAAGACACATAGATCCCCATCTGAGTGTGTGAGGGGGCCGTCTCTAAATCTGGCAGTTACTTTTTCACCAGGGGAAAGGTGGCCACAATCTCCACAGACCTGGTGGACCAGCAAGGCCACTGCCATACTCTAAATGAGGCTCTTAGCCACGGAATTCAAGCGAATCATTTTATTCCAAACCCTGGACAAACCCACGTACACAGGGTCTGAATACTAAGATTGGCAGTTATACATGCACCCATGCAATTTGTCGAGCGTGAATTTCACCTAATTAAACCTGCTGAAATTTGCCAGGTGAAAACAAGCAGAAAATTCTGGTGTAGGTGGAATTTGTTGTGGAAAGCACTAAATTCCATGTGAAATTCCCCCTTTTCACGAGAAAAAAACTCAGAATTGAAGGTGTTTACTGTATTTGATAAATAACACACACCACAGTATCAGTATTTGAGGTGAACATTAAACCCCCACCAGACCCACTTGGATCCATTACCTAAATTGTATGTGAACAATTACTGCACTGAGTGGTACATGAATAGTAAACATTAATAGTAAACATTGTGACAATATGTTTAATTGATGTAGGTTTTCAGTGGTTATTCTATTTTAGCTTTTGTGCAACGTTATACGTGTTTTGCATCTTTTTATGTCTGGTGCAGATGAACTAATCCACATGGGTGTTTTATTTTAGACAGCAAACGTACAATACTGCTTGGCATTTAACCACCCACCCTAAAGAGGTATCAGATTTTTTGATGTATCACTTGTCTTTGCCATAGATAGTGTCGCAAATACTGCGTGACATTTGAACATGTCATTCTTTTCTGATGGAATGGATGTTTGTGCAGAATATTTGTCAATTGGGCAGACAAAGAGCAAGAATCAATCCCCAGAGAGTCCCCACTCTCTACTAAGCAAATATTGGTTTCTCTCTCGGTTCTGCCTCGAGCAGCCACACACACACGCATAGTAGAAACCAAAGCCAATCTAATAGCAGACATGCCAAAATCAACACAGAAAACATGTGCCTAAACACAGTTTTATTATTTGTAGTTAATCTGATCAAAGAAGTCAACGCCTGCCCCTCACCTGCAAAACGAGGTACTGATACAGCAAAATGAACTCAAACAAATCAGCTCAGTTGTATTAACAGAGAAAGAGAGGTTTGATACTGGCTTCCCCAAAGGAGTAAGTAAAACGCATGATTACAATCTTTTCAAAATGGAAGGGGCTGAGGTCAGGCTCATTTCCTCTTAATCTTGTACTAAATTGAGGAAGCAGCCTAACATATTGAATGCATTTCCGATAAATTCTATGTAAGAATGTTAACTAGCAAAATGTGTGTGGGGAAATTCAAGATGATGGAACATTTATATAAGGAAGCCTGCTGAGTGCTTTTTTCTACACTTTAGAGTTGCCTTTACTTTAATTGTGCTGGCACTACATGCCTCCCAGTAATGCCATTTTTTTCCTTAATTTTAAATACCAGCAGTTCTTGTCAGGCTGACTACCACTACTAAACCCAAGTGTTTAAAGACATTTTTATAGTCTCCTGCATCAGCCTACATCCTTGTTCGCTGAAGGGTGCATGGTTAGGGCATGGCTGTTGTTGCAGCAGAAGCTTTTTCTCTTTTATTTTTCTCTTGTTTCTGGCACAACACTGCCCTGTTAGTTACTGGTAATCTTCATTACTCCTGGTCCCGTTGTCCTCGTCCCATTCCTTACAAGTTGGAGATGACCATCTCCATGACAGAAAAAAAGAACAGGAGAATGCTGGGACACCTAACCCTACCCCTTCCCACTGGGAGTACATAAGCAGTACCTACCCTGCATTCCGCCTGAACTATCAAGCCACCAACAGGAAGGCCGGCCGGCCGGGAGTGTAGTTGGGGCTTAAGGAATGAGACGAGGTCATCTGGACTAGGAGTAATGAAGATTACTGTAAATAATATGGCATTAACTCCCTGTCCCTCTAGTCCTCGTCCCATTCCTTACAAATTGTTGCATACCAAAGCCAGAAACCCAGCCTTCCAAACTCCCAAGAACATCAGGGACACCACACCAAAAGCAGCATCCCAAAAGAAGCAAGCAAGAGAACCACAGGAAAAAAACAGAGGCAGGAGCACAAAACCTGCAACACCCCCAACCAAACAACAAGGCCAAATCCCCCAAAACAAGCAGGAGACGAACAAGAAGAGCAAAACAATGAGCCAAAAAACTGAACCACTACCCAAATGGCAGACAACACACACTGGGAGCATCTCCAAGGTGACCAGACACAACAAGAAGCCAGGGCCACATGGAAAGGGACCCACCAGTCAAGGCCAGAAAGGAGGCAAAGCACAGAGACCCAAGCCCAAAATGAACCCTCGGAAGAGCCGAAGCAATTAGGCCCCCCAAAACAACCAGTACAAGGAGCCCCAGAAGAAGTGGAAGCTCTCCCAGGGCCAAAAAGCCCGGAAGGGCACCCGGCCTACTAGAAAGCCGCTAAGGCCAGGAATACTACACATCACTCAGAAGCAGCAGCAGAAACGATAGAGAGCAAACCCCAGCAGACAATGGAAGAACACCCTACACTGCCGTAAAGAACCGGGACCAACCCCAACACACCGGAGAGGCCCCTAGCAGACCAGCCCTGACAAAAGAGGACAGAGCCTACTGAAAGAGCAAAGGCACCGACCCAGTGGCGCAACCAAGGGCAGTCCCATACTGACTAAACCAGGAACAGAGGGAGCAGCAACCAAAAGCAAGACCCCTAACCCAAGAGACCTGCCCATCAGAGAGCCCAGAGGATACAGTCACAGAAACCCCCAGAGGAGGACTAGCTCATGGGCAGGAACATCCAGGCCCAACCACCAGCGTAGAAACAGGAGCACAGCACAAAACATTCAAACCCAGAGAAGGACCCGGGGCACAGGGACAGGCCAACAGGCCAGGACCAAGGCAACCACCCCAAAAGCCAGGGACACCAGGACACAAACCTGGCACCCTGCACAGCAAAGGCAGGGGAGAGGCCAGAAGCACAACCACACCACCAAAACGAGGCTAACAACAGGACCCCGCCCAAAGAAAAGCAAGGGACAGACCCCAGAAGACCCTGATCCAGGCCAGGGCGCAATACCAAAAGCAGGGAGAGGCAAAATCCCCAAGGCCACCAAGACCAGGGGAACCCAAAGACAATACAGGGCCAACGGGAGAAGCCGCCACAAACAACTCCCACCAAGGGAGACACCCCCATCCAGAAAACCAGGGGTCAACCATAGGGGAGAAACACGGAACCAGGGAATCCTGAACCACTGACCACCAAAGAAGAACCTGGAGCAGGGATGGGGGAAACTCCCAACCAAACCAACAGCTGACCAACCGGCCAGGACAACAAAGGATGACAGCAAGGAACCACTCCAGATGAGACCCAAGAACAGTTGCAGAAGAGCAAAAATAGGGCGGCCCACAGCCCACCCTTCAGACGCCCCCTCAAATGCCAAAGAAGCCAGCAGACTGAACAACAAAAATGCCAATAAGACACAAAGCCACCAACACAGTGCCCTCATGGGCCCGGAAGGAGTGACACAGGGCCGACCGTCACAACCCTGAAACCCAATCACCAAGGACACAGAGAAAGGCACAATAATCACCCACAGTCAGGCCACACAGAGTACTAAAAGAGGCAAAAAGACAGGGAGGAATCCAAGCAGCACACACCTGCATGCCTACATTAAGGCCCGGCCTGCACTAGGCACGCACAGAGAAGAGGCCAGAGGAAAGGGCCAGAAGGCCGGCCCAGTCCCCGGGAAACACCAGGCACTGGACAGCTGACCACCAAAGGGCCGAAAGACACATACCCAATCATGGCACAAAGCGACTAGAGAAGGAAAGACAGACAAGGGACAGAGGCAGACACCCAAAGGCGATCTCCAAGGGACCAAGGCCCCAACAGCTGGAGCTGGACACAACCAGGCAGAAAATGCACCGTCAACCCCCACACAGGCAAAAAAGTAGCCAATCAAAGGGACAGTGTGGCTAAGACAGACAGAGGCAAAGCCATGGCCCAACCACCAGACCGGAAGACTCGAGGGTACACCACATCCCAAGGAGGGACTAGCCCAGAGAACCCAAAGGCGCACAACCCAACGAGGGGAAAGGGACCTGTAGAGGGACAGGGTAGAAACCATACCCCAGCAGACCCAACAACCACAGAGCCACCAAAACGACCCAGAAAGAAAGAGGACCAGAGAGACCACAGGCATAAAACTATCCACAAACTAGAGGACACTAACCAAAAAAAACAGCCAGAAAGCACACAGAAATACCAGAGTCCAAGCACAAATGACAAGCCTCAAGAGGAAAGTGACTGGACTAAGCCAACACCTCAGGCAACCCACAAATCGGGTCAACTGCAACTAGGCACACCAGGGACATCCCAAACAAAGCCACTGGCCCAGGGCTGAGGCAAGGCCAGGGCAGAGAAAAGACTCAGCCTGGAAATAGGGAACAATGGGCCATCAAGCAGGAGTGAAATTCAGAAAAGTCGTAATGCGGCGCACAACTCAGGGCAGGCAAACCATTTACCACATAGGCCGAACCACCAACACCCTCACATGCTACGCAGAAGCAAAAGGGGAGAAACCAAGGAGCTGCAGAGGCAGATGAGAAGGATGACCCACAACACCCAGAACCCACCGGCAGCAGGCGAATGGGCAGCAGAGAGGCAGAAGACCCCTAAAAGTGGCCAAAGCAATTGGAAAGGAACCAAAGAGGGGAGAAGGAAACCGCAATACAGTATCCATCCCTCACCAGCCAGCCCAAGCACAACCCACAACTCTGCTCTGGGCAATAGGTAAACACCAACTCCATCAGCCAGGCATACCAGAGGCACCACCAAGGCAGCCCCGAGCCAACAGCCAACCACGGACAGCCACAAGAGACCAGCGAGAGGCAGCAGAGGCACAGCACAGCAGTGAACGTCAGCGCCAAGGGCCGCGCCAGGCCAGAGAGAGGTCACAACACCAAACCCCCCAGGAAAGAACGGAACCCAAGAACTAGGAAGGCCAGGAACCCGAAAGGTCTGACGCAGTTCACAAGAAACAAGATAGACCCACAGAGGAGCAAGGAAAACCCAAATGAAAGCCAACCTGGGTGGCAGAAACCATCCAACATTGTCAACCACCACCAGCAAGCCCAAGTGCAGACCATCAACTCAGTGCTGGGCAACAGGCGGAAAACATATTCCAAGCATCAGGGAGGCAAGGGACACCGAAGGCCACAGCCAGAGTGCCAGACCAGGAGAAAAAACACTATGCGAAACTTACCCCTGGGGCAGGCAGACTCCACAACACACCGCCTGCCCTCACCAGCCAGCCCAGGAACCGACAACCAACTCAGTGCCGGGCAGAAGGCCATCCAGAAACACCTCCTGTAATAGAGGGACAACCGAGATCCAAGCACAGACCAAGCAACAGGGTTGCTAGGGTCTCAAAAGGCCAGTGTGTAGCCAACTTTATCAGGCAGTCCCAGATGGCCTTCTAGGTAAGGAACTGATCTGGCCCAAACCTGAGAACAGACCAGAACTCATGCAAGAAGGGTGCTATGGCTGCAGGCAGAACCAGGACTGCAAAAAAAACTGCAATGTGGTACTCACCCCCGAGGCACCACTAAAACCAGCACAAGTAACCCTACAGCAGCAGCAGTGCATCATCCAGGTTGGCCACGCAACAGGAAGATGCATCCTCCAACCCGGAACAGACCGAGAGTATCGGCGACCCAGTCACAAAGTGCCGGCCGACAGCAAATGAGGTTCCCGGCAAGCCAGGAGACCACGCACCAGCACATCGAGGAAAGCCCAGCAGACCAACGGTATCCAGAGAAGACTGCATCAAGAAGCAGCAGCAGGTAAGTTCAACCAGCAACCATGTCCCATTCTGTCAGCAGATAGGAAAAAAGAACAGGCGGAATGCTGGGTTGGTATTGCTTATGTACTCCCAGTGGGAGGGGATGGGGTTAGGTGTCCAAGTATCCTCCTCTTTTGTTTTCTGTCATTGAGATGGTCATCTCCAATTTGTGAGGAATAGGGCAAGCACTGGAGGGACAGGGGGTAATGACTTTACAACGTTGTCACTTTACTCGTATTCTTTACTTCACCCACAGAGTACGTCCTTCAATGGAACTTGCTTTGTGGCAGAGACAGGTGAGAAATCAGGGTGTCAAACTGTTGGCACCGTATAAGGACCAATAATTAGTAGCCAACTCACAAATTAGTGCTCAAATTTAGAAATACTACTCTCAGGAATATACTATCGACATAGTATTGCAATTTGAAGAACAAACCTCCTAAAGAAGTTCAATCTAACAAGAATCATGCATACCAGAAGCTCTGCTGTGGCTACACAGAGCAAGAGCATAATAACTTGATGTTCTGAAAGGGATCTACGACTCTCTCTATCATGCATTAGAAATCAGAAAATTATAAGCACAGTTTATATGGAAAGAACATTAACCCCTTTTGTGCTCGTGACGGAACCACTCCGCCTACGCAGTGTCAATTCCACAGGCGTTCTATTGAGCGGGCGGGGCCGTGACGGAACTAGGCATGAGTGGATTTTGCGGATTGGCAATCCGCGAATTTGCGGATTTGCGAACTCGCAATCCGCAAAATCCGCGAATTCCCGCGAATTTGCGGATTTTTTTTTTTTTTTGTGTTCGCCCGTGTTTCTGCCAGTTCGAGAGGGTTTTTACAATTTCGCAATTTGCGAACTTACCTGTCGGGTCGCAAGTTTTGCGAACTTGTTGTTTCTACGTGTCCAACCTGTTTGGGACACTCTTCTTCATCACTGCCACTCTCTGTCACCACTGCCACTCTCTGACTACTCATGCCACCCTCTGGCCCACCCATGCCACCCTCTGTTTCATCACCACACCCTCTGGTTGTCCAGTGTACATTATTTTCAGCAAAGCAAAGCACACCTTCCCTGCCTCAAGTGACCTGAATTAATTTGGGGCTGATTAATGTGTCACAGAATATTTTTTTAGCTGGCACCTGCTTCCTTAGTGCGCCCTGATTAGTGATCTTTTGCACTTGCTAAGTGCTTTCATTGTTGCAAAATTAGTTACAACACCTGCCCTGCCCCAACTGACAATAATGAATTAGGGGCTGATTAATGGATTTTAACTTCCAGCCTGGCTCCTGCTTGTCTCCCTTAGCTGTAATTCATGACCTTTGTGGCATATGTGTAACTATTCTGAGGTTCAGAGCAGGGTCACATAATAGTTTCAACTGGCAACTGAACTCTGGAGGGGCCCCTCAGGAAGCACTACAGGAAATGGCTACTAATGATGTGCCTGAACTTTTGAACCTGGTAAGTAGTTACTTTCAGTTTTGCTTAGATCATATTTCTGCAATTTCGCACTTATTCGCGGGGCGCGAACTCACGCGAACAGTGCGAGCAGTGCGAGCAAAATCCGCTGCTCGCGGATTTGCGGATTTTGCAGGAAATTCGCAAATCTCGCGGATTGCGGATTTCCCGAAAATCCGCAAAATCCGCGAGCGGAACGGATTTTCCGCCCATGCCTAGACGGAACCACTCCGTCACAAGCACAGCATGCCCGTGGCTCGTGACGGAGTGGTTCCGTCACGAGCATGGTGGCGCCGCATGGCCCCCTCTCCCCCCCAGCGCAGCGGCGGAATTACCACTGCGGCCAAGGGGTTAAGACACATATAATAAAGACTCAAACAAATTGTAGATAAATTTGTTATTGTATTAAAGATCCATAATTAATGGATATAAGTAACATTTAAGCAGTTCAGTCAAGAATCTTACAGCTCATAGCAAAAAACTACACATTTTGTCAAACTAAACATATTACTAAAAAGAAATCCATAAAAAGAGGAAGTTTCAGATTAGAGTTTCCGATCACGAGCTGAGGTGAAAGGATAATTAAAAACGTTCTCTTAGCATGGGAAAAGGAATCAGACTAGAATCCAGTAAGGAAAAGTCCATGGGCATGGAGAATGGAGCTATAATCAGGAAAGTTCAAATCTGGTCTCTCACCAGACAGCTCCAAATCATCCAGCAGGCAAGTGGAAAGCAAAGGGAAAAAGACTAGGGGCATGGAAAGTCAGACACTATGGTGGGTAGGTAGGAAATCGATAGAGAGGTTCCAAAAAGCCAATCCATCCCTCCTTCTTAGGAAGTCACTTTTTTATACCTCAAATAGTTCATTTGTGACATCAATTGTCACTATAAGATGATCTGATCACCATGCGACCATTCTTTGGCTCACCAGGTACAAAATCGATACTCCACCATATTTTCCTATTTTGCTCACGAAAAACAACTGATCATTCCATTCTCATGGGTTACTTTACAAAGAGCTTTTTTACTTTGTTGCTCTTCATGTATTGAGTCGAAAGTTCATGTTCCCATGACTTCACTCACAAAGAAGTACGAAGAAAGTGTCTTGTCCCTTTAGGAATGTAGTGTGAATATTTTAAAGAAAGCAACATTGTGTAAAAGAGTACATCACATAAGGCCATGAAATAATGCAGCCTAAGGAAAGAGCCAATATAATGCAGTTTAAAGTCAGCGTTCTTTAATATGTAAAAGAAAGTAATAATTAAGTTCAAGCATAATGAAACAAATCTAGCATATCACATAAAGAAATAATTGTAACGCTTGTCAGTGATTATTGCATAGAAATATTCAACTCTAAATATGGCCTACTACCACAATTTTAAAAGTACATACATGCAAACTGTCATTATAATAAAATTGTTTTAGGAAATCCAAGACTCTAATAATGTCAAGAATTTTTGCTGAAAGCTTCAGTCACATACAATGTAACAATTTTAATTTGCACCAGTTTTTCATTTGATTTGGTGCATAACAATGAAAGCTATAGAGATGCTAAGTTTCATCATTAATATTTGCACCATTTGTTTCCCAGATGTACTGCTTCATATTAATAAATGGTTTTATTTTGCAACATTGAAAGCTTTTCCATCAATAATCTTTCGTAACAACTTTGTTAAAGTAAAAAAGGTAAGTTAATAGACATGTTCAATTCATTATTCTAATAATCCTGCTACGTCTACAAATCCAAGCACATGTTTATGGTGCTGGATCTTCAGCTTTTCTCAGTTTCTAGAGTGTGCAAAGTGCATATCAGAGTTTCATTCTCAAAATCCTTTTTTATGTTGTGTAAAGAATGATCAGCTTTTACTCTGGCTTACTGTCATTGAACATGTGGAAATTTGAGAGCACACACAGACAACAGGCAAAACGAGCACCAGCAACAGTAGAGCAGGTCCTACATAAGACACTGCCTTTAGGATGAGAGTGAACACCATAGACAGTGTAGCCACTGTTTGATGGGATGAAGGCATATGTAGAGGTCAGTTGAGCAGGCATGCATAGATTGGGAATGGAGGCATGAACAAAGAAAGTGGAGTGTGAGCAAAGATAGAAAAGACTAGAGAATAATTGAGTGGTTATAGGCATGCTCAAGTGATTAGAGATGAAGGCAGCAGAGAGAGTTAAGGGGTAGCAATGGTAAGAAGTGTATGTGAGAGGTGAGGGGAAGCAAGAAGGTATAGATGGGGATAAACAGAGGGAATAGTCTGAGGTTTAGAGTTCACCTGTGTAGAGAGCATATGCAGAGATGGATAGCACTAGCAAGTGTACAGAGGTCACAGATGGAGGTCGTGGAAGCAAGGGTGAGAACTATATATCCAGAGGTAGGTTGGACCAAGAGCAGAGAGGGCATTACCTGAGGTGAAGTAGAACTAAGGTGAGTATGGCATGGCCTAAGATGAGAGTGAGCAGGAGTTAGGATGACGAATGCTGAGGTGCTATGGGAATCTTGGTGATGTGATATGTGGAGGAACAGTCAAATAGGGATCACACACAATTAATTCCGCTATCGGCCTGAGCATGATGGACCATCTTGCAGCCCCCCAGCTAGCTCCGGCATTGAAAAAACAAAAACAAGAGCCTGATCCACAAGGACAACATATTGGGGAAGCAAATCAAGCCCCATCAAGTGACCATGAACTTTGCCCCAAAAGTTACCAGCCCAGCGCAAACACAAAGACAATAATGAGTAGAGTGATCCAAGCGCAACTAGATTATAAAAAACCAACCTCCCCTCTCATAATGTCGGACACAGCATTGATCTCACCCCAAGGCACTTTTGGGCCTAACTCCGAGCACTCCAGGAATTGGTCATTCAATCTCAAACCGCCGAGTCCACCCTTCGTGGTGGCACCGCAGCCGACAATAGGGTCATCAAATCAGGTGCAACCTCACTCGCCCAGCCTGGCACAGGCACTCCTTATTGGAACGCAGGCCAAAAACTTGAAGGGTGCGTATTCCACCTACAACCCAACCCACACAACTCCCCAGGACCGGAAAATAATGCTGTACCCTGAATACGCCTCACAGGGCAAGTGGGATATTCTCAACCGCAGCAATCTCTTAACACTCTGCGCAAATATCCCTGGGCTGGACGGGATAAAAACCACAGATATCGAGACTATCTCCTTCTTTCCGCCGGACCCCAAGGAGAAAAATGAGACCACAGAGCTAACTTTCACCAGCTCACTTATGGCAGAGGCACTGAAGAGAAACCACACGCTACTGGAAAGCTGGGGCATAAAAATAAAGATTCAGCCTGTACTAAAATATCCCTCAATTTTAAAATCTCGCAACTCGCTGTCTGGCTTGGAAAACCAGGAACAGATCACTGGGGGGAACTTACGCTTGACCGCTCTGCCTGACCGTGCCCCATGCGTGGGGTCCATTCTTCAGGGGTCCAAAGGCAGCATGAGCACAGGCTCAACCAACGGAACCCCCATTAAGAAAACAACAGATCTGAGTCAGGGCAAACGCTCCTGTGTCATAAGGGGGTGCACGAGCAAAGACTGGTCCTGGCTGCCGCTAGCATCGAATCCCAGCTCCTAACATCCACTGCTCTGGAAAAAAGGGTCAATTTCATCAACGTACGACTAACGGGCACGTGAAACACACAAATCAAACCCCGATTATCAATAGATTGAATATTATGACCTGAAATGTCGCAGGAATCACAAACCTGTTTCAAAATCATGCCACAGTAAAATTTCTGGAGGAGGCGGACATAATCTGCATAAAAGAATCCTGGGTGAAAAACCTGCTCTCACTAAGAGGATATGCAGAATACGGCAAACCAGCAACAAAGTCCAATATATTTGGAAAACCATCAGGGGGGATATGCGTTTACATCAAGCACTCACTGAACCTAGAATTCACGGAAACAAAAAACTTACCGAACAGGCTCTTGGCGGGCATTCGGAAAGGCCTTCACTCGATCAACGGGCCACTTTCAATTCTGGTAATCAACATCTACCACAATCCGCATGGGTCTACAGTTAACTTGCCCACACTAACAAATCAGCTAGAGGCCTTGTTACTACAATACCCGCAACTGGATTGTATCATTCTAGGTGACCTCAACATTCACAATATAGGGGTTACATCCCCACAAAGTCATCACCCTGGGGCCACCAACGCACTGAATGCCTTAATAAAATCCTACAACCTGGCGACAGCGCACTCTGTCCACCTAAAGAACATCCCTGGGGCTTTTGTTGCCCCCACATACAATAATCAAACAACAATCGATTATATCATCCTAAGTGACAAACTGCAACCTTTGATGTCAGATTATACAGTGCATCAGCGCAGTGACAGCGATCATGCACCCCTAACACTCACACTGAATCTGACAGCAGAAACACGTCATAAGTTACAATGCATTGGGGCCGCAAACGGTGATGAATTGCTAAAGCTATCCAGAAGAATCAAATGGGGGCCTGTATCAACCACTTTGTTCAACAATTGGACAAACACATGGGCAGGCTGGCCACCGAGCTTCCATAAGAAGGGTGTAATAGAAGTATGGGACAGAACCGCCGGGAGTTTAGCAGCGATACTTTGAGGAGACACAGCAAGTATAACTCGCTGGCACCCACCATCTATACTCGGATTTATCCCGGCAATCAAAGAAAGCACTAAACATCTGAACGCAAAACGAAAAGCATTTAGGAAAAATGGCACAGCATCGGATAAAAAACAACTACAAGAGGCTACAAAAAGCCACTCAAAGAAAGTGTGGGCCGCGAAACGCGAACACTGTGAAGGGCAATGGCTGAAAATCTTTGATCTGCTGAGCCCTTGTTCTGGAACTATTTAAACAATCTCGGACGAGAAACAAATCACAGAGAAAACTCCCTTGATGCCCCAACCTGCGTTGCCAACGTTAAAGCTCTATATAAAGAAGATCCACTTGACCCCCACCTAAAGAAAGCAGCCACTGCAATGGAAGAGCCAGATTTCCGCTCCTGGAAAACTGCTAGTATCCCAAATCCTAAAACAAATCAGGCAAAATGGTGCACCGGGTCCTAACGGCCTCCTAGGCTCCCTGTTCAAGGAGAAAATAGAATTTTGGTCCGAAAACCTGACCCACTTATACGCCGAATGCTGGCTCATGGGGGACGTGCCGGACTCGTGGAGAGGCTCGCTCTTGCACCCAATACAAAAGAAAGGGCCCAAATCGTATCCGTCTAACTATCGCATGATTGCCCTTTTGGATATCGAGGAAAAAGCTTATGCCAGTACCATTGTGGTGGACCTCGCAGATTGGGCAAGCGAAGAAGTTCTTCAGCCCCTCTTCCAAACTGGATTTAGACCCGGGTCTTCAACTGTGGACAATATAACTGCACTTTCTTACCTGGCCCACCAAGCACGGTCGCGCAAAAGCCTCCCTTTATTCGCTTGCTTTATCGACTATTCTGCAGCTTTTGATGGGGTAGACCGTGCTATTCTATGGAGAAAGCTGGCATTATGGAATATCAACCCGACCATGCTTAGAGCAAATCAGTCGCTGCCTCGAAACACGGGGGTCAGAATCAAACTTTCGAGCGACTCTGCATCAGAGAAGATTGAAACGGACCGAGGTTTAAAGCAAAGGTGCGTCTTAGCACCACTGCTGTTTAACCTATACACAGCAGACATGGACCAAGCCTTGACTGGAGCAGCTTTAGCCACACCAAGGATTGGGAGGACTAAAATCCAGTTTATGCAATACGCCGATGACCTGGTACTCCTGGATCACACCAAGATAGGCCTACAAAAGGCGTTGACGGCCCAGGCAATATACAACGATAAAAACAGGTGGTAGCCAACCCTTCCAAATCAAAAATAGTAATCTTTGGGCACTACCCAAAAACAAACTAGCTAAATGGAGGCTTGGTCACTTGATTCTGGGATGCACGCAGCAATACAACTACTTGGGCGTCTGGTATCACGAGTCGGGGCTACCTGGTGTTCACCTAAAGAAAATCCAATGCAAAGGGAAAACAATCATCTACGCCCTCTGCAAATTACAAGCCACTTTACATAGCCCCACCACGACAGCTATCCAAAGAGTACTCAAGGCAAAACTAATAGCAACACTTAATTATGCCCAACAGGCGCACTGGCCCCTGGCAAACTTAACAAGGAATTGGAAAAAATCAACTGCAGAGCATACAAGAGTTTATTCCATCTACCCATGTGCACTAGAAACACTCTTGTCCGACTAGAATTCTCTCTCAACCAACAAAAATTGGAAGAGATGGCCGCCTTGAGCAAATACTACTATCTCACAATAGCGGCACAAGAGAAGACACTGAAGGCAGTTTTGAAAAATATCTTCACGGAACCTGGGAACCCTTGGTCAGCCACCCTTACTGCGGCAAAGAACCTCCTTAACTTAGCTACGGAGTTCTGGGACACTGAGCTAGTCAATTACCCTGCAATTAAAAATGCGATTAAAAAACAAGTTTGCATCCGCTCCCGGGCATTGGACTTGGAGTCATTGGCAAAAAGAGACTTCCATGAGTCCCTATGCCTGCTGCACACAGTGCACAGCCCAAAACTCCAGCTCACGCAGGCCATGGGCCGCCCAGCCTTACACAAGATTTTAGCCTACAGACTACACCCCCTGCCCCTTAAAGAATTATACGCCACTGAACGGGCAGGATCGGCAACTCTGGAATGCAGGCTCTGTAACTACAAACGGGAGTCTCTGGCCCACCTTTTATTCTGCTGCCCGGCCCTGCACACAGCACGCAGCCTCTATCTCAGGCCTATCATCAGACAACTGGGGACGCGTACCGCAAAGGAGGCGGTCCATCAATTATATACATTCAACTCAGTAAAACAGATGGCCTCATTTGGTACATTCATTCAACAGACTCGGTCTAAGCTGATGGCCATCCAGGGCGAAAACGATTAGAGACTTAGCTGAGGCATGCTGGGCCACACTAATATGGACACTACCCCTTTCAGCTTACCAGCATCCAGGTCTTAATTATATAGACTTGCTTCAAAGAAGATGATTCATCTGTTCTTTTTTTTTTAAACTTTTGTAATTTTTGTACTTCGGTTTTAATGTAATAGTTTTGAGTAACCAAACAATAAATTAATCAATCAATCAAAAAAAA
Organism: Lissotriton vulgaris; assembly: GCF_964263255.1. Taxonomy (NCBI): domain Eukaryota; kingdom Metazoa; phylum Chordata; class Amphibia; order Caudata; family Salamandridae; genus Lissotriton; species Lissotriton vulgaris. The sequence goes on along the minus strand of NC_141697.1, from coordinate 443,211,518 downwards.
AATAGGGTGTCAGGAGCATGCAGATGTTAAAGAGAGCAAGAGAGGGGATTAACCAGAAAGGTTGGAGAGAGAAAGGCTGCAGACATAAGTATAGATACAGGATGTTTACAGTGATGTTAACATTTGCACAGCAGTTTGAGTATGTCCGATCAACAATTGTGTGCAATATTTATCTCACCTGGTGCATTTTAACATTTATCGGCTGTGTTAGATCTGAGCCAATTACAATTGATACCCTCATAATGGGGCAAAACGCATTGATTTTGATGCTTATCACACTAAAACCTGAATGTCCATTATATGTACTGAAAAAATTGAACTTGCCTGATCCACATCTAGCAGAGCTACAATACAAACAATCAAAAATGAAATTCTATAAGAAATTCCTTGGGTGTAATTCATAATTGACAGGTGGCCTGCCACCCAACCAGGTCAGAGAGAAGGCACTGGATTCTGCTTACCTAGTGGAGGAAATCTTGCCCTTTTTAGAGCTCCCTTTCCTGTCTCATAGTGATCCTTGGGTCTTTAGTGCATTAACTGGTGCAGAGGATGGACTCAAGGTACACCTCAATGCCAAGCTGGTTCCATGTACTCTTCACCCTGTTGGCAAAGATTGTTTTGCTTTACTGAAAATAATAAGTTGGTTTCAGTAAAAGTAAAAAGCAATGATGTAAAAGTGCAGGGAGTTTTCGCTCTATGTGTGTGTGTGGGGACATTCAGCCTGATTCATGAAAACCGGAATCTGCGATTTTAAAATTGCGATTAACTGCGAATCGCAATTTAGAAATCGCAGATCGGTATACCTGAATTTTTGCGAGAATAAAATGCAATTCGCACGCGGCCGCAAAAAGCGTTTGCGATTATCGAAAATCGCAGAATAATCGCTATTTTCGGCAACATCCGTGTAGGATTTGCGATATCGCAAATAGCGATATCGCTAATTGTGAGATCGCAAAATCGCGAGATCGGGAAAACGGGAAGTCGCATTTCGAGCACAGTGATGACATCACAACCAGGAAGCAGCCAGTTCCCACCCCCATTCACCACAGTGAGGCAGACCTTGAGGCAGCAACTGAGTCAGCTCCAGCAAGGACACCTGCAAACTTGGAATACCACACACAATCATACTGCAGCAATGGCAGAGGAGGCAGTACCTGGGCCCAGCAACACCGGGCGCAAGAGAAAACTGAAGTTCTCTGAACCGGAGTTGGAGCACCTCATCGAAGGGGTGGTGGAGAACCACTCTAAACTGTTTGGGAGAGAGTCAAGGAGGGTGCCTGAGCAGGAGAAGCGGAGAATCTGGGTCGGGATAGCGGCCACAGTGAACTCCGTGGGCGTGGCAGACAGGTCACTTGAAGAACTAAAGAAGAGGTGGTACGACCTCCGAGGTCGTGCCAAGGAGAAGGTTGCGGAGAGGCTGGGAGAGTCCCTGGCCACTGGAGGGGGAGGACCTACAGTCTCTCCAAACACCCCCATGGAGTACCGCGTCGAGGATAGTTGGAGCCCGAGGCGTACATTGGAGTAACCAGATTGGACTCATCCCGCCCCACCCAAAAGAGCCAAGGTAAGTGGCATGCGACTGCGACCCTGTCCCCTATGAATGGCCATGACCCTATAGCCTCCCATAATGTTCCAAAGTCATGCCATCGGTGCACATTAGGTAATGCCCTAAAGCATTGTGGGACATGTAGTGTGGGCACAATGTACAAGTACCCCAATGCAGCCAGACAGGTTCCAAAGTACGCAATGCCACAGCCAGTCAGGGAATGTCATCCAGCATGCATGTAGCAACTGCACGTGTGACAGATACATGCAACAAATGAACGTCCACTTCCCCTCACAGGTGGCGCAGACAGCAACGACAGTGAGAGGCTGCTCATCGATGAGCAACCACTGGATGACGAGGAGGTGCCGTTACCAACACAGCCTGCACCAACAGGCGCAGCACCTACCCCTGCAGCCAGGCCCACTACATCTGTGCCTCCACCGTCTGGCGCACCATCTACCCCTGCAGCCAGGCCCACATCATCTGTGCCTCCACCGTCTGGCGCATCATCTACCCCTGCAGCCAGGCCCACAACATCTGTGCCTCCACCGTCTGGCGTACCATCTACCCCTGCAGCCAGGCCCACAACATCTGTGCCTCCACCGTCTGGCGCACCATCTACGCCTAGCTCAATTCCACCAGCAGCTGGAGCATCCACATCTCGTCCAGCAACAGCGGTGACACAGCGGCCACCCACTGTGGCCAGCCAGCAGAGCAGGCGTGGCAGGGCTAGCCTGCAGAACAATGCGCCCAGCGCCAGGAGGGGGATGGAAGTGCGCTTGCCGAGCATGAGTATAGAGCGTAGAATGCTACGCATTCACCAGCTGCAGGCACGCAGGCAAGGGGCCATCCAGATGCAGCTGTATAATATTGGCCGCAATGTGGCAGGTGTGGGGGAGAGGATGGACCGCATTACGGCAGCCATGGAGGCCAACACAGCTGCTCTGATATCCCAGCGCAACACCGCCCGCCGCCGCCACCGGCAGCTACTGACGCGGCTGTCCGCTTACACCCAATCGAACTATGTGATCGGGAATGCCACGTCGCAGCTATCGCGACGTTCCCTGACGCAGCAGCAGCAGCTAATTCAGTGCTGCGAGGATGTAGCCAGAGTATTACAGCACCTCACCACTGCTGTCATGGCGCTTCATCCCGCTCTACCTGGCAATGTCGGGGGGGCGATGCCAGCGATGGCACCTCAAGTGTGAGCAGCCAGTCTGCCTCACAGGTAGGGGTGTTGAGATGTAGCACCAGGCCCACTGCAGGGTCACGTGCGGTGGCAGAGGAGGGGGTGGAGAGGCGCGTGGGTGCTTTGCGCCGTAGGCGCACCTGACTGACATGTACTTTTACAGGCACAGGCTGACACTATAAGCCTGCCCTGTGTTTTGGACGCAGCAGTATGGGACAATACTGATTGCATAGGAAGGATGGCAACTTGCACTATTATTGTGAATCAAACAATAATATTTATTATAGCATCCCACATTGGCGTTCTGTCATTATTTCAATTTGCATGCAATTGTGATTTGTTGGGTGAGGGGAGAGTGTGCACTAGAAACTGTTCATTGTGATGTGGTTGCGGCGTCTGTGGCCTTCAGCTGGGTTCTCCCCGCGTGCATGGCCCACATGTGCAGGTGGCCGGTCGTCCCCTTCTGATTCACTGCCAGAGATGTCTACAGGTATCCGGCGCTTGGTAGCAATGTTGTGTAGTATTGCACACACAGCCACAATGCGGCAGCACACATAAGGACTGTAGTACATGGCCCCACCTGTCTTGTGAAGTATGCGGAATCTGCTCTTCAGTAGCCCAAAAGTCCTCTCTATGCAATTCCTTGTGCGTATGTGTGATACGTTGTAACGCCGTTGCTGTGGTGTAGCAGGGTTGAGGTATGGGGGGAGGAGGTATTCACGCAGGGCGTAGCCACTGTCACCTGAATGAGAGGAGCAGAGGGCGAGTGCCTGTGCAGCGCAGCTACTTCATCGCAGTGTGACATTGTGGGCAAAGTGTACTTACCAAGTAGGTGTCCTTCCCCGAAGTCTCCCCTGGCAAGTCGTGTGTGGAGGCCGCTGTGATGGAATATGAATGAGTCATGTGTACTCCCCGGGTACTGTGCCACTATGTCCGTGATGTATGTCTTAGCATTGCAGGCCATCTGGATGTTGAGGGAGTGGTAGGACTTGCGATTGCGGTACATGTACTCTGTTGCAGCTGGTCGGCAGATGTGGATGTGGGTACAGTCAATGCATCCTATCACGTGTGGGAAATGGGCGACATTGTAGAATTGAAGCTTGGTCTCATCCAAATCCTGTTGGCTTGTTGGAAATTTGATGTGGTGGTGTAGCTGGGTCAGCATTGCGTCAAGGAAACTCCCTAGGCAGCGGGACATGGTGGGCTGGGATATCCCCCCAGCAGCCGCAACTATCCCCTGGAAGCTCCCGGAGGCCAGGAGGTGCAGGCTACACAATACCTGGATATGTGTTGGCACGGCATTGGTCCGCCTTGTTGGGTGCTGCATCAGGGGGTCAAGGTCCTGAATTAGCTTGATGATCATTGCCCCATTCAGGCGGTACTTTGCGTATATTTGCTCTCTGGTTTGGCCCAGCAGGGTGACCCGCTGGCGGAATATCCTGGCCTGGATTCTGCGTCTCTTCCGTGCTGCTCGCTGTAGCCTTCGCCGCCTGACCACCATGTACATTCCTGGCATTGTGACACTCCTTCTGCTGATGCAGCTTCTCCTTAAGTGTGTTTGGTCAGGCCAGCACCAGTTGCTGATTGGCCAATGGTTTTTCAAATCTTTTTTTACTATGGGTTTGATGGTTACCACCTGCTTTGGGTTGTCCTTAAATTGCGCCTCGCAAACTGCGATTTTGTTTTTTTTCGCTAATTGCGATTTATCATGAATCCCGATTGCGAGGATATTGCGATTTCGCTATTTTTTTCGCAGAATCCGTGATTTCTTGCTATTTCCGATACGCAAATGCTCTACTGCCGGGATTCTGCGAATCTTTTAGCGATTTCGCAATTCTGTGTTAGCGAATTCGCTATTTTCGTGCTGAATACAGATTGGGGAAATTGCGCTTGCGATAGCATTTTCGCAGCTATTGCGAGCACAATTTAGATTCATGAATCAGGCTGATAGTTTATTTTATATCACTGCTTTTGCAATGCCTTGCTTGATAGATCAGGGTTGGGAAAATCAGTGCTGCCCCCCTTCCCAATGTAGACATGGCAACCATCACTATGACCCAGTGGTTGAGTGATTAACAGACTTCCAGGTGAAGGGGTTCCAATGTCAGAACAAGCTGAGATCTGACATCTGAAACTAAATGGTTCCCCTTGCCTCTAAATGAGGCAAGAGAACAGCACGTTTTGTAGGAGAAGAGAAGCACCAATTTACAGCAGAACTCCCATTCTGTCTGACTCCAAATGAGGTTGGAAGTTATTTTTAGGGTCAATTTCCTTCCTTTTCAAAGTAAAGACAAGTAAAGCAAATGTGATTATACAAATGCAATTAAAAGTCATATGGTTTAGTATATAGCACACCTTGTGCATTTCGCACCACCTCCTGAAGGCTCCATGTGGTCTGAATGACTTGATTTGTTGTCCCTTGCTCTAACTCTATGATTCTGAGCCAGTGAACAAACATACGCTTGACAGTGGGAAGCATTCTTGTAGTGTTTATGAGTGGCAGGCTTATTGCTATCATTCAGATTCATTTGGCAGCGGGCTGTGCCATGTTGTCTATAGCCGGATTCCTGCAAAGAGCACTCTTTCACATCCTGGCAGCAGACCATCTGAGACGTGACTTTCTGTGTGCAGATCCCAGGCTCTCTCAGTGAAGCTATTTTGATGCCAATTGCCTGACCTTTGCATCTTTTATATTTTTAAATTCACAAAAGACTCGATAGAAATGCATATTTTGCACCATTCTAGGAATAAATGAGCAGGCTGTCACATTGCTGTTCGGGGACACGCTGCTTTAATTCTGTCCTGTCAAACTCCAATTGCATGGGAACATATTCATCATCACAGTGACCATTTTTCTGCTCAATCAAAGTGGAGTCCATTTGCATTTTTAGCAGTTTGTTTTACACGGGTCAGCGTGCTCTTATTTGTCCGTCAGCATTTTTGTGCCTCTACACAAGGCTGGCCACCCCACCAAAGCTCCCCCTTTAGCAATATTAAAATGTCAGCACGCTGTGGCTTCCGAGGCCTTTTGGCAAGGAAAAGGCCCCAGCATTTCGACTGGAGGTGGCAAGGCAGTCTCTGTTTGCTCTCTAGTGAATTTAGACCTGCTCTTCTCCCCGTCTTTGCATACTAAGGTTGGAAGATGCAGCATCTAATAAAAACCTTCTTTTAAGCCTGGATCAAAGTTTTGGCAGAATTCTATAGGCTTGAATATGAGTTACCCTAATATTGCTTCAGGTATAAAGGGTGAAAAGCGCTCAATCCATCTGGTATCCACACATCAAATTGCAGGAGTTAAAAGTTATTTTCCCTAGCATGAGGAATAACACGGAGACTCAGGACTATCGGGTTTCTTACTAAAGATCCAGGGGCAGATTTACAAGAAACGGACGCATCTGTATAGATGCGTCAGTTTCCCTGCGCCAGTCTGCGATACCCTAGCGCCACCATGGAAGTGCCATATTTAAAATACAAAAGGGTAATTGTGCCGTCAAGGGTTTTGTTGAACTGTAGAGTATTCAAAATTATATATTATTTTGTGGTCCTAAGCATTTGACACCACTGATGCACAATTTGTGTCAGACAAAGTTTTTAAACAAATAGAGCTAATACCAAACATTAATAAAAAGAGAGCAATAGCAGGGCGTATGGAAAAGTTCTGTTTGTTTTAATTATTCACAAAACAAAAATAAAATATACATGCGTATACCATTTGTTGCAAAAGCTACAATAGGAAAAAATATCAATAAAACAGCCTATTTGCAGCAATTGTTGTAGCTTATCCACCTATTTACAAGTTATATCATTAAAAGCAGTGGAATAAGCACAGTCGACGTTTCGGTCTCTAGAATTGCGTTATGGAGACCATCCTCAGGACAGACAAATCAAATCATGAATACCCTTTCTTATAGATAAATGAAGCTCATGGAGTTTTAATGGGCCTCAAATTCAAGTAGATGGTAGCGATGAGTACAATCATCTGTAAAGACAGGAATCGACTCATTATTATATATTTCCCTGTGTGACTTTGGAAGTGGCGCTGCTGATGAAAACGCACAGATAATCTATACTTCAGTTTTCTGTGTATTTAAGCGATTTGCAGGCCCTCGATCACTTTCAAATGAAATTCACTTAAAACGGCAGTCCTGGTTAACCAAGGTCGAAGGCGATCCTCGCAGTTCAACAGGCAGCAGCAATGAATAGGGTATCGCAGACTGGCGCAGGGAAACTGACGCATCTATACAGATGCGTCCGTTTCTTGTAAATCTGCCCCTGGATCTTTAGTAAGAAACCCGATAGTCCTGAGTCTCCGTGTTATTCCTCATGCTAGGGAAAATAACTTTTAACACCTGCAATTTGATGTGTGGATACTAGATGGATTGAGCGCTTCTCACCCTTTATACCTGAAGCAATATTAGGGTAACTCATATTCAAGCCTATAGAATTCTGACAAAACTTTGATCCAGGCTTTAAAATCGAACAGAAATGGGTATATAGATTGAACAGTGACAAGGAGGGACTCAATGAGCCAATACCGTGGATGTCCCTATAATTAAATTTACCATCATACACAATGTCCAGCGTCTGTATCTTATAAATGCCCTCTCACTCATAACTGTATCATATACTGAGAATAGATACTGTGGGTGTTTCTTTAATTCATCATTAACTATATTGTTAAGTTCTAACAAATGTGCTTTCACTTTTTGTGATGTCTGTATCATGCACATATTGAGAATTGATACCTTGGTTTATTTATTTCTTTACCATACATATTTCTCAGTGCATAGACCTAACAATTGTGCTCCCGCTCAAAGAGATTTCTGCATTAGGCACACACTGAGAATAGAGATTGTGGATGTCACATCAAGGTACGATTACACTCAATGCTCAGCGCTAATATATCTGGATTAAAATTAGACACTGTGAAAGTCCCTTTATTTCTCATGGTCTAGCGCAATATGTGCTCAACTGACAGCTGTATTGTAAATACACTGATTAAAATATGCCATTTCTGAAGATTCAGGAACAGTATTAAAATACACATAACATATGCCTATCAGTTGTAAATCCGGTTTAACGATCTGTTAGAAATACAGACTGCGCACTAGCGCTTGCTTTCTAATTGAACCACGACATTCCGATGCGTACACTACAACTCCCGACAGGCATAGTAGTCACGTGATCGTTGTTGACCACGTGGCCCTGTCTTCCGCAATAGCTGCACATACACAGCGTGAGCTCAACAACCGGTGCCCCCCCAGACAGCTCGGATGACTGTCAGGAGACACCGACGGAAAGGTAAGCCACACGCATGAGATCGTGTGTGTGTGTCTTGCTTTACTCGCTACTAACGTAATCCTAGCTGCATTATTTAATGTGGGCTTGCAATCTTGTCTTTCAAACAGCGCAGCACGAGCATGTTTGTTTGTAACATGGACGGGCTGCTTCTAGCTTTGATGAGTAAGCCACACACACGAGACTTTTGTGTGGCACTTGCTCAACAAGCCGCCAGCGTTACTCAACATGGGCTTGTAGCCCTTCCGTGCAAGCAGCATAGCGCGAGCTGGTATGTTTGTATCACGGACGGGTTGCCTTCATCATAATTCTCGCTGCATTTGCAATAATAGCAGATGGTGAAATTTGATTATCTTGTTAGTCATTTTTGAAGCAATCCTAGTCAAAGATCGACTACTCAATCATAAAGAATCGGTATAAGCAGTGAATGCTCTTAAGTTACTTATAAAACTTTACCAACTGAGCCATGAATGCCTCTCTCTTTTAAACCCAATTTTGCTACTTTAGAGCGGTGCTCCTCATACCTGAGCCGCAGCCAGGTGGGGTGAAGCTCCTCAACCATCGTTTATGGGTGAGTTTTACAAAGGAATTTTTGTCCTAGTATGTGCGACCTTAGCGCAATTAAATTCAGGTTTTACTTGATTAATTATTTTCCGAAAAAACTGTGGGAATATGATAAATTCATGTTCTTTTGTTTTTTTTGTTTTTCCTGTGGATCCAATGTCCTGGATACGGTGCAATAACAGTACATGGCTGAGCATGCAACCTGTGATTCCCAGGTGATATCTTTTTAATCAATTTTCACAAAAAGCAGTAGTTTTGAAAGAACAGGTCCTGAAGAATGCATTGAAACTTTTTTCTTTACATGCAGAAACATTTTGACCACTACTGGGTGCGGTTATTATTTCAAACCTGCACTTGCACTTATCTTTTAGCCTTAGGGACTGGGAGATACTAATAAATTGTCGATTTCTACCCAGTTCACCTAATTTTATATACCCTCACTATTTCACTTCTATCACCTCACACTGCTTTTTTTCAGTTGCCACCCTAACATCTGAGAAATACTTCCCTTTCACATCCTTTTCGGTCACGGTTACATCTGACCGGCCGTTGTATTTTGTCTCCTGGGCAAGGAGAAACCCAAATGATGCAAAATAGGGCGGTACAGAGTGGCTTCTGATGGGTACTTTTTCCATACGTCCTTGAGCCCTTATATGGCCGACACCACATAAAATTTTGTTGCATGGTGTGTTCCCACGGGTGTTATGTGCACGGTATTCTGTCTTGTGATCCATGGTGAATAACTTCTTTTGACTACTAGGTACAACATTGTGTTTTGAACTGCGAGGATTGCCTTCGACCTTGGTTAACCAGGACCGCCGTTTTAAGTGAATTTAATTTAAAAGTGATCGAGGGCCTGCAAATCGCTTAAATACACAGAAAACTGAAGTATAGACTATCTGTGCGTTTTCATCAGCAGCGCCACTTCCAAAGTCACACAGGGAGATATAAAATCAGTTGATTCCTGTCTTTACAGATGATTGTACTCATCGCTACCATCTACTTGAATTTGAGGCCCATTAAAACTCCATGAGCTTCATTTATCTATAAGAAAGGGTATTCATGATTTGATTTGTCTGTCCTGAGGATGGTCTCCATAACGCAAGTCTAGAGACCGAAACGTCGACTGCGCTTATTCCACTGCTTTTAATGATATAACTTGTAAATAGGTGGATAAGCTAGAACAATTGCTGCAAATAGGCTGTTTTATTGATATTTTTTCCTATTGTAGCTTTTGCAACAAATGGTATACCCATGTATATCTTATTTTTGTTTTGTGAATAATTAAAACAAACAGAACTTTTCCATACACCCTGCTATTGCTCTCTTTTTATTACCGTTTGGTATTAGCTCTATTTGTTTAAAAACTTTGTCTGACACAAATTGTGCATCAGTGGTGTCAAATGCTTAGGACCACAAAATAATATATAATTTTGAATACTCTACAGTTCAACAAAACCTTTGACGGCACAATTACCCTTTTATACCTACCGCCCAAGCCCTCAAGGGTATATTGGGTTGCTCATTCTTAGTTGACATATTTAAAATACGGCGCACCATGGCGCAAGTATTGACAGATGCGTCAGAAATTCTGACGGATCTGTTTGTCCAAAAGTCACATATTGCTGAAGTCATATCGCAAGCCAAAGGCAACTCCAGCAATGCATGTTGAGGTCTTATTGTACTGCGTCACTCCTTACGAAGGCTTCAAGCAGGCGTAAGGTTTGACGCAGTGGCTTCCTAGAAGTGGTGCAGTGATATCTTGTAGATTTCACTGCGTCACTTCTACGAGGCTTTCCTGCGTGGGAACACCCACCCTGCATACATTATACCTGATACAGGCATAATGTGACGCAGGGCTTTATAACGTGACGCATCTCCCTAGATGTGTCAAATTGTAAATTGAGTGCATTGTTTACGCCACCGCTGAGACACAAAAGTGACAAAAGAGCAGCACAAAAGTGTTGCATGGGACTTGTAAATCTGCCCTGGAGACTTTCCAGACCCAGTAATTCCACACCCAACAAAGCAGGCAAGTTGGAATGACCTGCAGGAGGGTTCTCTGTGGATACGGCCAAGACTCATTACTAGTTATTCCACAGATTCTGCTCTGAAAGACTACATCCAAGGATAGCATGGTGGAGTAAGTTAGCATCACATTGATGCATTGTCTCTGGATGTAAAACAGGACTCCTCTTGAACCTGGAATGCAAAAATCCTGCGTATTAAAGCCCTTTTTGCAGAAACTGGTACTTGTTGTGCTAATATTATTTGACCTCTGCAGCTTTACCTACATGCAAGGGCATTAGCTGCCAGCGGTGTAGAAGGTGCAGTGGCACCAGGGTAGAGGAGGGTGAGGGGCCCTGGGTACAACAATTATACCTGTCTGTCACTACTATAGGAGGTAGGGTAGTGGCATTTTCCTTGTTTGCATTAGGGCCCACGTCACCACTGCCGCATCACTGTCGATAAAGAAAATATAAATGGGAAGGCGGGTGACTGAACAAACACATTAAAACTCACCCTTGTCTGTAAGCATGTCAAGCACGTCTCTTCTTTGTACTTTAGCTGCATTAAGACTGCAATTAGCGCTGCCTTGTCGCTGCTGGTGAATGGGGCCCATTGTCTCGTGTTTGCTTTTTACAGTCGCTGTTGGAAGGAAAGGCGCGAATATATTTTTACTAGCTTCTTTTCTCGACATCATTTGTCTGCGCGCCGAGTTCAGAGGTCAGACTAGTCCTGCAAGATTCCTTGTCACCGCCATTCCGCAGCTGTGCGGGGTCTCCGCATAAGTGCTGGATGTCAGAAGGAAGACAGCTTTTACAGATTAGCAGAGGGCCAACAACTGGTTTTAGCTCATGTATTAGCTAGAATCTAACAGGTCACTGATTTCCCATTTAGATATTAGTTCAGGGTGAAAACCCTGCCTGCAGTTTTAAATATGCCTCCGGAAGGCTCGCGTCTACTTCATGTGCTTCTAATTAAGGACAGCTCCAACACGCGCATACATGATGCTTTACAAGTTGTAAATGCATTTTTGTATCCAAGGAGCAGTACCCTCCATAAGGACGTTTAAATTAAATATGCTCTGTGGGCGAACTTGCCCCCAAACTGCGCGTGTTGGGTTGTAATAAAACAATGCAGCCTAATTAGCAAAAAAATGTTGTCCAGGCAAAAGCCTTCGGTGCTGTTTATTTTAATCGTTAAAATCACCTCAGTTTATTGACTTGAGAAACACATTTGACACCGAGTAACTCTCCTGAAAATAAACCCTCGTGCTCTTTTCCATGCTACTTGAGTCATCATCAGACTCTCCTCTAAGACAAACAATTGCAATTAAAATGTTCATATTTTCAGATACTACAAACTCTTTCCTTTGTCTCCGATGCCCCCTCTAGCGTTGTCTACATCTGCCTTTCCATATCCACTTTGCTCTCCCAGCACCCACGTTCCATTTTATTAAATGTTTCTCAATCCTTGTCTGCTGATTGACTTGGCTTAAAGAGCTTTATAAAGCACTTATAGCAAACAGCTCTAACGAATAGCGATTTCTAAACGTGCATCTTAAATTCCTACTTAGAGACCTAGGGGCATATTTGCAGTGAAATGTTGGAGCATGGAGCTGCGCCAACGTTAACAGCTCTGTGCTGCGTCATTTCCAAAATGCAGGGATGCATTGTATTTACAACAATACGGCACACCCCTGTGTTTTTCCTAGCGCTGCTCCTAAAATTAGCTGTCTAGCGCCAACGCAGGCACCATTGCACCATCGTGCAAAGGTGCCTGTGTTGCAGGTAATTATTGTTTTATGTGCAGGAAGGTGACGCTTCCTGAACATAAACCATCCATAATGGCGGTTTGTCATTGTTTGTGCAGCACGCATAGAAGTAGCATATCATCATTATTTAATGATAGCTTATGTACTGGAAGGGACACTTTCCTGCACATAAACAATCATTCATGGCGTTTTGCTCTTTCTATGTGTGCTGCAGAATGCAGCACACATTGAAAAAGCAAAAAGGAGGGGAAATGAAAGCATTTCTGCTCTTTTCGGCGTTCTAATGATTGCTCTTGCACGGTGTTAGTTTTTGGCTCTGCCTCAGGTTTACACACCCTTGTAAATCTAGGGGCATATTACCAAGCAATAGCGATAATTATCGCTATTGCTTGGTTAGAGACAAAAATGTACCGCTGAGCTGCGGCGATTTGTACCGCAAATAAACCTTGGTATTACCAAGGTTTATCGCAAATGCGATAAAAATTGCCGCAAATGAATTAATATCGCTGAAAAGTCAGCGATATTCATGCATTACCGAGCTAATGCTCTTAGCCATGTTATCCACCTCCCATTGGATAACATGGCTAAGAACTGCTCAGGGCAGGTGTTAGCTTTTGGAGATATTCGCGCTTAGCGCGAATATCTCCAAAAGTTGGTAATAGGAGATAGCGATGTTAGCGACTGTTTTCAGTCGCTAACATCTTGGAACGCCCACTTTGCATGTCATTAGTGATAAATATCACTGACATGCAAAGTGGGGCCCAAGATGGTCGCTATCTCCTACTAGCTGCCGCTAACTGGTGTTAGCGACAGCTAGGTAATAGGGAGATAATTTTATCTCCGCTTTCTTGGCTTTTAAAGCCAAAAAAAGCGGAGATAAACCCCCTTGATAATATGCCCCCTAGAGAAGTGTAAAAAAGTAATGGGTGTCAATCAATCAATCAATCACGGCATTTGTAAAGCGCGCTACTCACCTGGGAGGGTCTCAAGGAGCTGGGGGAGAGGGGTGTGTTACTGCTCGAACAGCCAGGTCTTGAGCTGCTTCCTGAAGGAGAGATGGTCTTGGGTTCGCCGAAGGTGGGTGGGGAGGGAGTTCCAAGTCTTGGCTGCCAGGTAGGAGAAGGATCTTCCTCCGGCGGTGGCTCTGCGGATGCGTGGTACGGTGGCGAGTGCGTGGCTGGTCGATCATAGCTGGCGGGTGGGCGTGTAGAAGGTCATGAGTGTTGAGGCGTAAAGCCCACAGCAACACCCATTGCACACCCCTTTCATGCTAAGTGATGCGTTTAAGGGGGGCCTATTTACAAGGCGGCATTTAGCCACAAAAAGTGGCTGAACGCCGCTTTGTAAAATGGAGAAGGGCTTAGTGGCACCATAACGTCACTATAAGTGAAGTCCTGGTCGCGCTATCCCCTTGTAAATATACTCTCAAATTTCAGAATCTGTTTCTCGCTAATAGTTTATAGCGAGTCTGTGTGAAAGAGGTGATGTGGTCACAGAGCTCAGCATCCTTGTAAAAGAATCAGTCTAGACATGTTCTTCTCAATAATGAGCCAAAGGGAGGGAGCTCAAAAATTCTCTGAGAAAACGTTGTTCTTCGTGTTTCAATGAAAAGAATACATATGATCTTTCCTGGGACAGAGCAAATTCAGGCCCAGTTTACTTATCTTTGCCCATCGCTGCATGAAAACAGCGCTGATTTGCATCAAGGTGAAAATTGAGCACAATATCTAATTTATTTAGCATTATAATAGAGCAATGATATCAGTCATGCTGATGCTAAAAAAATAGTGTTGCGTTTGTATTACGCTGACGATAAATTACACTACGCAGTAGCACTGTGTACTGTGCACAAAAAAGGAAAATAGCAGGAATGGTGCAAGTGAGCTGATTGTGTGTGAGGGCATCAGCTTAGCGCGCATAACATGGACACATCTGGGCGACAGGACCCGCTGTGCTATATCAGAGTATGATGGCCTGAATACATCTGACAAAAATACTGTGTCCTAAATGTAATCTACCAAAATATCGCTCTTTAGGGGTTAATAATAGTAAATATGCACCCGATGGGGTAATTCCTTTGCAGACCATATTTAGGCCACAATTGTTATGTCAGCTAATATTTTTGTTATCAATATTCTGATATACAAAGAGAGCAGGAAGAGACCATAGGGGGCAGGAAACCCTCATCAGCGAGGTGCCTAAACACCAAGGAGACCATTTTGTCCCTTTTTCTCAAGATTACCTACTAGCTCAAAAAACATCCGTTTACAATGAAATCCTGACAATGATGATCTGGAGCATAAGCCAACAAGAGGTAAGCAATGTAACATGCACAAATGTGCAACAAAGAGCCCTTCTGGTCACACGCATATGTGATCTGAACTTAGTTTAAAACATCGCTCCTTCCCACATGCATAACTCATTATCTAAATACATAACACACGGACCATAAACTAGACCACATTATTGCAAAACAAAGACTGTGGGGTAAGGGAGGCATGCCATAATCCCAGAACAAGTTAGCCAAAGCTATGTGAAGTACTCATACTGTATGAAAGGAAAGTGTCAAATAGTTACCTTCAAGTCCATATTTTTGCAAATCTCACAAAGCAACACACTATTCGTTCCGTGCAATTGCACACGGTTGTAGATTTAATCACAGCATGAAAAGTCAACTTACATAGTAGCATGACAAAGCCAAAAAGAGGGCCACATGTAAAAGCAATTACTTGCATGTGTTATGTCACGCTCCCGTGCAATATATTGTTAAACAAGTAGCCCACTGTATTTTGAAACAAAATAGAAAAAATGCATCAAGGTCAGTTGCCATCAGAGTAGTCAGTATGCCCATTTCTATACTTAAGACCTCAAACATATTTAACCCCTTGCATGCTTGTGACGGATCCATTCCATCACAAGCCTCGGGTGAGCTGTGCTTGTGACAGAACGGTTCCGTCACGGCCCGCTCGGCGCGCCTGTGCGGCGCTGATTTCGCACCTGCGCGGCCCGTTCCATTGAGCGGGCGCGTTCGTGACGGAACCGTTCCATCACAAGCACAGCTCACCCGCGAGCCGTGACGGAGCGGTTCCGTCACAAGCACGTGACCGCCCTACCCCCTTAGCGCTGCGGCGGAATAGCCGCCGCAGCGAAGGGGTTAAACATACTTTATGTTTATTGTAGCCTTACGGCTCAGGATGTACCCTTACGGCTAGAGCGATCGGCTTCGAGGCGGGGGAACCAGGTTCGAGTCTGGGCGACGCACTCAATATCCTGGGATTCTGGGTGTTAAAAACGAGGGTCTCTAGTTGGCACTGGCTGGGGCCAATGTCCAAATCGGAATCCCTTCATCCTAAGTCAGGGCAAGTGGGCTACCCCTTTTGACAACCCCTGCTCAACCCTGTGGTAAAGTAGCACGAGCAGTTAGGCCTATCTCAGAGGGAGTGTGTGAAGCATTTATGACCATGTACAACAAGGCAGTAACAACACCACAAAAGGACACACCTCAGGTAGGTATAGAAAAATAATATCTTCATCTAACAGTTTAACTCAAAACTCTCACAGCGTTTCAACAAAATACAATGCACGTAAACTAGTAGGGGCTCAAAAGTGGCATTCACCAGAACGTAACAATGACTGAGTTCAAGGCTGAGGCTGACGCGACCCGTTGCGCACCAGATACCTGCCGTTGAAAGGGGGCACAACACGCAGCTTCTCGAAGAAGCGGAGATGATGACAGGCGGACTCCCAGCGACCACAAGACTGGGCTACAGAGGTCCGCAGCATGCACCCACACTGATTCAGGCATTTGGGGACAGGCGGGCTCTCAGCGGCAGCAGCACCCGACTGCGGCGGCCCGGACTGGTGGTGGCGATGGCTCTCGTCTTGCAGCTCCGTGGTGGGCTCACAGCGAAGGCAGCTCTCTCTTAGCTGTGGGGACGCACGAGATGATAGCGGCAATCCTCGACAATGGTGAGAAGATGTGGGCACTCAGCAGCAGCAGCTCTCCCTTAGCTGCGATGGCCCACAGGGCAAATCACAATGAGGCAAAGTTAGCAAAGGTGCGGGCACTCAGCGGCTGCAGCTCTCCCTTAGCTGCGAAGGCCCACAGGACAAATCACAATGGGGCAAAGTTAACAAAGGTGAGGGCACTCAGCGGCAGCAGCTCTCTCTTAGCTGAGGCGGTCCACAGGACGAAGGGTGATGCAAAGTTGGCAAAGGTGCGGGCACTCGGCAGTGACACCTCACTCTTAGCTGCATCGGCCCACACAGGTGCAGCAAAGGATTCAAAGTTGCAGATTCAGGCGGGCTCTCAGCTGTGGCAGCTCTCTCTTAGCTGCAGCGGCCCGCACGGGTTCAGCGAAGGTTTCACAGGTTCAAATTCAGTTGGGCTCTCCGCGGCGGCAGCTATCTCTTAGCTGCAGCGGGCCACACTGATTCAGCGCAAGTTGCAAGGGATCAAATTCATATGGGCTCTCAGTGGCGGCAGCTCTCTCTTAGCTGCAGTGGCTCACACGGATTCAGCACAAGTTTCAAAGGTTCGATTCAGGCGGGCTCTCAGCGGCGGCAACTCTCTCTTAGCTGCAGTGGCTCACACGGATTCAGCGCAAGTTTCAAAGGTTCGATTCAGGCGGGCTCTCAGCTGCGGCAGCTCTTTCTTAGCTGCAGTGGCCCACACGGATTCAGTGCAAGTTTCAAAGGTTCAGTCCACAGTTCTCACAGTAGAACTAGAGGCTCCGGATTACTCGATGGGGGCCTCACCTGCAAGCAGAATTCCTCGCACAGGAATTCCGACAGCTGACGGGGTGAAGTCTAATGTCCCTGAGACTTCTGCAGGAGGCGATCTCGGACAGAGTTTTGTCTTGACATCCAGAAGAAACACACTTGGACAAAGCTCCAGTGCTGTGTTTTATACCTAAAAAGTATTTGTTCTCTAAAGTCACAAATCTCTCAGTCCAGTCAGAACCAGTTCGGTGGGGCTGGGGACCACTTGGTTTACGAGGCGACATCCTGCCCTTTCAGAATGAGGGGGTCTGCTATCAGACGCCCCGTGGGAGGTGGAGCCATCATTCACCTTGCTAGGCACGGCCTTGCTCAGATCAAAGAGTCACCCCTCCCCATGTTCTGAATACCGATCTCTCTCTCCAACCAGGTCTGACTCAGCTGCTCAAAAACCAGACGGCCAATACACACACTAGTGAAGCCTACAGCAAAGCTTCTGCCAGAATCTACTTCGTTTTCAGAAGAGGCATTAAAAAACATGGGATATGTAAATGGTCCTTACTAAAAGGTGTCTCTCAATGTCCTGAGCATAAACATACCAAACTCGAAGTTCCTTTCAGGTTCCTGGGGTCAGATAGGATGATAGAAGGTAATCCTCAACCGGCACATTCTGGCCTACGAGAACGGATCGTTTCACAGTAGCGCCAGTAAAAGGGAGGGTAACTCACTATTAGAATATTCTCACAGATCTAGGCATTCTGGTTATCCTAATTCATACAGTCATTGTTAGAAATGGGATCTCTGGTTAGCTAAGGCTTGCGCCAAAGCCAGGCAGAGACCACCACTCTAGTCAGGGTGAGGGAGTTACACCCCATAGTTAACCCCTGCTCACCCCCTTGGTACCTTGGAACGAGCAGTCAGGCTTATCCGGGAGGCCGTGTGTAAAGCATTTGCACATGCACACAGCAACAACATGCCAGGCACACCACAGGGGGCGGAGCCAGCATTGTACAGCCTGGGCACAGTCCTATTCAGAGTCAGGGAATTCTCCTCCCACTACTCTCAGCCCAGGTGTACCATTCAGCCTTGCTGACTCACCCTGCCCCTTCTGGAGCCACCCACACCTCTCAACTCCTGTCACTCACAAGCCAGTCATGCAATTCACATCAGGCAGGCTGACACATAGCACACAAAAAAAGCCAACCTCTGCTACCGGTTGGTCTAGTCCCATTGATCTGTGACAGAACAGCCCCTATACCATGTCCGAGGCGTCTGTCTGTACAACAAATTCCTTGGAAAAGTCTGCGCCTGAAGCACGGGTGCGGTGCGCATGTCAGTCTTCAGGGCGTCAAATGTTTCTGACAGGTGTCAGTCCAGTTGACCTTCTTTGGCTGCTTCTTAGAAGTCAGCTCAGTCAAGGGTGCAACAATGTTGCAATATCCCTTGACAAACCTCCTGTAGTACCCAGTGAGTCCTAAGAAGGCCCTCACCTGCGTTTGAGTCTTGGGGGGTTCCCATACCAGGATAGTTTCAATTTTGGGCTCAAGGGGTGCCACCGGGCCGCTCCCCACCTGGTGCCCCAAATATACTACAGAACCCTGCCCAATCTGGCACTTACTGGCTTTGATTGTGAAGCCTGCCCTCCGCAGTGCCATCAATACCTACCAGAGATGGTGTAGATGGTCCTTTCAAGAGGAGCTAAACACCGCAATGTGATCCAGGCAGGCGGCACTGAAGTCTTTCAGCCCTACAAACACCCTGTTGACCAACCTCTGAAAGGTGGCAGGGGCATTCTTCATTCCAACGGGCATAATCCGGAACTGGTAGTGCCCATCGGGGGTGGAGAATGCTGACCACTCCTTTGCTCCTTCGGTCAAGGCGATCTGCCAATACCCAGACGTCAAATCAAATGAGCTGAGGTATTTGGAAGCCCCCAACCGATCTATAAGTTCATCCGCTCTGGGGATGGGGTGCGCATCAGTCTTCATGACTGAATTGATGCCCCAATAGTCTAACATCACTGTGAAAGGGTTGTTCCTTCAGTGGCCATACACTTCAAACATTGGTATACATCCTACTTATTAGAATTTTGGTGACAAAATTATTTTAGACAATATTTATTTCAACATTTCTTTTATTCTCATTTTGTATGATTTCTTATTATTCAATTTGTAGAAAATTATTTCATCATGAATACATTTTTTTGAAAAATATTTTTTCTTTTATAATACATATAAACAAATATCACAAAAATAGCTATAAATATATACAAAAACATATGACACAAGTTATCTAAAAAGACAACACCTGATACCAACCACGCAAACTCAAAATCATACCATTCTCACAGCCATACTTCATTCAAACCACACTCAAGAAAAGACAAAAAGGGGGGAGGAGCTTCGCGGGCAAGCAAGATGGCCGCGTAAGCTCGGAGCTCCGCGGACCCTCCGACCCTCCACAAATATCCTGGAGGAAATCCTGTTCCACAGCCGTGGATTCCAATTGGCGAATGGTCACGGACGCGGGAACCGCTTTCCGCTTCCAAATCCGACATTTCTAGGCAAAGTTATGTCGTGTTGAACTTTGTGCCAGGGATGCGCCATTGTTCCGTGGGCGGCTGGTGATCGAGACGACGCGAAGCATGACTGATATGCGAAGCGAGCATCTCCGGTTTCTGCTGGCGGAGTGTACGTAGCTGCGGAGTTGCCTATTGCTGACTTGGCCCTCGTGGAAGCTACACCTCGCGCCTACACAAGTGCCCACTGTGTCCTCGCTGTGTCGCCCTTTGTTCTCTCCGAACCCATCATGGCCGGCAGGGGTGACCCCAACAGGACGGCGAACCGGGGTAGCAGGAAGACAATCCAACCCCAGACAAATAAGATTGATCGATATGCCCAACAAAGGACCTCGCCTTCTGTAGTGGCTCAATCTAAGGACTCCGTACGCACGGGCTCGCCCGAAGGGTCGGAGCCCACATTAAGGGACATCATGGGGGCCATTACAAGCATCAGGACTGAGATGCATAAGCAGCACGAGGTCCTGGCACACAAGGTGGACACCCTGGCCATCGACCTCAACCTGATCAGGGCCGACTTGGGCAAAACTAACGATCAAGTAAAATCCCTCGACATCAAGACCTCCAGCCTCACGACTGATGTCTCGGACCTGCAAGCGGAGGTCCGCACCCTGAGGTCGGTTAATGACCAGTTCTCAAGACGGCTGGAGGACTTTGAAGGACGTGCCAGGCGGCAGAACGTGCGCATTATTGGAATACCGGAGGGTGCGGAGGAAGCGGCTGTCGATCTCTTTGTGGAGGACTTGGTGAAGACCCATCTCGCACCAGCCGGACTCAGCCACTTTTTCTCAGTGGAACGGGCCCACAGAATACCTGGCAGCCCTCCGAAGACGGG
The DNA here is from genome assembly GCF_964263255.1 of Lissotriton vulgaris. Taxonomy (NCBI): domain Eukaryota; kingdom Metazoa; phylum Chordata; class Amphibia; order Caudata; family Salamandridae; genus Lissotriton; species Lissotriton vulgaris. Next base: position 443,191,011 of record NC_141697.1, on the reverse strand, counting down.
TGTCGCGCCGAGACGCATCATCGCCCGACTATTCAATTTCAGGGATCGGGACGTGATTCTTCAGGCTTCGAGGCGACATGGGCCTCTTAAGTTCCAGAATGCTGATGTGAACTTCTACCCGGACTTCACCAGGGCCGTTCAGAGACAGCGTCAAAGCTTTGCGGGGGTGAAACGGTGCCTCAGGGACTTGGGGCTCAAGTACTCTATGCTGTTCCCCGCTAAACTGCGAGTTGAGCGTGATGGCCGAGCCCTGTTCTTTGACATGCCTGAGTCTGTGAGTGACTGGCTGGACACTTTGCCACACCGCCGAGAAGAACACGAGGAACACTCCGAAGGCGCCTCTGGTGGCCCTGATCTTCAAGAATAGTGCTTGTCGCGCTGTCTTTAGCGGTTGGTGTGCCCATCGACTGTGACTGATAATGCCAAAGCTTTTGGACTTTTGCTCATCCTATTTTTACATGGAGGGTGGCGGGGGGACTGCGGGGGTTCCTTACTCCTCTAGGGTCTTTTTTGTAGTTAGTTCATGGGGCGACAGGCACACTGCTGGTTGGGGGGGCTTTTTAGTCTGCTGCAGGGGTGCAGGGTGGAGGGTGGTGTTGGGGATGGTTATGTGTGTTCTCTTTGTTTTCTTCTTCTATCTCTTAGGCAATGGGTCGTATGCTCTGCTCTGTTTCACTTGTCGTTGAGGCTTTTGGGGGTTGGGTGGAACTTGGGACATGATGATGGGGGGTAGGAAATTGCAAGTTCTTTGTTGGAATGTCAATGGCTTGGGTGATCGTATTAAAAGAGGGGTGGTATTGCAGTTGATTAAAAGACATTTGCCGTATATTGTTCTCTTGCAGGAGACCCATTTAGTTGGGAACACGTGTAGAGCGCTCAATCGGAAGGGTTTTAAAATGGTGGCTCATTCGGGGTTCTCTTCGGGGTCCCGGGGGGCGGGTGTTATGGTGCGGACGTCCCTTCCTTTTGAGATTGACTCCACTATGGTTCACGAGAGGGGGCGGTACGCGGCTGTTGCGGGGCGCTGGGAGGGGCGTGCCCTGACATTGGTTTCGGTTTATGTTCCTCCGGGTTTGCAGAATAACACCTTCCAAGACCTTGGTAGCGCCATTTTGAATCTGCCCGCAGGGTTGTTGATTGTGGGGGGTGATTTTAACTCAGTTTGCTCCGGATCCTTGGATAGACATCCGCCTAGAGACCTCCGTAACACTCAACTGTGGTTGCCCACCTTTCTTGAGACACTGGGGTTGGTCGATTGTTGGAGACTCCTGCATCCCACCCAGAGCCAATATTCATTTCATTCTGGCGCTCACGGTAGCCTTTCCAGGATCGACTACGTCCTTACCCTGGCGGCTCACGCACCGGCGATCTCCGAGGCCCGTTTTTTGGCGAGGGGCATTTCAGACCATTCCACGCTGTGGGTTTCATTTGACTTTAATATCGTCATGTCGGAGCGACCTGTGGTGGTCAATCCGTGGTACTTTTGGAACCCCAAGACCCGTGGTCTCCTGGCTAAGGCTATCGACCTTTATTTCACGGAGAACGTGGGGTCGGTCACATCGGCTGCCACTCTGTGGGAGGCTTTTAAAACTGTCTTGCGGGGCGAGGACTTTACTCTTATAGCGGAGGCCCGTAGACTCCGAGATGCCGACATGGTGCGTGTCGAGGCGGAGATCATGGAGTTAGACTCCCGATTAGAGGCGGGTCCCGAGCCTGCCCTGTTGCATAGCCTCTCCCTTAAACAATCGGAGTACCGTGACCTTGCTACTGACGCTGCCCTCGTCCTGGGTAGGGAACAGCAGGGTCGGATTTACGACGTTGGCGACAAGGCCGGGAAGATGCTGGCCTGGCTTGATAAGAAAGAAAGGGCCAGCCGCGTCGTCCCCGAGATACTGGGAGAGGATGGTGTGTTAGTCACTGACCCGAGCGCCATTGCTGAGTCCTTCTCAGATTACTTTCGGGGCGTTTATGCCTCTGTCTCAGACCGGTCTGAAGCCGATTCGGTTGCTTTCCTTTCTGACATCGATCTCCCGTGCTTATCGGACGCGGATCGAGACGATCTGGACAGGGACATATCCGTGGATGAGGTTGCACTCGCAATCCGCTCATTGAGGTCTGGCAAGGCGCCGGGTCCCAACGGCATTCCGGTAGAACTGTATAAGATTAAACCGGATGTGGTTTCCCCACATTTGCGCAATATGTACCTGGAGGCGCGGGAGAAGGGCCTACTTCCCCCTGACCAGAGGTTGGCCACCATTGTGGTCATCCACAAGGTAGGGAAGCCGAGAGACTTGTGCGGATCATATCGTCCTATCTCTCTTTTGAACGCGGAGCCTAAGATTCTTGCCAAAATGCTCGCCAACCGTTTGATTGGCGTCATCGGTGACTTAGTGCACCCGGACCAGTCGGGCTTTATTTTACACCGCAACACTGCTCTTAACTTGCGTCGACTTCACGGTGCCCTGGCTAGGGCCCATACACTTGAGGAGCCGGCTGTCCTGGCGTCCTTGGATGCCACGATGGCTTTCGACTCCCTCGAGTGGAGTTACCTGTGGGCAGTGTTGGCGAAGCTCGGTTTTGGCCCGGAATTCGTGGGGTGGGTCAAACTCTTATATGCCGAACCGCTGGCTAACGTGGCTGTTAATGGCCGAGTCTCAGCGACTTTTACTCTTCAGAGGGGCACCAGGCAGGGCTGTCCTTTGTCGCCCCTCCTGTTCGCACTCGCGCTTGAACCTCTTGCAGCCCTGTTGCGGACCCATCCCGACCTGCATGGTATCAGATGGGCCCCTGACTTCGAGGACAGAGTCTCTCTATACGCAGACGATATTCTCCTGTACCTCACCTCCCCCTGCAAATCCCTTATTGTGGCCTGTGACGTGCTGCGACTTTTTGGTCGGTACTCTGGCCTAGTCATCAACTGGACCAAGTCGCACTTATACGTCCTGAAAGGGGGAACGCCGCGCCTTCCAAGGGATTGCGGCATACAGGTGGCGAGCCAGGGCTTCAAGTATCTGGGGATTTATATCTCCACTAATTCAAAAGCGCGCTATGAGCACAATTTGCTTCCCCCTCTTCTCCGCCTCCGGCGTGACGTGGAGGGATGGCGCAAACTCCCGCTCTCCCTGCTTGGGCACGCGGCGTTGTTTAAAATGATGTCCTTGCCCAGGTTCCTCTACGCCCTGCAAAACACCCAGGTTTTGGCGAGATCGAGAGCCTGCAACGCGCCCTACTCTGGGACGGCCGCCCCCGCATCGCTATCACAAAGCTCACTGTTAGACCTGGCACCTTGGCGTGAGTCTCCCTTCCACTTTTTGCTGATGTGCCTCCGATGTTTTGCTGGTTTTCCGATACTCAGGGCACTGCGCCACGGCTGATCCGTGCCGCAGTGCAAGTGCTCCCTACTGTAAAGTGTATATACGATTGGTATTCCTGATTGGTGCATTGGATTTGCTGTCAGTCCCTAGTAAAGGGCACGAGAGAGTGCCGGGGCTTGTAGATGCCAATACTGCTGGTGGGCCTGCAGCGCTGGTTGCGCCACCCACCGAAGCAGCCGTAAAGATGTGTCAGGGAACTGCGACCGCAGAACCCGCGTGCGGTCTCGTACTGTCACGCTAGCTGGGCAAGTGCCCCCACTTGCCCGCACCGACCCTTCCCTTGACTACATATTAGTCACCCCTATGGTAGGCCTGCGGGCAGGGTGCGTTGTAAGTGTAAGGTAGGACAAGCCCTGATGTGCGTGGCATGTCCTGGTAGTGACTTACAACGAAGACCGTATTTCACTACTGAAGGCTACCTGCTCCATTAGGCCAGACTGAGCTGCGAGGATTATTACACCCTATAATCCCTGCAGGCTCAAGAAGCATGGTAGTGAGTCATGTTTAGTATGCCTGAACTCAGGATGATGAGATATTTCTTGTAGACAAGTTTATTTCAAAATCCTGGGTTTGCAAATACTACTTTTAGAAAGTTAGCATTTGCTTGCCTAACCATTTCAGTTGCCTCTGCCAGTATGTGTATCCGACTGTCTGGGATGTGTGAGTGACAGGGCTGGAGGGATGACAGGTGGTGAATGCGCAGATTACACCTTAGTGGGAGGTAGGAGTGCCTCTTGACTCGAACTGTCACTGTGCTCGGCCACCACAATGCTGGCTCCACCCTCCTGGGGAGCGGCGGATGACTCTGCCGGCACCTGGCCCAGGAAGGGCGAAGCCCCCATCAACAAGGTACTCTGGCCACCCCTGTCAGGACAATGCTGGCTCCACCTCCTGTGGGGCGTCTGATGCGCCTGCCCCTCACACTGAAAGCAGGAGCCGGGGTACACCCGCCGGGGTACTCCAGAACTGAGAGTGGCTATGCAAAGGCCCCCCTGGCCTGCGAGAACAAAGGAATTGGCCTATAAAAGACGGAGCCCTGCTCCTTGAAAATTAGATCCAGTTTGGGCCACAGAACGACTCTGCCCTACGAGAAGGACCGTGAGAAGACAAGGACGGGTGCTGACTCTTGCCTGTGTCTGGTGCCTTGCTGCTGAAGGAGAGGAAGACAAAACGACTACGAAAAGACTTTTGTGCTACTTTGTGCCAAACTCTGCCAAGAGATCTCCAAGGGCTTGGAATTGAACTTGCCCCCTGACCAGCGTCCCAGGACCAGTGGACGCTAACCCCCTTGGAAGAAAGCGACTGCGGGTGCTGACCATCGCCGCAGCACCGACAAAGAGGAAGCTCCTCTAAGGCATCCACACCCTCCCGACCACCGTGACCGGGGCCCAAAGCAACAGCGGAAGCACAGTGAGGACCAGCCGCCGCTGGCCCGAACATCGTGACCACAACTGCGCTGGGAGCCCGAGAGCAAAGCAAAGGAGGACCCGTCCGGTCCGAGCTATCGAGGCGACTGCATAGCGAGCCGTCCCTCACCTGCAAGGACAGACCATTGCCCTACGAGAATCCACAAGGTCGGTAGCCTGCCCGACAGCCCAGCTGTGAGCCCACAGCTGCATCGACATTTGGCTGGGTACGTCCTGCACTTGGGGACCGTACTGCCACTTGTCACCGCCGCACAGCCGCCGTCTCCAAGGTCGGAGCAGACGACGAAGAGAGGACCGTGCCGCCACAGAGCACCGCTGCCCCGGACGACCAGTGACCTGCTCGGCCGAAGAGCCGCAACGATCAGCGACACCGGGAAGGCAACGCGACGTGGGACAGATCCCCTGGAAGCCGCTGGCTCCACAAAGAACTTTGTTTAACGCCGGCCTACGGGCCTCACAAGAACTACGATAAGAACTGTGGTAACCTAAAGCTAACATCCTGCAACCGTATCCATAAAGTTATTGACTGTATTCACAAGCCTGCATAAAGTCTATATAAAGAGATATATTTTTACAAGAATACAGTCTGGTCTCGTTGTGTGGTGGGTTGGTTGTGAAGGTGTACTGTTGCAAGTGTTTAACCCTATGTGCCCCAAAGATTAGCCTACGACTGCTTAAGCCACACTACCTAGAGGGTAAGCAGAGGTTGTCTGGAAGGTAACCCTGAGCCCTGACGAGGAAGAGAGAGTCCCTGCTTGTCGCTAGTGTTGCACTGCGCCAACTAGAGCCTCCCCCTTCCTACATTGGACGCAGCGGTGAGGATTTTCGAATTTACACTTGCGATAGTTATACCTGAGCTTCTGACCGCTACACAAGGATTACGGTACAGTTACTAAACCACAGACTTTGCCTTTTGAAAAAAAGATTCCGAGTGCCGAAACCATGCCGGGCACAAAGAGCCTGGATGGAGCGGAGTCCACGACCTCCGAGGTCTTGGAGATAGAATGGGACGCCGCAAAGCTGGACAAATACTCAAAGATGGAGCTGAAGTTTTTTTGTAGGAAACTAAAGGTTCCGCACGCTGGTTGCAAAAACAAGCCGGAGCTCTACAAGGCCCTGAAAGCCTGGGTGGAGTCCAGAAAGACCCCGGAAGAGCAAGACGTCCTCGCCGAGCAGAATGCAACGGAGGAGCAGAATGCAACGGAGGAGCAGAATGCACTTGGGGATCTGATCGATCTCGAGCGACAAGACAGCGAGCACAGCTTGGGTAAAGGCCTGTCGCCAGAGGAGCTGGCGGAGAGGAAGGAAACACGGAGTCACGAAAGGAAATTGGCAGAATTGAAAATCCAGCTGGAGCTGGAAACAAAAAGAATGGCGCTGGAAGAACGAAAGCACCAAATGAATTACGAAATCAAGATGAGGGAGATGAGTCTCAAGGAGAGAGACTTGGATCGTCCTCCCTCTGGTGGCAGCACATCGCCAGTGCAGGTAGAGTCAAGAGTGCATATCCCGAAGGACGTAGTCAAGGAGTTCTTTAAGGGGGATGACATAGGACAATGGTTTAGGGCATATGAGGTAGCCATGTCCTCCCACCGGGTCCCTGAAAAGGATTGGGGAGCGGGGTTGTGGGGAAGGTTCCTTAGCGAAGGGAGAGATACCTTGCTAGATTTGCCCGTTGAGAATCAGAGGTCCTATATCCACATGAAAGAAGCTTTGTTGAACAGGTACGGGCTTACCCCTGAAATGTATAGACAGAAGTTTAGGGGATGTACTAAGCGGCCTGGGAATACGTATGTGGAGTATGTGACTTACTTTTGCAGAGCACTGGATGGTTGGGTGAAAGGTAACAAAGTGAATGATTTTCAAGGTCTCTTTGATTTAATTGCATGGGAGCACTTGTCTGATCACTGTTTTCCTGAGTTACGCCAACATCTGATCGATAGCAAGCTGTCCAACCCGAGGAAGCTTGCTGAGGAGGCGGACCGCTGGCTCAGCACCAGGGTCCACAAGGGTCCCGTGGGAGATTCCGCCAAGAGTGGGCAGGGTCCCCAGCAGAAGAGTGGGGGGGACAAAGGGGGAAAACAGAAAGGGTTCCAAAAAGGCCCCCAAAGTAGTTCCCAAGGGAATCCGCAGCAGGGTTCTCAGCCTCCCCCACCACCAAAGCAGAATGGGGCCCCGACAGGTAAACCTGTTCCAAAGGGGCCCTTCAATTGTTTCAAATGTGGCGAGCCTGGGCACATATCCAGTGACCCCAAGTGTCGCCTATTTGGAAAACCCGCACCCACTGGTGCTCCGCCCCGACAAGTGACTAGCGTTCACCTGGGAGAAGAAATGATGGTCCCGGGGGGTGGAGATCCCGTTCACATGACCCTGGTCTCGTTAGGAGACAGCGAGATGATCCCTACGAACTACCTGCCCTCTAACACTAAAAAATATGGGCAGGTGGTGATCATCAATGGTAAGGAAGCCGAGGCTCTTAGAGACACAGGAGCCAGTGTGACTGCAGTGAGGCAGCACCTGGTGTCTCAAGAGCAGGTTGTACCCCATGCCTACTGTAGGGTTATCAATGCTGATAATTCCGAGAGCCAGTGTCCGATGGCTCAAGTTCCCTTCGAGTGGGGGGGGGTCTCTGGTACTCTGCAGGTCTGTGTGAGAAAAACCATGCCTGTTGACTGTTTGCTAGGGAACGACTTGGAGCACTCCCCTTGGGAAAAGGTGGAGAAAACGACTCACCTGCGGATGGTGGGTCTGCCTGACTGGGCGTGCGTGACCACACGGTCTATGGCAGCCAGTAAGGGTGATCGAGAGGTCCTGGGGCCTGAGGGAGAGGCCCAGGAACCGGCCTTAGGGAGAAGGCGCAGGGGGAGCGGGAAACCGGCCCCTGAAGTTCCTACGGTCCAGGAGGAGGCAGACCTTGAGGGGGATGCCCTGGAGCCTACAGGGGAACAGATCGCCGAACTGGGGGACCTGCCTGAGCTGACCCATTGGCAGCAAGAAGGAGGACCCTCCAGGGAGGAATTCTGCAGGGAGCAGAAAGAATGCCCTTCTCTCGTAGGTATGCGGCAGCAGGCTGCAGACCAGGCCAATGGTGTTCAGGCCAAAACACATTACGTGTACTGGGAGAACGACCTCCTGTATTCGGAGCCTAAGGCTGCTGAACCTGGGTCAGCCCGTGTGCTGGTAGTACCCCAGAAGTTCAGAGCCTTCCTACTGGGTCTGGCTCATGATGTGCCTTTAGCAGAACATTTGGGGATGGACAAGACCTATGACAGGCTTGTCACCCACTTTTACTGGCCCCAAATGCATAAGAGTTCCGATACGTATTGCAGAACCTGTCCAACTTGCCAGGCAAGTGGGAAGACGGGAGGGAAGAACAAGGCTCCCCTCCAACCCTTCCCTGTGGTCGGTACGCCATTCCAGCGAGTGGGTATTGACATCATTGGGCCTCTGGACCCCAAGACAGCCATGGGCAACAGGTTCATCCTGGTCTTGGTGGACCATGCCACCCGGTACCCTGAAGCCATACCTCTGAGGACAGTGACGGCTCCCGTGGTGGGGCGTGCACTGATGGGAATTTTCTCACGAGTAGGATTCCCTCTAGAGGTAGTGAGCGACAGGGGGACCAATTTCATATCGAAATATATGAAATCCCTTTGGCAGGAGTGTGGCGTAACGTACAAGTTCACCACACCCTACCATCCCCAAGGTAACGGGTTGGTTGAAAGATTCAACCGAACCCTCAAAGGCATGATCATGGGCCTGGAAGGCCCGATGAGGCGTAAGTGGGACGTCCTCTTACCATGCCTACTGTTTGCATATCGCGAGGTACCACAGAAGTCCCTAGGGTTCAGCCCCTTTGAACTGCTGTACGGTCACCCCGTGAGAGGACCACTGAGTTTGGTAAAGGAAGGCTGGGAGCAATCTCCCAGGAAACCTCCCCAGAATGTATATAGCTACATGCTGGCCTTCAGAAACCAAACCAGGCGCTTCAGACAACTTGCCGAGGCAAATCTGGAAGCGAGCCAGGAGGAAATGAAGTGGTGGTACGATCAGAATGCCACTCTGGTCGAGCTTCAGCCTGGACAAGAGGTGTATGTCTTAGCCCCGGTGGAGCCCTGTGCCCTTCAAGATAAGTGGACAGGACCATTCGAGGTTGTGGAGCGGAAGAGCCCCGTGACATACTTGGTGGACATGAAGACGGCCAGGAACCCTTTGCGGGTCCTACATGTCAACCGCCTCAAGCCCCACTTGCGAAGGTCCGAAGTGGGCATGTTGTTGGCAACCGATGATGGAATGGAAGAGGAGTCAGAGCCTCTACCGGACCTCTTGGTGGCCTGTGAGAAGGATGGGTCAGTGGATGGAGTTAACCTCTCACCCTCCCTGACCGCCGAACAACAGGAGGATTGCCGCCAGTTGCTGGGGCAGTTTCCAGACCTGTTTTCCCTGGTTCCGAGTGTCACAGATTGGTGCGTCCATGATGTGGACACTGGAGACAGCTTACCGGTGAAGCATAAGGCTTACCGGGTGACTGACAGGGTACGGGCCTGCATCAAGGAGGAGGTCTCCAAGATGCTTGCCCTCGGAGTGGTTGAGTCTTCCAGCAGTCCTTGGTCCAGCCCCGTGGTCTTGGTTCCGAAGGCTGCTGCGCCGGGAGCCACACCCGAACTCCGGTTCTGTGTGGACTACAGAGGACTCAATTCAGTCACGAAGACTGACGCGCACCCCATCCCCAGAGCTGACGAGCTCATTGATCGGCTGGGGGCTGCCCGGTTTCTCAGCACGTTTGATTTGACGTCTGGGTACTGGCAGATCGCCTTGACCGATGGGGCAAAGGAGAGGTCGGCATTCTCTACACCAGATGGGCATTTCCAGTTCCGGGTTATGCCATTTGGAATGAAGAATGCCCCTGCCACCTTTCAGAGATTGGTCAACCAGGTGTTGGCTGGACTGGACGAGTTCAGTGCCGCCTACCTGGATGACATCGCGGTGTTCAGCGGCACCTGGCCCGAACACCTGCGACACCTCTGGGAAGTGTTGATGGCCCTGCGCAGAGCAGGCCTCACAATCAAGGCAAGCAAGTGCCAGATTGGGCAGGGTTCAGTGGTGTACTTGGGACACCAAGTTGGGAGTGGCAAGGTAGCCCCCTTGCAGCCCAAAATCGAAACCATCCTGGCTTGGGAACCCCCCAAGACCCAGACTGCCATGAGAGCCTTCCTGGGGCTCACTGGGTATTACAGGAGGTTTGTCAAGGGCTATGGCACGATCGTGACCCCCTTGACAGAGCTGACTTCGAAAAAGCAGCCCAGGAATGTGATTTGGACTGACACCTGTCAGAAAGCTTTCGACACCCTGAAGACTGCCATGTGCACGGCGCCCGTGCTCCTGGCCCCTGATTTCTCCAAAGAGTTCATTGTGCAAACAGACGCTTCAGAGCATGGTGTAGGGGCTGTTCTTTCACAGATGACTGAGGAGGGCTTTGACCAACCCGTAGCCTTCATAAGTCGGAGGTTACTTCCACGGGAAAGTAGGTGGAGTGCAATAGAGCGTGAAGCATTTGCTGTGGTCTGGGCGCTGAAGAAGCTAAGACCCTACTTGTTTGGGTCTCACTTCCGAGTTCAGACGGACCACAGGCCCCTCAGATGGTTGATGCAAATGAGGGGTGAGAACCCGAAACTGTTGAGGTGGTCCATTTCTCTACAGAGTATGGACTTTACGGTGGAACACCGCCCTGGCACCGATCACGCCAACGCTGACGGTCTGTCCAGATTTTTCCGCCTTAGTGATGTGGAACTCCCTGGGGAAGGGTAGTTCCCCCCACATTTCAGCTGGAGGGGACACATGTTAGACCTGGCACCTTGGCGTGAGTCTCCCTTCCACTTTTTGCTGATGTGCCTCCGATGTTTTGCTGGTTTTCCGATACTCAGGGCACTGCGCCACGGCTGATCCGTGCCGCAGTGCAAGTGCTCCCTACTGTAAAGTGTATATACGATTGGTATTCCTGATTGGTGCATTGGATTTGCTGTCAGTCCCTAGTAAAGGGCACGAGAGAGTGCCGGGGCTTGTAGATGCCAATACTGCTGGTGGGCCTGCAGCGCTGGTTGCGCCACCCACCGAAGCAGCCGTAAAGATGTGTCAGGGAACTGCGACCGCAGAACCCGCGTGCGGTCTCGTACTGTCACGCTAGCTGGGCAAGTGCCCCCACTTGCCCGCACCGACCCTTCCCTTGACTACATATTAGTCACCCCTATGGTAGGCCTGCGGGCAGGGTGCGTTGTAAGTGTAAGGTAGGACAAGCCCTGATGTGCGTGGCATGTCCTGGTAGTGACTTACAACGAAGACCGTATTTCACTACTGAAGGCTACCTGCTCCATTAGGCCAGACTGAGCTGCGAGGATTATTACACCCTATAATCCCCGCAGGCTCAAGGAGCATGGTAGTGAGTCATGTTTAGTATGCCTGAACTCAGGATGATGAGATATTTCTTGTAGACAAGTTTATTTCAAAATCCTGGGTTTGCAAATGCTACTTTTAGAAAGTTAGCATTTGCTTGCCTAACCATTTCAGTTGCCTCTGCCAGTATGTGTATCCGACTGTCTGGGATGTGTGAGTGACAGGGCTGGAGGGATGACAGGTGGTGAATGCGCAGATTACACCTTAGTGGGAGGTAGGAGTGCCTCTTGACTCGAACTGTCACTGTGCTCGGCCACCACAATGCTGGCTCCACCCTCCTGGGGAGCGGCGGATGACTCTGCCGGCACCTGGCCCAGGAAGGGCGAAGCCCCCATCAACAAGGTACTCTGGCCACCCCTGTCAGGACAATGCTGGCTCCACCTCCTGTGGGGCGTCTGATGCGCCTGCCCCTCACACTGAAAGCAGGAGCCGGGGTACACCCGCCGGGGTACTCCAGAACTGAGAGTGGCTATGCAAAGGCCCCCCTGGCCTGCGAGAACAAAGGAATTGGCCTATAAAAGACGGAGCCCTGCTCCTTGAAAATTAGATCCAGTTTGCCCTACGAGAAGGACCGTGAGAAGACAAGGAAGGGTGCTGACTCTTGCCTGTGTCTGGTGCCTTGCTGCTGAAGGAGAGGAAGACAAAACGACTACGAAAAGACTTTTGTGCTACTTTGTGCCAAACTCTGCCAAGAGATCTCCAAGGGCTTGGAATTGAACTTGCCCCCTGACCAGCGTCCCAGGACCAGTGGACGCTAACCCCCTTGGAAGAAAGCGACTGCGGGTGCTGACCATCGCCGCAGCACCGACAAAGAGGAAGCTCCTCTAAGGCATCCACACCCTCCCGACCACCGTGACCGGGGGCCAAAGCAACAGCGGAAGCACAGTGAGGACCAGCCGCCGCTGGCCCGAACATCGTGACCACAACTGCGCTGGGAGCCCGAGAGCAAAGCAAAGGAGGACCCGTCCGGTCCGAGCTATCGAGGCGACTGCATAGCGAGCCGTCCCTCACCTGCAAGGACAGACCATTGCCCTACGAGAATCCACAAGGTCGGTAGCCTGCCCGACAGCCCAGCTGTGAGCCCACAGCTGCATCGACATTTGGCTGGGTACGTCCTGCACTTGGGGACCGTACTGCCACTTGTCACCGCCGCACAGCCGCCGTCTCCAAGGTCGGAGCAGACGACGAAGAGAGGACCGTGCCGCCACAGAGCACCGCTGCCCCGGACGACCAGTGACCTGCTCGGCCGAAGAGCCGCAACGATCAGCGACACCGGGAAGGCAACGCGACGTGGGACAGATCCCCTGGAAGCCGCTGGCTCCACAAAGAACTTTGTTTAACGCCGGCCTACGGGCCTCACAAGAACTACGATAAGAACTGTGGTAACCTAAAGCTAACATCCTGCAACCGTATCCATAAAGTTATTGACTGTATTCACAAGCCTGCGTAAAGTCTATATAAAGAGATATATTTTTACAAGAATACAGTCTGGTCTCGTTGTGTGGTGGGTTGGTTGTGAAGGTGTACTGTTGCAAGTGTTTAACCCTATGTGCCCCAAAGATTAGCCTACGACTGCTTAAGCCACACTACCTAGAGGGTAAGCAGAGGTTGTCTGGAAGGTAACCCTCAGCCCTGACGAGGAAGAGAGAGTCCCTGCTTGTCGCTAGTGTTGCACTGCGCCAACTAGAGCCTCCCCCTTCCTACACTCACGCTACCATGGTACCATGGTATGATGGGGGGATAGCGCTACCTGATGTGCGAAGGTATTACTGGGCCTCCCAGTTTAGCGGCTATCAACCACGGTCTGTACGGTCCGGAGAACAACCCAGGAACCGCCATGGATCGGTGGCTTCTGGGCGGCGGGAACTACTACAGGGCGCTCTACTCGAGGTCTCTCGACAGGCGGATGTCTGGTCCAACGAAAACCGCGGTCCTCATTTGGAGGGCAATCACCAAGGCTCAGGGATGGAAGGATAGACTGACTAAGTTGACCCCATTGTACGACTCGGACATCCTTGGCAAACTGTGGCATACAAAGGGCTTTGATAAATGGTATTTGATAGGCATTTCCAGGGTGGAAGATATGTTGCTGCGTGGCGAGGTTAAGACTTTTGCCCAGTTACAAGCAGAATTCCATCTGGGTGAGGCGGAATTCTTCCGGTATGCCCAGTTAAGGCACGCATTGCTGTCCGCTAAACCGGAGGAGTTGGCGATTCCTGACAGCTCCCCTTTGGAAGATAGGGTGCTGGACGGCCATATGCCGGACAGCGCCATTTCACTGTCTTATAAAAAACTCATCAATGTCCACACAGACCTCCTCCTGGGTGTGAGGGACCAGTGGACACGGGATGGGTTAGAAATTGACGATGAAGATTGGCAGAGTGCGGTATCCTCCCCTAAGGAGGTTGCTATCTCTTCCCGTCTCCGACTGGTGCAGCTCAAAATCTTGCACAGAGTTTATGTTACTGGCCCCAGACTCGTGCACATGGGCTACTCCATCGATGGACTTTGTAGGCGTGGCTGTGGCGCCCTTGCCACTTTCATGCACATCCTGTGGGAATGTCCCGCAATAGCCTCCTACTGGCGACGCGTGCACTCGATCATGAGTGAGGTGACTGGGGTAGCGGTGCATGCGGAAGCCAGGAGATGCCTCCTTAACATCTGGGGTCCGACAGATCACAACGTGGCCCAGACCCAATGGGTGACCCTCGGCAACATGGTAGCTAAACGGGACATCGCGCAGAAGTGGGGAGCTATGGCAGCTCCGAAGGTTGTACAATGGAAGGCCAATATGGATTGGTGTATGTTTCGGGAAAAGACCGTGTATGTTGCCAGGGGTAAACCTAAAAAGTGGCAGAAACTGTGGGGGGCTTGGAATGCATACAGAGGGGACATCTGAGTACCCCCAGACCCCGTTCCGCTGGAGGAACAACTGTCACCGTAGCTTGCGACACCAACTGTAACACTTTATGATGTTATCCTGTGTTTTCCTCCCTTCCCACTCCTAGTACTCCGTTCCGTTGGTCATACCTGTGCTCATTATGCCCTCCCGACCCCCTCACAATGCCTCACTGTTTCTCACATTCCATTGCCTCTGTCTTTGTGCCAGGTTTGGCGCTCCTTTTCTTCTTCTTTATCTTTTCTATGTTTCTCCTATAAAACTTAAAATCAACCTCAATCGTTCTGCTGTACCAATTCTTGCACTTTTGGTACCCTGATTCGAAATGCTGCCTCGCCTCCGGGATGTCAGGCTGAATAGCTGTGTGCACTGTTTTTGAATAAAGGTTTTAAAAATTAAAAAAAAAAAAAAGAAAAGACAAAAAAAGGGAAAAAGCTGAGTTACAATTGGCAAGATCTAAATGCCAATTTTAGGGTCTCAAAGGACAATTTGAGGCCCCTGCACCAGGTCGACGCGCGTTTCGGCGGCTGTAGGCCACCTTCCTCAGGACCTTTTTCTCACAGTTTATTTGCCAGATATCAGGTGATCTATTAAATGTATATGACAAAAAAGAGAAAAAATACATATCTGTCACTAAAACAATACAAAAAATTAATAAGGACAACTTTATAATGATTTTGTTTAGATTTAACACAGTAACTCTACACATGACCATAAGCTGCAAAAAAGGTGCCCCTGTGTGTACTGACACCTTGCATCTAAACTAAGCCTGGGCGTAGTTCGCGTAGCCGCACTCCGCGAGCTACGCGAAGATGCACTTGCACTCCGCGAACTACGCATAGCTCCGCGAGCATGCGTAGTAGCTTGCTTGACCAGTTCGCAAGCCATTTTTCATCTTCGGGAGCGCCGTGGAACTCTGGAACCTGCTCAACACCACATCTCCAGACGTCGCCTTCCTCACGGAAACATGGATGAACGCCTCCTCAGCGCCCGACAACGCCGTCACCATCCCGGACGGATACAAGATCACCCGGAGAGACCGTGTCAACGAGACAGGAGGAGGCATCGCCATCGTCCACAAGAACACCATCCGCATCACGACCAACTCAGACGACACCCTCACAGCCGCTTAACATCTTCACTTCCAGATACACACCGACCCCAAGTCCACACTCGGAGGCACCCTCATCTACAGACCCCCAGGACCTCGCACACAATTCAGCGAAGACATCGCAGACTTCATCAGCCCGCAAGCCCTCGCCTCCGCTGACTACATCCTCCTAGGGGACCTCAACTTCCACCTGGAGAACAACAACGACAACCAACACCACCACCACCCTGCTGGACAACCTCGCCAACCTCGGACTCATGCAACTGGTGAACACCCCCACCCACTACGCCGGACACACGCTTGACCCAGTCTTCTCCTCCAGCAAGTACATCTCCTTCAGCCACTCCACCGGGCTCCACTGGACAGACCACAGCTGCGTCCACTTCAGCTTCAGAAAGACCACGACTCACCACCACCCACAACAGGTTCCCCGCAGGAACTGGAACAAGATCACCACCGACCAGCTCACCACTTCACTGAGCCAGAATCCACCCGCCAGCTCAACGGACCCCAACCAAGCAGCCAACAACCTCACACAGTGGATCACCAATTGCGCTCGCCCAACCAGCCTCGACCACTCGCAGTCCGGCTTCCACACCAACCACAGCACCGAGACCGCCCTCATCGCAGCCACTGACGACATCCGAGCCCTGCTCGACAACTGGGAAACAGCGGCCCTCATCCTCCTGGACCTCTCTGCAGCATTCGATACGGTCTGCCACCGCACCCTAGTGCAGCGCCTCAGCAACATCGGAATCCAAGAGAAGGCACTGGAGTGGATCATCTCGTTCCTCACCGGAAGAACCCAGAGAGTCCGCCTCCCCCGTACAGATCCAAGGCCACCGAAGTCATATGCGGCGTACCACAAGGATCATCACTCAGCCCCACCCTCTTCGACGTCTACATGAGCCCCCTCGCAGCCATCGTACGCCAACACAACCTCAACATCATCTCCTACACCGACGACACCCAGCTGATCCTCTCCCTCACCAACGACCCAGGAACTGCCAGAACCAACCTACACGAAGGGATGAAAGACGTAGTCGAGTGGATGAGGAACAGCCGCCTGAAACTGAACTCAGACAAGACGGAAGTCCTCATCCTTGGATCATCACCCTCCGCCTGGGACGACTCCTAGTGGCCCCCTGCCCTGGGCAGCGCACCCAAACCAGCGGACCACGCACGCAACCTGGGCTTCATCCTGGACTCCTTCCTCTCGATGACCAGGCAAGTCAACGCCGTCTCATCATCATGCTTCAACATCCTACGCATGCTCCGAAAGATCTTCCCATGGCTCGCCACCGAAACCAGGAAGACGGTCACACCGGCACTCTTCATCAGCCGAATGGACTACGGAAACACCCTCTATACCGGAACCACAGCCAAACTCCAGAAAAGACTCTAACACATCCAGAACGCCTCCGCACGACTCATCTTTGACATCCCCCAACACAGCCACATCTCCGGACACCTGAGAGACCTTCACTGGCTCCTTGTCAGCAATAGAATCACGTTCCAACTCCTCACCCACGCAGACAAGGCCCTCCACGACCTGGGCCACAGGTACCTCAACAACCGCTTGACCTTCTACACTCCCACCCGCCAGCTACGATCGACCAGCCACGCCCTCGCCGCCATGCCACGCATCCGAATATCCACCATGGGAGGAAGATCCTTCTCCTACCTGGCAGCCAAGACTTGGAACTCCCTCCCCATCCACCTCCGCCTGACCCAAGACCACCTCTGCTTCAGGAAGCAACTCAAGACATGGCTGTTCGAGCAGTAGCGGACCCCCCACCCCCAAGTGCCTTGAGACCCTCTGGCTGAGTAGCGCGCTACACAAATATCATGATTGATTGATTGATTGACTGCATGCTCGGGATGTGTAGCGCGCGAAGTTACCCATGAGGTTTGTCCCACCCGCTCGCGTCCCCTTATTTCCGGTCACTACTAACGTGTTCGCGAGTTATTCCGTGCCAGATTGCAGTTTCTGCGTGTTCGGCAACTCGATCTTACCGACAAGCATCCTCACGCACGCGAAAATGCTATTGAGCGCGCGAGAACTACGCTACGCAGCAGTTTGCGGAGTATTTAACAACTTCGCGTTCTCCGCGGAGCGCGGAGTTGCCGAAACTCCGCAAACTCCGCGAACGGAGCGTAGTTCTTCGCCCAGGGTTAATCTAAACCTCATGACAACACTTCCAGAATGATATACTTAATTTACACCTGATTACATACCAAGAGAATTGAAATAGTTAAAGATCCTATTTCTTCAAGAGATACTATACATTCATTGTAACATACACAAAAAGTTTCACAGAAAAAAAAGGCATTAATCTACTTACGGTAAAAACAATTGTTTCCTACTGCTTAGAGTCTGTCTTCATAGAGGTAATTTTGGATAGACGGGATGTATAAAAGGGAAAGGCATCTAAAAGTCAAAAGGCAAAAAAAACCTTTACTATACATACTGCCTAAGGTTTAACTAGGGGCTCACGCTGACCACCAATGTTAGAAATGGGGGTCTCTAGTTGGCACTGGCTGGCGCCAATGTCCAAACAGGGACCCTTCTTCCTAAGTCAGGGCAAGTGGTCTACCCCTTTTGACAACCCCTGCTCAACCCTGTGGTAACGTAGCACAAGCAGTTAGGACTATCTCAGAGGCAGTGTGTGAAGCACTTATGACCATGTACAACAAGGCAGTAATGACACCACAAAAGGACACAGCTCAGGTAGGTATAGAAAAATAATATCTTTATCTAACAGTTTAACTCAAAAATCTCAAAGCGTTTCAACAAGCTACAATGCACGTAAACTAGTAGGGACTCAAAAATGGCAATAACGTATACACTACAACGTAACAATGGCTGAGTTCAAGCCCGGAGCCTACTCGACCCGTTGCACACCAGATACCTGCTGTTCAAAGGGGGCAAAGCACGCAGCTTCTCGAAGAATCGGAGGCGATGACAGGTGGACTCCCAGTGACCACAAGACTGGGTTGCAGAGGTCTCCAGCGTGCACCCACACTGATTCATGCACTTGGGGACAGGTGGGCTCTCAGCTGCAGCAGCATGCGGCTGTGGCGGCCTGGACTGGTGGTGGCGATGGCTCACGTCTTGCAGCTCCGTGGAGTGCTCACAGCGGCAGCAGCTCTCTCTTAGCTGAGGCGGCCCACGAGACGATAGCAACAATCCTCGACAATGGTGAACAAGATGCGGGCAATCAGCGGCAGCAGCTCTCCCTAAGCTGCGACGTCCCACTGGACAAATCATAATGAGGCAAAGTTAGCAGAGGTGCGGGCACTCAGCGGCAGCAGCTCTCCCTTAGCTGCGACGGCCCACAGGACAAATCACAATGAGGCAAAGTTAGCAAGGGTGTGGGCACTCAGTGGCAGCAGCTCTCCCTTAGCTGCGACGGCCCACAGTACAAATCACAATGAGGCAAAGTTAGCAAGGGCGTGGGCACTCAGCGGCAGCAGCTCTCCCTTAGCTGCGATGGCCCACAGGACAAATCACAATGAGGCAAAGTTAGCAAGGGTGTGGGCACTCAGCGGCAGCAGCTCTCCCTTAGCTGCGACGGCCCACAGTACAAATCACAATGAGGCAAAGTTAGCAAGGGCCTGGGCACTCAGCGGCAGCAGCTCTCCCTTAGCTGCGATGGCCCACAGGACAAATCACAATGAGGCAAAGTTAGCAAGGGTGTGGGCACTCAGCGGCAGCAGCTCTCCCTTAGCTGCGACAGCCCACAGGACAAATCACAATGAGACAAAGATAGCAAGGGTGTGGGCACTCAGCAGCAGCAGCTCTCCCTCAGCTGCGACGGCCCACAGGAGAAATCACAATGAGGCAAAGTTAGCAAGGGTGTGGGCACTCAGCGGCAGCAGCTCCCTCTCAGCTGCAACGGCCCACACAGGTGCAGCAAAGGTTTCAAAGGTACAGATACAGGCGGGCTCTCAGTGGCGGCAGCTCTCTCTTAGCTGCAGCAATCCACATGGGTTCAGCGATGGTTTCACAGGTTCAAATTCAGGCGGGCTCTCAGCTGCGGCAGTTCTCTCTTAGCTGCAGGGGCCCACACAGATTCAGGGCAAGTTTCAAGGGTTCAAATTCAGGTGGGCTCTCAGCAGCGGCAGCTCTCTCTTAGCGGTAGCGGTCCACAAAGATTCAGTGCAAGTTTCAAGGGTTCGATTCAGGTGGGCTCTCAGTGGCGGCAGCTCTCTCCTCACTACAGCGGCCCACACGGATTCAGCGCAAGTTTAAAAGTTTCGATTCAGGTATGATCTAAGCGACGGAAACTCTCTCTTAGCTTCAGCGACGCACACAGATTCAGCGCAAGTTTCAAAGGTTCAGTCCGCCGTTCTTACAGTAGAACTAGAGGCTCTGGATTACTCAACAGGGGGCCTCACCTGCAAACGGAATTCCTCGCACAGGAATTCAGATGGCTGATGGGGTGAAGTCTAATGTCCCTGAGACTTCTGCAGGAGGCGCTCTCAATTCAGGCCCTTGTGTAGTTTCTTTGGCTAGCTTGGTGAAAGTTTCAAAGTCCTTTCCTCGGTTCATTCGGACAGAGTTTCGTCTTGACAAAGTTCCAGCACAGTGTTATATACCTAAAAAGTCTTTGTTCCCTAAAGTCACAATTCACTCAGTCCAGTCAGAACCAGTTCGGTGGGGTCGGTGAGCACTTGGTTTATGAGGCTACATCTTGCCCTTTCAGAATGAGGGGGTCTTCTATCAGACGCCCCGTGGGAGGTGGTGCCATCATTCACCTTGCCAGGCATGGCCTTGCTCAGATCAAAGGGTCACCCCTCCCCATACTCTGGATACTGATCTCTCTCTCCAGCCAGGTCTGACTCAGCTGCTCAAAAACTAGACACACACTAGCGAAGCCTACAGCCAAGCTTAGGCCAGAAACTACTGCGTTTTCAGAAGAGGCATTTCCAAACATGGGATATATAAATGGTCCTTACTAAAATGTGTCTCTCGATATCCTGAGCATAAACATATCAAACTCTCAGTTCCTATCAGGTTCCCGGGGTCACATAGGACGATAGAAGGTAATCCTCAACCAGCCCATTCTGTCCTATGAGAACGGATTGCTTCACAGTAGCAACAGTGAAAGGGAGGGTAACACACTATTAGAATATGCTACACAGATCTAGGCATTCTGGTTATCCTAATTCATACAGTCATCTTTATACAGGGAGCATTCACGCTGTGGCACTGCTTAGCAGTGGCACGGCGCCCAGAGCATCTAAATCCAGCTACATAAAAGAGAGGAAGAGAAAAGAGGAAAGGGGACCCACGCCAATGATGCCAGGTCTAACACTGGGCAAATCACTTGTGTCCATCTGTAATGAAACTGGTGTCATGTAAAGCACTCTGATACCTGATATCTTCGGGTCTAGTTGGCGGTACTTAAAAAAATCTAAAACATACTTAATACTATCCTCACCTAAACAAGATCTATGCAGTGTAAGAGCAGTGTGCATTGTAATGTCCTCTTTCTAAAGACGCCACTGAAGGACTACAGTAAATCCAGCCCACCCTGTCATGCAAAAATGATAGAACTATCATGCTGTTAGTGAGAGACATAATACCTTCAGCAACACAGTAGTCAGCCAACAGATCGAAATTAAAATATCGTCATACTATAATATCTACTTCAAAATATTGTGATATAGAAATACCGTCTGAAAGAATATCTTTGTCGAGAATATCTATTTTAAGGTAGGTAATATCGATTTGTAAAATAAATAAATCAAAGTCATTAATATAATTTACAAATATACATGACCTCCCTTTTGGGCATGATCTATGGTGAAGCATCATGGTCTTCATAGTTACACCTTATGGAAACACCATTCTTGTGGCGGGGGTCTCTCCGCGACGAGACAGGCCGCTAAACATAATTTGAACAGAGTTGCCTCATTTGGAAAGAGCCGCTGCAGGTAGGTGATTGTCCTTCAATCATTCACGTAGGCTGCATGTCAAGTAGAACAAGGACGGTATTTATTCATCTTTTTGCTATTAGCCAGACGCGTTTCCAATCTGTTTTGATTTTTCATCAGTGGCAGCAAAGAATACCAGAGTTCAAACCGGAAAGTGCAGCTATTAAATATACATGACCTCCCTATTGGGCGTGGTCTATGGTGAAGCATCCTGGTCTTCGTAGTTACACCTTATAAAAACTTCAGTGAGTCCGGTCTGAACAGAGTATTTGAAATCTTCTATAACATCCTAAGTGGGTCAAGGCGCCATCCGTGTTTCCGCTTGCTACAAATTACTGCCCATGTGTCGATAGGCTACCTTCCATCCTGATAACGCTTACTAGCATATCACTGGAAACACCATTCTTGTGGTGGGGCTCTCTCCGCGACCGAGACAGGCTGCTAAACAAAATTCGAACAGAGTTGCCTCATTTGGAAAAGCCGCTGCAGGTAGGTGATTGTCCTTCAATAATTCACGTAGGCTGCATGTCAAGTAGAACAAGGACGGTCTTTATTAATCTGTTGCTATTAGCCAGAAGCGTTTCAAATCTGTTTCGATTTTTCATCAGTGGCAGCAAAGAATTACAGAGTTCAACCCGGAAAGTGCAGCTATTTGATATACATGACCTCCCTTTTGGACGTGGTCTATGGTGAAGCATCATGGTCTTCGTAGTTACACCAAAAACGTCAGTGAGTCTGGTCTGAACAGAGTATTTGAAATCTTCTATGACATCCCAAGTGGGTCAAGGCGCAATCCGTGTCTCAGCTTGTGCAAATTACTGCCAACGCGTCGATAGGCTACCTTCCATCCTGATAACGCTTACTAGCTGTCACGGTTTAGGTGTGGTTGCCTTGGACTCCATGTCCCAGAATGCCTGCGAGTGTGTCCGCTCTCTGTGTCTGTCATACTGATTCCCCTCCTTCTTTCCTATAATTGACTCGCTTCCTGTGCACTCGGGGCTTGTCACTAGGAGTGTTAGCCGTCTTCGAGTTTTCGAGTGTTTGTCATCAAGTGCCTGTGTTACAGGCTTGGAACTTATGCGTTGGTAGCAGACTGGAGATTTGCTACGTGTGTGGTGTACCGGACCTTGGATTCTGCTCTCTCCGCGCTGGGAGAAGTCGCGCTGGGAGGCAGAGGAGACGCCTTCATGGGCTGTGGTGTTAATGAACTTTGACCTGTGGAGCCGCGCTGGGAGGTAGAAGAAACGCGCCGTGTAAGTCGCACTGAGAGCAGAACGAAAAGCTTTCAGATTTTCTTTTCTTTATTTTTGTATGAACGCTAACCGTGACTTTCCCTTGGATCAACGGTTCCTGGATAGCGTTTGTTTATTTTCCTTCGACTCTTCCTCCGTATAAGAGGGTGGGTCTCCAGGCTGTGAATCAGTTCAGGATTAGAACCTTGTGGAACAGTAAAGAGGCAAGTGCTTCGCTTCCATGACAAACACTGGACCTATAAAGGTATTTCTCTTCATTTGAAGCAACAGTAGTTTATGAGTTTAAAGCCCTGTGCTTTTTATGGGCTTCTTGTGAGACTCACACCCTACAAGACTGTGAAGTGCTTCTGGTTCATATTTTTTCCCTTTGACATTTTTTTTACTTTATTTTTTCTACACCTGTGTGGATTGGATGTTTGTGGCAGCTTCTATCAGTAAGTGTTGTTGTAAGCTGCACCTATAGTACATGCCTATACCAGGAAAAGGGGGGGGAAATACTTACGGTGTTTCTTGTGTATTTCTGCAGGTACACAGATCTTAGACCTGATGTGAGGGTTTCCACGGTCCTGCTGTACGGTAGATGATTTCTGGCTGCCAGTCCTTTATATTTTATTTCTCCACTTTTCCCCTTCCCGGGGAGGGGTTATCTTGGCAGAGTGTTAACTGTATCACTCACTTGGATTGCCTTTTCTTGGGAGGAGGGAAATTAGCATCTGCTTCGCTCCCGCCGTATCTGGAACTACAGGTGGGTCAATCTGGTTTGAAACGTGACAGAGTGACAAGCCCAAGTTTTCAATACGGCCTGAGCGATGGATACTAACACGGTCATGACTACTCTGTTAGAGTCCCTTACAGCACTGAGACTGGAAGTGGACACTTTCCGAGGAGAGAATCAGGAAATGCGGAACGAGGTTAGTCAGCTACGAAGTGAAATTACAGGTTTAACTCGAACTATCCCCTCCAGTTCTAAGGGCGCCCCATATATCAGGGCCGCAACTTTACAGCCTCCCTCCTCAACCTCTACCCTATTAGCTCAGGGTTCACAAGGCCCCTCCACCATACAGGTTATTCAACCAGTACAATTACCTTTAGCTCCCCCTGAGAGGTTTTTAGGGGATCCTAAGAAGTTTGGTACATTTTTAGGGCAGTGTAAATTACACTTCATGTGTAAACCCGCTGTCTTTCCTGACGACTATTCCAAGACCGCCTTTATGTTATCCTACTTAGGCGGCAACGCAGCCACCTGGTCATTCCCTCTTATCGATAGAAATGATCCAGTCCTGGCCAAGTATGATGAATTTTGTGAAGAGATGCGCAAATTATTTGATAGGAAGGCCCATATGCTATCCTTAGACAGAGAACTTATCACACTTACACAAGGGTCACAGGATTTGTTAACCTATATAACAAACTTTAATCGTCTTGTTGTTGAGACTGACTGGCCTACTGCCAAAAGAGTCTCCCTGTTCTATCAGGGATTGAGAGGAGAATTAAAGGATGTACTGGCTCAGGTGGTGAATATGCCGTCCACATGTGAAGAGCTCATCGACCTGACGGTTCAGCTGGATCATCGACTGCAGGAACGGAAAGGTGATAAACATCGTTACGAACTGAGATTTCCTTTGTCAAAACCCAAAACAGTGACAGAAGGTGCATCACCTCCCGACACATCTGAACCAATGCAGATAGGAGGGGTGAGAGGCCCCTTGAGTCCAGAGGAAAGAACCCGGAGACGCAATCAGAAATTGTGTATGTACTGTGGGAAGGCGGGGCATTTCATCAAAGACTGCAAAGCCAAAACAAGAAACACACGGAATGTGCCTGCAGTGGATTACCCTCTTCCCTCGTCGGGAAACGAGAATGCTCAAGCAAGTTAGAGACCCCTTGTTTGAGCCCAGACCAAGAAAAAGAGGTCTATCATGCAGTAGCCAACACCATGCAACCATCAGTGCCGCACATGAATCTGTGTGTCACCATTAAATGGCCAGGAAAGATACCTGTAATGGTACACGCAATGATCGATTCAGGGGCTACGGGCAATTTTATTGATCAACAGTATGCATTAAGTATTGGTGTACCACGCATCCAGAAAGAAACACCTGAAGCCGTTAAGGCTGTGGATGGATCTGATTTGACATCAGGGCCAGTATGTTACCATACAAGACAATTGATTATGCAAATAGGTCAGAACCATTATGAGTATATTTCTTTTGACATCATCGATGCTCCCCAGTTTAAATTGATATTGGGAATGCCCTGGCTGACCAAACATGATCCTGTTGTTAGATGGGCAGATCGGACCATTTCTCTCAGTTCGCCTTACTGTACAGAGCATTGTACCCTACTGCACATGTGCAAGGAAAGTAACATGGAAACTCCTGCTAAGGCCCTAGCTAGTGGAGGAAGAAGCTTGGAAGTGAACGCCATCACCACTCTTCCGGAAGCCTACCAGAAGTTTTGGGATGTCTTCAGCGAAAAAGAAGCCAGCAAATTGCCCCCACATAGAGACTATGATTGTGTCATAGAGCTGGAACCCGGAGCCAATATTCCTTGTAGCAGAATTTACGCCCTCACTGAAGCTGAAAACACCTATTTTCAACAGTATTTGCAGAAGATGCTTCAGTCTGGTTATATTCGTCCTTCTACATCCCCTGCTTCCTCGCCTCTGTTTTTTATCCCGAAGAGGGAGGGGGGATTGCGAACCTGCATCGACTATAGGGCCATAAATAGAGTCACCCGAAAGAACAGATATCCTCTCCCTCTTATACCTGTCCTTCTGGACCAGTTAAAAGACGCTAAAATATTCACCAAATTGGACTTGCGGGGAGCGTATCACCTCGTAAGAGTTCGCAGAGGGGATGAGTGGAAAACTGCTTTCCGCACCAAATATGGGCTCTACAAGTATCAAGTTATGCCCTTCGGCTTGTGTAACGCCCCTGCGGCGTTTCAATACGTTATGGATGAGGTGCTGAGGGGTTTACTGGATGTGTCGTGCATCGTTTATATTGACGATATTTCGATATACTCAGCCACAAGTGAAGATCATATCCAGCATGTAACTGAAGTATTGGAACAATTGCAGCAGCATGAGTTGTATGCTAAGTTGGAGAAGTGTTTGTTCCATGCCACTGAAGTGGAATTTTTGGGTTATGTCATCGGTCCTATGGGACTACAAATGGACCAAAAGAAGATACAAGCCATACTTCAATGGAAACCTCCTTCTTCGGTGAAGTCCCTGCAGAGTTTTATGGGATTCGCGAATTTCTACAGGCGTTTTATTAAGAACTTTTCAGGAATAATACAGCCTTTAACCCAGCTGCTGAAGAAAGGAGTAGCCTTCAAGTGGACCGAGGCAGCGGACCTGGCCTTTCAAGACTTAAAAAACCGCTTTGTAACAGCCCCCATCCTTCGACATCCGGATGCCAGTCAGCCCTTTGTGATGGAAACTGATGCCTCTTACTACGCTCTAGGTGGAATACTGTCGCAGAGACACCCTGAAACCGGCCAATTACATCCTGTGGCATATTTCTCCAGGAAAATGTCACCAAGCGAAATCAATTACAGTATTATGGACAAGGAATTGCTGGCCATTAAGAGGGCGTGTGAAGAATGGCGCCACCACCTGTTGGGAGCCAGACACACTGTAGAAATGTACACAGATCATCGGAACCTCCTTTTCCTAAAAAGTGCAAAGGCATTAACACCAAGACAATTACGTTGGTCTTTGTTCTTTTCTGATTTCGACTTTGTTATAAAATACCGTCCAGGCCCCCAAAATGGGAAAGCTGATGCCCTTTCAAGACCCGCATCTGTTACGCAGGAAAACACGGCAGAGACAGAAGAATCACCCATCATTTTGAATAAAGCGACCTTTCTGCCTTCTATTTCTGCAAACACTTGTCCTTCAGAGTTTCTAAAGGAAGTGGAAGAGAG
The DNA here is from genome assembly GCF_964263255.1 of Lissotriton vulgaris. NCBI lineage: Eukaryota > Metazoa > Chordata > Amphibia > Caudata > Salamandridae > Lissotriton > Lissotriton vulgaris. Next base: position 443,164,621 of record NC_141697.1, on the reverse strand, counting down.
GACGGCGGTCACGGATGTGCAGTCTTGGATAGCTAAAGAACCTTTGCAAAGAACATTAAATAATGGGTTACTTTTTAAAAACAAGAAACTATACCTTCCTGTGAAAGAGTTGCGGAATCAGGCACTCCAATGGACACATGACTCGTCTTTAAGCGGACATATGGGAGTCCAGAAAACGTTGCAGACTACTTTGCGTCATTTCTGGTGGGAAAACCTTCAGAAGGACATCGAGGAGTACATTGCTAGGTGTCCTATTTGCATTCAAGGGAAGGCCACCCACCAGCGAAGTAGTGGATTGTTACGTCCCATACCTATTCCTCCGGCCCCATGGCACACTGTGTCCATGGATTTTATTGTGGAGATGCCTCTCAGTCTCGGCAACAATACCATATTGGTGGTAATAGACCACCTAACAAAAATGGGCCATTTCATTGCTCTAACTAAGCTACCCACATCAGGAGAACTAGCTACAGTCTTTTTACAGAACGTAGTCAGGTTACACGGTGTTCCTTCTGTTCTCATCACGGACAGAGGAACATAATTCACCTCCAGATTCTGGAAAGCATTGTGTGCGATTATGAAAATTGATGCGAGATTGTCCACAAGCTATCACCCGCAGACAGATGGTAAAACTGAAAGGTTGAACCAGACCCTTGAACAGTATTTATGGTGTTTTTCTCTCCAGCAGGATGAGGAGTGGAGAACATTGTTGTGGATGGCGGAGTTCGCTTATAACAATGCTACTCATTCCTCGCTGGGTTGTTCACCGTTCTACTGTGTTCAGGGTTATCATCCCAATTTTCTGCCCTTTGAAAATCCTAGTCCCTCCGCTCACCCTACTGTTCAGGAACACCACGCTCATCTTGTAACTGTGGGGCAGAACGCCAGGGAGTGTTTGGAGGCAGCCAGAAATCGTGACGAATTGCAGGCAGACAGGAAAAGAACCCCTGAACCAGCTTACTCCCCTGGAGACAAAGTGTGGTTGAGCACTAGGTACTTGAAGTTCAGGGGGAACACTCGTCTGCAGCCGAAGTATGTAGGTCCATATCCTATTCTTGAGGCTATTAAGCCTGTGGCCATGAAATTGCAACTTCCTTCCTCTTGGCACATCCACCCTGTGTTCCATGTATCCCTGCTGAAGCCGTATGTGCCAGGCACTAGACCTTCATTGAGACCTCAGCCTATAGATATAGACGAGGAAGTGGAGTATGAAGTGCGGGCAGTGTTGGATTCTAGGAGGGTGAGGGGTGTTCTGCAATATTTGATTGATTGGAAAGGGTATGGTCCCGAAAAGCGCTCATGGGAACCTCGTGCCAATTTGCACTGTCCTGGGCTCCTGAGGCGTTTTCACGCTCGACATCCTACCAAACCTGGTGGCCCGCCGAGACGTCGGTCCTTGAGAGGGGGTTCTGTCACGGTTTAGGTGTGGTTGCCTTGGACTCCATGTCCCAGAATGCCTGCGAGTGTGTCCGCTCTCTGTGTCTGTGATACTGATTCCCCTCCTTCTTTCCTATAATTGACTCGCTTCCTGTGCACTTGGGGCTTGTCACTAGGAGTGTTAGCCGTCTTCGAGTTTTCGAGTGTTTGTCATCAAGTGCCTGTGTTACAGGCTTGGAACTTATGCGTTGGTAGCAGACTGGAGATTTGCTACGTGTGTGGTGTACCGGACCTTGGATTCTGCTCTCTCCGCGCTGGGAGAAGTCGCGCTGGGAGGCAGAGGAGACGCCTTCACGGTGTGCGGTGTTCATGAACTTTGACCTGTGGAGCCGCGCTGGGAGGCAGAAGAAACGCGCCGTGTAAGTCGCACTGAGAGCAGAACGAAAAGCTTTCAGATTTTCTTTTCTTTATTTTTGTATGAACGCTAACCGTGACTTTCCCTTGGATCAACGGTTCCTGGATAGCGTTTGTTTATTTTCCTTCGACTCTTCCTCCGTATAAGAGGGTGGATCTCCAGGCTGTGTATCAGTTCAGGATTAGAACCTTGTGGAACAGTAAGGAGGCAAGTGCTTCGTTTCCATGACAAACACTGGACCTATAAAGGTATTTCTCTTCATTTGAAGCAACAGTAGTTTATGAGTTTAAAGCCCTGTGCTTTTTATGGGCTTCTTGTGAGACTCACACCCTACAAGACTGTGAAGTGCTTCTGGTTCATATTTTTTCCCTTTGACATTTTTTTACTTTATTTTTTCTACACCTGTGTGGATTGGATGTTTGTGGCAGCTTCTATCAGTAAGTGTTGTTGTAAGCTGCACCTATAGTACATGCCTATACCAGGAAAAGGGGGGGAAATACTTACAGTGTTTCTTGTGTATTTCTGCAGGTACACAGTTCTTAGACCTGATGTGAGGGTTTCCACGGTCCTGCTGTACGGTAGATGATTTCTGGCTGCCAGTCCTTTATATTTTATTTCTCCACTTTTCCCCTTCCCGGGGAGGGGTTATCTTGGCAGAGTGTTAACTGTATCACTCACTTGGATTGCCTTTTCTTGGGAGGAGGGAAACTAGCATCTGCTTCGCTCCCGCCGTATCTGGAACTACAGGTGGGTCAATCTGGTTTGAAACGTGACACTAGCATATCACTGGAACTACCATTCTTGTGGCGGGGCTCTCTCCGCGACCGAGACCGGCCGCTAAACATAATTCGAACAGAAATGCCTCATTTGGAAAGAGCCGCTGCTGGTAGGTGATTGTCCTTCAATAATTCACATAGGCTGCATGTCAAGTAGAACAAGGACGGTCTTTATTAATCTTTTTGCAATTAGCCAGACACTTTTCAAATCTGTTTCGATTTTTCATCAGTGGCAGCAAAGAATAACAGAGTTCAAACCGGAAAGTGCAGCTATTAAATATACATGACCTCCCTTTTGGGCGTGGTCTAAGGTGAAGCATCTTGGTCTTCGTAGTTACACCCTATAAAAACTTCAGTGAGTCCGGTAAGAACAGAGTATTTGAAATCTTCAGGGTACAGGTGCTGGACAGGATCGTTAAGGGTATTTGCCTTGAAGGGTGATTGCTCTATCATGAAAGAAAACGTTTCCCTTAGCTTGCTCCATGATTGTTTTTCTGGGTTGCAAGTTGTGCAGCTCCACTGTGGGAAAAGTAAACACTTGATGAACGACAAGAGCCTTCCTGTGAGGCTCAGACTGACATAGGGAGAAGACTCCCCTCTGGCTGGTTGTACAGTGGCTTAAATGTCCCAGGTACAATTGTTTTGTTAGCAATGTACCCCTTTGGTCGTCCCATTTTTGAGGAGGAGCAGCCCTTTGCAGCTTCTAGTCCTAATTCCGGTGGCCCTGTTTGGTCCTCCTGGTCCCCCGAAGCAAAGATTGTTTTTGTAACAATTATTGTATTTGTTTTAATATTCGTATTTGGAATACTGTTTTTTCTGCAAGACAAATATTTTGTGCACATTTTGATAAATACTACTCCGCTCCTCGGAACATATCATTGGTACTCTAGCCCTCATAAAGAAGAACACTAGAAGGTCTATCAAGATAATGGTAAATGAAATGTTCAGAATGTAAATGCCCGACTAGTAACAGGCAAAGAAATTAGTCAATTAAGTTTGATAGAATATCCATGATAACTTCCATGCTCCTTCTCTGCATAGCAATATCTTCAGCTAATGCTAAAAGGGCTATCTGTGGAAATCGCAGAAATTGCCATTAGCATAAGCAGAAGCCATTTTAGTTGTGGCATCCATTTTGTTAAGCCAGTGATTCTGCCGTCTTCACTGTTGCCTGCCTTTCTATTCTGCTTTAGTCATCAGCTTTAGGTAATTCCTTCTATTCTAAGCCAGAGCAATGTATGAGCTCAGAAAGGCCTTTAGTTGCTAGAATGTGCCTGTTTTAGAATGTAACTGTCAGGCTATTTTAACTGATCCAAGTAGTTCTATCTCCCCTCCCACTCTGCTGAAAAATTGGTTCCTACATGTTCATGTTAGTTAGTATCTATTCCTGTGTAGGCCTGTACCTTCTATTTGAGTCTCCATGCTTACTGTGCAACAAAGAGTGTATATAAGGCCCCTGGTTTCTGTATTCCTTGTACTATCTCATACAGTGCCCGAGGGTGTTGTATTGATGTAGTCCCACTCATGAGTGATTAATAAACGTGTTATTTTATATTCCAGCTTCAGTGCCAATTTCTATATGTTGGTTTAAGGACCAGTGGACAGATAAGGGTGAACTCCTGCACCAAAAAGGCTCATTTCGACAGTAAGGGTATCCACAATTTCGGAGATGTGCAAATAGCTACCATTTCTAAACTCTATATTTTGTTCCCATTTTGGAAATTCATAGGTGTCTTTGATACCTAGTTTTCACTCTTTATATTTTACCAAATGAATTGCTATATACCCGGTACACGATGAAAAACCATTGCAGGATGATGCTCAGTTATTGGCTCTGGGACCCTCGGTTCTTGATGAACCTACAAGCCCTATATATCTCTTCAACCAGAAGGATCCAGCGGATGTAACTGTATATTTTTTTCAAACACCTGTCATACTTAGAAGTTACAGGTGAAAACTTGGGCACAAATGGCTGTTTTTTTCAAGTCATTTTACATTTTCTTCATTTCAACTGTTGGTTTCTATAAACAAACCTTAAAAAATCTACACAAATGACCACTTTCTGAATTCAGAATTTTGTCGACTTTTCAGAAATGTATAGCTGTCTTCCTCTTTCTTCCACTAACTGCAATGAGGTTGAAAGCACAAAGAAGTAGCAAAAATAGGCTATATCCCAGTAAAATGGCAAAACTGTGTAAAAAAGTTTGGTTGTCTGACAAAAGTCTGCCTGTCCCTGAAAGCTGGGAAGATGGTGATTTCAGCGCCACAAACCCTTTGTTGATACCATTTGCAGGAAAAAAACAGATGCATTCTTCTGCTGCACTTTTTCTCCATTTAAAAAAAAGGCTGTATTTTGGCTAATTTCTGCCCCCCCTATCCCCCCAGGGAAATCCACAAACCCTGAATACCTTTAAAATCCCCATGATTTTGGAAGAAAAGGACGCAAATTTGGCATGGATACCTTCTGTGGACAAAAAGTTACAGGGGCCTCAGCGTGAACTACCCCAAATTACAAAAAAAAGGCTTAGCACGGGGGGGGGGTTAAAAGGCCTATCAGTGGAAGGGTTAAACAACAGAACATACAACAATAGTATACACAAAGTAACACGACAACCCTATTCAAAACATAATAGGCACATCACAATAAAACAAAACAATACAATGACCATAGTGCAACAAAACAAAATCCCATTGCAATAATGCAGCACAAAAGCACAGCAGCACAAACAACAGAACGCGTTGCCACCAAAACAAAATGCCACACAACCATTGTACACAAATGTTCTTTTCACCCATTACTGCTTTCAGAATCCTGGTTTCATTATATGACCGTAAAAGTTTTCGTAGTGAAGCAGTGCTTTGACTTGTCATCAAGGACATGAACAAGCACCAGTTTTGATCTACCTAGAGAGGAGTAAATTCTGCTGTTGGGTTCCCCTCCACATGTAGCTGTTCTGCGAGAAACCATCGATTTTCCTATACAACCAAATTTTATATCTCTGTTAAAATACCACTGTAATTGAATTGAATGATACAAATAGAGCATTCAATGTTTACATGCTCCCCACGTCTATTGCTTCGACCCTGTATTTTTATTACTATGGCAGAATTTTATAAATAGAGAACCATTAACGCATTTGCCATTCTTTCTTTTTCTAATCTTACAATTTTTGTGATGAATTCAAAATTCTGTGAAATACCCTAGAATTTGCACGGACTGGGTAAAACGATAGCAATAGCAACCCCGCTTAAACAAGGTCCCTCCACCTTGAGCGAAACCACATGCAAAGCTGGACACATGACTGACAGCCATATTAATTTTTAATGCCAGTATTAGTTCTCACACAAGACAGTTTGATTACAATGCAGCGTTCTGCAAACGCACTTGTCAGTCAAAAGGAGAAAGGGGGCAAAAAGGCTACGGGAGGTGCGCGGGAAACGATGAAATCAGATTATAAAAGCGTATCGTGGCGGTGTTAAGGGCAAGTAATGCATGGCAAAGCGTAAGATGAACACAACATACCTGGAAAGAGGCAACAAAATCAATGCAGGGTATTGAATCTGCATAAACAATATTGGAGAATGCCCCGTGCAAGCTTTTTCATTTACTACCGCGGTCCGCGAGGCGATAGGCTGCTGACTTGCATAGCTCCCATTATATATCACGCTTTTTATAACCCCTACGTAGTTACAGAATCTATTCTGCATATGGCGGTCATAAATATTATATGAACGTGCAAATATACTGAAGGAAACGATATCCGCGGATGGGCCGAAAGAGCCGCGTGTAAATATAGGGGGATTATGAGGGAAGGGTGAAGGTGTGATCTTGCTGTGACATTAGAGAGGGGCTGTTAGAAAGACGAGCTCTTTAGTTGCAAACTCAGCTGGGTGACTTTGAGAAAGTACGTCCTCTTTTATGTGCATCTAAATGTCACGCTGGGAGAGTACTTTAATCATTTGATTTGGTCTCTTTTATGAGGTGATGTCTTTAAAGGGGTACACTGTATATATGAGCTGGCAGACATGCAGCGTGCGCCACTGCAAGCTGGACCACATCTAGGCAATGGCAGCCTGAAATGACTCGTTCGATTACTCTTTGCATAGTACTTGATAATGGGTTTAGCTCGTTTATAAGAGTTTTTAGGAGATAAAAAACTTGAGGCTGAAGACAGTAAAGTGATTTCTCAGGATCACACAGTTCTCATGAGAACCGAGTTCAAATGTTAAGATTTCATGTTCTAGATTCTGCAACATAGCCACCAGATGAAATGTACTCCTACTAATTTCCTATGTTTTAATCCAGTTCTTACTTGGGCCCTGATTCTAAGTTTGTGGAGTAGGATAGGGCATTTACCAGACTAAGGCTCTCATTACAACTGCCTTTTAAGTTCCTTGATGTGCAGTAACTTCTGTTAGCACACGTACCGGCAGCAGGGGTCCATGCAACTGGGGCCAGGCAGCCGTGGGTCATGCTGGTGGGGCCGAGTTGGGGGGAATTCGACAGACGACCACGAGGGAAAATTAAATAAATCATTAATTTTCCCTCGTCGTCGCTGCCTAAATCCCTCCCCACTAGGCCCCATCGCGCCACTGCGCTTACCTGCAAGGGCCGAGGCTGCATACCAGAAATATATATTTCCAAGCTAACAACGGACCAGCGTTTTCCTCAGGTGCATTTCAGCTGGTCAAACCTTCCAAAATTTGCAAGGGGGAAATATGTCTGGTTATTATGGGACCATGCATATTTGGGGCATTAAGCACCACAATCTGCATATTATTCCCCAAAAACGTGTTAGAGTTGCTATTAATTGAGCTTGATAATTTCAAACCCCAGTTTGATCAGTTGTAATAAATATCACAGCAAACATCGACCGACTGTTTATGAGGGACTAAGGGCATGATTACAAATGGGCCGTTTTGGAATCCATGATGTTCATCGCCCACAGTAATTAATGGGTGCAATAAAACTGCACCCTCCATTAAATATTAGTAGGGCAAATCTGACAGAATTTAAAAAAAGGGCCACTATATAGTGGGACAAGTGGATTTTGGTGCAGTGAGCACTAACATCCTTGTGTTGTTCCCCAGAGAGTTAGAATAGGCAATAATTATTGCACCCTATACATTTTGAACACTTCAGTGACAGATTTTATCAGTTGTGATAATTATTGAATCTGTCAAGGGTCTTTTGTCACCAGGCACTGATGCCGTAATTGCAAGTGTAGGGCTAAATTCTGATCCCTGTGCCAACCAGAGTTTGCATTGCTACCTGAATTACAAGTAAAGTGATAATTATAGCACCCTCACAATTTTGTCCCGATAGCTTCCCACAGGTCTAACCTGCAGAAATGTATCAGGGGGAAAAGGCCATATAAAAAAGTTTCAACATGGGGAATTCAGTGTGTTAAATACCATTCCGGCAAGGTATGGTTTACTTTCAGTTGAAAACGTGGTTTAGGAGGTATTTACCACACCAAATAAATGCCTCATCCCGGTGTTAAGGTATTTACAATGGGACATATTCATAAGAAGTTAATTCCGATTTATTTCCATCTTAACGCAGCAAAAGTGGAGATAGATTTAACACCCCATTCACAAGCTGGTGCAAACTGCAGACAACACCAGTATTCCAGTGATAACTGCCTCTAAATTTATCTCCATGGTGGACACCACCAACTAACACTAATGAGATGCAGAGTAGGCGTTCCCATGAAAAAAACACACGGGAAAACCACAACACCACATTCACAATGAACATGCCAGATCTGGGAAGCGAAGCAAAAACAGGGGATAGCCCGCAGTAGCACCAGGGATTTAACACCTGCCTTTTGCTGGTGCTAAGCAGGACAACTACCCACAGCATGAAAGGGTGCCCAGCCAAGAGCCACACCTGAAGACCCAAAGGTGCCATGGAGGCAATGATCAAGCAGCTCCGATACCCATGAGGGTCACAACACTCACCGCCACCACCCCCAGACCCGCCATATTTTTTTTAATAAAATGCCAACCCCTCAGCATTGACCTTGGAATGCATTTTCATCTATCACTTGTAGGTGCTGGCTGGCAGGGTCTTTCAATAGAGCAGGGTACAGAGGTCGGGCATAGGGCCTCTGTTGACACAGCAGTTTTTCAGGCTGCATGCCAAATGTTAAATGAACCAGACAATGTCTCCTGCATTTGCTATTCACTTGACATCCTAACCCTCACATCCTAATATTTGTAGGGTCATGTTCGCAATGCGATATCGCCTGGGTTGAGAATGGTGAGTTATCTGGCGCTGATGTGCCGATCCACAGCTGCCGCAGGAATAACTATCGCCATTGCGATGTTGTCGCTTGTTTTCTCCACCAGTCGCTGTAATTATCGCCATGTAGCGCGGGCTTCTCGGCGATAATAATAGGGGGTTAGGTAGTGCTATCTTTTCTGCTGATAAATTACAATGGCAATAGTTATTGCACATTATTGTGAATATGCCTCCAAGTGCAGTGAATACCCAACCCTATTCCACCCAACTTGTAATACAGGCATAGAAACCCTCATTGCAAGTTCTGGGCTACATCTCAGACTCTGTGCAAAAAGACATTTGCACCGGGGTTGTCAATCAAAGTTATGTGATAATTATTACTCCCTTACTGTTTTCCACTGACAAATTCTGAAAGGGCAAACATGTCAACATTTATCAGGTGAAAAATGCTGAAAAAAGGCAAAGCATGCATAATTATGTGTGGTAACAATTTCACATGTGGTATGTTTCGTTTTGGAGATATTTGCTGCGCATGGTTAACCCTGTGTTATTGGTGTTCACACGTTTTGGAATGTATGAATTCTTTCAATGCAGGAATGTCCAGTATCTCCAGAATGTCCAAAATGCTGGGCACTCTGTTTCTAACCCTGGGCGTAGTTCGCGAAGTAGAGCTTTGCGTAGCTACACAAACTGCACTTTGCACTACGCGAGCTACGCGTAGCACTATGCGAACTGCGCAGTAGCCTGTTCGCACTGTGTAAGATGCCGTTTTCAATGATTGCACAGTGCGGACAAGCATCTGGCACTTTGCAATCATTGAAAATGGCATCTTGCACAGTGCGAGCTGTAGTTTTCTGCCGCTTAAGTAGATTTTTACTCAAGCAGCAACTTTCTCAACGCGGACTGGTAGTTTCTCATTGTGAGCGGTCGCGAGCATACGCGACCACTCGCAATGAGAAACCTGACCTCCCTGCGTTGAGAATCTCGCACTGAGATTTATTTACCACGATCGCGATCGGCAACTTGGTGTTGCTGATCGCAAACGAGGAAAAAGTCTCGCCGGGATGTCATTCTGCTTGCTCGCAGTCGCCAACTTGATGTTGAGGACCGCGAGCAAGCAAAAAATTACCGCTGCACTAAGCTATGCGTGTTTGCACTCTGCTACGAGCAATTCGCGTAGTGCGAAGTAGCGGAAACTTCGCAAACTACGCGAGCGTAGCGTAGTGCTTTCCCCCTGGGTTAAGTTCTAGGCTTTCATAATGAGGATCATGGTACTGCAGCCAAAGGGGAATTTCACTGCTTAAGGGGAATCTATTTATTGTATATCTGCACCCACACCCTGGCCAATCCAACCCGAGTGTTAAAGCGCCCCTCACTCTAACCATTGAGGGCATGTGATCCTTTAAAAAATATTTTCTCTGACCTATGCCTACCATAGAATTAAGACTTTTAAATCTGTGCATGAACAAGTGGAACTGTCTGCAAGAGTCACATCAGAAGAATTCTTTAAAATGTGTCACCTCTAACCTCAACACATTATTGTTGTCCAAATTTCTTTAGTTTAATGTTCTGTAGCTCTAAGTGCTTCAAATTGCTTACGTAGTTGTGCACTTCATAAGTGACTTACACATTATTTATTTATTTATGATAAAGACATGCACAGACTGAATAGAACATCATACAACATTTAGGAATTCGCATCAGTTTACAAAGACAGCAACAACATTGGAATGCAAAGAATAGTAGAACTCTTAAGGAATACAATGTGTCAATCAAGTCAAAACAATGAGAGGTACGCCAAAGTAAGTTCTAACTATGTTGATGTAACTCATCCAGCACAGTGTAAGCCATATGATGAGGCATTCTATTAAAAAATTTGCGAAGGAAGAGGACTGTTCACCACTTGCTTTTCTACTAGAAATGGAGAGAAGATTTTAATAGACCAAAGAGTGACAAAAATGGGTTAGAAAATCGCCCTATATGTCTAGAACAGAACTTGGCATCTGTTAGCAATGAAGTGAGCGGTAACATTTGAGAAACAATAATATTGAGAGAATATGATCAGGAGGTATCCTGGTGTAAAGGCCAGTCGTATGAACAGGAGGGGACTGGAAGAGTCCAGGTTTGAAGTCGTTCACTTATGGAATATGTTTTTTTGAACATCAAATATGAAGAAGTGACACATTCAAAGAATAATTGAACTGTAATGTTATTTTTTTTATTTCTGGGATTGGAGATGGAGAGATTTGGCACTTTGGGGAGATGTTTGAACTCGTGCAGCCTCAATTTTTTAAGTCCCATTTTGCAGAGAGCCAATTTGTATGAATTGATTGTTGATGCACACCATTTCATTGACAGAGTTAGTTTCAGTGGATAGCACTGGAGTGTGAGAATGGGGGTAACCTTTTTGATCCAGCGTATGAGTTTCAATTGACATGTTGGCTAAAAAAATTGCATTTGACTGAACATTTAGGCCTACAGGAGAGCCATTATTAGTGATTTCAGCAAAAACAGTAGGTCCTGACCAAGTCAGTATTAGAAAACTATGGTACTATCACATGTGGTATATCCCATGTGGTATATCACATGGTATATCACACGTGGTCCTCATGTAACTTAACCAGTGGTTTGTAAAGCACTCTGATACCCGATTCTGTTGCGGGTCAAGTTTGCGCTATATAATACTCTGCAAACAAAACAAGTCAGCGATAAATACATTAGGTCCTTTTGTCAACATTGATTTCTACATGTTATTCCACTGACTTCCTCTAGAATTAAATGGCAACGTGAAAGATTAATGATTTAATATGTTTTGATTGAAACGGTTTCACTTTTAAAATGGTATTTTACTGTTTATATCTATACTTATATGATATGGGTTAAAACTGATTTGGTGTACACTGCTTACAATCATTGTAAACCTTTCCTCATGTAAAGCAGGTAATACCAATTGCATCATGTTTACATCATATAAAACGGCAAAAACAAATTTTAAAACAACCACAAATCCATATGGAATTACCTATAATCCAGGCAAACATTGTACCCCATTATTGCAAACACCTATGGTAAGTAATACAGACTATGGTATCACCGGAGTGTGGGCCTTAGTCAAGAGAGGTGCCATGAGACCTTTTGCCATAAATGATCACTGGGTTGCAGTTTGGAATGTTACAGGAGCCAAGCTAAGATTGAAACTGTATGTTGGGATGTTTTTGAAAAATTAGGTTTAACTCCATTATGAGAGGGTTGTATGACATTACAACGCATGCTTATACCATGCATGCTGTTACAACGCAGGTTTTACTACGCATACCATTACACTGGATAGTGAAAAGTTTAATTAACTATTCCAACTCCAGTCCCCGTGGACACTAGGGAAAGTGTTGGATAGTAAATTAAACGTATTCCTTATACTAGAGCGCCCCCCAGTGTAATGCGTTGTAATGGTATGCGTAGTAAAACCTGCGTTGTAACAGCACTGCGTGGTAAAAGTTGCGTTGTAAAGGATGTTTCCCTTATGAGAGTTTTGGATTCAGGTGATATTGTGAACCTAGTCTAAAATGGGATCAAGAATATTTGTTAGATGTGCAATGTTGTCAGTTGTGGCAATCTTTGAGATAGAGCTTAGTGATATAAGCCCATTGATGGTGTAAGATGCGTGAGATCCTAATACAGTCCACTGGAATTCCTAGGTAGAGATTCAATTACATATGAGCATGCTTGGATCTTGTAGCACTATTTGTGGGATGCTGACATGACTGAAGAAGGGATTTCCAAGCTTAATTAGTTGTATTGAATTGGTTAAGTGTGAACTAAACTAATTAATATCTGGATCATTAATGCCCATCTATTCTTTCAGGGTTGTGGTTAGTCAGCTTTAGTGGACCTCATCAAAAACATCTGACAGGTCATGGAGAATAAGATGTGAACTACAATTGTCTAGAATGCATATGGCATTTTCCACCAGTGAAGCCATGTGATGCAAAGCTGTTTCATTGATGCAGTGCAATCTGACAACTCCTTGTAATTTGTCTAGAAGGTTGTTATCGTTGTTTGAGTTGTGAGGCTACACAATATTTAAGTCACATTTTCTTTATTCGATTTGCAATAGCAATCATAAAAGCACGGTACAAACAATTGAAACTGTTAAAAATCTTCAGTGAATACATGAGCTATCCAGAAGATACAAATTCACATGTAAGCATTACACCCCTGAAAAAAATCTAGAAAAATTACAGTATACATTACAAATATCTAACAATTCCAAATACAGTAATGCTTGTCTAGCTTATTTAAAATTCAGAGACAAAAAATGAGAGACATCTAATAATAAGGGAGACATGGTTGTGAATTAACAGTGTACGGGCTCATCCTCCTAAAACCTAACAAACAAAAAACTCAATTTTAGGGTCCTCTATGTTAGTTAGAAATGATGGGGGAAACTTAAATCCATTACTCTAATCATCATAATCATAAATATCTTTATACAATTTGCGTATGCTATCGTGAAAAGCAATTTACTAGAAAACGTATTATTAAAATCACACTCTAACACAGAATTAATAATACTATCATAATTTAGCAAAATACACCCCTGCCACAAACCGGGATAAAAAGCAGCAGACTTTAGGTGACTCTAATAATTGCAGGTATAATATGGCTGGTTTCACTTGGTCAAAATTCATAGGCGCAAAAAGGGGGCTACCATACTTTTTTCTTAAGACTGACCAGTTAAAACAAATAAAAAACAATGTGTAAAGTATCTATTACAGTAGTGAAATCACAGGTCTAAGCGAAAGTACGTTCACAGTCTTCTGTGCTAGGCTGACATATCCAGAGTTAAATACATTTCCATTTTATTTGTGGATTTCACCATCATAAAGTGCATGTAATTGTCTTTATGTTGGGCCGCTCGGAGCTTACCTCTCTTGTGGTTAGCCTAAAGGTCTCTTTGATCCAAGCAATGGCTGATTTGAAGATCAACTGTGGAGTGCTGAACAGCTGATGTTTGCCCAACGCCCCTAAAGTTGTTTTGACACAGCTTAGCCATGGTAAGCGGTGTCTCAGATACATATTCATAAGTCAATCACAATCTTTCTATTAAATTCTATTTCACTCTTATGCAATATAGAGATCCATGGAAGTATTGGGCGGAGTTGAATAAAATCAGAAGTAAAAGCTGCTCCCATCTCTTCTTGCCCAGTTTCCTCTGAACACTCTGGGGAATTTGTTATTACCTCCCAAAAATTTGTTTACAGCAGTTTGTATTGTGCGACAGGGTTCATATTCCCAGATTTCTGCACCAAAAACCATGGTCGGGAAGCACTTCGCATTACAGAGTTGTTGTATAGATTTGGCTATGTCCTAGGAGCTTAGCAAAGGAGCCTGTTCCTTGAGCTACCTTGTCAAATTATTGTATATGTACTCATACCAGAAGTCCCCAATTTACTTGAATATCTAGTAGAATACGTAAATAACAGAATCTATCCACTTTCCCTACACAATGGTCCTTAGAGTTTTCGATTTCACATTTTTTGGGCCTACTAGCATATTATAAGAACTAAGATATTTAATTTCCAGTCCTAAAGCCTCCATGAATTCGTAAAAGAGATTTAATAATAACTGTAAACCATTTGATGTCCCCACAATAAGAACAGAGTCATCTGCATACAATAATGCCAGGACCATTCTCGTTCCCATGTCCCAGCTGCTTCACTTTAAAAACTGGTCTAGCCAATGCAATCTCCTTCTCTAAGATTGGCTGGCCTCATTACGGCCAGAATATATTGAAGTCTTCAACATCTGCCCAGGGTTTCTTCAGTCAAGGGGAAATATGATGTTCTTTGAAATGACAGGGATAGCTCCCCAAATTCGAAATGTATTCACAAATGTATTCATTGGGATGATATATAAAGACACTTTCCCCCAGATGCATCAAGAAAACATTTTGCTATTCCTTAATAGCGAAAAATAACGATTCGCTATTAAGGAATAGCAACATGCAATGCATAAAGAAATCACTAAAAAAATAGCGATTTCTTAAAACACCTTAATTGCGACTCGCAAATTGCGACTCCCAATTAAGCAATACCTCCCCATTCATTCCTATGGGCCTAAAGGCCCATAGGAATGAATGGGCAGACATTCTCTTTTTTTTTTTTTTGTGTCCTCATTTTCGCCCTTGGTGATCAACTAGTAGCATGTGGAAATGACCTTACTGTCTCAGATAAACTGGGAGGAGCTCTGAGTAAAGCCGCCCTGATTGCCCCACTGTAAGTAATGTCATAGTCCAACAAAGCCACTTTGGAGCAACCATCTGGGACACATGCTGCGTTCATATAACCAATCGTATATCGCTTTCAAATATATTGGGTATAGTCAAGTGGAAAAAGAGGATGCCAAGCAGCATAATCATTGGACCTTGGGGGGGAAAAAAAAAACCCAACAAAAAAAAAACCCAAGATCAAACCAAAACCCGTTACCAATTTAGTAGTCTCCAGAAGTTTCTCTTGCTTTGATTTCCTGATCTTAGAAGGTCCATCTGTGATGTTTGTAGTACTGACATTCGCCAATCAAGCAAGGTTGAAGGTAAAGGGTCTTTCCATTTCTTACATATTTCCCTCCTTGCCAACAAGATACAAAAGAAAAGTAGATCTTTTGCTGGACCATGAAACTCTGGAAAGATACCAAAAATAACAAGAGCCGGACATAAAGTTAGTTGGGATCCCAAGGAGGTGGATATTGAAATAGAAACAGAGTTCCAAAATGGTGTTAGAAGTGGGCAATCCAAGAACATATGTAAATCCGAGGCCTCTGCTAAGCCGCATTTAGGGCATAAAACCGGCGAATTGTCTGTAAATTTCGACAAACGTTGAGGCGAATAGTATTTATTTATTTATTTATTTGTGTATTTTATAGAGCGCACAGCTACCCCGACGGGGCGTCCCGGCGCTGAGAACTTTGAGGGTGGAGGGCACAGGGGGATGTTATAGGGAAAACAGGTGGGTCTTCAGTGACTTACGGAATAAGATTTCTGATTGGGAAGAGCGTAGAGCCAGAGGGAGCTTGTTCCAATGCTGGGAGGCACAAACCTCAAAGGTTTTTCCGCCTGCCCGTGAGCGTTTGAAGCGTGGAGTTTCCAAGAGAAGGAGAGAGTTGGACCGTAAAGTCCTGTAGTTGGTATACGGTCGCAAGGTGTTTTTCAAGTGGGAAGATCCCATACCCCTCGAAGCTCGGTGGGCCAGCGTCATAGCTTTGAAAATACACCTTTTGGCCATTGGCAACCAATGCAATTTGCGGAGGTGGGGAGAGATATGGTGTCTGAAAGGTATTCTTTCCACTAACCGGGCGGCGGCATTTTGGACCGTCTGGAGTTTTTGACATTGGCCTGCTGTGATGCCTAGGTAGAGGGCATTGGCATAATCAAGATGGGAAATGATCAGTGCCTGGATCACAGTCTTACGGCAGTCCGCTGGTAGGTAGTTGATGAGACGCTTGATGGTTCTGATCTTGCCAAAACAGGAGGCAGTCACTGTTTGAACCTGGGTATTGAAGCTGAGATGATTATCCCAGTGGACTCCAAGATTTTTTACTGAGTCTTTAGGTATGGGGGCTTGGCTCAGATCTTCTGGCCACCATAGACTGGAGTCCAGAGGGGATGGTGAATTAAAAAACAGAACCTCCGTTTTTCCAGCATTGAGTCGAAGGGAGTTGGCATCCATCCACTTAGAGATGTCTCTGAGGCAGGTTTTTAACGGATCAAAAGCTGAGGGAGAAGGGGAGTCGAAAGTGAAAAGAAGCTGAATGTCGTCAGCGTAGGAGGTGGACTTGATCCCAGTCTGAGCGATCAGTTTTGCCAGGGGGGTGAAATAAACATTAAATAGAAGCGGGCTGAGCGAGGAGCCCTGCGGGACTCCCCATTTGAGTGGTCTGGCTGTGGAAGTGTAGGGGGGAGTGAAAACCTGCTGAGTGCGATCAGAGAGATACGACGTGATCCAATTAAGCGCAGTGCCACCTACGCCTAGGTCCGCTAGCCTCCTCAGCAGGATCCTGTGGGAGACGGTGTCAAATGCTGCTGAAAGATCCAGCAGCACCAACACCGCCCTTGACCCTTGGTCGAGCGTCCACCTCACTGAGTCAGCCATTTCAATGAGGGCTGACTCTGTGCTGTGGCCCGACCTAAAGCCATGTTGGGAATCATGAAGTAACCCATTGGTTTCAATGAAGTTCGCCAGCTGGGAGTGGACCAGTTTTTCCAGAATTTTTGCGGGGGCGGACAGAAGGGAAATGGGCCTGTAGTTGCAGGGGAGGTCCGGGTCAAGATTAGGTTTCTTAAGAATGGGAACCAGGGAGGCATGTTTCCACTTGGCGGGGAAACTACCCAGTCTGAGGGAGTCATTCCAGATGTGGTTCAGGTGGGGGTTCAGAAGAGGTGCCAGTTTTTTATATTGCTTAGCTGGCCATGGGTCGTTGGGGGAACCTGATTTACACTTTAGTAATTCAGTCAAGGTGTCTGCTTCGGAGAGGACTGAAAATTCGGAAAAGGTAGCCTGGGGTGTCAAGGAAGTAGAGGGTACCTCTTCCCAGTCTTCTTTGTTAGGGGTGGGGAAGGATGAATAGATGATCTCAATTTTGTCCTCAAAAAATTGTGACAGTTTGTCACATAATGACTGAGATGCAGGCTGGGTTCGAGTCAAAGCATTGGGGTTAGTAAAAGAACAAACTATATTAAAAATCTCTCTGGAACCGTTACTGGCTTGTTTGATTCTGGAGGCTAGAAAGGCCTGTTTATGTTCTTTGATCATTCTCCGATATTCTTTGAGTGCTGTTTTATATGAGCTTTTCCTTTCAAGGGAGAAGTTCTGCCTCCAGAGACGTTCAAGAGTTTTACAGGCAGCCTTTTTCTGCCGGAGCTCGTCCGAATACCAGGGTGCCGAAGGTGCAGCCCGATAGGTCTTAATAGGTTTAAGAGGGGCTAAGACATCTAGGGCCCGGCAGACCAATAGTAGGCCCTATGTAATGTAAACAAGTGGTTTCGGCGTAACCAAGATGGTTTTACAATGTTCCACATGATTTTAAAAGATTCGTACCACCTATTCTCCACGCTAATATCGGTCATATGTGAAGACCACAGCTGATCTGGTAGTAGGAACTCACCCTCTGCTTCATCCAGTAAAAGATTATACCAGAATGAGACTTCTTTCTTGAATGGGAGCCTATCTGTTAGTAGTGACACCAATATGCTGTCCCCTCCTAGTTGAAATCTGCCTTTAACAGAGTGCCATGCATGTGCCCAACTTTGCATTTGAAGGTATTTGAACCTGGAGAGCCGAGACCGCACTTTGTTCTTAATACCTCCCACGGCAGTAGGCTTCCCTCAACAAAGATATCCCCCCAGACTACCATACCTGACTCACGTAGTGGTGTTGCAAGACTATCTAGAAGCCAACTCGTGGAGCCAGGAGAGTTCCATAATGGAGCCTTACCAGAATAGTAGTCAATTCTAATGGTACACCTAAGTTTAGCCCATGTTCTACATGAATCTCTAAGCACCTTTAGTTTTATTTTCTTAAAAAACTTAGGGTCCCCAAATTTAAACAAAAATTCATGATCAGCCACTTTTTCTCCGCTAAATAATGCAGCGAACATGTGTCCACAAGCCAAGTTTATCGGGGATTTTAACAACATCCTAACATGGGACATTTGAAAGGCCCACCCATAAAGTTGTAGGTCAGGAGCTGCCAAACCTCCCTTCTCTCTACGTCGCCTGATCTTCTTCCAGGCGATTCTAGGGTTACCGTTATTCCAAATAAAGGAACGTATATCGCTTTGGAGCTTAGCTATCATTGTAGGATTAAAAAAAAGAGGAATGGTATTAAATAAAAATGTAATCTTAGGTAAGATCGTCATTTTGACTAGGTTAGATCTCCCCAATAGAGATAGCGGGAGTGTAGACCATGATTTCATTTGTATGCGACATTCTTTAGCAATAAGCGAGAAATTTGCTGGAACTATCTCGTCTATGTTTTTGTATATATTCAGGCCTAGATATCAAAGGACTGAACTTATCTGGGCTCCTGCCACGGGCTCAGGATCATTCCAGACCATAATGTCGGTCTTGGTTGCATTAACCTCATAGCCTGATACTGCTCCAAACTCTTTAGCCAACGTAATTACTGCTGGAAACGCCGATCATAACTCTGATGTAAAAATGAGAAGATCATACGCATATAAGGCGACCTTCCTCTCCCAACCCTCAAACACAAAAGACTTGATGTTACTGTTGTCGCGGATCTTTTGAGCAAAAGGCTCTATATAAAGATCAAATAAGAGGGGGGAGAGGGGGCAGCCTTGGCGGGTACCCCGAGTGATATTAAATGGGTCCGATAGTTCTCCGTTGACAAGTATAGATGCTGATGGATTCTTATACAAGAGTTTGATTGTACGTCTAAATTTGTTGCCAAAGTTGAATTTTTCCTGGACCTCCGATAGGTAAACCCAATTAACTCTATCAAAGGCCTTGGTGGCATCCAAGGTCATTACAGCTAGAGGAAGTGATGTCACCGTCGCCATATCGATAGCACCTATGAGATCATAGGTCAATTCATACAACTGACGCCCCCTTAAATCCCTTTTGGTCTGTATGCAAGATGTTTGTTGCAACTGCCCCCAACCTATTTGCAAGTACAGAAGTAAAGATTTTGTAATCTGTATTTAGAATGGAAATTGGTCTATAAGACCTGCATTTTAGTGCTCATTTTCCTGGTTTTAAGATCAATGTAATTGATGCATTATCCCACGATTTAGGAGGGGGCATCCTTTCAAGGAGGATCTTATTGAACAGCTCAGTCAAAAAGGGAATGATGGTTGGAGTCCAGAAGATATTGAAGTCTTCAACATCTGCCCAGGGTTTCTTCAGTCAAGGGGAAATATGGTGTTCTTTGAAATGACAGGGATAGCTCCCCAAATTCGAAATGTATTCACAAATGTATTCATTGGGATGATATATAAAGACACTTTCCCCCAGATGCATCAAGAACCCATTTTACTATTCCTTAATAGCGACAAATAACGATTAGCTATTAAGGAATAGCAACATGCAATGCATAAAGAAATCACATAAAAATAGCGATTTCTTAAAACTCCTTAATTGCGACTCGCAAATTGCGACTCCCAATTAAGCAATACCTCCCCATTCATTCCTATGGGCCCATTCATTCCTATGGGCCTAAAGGCCCATAGGAATGAATGGGCAGACATTCTCAATTTGCAAATCGCAATTAGCGAGTCGCAAATTGAGAATGCGATTTCAAGGGTGCAGGGGTGTCCAAAGGACACCCTGTTGCACCCCTGAAAATTGATCTGTGCACATACTTTGAAAAATGCACTTTAGTACATTTTTTAAAGTTTTCACAAATTACCATGAAGTTCAACTTCATGGTAATTTGCGAGCCCTATTAGCGAAATCGCTATTTTTTAAACTTTAATGCTTTGCATTTAAGGAATCTCAATTTGAGATTAAATGCAAGTGCTCGCAATTTTGCGATTTCTCATTTTGCGATTTTTGCATTTGGGATGATGCATCCCAAATGCAAAAATACTGGTCGTAAACGGGCGCAAAAGTGCCTGGTGAATATTCACACCCCTATGGCAATGCCTGTCATGATCGTAATGACCTGGCTATAGAATACTGAGTTCTGTCTTGAGAAAGGCGCTGGCCGCCGAAACGCGCGTCAACAAAAAGCTCACTACTAAAGAATTCATAAGTGTTGTATTATTTAACCCATGGTGATGTTGTAATCTCTAAAGTCATCAAGAAATAGGTTTCTTTTTTTTTAACTTTATGAGGTGTTTTAAAAAAAAAATCTCTTGTCTGTCTTCTACATGATGTACATTTCAATGTTTATGTTTTATGAATTATAAAATATATTGTTTAATAAAATTAAGTTGATTACTGGAAGCTGTTCAGTCTTAGTCTCCTGTCCTACCACCATTGTGTGGGCAATCCTTCGTTACCGCCTAGGTTGCTTTTTTCACTGTGTTTCTTCCTGACCTAGGGGTTTACTTTTAAACATTCATACAGGGAACCCTTGTTTGATACAAATGTTGTTCTCCCCATATCTACAGTCGAAAATTAGCTATGATGCTTGATGGAGGCCTTTGCATCCTTGACTTTCACAAGCTCTATCCCTGTGCAGTTCCTGTGACCTCAAGCTTCTTTCTCCTCATCTGCTGCTCTGGTCGGTGCCTGTCCTTTTATACACACAAGAGGCATGTGAACTCGCATAGAAGCCCGCCCGTTTGCCCCCCCCCACACACACACTAGTGGTGTGCACCGTCTTCCTGCCCTTTAGCCACTATGATGGACAGCTCACTCGAGGGACCCCGGCACCCTTCGGCGCAATGGTAAAGTTAATCAGCCCCCAAAAAATGTGCGTGTTGTCCAGGCTGGGCAGGTGTGTGTTCTCCCCATATTAACAGTCGAAAATTAGCTATGATGCTTGATGGAGGCCTTTGCATGCTTCACTTTCACGAGCTCTATCCCTGTGCTGTTCCTGTGACCACGAGCTTCTTTCTCCCCGATCTGCTGCTCTGATCGGTGCCTGTCCTTTTATACACATTAGAGACATGTGAACTCGCATAGAAGCCCGCACGTTTGCCCCCCCCACACACACACTAGTGGTGTGCACCGTCTTCCCGCCCTTTAGCCACTATGATGGACAGCTCACTCGAGTGACCCCGGCGCCCTTTTGCGCGATGGCAAAGTTAATCAGCCCAAAAAAATGTGCGTTTTGTCCAGGCTGGGCAGGTGTGTGTTCTCCCCATATCTACAGTTGAAAATTAGCTATGATGCTTGATGGAGGCCTTTGCATCCTTGACTTTCATGAGCTCTATCCCTGTGCAGTTCCTGTGACCATGAGCTTCTTTCTCCCTGGATCTGCTGCTCTGATCAGTGCCTGTCCTTTTATACACACAAGAGGCATGTGAACTCGCATAGAAGCCCGCCCGTTTGCCCCCCCACCACACACACTAGTGGTGTGCACCGTCTTCCCGCCCTTTAGCCACTATGATGGACAGCTCACTCGAGGTACCCCGGCACCCTTCAGCGTGATGGTAAAGTTAATCAGCCCCCCAAAAATGTGCGTTTTGTCCAGGCTGGGTAGGTGTGTGTTCTCCCCATATCTACCGTCGAAAATTAGCTATGATGCTTGATGGAGGCCTTTGCATCCTTGACTTTCACGAGCTCTATCCCCGTGCACTTCCTGTGACCACGAGCTTCTTTCTCCCCGGATTTGCTGCTCTGATCGGTACCTGTCCTTTTATGCACACAAGAGGCATGTGAACTCGCATAGAAGCCCGCACGTTTGCCCCCCCCCACACACACACTAGTGGTGTGCACCGTCTTCCCGCCCTTTAGCCACTATGATGGACAGCTCACTCGAGGGACCCCGGCACCCTTTAGCGCGATGGCAAAGTTAATCAGCCCAAAAAAATGTGCGTTTTGTCCAGGCTGGGCAGGTGTGTGTTCTCCCCATATCTATAGTCGAAAATTAGCTATGATGCTTGATGGAGGCCTTTGCATCCTTGACTTTCATGAGCTCTATCCCTGTGCAGTTCCTGTGACCATGAGCTTCTTTCTCCCTGGATCTGCTGCTCTGATCAGTGCCTGTCCTTTTATACACACAAGAGGCATGTGAACTCGCATAGAAGCCCGCCCGTTTGCCCCCCCACCACACACACTAGTGGTGTGCACCGTCTTCCCGCCCTTTAGCCACTATGATGGACAGCTCACTCGAGGTACCCCGGCACCCTTCAGCGTGATGGTAAAGTTAATCAGCCCCCCAAAAATGTGCGTTTTGTCCAGGCTGGGTAGGTGTGTGTTCTCCCCATATCTACCGTCGAAAATTAGCTATGATGCTTGATGGAGGCCTTTGCATCCTTGACTTTCACGAGCTCTATCCCCGTGCAGTTCCTGTGACCACGAGCTTCTTTCTCCCCGGATTTGCTGCTCTGATCGGTACCTGTCCTTTTATGCACACAAGAGGCATGTGAACTCGCATAGAAGCCCGCACGTTTGCCCCCCCCCACACACACACTAGTGGTGTGCACCGTCTTCCCGCCCTTTAGCCACTATGATGGACAGCTCACTCGAGGGACCCCGGCACCCTTTAGCGCGATGGCAAAGTTAATCAGCCCAAAAAAATGCGCGTTTTGTCCAGGCTGGGCAGGTGTGTGTTCTCCCCATATCTATAGTCGAAAATTAGCTATGATGCTTGATGGAGGCCTTTGCATCCTTGACTTTCATGAGCACTATCCCTGTGCAGTTCCTGTGACCATGAGCTTCTTTCTCCCTGGATCTGCTGCTCTGATCAGTGCCTGTCCTTTTATACACACAAGAGGCATGTGAACTCGCATAGAAGCCCGCCCGTTTGCCCCCCCCACCACACACACTAGGTGTGCACCGTCTTCCCGCCCTTTAGCCACTATGATGGACAGCTCACTCGAGGGACCCCGGCACCCTTCAGCGCGATGGCAAAGTTAATCAGCCCAAAAAAATTTGTGTTTTGTCCAAGCTGGGCAGGTGTGTGTTCTCCCCATATCTACCGTCGAAAATTAGCTATGATGCTTGATGGATGCCTTTGCATCCTTGACTTTCATGAGCTCTATCCCTGTGCAGTTCCTGTGACCACGAGCTTCTTTCTTCCCGGATCTGCTGCTCTCATCGGTGCCTGTCCTTTTATACACACAAGAGGCATGTGAACTCGCATAGAAGCCCGCCCGTTTACTCCCCCCACACACACTAGTGGTGTGCACCGTCTTCTCGCCCTTTAGCCACTATGATGGACAGCTCACTCGAGGGACCCCGGCGGCCTTCAGCGCGATGGCAAAGTTAATCAGCCCAAAGAAATTTGCATTTTGTCCAGGCTGGGCAGGTGTGTGTTCTCCCCATATCTACCGTCGAAAATTAGCTATGATGCTGAAGGAGGCCTTTGCATCCTTGACTTTCATGAGCTCTATCCCTTTGCAGTTCCTGTGACCACAAGACTCTTTCTCCCCGGATCTGCTGCTCTGATCGGTGCCTGTCCTTTCATGCACACAAGAGGCATGTGAACTCGCATATGAAATGAAATGAAATGAAATTAGATTTCTTAAGCACATGGCTGCCCAAGAGCGTCCCAGCGCTGATACACACAGCTAGCTTCCTAGATCCTCAGACAACGGACTCATACTCCTCGTGGGAAAAGGAATGTCTTTAAAGATTTCCGAAACTTCTGGAGACAGGGTTCCAGACGGAGAGCGGCAGGAAGATCATTCCAGGTCTTGGCTACATTCACAGAGAACCTCCTGCCTCCTGAGCGAGCTCTCTTTACTCTGGGGATGGTCAGTAAATTGCTCCCGTCAGAGCGGAGGGGACGCGAGGACTTGTAGGGGCATATAAGGTCCCTGAGTATAGGGGGGCCCATTCCCTGGAGAGACTTAAAGGCGATGGAAAGGGCCTTAAATTTAACTCTGTCCCGGATGGGGAGCCAATGGAGTGCTCTGAGAGCGGGCTTGGCCGAAGTTCTTTTCGCCGTGCCTGTCAGAACCCTGGCCGCCGCATTTTGTACTCGCTGGAGGGTGTTGATGGCTGATTCAGGGGCACCGAGCAGCAAGGCGTTACTGTAGTCCAACCTTGATAGTATTAACCCCTGAATCAGGAGTTTCCTTGAACTGAAGGGAAGAAGAGGCAACACCTTTCGGACCGAGCGTAACAAACCATAGCAGATCCCTGCCACTTTCTTAGTTTGTACTCTGAACGTCAGTCGGGCTCTAGCCATACTCCCAAGCTGTTAATCTCATTCTTGGGTTGGGGCACCTCACCCAGACAGGGGGGCCACATGGTTTTGGGAAGGGAGGTGGAAAGGTTACCCAACATCATAAGTTCCGTTTTGGACCCATTGAGTTTCAGCCGAGATTCTGTCATCCAAGCCATGATACCTGTCAAACAGCATAGAAGCCCGCACGTTTGCCCCCCCCACACACACACACTAGTGGTGTGCACCGTCTTCCTGCCCTTTAGCCACTATGATGGACAGCTCACTCGAGGGACCCCGGCACCCTTCGGCGCAATGGTAAAGTTAATCAGCCCCCAAAAAATGTGCGTTTTGTCCAGGCTGGGCAGGTGTGTGTTCTCCCCATATCTACAGTCGAAAATTAGCTATGATGCTTAATGGAGGCCTTTGCATCCTGGGCTTTCACAAGCTCTATCCCTGTGCAGTTCCTGTGACCACGAGCTTCTTTCTCCCTGATCTGCTGCTCTGATCGGTGCCTGTCCTTTTATACACATAAGAGGCATGTGAACTCGCATAGAAGCCCGCCCATTTGCCCCCCCCCCCCACACACACACTAGTGGTGTGCACCGTCTTCCCGCCCTTTAGCCACTATGATGGACAGCTCACTCGAGGGACCCCGGCGCCCTTCAGCGCAATGGCAAAGTTAATCAGCCCAAAAAAATGGGCATTTTGTCCAGGCTGGGCAGGTGTGTGTTCTCCCCATATCTACCGTCGAAAATTACTTATGATGCTTGATGGAGGCCTTTGCATCCTTGACTTCGTGAACTCGCATAGAAGCCCGCCCGTTTGCCCCCCCACACACACTGTTCTTTAACGATCCATTACCAATGTCAGTTGCTGCTTTAGATTATATAATGAGATTCATAGTGCTGGGCCAGACAGGTCCTCTCTTGTATTTCACATTATAAGGATGATGCAGGGCCTGCCAAACAATGGGAAATGCTATCAGGAGCACATGGAAGGACTAGAGGCTGAGGGAGAGGTGACACAGCCAGTGTATGTCCTTTGACGTTCATCAACTGAAGGTGTTCAAAAGTTTCTGAACATTGTGTTTCTTTGTTTGGGGGTGGGATGAGAGCATCTGTGTGCATATGTGGTGAATGTGTATAATAGTTTAATGATATAGCATAATGATAATAGCGGTAATCATTGGCATAATGTGGACTTTCATGGCATAATGATGGCACTGGCCATCTCTGGTTTAATGATGGCCCTGGCACAATAATAGTAAAGCTTGGTAATGTATGGACTCTTGCAACATGATTATGGCCACACCTGCTAAAATGTTGTAGTTGGTGAACAAGTAATAATGCTTGGCATAATTTGTGCATTCATAATGGTGGAAATTTGATTGGAATTTTAGGGAATTCATGGCATGATAAAGCCCACATCTTGTATGCAGTATGTATGTATGCATGAATGTATTAACGGCATGATGATGCCCAACCCTCATATAATGCAGGCCCTGGCAAAATAGTAGTAATTCATGCATTTCGTAAGCTTACACATTCTTGAGGTTAATATTGAAATTTGGTGTGCATAAATGACACAATTAAGTCTACTCATGACTCACAGCTGGCCCTAACATAGCAGCAGAACTTCTGTTTTTTATCTAACACTGATTCACATAGAATGCCAGCATCACACAAATAGGAGAGTGTTTTACAAAGAACTCACACGAATTGCACCATAGAAGATGGGGTGACATGGACCAAAAACTTAAAGTTATAATAACATGGACAGGTGTATTCCAAGCAAAGTATAGAGGTGGTAAGTAACTGAGTACACACTAGGTTGCAAAAAATAATTACTGAAGAGAGGAGGCTGCGGTTAATTCAATGAGTCAGAGCAATGAGTTTGTAGGTATTTCCTAAACAGAAATAGGTTGAAGAATAGAGTTGGCCCTTGCCCAGGTGCCAGGACAGCACTTGTTACTTGTCACTTTAGTCATAACCAGACCACTTGACCTGACTTGTCCTTTGTGTGGTGAAGAGCATCCCCAAAGAAGCCACACCAGTGCATCTCTCTGCAGCCCAAAACATTCCATCTGGCATGGACTTACCCAGAGTACTCCATCTGAATGATGTGCCTGAGCACATTGGCCCAACTAATAATCAGTTGGCAACTGCTACTGACCCTGTAGCTCTCTTTAACCCAACCAACAGTTCCCACGTTATTCCCGCACCTATAAAGTAATTATGTCATACATGAGATGGCAGAGCAGCATTAAGCCTTGTGTGGCAGTAATGCTTGTGACCATCGGATGAAAATGATAAACACACATGAATTTCAATGAAAATCTGGTGTCGAAAATGAAAATGTATTTGATAGTAAAATATGTGCATTTTCATCACTGGAAAAGTTGACATTTGGAGTACAAAAATTGTATTTCCAAATCATGACTTAAATCTGATCTTTGAGGAATCATTAATACACGTTTCAGAGACCTTCATTAATAAGTTTGCAATCCTGTCTGCCACCCAAACCTACCCCTTAATTGAAAATGCTGTATAGTATGTAAGTGCTGGGGGTGGGGGGTGGGGGGGTGGGGGGAGTTTGGTGGTCGAAAAACTGATACGGACATTACACTGTGTTGTAATCTTATCCTCTTCTCCTTACCCTCTTTCCCCCCCCCCTTCCTTCTCTGCTCCCTTGGTATGATCCGCGCTACATCCTGGAGTGTGGGTTAGAACGTTGATGATATTTGAAGCCGCCAAGCTGGGAGCAC
Source organism: Lissotriton vulgaris (assembly GCF_964263255.1). Lineage (NCBI taxonomy): Eukaryota > Metazoa > Chordata > Amphibia > Caudata > Salamandridae > Lissotriton > Lissotriton vulgaris. The sequence continues at coordinate 443,137,242 of NC_141697.1, read as the reverse complement.
CTGTGATATCTTTATTTAATAAACATATGATTTGTACCCGCATCTAGTAGTGATTTATTACTACATTTATGGCGACGAGGGCGGGACACTGAGCCAGGGTCAGTGTGGTGCCTCCCCCCTGGATATTTTTTAATGCTTGAGCGGAGTAAAGTCACAAGGAAGTCTCACTCATTTGATGAATGAAAATTCGGTCGAACGAGAGGCTGGTTGAGAGAGGGAGACAAGGAGAGAGGCTGACGTTTTCGAGGTGAAGAGGACGACTCACGGCAGCAGTGTTCCGCTTCAGGTTTTGAAGGGGCGTCCTTGGGCACCATGCTCAGTCCCCTCCGTGGTTTGCGAGGACTGTCATGCTGTCGGTGAGAGGCAGGGAGCTCTCGTGAGGAGAAGACGCAGCAGGTCTTGTTCTTATCTCAAGCAGAGTCGTCGACGGGAAGTTCCAGCCCTGTAAACGTGCAGTAGAAGGAGGACTTTGTTTGTCAAAACTCTTCCGGTGTGCAGTTTGGAGAAAATAAAGGAAGGTGAAAGCGCTCCATGTGGTTCCCGAGCGAGTCGCACAAGACTGTGAGGTGAATCTTGGAAGCTGCATGAGAAGAAGGGAGCGGAGCAAGGAACGCAGTCCCTTTTATGACTTCGTGAAAGAAACTGTTTTGAGGTGAGCGCCAAGTATTAGAGGCATGAGTGAGTGACCGCATCAGGGAGCCATTAACACCTAACTCCCAGAATAAAAGGGAGGCGAGTGATTATAAGCCTCAGAGAATTGAGGAGCATTCTTACATGAATTTTGGAAGGAAGATTAACCGCAGGGGACCAAGCTGAACTGCATCATAGTGTTGAGCCATCGAAACACCAAGAGGAGCGTTAAACGGAACAGATGTGACTAATACTTACGAAACTGTATTGTAGCAGTACATGTTAGCTGCTTGGAAAATATATGAGGGACAGAAAGTGTAGCGGGCTTTTGTTCCAGTAACTGATTATTAACCGTGGTAGTACTCTGAGTGACATAGCGGATGAACTGTGAAATAGTCGAAAGTTCGTCAGATGAGCAGCAGAGGTTAATGAGGAAGCGGAGCGGAGCGGGAGACGACTTTGCAGTTAATCGTTCCCACCGCAATTTGAAGTGAAATTGAAAGCCCTGGTGATGAAGTTGTGGAATGGGCTCTGTAGGTGAAAGTCCGTGAATGATGCAGCTGAGGCATTGTAAGAGATGACCTACTTCGGGCGTTGAGTTTGTGAAGAGAAGTAGACCCGAATTTGAGAGTATTGGAAGAGGCGAAAGCTTGTTAGGTGAGCAGTCGAAACCAAGGAAAGGAGAGAAGCGGAGCTCTGGAAAAGGTGGTAGTCCGGGTGAAATGGGAAGGAGTGAGACCCAAGTAAATGTCGAAAGTTCGTGAGGTGAGCAGCTGAAGTGTTTGTGAAGAGCTGGGCAGTGCGAGGACGATTTGGGTGTTAATCGTTCTCACTGCGTCTGGAAATTGAAAACAAGAGCCGTGGAAACGGAGTTGATTAATGAGCTAAAGTTCGCATGAAAAGGGTACGAGTGAGGAAAAAATGATTGAGGCACTCTGTTTCCTAAAGAGATATTGAGGGGAATCAGCATCATTAGCGTGAGGAGATAAATCCTCCTCAGCCTTTGTTTTGCAACCGAGTTCAGTCACGTTGATTGATATCCTACTCAAATCCCGCTGATAATAGCCATAACGGGGAAGACATTGCCACCGTGTGGACACTTTAAGCATTAAGTGCGAGGAAAATCCTTGTTCAGCGCATGACAGTTGTATTGATGAGATAAAGGGTACGCCATATTTACATTCTCCCTTCGTCCTCAATTGCCACCCATCATATCATCCCACACCAGCGAAGGGATATCCTAGCAGTCTTTTCTAGGAGCCTTGTCGTAATCCTCACATCTATCAAATACAAGTGCTTAAAAATACCTGAGTGTACTAGTGGGCAACGTTGTTAATCTACTAGCAGTGTTCCACAGTGTCCCGTGGCGCTGTATTTCTGGGGCGGTGGCATCTTCTTGTGTAATTCTGGTGTATTGCAGCACACTAAACATGGAGCGGGGCCGAATGTATAATCTCCCTTCCCCTGTGCAGTTCAAGGAGGAGTTTAATAATAGCAGTGCTAAGTGGGGTAATTGGAAAGTGTATTTTGAAAACTATGGGTCCGTCTGGGAGGAAGAGGTAGCATCTCTTTCACCGGAAGTAAAGGCAGAAATTCTACTCCACAGCATAGGTACCGGAGGAAGGAAAATGTATCACAATATGGAAATCGTATTCACGAAAGGAACTGAGAGGAATATTTATGAGAACATTTTGAACTGGAGGGATGAATACTATATACAAGCCACAAGTGGAGAGGCGCAAAGGGATGAAGGGTTCAAAGGAAGAATGGTCGGCAAAGAGGATGCAATTGATAGGAAGTTATCTCAGAGATGTACCGTTATTATAGGTGAAATTGAGACAGAAATGATTACAGACTCTGGTTCAAGATATAGTGAGGTAAGCAAAAGCGATTGGGACAGAAAATTTGCGGAAAAATATGGTAATGAATTGAAAGAAGCCAACACAGTCCTGAAAACTAATGCAGGAAAAGATATACGAGCTATTGGTTGCAAAGTCATGGGCGTAGTTTATAAAGGAAACAATATAAGGTGTACTATATACATAACGGAAGATGGTATCAACATGCTAGGGTGGGGAGATCAACAGAAGTTGAGGATTTCAATAGAGGTAAAGATAAAAGGACACAGGGATGAGCAGACACGGAGTCAAGGCAAACAAGATATCGGAGTTGAAATGGTCAATGTTTGCTGGCAGCCAACCAAGGGTAATACAGCAATTGAAAGAACTGCAAGTACAAAGAAGTATGGAAGAGAAGCCATTGGGGACGAACGCATCAAGAAAAAAAACACATATCAAAGTCAGGTGGAGGAAAGAGAAATACGTAAGAAACTAGAGAGGTTGGACTGTAGGGAACAAAAAATTGAGACTGATGTAAAATTTGGAGGTGTGGTGGAGTGTGTAAATACCACAACCAAAGAACAAGGAGGGCAGATGTATAAAATCAACCAGTCCAATCGCTTTGAGAGGCGGCAAAGAATTAAGTGGGCTGGGTTCAGGACCAAGGTGTCAGAGGAGTATGTGGACAATTTTGATCTGGAAAGAGAGAGAGGTGCGAGTTACATTGAGTCAAAAGGAGAGAACAAAGATGTATACATACAAAGGTTTGTTTATGGTTTTATGGAGAGGGGAAGTGAGAAAATGCAGAGTAATCTTAAAGGATCTCCACTAAAAGTCATGGAAGGGAAGATGAGTCCTGTCTATGGTCATTTGAAGAAGCCGAAGTGTAAGTGTCCAGAAAACACAGATAAGTTCTATTATGGCAAGCCCAAGAGGGAACAGGAGGACATACTTATAGCTGATGAGGCTCACGCTAATGAACGGGGACTGTTGAAAACAAAATGCTATAAAGGTTGTAATACTGTCATGGCCAAGGAAATGAGAGCAGAAGAAGGTCTAATCCAGCCAGGGATAAGGACATGGAAAGAGAGACTCATTTTATCAGAGGTAGTCTTCGGGGTTGGGTGTCCTGGCCCAAGCTGCTGCCTAGGGAAAAGAACAGTGCAGCCATTCTCAATTTTCCGGAAGGGGATGGTAATTCCAGCATGAGGAGTTAGGGATCCAAGGGAGAAATAGACGGTGTGGCAACCTCAGACACAGGGGAGCCAAGGGTGGAAAGGTGGTGATATATTCACATGTGTTCCACAAATGTCAGGATGCCTTAAACACTTCCCCGTGCATCCATTGAATTGGATTCCCCACACCATAATGGTGCACACTCTGGTTGCACCAGACTGTTACTGTTGTTTAATGTTTGGTTGACGTAACCTGATAAGTTTAGCTAATACAATCTGTACTGTAAAGAACATTATATCGCCTCCTTCAGATAAATATGTGACAGAGCTATTCAGGAAATCATTACAGGACATGCTGTAGGTTCAAATAAGCATTTTTCCCTGTCATGTTTATTGGAAAACAAACTGTTCAGAGTCATTGTACCACTGTTATTGTGCAGTCTTTACTGTTCCTCTATTCTATCTATATTAAAGGGTTTTATGCTCCCTACCCATATGCTGCTCTGCTCTACCTTTCCATCACCCCCTACCCTGTTTCTCCACCCGTACCCTACCCACTTCTTGGTGTCCCTTTCTGTTTCTCCTTCCTTCACCTTTTCCATAGTGAGGGAGGTGTGTTGTAATCTTATCCTCTTCTCCTTACCCTCTTTCCCCCCCCCCTTCCTTCTCTGCTCCCTTGGTATGATCCGCGCTACATCCTGGAGTGTGGGTTAGAACGTTGATGATATTTGAAGCCGCCAAGCTGGGAGCACCTGTGATATCTTTATTTAATAAACATATGATTTGTACCCGCATCTAGTAGTGATTTATTACTACACACTGTTAATGGCATTGTACGTTTAGGGGGGGGGACCAGTTTTCAGTGATGGAAAAGGAAAAAGTTGAGATACTGCCGACACGTTAATGGTGGCACCATGCTTCATTCTATATAACAGTAGTGTTGAAACGAATGTATTTGTACTGGTGACCTTACTCTGACAATAAACATATTTTTAAAAAAAATGAGTTTCTCAGTAATTATGTATCATAAAGATTATTCTTGGACTAAACAGGATGAGACAATGAAAAATAATAAACTGCATGTGTTGCATATGGCCTTTTAGATTTTTGATATATATTTAGGGAAAATGTCTTGAAAAATATGCATTTTTAAGTAGCTAAGCAGACCATGAAAGTGCAGGAATATTTCATGAGTGCCCTTTCAAAGCCACTGGTTTTAGTATTGGTGTGTGAAAATTGTAGTATGTAATAGTAATGGACTATTGGGTCACATATTTTCAAACTGATTGTGTTGCATAGCTTATAGTTTGTGCTTTATCGAAGTACCTGCACTGGAGCTGGTCTATTAGAATTAAGGCGGTGAAGTGAATAGCAAGGCTGATCTACTTACCTTGACCGCTTTATATCTCAGCTCTCCATTTACTGGGTGCTTGAAATTTGATTTTTACAGATTGTGCTTCCTAATTGATGAATGTCTTTTATACTAATTCTAAATAATTTGTTATTGATACATTTTAAGGTGGTATTTTGATATTGTGATTAATGTTATCTCATGGGCATTTTTCTATTTATTGATGAACATTTTAATGACATGTATACTACAGTGTTTTCTTTTTATCTTTTTATGTTTTATTTCTATATGTACTGTATTTGTCTATGAACTGCAATAGGCGAAAAAAGCCCAAATAAAGTATTTGATGATGACGATTGACCAGAACTCACTCACTTCACTTCTTCACTGTGATTCGGAGAAACGATTATGCCCAACCATTTTAATGATCACCAGCTTCTGACTGACACCGCCTACTTTTCCTCTCAGCAGTATTAGTCGCCACCTTGATAACGGGCATTAATAATATCCTGTGCAGCCTGCCATGTTACATCAGCCAGCTGCACAGGTTGGTTCCTAATAATACAACGTTTAAGAGATGTAGTGTTGCCTTTATTCTTTCCAGCATACTGTAATGCGCTGATTGATAAGCTGCACATGGACTGGTTCATTAGTTTCATTAACGATTGGAAATGATAGACTGCCTTGGAGACATTAGAATTCTTTCCATGGCTCAGCCCATAGCAACGAAGGAATCTTTAAATGGATGTCAGTCCTGGAGAGAAGGGGGCACTGTCATCTTCTAATAACAAGCACTGCCAAAGCCATTAGGACTCGCATGCAATTTGACTTCTAAGTAACACTTTAGAAAAGGCTGCTGAATCGTAAAAATAAAAAATACATGATTGTTCTCACTATCCAGATAATCTAATAAAAATGTAATACATGATAATTTATATTACTTTTGGAATGTAAAATAATCCCTAATGCATTGTACTCCAAGCACTCCATGGGAGGTGGAATGAAAAATTAAACAGGTAAGAGAGAAAACAACACCTCTTAACAGAGTCAAAACCCACTTTGTGGCCCTGAGTATGAATATATTGGGGGAGTAGGTGCTGTTGTGTATTCCCAATGTAGCCCATTGTCGTTTTCTGTATGTTGGACTAACTATGCATATTGTAGGCTGCATTTGCTTTGCACTCGTTAACAAATGTCATGCTTGCTTTTGCTTTGTATTTTTCACATATAGTCAGCAGGTTTTTGTATTTTGTTCTTTTTCTGGGATTTAGTCGGACCAACCCATGCAATGTCAAACAACATTGCTCATTGATGTTCTCTGTGGCCGGACCCTATCACCTAGACATAATAGAGAAACCCAGCTTCTGTTTTTGAACACACATGTATCGTCATATAAACTGGGATGTGTCATTTAGAAAATACCGCAGACAGGAGACTTGCAGGCAGAGCAAAGATGGTGAGATGAAAGGGCTGTTTGACTGAGATGTAGACCAGCCCCCTATGTATGTCAAGTTATGGGGTTAGCCACTACTCTCAGAGATCTATAATATAACACTTTGCTTCATTAGTGGGGGCAGGTTTGGCAAGTCTGTCTGCTAATATAACATGGCTTTTTATTACATATGGTGTTCTAATCATGCTAATAACATTGTTGACCTGCATATGTTTTCTTGTTGTGGCGCAGATACTGCATATTAGAGCACAATAGTTTCAATACATAGTGTAAGCTTCCTTCATGTCTCTTTTCCATTAAATGTGAACAAGAACGAGTGAAAGAACAAAAGGGCCTGCTTCCGTGACCAGTGAAAGGGTTAAGAGTGTTGTGTTCTGGGGTGCCAAATCACTTGCCTCTTTGGGAACAAAAGGAGGACAAGTGAGGCACTAGAAACTAGTCGGAATCAGCCCCATAGGTGCTGATGTGGTACGATGACTCAATCACTACATACCGATGCTCTCTGGTCCCAAGAAAAATGCCACAATGATTGCAAATCGCAATTTATAGATGAAGACTGCATTTAGGGGAAAAAGAGCTTTCGGATCATGTGCATTATGACAGCAATATGCATGTATGCAGTACACATTTGAATAAAATCATACACACCTGAGAATCAGGACATTGAGATTAATCATGTGTGCTAGTACATGATGATAAAGTGGCATGTGCCTATACAGTACAGAGTTGTATGAAGAAATGCTACATTAAAATACCCGCTAAGCTATAAAATACAGTTGCTAACCAAATGTATCTGGAATCATTGCTAAAAGTAATGACAACACAACCGTAAATTACGGGGTGGGGTAAATTCCATACGACTCAGAATTTTGACAACTCAGCAAATAAGGTTTCATAGAGGGGTTGGAAATCACCGGCAACAAAAGATCATGTAGGCAGCTTTTCTGGCAAACCAGACCTACAAATGGTAGCTCAGTCATGACCAACCAAAAATGTAATATGCCTTCACATGAATAGTACACAAATTGAAGTTCCAGTGTTCATTGTTCAATAGAGGTTTCTCATCTACTTAGTACCCGAAGACTCAAATTCCCTTTAAAACATGTGCATTACAAAGCTTATAACAAGCAATATCATTTTAATGAGGACTGCCAACTGGAATTGGTAAGCACAATTGACTAACATAATGGGATCAATGCTGGGAACTCTTATTTAAAAATTATGTTTATTGTTTTTTTATACGTTTATTGCAAGTGTTAGAAATTATGTTTTGAATAAGCAATAAAATTAAACAACTGGTTGAAAAGCATTTAATGGTCTGTTAGATTATATTTCGTAAGTCATGTTGCAATTAGAGTAAAATACATTTTCCAAAAAGGTCGTAAAAGTAATATTCCTTTTTATGATTCCTTCGTTTATCCATCCTTATGAATGAAATGCTATAAGCATTTTGCTGCTTTGGGGGCATCACTAGCATGTTGTTGGTGCTAACACTTCCCCAAGTGTGACTCATAGAATCTTGAAACCTTTGTAATTGGTGGTGCTAGTGAAACAGTTGTTAGTTCCAGTGACTAGCTATACTTCGCTGTCAACTTGACCTAGTGCAGCCCGACATTGTCATACAAAAAGTTATGGACAAAGCCAATAGTTTTGCCTTTTGGTTAGGGGAAGTATTTATTAATGGGTCAACATAACGAAGCAACATCTTGACCTATAACAATATGGAAACTTGGCATAGTAGATCTTTGCTGAACTGACTGAATTAGCTCAATTGATGTGTAAAGTAAAAAAGAAAAGAGTGGTGTGAAAAGGAACGGAAAGAAGAAGTTTGCATTGTAGTGGGGAAGAGAAAGGCATACACAGCATATTGCATGATAGACACTTTTAAGAAAGGGATAGTACTTTAGTTTCATCTATCTGCAAGCACACATTTTCTTTGTGAATGAAGAAGTCATGAAACCAACAACCTGCTATCAGATGAGCAGAGTAAAGAAAATGAAGAGGCAAAGTTTCCTAGTCAATAGCTTTTTGTCTTTGTGGAAGGCAGAGAACCTGATTTATTATTTGGCAAGCTCTCCACCAGGGCAATGGAGTAAATGAATCTGTATCCCTGTTGAAGGTGCCTCTTGTCAAATTAGGAAATGTCCAGTGGACTAGTGAACATTTCTGACATTGGCAGGAACTGCTGTCACAGTGGTTCTTATCAATACATTGTAAGTTTGCAATATGGCTCTGTTAACATGATGGAGCCATTTGGCAAATTTACAAAGTTTTTTTAAATCCCAAAGTTGATTTTCTTTTTGAAAAAAAACCACAAACAATTTCCCCATTACCGAGGGAATTTCCCCCCATGGTGAAGGGGTCATTGCTCACTTTTCAACTCTCCTTACCCCCAGGTTTATCCTGGTGATGACGGCCTTGAAAAAGGTAGATGGGCGGACATAAAGCCAAATTTCCGATGCCGCTTACTCCGTTGGGCCGTCGGAGGGGTTTGACTACAGCGGAGACAAAGTAGTCCCCACTGTTGCTAAACGTACTCTAAATCGGGCGGGTGGACTATTATGTTGGTGGGGATGGAACTTCTTGACAAGTGAATACCGTCTACGTCAACATATAAATCAGGCCCAAAATCATCCAAGGAGCACACACTTTCTAAACAAAAACATTAATAAGCACGCAAAATGTTGTTTCAGTAAAGTAAAAACATCAAAGAAGTCAAACCGAGTTTCATTTTCAAACTACTTGTCATGCTGAATCTGAGGTCTAAAAAAAGTGCTACTTACTCCCCCATCACCAAAATCTAATGAGAACTCACATTGGACAATGAAATCATCCAGGAAAAACAATGGTCTTGATGGACAGTGACTGCATACAATGGGAAAACTATGAAAAACACTAGAAAGCTAATCTCTTAAAGGGGCTGACCCAAATCCCACTCACCTGTACCTTTTAGCGTACTTTTTAGAAGAAGTGATGACATGAGTCTTCCAGGCAGCTAAAGATGGCTGTACCTAGACCTAAAAACGGCAATGCTGATCCACTCTTTGAACTATGAAATTACTTAACCACGTCATCATGTAACATCCGTCGCTTGTGTGGTGGTATTTTGAACACAGAAACAACGAAGAGTACAGGGAACAGATGTTCAGTGTTGTATCAAGGGCCTTATCCATGATAGATTTCCAGCTTTAGTCCTGACTATTAAAATTCCTGCTTATATTATTTGTAAGTTAATGTCCACTTTTATAAAAAATGCGAGTGCTGGATATCCTAATCAATGACAATTGTTGCAAACAAATATTAGAAACAGTTCACTACAAGTCAGATTTTAAAAAACTGCATCAACTTGGAATGTGTAGAAAGAAGCCAAAAGGTTCTAGCTTTTCTCTAACTATCTAATGAGTGCAGAAAAAAAACATATTCTCTTTGCTAGAAAAATAGACCAGAAGAAAGAAAAACAATGATCCGATTTCCATGCTTTAAACAGCTGCTTTAACTATGCTCTGTGATCTGGCCTGCCTCTGGCAGCAGGCATTGTGACATCACACCTCTACTGCAATAACTTATAATAGTGAAGTTCTGATGACTTTTCTTTATAATTGTGACTGGGTGCATCAAAAGTCTCTGATTATCAAGAAATTAGAGGTTGTTGTTTATACAAGGATTACAGAATCCATATACAAAGTGTAATGTCTCTCATTCATTATAGCAGCTATTGCAACAGACAATCTAAGATCAGATTATGCAGAAAGGTAAAAAAGGGAATAGGCGTGTGGTATAAGGGCTGTATGTCGCTGGATTAGCAGTTGACTGGTGTATTGGAACACATAGAAAATTCAGGTTAATCACTCAATCCTATTTGATGACCTAGTTAAAATGACTCTTTGGACTAGAAGATGGCTTTTTCTGAGAATCAATTGGAAAAAACGGTGCTAAAGGTTGGGTTGATTTTTTCATAATGGTTATTTATAATTTCTGATACTGGTCATGGCGTGATGGAGATATAGACTTGATTTTAATATGATTGCTAATTTATGTTGTAATACATTTCTAAATATAGATGTTGATTTATTGAAGTAAAAGGTGTGTATTATAATGCAAGCTTGTGACCCCAAAAAAGTATATACTCATGTTTGTGTCCTGAAAATGAGTCATGAGACTGGCCCTTGTGCCCTTGATAGACATCTTTAGGTGCAGACATCCCAAAGTGACACAGCAAGGCCCTTTTCTTCCCCAAAAAAATAAGGGCGATATTCTCAAGAACGTGTGATAACTATCTCCAAATTAGCTTAACGCAACTTTGCAAATCGCAGTCTATTGCGGGAAAATAACACGTGTCAACGTAGTATTCTCAACCTGGAGGCAGCATGCAATAGTCTCACAACAATGCGCCAAATTACCGTGTTAAAACGATTGTGACGCAAAAATAACACGAAACACGAACGCAAAAAAGTTGTGAAGTGGCCAATTGCGTCACAAAAGTCAGCGATAACCAGCAACAGACCTGCAATTCCCAAGCGTCATGCGGGAAAATGCTCTATAAAAGAAGAACAAAAAAAGGCAAAAGAAAATAAACTGCGTAGCACCATGGATGCACCCTGACCGACTGCAGGGGACACCGCAAACCCCGCAAGCACCACAGATGACCAGCAAGGAACCCCAGGCTCGGGGAAGGCCAAGAAGAAGAAGAAGAGGAAGAGGAAGACACGGTTCAGTCCGCAGGAAAACAAGATCATCGTTATGGAGGTGATAGGACCCTATCAACAACTGTTCGGCACGGAAAACGTGTCATTGGCAACACAAACGGAAATATGGCAGTCCATTGTGAACAACATGAATGCAGTCAGAGTGTCGAGGAGGTCGATGGAGGAGGTCAAGAGGTGCTGGCATGACGTGAAAAGCCAAACCAAGCAGAAAGTCAATACCAACTGTAAGGTTGCAACGGCGACTGGAGGTGGGAGTCTTGCGCCACAGGAGGAGCTGAATGATCTGGAGGAAATGGTGGCCCGAGTCATCAGTGTGGAGATGGTGGCAGGAGTTGGGGGGCCGGTAAAAAGCTTGTATATGACCTGACCCATCAGAAACAGGGTGAGTAACGACCAGGGACTGGGTGGACGGGGGGAGATGGGCACAATGGCACACATGCACAATCATGTGTAGCACACTGCACACCCACAATGAGTGTGGAACATGTCCCTGATACCCTTGGCATGCTGCAGCACACATAGAAACACCAAGTAGCCCCCCCGCCACTATGTGCACAAAGGGCCCCCCCCCTTTCTATCACCAATCACACAACTTAGCCATGCACATGTGCTGAATCCACCTAAGCACCATCTTTGTGAGCCACACTGATAATGCAAGTGACACTGCATACCAATAGCATGGCTGCAGTCAAAACACATGACATTGTGCACGCCACAACATTGAGGTGGCTCAGTGTGGATCACATCCTCCAATGAGCAGGTTACACTCTGACACATCCACGGGCACATGCAACCCCTGACGTCAACAACAAAATTGCAGAGAAAGAATGGACACCAGTACAAAAACCGTCCAAGAGCACAAATGTCTCAAGTCGCCAACATCTCTGCACCGTAAAAGCACACAAGTCAAAGGCACACTTTCTCAATGGGATAAGGAGCCGCTAAATTTGAGCTGCAGGAGGGACTCTCCCACAATGCAACACAAACACATAGCAATCACAGCACATCAATATTGACGACAATGTGGTACACGGTGCAACACTTTCACTACACAACACAGTACACAACTGGTGGCACGTGTGCGTAGAAACTGGCCAATCTCATCTGGCATAGCAGGACACTGTGAGATGAAAATGTGCGAGTAAAACCTCACATCCGTCATGTCATCCAAATGTCCACTGTCTCCCATCAAATAGCCATTTCTTCAAAAACAGTCACAATGTACATTGTCATGTAGTCTGTATGTAAACATCTACAATGCATCAACATACATGGGACACACTGTTAACCTGCATCTCCCCTTTACATTGCAGAGGGACAATCAACACTGAAGGTGCAGGTTGTAGTCCGACTTAACACCAGGTAAGAGCAGGTGTTAAATTCCTGCTGCTAACGCTCCTTATCTCATGTTTTGGGATCCTATCGCAGATCTGGCTGGTCGCTGAGAATGCTGCGAAGTGGTGTTGTCACAGCCTTTTGCACGGGAACACCTTGTTACATCCTATCTTTCCTCTTCCTATTAATTATTTATTTATGCTTGTATGACATCACCCTGTTCTTCTGATGTCTTCCCTGCATGTTATGTTTTGATTCCAACCTCACCTGAATTCTAGAAGGTTTAGTGTAATGAGTCAGTTGTACCTTGGATTTGATCTGTGTACTTGCTGATGCTGTGCTGGACATTAAACCTACTCATTTTCTACAAATGCTTCCTGATTAATTTCAACATATTTTGGCGACGAGGGAAAAAACCATTCTACACTCCTGTCATCTCACCAGCACAGGTATGGAGTGTCTATTTAAAAAAAAAAACTTTCTTCTAAATGTGCTCTGATTGCACCAGCGGCAGTTTCTAATTTACAAAATTAATTATATGTGCTTTAATAGCACCTGCGGCTGTATTCTTTTATTATAATTTTGGATTACCCTGGATTACACCTATTTTTACTGTTCCTGTGTTCATCTTCCCTTCCTGAAGGAAAAACAACGTTTTTTACCACATCGTGCTTGTTTTGAACTATACTCCTCGCACTCCTTCAAACCTCGTTTTTCTGTGACTTTCCCACTTCAAATTAGTTAATTTTGTACCTTTCTTCTACTTTTAAACGGACACCGCCATCTGCATTATTCAATCTGTACACGAGCAGCCGCTGCCATCGCTCGCAAGCAGCTGCTCTCCTCGAGCCTTGTTGTGTTCGGTTGCCAAGGATACGGCACGTCATTGCTTTTGCGCAACTGGTTGCCAAGACATTACCTCGCACGCCTGCCTACGCGAGTTGTCTCATCTTCTTCCGGCGTCTTCATAACAGCGCGTCATCACGCATATGCACAGCGCGTCATAACGTCGGCGGCCATCTTGTGTTACCAAGGCTACAGAAACCAACAATACACGGAGCTCCGACAACGAGGCACAATTTACTGCTATTTCGATTCTTTTGGACACAAATTTTCACACGGCAAGATTACTAACTGCTATTTCATTCACATTTTAACTTATTTTAGCTTATTATATAGGAACAGGATTTTTCATATATCGTTTTCTTACAGTCTATTTCTAATTGTTCATTTTATCTGGTATTATTAATTGAAGTACTTTAGCTTAGCTTTTACATATTGTTTTTATTATTTATTATTACAATTAAGTGTGCAGTTTGACCCCCCAGCGAAATTTCTACAAACTAAGGGTGACCCTCCTATGCCATGGGTAAGATGGAAGGAGGAGTTCATTACATATATGAAGGCAATTGATGGGGAACGCATGGGAGCAGAAAGGAAGAAAAGTATTTTCCTTCATTGTTTAGGATCAGAAGGTCAGGTTATCTTTAGGTCCTTACCTCAAGTTACAGTACAGAACGATGGTAGTGGTGACAATCTAAATGTGTATAACGAAGCCTTATTACGTATAGAGAAAAGATTTAAACCTGTCACCAGTATTGCCCTAAATCGATTTAAATTTTATACAAGAGAACAAAAGTCTGATGAAAACTTTGATGATTTCCTTACAGGTTTGAGATCATTATCTATACATTGCAATTTTGGGATGTTAACAGATGAAATGATCAGAGATCAAATCATAGTGCATGTTAAAAATAAAAAAATACAGGAGAGATTGTGGGTGTTGGGTAATCCCACGTTAGCTGAGGCCATTTCAGAAGCTAAAGCTTTAGAACAATCTGAAAAATGGATGGAGGTTGTTAAAGATAATGCTAATAAGAAAGCCACAGAAGAGGAAATATGTAATGTTAAACTCAGGAACGATAATCATATGCAACAAACCTATCAACGTCCTCAACCTTCACGTTTTCAACAAAATTACAGAAGAGGTTTCAATAGAAATTTTCAGGGAATGTTTGGTAGTACGTCTGTGTGTTATAGATGTGGAAATAGATCACATTTAGCTTCTTTCCCTGGATGTCCTGCTCGCGATAAGGAATGTAGAAATTGTGGTAGAATGGGACATTTCACCAGTGTTTGTAAAGATGTCAAACGAAATACCACACCCTCTAAGGGAGCAGTTTCTTTTCTCACTTGTAATGAAACCACTCACAATAGCAATTCACAAGATTCATTACAGGGAACAGACATGATAGACAAGGGTTTTGTTGTCTCTATAATTGATATTGTTCCGGCGCACATTAAAAAATCACCAAATGCTGATTTTATTATATGTCAAGTTAAGTTATCCTTAATGGTAGACTCAGGATCGCCATGGACAATTATGACAGAACAGTATTTGTTTGAAAAGTTAAGTGATCATCTTTGTATTAGTAAGTTGGAACAACCAGACATTATGGCCGTTAGTTTTGAAGGACATCATATTGAAGTTGAAGGTTATTGTGAGGTGTCCATACATTTTAAACACAGATCTGCTGACATAAAGCTTTACATTGCAAAAAAAGGTGTTAATGTCCTGGGTTGGCGTGACCAATATAAGCTAGGTATTATACTAAATCCCAGAGCTAAGGAACCAGTTATGTTATGTGATGATGCACTTTATAACCAAGTAGCCACAGTGGAAGATAATTTTAAGATTGATGGTGAAGAACAAAAACTTGTCAACTCTTTTAAAAATGTTTTTTGTGACAAATTGGGGAAGTTAAAGAGTTTCTCACACAAGATTGTTTTGAAAGACAATGCTATACCAGTGAAACAAAAAATAAGGGGTGTACCTATTAGTGTGAGACAAGAACTAAAAGACATGTTAAAAGAATTGTCAGATGAGGGAATAATTGAAACTATTGAGTCAGCGGAGTGGGTTTCCCCCATAGTTTTAGTCCGCAAGCCTGATCAAAAAGTAAGAGTGTGTGTAGACCTCAGGGCGCTAAATGCTAATATTGTCATAGACTGTCACCCTTTACCCAATATCAACGAAGTAGTATCAATGTTTGAAGGTGCAAAAATATTTTCAACGTTAGATTTGCGTTCAGCGTACCATCATATTGAACTTAAAGAGGAATCTAAGAAACTGACAGCATTTATTACACCGTTTGGTTTATATCAATACACTAGAATGCCTTTTGGCCTGGCGTCAGCCGCGTCAGTTTTTCAAAGAGTCATGTTTTTGATTTTCAGAGATTTAGATGAGTATGTTAAGTGCTTTCAGGACGACATTCTGATTTTTTCAAGGAATGAAAATGACCATGTAGGACATCTCTATGAAGTTTGCAAAAGGTTAGAAGATCATGGTCTTACCTTAAAAGCCCACAAATGTAAACTGTTCCAACGTTCGGTTGAATATCTAGGACATACCTTATCTGGAGATGGAATTATTCCCAAGAAAAATAATGTTGATGCCATACTCAAAGCACCATCACCTGTTAATAGAGATCAATTACTGTCTTTCACAGGAATGTGTGAATACTATAGCAAATTTGTGCAAGGTTTTGCTACCAAAATGGAACCTCTGCGAAGTTTGTTGAGACAGAATGTGACGTATGTCTGGTCTAAGGAACAACAGGAGGCTTTTGAGTTAATAAAAAAGGATATTGTCAATGCCCCCACGTTGAAACCTTTCAGGATGAAGAAAGAATGTGTTATAACTGTAGATGCGAGTCTATATGGCCTAGGGGGTGTTCTGTCACAGAGAGAAGGAAAACAGGAGTGGAACGTAGCTTTTGCTTCTCGCACACTAAATGACTGTGAAAGGAGGTATGCAGTGATCGAGAGGGAGCTTCTTGCATGTGTGTGGGCTGTCGAACATTTTCGTTTGTATGTCTGGGGCTGTAGATTTGTTCTGCGAACGGATCATAAGCCGTTAGTTAATATTCTATCTACTGGTGGTGGATGGAATTCGACTGCCAGAATTGCAAGATTGTCATCCAAGTTACAGGAGTATAATTTCAGTACGGAATATGTCCCAGGTAAAAAAAATGTTACAGCGGATTTTCTTTCTCGACTTCCATGTAAACAAGATGATGTTGATGTCATTAGAGAGGTTGATTTTTCTGTATCTATTACTGATGTATTGGGTGATCAGTTTCAAGAGATTACTGAGGAGAAGTGGAATAATTGCATTAGTGAAGACGATAAGTGGAGCACCCTCAAAAAATTTGTGATGGAGGGTTGGCCCAAGAAAAATGTGATTATGGAGGAGTTATTGCCTTTTGCTAAGGTTGCAGATGAGTTAGAAATGGAGAATGATTTTTTGTTTAAATCTGGGAAATGTGTTCCACCGCAGGGTATACATGACATGATTCTTAAATTGGCTCACAAGACACACCCAGGTATATCGTCCATGAAGAGATTGATTAGGACCTTTTTTTGGTGGCCAGGAATGGATGCGTACATTGACAGAACAGTAAGGGAATGTACCGAGTGTATATCAAGTGAAAAGATGCTCAGAACTAATGTTCCACCTTTAAAGGTGACAAAATGGCCAGAGGTGCCTTGGAAAAAATTAGCTTTCGACATTGCGGGACCTTTCAAGAACTTACCAGAGAATTCACGTTTTGCATTGGTGTTAATTGATTTCCATTCAAAGTGGCCAGAGGTGAAGTTTGTTCCCTCTGCCACCACTAATGCTGTTATTTTGTTTTTCAAGGAGATTTTTGCTCGAGAGGGCTGCCCTTCTATTCTTGTAACGGACAATGGTGTCCAGTTGAAATCATTAGAGATGGAAAACTTTTTGAAGGGACATGGTATTGTGCACAAATGTACATCTTTGTATGAACCGCATGAAAACGGTCAAGTAGAAAGGTTCAATAGGGTGTTGAAATCTTACATTGCTGATGTCATTAATACACGTGGAGAATGGTTGAGTGAGTTGAGAGAGAGGTTGTGGGTTTATCGAATTACGCCTCATTCCACGACTGGAATTAGTCCTTTCAAATTATTGAAGAGTAGAGATCCAGCCTCCAAAATTTGTCCATGGTGGCTTATGGATAAATGTCAAGATAAATTATCAACTAGGGAATGTGTACATGATACGGCTAAAAGAGTCGAAGAGAAACAGAACAAGACCATGTGTTGGTACAACAAAAAATGGAATGTCAAAATGCATGATTTTGTTGTACGGGATTGGGTGCGAATTAAAAAACCTGGTTTAATGACTAAAGGTTCCTCTAAGTTTGGTAGACCTATACAAGTTAAAAAAGTGTTCTCTAATTCTGTTATTACTCAGGATGGTAAGTTATGGAACACTAAAAGAATTGCAAAATGTAACCATGCTGCTTATGGTGCCTGTGCTAAGAATTTACCGTGTTCTGATATTTCAGGGCAGACTAATCAAGACACCATTGCCTCAAGGATCAAACGTGATGTGCGGGTCACAAATAGGCCTTTGAAATATAGAGACTATGTTTAGTGTATCTTTGTTATGGAAAAGGGGGATGTGTTACATCCTATCTTTCCTCTTCCTATTAATTATTTATTTATGCTTGTATGACATCACCCTGTTCTTCTGATGTCTTCCCTGCATGTTATGTTTTGATTCCAACCTCACCTGAATTCTAGAAGGTTTAGTGTAATGAGTCAGTTGTACCTTGGATTTGATCTGTGTACTTGCTGATGCTGTGCTGGACATTAAACCTACTCATTTTCTACAAATGCTTCCTGATTAATTTCAACACACCTACTCTGCATCTCATTAGCGGTAGTTGCCGGTGTCATCCTTGGCGTTGTTTTTTGCAGCTACTATCACGGAAAATTGGTGATATCAGCTGATAGCACCAGCTTGTGAATGGTGCGATGAATTTATCAACACTTTGGCTGCGATAAAGTGCAGCTAACTCGGCGATAAGTCTTGAGAATATCCTCCTAAATATTACCACTATCTTCTGCAACCAACAGGCATCTAATCATGGATGTGATTGCAAAGAAAACGGTTTATTCTATGTTGTATTCATTATGGCACTTAGTTTAATTTTCAGCCTAATGTGAAGTATCTCCATTGCCACTGATGAATCACAATTGGCTTATATGGTTTATATGGATCTTAGTTTTAGAGAGGTCTTTTGCAGATTTGTGTTCCATGCTTCAGTGAATATAGACTGTGGATTAGTTTGTCATGTTTATCATTCTTCCAAGATTAAAAGTAAATAAAATATGAACAACACAAACCAAAACAGAAATCATCAAAAGCATGGAACCATGGACAGCATTGTAAAACATTCATAATATTGCTTATTTTCCTTCTCAAGGTATGCTATTTACTCTGAGGACTGGAGAGACTCATAGGCTTAGAGGAGTGAGAAGAAATGAGCACCAAAGTCTCAGCACAAGGAGGTGCTAATAAAGTTTATAACTTGTTTTATTTTATTTTTGTATTTTAACACTTTAATTGGACGTTTGTAAAGGAAAACGTATTTATTGAGTGTATATTTTAGTAGTGCTTTGGTACTGGTGCACATTCCAGCTTCAAATGGCTTTTACTGTATTCATTTGCTGACAAATTGTGATTGGACAACTTATGATCTGCTGCTGAAAAAAATCTAGTTGATTTCTGCAGTGATGTGAACGGGTAACTGGTGTCTGATAATCTCTTTTGCTTATGTTGACATTTTACATTCTTAGTACTCCTTTGTGTCTTCCCTTTAAGACCCTTCATTTGGACCTCCTCATTTCCCCTATAAATACCACTTTCCCGCTCCTTCTTTTACATGATTGCAGCAAACGTTGCCCTATTGTGCACTGGAAGTATGCTACTTTACAGACAAGTTTCCCACTTCATTATGCATTTACCGCATTCGTCACATAATCTACCATCTCCTGCATAACTGGTGTTAAACGTGAAACGTTTTGCCCAGTTGGCATTAATGTGTGTTAAAATTACTAACAGAGAAATAGTGCTGCTACAAAATGTGAAGCACTGTGCTACTAAACATTTTCTTGCCACTTTACTTAGTCAATCATGTCACATAAAACGGGCCTCCGTCTTGAATTACTTTCAGTGGCCTTGACTGTAAGACTTCACTCAAAAAAAAGGCAAGATAGTTAAATTTTTTTTTTTACCACATATAAATACTGCACAAAACGTTAAAAAGCTAAAGGAAAATCAGGGTTTAAACGTGGCTGCTCTAGAACTTTAGGAGGCCTTCGGATTCTTTCTTATTCCAATATATTGAATTATTAGCTTGTTGCACTAATGTTTTACAGAAGAACAACAATATCACTGTCAATCTCAAACCAGAGGTATGTGACCAAAGAACCATACAGAGAGATGTTTTGTACAGCAGTTAAGAAGGTGATCCGCTTCAGTTTCACGACTGGGAGGCCATCTCTATTTTCATTTCCACTGTCATTTCATGGTTTAATTTATTTTTGTTAGAATACTTTTTTTGTGAAGGATCATTTTTCAATTACTTTTTTTTTGCAAATATATGCACATCACCTTTAGGCAGAGGCCTTCTACTTATACACTTTTCATATGTATTCCATATGTTTTCAAAACAAAAGGCCTAGCGACTTTTCCTGCACTTGCCTAAAATAAGAAAAATTAATAGGCATAGTAAACCTCGGCGTCACCGAAGGAAATTCCTTGGACATCTTTCCAGATATTTGCCACTTTCTCATTCAATGTCATTTCCATCGCCTCGGGCGAGTCATTGCTTTTCTTATTGAGAAGTTGCTGCATTCCTCGAGCATATGGCGGGAGGTGCACAGGGACACTGAACGATGAAAGAGTGCTTCCCTTCCACTCCCAGCACAATCAGATTGCCGGACTGTAATTTCATCTGCGGCAAGGTCTTTTTTAATCAGAATGCAGCCCGCTCTGCGGCCCCCGCCCTCCAGCAGAGAATATTCGTGACCTTGAGCGCTAATTGGATCCCTCTGTCCGATGGCTAACCCAGGTGTGTCTCCCGCGATCAGGCCTTTATAGGCAAAGTCATTTTTATAACGAAATTCAACTTTTTTTATGCCGTGAATTTGTCATCTCCAGAAAAAACACAATCATTACGTTTTACTTTTGTCTTTATACAGGCAGCTACTCTTTGACCAAATGGAAAGCAATTTCGTCGAATTAAACTCAAAGGAGCACAATAGAATAGCCGCCACATCGCACATAAAAGTAAATGTCATGCTGTCACTGTATGTATTAGAAAATTACATATTTAATGTGCAATTTAAGTCAGGCACTCGGCGTCAAATTTGAGAACTTGTGGGAAACTAGTCATTTTTCAGTTTTTCCTTACACATTCACATCATTAGCTTTAATAAAGAACTGTCAAGAATAATAACGATGTGCACAATGATATATTTAGATGTTACTAAACAGATGAAGTGTAGGTGATTTTTAGAAATTAAACTACATGTTGAAAACACACATCAGTCTAACCTAAAATTGTTCTCAAACAGAACAGTTGCTCAAGCAAAGATCTTCAGAAGCAAGAAGACGATGACAATAATTTAAAATGACCTTTACAAAAAGCAAGGAATGAAAATACAGTAAGAAGAGAGGCCCAAAGTTAGGACGAGGTATAATGGGGTTTTGGAATTTCACCCCAAAATATTCTGTTTCTCATTGTGGAATGGGGAATAACACACATACCTTATTTTGCCAAATCAAAACCCACATGTAGATCCAATTACTGTTCCCCAGGACAAAGGCGTGTTTTCCTTACCATTGACCCCCTGCTCAGTGCAGATGGTCAAATGGATGGGGGCCCATTTTAAGTCAGTGGACTGAGAGTGGTGAGGTACCCGGTTAGAGAGCTTTTGGGTGGTGGCTGGTAAGGGGAGTGTTCCATTATCCTCTGGGAAATTGCACATGTCGTATGGAAACTGAGGTCAAGAAGGGCTCGCAGCCCCTGCCTGCATTTTGTAGGCCAAGAAAATGAGGTATGGTATTCCCACACTCTGGTTCACAGGTTGGAGTTAAATCGCACCCAGTAATTCTTGGAGCGGGAAAGGAAAGTAGCAGGGCTTATCCCCCACATCCCTGTACAGGATTTTGTTTGCTCGCCTTTAGGAGTGGTCCCAAAGAAAGAAAAAGGCGAATATAGGCTCATACACAATCTGTCAGCACCTAAGGGCTTATCATTGAATGATGCGATTGATGAGTCCATTTGTAGTGTGAAGTATGCGTCTTTTGACCAGGCAGTTGAAATGTTGAGAGTTCTGGGCCCTGAGGCACTGATGGCAAAATCAGATATAGAATCAGCGTTTAGACTACTTCCAGTACATCCAGCAGACCAACACTTGTTAGGTTTTTCATTTGAAGGCAAATACTACATGGTTAGATGTATGCCCATGGGTTGCTCTATCTCCTGTGCTTATTTTGAAACATTCAGCTCTTTCCTGGAGTGGTTCCTGAGACAGGCTACGGGCCATCAGTATGTCATGCATTACCTGGATGATTTTCTTTTCCTGGGACTTGCGGGCACACAGGAGTGCGCGAGGGCATTGCAGGAATTTTGCGTGCTCATGCGTTCTTTTGGGGTCCCGCTTGCGCAGGGAAAAACAGTAGGGCCATTGACATGTCTGGAATTCTTGGGGATTGAATTGGACTCTATGGAAGGCTGTTTTAGGTTACCCAAAGAAAAGATTGAGCGATTCAGGGCGACCCTTGAACTATGTTTGCTGAAAAAGAAAGTCACTCTACAACAGTTGCAACAGACAGTGGGCCAGTTAAATTTTGCCTTGAGGGTCATACCTATGTCGCCTATTTTCCTGCTCCATTGCACAAGCCATGAAGGGCCTGAAGGACAAACACCATCACACACGACTGTCAGTCGAGGTTACATTGGATTGCATTCCTGGAGGATTTCAATGGCAGAGTACTGTGGGGTGCACCCACGCTGACCTCAACAGAGTTAGGACTTTGGACTGACGTTGCCGGCAGGGTAGGGTTTGGCGCCATACTTGGCAACAAGTGGGTGGCCCAAAGATGGCCCAACTGGTGGGATGAGAATGGTTTGACAGCAGACATTGGGTTCCTGGAACTGTTCCCAATCTGGGTTGCGTTAAAGGTATGGCCCGAGCAATTGGCTAATCGGTCGGTCATTTTCTGGTCAGATAACATGACCGTGGTGGAATGCATCAATCAGCAGGCAGCGCGGTGTAAGTTCATTCTGCGCCTGGTAAAGGAGATTGTGCTGAGTTGCATGAAATTGAATGTACATTTCAGGGCCAAACATGTTCCTGGGGTCTTGAATAATGCAGCTGATGCCCTTTCTCGCTTTAAGATGCAGGTATTCAGGGAACACCTACCGGCTGCAGAGGCCTTCCCAGCTCACTTCCCATCGACACTTTGGCAGATTGGTGCCCCCAACTACATGACCTCATGGCAGCTAGCCTAGCTCCCAGGACCAGGACAGCTTACGAAGGGGCGTTCAGGTCTTACTGTACATTTTTGGGTCATGATTGGAAGGACAGATGGGATCAGGAGGCTAGTTTTAATGGGTACATGGACGCATTACACAAGGAAGGGCGCTCAGCGGCGACAGCCAGCAGACATAAGGCAGCAGTTTCCTTTTTCGCACAAGCTAGGGGAACCAGGGATCCTACGGACAGCTTCATAGCACAAAAGGCCTTGAAGGGATGGCGGCGCCTACAGGCAAACACCGCCGATAGCAGAAGACCGATTGATCTAGAACGGTTGACAGCATTATTCCTCCCCCTGCCCAACACATGCAGTTCTTCGGGAGAGGTGATATTATTCAGGGCTGCTTTCTCCCTGGCCTTTTACGGGGCTTTCCGAGTAGGCGAACTAGTTGCTAACAACAAACTTGACACAATAGGAGGTATTCAGCTGAGAGATACCAGTATACGGGGTGACACAATACGGGTCACCATCCGGAAATCCAAGACTGATCGGGAGGCTAGGGGGGTGAGTTTAGTACTGCACCGGGCACCGAAAAACCTGTGCTGCCCGGTGTCACATGTAGAAGCATTAATCAAGCAACGAGTAGGTGAGGCGAGGGGAGCATTACTAATGCATGCAGATGGTACCCCTCTGACCAGGTTTCAGTTCCAAAGAGTCTTAGCAATGTGTATCGCCAAGGCAGGTTTAAACCCCAAGGAGTTTGGGACCCATTCTTTCCAGATAGGGGCAGCACCGAGGCCACTGCAAGGGGTTTGAATGGCAAGAGTGTGAAGAAAATTGGGAGATGGTCTTCCAATTCCTATAAGCGTTATGTGCGGTTGCACATGTTGTAAGGTCAGTTGACATCCCCTGACGCCTGCTTGTCTATGTTTATCTTACAGTTTCTCGGGCCTGTGACACAGGGCGGAAACTTCTTCAGAGTCATCGGAGCCAATCATCAACATCTCGACAACAGCAGGAAGACAAAAGGAGGACACCTGTAGTATGGGTAGTCGGTCATTCTTATGTGAAACGTGCTAAACCAATTTTCCTTGCAGGAGAGGGCAGTTGGAGGGCGGAGTGCGGGGGTCTCAATGTTTCCTTCCATGGCAGAGGGGGGCTCCGCCTTAATCAGCTTAGGTGCTACCTGTCAGAGTTACTCAGAACTCTTCCACCTCTTTTCATCACACGCAGCGATAACAGAGTGGGATTTTCTGACAAGGTATGAAGACACAGCAATGGTCGTTTATTTAAACACGGGCCAGTTCATGAATGATTTATAATTCTAGCACTACTTTTTATTGTTCAAAGGTTTTTCTGAATTTTCCTGTTAACCGCAGGATCAACACGCTAAACGTCACAAAGAAACACATTTTATATGGTGAGTTTTGAGATTCAGTCAGTAACACCAAACAGAGTACTAAATTAACTCACATTTTTTTCCCCTGCACTAATGTCATACATTCGATGGTTATAAAACAATATGATGCAAATTGGAGTAAAAACTCTTTGTATGTAACACAATGTTATAAAACTAATGTTTTATCAGATAAGGGACAGTACAACAGATATACCATGAATCAATTGTCTAAAACACTCTCGTGTGTTGTTGATCATAAGTATAGTACACTCATGTAATTTTCATTAATTTTTTCAGTACCCCTGACGAAGGGATTCTATCCCGAAATGCATTGGGACACGACAACCTTTTATTTTGCTGCGTAATTCATGTACGTTTATTAAATCAGAAAACGAATAATCTGAGAGAAAAACTACATGTAAGAAAACTTCTTTATTGAAACATGTCAAAGAATGAACTTTGAAAAACAGAAAAAATAAAAGAAAATTATCAACTGAATCATAGCTACTTGGAATTTTTGATTAATCTCATCTATTCAGGATTATAATAGGCGGACGGATCTCTGCCAAAGGTAGTGCGGAGAGGGTCTAATGACGTTCGTCACTAGTACATTATCTATCTAAGCAACGTGGAGACTGGCCGCTCCTTCCCTCCCAGCACACCACTACTTAAACACAGAATTAAAACTTTTCAATCACAAAAACGGATTAAAAAGGAGTGCACTTCACAACCATCCATAAGAGTTACTCAGAAGGCACACCTCACCGCCCTCAGTGGTCATCCTGCACCTGGGGGGGATGATTTAGTCGACTTGGGCAGAAGGGTCCTGTTGGAAGAAATCATCTCAGCAGCAGGTTGGCTGGCGAAACTGTTACCGGATTGCACTATAGTGTGGTCACAGTTGATACCGAGCTTCAATGGAGGGGTGGTGAATCAGTCAGGGCGTTGAATCACTCGGTAAAGAGGGTCAACAATAAAATAGACAAGCTTTTTCGAACTTCTCACCTACAGAGTATACCTCATGAGTGCATTTGGGGCGAACAGTTTTAACTGCGGGATGGGGTCCACTTGACAGAGTCAGGGAATGCCCTATTGATAAAGAACATAATGGCATGGGTTGAAGGTTTTGCTAGGAGGGTATGACCTTTCAGTTTAGGCAGTTGGGGGGCCAGATAGTCGGTCAACTATGCTGGCCTGTGGCGGTAAGGTCATAATCGGTGAGCACCAATTTAAGGTCCTTAGGGGGCGGCACCATTAATGAATGGGGCTGCCCAGGGTGAGGGGCCAATGGTCTCTCCTAGAACTTCAGGGGCAGGATATCCGCTTGCTTGGGGTGCGGGGGAGGGAGTCACGCTTTCCTCGGGCTGGTAGCCACCCCTGCACATACACTATGACGTCAGCAAATGGCGCGAGTGTAAGGGCCCTCCTTTTTGGTTAAATGGAGTTCACGGAGCGTACGAGGGCAATCAGGAGAGGGACGAACTATCCCGGTAACCGGGCCCTTGTCGTGCATGCGCACTCAGACGTGAGAGCGTAGCTGGGTAAAGGATCTGACACCAGGTAACGACCTTGCCGTAGGACCAGAAATTATTAGAATGCAAAATTGATATGTAGGATGTTAGATTCGGTTAGGAAACACGCTGTATTAGACATTTGTTAAGGTTCGCCCATCATACCTGTCTAACTCGCTGCAAATCTAATGTCTGAATTTTGCATTTAATAATTATGTCAATAATGCTATTTTATTTAATTTTTGATTTGTTTTTATATTTTAATAAATACGGCCGGGGGGTCGCGAGACCCCCTGCCTTCCAAAGAATTCTGTTGTTGACTGATAAGTGTTTTCAGTAGTTTGCATGATAAGGCGGGGGTGGCCCGCAGTACCAGGCCATGAGGAAAGGGGGGGCCACTCGGCCCCCTTGCACACATGGCTGGGCCCGGCTCCCCTTCATCCATCCTGATTGGTCCCGCCGTTGACCCGGAGGCGGTTTTACGCTTCCGGGTCAAGGGGGCGGGACCTGTGGCAAGGGGGGGGTTTAAGAACCTGGGGAGCACGTGAAGCGTCCTCTTTGTGCCCGCGCTTCCCAGGCTTGCTCCTCGCCCCACCGTGGGGCTTGTAATTTTCCCCACCCTCCATCCCTTGTAACAGAATTCAAGTTTAGGACATTGGTAGGTATCCTCTGAAACGCTTTTCTACGCTGTAGGTATATAATGTGTTTTCTTCCTTAGGCCTTTTCCCCGTTTACAGGTGATGTTAATTGTAATTTGCTTAAGTGGTTGTGTTGTTTTGTTGCATTAATCGTTTTCTTTGGCCTTTTTTCCCTTCTTTGTGATATTTTCGTATTTATTATGTGGGTCAGGCGGTAAGGTCATAATCGGTGAGTACCAATTTAAGATCCTTAGGGGGCGGCACCATTAATGAATGGGGCTGCCCAGGGGGAGGGGCCAATGGTCTCTCCTAGAACTTCAGGGGCAGGATATCCGCTTGCTTGGGGTGCGGGGGAGGGAGTCACGCTTTCCTCGGGCTGGTAGCCACCCCGCACATACACTATGACGTCAGCAAATGGCGCGAGTGTAAGGGCCCTCCTTTTTGGTTAAATGGAGTTCACGGAGCGTACGAGGGCAATCAGGAGAGGGACGAACTCTCCCGGTAACCGGGCCCTTGTTGCGCATGCGCACGCAGACATGAGGGCGTAGCTGGGTAAAGGATCTGACACCGGTTAACGACCTTGCCGTAGGACCAGAAATTATTAGAATGCAAAATTGATATGTAGGATGTTAGATTCGGTTAGGAAACACGCTGTATTAGACATTTGTTAAGGTTAGCCCATCATACCTGTCTAACTCGCTGTAAATCTAATGTCTGAATTTTGCATTTAATAATTATGTAAATAATGCTATTTAATTTAATTTTTGATTTATTTTTATATTTTAATAAATACGGCCGGGGGTCGCGAGACCCCCTGCCTTCCAAAGAATTCTGTTGTTGACTGATAAGTGTTTTCTGTAGTTTGCATGATAAGGCGGGGGTGGCCGGCAGTCCCAGGCCATGTATTGAAAACCTCAGAATCGCCCTAAATCGTATCCCCCACGACAAGGGTGACTCGTATTAAGAGTCTAATGGGTGAGGTTACAGTCTAGAATTCACCTATAAGGAAAGAAACACAAAATATGTTGAGTGAAAGTGATCGTATTGGAGTTGAATTTGAAGTTGTGTCTTTGTAGTGTAAAATATCTTTCTGAGCACTGCTAAATCTTTTTTCTCATTTCTTACTGCAGGTTTAAACTCTGAACGTCAATGATCGCCTTCTTTAAAGACCTTTGGAGATTCAGGAATGATAGCAAAATGTGGATTGTTCCCTCAGTGGAGTGTGGGGTTAGGTTTGCTGTGGGTGATCAACTTTGCTTACAGGTCAGAGCATCTGGACTCCATTTTCGAAAAGTAAGCATTATACAAATCTCCAAGATCAAATTTAAAGAAAATCAAGACTAGAGTTTTTCAGGACTGTGACAGAAATACAAATAATATTTAAGTAAATAGCACCACACCCTAAATTTGCAACAGCATCACTTTACATTGTGATAACCGACTCCTAGTGCACCACAGATGTGCCCGTTAGTGCCACCCCTCAAAGAATCACAGAAAGCAATTTAGTAAGAGTTCAGGGACACTAACCACCAAAAGAGCACAATGCAGTGCAATGGTATTTAGGTCACAATATTTCTGACAGATGGTATTTTTGCTAACAATATTCACCGATACAATCATCTATAGACTTCATGGGAATGAAAATAGAAGCAGTCGCACCGAACGCAATGATCCAGGCTGCGCATGCTATTTATGTATGCTTCTCATGTTCGCTTAACAATTGTGAGCAACAATCTGCAGCCAAAGATCTGGCAGGCAACAACACAGTTATGAAAATGTTGAAACATTTTACCAATGTTGCCTAACCTATAATGATTATCATCAATAGCTGCATAGAGGATCATAATCCTCCTACTACATTAAGTACTTTCTTATAAATCTGCGATATCTACGATGCAATCACAAGGCAAACTTGCAAATATTCTACATACAATGTACTGGTAGCCTGCAAAAGAAGGTCAAATACACTGTTTAGGGTCCAGATAGGTAAGCCTACCTCCGGGGTATAGGGTTAGCATATTTGGTTAACCAAATTGTGCGTAGCTTGCACCCTGGACCCTCTAGAGATCCAGGTGTGTGATGCATCACTCTGAGTAGAGCAACCTTTTGGATAATGGTGGAGGTTGTCAGGTCAATGCCTGGCACACTGCTCTTTTTCATGCTTTTCATTTTTTCAAGTCTGCCATTTTAAACATGCCATCTTCCAGCAGAGGACATGCTGGTGGAAAGGGCTCACCTGATTTGGTGGCACTTAACAAGTATTTGCCTACAGAGGCACCTACAGCTTGTTAGATCTCTTTATGGGATATCGGCTCCGTCATTTGACTCCATCAAACCAGCCCATCTAACAATACTTTTGACTTGAAATGGTTATATTTTAAAATGATTGCCCTTTGTGTGTCATTTCTCATAGGAGTCTTCAGTGCATCTGATTTGGTTAGTGAAGGCAAAGTATTTTCGATGCAATCATTGATGTGTGGGATTTCTTTGCAAAGCATATCATAACTTTCTGCACTTCGTTTCTTTACCCAATGTCTCCTTGTAGTGATGTGCCTTTGCATTCAAAAGAAGAAGTCTTAGACTCTAAGGTCCTCATGACAATTGCTAACCTCCTTTAAGTCATCCTTTCTTGCAGTTTCAATCACTACCACGGTTAACTGAATGCAAACTTCAGTTGTCACCCAGATTTTGTTCATCCAGAATTTTAATCAGTAAAATGTCACAGTGAAAGAGCTTAATCTAAAGGGCATGAATACAATACCAATTCATTTGGTGTCTATGTTAGAGAACGTTTTAAAATGAGTTGTATGTCAGAATACCAAGGTCACAAATATAGACCCACAAAAGTATTATCTGAAGCATACTGACTACCACTACATTGTCAATTGAAGTGTATTTCAGTAATTATACATTTTCAATTCTAAACTCCACATTTATATATCTTGCTGATATCTAGATTTCACACATGAAATTAATCTAACTGTTGAATTTAAGGACGACTGCCTCACTTATCTCAAAGGGAGAAACCTCATCTGTTCAGTGATAACTTTATTAGGGCACTGGGCTGTTCAGGTCTACATCTGATAGGACCCTTTTCTCCAGTGCAATGTCTGTGCGGCACTCGGCTGCATCTTGGCATGCTTCATCTTCAGTGATTATCCTATCTACATTTCCCCCTTTCTATCCTGCCTTTCTCTCTCCCTTCCTTTTTGGGCTGGACTAAATAGATGTAGCGTAGTCCAGTTTAAATGCTTTTATCCAATATATCATAAGGGTATTAGTATAAGGGCTCAGAGTAAGGCAGGCATCTGATTAACCGTTGCACAGAAAATGGCATAACTTGTCATGTATGGTATGCCAATGGTGGCTTGGTAGAAGATCAGTTTTTTCAAAAACATGAAGCACTGGTTGGCTACATGCAGGCGGTGTTGGCAGCTAGTATGTTACTTCCCTTTTTAGCCAATGTATCATGTCTCTGTTCTCCATCTGATCTATTAGGTCCCTTTCCTGTTTCCACTTGTCTACCTTTAATTTTTTTCTCTTTTCCCCCTCCTCAGTTTGCCCTTCCCATCGTGTGTCCTCTGGTCCCAGACCTTTCTCTATTTCAGACACCTATTAATGTGAATAATGCCAACACTTTACCCCTCCCCTGCCAGACAATATGATTGCCTCTAAGAGAGGGAGCCTGGACTGGGGTTTTAGGTGGAACTGTGCTGGTGAGTCATAAAACAATGGTGCCTAGATTTCAGGTAAGTCAGTGTACAGGTCTTAGAACTAATGTGTGTGCTTATATGATTTAGTGTGTGTGATATAATGGTCCAGACGGGCGAGAATTCCAACATGGCCGCCGTTATACTGCTTCTAGGAGAAGAAGTCGGCATGCAAGGCTCAAAGGCTCTGTCTCAAATGGGAGGGGGAATGGGGATGCAGTGTGTGGGGGAAGCACAGCAGGAGAGAGAGGAGAAGACGCCGGGAACTTAGGAAAAGGAGGTGACCCTACTGGTGGCACGGACGAGGGTGATTCCAGAAGAGGAGAAGGAGAGGAAAAGAGAGGAGGAAGCCGAGACACAGCCTGGCGGCAAATAGCGTGTATCCAGTCATCCCCAGAAAAGGGAGGGCGCAACGATACCCACTGCTACAGTCTCAGAGGGCCGTAGCCTCAGGCAAGTCCCACTCTTTCGTTACTTTTGGAGGTGGATAAAACAGATGAAACACCACTAATTGTGCACCTGATACAGGCACTTTCTTTTTTTTCTTTTTTCCTTTCTTCTTTCTCTTCACATACGGGGACTCAGTGATGGGTGGTTAGTCTACATAGGATATCGATCAGAGACTGATCTATTTTTTTTCTTTTTTTTTTTTTTACTCCTCCCAGGGGCGGACAATTTCCAAGAAGTGATCTGGAACTGGACCAAACAAGAAGACCACACTGACCAGAGGGGAAACAGAAAGACTTTTTAGCTTGCTGTCACAACTTGTGAAGAGTTTATTTTTAGGTTCACCCTTTGAACTTAAACAATAAAAATATTTCACCAGATACCTGACGACATTGAGCTTCTTGACTTCTCATACTGGGTAGAAACAGCGGACAGGTCAGCGGGACTTATGACAGTGATACCAAGAGGCCGTACAACAGTGTGTGTGTGTGTGTCATTGTGCCTGCATTAGTGTGTATGTGTGTGTGCATGGGTGCATGCGTGAGTGTGTGTGCATGTGAGTGCGCGCGCCTGTGTGTGGTTTTGCCTGGGCTTGCGGAAGTGTGTATGTATCTGTCACAAATTGGGTTATTAATTTGAGAATGGGTTAGCCCTACTAGCTCAATAAATACAACCTGGTTAAATCAAAATACAATTCTGAGAGTTTCTCTGCTCAACCCTAGGTAGCTACGGCAGAAGATGCAGGCTATTCCGAGAGTAATGTGCATAAAGGTCAAGCAGCATTAACAATTTTAAAGTAAGGAAGATAAAAGAACATCTTTGAAAAATAGAGAAAATTGTAGTAAAAAGACACTTGCATCATTGAAATAAGTTAAGTGGAGTTTTAGCTGCGAATATTTAACCATTGAAGGCAGACAGCGCCTAGGGAAAGTGAAGCACCACTTAAACACTGGTTCATGGTAGACTGACGTGCACAAATGTTTTGAGGCAAATGCATTGGTGCAGAGGTCAGGAAGACCAATATTCAGGTCAAAGTTTATTACCTTCTGACAAAGCCACACTTTTTGTTTCAAGAAAGTGCATAAACATCAATTATAAACACAATAAGCAACAATACATAGACACAACTTCACAATAATAATACACCAGTCAGTTTTTTCATGAGCTTCTAATATGCAGCAATCCCATTGTACATGATTGAAACAGTCCCTTTTGAAGGGATGCTGGCCATTGGGAAACAAACTTAGAACCAGCTGGGTTTAAATATATATGAAGTTTCTCTCAAACCGGCTCGTGTTCTCAAATGATAAATTCCTCAATGGTGGAAAAATGGCAACGCGTTTCGAGTCCCAGTAGTACTTATTGGGCTCTCTTCAGGGCTTTGATTTGGTGTGATCTAAAAAACAATAAACAATGTTGCTATTTTATGAATAGTTTCACCCTTTTGCAGTGTGTAAGTTTTCTCATGAACACTACACCATACCTGGTTAGCGCGTGCTCTTTTGTTGCAGGGTTAAGTACTCTTCTTCGCTGATAATTACTTTGACAGTTCTATTAAGTGCTCTAGGGGGTGAAAGGGAATCATTAAACAACTGATTGCCAGGTTAGCTTTAACGAAAGACTCAAATGAATTATTGTGGCAT
Organism: Lissotriton vulgaris; assembly: GCF_964263255.1. NCBI lineage: Eukaryota > Metazoa > Chordata > Amphibia > Caudata > Salamandridae > Lissotriton > Lissotriton vulgaris. Next base: position 443,105,040 of record NC_141697.1, on the reverse strand, counting down.
CTTACTCAAATTGAAGCGGCTCGCCGCAGATGTATCTTTCTTATTTGGACCGCAAAGATCAGTTCTTTGAGTGCAGATTAGTTTCTTTCTGCAATCAAAGTGTACACATTCAGTTCATATCACGTCTTCATAGCTTGCCACTTTACTATGCGGGTAGAAAGGCAAAAGGGGGGGCTTACTTTATGTTCGGTGAAGCTTTGGCTTTCAAGAGTTATTTTTCCAACCATGCGCTGTCAGCAATGAAACCAAATTCTCGCGGTGGCGACATAGAAGCCTCTCTGCTACAGAAGGAGGTGTAGTTAATATTAAAATTTAATGAGAACCTGCGCATTGATACCATTGCGCCAATGCAAATTGACGCATCTCCTGCTGAGAGGTCGGGATCAATGCTCAGGGACCAGAACCTGCGCATCAATGCAGTTGCACTGATATGAACTGATGCATCTCTTGCTGCGAGAACAGGATCAGCTCACCATCACTGTTGCAGGGTCCTGGTGGGTGCATCACACTCTGAACAACCACTTCGGAACCAAGATCGTTGCATCACCCCTCCAGCATGGAGTAGTAACCCAATGCATCACATTCAGAACCACTGCACTCAGAACCGGCTCTTCATTCAAACCAACCGAAGCATCATCGAAGTTATGTGAAGAAACCCAGTACAACATCCTAACTGCATGGGGATCATTGGTAGCCATTATGAAAATGGGGTAACCCAATTGGTCTTGGACCTGGGTGTAGTTTGATATAGAAAACAATGGTCCTAGACCTTTACTAACTGTTAGACAAGATCTGCATACATAGTTAAATCAATACAGAACGTTTTGAGCATACTTGGAGAACAACAGTCAGCTCATAGTATTAAATACTTGCACAAGTGAAAAATGCAACAGCACCACTTTCAAGGACTAAATGCAATTTCATTCATTGCTTTTTAGACATAAATTGTGAGCAAACGATGAATTGCCCCAAGGGAGGAACGTGCAAAAGAAGGTAGGGGAGTGTTGGGTGATTTAGTGATAGGAGAAAGAAGGTTTTCAGGATAGTGACATGGAGAATATTTACAATATTTTACGAGCAGGGGATCGGTTTAAAATCACCGTCCTTAACAACCTGGCCACAACAGTATTTACAAGTATACTTGTTATCACGTATGTTCAAAATAAGAGGATAGCTTTTCAATTCATAGCACGTAGGGTATAAAGAGACATGGTCCAGGTTTGATAGTTAAAAGGGTGTCGACGTTTCGACTCGTCTTATGGCCATGTGGGTAAGTTAGACCTTGGCCGTGCGAGTATTCATCAGGACATTTAGGGGCAATGTCAGAAGGGCTGTCGATGACCCTAAAGGGATGGAGGAGAGAGTGAGGCTGTTGCATGGGACATACTAGCTTGTAAAGCGATTAACAAACCGTGCGGGGTGAGTATGCTTACCCCAAAAGATGCTAAAGCGTCCGCGTGGTGTCTGAGTCCCAGTAGATGGGTCAAGACAAGGTTAAGACCTATAAGGCAAGAGGGTTAAAGTGTAAACCAGATGCTCAAGATCTGGGGGAAAATCACCAGTTTTTCGATAGTCTTAATCATTTACCTGTAGAAACCGGACATGGTATTTCCTGTAGGAGAAAGTGAAGGTCCCAAATGGAATAAATCTTCCTTATTGGACTTCAACAGGGGTAAGGCTGATAGAAAGTAAGACTAGAGTGAGTCTAAGTGGGACCACAGTGTCAGTTGGAGAGTTTAACCATAAGGGCTGCTCGAGCCACCTGCTCGACGCATCCACTCATTACCTGGTAGCTGCAATTAGTCAGCGTCTATGTTGGACCGTCTCGTAGTCAGCGCGTCTCAGCACGAGAGTGTGAGCGCGTCAGCCTCGAGGACGTTTAGTAGAGCACGGGTGCGTCAAACGATGTCAGGGTAATGGATGAAAGACTAATTTCAAGGGATACGTGTCACAGGTTTGACGAATTCAGTCAACTTATAGTCGCAAGGACACACATACTACAATTAAGATCACACCAGTAGAGACTGTTGTGAAAGCACATACATGGACATAGTTTACATAAAGATAAAAACAATTTACAGTAAGATAAAAATCATTAGAACGTATCATAAGAGGATACATTCGAATCTAATGTAATGCAGACCACAACCACATTGCTCTAGAAATGATTCCATAACTAGTGTGTGGTCTGATTGAGTACAGTCGTGGAGGTATGTATTAAAGACAGATGTGTGTAGTGACTGGTATATATATCCAATAGAGCCACTTGTCTGTTCATCTCCTCCTGTTCGTTTAACCCTTTAGAGACTGTGTCTAAGGAATGTATCCATCTGCACTCTCGCTTACTGAGAATGCTGCTCATGCTGGATTTTTTGTAGAACATTACATTTGATCTAAAAGCATCTCAAGCAGCCGAGGCAGAAAGAAAGATGGAGTCTCTCCCGTTCGAGGCCTACAAGTCCCGAAATAAGCATAACTCCATCAGAAATATACTAGCAACCTTACCTAAGGACGGATTAATATTAATACTAAGGAATCTATCCCTTAACATAAGCTTATAAGCCCTATAATAGAGAAAAGAATAGGGAATTATGTCAAACACCTTGTAAATAGGCCAGGTCTGAGGTTCTAATCCTCCTACTGGAATGATAGCAGGCTAAAGTCACCTTCACTCAAAAAGGGGGACCAAAACTCGGTCAGAACATTTCACCCTTGACTTTAGACTACTAATCATTTGCAAAATGGAACTAACATCTGTCGAAGAATAATATGAAACAAAACTGACTGATCTATTTCTAGTACTGCATTTGCAAGTTTGAAGTAAAGAAGGAATACACTGAATAAAACAGCAAATAGCAACTAAGATACAAACAGTAAGCAGGATACCCCCTAATATCTGACGTAAAGAATGTAAGTCTGGTAACCAATTGAAGAGCCAGTCAAACCAGCCCTGGTCAATGTGTTTTCTAACTTCTTTGGTCAAGTCGTGTAGTTTGTCAATGTGAGCCTGAATGAACCTAGTGTGGTCTGATAAATTGAAACAACAAAGACCCTCAAAATCAGAACAGTCATGTCCATGTTTAAGTAAAAGATAATCGATGGCAGCTCTATTTTGTAAAATAGCTCTGCGTTCACCTTGGGCGTCCAATAGGATGTCAGATAGAATTGTAGAAGTGTGGTTGATGGATTTAACCATCCAACAGGCCATTTTCCCAATAGATTTAGCATTGTAGACTTCCAGAGCAGGGATACCCAAAATAGAGAAAGCCAAACCAAGATATTCAGTTTCAGAAAATAAATGTAGTGTAGAGTCACAATTGTCTTTCAACATTACTGCATCACGGACAACACGGGAATGCACATTAGGATGTGAAGAAAACATTAACAAGCTTAATCTAGTAATAGCACAAGGTCCTCCGGTGATATTTGCAGGGATGTAAGGCCAAGATGTATTGCCACAAGAGAAAAGCCATCCGGAAGGTAATAACATTGTACGATAATGGCTAGGGGTAACTACAAGACTTTTGCAGGTCATGTTTAGGGGTGGGCGGCCAGCTACGCTCCGTGCACGGAGTGTGCGTAGTGCCGCCTACTCCGCATTTTGCGGAGCTGGCGTAGCCAGGCGGCACTACGCACGCTCCGCAGACGGAGCGTAGCTGGCCGCCACCCGCCTCCCTCCCGCCCTCCCTAAATACTTTCAAATAAAGGAATGAAATAATTTAAAAAGCACTTACTTTGCCTCCGCTGCCCGCCGCGTCCCCGGGGCTCGCTATCTTCCGTCTTCCGTCTTCTTTAGTAATGCGCATGCGCGGTCGGCCGCGCATGCGCATTTTCACGAGAAAATGCGCATGCGCGGCCGCCCGCGCATGCGCATTACTAAAGAAGACGGAAGACAGCGAGCCCCGGGGACGCGGCGGGCAGCGGCGGCAAGGTAAGTGCTTTTTAAATTATTTCATTCCTTTATTTGAAAGTATTTAGGGAGGGCGGGAGGGAGGCGGGTGGCGGGGCTGGCGGCCAGTGGTGTTTGCGGAGTGGGGCTACGCGGAGTGCGGAGGTGGGCGTAGTTTCTCGCCCACTTCGCGTAGCTCCGCGAAGCCCCACTCCGCCAACTCCGCCCAGGGTTAGTCATGTTATTTTTAACAGAAAAACACACTTTGGGCGATCTCCGGGAACATAAAGTTCTTTCATGATCTGTAAATGAAGTAGCACCTTTCAGTTTTAAACAAACACATTCAGTTATGGTGCTTGGATCACAGGTAAGGAAGAAACATAAATCACCCTGCGTGATATTATATGTAGTTATTTGAGAATGAATCAGTGGTACTGGATCTAATAGTACAGTACATAAAGGACAGTATTTATGAGTCCCAAAATCCCCAAGAATAATATTAGGACGGGCATTTGATATATTGAAAATATGGGCAAGGGTCTCCAAGGAAGCCGGGACAGCAACCAAACAGGTTGCTAATATGTCAGTCACCGAACGCATCGGTGTTAAACAGAAATGTGGGGAATTTGTCACCCTTCGTGCCAGGGTGGTCCAAAAGTTAGATGATGAATCCCATGCAGCAAAGGAACGTGGCACTCTGATTCTCCAGTCAACCAGTGTCTGGGGGTTCCTTCCTCTCCCGATGTAGCAAGCCAAAAGGAGTCCAACGCCGGCACATCCTGCAACAGCAGTCCAGAGAATGATCTGAAAGAAAATCAAATACAGGCATTATTCATTCTCATAAGTAACATTTGTCAGCTGGGACAGCCTCCCAGCTATCTTTCCCTGGTCTCATGACAAGTACTGTATTATCATGACCGGTTGCAATAATTTCAGCTTGTTCAGGGGGATTTTTAGGCGATTGCACCCACAGTCTCGCTCCTGGATTATCAGTGGAGCCAAAACCTTTTTGTCCTCGAACAGTTAACAAAGTCGGGGCAGTGCCTTTCTGAATCTCACCACTGAAAACAGGCATAATTAACAATTGAGCAATTCAGTCAGTCTTTTGAATCAGTAAATCAACCTCACTGCTATTTAGCAGGAGTACCTTAATCTCTCCCTGATAATCACTATCAATGACTCCTCCAAGCACTTGAATGCCTTTTAAGGCCAGGCCCGATCTAGGGGCTATCAGGCCAAAATTTCCAGTTGGTATACAGACACCAATGCCGGTTTCAACGATAACTCGATCTCTGCCTTTTACAGTAATGTCATTCATAGCATGCAGGTCCAAGCCTGCGGAACCTGGGGTTGCTCTGCGTGGAGCTAGGGCTCCAGGGGAAATTTCCCAATACATTACAGTGTTTTTGACTGTATTTGGTTTAGCATCAACAGCTGGAGGAAATAAATGCATTCATGGAGAATCAGCATTTAAAAAGGGACGATTATTCAAGATCAACAGTGCCTGAAACAAATATTCCCTCCAATTCTTATTTTTATTATCAGTTAATTTACGTAATTGATCTTTTAGCAAACCATTCATTCTCTCCACAAGGCCTTCTGCCTGTGGGTAGTACGGTATGTGAAACACCCATTCAATGTTGTTCTCCACACAAAATTCCTGTACCAATCGTCCATTGAAATGGGAGTATTATCAGATTGAATTTGAAATGGGACACCATAATACAGCATAATCAATTCCAATGTTTTAATGGTGTTTACTTGGGTAGCTCGTTTACAGGGAAAGGCCACTAAAAGACCACTCTATGTGTCAACGATGGTGCAAATATATTGGCAATTTTTACTCATAGGGAGTGGACCAATATAATCAATCTGCCACATTTGAGCGGGTAATTTTCCTCGGTGTAAATGTCCTCTAACAATTTGGGGTACTTTTCGTTGTCTAGAATGTTGACAGATAGGACAATGCAGTTTAGTATCTTTACTTAAATTTAAAGGAGTATAAATTCCTCGATCAGCAGCCCACCTGCTAGTGGCTCTCTCTCCAAAATGTCCTGCTTTCCGGTGGGCCCATTTCGACAATCCCACCAAATCAGAATCCTGCATGTCCACCACTGCCTCAGCAATTTTAGATTTCTCATCTGCAATGTTGTGAAAGAATTTGTCAAGGGAGTCTATTGGTGTATGAGCATCCACATGAAAGATTGTAACAGTACTTTGCGGAAGCAGCTCCCAAATTTCTTGCCATAACTCTTTACCCCAAAGTTCTTTAGAATACAATTCCCAATTACGAGCATGCTATGTTGGTAACCAAACCGCCAGTCCATTAGCAGTGGACCAGGAATCAGTAAAAATGTGACACGTACCAGGTAGTTCCTGCTTTAAAACTTGATAAACAGCATACAATTCAGCAAATTGACTACTTTTTCCTTCGCCAGTTGTACTCAGCAATTTTTGTGTGATAGGATTATAGGACACTGCCTTCCAATGCCTCTTCTCTCCTATGTACCTCGCTGAACCATCCGTAAACCACACATGGTTTCTGTCCTCCGCGGACAGATCATCAAATGGCTTACCCCACTTAACAGGGGATTCCTGCACTATAGGTACGGAGCAATCACTCCCAGTCCCATTCGATGGCAACTGCGCCACTTGCTCATGTAACGTCGCAACACCTTTCGGACCCACACGTGCCCTGTCTTGTATGTACCATTTCCACTTAATCACACTCGCCTCTTGAGCATGTCCAATTCGATGAGTTTTCGGCGAACTCAAAACCCATTGCATAATAGGAATTTCAGGTCTCAACATCACGTCATGCCCCAAAGTCAATTGCTTGGTATCCACCAGAGCCCAATAACATGCAAGTAACTGTTTCTCAAAAGGTGTATAACGGTCACCAGCGTCCGGTAACTTTTTAGTCCAGAAACCTAGTGGTACTTTATTTCTGCCTTGTTTTTGCCACAAACTCCAATTTGCATAAGGACCTTGCACAGACACATTTAGATCCACATCACCATCACGCACGGGCCACAGATCCAAAGCATACTGAATTGCTTCTTTCGCCAAATCAAACGCATCTTGCTGCGATTTACTATATTCAAACACATTCTTTTTACGAGAGACTCTGTATAAAGGGGCTAATATCTGACTCAAATGTGGGATGTGTTGACGCCAAAAACCAAATAAACCAATAAATTTCTGGGCTTCTTTTCGGTTCCGAGGAACCGCAAAATCAAGAATTTTCTGCTTCACCTGTGGAATCACTTCTCTGTTACCTTTATGCCAATTGATGCCTAGAAATTTCACACTTTGTGACGGACCTTGTAACTTGTCGGGATTGATTTCCCAACCTTTTTCACGTAAATGATCGATAACCTGATCTAACTGAGTCTGAACTTGATCCTGTGTCTCACCTTGAATCAAAATGTCATCAATATAATGACAAATTTGTATTTGTGGGTTTATTGGTATTTCAGATAAATGTTCCGCCATCAGCCGGTGACAGATTGTAGGACTATGTACATGGCCTTGGGGAAGACTTCTAAACGTCATTTGACGTCCATTCCATGTAAAACTGAATTGTTCCTGACACTTAGGGGCAATTGGGATTGAAAAGAAAGCATTAGCAATATCAATAGACGCATACCACATTCCTGGATGTTTCTGAATTCTTTCAATTAAAGTAATCATGTCTGGTACTGCAACAGTCAAAGGGGGTGTATGTTTATTTATTTTGCGGTAATCAACAGTCATACGCCAAGAATGATCACTTTTACGCACAGGCCAAACGGGATTATTTCAAGCAGAAGTAACCGGAGTTATGACTCCTGCATTCACTAGATCCTGAATTGTAGCACTGATCTCTTCGTGACCGCCTGGAATACGGTACTGTTTTTGGGAAATGACTTTTGTAGCCTGAGGAATCTTTATAGGAGACATTCTTGGACGACCAACTCGTACAGGTCTGGATGATATATAACCTCTACTTCCAAATTGATAGCAACCATCAACTAAATGCAATGTCATACCTTTTAGGATATAAGTTCCATTTATGTATTCCAAAAGTTGCACAACTAAAACAGAATATTCCTTTCGGGGGAATTCTACCTATTATCATTTCAATTTTTGTTTGTACTGCGGGGGTCTCCTTTCCACCTAAACCAGTAATTGTGAAAAATTGTCCTTTAAATTTCTTTGATTTTCTATGAATTAGAGTGGCCTCCACTCCTGTATCTACCAATGCTCTGGCCCTTTGTATATTACGATGTCTCCAAAAAATTTCAATATCTACATAGGGTCTATTGTCTTTGTGAGCCCAACTGCGTACTGGAGCTTGACCTATTTCCTAGTCATTTTTATTGCATTCTGACAACCAAGACAAATCAGGGTAAATGCTCTCAAATATTTTGGACAATATAATTTCCTGTTCATATCCATCCCCATTACGAAATGGATTTTTGTCATCTGCAAGGTATTGTGAATTTCGTTCAGAAAATCTGTGTCGATCCTCTCTTCTCATCTCGGGGGACTGATCCCTTTCATCTCTATATCTACTTTCAACACAGTCGTCTCTCCCCCTCTCTCTTTCCCCCTCTCTCCCCCTCTCTCTCATGCAGAGGGGACACATCTCGCTCATTACATCGTCTATCACGCCGATCCGAATTATCACGACAGCTATCATCCCCACTGTCATCAGAATATTCACGATCACATTCATTCTTCCGTACACGTCGAGCACCCTCCTTCCGTTCCAAACCACGCTTGCGAAACAAATCCCACAAGCGATTATTAGGTTCACCATCAATGTCTTCTCTCTTCACACCATCAGCCAGCAAAGCAAGAAACATATCACGTCTAGAAAACTTATCATTACCAGCAGTACGACCCTCAGGTCTGGACTGTCTTTCAGGTTTAAGCCATTTGCCCAATTCACCAAGCTGACGTACAGATTCAAGCACCAAGGACAAAGCGTTACCAGTTTGATTGATCAACAAGGTCATCATAACTTGTTTATATGCAACAGGGGAAGAACGGATAATGCAGTTTCGCACAGAAGATGTCAACAAACCATCCAGCAACCTGTCAGACGTACTCAGAAAAATCGCAGTTTTCATCACCTCCTCTTTCAGTCTTTGTGCCGCATCGCGTAACGTATACCATGGCTTGTCATTCAGAGGCCAATCAGATTCAGTAGGATATTAATGATTACAACCATCAGTCGCTAACTGAAGCAAACTAATTTGACCAGCGCCATTATAGTTTCGGAAATGATCTTGTACAGTAGAATCAGAACTCAAAGAACAAAATTTCAAAGCATCTCCCGCATCTAACATGATGCCCGCAGCACCCAGTTCATAGAGATGCACCATCCATTTAAGCAAGGCCTCACTGGGCCATTGTCGAAATCGTTGCAAAATGTCACTAACTTCCTGTTGCGTAAAATCTTCTAAACTATCCAAAGGAATACCATTTGGATTACCAGGAGCCTGCTGTAATTTTCACCGAAAAACCGGATGTGCAGAAATTTCAGTACGGGCATCAGAAGAACCATTAGAGGGACATCTAGATTGAGAAATGTCATCAGATTTAGAACACCGACCATGGACATCGGAATCATCAAGTTTGTCAAAAGTATTAGATTTACCGTCACGTCCGGTGCGAGAATACTCGCGTCTGTCAGACTCCTCAGCCGAGGAGCCAGAATCATTAAAGTCCCAGATATTACCGTCCCACTCACCAGGATTCCAGTCCAGTCCGGCTTTCGCCACGACCAGACGTACCTTCCGCTTACAAACACGACCACGACAATTCTTATATTTGTATTTGGCAATGCGAACAGCAGCTCTTTCAGCAATCGTCTGAAAAGTCTCGAGTTTGTCAGCAAGCAATTTATTCGGACATCTCAAAAAGAGTGTGAGCATTCTGCACTTCAACAAACTTCTCTTCCATCTCCACATATTGTTTCTGTAATTTCAAAAATTTTGCATGTACAATCCTGTACGCAGATAAAACAATCCAACCTCTGTGTCCCAAAATAGAAAGCTCCTCACCCTTCACAACCGGCGCTTTCTGCAAACAAGCAATCACATTAGTCGGATCCGCCAGTTCCAAACAAGAACTCCAATTTTCACTCAAACCAGTAGAATCAGCCCACTCACAGGCCAATGCCTCGTAAGGCGTTGATTCCCAACCGGGAATTTCAACAGGCAATTTAAAAGTAGATTTCGACCTTCTCAAAAACATCGTGCCAAAAGAAAAAGATATATACAACTATAAACAAATAATATACAAAAAGTACTCCGTACGCGCCAAGCGCAAACCAACAAGATAGAAACAACACTGCGCTAACAGGCTTACGTAAACGGTTCGTGACGCCAGATGTAATGACCGGATTTTCGGACCAGATAGAATCAGCTCACCAAGACACCACCAACCCAGCCGAAACGTAACCACCTCCCTCCTCAGGGCCTACTTACCATGGCACCTGGGTACCTACCTAAGGATGGGGAATTAGCAATATACAAGCTTGGATCTTCTAAAACACCACACTCATACCTTACAGTCTCGCAGCAACATAGGCCCAGACTAGACTACCCTGAGGCAATTCCAATTACTTACCATTACACACTGATCACAATCAGTGCTCACACAAGCCACAATCCTGTGGGTATAAGCACCGTATCCCCCAGTGCTCTCACTCCTTCACACAAGCCACAATCCTGTGGGTATAGGCACCGTGTCCCCCCGGTGCTCTCACTCTTTCACACAAGCCACAATCCTGTGGGTATACACATTGACCACAGTCAATGTTCTCACTAACGCCACTTTCCCTGGCGGCGATCTCACTGCGCACCGTGTCCTTCCGATGCTCTCACAAGCCACAATCCTGTGGGTATACACATTGATCACAATCAATGTTCTCACTAACGCCGCTACACAACGACGATCACTGTCCTATGAATACCTTCAGCTCTCTCTCTCTCTCTCTGTATTGGGAAGTTTCTCTATTCAATATCTACTGGGGATATAATATTATGGGTTATGTGATAGATAGACAGTTCAATCCTCTCACACAAGAATGGCCAAATACAATATGCAAAGGTTATTCTCTGATTCAAGTGCTCCCCTGCTCCCTTGCTCAGTTACCATTTACCCGGACGGGAGACGCATCCGTCCACATAACAGCATCTGACTAGAAGTAAGGTTAACTTTATTATAAGAAAACAACAGTTACACAATGGTTCACTAAGAACTGGGGTCCCTTTATTAAACAATAGTAAATTATAACAACAATATAATACTGCAATATGACATATAGCATGAAAAGCAAAAGAAAGAATTAGAATGTGCGTGCACGCTAATAAGAAAGGGTCGACGTCACCTTATGAGTACGAAGTCTGGACTCAGTTGTCATCCGGGTTCCCTTCTCGTCTGTGCCTTGGCTCATCTTAGGATCACCCCTGCAGTCACGGATACACGTCTGCACTGCTATGCTCTGTCTCCTCTGCTCCCCTCCAAGTCACTGGAACATCCTTCTTATTCTCTGTTTCATCTGTTTCACTCTCGCTGTTCTGCACTACTTCTCTCTCTCCTCTCGATCATGGACTATCTTCACCTTCTGACTTCGATCTTATAACTTAGTTTCTACCTCTCTGATATTCGTTCGCTCCGCTAACTTCTTCACTCTGCATGCTCTGATCTCAATATCAAAGCTCGCCAGCTGCTCCAACTAAAATAACTTCAATCTTTCTGAGAGAGTATCAGCCCTCAGTCTTTTTCGGACTTCAAAATGGCGACTGTCTGCCTTAAGTTGATTAACTGCAATAATACTAACGACTAGCTGCCGTCTACTAACTGACTCAATGAATAACTGACTTGAACTTTCTGTGCTTTCGCTAATATAGAACCTTGTTCCTGCATGGAAATTTCCGGCCAGTATCCTGCCGCCCACCAAATTCTTGTACCACCCCATGCCAAGGACACGTTCTCAGCCGGCCGGCCTGATGTTATGTCTTCGACACGAAGAAAAATACAGTCTTTCGATAAGGGCCAGCCTGAGCCAGTTCTCTCCAAGCGATCAACACCTTATAACTAAAACATTACATTTGACCTAAAAGCATCTCAAGCAGCCGAGGCAGAAAGAAAGATGGAGTCTCTCCCGTTCAAGGCCTACAAGGCCCGAAATAAGCATAACTCCATCAGAAATATACTAGCAACCTTACAAAAGGACGGATTAATATTAATACTAAGGAATCTATCCCTTAACATAAGCTTATAAGCCCTAGAATAGAGAAAAGAATAGGGAATTATGTCAAACACCTTGTAAATAGGCCAGGTCTGAGGTTCTAATCCTCCTACTGGAATGATAGCAGGCTAAAGTCACCTTCACTCAAAAAGGGAAACCAAAACTCGGTCAGAACATTAGCAGAGTGGCAGGTGAAGAGAATATGCAACATAACAGAAAATGACATCAATCTGAAAAGCAATAAAGAGATCCCTGCGAAATCCAGGAAGGTAGTGATTTTGAGTTGCAATATTCACCTTTATAGAAAGTAACCTGGGCCCTCACATTAACATTTCATCACCACACTCCACTAATTTCATAAAGCTACCCAAATGACAGCACTCACAGGCTCGTGATGGTGAAGAATACCGAGAGACAACATGTTAATTTTAAAGTCTCTTTCCCTCTCCCTTCTTCTCGAGCTTTAAATATCTCAGGGTTTCATTTGCCTCACTCGAGCACTGAAAGATATTTCAAGGAAAAGCGTGGCCGCGTGGCCGAGAAAGTTAAAGTGATGCGCACACTTGTGGAGGTGGGGTGGAGAGGACCCACCTTCTAATGAAAGTGGCAAGGTCCGGAAATGAAACCGGACCCAAAATAGATGGCCCCTGCGCGCCGCTGCTGGCTCCCGAGAGCAAAACGCTCTGGGAGTAAACATTTCACGAAAAGCTGGGGCATCCACATGCCTTTGGCCAATTGCATGCTAAAGCCAGACACAAAGGCCAATAGTGTGTGAGCACCACATGCACAAGCTTGTAGCAGCTTGTAGAAAAGCTGAATTGATTCCAAGAGGCCGATTTCCTAGATCAGCGCATGCGCGCTGCACTAGGCTCGACCTAAAAAGGGCTGTTCCTAAGCAGTGTTGGCACTTTCACTTGCCATCTGTTGCCTTTAAACTGAAACCCCAGAAGAGCACAGTGGTATTCCTGGCATCTATATATTTGTAGCATATACGTGGGGTCTGTAAATGCACACTTCATCCCAATTATCATATTGAACCTTCCATGCTATAGATGTATTTTAGGCACCATTAATAATGGACTTTTAGGGATATCATATAGGTCAAACAAGGAGATCCGATTGCACAAGACATGCCTTAGTGGAGAAGCTGAGGCATTTTACTATTGTTTAGCAGTGGTACAGCACACATATTTCTAAAGCCATCTAAAGCAGACAGAATAAGATGGTGGGGAATGCCACTCCTTCGTGTGTGTGTGTTTGTGTGTGTCTATATATATCATATCTATATATATCTATATATATATATATATATATCTATATATATATATATATATATATATATATATATATATATGTGTGTGTGTGTGTGTAAAGTATGTGTGTGTATTTGCAATGTGTGTATGTCTGTCTGCCTTGGATGGTGCTGAAAATATAGGTAATGAGGGGTACCAAGCTCTTGCTGTAATAGTGAATAAAGCATATTATAGCTGATCTTGGTGAAATGATGGGTCATGTGGAAACTGTGAAATCTAACTTGCATTGTATGCACAACTACACTAGAACACAAAATTGATCTATTTGTATTATTCACAATTTATAAACCGAGAATACCACATCTTCCTTTTATCGTGTAAACGTTTTAGGAATCCCTCATTGGCAGTCACAAAGTTTATATCTTTTGGCCCTGATGAAGCGACATGTCGTAGTGAAAGTGTTAGCCTATGAAGAACACATTGAATCAATAAAAATAAAAAGCTTTTTATTTATTTATCAATCTCTGATCATTGAAACTTATTCATTGAGCTTAAAGACCTTAAAAACAGTTTGTGTTTACCCTTTGGTATAATGTTGACTCACCTTGCCATTTTGCCACAAGGTATATTACTACACTTCTTAACATAATCTTGGCTCATCACTCCCATAATAGTGATTGTAGCATATTATCCCTCTCCTGGACATTACTGTGACCCCTGACATAATTATGGGCCTTGTGCATTGGTGCCCTCATGGCAAACTGATGGAAAGCTGATCAATGCTGGTGGTCCTGTCATGTTGTTGTACATCCTTAGAATGAAAGTAGTCCTCCATATTATAATATTGACCTACCCATTGTATGATCATGTCACTCACATTCTGCTATATTGTGGCTGTTATTGACAATATGGTGTAGCGACCCTTTCCAGAGTGATGTACAACTCTTATCCTCTATCATTCTTGACATAAAAGTGTCCTACTCCGTATTTTGTTATCTTCCTTGACTTAATGATACTCCTGCACACCTCCCAACAAACCCACATAAACACTGTGTCCTACTTTGTCCTATCTTAGTACTCCTTGACATAATGGTAGCCATATCGCATAATGGCAGCTCATGCAATTATGCAGCCTCCCTGTTTACAATGAAAGCTAGCAGCAAGACTGTGTCAAATAATACTACATTAATCACAGTAGGCCCTCCTTATGAGAGGCCTATAGTTACCGGTGGTGCCCGTAGCAAAGTTACATGCCCAATTTGGAATCACAAGGTCTATGACTATACCTGCCATGTTTCTACGTCAAAGCAGTCAAACTATTCTGGGGAAACTGCTGGGAAAAATGGGAAATTACTAGAAAAAGGGACCAGAAATTATTGATGCACCCACTAATTGTTTATTCCTAAAGAAAACCCCAGGTCCCAACCAGAAATCTCCAATAATATATCTTCAACTCCGGAGTTAATGACATCCCGAATATTATTGAGAAGTGCGCAATTAACAATGCTCATGCCGGGCACTTATAAGATGTCCCGAACTCTTTCAACACTAAAAAGACAAACCCATTGCATTTTTAAATATTTGCTTGAATTGGTGTTGGACTTTGCCTTTTTTGCAGGGTCATCCCTGAACTTTTTGCCTTTCTCCTAGCCTTTTTTCTGACATGGTGTTGGTGGTTGTAGGACTCTGGGCACTTTAGCACTGCTGTCCAGTGTAAAGTGCTTGTGTTCTTTGTGGTAAACATGGAAAGATTGGACGACACCTGTTTGGCGTATTTAATTTACCTGTAAGTCCCTTGTAAAGTGGTATTTCAAATACCCAGGGCCTGTAAATTAAATGCTACTGGATGTCTGGTGTCGTGTCTTTAGCAAACAGGCCCTGGTTTCTCGGAATTGGTCGTTGTGTCTTGGCAAACAGGGGCTTATTTCTCGGAATCGGCCTGACCATAAGAATGTTTGGTTGCAACTGGGCTCGTTTCTCGGAATCGGTTCAGACATAAGAATGCGTGATTGTAATTAGAGGAAGTAGTACGTTGAGTGCAACCTTATGTTCATGTGCCCGTGTTTTCTAGTTTCCACCATGGTGATCTCGGGACCAGAAAGAAAGGGTGTATGGGACATACATAACGAAAAATATTAATTTTCCACATTCCCTCCTTGTCCCATAATATACCCTTTTAACATTGTTTTTCTTAATCTACCTCTATGCTCATTAGGTTGTCTACTTGTTCCTGTAACATGATCTCTTCCTTCTTTTTCTTTCTAGTTTGGGGTCTGGGAATGCAAGTAGTCATACAGAAACTACAGAATGCTGGGCCACACTGAATACAGAGGCAACAGGTGAAGAGAATGGCTAGAGCGAGACCTATGACTGTAAGTGCCTTCCATCTCCATGAGGACAGGAGGCCCCAGAGCCATCCCGTCAGGGACCAGGCATCAGTGTCTGCATCTAGCTTTCTGGAAAGTACATGAAGGCGGGAAATAGCAGAATACACCAAGGGTGCATTATCTGGAATATATATACAGCAGCTGGACCTGATCAGTTCGCATACGCCACCACGGTCGGCCAATATAATATCTAGAACCATACGGTTCTGCAACGTCATGAGTCTGTCGGAAGCCATCTCAGGCGCGATGTTTCTTAACGCTCCAGCGGTCTCGTTTATGGCTCCCTGGACTACACGAGTTAGTTGTCTTATGTGGCGGCTGTTGATCATAGGCCCCCATAAAGGGATGATTCCTTTGAAGAAATCACCAGCCTCTTGGTCCGCTGTGTCCTCAGCATCTATGACCCCCCCTTCGCCGTCTATTAATTACGGTCGGAGGATCACTTAGATGGTAATCTGCCGGGGCGGTGTAGGTAGGGGGAAGGAGAAATGCAATGTAGCACTTCCCGGACCAGCCTTGAGGTAGCCAAGTACGTGCGTGGGGTCCACAGATAAAATAGGTGTTGGAGGCAGTGGCCATTGTTTTTGAAATTTAGGTCAGGTAGGGTGTATGTCTTATTACACTCGCTGTCTCCCATTTTCTGACCCTTGCCCTTTCCTCTTACACAAAATAGGCCCTTATGGGGCACAGCCCATCCTCCCTGATCTGTCTGTCTTCTTTGGACGGAAAACGTTTCCCTAAAGGAGGTAGTGTTGTTAAAAAGGGAATAACTGGTATTCTCATTATTATCTGCTCGTCCCCACGTCGTGGTGAAATTTACCATATTTTCAACAGCTCGTACTGACTTGGTTTTTATCTCGTTCCAGGTACTAGTGTTCTTGGCCTTGGTCTTAGGAATGTTTCTAACAGAAACGGAGAATATCATAGAGAATGCGTAGGTAGATCCAGCATAGCCGAAAGGGAGAGGAATAAAAGGCATTCCTCCGTGTACGGAATGTGGCATTAAACCACAGACCCAACAGTTGGTTTTGTTAATAACCATTTGATGTTGGTGGAGTGTGGAGATGAACGTGTTATTGAAAAATTCTTTTCTTTGAGATGTGGAGGGAGATCTACATGTGAATGCATAGCAGTGTTATTCAAAAGTGTGGGGGAGGCAGGTGGGAAAGCAAGATGAAGGAACCAACCTAGGCAAGCCGTGATACAAAAAAATAAGAATCATGATAAAGAGGAAAATTGAAACTTTGTTATGCAATAATTTTACGGGTTTAAACATATTTTCCATGGTTCGTTGCTAGTTTGAATAAATCATGCATACGTGACCGGACACTTCCCAGCAACCACTTCACCAAGACTCCGTCTTGGACTTAATCAGCCACTGGTAGGTCGAGGTCAGATGCAGTGTCTCTAGCTTGTTTGTGATGGGATCGCAGCTGCGATCTGTACTCGTCTTGGGGGGAAAGTTCAGGAAGGGGTGAAACAAAGTCTGTCGCTTCAGTGTCTATTGTTTCGGGGTTAGCAAAAATGTCAGTAGGAGTTGATCCGAATAATTTTTTGCAGTGGCTGACGTGTAGCCATCCTATTCGTCCTTCGACCTTGACTGCAGTCCTTGTTGTGAGTAGCACCAACTTGGGAGACGTCCACCTTCTTTCCAGGGGACTGGCACGGTCAAAAATTCCGGACTAGGATCCAATCCCTGGGTTGGATGGCGTGTTCCTCGGGCGTTGTTTTGTCTGGAAAGGCTGCAGCCACCTGTGAACGACAAGAACGTAGTGCAGACATCAAGGAAGCTAGGTAATCTGTCAAAACATTCAAATCAATATCAGTTAATTTTTTAGGGGATGGGACGCCCCAGATATTTGGAGGTCTCCCATATGTGACTTCGAAGGGGGACAGACCCGTCCGGGAATGTGCCACCATTCGCATGTAGAAGAGAGCAACCGGAAGAGCTGTAACCCAGTCTATTTGTTTGTCAGCACAGATTTTGGCTAATTTGGTCTTTAGAGTCTGATTATGTCGTTCGACCAAGCCTGCTGCTTGTGGGTGTCGAACACAGTGGAATTTCCAAGTATATCCTAACAGTAAGGAAACAGCTTCCATTAGTTTGGAGGAAAATGGTTGTCCGTTGTCAGAGTATATGACTCTTGGCAACCCATATCGGGGGAAAAATTCCCTTACTAGTTGTTTAGCTGTCGTTTGGGCACCGTAGTCTGGGACGGGGTACGCTTCAGTCCCTCTGGTCAAGGTACAGACTACTATGAGGACATACTTATGTCCTCGACATCTCTCCATCTGTATGTAGTCCATTTGGAGGACTTCAAAGGGGTGATTAGGGGGATGGAACCCTCCTTGTTCAACTGAGACACTTTTCCCGGGATTGAACTGACAGCAAATCATACAGGTTCGTACTTTTTGTTTGGCTGCTGAGCGCAGATGCTTGTTATGCCATACCAAATTTAGGCTGTCCAACATTCCTTTTTCTCCTAGATGTGCAGGACCATGGGCAGTTTCTATGATTATGTTAACCATTATGTCAGGGAGAAACCATTTGGATTTATCTTTTGTTACCCAGCCCTGATCTGTGTGAGAACCTCCCTCTTCTTCCCATTTTCTCTTTTCGGTCTCTGTAGCTTGGTTTTGGATGTCTACTATATCTTTGGAGGGGTCGATAACTGGATAAACAGTCTTAATGGTAGTTTCAGTATTTAGTGTTCCTGTTTGAACAACGTGTTTAGCTGTGGCATCCGCCAGAGCATTGCCTCGGGTAATGGAGTCCATGACTTTTGTGTGTGCCTTGCATTTCTGTATAGCTGTTTCTGTGGGTTTGTGTATTGATTCTAGTAGCTGAAGAATAAGATCTCCATGTTGTATTTTAGTTCCATGAGAGGTCAGGAAACCTCTCTCTTTCCAATGGATTCCGAAATTGTGGACAACCCCAAACGCATATTGCGAATCGGTGTAGGTGTTGACCCGTTTTCCTTTAGACCATTCATATGCTTGTGTAAGAGCTATGAGTTCTGATGCTTGGGCTGAATGTACGGGTATTCTGGCTGGTAGGAGGACCGTGTTCTCTGTAGTGACAGCATAAGCTGCTGAAAGCTCGCCTGTTTGGAGGAGCATGCAGGAACCATCTACGAACAGTGTGTTTTCGGGTGTACTTAGAGGTACGTCTACAAGATCAGACCGGGGTTTTGTGACTAGTTCGACTATCTCTAAGCAGTCGTGAGTTTGATTGTCTTCTGGAACAGTGGGTAGCAGTGTAGCTGGGTTGAGGATATTGCATCGTTTGATGATAATGTGGGGTTGGAATAATGTGACTTCATAACCTGTGAGACGAGCTATGGTCAAGTGTTGTGTCTGTGTCCTATTCAAGAGTAATTCTACTGCATGTGGGACTTGTACTTCAAGAGGAAGTCCTAGCACTATGGAATCACTTTGTCGAATTGCCAGAGCCGTAGCTGCAACGGATTTTAAACAGGCATGCAAACCTTGTGCAACAGGATCAAGAGTACTGGAAAAATAAGCATAGGGACTATGTTTATTGGCCTGCGTTTGTGTGAGTATTGACAAGGATGTACCTTCCCGTTCCGTGACGAAAAGGACAAAAGGTTTGGCATAATCAGGTGTAGCTAGGACAAGTGCAGAGCATAATGCTTGTTTGAGAGTGTCAAAAGCAAAAGTACGATCAGGTGTCCATGGCAATGGAGAAGAGGTGACAAAATCGGAGGTCGTTAATTGTATCAGAGGTTTGGCTAAATAGGCGAACTGGGGAATCCACTGCCTACAATAGGAAGTGAGTCTAATAAAAGCACGGACTTCTTTCTGTGTCTTTGGGACAGGAATGTTAAAAATGAGTTGGATTCTTTCAGGTGTGAGTGCCCTACCCTCCTTTGATAGCAGGTGTCCTAAGTTTGCCACCTGCTGTAAACATAATTGTAATTTAGAGGGTGATACTTTGTGGCCATGCTGTGCAAGAAACATTAGGACAGTTCGTGAGGCTTGTTCGCATTCTGGTTCGGAGTGTGCAGTGATCAGTAGGTCATCAACATATTGTCACAATGTCGTATTGGAGGGCAGAACAATGTCATCTAGTTGTCTTTTAAGTACCTGACTGTAGATACTGGGACTTTCTGTGTACCCTTGAGGAGCTCTTGTGAAACAGAAACTACGACCTTGCAGTGAGAACCCAAATAGATACTGACTATCTGGATGAATGGGTACACTGAAGAAAGCATTTTTAAGGTCGATAACTGTAAAATGTGTTGCATCAGGATCTATAGCTGTTAGCAGAGTGCTGATGTCTGAGACCACAGGGTACTGTGGTACCTCGCATTTGTTTAGTTCTCGTAAATCTACCACAAGTCTGTAAACTGGTGGTGCACCGTCATCTGTCTTCTTTCGCACTGGTAGAACTGGTGAATTACATATGTTGGATGGTACTTCTCTGACTACTCCTTTTTGTATCAAGTCATTGATAATCTGAATAAGGGCTTGTTCCGCATCTGGAGGTAACTTGTATTGGCGAACACGAGGTAAGACAACACCTTCCTTCAACGTGACTATGTTTGGTGTGATATCCATGAACCCTACATCAGTTGGATCCGTAGCCCATAATGTAGTAGGAATGTCCCTTAATCTGACACTAACTAACTTTGTTAATGACTGGTGTACCTGAGAAACCCAAGGAAATACTATTTGAGCCAGAGAGGGGTACCTTGGGAACTTCGTTGTGTTGTACTGTCGTCCTACTGGCCCCAGTGTCAATCAGAAATGTTGTTTCTTTATCTAGGAGCTTAGCATGTACATAGGGACCCTTTTGGTCGACCGGGACCGGGATTAGTGGACGACTGTCGTGTTCCTCCCAGCTGTCTCATGAAATTGTAGGAAATTCAGGATAGGATGCCACAGGATACTGATAGAGTTGTGTGGCTAATTTAGTATCAGCTGGGGTAGTTGATGTTGAAGCAGAGGGACGAGTGGTATAGGGGCGAGGCTATGTCTTTCCAGTAGCAATATTATGTTGTAAGACTGGACAGTCACGTACAAAATGTCCAGGATTTTTGCAATAATTACAAGTAACCTTTTCTTGTGTTTCTGGGCGTTGCTTATGAGTCTGAGGAATTGTATTGGTCTGTGCTACCAGTACTTTTATTTTAGTATCTTTTGTCCTCTTTTTCTACTGTTCATATTCGTCTCTAATTCTATTCTGATGGTACTGGAGCATCTGAAGTGCTTGTGAAGGGGAACTTGCTTGCCAAGTGCTTTCAACCTTTAATACTCTATCTTTTATTTGTTGTAAGGCATTTTCTACAAGCTTCGAAACAAATAATCGACTATAGGCGTCTCCATTTGAGGAGACACCGCTATTAATAAGAAAACATTTTTCTAGTCTGGTATAATAGTCCCCTATATCCTCATCTGGTTTTTACTTGCATGCAAAGATAGCATTCCAATCTTCCTTTTTGGTGGCCAATAACTGGGAGAGTATTTTTGGGAGAAGACGAGGGAGTTCCAGGTCCCAAGCCTTGTCCAGGTGCACGAGTATTTTCCTCTGTCTCTAAAGCTGTCCATGTTATCTTTTTACTAAGCATGGGCGAAAAATCCGTTCCGCTCGCGGATTTTGCGGATTTTCGGTAAATTCGCAATCCGCGAGATTCACGAATTTCGCGCAAAATCCGCAAATTCGCATGCAGCGGATTTTTTTTCTTGATGATACAATTTTGCGGCGCGCGGCGTTCACTTACCGTCATTCAGCGTTTGCCGAGTTGTTTTTCTCGATATTTTGCGAGTGCTGCGCCATTTTGGATCTTGCTGCGGGATCCTGCAGGAGTTTGGCGACCGCTAATTCGTCATCGTGGCTTGCCACCTTGCACAGCGAGAGTTTGTCAACGCGAGTACGCCGTGATCACGTATCGCGGGAGTTCGCAATTGCGAACAGGTAGATGCAGCGGGCAGCAACAATCTCGCACTCGCGAAATTACAAAATTTGCAATTCTGCACAATAAATCCACCAGCAAGCAGAATAAACCTTCTGGAAATGATGATTTTTATCAGAATAACTCCTCAGGTTGACATTTGCCTGCACTTTTTTTTGCAAGGAGTCCATTTTTTGGGGGTGGGGGGGTGGGAGGAAGGAAGTGCCCCACAGTCTCCAACTTCCTGTTCCTGTCCAGGAGGCTCCTTCCAGTGCTTTCTTCATGTGCTGGTCACTTTCATTCGGATTCTTCACCTGGAAGGATTACTTTTTGTGGATGCTGCTGGATATTTGGATTTGAGGCCTTTTTGACTTTCTTTGGATCACTTTTGGATTAGAAATTTCACAAGTAAGTTTGTTTGGGGCATTACAGTTGCAGCAACTACAATTTTGGAATTTTCGATTTTTGGGCTGTTGTTGGGGCCTTTTGCCCAGGGGTACTCAGTGGTGGGTGGACTGAGTCTTTCTGTGGGGTCTCTTTAATAAAAACATCATGGAGGGCCTGGATGGCTTGGGATTGTGCTGATTTTTCTGTGATTTTCGTTTTTTTGGGCTGTTGTTGTGGCCTTTTCACCAGGGGTAGTGAGTGGTGCATGGGCCTAGTCTTTCTGTGGGGTGTCTTGAATTCAAACATCATGGAGAGGCCTGGATGGCATGGGATTGGGCTGATTTTTCTGTGTTTTTCGATTTTTTTGGGGTGTTCATGGGGACAGGCCATATGGGTGGGGGCCATTTTGAGTGCTGCTACAGGCAGGCCCTGGCCATGTGCTGGGAGGCAGGGGGCCATTTTGAATGCAGGCAGTGTTCTTAGGTCTGCAACCATTTTGCCTAGATTTCAACCTTTATGCCCAGGGGTAGTGAGTGGTGCATGGGCCTAGTCTTTCTGTGGGGTGTCTTGAATTTAAAAATCATGGAGGGCCTGGATGGCTTGGGATTGTGCTGATTTTTCTGTGATTTTCGTTTTTTGGGCTGTAGTTGTGGCCTTTTCACCAGGGGTAGTAAGTGGTGCATGGGCCTAGTCTTTCTGTGGGGTGTCTTGAATTTAAACATCATGGAGGGCATGGATGACATGGGATTGTGCTGATTTTTCTGTGTTTTTCGATTTTTTGGGATGTTCATGGGGACAGGCCATGTGGGTGGGGGGCATTTTGAGTGCTGCTACAGGCAGGCCCTGGCCATGTGCTGGGAGGCAGGGGGCCATTTTGAATGCAGGCAGTGTTCTTAGGTCTGCAACCATTTTGCCTAGCTTTTTCAACCTTTATGCCCAGGGGTAGTGAGTGGTGCATGGGCCTAGTCTTTCTGTGGGGTGTCTTGAATTTAAACATCATGGAGGGCCTGGATGGCATGGGATTGTGCTGATTTTTCTGTGTTTTTCGATTTTTTGGGGTGTTGTTATGGCCTTTTCACCAGCGGTACTGAGTGGTGCATGGGCCTAGCCTTTCTGTGGGTTGTCTTGAATTTAAACATCATGGAGGGCCTGGATGGCATTGGATTGTGCTGATTTTTCTGTGCTTTTCGATTTTTTGGGTTGTTCATGAGGACAGGCCATGTGGGTGGGGGCCATTTTGAGTGCTGCTACAGGCAGGCCCTGGCCATATGCTGGGAGGCAGGGGGCCATTTTGAATGCAGGCAGTGTTCTTAAGTATGCAACCATTTTGCCTAGCTTTCAGCCTTTATGCCAAGGGGTAATGAGTAGTGCATGGGCCTAGTCTTTCAGTGAGGTGTCTTGAATTTAAACATCATGGAGGGCTTGGGATTGTGCTGATTTTTCTGTGATTTTCGTTTTTTTTGGGCTGTTGGTGTGGCCTTTTCACCAGGGGTAGAGCGCGGTGCATGGGCCTAGTCTTTCTGCGGGGTGTCTTGAATTTAAACATCATGGATGGCATGGGATTGTGCTGATTTTTCTGTGTTTTTCGATGTTTGGGGGTGTATAACCATGTTGTTTACAGAAGCACCATATGAACGCAACCACCCACTGACGCGTCTGTATAACACTAAGCTGGCTAAAATGCTAGCTCTGGACCTTCTCCCTTTTTCTTTTGTAGAAGGGATTGGTTTTCTAGACTTAGTGGTAGCGCTCTGCCCTAAAAGGAAGGTTCCTAGCCGGTTCTATTTTGCCAGAGTTGCGGTTCCAGCACTAAATGAAGATTTGCTGGAGGTGATTGGGGCAGCTTTGCAGAAGAGTGCTGTTCACACTATACATCTGACAACAGACATGTGGACCAGTGGCGCAGGCGCTGATTACATGTGCATCACTGCACACTGGGTCTCTTTTTCAGGGGTTAAAGCAAAGCTAAACACAGGTGTTGACCCGGACCAAGTTTTTAAAGCTGCTCGGAAACATGCAACACTAGCCATGCTTGGCTTGGAGAAACGTCACACAGCAGAAAACATTTTGAATGAGTTTAACACAAAGGTCTTTCACTGGCTGTCCCCAAAAAAACGCCAGATTGGTTATGTTTCCACGGATAATGGCGCAAATGTAGTTAAGGCCATGGAGCTGGGTCAATATTTCAGAGTGCCGTGTTTGGCGCACTGTATAAACCTGGCTGTTAAAAAATTCTTGAGTGATGAAGACAGTCCAGCGTGCGAGTTAGTGACCACCTGCGGAAGAATGTGCAACCATTTCAGCCATTCTTTTAAGGCCCGGAAGCATCTGAGGAGCCTGCTACATGAACGTCGAATGCCAGTGAAAGCACTCATCCAGGAGGTGGCAACACATTGGAACTCAACCTTCTACATGCTTGAGCGTCTGTATGAGCAGTATACGGTACTCGATCACTATTTCTTAACACTGGGTACAGCTCAGAAGGACCTGAGGCTAGATGCCGCGCAATGGAACCTAGTTAAAAGCCTGACACGCATGCTTCGTCCTTTTGAGTTCTTCACGCGTGCAGTCAGCAAGGAGGACTGTAATTTGGGAAAAGCTATCCCATTGTTGCGCATGCTGGAGCACCAACTGGAGGCGGTGTCAAAAAGATGAAAAAAAGCAAGACGCTTTTATTTTGGCGGAGAAATTATTAGAGCGCCTACGTGGTGATGAACATCTTAAAATGATCCACTCAGAACAGCATTACATTTGTGCTACTATTCTGGATCCACGCTACAAAAAGGCGCTGGCAGGCCGAGCATTCTTTCCTTTTGATGATGAAAATGTTACAAAGTACAAACGTTGGCTAGACTTGGCAGCCAAGAGGTTTGAAAGAGAACGGCAGCAAATTGAAGGAAAAGGCAGTACATCAGCATCAGCAGGCCATCCCCAGTCAAAAGAATCCACTTCTGCACCTGTGGCTGTGGCACAAGTGACCTCTCAGCCGTTAAAGACACCGACAACCGGGTCATCTGCACCAGACACAACAGTAACATTGGATGCAGAAGAGGATTGGCTAACTCGGCTTGTGTTTGGTTCTCAAAAGGTCACAGCAAAAAGTAAGCAAAGTGGAGGAACCTTGGAGGACCTTGAGTCGATGGTGCAGGACTATCTGAATGACTCAACAGAGGTCTATGTTAATGCTGACCCATTGGCGTATTGGCATGGGAAAAAAGAATTGTGGGCACAGCTCTCTAACCTGGCTATAAAGTACTTGTCCTGCCCACTCGCAAGCGTGTCTTCTGAACGTGTTTTCAGTGCTGCTGGTGGCATTGTAACTTCCAAACGGAGCCGCCTCTCGCCCAAAAATGTGGAGAGGTTAACAATGATCAAGATGAATCAGCACCTCACACCACCAGATTACAAAGTACGAGAAAGCACACTGGCTGAAGACGAGGAAGACAGCAACGTAGATGAGGGAATTTCTTCTCTGTTAGGTGACACTGACCTCATCCTGCCTGAATTCGCAGAGTATGATGATGAAGCCTTATTCTTATTCCCTGACACCGAGCCCTGAAAATGAGACAATGAATCAATAACTTTCTTTTTCGTCCTTATTAACTTTTATTTCTGTGTGTCTGTCTTTCTTTGTTTTGCACAGTTAATATAATTCAAACTTCAATCACCTAATCACAAAAACAAGCCCATCAGCAGAACTGTCTTCACTTGTTTGCTTATTGATTTGAAGGTGCCGCAGTCTGCATTCCTCAGGTTCACAAGTTCACAAGAACATGCACCTCTATCCTCCTCCTCCAGACTCCTATTTCCCTCAAAGCAGAGGGGGGTTGGATTACGCCCAATGAAGAAAGACTCTGCACTTGTGGGGGTGTTCTACTTCTTTGCGGGTGAGTTGACGGCTCTGGGGCCATTGCTGGGAAGCTCTAATACCGGATAAAAGTGGTTTGGACCAAATCGGAGGTGAATTTTTTTTGCGTTTTTGCTGACTTGCTTGTCTTTGAGGTGCTCTTTGGGGGGTTCTGGGTGTTTGTGGGTGAGTTTTGGGGTCTGGGAGCACTTCTGGGATAGTCTAATTTTGATTGCATTTGCGTTTCAGGAAATCCGTGGTGGAAAACGGGAGTTATGACCTAGCTGCACAGCGCGTTTGGACCGAAGGCCGATAAATATTGTAAGTATGAGATTTTCCTTTTTGGCTGTTTGGGGGTGTTGTGCTTTTTTGCGGGTGGGTTGGCGGGTCTTGGGGCATTGCTGGGAAGGTCTAATACCGGATAGAAGTGGTTTGGACAAAATCCATGCAGACATTTTGTTTGCTATTTCTGACATTTTGCTCAATGTAGCCTTTTTGGGGGGCCTGTTTGGGGCGCTTCCTGGTGTTTGTGGGTGGGTTTCGGGGTCTGGGAGCACTGCTGGCTATGGATACTTTAGATTGCAAGAGGTTTGAAGCAAATCCATGGTGACAGAGGGGAGTTAAGGCCTAGCTGCAGAGCGCGCGTGGAGTGATTTTGGAAATTGCCAAGAAAATGACTAGGTCCCCATTTTTGTACTTTTGCTTTTTGGCTGTTTGGGGGTCTTCTACTAGTTTTTGCCTGGGTTGACGGCTCTGGGGCATTTGCTGGGAAGCTCTATTACCAGATAAAAGTGGTTTGGACCAAATCGGAGGCGAAACATTTTTTGCGTTTTTGCTGACTTGCTTGCATTTGAGGTGCTCTTTGGGGGGTTCCGGGTGTTTGTGGGTGAGTTTTGGGGTCTGGGAGCACTGCTGGGACAGTCTAATTTTGATTGCATTTGCTTTTCAGGAAATCTGTGGTGGAAAACGGGAGTTATGACCTAGCTGCACAGCGCGTTTGGACAGAAGGCCGATAAATATTGTAAGTATGAAATTTTCCTTTTTGGCTGTTTGGGGGTGTTGTGCTTTTTTGCGGGTGGGTTGGCGGGTCTTGGGGCATAGCTGGGAAGGTCTAATACCGGATAGAAGTGGTTTGGACAAAATCCATGCAGAATTTTTTTTTGCTATTTCTGACATTTTGCTCAATGTAGCATTTTCGGGGGCCTGTTTGGGGGGGCTTCCTGGTGTTTGTGGGTGGGTTTCGGGGTCTGGGAGCACTGCTGGCTATGGATACTTTAGATTGCAAGAGGTTTGAAGCAAATCCATGGTGGCAGAGGGGAGTTAAGGCCTAGCTGCAGAGCACGCGCGGAGTGATTTTGGAAATTGCCAAGAAAATGACTTTCCCCATTTTTGTACTTTTGCTTTTTGGCTGTTTGGGGGTCTTCTACTAGTTTTTGCCTAGGTTGACGGCTCTGGGGCCATTGCTGGGAAGCTCTAATACCGGATAAAATTGGTTTGGACCAAATCGGAGGCGAAACATTTTTTGCGTTTTTGCTGACTTGCTTGCATTTGAGGTGCTCTTTGGGGGGTTTCCGGGTGTTTGTGGGTGAGTTTTGGGGTCTGGGAGCACTGATGGGACAGTCTAATTTTGATTGCATTTGCTTTTCAGGAAATCCGTGGTGGAAAACGGGAGTTATGACCTAGCTGCACAGCGCGTTTGGACCGAAGGCCGATAAATATTGTAAGTATGAGATTTTCCTTTTTGGCTGTTTGGGGATGTTGTGCTTTTTTGCGGGTGGGTTGGCGGGTCTTGGGGCATTGCTGGGAAGGTCTAATACCGGATAGAAGTGGTTTGGACAAAATCCATGCAGATTTTTTTTTTGCTATTTCTGACATTTTGCTCAATGTAGCGTTTTCGGGGGCCTGTTTGGGGGGCTTCCTGGTGTTTGTGGGTGGGTTTTGGGGTCTGGGAGCACTGCTGGCTATGGATACTTTAGATTGCAAGAGGTTTGAAGCAAATCCATGGTGTCAGAGGGGAGTTAAGGCCTAGCTGCAGAGCGCGCGCAGAGTGATTTTGGAAATTGCCAAGAAAATGACTAAGTCCCCATTTTTGTACATTTGCTTTTTGGCTGTTTGGAGGTCTTCTGCTAGTTTTCGCCTGGGTTGACGGCTCTGGGTCCATTGCTGGGAAGCTCTAATACCGGATAAAAGAGGTTTGGACCAAATCAGAGGCAAAACATTTTTTGCGTTTTTTCTGACTTGCTAGCCTTTGAGGTGCTCTTTGGGGGGGTTCCGGGTGTTTGTGGGTGAGTTTTGGGGTCTGGGAGCACTGCTGGGACAGTCTAATTTTGATTGCATTTGCTTTTCAGGAAATCCGTGGTGGAAAACGGGAGTTATGACCTAGCTGCACAGCGCGTTTGGACCGAAGGCCGATAAATATTGTAAATATGAGATTTTCCTTTTTGGCTGTTTGGGGGTGTTGTGCTTTTTGCGGTTGGGTTGGCGGGTCTTGGGGCATTGCTGGGAAGGTCTAATACCGGATAGAAGTGGTTTGGACAAAATCCATAAGGATGGCACTTTTTGTAACTTAGGGTTCGTTAGGGTTAGCCCTAGCAGCAGGATTGCATGTGTTTCGGGGTGTTCCACATTTTTGCAACTGAGTTCTGGGATCTTAGAGCACTCGTGGGAATGTGTAATTTTGGTTGCAAGTGATTTGAAGAAAATCCATGGTGGGAAAGGGGGGATTTGGCATAGTTAAAGAAAGCCTTTGCCACTATTCTTAACTTAGGGCTAGTTAGGGTTAGCAGTATTTGTATTGCATGTGTTTGGGTGGGGGGGTTTACGAGTCTTGGAGCGATGCTGGGTATTACTTTTGCTTGCTTGCAAGTGGTTTGAATACAATCCACGGTGGGTAAGGGGGTATTTGGGCCTACTTTTACTTTCAAAGTATGTTTTGTCACCAGTTTTCTACTAGGCCTCGTTTTTTGAGATCTGATTGGGGGTCTTCTACATTTCTGCGACTGGCTTTAGTAAGGGTCTGGGTGGGAGCACTGCTGGGAAGGTCTAATTTTGTTCTAAAACACAGTTTACAGTACACCTAGCTTGATGGGAAAGATCCGCTAAATTAATTTGCCCATACTTATTTATCCTTCAAAAGGAGACTCGGACAGAGTACGCACTTTCAAAAATATTGTATTGTCTATTAGGAAACTCAAAGTGTGACTTTTTGCACTACACAGCGTACATACCTTATATTTATTTATCAGTGGTGTTCTAATATCACTTCCTGTTTTTCCGTCAATAATTACAGGCCGGGTTTCAGTCTGTGCAATGGGAAAAAAAGGATAGAGTCAGGCTTCACATTAGCGAGCCGCAATTCAGCATCCGCCAGGCAGGCAGTGGACAGGGTGTCTTCTGGTCAACGACATTGATGGGCGAAGCGTCAGCTGGAATGGAGGAGTGCCGCTAATAAGAGGAATTGTTTGATGCATGCAACTTACTTACCAAATTCAACAGGACAACTACAACAACATACAGATACAGTATCCATTGTTTTCTTCTATGAGTGTGACTGCATTTCTTGGATCTCTCTCTCTGCTTCTAAATTGATCCCTACAGCCATTCTATAGGTTTTACTTCGGCTATTTTCTAAACCTAATTTAATGTAAGAAGTGTTTCTCTGAGTGCAGAGAAGGGCAAGTGAAAACGCTGCAGCCCTATACTGTCGCATTCTGTCATTCACGGTTGTTGAAAGTACTGCTTACTTTTCAGTAACAATGCATGCAGTAGTGCATGCACTTCCTTTATGTCACTTAAAAGATTTATGGTTAGCTTTGTACCCAAAGATTTCTTTATCTTCAATTATTGTTTGTCCATGCTGTGTTTTTTTTTTCTTCTCTCAACAAAACCTACCCAAAAAGAAACCCCCATTCCCATCCATTTTCCAAACCCTAACCCTCTTCCCCCGGGCTGTGTGGTTTTGCTTGATGTGTGACTAAATGACATCAATAATTCCACACACTTGCTGGGGAAGATAAGGTCATAGCAACAGGCTGGTGAAGGAATCCGAGGATATATTCTAGACTCACTCAACTTCAGTACTATTTCTTGTAGTAGTAGCCAATGTCAAAGAAATTCAACGCAAGTACTAGTTATACTTTCAATACTTTACCATTTGTTAGGCTACATTGTGGCACTGTTCTAGTGTACTCTCACCTGCTATATTCTCTATCGTACCGTTGTAATGCTACAGTAAGGACAAACCAGGTTTCATTTTCTTTTTTTCCATAGGCATGCAACTGCCACTGTGTCACACCACTAGTACCACCGCAATGAGGAGGACATTTCATCCGCCCAGGATTGCCAACCTTATTCGCCATTTCCCGTGGAGCCAGCCCTGGGCCTAGCCCTACTTTCAAACACAAATTACAGGTAAGATAAGCGTTTGGTGGGAGGTAGTATAATGGAGTATTAGGAGAGACAAGAGATTGACGGTAGTACTACTAAAGTCTTAGGACTCTTGAATTCACTTACTCTGTGAGAGGCACTTAGTGTTAAAAACATTTAGCCATTTACACTTAAAGGAAGAAAATGACACAGACTTAAGTTTCAGGAACCCCCCACCCATCAGACTCAAAAGCAGAAAAAAACAGGTATGCTCAGATAAAGTTTCAAAAAGTATATTTTTGTAGCCCTAGCAAAATAATCTCCCGCAAGACCCTCCCTAACCCCAACGATTGTCCTTCAAAAGTCCCAAAAACAACCCAACTCCCAATTCTCTCTAAAAAAGGGGCAAGGGACACTACGGCAGGCTGCTGTTCACTTTTGCGGCCAGGGCATCATACTCCTTGCGGAGGGTGGCATGGTCGGAGCGGAGGCCCTCCACCAAGGTCTTATACGTTAGGACCTCCTGCTCCAGGTAGGACACTCTGAGGCATAAGCGGTACTGGTGTGCCTTGCAACTCCTGTGGGGGGCAGCTGCTGTCTTTGCTGCTCGGCGGTGGCGGTTGGCTTTGGTAGCCTGGCTCCGAACCGCTGGAGCACTGCGCTGGCTGGCAGCCCGTGGGGGCCCGGAGGAGGATGCAGCTGTCCCAGTGGATGCTGTACCGGTAGACTGCGTGTCCTCCTCCTCCAGGGCCACCAGCCGCCGATATTCGGTGACAGTGGCATCCAGCCTCCGTTGCCGGGCCATTCGAGCCAGCTCCTTCCTTGATGGTCTGCTTGATTTGGAAGGAGCAACTGTATGAAGAAAGAAAGACATAGTCTGTAACCAATGCTCCTTAATATTAACACAAAATGATTGAGCAGAAAGTTGTGTCACAGTACAAGTAGCAAATTGAAAGCACAGTACATAACTATTGAGGACAGTATCTATCTAACCTCCCACTTCTTCATCCTTGCTCTAACATTAGTGGGAGTTTAAGGAACAAATTCTACGAGCACTATGGACTTCCATCACAGTCGACTATGACAGTACACCAGTCTTATTCTTCTTCTTCTCTCTTGTTTAGGAAAATTGGTACGTTATCTTATGCAAGCCGGCATAATGCCAGGGCAGTGAACTTGCACCCAAGAAAAACAGACGCACACCATGATGAGTGAGACAGGCTTGCGTTACTGTACCGGTCCAGTACATGCAGGTGGTAAAGCTCTTACTTTTCTATTATGGGTGGCACTGAGAATACTCTGTTAAAAGGGCTACTGCTTAATTAATTTAGCTTTCACCCTACAGTGCAAATGAGTACTAGAAAAGGAAAATGAAGAAGCTAAATAATCTGATTATCTATCACTTCACATGGGATGTATTTTATTACATATGGGATGACTTTAGGTGCTTTGCTTATTATTGAGTGAACAGTGATACACCCACACATGAATGACGTACTTCTACTAAAATAAAGTTATTAAGAGAGGTAGGGAATGTCCACCATAATAACCGGATATATGCTGTGCTTGCAGTTGCAATACAAACTACTGATACTATTCATGGTAGTATTTGGACAAAATTAAAACTTCTTTTCCTTGCCTTTCCTACACTGGAACGGACGTGCGGTGTAGTGTAGTTCCTAGTTTCCCACTAGGCCCTGCGCATTGGAATAACATAAACAGTAGTATCGACGTAGAAGTGCGGATCTTCCAGGCCTCTACTGACTATGCTAAACTTAATTGGGTTTGTTACCAACTAGCTCAGAGGTCACTGGAAACTTTCTTGACTGAATAGGAAGTGATCAGCTTCCCTGGCACAGACAAGAAGGGATTCAGTTTTCCAACAACCGTGCAACATGACAACTTTGCTCCTCAGATCAAGAGTCAATCTCTAGGGTCGTGTGAAACAATAGACAGTTATTTTACTCAGTCAGGTTAGTGCAGTTTACTTTCACAATATGTAGAGACTAGAGAGACGGGTGTTTGTCAATAAAGGGTTAACATTTATTGAACAGTCTTTCTTCTCGTACAAGAGAAATGTATTGCCACAATTGCAAGACTTGTTATTATAAAAAGTACGTACAGTAAGATAAGTATTGCAAGATAATACTGTAAAAGCATTGATATGGTTTCTTAGCCATACAATGGTTTAAAAGTAATAAAACATATATACAGTCATATATACATTAGGCTAAAATACTCAACTGGTGCTTCTAACTACGCCTACCCCAGTGTACCTGACCTAAGCCTAATACTTGGGAGGGGAGTAAGTAAGTAGCTTTAAGTTAAGTTGGTTTTGCCAAGGTTTGCTTCAAGAATTCTCACTAAGGGTTTAGTCAACACCATACCTCTGAATAGAATAATGGAGGTCTGGTATCTCCTTCAGGGGGAACTCGGTATCCCAGTCACCCGCGAGGGCAGACCAGAAACGCTGGAGCTGGATTTCTCGGCAGGAGAAAGACAGCGTCTCTCTTCAGCGCGTCGAGGAGGAGGAGGGGGGACAGCGTCCGCGGGCAGCTGGCATCTGCTGGGCTTCTTCGCAGAGGGACGGCTGTTCAGCTCCTAGTTACACCACACCATCGTTCGCGCTTTAGCAGCGATAATGGTATCAGCAGCTTCAGGCGACGGGCAGCAGGCTGCAGCAACAGGGTGCTAGCTTCAGCTAACAACGGGCAGGTGCAGCAGCAGACAGCTAGCAACAGGCAATTGCTTAAGGCAACGTTGGTAATATTTATACCTGACAGGTGCCTGGTTTGACGTAAGTTTGCTGGACATAAGACGTCAATTAAAGATGTCACTAGGAAGTGATAGCTATCAGTTGCTCATTAGAGTTCCATTACTAATCAAAACACAGCAAGCGGGGATTTCCAGGTTTGCTGAGTTTTTATCTTGTTGAAGAACTCGGAGTGTTAATCTAGGAATCTTCAGATAGTGACTTCTGCTCTGTCATTGCACTAATTGGTTGCAAAGGAAGTGGCAGAGAAAACTATTCTGGAATGTGGCTCTGTTCGTGTGAGGCCAGAGATGACTTTCTGAATATCGCACTTGAACGGTTATGCCAATATAGGGAATAAATGGATTTATAGCCGAATAGGGGCATAAGGTCACAGTATCGATCAGGATCCTAGATAAGCACGCAACACCCACTCCACGGGTTCATGTCCATCAAATTACTAAAACTAGAGCAATAAGATGCATGTGTAACATTGCCCACCCCAAAATACATAAATGCTTTCGAAATAGGCGTATAATGTAATATGTGAAATTTAGGTACTGTACGTTTTTGAAGCATAGAGATCATTCAAAAATTATTGCATATGAAATCAATGAACGATTATGCAAAAAGAATAACACATGAAATATCTCTGAAACAGAAGAAGGGCGAGATAAATCATCACATATAAATGCATTGCAATAAATGTGCTAGAGGCTGGTGTAAGGTTGTTATGTCTCTAGATGTGTTTAGAAATAGAAGTTGAAGCTTCTGTTCTCTAAGAATAGTTTTTACTTTAAGCAAAGAATTGTTCGTGCCAAAAAAGGGTCAATATTAAAAAGTGTTCAATTCAAAAGAATTAATGCTTGAACGGGGAAATAGAGTTCCAACGCTTTTAGCAGTTTTTGTTGTTCAAAACTGAAGGCCGAATTCAGAGTTCATGGGAACGCTGTGTGTCGGAAAGCTTCTCCAAAGTTATTATTTCTGTTCGGGTGAGAACATCATATCAGACAGGCTCTCAAAGAATTGGTCTACAAAATCAGGTGACAGTTCAACCAAATTTGATAGTGCTGTAACTTGGCAGGTGTGAGAATGATTGCTGTCATCATAGTCGGGATCAGCAATGCTCACAGAAGGTCGTACCTGGATGATGTTGCTTTTGTCACTCGCTCCACTGTTACCACCTAGTCGTAGTACAGGAGTCTCAACGAATGCTGTCATCAGGATTGGTAGCCGCTGGGGACAACACAATGCGTGAGCCGTTATCGGACTGAGCAAAGTATCGACGTCCATTGGTACTGCTGATGGAAGTGAAAGACAGATGTCCAACACGCACTCATCTCCGCATAGCATACATCGAAGTACCGGTAAGATACAGTTCTGCCATATAGGTCTGAATGAAAGGAACCAGGTCATGTTTAGATCTCTCAGCCTGGCCAATCCAAGGACGTTAGTTATCCTGTCCCGGTAGCGCATTGCTAGGATTGTCTCTTCCATTCCCATTGGAGCTATGTCTGAGCTTTGGCTTGCCATAATGAAGCAGGACGGTCAAAAATAAAATCCCTGCTACAAGTCCCAAAAATAAGGGTATGCCGCCAAAAACAGAGTGGACAAAATTAGGAACGATTCCCAAAATTGCTTGAAAAGGTGTTAGCAGTCCCGTAAAAATCGTCTTAAATATGCCTGGGATGCCTGTGGCACTAGACATGTTAAGGAGTTGGCTAAGCATTTCTACGAAATGCACGGGCAATTTGTTGATAAAAGTTCATGAACTTCAGTAGCTGTCCTTGCAACTAGAAGATCATACGTCTCTTTTGATGACGTTATGGGCACTGTTGTCTGCAAAAGCACAGACTTCATTTTGCTTAAAGTATCAATTCGTATAGAATAGAGATTCAGACGAGGCCAGATGGGAGTCACTGTGTCTGCAGGCCCACTCGGGAACAATGCCTGCATACAGCATTTGACCATGGATGTTACTCTTACAAGATAACTTTTCCCTGGCACAAGGCCACAACATCTGTGATCCGTTCTAAGAATGTAACTCCCGTTTGCAAGTTGCATAAAGAAGGGCTCTATCTGAGTTGCAGGTGTGACAAGGTGGTGGCATGAAAGGTTGTTAGAATTTCCATCACAAGCTCCGTGTAAATTAATACCCTGGCACAAAAGTATACCGCTTAGTGAATGTTTACAGTTTTCACCACTAAGAAATACATTTTTGTCGCTGTCACTGTAGCATGAATGTGTGTATGGTAATTTCCATTCTGATTTTACATAACCTTTACCCAATCGTTCATACTGGCCAGTAGGTATGTATTCAAAGCACTTTTTAAATCGGAAAGTTGTTATCGGAATAGTGATAATTCCGTGTATTATCCATTCAATGACAGGACTCTCTGACATTGTCAATGGTAATCTCTCAAGTTTTTCGATGCTCAGGATTGTATAGTCTGCTCCTTTCTGTGCCAAACTGATTTGTTTATCAGTAAGGTTAAAAATGGAAAATAATGATGTTGTGTTTATTAAACGCCAAGGCACATAGCCTGAACGAAGATTTTGCAGCGTCCAGCCCAATTGTACAATAGAACGTAATTGAGATTGGCCATGTTGTATTATTAGCAAGTCTCTGTCTATTATGTCAAAGGCAGAAGATACAATATTGTCCAACGAATATATTCTGGAGGACAGAGTCATTAACCCATTGTCCACTACAGAAAGTGATTTTTCCAAATTAATACGATCAATTTCTCGTATTTTTTCAGCTGTTTCAATTTGTTTGACTTTCCAAGCCTCGTTGTAAGCAGCATAGATACTGGTCGCTATGAAACGCTTTTGACGCTGTTTGCGTGGTCCAAGAATGAAATTGCGCAAATCAGCACCATCTTTTAGTAAAGACAAGTGTTGCTTAATTTCAGCCAGTGTGGATGATGTTAGCCATTCGAGGCAGAGTTTCCCTACACTGTATGTTGTTACTATCCCTGGATGTTGTCTCTGGGAGTATCTAGGGTCTTGTCTGGTCATTTTTAACCCCTGTGTTTTATTCAGGAATCTATCTTGACAGTTGTTTGTGTCAGTAGGCCAGATAAACCACTTTTTCCAATCAGGATGTGTTCTGTTAAAATGTAAAATTTGTGAGACGTCTAACTCAATATCGGTAGTTGTATTTTCAGGTATTGGCTTTGGAATAGATGGTATTTTTAGGTCTTTGATCTTAGCTAGGCCAAGACAGGATGTTTGGTGTATTGTGTCATTTAAAAACATCATTTGTTCTGGTATCATGCAGGTTCTGAATAGTGCTTCAAGGCCTTGTACACGCCAATCTTTTGTACCCCAAATTGTTTTTGTTTCAATGTTATTTTTCCAATAATCAAAACCAAATGTCATCATTTTTTCATAAAATGCTTCTGAATATATCAATTTAGAATTTGTCAGCATTGTTTTCATTCCTGTTTTATCTAACAGTTTGTAATAAAACGTTTCTGCATCACTAGTGTTAAACCCTGAGAAGTATTTGAATTTCTCAAAAAATGCTTTAGAACTGCTTTTAGGTGGTGTAGCACAATGTTCCCATTGATTATACATAAAAAACATTTCTAGGCTGTGCAGATTTATGCAAGTAATGATCACCATAATGTGTGTAGCAGAATAATTGCTCATAACTAGATGAACCTTGTAAATAATCATGTTCTGTGAATCTAGCTGACATTACTAAATCAGACATCATGTCAGTAATACTGTTAAAGTCCCAATCATCAGAGAATGTACTAGGTTTTACAAAGTCACTTAAGGAAACCTTCAGTTGATGAGGATACTTCAGGATTTCGACCGGACCATAGATCTCATAGTCAGTTTTCTCCCATACTACCCCACCAGGTATTGGAATTGCTGTGACATTTACTGTTGACAGTTCTCTTTTCTTCACGTGGGATGATCTGTGTGGTTTCAGGACTAGGTTGATGTTCTGACTTGCTGTGTCCATTGTACTATATTTTCCCTCAATGAATTTTCCCAAACAAAGTACCATGATGAGCCAAAGCAGGAGGAAAAATACACCTAGACCGAACAAGAACTCTAACCAAGGTGAAATAAGGTAGATTTCCTTCAGTTGATGAAAGAGTTCCGTTGCTTTTTCTTTAAAAGTCTTTTTTGTTTCTGGCATCACTTCGGGGTCGTTTTGATCTTCAGAGAAGTTGTCGAAGTTGATGAAATAACCAGAGGCAGTTCTGTCAATTGTTGGGATTGTTCTTCCAATCTGTCTTTCGGTAGCATTTTCTAATGCCACATTATTGTAGACTGGTGTTTCTTGACGAACTGTTTCAATCTGTGTCTCAAGAGGCACGAGTTCCATGGCATTATTGCATAGTCCTTCTCTGTGCACTGCAGGCTGATCGAATGTGATTAGTCTTTCAGTTTGAACCTCTTGGATTGTTGCAAGTTTGGGTATTCTGTTGTTTCTTGGGAGTCCACTGGGCCTACTGTTGATTATAGGCCACATGGTTGTGGTTTTACCAGGTCGATAGACACGACTCTGGTCTCCTTTTTACCAGCAAGGGGCGGTAGTACAACTGATGTTGTTCCGGTGACTGCCAAGACAGGTACTGCTTTTCTGTAAGAAGGCCCAAATTCCTTCTTCACCGCAATTTTTTCTCTGACTAGATCCCCAATCTTTGGAATCCAGACAGGTCTTGCTGGGGCTGTTGCTTGTGGTGCCTCGTCAGTGGTAGATGGCTGTTGCTTTAACTTTATGTTGCTTAAGGATTTTCTTGTTTCATTCAGTTCCTGTAAAACAGCCAAACGATCTTTGATGTCAAAGTCTGTTGTTTTTTCTTGTACCACTGATATCTGACTATCGAGGTCCTGAATGTTCATTCTAATTCCGAACAATAGTTCGTATGGGCTGAAACCTTTTAGAGAATTTCTTGGCAAGTTATTAAGACTAGTCTGGACACTTATTAGATGTTTGACCCACCCAGCGCCTGAACCTAATACCTTCGCTGTTATAGATCGCTTTATGTCCCGGTTTTTTCTTTCAACCACACTATTCCCTTCCGGGTGCGACGGACAAGAATACCGCAACCCAATTCCCAAGCTGGCCATGGCCTCCCTATAAGCTCGAGAGCTAAAAGCAGGACCCTGGTCAGAATGGAACGTGGTAATTGCGTATGTGCCGATAAAGACTCGCAGATCTTTTATAACCGTTCTAGGCGTCAGCCGAGCGCTGGAGGCTACATTTTTAAGTGTGTTTAGCCTTAACTGTGTACAATGGGACGCGCTTCTCTTCTTTGATTGCGCAGATAGACCGCCTTATGCTGTCTAGCAGGGATCCTGAAACTACACTGGCCTGTTCATTACTGCGATCTCTGTTGCAGTCTTCACAATTTTGAGCAAAACATTGAATATCTATGCTCATTCCTGGCCACCAGTACTCAGATTGTAATTCTTTCAGAGAATCCTTAATTGTTTGGTGTCTCAGACCCAACCCCATGTGTGCTTCCAGTAAGAGGAAGCCCCTCCTGCTCCTGTTTGGAATTACTCTGTCCCCCACTCCAGGGATTCGAGCAAAAGGAACGGAGTTTGCATCGATTACGTATGCATAATTGAGTGGATAGTTCACGGGTAGTGCTGCACAGTCGCCTTTTACGGTCGTTTTTACTGCCAGCATGGTTTCCCCGTCTATGTATTTTTCTGTACGCTTTTTTGTGGCTACGGAAGCCGGTTTAGTTGCTTCCGCTGTGGCTGTATTAGCCAATGAATTCCCTGCAACGTGAACGCCATCACGTTGAAGACTCTGTGCGTGAATCACGTGAGTCTTTTGTAGTTCTTTGTGTAAAAGAGCTACCTGTTTCCAGAGCAATTTATGCTTTATTGTGGCACCTGTGTCATCTTTGTAATAGTTTTCAATCCACCTCTGCAGTTTATTATTGTAAGAGTTGACGCAAAAATGAGAATCGCACACGATAAGTGTCGGGAAGTCACGTTCTGCATGTTCAAGCGCCATCTTTAAACATCTGATTTCAGTTCTCTGAACCGAACAGTTTCTTACAGATTCAGTTTTTGTTACTTTCGGTCTGAATTTACCGCACAGCCAACGACCTTTAACAATCGCACAGGCTGCATCGTAGGATTTGCTCTCAACGTTGAAATGCTGTACAAATCTATCTGTATAGATTATACAGGCGTATTGTGGGAGAGGCAGAAGTTCGATTGGCAGAGGATATTCTTCTTCATATTCTAAATCATTCAGTTCTTTGAATTGCGGGGCGAAATAGTATTTCATATCTTCCGCTCCTAGAGAATCTACACACTGTATCCATTTCGGATCCAGTGACACTGTAGGCAGGTTTACTGGGCTGAATAGCGCCTCGAAGGCGGATTCCGCTGTGAGGATATTAATCCTTTTGCCGTGTGCTAGTTCTCGTTCATTTGCCAATGCGATTTGCACTGCTTTCACAGTTCTTTCTGTGAGACTGAATGCTTTTTCTGCTTGTGTGTACAAGTGAGATTTAATTGAAATAGGTACCTTTTCTCCCTCATTAGAGGTTAGGTACGTGAATCCGCATCTTCCTGGGATGACTCGGATTACAAGATCGCGTGTATTGTCACGTGTATCTAATTTAGTTTTAGCTAATATGTCTGTTTGCAGTGATCTCAAAATTTCTGTGTGTTTTTGAGTCCAATTGATTTGTTTAAAATCAGGTTTAATTAGTTTGTAGAGAGGTTTAACCCTCTCTGCGTAATTTAGAATGTAAGTTCGTCCGAAATTCAGAAAACCTAGTATGGATTGTAAATTCTTCAGCGTTTTTGGAGCTTGGAGTACAGCGCACTTCTCTAAGAAGTTGTCCGCTAGGCTTTTTCCTTCACTTGATAATTCGTATCCCAAAAATAATACTGTCAGATGGGCAATTCAAGACTTTTTAAAGTTGAATTTGTAACCCTCTGCCGCGAACCCAAGTATAATGGTGTTCACTCTTTTCAAGTGAGTATCCAAGTCGTCGTCTGTGAGATAGATATCATCTACGTAAGATAATGCCTCATCATCATATATTTGTAGTAACTCTGTTACCCTAGCTGAGAATAGTCCTGGGCTGTTCTTGAACCCCTGTGGGAGTCGACAGAATTTTTTCTGCGACCCAAATGCAGAGAAAGCGGTCAAATATCTGCTTTCCGGTGCAATGTTTTGACAAAAGAAACCATTAGATATGTCTAATATCGTTTTATATTTTTTTCCCAACTATGTTATTCATTAGGGCTGCACTATGCGAGTTTTGTACTGCAAATGTTTTACAACATGTATTAAGGTGTCTGTAGTCCAAAACTAGACGATATGAATTGTCTGGCTTGGAGACAGGAAACAAAGGATTGTTCATTTGAGAGGTGCATGTTTCAATCACCCCCTGGTATTCAAGTTGATCTAAGATCTCCCTGACTTGTTTTTTAGCTTCTTGCTTAATGGGATACTGCCGTTGGGCAGTTGGTTCACTTTTTAACTGGATTTTGTGAGGAGGAGAGTCCTCATCCCATCCTACATGGTTTTTATATAATGCCGGTGCCTGGGCTACTGCCCATTTCCTTGCATATGTATATTTTTTGTGAATCGGAATGTGATTCGAGAAGGCAGGCATAATCACTTCTTCGCCACGAGGGCACTCCCTGACAAACTCTGGGGGCCAATCTTTTTCAGCTAACAGAATATCATAGCCTTTTGAGAGCTTATCCCAAATAGACCTCTTATTTTCCTAGTCTTATCACCCTCTATACGCAATGTTATTTCGTATATTTTATGGGGCTCGATAAGTCTGGTGTCGGCAGTTTCAACCTGAATGTATTCATTCGTGTCCACTGTCTCCAGATGACTCATCAAGATCTTGCTCGCTATACTGATTTCTGCTGCACTGTCCAACATTGTCAATGCCCACTCCCCGTTTTTCAACTGTGTCCTCAGTATTCTCGGCATGCTTGATTACTCTAATACTGGCTACCTTCTTTTTTGAAAATTGAGATTTTTTACTCTGAGCAGGTTCCTTGTCTTTGGACTTGGTGTGCTCTCCTGGGTCTGACCGTCCTCTTCTTTCCGATTTCTGTGGAAAAGATCGAGAGGGACGTGTATCAATACTTTGATATCTATCAGGTCTTTTCAGATTATCCCTATTTCTAAGGTTATATCTTTTCTCAGAGGGCTCCCTCTGGGGAGACTGGTGTTCTCGAGTCGGAGTTCTTTCCCTCCGTCGAGGAGACCTTCCTCTGGACTGGAAAACTTTTTCCTTGGGAGTGGATTGTTTATTTCCATCCCAGCTCTTTTTAGGAGTGTTGAAATTATTTTTAATAAATAATTTTTCAGGATTTTCGAGCAGTTGGGGTTTTACTGGTTTCCCACCCAAGCTGTCTCTACCTAATTCTTCATAGCATTTCTCTATGATTTTGGCAAGCTCAACTGGCTGATCTTTTATATCTGTTTCCTTCAACTTCTGGCGGACCGCCACAGATGCTGCTTCTCCTTTTATATTGGCTAATAATATAGCCGAGACCTGCTTGAAGTCTTTTAGTAATTTCATACCTAGATTTAAAGCGGGCTCTGGACCGTATTCATTTTGAATCTGTTGTAGCACTTCTGGTATTACCGCCATAGACGGAACACTGTGTGTTTTTGTGTAAATGGAAGCAAAGACTGTACCCCAAGTGTCACAGTCCTCCACGTGTGGTGCGATTCCCACAGGAAGGCAGATGGTCAAGATTCTGTGTTTCTCTATAGGGGTAGTATCAGGAAATACTGCCTCTATTTGAGTGATTTTCTGTGCTAACCAGAAAAGGAATTTGTTCCCGTTTTACGGGTGTTTTACCAAGACATGACTGTATGTTCTGTGGTGTGATTTTATTAGTGTTCCCCTGATGAGGGGTCAGCTGTGGTACATTAACAGCTGGTTGGACTGTTGCAGTCCGCATTACATATTGGACTAATTGCCTATGTATTTTAATTAATGTTTTTAGCTGTACTAACAGCTCTTCTATAGACATTTTTGCAATGTCAGGATGTGGTGTGTAGCTGGCTAGAACCGGCCACGTTGCTCCTGGTCTACCTAGTGGACCGAGCCTGGTAATATGATCATTATGTTTTAGGGCGCCATTAAACCAGAGCAGGTGCTCTTGGAATTTTAGTGGGATTTC
Source organism: Lissotriton vulgaris (assembly GCF_964263255.1). NCBI lineage: Eukaryota > Metazoa > Chordata > Amphibia > Caudata > Salamandridae > Lissotriton > Lissotriton vulgaris. The sequence goes on along the minus strand of NC_141697.1, from coordinate 443,062,835 downwards.
AGTCTCCTCGAAAGGAGCGTACTCTTCCGGAGGTTCCTCTATTTTGTAATAGTGAAACTCTTTTGTTGTAGAGTTTGCCGCTGGAAAGTTTATCCATGAATAGAATACCTCTGTCTGCCGATATTCGTGAGCCTCTATCACGAAAATTACTGTACCACCTTGAGGTGTCAGTCCGTTTTCTATAAGTTTTAATGTTATAGATTTTCTTAAATGTACCGGGATGATAATTGCATCCGGGTCAGTGTGTTGGGGACCCTGCTGAGTCGCATCTGCTGCGGCCCCAGTGGTTCCGTTTTCTCCTGGCATTGTATAAATGCAAGGTTTGCAGAGTAGGTCTCCAAGGAGACAAAGATTAGGTACACAATATTTTGGAACACTGTATCCTTCAACGTTGAATAAACCAGAGCTTTACATAGGAATCTCTTCCTACTGAGGTCGGGCGGATTTTAACCTTTCACCCACTCCAGACGTCTATTGGAGTATTTACGGGAGAAAGGGGTCTGTGTGAAATATGCACGACTGAGTTACTCTAACGTCTTGCGTTAGTTTATCGCCTTACCAAACGTTGGGCGCCATGTAGTGTAGTTCCTAGTTTCCCACTAGGCCCTGCGCATTGGAATAACATAAACAGTAGTATCGACGTAGAAGTGCGGATCTTCCAGGCCTCTACTGACTATGCTAAACTTAATTGGGTTTGTTACCAACTAGCTCAGAGGTCACTGGAAACTTTCTTGACTGAATAGGAAGTGATCAGCTTCCCTGGCACAGACAAGAAGGGATTCAGTTTTCCAACAACCGTGCAACATGACAACTTTGCTCCTCAGATCAAGAGTCAATCTCTAGGGTCGTGTGAAACAATAGACAGTTATTTTACTCAGTCAGGTTAGTGCAGTTTACTTTCACAATATGTAAAGACTAGAGAGACGGGCGTTTGTCAATAAAGGGTTAACATTTATTGAACAGTCTTTCTTCTCGTACAAGAGAAATGTATTGCCACAATTGCAAGAGTTGTTATTATAAAAAGTACGTACAGTAAGATAAGTATTGCAAGATAATACTGTAAAAGCATTGATATGGTTTCTTAGCCATACAATGGTTTAAAAGTAATAAAACATATATACAGTCATATATACAGTAGGCTAAAATACTCAACTGGTGCTCCTAACTACGCCTACCCCAGTGTACCTGACCTAAGCCTAATACTTGGGAGGGGAGTAAGTAAGTAGCTTTAAGTTAAGTTGGTTTTGCCAAGGTTTGCTTCAAGAATTCTCACTAAGGGTTTAGTCAACACCATACCTCTGAATAGAATGATGGAGGTCTGGTATCTCCTTCAGGGGGAACTCGGTATCCCAGTCACCCGGGAGGGCAGACCAGAAACGCTGGAGCTGGATTTCTCGGCAGGAGAAAGACAGCGTCTCTCTTCAGCGCGTCGAGGAGGAGGAGGGGGGACAGCGTCCGCGGGCAGCTGGCATCTGCTGGGCTTCTTCGCAGAGGGACGGCTGTTCAGCTCCTAGTTACACCACACCATTGTTCGCGCTTTAGCAGCGATAATGGTATCAGCAGCTTCAGGCGACGGGCAGCAGGCTGCAGCAACAGGGTGCTAGCTTCAGCTAACAACGTGCAGGCGCAGCAGCAGACAGCTAGCAACAGGCAATTGCTTAAGGCAACGTTGGTAATATTTATACCTGACAGGTGCCTGGTTTGACGTAAATTTGCTGGACCTTCAGACGTCAATTAAAGATGTCACTAGGAAGTGATAGCTATCAGTTGCTCATTAGAGTTCCATTACTAATCAAAACACAGCAAGCGGGGATTTCCAGGTTTGCTGAGTTTTTATCTTGTTGAAGAACTCGGAGTGTTAATCTAGGAATCTTCAGATAGTGACTTCTGCTCTGTCATTGCACTAATTGGTTGCAAAGGAAGTGGCAGAGAAAACTATTCTGGAATGTGGCTCTGTTCGTGTGAGGCCAGAGATGACTTTCTGAATATCGCACTTGAACGGTTATGCCAATATAGGGAATAAATGGATTTATAGCTGAATAGGGGCATAAGGTCACAGTATCGATCAGGATCCTAGATAAGCACGCAACAGCGGGTGCGGTGTTACATGCTCTTCAAAGTAACACTTAGTTCATCCAGTGACCGTCTACTCTCTCTAGATACACATATGCTATCTAAGAGTCAGATAGTACCATGATCCAGGCATCCATCGATTCAAAGTATATGCACACATACAGTTTGTGTTTCACCCACCCAGGCTGTTCTCCTTCCACCCATCCTTGCTTCATCATTCACCCAGCCATGCACCATACCATATTCTTTCCTTCCCAGCCAGCTCGGGGACCAAGCAAACACATATCATTCTTCTTTGCCAGTCATCATTACATTTCTCGTCCTTCCCCACTTACTTACACCCTTCTTTCACTTTTCGTTCATTCCACCCATCAAGTTCATCTCAGATCTGATTGGGATTCTTCTCGCCAAAAACTTCACAGCTAAGTCGAAGTGCATTTAGAGGAGGCTACTACCTGGTTGATTTATAATACACCCGTGCAGAAAGCACACTCTGCAGTCTTCAATCTCAATAAGTAAGGAATATATAGCTTACCTCTGCCCGCCACAACCGTGTGAACCCTCACAGGCACACTGGTGTCGTCCGGCACTTGCACCGCATCCTCCCCAGAAGTGTTCACCTCATCCACCACCACCACCTCCGCGCTGGCCCCGCCACCAGATGTTCCACCTACAAAGTACATTTAAGAATGTTAGAATACACCACTCACTACTATATAATATTTGGTCTAGGAATAAACAAATTTAAAAAAACCAGCAAACAATGTAATAATTTGTGGCTGTCTACTCTAAAGTAAAAATGTCCCTTTTTCCAGGGAAGGCTGTTGTCTTGCTGCACTTTTTGGCACATCTGATGAATGCTTGCTTTTTATTTTGAACACGCACCACTTTTTCTCCTAACAGACAGAAGCTTGACTTCTAAGAACACGAGCAAGATCAAGTTCAAACCAGGTGAGAGCTCGGCTCGACCACAAGAAATGTGTCCAACTAATCGTCAGCACTAAGCACTTTTCCATTTTCAGTTAAACGTTTAGTTTTATGACAAACTTGATTTTAATAAATGTGTTTACTTTTAATAAAGCTTTTAAACTTAAATAGACTCCGTGGTTTTTGGTCCTCCAGAATAGAGTGGCTGAGCTAAAGGTTTTGGAATTTTTGCAAGCATGAGTCCGTGCCTCTGACACTTTTTGACTCTGACTCCGTACTCTTGTCTTGCGTTGGATAATCTAATCATCATTGGGGATCAATCATCGGTGACTTTGGGAGCTAAATGACTCTACCACACTATCTAGTCAGTAAGGAGATTGGGGGTTCAACTACAAAGTCTGTTATCACTGAGATATGTGGAAAGTCTAACAGCGCCTATTATAATTGATAAGCTAAGCAATGCATTATTTAGTGTCCATAGTTCTGTTTGTGCAGATTTGTCCCTGCAACATTAGTAGAATGGATTGTCCTCCTATCCAAACCAAGAGTAAAGTAGTATCTTATTCTTTCTTGGTGGTCATTCACCTTTTTATTGTTGGCAATTGTCAAAGCATAAACATTTAGAAGACTTGAAAAGACAGTATGGACAATCCCAGAGAACTGCACTCAGTGCATAGAGCTATTGCTGACTAGAATGGGAGTCCAATGGAATTGCCAAATGTGCAATCTTAGTTAGCTACACAGACAGACTAATAAGAATAATCTAGTAATACCACAGGGAGTCATAGTCGAGGCAGGATAAGAATTTAGATGCAGTCTACAAGAAGATCAAAGACGATTTAGAAAAAATCGAATGAGGAACGCTAGGAAAAAATAGGTACTCTATATTAAAATTAAAACTTACCGGCGCCAGCAAAGGAGCCCTCGCCTGCCCGATCCTGGCCTGCATCCTGGCAAACAGCAGCCTCCTCCTCCTGTGTCCTCTTGCCCCTGGGGGGGAGCTGATGTACAACATGAAAGAAAGAAAGACCAGAAAACATGGATGATATTTGTCAACCAAATCAAACATTTCAAAAGAACAATAACAAAATATTTTGGCGAAATAGCAGATAGACAACTATTCCACGGGATATATTGACTGATCTCATGTGGTCTACTACGTTATTAGTATTGCTTGATTTGCGGACCGTCGACTTGGAAAGTTCTTATGTAACTCACTAAACAAAGTACTAAAAAGGTTTGCCTAGGACTGGCAGGCAGCAGTCCGAAGCACGCGAAGTGACCGACAAAGTCCATCGTGATTGCAGATCAGCGACAACACCAAAGTTTCCTACTACATTAACCAGTCATTAAAATACTCAAACTATCAATCCACCACCACTATTTCTTCTTATCGCCATGTGTACAAAGGAAGGACTGGACTTGAGTCTGTAGGGGCTGATTTAGAAGCCCCTTGCGGCTCTTTTGCTCCATTGTTGCGTGACTTTTGTGACGCAGCGGCAGAACAAAAGAGACGCCATGGTGCGGCGTATATTAACAACGTGACGCATATGGGAGATGCATCACATTGTAAAGCCCTGCGCCATCAGGGGGCGTTCCGGCGCAAGGGAGGGCGTTCCTGCGCAGGAACGCATCCTAAAAGTGGCTGAGGGAAATCTACAAGATTTCAATCAGTCACTTTGAGGACAATGATGCGTGACTCAAACCCTGCGCCTGCTTGAAGCAGACGCACGGCTTGACGCAGCATTGGGGAGATAGGGCACCCCAGAGCATTGCTGGAGATGCGCCATCGTTGCGACGCAACTCCAGCAATGCGCCGCCTTTACGGCACAGATGAGTAACGCTTTGGTGACGTTTTGGGCCCATGGTGCGCCGCATTGTAAATACGGCGCACCATGGGTGGTTGTGGCGTGGCGCACAATTACTGGCGCATCCCTGCTACTTTGCAGGGATGCGCCGGTAATTAAAAATCTGACCCTTAGTGTCTAGCATTAGGCAGTTCTTTAAAATACACTCATGCATAATTTCACAGGCCAATGAAATGAGCACAAAATCGAAAACAAATAAGCATATTAGCAGCGCTACTGAGAAGGAGAGCAGTGCACATGAAATGCACAGAAGATTTTGAAATATAATTTACCTACAATGTAATCAGCAGCATTATTGCTCTGGGTAAAAAACACAAATTTGCAAGATAATAACACACAGAGCAGGGGAAAACATAGTAAAGAAATAGCTACTACTACTCACCAAGCCCGGGGATCTCAAGGCCGAGCAGGTCGAGCAGATCGCGTTCCCGGTCCAGGAGATCCGTCCAATGGTGGGTGGCCTGGTTGTAGGTGCGCCGGACCCGAGAGTGTTGGTACATGGCTCGAGTAATGAGAAGACGCCGAACGAGTATTCTCCACGGTAACCACATTGAAGGGAGATAGGACTTCGCTCACCATTGGGGGCATTTTCCCTGTGTTTTTCCTCTCGGCTGGAATGAGGGGTTAAACCACACGAAGGCGTTGGCAGCACAGTGCCTCTAGCAGTGGCATTCAAATTGAGTGGCCCTGAGGAAATTGCCTGATCTAAACCACGGCAATGAAACATGTCGGCAGTAAGTGGGGTGTGAAGTGATAGGTAGTCTTCACACTCCTCTTTTTTATATTTAAGTGTTTACTGTTTGCAACAAAGAAGGGAACATAAGTAAAGTTTAACGCCCTGGTTGCACAGTATCTTATATGTTTAAATGTTTAATGTTTGTCAGTTATAGTTACATATAAGTTGTGTTCACTGCATCACGCACTGTTACTTTGGGTTTGAGACACGTTTCCGTTAAAGCTTGATGGCACCAATGATGATAACAGGGCCATCCTGGTGAGTACCAGCCAGGGGTCCCATTGGTGGTGCGCCCGTGAGGTACCATCTTGCTCTTCACACATTTTTTGTCCGTTCAAAGTGTCTGTGAGTTCTGTGTTGTCTCGTATTGTCAAGATCAGAGCGAGGCTGCTTTTTATATTTAAGCAATAGATTGAGATGTCGCGAGTATCCCTAGATTAAGGAACTCCCTGGTGTGATTTATGAGCAACCATTGATGTCTATATATCACTATGAAGTATTGCAGTGAGAACTAGGACTTGTTTTGTTTGATGACTCTTTGAGTGGAGGGCGTCCTAGTTCTGTCTTTCCCTCTAGACTCCCTTTTTGTATACATGGCCCGGCACACCTTTTCCCACCGCTTCCGGTGATCCTGGATCCCGTACCCGCTAGCGATCCTGCCGCCTGCCATGATGGTCCTGGGGAGGCGGCCCTGAACATAATAAACTAGTGCGGCCACCTCCTCCGGGCTGAAGATCTCCCGGGGTGCGACCTGCTCCCCCCTCAAACGCCCGCACGGGAGCCGGGCACAGGGTGCGGGACCCTTCCCCTTCTCAGGATGCTTCCCGGCTCCCTTTACCATGGTCTGGGCAGAAAGGAAGCTAAATAATGAAGAAAATAGAATAGGGAAGAGAAGAAAAGAAAAGAGTTTAAAAAAGTAGTTTAAAATTAACCAAAAGTAGCAGAAAACACAAAAATATAGCGCTAGCAAAATAGAGGGATAGATAATAAGTAAAATAGATAAAAAAACTTCAAACAAGCAAAGGATGGCAGAGATTCAGAGAGGATAGAAAAAGCATGCCCAGAACCATAGCAATAAATGAGAAACAAGATGGCCGCGCCCGTTCACGACCGCGTGGGTAAGTTCGCGCGAGATTTTCCTCGCGAACACACGCGAAATTGTACTAGCGATCCGCACACTTTGCGAGATTACACATCGTGCCCGGAAACGGAAAAACGTCATGCAAACAAGATGGACGCGCCCGTGAACGACCGTGAGGGTAACTTCGCGCCATTGCGTTACAAGCGGCTCGCTAAAACGCACAAAACCTTGCGAACTAACACGCTGCAAAAAAACAAATCACATGTTCGCACAAATTTGCGGCTTCCGAATTCGATCTCGCGCACGTTCGCGCCCCGCGAATCACGCGAAATTGCAGAAAAACGAGTTTTGCAAAACTGAAAGCACTCAGCAGATGCAAACGTTCAAACTCATCATTAGTAACCATTCCCTGTAGTGCTTCCTGACTGGGGCCCATCCAGAGTTCAGTTGCTAGTTGCAACAATTGTATGACCCTGCTCTGACCCTCACAGCAGGCTCATAGAATACTAAGAATAGCTACAAGTAGGCCACAAAGGTCCTGGAAAAAAAAAATTGCACTGCAACTGCAACAGAAAGCAAATTACAGATAAGGAAGCAGGTGCCAGACTGGAATTTTAAAACAGTGACACATTAATAAATCAACCCCAAATTAATTCATGTCAGTTAAAGCAGGGCAGGTGTGCTTGCTTTTCTCCCCCATAATCTACAGTGATGATAAACCAGAGGGTGGCATTGATGTACTAGAGGAAGGCATGGGTGAAACAGAGGGTGGCAGTGGTGAAACAGAGGGTGCTGGGAACCTGTGATGATGAACCAGACGTAGAAACAACATAGTCGCGACCGTTGCGAGCCGGCGAGTAAGTTCGCAATTGCGAACTGGTACAAAACCCTCGCGAACTGGCAGAAAACCTTGCGAACACAAAAAAAAATCCGCAAATTTGCGAGAATTCGCGGATTTTGCGGATTGCGAGTTCGCAAATACGCAAATTCGCAAACGCCAGATTCGCAAAATTCGCCCATGCTTACTTTTTACCTTCTACCTCCCAATCTTTCCCTTTTAGTTTGTCGTATGTTCCTTGAGGCAGTAAGACTTTGAGGAGAATATTGAGATCCTTATAAGTAAAGGAACCCATTTGAAGGATGTCTTTGAGTTCCCTATGGAAACCCGTAGGATCTTTTTCATGAGAAGGGACCATTTTCTTCATTTCTTCATTTCTAATATCTCTATTTTTGTCAGGGGAGTGTAGACAAATGTTTGTTTTAGCTTTCCTCCAGAATCTACAACGGGATGCACTTCTCGGAGAGGAAATTGACCTTGGTCATACTGAGGAGGATTAGAGTCATAAACATTACAATGGTATTGGACATAACATTGTCGTTGATCTAGGAAAATGTTTAGGAATTCTTTTCCCCTTGTCACGCACCTCCCTTCTAGACAGTCTCGTAAAAGAGGATTAACATTTTGGGTGAGTGGCTAGTGGCTTCATACAATGTAATGAGGTGTTGGACCATATAGATACTGGCTAGTCTTTGAGATGCCATGGGGAGCGATAAGAACATTTGGGCGACTATGTCAGGGCCATATATAGAGTATTGGGACACCCAATGGGTGCTTGATCGAGCAAGTTCTTTTTCTTGTGTGGTGAGTGGAGGTTCGTCGTCCATCCAGTCATCTAAAGCTTCTTGTGTTAATTGGAATGATCGATCTGAAGAAACTGATAATTTTTTAGACTTATTCCTACATTGTCCGCTACTTTGGGAGCGAGGGATACGAGAACGTACTGACCCCTGAAAAGCAGCTCCTTCTTCCCTGTCTTCATCTGTACCCCCATTCTCTGTCTCGTGGGTAGGGGCATTTTTCTAGTGAGAGTCGGAAACCTTACTGGTAAAGAGAGGGATAAGGAAATCTATTTCCTTTATTTTATTATAATTCCCCGCTTCTACTGCTTGATCTAGCTGAAGTAAGTCGTCAGGAACCTTTTTCCCAGCACTTGATATCATATGGATAAAGCAAGTAATCATAAATCGTGAGAGACATTTTTTATGGACGATAGGTCTATTTTTAATAGCCTCTTGTAGGGCTTCTAAATTTTCTCCTGTTCGGAGAGCTTCGTAAATTTTATTTAGGCAACTTGTAATATTTGGTTCCCTTCCGTATGCCTTCTAAAGCTTCGCGTAAGCAATAGGAGACATCTGCTTGTGGACCTTCTGCTGGAGTCGGGTCGAATTCACATTCTAACATGGATAGAACACCATCTGAAGTATCAGGGATTGTTTCCGTCTGAGTAATTATCCGTCTGGCTGTTGTTTGATTAGTATAAGCAGGAGGTGGTTCCATTAAATAGGTTGTAATGAAGTCTTTGGGTACAGAAGGAATTTTAGGACATGGAGGTGCTGTGGGAATACTAGGATTATCATCGGACTCTGTCCTTTGTGAAAGGACGGTATACATACCCGTCACGGAGGCCGAGGCCTCCCTCTTTATTTGTTCAAAATTAATATCCTCATTCTGTTCTCGTAACTTTCTCATCTTACTTTCTTCTGACATTCTATTTGCTTTCTCTACTTTCCTTTGCTCTTTCTATTCCTTTCGATGTGCTTCCTTTCGCCATAATTCGATACTCTCTAACACCGAGGGTCTTGCTTTCTTTTCCCAACATTTCTTTTCAACTGCCATGATACGATTTAAATCCCATGTGCCACTCTTTGGCCATCTAATCGCAATTTCTAAATCTTGAGTGTACTCTTCCCAAAGATCTAAGTACAAAACGGCACCAATTCCATATTTTGCATACATAAGAAAACCAGGATTATCCTTTGGGGGGACTGGTACATCTTGTTCCAGTAACCCCCTCCGGGTACCCAGTTTACACAACTTTGAAAACAAAGGCATTGCGCCAACAAACAACAAAAACTTACACTTGATAACTTGATATATCAGAGTATCAGAATACAAACATACCATTTTCTAGAAACCTAGAACCCGTCTTGACCGTGCTCTGAAAAATCAGAACCCGTCTTGACCGTGCTCTGAATAAATCAGAACCCGTCTTGATACACCCCCAGCAGTACTCACCGAGGTGCAGAGAACTTGAAGAACTTGGAGATCTGGACACTGGACTAGTTTCGCTGCGCTCTTGATCAGGGGACTTGTCGGGGTTCTGAAGACCTCGGACTCAGCAACTTCACAAGATTCGGGCTCTGGGTCGAGACTTCCGCTGTTGTCCTCACCGCCTCGTATGGATGGCTAGGCCGCGGCTCGGTCCCTCTTCGACACGAAGGAGTTCATGCAGGAACAGCCTGCAGTGTGCACGTTGAAGTCCGTCGGTATCTGGAGAGACAGGTTGGGTCCGCATCACCGGCGTGTGGGGAGAAAGGGAAGTCCCTGTTTGGGCGCCAATTTATTGTGGTAAATATTTTAGTAATTTACCTTGATCTGAATTTCTATAATATCAATAAGGTCAAGCATGAAGAGCAGAGTCTGTGGTGGTTAGAATTCAAGGGTCTTTATTCAGTAACTTGAGTTAAGGGAGAGCTCCGTCACCTAAGGAGGCTCGGGAATAGTCTCTACTTTAATCAAAGAAAACATGGTATTTATACATTCTTGACAGAGAAAAGAGGAAGGAGCTTCCCTTGAGCAAAACTCGGATAGCCGTGTTGTAATCATACAGAAGTCATGGCAGCGTAACTGTGTCATAATCATACAGAAGTCATGACAGGAAGAAGCGTGACTGTGTCTTTAATCATGAGGAAGTCACGGCAGAAGCAGAGCGTTGAGAAATAACCCTAGGCTGGTTCCTTAGATACGAGAGAGAAAAAGAGAGAAAAGAGAACTGGTCGTTGACAGGATGTCTGGTGTCGTGTCTTTAGCAAACAGGCCCTGGTTTCTCGGAATTGGTCGTTGTGTCTTGGAAAACAGGGGCTTATTTCTCGGAATCGGCCTGACCATAAGAATGTGTGGTTGCAACGGGGCTCGTTTCTCAGAATCGGTTCGGACATAAGAATGCATGATTTTAATTAGAGGAAGTAGTACGTTGAGTGCAACCTTACGTTCATGTGCCCGTGTTTTCTAGTTTCCACCATGGTGATCTCGGGACGTGAAAGAGAGGGTTTATAAAGGGACATACATAACAAAAAATATTCATTTTCCACAGGTGCTTCCTTGCTACTTGGGGACTGCTGCTGGAGGGCCCTGTGTGCTGGCCTGCCTTGGCCCAGCCTTGTGCCCCTGAAACCTTTGCCTGACATGCCCAGTGAGCACTATATATCTCTCCCAGGACGGGGAGAGTGCTGATGCTTTTGCAGAATGGAGCTGCAACAACTTCAGAGGGAATACCGATGTGGGGATTCCCCCCTATTGCTCGAGGGGATAGTGGGAGCCAAACCTGCATTGATGCCACTGGAAGCGGGAGCCTAACCTGCTGTTTTATGCTCCTGTTAGCGGGAGCTCACCCGCAATTACCAGCATTGGAGAGCGGGAGCCCAACCCGCATTAGTGTGTATTTTACGGTGGGAGACTACTCCACATTGCTGCCAGGAGAAGAGGAGTGCTGAAAAACGGAAATGACGCCTGCGCCTGACTGTGGGCGGGGCCTGATGCTCTGCAGATGTGCTCTGTGTGGCCAATCCCATGGGAAGGCTGCCGGAAGACAGACAGAGATGTTGCCTGGTTGGGGCTGGAGCCGCGACGAGTGGGAGTCTGACAGGGGCCTCTCTCAGTGTCCCCCGGCCATAGAAGTGTGGCCAGAGGTGGTGCGACCACCAGAGGAGACCGGAGGAGATCCAGAGAGTTCCTGTGGGAGGGACCGGCCAAGGCACATTGCTGGTACCTTTCTCCCAATGTGGAGGAGAGACCGAAGGAGTCCAGAAGGAGAGCCCGGTGATTGGGGCTCTAATTTGCACAGTTGGTGCAGAGAGAAGTGCACCGGGAGGAGCCCAGTGAATGGAGCTCCCTTGTGCTATTTTCTTTTTGGAGGCAATTTGGTGGTTAGACGTCCCGGAGTGGGGCTGCCAAAGCACAGTTGGTGCCAGCGCTAATTTCGTTTGGCCTCATTGTGGTGCAGTGGGGGGCACCAGAAGGGTCCCAGTAAAGGTGGCTCCCCAGGCACATTTTATGCCAGTGCTTGCTAATTTTCACAGCTGCACCGCAAGTGCATGGGCAGCTGCAACGTGAAGGGCATTGATTAGGTCCCTAGAGAGACCAGGGTGGATTGCACCCTCGCCCCAGTGGAGCCGTGACATTTTGGACAGAGAACATTTGAGCCCCAGATGAAGGCCAGTTGGCCTGGGTTCAGTTTGGTATCTATGTGTACCAGGAGGGTGCAAGGCCTAAAAAGCAATGTGATGTGTGCACCTAGGGAGTGCCAGTAAGGTGCCCTCCTAATTGTGATTGATGCATAATGTGTTTTATGCCTGATGTGATGCAGACCTAATGCGGTAATGTTGCTAGTGCGTATGCTGAGTACAGTATTTTACCATTAGTTACTGGTTGTGTTTTATTTTTACTACTTGTGCTTGTGATGGTTCTGACAGTGGCCCAATTGGCTCTGTCATTTATATTATCCTCTGTAAATTATGACCTGGTGCCAGTTGGCCCAGTGTATATGTGTGATTATGATTCTAATGTGTTTTGGATAATGCAAAGGCTATATTTTATATTACCTTGTGTGGAGTTTCTTTTGTGGGTTGCCTAGTTTGTTGCTGCTGTATGTGTGTGTTGCACCAACGCTTTACACATTGGCTAAAATTGTTTTTAAATATTGGAAAACCTATTAAAAAAGAATACAACTTTCTCACACCTATAAGAATCATTAGCCCAAAGAAAAACGATTTTCCAGTTCCCAGAATGTTTTTCCTCTCTAGTGTACCATATGTAGAAAAGTAAATACATTTTTTATATAATTTATTTTGGACACATTAGGGTCTCGTGGACATATGCGCTTCTCCATATTAATATATTGTGAAGGGTGTGTGCATTTTTACTTTCTCATAGAAGTGCCTAGAGACAGTTCATCTCCAGCTCCCAGCTTCAAATTGCATCTTTCACTCCAGACATGTGGATTGCTTATGGATAGCTTCCAAATCCATCACTGGAACAATTAATGCCAATGCATGCTACTACATTTTTAATTTGCCTGCTCAATAGCCACCTGTGAGGCACTTATCTTGGACAGTTTGTTAAAGCATCTCTGTGTGACTAACTTTATGAAGGAGAGCATTGGATGTAGGTCAGCTCTGAGCATTGTACTGATGGATCGGCATCTATTATCGTACATTTACTGACTAGTAGTCACCCCAGTGATAAGAATAATAGGAAAACATTGATTTTCCTTGTCCCCATGACAATTTTTTGTGTGTAATTGTTTTAATATGAAATACTAATGTACTGTTCAATATTTTGTGCCTAACGTAACCGATTACAATCAAATAGTGCGCAAAGGCAATCTCATTTCCTCGCAAAGCATTATTTCAGTCCAACATTTTTCCCTGAAATTGTTTTTCACATCAAGCCACCTTCCTATCATGAAGCAGAGGCATTGTGCAGTGCTTAATGGACTCACTGTTTCCCAGTATGCTCCCCTGAGGGAAAAAATGTTTGGTAATCAGATAATCCTCATTTATTCACTGTAAAGAGTATTTGAGACATGTCCAGAAATTACTGTGAGGTGCGCTGGTAATAAATACCTCATGCCTCCTGTTGTGACCGAGCAGTCTCCAAGAGCTTGAGTTGAATGGATCACAATTTTCACTGAAGAAATAGATGAAGTGTTCATTCCATGAACCATGCCCAATACAGATGAGCTGAGCTCAATGTCTGCTTTACAAAAAAAGCGTAAAAATGGGTGCAGTAATGTGCATCTTCACTTGGATCTCCTTTTTTTCTAATAGCACTCCAGGAAAGAAGCATTGGTCACAATTTCGTTAGACATACTTCTGCAAACTTGTACTTCTTCAAGCATTTCCAGGCATTTTCCCAGCATGGAATTGCACAGCACAGAACAATTCTGCATAGACATACATTTTTTTTCAGTGCAGAGTTCTCAGTTTTTTCTCTATGTGGGAAAACATTTTTTGCCCTAGAAACACCCCCTCCACGACACCCACACAAGTTAATAAAAATTGGAGGTGTTCTGCTCCCCTTCTCAACCTCGAAGAGGGTGTACCAGAACCGTTTTGAGAAACAAATACCTGGGCCCATATTTATCAAGGTTTTGCATAGCTATCGCGCCACGCAAGAGGACGCAAGGGCAACGCAGATCCTAAGTGAGATTTGTCAAGCCAAACAATGCCACCGTGCGTAGCCCTGCGTGTTTGAAACATTTAGAGTCACACAAGGCAGTGCAAATCACTGTCTTGCATTACTGTGCAGCAGGGAGGCATTCCATGGGTGGAGAGTGGGTGTTCCCACGCATCCATCCCATGGAGGTTGGTGCATTATTAGATTTATTAATAGTGCTAGACCTAGGAATGCATCAAAATGTTAAGTCTCCGCAGGTAAGACATAATGAGGAGAAATAGCTTATTTTCTCTTAATTATTTTCCTCTTTCTACATGTGTTGCATTGTGCAGCACACAAGGAAAGAGGAAAATGCCTCTCAGGAATGTTTTTGTGCAGGAAGGTGCCCCTTTCAGCAGATAAACAATCCTGCCTACAATTCAGGCACCCTTGCAACATGACGCAATGTTTCCTGTATTGGCACTAGGCAGCCAAAAGTGTACCAGCGCTACATACCAAACGGACAGGAATGCGCTGTATTATAATAAATGTGGCACAATCCTGCCCTTTACCTTTCATGAAGCGCAGCAAGGTGTCTTGCTGCATTGCGCTGCATGAAAGAATGATAAATCTGCCCCCAGACCTTTATCATCGTGGAAACTCATAAGGCTAAGCACGCCATTTTGCATTCACAACTGACCAATCTCTTTCGTTTGAGTTTCTCCTGTATATATACACAAAGTTGTGGCATACAATTATGTAGGAGTAAGTGGATTTACACCTCCTCAGTATCATTTTGTGCATACCCGGCAGTTGTAAATCCAGCCATTTTCATGAGTAAGCCTATCTATGTGGGCCGCTATGTCTTTGTAAATGGGCCTGAGTGCCCATGAATACTTGACATTATAGAAAGATCTATTTCTGCATTTCTCTCTTCAGACCCAGCCATATGCAAATCAGTCATGACCCCTAGTTGGCAGGGTATGCCCAGATGTGGGTCCCTTGCTCACTTTGCCAGTGGATTCAAGCTAGCCTAGCTGATGAGGGGTGTTACCCCACAACAGGTCCCAGGATGCTTGTTTCAGGTCCAAGACCTGACTTGGCAGTTCGGGCTGGACTGTTCCCACGAGGAACAGGGTCCAGACTGATTTGTATATATTTGTGTCTGAACTAGGGTGACAAAGTGAGCTATAGAATGATGATGGATTCAACCCTGATCTGTGGCTGGGGTGAGTGTCTGAAAAGTTTTAGTGCTCCATCCATCATCTCCTTGTGTTTGCTTTGTTCACCCTAAGTTGGAAGGGTATGTCCAGGTGTGGGTCCCTTGATCACTTTGTCACTGGATTTAAGGTAGCCTGGCTGATTAGGGGTGATATCTGGAAACCGGTCCCAGAATGCTTGTTTCCGGTCCAGGAAAGACCTGGCTTGGCAGTTTGGTCTGGACTGTTCTCATGAGGAACAGGGTCAAAACTGGTTTGCATATGTCTGGGTCTGACTGGGGTGGCGAAGTGAGCTAAAGAACTATGATGGGTTCAACCCTGATCTGTGACTGGGGGTGAGTGTCTGAAAAATTTCGGCACTCCGTCCATCATCTTCTTGGGTTTGCTTTGTTTGCCCTAAGTTGGCAGGATATCCCCAGACGTGGGTCCCTTGCTCACTGGATTCAAGCTAGCCTGCCTGATGAGGGGTGTTAGCCATAAACCATTCCCAGGATGCTTGTTTCTAGCCCAGGGAAGACCTAGATTGGCAGTTTGGGCTGGACTGTTCCCAGGAGGCACAGGGTCAAGACTGATTTACATATGACTGGGTCTGAACTTTGGTGGCAAAATGTGCTAAAGAGCGATGATGGATTCAACCCAGATCTGTGACTGGGGGTGAGTGTCTGAAAAGTTTCACAGCTCCGTCCATCATCTCCTTGGGTTTTTTAGCCCTATTATGCGAGAGCCAACATTTTACAATGGGTATGCAATCACCATGATCCAATGAATGCCCACACGTTACAAAAAATCGCAGAGGTTGTGACGGTGCCAGCATTTTAAAAGTGTGGGCTGTGAGCACAATACTCATACTTACACACTTCTGCATGCACACAGACATATTCTCAAACACAGACACCAACACACATTTACTCACACTCTCATACACATATGCACGCATGCACGCACACAAACACACATATAACGGCAAGACTTTTAAAACTGGGTGGGGCTTATCAAAGAGAGGCTGAGAGGGCAGATTGAGTATTGGAACTACTGTCAGAGTGGTCAGAGGGGCCTAGTATGTTGCAAGGGTAGAGCAATGGCCTTCTGGCTTCTCAATAAGGATCTACTTCTCAGCCAGTTTTATCTGGTTCCCTTTGGCCACTGTCCTGATGGGACGCTTACTCGCAGCTGCTGCTCTCTTGCCTGTCGGTGGTAGTAATGGGGAGGCTCACCCATTGGTACAGACTGGGAGAAAGCAGTAATGTCTGGAAGGATTTTCAAAGGTTAGCTAGGATGGCCACCGGGAAAGGTTTAAGAGTGAAGGTCTTTGAACAGCTGGAAGTGGGGTGAAGTAGACTGTTTAGAGCATCTGGGTGAGTGAGGGGGAAATAAGAGCACAAGACCATCTACAGTGAGCCAGGAATTGGTGGGCCTTGGACACTCAGAGTATGAGGGGTCTCAGTTAGTGTCAGTCACAGAAACTCTATCAGAACCAGAACCAGCAATCTCCCTCTGGCACATGGATTTATTTTCATTGCTTTTTGTCCTCCCCTTTCATGCTTGAAATGTAAAAAATAATCCATGACCTTTATGAATAATGAACATTTTGGAATCGATGTTCAGTTTTGAGATACCTTAGGATATGTGTTTGCTTTCGCTCCAGTGTTTTGAATTTGTTATTTGTTTACTTTTTTTTTACAATGCTTTAGCGTCAAACAATGGCAAAGCCAATAGCTTAACACACAAGTTAAAAATGCTTGAATGAGTTCTTTATTGATATTACTCCACAATCCTTTACCTTATGGAAGCCGCGGCCCGTGGAGGGAGTTCCGTGGGGCAGAAAGGCGGGGCGGGGAAGGGGCAGGGGGGGGGTGCTAAACACTGGAATATGGATAATGTGAGGTAAGTAAACAATTTAATAAATAAAACAAATTTCGTAGCTCGCCTTGCATCACATTTTGAGATGCAGGGCACGCTACGAAATTCATTTGAATTATTACATTGTTTGGGTAATACGAGCCGCAGTAGAGGTATTAAAAACATTGAGCCAAAATGTATCCCAGAACTGAATAGAAAATGATAAAGCAAGAACAGTTTTCCATACTAGTTCAATTGGACTTTTTGTACTTTCAGAAGTTTATGTTAAGGAGTAGAGTATTTTTGAATGCTATCAATGTGTGTCAATGGCAGGGGTGAAACTAATAGGGTTTGACCATTATGAGTCATGAGGGAGGAATGAATAGCAGAAGAAATCAGATTATATTCTTTGGAAAAAGGCAAATTATATTGTGTTTGCAACTGTGTAAATGGTATAACAGAATCACTCCTTACCAATATCAGTGTATGCTGAAAGTTTAGTCTCAAGGGAGTTGTGCTTAAATCCAGAGATTAGTTTATTACAATGAATACCCTTAAGGAAGGGCTCAAAAATAAATAATAGCAAAGGGGAAAGAGGACATCCTGGTCTAGTGATCTGTGTAAATTGAAGTACGGAGAGAAATAGCCATTAACAACAACACTAGCATGTATGTTTGAATGTAATAATTTTATAAAAGAAATAAATTGAGGACCAAAACCAAACCAGTGGAGAGTGTAAAACATAAAATGCCATTAATACAATCAAAAGCCTTTTCAGCATCAAGGGATAGAGCCACAAGAGGGTCCTTATGTGTTTTAGCTAATGCAAGGATATTTGAGAACATTCTGACATTATCTGTAGCAAGTCTGCCCTTCATAAAACCAGATTGATCTGATTGGATTAGAAGGAGTATAGCAGTTTCTAAGCGGGTAGCAAGGATCTTAGCGAAGAATATGCAATCATAGCTAATTAATTAAATACGGCGTTAATTCAATGCATATGGTATGATCTTTATCAGGCTTAGGCATGAGAATAATAAGAGCTTCCATAAAGGAACTACTAGTTCCAGTGGTAGCATGGATACAAAAGATTAAAGAGGTTAATTCAATAGAAGGTGCTTTAACTCATTTTAGGGACTTAATGGAATCTAAAATTGCTTGTAGAGTAATATTAGTTTCCAATTGCTTGAATGTGTCAGAGACGGGAGGGGGTTTAGGAAGACCATGAACATGTTTTTGTATATTGGAATCTGATGGTCTAGTTTCCTCTGAATATAATGAATGGAATAATGATTGGAAACAAACATAAAAATCCGAGTCAGAGGTCACGGTATTAGTGAGTCCTTTACAGATGTAACCACCAGTTTTGCACTCTGATTTATTTTATAAGTAATTAGCGAACATCTTACCAGCTTTATTTTGACCTCCATGACACTTAGATTTAATTTTGAGTAGAATATTACATGCATCAATGATAGCAATTTTGTTAAGATTAGATTTAGATTTAATGAAATCATATAAAACAGTAGAAGATTTGGAGGTAAACTAAGTATGTTCCAATGTGTTAGTTTTTTTGAAGCAAAAACAAGATATTGAGATTTTAATTTTTTGCAGAAAACACAATGGTGAAGGTGCTAAAAGACACCCCAAGTATGAAGAACAGAAGTATCAAAAGATTTATTATTATGAAACATTTCAGTAAAAAAGTGGTAGCTTATGTTATAAAATTAGGATCTGACAACAAGTGCCTAGTAAACCTCAATGTCCAGTTTTAGAATTACCAAGAGAAAAATCAAAAGAAGATAAAAAAGGGACATGATTTCAAATAAAAATAGAACCAATTTCTGATGATTGATAGAGGGTACAGAGTTTTGGAGACAAGAATATAATCAATTTGTGACATGGTATGATGGTCATTGGAAAAAGATGTAAATTCACATAGATCAGGATTACATGTTTTTCAAACATCAAATAGTGGATGCGTGGCAATGGCTTACTAAAATGCGTTAAGGGATTTATCAGGAAGGAATTAGCACTTAGACTTCCTATCAGAAATAGGGGCTAACCATTGATTGAAATTGCCTGCAACAATGAGATTGGGGTTATTAATGGAGGTAAGTTTTACTTTAATGCTATGCCAAAAGTCGGGATCAGATTTAACTGGGCCATAACTATTAAACAAAGTAACACACTTATAATAAAGGTTAGCAGTGACTAATAGCCATCGTCCATCCTTATCACATTCAGTAGTTGAAATTTGTATTTGTAATGATTTATGACAGAGGATGGCAACACCACTTTTATGATTGATAGCTGGGGAAAAAAATACCTGACCGAACCATTGATGTTTCAAATTAAGCCATTACATATCCTTGCAGTGAGATTCCTGTAAAAAGGCAATATGTGTATTAAGTTTAGACAGATGAGATAATACCTTTTGTCTTTTAACTGGATGTCACAGACCAGGAACATTCCATGAGCCAACCTTCACCATAACAAAGAACAAATATTGATGACAAGTTGTAAAAGGAAAAGTGATACAAAATGACAACAACAAAATGCATATAAAATATACACACAATGATTCCAACAAATCAGTAAGCACTCATATATAAAGAAATAAGACAGAGATAAAAGAAAAAAGATAAATCTGAGGGAGGTGACAGATTAAAGACAAAGTCTAGATCTCAGAAGAAGAACATGAAGACGCATCATGTGACGAGCCAATGCCAGATCAAGTTTATGAAAGAGAGATGAAACATAATTTAGAATACAGAAGCCATGCATTTCAAAAACCTTAAAAGTAAAAAAAAGAAGAATACAGGTGTAATACCAGCATCTTTAGGTTTGCTGAACAATAATGTCCATAGCATTTGAAGAGAGAGTCTGAAGATATGCTTTCCATTTTATAGGATCCTCAAACGATCTTGTATTGAACTCGTGAGTAATTTTACACAAGCAAGCATGCAGTATGTCATAACAAATATTTAATGAATGCATTTGAGGTCGGAGGACCAGAAATTGTTTTCTTCTAGCATTGATTGCGTTGGAAAGGTCCTAGGAGATAAAGATGTGTGACCAGACTAGATGAGACAACGCTTGAACTTTGCAGTGTCAAAGACATGTAACAGGTCTGTAAATTCCAGGGACAACAGAATAATTCCTCATGGTTTGGCATCATGCCAATTATGAAGACGGAGATGATGTGTACTCTATGTTGAGAGGAGTGCCAAGAAGGTCTGGAAGAAAAATCTTTAAGGAACCAAGCAGATCAGAACCCTCGATGGCTTCTCATAGTCTGTAAATTTGAAGGTTATATAATCAATTTCCATTTTCAAGGTCTTCAGTACGGAGTTTAGGAATTTCCTTCTCAGGAATAGGAGTTTTTTTAGCCATGTCTTGCAAATTACTCGCACATTGCTCCATTTCAATCATTTTACTCTCCAAAGCAATCCAGCGGTCCTTAATCTGTTGCAACTTTTCATTGGTTGCACACATGAAATGTTTCAGACTATTCACTGCATCCAAAATAGTGTTCAAAACATAGTTATGAGAAGATAATGTAGTGTAGTTCCTAGTTTCCCACTAGGCCCTGCGCATTGGAATAACATAAACAGTAGTATCGACGTGGAACTGCGGATATTCCAGGCCTCCACTGACTATGCTAAACTTAATTGGGTTGTGTTACCAACTAGCTCAGAGGTCACTGGAAACTTTCTTCTCTGCATAGGAAGTGATCAGCTTCCTTGGCACAGACAAGAAGGGATTCAGTTTTCCAACAACCGTGCAACATGACAACTTTGCTCCTCAGATCAAGAGTCAATCTCTAGGGTCGTGTGAAACAATAGACATAGATTTCACTCAGTCAGTCTAGTGCAGTTTACTTTCACGGTATGTAGAGAATAGAGAGACGGGCGTTTGTCAATAAAGGGTTAACATTTATTGAACAGTCTTTCTTCTCGTACAAGAGAAATGTATTGCCACAATTGCAATAATTGTTATTATAAAAAGTACGTACAGTAAGATAAGTATTGCGAAATAGAACTGTAAAAGCATTGATATGGTTTCTTAGCCATACAATGGTTTAAAAGTAATAAAACATATATACAGTCATATATACATTAGGCTAACATACTCAACTGGTGCTTCTAACTAAGCCTACCCCAGTGTGCCTGACCTAAGCCTAACACGTGAAAGGGGAGTAAGTAAGTAGCTTTAAGTTAAGTTGGTTTTGCCAAGGTTTGTTTCAAGAATTCTCGTCTAAGGGTTTAGTCAACACCATACCTCTGAATAGAATGATGGAGGATTGGTATCTCCTTCAGGGGTCTCTCTCGATATCCCAGTCACCCGCGAGGGTAAACCGGAAACGCCGTGGCTGGATTTCTCTGCACGAGAAAGGCAGCGGCTTCTCTTCAGCGCGTCGAGGAAGGAGGGGGGACAGCGTCCGCGGGCAGCTGGAATCTGCTGGATGTCTTCGCAGAGGGACGGCTGTTCAGCTCCTTAAGCGTACTGCACCATAGGTCACGCTTTAGCGACGATAATGGTATCAGCAGCTTCACCACCACAGGATAGCAGGCTGCAGCGACAGAGTGCTAGATTTACCAACAAGGGGTCGTGCAGGCAGCTGGCTTCAGTAGCTCGTACAACAGGCATTGCTTAAGGCAACGTTGGTAATATTTATACCTGACAGGTGCCGGGTTTGACGCAAGTTTGCTGGACATAAGACGTCAATTAAAGATGTCACTAGGAAGTGATAGTTATCAGTTGCTCATTAGAGTTCTATTACTAATCAAAACATAGCAAGCGGGGATTTCCAGGTTTGCTGAGTTTTTATCTTGTTGAAGAACTCGGAGTGTTATCTAGGAATATCAGATAGTGACTACTGCTCTGTCATTGCACTAATTGGTCGCAAAGGAAGTGGCAGAGGGAACTATGCTGGAATGCGGGTCTGTTCGTGTGAGGCCAGAGATGACTTTTCAGAAAATCGCACTTGAACGGTTATGCCAATATAGGGAATAAATGGCTTTATAGCCGAATAGGGGCATAAGGTCACAGTATCGATCAGGAACTTAGATAAACACGCAACACCCACTCCACGGGTTAATGTCCATCAAAATTACTAAAACTAAAGCAATTAGTTGCATGTGTAACATTGCCCACCCCAAAATACATAAATGCATTCGAAATAGGCGTACTTGTAATACATGAATTTAGGTACTGTACGTTTTTTAAAGCATAGTAATCATTCAAAAAATTATTGCATATGAAATCAATGAACGATTATGCAAAAGGAATTACACATGAAGTATCTCTGACAGAAGAAAAGCGAGATAAATCATCACATAAAAATGCATTGTAATAACATGTGTGCTAGAGGCTGGTGTAATGTTGTTATGTCTCTAGATGTGTTTAGAAATAGAAGTGTGAAGCTTCTGTTCTCTAAGAATAGTTTTTACGTTAAGCAAAGAATTGTTCGTGCCAAAAAAGGTCAATATTAGAAAAAATTGTCCAATTAAAAAAAAATAGATTTCCAAAGCTCTTGGCAGTTTTTGTTGATCAAAACTGAAGGCCGAATTCAGAGTTCATGGGAACGCTGTGTGTCGGAAAGCTTCTCAAAAAGTTATTGTTTCTCTATGGGTGAGAACATCGTATCAGACAGGCTCTCAAAGAATTGGTCTACAAATTCAGGTGATAGTTCAACCAAATTAGATAGCGCTGTAACTTGGCAGATGTGAGAATGATTGCTGTCATCGAAGGCAGGACCAGCAATGCTCACAGAACGTTGTACCTGGATGATGTTGCTTTTGTCACTCGCTCCACTGTTACCACTTGGCTGTAGTACAGGAGTCTCCACAAATGCCGTCATCAGGATTGGTAGCCGCTGGGGACAACACAATGCGTGAGCCGTTATTGGACTGAGCAAAGTATCGACGTCCATTGGTACTGCTGATGGAAGTGAAAGACAGATGTCCAACACGCATTCATCGCCGCAAAGCATGCACCGTAGCACAGGTAAAATGCAATTTTGCCATATCGGTCTGAATGAAAGGAACCAGGTCATGTTTAGATCTCTCAGCCTGGCCAATCCGAGGACGTTAGTTATCCTGTCCCGGTAGCGCATTGCTAGGATTGTCTCTTCCATTCCCATGGGAGCTATGTCTGAGCCGAGGCTTGCCATAACGTAGCAGGAGGGTCAAAAATAGAATCCCTGCGACGAGTCCCAAAAATAATGGTATGCCGCCAAAAATGGAGTGCACAAAATTAGGAAAGATTCCCAAAATTGCCTGGAAGGGTGTTAGCAGTCCCGTAAAGACTGTCTTAAATATGCCTGGGATGCTTGTTGCACTAGACATGTTAAGGAGTTGGCTGCACATTTCTACGAAATGCACGGGGCAATTTGTTGATAAAAGGTCATGAACCTCAGTAGCCGTCCTTGCGACTAGAAGATCATACGTCTCTTTAGATGACGTTATAGGCACGGTTGTCTGTAAAAGTACAGATTTCATTTTGCTTAATGTATCAATTCGTATAGAATAGAGATTCAGACGAGGCCAGAGGGGAGTCACTATGTCTGGAGGCTCGCTCGGGAACAATGCTTGCATACAACATTTGACCATGGACGTAACTTGTACTAGATAACTTTTCCCTGGCGTCAGGCCACAACATCTGTGATCCGTTCTAAGAATGTAACTCCCGTTCGCGAGTTGCATAAAGAAGGGCTCTATCTGAGTTGCAGGTGTGACTAGCTGGTGGCATGAAAGGTTGTTTGAATTTCCATCACATGCTCCGTGTAAATTAATACCCTGACACAAAAGTATACCGCTTAGTGAATGTTTACAATTTTCCCCACTAAGAAATACATTTTTGTCACTGTCACTATAGCAAGAATGAGTGTATGGTAATTTCCATTCGGATTTTACATATCCTTTACCCAATTGTTCATATTGGCCAGCAGGTATGTACTCAAGGCACTTTTTAAATCGGAAAGTTGTTATCGGAATTGTGATAATTCCGTGTATTATCCATTCAATGACAGGACTCTCTGACATTGTCAATGGTAATCTCTCGAGTTTTTCGATGCTCAGGATTGTATAGTCTGCTCCTTTCTGTGCCAAACTGATCTGTTTATCAGTAAGGTTAAAACTGGAAAATAATGACGTTGTGTTGATTAAACGCCAAGGCACATAGCCTGAACGAAGATTTTGCAGCGTCCAGCCTAATTCTATAATAGAACGTAATTTGAGATTGGCCATGTTGTAACATTAGCAAATCTCTGTCTATCACATCAAAGGCAGAGGATACAATATTGTCCAAAGAATATATTCTGGAAGACAGAGTCGTTAACCCATTGTCTACCACAGAAAGTGATTTCTCCAAATTAATACGATCAATTTCTTGTATTTTTTCAGCAGTTTCAATTTGCTTTACTTTCCAAGCCTCGTTGTAAGCAGCATAGATACTGGTCGCTATGAAACGCTTTTGACGCTGTTTGCGTGGTCCAAGAATGAAATCGCGCAAATCAGCACCATCTTTTAGTAAAGACAAGTGTTGCTTAATTTCAGCCAGTGTGGACGAGGTTAGCCTATTCAAGGCAGAGTTTCCCTACACTGTATGTTGTTATAATCCCTGGATGTTGTCTCTGGGAGTATCTAGGGTCTAATCTGGTCATTTTTAACCCCTGTGTTTTATTCAGGAACCTATCTTGACAGCTATTTGTGTCTGTAGGCCAGATTAACCACTTTTTCCAATCAGGATGTGTTCTGTTGAAATGTAAAATTTGTGACACGTCTAACTCAATATCTGTGGTTGTATTCTCAGGTATTGGCTTCGGTATAGACGGTTTTTTAAGGTCTTTGATCTTTAGCTAGGCCAAGACAGGATGTTTGGTGTATTGTGTCATTTAAAAATAACATTTGTTCAGGTATCATGCAGGTTCTAAATAGTGCTTCTATGCCTTGCACCTGCCAATCTTTTGTACCCCAAATTGTTTTCGTTTCAATATTATTTTTCCAATAATCAAAACCAAATGTCATCATTTTGTCATAAAATGCTTCTGAATATATCAATTTAGAATTTGTCAGCATTGTTTTCATTCCTGTTTTATCTAACAGTTTGTAATAAAACGTTTCTGCATCACTGGTGTTAAACCCTGAAAAGTATTTGAATTTCTCAAAAAATGCTTTAGAACTGCTTTTAGGTGGTGTAGCACAATGTTCCCATTGATTATACATAAAAACATTTCTAGGCTGTGCAGATTTATGCAAGTAATGATCCCCATAGTGGGTGTAACAGAATAACTGCTCATAACTAGATGAACCTTGTAAATAATCATGATCTGTGAATCTAGCTGACATTACTAAATCAGACATCATGTCATTAATACTGTTAAAGTCCCAATCATCAGAGAATGTACTAGGTGTCACAAAGTCACTTAAGGAAACCTTTAGTTGATGAGGATACTTCAGGATTTCTACCGGACCATATATCTCATAGTCTGTTTTCTCCCATACTAAACCACCAGGTATTGGAATTGCTGTGACATTTACTGTTGACAGTTCTCTTTTCTTCACGTGGGATGATCTGTGTGGTTTCAGGACTAGGTTGATGTTCTGACTTGCTGTGTCCATTCAATTGTAATAAACTTTCCTAAAATTAAAACTAAAATTAGGCATAGTAGGAGTATGAATACCCCTGAGATAATCCAATGCTCAATCAACGGTGAATCCAGATATAGTTCTTTGATTTGTTGAAGGAGTCCTGTTGTATTTTCTTTAGAAATCTTTTTTGTTTCTGGCATTACTTCGGGGTCATTTAAATCTTCAGAGAAGTTGTCGAAGTTGATGAAATAACCAGAGGCAGTTCTGTCAATTGATGGGATTGTTCTTTCAATCTGTCTTTCGGTAGCACTTTCTGATGCCACATCATTGTAGACTGGTGTTGTTTCTTGACGAACTGTTTCAATCTGTGTTTCAAGAGGCACGAGTTCCATGGCATTATTGCATAGTCCTTCATTGTGCACTGCAGGCTGATCGAATGTGATTAGTCTTTCAGTTTGAACCTCTTGGATTGTTGCAAGTTTGGGTATTCTGTTGTTTCTTGGGAGTCCACTGGGCCTACTGTTGATTATAGGCCACATGCTTGTGGTTTTACCAGATCGATAGACACAACTCTGTTCTCCTTTTTACCAGCAAGGGGCGGTAGCACAACTGATCTTGTTCCGGTGACTGCTAAGACAGGTACTGCTTTTCTGTAAGAAGGCCCAAATTCCTTCTTATCCGCGATCTTTTCTCTGACTAGATCCCCAATCTTTGGAATCCAGACAGGCCTTGCTGGGGCTGTTGCGGGTGGTGCCTCGTCAGTGGTACCTGGCTGTTGCTTTAACTTTATATTGCTTAATGATTTTCTTGTTCAGTTCCTGTAAAACAGCCAAACGATCTTTTACATCAAAGTGCGTTGTTTCTTCTTGTACCACTGACATCTGACTATCGAGGTCCTGAACTCGCATTCTAATTCCGAACAATAGTTCGTATGGGCTGAAACCTTTTAGAGAATTTCTTGGCATGTTGTTAAGACTAGTCCGGACACTTATTAAATGTTTGACCCACCCAGCGCCTGAACCTAATACCTTCGCTGTTATAGATTGCTTTATGTCACGGTTTTTTCTTTCTACCACACTGTTCCCTTCCGGGGTATGACGGACAAGAATACCGCAACCCAATTCCCATGCTGGCCATGGCCTCCTTATAGGCTCGAGAGCTGAAAGCAGGACCCTGGTCAGAATGGAACGTGGTAATTGCGTATGTGCCGATATTGACTCGCAAATCTTTTATAACCGTTCTAGCGTCAGCCGAGCGCTGGTGGCCTCATTTTTTTAAGTGCTTTTCGTCTTAACTATTAATAAGACGCAGGACGGGGTGTAGGCAGCGTTACGCTCTTTCTGACTGGTAGCCGGTAGCAAGGTTCGCTACTGCGATCCCTATTACAGTTTTTACAGTTGTTTGCATATATTTGGTGTTCTACACTCATTCCCGGCCACCAGAATACTGATTGCAATTCAGTCAGTGATTCCTTGATCTCTCTGTGCCTTAGACCCAAACCCATGTGTGCGTCTGCTATTAAAAATATTCTCCTGTTCATGTTTGGAATTACTCTGTCCCCCACTCCAGGGATTCGAGCAAAAGGAACGGAGTTTGCATCGATTATGTATGCATAATTGAGTGGATAGTTTACGGGTAGTGCTGCACAGTCGCCTTTTACGGTCGTTTTTACTGCCAGCATGGTTTCCCCGTCTATGTATTTATCTGTACGCTTTTTGTGGCTACGGAAGCCGGTTTAGTTGCTTCCGCTGTGGCTGTATTAGCCAATGAATTCCCTGCAACGTGAACGCCATCACGCCGAAGACTCTGTGCGTGAATCACGTGAGTCTTTTGTAGCTCTTTGTGTAAAAGAGCCACTTCGTTCCAGAGCAATTTATGCTTTATTGTGTCACCTGTGTCATCTTTGTAGTCGTTTTCGATCCAACTCTGCAGTTTGTTATTGTAAGAGTTGACGCAAAAATGAGAATCGCACACGATAAGTGTCGGGAATTCACGTTCTGCATTTTCTAGCGCCATCTTTAAAGATCTGATTTCAGTTCTTTGAACCGAACAGTTTCTTACAGATTCAGTTTTTGTTACTTTCGGTCTGAATTTACCGCACAGCCAACGACCTTTAATGATCGCACACGCTGCATTGTAGGATTTGCTCTCTACATTGAAAAGCTGTACAAAGCTATCTGTATAGATTATACAGGCGTATTGTGGGAGAGGCAGAATTTCGATTGGCAGAGGATATTCTTCTTCATATTCTAAATCATTCAGTTCTTCAAATTGCGGTGCGAAATAGTATTTCACGTCTTCCGCTCCTAGAGAATCTATACACTGCATCCATTTCGGATCCAGTGACACTGTAGGCAGGTTTACTGGGCTGAATAGCGCCTCGAAGGCGGATTCCGCTGTAAGGATATTAATCCGTTTGCTGTGTGCTAGTTCTCGTTCATTTGCTAATGCGATTTGCACTGCGTTCACAGTTCTTTCTGTGGGACTGAATGTTTTTTCTGCTTGTGTATACAAGTGAGATTTAATTGAAATTGGTACCTTTTCTCCCTCATTAGAGGTTAGGTATGTGAATCCGCATCTTCCTGGGATGACTCGGATTACAAGATCGATCGTGTTGTCACTTGTATCTAATTTTGTTTTTGCTAACATGTCTGTTTGCAGTGATCTCAAAATTTCTGTGTGTTTTTGAGTCCAATTGATTTGTTTAAAATCAGGTTTAATTAGTTCGTAGAGAGGTTTAACCCTCTCTGCGTAATTTAGTATGTAAGTTCTTCCGAAATTCAGAAAACCTAGTATGGATTGTAAATTCTTCAGCGTTTTTGGAGCTTGGAGTACAGCGCACTTCTCTAAGAAGTTGTCCGCTAGGCTTTTCCCTTCACTTGATAATTCGTACCTTAAAAATAGTACTGTCAGATGGGCAATTCGGGACTTTTTAAAGTTGAATTTGTAACCCTCTGCTGCGAACCCAAGTGTAATGGTGTTCACTCTTTTCAAGTGAGTATCCAAGTCGTCGTCTGTGAGATAAATATCATCTACGTAAGACAATGCTTCATCATCATAGATTTGTAGTAACTCTGTTACCCTAGCTGAGAATAGTCCTGGGCTGTTCTTGAACCCCTGTGGGAGACGACAGAATTTTTTCTGCGACCCAAATGCGGAGAAAGCGGTCAAATATCTGCTTTCTGGTGCAATGTTTTGACAAAAGAAACCATTAGAAATGTCTAATGTCGTTTTATATTTTTTCCTAACTATGTTATTCATTAGGGCTGCACTATGCGAGTTTTGTACTGCAAAAGTTTTGCAACATGTATTAAGGTGTCTGTAGTCCAAAACTAGACGATATGAATTGTCTGGCTTGGAGACAGGAAACAAAGGATTGTTCATTTGAGAGGTGCATGTTTCAATCACCCCCTGGTACTCAAGTTGATCTAAGATCTCCCTGACTTGTTTTTTAGCTTCTTGCTTTATGGGATACTGCCGTTGGGCAGTTGGTTCACTTTTTAGTTGGATTTTGTGAGGCGGTGAATCCTCATCCCATCCTACATGATTTTTATATAATGCAGGTGCCTGGGCTACTGCCCATTTCCTTGCATATGTATATTTTTTATGAATCGGAATGTGATTCGAGAAGGCAGGCATAATCACTTCTTCGCCACGAGGGCACTCCCTGACAAACTCCGGGGGCCAATCTTTTTCAGCTAACAGAATATCATAGCCTTTTGAGAGCTTATCCCAAAATAGACCCTTAATTTTCCTAGTCTTATCACCCTCCATACGCAATGTTATTTCGTATATTTTATGGAGCTCGCTAAGTCTGGCGTCGGCAGTTTCAACCTGAATGTATTCATTCGTGTCCACTGTCTCCAGATGACTCATCAAGATCTTGCGCGCTATACTGATTTCTGCTGCACTGTCCAACATTGTCAATGCCCACTCCCCGTTTTTCAACTGTGTCCTCAGTATTCTCGGCATGGTTGATTACTCTAATACTGGCTACCTTCTTTTTCTGAAATTGAGATTTCTTATTTTGAGCAGGTTCCTTGTCTTTGGACTTGGTGTGCTCTCCTGGGTCTGACCGTCCTCTTCTTTCCGAATTCTGTGGAAGAGATCGAGAGGGACGTGTATCAATACTTTGATATCTATCAGGTTTTTTTAGATTATCCCTATTTCTAAGGTTATATCTTTTCTCAGAGGGCTCCCGTTGGGGAGACTGGCGTTCTCGAGTCGGAGTTCTTTCCCTCCGTCGAGGAGACCTTCCTCTGGACTGGAAAACTTTTTCCTTGGGAGTGGATTGTTTATTTCCATCCCAGCTCTTTTTAGGAGTGTTTAAATTATTTTTAATAAATAATTTTTCAGGATTTTCGAGCAATTGGGGCTTAACTGGTTTTCCACCCAAGCTGTCTCTACCTAATTCTTCATAGCACTTTTCTATGATTTTTGCAAGCTCAACAGGATCTTTTATATCTGTTTCCCTCAACTTCTGGCGGATCGCCACAGATGCTGCTTCTCCCTTTACGTTGGCTAATAATATAGCCGTGACCTGCTTGAAGTCTTTCAGTAATTTCATACCTAGATTTAAAGCGGGCTCTGGACCGAATTCATTTTGAATCTGTTTTAGCACTTCTGGTATTACCGCCATAGACGGAACACAGTGTGTTTTTGTGTAAATGGAAGCAAAGACTGTACCCCAAGTGTCACAGTCCTCCACGTGTGGTGCGATTCCCATAGGAAGGCAGATGGTCAAAATTCTGTGTTTCTCAATAGGGGTAGTATCAGGAAATACTGCCTCTATTTGAGTGATTTTTTGGGCTAACCAGAAAGGAATTTGTTCCCGTTTTACGGGTGTTTTACCAAGACATGACTGTATGTTCTGTGGTGTAATTTTATTTGTGTTCCCCTGATGAGGGGTCAGCTGTGGTGTATTAACAGCTGGCTGGACTGTTGCAGTCCGCATTACATATTGGACTAATTGCCTATGTATTTTTATTAATGTGTTTAGCTGTACTAACAGCTCTTCTCTAGACATTTTTGCAATGTCAGGATGTGGTGTGTAGCTGGCTAGAACCGGCCACGTGGCTCCTGGTCTACCTAGTGGACCGAGCCTGGTTATGTGATCATTGTGTTTTAGGGCGCCATTAAACCAGAGCAGGTGCTCTTGAAA
The DNA here is from genome assembly GCF_964263255.1 of Lissotriton vulgaris. Taxonomy (NCBI): domain Eukaryota; kingdom Metazoa; phylum Chordata; class Amphibia; order Caudata; family Salamandridae; genus Lissotriton; species Lissotriton vulgaris. The sequence continues at coordinate 443,032,117 of NC_141697.1, read as the reverse complement.
TTTAAGTGGAATTTCAATCTCCTCGAAAGGAGCGTACTCTTCCGGAGGTTTCTCGATTTTGTAATAGTGAAACTCTTTTGTTATAGCGTTTACCGCTGGAAAGTTTATCCATGAATAGAATACCTCTGTCTGCCGATACTCGTGAGCCTCTATCACGAAAATTACTGTACCACCCTGAGGTGTCAGTCCGTTTACTATAAGTTTTGAAGTTATAGATTTTCTTAATTGGACCGGGATGATAATTGCATCCGGGTCTGTGTATTCGGGACCTTGCTGAGTCGCATCTGCTGCGGCCCCAGTGGTTCCGTTATTTTCTACTGACATTGTATAAATGCAGGTTTTGCAGAGTAGGTCTCCAAGGAGACAAAGATTAGATGCACAATATTTTGGAACACTGTATCCTTCAACGTTGAATAAACCAGAGCTTTACATAGGAATCTCTTCCTACTAAGGTCGGGCGGATTTTAACCTTTCACCCACTCCAGACGTCTATTGGAGTATTTACGGGAGAAAGGGGTGTGAAATATGCACAACTGAGTTACTCCTCAAGTCTTGCGTTAGTTTATCGCCTTACCAAACGTTTGGGCGCCATGTAGTGTAGTTCCTAGTTTCCCACTAGGCCCTGCGCATTGGAATAACATAAACAGTAGTATCGACGTGGAACTGCGGATATTCCAGGCCTCCACTGACTATGCTAAACTTAATTGGGTTGTGTTACCAACTAGCTCAGAGGTCACTGGAAACTTTCTTCTCTGCATAGGAAGTGATCAGCTTCCTTGGCACAGACAAGAAGGGATTCAGTTTTCCAACAACCGTGCAACATGACAACTTTGCTCCTCAGATCAAGAGTCAATCTCTAGGGTCGTGTGAAACAATAGACATAGATTTCACTCAGTCAGTCTAGTGCAGTTTACTTTCACGGTATGTAGAGAATAGAGAGACGGGCGTTTGTCAATAAAGGGTTAACATTTATTGAACAGTCTTTCTTCTCGTACAAGAGAAATGTATTGCCACAATTGCAATAATTGTTATTATAATAAGTATGTACAGTAAGATAAGTATTGCGAAATGGAACTGTAAAAGCATTGATATGGTTTCTTAGCCATACAATGGTTTAAAAGTAATAAAACATATATACAGTCATATATACATTAGGCTAACATACTCAACTGGTGCTTCTAACTAAGCCTACCCCAGTGTGCCTGACCTAAGCCTAACACGTGAAAGGGGAGTAAGTAAGTAGCTTTAAGTTAAGTTGGTTTTGCCAAGGTTTGTTTCAAGAATTCTCGTCTAAGGGTTTAGTCAACACCATACCTCTGAATAGAATGATGGAGGATTGGTATCTCCTTCAGGGGTCTCTCTCGATATCCCAGTCACCCGCGAGGGTAAACCGGAAACGCCGTGGCTGGATTTCTCTGCACGAGAAAGGCAGCGGCTTCTCTTCAGCGCGTCGAGGAAGGAGGGGGGACAGCGTCCGCGGGCAGCTGGAATCTGCTGGATGTCTTCGCAGAGGGACGGCTGTTCAGCTCCTTAAGCGTACTGCACCATAGGTCGCGCTTTAGCGGCGATAATGGTATCAGCAGCTTCACCACCACAGGATAGCAGGCTGCAGCGACAGAGTGCTAGATTTACCAACACGGGGTCGTGCAGGCAGCTTGCTTGAGTAGCTCGTACAACAGGCATTGCTTAAGGCAACGTTGGTAATATTTATACCTGACAGGTGCCGGGTTTGACGCAAGTTTGCTGGACATAAGACGTCAATTAAAGATGTCACTAGGAAGTGATAGTTATCAGTTGCTCATTAGAGTTCTATTACTAATCAAAACATAGCAAGCGGGGATTTCCAGGTTTGCTGAGTTTTTATCTTGTTGAAGAACTCGGAGTGTTATCTAGGAATATCAGATAGTGACTACTGCTCTGTCATTGCACTAATTGGTCGCAAAGGAAGTGGCAGAGGGAACTATGCTGGAATGCGGCTCTGTTCGTGTGAGGCCAGAGATGACTTTTCAGAAAATCGCACTTGAACGGTTATGCCAATATAGGGAATAAATGGCTTTATAGCCGAATAGGGGCATAAGGTCACAGTATCGATCAGGAACCTAGATAAACACGCAACAATAAGATGGGCAATGGGGGGTCATTTTCCACTCTTAGTAATAGAAGAGGTTGCTTTAGAAGAGGCAAGAGGATCACACACCATATTTATGCGATGTAGAGTATGGCGTATAACACATTTTTGGTATAAGTTGGACCTCCCCATACAGGTGAAAGCAAAGGTAGAAAAAAATGTGCAGGAAGTCAGCAATTAAGGAAATAACAATTAGATCAAACATATAGATAATAATAATATTAGAATGTAATAGTCCATGAGTTAATAGACAAAGAAGTAGATTGAGCAAAGTTAAGGAAAAAGCCTGCAATGCTTGCAGATACGGTCAATGAAGCCAACCGTTAAAAGAATGGCGCAGATAAACCAACAAAAGGAAGTTGAGGAGATCCACCAAATATTTTTTCAATAGTTGCCCATAGTTTAGAACCGGACCTTATTTGTATGAGCACATTGCTGTTGAGAAAGTGTCATGGCCAGCATATATTTCATATGATAAAAAGTATGAACAGAGGGGCTGATTCACAGAACTGATCTGATACAAAATCCTAAACTTAGTACTTTTGGTGTTCACAGAAGGCATTTAGTAGTAGTAAAGTTAGGATTTTGTCTTAAATTTGACTTAAGACATACTTAAGACAGACTTAAGAGAAACTTAAGACAAACTTAGGACAGACTTAAGACAAACTTAAGACAAACTTAGGACAGACTTAATACAGACTTAAGACAGACTTAAGACAAAATCCAAACTTTACTACTACTAAATGCCTTCTGTGAATACCAAAAGTAGTACGTTTAGGATTGTGTTTCAGATTTCTTCTGTGAATCGGGCCCAAAGACATCAAGGGTGAAAAGCAAGCAGCTCGCAAAAACACACAAAATGGTGGACCCTCAAAATTAGCTGAAGGCGACACCAATGAAATAATCTAGCTTACCATTTGGAGAAAATAAATTACTTTTTTACATAATTTATTTTGGACATATTAGGGCCTCATGCACATTTGCACTCTCCATATTTATATATTGTGAAGGGTGTGTGCACTTTCACGGTCCTTTTGTCTTTCTCATAGAAGTTCCTAGAGGCAGATTATCTCCAGCTTCCAGTTACAAATTGCAGCTTTCACTCTAGACATGTGGATTGCTTATGGATTGCTTATGGATAGCTTCCAAACCAATCACTGGACCAATTAATGTCAATACATGCTACTACATTTTTAAATCACCTGATCAATAACCACCTGTGAGGCACTATCTATTTGTTAAAGCATCTCTGTGAGACTAACTTTTAGAAGAAGAGCATTGGTTGTAAGTCAGCTCTTTGTATTTTACTGATGGATTGGCATCCATCATGAATATTTGTTGACTTATAGTCACTCCAATGATAAGAATAATATGGAAAAAAAGTTTTTGCCTTTTTCCCACCACAACATTTTCAATGTGATTGTTTTATTATGAAACACTTATGTACTGTTCAATATTTTGTGCCTAACATAACTAGTTACAATTAAATAGTCCTCAAATCAATCCAATTTCCGAAAAAAGCATTATTTTAGTTCAACACTTTTCCTTTAAATTGCTTTTCACGTCAAGCCATCTTCATATCCTGAAGCAGAGGCATTGTGCAGTGCTTAATGGGCTTACTGTTTCCCAGTATGTGCCCCTGCGGGAAAAAATGTTTGGTAATCAGATAATCACCACGTATTCTCTATAAAGAGTATTTGAGACATGTCCAGAAATTACTGTGAGATGTGCTGGTAATAAATAACTCACACCTCCTGTTGTGACAGAGCAGTCTCCAAATGCATGATTTCAATGGCTCACAATGTTCTCCGAAGAAACATATGAAGAGGTCATTCCATAAATGATGCCCAATACAGATGAGCTCAGTGCCTTCTTTGCAAAAAGTGTAACAAGCATTTACAATGCAATAGGTCTCACATTAATTAAGTTTGAGCTATTGGCATTGCTAAACATTGGAACACCAATTGCAGCAAAAGTCTATAAATTGTAGGCCAAAAAAATGTGTATTTATTTTTGTAGCAATGGTGGCATGCTGCACTTTAAATGAATATTTTTAAAAGTAAAGTGCCCCTTACTGCTATTGTTACAATAGTTAATTGTTGATGCGTTAACAATTGATGTGTGCACTGATGGCTGGTGGTGTGTGTGTGTCTGTAGAAATTGTGCACTGATGGCTGGTAGTGTGTGTGCCTGGTGTAAGCGTGCACTGATGGCTGGTAGTTTGTGTGCCTGGTGGAAGCGCGCACTGACAGCTGGTGGTGGGTGTGCCTGGTGAAAGCGTGCACTGACGGCTGATGGTGTGTGTCTGATGAATGCGTGCACTGATGGCTGGTGGTGTGTGTATATGCTTTGTGAAAGCGTGCACTGATGGCTGGTGGTGTGTGTGTGCATGGTGAAAGTGTGCACTGACAGCTGGTGGTGTGTGTGTGTGCCTGGTGAAAGCGTGCACTGACGGCTGGTGGTGTGTGTGTGCCTGGTGAAAGCGTGCACTGACGGCTGGTGGTGTGTGTGTGTGCCTGGTGAAAACGCGCAGTGAAATTATGTGGTGTGTGCCTGGTGGGAGTGTGCACTGACGGCAGGTGGTGTGTGTCTGATGAATGCGTGCACTGACTGCTTTTGGTATGTGTGTGTGCTTGGTGAAAGCGTGCACTGACGGCTGGTGGTGTGTGTGTGTGTGCCTGGTGAAAGCGTGCACTGACGGCTGGTGGTGTGTGTGCCTGGTGAACGCATGCCTTGGTGGCTGGTGGTGTGTGTGCCTGGTGAAAACGTGCACTAACGGCTGGTGGTGTTTGTGTCAGGTGAAAGCGTTCACTGATGGATGGTTGTGTGTGTGTGTGTGGCGGTGTGTGTGTGGCTGTGTGTGTGTGTGGCTGTGTGTGTGTGTGTGTGTGTATGTGGCTGGGTGCCTTTGTGTGTGTGTTTGTGGCTGTGTGTGTGTGTGTGTGTGTGTGGCTGTGTGTGTGTGTGTGGCTGTGTGTGTGTGTGTGCGCTTTGTCTCAGTGACACCTAAAAAACAGCGCTGGGGTTGGGGCACGAGGAAGGAGAGTAGGAAACACAATAAAGAGCAGGAGAGTGGGGTGGCATGCATTTGGAGTCGTAAGAAAATCATAAAAACTGCTGCAGTGCAATAACAAAATAAAGTCAAATACAGAGAAACATTCCATTTAAAGTACAAACTCTCAAACCCAAGCAAATGATCTTATGTGTAGCTGCCGCTGGCAATCGGCCACCACGGCTCATGCATTAGAACGGGCAGCAAGAGTGTGTGGGGAGGGGGAGGGGGGAGTAAAACAGAAGACAATAGGAGGGCAGAGGCTGGGAGGGGGAAACAAACAGAAGACAGGCGGCCAGGGTAGGAACAGCAACAGGGGGCAGGCAGACAGGTGGGTGAAGGAGAAGAGACAACATGCTTTTGCTATATATAGCAGGAGTGATGTGAGAAAAGCGCTGAGGAGGGATATTGCAGGAACGATGTGGGAAGAGCGCCGGGAAGGAGAGAAGGCCTGCCGATGCACTCGTATGTATGTAGTGCACGGTAGCAAATAAAATAAAAAATGTAAAACATTTTTTTAAACCTTCAGAGTGCATTGCCAGTGGAAGGACACTGGCCACTAGCCAGTGACCGGAAGATGAACTTGGGCCTAACCCAAAACCCACTCCAAGTATTGGTATATTAGAAAAGGATTTTAGAAAATAGACATTTAAAAGCAGTTAATAGGCTTTGTCTAAAAGTAGGCATCATATGCTGTGCTTAAAACTTACATGGACAATATTGTTTATAAATGATCAGAGAGTGCACACCCAGCCCCATCTGTGAACGTGGAAAATTGTGAATTACACCAGGCAAGAAAACGTTGCCACAGTGTTGTGTCCCTGTGGGGTAGGGCCTTATGCCTGCCCCTAAGTAAACTAAAACAAATTTTGATTTTCACATGGGTTCAGGAACACTGCAACATTACGAAAATGAGCAGATAATAGGTTTTGGTTTCATCAATTACCTAAAGAAAGTTATACTTAAATCCTATTAAAATTGAACAACAGTGACAGAAGCCACTTCTGTTATAGAACCTGGGAGGCACATAGTTATAGCTCATTTGTGCAGAATCACTGAAAGCTTACTCCTCGATCTATGGACGGTCTTTATTTAGAGATACAAGATCTGCTCAATCAGCTCAGAAATAGTTAAAAATAACATTGAGGGCAAATTTTATGACTACAGCACAAGCAGATTTGGCTGAGTTCTTAAGACGTCCGAATACTTGGCAATTTAAATGTGGCCTCTAGCAGAACTGCAAAAAAGCATTTCCTTATTGATCATCCACACAACAACCTAGCAGATCAAGGGACCTTTCTGCATGATCACCCGTATCTTAGCACACTCTCCGAGAGGGACACGTTTGGGGATAGTTTCCCCCAGAATGAGGGCCTATGCATCAGCTGGGAGCGTGCACAATCAATGCACACTACAATGATTGCAAAGAGGAGCTCGGAAACGGCCACTGGCCAAACCTGGCTGCCAATCAAAGACAAAATTCTCAGCTATCCTACAAAGGCTGAATAACCTCACTATGATTGGAACAGACTAGCATGCAGACACAGACTAAATTGATGATTTAAAACTGCAAACAAACAAACGAGAGGAAGTGGAAACCCCGGCTATAAGAGCCCCATTTGTTTCTGGTGTCCCCTCGTTGCTCTTACCTTTGGTCCCACCACTATGAAACAGGAGTCCCTTGAGGGGCTACAGGTGGGCCAGGTGGGCCAGAGAGTCAAATGTGTGCTGTCATTGGCGAGGGGTCAAAGAATCAGTGATGTCCCTTCCGCTATCCTCGGCGAATTGATGAGCTGATGTCCATGTGCATATGCATTCCTCTCTGTACCGCGAGGATTGTTGTGGGTGAAAAACGCTCTTAAACTTATATCCTGGCGGCGGGATCCAAACCAGGTTTTCCAGACCCACAACAAAAAGCAACGGTTTAATACAGTTTGCAAAAAAATATAATTGAAGAGAGGTTAAAATGGGATTAAAAAGTAATTCAATCCCTCTCACGGTCCTTGCTTCCTGGAAGGGAGCCAAGCCCTTGAGGAGGGGCGCTGCCAAGCAGGACAGGCTGTGGTATGCACAATGCACGTGCAACAGGAAATGAGGCAGCCTGCACATGCGAGGACTCTCTCAAGCAGGGTTAGGTGCACACTTTGTTTATAATGTGTCCGTCCTGTAAGCTGAATGTTGCACCTCTGAACTTGTCGCGGAAAAGGCAGAGTTTTGTTTTTAATATTAAAAATGTTTTACCTCTGCAGAGACGTCTGGTCCTCGAGGAACTGCACACCGCTCATAAAAGCTGTGGGGAGGGGGGAGGAGAAATGCGAGACATGGCCTGGTGGCCGTGAAGTGTGAAGCAGTGGGCGGGAGAGCGGATGCCTTCGAAGTAAGTGTAAACCAGCATGAAAGCCAATGTGGGGGAAAAGGGCGTGCTTGTGTTCACGTGAACTGTTTGAAATCCGCCGATGGTTTGAGAACTTATTTTGCCCACTATAATTCTCCCCTATCCATTCCCTGCGGAATGGGATAGGCGAGACCTAAAAATGTGTGCTGGAATGTACATCTTCACTTGGATGTCCTTTTTTTCAAATAGTACTCCAGGAAAGAAGCATGAGACACAATTCTTTAGACATAATTTTGCTAACTTTTTCAGTCATTTTCCCAGTATGGAATTGTACACAGAGCACAATTGTACATAGCAGAAAAAACATATAAATATATATATTTTTCTTCAGTGCAGAATTCTTTCTTTTTCTCTATGTGGGAAAATATTTTCACCTTAAAAAATCCCCCTCCCGACACCCACACAAAAAAGTTGCCTATATTTTAGAAGCATACCTTATTTGTATAAGAACGTTGCTGTTGAGAAAGTTTCATGGCCAATATATATTTCATATGATAGAGCGTGCCATGAAGGGTGAGGAGCAAGCAGCTCGCTAAATCACACAAAATAATGGCTGCTTCAAATTAGCTGAAGACACCACTATAATACCAGAAAAGACGATGCAGCACTGCATGGGATAAAATGGTGGTAAGGAGTAGGCCTGGGTGGTGAGCTCCATCTGTTCGCTGAGTTTTCTGCACATCGCACTCCGCGGAGTTCGCTGAGTGCAGAAAGCTCTGCTTCATGCAGCAGAGTGTTTCCCCGCTCGCGATTGCAAACGCTAAGTTCACGATCGCGAACGGTAAATTTGCAAGGGCGAACGGTACGTTTGCGAGCGCGGGCTTTCGCTCGGGTAGAGTTTCTACCTGAGCGGCAGGAAGAATACCAGCACAAACTGCAGTTCGCACTGCATTCCGCCACTCACGGAACTTCGCAGAGTTTTTTGTAACTTTGCTGAGTTTTTTGTAACTTCTGGGAGATTTTGCATAGCAAAACTCTGCGAACTACGCCCAGGCCTGGTAAGAAACAACATAATAAAAGAGCAACTAGATGTCACACAATGTTGAGGCAAGCAAAAATGAATGCATTTTATATAACTGTGAAGCAGGCCGAGGTTGGGCAGGCTCTCAATTAGGCAAATAGTGCAACCATATCAGCGCTGTACACATGGGAAGGCAGTAACCATTGTCTGAAAAGAAGAAAACCTGTGGAATATGTCAATAAAAGACACTGAAGCTCTGCTTCGCACCAGAGCTCAAAGGTCCACTGCCATCTTGAAGGACTGGGCTATTCTAAGGCCCAGCGGTGCCAGGGGACAACACCTGAAACCTTCGTGGGTTACCTGTTCCGGCGTACAAATTACAGAGACACGGGACACTTCCTTCGGCGTCAAAGATCGAGGTTTATTTACTGCAGGGAATACAGAAGTCGCAAGAAGTACAGCATGTGTAGGTTCTAGGAGACTGCTTCGAATTGCAACAGTGGGTCGCTCCTTTTATACATATTTTAGTCATAGTACAACATGGCGAACAAAAGGTTACAACTCAGTTCCCACAGTAAACTTCAAAAAGGTCGCTTTCATGTATTCAGAAGCCCGGAACATAATTACAGTAACGTCGCCGGTTCCCAACTGTAAAAGTACGTTATCCCACCATTAGGTACATTCCATTCTGGCTGTAAACGAGTTAAGGAAAGAGGCAAAAACAGGTGCAAGGAAGACAGAAAACAGACAACAGATTGGAAAAGAGTGTAGGGGGGCAATATCGGAAGCGTGATTGCAGGATCAAAGGACTCGTGCCTAATGCATGCACGGCTGAAACAATAGACCGGCACGGCAAGATGAGTCTCGAGCGCAGCCATCTGCCTTTGCTGTGTCATCCCCCTCATCATGAAGACACCCTCAAAGGAACACGTGTCTTCCACAAGAGCTTGGGAATCCCAGGGTCACGAAGCGGACAGTGTCCGTTCGCTGGCTACTTGAGGGCAAGAAACAAAATGGATGCCGTATCTAAAATGGAACCCGTGGGTTCAGATGAAGGAACCCACGAATAAGACGAACGGTGCAGAGTAGTGTAGCGAAAACGCGTACACCCACTAAACTCGTCATTTGCAGTTCATAGATACCAAACTCGTCCATATTCGAACGAGTCAAAAACGTCGTCACGATTCTCACGGAACCTCAGACGCTCCTTTTGCCCTCATGTAGGCAAGCACTAGTCGATATCAGAATCGATCTCGATATTCATCAGATCGTTCAGATGTTGCTGCAACATTATTCTATCCATCATTGCTCCTTTGGTAACAGATGGCTGTCTTATACACGTTGTAGCACAGAGGCCACATAAGGCAGGACCACACTGCACGCAAAGGCAACACGTGAACAGAAACGTCACAACAACCCCGATGATCATCAGAATCTTCCAACCCCACGTCGACATTAGGCCCCAAAACCATCCTAGTAGCGTCCAATCACCTACGTCCACGTGTATGGACTCGGAGATCTTATGCAACTTCGAGATGGCTTGATATACAGTTGGAGCGTTATCAGGAATGAAAATGCAGCAACTCGAATGGATCACCTTGCACACACCACCTCTATCTGCAAGAACAAAGTCTAAAACCATACGGTTCTGCAACGTCATAAGCCTATCCGCCTGAAGCTCTGCTGTTAGATTACCAAGGGCACTTGCAGTTATATTAGCGGTCGACTCTACCACACGGGTCAGTTGTCTCAGGTTCCTACTATTGACCATAGGTCCCCAAAACGGCAGGAAACCCTTAAAGAAGTCTCCTGCTTCCTGACCGGCAGTATCCTCTTTGCTAATAACGCCTCTCACAACTCTAGTCTTGTGATAGTCCGAGGCAACTGTAAAAGTCGGTGGCAACAGATTCGCAATGTAACAGGTGCCCGAGAAGTCACGGGGCACCCATGTATATGCACGATCGTAACATACGAAGTATGTACCCTTGGCAGTCAGGAAAACAGGGGAAGAGAGCGTTGGCAAAACATACGTTTCAGTGCAAGCACTCTCCCCAAGCTGAGCTCGTGGATTTCGACCACATCCTTGCAGGCAGAAATTACCGAGGTGGGGTACGATCCAGATCGGAGACGAGCTTTTAAGCTGTCTATCACCCACTGACATGCTATACTCAGCCTCACTCAGATCCCTGTATGCTCGCACCTCTTCCTCTGGGATAAGCGATGCATCAAAAATATCTCTACCTAAATCAGCAATCGCTCTCGCCAAAGGCTTGTGGTGCGGGCCGGGACCAAGGTCTGCAGTGCGTGGCTCTCGATGGGGGTAGGAATCTAGTGCACTACGGAACATAGTTTAGAATGCTCGAGCTGACCCCTGGGAACTGTAAGGAAGAACCAGATACGGAATACCCCTATCCATGGTATGTGGCATCAAACCACACACCCAACAGTTAGTAGTGTTCATCACCAACTGATGTTGATGAAGGAGCTGGACAAAAGAGTTATTCATTAATTCCGCACGTCTAACCTGTTCGTGTTGGGGTAGAGGATGAAAGGAATGTGGAGAAACAGTGGGAGTAGATTTTGGTACAGAAGGAGAAGTAGGTGAAGCAGGAGGCAATAACGACTGTAGTCCAAAATACACTCCACCCACCAATAGCATAGAAACAGTCAGAAACAGCAGAAATAACTGAAACAGAAAGCATTTTGTTCGGACTACCCTGTGTAGTGTCAATCTTTGAGGTAAAGTCTTCTCCACTTCCGACAACTTTGAGAATTCCATCCTCTAAAAACCGTCCGCAACATTCTTGACGCACTTCGTTCTGAGTAGCGATTATCAATTCCCAGGAGTTCCCAGGAATCGACAAAAGTACCGACCTAGTGTCGGGAACCTGCTAAACAGAAGGAAGTACCCGCACGGCCCTACGGTCAACCCGGATGTAAGGTTTTCTTTAATCAAACATTCAATTTTAGTGCAAATCTCCTAGCTGTGAAAAAAAAACATGTGTGGAAAAGAACTCAAGAATTAATAGAAAATGCAATTGTTCATAATGTTCAAAGCACAATAAGGGGGTAATATGAATTCAAAAAAAGGAAAAAACAAAAAGGAACGTTTATTAGTCTTTGTCACGAGAACGAAGGAAATATCTGCTTCTTCCAGGACGAGTCTGTTCTTCGAATAATTGTTCAGGTTGTGAAACAGCGTTCGATTGTTCTGATGACAGTTCAAACCTCGAATTTTCCAATACTGATGGTTCAACAAATGTATCTGACTGCAATGAAGTGTCTCCTACAGGTTGAGCATCACTAAACGGCACAAATCTTGTTGGGGTCTCCGTTTCCGTTGCAGCGATTCCAGTTCTCACCCAAGTGTCTGCTGGCAAAGGGATAGGCACTTTTTTGGTGTGGGTGGCATGCACCCAGTTCTTCCGGCCTTCCAGACGAACTGCAGTCCTTGTGGCCAGGAGAACTTGAAACGGACCCACGAATCTCGGCTCCAAATTGCGTTTTCTGCCGAAGTTGCGGGTGACCACCCAGTCACCCGGTTGGAGCCGATGTCCAGGACCCTCAGTCTGTGCCGGTAGAGCTTCAAAGACCTGTTGATGAATTAACCTCAGTTTAGCAGTCAGATCATGAAGATAATCAATTAACATTGGGTACTCAAGACTATCAAAGGCCTTGGGACTTGGGACTCCCCAAATGTTTGCAGGACGGCCGAACACAATCTCATATGGGCTAAGCCCTACTCGAGAGTGTACAGTCGCCCTGGTCGACAAGAGAGCCAGAGGCAAGGCATCAGGCCATGACAAACCAGTCGTAGCTTGAATCTTAGCAAGTTTTAGTTTCAGAGTGCCATTGTACCCTTCAACCAATCCTGCTGACTAGGGATGGTTGGCGCTATGTAATTTTTGTCGAATTCCAAGGCCCTTACACACACTCTTCATCACACTCCCCACAAACTCACTTCCGTTATCCGACCATACAATCCGTGGCATTCCAAACCGAGGAAAGTATTCCTTCAGTAGGACTTTCGCTGTGGACAGGGCAGTATTATCTTTCAGAGGATAGGCCTCGATCCATCTGGAGAACGCGCAAACCACAACTAAAACGTACTTCAGGTTATTGCATCTCTCCATATGGATGAAGTCCAGTTGGATAACCTCAAAGGGACATGTGGGAGGAGCAAAATGGCCAGGAGGAGTGGGGGTGCCCTTGCCAGGGTTGTACATCATACATATCATGCAATTCTTAACCACTCTCTCAGCACACTTAGCAATACCATCATTCTTCCATACAGGGGATAGCAACTTACATATACCTCTCGCGCTAATATGTGACAAGCCGTGAGCCATAGTCACAACGGCTAGCGCATATGCATCCGGTAAAACCCCCTGCTTAATCTATCATTGAGCTCGGGGGTGGTCCCACGACAGTGGAAACACGCACTCATTCTGCCGTTGATTAAGAAGCCTCTGCTTGACCCCCTGCAATGGGCTAACTACCGACCGATCTCCCTCCTCCCTGCTCTGGCGAAGGTGTTGGAGAAACATGTTCAGCATACTCTATCCACCTTTATTGAGAACAACAAACTGCTGCATGACTCCCAGTCCGGCTTTCGTGCAAACTACAGCACGGAGACCGCTCTGGTAGAGGTTACCGACGCCATCAGGGAGACACTCGACCATGGGGGAAAGGCGATGTTAGTCATGTTGGACCTATCGGCGGCGTTCGACACCGTCCCACACACAGGCCTTCTCTCAAGACTCAGGGAGATCGGTCTGCGAGGGACGGTGCTGGACTGGTTTCAATCCTTTCTTGCCGACCGCCGACAGGTGATCTGGGCTCCGCCGTTCTCGGCCGAAATGCCTTCGCTGGAGGTGGGGGGGCCTCAAGGATCTATCTTGAGCCCCACCATTTTCAACATTTATATGGCCCCTCTAGCGGAGGTAGCGGAGGCGTTTGGGGCCCGGGTCATCTCATACGCTGATGACACCCAGCTCTTGTTCACCTGCAGGAAGGGTGAGGTCTTCAACGGCGGCAGAATTAAGGACTGTCTGAGCGCAGTCTTTGCGTGGTTTCAGCGGCACAGCCTGAAATGCAACTCAGACAAGTCTGAGTTGCTCTTTTTCGGCTGTGCCCCAGACCCGGGCTGGAAGACATGGTGGCCCCAGGACATGTTCCCCCCAGAGACACCATCTGCTCAGGTAAAAAATCTCGGAGTGGTGTTTGACGATGATCTTTCTTTCCGTCCACACATCCTGGGATTAGCAGGGAAATGTTTCAGCATCCTCAAGATGCTTAGGAAATTTCTTCCTCTGCTTTCACTGCAGTACCGGAGGAATGTAGTTCAGGCGCTTGTGGGAGCACGCCTGGACTACGCAAATGCGCTCTTTGCGGGCCTACCTAAGTATCTGTTATCTAGACTGCAGATCGTTCAGAATTCGGCGGCCAGAGCCATCTATGGCCTGCCCAGGAGAGCCAGCGCCTCTGCGCTCTTAGCTAGGCTGCACTGGCTGCCAATCGCTGGGAGAATCAGATTTAAACTCCTCACCTTGGCGTTTAAAGCTCTCCATGCGATTGGCCCTTACTATCTGAGGAAGCGCACTGCTTTCTATGTGCCACGGAGGTCTCTGCGGTCGGCGGAACTGGCCAAAATGGAGGTGCCTGTGGCTAAACGTGTCCGGATGGGAGGTCGCTCCTTCCAACACGTGACAGCCTGCTTGTGGAACGAGCTCCCACTTTCCCTTCGGAAAGTGAACAACCTCCTGACTTTCAGGAAGGAGTTGAAGACTCTGCTCTTCACCAAGTAACCCGCGGTAACTGCAGTGTGTTTGCCTTTGGTTTTCCTGTTTCTAGGGGCCTCTTTGCTAAAGCGCCGGGACACCCTTTTGGGGTAGCCGTGCGCTCTAAAAGTCTGGCTTACATTAACATTAACATTAACATCCACCTCTGACACTCCGACAAATCAATCCAACATCCATGCGCATCCAAGTTTCCGGTGCTTTCTTTCCACTTAGTCTTTTCAGTTTCAGTGGCCTCATTCTGAATCACTTTCACACTCTCAACAGTGTCCTCACACATACCAGTCTCCGCAGGCCACCTTACTGAACTCGTAACATACATTCGGGTTGCAAGGTTTTTAGCTTTCTCTTTAGCAATCTCATCCGCAAACGCGTTACCACAACCAATATCATCCGTAACCTTTCGGTGCGCGCTGCATTTAATGATCGCCACCTGCTTAGGTAATGTAAGTGCGTCCAAAAGATCATTCACAAGCTGTCCGTGTTGGATCTTAGTACCATGCGATGTCATAAATCCCCTTTCTCTCCACAATCGACCAAAACTATGTGCAACGCCAAAAGCATACTGACTGTCAGTAAACACATTCACTCACTTTCCCTTAGACAAAACACACGCTCTCGTTAACGCAATCAACTCTGCCGCTTGAGCCGAATTCTGACTCAATCTCGCAGTTTCCACAACCGTACTCAACGACACTACAGCATACACAGTCGTCACATCACCATTCGGCAACTTGAAACACGAACCATCAACATACAAAGTACCATCGGGGTCTGCCAATGGAGTGTTTTTTAGGTCAACACGACCCTTCGTTTCTTCTTCAGTTCTTAAATAACAATCATGTGGTGGTACTTCATCTGATTCCATATTAGTCGGCAACAATGTCGCCGGATTTAGCACGTTACAGCGCTTGATCTGTATATGACTTGTCAAAAGCGTCAACTCGTAACCAGACAACCTTGCGCTCGTCAAGTGTTGAGTTTTTGTACGATTCAAGAGAGTGTCAACTGCATGCGGAACCATCACCGTAAGCATATTATCCATAACCAGTCCTGCAGATTGCCGGATGGACACCGCAGCTGCCGCTGTCGCTCTTAGACAACTCGGCAATGCTCTAGCTACTGGGTCCAAGGTCGAGGAAAAATATGCACATGGACGCTGCTTACCGCCAAATTGTTGCGTCAAAACACTCAACGCACAACCCTCTCTCTCGTGAACGTATAGTGTAAACGGCTTGCTGTAGTCAGGAGTACCTAACACAGGAGCCGAACACAACGCATCACGTAATTCAGAAAAACTTTTCTGACACTCTTCAGTCCATGGCAAAGGAGTCGGAACATCCTTGCACGTGAGGGCTACCAATGGCTTCGCTAGCAATGAAAAATTTGGAATCCATTGCCTACAGTATGACGTGATACCTAGAAAGGCGCGCACATCTCTCTGAGTTGTTGGCACAGTCATTCGAGCGATCGCTGCAATTCTTTCTGGGGTCAACCTTCTTCCCTCCTTTGACAATAAGTGACCTAGATAGGTAACTTCTTGACAACAATATTGCAGCTTAGAAGGTGACACCTTGTGATGTAAGTCACATAGATGTTGTAACAGCGATACTGTAGCAGCTTTGCAAATCTCTTTAGTGTCAGCAGCTACTAACAGATCATCAACGTACTGAATCAAGGCCGCACCAGCCAGTAATACAAACGCGTCAAGTTGACTCTTAAGAGCTTGGCTGTAGATCGATGGACTCTCACAGTAGCCCTGAGGAGCTCGTTTAAACCTAAAGCTGCGACCTCCTAATGAGAAACCAAATAGATCTCTGCTTTCCTCAGCAATCGGAATGCTAAAGAAAGCATTCTTCAGATCGATCACCGAGAACCAAGAGGCAGAGGCTGGAATCAGAGTCAATAAAGCCGTAATGTCAGGCACCACAGGAAATTGCGGAATCACAATTTTATTTACCTCCCTTAAATCAATGACAAAACGATACACAGGAGGTTTGGATGGATCAGTTCGTTTCAAAATAGGTAACACAGGACTATTACACACGTTTCCCCGAGTTTCCTCAATAACATCCTTCTTGATCAAGTCGTAAATGATCGCTAATAGCGCTCGCTCACCATCAAGAGAAATACGGTACTGGGGAATACGTGGTAATCGCACATTAGATTTCAATTGGACAACGTAAGGTGATATGTCCAGCAGGCCCACATCATTTGGACCTGTTGCCCACAAAGACTCAGGAAGAGAGCTCAATTCCGGTGGGAGCTTATCAGTTGACAAGTACATAGGAGAGATTACTCTCTGACCCAATGTAAGCTCCACTCCCGCAGGAGAACAGTACAGAGTCGCATACAACCGTTTCAACAAATCCAGACCCAAAAGATTCTCACCACAACCAGTAGTCAAAATCAAAGGAGCTTCTAGCTCACGCGGCCCAATAGTAAGGGGCAAAGGGCTAGAAACCGGATTGCTAACGGGGGCGCCAGAGAATCCAACGGAAACATTCGTTAAGCCAGACAAAGGTGTGCCAGGGAGTTTCGAATGCATGATGGAACTTTTCGCTGCACCAGTGTCCAACAGAAAAGGCTCAACTACGCCCGATGTGGCAACTGCGACGTAAGGCCCTCTCTGATCAACCGGAACTGATACTACTCCCTCTCTTTGTCTATGGCTGTCCTAGTAACTACCGTCAGCATCGATATCATGCTCGACGTAACAGTCATCCACATGATATTGTGCAGATCTACCAGACGATGAATTTTGCTGATCAAAACAATTGTTCGAGTCTGATAAGGACGTAGAACGCTCATTCTGATTTTGAGAAGTACCACGGCCTCTACCACGTGAAGCCTGTTGAGGACCAGTACAACCTCCTCGAGCCGAAACACCATTATTTCGGTCTCGTAGAGCAGGACAATTAAACTTCAGATGGCCCTCAACCCTACAATACGCACATTGATTATACCCAAGCATAGATCTTGGTGTAGAGGAGTCAGTACGCGACTGCGTCTTAGAATACTGTGATTGCGATCGAGTTTGCTGTTGCGAATCATTGTGATTCGAGCGCGGAGGATACGCTTGCTGCAACAGAACCTTAGTTTTAAGCTCCTTCGTTTTCTTATCTACACGATCATTTTCTTCCTTCTTTCTATTTTCATAGTATTGAGCCGTAGCTAATATTTGCGCAGTAGTAGAAACAGCCCAGGAACTTTCAGAATTTTTCAATTTGTTGCTGAGTTCAGGCAACAAATTCGATACAAATTTGTCAACAAACAATCGCTGACCTCCCTCTGTGCTCATATCCGGACCACTATGATCGATGAATGCCTCTTCAAATCTGGTAAAGAAATCGGAGACACTCTCGTCTTTCTTTTGCTTGCACGCAGACAATTTATCCCAGTTAACTCTCATTGCTGGCATAAGCGTCTTCATAAGGGTAATGATTCTTTGAGGCAGAGCCGTAATTAACTGCTCAGGCTTAGCCCCACCAACCTGTAATGCGTCAGCCGCCACAAGTGCAGCCCAATCACCGCCTAACTCAGCTGCGTGATTTTCTTGTCGAATTTTTGCCCAAATTGGCTGTGGTACCACGTTACCAAACAACATGTCAATATCTGCAAGGTTCATAATAGTAGCATCCACAAGTTGGGATAACTCCTTAAAATAACCTGCGGGATTCTTTCGTGGATCAGGCAAAGATTGCTTCACCTGCAAAACCTCTGATCGCTTCCATGGGAGATGTATCCAAACTCTCTGGAAGTGTGGCAATATAGCAGGATTAACAGTAGCATCACCTGGCATCCAAACAGGAGGAACTTCTCGCATAGGATACTGACCAGGTTGTGCCATCCATTCCTCAGTTTCGTTTTTAAACAATGCTCGAGGTTGTACTATAGATCTAAAAGATAGGAGGCGTTCTAAAGCGCGACGAACATTAGTACCCACGATCATACCGCTCGAAAACTGATTCTGGAGTTCAGTCATTCCAGACGGTACATTGTCTATCTCATCATTATCCCACTCTTCTTGTAGGGCCTTACACATTTCCTCAAACACGAATCTCTGCGTGGGCTCATTAAACTGAGAGAACGTCTCACAAACCATGCGCGGGGTGTATTTAACAGGATACCTAATCCATATATGCGACATTTTCACTAACGTATCACTCTCCCTACCATCAGGGATTTGACTTCGTCTCTGGGAGACATTGGAAACATCGGACCCAAGAATTGTGACAAATGGAGAGTAAAGATTAGCCACAGCATTAGGTATGCGACTACGGACAGAAGGGGAAGAAGAGAGAAGTACAGGAGCAACAACATGAGGACTAAAAGTAGGAACAGCAGGAGTAGTCAGGACAACAGAAGTAGCAGGAACAATAGACTGAGCAGGTATAGGCAGTGGAGCAGTAGGAAGAAGGGCAGGTAAGGGAGCAGGGACAACTTGTGGAATGAGAGGATTCGGAAGGACAGGACCAACGGCAGGCTGACCAGCAGCTGCCGGGACAACAGGTTGAGGAACAGGAGGAACCACAGGGGCTGTAGTATCCTGTGCATATGGAGGTGGCGATTTCAGTAGATAGGACAATAAAGGGTCCTCTACCACTTCGTCTCCCTTCTTATCAGAACTCGACGGTAAAACAGGATAGCACTTATCCACCGCCATATGTTGCAGTCTAGCAAAAACTTCTTTTTCCTTCTCTTCTTTGTCTCGCTGGAACTGCTCTGCATTTCTCATCACTGTAACGATACCTTCCCTCTTATTTTTCTTAACCCCTTGCATGCTGCCGCGATTCTGCGCCTTTGCAGCACTTTTATTGAGTGGGCGGGATCATGGTGGCCCCCAGCCGTAATCAGCACACGATTACTGTAGTGCATGACGGCTGGTGGCCGTCATGCACTACAGCTTGATTTCTTTCTGCTTGGCCTCTTTGCGCCATAACCGAAAGGAATCAAACATGGCCGGCCTAGCTTTCTTTTTAAACAATTTGGCTTCAAGATTATCTAAAATTGCAGTTTCCAAACTACCATGGGGTGGCCAACTAAGGACACCATCATCTTTGGTATAGCGGGTCCAATAATTATTATATACGATAGGACCTACTCCGTGGCGACTATAGAGCTCATAGATTGGAGTTCCAACTGGAGGTATCGGACATGAGTCCTCCAATCGGGAATCCGTACTGCAACATTTAAAGCAACTAAACAAAGTACTACGGCCAGGCATCGTGCACACTAACCGAGTCTCCAAACTTCAAGGGTTATCGAATTACGATATCCTCGCAAAAATGCAAGACCCTCGGTTTTTGGCAATTGCAATCGTCAAATAAACCCAACAACTAAGAACCAACAACTAAGAACCACAAATGCAATGGAACCATGCATCGACCAAGTTTCAACAACAAAAAGGTCCCATAAAGGAACCAACAACTAAGG
This sequence comes from Lissotriton vulgaris, assembly GCF_964263255.1. Taxonomy (NCBI): domain Eukaryota; kingdom Metazoa; phylum Chordata; class Amphibia; order Caudata; family Salamandridae; genus Lissotriton; species Lissotriton vulgaris. The sequence goes on along the minus strand of NC_141697.1, from coordinate 443,012,347 downwards.
ACTGGGAGTGACCCACAAATACTTAACTGAAAGATCAATGGCGTCACCAGGAAGGCCCGTCTATCGTCTCGCTGTACAAAGGTCTACGCCAGGCGCCAAAACAGGTCAACAGTCAGGGCATCAGTCCGTCGCAGCCGTCAGGAGGCGGGAATCTTCGCGGGAAAAGTCTTCGGGCCACTTATTTCGACAACAGGATCGATGAAGTGGGGTGCACCTTCCCTCGGAGATTTCACACGAAGTTCCTCATGATCGTCGGGCTTTGGACCGGTACCGTTGATGTCGCCCCACGGTGGGCGCCAACTGAAGGACTGGGCTATTCTAAGGCCCAGCGGTGCCAGGGGACAACACCTGAAACCTTCGTGGGTTACCTGTTCCGGCGTACAAATTACAGAGACACGGGACACTTACTTCGGCGTCAAAGATCGAGGTTTATTTACTGCAGGGAATACAGAAGTCGCAAGAAGTACAGCATGTGTAGGTTCTAGGAGACTGCTTCGAATTGCAACAGTGGGTCGCTCCTTTTATACATATTTTAGTCATAGTACAACATGGCGAACAAAAGGTTACAACTCAGTTCCCACAGTAAACTTCAAAAAGGTCGCTTTCATGTATTCAGAAGCCCGGAACATAATTACAGTAACGTCGCCGGTTCCCAACTGTAAAAGTACGTTATCCCACCATTAGGTACATTCCATTCTGGCTGTAAACGAGTTAAGGAAAGAGGCAAAAACAGGTGCAAGGAAGACAGAAAACAGACAACAGATTGGAAAAGAGTGTAGGGGGGCAATATCGGAAGCGTGATTGCAGGATCAAAGGACTCGTGCCTAATGCATGCACGGCTGAAACAATAGACCGGCACGGCAAGATGAGTCTCGAGCGGAGCCATCTGCCTTTGCTGTGTCATCCCCCTCATCATGAAGACACCCTCAAAGGAACACGTGTCTTCCACAAGAGCTTGGGAATCCCAGGGTCACGAAGCGGACAGTGTCCGTTCGCTGGCTACTTGAGGGCAAGAAACAAAATGGATGCCATATCTAAAATGGAACCCGTGGGTTCAGATGAAGGAACCCACGAATAAGACGAACGGTGCAGAGTAGTGTAGCGAAAACGCGTACACCCACTAAACTCGTCATTTGCGGTTCATAGATACCAAACTCGTCCATATTCGAACGAGTCAAAAACGTCATCACGATTCTCACGGAACCTCAATCTACTTTGGCATGGAAGCTACGCCCCCAGCCATAAAGATAATTTCTATCTTTAATGCAGTGGTGGTTTCTCCATTAGGGCTCAGGGATTGCACCTCTCTTGATGTATTTAAGTCTGGGCTGTCTGTCCCAGGCTGGGTGTCCCACTCTGCTCTGAAGCAGTACACGAAAGCTAGGCAGTCAATCAAATTTCTGCACTGTGATGCACAACACAGGGCTTACCTTTCTAAAGCTTTTCATTGTCATTGTGGTCTATGTTGGTATCCGGTGTAGGCCAGTGATGCTGTCAGCATCAAAGTTTCAGGCATCAGAGTCTCCGTCCCAGCATGAGGGTAGCTGTCCGTTCTTCACAGACATAGATCCCACCTTTTCCCATCTGTTACACTTAGGAGTGAATGCAAGACAGAGTGATTTTGTGTCCTGTACTTGGCAATGGTAAGTGTTATGATGCTAATCTTGTGTAATGTATATTGTGCTCAGATCTTCGTCAAGCAAATCTCCACCCCCCCCAAAGGGGACACTCCAAGCCCTGGCTGCACGTCACTGGCCCCATAAGAAGTGAAGCTGCTGCATTTGTTACTACACAAAATTGATCCAAAAGACAATCAGGGTTCTTGTTCACTTCCAAAGTTGATCCAAATATCTGAGTCAAGCGCAAAAGGAGAAATATGTGCTTACAGTAATGACAGCAAGAAATACATGCTTACAGTAAAGAGAAATATCTGCTGTATGGTGATAAAACTGGACTTGTCTTCGTGTCTTAACATTATTGCCAAAAACATGGATTGATTTCATAACAATGAATGTTATAAACGTTAAGGCAATGCATGTCAGCAATTTAGCTCACCTCTTATTTCCAGTAACTATGGGCAGGGAACTCCACTCTGCTGGCAGAGCTTGCAGATTTTTGCCTACTCCGCATTCCACTGAGAATGCGGAGTTTATGCAAAACTCCGACTCCGCAGCAGAGCGGAGTTCAGCCGGGCCCCACAGTAAGTTCCCTACCGTCACCCCCTCCTCCCCAATAAATATTAAAAAAATAATAAAGATTTTTAAAAAACACACTTACCTCTATCGTGGCGCCACCGGGCTGCCCTCCTCCTCCTCGCCGTGGTCTCTCCTGCAGAAACCCCTACGTCAGACGTACGTCGTAGTAGGACTGCGCATGCGCAGGCAGTCCTACAAGACATGCGTCTGACGTAGGGGTTTCGGTTTGCAGAAGAGACCACGGCTAGGAAGGTAGCCCGGAGATGCTGCGATAGAGGTAAGAGTGTTTTTTAATGTTATTTGTTTTATATATATATATATATATATATATATATATATATATATATATATATATATATATATATATATATATATATATATATATATATATATATTTAATAGGGTAGGTAGAGGTGCAGAGCAGAGCTCCGCCCGGGCTTAATATCAAGTGTTTTACTAAATCTTGAATTCTCCAATAGTGTTAGCTATTTCCTCATGTAGTGTTTCTGTACTTTCTTCCATGCATCTTATTACTCTTGCATGGTGCATATTTAAGTTGTGCCAGGTGTTTATGAGGGGCTTTGATTGAGAGTGCTGGCGCAGAAGCTGAAGGCAAAGCAAATTGCCTGTCAGTGGATTGGCCTCTCTGCAGAGCACACAGAACAATGGTCATGCATTCCAGGTGCAATTGAAATTCCATGTAAATGTGCATGAAGGGGTACAGAGATGTCAAAATATGTACAAAATGGCAAAAGCACCCACCCTGGACCCCACGTTTGTCCATTAAGTTTACTTGCTTCTCTCGTTACATAAAAGTCAGTCATACCCAACTTTTACGCCCCATCATTTTCAAATATCACCAGCCACCACTGCTTTAATTACCGTGACAAGGACAATGGACAGGGAAGTAATGTTAGAGATGGGGCTGGTAGGAGTTCACTCTACCAAAATACCCATACTCCATTATGTAGCCTCTTGCTCCCAATACTTAGAACATTACTTTTCAGCTTTTGAGGCACCTTGTTATCCCTTGCTCCATCCATTCCCTCAGAGCTGACATCCTGCATTTCCTACTTACTGAACCAAAGTGTGATCCTTGATGTGCTTCAGTTGCAGGGGCTGATATTCAAAATGAAGAGCTTAAATATTCCATAGAGAGGAGCATTCTGAAGAGCAAAGACATCACTTAAAGGTCTGCTCATTAGCATAAGTAGAGCAGCTCAGACAGGCTGGGGAATATGTTCCAAACGGAGCACGTTGTTCAGTAGATCAGTAATGTGCTCTAAAATGCAAGAATTAAATGAAAAACATAACCCACATAAGCAATCTATTTGACCAAGGCCTTTTTCCTCTCTTCCTACTAATGCGCGCTCGGATTAGACTGTAAATGGATCAGCGTGAACGAAAGGACTGTCACGAACACGCATGCAGATCCAGTGTATTCTGGATAAGAGACAATACACTGCTTCGATTAGGCATCGCTGCAAAAAAGCAGCAATTTTAGTGCTAAAGGAAATGAGGCGAAAGCTTTCCATATTTTTGGAGGCCAAAAATGGCTCACTTTGTACTCTAATTTAGGCTCATTTCCATTAACAAAGGCCTATGATTAAAATTCATTTCCCTGCAAAACAACTAACCTTAAGGTCTCCGTTTTCCTATTTGTGCCACATGTCCCAGCCCACCTGCATTTTTCCATGATGCACTGTTGGGTCCAGAACCACAAATAGGGCAGCCTGCCATTTTACAATGGAAATCATTTTAATCCTTTCTTTCCTAATATTATTTTTGGATTCTAAAATAGTGCTTCCAAAATATTGTTTTTTTGAGGTGATGGATGGTCATGATTATAAGTGATATCCACATTAGACTTTTCCTTTTTTGTGCAAGAGCTATTAGCGTCTCAGGTGGATCTAGTTTTGAACAATAAAAGATAATTTTATATTCAAGTTTTAAAGCAAAACGGTGCTGTTAAGTTTAAGCCTCGTCATGCTACCAGGTTAGGACAGCCTTTGGGCTCCAATTCCTATTTGGCAAAACAGGGACACTTCCTTACAGCTTACTATTATACCTAAAGACTGCCAAACCACTGGTTTATGCCATATTTAACACACCTCGGCCACAATTGGCCTTCGGTGCCTAAGACAAAACAGTATTAATGGAAGAGAAAATGAAAGGATATATAAACTGGTTAAAAAAGTGAACAATGAAAGTAAGATGAATTTAGATAATAATAAAAAAAGGAATTGGATAGTTCACGAAGTTTGAAAGAACTACCTCATGTAGACAGTATAGGTGAACAAGAAGTGAAAACCAGAATTGAAGGGGATTAAACATGAACCACTCATGAAAACGGTATCCAATGCTAAATTTGAGCCGGTTTTGCAGGAGAAGGCCGCCAGCACTCATTTTCTGAAACTGGCAGTTACTTTTTTCATGAGACTTCAGCGAGCAAAAAATAGAGAAAAATACAAAAGGGGAAAGAAGGAAAAACAGTGACAAAGGAAGAACACAGGGATGAAAAAACCTACAATAATGAGAAGGTGGGGAAGAGAGCGTCTGGTAAACAATTAAAGTGGCATGAGGTGGCAATCAAGACTAAACAGCCTTGGACCTCGGCACCCCACCATACGATAGTGTTGGCTTTAGTTTCTGAATAAAACTTTGGGCCCGGCAGTGTACTGAGTATCAAAGTGTAACCATTATGGAGATGGATGGGGACTTGCAAAGCATATCCTCTGGATGTTAGCGCCAGTAACATTTCTGGGCCAAGTCCAGTCTTTTAAAGGAGATACAGAGAACTCAGTAGAGTGGAACCCAATAGCAACATGATTTTGGGCTATGAAGACGGCCTATACAGTTTTTTGTTGTGTCTGGTGTGCTAGATTGTACTAACCACCGGTTAAATAGGTTTCCATCAATATTCTATGATGTAGATCTTTTTTAACCTTTTAGAGATACCTGAACGAATGGCTGTAGGTCAGACGTTCCTTTCAACCAAAACACAAAACAGCAACCTGCCTACTATGAAAAACAAAATGGGAATGCCTCAAAAGTTAATTTCAAGATTGTGATTGAAAGAAACCGAGATTATATATTGTCAGAAAGCCTGAGTCTATTTATTAGAGACACAATTCACTTGCACCTGTATGGACATATCACAGTTTTAGACAATTCTAATCGTGTCCATTTGGATCACAGACCATCTTAGGAAGTACATATGTTTCAATGTACCTACAATATAAATACTCACTCTTGAAGTGTTCAAGACATTTAGGTGTTAGTTTCTGGCAGGACCCTTATTGGACTGTGTGTCCCTGTTTCTTTGGAGAACCACAAGTGGGCAACCTAGTTGGGTTGCTCCCTTTGAATTTCCCACCTCCACCCACCACCGTGGTTGTCTTTTGTCTTTTTTGCGCCCTGAAAAAGGTGCAACCCTGGTTGTTCACTGAAACACACATTGGTGCTTATCCAGGACTGAATTGTGATTTGTATTTATCAGTTTACAAATGAACAAGCAGTGTTTACTTAGTTCAATTCGTCACCCTTTTTACTGATAGAAATGTATTATTAAAAGGTAGGTCTGGCAATACAGGCCTCTTGGCACTCTGTTTTGAGCCTAGACATCTCTGCTTTCTGCTCTACTATGAGTGCTATCAAATCCTGGCAAATGCTTGTGTTTCCGGTCTGTGTAGTTAGTGATTCATTCATACTTCTTCCTACTGCTGGCTGATTGGAGTCTACAGGTACAGGTAGAGTGTTCCAAATTTGAGGGCAATGCCATGATATCCCCAATGTCTGGTAGTCTGGCCACAAATGTATCCAAGAAAATATTAACTGATTTTGCAATTCTAAGTCTAACTTCAGGTGAGGCAATTGATGGTATCGGTAGAGGGATATGTAAGAACTTGAGGTAGCTGTAGTGGGAGAGAACTCTCCTTTTCTTCACCTCATTCTTGTTCTAGTCAAGTAGAGAATGAATTCTTAGCTCACTGCACTTGAAGGTTTCAGCAAAGAAATCGGCAACCTCCGTGGATCGTTTTCTTCTGGATTCTCCGTTCAATTCTAATAGTCACAAGCTGCCCCTGATTTAGTCACCGAAGAAGGAAGTTTCTGTTTTTATTCAATCTGAAGTTCTCTCTTATCCTTTGAGCTGTAGCACCATACGCTGGTGATTACAAATTGAGCCATACATTACTATTGAATAATTTATAGAACAGTGAATTATTTTGTTTTTAATATTTGCTTATGAGTGAAGTTGGTTAATGGAATTTAAATCAACTAAATCCACAGTATTAACATAAATCATAGCTTCATAACTTTAAAGATGGACTATCTTCAAATTGAAAGTTAAAGGTAACAAACAATCAAAAAACATTCAATTTCAGTTTTGCAACTGTTTATTATTGGTTACTCAGGGAACGGTTTGGAATGAGACAATAGCAATTTTTAGTTTTGAACTTCTTTGGTAAATATTTAAATTCAAGTTAAAACAGTCCTATAAATATAAACATATATATATATATATATATATATATATATATATATATATATATATATATATATATATATATATATATATATATATATATATATATATATATATATATACATACATATATATATATATATATATATATACTTACACTTAGGTCAGTATCATTAATTCAAGTGTTTTTTAGGTTTTTCAACATGAGTTTTTGTATTATAGGAAGGCCTACCTACATATAACTCCACTTTAACCTTTGTTTTTTTCAGTGAATGTTTAATTTTTTGTAACATAGGTTAAAATCTTACTATCCTACTTACATATAACTCCACTTTAACCTTTGTTTTTTTAATGAATTTCTACTTTTAAGGCAGGGTACTCCTACCTTGCCCCTTATATCTTTTTTTATTTTATTTTAAAAATTACTTCAGGACACGGGGACTGAGCACCATGTCCTGTATTGAAACCAACAACATTTTTCTTCAAGTTGCGGCCAACAAGGTGGCCAACAAGAAAAAAAGCCCTCACAGCCAATCAAAATGCTTTATTTTCTAAATTGCGGTTCTGGAAAACGCACATGGGACTCCCACAGAACCATCTATCCAGATATCTCCTTTTTTTTAACTTTCATTTCTTGAAAACAGCTGACAAATGTACACCAAATCACAAAAGCACATTTTCTGAGCATAGAGATAGCTTTTTGCCAAATGTTGTGTCATTCGGTTCAGCTGTCTTCTCTATATCGTTGTCTAAAATTACCAAGAGAAATTTTATGGGGAGTAGAAGTATTTTGAGACTGCCCCTTTTTCTCAGCCCCAGTGGACAAATCACACTGAAAATAACCATGATAGAGCTGAGGTGGATGAACTTTGTTTTTGAAAAATTTTGTGAAGATTCATCAAATGGCACCAAAGGTATTAGCAAAACAGAAAATGCACTTCCAATGTAAACTCTGACTTACGTATAACTATACAGTGTAATATATCAGGTCATTATAGTACATGGCATGAGCGCAAGGTGTAGTTAGCTTAGCAAACTGCAACTGCTGATTTTCAGTTCTTTTTGGCTTTTAAAAGTTAGTTTTTATATCATCACAACACCTAACTATAACATCACTTTAACCTTAGTGTTTTCAGTGAATTTCTAAGGCTGTTTAAACGTAAACTAAAATCGTATTACCATAACTAACTATTACGTCACTTTAACCTTTATTTTTTCATGGTTTTGTTGATCATATTCACCAGCCTTTCTTACTGAGCATAGAATTTGATTATGCACAATAGGTTTTGTATTCAGGGCATGTTCTGTGGCCAGGCCCTGCCCTTAGTGGCCAACCCCACCACCATGCATGGTTTTTGGCCATGTGTGGCATGCAGTTGGACTCAGAACCTTACCTGTGGCCAGGCCATCCATCCAACACCCCATTAGCAACCATCCCCCACTGCCAGTCTAACCCCTCTCAGTTGACCAACCCCCCCAGCCCATATTTTCCATTTTTGGATTTTCTTTTTTGTAACGTAGTACCACAGCACAAGTGGAACTCAAAGTACAGTTGGATACTACAAGCTTCACTTTTTAACGATGGTATCGTCACACAGTATTCCACGGTACTCCAGTAACACCACCATGGGAGTCTTGTGGGATCGCACGGGGAGGCATCTCTAGGTCCTTCTGGGGCACCACAATACCTGAGCAGGAAAACAACTTTTTTTCTATTTGACCTGCAGAGTAATCCCTCTGGGAGCCCCCCCCACCCCCACCACAAGGGCCAGGAGGTCAGGGTACCCCTACCCTCCCCCTGGTATGATTTGTTTTCTTCTAGAAACTCAGGATATGGGGGCCAAGTCTCCAAGTCCTAAATTGATGGCAGCTACATTTCTGTTGATATTGCGGCCAGTCAATCAGATTGCAAGCATAGCAAGCAAGCCTGACCATTACAGGGGGGCATGGTTGGGTCCTCCCTTCCCAAAAAATTTGGAAAATATGGTGCATTCCACAACATATTTCTCATTATATATTCAATTGTATTAGCTTTTAAAGCATAGTAAATTATGCCCTTACAAGGCACCAGGACACAGTAGTCTTTATTGGGGCTCTTCAATGATTCCCTCACTATCAACCATCAACATTGCCTCTCATCTCTCCATAGCCCCTCTCTCACATGTATTTAATTTGTTTTATAGCGTCTCTCATACCAGTGTAGGGTATTGGAGCATTTTTACATTTATCATACATACAGCAACAATGAATCATATGTGTGTAAATCAGTGTATAGAAAATGATACATAAGACAAAGGGTACTACACGGTGTTGGATTCACATGTCATCAACACTGGTAAATATTTTTTAAGAGTCCTTGTTCTGTTGAAGCACAAACTCAGGATTCAGAACGTAACACTATGGTTGGCTTTGACTTTACTAGTAAGAATTTATTTCTATCTACACAAATATGGTGAAAGAATGGGAAAAAACCTAACTTTCTAACCTCAATAAAGATTGTAACTTATGAACTACACAGTAAAAAAAGGATCTCTGTGACAAAAGCAGTAATTCACTGAATTATGCACATAAAATATTGTTCAGTGATCTGCATAGTGCACACTCTTTGCAGCAGGCATCTTAACCTTCTGCGCTATGATAGATGAGCCAAAACTGCCTCTAGTCACCAGAGTTGTCTTGGTACTTTTATTGTTGCCTGAAAACTGTTGGATATACAAGAAAATTTGCAGTGCTTTTAAAACTGCTCCATTGCTACAAAAGGAGCCCCCAGTAACAAAAGTACCCCCTCCACCTTTCCAGCCTCTAGGGGAAAAGCCCAATGCCCGTACAGCCAGTCCGGCCTTGGAGGAATGGTGGGATGTGAACCTTACATAGGGGGTTTCAGCATAATTTAATTATTGTGTGGTCCACCGTCAAAGTTTGTAGCTAATCATTAAAGATTTGCCAGTAGTTTCCCACCTTGGATATGCTCACACATTTATTCTTGACAATGGCAGGTGTAGATGTGGTTCCTGAGCAGAAATGTGCAGGGTATATAATCAGAGTTGATGGGGGTGATGAAGAACTTTGTTTACAGGTAAAAATGTTTTTCACATGGAGAGGTGAGAAAAGAAAAGTCAATACGACTTTCATGTACACTGACATACCTGCACATTTGAGTAATTTTGGAATGCCAAAACTGTCATGAATTTCCAAGAATAATCATTGAAAAGGCAAGATGTTTTGAGAAACAGGAAATTAAAATAATGTTTGTTCCCCACATTGCTAATAGGAACTTCCTTTAAATAAAAAAGAAAAAAAACTGAAAAGACTGGTAGTTGGACAGGCCTAGAAAAATCACAAAAATGATATGAGACCTGCAGGTCCATTTACTTAAATGATCTACCTGACCTAATTGTAATGTACTTGACCTGTATTCTGGTCTCAAATGGTGTGATCCTAGCATATATTTTACTTAACAGAGCCGCCTGTTTCTTCATGATCGAGTGTGAGAGCACCTTCAAATATGCAAGTTCAGCATTTCTGCTGTACACAAAAACTATGTTGTTCGATTTAATAGACTAAACTTTTGCTCCATGTATAATAATAAACTAGCCCACATGTTGTGTAGAAATAACCCCCAACCTGACTTTTAATTCCATAATAGCACTGGCATCAGGCCAGGGGCAGTAATGTTACTCAGTTCATGTTTAAAAACTCACTTTTATTAAATGTATTACTAAAGCTTGATATGGTAGTGCACTTTCATTTACAAACAGTACATTTGCCATTGAAATGGCCACAAACCTTCCACTGACATGCAGATTTACTGTTAAAACTATGAAGAGTATAAATCAATAATCTGTGCAAATTGGATTTCAACAAAAATGTTTATCATTTGCACATCACCAAGGACCAGATGTACTAAAGTTTTTTGTGGGCGCAAATGGGTTTAGACCCATTTACGGCCACAAAAAACGTGTGGCCCATGTACTAATCCTATTTTGCGAGTTACAAATCAATTTGACACTCGCAAAATAGGATTAGCTACTCACTATTAGGAAGGGGCATTCCAAGGGCGTCCCTTCCAAATAGCAACTCCTGAAGCTATTAATGACTGTTTTGTAACTGCAATTGCGGTTACAAAACAGTTGCCATTTACCACCCTTCAGAGAAGGGTAGTAAAACACTTGCAAATGGGAAGGGGTCCTGAAGGGACCCCTTCCCCTTTGTGAGTGTCTGTAAAAATGTTTTTAAGGACAGTAAGTGGTCCCTGGGACCACTGACTGCCCTTAAAAAATGAAACTGAAAAGTTCATTTTTATTTTTTAAATGCATCCCATTTTCCTTTAAGGAAAACGGGTTTTATTTTTAAAAAAAGACTGCTTTATTTAAAAGCAGTCCCAGACATGCTGGTCTGCTGTCCCCAACAGGCCACCATCTTTGGAATACCTGCCATTCCCAATGGGGTAGCAAATTGCGATAGCCTCTTTAATATGCAAAAGGCATGCAATTTGCGACCCCATTGGGAATCACAGTGTCTCAGACACTGTTGTGCATCCCAATTTGTGAGTTGCAAATTGCGAGTCGCAAATGCGACACAGTTTGCAACCCGCAAATTGGTGAGTCATACATCTGGCCCCAAGTAAAGTGTTCTGATATGTATTCACCCTATTAAAATCATTTTTTCTGTCAAACAGAATTACAAAATAGCGGTTTCAAAACTTCTTAAATATATTTTGAAGTCTTTGAACATTTCATTTGCAAGCTATTTAAATGTCAGGTTAGGAAAAAAGCCTGATATCCTACAGCCTTTCACTTCACACTCTTTGTACAGCACACTCATTGTGTCCTGGAGAATGTGTTTACTTTTCTGTCTCTGACAGCAAATTGTAAGACAAGCTGACATTTGATCCCTGTCTTGGAACTCAAAGCTCATTCTCTTTTTGAGTACAGAACACCTGGGACCATAAAACACCTACGGCGCATTTCCTAGATTGCCCCGGGCGCACCTTTTAAAAGGTGCACCCGGTACAATCAAGGAAAATGCACCATATTAAAGTGAATGTGCTGCTCCCAGGGCAGCTGCGAACTCTCTCTGGCCTGGGTGCAGCACATTCCTTTGAAAAACAAAGCGGTTGCTATGAAGCTGTTGCATGTTTTCACAGTGCAGGCAGCACCCGCCTGCTCTTTGAAGGGGGATTTGAAATCCCCTTGCAGGTGGGTGCAGTCAGTGACGCCCCCATGCAAATGAAGGGACGCCCTCTGAAGATGACGCTGGCACGTTATGTGCACCAGCACTATTGGTTTAACAGAAGTAATACCAAAGTGCCCTGGGGGAATGCGAATTGGGCACATAGACCCGTTGCGCCCCTGGGGGACGTATATAATACGGCCCCTTTTCTTTATCAGCTTGACAGAAAGGGCTAGTAAGCTCTAAAAATAGCAAAGCCTGATAAAATCTGACTAACCATAGGGAGTGGTCAAGTAGATTTCTGAGGGCTGTTGGACCGTAAAGGTGTTGGCAACATGCTTTTAAAACTCTTTGCCCATAAACTTTGGCTTGCAGGAAGTCATCTCAAACTCTATAATACCATGAAAAACTAGTTTTTCACGAATTATGGCATAGTAACATTCTTGAATCAATTTTGCATCATGAGACCTCTCACAAATGAAGATGTACTTTGAAAATTCACAATAACATAGCATACCACATCATCCCACACCACATCACAACATACCATACTATACCATGCCATAATATTAGCATAACATAACATGTTATGTTTAACATTACATAACATATAACATAACATAACATAAAATAACTACGTTTTCCTGTTTTCAGTTTGTATTTTGGGTAAATTATGGTGTTTTTTTTCAGTATTTTCTAGAGATTTCAATACAATAAAAAACAGTGGTTACACATTATTGCACCATTAAAAACAACGGAAATAGTGTTTTTCCAGTGTTTATGGAAAGTTTTGCTTCTATTATTCCTTGCTCTCTGCACTGAACATGTTGCAGTGCCAAAGTCACTAAAAGTGTCGTCCAGCCCACTCTGAAGGAAATGTTACACATCTACACCAATTATGCTGAACACTTGGTAGACAAGGGTGTTTTCAGACTCTATTTTTTTGATTATGTCCTCTACAACAGTCATGTTTTCCTGTAAAAATCTAAGAATGCAGTAGAGGACAATTTTTTCGCATCACTATCAATACATGACAGAAGATCCTCACATATCTTGCTTTTGGCATCATTACTCAGCAAAATTCTGTAAATGGTTGCCATATATCATTAGCAGCCTGTAGGAGTGAGAACCATTGGGTAAAGGACACAGTTGGGATGACTCTTTCTTTGATGCCACACAAAGCACAAAATGAAAAATATATGTGTTTTAGTTCCCATGCATAACAAAACAGTTAGGCCTGGGTGGAGCTCGCTGTGTTTCACTAAGCGGAATTCTGCAGAGTTACCGAAAAACTCCACGAGATTCCATAGAGTTCTGTGAGTGAGCAAAGTTTATGATCAAATCTGTAAAGTGCAGCCTCACATATGTAAAGAGCAACCCCTTACATCATGTCAAGTTTAGGCTCAGTCATATCAACGTGTGTGGAGGATCAAGCAGGAAAGAATGCAGCTGTTTACATTTAAAACCAGGCTGGCTAGCCTTGCCACAGAGGTCTTATGTTGTGCTCTGAGCTGAGCACCACCAACGCTGCAGCCAACTAAGATGCACCCCCGCATCTGAAAAGGGCCTGTGCACTCAGTCAGAACAACGTGCCAGCTTTGTTGTAATCTCACAAAAGATCGGGAAAGGGCTTGATGTGCCGGTCGTCAAAAACTTCCTACATCTGGGGCACTTTTCTGTATTGTGGGAGAACGGTGTGTAATCTCTACGATGGCTAACACAGATCTAAAAAACTCCAGTACAACCCATCCTACCTCCTTCAATCACAGCTGAGTTACTCCGTTTGTTCCTTCATTTGGGTGCCTCCACTATCTCACAAACTGCTGGGGGCCTCAAGGGTGTGGTGTACGACAGTACCAAGCGGCCTGCTGCTAGTGCGGTTTTAAGCACTGCAACTAGGAGTAAAAAGCAATACGAGGGGTGATGAGGGCTAAACAAGTTTTTTGGGCACGGATCCTGCAATGGTCAACCACACTAAGTGGTTAGTTGGGAGATTTAGAAGACATCACGTGACTTGCCAACCAGGAAGTCATGCTTAACCCTCTAGTAGTTTGGCACAAAAGCACACAGGCATAACTTGGAGGCACTGTGTTGAGTATTTTTGCAGCGCACAACAGTAATAAAGTGAAAACACAACGCAATTAAAATCACACACCAACTTAGAAAAATAGAGAAAATCTTAATGAATATCATGATACCAGAATGACAAAACCCAATCAGCATAACCGGATATACAATTTGAAAGTTTTTGGTAAGTATAGCGCCTAAAAGCACAAAATACTACTTACTCTGGTTGTGCAGGTCGATGGTGATGGAGGGGGGGCAGGATACAGGGAGCAGGTTAGTCCCGCTGAAAAAGTTACCTACTCAAAGTCCGGCACATAAAGTGCAATTTGCCGTGGAGGCGACCACCAGGAGCAAGGAGAGCTTTGCGGATGGTTGTCACTGCAGTGCAAAAAGCGGCTCTTGCATCACGGATGGTCGTCGCTGCAGTATGAAAAATCATTTGAATGATGCAGACGATCATTGCTAAAGCTTCGCGTTGGTGGTCACCAGGGGCTGTCATTGCTGTAGTGTGAAGAGCAGATCTCGCAATGTTGGTTATCACTGGTAGTCACTGTATTCTGAAGAGTTGGATTTACTGGAGCTTCACTTTGACGGTCATTGCAGGTGGCAGATTCTCAGGGCAATGGGCCTGTTTGCAGTCACAAAGAACACAAATCTTCAGGATTTCTCCTTTTCTTTCAGAGAAGTGCACTCTGATGCCAGCCAAGAGTCCAGGACCTGGGGAGACACTTCTTGGGGGATCAGGGTCTAACTCTGGCAGAGGCCAGCGGGGCTCAGGCAGGTACAATTGCAAATCCAGACAGGTCCACATGCAGAAGGTCATCTGGGCAGTTGCAGGAAGGCCTCGGGAGCTTTTTGTGCCTGTAACTCCGAACAAATGGTCAGTCAACTGGCCGTTCAAGGCACTCTGGTTAGCCTGGGATGAAGAGAGAAGGTCCAGTCTTCCATCTCAGGGAGCAGGGCATGCCCCAGGCAGCAGGGGAGCCTTCTGGAGAATAAGTCAAGCTTCAAGCAGGAGGGAAGTCCTCTAGTAGCAGCAGGACAGTCCCCTGAAGAACAAGGCCAGCTTCAAACAGCAGAGTTATACTCTGGGGAAACAGAAAGGCCTTCTTCTGTAGTCCACAGATCCAGGAGTGTAATGAAGAGTTGGTCAGAGGGTGGTAATATTGATACCTGGTGTCATCCCTTGTAGTGGAGAATCTTTTAGGCTATCCCCATCTGGTTGTGGAAATGTACTTCCTTCCTCTGCCAGGGTCATGGTGGTCAAGGGTGACAAAAAGCTGGTGGTAAGTTCCTTTGTGGGTGTCTGTAGCCCTTTGAAATGTAAGCTGGGCAGAGAACAGCTTCACCCTGCCCATTCTGGCAGGATGGCCCATCCTGGCAACACCTACTTACCCTTTGTTTCGCATCTTGGATGAATTTACAAAGGCCAACTGCAAACTATTTGCAGTCATGTACCCAGTACACAAGCTGCAGACACCAAATGGTTAAGATAAGAAGTTGGCAAGTTTCTAAAAGTTGCTTTTTCTGAATTGTGACTTAAAATTTGACTTTACCATCAAAGACGGTTTTCAATTTAAATAATTTGAGACCAAGCATGACAATTCTACCATTTACCAGAATTTTTTTTAGCACATATTAAATGTAATAAGGTAACCCAGTGTTTTCCTATTGGAGTCTCTCAGTATCAGGACATGTAAAACCTAAACTAACATGTCCTACCTTTTAAAAACAAAGCACCCTGCTATAGGGGCTGTTTAGGGCCTACTTTATGGGTGATTAATATGTATTAAAAAGGAAGTTTTGGCCTGTCAAAAGGTTTATTTTTCAAAGTCAAATTGGCGTTTTAAAACTATACACAGGTTTCAATGGCAGGCTTAAAACATTTTTTAAATGGCTACATGAGTAGGTGGTACAATAAGTGCTGGTGACCCACTAGTAGCATTTAACACAGGTGCTGGGTACATGTATTACCACCTTCATTAGGGACAAAGGGGCATATGAGTAAATCAAATGTGCAATTGTGTGTAGATCAATTTTAGCATGTTTAAAGGGGAGAGCCCGAATACCAATAAAAACGTAATCCAGAAAATAGGAGGGGAGAAGGCAAAACATTTGGGAGGAAGACCATGCCAAAGGCTATCAGATCTAACAAAGCCTGAGAGTGTATTGTTAGACCAATGCAAAAGTGTTACCAACTTTTTAGTTTGTTCTGGTTGCCATACAAATATATATTCTTTTACAATAGGGAATAAATTATTGAAAGTTGTTTGTTGTATGCTGTGTTATAATATTAGCTTGCCTGTAGTCAAAATAACAGAAAATAATCTTACTTCATGTTAGCCAGCGGTGAGGTTTTAGTGACGTCCCTTTTTTTCTTTAAAATCATATTTCCTTCTGCAGGAGTTCCTTTTAAATGAATGAATCAAAGAAGGTAGTAGGGATTATGAACTGCTCTTTGCAATGTTTAGCTAATAGTTTCCAGCAATTTGCATGCCAGAATTGTTAGGTTTTTGCTACCTTTCATAAGGGAGGGTAATAACTAAACAAAGGGTAATGATTATTTTGAACAGTTTGCAGCCAATTCACAGAGGCATTTTGGAGCTCATCAAGTAATACTCCACTAGTATTCTTTTAGGTATTCTTACGTGCCTTTATGAATTTGCCCCAAAACATCTAAAATGGGAATAACATGGGAATATTCATATACATTTAGTACAAATAGAAGGGACTGTGTCCTCTTTGAAATGTTCCTAATAGTCAGGGCAGATGTACAAAGACATGTAGGAGAACGTAAAGAAGTAGTCCTGAACCACTACTTTATGTACACTTAAATGCAATTATGAATTGGCCCCAGTGTATTTAGGGTTTTTGTTATTCAAAGGGGATGCACCGAGGAAAATAAGTGAGGTATCTTAGCATTTGCTTAAAGAAATTACATTTGAGCTTTGGATATTATTTGAAATTGAATTCTTTCTTTTTATTATTTAAAGAGATTGTCACCTTTAGAAGACAATGACTAAAGACCAGTAAACAAGGAAATCAGATTGAAAACTGAGGGCTTAATGACAACTTTGGCAGTCCGATTGCTGGACCGCTGAAGCCGCATATGCCACAAGGCCGCAATGCCGACGGTCTTCAGACTGCAGCTTTACGACTGGACCACCGGTCCAGCGGTGCGCCCTCCGCGGTCTTGCGCTGTACGTATGCTTTGGCTCATTGAGTGAGCCTGAATCCAATGCAGCTGCCCAGCAGCTGTCCAGTAGTACCTGCATTGTGTTAAGCTCAATGCTTGTGTGCACCTTGTCATGCATGCCACACAGGGCAAGCACAACATTGAAGGCTTGGAGGGGCACAACATGTACCCACAGTCACATTACTGAATGGGCAACAACACCCAGGGGCCCTGTCTGAGGCCCCCTCCTTGCTGTTCTGCCAGCTTTTTCATGGTGGTTTCACTGGCATGAAAAGGCTTGCGGAAGGGCAAATCATAATATAGACATCGGTGCCGGGCTTGGCAGCGCCTCGATTACTCCCCACTATGAACACCGACAGCAATGCAGGATTCAGGATCCTGGTGGTACCGGTAGTGTTGCAGCTGGCTGGTGGTGGCCCGACCGCCAGACTTATAATCAGGCGGTTGGACCACTTAGATTACGGCAGTTGGACTCCCACCACGGGTACAGGCCATCTCAAGATTGCCAAACTTGTAATAAGCCCCTGAGTGTTTAAGATTTTTTGTTGGTGGAAATCACTAATAAACTGAAGTAAAATAATTCCTTTAACTTTTCAGGAAAATAATGGATATTTACAACTTTTTTTAATATGCACTTTAAAATCACTAATGTTTGTGGAACAATGATTTTCAAATCTGGGTCGAAAGCACTGAACAGTGATTGCATTGGTACTATGAAGCTATAAACATCAAGATATCACTTCTGGATTGAGTATCTTTTTAGGATTATGTATGGTACAATACTGTCCATCCTGTACTTTTATATTGAATCCGTTCACTCATTAAAGCATAATGGAATATTATATGGACATATTTTACAATATTTGTTAAGCAGGCAGAACGGGAAGAAAAGGGGTAACCACTTCTGCTATTATTGAGATATGTTAGAACACGTGTCTGTTTAACTGCCCATGAATATCCGCAGTTAATATTACGCAGGTAGTAGAAACATGTGGCTGTTGTAAAGTTTATCTGTGCTCCCATTTACTTTCGAAGGAATAAAAAGGCGTGGTGCAATGTCTCCAAAAGCTGTATTTTCCAGCCTAAATAACTGTGGAAGGAGAGCTAATTGATATGTAAGGCATCTGCATTCTCTCCAAACACTCCTGGCATGACACTCAGGAGTAAATCTTAATAAGTTGCGGCTCCACAGTTTGTATAGTTAATTGATTAGGTAGCTCTGATTGGTGATACTAGTTGCTTGAAGACAAGAGAAATCTGCTACTTCTTTTACCAAATGGCCCTTCTGTGCACCCCCAGACAGGGGCGGCCTTAGGCATGTGCAAGCTGTGCACCTGCACAGGGCCACCAAACCCCAGGGGCCCCCGCACCAATATATATCCTTAATATATTAATCCTCTGAGGATGGATACATATTTGCATGGCGGCCCCTGGCAGGGATTTGGCGGCCTCCGGCTCTGTTCCACTTCCAAACACCTTGACCCCCCCTCTTCATTGGCCTCCGCGCTCCACCCCGACCGAACCCCCTCTTCCGGGGCCCCCTACCTACGCTCCCTGCCAAGGGCTGCCATGAGCCTAGAGCCGCCCCTGCCCCAGACTGCAAACCATCTTGGGGTGCCTAGCCC
This sequence comes from Lissotriton vulgaris, assembly GCF_964263255.1. Classification (NCBI taxonomy): domain Eukaryota; kingdom Metazoa; phylum Chordata; class Amphibia; order Caudata; family Salamandridae; genus Lissotriton; species Lissotriton vulgaris. Next base: position 442,993,606 of record NC_141697.1, on the reverse strand, counting down.
AATTACAAGAAAAGCTAGATTCAAAAACGTTCAAGGTAAATCAGGGTAAGATGTAGCTCTGCCACAAACAACAAATCCATCTTGGGCTGGGCTGGGCTGTTCCCAGGCTGATTTGCATATGGCTATTGTCTGTCTAGATGACAGCAGTGGCTGACTTTTATTCGATTCAGAAAAGGGCTGAAATGCCAGAAACCGGTCCCCGGTAGCTTGTCTCCTTTCTGGTGAGGAATTGGCTTGGTAGTTTAGTCTGCCCTGTTCCCATGATGCACTGGGCCAGGGACAGACTGATTTGCATATGGCCAGGTTCTGAACTGGGATGGTGCAGTGAGATAAATAACGGTGATGGATCAAGCCCTGATCTTTGGACTGGGTAAGAGTGGTCTGCTTAATTCAGACACCCTGTTCATCACCACCCCCTTTTCTGAATCATTTTTGGCCACTATAGGTGTGGCAGGGTATACTCAGACATGAGTCCCTTTCTCACTGCACCATCAGGATTCAAGCAAGCCGGGCCGAAGACGGCTGAAATGCCAGAAACCGGTCCCCGGTAGCTTTTCTCCTTTCTGGTGAAGAATTGGCTTGGTAGTTTAGTCTGCCCTGTTCCCATGATGCACTGGGCCAGGGACAGACTGATTTGCATATGGCCAGGTTCTGAACTGGGATGGTGCATTGAGATAAATAACGGTGATGGATCAAGCCCTGATCTTTGGACTGGGTAAGAGTGGTCTGCTTAATTCAGACACTCTGTTCATCACCACCCCCTTTTCTGAATCATGACTTTTATTCGAGCATTTTTTCCATCACTTTGTTGTTTGTTGGTCTGAATCTGAAACATTTTCTGCCGCCCTGAGAGAGACCTATGTGAATTGTTAGTCCCATAAGTCATGAAAAGCCTGTGTCTTGGGTTATCATTAGAATGAATTTTCTAAATCTTAAGAGACCCTTGGATGTGTGGAACAAAACAGTGATTTGGAAAAATGCAGGATTTCATCAGTGGTTGACATTAGACAACTCCAATGTGGCACATTATCACATGGTGACCGGCTTTCCTTCCAAAAGATAGTATGATCTTGACCTCCAAAAGCATACATTTTTAAGGAGGGCAAAACAGTCATCATATCTAGGTGCCTGTGGAAGCCATGCAAAAAGAATCCATGAAAGCATTGATTCCTCTAGGAATAGTGAGAGCAGAAAGAAAGCACCTATGAAGTCTAGTCAGCCAATGTGCATCAATGAAGCACATCCACAACATCTGTAGCTGCTACAAAGACTTATGTAAACTACAAAAACACTAATTGAAAGATAGTGCACGTTCAGACAGAAATCTCGCATCTTGCTTCAATCCCCAGTGGGCCTTACTCCTTCCCAGGGCATTTTCTTTATTTACAAGTTTGTTCACCTTCAATTGTATAACTTTTAGGTAAACTGAGAGACCACTGTGGATTTCGTCGTTCATTTGACACCACTTGTGACTTGGTTTCCTTTGGAATATTGAGCTCCTAGGAAATCCTGAACAGTGCAGGTTCCAAGCATGAGAAATATCCAGATATAAATTCTTCAACTTTCCCTCATCTCTCTCACCATGGCCACCAGTGGAATTATCTCTCAACAAGAGGATGGCTGTCCATTGGGCAGTGGAAGGCAATATGGAGGGGCATACTGTTCAGTGTGATTGTCCATGAGGATGTTCATGTTACAACTGTGCCAAAAGAGCATTCTGGGATATCCATAGGATTTCCCCTGACAGTGCCGTGCATTTAAGGTAGTGTAGATGGGTCCTTGGAATTCAAATGGGGTGGACCTGAGTAATGCCTAGGAGCATTGTCCCTGTGAGGTCCAGAAACACTGGTATAAGGGGTATAGTCGGTATGGGGTTTCCCTCATCATTTGCATGCTTGCCAGTGAATGACCGGCAAACCTTTGGTGTGATTTCCTGGGGAATGCAGGAATTACTCTGGTGTAGTACATGGGGTTTAGTATGAGAAATGATCTAAATATCATACAAACGTGTCTGAGCTTAGTTGATACACATATACACATATGAAGACATGCTACATTTGTTCAGAGTGCATTCAATATATAGCCTTTGCTGGCCTAAATACTGCCTAGAATTTTTCACAACAAGTTAAGTATATAGGTGGAGTTTCCCTTTTCCTAGTTAGTTACTCAAGGTTGAGAACATTTCCTGAGGGAATCAGGGAACTCTAAAATGTATGACTGCTTACATCATTGATAAGGACAGAAGTGCACACTAGGGAGTTTGGAATACCCAACTGGTTCCTAAAGAAGAGAGGAGAAGGTAAAAATCTGCTTAACCTGGACGAATAGGCACAACACTGGAACTTGGACACAACCAGAATAAATACATCAAAGCCTATCCACTGGATCAATTTGAACAGTTGCCAACATACTCGTTTTAAAGACTGTATCTCCAGATATCTGTGAGAGTTTGGACACAAAATAGTGAGTGCATATTTCTGTGTGTGGCCCAGCTGACCTCCCTTCTCAGATGTATATGTATTGGTCACAAATGACAACAAATGCATCGCTGCACAGGGAAATATCTGCATTAACTGCCTATTCTTTGAAATTATATAACTGTTATATGATATCACATAGGCTCTGATAATAGTGCAGCTAATCCATCACTTAATGCTGCTCTCAATTTAAATTACATTACATTTGCATTGGTTTGGCTGTTTTTGCTATTTTTACATGATTTCTCGCACTTGTTTGCATTCAAAAGAATATAATGAGTTAGGTGTTTCTACCTGAGCACACCTGTTCATTAAAAACATTAAGACTGAAAGCTATCTGCTAAAGACACTGTAAACTCACAGGAGGACCTGTACACCTAATATGTGGTTGCACCATTGAGATCACCCCATATTACTCTGTTTTTGTTGTGAAACTCTACTCAATGCAGTGCAAGCTAAGAAATGTTGGGTACATCTTGATAACAATTCCACATGTGTCAGTTTGTGGGTATTAACAAACCTACCTCTGATCCCTTTCACTCCTGAAAATGTTCAGAGAATAAAAAAGCCTTGGTCTCCTATTATCACAAGCTAAGACCAATTATTAAACTAGGCTTTTAGTTAAAGGTGCCAGAGAGGGTTTGTTAGGCCACCTGAAAACTTTCCTGGAGAGAAATGACAGTCTGGATGTGAGAACTTGTGACAGTCACTCAATATAGGGTATAGATATTACCCACATTTTTTAAGCACATTGTGGTTGATGGAAGATGGGTGTAATGTGGCTATTTTGTTCTATTGTAGTTGTGTGCCATTTTCTACACAAAAAAATATAATTTCCATATTGAATGCATTGCGAATATGAACCTGAACTGCTTTGGCACTGACTGCTGTCCCTGGTAATATTCATTGCACTTGGATTCTTAAATCTTCCTTGTGGAAACAGATCCCTGTAACAGTTCAGTCTTTTCTATAATTAATATTGTATTGATAAAACAATAATCTACAATAGATGAGTAAATAAACGCATGCTTACAAAAAATTGAAACAACTCTCTCACATAAACTAGAATTAGCAAAAAGACTTTTCTCCACACAAATTCGGCAATATCTTATCAAAACATCTTAAAATCTTCAAAATAATTATTTGTTGGAAGCCATACATTACAGTTTATTGATCAAAAATAATTAATAAATAATCAATAAATTAGTAAAATGATATTAGAGTTTTCAACAATTTAAAGTATGTTTCTAAAAGATCATTAACTCTAAGACTTCAGAAACAGCGACCATGTATCCTTGAATGCATTCAATAAAACACTTACCATAAACCATATTCAATATAAAGATTATTGCTAAGTTTTGTCTTCTACTCATAAGTTACATTCATCACTTAGGAACTTTTATAATGCCAGAGTACTAGTCAACAAGCACATGTACGCAATGGACAAAAAAGGAACTGCAATGCAAGGTGTTAACATGCAACTACTGCAGTTCTTTATGGGACACTAACTTATTTGTCTGCCAACTTTCCTCCATGGCCAAGTCATAGGTGTTGAAGACTATTTTATGCAGAATCATAGTTACCATGTCAAAGAGATTTCTTCACATATTTGTCATGAACTTGAAGTGAAAGCATGTGAGAGGGCGGCAGCCCCAAAACGTGGTCATACCAGCCTAGTTGACAAAGGGTAAAGATACAACTCAGGCAAACATTGAGAGAACAGAGAAAGAGGAGTTTGGGCTTATGGAGACTGGGGGTAGAACAGGAATTGACACTTCCAGGTCATGAGCAGGTGGAAGACCAGTAGAAAACCAGGAGGAGACTGGTAACCACTGCCAGGTTAACCTAAATAGTGTCAGAAGAGCCGAAGAAGTTGCCTTGCAACTTCATTGACTGTAGGGCTTTCTTCAGCCATTAGTGAATTCACCATGTTTGTAGGTCCTTACACATTTGTGTGTTTCCCTTTACTCTCTCTTAGTTTGCTACCTCAATGATTACTTCCCTGGCTGCTTCTGATTGACTTTCTGCATGTGTGTGAGCTACTGGTGCTCATGGCTTTGGGAGTGTTTGGGCGTGTTACTGGAGCTCTCTGTCAATTTCCCCTTCATTGGAGCATCAGGTAAGCAAACAGAGGCGTTACTGGATGTTTACCAACATGTGAGAGAGGGAGGAGAATGCATAATTAAATATGTCTTCATTTATATTTCTAAAGAGTTCATATACATGAGAAGCCTGAGCCCAATAGAAGTGGTGGAAGGAGTAATTGGATGATTGATGAGAGCTAAATTAAGATCTCTTGCTCCTCATTTTACCCTGGAATGAGTGTGACTGCATCCCTCTCATTTCAGAGAGAAGCTTGAAAAATTTCATCTGCAACTTCTGTCACAACATTGTTCACAGAGACCTCTTTGTGAGAATGTAGGACAACAGGTGACAGCCTCAAATCACAAGTTAAAGCATTCCAGCATTCTTCCAGTAGTTCCAACTGATGCTGTCTTTTTGCAACATTTATTTATTATTTAATGCAAATAAATACACATTAGGATCAACGCAATACAGGACGTCGAGGTCAGTGGAGACAATCAAAGAATATAGAATTTTGGCCCTGGGAAGTGTCATAACAACCAAAACAAAACAGCCAATGATGAGCCATAACACCAACTGATGCTGTTTTGTGTAATGCCTGCTTTTAGTATCCTTTCCAGTGTGTGGTATATCCTCAAAAGTGACTTCTGATACAGATATAGCAATTTGATATCTGTAGATAATTGTTGTAATTTTCCATGTAAGGAAATGCATCCCTCCTCCCCATCAATTTAATTTAATTTATTTGACACTGTTACAGAACAAAATGCTTTTGACTTCCTTTTTCTAATGATGGGGTGATTTATTGTCCATGCTTTGAGAATTTAGTTGCTAATCTGAAAGCAACGATTATAGGTTTAGCGAAGGATTCCTCAATTCCTATTAAATCCTGCTTCTCCTTATGTAGGACAAAACATCATTGAAACTTGCCCTACAATTGCTGCCATATGATAGTTTTGCCAAATAGAAATTAACCACCACAGGATCACTGAAAGTCTTTGGAATCCATATCCCTAAATACTTAATACTGTCTTTTGTCAAATCAAAATACCAGGATTCTAACATGGCCTCTCAATGTGCTCATGAAATTCCAATACATTAAACTTACCATATTGACCTTATACTCATACATACACCCAATCAACCTCCATAATCTCTAGTATTTGAGGAACACTCAACACTTTATGAAAATGTTTCCAGATTAAGTCTTCTTTGCTCTCCTGAAAAAAAGCTTGTTTGGGATACATGAAGGGCAAAAATAACGGGGGAAAGGTATTTCTTGTATAACTCGAAAATGTGTAGCTTTTCTTGCTCACCATTGGTGAGTGAGCATATCCAACAAGCACAACGTACTGGGTGTGGGAGCAATTCTAGAAATGAGCTTGTCTTTAACGCCCCAAATTAAAGCAATTTACAAAAACTGCTTTTCAGGTCAGGCTTGACAGCGCAGCCATAACCAATTGTTACCAACTCTTTAAAATATAAATATAGTGAGCGTTGGATCCTCCAAAAGTAATATTTCTTTCTTACCTCGTGGTATTAGCTGTTTGGTGTGTCAGTACATCTCTTCTGGAGTACTTGCATCGACACTGCACCATCACACGTTCAAATTCTCAACTCATGCATTTTATGCACGAAGCAATATTTTTACGTTTTGGTTTCCTTTGCAGCAGTCTTTTTAATGTTTTAGTATGGACTCAAAATGCAAGTCAGACCTTTTGCTTTGCCAATGCTTGTCTGCAATGGTTCTAATCACTCAGAATATTTATTTATTTATTTTTCGAATTTTTAAAGCGCAATAGCTACCCCAGCAATGGGGCGTCCCAGCGATACCTAAGAACAGGTGCCCATAGACCGCTCAAACAGATAGAAACACATTACTCTGGAAATAGCCAGGTCTTTATAGCCTTTTGAAAAGCCAGATGGTTCTGGAGTCCTCTGATTGACATCGGGGGGGAATTCCATAGGTGGGCCACCTGGACCTTAAAAGAGCGGCCACCTGCTCTAGCTCTTTGAAATCGGGGGGTACAAACCAAACCAGAATTGGCAGAGCACAGAGGATGATTTGGCACGTATTGGACTAGCAGATCCGCTAAAATCGGCGGGACTTGTGTCAAAATTTTGTGGGCTACACACAAAGACTTAAATTGAATTATTTTAGCTATCGGCAGCCAATGGAGCTTAGGCAGGATATTCGAGACCGAGCATGACTTGGGAAGTGATAGCAGGATGCGAGCTGCAGCATTCTGGATTCTTTGGAGGCGAGAAATATAGGATTTATTGGCACCTAAATAGAGGGAATTACCATAGTCCAACCTCGTTAGGATTGTAGCTTGAAGAATAGTTTGATGGACTTTTGGTGCAAAGTAGCCAAGTAAAAGGTTCAGCCCCCTTACGAGACCAAAACAAGATGCCGCTAAGGCCTTGGATTGTGTGTCAAATGAAGGATTACTGTCTATCCAAAAGCCTAAGTTCTTTACCACCTTTTTGGCAGAGGTTCTGGTTTTAATTTATCAGGCCACCACTGTTGAGACCAAAGGGCACTATCTCTCCCCATCATAAGAATTTCTGACTTGGCAGCATTAAACTGTAAGCAATTTGCTGTCATCCAGTCCGAAATTGCTAAAAGGTCTTCTTTAAATTTAAAAAGATTGTTTTGACACATTTTTGAGAAGGTGATGACTAACTGGGTGTCATCGGCATAGGAGACCAATGACAACCCTCTACTTCTTGCTATCAGAGATAGGGGTTGGACGTAGATGTTGAAAAGTGCAGGGCTCAATATAGAGCCCTGTGGGACCACATGCTTGATAGCATGCATCTGAGAATGGTAAAGTAGCACCACAACTTGAATACTATCCATCTGCTCCCAAAAGCAGCAAATGATTAGGTGGGGGCTGCAATCAATTTGTGGCAGGATAAAACTGGACAACACAGGAGCTCGCACATTACAGAGAAGGTCTTAGGGAATTGTTGGACATTGATAGATCTGTAACATTTCCCTGGTGCCAACATTTCCAGACCTGGTTCAACAAACTTGGCCTTCTTTGTTACTGGAGCAAGCGATAAATATTAACATCAAATTCAAAGAAACAACTGAAGCAAATATACTGGGAGTATGTTCTGCATAGTCTCCACCAAAAATCTTTGTTTGGTAGGCTGACAACCCAATTTCTCATCGCCAAGCCAAACCCAGGTTTTGAAGAGTTTTTAGATACTGTTCACCCTCATCTGGCAAAAATATTATACATGATGTTTTGCTATGAAACTCTTCAAATCAAAGCTTTTACTAAAAAGTGAAAGCCATACAATAATACTGATTAAGGTTCTATTTGCTCCTTGGGTGGCACTGATAATATTGCATATGTTATTTTTTTGCACGGCTTATCATAAGTGCAGAAGGAAATGGATTCGCCGGTCGGCATTATTATGGGGCTCAGGAAACATTCAGAAGCTTTAAGAGTCCTACAATATGACATAACTCCCCATATAGTTTTTGGCTTGAGCAAATATTTACTTGCAGTTGATATGCACGGGAAAAGATGGGTCTGAAATTTTACCTTGATATGGATTCATTATCTAATGGTTTTAACCAATTTTTATCTTGTATTGATATTGACTGAATCTTTACCAAAAAGCTACTGTAAGTGTATGTACTGCATTGATTTTTGTTAATGAGATGAATAACTGCATATATGCTTTTAATAGTTTTTAACCAAAATAAGAGCTACTGATTGATTGAATTAGAGACTATTTGAGAATACAGCCGTTCAATGTCTTCCACAAATGAGCCTCCTCAGAGGCTGGTTATCATAAAGTAGAGTGCACGAAATTGTGGAGTTTGGTTTATGTATGTTCTGAGGAAGGGAGAGCATGTGTCAGAAGCCAAGCTTCACTATGTACTGTGGCAGATTAGTTCTAGATTGAGTTGTACTTTTTGACATATAAATACCTTTACATTCTAGACCCATCATACGTTGCAGACATGTTTTCCATTGACCCGATAACACCAAGGTAGAAGTATATTAACCCTCACGTCCTAAATCCTACAAAATAAAAAATTTACCCCAAAAAGACATAGCGCTTTGATTTTTAGGCATATCAAAAATGTGGAATGTCCCCCATGTCACACTCTTGCCCTCCCTATCCCCACCCTTAAAGATGTTTGGGAAACACGGCTGAAAAAAGATTTATATTAGGTAGCTTTAAGGTTGGACAGATCCCGATACCGAAAGACATTCTGGACATGAAAGTATTATATAGGTGTAAGAAATCACTCTTTTATGATAATTTGGTCTTCTCACAATATGTAACTAAGAGCCATTTTGAGAAAAAGTGTTCCATGACGGACTCTTCTTGTCACCTGCATCCATACTGATGATAACTTAGGCCTCCATAGCGGAAACCTGTGAAAACGGGCAGTGTTTAGCCAGCCGCTCTGTTATATGCCTGTTCTGTGCACATTTGCCTTTCCTTTCAGCCTTTCCTCGTGTAATGAGCACTCCCCCAACTACTTCCCTAGAGTTTTTTGTGCATATGGTCAGCAGGGCCTGATTGGCCGTTGCAGGCACCGGGCAATCCCTCAGTGCGCCACAAGGATGGGGGCCGGTTTTGGGGCCCTGGGGGCCGTTTTTGTTACAGGACCGTTTATGCAGAATAGCAGCAAAATCGGCCCTGTAACAAAATCGGCCGAAAACAGGCCCCAGCAAAGAGCTTGGTTGCACCCCAACCTTCCCCCCCCCCACCCGGGGGCCGGCCGAGCACTTTGCCGGGCCGGTTCTGGTTCCCAGTCCGGCCCAGATGGTCAGAGTATTGACATGTCGGTATTTCTTCTATATCCAGTAGTTCTTGTATATTCAGTACTGAGTACTCAGCATTCCACCTCCTTTCCCACAGTTTACAATTTAAAAAAGTTGAAGGGTGATTTCACTGACTTCTACTTTACTCCCTTTGACAGCAGGCCTTTCCCCTCAGGAATGTAGAATGCATTTAAACTAGAGAAGGCAGTTACTGTCAGCTTCAACAGGGGCAGCTCTAGACAGGGAGCGTAGGTAGGGGGCCCCCAGAGGAACGCAGGCGTGGAGGTTAGTGAAGAGGGGGGGTCAGGGTGTTTGGAAGTGGAACAGAGCCGGAGGCCGACAAATCCCTGCCAGGGGACGCCACACAAATATGTATCCATCCTCAGAGGATTATTATATTAGGGATATATATTGGTGTGGCGGCACCTGGGGTTTGGCGGCCCTGTGCAGGTGCACAGCTTGCACATGCCTAATGCCGCCCCTGGCTTCAAGAGACTCAGGAGGCTGGCTTAGAGTTTGGCGAGTGCCCAGCCCATCCACCATGGCAGAGTTAGAGCACTGCCACCTGCCATTTTTAGAGACCACCACAGGCACAGAGGTGATCTCTCCGCCTTTAGAGTAACTAGCTTCATAGCAGTTCCACCCAAGGCACTGCAAGTTTGGTGCATGACTGTCATCCTTTAAGAGGAGGGAAATGGCTACAATTCCATTTTCGTTCAAATGTCATGTATTATATATTTCTAATATTGTTTTATTGGCATGAAAGTAAGCTCTTTCCTAATACAGAGAGCACTTTTCATATTGTTAACACAAAGACATTCTGCAGATCATCACGATTTGCTGATGTTTTCCAATGTTCAATGTCCAATAGATGTCTGTACTTGTAATTGTGGTCATAAAAAGGTATGAAGCGGTTCCAAGCACAGATCAGGACCAAGTAATACAGAATAACAAGGAACTCTTCAATAACAATAGCCCTTTATTTGCGGTCCCTTGAATGAATTACCAGCTAATCATCACTCATATCTGTTTAGTAGATTATCTCATTATGCTGCCTAGTTACTCTCCAATAATATAATGCAGAGATTATGTTTTCTTGAAGCATGTCATTAAAAGACATTTCCAGTTGAAGTATTGAAGATGAAGCTATTAAAATCACCATGGAATGGACGGTATACAGAGAAAAAGAAAATGTGTTTTGAACACTTATAGGCCCAAGTAACACAAAGTGACTACTATGGGACATGTTAGATATTGTGAGCACCAGGAGTGCTAAGTTAGGGACACAGTTTTTTTTTTTTAACGTTTCTGGTGTTTTAAATAGCTGAAGAGGTCAATGGTTACAGTCATTTTCAAGACACCTGCTGCTTTTGGCTGGAACCATAGCCACCTATTTTTACAAAAATGGAGGGGCAGATTTATGAGGCCCTTGCGCCACGTTTAAGCCGCTGTTGCGTCACGCAAGGCAGCGTAAACGTGGCGCATCCCTACGAGGCATTTACAACGTGACGCATCTATGGAGATGCGTCACGGTGTAAGGCCCTGCGCCACATGAAACCTGCGTCAGGTTTCATGTAGGCGTTCCGGTGCAGGGGGGGCGTTCCGTCGCAGGAACGCCCCTAGAAAGTGACTCAGTGAAATCTACAAGATTTCACAGAGTCACTTTCTATGTCAATTCCTTACGCCTGCTTGAAACAGGCGTAAGGGTGATGCACCATGCAATATAGGGGTGGCCCCTGTGCATTGCAGGAGTCATGTCTTACTTGCGACTTGACTCCAGCAATGCGCCGCCCGTACGCCGAAAGATGCGTCACGCATCTTCCCTGCCTTGGATCATGGTGCGCCGCATTGTAAATGCGGCGCACCATGGGTGGCGGAGCTGTGGCGCACTGTGGCGCACATTAACTGGCGCATCCATGGGGATGCGCCAGTTAACGTAAATCTGCCTCAAAGTACATAACAGAACATAACACAGTACTATACAGAAAGCAACAAAACACCACAACTAAAACATTAGCATATCATATCAGTACAAAATGGTCAATACAGAACAAAGCCAAACCATAGCAGCACAACACAATAAAGCACATTGTAATAATGTAGCATATGAACAGAGCTGTACAGAAAAACAACCAGACGCATCACCACTACAACAAAATTCCTCAAAGCAAATGTGGTTAACCATTCTTGTCGCATATTATCCCCTCCAGATAAATTTCATAACCTCCAGAATCCTGTTTTCGTAATATGGAGGTAAAAGGTATTTGGAGCAAGCAACACCTTAACTCAACAACAAGGACATGGAATAGCGCCAGTCAAAAATGTTTTGTGATATGACTCTTAGCCTCTGCCCTAGGTTTAAGTAGTTGAGGAACAGGAGCGGACCTATTTTACCACCTTAGACAGTGGTAAATGCTTGTTTGTCACAGAAACGTTCTTTTTATTGGGGAGGGGGTTTATATAGCGCGAACTAGACCCAAAGGTATCAGAGCTCTTTACATGAGCACCAGTTGCGTTACAGACAGATACATTCAGGGGCATATTATCAAGCCTTGGCGATAAAATTATCGCTGATTTATCGGCAGGAAACTGCAGATAAAGTGGCGATAATGGGCTTGATAATATGCTCTATGGATTTCCAGTTGAAGCTCATGTTAGATGTCCTTCACATTTAACATGAGCTTTGATTGGAATTCCAGGCTTGATAATATGCCCCTTCGTTTTTTGTTTGGCACGGGGAGATTAAGTGATTTGTCCACAATCCCAGAATGTTGAGCGACCCTGCCGAGCATCTAACCTGGTTTTACAGCTTCGAGGTCGACCACCCCTAGCCTTTAGGCCACATCCTCTCCTCCAAGGAGAGTGCTGCTTTTGGCTGAAAATATAGTGACATTCATTAACATATCTAAAGTAAGCAGCAGAACATCATATAACAACCTACAAAAATCAACCTAAAACCATCATAACGAGATCACATCACAACAAAACAATCAAATAGACCACAACATAACAACCACAGAACAACACAGCTAAATAACTTTCTAACAAGGCTGCACCAAAACACAGCTGAAGAAAAAAACACATGCTACCACCCCAACAAATTGCCACACATCAAATGTTCACCAAGGTTCTTGTCATACATTACCTTCTCCATAATATTCGTTTCATGTTACGATGGTAAAAAGTACTGTCTTAACTTACCACAAAGGCTATGATATCGTGCCAGTCAAAAATCGGGTATGACCCGGCCCTGAAAGTGCTAATTTAAGACAGGCATCTGCCATAATTGTGGGCTGACTGGTGTCTTAAATAATTGAGGATCTCGAGCAGTGGCATTGTGCCACGTTAGACAGTGGTAAACAGTTGTTTGCCACTTGAACATGAAGGGAAGCTGCTTTTGACTGGATATAGACCAGCACTTTAGACATCTCTTAAATAAAAATAAAACAGCGCAGTGAAAGCACCAAGCACAATAACAACAAGGAAAACATAACTGCACAGTATAACAGCATTGATAAAATAATATGCACCACAACAATAATGCAAAGCAGTAATGCAGCACAAAAACAACACAACACAAAAACAACGTAACACATCACAACCACAAAATGTCAAACAAAAATTATGCATTCTAGTTTCACATTACTACCTTACCACGTCTGCTTGCGAGGTGGGCAACAAGTGTTTGCGTCATCCACTGCCTTAGTAACAGTCCAAAATGAACTGTGATTCTGCCCATAGTGTCTTAAGTTGCCACAAGAATGTCTTGAGAGTGTTCGGCACTGAACATTTTGCTTAATAAATAAAACAAAAGGTGTGGTTCATTTGGGAGATGGGGGTACTAAATGCTACAGAGTGAGGCCTGGCTTTCATGTATCAAAAAGCTGTACAGCACTGAATATGTTAGATGGGACTTATGAAAATGATTATTATGTTCAATTTCAACATTGCTTCTTTTTCAGCTTCACGCTGATAAAAGTCTGAGAAAACGCACTATATTTGACCTTGCCTTAAGAGTTCAGCAGTAAATACATGATCCATTTGTATCATGTGATACAAATGTCTTCTTCTCAATTGCTTCAAAATGTGTAGCAAACAACAAAGGAGTTTCGACGGTGAAATCTCCAATCTGATGCATTTAGAGAATTATAGCAACTGATTAGACAAAGTGTGCATTTTCTTCATTGAGTAGAAATTATGTTTGTGTGTTATGAAGTGGAACACCGCTCTTTTGCTCACCTAAGTTTAGACCCAGCCATATGCAAATCAGTCTTAACCCTGCTCCCCGGTTGATGACGGGTGATAACTGAAACCGGTCCCAGGATGCTCGCTTCTGATCCAGGGAAGGCCTGGCCTTGCAGTTTAGGCAGAACTGTGCCCATAGGGAGCAGGGTCAAGACTGGTTTGCATATGGCTGGGTCTAAACTGGAATGGCATGGAGTGCAAAAAAATGATGGATTTAACCCAGATCTGTGACTTGTTGTGAATGCTTGATTTGTTCAGCAATCCGTCCTTCATCTGTACTTTATGCATTCGTCATCCTAAGTGGGAAGGGTATGCCCAGATGAAGGTCTTGTGCTTACTACACCACAAGATTCAAGCTAGCCTGATTGATGAGAGCAGATACTCCAAAACCAGTCTCAGGATGCTCATTTCTGGTCCAGGGAGGACCTGGCCTGGCAGTTTTAGTTGGACAGTTCTCATGGGGAGCAGGGTCAAGACTGCTTTGCATATGGCAGGGTCTAAACTGGAATGGCGTGGCATACAAAGAAAAGATGGATGTAACCCAGATCTGTGACTATGGGTGAATGTTTGATTTGTTCAGCATTCCATCCAACACCTGCTCTTTTTGCATTTGTCACTCTAAGTGGGAAGAGTATGCCCAGACATGGATCCTGTGCATGCTACACCAACAAATTCAACCTAGCCTGGCTGATGAGGGGTGATACACCAAAACCGGTCCCACAATGCTTGTTTTTGGTCCAGGGAAGACCTAGCCTGGCAGTTCGGGCTGGACTGTGTCCATGGGTAGCAGGGTTAAGACTGATTTGCATATGGCTGGTGTAGGATGCTGCCTCTGTGTATATACTATACCAAAGTAAGGTAGAGTGTGCACAGAATCTAGGGAGTCCCCATAGGTATAGCAGAGGCTAAATTAGGTAAGTACTAATAGCTCTCTTTTTGGTAGCGTGGGCGAGCAGTTAGGCTTATCCAGAGGGTATGTTAAGCATTTATTGCATTCACTTCAATTAAGACTGATGCACATACTCAGAGAATGGACCCAGACCAATTGAATAAGTATAAAAAAGGTATGCCTGTATTCTATTTCTAAACCCAAGCAGGACTTGGGAACAGGTAAGTAAATATACTTAGAATGCAGAATTGCACAATGAAATGCAGTTATGATTGAATTTTGCAATACTTACAGGTTAGTTTTGATTCAGAAAGCAGTTTCCATTATACAACAATTAACTTTAGAATACTTCTCAGTTACTTTCAGAATTCTTTGAGTAGTGGGGGTGGTATGCCTATATGCCACACCCAAGGATCTCACCATACGGGGTAAGTAAGACTTTTCTTGGCTTGAGTTATAGTTTCTGTTTTCTTCATACAAAACAACAGTTCAACACTTTTTAGACCTGAAACTTCATAAAATGGTTACCTATGGGAAAAAATGGTTTCACAGGTTAGTAAATGCCTTACAAGTGGTTGTTTTGGGGCTAGGACCAAGGTTTCCCAGTGTCCAGGTAGGCACTCAAATTGAACCACCAGCGGCACTAGGGCGGCCGGTAGCAGAGTGCATGATGCCAATGATGGGTAATGGGGCTATGGGGCACCTCGGTTGGGGGCTGCTCACGGGCAGGCCACTCAGTCTCGGGTGCCAAGCTCCTAGATTTAAGGTCAGGGCAATGGGGGTCCCAGGTCAGCACCAAGTCCACACCACCTGCGGCACAGGGGCGGCCGTGTGCAGGGTGTTTAGGAGGAGTCGGGCGTCCAATGCAATCTGAAGGAGGTTGCTGGTTTGGGATTTTGGCTGCAGGCTTGGTCTAGGGAGTCTTCTGGGTGTAACAAACAGCAGGGCAGGTAAGTTGGAGGAGTCAGGAACATAGGTGCACCTCAGGTCCACTTTTTCAGTGCACAGGGTGGACAGATGCAGGGGTGCATTTTGAGGGTGTTTTTCAGAGGGCATCTCTACAATTCCCTCTGAGTGCATTGAGTGATAATTCTCCCACTGGCATCAGCGTGGGTTTATTATGCTGAAAAGTGTGCTACCAAACTTCCCAGAATTCAGTCAAGCCATTATGGTGCTGTGGAGTTCGTAATGATAAACTCCCAGACCATATACTCTTTATGACTTTATAGCACTTATAATGTCTAAGAAAGGACATAGACGCTGTAGTGGTACAGTGCTCATGCAACTGCACCCTCACCAGTGGTAGAGTGCACACAGCTAGGGGGGGGACTCTCTTATACCATAGGCAGTGGGTTGCAGGCAAGGCACACATTTTCACTTTTCTCTGCACCAAAACATGCACCATCCAATAGCATTATGTGTGTGTTAAGGTACAGGACCTCTAAGGGTGGCACAATATGTGCTGCAGCCCTTAACGTCCTTCCCTGGTCACAGTGCCCTTGGTACCAATGGTACCTTTTACAAGGCACTTACATGTGGCCAGAGAGGTGCCAATTGTGGGAGAAAATGTACAGTTTTAGGAAAGAACACATGCCCTTCGAACCTGCTTGGCAGGGACCCAGGGCACATCAAGTCAAAGGGCATCAGAAATCTGGCAAAAAGTGTGGCGGGAGCTTACTGCAACAGAAAAGGGCTTTCCTACAGCTCAGTGTAAACTGGAATTGCGTGGTGTACAAAAAGCATTGCATTTAAAACAGATCTGTGACTTGGGGTGAATGTTTGATTTGCTCAGCATTTCATCCATTATCTGTTCTTTTTGTATTTGTTGCCCTAATTTGGAAGGATATGCCCAGACATGGGTCATGTGCTCACTACCCCACCACTTTCAAACTCGCCTGAATGATGAGGGATGATACTCCAAAACTGGTTTCAGGATGCTCGTTTCTGTCCCAGGGAGGACCTAGCCTGGCAGATCGGGCTGGAGTATTCCAATGGGAAGCAGGATGAGGATTGATTTGCAAATTGCTGGGTTTAAATTGGAATAGCGTGGCATGCAAAAAACAATGGATTTTACCCAGATCTGTGACTGGGGATATATGATTAATTTGTTCAGCATTCCGTCCATCATCTGCTCTTTTTTCATTTGTCACCCTAGTTAGGAAGAATATGTCCAAATGTGGGTCCCATGCTCGCTACCCCACCAGATTCAAGCTAGCCTGGCTGATATGGGGTAATACTCCGAAACTAGTCCCAGGATACTTGTTTCTGGCCCAGGGAGGACCTCTCCTGGCAGTTCGAGATGGACTGTTCCCATGGGGAGCAGGGTGAAGAATGATTTGCATATTTACTGGGTTTAAACTGGAATGGTATGGCATGCAAAAAAGCGATGGATTTTACCCAGATCTGTGACTGGGGGGTCATTTTCTGTACGGCCATACCTGTAACACGCCACACGCCGCTGCTGGGGCCCACACGCTGGCTGTTCCCCCCGCCGCCGGTGATTTCCAGCTACACGGCCGCCGGGGAACTACTGCTCCCAGCAGGCCGAGCGGGTCACTTCCTGGTCCAGCGCGCCCGGAGGTGCTGAAAAAGCGGAGGCTCCTACTGAGGAGCGGGGGTCATTTTCTGTACGGCCATACCTGGGACATGCCACACGCCGCGGCTGGGGCCCACACGCTGCCTGTTCCCCCCGCCACCGGTGATTTCCAGCTACATGGCCGCCGGGGAACTACAGCTCCCAGCAGGCCGAGTGGGTCACTTCCTGATCTAGGGCGCCCGGAGGCGCTGAAAAAGCGGAGGCTCCTACTGAGGAGCGGGGTCATTTTCTGTACGGCCATACCTGGGACACGCCGCATGCCGCTGCTGGGGCCCACACGCTGCCTGTTCCCCCCGCCGCCGGTGATTTCCAGCTACACGGCCGCCGGGGAACTACAGCTCCCAGCAGGCCGAGCGGGTCTTTTCCTGGTCCAGCGCTCCCGGAGGCGCTGAAAAAGCAGAGGCTCCTACTGAGGAACGGGGGTCATTTTCTGTACGGCCATACCTGGGACACGCCACACGCCGCTGCTGGGGCCCACACGCTGCCTGTTCCCCCCGCCGCCGGTGATTTCCAGCTACACGGCCACCGGGGAACTACAGCTCCCAGCAGGCCGAGCGGGTCACTTCCTGGTCCAGCGTGCCCGGAGGTGCTGAAAAAGCGGAGGCTCCTACTGAGGAGCGGGGGTCATTTTCTGTACGGCCATACCTGGGACACGCCACACGCCGCTGCTGGGGCCCACACGCTGCCTGTTCCCCCCGCCGCCGGTGATTTCCAGCTACACTTCCGCCGGGGAACTACAGCTCCCAGCAGGCCGAGCGGGTCACTTCCTGGTCCAGCGCGCCCGGAGGCGCTGAAAAAGCAGAGGCTACCTCCACGTTGCGGGACGCGCGCGGGACCGCGCCGGGCTAAGCCGGGCAAAGGGCAGGCCCTCTGTGGCCCTCAGAGGCACGAGGAAGCAGGGCAGGGCCATCCCTTTTACTTCTCTTCTGCCTTCCACTGGACAAAGGAGGTAAACTATATTGACTTATAATAGTGACTGCCTTGATCCACACTTGGCCAACAGAAAAGGATTATTGACATTGTACACTGGCCCAGCACTGGTGTTTGCTGTTGTTATCGTATTACTTTTATATACAAAAGCTATCAACATTATGGCCGGTAAAGGGGCCATAAATAATACTAACTCCCGTGGGGGGCATGGGAACGGTAGTTTGGATAAATTAAATTTCAGTCGTGATTCCCCTTTGGCGACGACTAACTACAGCCAATCACTATCCTTATTGGAAGAACTTAATGCGCTTTGTAAAACCAATCACACCTGGATTCAAGAGGGAAATGAACAAACAGGTGCCCCAATAAATATAAGTCCTAAGCATGATACACCACCCAACCCCAAAATAACCTACCTGGGAAGCCACTCTCTAACTACAGTTAAAGATAGCATTCTTATAACAACTTACCCTCAGACTCCCCCTACTAAAAGAAAGCGGCATGCAAGTTCCCCCTTGGCCTCTAGCAATTTTCCGCAATCTTTTAGGGCATGCTCAATCTCTGATTCTCCCCTATCTTGCACACCAACTGACCCATTGGCCTTGATTGAACATATTGTTAAATCTTTAATATCCCCACTGGTTAAAAAAATTATGGTAATAGGGGAAAAAGTTACTTATATAGAAGAGACAATGAAGGCTAACGCTATCCTTTTAGAAAGCCTGGTAAGAGCTAACAAAGTAGCACCCGCAGTCACTTCCGATCTCCCAATAACTTCGACACAAAGCAGTACTCCCCCCAACCCAGTCATCTGCACCTAAAAAATCTAAAAAGCCACTACCAACCAATACTCGGCAGACAACACCAAAAAGGGTAACACCACAGAGCCCTGATAAAAGAGAAGGGTCATCTAAAGATTCAACGCCCTTAGAGGGGACTTCATCCAAAAATGGCTACAGGCAAAGAAAAATTAATCAAATTGATCTTCCGCCGGAGGCAGCTCCATTTGTATGCGTTCTATCAGGCGTGCCCGAATTAAGTACTGAAAAGATTGAGGGACAAACTGAGTTGGCAAACAAGGTAACTTTCTGGCTAACAAAGAACAGGCCCCTTCCACCAAACATCGACGGAAAAATGTTGAATGTCAGAAGGGTGAAATGGTTGGGTCCTCTAACTAAAGATATAGCGGGTGATCTGATTCTTGTAAACTTTAGGGATCCTCGTGTTGTCCCTTATCTACTGGGCTGGCAGCCTCAAAGGGGTGACGGCCCAATAGTTTTAAGGGAATTGACAGATTTTTACCCCAGAGCCGCATACATGCCCCCAGTAAGATTTAGGACTGGAAGGAATCACTGTAGGGGCAACAATGGCCATACACTCAGCAACTACAAGCTACTCACTCGCAATTACTTTTCTGTACACTCAGATACAGATTGGGTTTATTGACCTGACAACCCGATCTTTGAAGGGTCTGACAATAAAATTCTGATGCCTGGGGTTGCTTAATACCATTGTTATTGCTACTCCGGGATAATTGCAGGGGAGGTGGCATTAAGTGTGGGAAAGTTGCTATGATTAGACTGGTTACATGTCGATTCAGCGAGGGTTGTATCCCCCTTTTTAAAATGAATGAAATCCCTTGTTAATGCACTCTGCACTTTTTTCGTACTACTCAAAAATCGTTTGTAATATTGTGGTAAACTTATTGTATGTGTGACCTTATTTGCTCTTTGGCATGGTATCTCCTTTTATTATGTATAGATATGAATGTATTTTAATAACTGTATTGTGCTTTTATGGTTGCTTTGTTTCAACCGAATAAAGCTTATTGAATTGAATTGACTGGGGGGAATGTTTGATTTGTTCAGCTTTCCATCCATCATCTGTTCTTTATGCATTAAGCCAAAGCTGGACATTTGTATGAAAATGCAGGGCAATCCAAGCAGGTCAAACAACCCAGGACTCCCCTGGGTGGCTAGTCTTCAGAAATGTCAGAAATGTCAGGATTTGGTAGCTTTCCCAGCATGGTGGACGAACCCAGGCTCAAACACCACAGCTACAAACTTTGCCAAAATGGGCCAATTTTCAAGACAAAATCTTGATGTGACCATCTGGCATTTTTGGACCATTACTATTGTGAGCTATAAGCCCTGACACAAAAGTGAGGTACTATTTTTATCATCATAAGTGTGGGAATGCCGAGTGGTAAACGTTATGTGGTCCACACAGATTCTAGTTATTGTAGTCAGAGTTTGATCCATGTGCATTTTTAGCCAGAATGTGATGTTTGCAGGGCATTCTGGGTAAGTGAACATAGCCAAATCCACCCAAATCTCAACCCCTTCAATTTCTCTCCATGCCTAGTTTTCAGAATTGACTGGGATTGGTAGGTTTTCCTGGGTGGCCAAGCACAGGCCCAAATACTGGAGCTACACACATTGCCCAAAAAAGTAATTTTTCAAGACAAAATCTACATGTCTGCATGTTGCATTCTGGGGCCCAGCCCAATAAGTTGCTACTGTTTTTTACAGGGAAACAGTGATGCTCATTGGCAGGGACTTTGTGGATCCCTACAGATTACTGAAATTTCCCATAAGCAATGTGAGGAAAATGTGTGATTTTTGCTTTGAGTGGGCATTAAACTCCGCTCATCCAGTGGAGTTTGCAGAGTTTTGTCCACACCATGCTCTGCTTGGAGCATGGAGTATCGGAGTTTTGTCTCAAACTCGGCTCACCAATGGTAAGTGTGCAAGTAAGAAAATCAAGCACTGGACTGCCTTCCCATGACATTTCTCAACATGGGCAGTCACAGCAGGTCGCTACTGCTATCATTGAGAGAGCTGCCATTAGTGTTGAGAGAGCTGCTGATCGAGTAGGAGATCTACTATTGGTCCCACTGTTTACTGTAGAGGGACCCTCTGCCACACATGCAGTGCAGCTGGACGAGTGCGCGGCCAGTAACCCAACCGAGGACTGTGGTAGTCCAACCACACCCCTCTCCTAACCGTGGTAACAGGTATGAAGGGTTCTCTCCTCGCCATTGTGAAGAGCCGGGGGGAAGGAGCCCTTGGGTTTTGTTCAGGCATCTGTGGATTGGGGCATTTCAGGACAGAGTATACCCTCGACGGAGGTCCCATTCCTGTGGCTCTCCTGCCATGTCTCCAAAGCTGGTGCTAGGTGCGCAGGCATGGTAGGCCCATACAGGCAGTGCAGAAGCACTAGGGCTGCACCGTTACGGACAAAATGGTGATTTCGGGCCCCATTATCAGCTCGTGATGGCCCCCTGCATGACCTAGCTGCACTTTATGTTGTGATATTGGTATGTATATAATGCTGTCATTTCCTAAACTGCTTCATGCTCTTGCCTTGATGTAATGATTCATGTTGTGCATACTGTGCATTTGTCAGGACACAATGCATTACTTCAGGATTTGCCGTATATGGGCAGTGGTGATGTTTTTTTGGACATGTGCAAATTATAGGTAATTACTTGATTGCACTATCTATACTGCTATAACAATGGCCCGATTGGCAAAGTGGTTTATGATCTATGTGGCATCATGACAAGTGCCTAGTGGCACAGTGATTGAGGTGATTGGGGTCTAATGTGTGTTATGAACAATACAAAGGATATTTTTGTATAACCTTGTGTGGATTCTCCTATTGTGCTGTGCCTAGAGTGTCACTAGGGTGTGTGTGTGTGTGTTGCGCAAAAGCTTAACATATTACATCTGGGATATGCCTGACTGCCCTGCCTAGCTACCAAGGGGATGAGCAGGGATTATTTTAGGTTTATAACTCCTTTGCCTTGACTAGAGTGGCGGGTTCTGCCAGCGTAGGTGCGCCAAATTTGGCAGTGCAGTGCTTCGACATTTCCAAAATGCCGGGATGTGCCATATTGACTACAATGTGGTGCACCTCTGTGTTTTCCCTTGCACTGGAGCTACAATTAGATGCCTGTGCCCATCACAGGCACCCTTGCACGATAGTGCAAGGGTTCCTGCATTGCAGGGAATCATTTTTTATGTGCACGAAGGTGCAGAATGCAGCACACATAGAAATAGCAAATCGGCATTATTTAATGATTGTTTATCTGCAGGAAGGAACACCTTCCTGCACATGAACAATCATTATTGGCATTTGGCTCTTTCTATGTGTACTTCAGAATGCAACATACTTAGAAAAAGCAAAAACAAGGCGATATGAAAGCATTTCTCCTTGTTTTGCCATTCTAACAACAGCTTTTATATGGTGTTAGTTTTCGGCACTGCCTCAGATTTACACCTCCTTGCAAATCTGGGGCAGCTTAAAAAAGCAATGGGTGTTGCAGTAGAGCACCCACAGCAACAACCATTGCACACCCCTGTCACGCTAAGTGATGTGAGAAAAGGGGCCGTATTTTCAAGGTGGAATTGAGACACAAAATGTGGCTTAACGCCACTTTGTGAATATGGAGAAGGGCATAGCACCACCAGAACATCGTTAAAAGTAACGTTCTGATGGTGCTATCCCCTTGTAAATATGCCATGTAGTGTCATCCAAGCAAGGCACTCCACATAATGTCTGTATTTCAGAAATGTCTGTGCTTGGAAGGTTTTACTGTTTGTGGATGAGCCTGAGCTCAAACACTACAGTGACCCACATCATCAAAACAAGTAAAATTTCAAGGTGAAATTTTGATGTCTGCATGTTTCATTTTGGGATGTTTCCAGTCACTGGTGATAGATCCAGCCACATAAGTGGAATACTGTTTTAATTGGGAGCAGTGTAAAAATGTTAAGTGGTAGGGTGTTTGTAGGTCCTTACAAATTCTGGAACTTTTTTTTCTGACAGAAATGTGAGGGAAATATGTTATTGTTCCCCCAATGCTCGATGATTGCAAGACATCCAGGGTAAGACAATGTGGTGACATCCATGCAAGTCACGCCACCTTGGACTGCACTAGTTGTCTAGTTTTCAGGAATGAAGGGTTTTTATAGGTTTCTCTGCATGGTCACCAAGCCCAGGCCCAAATACTGCTACAATCTATATCACCAAATGATTCAAGTTTTAAGGCAAAATCTTGATGTCTCCATGTGGCATTTTGGGGTCTTTCTGTCATAGGCAACTGGTCCAGCCCCACAAGTGGGTTACAGTTTTATCAGAAAAAGTGTGGAAACTCTGGTGCGAGGGAATTTATTGATCCCAGCAGATTCTCAATTTTTTTCTCAAAGAAATGTGAGGACAATGTGTGATTTTAGCTAAAGTGGGACATTTGTAGGATATTCAGGGTGCAAAAAAAGTAGTGGCATCCAGCAAGGTATATCGCCCTGGAATAAACTGGATGCCTATATTTCAGAAGTGTCTGCATTTTGTAGGTCTTCCATGGATGGCAGCTGAGCTCCAGCCCATATCCTGCGGCTTCCCGCATTGCCAAAATGAGTCTCTTTCGAGGTGAATTTTTTGTCTGCATATTGAATTTTGGGCCTTTCCTCTCACAGGCTATAGGCCCAGAATCACAAGTTAAGTAATGTTCTTATTTTGAGAATTGTGGGAATGCTTGGTGGAAGGAATTTTGCGGTTTTTATCACAAATTTTGGACTATTCATCACAAAAATGTGAGGCAAATCTGTTATGTTATTTTATCCAATGCTTGAAGGACATTCTGTGTAATACAATGATGTGGCTTTCATGCTGCTTCCAGCACCCTGGACCCACTTGGTGTCCAGTTTTAAGAAACATCCAGGTTTGGTAGTTTTTCCTGAATGGCGATGGAGTCCTGGCCCAACTTTGCCAAAATGGGTAAATTTCAAGGTACAAACTTGATGTGTCAACATTGCATTTTGGATTGTTTCCTGTCAGAGGCAATAGGACTGGTCACACAGGATGGGTACCATTTTTATTGGGAGTAGTGTGGAAATGATAGGTGGTATTAATTGTGTGGGTTCTCAAAAATTCAGGATCTTCTTTCTCAGAATTGTAAAGCAAATGCAGGATCTATTTTTGCTACTTCTTTCAATTTGCATGGCATTCTGGGTAAGAAATGTGGTGGCATCCATACACCATCCTTGACTCTCATGGATATCTCGTTTTTAGAAATTTCTGGGTTTGGTAGGTTCCACTGTGGCATATTACAAAAATGGGTCTTCCTTCTTGTACAAAAACAATACTGACCACAAAGCAGGCACCCTTGTACTACGGAACAAGGGTGTCTGCATTGGTGCTAGGCAGCTCAAAGTGCACCAGCACAGGGGATGAGCAGATCTGCTTTGAAAATATGGTGCAATTCTGCTCTCTTCCTTTCGTGCAACTTCACGTGCTGCACTGCACTGTATAAAATGTTTATAAATCCAGACTTTTGTACCTGCTACAAGAAGGGGTCTTCAGAGCTAACAGAATATTACTTTTGTAAATTATCCATCAGGATATCAAATTACAGATGAAACATTTGCTACTTATTTCTATTTATTCATACTTCTTTTTATATTTCATCATGTAATTTCTTTGGAAAAACCATAGGCCTTTTCCACAATTTACCTCTTGCTAAGTTCTGAATTTTGTCTAGTGTTCAGACAAAAATATAGCATTCCAGCTTCACCTAGAGGTTTCACTCCAGTTTTCACCACAAACTGCAAGTAGGTAAAAACCACCAAAAGAAAAAACAACTAGCACTTAGAAAAATGCACAAACTTCAGTAAAAAGATTTTTGTTACAACTCTGATAGTTCCTGAAAGCTTGGAACAGGGTGATCTTAATACACCAAACATTTTCTTGGTACCATCTTCAAAAAGAAATTCATATGAAGTAAATCCCTCAATTTACATCACCGGAAGTAACTCGCAACTCAGAACTGTTGTGCATACTTGCTGAAGTTTAAACTTGACAAAAGACATCCTCTTGGCTTGGAAAAATAAATAATATTTACTAAAAAGGCATGAAAATTAAAGTTACTTTATAAAAACATTAGGCTTTGACTATAGCATCTATTAGCTTCACCTACAGCTTTATTGCCTCTTCATCTGCATTTGCTCCAGCTACGTAAATGCCCATGAGCCAAATCCTCTCAACTATGTTGTTCATCTCAAAGCCATCATGAATAAATATATTTGGAGGCTATTGCTAACTTGCAGATACATGACCACTGAAAGATATCCTATAGACCCCCTTTTCAGGAACACTCAAGGGTGGGGGAATTAAAACCAGTAAAAAATAGGGTTCGTTTTTCAAGATCTTCATCCACTTTATCAGTAACATGCTTCATCATCGGGACTCATCCTGGTCCCTATATACCACGATGGGTTCAAACATATTCCAGAGAGCACTTTCGATATTGCCTGATGGGATTGCTTTTTTTAAAAAAAAAAAAAAAAACCTCAAGAACATCCTAGTTTCTCTTTATTATTAGGTGCATTAGATATGGTTAAAAGGCAAATGTGGGTGTCAATGAGTATAATTGTCCATACACCCTCTTCTAAGGCGACATGTTTCATACAAATAACCACTATGGTTCCATGTCTTTCTTTAGGACTAGATATATATCCCGATGTCATGATTTAGCCTCATATCCTGTCCCTACCAGTGTGGTAACATTTAAAGGACAACACAGAACAAGGCATGCAGGCTTACTTTGCTCTATTTGGAAGCACCTACTAGTGCCTCAAACAGAAATAAACGAATTTAGTGAACATGGTTTCTCACTTTGGGCTTGATTAGGAGTGGGTCGGAATTACAAGTTTGAAGGTATTTAACATATCTGATAATTACCGGATGCCTTAAATAACTCATTCTTTGCTTAATTTCGGCAGATCAAACCTGCTGAAATTTAACGGGGGGAAAGCATATGGTATTTACTGTACCATGTGAATTTTGTTGCATTAAACACCAAAAGCTTACTGTTATTCTCCACAAACTCATAATAGTTTAAATCTATCGCACCCGATGAATAACGTACCCCGAGGTATTGATATTTATCAGATGTATTAAATAACACCAAAACTCGTAATAAGGCCCCTTGCATTATGATATCCGTAAAACTACACCATCACACTGAATGTGGATTTTAGGCGATTCTCCATTAAGAGTCCTCAGCTTAATCTGCATCACAGATATATTTTCAGCACTGCACGCAACATGCAAAAGTACATAGCATACCTATGTGACAGAAGGTTGGGCAGCACGTGCATTTTTTAGTACACAAGTTATAAAACATGGATTTATGTTGCATACAATATTTTGACACACTGCAAAAGTGAATGTGAATTAGGAAAATACGTAATCATTATTTCACCCTGATTTTGGTATGAGTGCTGGCTCATAGGAACACGGGGAACATGCCCCTATAGTCACAGTCTATTGTGGAATGGGTAAATACAAAAAACAACAAGTTTAGTGTCCCTGCGGCAAAAGGCCGCCAAAAAATGTATTTACCTGGTCCTGTAATTTGTAAATGAATTTGTACTTACTGGATCAAGGGTACCATGTAGCCTATGCACCTATGTATGCCCCAAGAAATACATGGCTGCACAGTTGTTTGTTCATTGTCTAATCCTATGTATATGAGGAATGTTTCCCCTGTGCCTCTCAGAAGTGTGCACGATTATCGTTTGATGTAACATATCATGTGACATGTATGTTGCTAAAGACTCATGAGAAATGTAGAACCTTTATGTACGATGTGACAGTACGATCATATATGGTGAGTGTTCTCAAATTCGCATAATCAATTTCGTAGCAATTTAGGACCACTAATAAAGGTATGCCACAATGATTATATTATGTCCTGAGAAATTTAAATATAATTAAAAAGAGTTTGGCTGATAGCCATCCTCACTGGTACTGTTCAGTTCTTGCAACCGTGATACAGTCAATTGTGTCCCAAAACAGCCAGGTATCTTGATTTCTTTGCATCTATGCTTCATTAATATTGTAAATATTTATTGCCAATATTATTTTCTATCTTTGTTCAATATGCTGCATATTTTATAGAGTTACATTTCCACAGGAATTATTTTTGGGTGTGACTGACAAAGTAATTTCCTAGAAAGGTGATCTGAAATATGGAAAAGGATATTGTGGTACAGTAATAGTGTTGTAAAATTGGAGTTTCAGGTAATTTACATCAAAAGGGTTCTAGTATTTTGGTTTACATACTTCAAATGGTTTTTCTTTTATTTAAACTCAAGGCTCCATATTTATATTGTGTTGTGTAAGAAATTGGGTTATTTGTTGAAGGGGTGGAAAGCCCACTCAAGCAACAACCACACTCCTTATCAGGGTGAACCTTAAAACTCGCTAAATTAACCTGTGTTTAACCCTCTGGTAGGTTTACACAAACAATTCAGGCTTAACCTAGAGGCAATGTGCAATATTTATGCAGCACACAACGCAATTAAAATCCCACACTAATTTAGAAAAATAGATAAAATCTTAATAAATAAAATAACACCAGACCAACAAAAATCCAATCAGTAGAACTGTATACGTAATTTGAAAGTTTTAGGTAAGTATGGCACCTGAAAATACAAAGCACCACTCGTGGTCACCTGGTTGTGCTAGACCAGGCGAAATCCATAAGTTCACGCTGACAATAATGGAGAAGGGGGAAAAATCCCAAGAAATTTTGAAAAATAGAGTAACCTTTAATAAATAAAATGATACGAGAATGACAAAAATCCAATCTGTAGAACCGGTTATATGTAATTCGAAATTGTTTATCAAAATAACACCTAAAAGCACAAAGGACCACTCACTGTCCTCTGGTCGTGCTTTACCAGGGGAAAGTCACAAGTTCAGGCTTATTGTGATGCAGTGCAGGTCAGATAGAGGGACCAGGTTAGCCCTGCTGAAACGTTACCTTCCATGTCCAGTACAAAAAGTTCCATTCACGGTAGATGAGGCTTCGAGGAGCAGAGAGAGTTTTGCAGATGTTGTCGCAGTAGAGCGAAGAGCCGCTCAGGCATCGTGGACAGTCGTTGTTATAGTTGCCAGTCACTGCGGGCTGTCATTGCTGTAGCACAACATGCAGCTCCCGCATTGTCAGTTGTTACTGGCGGTCGCTGAAGTGTGAAGAGTAAGTCTCACTGGAGCTTCTTGTTGGTGGCCCTTTTGCAGTCGGGTGGAGCTCAAACTTCAGGATTGTCACCTTTCCTTGCAGAGGACTACACTCTGATAACAGCAAAGGGTCTAGGACCTGAGGGACATGTGGGACATTGAGGTAAAATTGGGGTTGAATGTTGTGGGCAGAAGGTGGTGATAGATACTTTCATATGGGAGGAGAAACATTGGTGGGTGACAGTTGTGAAAAGTAGCAGTTCAAAGCACTGGCTGGCATTGCTCTCTGTGTTGGACTACTAATTCTCTGGATGCTGAATAAACCTTTGGAAGAACATATCTATCCGCATTTTGATTGAATCCTTCACAATAATGGCGATGGGATGGGCAAGAGCGATGTCAGAGGGTAACTGCACCACTCAGATTCTTAGCAGGCTCCAGCGGGATGAAGCTGATGTGAGGAGTGAGGAGTTTTCTTCGGTTTCTGCGTCTTTCTTGTTGCGGTGCTCTTCAGCTGTGGTGGCAGGGTTTATTCATGGCGTGATTCCTGCATGTTTCCTGCAGCCTCTGGGGGAAGTAATTTATGTCCATAGTGTGCATGTGCAGAGCCGAGCCATGTCCTTCTGGAGGTCATTGGAGATTGCCACTTCAATCAACCTTCAGCACCATGTTTAGGTCTCGCCTGGCGTTAGCAGCACGCATGCGCTGCCCTCGCCATGCGAGAGCTTCTTGGAATCAGTACGCTTCCAGAAGTCATGTCTCTGCTCCGCCTGCAATTTCCATTTGTGCGCGTCGTTTTGCATCATGGGTTATGCAAAACACAGTGTCATGATTGCACTGGAGGCATTTTAATCCCTCCTGGTTGTCACCCTTTCCTCTTTCAGCTCTGCCCACCGGGATTGGATCCTTTACTTGCTGCGGGAGACAGTGTCTCCTAATTAGACGCTAAGCACTTTTTTTGCTATTACGGCATTTAGCTTCAACATTGGCTGACACGCCTTTCATTTCGCTTGCACGGCTTGTTAAATCTAATGATTCTGATTGTGCCTGGATATTTTTTAGTCTCTCGATCTGCTTGTGAATTTATTATAAACTTCTCAAACGAGCTCTCTGATTTATACTGGCCATCAGCAAGTGTTTCCACAAAAGCCTCCATTTTCACGCATCCCACATCTGATACCATTTGTTAGAGGGACGTGCGGAAATATGGCTGCCTTAAGGAGCTTCATCGGCACGGTTTTACAAGTGATGGCTTTATTAATATCGTGAAAAGTAGAAAGAAAAAAAAAGACGTTCTGTCTTTGTAACAACTCTTCTTTGGTTTTTCTCTCTCTCTTAACTGTCAAAATTCCATCTCTCACTTGGTCTTCTTCAGGGCATCACAATCGGCATCCCATTGGGAAAAGGAGAAATAACCCAGTTAAGTAGATGTCCTCCCTCTCTAAACAATTGTGTTTTTTTTATCTTTGGCGAACAATGGATGTGTTTTCATGGTTAGTTATTATCAAGAGGATGTAAATAATAATTGTACAGCAGGTTTGATATTCCGCTTAACTTCAAGTGCTACAGGGCCCCCTTGCGGCTTTACCTTTGTGTCAGTTGCTTCTCGATGTTACCTAACATTTTCAATACAAATAAATTAGTGGATTTCGAAAAAGAGATTTAAAGCCAGTTCTCATTGAGACAAAGAGATACGTCACAACCAGCGAATCATCTACGTTGCTACAATTAATTAAGCCGCTTAACTTACATAAAGATCCCAGATGGACGCAACGCAGAATTTCAAAAAGCAAACATCCTTTGTGGGTCCAACATTCATACGTTACTATTATAAGAAATATAAAAATAAGTCATCTAACAACAACAGGAGCAGCATGACAAGCGTTTTCAAATAGTAATATGTCAATTATGTCTTCAAAAAGGGTCCTGAGCACAGCATTGTTGCATTGTTCAATGTGCATTATGTGCTTTGTGCAGTCAGCCTGTATAACGCACAAGGTCAGACTCGGTGCGCAACTGGTTATATTCTCTTAGTAGTTTAGTGAGAGAGCACATAATAGGGAGAGAGCATGGTGGGAACGATCTTGACAACTAGTGTCAGCTAATTAGGGTGACCAGATTCTCAAAACAAGCATTGGCATAGCCAATAGGTCTCGCCTTTGGAACCATATAAGTGTTTAGCCAGAGCTATTGGCTTTGCCAATGTATTTAAGCTACATGCAACATGCTGCACAGCCACCATGCTGCTTTACATCATAGCTTAAATACATTGGCAAAGCCAATAGCTCTGGCTAAACACTTATAGGGTTCCAAAGGCGAAACCTATTGGCTATGACAATGCTTGTTTTCTGAGGGCGTTCCTGAACAGTCAAGGCCTGCGGGGAGCATCTTTGAAGCTGTCAAGGCCAGCAGGGAAGTTCTGTAATCCTGTGCATGTGTGGTGTAAAGCCTGTGGCTGCGTGGTTCAGTGCTGTCAGGAAATTGCTGTATGTTGCGCATGCTGGTGGTTCAGTGTTTTTAAAGACGTACGGTGTGTTTGTATCTTCCAGCGCTTCCCTAAATGAGAAGTATGCTCTGGTGCAACTCTTGTATCATGTTGCATTTCCTTGGAGAGTTATTTGTTCTATGGTGACATCAAGGTACTGTGCATATTATTTCCAGTCTGCAGGCATTCTGGGCTACAGTGAAAGGCACTCCTTCTTGGGTTTGGTGCCAGTTACTGCAGCTTATTCAGTTTATTGTGTAGTAGAAAATGTAATGCAGTCACTTTCTTCGTTTCTCATCTTTATTGACTTTGATTCTACACCTACGTCTTGGGGCATTTTATGTGTGCTGAATTTTGGAGACTAGCACACCTTCATTTTTTTGTATTCTCAAATTGGAGTGACATTTAAGGAGGGACTTTTACATTGTGTTGAGAAGTTGTGAGTGTGATCTCCACATAAGATTGATTAAGTTTTCCCAGGATTAATATCCGTATTTTTCAGCTTTTGATATGAAGGACAAAAACATCTCGGTTTGTAGCAAAGTTTCTTTATTTTGATTCATGAGATAAGGACAGCCGACACGTGTTTCGCCCCCTCTTGGCGAATTGCGCCGGGGCTTTCTCAAGGCTAAATTAGTTAATTCACGTTGAAGAAATCCTTTTTCAAGTTTTATACATAGTCCGTGGTACAAAAATATAGTTCTTCAATAATAAAAGCATTTCTTTTTAGGCTAATGCCTATAATCCTATAATCCTAGAAGCCTCCCGGCATGGCGATTCCTGGGTCAGGTCAGGTCCAGGGCGGAAGGACCTGACCCAGGAATCGCCATGCCGGGAGGCTTCTAGGATTATAGGCATTAGCCTAAAAAGAAATGCTTTTATTATTGAAGAACTATATTTTTGTACCACGGACTATGTATAAAACTTGAAAAAGGATTTCTTCAACGTGAATTAACTAATTTAGCCTTGAGAAAGCCCCGGCGCAATTCGCCAAGAGGGGGCGAAACACGTGTCGGCTGTCCTTATCTCATGAATCAAAATAAAGAAACTTTGCTACAAACCGAGATGTTTTTGTCCTTCATATCAAAAGCTGAAAAATACGGATATTAATCCTGGGAAAACTTAATCAATCTTATGTGGAGATCACACTCACAACTTCTCAAAACTGTTTCCCTAACCCTGAAGCCCAAGAGGTCCAGAGCTTCGAGTGTGTCTCCATCCACCAAATAACTACGCTTATTCAAGTGTTGTCTAAAGCCTTGAAATCCTTGGGCCTTCGCTACCTCATCCACTTTTACATTGTGTAGTGTATGGTATACATTATGGTTAGCATTCAGCCGCCACTATTTTTCCTTGCAGAGCCAAGAGAACCGCCTATTCAATGGGAGTTATGGGTTGGTTTATTTGAAGCATATGTGAAAGTACTTGAAGAAGGGGAATGTACTCCTGAAAGGCTTGTGTCCCTATTTAAGCATAAATTGGGGCCAGTAGGGTTACGAGAATTAAAAAAATGTACCACCTTTGGACAATGTTGGTTAGGCTGATGTTTATCGACGTGCAAATAAGCAATTGCAGGAGAGGTATGGCAGAAAAATTCATGTGGTAATGGAATGATACAAATTTTATTTTAGGAAACAGAAAGAGGAATAAACTTTTGATCAATATATGGCATAGTTAAGAGGGTTAGCTGTAACCTGTGCATATGAGTATATGACCATCTGTTTAGGGATCAATTCTTGATGAACACTAAATCCAAGAAGATCCAGGAGAAACTATGGTCTTCTGTTGAATTGTCTTTAAAGGCAGCACTGGAGGGAGCTAGAAGCATTGAAGTAGTAGTACCATGTTGGGGGAAAGGTGTGTGGGACATTGGTTGAGAATGTTGTGGGTAGAAGGTTGGTGAGTGATACGTTTCTGTGGGAGGCAGAACATTGGAGGGTGACAGTTCAGAGAGGTAGCATTTGGGAGCACTGGCTGGCATTGCTCTCTGTGTTGGAGTACTGATTCTCTGTATGCAGAATAAACCTTTGGACAAACGTACCTACCTGCATTTTGATTGAATCCTTCACAACAAGACACCTCTTGTGGATCAGAGACTCACTCAAGCAGAGGCCAGCAGGGATCGGGAAAGGTCCAGATGCAGATCAGGGCAGGTCCAGTTGCAGCAGGTCACCTGGGCGGATGCAGGAAGTTCTCTGATGCTTGTTGCGACCCTTGACCCTGCTCCAGGCAGGTCACTCCCCACGCCGCAAAAGCACCACCTGTTGTGCCTGTGTTCCTTGCTCGTTGCTGTTGCTACTGCCACAAGTTCGAGGCCATCCTCCACCTGCAGGCTACCACCTGCGCCTCATCCCTGGTGGCCAGTGGTTGGCCGTAGGTTTGCTTATACTGTATTGCTTCTGTTTTTTTATTGTTTGATTGTTTAATTTTTCCTCCTTTCCCCTTTATACTCTGTGCCCTGTGCCCCTTTTTGCCTCTGTTACCTCGCCGTTCCTGCCCCCATTTTTCCCTCCGCTGCGTCCCTTGTGGCCCAGCCCCCCTGCTTTGTACTGTATTGCTTCTGGTTTTATATTGTTTCATTATTTTGTTTTTCCTCCTTTCCCCTAATATTCTGTGCCCTCTGCCCCTTTTGCCTTCTGTAACCTCGCCGTTCCTGCCCCCGTTCTTCCCGCTGTGTCCCCGTCCATTCGTCCACTCCCTCCTCCCAGCTGTTCATCCCTCCCACCTCCCCTTCTTATGGCAAGCCCGTCTGCGCCCGTCCGCGCCCACCGCGCCTGGACTACGCACAGTGCCAGAACCCCGGCCCCCGCGAACACCATGACATCCGACCCTGCTACGATGTCAGCACCCTCCACGCACTCAACACCGGATGATCACACCTGCTTCCTGGCCACCCCGAAGCGCACCCAAGTACCCTTCTCCTGCTGGAACTGCAGCTTCAGCAGCATCCCATCCGCCAAGCCACCCACCATGGAAAAACACAACCACCTCAGATGCATCCTTCTCAACACCTGCTCCGCCCACAAACACGCTGTTGAACTCTGGAACCTAGTCGACGCCACCTCCCCAGACGTCGCCTTCCTGACGGAGCCCTGGATGTACCCCTACTCGGCACCCAACATCGCCATAGCCATCCCGGATGGCTACAGGATCACCCGCATGGACCGCACCAACGGAACAGGAGGAGGAATCGCCATTGTCCACAGGAGCACTCTCAGAGTCTCGACCAACACCGACGACACCCTCAACACTGCCGAACACATCGCCGACTTCGTCAGTACACACGCCCTCGCCTCCACATACTACATCCTCTTCAGGGCCCTGAACTTCCACCTCGAGAACAACAACGACACCAACTCCACCACCTTGATCGACAACCTCGCCAACCTTGGACTCAGACAGATCGTCACAACACCCACCCACTCTGCCGGCCACATGCTTGACCCCATCTTCTCCGCAAGCTCCCATGTCTCCTTCAGCCACTCCACCGAACTCCATTGGATGGACCATCGCTGCATCCACTTCACTTTCTGGAAATCCACCACACATCACCGCACCAAACAGATCTCTCGCCACTGCTGGTCCAAAGTCACCGAAGACCAGCTAACAACCACCCTCGCCCGGAGCCTACCCGCAGACCCCACCAACCCCGACACCACCGCCCACAACCTCAGACAGTGGATCGACAACTGCGCCAACACCCTCGACCCAATCAAGAAATCCTTCAACAGACTCACCAGCAAGAAAACAAGCTGGTTCACCGAGGACATCCAGGCCCTCCAAGCAAACTTGCAGAAAACTAGAGAAGACATGGCACCATGAACCGACACCAGACAACTACGCAGCCCACAAGAATACCATGCGCCAACACAATCACCTCATCAGATCCGCCAAAAGGGCCTCCTTCAAAGACCGCCTAGACGACAATGCACAGAACAGCAAAGAGCTCTTCAACATTGTGAAGGAACTCTCGAATCATAGCTCCAACACTAACGACATCCCACCTTCGTAAGACCTGGGCGACTCCCTTGCCACCTTCTTCCATTGCAAGATCGCAGACATGCATGACAGCTTCAACGTCACGACCGCCCCAACAGCCACTGAGACCCCCATCTCCACGACCACCATCCGCACCGATCCCCTGCTCTCCTGGACTAACATAAGCGACGACAACACCATCAAAATCATGAACACCATCCACGCCAGATCTCCGTCAGACCCATGCCTACACCACATCTTCAACAAAGCCAGCACCACCATCCAACCCAAACTCCCGAAAGCCATCAACATCTCCTTCGAGACAGCGACCTTCCCAGAGAGCTGGAAGCATGCCGAGATCAACGCCATACTCAAAAAACCCACGGCTGACCCTAAGGACCTCAAGTACTTCTGGCTCATATCCTTGCTCCCATTCCCGGCGACGGTCATCAAGAAGACCGTCAATAGACAACCGACCCACTACCTCGAGGAGAACAGCATCCTGGACCTGTCCCAGTCCGGGTTCCACAGCAACCACAGCACCCGAACTGTCCTCATCGCCGCCACCGACGACATCAGGGCCCTGCTGGACAGCAGCAAAACCAAGGCCCTCATCCTCCTGGACCTGTCAGCCGCCTTCAACACTGTCTGTCACCGCACGCTATGCACACACCTCCGCGATGCAGGGACCTAAGACAATGCTCTGGACTGGACCAAATCCTTCCTCTCCGGCAGAAACCAGAGTATCCGTCTCCCCCTTTCCGCTCTGAAGCCACCAAGATCATCTGCGGCATACCCCAGGTCTCATCCCAGAGCCCGACATTGTTCAACATCCACATGGCACTGCTCGCCAACGTCATCCGACTGCATGACCTCAACATCATCTCCTATGCCGATGGCACCCAGCTGATCCTATCCCTCATCAAGGACCCCTTCACCTCCAAAACCAACCTCCACGAAGGAATGAAAGCGTCGCCGAGTGGATGAAGAACAGCCGCCTGAAGCTAAACTCAGACAAGACAGAAGTCCTCATCCTCGGCTCCACCGCCTCGGCCTGGGACAACTCCTGGTGGCCATCCGCACTGGGAACAGCACCCACACCCACCGACCACGGACGCAACCTGGGGTTCATCCTCGACTCTACTCTCTCCATGACAAAGCAGGTCAACGCCGTCTCGTCCCCCTGCTTCAACCCTCTTCACATGCTCCACAAGATCGACAGGTGGATCCCCACCAAAACAAGAAGAACGGTCACCCAGGCCCTCGTCAGCAGCAGGTTGGACTACGGAAATGCCCTCTACGCAGGAGCCTCGGCCAAACTTCTGAAACGACTACAACTCATTTCAAAACGCCTCTGCACACCTGGTCTTCGACATCCCCCGCCGCAGCCACATCACCCCCACTTGAAAGACCTGCCCTGGCTCCCCATCAACAAGCTCCTCACCCACGCACACAAAGCACTCCACAACACCGGACCAGCATACCTCAACAGACGTCTCACCTTCTACACCCCCAACCGCCAGCTCCACTCTGTCGACCTCTCCCTCGTCACCGTCCCCCGCATCCGAAGAGCGACCTCTGGCAGCAGATCGTTCTCCCACCTCTCCGCCAAGACCTGGAACACCCTCCTCATCCTCCTACAGCAGACCCAGGACCTGCTAACCTTCAGAAGACTACTCTAGACCTGGCTATTAGAGCAGTAGCAGCATCCCTCCCCCCCCCCCAGCACCTTGAGACCCCCACGGGTGAGTAGCGCGCTTTACAAATGTTCTGATAGATGGTTGATTGATTGATTGATTGATTGTTAACTAGCTCAGGAGGTTAGCGAACTGACCATTGGAGTCACTCTGTGTTAGCCTGCAATGAAGGTAAGTAGGTCCACTCTTCACATACAGCAACGCAGTCCTCATCAGCAGGGCTGTCCTCTGCCAGCCAAGCAGTCCTTCTTCTGTACCTTTTACAGGTCCCGAGGTGTTTTGCTAAGTGTTTCTGGAGTCCAATATTTATACCTGGTGCCTGCATTTGTGTGGGGGACTCTCTGTCATACCACCACATTTGGTTCTGGAAATTCTTTGCATCCCCCTGTTAAGGCTCCAAATACTCTGAGGGTAACAAAAGTCAGGGAATGACTGGTGTCAGATTACTTTGTGTGCAGGAGTCAAAGCCCTTTGAAGGGTAAGTGAAGCTGGGTACAGCTCCTGCCCCAGTCATCCTGTTACAACTAAGACCCTTTTATGTTACTCTCTGGAAGCAAAACAAAAACCCCAAAAGCAGAAGAATACACAGTCATGTGACCCAGGACACTGTAAGAAGCCACATATGGTTGGGGCAAGAATATTCCACGTTCTAAAAGGAGCATTTTCCAAATCGGGACTTAAAATCTAATTATACCATTAGGAAAGGTTTTAAATTCCATTTGAGTTTAAACAGTATATCTCTATTTGCTCCCAATACTAATAGGTCCCTTTGGGACCTATAAGTAAGATAAAGGAAGGTTTAAGCCAGGCAAAATGTTTATTTTGCCAGGTCAAAATGGGAGTTTAAAACTGCACTACAGGCTGTAGTGGCAGTCCTCAGAAATGTTTTAAAAGGCTACTTCAGTGGGTTGCACAATGAGTGCTGCAGGTCCCCCAGTAGCATTTAATTTACAGGCCCTGGCTACATTTATTACAATTTACTAAGGGCCTACAAGTAAATGAAATGTACCAATAGACTGTAGACCAATTGTGACGTACTTGAAGGCGAGAGTGCAGGCACTTTAGCACTGTTTGGCACTGAAAAGGTGCACATAGTCCTAAAGCCAATAAAAGCAAATCCAGCAAAACAGGAGGGGTAAAGCCAAAGTTTGGGGGAATACCATGCCAGCATGTCAAGTCTAACTGATTTGCCATCTGTAGACTTTAATAGTTGTCTAGCATGAGAGTTCCATTGAATTTGCATCTGGAGCCTTCTAGAATTTTGGTTTACATGCATTACATCATGGCTCAATATTATTGAAGCTCAAGGCTCTATGTTTGACAAAGAATGAGACTGTTCCAGGAATTAAGCTGCATGTTGAAGATGTGAGTACGGGATCCATACTGTACAGTAAGCAGTGTGCTATGTCCTTCCACAGGACCCTCTATCTTCACAACCCTTTTTGTATTTGTGAGATCTGTAAAGTTCTATTTTCCTGGATGACCAATGTCCGTCTATGGGGTGGATATTACTGAAAAGTTGGTTGATCTGAGTGGGCTGATTAGTTTTTGGGTGTGTTGCAGCGGAAATAGATGGCAGTATTTTTTAGGGGTGTGCGAAATTTGCACAAATTACTTTCACTTAATTACGCAAGATATCGCGAAAAAATTTTGAAATTATGAGTAATTGCATGAAATGTAAATCCATCATTTAGCGATATTGTAACACAAAATATGTCTGATGTGGGAGGTATTTCCAGCTAAAATGATTAGCGCAAAAACACAATTGCCGCAAACGACAGCTGCTCTCATTCTGCTTGTTTGCATTGTTCCTGTGCTATAATTTTAGCAAGAAAATGTTGGCGAATTTCATGCTGTCTCAAAATGATGTGAATTTTGCGAGTGTAATAAAAATTTTGCTCGGGCCTTATTTTTTTGCGTGCATAGCATGAGATGATTGTATTGTATTGTATTGTAATTGCATTTATATAGTGTTTACTACCCCTGACGAGGCGTCGAAGCGCTTTTTCGGCGAGTAGCATGCTACTCCGGGACCCATAGAGGATTAGTGTTGAATTAGTATAGTGAAACATGCAAGTACATTTTAAGTGGTGGATAGGTTAGTCAGTTATTTGAATTTGGAATGATAGCAGAAGGATAGAGGAGGAAAAAAGTTTTTTATTTAAATAGCGCTTGTTACCCCTGATGGGGTGTTGAAGGACGCTATTCAGGAAGCTAATAAAGGATTAGTGGTGAATTAATATGGTGAAATATGAATGTAATTTCAGTGGTGAATATTAGTCAGTTATTTGGAGTGAGAAGGATAGCGGAGGGATAAAAGGGGAAGAAAGGTTTGCATTCATACAGCACTTGTTCCCCCTGATGGATGTTGAAGCGCTTTTCTGGCGAGTTGCACGCCACACCGGCACCCATCAGGATTAGTGGTGAATTAGTATGGTGAAACATGAAAGTCATTTTAGTGGTGGATATGTTAGTCAGTTATTTGGATTGTGAAGGGTTTGGGGGTAGAAAAGAGGGAAGAGTTTAGAAAGGTTTGTTTTGGGGGATCGGTATAGTAAAAGTGGTGTCAGATGATGCAAGGAGGGGTAGAGTAGGAGAGAGTCTAGAAAGGTATTTTGGGGTCCACTTTATAAAAGGGATCATAGTAGTGGTATGGGGTTTGGGATAAATGAGAGAGTGGATGTAGAGGATATATTGATAGATGTGTAGGGTGAGAGATAGGGTAGTGCATTGGAAAGAGTAGTAGAAAGAAGTTTCAGATGAGTCAGAAGGTTGGGCTAGAGGATATATTGAGTGAAGTATAGGCTGAGAAATAGGGAAGAGCATTGGAACTGCTAAATTAGAAGAAAGTGATAAATATATAGATCCATAAGTACATTGAAGGTAGATAGATGCATAAAGCAGGTATGTATATTGGGCAGCTTTTCTGGCCCTGGCCCTGGTCAGTCTTAAAGAGGCTCAAACAGGCAGCTGCCTTTGTCCTATCCGCCCTTAACAGGCTCAAACAGGCAGCTGCCCTTGTCCTCTCTGCCCTTAACAGGCTCAAACAGGCAGCTGCCCTTGTCTTCTCCGCCCTTAGCCTCGATTCCTGGGCAGTGAGCCATAACCCTGGCCTTTTATAGCCCTAGTAATCAGGTGGCCCCTTCAGCCAATGGGTACCCTAGCCCTAACACTATCCAATCACAACATGGAGTTTGTTCCGAAATGTATTCATGCGATGCCACCGCAATTTAAGTGGCATGATAATTTAGAGCGTGTGTTTTCTCCAGACATTTCATCGGACATATGAACCTCACCATTTTGCTGTTTCCTATGCCCTCCTCGAGTAGAGTGCGCCTCTGCGAAGCACACCTTGAAAAGGCATATTCCCTTTCCCACGGTGGTGTAAATCTGTTCTGTAAGGTGTTTCTCGAGGAAGGAGTCTTTAATAAATGCATATAAATGCATATCAAAGTCACTCCATAAACTTGAGATTACAATACAAGCAATTGTGGTCAGTGGTTCCCCAAAAAGCAAAGGACAGTCTAACACGTAAAGAAGTGCGTGTGCTATTGTGAACGCGTTTCTCGGTGTTAGGAACGCGCCAGATGCCATAAGAAGGCCTCGAGCTTCTGAGAGACATGGAAGGCAGCAGGACAGCATGGATTCGAGGACAGCATATTGAGCGCTCGCTGTGCAGTTGTCAAGATA
Organism: Lissotriton vulgaris; assembly: GCF_964263255.1. Taxonomy (NCBI): domain Eukaryota; kingdom Metazoa; phylum Chordata; class Amphibia; order Caudata; family Salamandridae; genus Lissotriton; species Lissotriton vulgaris. Next base: position 442,953,706 of record NC_141697.1, on the reverse strand, counting down.
ATCATGAGAAAGAAACAGAATGCTGAGGCAGTCGGCCTCCAAATGAGAGACGTGCTCGGAAACCTCGGAATTACTGTGTGTCACTGTATTTGCGTGGCATGTTAGCACGGAAAAGGTATGTAATGCGTCCAAAGGTCGATTTTCATAGAGGTCTAATTTATCTCAGGAAGAACAGAGCAAGAAGCTACTGGAGTGACAACAGAAGTGCCATGCCAGGCGTGAGCGGGGACTGAGCGCTTTATGCACTTGAATTTCGCGACACTATTCGACACAAGGAAGGAGCAACGTTCCAGTCAGACCCATAATTGAGCTGGCACCGGGCTCCTCGGACGAGCCGCTAAGGCACGTGGCACGGGGGCGACCATTGCACAGGAAGGAAACGGAAGCATGCGAGAAGTACAAACACTGTGAAATTAGGAAATTAGGGAGCTCAGTCAGCGAGAGACAGGTCTTTAATCTGGAAATTTTCCAGGAAGCCCAGGTGAAACGTTTAATTTGTAAAGCTGTGTTCGCTCTTAAGAGCAGGAAGATCATAAATAAATTAGAAGTGCTTGTGGTCTTGCTCGAAGTAAAGGGGGAATGATCAAAGGGCTCCTTCGATTTGTTGAGTCCTTCATTATGTGGCAGCTGTGCCAGCCTCCTTTTAGACTCGCTGACAGTTTTTTTTTTAAATGTTGTACTTAGACGTGTGGTATAGCGCGGAGTATAAAAAAAGACATGCTGTACATAGTGTATTGGGTCAAGCGCAACCTCAAAGAAACCAGGATGTCATGACAAAGGAGTGTAAATATGTAACAGAGACAGTCTTATACAGTACACAGTGCAGCTGTTATTTTTTTTAACATTATATATATTTTCCTTGTACATATTTCCAATTTGTAGCTTGGGTAAATAAAGTGGTTTACTCAGTATCAAAGTCTTTCTTTGCCGGCGAGAATTGTATGTGTTGTGAACTCTTTTAGGGTCCAATATACATGCACGGAGAGAGGTTTGCCAAGAACACCTAACACCTTTGCATAATTTTCCAATTTTCAAGATGCCAAGCACCGCATCATCATAAAGAATGAGCTTGTGCCAATCATGGTTTGAAGCCTCTACTGAGCTGAAAACATGTGCATAATCTGTAGCGAGGCCAGGGGGAAAAAATAATCCAATAATAATTACAGGGATGCTCGTAATCAATAAGTATTACATGGCCTGTTGCAACCAGATGCTGCTGAACTTTCTGCAAAAAAGGCGTGTGATATGCTGCATCTTAGGAGGGCTGCTTGTTGTGTTACTTAGACTGCACAGTCTTGATCTTAAAAATGTAAATTGATCTGCTAAAGCTCTAGATACGAACAGCTGACGGTAGGCTCAACAAGCATTGGCAACAAGCTTTGACACTTGCCTTGGTCGAGATGATGCAATTGTTAAATTTTTGTCATTTTCATTGCAAGTATATACCACAACGATAAAAAGAAGAAACACATTAAAACATGCCACCATCAACCACATGCTTATAATAAAAATGTTAAATTAAAAAATGAATAACATTAGTCTATGGGGCAGATTTACAATAACTGGCGCATCCCTGCATATCTACAGGGATGCGCCAGTTATTTTGCGCCGCGGCTCCGCCACCATGGATGCGCCGCATTTACAATGTGGCGCACCATGGTAAAAAAACAGCACAGATGCATGACGCATCTGTGCCGTAAAGGCGGCGCATTGCTGGTGTTGCGTCGCGCGCGGGACGCAGCTCCAGCAATGCTCTGGGGGGCCCTATCTGTACAATGCTGTATCAATCCTTACGCCTGCTTCAAGCAGGCGCAGGGTTTCGACGCAGCATGGGCCCAAAAGTGACTGAGTGAAATCTTGTAGATTTCACTCAGCCACTTTTAGGAGGCGTTCCTGAGCCGGAACGGCCCCTCTGCGCAGGAACGCCTACTTCTGGTGCAGGGCTTTACAACGTGACGCGTCTCCCAGATGCGTCACATTGTAAATACCCCGCACCATGGCGCATCTTTTGCATCGCCGTTGCGTCACAAAACGCAACAGAGGCGTAAAAGAGGCGCAAGGGGCTTGTAAATCTGCCTCTATATTTTTAATACAACAGCAAGGGCGCTTCCTGGAAAGCAGGCATGCTTAGAACAGGCATTAAAAACATGTCCATCTTTTTGATGCATGCAAAAGGTACCACTGACTTAGAATTCTTATACACGAAAACATACTTTAAATACACAAGGATGACTAAACAGTAAGAATAAGGAATGGAATAAACATTAGCAAACTAAAGTATTTGCCCACCAGTCCCGTATCTGAAGTGCCCTTCTTTTTAGGCAGTGTATCAATAAAGCCAGTGGACAAAGTGGCCTGATCACTTTCCTCATGCTTTTGTGGGCGGAAGCATAGTGAACATGACAGTTGAACTGATCAGTGGATGAAGGTGGCTGACCCCAAGAACATTCATGTATGTTTGGATTTATGTATTTTTTATTTATTCATTTTCTTAATTGCATGAGGCTGTCAAGAAGCTAAAACTGTCACTAGACCAGACCGAATACTGCTTGGCACATCCAATTAATTGCAGCCTTTTATCGAGTCGAGTCAATTAATTACCCACCTGTGTTAAAGTGCCGTCTTTTATTACCATTTAAAACGGCAGATGTAAAGCTCCTTCACGCCTGTGGCTCTTGCCCTTAATTTTCTATTGAGGAAAATGTAAAGTGTTAGAATGGTGCTGCTCAAACGGTCCCGTTACAGGATAATTATGCTTCATACACATGTAAGTTTGGACTAAAACAGTAAGTAGTTTGTTTCCTTTCATCCTCATCACACAATTGTATTGTATTGCAGAATGTGCATAATATTTTATACCCCTTACAATGCCATGAAGTGCTCTGATTGCATCTGGATCGCGACACCCTCTTAAGTGGATGGTTGATATGGTATTGGAAGTAGTTTGGCCTATTCGAGAGACTTTGAACAAGGTGAGTGAGGTAGTGAGAAATAACCAGTGTGAAAGAAATAGCATAATATCAACACGAAAAGGGAGAAATTGTATGAAAAGCACACAACCAAATAATTAAAAAACTGGATTTCATTTATTATGTGTATACTTATTCACATTAAAAACATTTGATAAAAAAGCATAATAAAACAACAATTACACAAACAACACAGTTGCACAATATTCATATACTTATATCACAATTACATGAAAAAAATTACATTGTTTGCCACTGTCCTATGATTTTGTTCATGTAATTGTGATATAAGTATATGATTATTGTGCAACTGTATTCGTGTTGATATTATGCTATATCTTTCACACTGTTTATTTCCCTGTACCACGAATTGATTTTCCTAACAGGGGGTCCTTGTTGTTTACATTAGTGAGAAATAACCATACATGTGTACTCTTTAGTGCATTTCCTCTCAATGTTTATATAGCAAATGTAGCTTCCTCCCCAGCCTGGGTACCTGTAAAGTTCTATGCCACACACAGAGCTTAGTAATACACATCATAAACCAGCCTTCAGGGCATTTTGCTCTAACACTTGAGTCACAGTTCTACGAGTCCCCTGAAGCCTAAAGAGTTCCATAATTTTTAATTTGTAAGACATTACATCTCCTCCCCTCTCAAATAAAAATGTAGCAATTTTTTTACAAAATATTGATATAGATAGACATATACATTCAAATCTTCAATCAATCTTCTTGGTGCTTTGATTGTTCACCCTGATCTTGTTCTGGGAAACTGGGTGGCGTCGTCACCAGTGTCCAGGATCTGCATCAATGGTGTAGAAGCAACTGCAGTTGCTGATGTTTCAGATCCAGTCTCTCTTTCAATTATTTGATCTGTTGAGCAATTGGTCAAGTGCCTGAAGTGAGAAGAGTCTTGTGTAATGGACAGCCGCGGTCCATGCAGGTAACAGCGGTGGGGCCACATTGGGGGTATTTCAAGAGACGATGGCGGGGGAAAATTAATTATTTATTTAATTTTGCCTCCGTATCGTTCCTCAAAAATCTCCCACTCATGGTCCCACCGCCCTACCGCTGTTACCTGCACGGACCACGGCTGGTAATAGACTTCCCAGGGTGCTGGGCAATCACCATGGGTTTCTTAGTGGACACAGCTTGAAAAAGTTCTGCATCAAAAGGAGTATCAGATTTTCTTTTCTGCATTTGTCATATGAGCACTGGATCTCCTCTCTTAAAGACGATGGGGCACATGCATCATACTAAATACAGGTCGCAAAGGGGGGATTCGCAGAATCTGCCCTTTTGCAACCGGTATTTTTGCATTTGGGATGTATCAACCGAATTGCAAATTCGCAATCTAAGTAATCACAAAATTTGCGATTACTTAAATTGCAAATGCATTTAGGGAATCGCAAATTGCGATTCCCTAAATGTAATGCATGATCCAATTTTAAATAGCGATTCCGCTATTAGGGATCGCAAATTATAATCAATTTAAACTTCATGGTAATTTGTGAAAACTTTGAAAAATGCACTGAAGTGCATTTTTCAAAGTTCCATGTTACACACACGCTTATGTGTGCGTAACATGTGGTAACATGGAAATTTCAGGGGTGCAACAGGGTGTTGTTTTGGTACCCTTGCACCCTTGAAATTGCATGCACAATTTCCGAGTACCTATTGGGAACTCGCAAATTGCACATGCAATTCCCATTCAATCCTATGGGCCTCTAGGCCCATAGAAATGAATGTGAAGCCATTCCTAGCTATTTTTTTGCAATTCCAACATGCAAAGGGATTTGCGATTGCTAAATAGCGATTTGTTTAAAAAACGCTATTTAGGAATCGTAAATCGTGACTTTGATGGATGTGGCCCAATGTTCGTTGCATGGCGTCTTTTGTCAGCATACACTTTTATCTTTTGTTTGTTAACCAAGTCCTTCTCATGAGTTGTCATCTCATCCTTCTTTCTCTGATTGGTCCATTGAGGTAACCTTGTATTCATTGTTCTCCTGAGCATCACAGTTGCAGGACTTTCACCTGTGGTAAAGTGGTATGCTGAATGATAAGTTCTCATTGGGAAAGGATAATAGTTTAAGGGGGTGGATTCAGAAGATACAGTAACTTCTCAGAATCCTCAGGAGCAAGTGGGAAAGACAGTGACACTAACATCAGGTCCTTTTTTTAGGAGATGGCCAAAGGACCCCACACAGGGAGAGGGCAACCCTGGAACAGAGGCCACCCCAGGGAGTGGGGTTGGGGCAGAGGCAGGAACAGAAGCAATAAACAGGTACGGTTCCAACAGGAGAACCACAGAGAGATGCAAAAACGCAGGCAGTACTACAGGTGGGGAACTCAAGGGTCTCTGATCCCATTGTAAATTTGTCTGACTTTGAACTGTCACTAGCTGAGCAACAGGTGCTTGCAAAAGGGTTATAATTTCTTTACCAGCTGCATTATCTAACTCATTTAATCTGAAACTGGAACCACATCAATTTTTCCCAAAGGTTCGCCTAAGGTAGTACTTCAAGAAAATACCCTCCCAACCATCTCTTTGCAATACTGGCCTAAGAACACAACAGATTTTACACCACTCGTACATCTCATGTCGCATAAGATTCTTGCATTTGAGCAGATAGTTTTGAGAGATACTTTGAACCCCATCTCTTAAAGAGAATATATGAAACATAATATCTTAAAAGCTGAACGGGAGGCAATAAAGACTTTAAGATAAACCAGGAATGTAATTTAAAAAAATCAGCTGACAAGGGGGGGTGCCATAGTGGTCCAGAACACAACAGATAATAAACTGAGATTATCTCACAGGTGGTGGATGGGATGAGTTATACAAAACTTAACACCAACCCCACAAAGGAAATAACAGATCCTATCAAGAGAGTGGCAAATGAGGGTTTGAAGGAAGGCTACCTCAATGAATTGGAGTATGACTTCCTAAATAAAAAACAACTTTACACCCACACTATCTACACCCTCCAACAAATTCATAACAATCAGGAGAAGCCACAAGGTCGACCTATAGCTTCAGGCTGTGGCTTGATATTAGAACCACCATGTTAATACAGGGATCTTTTCCAAACAAGTGTTGAATCCACAATGGCCTATTTGAGGGACACTATGGAAACTATCAAATTTATTGACAATCTTGCGTTCAATCCTAGTGAACAGATTCTGGTGACTATAGACATCATTATATACTAATATCCCTCAGAGCCCAGCACTGGAAGTGATTAGGGAAGTTCTAGGTAAGAGACCACAACCAGTACAGGTACCCACAACTTTCATATTTGACTTACTTTAGATTGCAATGACAAATAATTTCTTTTACTTTCAAGGGAGTCACTATTTACAGGCCAAATAGGTTTCTATGGGGTAAACCTTCACACCGGATTGAGCGATCCTTTACATGGATCACTATGAGGGCCATCATATATTTGATGTTGGAACACCAAACTTTGATCACATTACTCTATGGAAGCATTATATTGACAATGTCCTTATGATATGGACAGGCAATGAAGAAACAATCTTAAATTTCCATAAATGGGTAAATGAAAGATCAAAGGATAGAAAATGTATTATTCAATATGGCTCAGAGTCTATAGATTTTTCGGACATTAGCATTAAAGTAGATGTGGACCACCGATACACAACGCTCTTTAGTAAGAACAATGAGAGGAACACCACCCTACAATACTGTAGTCATCTCCCAAGGAACCTTAGAGGCAATCTGCTGTATGGCCAGTTCCTCCATTTAAGGGAGAATTGCTCACATGGACCAGAATATTTTAGGGAATCAGAAGATCTACTGAGAAGTCTAGCCTACATAAGAGGTGGTGGTTCTGTCCCAGATACACTTTACTTGAGCCCAAACAATATGCAGATGTAACTAACAATAGAATGACATGCGTTACTACATTCTGCACGCGTAGTAGTGAAACAAGGAAAATCATTCATTACCATTGGACCCTGATATCGAATGAGATTGAAACCAATGAGCTTTCTATGCATCCTTGCAAGGAGGTAAGAATATTAAAGATCACATGCAGACCTCCTTCCTAGGGGAACCATCTAAACCTTCTGGACTCTCATTATGGAATTGGCTACAGATTACAAGACATTTTAAGTGTGGCAGCTGCAAGGCTTGCACACTAACTCTGAAGACTAAGACCTGTCATCACAATGAACAAACATACACACTATGGGAATACACAAATTATAATAGTACAGATTTCATCTATATAATTTGGTGTCTTTGTTGGTTACTAATGTACGACATAGCAGACATACGGTGAAAGCTCGCATTTTACAATACTGCAGTTGCATCAATTGCAAGGTGAAGGGGTGCCCCTGGTAGAACATTTCACCACACTGAATCATCCCATAGGAAGAATTAGATGGTTGGTGATTGGGAGGGACAGCTCCGATCCCCGTGGGGGTAAATTCGCTAACATTCATAACCTGCATGAATTCAAGTGGATCCACCACTTGGACCTAGTAGCCCAAGGTTTGAATGAATATGAGGAGATATCAAGACAGGTGCCGAGTCTGACTAATGGATAACCCACAGTGATAACCGGGGTTATATGGTTGTAAATTATGACTCCAGTGTAACTATTTTGGGGTTATTTAAAATGTGGTTTAACACGTGACACAACATTAATAGGGTGCCAGTTGTCATGAATTTTTCTTCTAACTACATAATGCTACCCATGTTGCATTATGCTGAGTTATCGACTTTACCAGTTGTAAACTAGATCCCCTTTGTGCTTCAACTTTCTTTTTTAACTGGGGCACTTCAATGAATTCAATGGGAATCTACACACCAGAGTATCTGCTCTAGTAGGCCATTTCCCCCTTATTTTGCAAACATCAGTAATAACCAGGGACTAGAAACATGTGTTACTTTGTTTGCAACTGTCTACTTCTAATTCACTTTCATCTCTGGCATTCTAAATAAATGTGTAATTCTCTGGAGATTGTCATTTCCTTTGTTTTCCAGTGGCCCGATTCACAGAACTAACTTAAGACAAAATCCTAAACTTACTACCATTTACATATTTTGATATTCACAGAAGGCACTTACTCATTTTGATATTCACAGAAGGCACTCACTGATGAGTAAGTGCCTTTTGCGAATACCAAAATGAGTAAGTGCACTAACTCATTTTGGTATTCACAGAAAGCACGTACTCATCGATGAGTAAGTGCCTTCTGTGAATACCAAAATGGAAGTAAATTTAGGATTTTATCATAAGTTAGTTCTGTGAATCGGGCCTGTTACGTATTGGCACAAAGTGTATTATTGTACTTGTTTTTACAATGTTATAATTGATTGAGCTGTCCTCTATTGATCACCCCACAGTTGTTTGTAAGTTTCACTAGATCAGAGGCGGAGCTCGCCTGGACTCAAGATGGCCGCAAGATAAGATAGCTCTGCAAGCCATATAACTATCCGACAAGAATCCATAACCACCGGTGCAGGAAAATTATCTGGAGCGATTGACCCGAGATACGCTTAAGGTGCACTATCCATCGGTGCACGTATATCCCATGTACGAGCAGCTGTCGGGGAGAGAGGGCGATCAAACTTATGAGGCCTAGCGGCACCCTGAGCTGAGTGCCTGGAGCTGGTGGGTCCCACAGCACTGCATAGAGAAACTGCCCCAGCTCCAGTTGGCTGCATCGCCCAGTGACCAGAGAGTGGTGAGCCCGCACCTGAATAGCAGAGGACTGGGGGTGAGGCGTGTGGCTGTTGACATGCGGAACTAGCGAGGTAAAGGTGAGAGGCCTGCGTGAAGTGTGCGGCGCATACGGGTCTGCTGGAGGGCCTGCAACACAACCAGCACCTCTCGCAAGTTAGGGAGATGGAAAGCAAGACTATTGCTGCTCCGTGGTGGAGCTGCAAGGCTAGACGCGACAAGTGTGGTCCGGCCCTGTGGTGAAATGCGACTGAAGAGAAACGAGTTGTGGCATGTGTATTGTGGACGGCTGGGGAATGGCCTCCTGGGAGACTCGGGCTGCATGTATAGTGCATATGTGCACTGCGAGGAGATCTTTAAGCTAAAAATTGTGCTGGTATTTGAAATTGACTCTTGAGCCCTGAAGAAGGGAGAGCACATGCGGGTGACAGAGCTATTATGGGGAGGCATCTAGGAGCTGACCTAACCACAACCTGGAGGCAAGATTAAGCCACAGCACTTGCAGTAAATTATTCTAGACACTGTGGATTGCGACTTGATCCCTATACAGGCTACTGTTAGCCTGTGTGATTAGGCATCATCTGGGCCTACCCAAAAACTGTGAAAGGCATGGGGAGTGTGAAGCTCAACCTCAAGACTTCAAACGTGCACACTGCATACAGTTGAGGAACCTTTCACTGGTGACTGCTGTGACACAGAGAACTGAGAGTCGAACGCTGACCACACGGCCTTCAGTTTTCCTGCAACGATGGGCAAGGTTGACAAATCATAGCCAAAGCTGCAGTTTGAGCAGCAAAAATCTAGGCTTAAGGAGGCTAATGCAGATAAATCCACTCACGAACAGGACAACAACCCAGAGGCGGCCGAAGGAGATATACGGCAAATACTAGCGGCCATGCAAAAAAACCTCTCCACTATACAAGGCAAGATCGACTTGCTAGCTTACAGAATGGGTCTCATGTCGGAGTGCTTAGACAAGCATGCAGAGCATCTGGACATGGTGGAAAGGAATGTGACTGAAGTGGAGGAAGCCCAGGCAGAAACGAGTACTGCCCAGAAACAGATAGGGAGGCTTCTGGGCATCCTACAAGATAAAGCGGAGGATTTGGAGGCCAGATCAAGACAATCCAACATTCGTGTAACAAGCCTCCCTGAGACGACAGTCACAGGAAACATGGAGATGTTTATTGAGCAACTGTTGGTGTCACTACTGGGCCAAGATACTTTTTCTGCCCTGTTTGTGGTGGCCACCGCTACCTAAGCCCCAGGCATCCACCTGGCGCTCCCCCTCGATCTGTTATAGCCAAGCTAATGAACTATAGAGACAGAGACGCATCGCTGAAACAAGCTAGGTAGAAATGTGACCTACAATACGAGGGATCCTCAATATCGCTTTTCCACAATTTCACCATGAGGGTCCAGCAGATGAGACGGCAATTCACCCCCTTCAGATGACAACTCCGTGACCAGAACCTGGAGTATGCTATGCTATACCCGGCCAGATTGAGGGTTTCCTTCAATGACAAAACAAGAATATTTACTGATCCTAAGGCCCTACAAATAGCCCTTAAAGAATATGATAAAGCTGGTGCACAAAGGGGAGGTCCTGGATAGGTGGCGAGTGCAATTGGAGCTGGCCTGGAGGAATAAGACTGACACGCTTCCACTCTAGTCTCCTGGGTCCTACTACACAGGTTATTAGAGACTGGGAACATAAATTGGTGTACTATGTAGGAGATAATGGGGTGTCTACTGCTGGAAGATGGAATTTGACGGCCTGGCTGACGATGCCTGGCTGCACACTGAGTGACATGTGATGGAAACAGAACTCTCTGCTCAGGTACTGATTGAGGTCTGCTCAATTTGGGCTGGCTGGGTCTCACCTGAAAAGTTGGCAGCAAGTCTGACTTCACTTGCAAGAGGGAAAAATGAATAGCTGCCTGATGGTTAATTAATAGAGGAGCACTGGGAGCGACCTATTGTTATAGTCGTTTGTGAGTTTTTTCTTTTTTCTTTTTTCTTCCACTTTTCTTTCTTTTATTGCGAAGTGGACAGGTAACATCCAGCTCTGCGTGTTACGCACTGCGTGGCGTTCTGCCATGGAAGTAATGAATTGCACTTGGTAAACATTGTTGAGATATCTGTGAATGTTGGGAGGGGTAATGGAATTCCACCTATGTACTGTTGGGGATTGCATGGCGTGGGTGGGGGGGATTTATTGGGGGTTTATCCTGTTTTTCGCAATGGCATACTGCAGAGGGTATACACAGGTCACAAAAATAATAGTAAGCGCTGTTGAAAGTAGGCTGAGAGGCTCACAAGTTGCTAGTGGTACAGAGCTAATTGTTGTAGCCAGCAATGGCACAGAGTAAAGGTAATAGAGTCCGCCTGCTGACATGGAATGTAAGTGGGTTCACCGACTTCAGGAAACTGTGAAAGGCTCTAGCGTATTTTGCGAGACATGAGATCGACATTGCTTTGATCCAAGAATGACACTTGCCCATAGATAGTAAAATGCTAAGCCAAGGACGACTGAACAGTTTCTTTAATGCGGCAGGGTTCATCACACATGCCAGGGGGGTCCTCGCCTGGGTCAACCCGAAGTCAGGGATTAAATTGAAGGCGATCTATACCGACTCAGGAGGCAGGGTTGCCATATCTAGATGCCAGGGGAGGGGAGAAGACCTGATTACAGAAAACATTTATGGCGCTAACTTCGATAACCCGTAGTTCTATCAAGACTTGTTTGAGCGCCTGAGGGAAGTCTCGTCATTCAAGCAAATATGGGGGAGACCTAAACTGCATTCTTGACCCGACATTGGACCGCTCCTGGGGTCTGATGTGGTGTCCTTCAGCTGCAGCCAAAGCAATTACATATGGGGCCAAGCAGGCAAGTATGTTAGATGTGTGGAGAATGAGATTGTAGATTATCAGTGGTTTTACCCACTACTCGGCCCCAAATGATCTCCGCACCCAAATTGACTATTGGTTGGCATCAAGGACCTTGTTCCCTCAGATCAGGGCATGTGAGGTGCACCCCTGCTTGCTATTGGACCAGTCCCCAATTATGCTGGATGTTGAGACCCCACTGAAAAGACCTGCCCCATTCTCTTTAAGGTTCCCGCCATATTCACTGCTGGACAATGTCTTTAATCTGAGATGGTTGAATCTATAGAGGGCTTTATTTAGGTACATTTTAGATCTGTCCAGCACTTTTCTACAGTATAGGAATCTTTTAAAGTGGATGTACGAGGGATAGCTATGTCTAAGCACTCGGGCCCTGCGCTCTATAAGGGAACGGTTAACTACACTGGAAAACAGACTGTCTGAACAAGAAGGCGAGGCCTTGGTGGGGGGAAATGCCCAGAAAATGGAGGAATTGAAAAGTACACTAGATGAGTACCTTGAGGTAGCAGATAACAAGATTAACCACATGGGGAAATACATAGTTGCAAGGACATATGGTGAGGGGGAGCAGCCGTGATCAACCTCAGCAGTTCTGCTGAAGTATAGGAGAGAACTGGGGGAGTGACTGAGATCTGTGATGAGAGTGGCAAGGTTCTGCATGATCAATCTACAATAGCTGACAGATTCCACCAAAATGCGCAGGCCTATATAGATCTAGAATAACAACAGAGGAGGCTGTGACCCAAGAATATCTAGAACACATTCAAATGTCCTGGCTGACCGATGGACACAGAGAATACTTGCTATTGCCGCTAAGTGAGGAGGAGCTTAGAGAGGCGCTGAGCTCAATGCGATCAGGGAGTGCTCCGGGGTAAGACGGCCTCACAGTCACTTTTTATATAGAATTGAAAGACCTGCTTATCCCGTACCTTATTACGCTACTTGAGGAAATTGGAGAGGAAGGGATAATGCCCCCTTCAATGAGGGAAGACCTGATCATTACAATTTTGAAACCCAACAAACCCCCTAACGAATGCTATTCTTATAGGTCCTTGTCGTTTATTAACGTAGATACTAAGCTGAATGCCAAAGTCCTAGCCAACAGGCTCGCCCCGTTGTTCCGCTTCTGGTGAGGATGAAGCAATCAGGGTTTTTCCTTGGTCGGAATTTGTCTTATAATTTACCTACAGTGTTCGGAGCCATTCAGTACAATAAACCAGAAATCAAAGCTGCTGCGGTCTTTCTGGATGCAGAGAAGGCCTTGGACTCTCTAGAGTGGCCCTTTATGCAGGCAGTGCTGAGACAAATGGGAGTCAGAGTGATCTTCTTACAGTGAGTGGTGGTCCTTTGCAATTCCCTCTTAGCCAAGGTAAGAGTTGGGGATGCTGTGAGGGCTCCCATCAAGATATCAAGAAGTACGCAACAGGGGTGCCCCTTATCCCCCTTGTTATATGCCCTGGTCGCTGAACCCTTGGCATATGCACTGAGGGAATATCATGGCCACAGGGGAATTCGGTTTCCGGGGTACAACCTTATTGTGTCAGCTTACGCGGATGACAATCGGCTATACATTAGAGATCCAGAGTCTAATCTAATGCCAGTATTAGATGAAGTGGTAAGATATGACAATCTCCCAGGCCTTAATATTAACTATGCTAAGTCAACTATTTCCTGCTCTCCGCAGCCGTGGAGCCCATGGAGCCCATGGAATTCGAGTACCCTTTAGCTTGGACCACTGAACTGGCCCGCTATGTGGCCGTTCTGATTCACACAGATTCAGAGAAGGTCTTGAGCGAAAATTATGGCAAGGCAATTTCCTAGCTCAAGGATGATGTGAAGCGGTGGATGTGGCTTCCCCTATCACTATTGGGGTGCATATCCCTCATGAAGATGGTGCTCCCCAGATTTTTATTCCTGTTTGCGAATTTCCCGATGGTGCTCCCCGCGCACATGTTGAAAGTTATTCACTTCTTATTGTTGAAGTTGCCCTGGGCGGCAAAGCAGTCACGGGTCAAATGGGACACCCTTACATTGCCCTACTCTGTGGGAGGCCTTGGGGCTCCGTATTTGGAACTTTACTATTGTGTGGCGCAGGGCTCACACGCCTATCACTGGCTACAGGGACATGCAGGTTCCACACATCTTCAGATTGAAAGGGCAGCGGCAGCATCCTCCCCACTCCCACTGTCGCTGTTCTTTCCCCGTGTAGACTATCAAGTATTTTGGATTCCGTGATCTCTGTCACTCATACATGGCATAACTTGTTGAAGCAACAGGAATGCGCCATCCTATAATCATCCCTGACCCCAGTGGAATGGTGTTATTGGCTACCAGTTTGTTGGGAGAGAAAGGTGGTTTATGCACTGGCCTCTGCCAATATCCCCACAATAGGGGACTTGTTCGCGAATGGTGAGGCCCGATATTGGATTGCAGTTGAACCAGAAGCACGGAGTCGCACGTCGCTGACCCGGTTCCATTTTCATAGAGTGAGGAATGCATCGTGTGAGATACTTGAAGACGACAGGTTGGAACCCCCAGAGGAGGTCTCCTTCTCCCTACTACTTTTATCGGACACGCCTGGTAAAAAAAATTCCAACATACCCAATATAGTGCAGGACTACTGTGAGCACCACTTCACAAAAGCCAGACTGGAATGGCAAAGCAATCTTGGTGTGGCGCTTGATGATGCAACCTGGAGATATTGTTGTGAAATTACGAAGGCTGTATCATTAAATGGAAGACATCATCTGATACACTTTAAGTTTTTAAATAGAGTATACTACACACCTGATAGGCTGTGCTCGTATCGGCTCTGGGGCACAGCAGAATGTGAGCGCTGTGGTGCCAGCCCAGCTGGGTTCCTTCATGACTCCTGGTTGTGCCCCCAGATTACTGGATTTTGGGATTCTATTTTTAGTGTGCTTAGTGATATTGCTGAAGTGAAACTAGTATGTGACCCATTGGTAGCTCTACTTGGATGGACTAAACAAATCCATAAAGAGGTGAGGCGTATGATAGATAATGGGACTACTGTTGGCTAAGCGCAGAGTGGCGATGAGGTGGAAGCACGGCCCGACGCCCACTTTAGAGGATTGGACTAGGAACAAGATTTATTGCACCCACAATCAGAGTTATATATTGACCTATTGCCCCCCCCAGGAACCGACCTAACAGCTTCTGGGGGCTGCTTCAGAGTTGTTTAGCAGCAAAAAGGGCAGAGGGAGAAGACCCATGTTGATCATAAAGAGGTAGCTGAGATCATCTAATTGCAGGATGCGCTAAAGGCTATGTCGAGAACCACTGCATATGTTGTTCCCGGTTCCATGTTTAAATGTCGATGTGAAAAATATTGTTGAAGAAAATATCGATGTAAGAATATCGATTACAAAAATATCGACTCCCTATACTTAAACAGGTAAGTACAATAATATTGACTCAAAAATATTGATGTAAAAAATATAGATGTAAAAAATATTCGACTTTAAAAAATAACATAACTTAAATTAAATTAATTAAATAAAAATAATATTACTAACCAAATTAATTACATTTAATATATTTTAACTAATTATACAAACTAAACCTAATTTAATAAATATAAACACAAAAAAGTGTACATATTCATATATTTACTTGAATACATTTAATTAACTATTATCTTTATTTAATTGATAAACTTTTTCAATTATATAAAAATAAAATAAACACATATATAAGTAATTTCTAATAAAATAAAATATTCTATATTTAATTAAACACATGAACCTATTTTAAAAAAAATACATACTTTTAATAACAAAATAAAAACATTAATAGTTAAGAAGTTGGACAGCGAGGGGGTAAAAATTACTATTCCCACTCCAGTGAGAGCACAGTAGGGAAAGCGCTGGATAGCGTCGGGGTAAAAATTACTATTCCAACTCCAATGAGTGCAACAGTAGGGAAAGCGCTGAATAGCAGAGGGGTAAAATTTACTATTCCCACTCCAGTGAGTGCACAGTAGGGAAAGCGCTGGATAGCGAAGGGGTAAAAATTACTATTCCCACTCCAATGAGTGCAACAGTAGGGAAAGTGATGGATCGTGGAGGGGTACAATTTACTATTCCCACTCCAGTTAGTGCAGCAGTAGGAAATGCGCTGGATAGAGGCAGGGTAAAAACTACTATTCCCACTCCAATGAGTGCCACAGTATGAGAAGCGTTGGATAGCGTAGGGGTAAAAATTACTATTCCCACTCCACTGAGTACAACAGTAGGGAAAGCATTGGCTAGGGGAGGGGTAAAAATGATTATTCCCACTCCAGTAACCGCAACAGTAGGGAAAGCGCTGGATACCAAAACAATAAAAAACAAAACCATCAACATTTTAATTAAATGTAATTTCCAATTTTAACATAATTATTATATACATTTAAATATATTATTATTATTATTAAAAAAGATAATACAAACTAATTAATTACAAATTATTTAACATTATAATATCCACAACATACACCTAAAATTAATTACACAATTAAATGTAATCATTACTAATTAATTAATGAAAATGAATGTATTATTATTTATTAATTAATCAATAAAAAATGTATCACTTACCACCTTTCACACCATTTACACATATAAACACCACAACACACACCTAAAATTAATTACACAATTACGATTAATAGTTAATAATTATTAATGGTAATTAATTTAAAAAATATGTAGTAATTAATCAATAAAAATTAATTACTTACCACCCTTCACACCATTTACACATATAAACACCACAAAACGCACCTAAAATTAATTAAACAATTAACATAATTAATTAATATTTGACTAACTGCAATTAATTACCAACTAATTATCAAACTATTTTTAATTAATCAATTAACACATTGATTATTCAATTAATTTCATATAATTAAATTACTTCCCACCCTATTCCCCTATAAACCCACAACCTGGTACGGAACTATAAACGCAACATTCTAATTAAAAAACCAAAATGAACTACTATAAATAATTATTTAAATCTATATAATTAAATTACTTCCCACCCTATTCCCCTATAAACCCACAACCCGCTACGGAACTAAAAACGCAGAATTAAACTTAAAATAAATTAATAACTAGTAAAATCCTAAAACATATTATAAAATTACAAACAATTCTCATTAAAAACACAAAAATACATA
The DNA here is from genome assembly GCF_964263255.1 of Lissotriton vulgaris. NCBI lineage: Eukaryota > Metazoa > Chordata > Amphibia > Caudata > Salamandridae > Lissotriton > Lissotriton vulgaris. The sequence continues at coordinate 442,936,927 of NC_141697.1, read as the reverse complement.
ACATTATTAATAAATCGATCATTTTGTAAACTATATTTTTGTAAACGATATTTATTACAACAATATTTTTGTAATCGATATTACTTACCTGTCAGTCGATATTCTTGTCAACTATATTTTTGTTGTCGATATTTCTTCCCCACAATATTTATGCGGCGATATGTATGTGCCACGATATTTCTCCATCAATATTCCTGTTCTGCACCGCTGTTACCTCGTAAAAGCTGGACTTTGCTTAGAAATGAGCAATTACTGTGCACTGTTAATATGAATGTCACATTCTTTGCTGTTTTGTAATGTTATGCTCCCTTACTAGAGTCTGCAACCAAGATATATTTATGACCTGTGTCTGCAATGTACGCCAACCAGTGATGCCATTGTGTATGTCTTGTGATATGTTCTTCTTATTGTTCTTTCAAAATGGAATTAAAAAAAAAGTGTTACTAGATCACTGTCTCTTTAGAAAGATGAGACAATGGCTTCAGAAAAATATGTAGGAGAATTATTACACTGATGCATTTTTGCCTCACTGATAAGTATTGTTTCAACCAGCACCGAAAAATAGTAGACAGGCACGGGACCCTGTGCCCTGAAGCACATGGATTGGTTCCTGTACCTTCGTTTTCTTGTGTTTCATTGTCACTACAAATGAACGTTGACTTTTTAAGGAGGTCGATGCAGCCCATATATGCCCTTTGGTTATCAATGGCGTAAGTTGTGGTAATGGCGATAATTTATAGTGTTTCTCCTAATGCATAATTTTTATCAATGCACCACTGTCGATAATGAAAGGTATCAGCCAACCATTTACTTTCACTGTATTTTAGGGCAATGTTTTAATGACTTTGGTGCTTTGGCATGTTGATCTTTCCTTGACTGGCATTTTCTTCACAAGCAGCAAGCCCAACACGCATATGCTTTTCTGAGGTAAACATTGACATGACACAATCATTTCCTCCACTCTTACTTGACATTGATACAGAGTAACTGTTTGAATGATTTAGACAATGATCACATCATTCTGTGTCGATTTGTCTCAACTGATGTCGCCGCTTGGACTTGTTGGCGTGTGCCAAACGTTGCTTCTGGGACATTTCAGCTGGCATTTTATTTTCACAGAGTAACGCACTTGCATTTCTCTTGGCTTTGCAAACTGTCACAAATGATTCTCCTTACCACAGCCTTTACAAATCTGTTGGAGAGTGGAACATTTACCTTCAGGTAGGAACAAAAAATCCACATCTAAAACACAACTTTTTTTTATGGGTAGGCATCACCTTGTGTCCTTCAGTCTTTGGCTTCAGTTTACTTTTCACACTCATGACTGATTCATTCTGGTCATCTCTGGCCTCCATGTTGGCAGCTTTTCCTCCGACAGCTGAATTACAATTTAGGCGGTCGGAAGTGAAACCGGTCGGTCATTCTGGCTGGCTTCCAACAGGCTCAAGGAGCCTGTCGGCCCATAATCCCAATGGATGGCGTTTCCGCCTTCCGGATTAAGATACACGGTTTCCTACAGGCTTTCCATGCCGGGCTTTCCGACATGGAAAGTCTGTCGGAAAGCATATTTGGGGGCCCCTGGCAGGGCCCCCTTCTGTTTGCAGCCTCTGGTTGGGAGCCGAGGGCCCCCTTGTTCATCCCTGTACCGTGTGGCAGGCACCTTGAGGTGCATGCCACACAGTGAGGGACAAACTCAACCTCCCATTCCCCTATGGGAGCTTGTGCTACAGCTGGTTTACGGTTGTAGCACATGATTCCATAGGGAAATGTGATATGCTAGCGCACCATGTGTGGGGTTGTATCATAATTAGGCGGTCAGAACTGCTGATTGGAGGTTGGTTGGTCCCGTTTCCGCGAAGGTGTCCACCCAACATCGTAATAAGCCCCATAATCTCACAATTCTACGGAGTCCATCTGGAGACAAAAGGGTTCATCATTTATACTTTGCGAGACACTGCAACAAATTAGTGCACTGATTAGTTAGTCTGATAGTCTCAGTTCTCATCTTGGTCACCACAGGCAGTGAAGGCCACTTCTGTACAAAGATAACTATGTTTGCTATTTTAAAAGCCTCTTTCCAAAATTCCTATACTATATAACTTCAGCCATGGACATAAGATATCCTCACCCTCACTTCTACCTGTTGTCAAATGTATTAAAAGTGCTCAGCCAAGGACACATGTCTCTTACAAAGGTGATTGTAACAACTGTGATGAGGAAGATAAGGACTCTGTAATATTACTACAGAGGGCTATGCTGGTTGTTAAAGGTCCACAATCTGAGTTGTATGTTTAATTGGCTACAGCCAATTGGCTATCTTTCTCATCACAGTCCTTACTTTATGAAAGACAAATATTGGTCTTTACATGAGGTAAACAGGGAAACAAATGATGTATGCTACAATGCTGCTGCAATTGTTGATAAATGTAGACCGGGAGACTGCAGCATGGTAAGTCAAAATTGTGAGAAAATTTGTCAAATCTTAACTTTGCAGTGTTGAATAAGTGTCACCCAGCTTTCCTCTGTTTTCAACAGCACTGAAAAGAACATCATATTCCTTAAAAATAGAATAAATCAAGAATGCAAAATAATTTGGAACTGATGGAAAAATCACTGGAGCAAGTCTTCTCTTTTGCTCAGCATCAACAAAGATGGATTTAGTGGTAAGACATATTTCCGTGTGCTCCTTTTTGTGGTCACATTAATGATATATTTAGCCCCAAAAGTAAAAGGAAGACAGACAGGTACCACCTATCTGATTTTGGGCTATGTTTACAAAAATTTGACAGGATCAAGCATCCGATACACCTGCCAGAGAAGGTCTTAGTTTCTCAAGTTATAGATATGGTGCCTATCCTGTACCCCCATAATGATCATACACACAGCTGCATGGCAGTTAATGTTAAAGTGGGAATATGGAAAGTTACCCTTCAGCCAGGGTTGGACTGGCCTTTAGGTCAATCAAAGCAAACACAAGGAGATGATGGGCTTTGCAGACAGTGCTGGAAAGTACAATGCCGCGCTGCTGAGCACTTCAACTCCTTCTGCTCCTGATGTCTTCACACACACATGAGGCTGTGCTCCCAGAAGCCATGAGCTGATATTCACGTTCCGTGACCCGTTAGGTGAGGGTCACAGCTGATTTGCAGTGGCGGGATTGCAGGACCTGCGAAAACAAAAACCCTGTGAGGTAATTTTTGACAAATTTGCCATCTTGGGCTGAGGATACCTGGCCCCCGCGAAGACGTGAGCAATGCAGGGAGCTGCTACATGAGCCGGTACTTAGAGGAAAAACGGAAAGCCCCTTGATGCTGGAGATGGCGTGGCCGTAAGGGATTCTCCCTAGAACTCGGGTTGTCTCCTCCACTAGATCTGTCCTGTCCAGTCCAAGGGTTCTGGATCAAGAGCTTTAGTGCTTATGTGCCAGGAGATTTCTTTTTTGATGCCAGTGAAGCAGCGTTTTTCATGTCTGGGGAAGGAAGAGAAAAGAACTGAAAATACCCTGCAAGGAGTCTACGGATATTCCAAAGCCTGAGGAGGCTCTATGGGGAGGAAAAGGGCATATTCGTTGCTGCCATACCTGCCACTTGTGAGGTGTTCCTGTGCAGTTTTGTTGTGGAGGCTCTGTATTTCTGTGGCAAGTGGAAAGTAGCCTGAAAATACCCTCTGGTGTCCACGCAGTAGAACTGCCATGCGTGCTTTACAGGGATTTATCGCGCAGGTGGGATCTACTCGTTCTGTAGGTTGAGATTGCGAAGTATGCAGCAGATTGTCCTGAGGGGATCAGTAGCAGGAGCTTCAACTGAGGCCCCCACTCCTCCAGCGTTGACCTAAAAGGCTAGGAGAAAAGCAGCGCAATCCTACATTTTGGCAGCCAGGAGAGGAAGAGACATTCAGAAAAAGAGTGGAATACTGCAATGGATCTTGTACCCCAGGTCCCTCTCCCTGGCGCTTACTTCCTAAGGAACTTACGGAGGGTCCTCACCAGAAGTTGATACCAGCAATAGTGGCCCTGGGGGATGAGGATGCAGCGATCTCAGGCAGGATCCAGAAGGCATTGGGCGTGGACGTTCCATGGCCCTCCAGCATTCAGTAAGAGACCGACAGAGGAGGAAGTGAGCCTGGGGCTACGCAAATGGCTATAAGTAAAGTAACTGAGGTCAATAACAAGTAGTTAGAAAAAGCCAACCCTCCCAAAGACTTCCTGTATTCTGTACAAATCATAAGATAAACCAAATGGTTACCGAGTTGCTTCCTGTTGACCATACGCTATCTGGGGAGGTCACTCAAGTCACTCTGGAAATAGTATCTGGTAATATTTTAGATCAGAGAGAGCAGTCTGATCAAGGGAAAGGTCTGGACGCCCCTACACATGAATTCGAGACTCCAAGAGGCCCAGGGTTTTCTTCTCCCTCAGTGTTCCCTTAGCCTCCTGATGAAACTCAGGGCTGAAGAATTGGGGGCTGGAAGTATGACTGTCTTTGCTGGGGAAAGCATCACTATGGTCCAGTCTCCACTGGTCTCGATGCACCTAATGCAACAATCTTTCAAGACTGTTTTGGGAGAAATATGCAATTGTAAAACCTCGCAGGCTCCAGGAGTTCTCTCTATTTCACTAGAGATTAGACAAAATCGAGAATATGGCACGGCAAATACCAGAGTGATTTAAAGAATTGGAGCAACATTTATCTGAAAATGAGGACAACCCCCTGTCTGATGATGCCTCTATCCAGAAAAAGCTATAGGCCTCACAGTTAAAGATGGATGATATGGAGAATTATGCAAGACAATCAAATTTGCGCTTTACAAGGATTTCGGAGGATAGTGAACACCTCCATAGTAAGCCTAATCCTTTGGTGTATATAGAGTTGCTCATTAGAGAACATATACTCGAGAAAGCAGCAGAGAATCTTCCTATAATGAGGGCACAAAGAGTCCCCTTCAAGAAACTCCCAGGGGATAAGTATCCCAGGGCGATGATTGTGAATTTTTCAGATTACCGCATCATAGAGGCTATTTTAACTAAGGCTGTTCAAAAGAGGGATATTGCTTTACCAGATGGAGCCAAAGTGAGAGTGTTCTCTGATATGTTGGCGTCTCCAGCACGTAGACGGGGGGACTTTTTGGACATGATGGATGAATTCAAGAGTGCAGGAGCACAGGACTCTATCATCCAGCAGTCCAAATTGAAGGCTTTAAGAAAAGGAAAGTTCATCTTTGCTCCAGTCTTAAGGAAGCTCAAGAACTGCTACAAAAGATTGCCCAAATCGGTTCGGACTGGACTGTACCCATGAGGCACAGGGTCAGAGCTGATTTGCATATAGCCAGTGTCTAACCCAGGGTGGTGTGGAGTGCAAAAAAACGATGGATTTAGGCTCAGATCCTTGTACTGGGGTGAATGTATGACATTGTTCTACATTCTGTCCATCAACTGTGTTTTTTGCAATTTTCACCCCGAGTGTGCTGGGTATACTCAGACGTGAGTCCCAGGCTCTCCACGCCACTGGAGTCAAGCTATCCAGGCTGATGAAGGCTGATAGCCAGAAACCGGTCCTTGAATGCTTGATTCCGGTCTGGGAAAGACATGGCTTGGTAGTTCGGACTGGACTGTTCCCATGAGGCACAGGGTCAGAGCTGATTTGCATATAGCCAGTGTCTAACCCACGGTGGTGTGGATTGCAAAAAAACAATGGATTTAGGCCCAGATCCTCGTACTGGGGTGAATGTATGACATTGTTCTACATTCTGTCCATCAACTGTGTTTTTTGCAATTTTCACCCCGAGTGTGCTGGGTATACTCAGACGTGAGTCCCAGGCTCTCCACACCACTGGAGTCAAGCTATCCAGGCTGATGAAGGCTGATAGCCAGAAACCGGTCCTTGGATGCTTGATTCCAGTCTGGAAAAGACATGGCTTGGTAGTTCGGACTAGACTGTTCCCATGAGGCACAGGGTCAGAGCTGATTTGCATATAGCCAGTGTCTAACCCAGGGTGGTGTGGAGTGCAAAAAAAATATGGATCTAGGCCCAGATCCTTGTACTGGGGTGAATGTATGACATTGTTCTACATTCTGTCCATCAACTGTGTTTTTTGCAATTTTCACCCGTGCTGGGTATACTCAGACGTGAGTCCCAGGCTCTCCACACCACTGGAGTCAAGCTATCCAGGCTGATGAAGGCTGATAGCCAGAAACTGGTCCTTGGATGCTTGATTCTGGTCTGGGAAAGACATGGCTTGGTAGTTCAGACTGGACTGTTCCCATGAGGCACAGGGTCAGAGCTGATTTGCATATAGCCAGTGTCTAACCCAGGGTGGTGTGGAGTGCAAAAAAACGATGGATTTAGGCCCAGATCCTTGTACTGGGGTGAATGTATGACATTGTTCTACATTCTGTCCATCAACTGTGTTTTTTACAAGCAAGTGGAAAATAGTGAAAAGACTGGTATCTGAAGCGCAACGCGATCTTCAGAACTTTTGGACTATATATAGCAATTGGAATTTTAAATATATTTAAGCTCGTTTTTTGCACTTTAGGAACTTTATGCACTATGTTAACTTTAACTCTGCAAACTTTTACTATTGAACTTTGTTCTCCTGTATGGGGATTATGTATAGGGTAAAGCCGCTTTTATTCTCTCCTGTTATGAATATTATTCTCTCTCGTTCTAAGTATTCAGTATCAGATTACTAGATCACACTTTGCACTTTATGCACAGGGCTCATTTTCACTATTGCACTTTATTCTCTTGCCCGTATGAGGAAAGAATTGAATTTTCCATGCTGGATTGGCAAAAGTTTGTAGTAACCTCTTCTTGAATCAGTATTGGATAGTGTAAAGATAATTTTTACTTTCACTTTTTATTCAGAAATTAGCTGTTTTTTCCTATATTAAGGGATTGCAGGCTTTGGCCAATAAAACCAGTTCCAGCTGGTTCAGGTTGACACTTAAAGTACATGCCCTTTTGATAATGATAGCACTTTATGCAGGAGATACTCCTGGGGTTAAAGATTAAATGATATTCAGCACAATGGAGGGGATAGACGTGCAACCTTGTGCCAAGAAACGGCGCCTTTGTTTGCTGGGTGTTCTAAGGAGGCGAGATATGGGCTACCTCCTTCTTCAGGTTGCTTGGGAAAGGAGGGGATGGTGGGGCTGGGGGGAGAAACATTACAAAAAAAATGTGCTGCAGAATAGCAGGCAAGTATTGGACAAGAAACGGGACTGTAACTGAACCAAGTTCAGGGTTTAAGAGGTATGATGTGGTTTTGTATGTCACTAAGGAATTATAGGTAACCTCAACAATGGAGATGGTACAAATCGAATGATGGTTAAGGAGAGAACATAACGTGTATTTGTGGGCTGTGTTAAGGCGGCATGTTTTATTATGAAGAATGTCAAAACCACTCAAGGTAATCTCATGCATTGTGAATGGCTTTTTAAATATACAGAAAAGAGGAGCGATGTTAAAATGATTGGGCTAATTTTCTCCACAGGTGATCTTTCTACAAAAGACCAACTCCTCTAACTTAGCATTCCCCAAGAAAAATGCTCATGTATACTTTGTTTCAGGCACATACTGTGGTACGGGGTGGGTATGTTACTGTCTTCTGCGGTAGACTGGGAGCTGGGAAAGGTGATACGGGATGAAGGAGAAAGATGGATCTCGGTTAAGGTATCAGTCAACAGGGTAGGCCTTGTGTTGTTGAACTACTATGGGCACATTTTCTACGATATTAAGGCTCTAAAAAAAGATATACGATTTGTTGATACTTGCCCATAGCTCTATAGTTATGGGAGGTGATTTTAATTTCATACAAAATCTAGGCCTAGATCCATCCAATAAGAGTAAACAACAATTAAAACCAAAGACAGCTAGATTATTAAGAATCATGAAAGAAGATTTCGCCCTATTATATCCATGGCGGCACGAGCACCGTGGCCTCACTCAGCCCCAGCTAGATTTCAAACAGCTTCACAATTGGATTTTTTCTGGGATAAATAAACAACTTGTAAGAGGGGAATCCGTTATTCTTTCAAATTTGTTTTCAGACCATCCTTTAGTCTCCTTGGTGATATATTTACCCACCCCCAAAAAAATAATAGCAGGTGGTACTTTGATAAAGCATTGCTCTCGGATCCAATATGGATCTCTGAAACTCATGAGTTCATACAATGGTTTTATAAGGAGAATATTACAGCATCAGGTTTTATGGTCTGGGAAGCTTTTAAGGCCTCTTTTCTGGGACGGTGATTGCATATAGCGCAAATCTCTACAAACGTAGGCAACATATGATCGAAGGACTCCAGAATGCTGTTGATCGTGCTGGGGGAGATCTTATGGCCAGGTCCCCAGGAGATCCTGAGGAGGAGGCTCTTCAGCAGGAATTACTAGAAGCGATAAAGCAACTACATTTTTTTTATTCTCGAAGGGATCTCTGGGAGCAAAGCATGTCAACAGAAAGTATATGAAGAAAGCCAACAGATATGTAAATATTTTGCCTGGTCAACAAAAACTCAACCGAGTAGGCAACTAATCACACAAATAAGAGACCCAAGCATTGAGAGTCTGGTTAGTGATGAAGATAGATTTGCCGAAATGTTTGTGTCTCACTTTAAGAAAATGTATGCGGGGACCCAGCTAGTTAGCACTCAGGCCCTTGAGGATTATTTGACTGCTGTTCAGTTACCCGTGATCACTAAGGATGATTGTAAGGCTCTGAAGGAACCAATTACATCTGCAGAACTAGGGAAAATTGTACAATGAATGGCTAGTGCTAAGGCAAATGGCAATGATGGAATACCGATTAAAGTCTATAAGCTGTTTTTAGATGAACTCTCTCCTTTTTTGGTATTCCTGTATAATCAGATTAAGGATGGGTTGCCCGTCTCTGACATATTTAAGGAATCAGTTGTGATTACTATCGCAAAGAAGGATAAGGACCCTCAGGACCCGAGCTCCTATCTCCCAATAAGTCTATTAAATGTAGACTACAAGCTTTTTATGAATAGGATCTCAGGATATGTGCAACAGGTGATACATGCGGATCAAACAGGGTTTTTGCCCGGTAGATCAATGGCTGCAAATACCTTTCTTTTTATTCAAGCTATCGACTATTTTTCAGCTAGGAAGGATAGAGCAGCTATTTTAATGATGGATACAGAAATGGCATTCAATTTTGTGGATTGGCCGGCCCTTTTTTTATTTTAGGGAAATTTGGTTTCCCGCTCCACCTGATAGAGATGTTAAGAGGAATTTATAAGGGGACAGTTGCAAAAATAATCATAAACGCAGATCAGGGGGGCAAAGTGGTGATAAGTCGGGGCACTGGGCAGGGTTGCCCCCTTTCCTCCTTCTGTTATCTCTTTTTATTTAGCCACTGGTGATAAAGATCCACTCTAACACATCAATTCTGACTCCCCTAACAGAAATAGCAAAAATGAAGCTTTTTGCAGATGATTTGGGGCTAGATGTAGGTAATTCTATTTTACCACTTCTAAAATACTGAATTTTACCGATTTGGTATTTAAGAAGTGGTAAAATAGAAGGGGGCACATGTAGGTATTTCAGAATCGGTAAATACCGAATCTGTAAGATTCAGTATTTACCGATTTGGTAAATATGGAATCGGTATCCCCCATTGATTCCTATGGGCCTTGAAGACCATAGGAATCAATGGTGAATACCGAAACGGTATTTACTGATTCGGTAAATTCCGATTTTTGCAAGGGTGCAGGGGGTGTCACTTTGACACCCTCTGGCACCCCAATTCCGGACTTGTGTGCCATGTGAACACAGACATGCCCAAAGGGCATGTCTGTGTGTCACATTTCACAGGTGTGCATGCACAGATGTGCATGCATACCTGGATTCGGTATTTTACCATCCAATTGGATTGGGTGGTAAAATACCGAATCTGAAAGGCCTGCGGCACTCAAAGATGTGCTACCTACATGTGCTTTTACAGAATCGGTATTTTTACTGAGTCTGTATTTACCGATTCGGTAATTTTACCGAATCTGTAAATACAGATTCGGTAAAATACCGATTCTGTAAACCATGCTCCTTCATTAGAAAACCCTAATACACGTCGGAAACGGCCGAAATCGGCCATTTCAGACCGGTATTAGGGCTCCTACATCGGGCCCTTGATTTTATATCTGAACCCAGATAAGGCAAACATACAGCCTGGATTTTTGTTAGGGAAAATCCAGGCCTTTACAGAGCTGGGGGAGGGGGGTGTAACATTAACCACTCAAAAACTGAGCTTCTTTTATTTAACTCACTGGAGGCTGATCTTCCTGAAGGGCTAAAATTTCTGCCATTAAGACCTATTAGATATTTAGGCCTATATGTTACAGCCGATTTTTCTCAACTGTTTCATTTAAATAATTTAAAAACATTTAATAATATGAAATACCTCTTAGAAAGATGGTTGCTTCTATCTTTGTCTATAGTAAGTCGAGTCTCCCCACTAAAAATGTCTATTATTCCCCTGCTGATATTTCTGTTTCTAAATCTTCCTTTAAAAATACCAATCTCATATTTTAATGAAGTGGATAAAGTTATCCGTGAGTTTGTATGGGGAAAAAAACCTTGATCAAGCTATCTATTTTACAATTAGATGTTGAGCAGGGGAGGCTTGCACTACCTCACTTATCTACTTATTATCAAGCTGCGTTAGTTAGTTTACTAACTCAGCTAGTGGCCCCTTCCTCACAACTTTTTTATTAAGTTTCATGCTAATAGAAAGTGCAATTAAGTTACCAGCATTTTTGTGCACTACGAAATTACCTAAAAAGACAAGATATAACACATATTTACCAAGAAACTCTGAGAAGAGCATGCCTGCTGCACTGACGGCTGGTGGTGTGTTCCCAGTGAAAGCGTGTACTGACATCTGGTGGTGTGTGTGTCTAGTGGAAGCGTGCACTGATGGCTGGTGGTGTGCGTGCCTGGTGGAAGCGTGCACTGACCGCTGGTGGTGTGTGTGCCTGGTGGAAGTGTGCACTGATGGCTGGTGGTGTGTGTGCCTGGTGGGAGCGTGCACTGACGGCTGGTGGTGTGTGTTCCTGGTGAAAGTGTGCACTGATGGCTGGTGGTGTGTGTGCCCGGTGAAAGCGTGCACCGACGGCTGGTGGTGTGTGTGTGCCTAGTGAAAGCATGCACTGACGGCTGATGATGTGTACCTGCTGGAAGCATGCACCGACGGCTGGTAGTGTGTGGGCCTGGTGAAAGTGGGCATTGATGGCTGGTGGTGTGTGTGCCTGGTGCCTGGTGGAAGCGTGCACTGATGTCTGGTGGTGTGCGTGCCTGGTGGAAGCGTGCACTGACCGCTGGTGGTGTGTGTGCCTGGTGGAAGTGTGCACTGATGGCTGGTGGTGTGTGTGCCTGGTGGAAGCGTGCACTGACGGCTGGTGGTGTGTGTGCCTGGTGAAAGTGTGCACTGATGGCTGGTGGTGTGTGTGCACGGTGAAAGCGTGCACTGACAGCTGGTGGTGTGTGTGTGTGCCTAGTAAAAGCATGCACTGACTCCTGATGATGTGTACCTGGTGGAAGCATGCACCAACGGCTGGTAGTGTGTGGGCCTGGTGAAAGTGTGCACTGATGGCTGGTGGTGTGTGTGCCTGTTGCCTGGTGGAAGCGTGCACTGATGGCTGGTGGTGTGTGTGCCCTGTGAAAGTGTGCACTGACAGCTGGTGGTGTGTGTGCCTGGTGAAAGCGTGCACTGATGGCTGGTGGTGTGTGTCCGGTGAAAGCGTGCACTGATGGCTGGGGGTGTGTGTGCCCGGTGAAATCGTGCACTGATGACTGGTGGTGTATGTGCCTGGAGGAAGCGTGCACTGACGGCTGGTGGTTGTGCCTGTTGGAAGCATGCACTGACAACTGGTGGTGTGTGTGCCCGGTGAAAGCGTGCACTGATGGCTGGTGGTGTGTGTGCCTGGTGGAAGCATGCACTGATGGCTGGTGGTGTGTGTGCCTGGTGGAAGCATGCACTGATGGCTGGTGGTGTGTGTCCCTGGTGAAAGTGTGTACTGATGGCTGGTGGTGCGTGTGCCTGGTGAAAGCATGCACCAATGAAGGCTGGTAGTGTGTGTGATTGTTGAAAGTGTGCACAGACGGCTGTTGGTGTGTGTGCCTGGTGGAAGCGTGCACTGACAGCTGGTGGTGTGTGTGCCTGGTGGAAGCGTGCACTGACGGCTGTTGGTATGTGTGCCTGGTGGAAGGAAGCATGCACTGACAGCTGGTGGTGTGTATGCCTGGTGGAAGCATGCACTGATGGCTGGTGGTGTTTGTGCCTTGCGGAAGCGTGCAATGACAGCTGGTGGTGTGTGTGCCTGGTGGAAGCGTGCACTGACGGCTGTTGGTATGTGTGCCTGGTGGAAGGAAGCATGCACTGACAGCTGGTGGTGTGTGAGCCTGGTGGAAGTGTGCACTGACTGCTGGTGGTGTGTGTGCCTGGTGGTAGCGTGCACTGATGGCTAGTGGTGTTTGTGCATAGTGGAAGCATGCACTGACAGCTGGTGGTGTTTGTGCCTGGTGGAAGTGTGCACTGACAGCTGGTGGTGTGTGCCTGGTGTAAGGGTGCACTGATGGCTGGTGGTGTGTATGCCTGGTAGAAGTGTGCACTGACGGTTGGTGGTATGTATGCCTGGTGGAAGCGTGCACTGACGGCTGGTGGTGTGTATGTCTGGTGGAAGCATGCACTGATGGCTGGTGGTGTTTGTGCCTTGCGGAAGCGTGCAATGACAGCTGGTGGTGTGTGTGCCTGGTGGAAGCGTGCACTGATGGATGGTGGTGTGTGTGCCTGGTGGAAGCGTGCATTGATGGCTGGTGGTGTGTGTGCCTGGTGAAAGCGTGCACTTACGACTGATGGTTTGTGTGCCTGGTAGAAGCAGGAGCATTCACAGTGATAGAAGACACAAATGAAACTGACGAAGAGGAGGGGGAGAAGGGAGGGGGAGAGCAAGCAGAGGAGCATGATTCACAGCTAGAAGACACAAATGAAGCTGACCAGGAGGGAGGGGGCAAAGGGAGGGGGGTAGTGCAAGCAGTGGAGCCTGATTACAGCAATAAAAACACGGATGGCAGATGTGCACGTGCACAAGCTCGTGAACGCAAGCGGTAGGCCAGCAAAAGCCTCCTGTGGCACTTTTAAAAGCCACTTACTAAATGTCTCGAAGAAACAGCACGCGCTGTCTCAGGCGAGACCTAAAAAGGAGATGATGGACAGAGGGCTGAAACTTTTCAGACACTCACCCCCAGTGACAGATCTGGGTTGAATCCATCATCATTCTTTAGCTCACTTTGCCACCCCAGTTCAGACCCAGCTAGATGCAAATCAGTCTTGACCCTGTGCCTCATGTCAACAGTCCAGTCCGAACTGCCAAGCCAGGTCTTTCCTGGACCGGTAACAAGCATCCTGGGACTGTTCTCGGGGTAGCAGCCCTCATCAGCCAGGCTACCTTGAATCCAGTGGCAGAGTGAGCAGGGTACCCACGTCTGGGCATACTCTGCCAACGTAGGGTGAACAAAGCAACACAAGGAGATGATGGACGGAGCACTGAAGCTTTTCAGACACTCACCCCCGTCACAGATCTGGGTTGAATTCATCTTCTTTCTTTAACTTACTTCGCCACCCCAGTTAGGGCACGATGGATTTAGGGCCAGATCTCTGTACTGGGGTGAATGTGTGACATTGTTCTGCATTCTGTCCATCAATTGTTCTTTTTGCTATAGGGCAATCAGACCGTGCCCAAAGGATGAATAAAAAAAGAAAGAGGATGTGGCCTAACGTTATTAGAGCGGTCAACCTCGAAGCTGGGGAATCAGGTTCGAGTCTTGGCAGGGACGCTCAGCATCCTGTGATTATGGTCAAAGCACTTAATCTCTCAGTGTCTCGCAAAATGAATGTGTACGTCTGTAATAAAACTAGTGCTCATGTAAAGCGCTCTGATACCTTTGGGTCTAGTTCGTGCTATATAAAACTCCTTAAAAAATAGGTCAGTGTGTTGGCTTTTTTTAGGGTCTGGAGGGTCGGTGTTTACTGTTGATTTCCTTGATGTTACAGCATTGCTGTAGTAAGCACAACTGCATGTATTCCACCATACTTTTCAAAAACTCTTCTACAAGGTGTGTTTACAAGTTCGAACTGCCCTATTTGCCACAATGGCCAACTTTTTTTTAGCTATCTGATTCACTAATGGTGTTCACTGTTATTTTGTTGTTGGGTCCTATTTTCTGTCCCAGGATCACCCTGCCTTTAGCCTTGGTAGCATAGAACACTAGGCATGCAGCAATTTGGCACAAACAAAATAAAATATATTCTCACAACTTTATATAAATGAAAAAATAAACATTACTTTGAATGCCTCGTTTGAAGGCCAAATTTGTGGTAACAGAGCACACTCAAACACACAAATACAGACTATGATTGCCTTGGATTGATCATATTGTATTTAGATATTTAATAGAATGGTTGATCCTTCCATGTTTATATAATTCATAATTACCCCCCCCCCCGACTATGATGGCCATGAATCCAGCTATGCTGATTGGGGTGCTTTATCACAAATTACGCAAGTCATGAAGCACAATGTACAGCTATTTTTAATGTGTTAGCACAGACTTTATGTAATTATGTAAAAAAGTACAGTATTACAGTATTAGGAGTGGCATTACTTACAGTGCAACTTAAATAATCTACAGATAGATGGCACCCATGCAGATGTAATTAGGTTTGTCCTTCATCTATGTTTATGTTTTATCTTTCATATTGCAATGCACTTACCCTGCAATGCCATGTATGTGAACAAGGCTGTATACTGTGGCCGAAATGTGCTGTGAGATGGAATTTTTGGTACCCCTGGAGACCCTGAGTGATCTCTTTATCTTGCCAATGAAGTGGATTTGAACAAATATTAACATTTCGGTATACTTACCTTTTTTGTATGACTTTCGGTTGCACAAATGTTTTGACACAATATTTTAGGAGTTTTCATTCTAAGTAAGTAAACTCAATATTTAAAAAAATCCTTTTGACACAATATTGTGGTTCATGATATTCTGTCATCCAACCATTCACAAGATTGCTGTGTCACCCCACTTGCCACGTAGCCTGTAGGGTGCCCTGGTTACTCCTGTAAAAAACCAATGGCAGCATTCTGGACCTTCTAGAACCTATAAGGAAGAAAAATACACAACAGGTCCATTGACAATAGCTGCATAAACATAAAAAGACATTTAAAGCTAGTATGTGCTCATAGCTTCCTAAAATGTTTAAACAAACTGCACAATTCAAAAAACAAGCAGTTACTAAGAATTGTGCAGAGAGCGATTATCGGACACTAAAGAAATATTTTAACAAGTTAGAAAAAGTCTGTGATGAAATAGGTTTGCAGCAAAGCTCTCTTGTGTAGTAAATGGCCAACAGTAAAACAATGACCCTCAACTAACCAGAAAACCCTATTTAATTGATTGTTCAGTACTGCAGAGCTAATGATGGAGTCCCACGGGACCTACCATCCAAATATTCCATAACTTTTTCTGAACATTAATTTCTTGAAAAAGGCAGAGCGAATTTACACCAGCTCACAAAAGTATTCTTTCTGAGTAAAGTTCAATCTTTTTTGCAAAAATGTAGGGTAATTTAATTTACCTACTTTTTCTATACTGGAGAGCAAAGTTTCCTTTGGTAATTCACATGGGAAATCACACTTTTGCCCCCCCCCCTTTTATTAATGTTTGCTTGATGGATTTGTGTGAAACTTTCCATGAACGAGCTGAGATGATTGAACATATTTTTGCTGAAAAGTTTGTTGTGGCAGAGATGGCTCCTCTGTTTGAGCAGAGGAGCGTCACCCCACAAAGAAAAGCCCTAGGAGAGAGATGAAATATAAAATTGTAATAAGGTTCATTTATTGCCATTTCATTTTTCAACAAACGGCCCGTCCCAAACTGAGTGACAGGACAGGGCGGGGCTAGTGCTAAAGAGTGGCAGCAGGGAGCTGTGCACTTTAAAATGGGCATGTCTCTTTAGTTGGCTTTCTTGTGACAGCCAGTCAGACATGCACATTTTTTACTTTTCTAACCTAGCAGTTTTAGACAGCTGGGTTAGAGAAAGTGCAGGGAAACAGTGCTCTTGAGAGCACCAGCATCAGAACAGTGCCAGGATTGGTTAGGGGAGTTGGATTTGTCCCGCTTTGGAGCCTGTCTGGAAGGGAGAAGACCGGTGAAGGAGGACGTCACTTATGTATCAAAGTACATGACATCGCCACTGTAGTGCAGATTTGTCAAATGGTGCCAAAGGTATCAGCGAACAAAAAACAATCTTCCTATGACAACTTTGACCTCACTTACTATGTAGTGGTAACCACTGCTGTGCAATGTATTGTAAATGATATAAGGGATAAAGTTCCACCTGCAGCACAATATAAGGATATTGTAAGTACCTTTATAAGGTTATAGCATTCTAAGGAGACTTGCAATATCCTTGTCATGTATGCCAGTGGGTACTTTATCTCACATAATACATGGTCACACGATCACCTTTCCCACCAACCACTTAAAATCTTGGTGCATAGCTTTTTCATATGGAAGATGAGAATGTCTGCAAACACGAAGCATAAAAATAAAACCTCTAGTGCAAAATTAAACATAACAAAAACCTGTTAGGCATGTGTTGCAAACAGATATTAGAAACAGTTCAATTCAAGTAAGTTTAAAACAAAAAACTGCATTATCTTGGACTGTGTAGAAACATGCAGAAAGAACCAAGCTTTTCTTTAATGAGTACAAAAAATAAACGTTCTCTCTGCCTGTGATTGTAACCTATTAAAAATGAGCAGAAGAAAGAAAAGCAACATTCCATTTGCTGCTTTAAATAGCTACTTCAATCATCTCTTTGACTTGACTATCCTTTCAACTCACCAGCTGGCTCACGCAGCAGCCATTGTGACATCAGAACTTTACTGTAACAACTTATAATAATTGAGTTCTGATGCCTTTTCTTTATAATTGATGGCTGGGTGTGTCACAACTCACCAAGAGACTGCCGTTTCTACAGGGATAACAGAATCCCATATATTATATTATATTTTACGAATGATATATCTCAGAGGGAACAAAGCTCTTACAGAGGTTCGGAACAGGAAGATACAATAAGGAGAAGAACACCAGCCACAAAACTCACTGTGCCAGATGAGCTATGTTTTTTACTGCTAGACCAGAGGACAGACAACAGATCGACAAGTGAAAGACCAAGAGGCAGAAGAAATAGAGGAGAAGGGGTGAGGGATACAGAAGATCAAGAAGGAAAAGCACAAAGATCAATGAGATATAATACGAAAGAGAAGGACAAGGAGAAAAAGATGGTGATATAATTATTCATTTGAGTTGAATAGATCTTTCTATTGAAGATAGAAAAACATTGGAATTGGATTTATCCTATTGCCACAACAGTGAATTCAATTATGCTCATTGTAGAATGGATCTATTCAGATTTATACGAAAATTAAAATTGAACAAACTGCACTATAATTCCAACAGAAATAATATGGCAGAAGAGCAGGTCAGAGACCCTATAGCCACTTCGAATTTATCTGAATCTGATTTACCAATCTTGGAAGATATGTGGTCCTTACAAAATGTATCAGAGGATGACTTCCAAGAGGAAAGTGAACCTCATAATACTAATAGTAACTCCATGACACTGGCAACAGGAGCCCGAGCAGAAAAACCCTTCCAACCCAAGTCGAGGTATACACCAAAAAAAGGTAGAGACAATTTGGACACTTTCACAGAGCATGTCACATACGATCCGAGACATCTCTATTATTCAAACACCAAACAATCAACATATTATGATCCAAAGGAAAGACAATTTCTTCCGAATCATTGAGAAAATCAAAAAGAGTCCGGAAGTGATAGTTAAGCTTTTGGACAAAGGGGGCAATGTCGTGCTTTGGGGGAGAGGACTATGCAGAGAAGATGCTATGAAACAACTAAATAACGTTGAATGTTACAAGAGGATCAAAATGAGTAAATATGAAGCAATACACAAAAGATACTATGACAAATTATCTGGATGGAGAGAGAAAGATCTCTTAAGTTAGGATGAATACCGGTTTTTAAAACAAGAGCATCCAGTTCTCCTCACTTTTTATATGATCCCGAAGGTGCACAAGGACAAAAATAAACCACCCGGGAGGCCCATAATTTCAGCCCAAGACAGTTTGTCTAAAACTTTGCCATCATATCTAAAGGATTCATCCAATTTTCTAAAACATATTTATGATGTCAGGTGGGAGAGCAATATGGTCCTGTTAACTTTGGATGTATCTACACTATATACTAGTATAAGACATCAAGATGGACTCAAAGGCACTGAATATTATTTGCGGCTGAATGAAGTATACAGTGCATAATGGCATGCTACTTGATATGATGGAGGACTGCCTTATAAAGAATATCTTTCTGTTTAGGAACAAATTATTTCAACAGGCATAAGGAACAGCCATGGGCACCTGCTTCACCCCAAGTTATGCTAATTTACATCTAGGCTTGTGGGAGTAGCAGGTGCTTGGGGGACCCACATTAAATCGATGGACAGACAAGATTCTATTATGGCTAAGGTAGATTGATGATATCTTTGTGCTGTGGCAGGGCATGGAGATAGAATTGGATGAATTTGTCAATGTCCTTGATGAAAGTGATTTAAACTTGAATTTTGTGGGACATAAAAGTACAACATCAGTAGATTTTTTAGACATACGAATAATGGTGGAAGGTGAGAAACTGAAGACAATTATTTTTAAGAAGGCGATGGCAGGGAATACAATCTTGCATGCTAAAAGTGCATACTGTGCCCCTTTAATAAGAAGTATTCCCTTTGCAGAATTTTACAGAGCTAGGAGAGCATGCAGTTCACAAAGGGAATATGGCAGAATAGAAAAAAACGAAACCTCGCTTTTTACAAAGAAGGTATTCGTCTAAACTACTGGAAGCAGCAAAATCTAGAGTTATGCAAAAAAGAAAAGATACTTTTTGAACCGTCAAAACCAGATAAAAAGAGAAGGGATACAGAAAAGAAAGTTACTAATAGCTTTATTACAAAAGAAAACAAAGAGCATTTGAGAGTACAACACATTTTACAAAAGCTCTGGCACTTTATTAGACATGGTCCAACAATAGGACACCAGGTTGCTAGGAATCCAAAGATTACTTACAGAAACTCAAAATCTTTAAGGGAATATGTAGTTAAGAGTGACAGCCTGGGAATAACACAACAACATACCTGGCTTCAACAAAAAGTAGGGTTTAGAAATGTTTGAAGTGAAAGGCCTTTTTACAAAGAAGGTATTCGTCTAAACTACTGGAAGCAGCAAAATCTAGAGTTATGCAAAAAAGAAAATATACTTTTTGAACCGTCAAAACCAGATAAAAAGAGAAGGAATACAGAAAAGAAAGTTACTCATAGCTTTATTACAAAAGGAAACAAAGAGCATTTGAGAGTACAACACATTTTACAAAAGCTCTGGCACTTTATTAGACATGGTCCAACAATAGGACACCAGGTTGCTAGGAATCCAAAGATTACTTACAGAAACTCAAAATCTTTAAGGGAATATGTAGTTAAGAGTGACAGCCTGGGAATAACACAACAACATACCTGGCTTCAACAAAAAGTAGGGTTTAGAAATGTTTGAAGTGAAAGGCCTTTTTACATGGAGAGAATATTACAGCTTTAAAACAGTTTGTAATAAAACTGTAAAGGCAAATGGATTTTTAACATGTAAATCAGATTTTGTTGTATATATTTTAAAGTGCCCATGCAATAAAATATATGTTGGCAGTACCACTGTCCCAGTACATAAAAGAATCCTTCAGCACAGAAGAGTAATAGTGAACAAATATCAAAGCTACACAATAGCCATGCATTTTGAGAAGGAACACTCCAGTAATCCAACAACACTGAGATAAAGCTGTGTAGCACAGGTGCCCTAGAGGAGGAGAGGTGGAGACAGGGAGAAAGAGCTATGAACACTTGAAACATACCTCATCCTATAGTTGGATAGCAATTAACCAAATGGTTTCAACATGGATGAGGAGTTGTATACCTGTCATTATTGAGACTCCTGCACCCCTTATAGAGAAAGAAAAAAATGTAAATAGATTTTGTAAGATAAGATGTGGACAACAAGGCACATTTAGAGCACTTTTTAATAAAGGGTATTATACGTATTGTTCACTTTTTAGCATGACTCTTAGGTAAAGCTTTACTCTTTGACAGACAGTGGGATAAGTAGATAAAAATACTATCAAAGAAAAGTAAATTTAACGTAATTACCACCCAAACTATATTCGGATATACTGTAGAGTAATGAGAAGATACCGTTTGTATTTATGAAGCACTTTAAGAGGAGTTATTTGCACTTTATATTAGCACATTGTCACTTTTTGCACTATAGCACTTTAGAAAGTCCTCTGAAGAAGGAAGGGAGACTAGCCATAAACACTTAGGGATTTCCCTAAATGTGAAAGAAATTGGTGATAAACTCATTTTAGTGAAGACAGAGGCATTTGTCGAGGAACTCTATTTAATTAGCATTGAAGCACCAGTCACTTTATAGAAAGAATAAAGTGTATAATGGAAATATGTGCCGTAATACATCATTAATTGTTAATAAATAACTTCACAAAGAGGCCTTTAGAACAATTAGACTGCCAGAGAAATTGGGCACTTGCCCATAGAATACAAATGCAAATAGAAATGTACATACATATAATATCATCGGATCAAATTGAAGAATGTTAAGGTTTTATAATCTTTAATGTGAGAAAAAGTCTCAATTCAATTGATATTGTATGGTATAAACATGTCTTAAGATGGCACCCATTGTTTGTGAATAGAACTAGTGTAATTGATTGAAGTTGTCCACTTTCTATGTTTATTTTGAATTACAAAGGTACATAAATGTAAAAAAGTAAAATACTCACCATCGTGAACAAGGCTGTGTCTGGCAGCCGGAACACGTGGATGTTAAATCCACTGAATAATCTTGGCAAGATCAACAAAAAACACCATGGCATATACTTCATTTTGGGCCGTCATACGGCTGTAAAAGTTTGTTTGTAAACACTGACAAATTTGGTATGTAAATTATTTATTGAGTGGATTATTTACAATAATGTACAAAACTATGGTGCCTAAGAATGTTATCAACAATAAATTGAGCGTCTCCATATGAATTGTAGATATATTTTATATTACAAAATGGTGCCCTTGTTTGCACAAGAGTGCTTGTCCCTTTTTGATTGTGATGCACCAATGAAATGCTTTTTAATCATGGCCTCTTCCAGTTTGTCACTAACAAAGAAGAAGGCAGATCGCCGAAACACGTTTGTTGCTGGCTGCTGAATAAAGTTTTTCAAGCGCCCCCGCGAGTGCCGAGTTTCTTTGCAACCGAAAAAATAGAGCGACAATAAATTCCGGTGTCCACGGCCGCATACTTGCACCCGCCTGAGAGTGCTTCATATGGAAGTGGAGTTTGAGTGTGTAATATATATATGATGAAGTTTCATGACATTTTCCAAACTAATTCTTTGTTCATATCAGCTCCTATGTTGGAAATTTGGGGTTGATTCGTCAAGGGGAGGCCGAGAAAAAAGGGGGGTCCCAAAACGTGCTTCCCCCATGTTAATATACATAGGACACTTTAGAGAACGCTGCAGGTCGAATGGGTGAACGGAATTACCCTAAATTTGGCAGGGAGAAGGGTCTTGGTCTAGAAAGCACACTTTTGTTTATTTGGTGGAAATCCGTTCAGTAGGTTTTGAGAAATATCAAAATTGACAGGTATATCCTTATTTGGGAATTCTGCCATCTGATTGGCTGCGGCATTACGAGCACGAGCTAGCTGCTTATTTGCTGCGAACAGTTGCAACTAGGAAGTGTTGGCAGCCATTTTGTGTTAACGTTGGAGCGAGTAAAGGGAAAAAAGGGTGAAAAACTAGGAAAGAGGAGGGTAGGAGTGCTGCGAGCTCTGAGGGGGGTTAGGGTGTGCTATAGAGGGAGTGTGAAGCAAAGTATTTACCCCTAACAGTGTGAAAGTGCAGTTTTGCCCACAGTGAGATGATGGTGAGGTAAGGTGCCAGTACACTCAGGGATGAAAGCGTGCACCTAAAGCATGCAAACTGTTGTGGTCTTGGCACTGTAGCATACTGGCCGCTGTAGCATATCTGTGCAGGTGGTGTTAGTATGTGTTTACAGAATAGCGGGAGTGGGAAGCAAACTACTCACAGGTACCGGTCTGTAGAATTGGGGATGAAACCGTGAGCCTACGCCATGAGCTGATTGCTGTAAAGTGATGCGCTGTGGGCACTGAAGGATACAGGGCGCTGTATCACACCTGTGTAAGTAGTGTTAGTATGCATTTATACTATACAGGGAGTGGCATGCAAACTACTCACCCCTACTGGTCGGAAGACTCGAATGCAGTGTTTTAGCAAGGAGGAATAAAGAAATAATCATGAAGAATGTAATGCAGAATGTTGCAATGCCACAGAAAACAAATGGTGAAATCAGGTGTGTCTAAGAAAGTGGCTGTGTGTAATTAAGGGATGGAGTTTGAAATTTATATAAAAAGTGTGTTTATTTAAGTGCCAAAAATGGACTCACTGGTGCAAGAGCTAAGGTATGGAGCTGAGGTAAACTCCAACCACTTTTGCTGTATACAAACGGAAGCTCCTGCATCAGTGAATTCCACATTACATGTTACAGTTCCATGTGACATAAACAATACCTATTACACTTGACTGACTCTAAAGTCTATAATGAAAATAAAGGTAGGGTACCATTACCACATGTATCCTTTAAGGAAACAAACAAAAAAACTTGCAAAATGTAGTCATCAAACTTCTTAGGTACCCTGGTACTCCTTTTTTGTAACACAAAATTATCAACATTAGAACAGTCAGCAATCTCTTGTACACTAGATTCAATCTGGTGCGTGTCAGAATCGGGAATAGTTCTACCCACATCGGAACTTTGAGGAGGAACACAAACATAGTGCTACTGAGAAGCACATTCGGTACCCTTCTGGTCAAACCATACATTATTGTCTTTAGCTGCTTAAAAAAAATATTCTTGTGCAGAGAGCTAAGGCATTGAGCTGAGGCAAATTCCAACCGCTTCTGCTGTATTCAAACTGAAGCTCCTGCATCAGTGAATTCCATATTCCATATTACAGTTCCATTCGAAATAAACTAGCTATTAGATATGAATGAGTAAATTCTATAATCAAAATAAAGGTAAAGGACGATTACCACACTGTGCCAACCAGTTCCTAAACAATGATGTGTTTTTTGATCTTGATCACCAGCTTGTGAGCAGAGGCTGAGGATGAGTACATTTGTGTGAAAGGGCTTTGTGGATAACAGGCAGGCAGAGAGACATGTGCACAAAGAATAGACATGTTTCAAAATGGATATCTGGTTTAGCCTAATTTAGCAAGTAAATAGTGTATTTGTATAGGCCATACATCACCGATCTCTGGTTAGAGTGGAGACGTAAGGGGCAATAATGAAAACAGAGTTCAAATGCCTGAGCATACTTAGAAAGTTATTATATGGAAGCAGTACAATTGAAGTGTATTATATTTTTTTAAAGGAAATAGTCAAAAAAGATGGAAAAAATCAATCCAAGAATAACGTTCGTTTCTTACAAGTCTTGGACATTGAAGTGAGGAAGTTCTTCAGCGGCTTGAGATGTGTAATGTTCCAAGATGTGTTTTATCAATACGAACTAGCTAGAGGTGCGAGACTCTGTTGTGTACGCTTTATCAGGGAGCCCGCTGGGTTTGTTTAAAAAGCCCTCACCCACCAACCTAGTTGGTGGCATGCTTCATCATCGGGCCCACCACAGTGGCACCTAGCGTGCCCCGGGTGTGCTTAGACGCCAGTATTGCTGCGGAGCTGGTATACTTGCTGAGTGTGGTGTGTAGTGAGTGAGAAAGTGAGATTTTAAAAGCTATACAGTGGGTCCCAGTACCCGAGGGTAAGATAGGTAAGTTTTATTGACTGGGCCCCTGTTAGCGGATAAAAAGGCTGTCGGACGTGTTGGTGAATTTATGATTCCCTACGTCCAGTGCGGTCTACATGTTTCAGCCAGGCCTTAAAATCTGGCTTTCCTCAGGACCAATGAGTGAAAAGTGCAAATAAGTGATACTAAATTATAGTGTTGTTTCTTTAGTATGTGTCGCACTCCCTAAAGTGCGTCTATATGTGGAGGAGGATTCCCTCTTGCTTTTACTACATAAAACATATAGGACAAAGACAGACGTACAGGTAGAGTCAATTAGCATGGTGAGTTGGTAACACACGACATTGCCGACTGGTAAGGTGTGTGCTCGTCCTATGTTGGACTAGGGTGTGGTCATATTCGTGGCATGACTAGTGATTCTTATCATAAGACATTTACTTACCTGCTCTTCACCATGTCTAAATTTACGCTGTCTTAGCCCACCACCACCATTACGGTCTTATGATACGTCTGTCTTTGTATCACTTATTTGCACTTACCTATCTTACCCTCGGGTACTGGGACCCACTGTATAGTTTTTAAAAACAAACCCAGCGGTTTCCCTGATAAAGCGTACACAACAGAGTCTCGCACCTCTAGCTAGTTCTTATTGATACAACATATATAAATTGGGGATCCGGACTAGCATATCCAGTCCTCACTCTCTTCTTTGATCAGGAATATAATGTTCCAAGATGTCATTATTGCCATTGTGTGAGAAAAGTGAAGCAATCCAATTCATATCCTCGAAAGGACAGTAATGTTCCTTCAATGTTGGAGCAGCAATGTGAATTGGCAGGCAATATGCAATGTTGTGAAAGGTCGCATGTTGCAGGGGATCTTTCGCAGTTGCGCAGAAATGCCATTCCGCCAAGAAACCTTTTTGCATTGCATCCACCATTTCTCCACTGCCTGAACATCAAGTTCATGGTTTTCAGGATACTGCATTACCTGCTGGATGTCAGGAGTGATTGTTGGGATGTTGGCAAGGCATACATCCATTCCCCAGTCAAATGGGCAAGTTTTGCAATAAAAAGATGGTTGCATGTAGATTGCATATGTGTAAATAAATGTCATGTTGTAGCTGGCTCCGATAATAGATAGAGGCAGGCAGCAGAAAAGTAGTTCAATTTTTTCATGGTATTGATGTAGCTTTGCTTAGAGGCGTATTCTGTCAGACATCCTTGTTACCACAGGGAGCGCAGTCATTTTTACAAGCAAAAATAGTACTAGGATGGCTGCAAAGAGAGCGAGAATTATGGGCACTGTTCCTGTTATTCCAGAGATGATCGAATGAATGAAATCTGGTATCATACCAAAAACAGTTTAAAAGCCTGTGAGAAAGTCGGAGGAGAGCGTGTTAAAAAAGTGTGCCAGACCTTTAGTGTGAGATTTGGTGAAAATTGTGTAGCAATTCACAAAGTGTAATGGGAGGTTCGAATTTAAAAGGGACCGTATTTTACTTGACGTTTGTGCTATCTGCAGTCGATAAATTTATTTTGCAGAAGTGAGGGACACTTCTGTTCTGAACAAAAGCGCTTCAGTTTGGTTAGTTTAATGAAATCTGTTTTCAAAGTAGGGATTGAAGGCCAAGTTGAAGTTTGGGAGTTACGTTGTGTGGGTGGGAATAGACATTGCCACAGGAAGTTACTTGGATTGAAACAGTAAGGACATATGGTGTGCCAGCTCACATTCCATAGGAATGCCTGTTATTGAGATGCAGATACTGTACAGCCTACCTGGCGCAACCCTTTTCGTTTTCACTGCAACTGCTGCCTGCTTGCTGGGACAGAGGGAGCATCTTTGCTGGGGTCCGCGCCACTGAGAGCGCTGCTGCTTTGACTTGCTGGTCCCCCCCGCCGCCGCTCATTACACCTGACGTGGCTGCTGAGCGGGGGGACTACAGGCCCCACAATCCCTGGCTGGGCTAGCTACGCCCACTTACGCCCTTTCATCCGCCCGGAGGTGCACAAATCATCGCGGCTTCCACATAGGTGTGGGAGACTGTACCGCCTACCTGGCGCAACCCTTTTTGTTTTCACCGCAACTGCTGCCTGCTTGCTGGGACAGAGGGAGCATCTTTGCTGGGGTCCGCTCCAATGAGAGCGCTGCTGCTTTGACTTGCTGGTCCCCCCGCCACCGCTCATTACAGCTGATGCAGCTGCCGAGTGGGGGGACTACAGGCCCCACAATCCCTGGCTGGGCTAGCTCCACCCACTTACGCCCTTTCACCCGCCCGGAGGCGCGCAAATCATTGTGGCTTCCACATAGGTGTGAGAGACTGTACCGCCTACCTGGCGCAACCCTTTTCGTTTTCACCGCAACTGCTGCCTGCTTGCTGGGACAGAGGAAGCATCTTTGCTGAGGTCCGCGCCACTGAGAGCGCTGCTGCTTTGACTTTCTGGTCCCCACTGCCGCCGCTCATCACACCTGACATGGCTGCCGAGCGGGGGGACTACAGACCCCACAATCCCTGGCTGGGCTAGCTCCACCCACTTACGCCCTTTCACCTGCCCGGAGGTGCACAAATCATCGCGGCTTCCTCCGCGCCGCGGGACGCGCGCGGGCGGCGCCGGGCGAAGCCCGGGCCAAGGGCGGGCCCGTCTAAGCCCATCCAAGACAGGACAAGGCTGGGCTGGGCCACCCCCCACCCCCCTTCGTTACAGCTCCCCAAGGACTAAAGAACTGTAAGCACTCTTCTTGTATTTTATGTGTATTGTCTACGTACTATAAGACTGGCTTAGTAGTAACTTCCTTCCTCTACCATCACTTGTGGTCAAAATTTGCATGTTATGCTGATCCTTGTAGAGGCTACCTGTCAATTTTACATTTGCGGATTAGGCTCAGTGTAGCTCGTGGTCACAAGATAAAAATGTCTACTACAGCAAGCAAAGGATTAAAAGCTTAGGCGGGAGGGGGGTTTAGAGGGACCTTAGACGCTTACTTAACAAAAGCTGTCTCGACACTGGATGGCGAAATTTCAGTTGCTGAGAATCGCTTATCCCTTGAATTTCAGAAAAACAAAAGATCCTCATTGGGCTCAATAAGGCTATCAAAGTCTCCATCTACACACAGTGCACAAAATAATGATAATATTTCCACCTCAGACATTGGTATCCCCATTTTACTCCAAGATTACCCACCCTCACAGATTTTATCTAGTGGGGCCCTGGCTGAAGTGGTTAATCTAGATCCCTCCCTAGATTTTTCCCTGAAAGAACCCTCCTTGCTACAGCTCCCCAAACCCACTCCTAAGAGCATTAAGAGTAAAATACCACTCACAAAGTCATCCATGGGAACTTCACAAAAAAGGAAGAGAGGGGGAACTGTTCATCGGGGCAATAGGCCCAAAGCACCCAGAATCTCCCCAGATCCAAATGTGGGGGGGAATATATCAGTAAAAAAGAATCAATCAAGGAAAAAGCTAAACCCACAGGACATTATACATCCGCTTAAACCCAACTTCCCAGAGAAAGCTCAACAGGATTATAGCCTGGATAAGATGGAGCACCTAGTTAGGTCCCTACTTCATCCACTAATAGAGAGGGTAAAAAGAGTGGCTAGCAATCTAAGCAGCCTAGTGGAAACTACCGCCTCAAACACCAAAGTTTTAAAAGAACTATCAACACTTATAATTGCTCACACGAATAGCGGTCATACCCATAGCAATATTAACGATATTTCTAATGGGGACACGTCCACACTTCCATGCCCCATTCTACTTAGTAACACAGTCGAGAAAGCACCAATTGAAGGAGCAAGAGCCCCCAAAGTCCCCAAGAATGTAAGTATAGGGGCCGCAAAAACACCAACTGGAGCAAAGAAGGTCATAATTGAGAAATCAGGGGTTATGTTGGCAAAGAGCAGAGGGCTAGACTACACCACTACCAAATTACATCCAGCCCCCAAGTAGATTGATAAAGCTGCAAACACTGAAAAGGCCCACCCCATAGATATAGATTTAAAAAGAACAAACTGCCACATAGATCTGCATCCGGAGGTGGCCCCGTACGTTATCGTTCTCACAGGGGTGCCCGAACTCATGGAAGGGAAGAGGGAAAGCTACCCAGAACTAAAGAACAAAGCAGTTCATTGGCTTAGCAACAACAGGCCACTGCCTCCATACTTAGATGGGGTGATAGCACACGTGAGAAGACTTCGCCTGGGTGGGACAGAGACCCAAGGACTTACCAGGAGATGTCATAATAATCAATTTTAAAGAACCAAGAGTTGCCACTTATATAACTGATTGGTACTTAGAGCGGGGAGGTAGCGACATATCGACAAGGGATCTAAGCTTTACCCACAGCCTCTAGTGACACTCTGGGGAAGACAAGACATTCATAACAAATTTAAAACTGCTCATGCCCCTTTCCCAAGGAATACTCATACGAATCAATGGGAAATGATATACAATGGTCGTAGGTGCACAGAAGGAACAGACAGCCTATGGGGCGGAAGCTTACAGCGCGCACCACTCACCCCACACACCTTACACTGGTCTATCCCCTTAAGGAATAGATTTAACGCATTTTCGGGATTGGATGATCTAGACTGACAGGCGATCAAATCTCCGGGGAAATATTCAATGAGTCTAGAAAATCACCCAACCATAATGCCACCCCAGTTCATAATGTACAACACTTATGGCAGCATAGAGGATCTACACGAACCAAATGAAACTGCCATAAGCAGCGAAATAGTGGTGGAAGCAGTAGAAGAAGCAGGGGACATTTACCATCCGAGCACATCAAATAGGGAGATTAGCAACCTCTTAACTGTCCCCCAGACTCCCACGGACCATCTCCCACCAAAGGAAAGTAGGACAAGAGTAAGTCCCTTAACAAAAACTATAGGGCCCAAGTTAAGCAATTCCTTTTATAGCCTGCTCAGCTGGAACATAGCGGGTCTGTCAACTAAAGTCTCCCAGCAACCATGGCTGGATGTAGTTATGAAGCATAGCATAGTTTGCTTACAGGAAACCTGGACGACCGAGGAAACCCATATTACAGGCTTTCAAACCTTTCATTCACCAGCACTTGCTAGCAAACAGGGTCGGAATAAAGGAGGTCTCTGCACCTATGTTACAACGACAGTGGACATAAAAGTTAGTAAGTTTCTAAGCACAGCGTTCTATCAGATACTGGTACTTAGAGGGAGTCACTCAATTAATGTAATCTTAATAAACTTTTACAATAATGTACCTCCCAACATGATAGAGTCTATATTTCATAGTCTCTTGAATAGTCTAATTTTTTTAAGAGACCATTTAGTAGGAGAAAAGGTGATAATTTGGGTCGGTGATTTTAATTGCACCATCTGCCCTTGTTCTCTAACTGGTTTGTGCGGCCTGGCTGATTATAGGGAAGACTGTCCCACCCATTTTGCCCATACAAAACTAGGTAACATCTTTAACAACATCACCTTCCACCTAAATTTGTCCTTTGTGAATGAGTTATGCAGCCCCATTGTTCCATTCCAACCGACCTTCAATGGACGGGGGTGCAACTCCATCATTGATTTTACTTTAATGTCCTCAGTCCACGCAGGATGCGTGATCACTTGGGAAACAGGCAAGGCTCTTTTTGGCGACCATTACCTCATATCTTTTATAGTAAAAAGAAGGAGGGAGTTAAGATTAACAAAGAAGGATTCCAGTTACACACCAAAGATCAAACTAAGCGCTACTAATGGTTATGTCATCAAATGGGAAAAAGTTGAGCCCGCCTGGTTCTTAAAAAATCTAATTTCGACGTCTCTCGAAGATATTTTGACATGCCTGACAGATGACGAAGCGCCCGATAAAGTCATGGGCTCTATCTAAAACATTCAACTAGCGGTGAAGAATCTTCTATTCAGAGAACATAGACAAGCCGCAAACCAAGCACAGGGGTGGTTTGATACCAAATGCACTAAAGCTCCAACATCCTTAAAAAATGCCTTACAGAACAAATCCAAAAACCAAGATCTAATTCGTCAATCCAGAAAAGCTTATAAACTGGCCATTAAAACCAGGAAGGCCACCTTAAAGAAGGAGGCCTGGGCGTCCCTACGAGAGGCCTCGCAACGGCAAGATAATACGGCCTTCTGGAAAGTGATAAACGCCCCACACCTGCAAAGTAGAGCGGAGGACTTCATAGATGTAGCTATACCAGCGGACATATGGGTGACCCATTTTAAACAATTTCATGACAGACCGATTGGTGGGCACTGTTCGATTACTCCTAATGATAGCATTCCAGCCTCTAGCGAACCTGATGATTTAAGCACATTCCCCTAGATATAACCTTTAGCTGCCAAGAGGTCATCAAAGCTATCACAGAAAGCTCATCTGGTAAGGCTCCCGGCCCGATGGCGTTACAATCGACGTATATAAGGCAGAGATGGATCTTTGGGCTCCTCTACTTACGAATGTACTAAATAAGTCCAATCAACTCGGATTCATTCCATCTTGGCCTGACGCCATCGTTGTGCCAATATTCAAGAAGGGAAACAGAAATGACCCTACCTGTTATAGGCCAATCTCGCTCCTAGACGCATTGATGAAGGTGGCGGGCAGAATAATCCTAAACAGGATTTGGAGCTGGAAGGAGGAAAGTCAGGCCATTTCCAAGTTACAGTACGGTTTCAGACCAGGGAAAGTGACAGTGGAACAGTGTTTGAACTTGGCCTTAATCATTGCCAAATACACACAGTCGAGGAGCGGAAAAATATATTTCACCTTCATAGATCTAAGCTCCGCCTTCGACTGTGTGGACCACGAGCTTCTATGGAAAACACTGTCCGATCTGGGCATTAACGGTCAAATCATCACCTTTATTAAAGAATTATACAAGGACGCAGGAGCCAGAGTGAGATTCGGACATCAGGGGGAATGTTCGGATAAATTCCCCATCCTGAGGAGTGTTAGACAGGGGTGCATATTAGCACCCCTCTTGTTTACCATTTATGTTAACTCTATTGGTCAATACCTAAGTGATTTCCAACATTACTACCCCTCTATAAATGGGTCACCAGTGCCAATAAAACTGTATGCCGACGACGCGGCAATAATGTCGTGGACTAGGATCGGACTACAGCGGGCTGTGGTCCAATTTAATAGCTTCATGAGGGACAGAGGCTTAAAAGTAAACATCCCTAAAACTTACACAATGTCTTGTGGTTGAGGGCCGAGAAGGGCATCTTGCCCTATATTTTTAGAAGGCCAAAGAATCGAAACAACAGACAGGTTCTGTTACCTAGGTGTAACCTTCGATAGGAGGGGGAGCTGGCACCCAGAAGTAGCTGCCAGGAAATTAGCCTTTACACGGTCCATCGGTGCTCTGAGTAACTTCTCTGCTAAAATAGGGGGGAAACCCGCGAAGGAATTGATACATATTTATAAGGCCAAATCTGTATCTACAGCCACATATGGGGCCGGGCTATCGGGGTAGAAAATGCCCAGATGCTACAAGGTTGTGAGAACCAGTTTATCTGCCATCTACTTGGCGTTTCTAAATTCACATCAACTTTTATGACCCACATAGAAGTAGGACTCCCTTATATTTGTGACACAGTTAGGATTTCACCTTTACTGTTATGGCACAATGTCTGGGTGACTGAGGAGACCACTTTAAACAGAGAGGTAATATTTGATTGTCTCGCAACGGACGGGCAGCTAACATTAGATGGCTATCTTATGTGAAAAATATTCTCACAAAGATAGGCCATCCGGAATTTTTTGACAAACCATCCAGTATGGAGGGGATATCAAGAGGTGCACTGAAAAAGATGGCCCTCGACCATCTAGTAACTGACAGATGGAACCTTGAGAAAAATAAATACATAGTTCTCAGATATCAGGAAATTACTCAACACGAGGGCCTTCAACACTATCTCACTCTGGACCTAAGTCCTTATGCCCGCACGCTGATGACTTGCCTGAGACTAGGTACTTTTTTCCGCCTGGTCACCTTTCCTACCTGTAACGACTGGTTCCCGGAAATTCAACCTTGTCCGTGCGACGATACCGCAACGCACTCTAACATACATTGCGTGTTGTTCTGTACATTTTATAAGAGACCGCGCAGGGCCTTTCTGATACCCGTCCTTAATCTTGGGGGATTCGTACTTGTAGATTAGCATATGTAAAACTACAACAGTTAGAAGATGATAATGTTATTTATGCAGTCTCAAGCTTTTTAAAACTTGTTATTAAATTTAGGAACACTATGCAAAGCCCTCGTATTTAACCTGTGTCGGTTAAAGTACCATGTATTCATGAATTACGTTTTAAATTGCCTCTTTTTAAGTATACATTTTTATAAGTCAACCTGTGATGTTGTTTTAAAATTCGATTGATCAAGCTTATTCTGATTGTTATGGATTATATTTTGCCTTTTTTTAAAAAAAAAACATACAAAATGTATTTATTGCATTATTGTGCTTTTATGATTTTACTCTGAAAATCGAATAAAGCTTGTTTTGATTGGATTTGATTTGATTTGAGATGCAGATAACCGCTGTTAAACAGCTGTGTGAATGTTGGTCTGATTTTGGGAGTTGGCGTGCTTTCAAGAAAGCACACAAAATTGGGGGCTGTAAGCTTAGAAGAGTCGTGCAGTTTGACATTCTTGCACAGTAATGAATGACTGCCATTGTGGTCGCACTTTTCACCTGTATGCTCTTTAAGACAGCGATATGTAAATGGCAGAAACCAAAGCTCATGAATAAACGTGCTACCTAGTATAATCACATACAACATGACAAACAACATGTACACCTAGCAGACACAACAACACTATGTTCTGGGAGGAGGAGCTTAGCGCGCATCCAAGATGGTCGATTGAGCACAGGGCTCCCCGGACCCTCGCCACTCTCTGCAATCTATCCTGATGATATCCTGAATTCTTGGACGGATTCTTTGAGATGAACCTCGACTGAGTCCATAACTCTTTTCAGAATTTAAATCGGACTTGGGCAACCGAAACTACATCGATCTGAACTTTTTGGGCCCACCTGGAGGCGAGCCGGGGACTGGGCGACTTGTGGATCCGGGACGAAGTTGAACAACAACGGCAGTGGGGTCTCCTTGGTAGCCCTATCACAACTTTCGGTTTCGTTTCTGGATCCTGGCACGGTCTGATTGAGAGACCGTTTCACTCGGCTGGGGGCCAATCCAGCCTCCATTTAATGCAAGCACTGCTTTAACATCACAGCCTTTTGGATCAGTTTCTGACTTTGTCTTGGCCGTACGAGCCAGCTTTTGTGGTCTGTTGGTGCCCGGCCTGTCGGCGGCCATTTTCACCAGGTCTCGCGGGCCCCTCCAGGTCGCATCTTCTAACATGGCTGGCAGGGGTGATGCTGAGAAGCGGAACACAAAGACACCTCTTCGTGGGGGACCAGTCCAGACAAACGTTATGGACCGATACACTCAGTCCAAAGGATCCCCCGGACTCTCCAGTCGTACCCCAGAGGACGCCAAGGAGGACCCGTCCGCTCCTGTTGATCTGTCCCTGCAGGACATTATGGGTGCCATCTCCAACATGAAGGAGACCATCGGCCAGCAATATGAGGCTCTGGCTCGTAAAATCGACACGGTCGCCATTGATGTCACCTTGATCAGGGCCGACCTGTCCAAGACCAATGAGAAAGTGAAGTCATTGGACCTGAAGACTTCCAGCCTCACGGCCGATGTGTCGGAACTCCAAACGGAACTCGGAAATCTAAAATCGGCCAATGACTTGATGTCCCACCGGCTGGAGGATTTTGAGAACAGGGCGCGACGCAACAACATTCGCGTCATAGGTGTTCCAGAAAATCCCGAGACTCACTCTGTGGATCTCCTGGTCGAGGATCTCGTCCTGAATCATCTTTCCCCCTCTGGACTCAGCAAGTTTTTCGCAGTGGAGGGTGCACATCGTGTTCCGGGTGGTAAGCCCAAGCCGGGCGCTCCTCCGCGGCCTATCATCGCAAAACTTTTCCACTTCAGAGACCGGGATGCGATCCTGCAGGCATCGAGAGTGCACGGCCCGGTAAAATTTGAGAACTCCTCTGTCAATTTTTTCCCGGACTTCACTCAACTTGTTCAGAGACAAAGGATGGGTTTTCAGGGGGTAAAACAATGTCTCCGGGACCTGGGACTAAAGTACGCAATGCTTTTCCCTACTAGGCTTCGAGTGGAGTATGAGGAGCGGACCTTCTTTTTTGATCGACCAGACAATGTGAGTGACTGGTTGGTTTCCCGGCCTGGCCGAGGCGATCGGACGGAGCACCCTGGCAGTGCCGAGGGTGGTGAGCTTACACAGAAGTGACTTTTCGGTCCCTGATCTCCGAACATTGGACATTTCTCAGCTGGGTTCTTTTTCTTTTTATAGTATGTTTCATTGTTCTCCACATCCGGGTGGCGGGTGGTGATGGGCCTCTTTCCTCCTCCGGGGTCTTTTTGTAGAATGGAGCTGTTAGGGCGACAGGCACACTGCATGTTGGGGTGGCTTCTTAGTCTACTGCAGGGGTGCTTGTAACGGGTGTTGGTTGGGGGGTCGGATGGGGTGTTTGTGTGTGTGCTTTTCTCTCTCAAGGCGGCAAATTGATTTTTTCTTTGCTTCAGGTGTCCTGCTCTTCGTGGGGTGACTTATGCATTATTTGTGGGGATGGGGGGTAGTGGGTTGAGGTTGGTATCTTGGAACGTCAATGGATTGGGGGATCATATAAAACGGGGTGTTGTACTGCAATATTTGCGTTGTTTGTCTCCTGATGTGGTACTCTTGCAGGAGACGCATCTGGTGGGAAATATGTGTCATGCTATGAATAGGTGGGGTTACCGATTGGTTGCTCACTCGGGATTCACCACTGGTTCCAGAGGGGTTGGTATTTTGATCCGGTCTTCTCTCCCTATAGAGATTGATAATGTTATCCTTGATGACAGAGGGCGCTACACTGCCCTCACTGGTAGGTGGGAGGGTAAGACTCTTTCATTGGTTACTATATACGTTCCCCCGGGTCTCCAGACCTCTACTTTCTCGGATGTTGGCCGGATGATGCTGGAGCTCCCTGACAGTCTTCTCCTCCTGGGTGGGGATTTTAATTCTGTGCTTTCAGGCGGTTTGGATCGCCACCCTCCCAGGGATCTTCCCACTTCCCAATCTTGGCTTGGTGGGTTCATAGACACCTTTGGTCTGGTGGACTGCTGGAGGCTAATGCATCCAACGCAATGTCAATACAACTTTCACTCCGGGGCTCATGGGAGTCTCTCCAGGCTTGATTACATCCTTATGCCTGCTGTCCAGTCTTCCTATGTTAGGGAGATCAGACACTTGGCCCGAGGCATTTGAGATCATTCTCCTGTGTGGCTTAGTTTTGATACGGGGATACACGCTGCGGGGCGGATCGCCCCTATCAATCCATGGTACTTGCGCAACCCCAAGACCCGTAGCAGCATGATAAAGTCCCTAGATCACTACTTCCTGGAAAATGAGGGGTCCGTTTTGTCCTCTGTGTCCCTGTGGGAAGCCTTCAAAACTGTTATTCGTGGACAGGCCCTATCTTTAATAGCTGAGACCAAGAAGGCTAGAAATAAGGAGGTTGTGAGTCTGGAGGCCGAAATACTGGAGTTGGAGGCTGATCTAGACTTAGGCGTCACCCGGGAGAGACTCCACGCCCTTAGTTTGAAGCAATTTGATTATAAATCCCTTGTTACAGATGCTGCCAAGACAATGTATAGGGAACAGCAGGGTAGATTGTATGATGTTGGGGATAAGGCGGGTAAATTGATCGCCTGGCTTGATAAAAAGGAAAGAGCGAATCGTGTGGTCCCGGTGTTTCAGACTTCGGGTGGTGTGTGCGTGACTGACCCTAGCGAGATTGTGGAGTGCTTTGCAGATTATTTTCGTGTGGTCTACTCCCCGGTGTCCGACAGAGATGAAGATGACTCTCGTTTGCTGCTGAGGGACATCACACTGCCCGGTCTGTCTGAGGAGGATCAAGAGTGATGGAGGCCCCGCTGTCGGTCGACGAGATTGCTACCGCAATCCGTTCCCTCCGTTCTGGCAAGGCTATGGGCTCTAATGGCCTGCCTATCGAACTGTATGAACTGCGTCCGGACAAAGTTGTGCCTTGTCTTCGCGCAATGTTCAGGGAGTCACGTGAGCTTGGCACCCTCCCTTGTGACCAGCGTCTGGCTACTATAGTTGTAATTCCTAAGGAGGGTAAGCCTCGTGATCGCTGTGCGTCGTATAGGCCTTTTTCCCTATTGAATGCCGAGCCGAAGATTCTTGCCAAGGTTCTCGCTAATCGTTTACTCACTGTAATTTGTGACCTGATCCACACGGATCAATCCGGTTTCATTCCACTCCGGAACACTGCTCTTAATTTGCGGTGCCTACACGGCGTTCTCGCTAGGGCGGAGTCTCTTCCGGAGCCGGCCATCTTGACTTCCTTGGACGCCACGATGGCCTTTGACACGATTGAATGGCCATATCTTTGGGCCACTCTGGTGAAGTTTGGTTTCGGTGCGGAATTTATCAGTTGGGTTAGACTTTTATATACGGATCCGTTGGCTCAGGTCGTCGTTAACGGCAGAGTGTCCCAGTCCTTTGCTCTCGGGAGGGGTACTAGGCAGGGATGCCCGCTGTCCCCCCTGCTCATTGCTCTTGCTCTAGAACCGCTCGCAGCCTGGCTCCGATGGGAGCCGTCGATAAAGGGCATTCAGTGGACCCCCGTTTTTGAAGATTGTGTCTCACTCTCGTTGTACGCCGACGATATACTCCTGTACCTCACCTCCCCACGTAAATCCCTTAACGTCCTGTTCGACGTTCTCACTTCTTTCGGTAAGAACTCCGGCTTGATCATTAATTGGTCCAAATCGTGTGTGTATGTCATCTCGGGCGGCCTTCCCCCCATACCGAGTAGGTTTCCCATTCAAATCTCGCAAGCAGGCTTCAAGTACTTGGGAGTCTATATATCATTAGACCCAGTTGCCCGCTACGACGATAATCTCCTTCCTCCTCTCCGACGATTAAAGTTGGACGTGGCTCAGTGGTGTAGATTGCCCCTGTCGCCACTCGGTCGAGCGGCACTTTTTAAAATGATGTCTCTGCCTCGATTTCTCTACGCATTTCAAAATTCTTTTGACGTTATTCCGGCGGCCTACTTTCGGGAGGTGGAAGGTTTGCAGAGGAGGCTCGTTTAGGACGGTCGTGCATGCATTGCTCTTGCAAAACTAACTCTCCCCTGGTATGACGGGGGCATCACGCTCCCGGACATCAGGAGGTATTATTGGGCCTCCCAGTTGTCCGCCATCAACCATGCTACGTATGCACCCGGTCCGACTCCTGCCTTCAAGATGGACAAATATCAGTTGCCCGGTGGTAACTTCAATAGAGCACTCTACTCTCGGACGGCGGGGAGGAACCTAACGGGACCCACTAATATTGCGTTGCGTGTGTGGAAAGATGCCAATGTGGCCATGGGATGGAATGATTGATTGACGCGAGCGACCCCTTTGTATGCTTCTGAACATTGGGATGCCTCTGGACAACGAAAGGTTTTGAGAACTGGGATATGATTGGTATTAGCAGAGTGGGTGATCTCTGGGTGAAAAAGCGCGGTGAAGACCTTTGCGATGCTTC
The DNA here is from genome assembly GCF_964263255.1 of Lissotriton vulgaris. NCBI lineage: Eukaryota > Metazoa > Chordata > Amphibia > Caudata > Salamandridae > Lissotriton > Lissotriton vulgaris. The sequence goes on along the minus strand of NC_141697.1, from coordinate 442,899,242 downwards.
AAAGTGAGTACGAGTTGTCGGATCGGGAGTTCTTCAGGTATGTGCAGGTTCGCCACGCTTTGCTGTCTGTCTTCACAGCTGGTGTTACGGTTACAGAATCTTCCCCACTTGAGGACCGTATACTTGACAGTCATCTGCCCGATAGTACGATCTCCTTGATCTATAAGAAACTAATCAACAATCGGGCAGATCTCCTTGTGCGTCTCAGAAAAGGTCTGGACCGGAGACGGATTGGAGATGGATGACGAGGACTGGCAGTCCGTCTTGTCCTCCCCGAAAGAGGTCACCATTCCTGCCCGTCTCCATCTCGTCCAGTTCAAAATTCTTCACCGTGTGTATGTTACGGTTCCTCGTTTGGTTGCAATGGGTTTTTCCTTGGATGGGTTGTGTAAGCGCGGATGTGGAATGAGTGCCACCTTTCTCCACATCCTCTGGGAGTGTCGGGAGGTGGCGGCGTACTGGCAGCGGGTGCATGCGGTCATGGAATGTGTCACCGGGGTCGCTCTGCTGCCTGAGGCTCGTAGATGTTTGTTGAATGTGTGGGAGCCGAATGATTACAACGTTGCTCAGGCCCGGTGGGCGGCACTGGGGAACATGATCGCAAAAAGAGATATTGCACAGTTGTGGGGTTCCCCACGGCCTCCCACCGTGTCGGTGTGGAATGAGAATATGGACTGGTGCATGTTTAGAGAGAAGATGGTATATTTGGCTAGGGGCAATCCTAGGGCGTGGAGTAAAATTTGGGGTCAATAGAACGCCTACCGAGGGAACATCTGCACACCCCCCTTCGAAGACACTCCGGACATACCACTTTCCCCCTGATCCTGAGGTTCCTGAAACGATTTACTTCTTTTTCCTATTGTCTGACTTCCCCACTGCCTCCCCCCCTGATCATCTTTCTTGCCCTCCTGATTCGTTATCCGGTACTGTAGGTCCCCCCCATCGGAGCTCGACATTGTCTAGAATGCCTTTCGCCTTGAGTTTTTTTCCTTTCTTTTCCTTTATGTTCTGTTTCTAAAAAATTAAAAACATCTATATCCTGCCTACATCCTGTGTTGCCGAATAGGTATCCTGTACTATGCTGGACCACTAGAGAGCGGTCGCTGCTTTGTGAGTTTATACAATTGCTTCATATGTTCTAGCGGCCGGCCCTTGTGGTTGTAGGCCCATACTTGTAATGATATTTTTTGCACAATAAAGTTTAAAAAAAAAACCACTTTGTTCTCTGGGAACCGTGGCTAGCCATGTACGCAAACCAAACATGGTATGGCACCTCTGTTACACAATGCAGAATGCAGAGAGGGATGGGCGCAATGCATGTGTGAAGGTGGCAAGTGATTCTCGATTATAAAATTATACAATGCAAATTGATGATGGGATGTGCCAGACAGACTTGAGTATGCAGAGCACAGACATGTACATGTCAAAATATACTGATGGTCTATTGAGTGAAGTAGACTGTGAACGCAACCATGATAGTACAGTCAGTAGGAAAGATTACGGAAATGTAGTGCGTATGTGCCACCTCCTCCCCAAAATCTTTAGCATGGTGGGCTGGCTCAGCGTATGCAAGGCTAGCATAGGGGTATGAATAAAAGGCATGTTTCTCGGAGTGTGGTTCTCTTCCAGAATGGCAAACGTGTCTGCCAGGTCTGCACAGCTGACACCACCACAAGATTGACCCTGTGAGTGAATGTGGCTGCGTGAATGATGCTCTCAGCGTGCTGGTACTCAGAAACCGTCATGGCCTCTGCGACGCATATGTGCCACACAGTTCATCTTTCAACACCGCCATAAGTGAAAGAGGGCTCACCACATGCTGGCGGAAGCTGCTGGGCCGAGGTCTGTGAACTCGGAAGGCTCCTGCGAACAAAGCTGGCTACTGCGACACAGGAACACAGTCCCCAGCCTGAGCCCAGCAGCGTGGAGTGCTCTGTATACTACTAACAAAGTAGTTGAACAGGTACCAACAGTGGAACGGTGTCTTAATCCCACAATGGACGGTTAGAACAGCATCTGAGAGTGGAGAAGAAGGTACTCCCTTCGACCGGGTGCAACCAACTCTAGGTCCCAAGAGTGGAACGGTGTCTTGATCCCACAGTGGACGATGTTAGAACTGCATCTGAGAGTGGAGATGAAGGTACTCCCTTCGACCAGGTGCAACCGACTGTAGGTCCTAACAGTGGAATGGTGTCTTGATCCTACAATGGACGATGCTAGAACTGTATCTGAGAGTGGAGATGAAGGTACTCCCTTTGACCAGGTGCAACCAACTGTAGGTCCGAACAGTGGAACGGTGTCTTGATCCCACAATGGACGGTGTCCAATATTACCTGCGGCTTTATTTTCACAGAACTCTCTACGTTGAGGTGCATCAGACTCTGTGCTTCCGTAGTTTACTGCTGCACATGATTATTGGGCTTGGTTGACTGTAGTCGCTGGACTACACCACGGTACAATAGGTACAAACAGTGAAAGTGGGTCTTGATTCTATGATTGAGGATGTCAGAAGTTAAAGTCTGTGATGATTTCTGTGTAACCTCTCTGACCAGGTGCAACCAACTCTAGGTCCCAACAGTGGAACGATGTCTTGATCCCACAATAGATGATGTTAGAAGTGCATCTGAGAGTGGAGATGAAAGTACTCCCTTCGACCAGGTGCAACCTACTCTAGGTCCCAACAGTGAAATCCCGCAATGGACGATGTCCGATATTACTTGTTGCTTGGTTTTGATAGAACTCCCTCGGTTGAGGTGCATCAGACTCTGTGCTTGCGTAGCTAACTGTTACACATGATTATTGTGCTTGGTTGACACCAGTCAGTGGAGTACACCGCGTTACAGCAGGTCCCAACCGTGAAACGGGGTCTTGATTTTATGATTGAGGATGTCAGAAGTTAAAGTCTGTGATGATTTCTGTTACCCCCTGCGATCAGGTGCAACCAACTACGTGCTTCTGAATCCAATGGCATGTGGCTGTGAGGCGTTAATGACCACTGCCTCTGGCTCAGGGCTCACAATTCAGATCGAGTGGTGATTGTTTAATTACAGAATCCAGTAGCAACTAACTACAATGTCTATTGAAATTTACAGAATATGCTTTTAGTATACTTGCTTGAAGAATTTTTTTTAGATGAGTTATAGGTTTACTATAATGGTGAAATTCCTCTTGCAAGTTCAAAGGAACACTGAATAGTCTACATTGTGGACAGCAAAAATCGCAATTCGAATTGTTTTGATTTATTTATTGCAGAGTTTTCTGTAATTTATGTTGTTGTGTTTTGTGAAGAGGAAATGAGAAAAGTATTCATGGATGTCTGTGTGACTAATGCCTTCAATTTACACTGCAGACAGCAGTGTTCACAATTCAGATCAAGTCGGTATTGTAGATGACGCAGTCCTGTAGGAAAATGCATTGCTCCAGTGCGCTCTGTCTGCACCATACATACGCATCATTGCAGGCTCTGCACACACTTTTTGTTGCGTCATGTATGACAAACTGGGCAGCTCAAGTCCACGTTACGTAGCTGTGGGCCCTTGTTGACCGCTCTCTCTGGCCTACACTGCAGACATCAGTGTTTACAATTGAGATAAAGTCGCTATTGCAGATGATGCAGTGTTGATGGCAACAAACATTGCTCCTAGTACGGCCAGCCCGATGCACACATAATCGCTTGCTGTGCACATGTTGAATGATTTTAATGTGGCTATCTGAGTGCACTAGAACTGCTGGACCCTTTATGATACAATCTTTTTGTGTATTATTTCAGATCAATTGCCTGTGTCTCAGTATAGCACAAGTTATGGTTCTTTTATGATATAATTTTTTCTGTATTATTTTACATCTACTGTCCCTACCTTACTGCAGCGCAAACTACAGACTCTTTTATTATTGAATCTCTGTGTGTGATACAATGATTACTGTTGTAGTTGATGCTAGCAGCAACCATTACATGAGGGCTGGTTTACACTCACCCCACACGCATCTAGCACAGACGTCACTGGATATGTGGCCCCAGTAATAAAAAGGTGTCGGGCACATGTGCCCGTACCCGTAATGAACTTGCACTATCTATCTGTGTCCGTGTGTTCATTATCTATGCATGATACTGCCCCTGAGCCGTACCACATTACATTGTGCTGTGGACAGCGTATGCAAACATGTTACCTCTGGCAGTGGGGAAAACTTTGGTTATGTAACTTTTAGGTGTGTGCCTATCACAGGTGGAAGGGTACTTTACAGACCATAACTATTGATGAAGATGATGGTTGCATGTTGTGTGTAGTGTAAGATATGTGTACATAGCAAAAAGTTTTTTAAAAAGCTCTCTAAGCAGAAGAGGTGTGTCTCATCAAATGCTGTAGAGAGAATAACTAAAATGGGTGGCGTTTTCCAACTGGTACAATGGGAAATGTTATGAACCAATAAAATGCTTTTTTTTAAGGTCACATGGCAATCGCGCGCTCAGCGAGCAAGGAGACTGCACCCGTCGCGATATTGAGGATTTTTTTTTTACTATAATATAAGTTTATTACAATTGGAAATATACAAATGTTTAAAATATTTTATATTATCGCTTGCTCTCAGATACACTTTAAAGTTATGTAGATACAGTTTTGAGACATCCAAAAATAATGAGGGAATGGTGTAACCGGTGTGACACCTTACGTATATGATGTAACACAGGGCCTGGCAGCGTGCACTCATCGCATACGCAATGCGTAGCGGGAGCGACCCCATACGTACATGACATAACGCACAGCTTGGCATTGCGTACCCGTTGCATACCAAAGTAGCAGCTGGCGCGACCTCATACGTATATGTTCTTACGCGGGACGCAGTGCCACAAACCCATCGGATACGAAATGCGCATCATTTCAATATGGCAGATAGGATTCACGTGCTGTTGAAGCTTGGTAGACTACCGGTAGGGGACTCTAGGTTTCTCAAAAAAATTTAAATAAATAATATGCATTTTTTTTAAAGATAATTTAATTTAATTTAATTTAATTGCGGGTTTATATAGCGCTAGGATCGACTCCCGGAGGAGTATCTCGGCGCTTCGACCGCTGGGGAACCCGTCCTGGCTCACCCTGAGAGATGGTCCCTAATGGGTATCTCTAAGGTGCGACCAAGCATCCCCGGCGGTCTGGGGGGGCCTTTGTGAAGATGAGGCAAGCTAATGCCCAGAGTTGCCGAGTGTGGTCCCTGACTGGAGTAGGCACCGAGGCGAGAATTATCGAGCCCGCTGACCCTGGTCCACGACCCTGCCGCGTCGGGAATCTAACCCTGGTCCCGGGCCGTCCTCTGCTTACGGGTCTGCCGCCTCTAACCAGTGAGCCACACCTCGCTCAAGATATAAAACATTACATAATTTTTAAAGTAAAAAAAAAGGATAATAGAGTTTCAAAATATTATTTTTTTAAAATGTGAAAAAATATAGGTTTTATAAATATTAAAATATGAAATTAACATTTAAAAAACCAGTGGTCATTTGAGATGTTATCAGTGATGTTATCAGCAGTGCATTGCGGGGGTGCGAGTTATAGTTAGCTCAACTAACTATAACAGGGGAATTTCTATGGTTCTCTATGAGAGAAATGTCCAACTAACTATAACGTCCCAGAAACCTATGTTTTTTTCAGTGAATTTCTAAGGTTTTTTAAATGCTAATTCCTAACTATAATATGTTTTTTTCAGTGAGATGTCATCAGTGATGTCATGAGTGATGTCACTGACCATGTCCTGAGTGATGTAATATTTGCTGTCATCAGCAGTGCATTGCGGGCGCGCGAGTTATAGTTAGCTGAACTAACTATAAAAGGAGAATTTCAAAGGTTTTGTATGAGTAAAATGACCAGCTAACTATAACTGGTGTGAAACTTTTTTTCGCTGAATTTCAAAGGTTTTTAAAATTCTAATTCCTAACTGTAACGTGTGTGAAACCTATGGTTTTTTCAGTGAATTTGCAAGGTTTATTAAATGCTAATTCCTAACTATTACGTGGCTGAAACCTATGGTTTTTTCAGTGAATTTCAAAGGTTTTTTAAATGGTAATTCCTAACTATAACGTGGCTGAAACCTATGGTTTTTTCAGTGAATTTCAATGGTTTTGTAAATTATAATTTTTAAATGTATTAATTGTTATATTTTTTATACTGATTTACTACAATATTTTAAATTATTTATTTTTAGATATTTTATTTTTTAAATTACATTACATATTTTAATATAAATTGAAAAAAAAGTGTTTACACCTTTCTGCAACGCAGCCCCCTGGCACGTTTGCAGAGGTGGAACTAATTCCCCTTGCATACTAGGGGTCCCTGGGGGCCAACTAGCCCACCTGGAACCTCCAGTGTGTGCCAGGGGGCTGCATTGAAGAGAGGTGTAATGAAGCTATGCCCCTTTTTACACCTCTCTGCAACGCAGCCCCCTGGCACGTTTGCAGAGGGGGAACTAATTCCCCTTGCATACTAGGGGTCCCTGGGGGCCAACTATCCCACCTGGAACCTCCAGTGTGTGCCAGGGGGCTGCATTGAAGAGAGGTGTAATGAAGCTATGCCCCTTTTTACACCTCTCTGCAATGCAGCCTCCTGGCGCGTTTGCAGAGGGGGAACTAATTTCCCTTGCATACTGGGGGTCCCTGGGGGCCAACTAGCCCACCTGGAACCTCCAGTATGCGCCAGGGGCCTGCATTGCAGAGAGGTGTAAAGAGGCGACACCCTTTTTTACACCTCTCTGCAACGCAGCCCCCGGGCGCGTTTGCAGAGGGGGAACTAATTCCCCTTGCATGCACGGGGTCCCTGGGGGCCAACTAGCCCACCTGGAACCTCCAGTATGCGCCAGGGGGCTGCATTGCAGAGAGGTGCAATGAGGCTATGCCCCTTTTTATACCTCTCGGCAACGCAGCCCTGACGCGTTTGCAGAGGGGGAACTAATTCCCCTTGCATACTGGGGGTCCCTGGGGGCCAACTAGCCCACCAGGAACCTCCAGTATGTGCCAGGGGGCTGCGTTGCTTTGCTTTGCATCGCTTCATGTTGGTGTTTGGAGTGCGACTCATTGCTTAAGGGCAAGTTTGGAGTGTATATTTTAGGCGGCGTGCCCCGCTGTCAAGGACGCACCCCCCAGAATGAGGTGGCCAAGGGACCGGATGTATCCGAGCCCTGCCGTTGGAAACACCAATTAGGATTAAGAGCAGCGCCCGTCAGCGGAGGCCCATTGTGGGCTTGAAATGGTTATTTACCGTGCATTTGTGCTCCCATGACTAGCAAGGAATTTTCCTGGACTGCAGTTCCCAGAATACTCCACAGGTATCTCAAACGAGCAGCACATCTGGGGGCATGGACTTTAGCATTAATTAAGTGGAACTGAACAGGAAACTGCAAATAATTGTCTGTCTTCACATGCCTCTGAAGAAGAAGGTTATTCCTTTGAAACGCGTAAGGTGAAGACTCGAGGGAACAGCTGTTGATTAAATCTACTGGCGTGTGCTGTTCGTACCTGAGTAAAAGCATCGCTTCATGTTGGTGTTTGGAGTGCGACTCATTGCTTAAGGGCAAGTTTGGAGCGTATATATATATATATATATATATATATATATATATATATATATATATATATATATATATGCTGCAATTATCCAAGCATTAACCGCCTCCACCATACCGAGAGTTGCGTCGCCACCATAAGACTCCTTGGATTGAGTCTCTTTACTCCATTATTCAAACAACCACGCCATGTGAGATTTCAGAATTTCTTTATTTCTGCCGCCGCCAAACGCGTTTCGACTGCGCAGTAGCCTTGATCACTGGTTACGGTTAAATGAGCGCGCGGCCATTTTTAAAGAAAAAAAAAAAAAGTATTCACAATGCGTCATTAACACTACCTGTCAACCGACAGGAAAGACAGACTTTAAATTCACGCTCCGTTGTGTACTTATTTTTTTACACATTTGCATCAACATGACTTATTACATTTATACAAAAATGCATTGCGATTACCAGTTAAATCAATTCATGAACAACCTTTTGTTTTTAATAAAGTGCTAGGTGCGGGTATTTCTAACTTTCAACTCCCTTATTGAAAACTTTATCGACAATGACGCGCTAGACTATTGCGCGTTGTAAGTGCATATTATATACCCATTGTCAATCTAGTTTATAAGTTTATAAAATAACGCCCATGTGGGCTTAGCCTACTCTTATGCCGAGTTCAAATGCTCAACATTAGTTATCTTTACGGCTACAAAATACTTAATGAGTTGTATTCTCATACCCATATTTATACAATGCACAATATATATATATTTTACATACATGTTACACAGTGGCGGTCGCCACTGTTTAGTTATGATTAGGGCCAGGTTTACAGGGAAAATAGTTTTTTTGGTTTGTTAATAACTTTGGCTCCATTTGATGAATTTCCCCAAAATTCCACAAACAAATTTCATCCACCTCAGCTCCTTCATGGTAAGTTTTGGGGTCCTCCATCAAGTGGGGCAGAGAAAACGGGGAGTCCCAAAACATGTTTTCCCTTGGCAATTTTCAATAGGAACTTTAGACATCACTTCAGCCAAAATGACTGAATGGAATGACACCAAATGTGACAGAAGGCCAGATCATTACTCCGAAATCAAGCTTTTTGTGATTTGGTGTAAATCCATTCAGCAGTTTGAGCCTCAAAATGTATTGATGTCTAGCAACACACTACTACCACCAAGCAAGTACCAAGAAATTACCGAGGTACTAAGTGGCAATTGAAGCATACTGAATGGCTGGATCCTTGGGATGGGACTAAGTGCTGTGATGGGCTGTCCGCAATATGAAGAGAAATGTTGTGGCCACCATTTTAGGACTCAATGACTCGGTCCCCATGTGCTGAAAATAAAAGAAAAACAAAATGTAAGAGGCAAGGTAGGGGTGCCCTCATCCTCTGGTCCTTGCATGGAGGCACCTTAAGGACCCTCTGGGGTCAAAGTGATTTTTTTGTGTCACCGCATTCTCGACGTACTCTCAAGGAAATTTGTGAGAATACTGCATATTTACAGCAAGATTACTGTGGAACAAAAAAGGTTAGGTGGGAGTCTGTCGTTTGCTATGCAACTGTAGGGGTATGGTGAGCCATGGGGTTTGGCCACCTGCTGAGGGTTATGTGCTGGGCACAGGACTGCTCCAACTGTAGTGTGTTGGGGCAGGGCCTGGCTACAGACCAGGTCCTGTGGCCCTCCCATGCTCAGTACGAGGTAGGCCTACTTAGGTATGGTGATAAAATATTACTTTACATTAAAAAATGTCCTCAAAATTCACTTAAAAAAGCTTAAAGAGACATTATAGCTAGATGGGAATATCAGTGAAAAAAGCCCCTCAGGTGGGTTTGACTCAGGTCGGTAGACACATTATTTTTGCAAGGAGAGAGTGCATGCAGCTCCCCTTCCGAGCCATTACACGCCGCAGTGACCCCATCCTCAAACTGCATTACATTCTAGGGTGAGAGGCACCATCCCTGAATCATCTAGAGGACCTGAGGACTCCATCCCCAGGGCTGCATTACACTCGAAGGGGGATGTGTAGCCCCCTCCTCCGGCCATTATGAGGGCCTGTGGAACCAATCCCCCTCTAATATTGCATGGTGGCATGGTGCTTACCTGGGACAATAACAGCAATATGAGCCCAAATGGCCACTTAAGGGCAGCCATCAGTGCATGCAGGTGAGTCGGCTTTTTAACATACTATGGATATAAAATGTAATACAAACATCTACCATAAATGCACTGATGCTCACAGCATATGTTTGCAAATCTTTCTTGCTGCTGCTTTTATTTAAAATGATTGTTCCTAAGAGTGAAATCTCTTCAAAGGCTGTGACAGGTGTGTTTCAGCAAAGCAATATTTGTACAATACCCAACATGCTTAAGAAATAACAGACCTGTTCAAAAACTGCCAATCTTTCCATAAAACACAGGAAATGGTATACATGAATGCCTTCCAAACATTTATGCTGTGATACAACTTGATATTTTGAAGCAGAAGTGCAATGCATGTACTTTCATTTCATTCGGAACAATGTTTTTTGCTTCTACCCAATGAAGCTTTAACACTGGTATGAAATCTCTGCAGGACTGCAGATCATTCTCGAGAATTATGTTTTTAAGAAGACACACAAGTGATGAAATTTTACAGATCAAGAAACGAGGAGCAGGAGCGAGGCGGTCGAAAATCTAGAGAATTTGAAAACGACCAGTACCATCGGGGCAAAGAATAGGGCAGAACCAAACCCATAAGATATCAGTCTTGCTTTGTGCGCCATAATATCTACCTGGATAATACGTATCAAGTATTAAAATACAAGATATACGGGGACGATAAATTGTATGATGGTATGAACAACCTCTCCTGTTAACAGAAGAAACTATACTGGCACCACTGTCTTAAAAAAAAGACAAGCGAGACGAATTTTGGGAATATCATCCCTTCCACAAGATCAACGTGGAAGTCTGTACTCAATAGTTGTTTTAAGAAATTATCAATTCAATTGAAAGAAGTAACCCCTTAAGAAACAGTGTCCTGAAGAAGGTGGCACCACATCCAATGGTTTAAACCACCGAAACACGCCGACGCCCATGCCAAGAATCCAAATAAAGCCTGGGAACCTGTAGATACATGGGAATTCCTGAATTGATTGTACCATATAAAACATATAGGGCTAATGGATCAAATTAAGGATTATCAAAAGCATTCAATTGATTTAGTGAGAAGCAGTAACTACAGTGGTCTATGATTTTATGTCTTGTTTTCTTGTTGAGACATTTTCCTTGTTGATATGAAATGAAGTGTTTTTCTTTTTAAATCTTTTAACTAGAAACTTTTTTATGTGTACTTGCTCAGGAATATTTCCGAAATTTTCATGTCATGATAAAGAACGTTTGATACTAATAAAAAAAACATTGTAAGCGCTACATTTTAGTCTGAATATATTGGGAATAGAAGTTGACCAAACAAGAGTCCGGGAAGTAAGAATGAGAGAGTGATGTGAGAACTTATATAGCTTGTTTCCAGGGATTTCCCCTTAGGCTTTAGATATTTTATAATCCCAGGATTTTTTGTTTTTCATATCCTCTGTCTGCAGAATCCTAAATCGAGTTGTGTATGTTTGGCCTGTAGATAGCGTTATCAGCATTTTGTTTCACACGGTTGCTAGATCTCATCAGTGGTGTTTTATCCTTTACAATAATGTAGTTGTCTGAGCTGGAACACTAACACATCACTTTTGAAGAATTTAAGAGTAGTGTTTTTCTGGTCATAAACAATCATTTGGTTTATGACTTCATCTGGAAGCCTCTAGTGAGAACCTTAGGCGGCTTGACGCCCAGTTATTCATTACTCACCTGAAAAACGGCTGTGGTTTTATACAGCTCTAACATCAGAGCTGATTCTAAAGCCAGTGCCATGGCGGACACAGGTCAGTCACATGCCTGGACCTCTTGAAAAACTAATGGAGGCAATGGAGGAGAGACAGACATCTGTTATTTTACCAGCCTTCTCCTGCCTCACTTGAGTCAAACGGAGGCAAGACAAAGGAGAAACAGGATAATGGAGGAAGAATTCTTGCACCAACAACTGCTCTTTCGTCTGACAGTCAAGGATCTTCATAGAACCTCAGTTGATGAGAAATTGTAGTCTGTGGTGACAGCAGCTCTCAGAGAGCCGCTTTCAGCATGGAACTGGTTCTTCACTGTGACATGAGAAAGGAGACTGTGTCTCCAGGAAGGAAGGGGAAGTGAAGGCTAAGAGGGCAGTTGGGAGGATGACCAGGTGTTTTAATATTGGGACAGGGTGGAGCAGAGAGTTACCAGCAGTGTTTTTTTTATATTAGGATCAGACTAATGTTACTGAAGCTGAGAGGGGAGAGTCACAGTACACTAGGTTTTTGTGTACTTGGTGGAAAGGATGACACTACTGAAAGTAGTGGGGGGAGGGAAACAGAACAACAGCTATTTTTGATGTTAATATTAGGGCTGGGGAGGAGGGGAAATATAGCAGTGGTGGGTGGGATCACTGACATAATATCAATGCATACAATATCAAAACACAAACATATTTGTGAAAAGGTTTGCTGACAAAAATATTGCCTTCCTATGCTTAACTAATAAAACCACAGATATAGAGAAAAAACTATATTGCCACCTTTAAATAACAAGAACATACATCACAAATATCGATTCACATAATATTGATTACAATCCGCAAACTAATTAGGGTATCATTAATAAATAAATACCACTTTTTCCGTTAAAGAATTATTTAATATATAACATCACCAAAATTTTTATAATTCACCCCCAATAAAATATATAACTAAACTTATAACAATAAAACCAAAACAAAATATTTGTATTGACTATGAACATTTATAAAACAATGTAGATATTAATATATGTATATACACACACACACACACACACACACACACATATATATATATATATATATACATGTATATATATATATATATATATATATATATATATATATATATATATATATATATATATATATATATATATATATATATATATATATATATATAACCTACTGGCGGTCGCCAGTAGGTAGTTATAGTTAGGATTTTTTTCAATGTTAAATCTCAAAATTCTATTTAGAATAACTTTGGCACCGGCTGACGAATCTGCTTGAAAATTTCCTCAAAATGGCCTCGTCGAGCTCCGGTCCTTCCCTGACAGTTTGGGGGGGATTCGTCAAGCGGGGGCTGAGATAAAAGGGGGTCCCAAAACGCGTTTTCCCCATGTTAATTTCCATAGGGCGGTCGATTTCACTTTTAGCCCGAACGGCTGAATAAATTTCCACCAAATTTTGCAAAATTGTAGGGACTGGTAGCCCGATGTGCCTTTGCTATGTCTCAAGATATGTGCTCCAGTGGATTTTGAGTAAATTAGGTTCAAAAAAATATATATATCTATAGGCGCGCTCCGGTGCGCGCACCGGGGAGCGCACCAGGCGCGACACGCGACTTGCGCACGGAAAGCTGATTGGCTCACGGGTGTCTGTAAACATTCGAAACAGTCCGGAGCGGCCGCCATCTTGTGTCTCTGTAGGATCGAGACACAAGAGGTGACATAAAAAAAGGAAGAAATGACTATAAGGGGGCAGGGTAGACCCCCTCCTGACCCCCTAGGTTTAATGTGGGGGCTAAAATAGGGTCCCGCGGGGCATTTAAAAAAAATATTTTTTTTTCGATTTGCGCGGGGGGATTGCCCGGTACGCGCTCCGCGAAGCGCACCGGGGAGCGAAGTACGGGGAAAATCCAGGACCTTATTTATGAAGGCCTTGCAACAGTTTTGCGCCGCCTGTGTGTCACTTTTTGTGACGCACCAGCGGTGTAAAAAAATGCGCATCGTTGCCCTATATTTAAAAAGTGACGCATCTAGGTAGATGGGTTACTTTTTAAAACCCTGCACCACATTGTACTTGCGTCAGGTATAATGTATGCAGAGGGGGCGTTCCCCCGCAAAAAGCTTCGTAATAGCGACGCAGTGAAATCTATGAGATTTCACTGCGTCACTTTTAGGATGCTGTTGCGTCAAAATCTTGCGCCTGCCTCACAGCAGGTGTAAGACTGACGCAAGACCTTTCACATGGTGCTTTCCCCATGTGAAAGGACGCATTTCTGGAGTTGCGTCAATTTTGTGACGCACTCCAGCAATGCGTCACTTTTGTGTTTACAGATACGTCAGAAATACTGACGTATCTGTAACTCCTTGCGACATGATTCGTCATACATTAAATATGATACATCTGAAATGTCGTAAGGAGTGCGCACAGAAAAGTGACGCATTGCACCAGCGGTGTAAAAAAATGCGCCTCGTTGCGGTAAATTTAAAAAGTGACGCATCTAGGTAGATGGGTCACTTTTTAAAACCCTGCGCCACATTATACCTGCGTCAGGTATAATGTATGCAGAGGGGGCGTTTCCCCGCAAAAAGCTTCGTAATAGCGACGCAGTGAAATCTATGAGATTTCACTGCGTCACTTTTAGGATGCTGTTGCGTCAAAATCTTGCGCCTGCCTCACAGCAGGTGTAAGACCGACGCAAGACCTTTCACATGGTGCTTTCCCTATGTGAAAGGACGCATTACTGGAGTTGCGTTACTTTTGTGACGCAATTAACAAATGCGTCACTTTTGTGTTTACAGATACGTCAGAAATACTGACGTATCTGTAACTCCTTGCGACATGATTCGTCATACATTAAATATGACACCTCTGGAATGTCGTAAGGAGTGCGCACAGAATAGTGACGCATCGCTGTTTTCACGCAGCGATGCGTCACTTTTCAGAAATGAAGCCTCCAGTTTATTCACTGTGTCACCTCTACGACTCTTTCTTGCGTCAATACGTCCCTGTTGCATACATTACACCCAACGTAGGAATAATGTGGCGCAGGCGTTTACAAAGTGACGTATTTACCTAGAAACGCCACTTTGTAAATATGAATAAATAAGGTGCATTTTTTATTGGACTGATGCGTCACAAAAAGTGATGCTTTGGTGGCGTTAAAGAGACGCATGGCTTCATAAATGAGGCCTTCTGTCTTCAACTCCAGCAATGCATCTTTTCTCATCCTTCCACACCCCTGTTCCTTTTCAACATTTTCTTTGAATATCAACATTCCCCATATTCACTCTTCTTCTCCTTACTTTCTTTCCTAACACTCACCTTCTTTCAGTCCTCCTACTTCACTTCCTTTCTCCTATCATACCTTTCTGTTCTTTCTTACTCATTCTCCTTTCCATTATCAATGCACTCTATTTCACTTACTCTTTTTTCATTTTTTTTAGAATATAGCTCTTTGATGAGAATTGGAGGTAGTTCTGAAAAGAACTTTTGGTTTTCTTCTTTTTTCTAAACAGGAACAAAAACAGGGAATGGAAACTGCTCAACAGGAGCAAAAAAACCAAAAAAAATTAGGGGTGGGAAGAGCAGCGATGGTTTTCTAATGCTCGAACCATGAGCTGTACACTTTGTTCTCCAAAGGTAAGCAGTTGATTGCAGTAGCTGCATCTGAGGGCACCATGGTTAAAAGCAGGTTGAATGTTCGGAACCAGCTCTTGTGATCTCCCCCTCCCAGAAGAAGTTGTTCCTCCGGTTGATGTAGAGGCCCCATCACTGGGAACCTCTTGTGCCAGAGCCCTGACACTTTCCCGGGCAAAATTCTGGGGGTGCTTCCTCTCCACATGTCGGATCATCGTGTAGTTTACAAATGAGTACTTTTTTAAGGGGTTACCCCGCGACAGCACTTCTTTGCAGATCCTGCACTCCACTTTTGGAGCATTCACCTTTTTTTGATTAGGTGGGATTTTAAAAAACTTTCCAAATAAATGTTCCTTAACTTTTCGTTGAGGAGGCTCTTCATTAATGAATTCTGGTTCTTCATCACTGCTGGATTGTCTGGCAGCCATGGTAAAACCAAGAAATATCCAGGAGCAAAAAGGCAGTTCTTGCAGTCACAAAAGTGAAAGAAGAAGTGAAGGAAATGGGTGGGGATTTCATTCTTTGTAAAAAAAACTGTTAGCAACCAATGAAAAGTGTTATTTTAAGGTCACATGACTTGACGCGCTTACGCAGCGCTTCCGGGGCGCATACGCGGCGTGAACGTAAGCGCTTCCAGGGCGCATATACGGCGCGAATGTAGGCGCTTCCGGGGGCGTACACGCGGCGCGAACGTAGGCGCTTCCAAGGGCGCTTACGTTGCGCGCCGAAGTGATGTCATCATACTTTTACGGAAATGCATAATCATTTTCCTCATTAAAAAAACCTGCTTTTATTTGTATGGTACGAAATGTTTTGCATTATTATTAACTTTTCATTCTTATTTTTTTCACGAACGAAAGTAGCGCTCTGGGTGCGCTTTCCGGAGAGCTTACCGGTGAGCTTACCGGAAAGCTTACCGGAGAGCTTACCGGAGAGCTTAACGGAGCGCGCACCCAGAGCGCCCCAGGAAAAAATGATATAAAAAAACAAAAAAATTAATACTTACACAAAACAGCAAATTGTAAAAAAAACATAGGTTAGAAACTGGATATAGAAAGGAATTAGCATTTAAAAAACCTATGATATTCACTGAAAAAACCATAGGTTTAACACCAGTTATAGTTAGGAATTAGCATTTAAAAAACCTATTAAATTCACTGAAAAAACCATAGGTTTCACACCAGTTATAGTTACCTGGAAATTTTACTGACATAAAACCATTGAAATTCCCACGTTATAGTTAGTTGGACTCACTATAACTTGCGCGTGTAATGCACTGCTGATGACATCACATATTACATCACTCTTGACATGGTCAGTGACATCACTCATGACATCACTGATGAAACCATCCTTGTGACAGAGTGACTGACCTCCTTTCACTGTAAAGTAACCCTTGAAACACATATTCAAAAATAGAAACTAACATTTACAAAAAAGTGGAGATACCTATACCAGTTACAACAACCAATTCAGTAATTCCACCATTTATATACACATCCACTCATTCATCAACAGTTCTATATAGTCATTCATACATATACTCACTTATCATATGTAGTGAGACACCTTTACATCCGTTAACACACCGACAGTCTTCCAAAAGTTGCTCACACACATACTCACACATGCAAATAAACTATTGAACATCCATTTTTTTGCATATACAGCTATACACACACTACCACCTTACTTCTAAGGAAACTTACACATACTTACTCTCTTAAACAATCACTTATAGAAACACATACTAATTTAAACAGGAACTCTTATAATCTCTCACTCTCACATATACTCAGTTTTATAAATCAATACTCACATATATTAGATTAAAATATATGCCGTTACTGAAAAAGGCAATAGTGAGACAGTCGTTTACTCATTAACATACACATATACACACTCATACATCCATACAGTCCTGTACATATGCTGTCTTCAAAACAAATACAAACAGTGAGTCAGTCACCAACCCATACAGTCACTTATACACAAAGCGAAACACTGATACATACATTTCAATATATAAAAGTTACTTGCTAATATATGTATTCACTAAGATACACTTAATAAGGCAGTTAACCAATCAATTGTTTTAAAAACAAACATACATTTACACACTTATTTAACCATTTATTCTTCCATCGTACTTTACAAATACATATAAAAAAAAAGAATTATTTTTCAGAAAGACACACATTCACTGGATGGTGTCATCAGTGATGTCATGAGTGATGTCACTGACCATGTCATGAGTGATGTAATATGTGATGTCATCAGCAGTGCATTACACGCGCAGGTTATAGTGAGTCCAACTAACTATAACGTGGGAATTTCAATGGTTTTATGTCAGTAAAATTTCCAGGTAACTATAACTGGTGTGAAACCTATGTTTTTTCAGTGAATTTAATAGGTTTTTTAAATGCTAATTCCTAACTATAACTGGTGTGAAACCTATGGTTTTTTCAGTGAATATATATATATATATATATATAAGGCAGTAATAGCCGAAATGCATTCGCCATGTTTCGATGTGCTCTAGATTAAAGCTCCCTCCAAGCGTTTTCCTGGTGTGGCCTCTTTCTTTCTTTTGCGGACATTGTTGCATGGTTTTCCAGTACCACGCGAGAGGCCCCTGCAGCATCAAGTGACCTGGGATTACTGGTACCTGCTTCAGCGGAACTTTTTGTCTCCACTCACCTTGATATCCCTGGTCCACCTTCAGGTTCTGAAAAATATGGGGCGGGGTGGTAGTCATTGACTACACGTTGGACAAGCGGAATCCCTGCTTTTTCACCGCTGATAGCTTTACAGAGACTTGGAGGTTGCTGTAGACAGGGATGGGAGGAGAGAGCTTGATTTGGCGCACTGAGGAACCTGGGATTGGAGTTTGAGAGACCGCTCCGCCACCGCAACGCCTCACGACACGGATTGTGGCATTCTGGGAACTGTAGTTGCCGTGCACCGGGCAACACGCAGGAAGTGTTAGCATTTGTGATTCAGAGGGGCGGAGCAGGTGTCTACCCATCAGGACACAGCAGGACATTGAAATCAAGCATTTGGGCTGCGGTTCCACTACTAACCCTGGCGCTGAAGAAGGCAGTAATAGCCGAAATGCATTCGCCATGTTTCGATGTGCTCTAGATTAAAGCTCCCTCCAAGCGTTTCCCTGGTGTGGCCTCTTACTTTCTTTTGGGAGAAGTTTGCGGATATATATATATATATGTTTCTGAGCAGCCCCTGAAAATTTGGTGGGGTTTCGTCAAGGGGGGGCTGAGAAAAAAGGGGGGTCCCAAAACGCGTTTTTAACATTGAGTTTTCCATAGGGCGGTTGGACTCACTTTTAGCTCGAACGGCTGAATGGATTTGCACGAAACTTGGCAAAATTGTAGGGACTGTTAGCCCGATGTGCCTTTGCTAGGTCTCAATATATGTGCTTCAGTGGATTTTGAGAAATTAACGTTTAAATCAAGATATATATCTGTAACAGCGCTCCGGGCAGCGATCCGGTCCGCTTACTTTTCGCGTTTCGGAACTTTGCGCGCAGAAAGCGCGCAGAAAGCTGATTGGCTCTCCGGTGTCTGTCAACATTCTAAACAGTCCGGAGCGGCCGCCATCTTGTCTCTCGGTAGGATCGAGAGAGAAGAAGAGGTGAAAAACGAAGGGGGAATTTAATGAAAGGGGGCAAGGTATCCCCCTCTTGACCCCCTAGGAATGTTGTTGGGGTTATTAAAGGGTCCCGTGGGGAAAAGAAAAAAAAAATGATTTTTCACGGTAGAAGCGCTTCACGGGCCGCGAACTGGGCCGCAAACTGGTAGCGAAACGGGAATTCG
This sequence comes from Lissotriton vulgaris, assembly GCF_964263255.1. Classification (NCBI taxonomy): domain Eukaryota; kingdom Metazoa; phylum Chordata; class Amphibia; order Caudata; family Salamandridae; genus Lissotriton; species Lissotriton vulgaris. Next base: position 442,880,358 of record NC_141697.1, on the reverse strand, counting down.
CCATTTTGTGCTTCGTTAATTAAATTACTAGGTATAAGGGGGTGCGGGAGACGTATCCTAATCCCCTATGTTTCCTGAGGGTGGCTGAGGAGGCTGATATATGTTGATACATCTCTTCCAGCGGCTGTATGTGAGCTTTTTTTTTTTTTGCTGCGTGACAGTCCGGAGCGGCCGCCATCTTGTCTCTCGGTAGGATCGAGAGAGAAGAAGAGGTGAAAAACGAAGGGGGAATTTAATGAAAGGGGGCAAGGTATCCCCTTCTTGACCCCCTAGGAATGTTGTTGGGGTTATTAAAGGGTCCCGTGGGGAAAAGAAAAAAAAAATGATTTTTCACGGTAGAAGCGCTTCACGGGCCGCGAACTGGGCCGCAAACTGGTAGCGAAACGGGAATTCGCCATTTTGTGCTTTGTTAATTAAATTACTAGGTATAAGGGGGTGCGGGAGACGTATCCTAATCCCCTATGTTTCCTGAGGGTGGCTGAGGAGGCTGATATATGTTGATACATCTCTTCCAGCGGCTGCGCCATCTTGCCTTTTTTCCAATGCCACAATTTTGTCGTGCACGGCAGCCATTTTAGATGCCAGGCTGGTCCCAGGCTATCACCTACCCCTGCGGATGTAGTTTATGGCCCCAGCTGTAGAGAATTCAGACATGCCAACCCTCCCGATTCAGGCGTGAGACTACTGATTTCAGTGCTAGTCTCCCGCCTCCCGATTTCTGCAAGCAAAAACCCGGGGGCATATTACGAACAACTAGCGATAATTTTTGTCTCTAACTTGTTTAGAGACAAAAATTATCGCCGCACATCGGCGATTTTTATCGCAGATAAACCTTGCTATCATCGCAGAAAAGTCAGCAATATTCATGTATTATCGAGAAAATGCTCTTAGCCATGTTATCCACCTCCCATTGGATAACATGGCTAAGAACTGCTCAGGGCAGGTGTTAGATTTTGGAGATATTCGCGCTTAGCGCGAATATCTCCAAAAGTTGGTAATAGGAGATAGCGATGTTAGGGACTGTTTCCAGTCGCTAACATCTTGGCACGCCACTTTGCATGTCATTAGTGATAAGTATCACTGACATGCAAAGCGGGGCCCAAGATGGTCGCTATCTCCTTTTAGCTGTCACTAACTGGTGTTAGCGACAGCTTGGTAATAGGGAGATAATTTTATCTCCGCTTTCATGGCTTTTAAAGCCAAAAAAGCGGAGATAAACCCCCTTGATAATATGCCCCGCGATTCCTTGGGGGTTTCAGCTGACAGGGCTTGGTATTGTGTTACATGGTAATTTTTCCAGGAAACGTCAGAGGGTCGATGCAGGGGTTCTAGAAGAGGTGATAAACCATTTAAGCCTCATGAACAAGCGCATGGTCTTTTAAAGATTTGTGAAGTACTCGGGGCGGCGGTGTGTGTGTGCTCTCTTTCAGGAGCGGGCGGGGGGGCACTGCCAGCAACTTGCCAGGTCAGGTAGTGTTCAACACGTGCATCACCCTTTCTCTGCCTGCTATTGCGCTCCATGCTTCGGAAAGGTAAGAAAAAGAACGTGCATTCGAGTTTGAAATCTCCGATCCTGCAGCAGCACACTTCCAAAGCCCACACATGACAATAACCCGATTCAAGGCCCCATTCACCCGTTTTTAAAAAAATAGATAACACTCCAACAAAGTAAGATTATAAAACTTTATTAACTTTTAACTATAATGAACAGAACAAAAACTAAAAACATTTAAACATTTTTCAACCCAAAAAGCAACAATGGTTAGAAGCTGTCTTTTGTGCGAATAGTCTCAAGGCAGCACAACGTGCAGAGTTCTGGACGGCACCCAGGTGATGTCGCCTGGGTGCCGCACTGGTTTTGGGATCCTACAATGCAGCACAGAAAAACAGCGTGGGGCGTCCCGGGTGGTGCGGGGGGAGGCCTCGTCAGTAGCGGTCTGTTGTGCGAATAGTCCCAAGGCAGCAGAAAACGTTGAGATGTTGATGGCACTGTGTCCAGTGTCCCATGGCTGACACAACATGTACGACAGGCACCCAGGTGATGTCCAATAAACTGCCGCACTGGACGCTTGCCTGCTAGGGCTTGGGCTCCATTCTCGAAAAGCGTCCCCTCAGCCGTGAAGATTCTACAAAAGTCTTGGGGGCCCCCGACTCCCGCAGGCTTCCGGTGGGGAGCGGCTGCCATGATTGCTCGCGGAATGACCACGACGGAGCCACGAGATGGTGGTGCTCTCATGCTGACGCCAGCTTCAGTCTGAATGATCCAGAAACAAGGTGGGGCTTTCATCGTTTGGGAAAAAAAAATGTTCTAAACCAATGAAAAGTGTTATTTTTAGGTCATATGACCAAGCCTTCCATCTTTAGGAAACCAAAAGTAAAATGAACCAATGAAAAGTTTTATAAACAAGTCACATGACCTGTTATGCGGCATAGGGCTACAAAAAGCGTAGAAAATCCGTTGGCACGTGAGGCGGCGTCAGTAGCGGACCGATGTGCGAATAGGCCGAAGGCAGCACAACGCGCCGAGATCCGGATGGCACCGAGGTGGTGTCCAGCAAATTGCCGCACTGGTGTGGCCATCCTACAATGCTGCGCCGAAAGACGGCGTGTCCAGCTGAGTTGCGGTCACTGTTGCGGTACAGTGACTCGAACGCGCCGAGATCCGGATGGCACCGAGGTGGTGTCCAGCAAATTGCCGCACTGGTGTGGCCATCCTACAATGCTGCGCCGAAAGACGGCGTGTCCAGCTGAGTTGCGGTCACTGTTGCGGTACAGTGACTCGAACGCGCCGAGATCCGGATGGCACCGAGGTGGTGTCCAGCAAATTGCCGCACTGGTGTGGCCATCCTACAATGCTGCGCCGAAAGACGGCGTGTCCAGCTGAGTTGCGGTCACTCTTGCGGTACAGTGAGTCGAACGCGCCGAGATCTGGATGGCCCCGATGTTGTGTCCAGCAAGTTGCCGCACTGGTGTGGCCATCCTACAATGCTGCGCCGAAAGTCGGCGTGGGGTGCCCCGTTGGCTTATGAGGTGATGTCAGTAGTGGACCGATGTGTGAATAGGTCGGAACCAGCACAAGGCGCCAAGATCCGAATGGCAAGTCCTGGATGTTGAGTGCCTCAGTTGAGAGTTCTGAGCAGTGCTTGTAAGACTGTCTAAAGCTTATTTGCACCTGCTGCAGCTTCACTATTGCCCTGGTGTGGCCAAAGGTCGCACATGACATAGGCGGTCGGCTCCCGAGGTCCGGCGGAACTTTTTTCCTTTTCCTTTCTGCTTCTTTTCCTACAATCCGTTTCATCTGAAGACACGACCAGGTCCCTGAATGTGTGCAGGGGGACGCTATTGATTGAATGAAAATGGCGGCTTGACACAAAGCTGACTCAAGCGTTACTGTTGATGCTATACAGACAAAAATTGGTTTTCAGTTTGTACATTCTTCAGGTTTTTTTTTTCCATCCAAGTCTGATTGAGAGTTTGTAGAAAAATGGCTTCAGATTTTCCACATACTACTCTTCAACATTCTTCCTAAATGTAACAATGTGAAACTCACTAGGAGAACGGCTGTTTCTGTTTCCTTTCAAAATGCTGCCAACAATATTTTCTGAATGGAAGACACCATCTTGTAGCATAAAGGGCCGAAAGGGGTTCTGGTCTGGCTGATGGTTGGTGGAGACATTTTGACTATATATTGGACCTGCCCGGCCTCGCCCAAAATGGCGCCGGTATAAATGGGACTCGTAACTCCTTGCCCGCAAATGTATATCTAGAAAATGTTATTGTAAGTGGCCCTGTCTTATTTTAATTACAAAATGTACGTCCACCGATTCCGCAACTGTTAGACACCTTTGTTCTTGCAACCTAATGGCCCGCTCGTTACGTTCTTCTACAGTGTAAATGTCTCCTCATCATATACGATTTCAGTTTGCTCCGTGGCCGGCCCACGTGGTTATAGGCCCGTATTTGTATACTGACATTTTCACAATAAAGGTTTTTAAAACAAAACACGGTAGTAGTATTTATATTGGTAAAGTTTTTACTTTTAGTCACTGTTTTCGAATCAGTAAAAGGCAAGTGAAATAAAGCAGTCCAATTACATGACGGATAAAAGGTATAATATGTAGGAACGCAGTAAAGATAAATGGTCAAGGGCAGTTGTGTTTTTCATGTCTGCAACATAAAGTGATCGATAAGAATCTGATAATCAGGCGTATCGGCGACTAAGACAGCAGGCGGAATCTCTTTTACTCAACGGCTCCGTCATGGAAGGAAGAAACGCCCTTTTTCTCGAAAAAGGAATATATTTTACTTGCAAGACAGTTGTAAATTTTCCGGGAAAGTACATTAGCCTGGAATATTATAACATATGTTTGAAAAAAAAATATTGTTCGAAAACAATAAAAAGCGTATTTTTTAGGTCATATGACCAAGCTTTTCATCATTAAATTAACAAAAGTAAAATGAACCAATGAAAAGTTTTATTAACAAGTCACATGACCTGTTATGCTTACGTTACGCGCTGCGCGCCGCGCCTCGGATCACTTCCGGGTGCGCTAACGCGGCGTGTCATATAACGCATTACGCGACAACGTAGGTCAAGAATATAGTCAAAATGTCTCCACCAACCAGCGTTCGGAACACAACCCCTTTCAGCAGTCCAAAAAGTTCTGTTAAATGACAATAGAGGGGACAGGCAACAAGAACCATCAGTCAAAGAGGGGAGGGCAAGTTCTTCTCTTCCGGGTCATGTTGGGGCGCTACCGGAACTGATCGAATTGGTAGTCTACAGTGTTTCTGGATGTTTCAGACTAAAGCTGGCGTCAGCATGAGACCACTACCATCTCGTAGCTCCGTCGTGGCCATTCCACGAGCAATCATGGCAGCCGCTCCCCACCAGAAGCCTGCGGGAGTCGGAGGCCCCCAAGACTTTTGTAGAATCTTCACGGCTGAGGGGACGCTTTTCGAGAATGGGACCCAAGCCCTATCAGGGAAGCGTCCGAGTTCAAAGGTGTCCCAGGGCCATTTTAGTGGACCAGGCCCAAAACCGAAGAGCCGGCCGCCATTTTGAGAGTCCTGTGGCAGCCGCCTATCGCTGCACCGCAAGAGCGGGAGCAACTCAACTACATGATGAGCGAGACGCTGTAGTCGCAAGAGCGGGCGGTAAACAGCTGAATGGCGGAAGAGGCACAGTGTAGCAAAAGCGGGCGGAATGGCAACTGAAACGGTAAAGGGGCGCCCCACTACAGCGTGTCTTCAGGTCAAACGGATTGTGGGACAAGGTTCAGAATTAAAGAGTCATCAAAAGGCAAAAAGTTCCGCCGGACCCCGGGAGCCGGCCGCCTATGTCGGGGGCGATCTCAGGCTACACCAGTGCTATAAGACTTGGGGAGGGTGTCGGAGCCAAGCGTCTTCTCCGAGTCCATGGCCATCACACCGCCCCTCAGGGGCCTCCGTCAAGCTGTTTAGGAAGGTAACATATCACATTGTTTTCTAATGCAGTCAGGTCCACAAACGACACTCACTTACTTTGAGAATAGTGAAGCTGCAGTAGGTGGAAATAAGCTTCAGACAGTGTTACAAGCACTGCTCAGAACTCTTAACTATGGCACCCAACATCCAGAACTTATGCCACTTGAGAATGGCAGTGACATCGAAGCAACTCAGGGACCAAAACCATTAACGTACTTTCACGTATGAAAATCTTACTTGGGGAGGGGGCAGGAGCGAAGCGCCCCCTCCCAGTCACGGCCACCACACCGTATGTTGAAAATTTGAAGCCATCGTTCTACAAAGTCAACCAAACTTGGATTGAAAAATCTAGAAAAATGTACAAACTGAAAACCAGTTTTGGTCTGCATAGCATCAGTAGCAACGCTTGAGTCAGCTTTGTGTCAAGCCGCCATTTTGATTCAACAAAGCACAGGCATTGAAAAAGGCTCAAACTCAGAACTCTGAACTATGGCACCCAACATCCAGGAGCTTGCCATCCGGATCTTGGAGCCTTGTGCTGCTTTCGACCTATTCACACATCGGTCCACTACTGACATCATCTTATAAACCAACGTTATGTAAATAGTTTTTTAATAAAATGTTTTACCCTGTTTCTTTGCTGGTGTGTTGTCTATATTTTTAATATTTGCATAGGGTTTGTCGTTATTTTGTGCGGGATGGGTGATGGAGCCGAGCTCTCTTGCAGCCCTCATGGTGTGGAGCTCAGTTCATCTCACTATTTTCGTATTTTTCATGAAGGGTTGTTCCTAATATTTCTATTTTAGCGAGGTCAAAAAGAGATCCAATTAGTGGCCTACTGATTTTGCTCGATTACTTTTATTTTTTTACACGATTTTTCACTATCTGCAAAGACTAAACAGAGTATTGCGACTTTGTGCTTGTTTGTAAATAGAGAATGATCCAAAGAGAACCAATTCTAAAACAGTAAATGCTTGGACAACAATCAATCAAATGGAGAGACAAGCAGGCACGACGGATTACAACGGGGGCAAAGGCTTGCGTTAACTACCGTTCACTATCTGCAAAGAGAGAGTACTACTAAGACAAAAGAGGGGAGGGGGGGGTGCAGCGTTCAAAGCACATCAGCGTGCATAAATACGAAAATGTTTTTATCTATCACGTACTTGACATTTTAAAGCTTTTCATATTTGCTATTAAAAAACCAATGAAATTCACAGAAAAAACCATAGGTTATAGTGGATATATAGTTAGGAATTTGCATTTACAAAACCTTGAAAATTCAATGAAAAAACCATTGGTTTTAGGCCATATATAGTTAGGGATTTGCATTTACAAAACCTTATTTTACTCGCATAAAACCATTGAAATTCCATATATAGTTATAAGCGCTAACTATATATCGCGCACCCGCAATCCACTGCTGATGATGTCACATATTACATCATTCATGACATGGTTAGTGACATCACTGATGACATCACTGATGACATCTCAAATGACATCACTGATGACATCTCAAATGACATCACTGATGACAACATCCAGTGACTGTATGTTTCTGTAAAGTTAAAATATGTCTTACATATTGAAGAATGAGTGGATGTATAAGTGTCTGGATGAAGGATTTAGTAGGTGCATGACTGACTGTATGAGTGAGTGATTAAATGTGTCTCACTGAGTGCATGGGTTAGTGACTAAACTGTCTTAATTTGTGCATCAGTATGTCTGTTGTTGTGTAAGCTGCTGCATGTGTTGATCAGTAGCTATAAGAGTGGCTATATGGGTTATTGATTGGTTGCCCAAGTATTTGAATGGGAGGCTGAGTGTGTGTGTGGGTGGCTGGGAGGTGTGTGACTCTGTGCATAGATGTGTAAGCAGTTGATTCACTAGGTGTATGAGTTCAAGAGTGCATGTGGAAACAGCTATATGGGCGGTTGACTGTGCATGGGTGTGTTGGTGAGTGAATGGATATCTCAGTGCTACATGTGCAAGTAAGTATGTATGTAAAACACAATACATGTGAGAGTTGACATATATAAATAACTGTGGATAAGAGCCAGTGAATGTGTGAGTGGCTGTATGAATCACTGTGAGCTTGTATCAGGGATTGTATAAGAGAGTAAATATGTGTTACTATATGTTTGAATAAGTAAAGTGTGTATAACTATATAGTTGAGGAAATGGAGTTGTGATTGATTCTTTGCATGACTGACTAGGTGTGTGAGTAACTCCATGGATGTGTGACAGTCTGTGAGTGCCTGTTTACACTGAGTGTATCTAAGGTTATATTAGAGTCTGAAGATGTATTATCACATAAATGATATCATCAGTGGTGTAATCAGTAATGTCAAATGAGATGTCAGTGATGTCATCAGTGATGTCATTTGAGATGTCATCAGTGATGTCATCAGTGATGTCACTAACCATGTCATGAATGATGTAATATGTGACATCATCAGCAGTGGATTGCGGGTGCGCGATATATAGTTAGCGCTTATAACTATATATGGAATTTCAATGGTTTTATGCGAGTAAAATAAGGTTTTGTAAATGCAAATCCCTAACTATATATGGCCTAAAACCAATGGTTTTTTCATTGAATATATATATATATATATATATATATATATATATATATATATATATATATATATATATATATATATATATATATATATATATATATATATATATATATATATATATATATATATGTATATATATATGTATATATATATGTATATATATATATGTATATATATATATATATGTATATATATATATATATATATATATATATATATATATATATATATATATATATATATATATATATATTCACTGAAAAAACCATAGGTTTCACACCGGTTATAGTTAGGAATTAGCATTTAAAAAACCTATTAAATTCACTGAAAAAAACATAGGTTTCACACCAGTTATAGTTAGCTGGAAATTTTACTGATATAAAACCATTGAAATTCCCACGTTATAGTTAGTCGGACTCACTATAACTTGCGCGTGCAATGCACTGCTGATGACATCACATATTACATCACTCATGACATGGTGAGTGACATCACTCATGACATCACTGATGACACCATCCAGTGAATATGTGTCTTTCTGAAAAATAAATATTAGTGAGTTATGTTTAAATATTTAAATACATATATTAGTGTTTCACTTTGTGTATAAGTGGCTACATGTGTTGATAAGTAGCTACATGCGTATGTATATGGGTTATTTGATATTTTTATTAGTATCAGTTTGAGTGTCTATATGGTTTGGTGGGGGTATTACTTAGCACATAGATGCATGAGTGACTGACTCTTTGTTTGTATGTGTTTTGAAGACAGCATATGTACAGGACTGTATGGGTGGATGAGTGTCTATATGTGTTTGTTAGTGAGTGAATGACTGTCTCACTAGTGTCTTTATCAGTAACTACATATGTTTTAATCTAGTATATATGAATATTGATGTATATAAGTGAGTATATGTGAGAGTAAGAGATTGTAAGAGTTCCTGTTTAAATAAGTATGTGTTTCTATAAGTGATTGTTTAAGAGAATAAATATGTGTAATTTTCAATAGAAGTAAGGTGGAAGTGTGTGTATAACTCTATATTCAAATAAATGGTTGTTCAATAGTTTATTTGCACGTGTGAATATGTGTGTGAGTAACTTTTGGATGAATGTCGGTGTGTAACAGGATGTATAGGTGTATCTCTTCATATGATGAGTGAGTATATGTATGAGTGACTATATAGAACTGTTGGTGAATGAGTGGATGTGTATATAGATAGTGGAAGTACAGAATTGCTTGTTGTAACTGATATAGGTATGTCCATTTTTTAAAAATTTCAGTTTCTATTTTTGAATATGTGTCTCAAGGGTTACTTTACACTGAGAGGAGGTCTGTCACTGTGTCACAAGGATGGTGTCATCAGTGATGTCATGAGTGATGTCACTCACCATGTCATGAGTGATGTAATATGTGATGTCATCAGCAGTGCATTGCACGCGCAAGTTATAGTGAGTCCGACTAACTATTACGTGGGAATTTCAATGGTTTTATATCAGTAAAATTTCCAGCTAACTATAACTGGTGTGAAACCTATGGTTTTTTCAGTGAATTTAATAGGTTTTTTAAATGCTAATTCCTAACTATAACCGGTGTGAAACCTATGGTTTTTTCAGTGAATTTCATAGGTTTTTTAAATGCTAATTCCTAACTATAACTGGTGTGAAACCTATGGTTTTTTCAGTGAATTTCATAGGTTTTGTTAATGCTAATTCCTAACTATAAGTTTCACTTTATAAATAAGACTGTTAGCACTCTAGTTGTTCTTTTTAACACTCTGGTACATTCTGTCATTGGGCTACAGTTGGGCTACATCTAGTTGAAATTTGGGCTACATTTACAATTTTTGGTCTCTGGTGGCCATCTTTGGGCTACATTGGGCTACTTTGGGCTACATTTGGGCTACATTTTGGCTCTAACATATATTAAGCCCAATGTAGCACAATACATATTTTTATAAAGTTAATTTTTTTACAAACCACTTCAGAATAGTGCTACCTGTCCCTACAATTATCCCATTTTTTTTTTTTTAATTTTTGGGGGGAGCGCTCCCAGAGCGCGCCCCGGAGTGCGCCCCGAAAAGCGTATTTCTGAAAAGCGCCCCCGGGCGCGCTCCGGGGAGCGTCCCTTGAGCGCCAATATCGCAAACGAAAACATGATCGTGACGTATCGCGTAGCCGCGACCGCGTGATACGCACGGCGTAAGCGCACCCGGAAGTACTCGAGCGAATACGATCGCACAACGTAAACTTCCGACGCGCTTACGCTGCGCGCCCCCGGGCGCGTAGCGTAAGCGTGTCGGGTCATGTGAGCAGAAAATAACACTTTTCATTGGTTCATAACAGTTTTAGTTTCATAATGATGAAGCCCCTGGTCTTGTGACCTGAAAATAACACTTCTCATTGGTTCAGGACAGTTTTTTTTTCTAAATGATGAAAGACCCCACCTTTTTTCCTTATTATGACTTTGTCCTTTGACTGAGGAAGACCTGTTTGTTGCTCTCTCTACTTTTTTGCTCCAAATAATGGCTTCAGTAGTAGCATCAGCTGGTGCATCTGCCCCACCACCACCACCACAACCACCAAGAGGACCAGCTCCAAATTATATTGGTGGTCAAGAACAGGAGGAGGAGGAAGAGGAAGAGGAGGAGGGGAGAAGAAGATGGCTGCCAGAAGAAAATACACCTTACAAACCCAAACCACACATTGTATGGCAGTTTTTTTCAATCCCAGAGGGGAAAAAAAAGGTGAATGCGCCCAAGGTGACTTGCCTCATCTGCAATGATGAACTTTCACGGGGCAACCCAAACAAAAAATATTCTTTTGGTAACTATACCATGATTCGGCACATGACCAGAAAGCACCCAAACAACTACTCTCGTGCAGAGTTCAGGGAACTGGCCAGTAACCTCCCCCAGTCATCAAGGACCCCCTCCCAAAGAAACCAACCCACCTCATCAGAACCAGAAACATCCGAGGTGATGCCTTGCATTCAGCCGAGATTTGCTGATTTTAAAATCACTTGTTCTGCATGTGGCAAGCTTATCGCCTATGGCGAAAAAAGCGTTAAGCTCATCGTCCTTGCAGGTGATAATCACAAGTGCCCCAAAAAGAAGTAATTTTTTGGGTTTTTTGTTTTTTTGCTCCAGTTGAGCCAGTTTCAATTCCCTTTTTTTGTTTCTCCCCCTAAAAAAATACAAAAAAAATATAAAACTGTTTTGAAAAGCCAAAAAAAGTTCAAAAAGTTCAAAAAACACAAAAAAAATATAAAACAACAAAAAGAAGAAAAAAAAAGTTCTTTTTAGAACTACCTCCAATTTCTAAATAAAAACTTCATTTTTTTAAAAACTCTGTCATCTTTTTCCCTCATTTTACGCTCCCCGGTGCGCTACCTGGTGCGCGCACCGGGCGCTTCCCCCGCGCAAAACGAAAAAAAAAAAATATTTTAAATGCCCCGCGGGGCCCTTTTATAGCCCCCACATCAAACCTAGGGGGTCAAAGGGGTCTATCCCTGACGCCTTATGGTCAGTTCCCCCTTTGTTTTAGCCACCTCTTATGTCTCGATTTTACCGAGACACAAGATGGCGGCCGCTCTGGACTGTTTCGAATGTTTACAGACACCCGAGAGCCAATCAGCTTTCCATGCGCACCTCGCGTCACGCGCCCGGAGCGCTCCCTGGTGCGCGCACCGGTGCGCTGCTATAGATATATATATTTTTTGTAACCTAAATTACTCAAAATCCACTGCAGCACATATCTTGAGACATAGCAAAGGCACATCAGGCTACCAATCCCTACAATTTTGCCAAATTTGGTGGAAATCCATTCAGCCGTTCGGGTTAAAAGTGAAATCGACCGCCCTATGGAAATTAACATGGGGAAAACGCGTTTTGGGACCCCCCTTTTATCTCGGCCCCCCCTTGACGTATCCCCCCCAAACTTTCAAGGAAGGACCGGAGCTCGACGAGGCCATTTTCAGGAAATTTTCAGGCAGATTCGTCAACCGGTGTCAAAGTTATTCCAAATAGAATTTTGAGATTTAACATTGAAAAAAATCCTAACTATAACTACCTACTGGCAACCGCCAGTAGGTAATATATATATATATATATATATATATATATATATATATATATATATATATATATATATTCACTGAAAAAACCATAGGTTTCAGACATGTTATAGTTAGGAATTAGCATTTAAAAAAACTTAGAAATTCACTGAAAAAAACATAGGTTTTAGGGTTGTTATAGTTGGTTGGACATTTCACTCGTACAAAACCATTGAAATTCCCCCGTTATAGTTAGTTGTACTAACTATAAATCGCGCGCCCGCAATCCACTGCTGATGATGTCACATGTTACATCATTCATGACATGGTCAGTGACATCACTGATGACATCCCAAATGACATCACAGATAACAACACTGATGACATCATGCAGTGAATGTGGTTTGGTTCGATATTTAAATAAGTATTATATATATATAGCAATCTGCCCTGAAGTCTGAGTGGATGTATAAGTGTCTCAATGGAGGATTTAGTAGCAATGTGATTGACTGTCTAAGTGATGAATTTAAAGTGTCTCACTAAATATATGGGATAGTGATTAAACTGTGTGAATACCTGTATCACTCTGTCTCTTGTTGTGTAAACTACTACATAAGTTAGTTAATAGCTATGTGAAAGTCTATATGACTTATTCTTTAGTTAAGTGAGTATTTGTATTATTTGTATGGGATAGTGAATGAATGTGTGTGTGGTTGGGTGGGACGTGTGTGACTGTCCAATGATGTGTAAATAGTTGATTTAGTAGGTATATGGGGTTAAGACTTTATGTGGAAACAGTTGTTTTGGTGAGTAAACCACTTTATGGGTGAGGTGATGAGTAAATATATTTCTCACTGATACATGTCCAAGAAACTAGAAATATAAAAGGCAGTATATGTGATAGTTGTTGTATATAAATAAGTATACATAAGACTCAGTGATTGTATAAGTGACGTATGGATAACTGTATTCTTGTAATAGTGATTTTATAACACACTAAGTATGAGTTACTATCTATATCAATAAATAAAGTGGTGTTTGTGTAAGTGTGTAGCTTAGTAAATATAAGTATGATCAATTATTTGCTTAAGTGAATAGGATGTAAGCATAGGCGAATTTTGCGAATTCGCGATCCGCAAATTTGCGGATTTGCGAATTTGCGATCCACAAAATTCGCGAATTTGTGGATTTTTGTTTTTTTGCATGTTCGCGGGTTTTTTTGCGCGTTCGCTGGGTTCTTTGCATGTTCGCGGGGCTTTTTGCATCTTCGCCAGCCGCTTGCATAGCGAAGTTACCCATGCAGTGGTTTATGGGAGAGGGAGAGAGAGATAGAAAGATAGATAGATAGATAGATAGATAGATAGATAGATAGATAGATAGATAGATAGATAGATAGATAGATAGATAGATAGATAGAAAGAGAGAGAAAGAGAGGGAAAGAGAGAGGGAGAGAGAGAACGAGAGAAAGAAAGAGAGGCCGGATCTCTGAAGGGCCAGATTCCTGAGTTGCCCCTACAGAACATACAGCTTTTTATTTTTAGCAAAATGCATATGAAAATTGTGCCGTAAAGGTCTCTTTTAGTTTAACCCCTTCTGACAACTCAAAATGGGTGTATTTGCCATCCTCTCCCTTCTTCCTGTTTTTTATATCTGTAAGTGCTTCTTGATGAGGTGTAATTCCTTGGACAGGTGCCTCGTTGCCTACTTGTAACTATTCTCTGACCCTGCTTCAAGGGTCAGAGCAGGGTCAGAGAATAGTTGCAAGTAGGCAACGAAGCGCCATGAAGCAATTAGCAGCAGGTGTCCAAGTTGAAGTTAATTTGTTTGTAACCCTTTTGTAAAAGGTTACAAAGAAATTAGGTTCAACTTTTGCACCTGCTGCTGTAACGCTTGCTTGGCTGAAAATTCATCCCCGCTGATTTGCGGATTTTACCGCGATTTCGTGAGATTCGCAGATCGCAAAATCGCGGAAAATCCGCAACTTCACCCGCGAAACGGATTTTACGCCCACCCTTAATAGGATGTGTGCTGGTGTGTAATGTTGATGTAGGTGTATAAGTATATTTAATAGTGTTCTTTTGATCTTTGTTAGCATGTATGAGTGAATCTATAGGTAAGTGTTTAGATGTGTGTGCAGATGTAGGAATCACTGAGTGGGTTTTTAGAAACTTGTATTGGTGTGTCAATGGTTTCAAATATGGTACTCCATATTTTATAATGAGTTTTGAAAGGTTATACTAGTGTATGATAAGATGTATCAGATTGTCACGTGGATGATGTCAACAGTGATGTCATCAGTGATGTCATTTAAGATGTCATCAGTGATGTCACTGACCATGTCATGAATGATGTAATATGTGACATCATCAGCAGTGGATTGTGGGAGCACGAGTTATAGTTAGTACAACTAACTATAATGGGAGGATTTCAATGGTTTTGTACGAGTGAAATGTCCAACTAACTATAAAACCCCTATAACCTATGTTTTTTTCAGTGAATTTCTAAGGTTTTTTAAATGCTAATTCCTAACTATAACATGTCTGAAACCTATTGTTTTTCAGTGAATTTCAAAGGGTAACATGCCACAGGGTGTGTTTGCACACATATCACCTTAGGCCCCGCCCCCTACCTTCACCACTGTGCAAACGTGCCCGGTGGCATGTTTTAAGTTGGGGGATCAAGTCCCCTTGAATCCTGAGGTCCCCTGGCAGCCAACTAGCCCACCAGGTACCTCCAGTATGCACCATGGTGCTGCGTTGCAGAGAGGTGTTCAGAGGCCACGCCCCTTTTTACAACACTCTGCAACACAGCTCTGTGGTGCTTACTGGAGGTACCTGGTGGTGCTTACTGGAGGTACCTGGTGGGTTGAAGAGGAATTATTTCCCCAACTTAAAACGCACCACAGGGCGTGTTTGCACACATATCACCTCCGGCCCACCCCCTACCTTCACCACTGTGCAAACGCACCCCTGGCACATTTTAAGTTGGGAGATTAAGTCCCCTTGAATCCTAAGGTCCCCTGGTGGCCAACTAGCCCACCAGGTACCTCCAGTAAGCGCCACAAAGCTGAGTTGCAGAGAGATGTAAAAAGGGGCGTGGCCTCAGAACACCTCTCTGCAATGCCGCCCCCTGGTGCATACTGGAAGTTCCTGGTGGGCTAGTTGGCCCCCTGGGATCCCCAGTATTCAAGGGGAGTTCGTTCCCCTTCTGCAAACGCGTGAGGGGGCGCATTTGCAGAGTGGTGCAAGGAGGGGGCGGGGCCTAGGGACAATCGCGTCTTTTAAAAAAAAAAAAAATTGGGCCCTGTGGGCCCCAACCCCCAGGGCCTAACCCCCAAATATAATTGTTTTCATTTTTTATGGGAAGGGGGCTGCGTGGCCCCCCTCCCATGGCCAATTTCGGTCCCCGGGGTCCCCATCCCCCAGGGCCGGCCTTTTTTGTTTTGTGTTTTAATTTTTGTTTTCCTTTTTAATGGGGAGGGGGGCAGCCTGGCCCCCCTGCCGGGCCACTGGTAGACCCGGGGACCCCATCCCACAGGGCTGGCCCTCACCATTGGAGACCGTGGGGGTCCCCAATCCCCCCACGGTCCCGCCGGCTCCCCACCTCCTGAGGGAGCCGGCATTGCTTTTCTCTATGGGGAGCAGCTAACATGCTGCTCCCCATATGGAAAAGCAATCAGCTTTGCTTCATTAAAGCGAGAGCAGGTTTACCTTTTTTTTCAGTGAACTTGTACATTTTGTTAATGATATGTCCTAACAATAATGTCCCTGTAAGCTTTGTTTTCAATTTCTAAGTTTTTTAAACATAAAGTAATATTTAATTAACATACGTTAATCTAACCTCAGCCGTGCACTGCCAAAACAGTATTGGCCCCAATGCCTGTCCTGCAGCCAACTCCTGCATGCAGTCAATTCCACACCATGTACAGCCTTAGGTCATGTGTACTGGGTGGTTGGCCATTGGATCTAACCTGTAGCCAGGGACTAAGGCCAACCCGTGCATGCAGCCAGCCCTATGCTGTGCACAGACTTTGGCCATGTGCAGCAGGAGGTTGACTGCAGGGTCTTGCCTTCCAAAAGGCAGCCTACCCACAGTTCCCCCTGCCTGGCCACTTCTGGCCACAGAGACCCCAACCCCTGGGGACCATTGTATTTTTTAGGGGGAGGAGTACACGCAGCAATCCTTCTTGGCCGATTTGAGCCCTGGGGACCCCATTCCCAAGGTCCAGCCTCCTATTTAACCGCTTCCGTGTGGTAGGAATTCCAGCCCTTTACTGGACATTCCAATCGTGGGCGTGGTCGTGACGGAACCATTCCGTCATCAGCACAGCCCAACCGTGACTCATGACAGAATGGTTCCATCACGAGCATGGAAGGGGTTAATAGGGAGGGGGCATGTGGCTCTCCTTCCTGGGCCAATTTTGTCCCTGGGGACCCTATCCCCTGGGACCAGCAAATGTTTTAGGGTAGGGAGATGTGGCCACCGCCCTGGGCCAATTTTGGCCCTGTGGACCCAATCACCACGGTCCAGGCCATATTGCAATAGGTGAAAGGGGCATGTAGCTCCCCCTCCCTATGCCATTATCAGCCCTGGGGTTCCCATCCCCATGGCTCAGCCAATTCTCCTCGGACTGATTTTGGCCATCTGGACTTCTCTGCCAGGTCCAAGCACATTTTCCAGGGTGAGGGGGCACTGGTCCCTCTCTTCCTGAGCCACGTTGGGCCCCAGGCACACCATCCCCAGGCTGCATTTGGCCCCAGGACTCCGCCCCTGGGGCCTGGCAGCATATTCCAGGGTTAGAAGTGCATGTGGCCTCCTTGCCGGGCCGATATTAGCCCCAGGGACCCCGTCCCACAGGGCCTGGCACATTTCGTGAGGTAGGAGGCATGTATTTCCTTCCCGGGCCGATTTTGGCTCTTGTGACCCACCACCAAGCACTTGACCATATTGCATATTTGGGAGCGGCACGTGGCCCTCCCCAGGTCAATTTCAGCCTCAGGGTCCCCAGGGCCTAGCCAACAAAGTGTGGGAGGACTTGTGCCCAGGGTAACCACCACGCTATTGTTGGAGGCCTGGGGGATCCCCAAGGCCCAAGCATCCCTGACACCACATCTCCTCTAATAGGAGCTGGCATTGCTCCCGCCCACAGGGAGCAGCTAAGAATGATGCTCCCTATGGACAGGAGCAATTTTTTCATCTGAAAAGCTCACTTACAGCAGGCAGGAGCATTTTTAAAGCCCCTGCCCACTGGGAGCATTCTAGTGTTTGCTCCCACTTAGCAGGAGTTTAGAAATTGCTCCCGCCAAGCGAGAGCAAACACAGGTTTCCTGCCCATGCCAGTGTGGACAGGGAAACCGCTATGTCCCGGGGGTAGGCAGCACTGTCCATAAAATGAGCAGCCCTGGGGGTTATGGTCACCAGGGCAATTAATGGCTCAGGGAGGGTGCTGTGTGGACCACGACTCTTTGTAATTGTGGTCAGACTGATTGAAGTGGTGGCAGCCAATCAGGGCATTGGTAAGACACATGGATTTGAGGATCCACCACTGTGGATCTGCGGTAGATCTGTGTCTCTTGATATACATACATATATTTTCTCCAATAAGTCCAAAACTACTGAACAGATTTACACCAAATTACAAAAAGCACTCTTTCCGGACCAAGATCTAGCTTTTTGCCAAACTTGGTGCAATTCCATTCAGTGGTTCATGCTGTAGTCATGTCTAAAATCCCCAGGGGAAATTGCATGAGGAAATGTGTTTTGGGACCCCCCATTTTTTTCGGACCTCGCCTGACGAATCACTGCAAACCTTTCCCAACAACAGCTGAAGTGAGTGGCAAACTAGTTTTGAAATTTATGTGAAGTTTGGTTAACTGTGCCAAAGTTATTAGCAAAACAAAAAAACGCTTTTCCTATGGAAACTAAATACTAACTATACCTTCCTACTGGGAGGCATCAATAGTTAATATATAAATATAATATTATTTAATATTATTCAAAACTTTCTAGCTAAATATCAAACATTATAAATAAAACGTAAATTAGAGTTTACCATACAAGCATATAACAGATAAAAATTTCAAACTAAAACTATACTAACCAACAAAAAAAACTATAAACAAAATTAACCAATAAAATCAGACTAAAAGTTAATTCAACAATATGAAGGCACACAAATTCAATCAACTATATACTTCAAAAATGACAAATGCTGCAAGACGATGAATCTCTGTTGGATTCTCTGGACCAGACCTTTAAAAAATAAATCTATACATCTAGGCAGCTACCTTGCCAAGTAAGCAAAACCTATTTTCAAACTAACTGTAGTTAAAATAACAAATGTAAAATAGCAAATAATTCACAAAACACTCCAACTTCTGTCTCTTTACGTGTACTTCCTTAAAAAAAACTACAATTTCAAAAAGTGTGAGCCTGCTGAAAAACAACACCAATCATAAACCAGCAAAAAGATATAGTAAAGTAAGTTTATATAAATTGTTGTAAAATATAAACTCACTTAAAAAGCAAGTAAAAAAAACCTACCGACTGCAACCTCGACAAACTACCAACAAACTAACATTTAAAAATTAAACTGAGGGTCTTTTTTTCTTGCAGCAGACAAGAAAGCCCAGTCTATAAATTACAACTCCCTCAAGGGCAAAGCTGCATAAAAGTGTGAAACATCTTCAAAGAATATGCATACATAAAAAGAAAATGTAGTTGCATATTTTTATTTATAAATAAAAAAACAAACTGGTAAATTATATTTATTTATACTATTACACTGCTTTCAGATACAAGGACAGAGATAGCAAAATATATCAAATCCTAGAAAGGAAAGTGATTACTAAGTCACATCGGCTACACCTATACCCAAGAAAGTGCATTGATGGAAAATCTGAGTCGGAAATGTACCGAATATAATTCTAAGGCACTATGGGAGGGCCATCACAAAAGATGATACTGTAAATAATGTAAGGATACACATAACCCCCCAAATGTGACAGAAATAGAAGTAAGAGAGTTACTGCTCAATATAAGAGATGCAAGCATTAGCTCTCAGAAACCCACAACCAAAATCCTAAAAGATATACTTCCTAAAGTCCCCAAACTACAACCTATACTCACTTTAAAATGTTTAACTGTGTGAACTAAAAAAGCCACTAGCAATACTCCTCCTGCCCCTAAAAGATACCAGGATTTAGAAATATCAGAACATTTAACCACATGGCTGCTGCAGGGATTTTTGCCCTGTGCTGCAAATTACTATTTTGCTGGCACCATGACGAGCTCAGCTCGTCATCAGCACACGACACCCGTGGGTGATGACGAGCTGAGCTCGTCTTCAGCAACGAAAGGGTTAAAATTAACACATAATGAGGAACTCTTCCTTTCGTATGACAACTTAAACAATGATGAACCAATCCTAATATTTTCCACAGCAGATAACTAACTAAAACTAAGTCAGTGTCAAACCTGGTTGATGGATGGAACCTTCAAAATGTGTCCCAAACCATTTATGCTGATGTTCACCATACATGGTGAATATCAAAACACACATATCTCTTTTATATATGGCCTACTGCCAAATAGCACTTACTATGAACTTTTAAACCACATTATACAAAAAACAATTCTTTTATTTCCTCTCCTGTGAATGATATCTAGGGCATAACTAGGGAGAGAGGATGGTGCACATTTCTCTACATAGACCTGGCATGCGTCAAAATTATTCAGGAGGTTGGGGGGCTGTTTGGGTTGGAGGGGGAGGAGAAAGGACGGCTGTTGGGGTTAGGGTTAGGATGATGGGTTTAAAAGACACAGCAATCAATGAGTTTGGGGGCTCACAGGAATGAAGGCTCTTTCTTGTTAACTGGAAATGGTTCAAATAATTAGTTTATGGAGAGGGTAGGCTGCGTTCTGTCTTCAGGGAGTTCCCAATTGAGGATGAAGATTTAAGTAGCAATTCTAGCTCTTGCGAAAGTTGGGTGTCTAAATCGGAAAAGCTAAGTATCCTGGATGGCATGTACTAAAATGTTATGGGGATGTACAGTTAATATCAATGACCTGAATGCCAGGTTTAAAAGGACCAGGGCGGCTGAAGGTTTAAGAACCTTTGGTGTGTACATCATTTGCCTACAGGAAACACATATAGCAGTGGGCAAAGAGGCATTGTTGGAGACCCTCAGGTACTCTCTCTTGATCTGTACAACACAGGGTACTGCCATAAGAGAGGTGGCAATATAGTCAAAAGAGTTGTGTGCGATAAATTGGAGTTCCTTGGATAGGTTGGAGAGATGGACATTGGTTGAATGTCAGGTAGCTGAATCCTGATTTACCATTTGTTCTATATATGGTTAAAATCTGGATGAAGCAGAGTTAATGGAATAGCTGAATGTTGAGCTGACCTTGTGGCCAACCCACCTTATATTGTGTGAGGATCTTAATGTGCACATAGACACCATTCAGACCTCATCACAGGAAGAGAGGTATGTGGGCTGGAAGATAACTGCGTATAGGGCAGTACAACAACTCATTTGCAGATCTGACATACTATCCATCTCACCTTGTTTTAAACATACCCTGGGCCAGTGGGAATAAAGTTTTGAATAGTGAGTTTCCCAGAGGTATTTTTAACATCACCACACTCACAACATCACCACACAAAAACCAAAAACCTGCTCCACTGTAATCAGGTGTAGAAGCACTGTTAGCTAGCATTTGGCTACCCAACTGGGAACCCAATGATGAAGCATGACACAAACCAGGTTGGTGTGTAAGGGTTCTTTTAAACAATTCCTGTGGTGTTAGACACTACACAGGTTAACTAGTCACTCTCTAGTGGCCCGTCTCTGTTGCTTATTTGAGTATTACATTGGGACAAGGACGGCCCACACACTGTCCTGAATCTCTCCTTTTGTTTTTTGAAGTATCCTCTGGTATACTTCATAATGTCATTTTCACATTAGATTGGTTGAGTCGAAACTAACTTTGAGTAATCTTAAACTCATTTCTGGGATGGGCTATTCAACATTGCCCCTCAACCAGCATGGTCTTTCAACCTTAAATTCAGCTATTATAGTGTGTTGTGTGTTAGGTGCTAGATAAAGGACTAGTTAGTGATCTACGCTGAAAATGATGCCAAAGGCCTTGCCTATCAAATTTATTTCTCTTTCGTTGGGGAAATTAATCTCCATCCATGCTGCCAATACGATATCCCTGTTGGAGTCCCATCTTTCCCCCTCACTTCCTGTTTTTTTCCATGTCCCACAAAAAGTAGTGTCCATTTTCCAGCTATCATCCCTGGCATTCCCATGGACCTAGTGTCATCCCGACATGACATCATGAAATTGTGATGGAGAGCTCTTGCTCCTAGCTTGCTCCCTCGTTATACACCATGGGTCAGGTTTATCAAGCTTTTGCTTCAAAAACACAAGGGAGTGCAAAGGTGATGCAAAACCTAAGTCAGATTAAGCAAGCCGCACGAGGCCACCTTGTGTGGCCCTGCATGGCTTGATAATTCTAGAGTAGGGCAAGATAGCACAAATCACTGTCTTGCATTACTTTGTCCGAGGGAGAAATTCCATGGGTGTTCCCCTCGCATCCAACCATGGACTTTGGGGCATTCCCAGATTTACCATTAGTGGTAAATGACATTCCCAGATTTACCACTAGTGGTAGACCTAGGAAACGTCAAAATGCTAAGCCTCCCCAGGAGAGGCACAGCAATTAGAAATACCTTTATTTCTCCTCATTTGTTCCTCTCTCTATGTGTGTTCCATTCTGCAGCATACATAGACAGATGAAATTGCCTCTTAGAATTGTTTTTGTGCAGGAAGTGTGCAGGCTGCACAAAACCAATCCTGCCTACAACCCAGGCACCCTTGCAGCATGATGAAAGGGTGCATGCGTTGGCTCTAGGGACCCAAAAGGGCGCCAGTGTTACGAAAGTATGGGGAGAGGATGTGGCCTAATGGCTAGAGCAGTCGACCTTGAAGTTGGGGAACTGGGTTTGAGTCTTGCCAAGGACGCTCAACATCCTGTGATTCTGTTCAAATCACTTCCTCTCTCCATGCCTAACAAAAAATGAATCTGTCCGTCTGTAACAAGTGATGCTCATGTAAAGCGCTCTTATACCTTTGGGTTGAGTTTGAGCTATATAAAACTGCAAAAACTAAGACAGCACATTTATGCTGGTTCCCTTTCATCACCACCCTCTTTTGTACCGCTTTTGGCCGCCATAAGTTGGCAGGGTATGCTCAGACGTGAGTCCCTTGCTCACTTTGCCACTGGATTCAAGCAAGCCAGGCTGAAGACGGCTGGAATGCCACAAACCAGTCCTCGGAAGCTTGTTTCCGGTCCAGGGAAGACATGGCTTGGCAGTTTGGGCTGGACTGTTCCCATGCGGCACAGGGTCAGACTGATTTGCATATAGCCATGTCTGAACTGGGGTGGCAGAGTGGGCTAAAGAACGGTGATGGATTAAACCCAGATCTTGTGACTGGGTGTGAGTGTTTGATTGATTCAGATGCTCCGTCCATCACCACCCCCTTTTGTACCGGTTCCCTTTCATACAGCGCAGCAAAGTGGCATGCTGCATTGCACAGTGTGAAAGATTGATACATATGCCCCCTTGCACTTGGGTGTTTTATTTCAGTACTGAATTAGCGAAATATAATATGTTCAATTTATATTCATGAATATAGAACAGGAGCTGTAAACTTCAATGTATACCCCCCATTAAAGGCAGTTTTAAGTAGACCTGGGCGAAATTTCAAATACACCAGAGAACTTTTAGTGAATCTGTGTTACTCTTTGATGCAGAATTACTGATAATTATGAGATTACTCCTGCTTTTGTAATTTGTGGGGGAAATTCTCCTGCAAGGACACATTTAGCGAGCGCCGGTCATACTTGCTATTTGTGTTCTGCTGCATTTAAGCACTGTTTTTTAGAGCAAATTTCATCCTCGAATCCATTTTAGATACAAGAGTGCATTTGGCACTAATAAAATATTGTTAAATGTCAGGAGTACGTTGGGGGAAAATTCGCCCCCAATAGCACATTTTGCACTTGCTATTTGTGTTCTGTTGCAATTAGCACAATTTCTTACCGCAAAATGCATCCTCTCATGCATTTTGGATGTGAGGGGACATTTTTGTGCTAAGAAATAGAGCTAACCACTGAATTACCCTTTTTGGATAAGTCTGCATAATGTCACGGAATTCCTTGGTAATTCCACGTGATTATGCTACACAGAATTACACGAGTTATGCCCATCCCAAGTTTTAAGTAATTGCACGTTATAATTTCTCCTTTTTTTACCAGCAAATACTAACTTGATCTCAGAGTGCATGACTGGCACCCTAAGTTGGGGCAGGATAGGGATATGACATGGCATCAATAGTACCAAAAGTTCAGGGGCCTAGAGCGGAAGACCAGTGACTATGCACTTGCCAAATTATGTGTTTCATCAGAATTTGTAAACATACATAAATTACCTTGCAAATGTTAACATTTCCTTATGCAATTATTATTATAACTGCTGCCTTTGCGCTTTCTTAATATCTGTACAATATCATGTAGTCAAAACAAATGTCCTTCTGTCTCTTCCTTAATGTAAACTAACCTCAACCAGCACAGAAGAGAAACTGAAAACGAACACTTTGCCAATATTGTTTATGTGCATGCATGTGCAGTATGTCATCTGTGTGAGGTACAAACGTGCCTACAAAATGTTTACAACTCTTGGCCAGCACATCTTACAAGATAATCAGGCTGATTGATTATTAAAATAGTTTTTGTGCACAGCCTGGATGTCTTTTTTCATTAGGCCTATTGATTTTTTATTAATTATATACAAAGACAAAAGCCATTCTTTGAAAGATGCAGTTGGCCGTGAGAATGTAATGAAATTAGATAGCAAGATTTAGACTCACATACACAAGAATTGTATTTGTTAAGGTAAAAACGAACCTCTTTGTGAGCACTATTGGTGCTTGGAAGGATACAAGCTGTTAAGATTCGAACAGATTTAACGTAGTCACACATTTACACCTGGTTCAAAATATGGTGTTCAATTCAATGTGCGGTGCACTTCAGGCAGGTAGTTCAAATGGGCATGCTCCAGCATAGTGGTAAAAACTATAGAAATAAATGTTTGCATTATTGAGACATTTGTTGATCACAAGCTCAGCCCAAGTGCAGCACAGTATTTCACATGGACAAAGGGTCACCAGTCAACATGCTAGGATAAACATATGGAAATACATTATAAAGGACAAATTAGGACAGTGAACATTTTTATATAAAGGGGAAACAGTATGACAGCTGGATGAGGTGGCTGAAGACCAGAACACAGTGCAGGATGGCATAAGGGCAAGGAAAAGGTGAGTTTTTCAACTTTTCCTGAATTATTCCATTGAAGGAGCAAGTCTTAGATACAAAGTAGGTTTATCAGGAGTGGAGTTATATATTTGGGAGAGGATTACCCCATGCAACTCAATAAACCTACTCTAGTGCTGATAGAATATCTGTTGCTGAACTCCTGGAAGATATGGCATAAGCATAAGCAGCACACAATCCTCAGAGAGGTAAGTGTTAAGTTCAAGCAGCAACAACAATTTTAATGTCAAGAAAAAATACAATAAATTTCCACAGCCAATTTAGAAAAAAGGAGAAATATATAATGAGAAAAAGGATACCATGATAATTCAAAAAGTTAAGTGGAATTAGAGATTCGTTTTTGGTGTTAAAGGCCGAATAGCATCTAGAAAATTGAGCACAGTGAAAAAGAATCAACAGTATATTGTGCACTGGGACCTAGGTGCAATGTTAGACTGACAGAAAGGGAGTGAATGTGGAATATATCAAGGATGTTTCCTTCAGGCGTAGGGTCAGATTTACAATGAATGATAGAAAGCATATATACAACGAAGTGGTGCAATTGTGCTTCCTTCCTGTGCTGGCACACTTTTTGCAGCCATGACCAACTTAGGCACCCTTTCATATAAAAATGCAAGGGTGTCTGCGATGTAGTCAGAGTAGATTTTGTACAGGAATGGCTGCCTTCCTGTTCAAAAAATATGCTTTAAGGAATTTTCCTCTTTTTATGTATGGTATAGAATTTGAATTTAGCAGACAAGCAAAGATGACAAAAACAAGGACAAATATAATAATTTCTCCTCTTTACACTTACCCCATGGGCCCGCAGGATTTTGGCACAAATCCCTGTTTTCAACTCTTTGTAGAGATGGATTTGCATCCGGACCCATGGGTGGTTGCATTGGAACACCCCTGCACCATGAATGGAATATCCCCTTGACACAAAGTAATACAAGGACTGTGTTTCTAAGGGTTACAATCCGCATTGAAAAAGTAATGCAAAGCCAACTCAAATTCTTTATAAATCTCGTTGTTAGTCTCCAACTGCTGTGATAGCTCCTTCTTGTTAGTCTTGAGGCCCAAGATCCACAGGGGCCGGTTTCCTGCAGGGTCCAGTCTTCTGTTTTTCCACTGTGTCCTCTTGGAGTCAGGAGTCCCTCTGCTTCATGGGTCACTGAATCAGGTAAGCAAAAGGCTTACGGTTTGTTCCTTGGAAAACAATCCCAGCCCACGGAAGCCAACAGGAATCAGTAGTCCTTAATTCCTTGAGGCCTTTTGTGAGTTCTCATTTTTCAGCAAGAGTCAGGAGCCTTCTTCCAGCAGGACCTTCTTCTGAAGAAGAAGTCTCCTGTTGCCAAGCAATGTTTGAGGAGGTGGTGGTTGAGCTGCCAGCTTTATTCTCAGCACTAGTCAGTGAGTGGAAAAAAGTCTACCACACAATCCTGACTAGTCTTTCACAGTCACTCAACAGACCTTTACAGCACTTCCTCTTTATTGAACAATAAAATTACCTCGGTGCCCCTGTAGCAGGGATTCTGCTCATACACAGAACTGTGCATAGAGATTTGGAACATCAGTGAATTAGGGTGTACCAAAACTCACCTTAGTAGCCAAAATCCCCTAGATTAGAATCAGTGTCTCATTGGTTCTTCCATACCCCCAATGATTAGACAACCCAGAACATGGAACTTAGAATACCTCAGGCAATGTGGAACACATGAACACTCTTTCGTTATACTCTCATACCAGTCCAAAACTGGGAGTAAATGAAGTCACGTGCAAGTTTGAAATATTTATTTCTAATGCCGTGTTCTCGGGCACAGTATCTTAGCTAATACAACAGACATATTATAAGCAACAAGATTCTCAGCATACTTACTATTCAATAAAGTACAATGGGAGAAAGCATGTTAAAATGCTAAATGGAAATAGGCTAGATTACACTAGATATCACCCTCCCTTGCTAGTAGGTTATTTTATATCTACAGAAGGTTTCTTGGGTTTACTAGGGCAGCCCCATACCTCTGGTCCTAGTAGAAAGGGATCACATCATTTTCTACACCAGCTCTCTGAATGCGAATGCTCTCCAAGTGTGTTTGCATGCCTGCGCAGTACATTATTAAACGCGCCAAAATCAGAGGTGACCACAGCTGCATATATGTTATGTCTAGAACGTGCGCTGATCAGAACGAACAACAACCACTGTGTTGAAATAATCTTGAAGGCCTCGGCACTCACTGTTCAGACAAAGCCTACCAAGCAAAGCTGTTACTATAGGAAAACATATTATTCTCGTGTGAAGCAAAACAGTCTGCTAGACCCTAAACATTTATATTAATGTGTGCCGTGTGCAAATACAGCAGAAAGGAACAATGTCGTTTAAACCTCTGATAAGCTCATGCTAACTTAACACAGTGTAAATGCAAGGCTCATCCCCATGACACCCCTATTTCAAGATGACAACCTGTCTTCAGCTCCATACCCACTTCCCTATTTAGATGAGCTGTCATCCCGTCTTACAGGGCAAATTGGTTCTCTCTCTTGCTGTGAATGGAGCCTGGCTGTCTGGGAGGGACAGGGAATGAATAGGAGACTCCGTCCTTGGCATTTTCAAGTCAAAAGAGATAGTGCTATGGCTGTTCTTTTGTCTGCTAATTGTTCTTGTCCATTCCAAGACAGCTAATATCTGTTAAATGGTCATATGTTAACCACCCCCCACCCCCATCCTTCCTCGGGTCAGAGATAGGCCATTGTCTTCTGAGCGAGGTATTTTAACTTTCCCTGCTCTGGAGGGGTGACAAGTGGCAGAACTGGTTTGAAGCCAGTTTTGTCTAAGGGTGCGTAAAGTACATTTGACAAAGTTACTTCTCCATTTATGTTATCAAAAATCTGATTGCACCATTAAATCAGATTTTTTTACTTAAGTAAGGCATTATTGTGAAGCATTTTTCCAACATTTCTCCAAGTGGAAAAGGAACTATAGATTTTTAAATCATCTAGACCTGTTTAGGAAAATGTCTAGCAAGGATTATATAGTGAAATAGATTTGGGGTTTTATTTCACTGTAAGATCACTTCCCCGGTTTGTAGTGTGCCCTATTTTTAGGTCTCGCCTAGGCAGCGCATGAGCTGCCTCTTTGAGACATGCTGTATACAGAACATGGGCTTCAAGAACAGCCCATCTTTTTAATTGGTTCCTCTTACTGCCCTTTAGAAATGCCAGTTTTTTTGGTGGATACACTTAGCAGTCCCAGCTTTTGGACGTGTGTATCCTCTCATGAGGACTGCCACTCCTACATGTGCTCTTACTTGTCAGGGTTATTTAGAGAGCTTTGAGAGCACTCTTTTCTTTTTGTTGGCCTGCCTCTGCTTGTTAAATGTTCTGTTTAATTTGCATTTGCCTTTCCCGTCCTCACCACTCCCACAACACTGCTTGCCCACCCCACCAGTACGCCGAGGTCTGCTTGTGTATTCTTTTAATTTAAAATACCACTTCACACTTAATCTCCCTGTGCCATCTCTCCCCACCCCTTCGGCACTCCCACAACACATCTTGCCCCCCCCCCCCCTCCGAGATTGCTCCTTTTTTTGTTGAATCTAAAATTAATAGACCTCAGGCATGGGGGAGATTGTAGAGGTGCCACTGTGTACATAGTTGGCTTTGCAATGAACAATGTATTTTAAAACTGTTTGTTGTACATGTAGGGCCTTATTGCAATGTCAGTCAGAGTTGCCTGTGACCAATACTGTCTCGGTGCGGGAACCAGACACTGAATTAGGATGCGACCACTCAAGGTTGACTCACAAGATCCCATTGAGAAATGGGAGGTTATGAAAATCTCTTCACCATGTGGCAGGCACGTCACCGTGCTTGCGACATGGTGCAGAGATTTTCAGAAGGACACTATGGGTGCCCCCGTGGGCCACAACCGGAGTGCCAGGCGCCCCAAAGTTGCTTTCCAACAGGCCGACATGGAAAAACTGTCAGAAACCGACATCATAATCCCAATGGCGGAAACTTCGTCCTTAGGGGATTATGAGCCCATTCCGACTGACCGAGTCAGTTGCCCTCAAGGTCTACAAGACGTACCACTGTCATTGTAATACGGCGGTCAGAGTGTAAACCTACCATGTCGGTTGGAAAGCCCAGACCAGCAGTCGGAAGCTTTCTGACTGACATCTTAATGAAGCCGGTGGTGTTTATAAATTTAATTGTAAATGTGGTAGTTTCTGGGTGAGTGCCAATTAGGAGTGAAACAATATGCATTCTGGGGCTAATTTAGCAATCACTATTTCCTTTAGCTTCAAATGGAGTGACCAAGTTGGAACAACAAGCAAAAATTCCCCTAAAAAATGTGTCATACACAGTTTGTAAAACAAACGCGAATAACATTTATTAGCATCTAGGTCTCTCCCCAGCCCCTCAGCGCCACCCAAAACACTGCTTGCCACCCCTCTGAGATCAATGCTGTTTCTTAAAAACTGTAATTAGTAGAGCATGGGCATGGAGGAGATTAAGTGATTTGCCAAGAGTCACAGGATGTTGAGTCAACGTCGTGGCTCGAACACCGATCCAGAACTCGCAAGTAGCAGCTCTGACTGCTACACTATATCCTCTCCCTCTGGAGATAGCATGCTGCAGAATAATAGCTTTGAGCCTGAACAAAAATGAAACCTGTCTACTGCAGCTCACCTTGCTTCAATGCCGAATCCTCTCTTTTACTCCAAGAGGTCTGCTTGTTTTTTCTTTTAATTTAAAATACTGATTCACATTTAATCTCCCTGTGCCATCTATCTCCACCTCTCACCCCTCCCACAACACTGCTCGACCACCCCTTCAAGATCGCTGCTCTTTTTTTTGTTTTTTTAATTTAAATTAGTAGGGCATGAGGGAACTGTAAAGGTGACACTGTGTGCACAGTTGACTTTGCAATAATCAATGTATTTTAAAACTGTTTGTTGCACACGTAGGGGCAGATTTACAAGCCCCTTGCGCCACTTTTGCGTCACTTTTAACATTGCAAAAGTGACGCAAAAGTGGCGCAAGGGGCTTGTGAATCTGCCCGTAGGGTTTATAAATTTGTCCATAAATATGCTCAATTCTGGGAAAGTGCTGCCAATTAGGATTTGCATAACATAGTCTCGGGCAAAGTTTGAGATCGCTATTTCATTCAGCCTCTAATGGAGCAACCAAAGTTGGAACAGCGAGCAAAAACTCAAAGGTTTGGAAAAGGTCAGACACCGTTTGCAAAACAAACGCAAGTTCAGTTTATTGGCGAATTACCATATTTTTCGAATATCTCTCAATAAGGTGTGAAAACTTAGAAATAGAGGGGAATATTTTCAAGGGGGTTTATCTCCGCTTTATTTGGCTTTAAAAGCCAAGACAGCGGAGATAAAATGATCTCCCTATTACCTAGCTATCGCTAACACCAGTTAGCGACAGCTAGTAGGAGATAGCGACCACCTTGGGCCCCACTTTGCATGTCAGTGATATTTATCACTAATGACATGCAAAATGGGCGTGCCAAGATGTTAGCGACTGGAAACAGTCGCTAACATCGCTATCTCCTATTACGAACTTTTGGAGATATTCGCGCTGAGCGCGAATATCTCCCAAAGCTAACACCTGCCCTGAGCAGTTCTTAGCCATGTTATCCAATGGGAGGTGGATAACATGGCTAAGAGCATTAGCTCGGTAATGCATGAATATCTCTGACTTTTCAGCGATATTCATGCATTGCGGCCGATTTTTATCGCATTTGCGATAAACCTTGGTAATACCAAGGTTTATTTGCGATAAAAATCGCCGCAGCTTAGCGGTAAATTTTTGTCTCTAACCAAGCAATAGCGATAATTTTCGCTATTGCTGGTAATATGCCCCAGAGTTTTGAGCAAATTATTTTCACACGATTTTAGCCTAGGACAAGCATTCACATTGCAGTCGTACACAGTTTAAACACATATATCAAGTGCTTCTAGCTCTGTTTTGTAAATGTGGAGGTATTTGTTTTGCACACGTTTGCATGTGTTGATGAACTGTATGGCCCAAACACCTGCAGCATGTGTTTCACTTGTTGAGACTCACACAATAAGATGGCCACCTTTCTGTGTCATTCTGCCAAACAGATCTGACATCCTCAGCAGTCTAGTGCTTTGCTGGTACTCCATCCTCTGCCTGGGAAGTGGCTGGGAGAGGCAGGCTCCCTGCTCCGGAGCTGGAAGGGGACTAAGCCTAACTCTCCTCCACTCACTTGGAAAAGTCAGAATCTGAAAAAAGAAATAATATTTATGTCGCAATCCAATGCCACTCTCATTACATGACCACCCACCCCTGCTGCCCCCATGTCACCCCCTTACTGTTAAAGAAAAAAGCACCTTGAAGGGAGGCAGAAGTGTAAGACATCTTCCCTTCCCAGCTGGTCTCTGCTGCTTCCCCTGCTGTTCCTCTCCATGCACACCTTGTGAGTGCACACACAATGGGTAAGTCTTGAGAACACCGGCATTCGGGAAAAAATACACTGTGTCCCTCTTCGCAGGACTTGCTAAGCGGGTGGGACAAGGATCAAACCAAACTCACAGAAAAAACAGATAGAACTGGTAAGTAAGCAGAACCTATTAATGCAAAAAGAACTTCATGCGGAGCCTGGAAACATCAATCACAAATACAGGGCAGGGTTTGTTGACAAGGTTCAGGTAAAGTCCCCTCTATAAGTGCATCCAAGAAGTTGTTTGACACAGATGGCACAGGCCCCTGTTAGCATCGGTCAAGCTAATGGTGGCAGAAGAACGACACCCCAAATTACGCACTGACTCCTTACAGGAAAAGATGGTGCACCCAGCCATGAAAATGCATGTATGTAAATTAGTCTACATGACCAGATATTTTTATAGAGACCAATACAAGCATTTTAACCAGTTTGTGAGTGCTTATAGAGTTGGCAAACACGAAAACTAAGACTAAATAGAGACCAACACAGAGAGACCACCACATAGAGTCTTCCAGGTCACAGCTTTCAATCCTTGTTTAACCAGTCTTTCCTCCTTCCAAGGTTAATAAATATGTACTAGTGAGCTATGATCACTCCACTGCGAATAAAAACAACAAAAGTAAAAAACATCGTCATTTTCAATGCCAAGAGCTCTAACTTACACAAATGTGAGACCAATTGCATTTCAAATACTTGTTATATAGTAGCAACCTGCCACGTGGGCTTACACAGTACATTTTAGGGCTGACTTATAAATATTCCTACATGGGAGAGTCACTTTTCTTTGTCATGTGCCACTTACAGTGCATTAAAACTGCAGTCTAGACAGTGGAACTCCTGCAGATGGATGTATGACGTTTCAACGCATGCTATTACAACGCATGCCTTTACAACGCGGTTTTTACATCGCAAACCTTTACAACGCATAGCGCTTTGGGGTGCTGGATAGTGAATAGTTTAATTTACTATTCCAACTCCAGTCCCCGTGGACACTAGGGAAGGTGTTGGATAGTAAATTAAACGTATTCCCTATCCTAGAGCGCCCCCCAGCGCAATGCGTTGTAATGGTTTTCGTTGTAAATACTGCGTTGTAAAGGCACTGCGTTGTAAAAGTTTCGTTGTAAAGGTTGTTTACCCCTGCAGATATATACTTTTGTCATACATGTGGATTATCTAAATGCACACTACAACAACATGACATTTAAACCTCCACGCCGTAGGTGCATTTTAGATACATTTTCAATTAACTTATAGGGAGATTGGCCACACAGGGTAAAACCAATTTAAATACAACTGTTTTATGGCCAGTGCACACATACCCTGGCACTGATTATCAGTGCCACCGGTTGAACAGCCCTATTTCCAGAATGAACAGGATTCAGAAAAAGGTGAAAAATCTGGGGTGACCATGCAGAAATGGTCATTTTACTACAAGCTCACTACCCAGCCTTTGACCATTCACGGATAAGGCAAGTTGATGTTTGTCTACTCTATGAGTCTTTGGAGATTGCAGCATGACTAGGCATATCCTCCTTGTGATTTGGACACCACCAGACACGTTGGGGCAAGTTTATCGAGATCTTGTGGTACCACAAAGTCAAGCAAAGTGACACAAAGTATATATATGCTATTTACTTTCCAGAGCAAGACTTTTTTTGTGCTGGGAAACATCCATGTTTGTGAGCTCAATGTTGCATTACTCTGCTTTGTGCTAGGTTACATCAAGAGGCTGTGTCATAGGTGACCCATGGAAGTTCCAGGACAACCATCTATGCTTTTTTAATTGAATTTTTAAAGTCTTTCTACTAAAATTGTTAAACGGGGCTTTGCATCAACAAATACCACGTCCCTGAGGCAGGCACAAAGTAGGAGAAATGTTTTTATTTCTCCTTACATTTCACACATTAAATCTGTGCTGCACTGTACAGTACACATCCAATTTGTGAAATGTTTTAGAAATTTCCAAGTATAGAATTTTGCATTGGAAATGTACACTTCCAGCACACAGCCTATGTTAAAGAACATGCACACATATTGCACTGTGGTCCAAAGGTGTATGCTGAGCCCTAGGCTGTCTTAATGCGCATCAGCGCAGGGAATAGAGTACAAGCACGCCATATTTAGCAAATATGGCTCTGCACTGCTCTCTCCGTCTGGCACAATGTAGATTATCATCTTTTATTGCTGTGCTTTGTTGCCCTATTTTTTGTTTTAGAATCTGCTCTGTTGAGTTTAGATCCAAGATATTCAGGTTTGCTGAAGTGGGGTGTCTTAAAGATCAGGCAACACATTTTGAAATTAATTTATGAGAGTGAGAGGGAGCCAGAATAATTCTTGTGAGGCTGGGTGGTTGAAGTGCTCCAACTTTTTTTTTTGCCAGATTAGCTGAACCTCTCTGTGAAAAATGGCTTTGATTAGTGCAAGTGAGGCCTCTGGCAGCCAATGAGCAGTGCATTGTGTCTGTCCACATGTGATAAGAGAGTGCCTAGAATGTGGACACGAAGCTCATTAAAGGGAAAATGGACTTGATTTTCTTCATTGATGTATGCTGGACGCATGCTGTTTGTGCCTTTGAATTCATATAATCCTTGAAGAGCCGAAAGTGGGCAATGAGAAAACCCAGGAATTATTCAGAGGACGAAATGTGCCAGACGAAGCCATTTAAGTTCATATTGTTAAGCCACTCCAAAATGACGGGCTTGATGGTTTGCCCATTTATGAGAATAGGCTCGATATTTTTGGGGTTGAATTTCCGAATAACTGTAGACACTCAACTATAAATGCTGCCTAGCAAGTATTGCGTTTAAGAATGGTGTACGCTGGGAACGTTTTAAAGGTTTAGTTGGTTTAGTGTATTGGTAGATGACTGAGGGCCCAATTCACAGAACTAACTTAAGACAAAATCCTAAACTTACTACCATTTTGGTTTTCACGGAAGGCACTTACTCATTTCGGTATTCACAGAAGTTAGGAGTCCTAACTTTAGGACTCCTGAATGCCTTCTGTGAATACCGAAAGTCTTAAAGTTAGGATCTTTCTCAGTTTAGGAGTAGAAAAGTTAGGACTCCTAACTTTAGGATTCCTAAATGCCTTCTGTGAATACCAAAATGGTAGTAAGTTTAGGATTTTGTCTTAAGTTAGTTCTGTGAATCGGACCCAATGTCTTTCCAGCTGAGAAGTTTCCCCAGCATCTCAGTGTACAAGTCGAAAATCACAGTAGCAAGAATAGATCCCTGTGGGACACCATATGGCATGTAAATTGAAGGAGAAGGCATAAAAGCAAGAGATTTCCACTAATACAAACGGTTTGTGATGGATTAGTATGAGGTGAATACATTTAAAACAGTGTCAGTGATGTCCATTTGCAAATGGATCATTCAGTTAAGATTGGGAGAGCCACTGTATCAAAGGCTGCCGACAGGTGGGGCAACAGTATGCGACATTGATATAAGAAATTAGTAAAATGTCATGAATTACCTAGATGAAAGATTAGGGCTAGGCACCGT
Organism: Lissotriton vulgaris; assembly: GCF_964263255.1. NCBI lineage: Eukaryota > Metazoa > Chordata > Amphibia > Caudata > Salamandridae > Lissotriton > Lissotriton vulgaris. Next base: position 442,845,874 of record NC_141697.1, on the reverse strand, counting down.
TGAAGAGCTAGCTTTGAAATAGTTTTGTGAATGGGGTTAACTTATTGATATCCGGACTTGGTCTGACACCTGGGCCCATACTCACTAGAAATGCATGCAATGCCGCACAGTAAGTAAAGTGGCAGCACTGTGTTGCATGAACAAGAGAGAGCTGAGCAAAGCCATTTCTACTAAGATGTGATGCTACTCTGCTCTCTCTCTGTGTTGGCAATGCACTGGGCTGCAATGCACACCATAGTGCAAGGGTGTCTGCATTGTGGCAAGCATAGTTGTTGTACAGGTAGGGTTCCTTTGAGTACAAAAAGTATGCTATAAGGTGTTTTTCAACTTGTATGTGTGCTGTACAATGGAGCATACATGCCAAGAGGGAAACACAAGGACAAATGAAAACATTTCTCCTCATTATGCCTGCCTGAAGGAGGCGCCGGATTTTGGTGCAAATCTCTATCTACAGTTCTCTGCATCACAACCCAGGGATTAATGTATGATAAGGCCCATACACCACCCACGGATAGCACCTTTGATACAAAATAATGCAAGCTCATTTCACACCTTTGTTGCACTTTTTTCGTTAGAATACAAAGTGAATCACGATTTGCTTTGGATTATTAATCCTGCCACTACACTTGTTAACAAGTAACGCAAACACGGTGCAAAGTGTTTGCAAATCTGCATCCTGGTCTGCTACCTGCATGTGATCATTATGTTTTTGTGATCCAGACAGTGGAGGTGATCATCAACCATGGTCAGCACAGTAGCTTTCATTGAGTTGATTGATAAGAATGGGGAAATGAATGACTGAAGTGGAGAGACTATATGGTATGTTTGAAGACTTGATTCAAATTAGTATATGATATCAGAATTTGAGTAGGCATAGAAGGGTAGCTACTGCACCAACCTTGATCTTTGGGATCTGAAGAGGTTTTCTTGATTTGTATTTGATCCAAACCTGAGTGTGGGCTTCCAAGGTGAAGCAGTGGCCATGGCTCTGAAACAAGAAGGTAATCATGAGCCTTGCAGTGAGGCTGGTTTTCCTGAAACTGGGAGGAGAGCCACAAGTAGTCGCAGAGTAGGATAGGTTTGCTTTTTGAAGGCCTGTGGTACTGAGGAGAGGAGATGTGGAATGTAAAATAAAAAATAATACATAAAGTCATATTGTGGGGGGCAACATGAAGTAACTGGATTTATGACACGTCAGTAGCCTCTATTGATTATCTGTTTTTCATTCTATAAATTATTGAACATGTAGCCACTCAGTTGGGATCACTGACATAATGTCGATGACATAATATCGATGTAGCAAAATATCGAGTAAAAAATATAGTATACCAAAATATCGACTACTTATCTCCAAACAGGTAAGTACAAAAATATTGAATCAAAAATATTGATGCAAAAAATATAGTTAGTCAAAATATCGATTTTTTTTTATATATTAAAAGTAATGTAAAAGTAATGAAATAATAAATATAATTAACTTATACATACATAAAATACTTAAATAACCTTAAAATTAATAAATAATTAATGTAAGTTAAAAATAAATAAACATATAATTACATTTTTTACCACACATATATATATATATAGGATAGCAGGAGGGTAACATTTACTATTACCACTCCAGTGAGTGCAACAGTAGAGAAAGCGTTGGATAGCGGGAGTGTACAAATTACTATTCCCACTCCTGGGAGTGCAACCGTAGGGAAAGTGTTGGATAGCGTAGGGGTAAAAATTACTATTCCCACTCCAGAGAGTGCAACAGTAAAGAAAGTGTTGGATAGCGTAGGGGTAATAATTACTATTCCCACTCCAGTGAGTACAACAGTAGGGAAAACGTTGGATAGAGTAGGGGTCAAAATTACTATTCCCACTCCAGTGTGTGCAACAGTAGGGAAAGTGTTGGTTAGCGGGAGGGTAAAAATTACTATTCCCACTCCAGAAAGTGCAACAGTAGGGAAAGCGTTGGATAGCGGGAGGGTTAAAGTTACTAATCCCACTCCAATGAGTGCAACAGTAGGGAAAGCGTTGGATAGCGTAGAGGTAAAAATTACTATTCCCACTCCAATGAGTGCAACAGTAGGGAAAGCGTTGGATAGCCGGAGGGTAAAAATTACTATTCCCACTCCAGAGAGTACAACAGTAGGGAAAGCGTTGGATAGCGTAGTAGTAAAAATTACTATTCCCACTCCACACAGTGCAACAGTAGGGAAAGTGTTGGATAGCGTAGGAGTAAAAATTACTATTCCCAATCCAGTGAGTGCAACAGTAGGGAAAGCGTTGGATAGCGTAGGGGTAAAAATTACTATTCCCACTCCAGTGAGTGCAACAGTAGGGAAAGCGTTGGATAGCATAGGGTTAAAAAGTACTATTCCCACTCCAGAGAGTGCAACAGTAGGGAAAACGTTGGATAGCGTAGGCATAAAATTTACTATTCCCACTCCAGTGAGTGCAACAGTAGGGAAAGCATTGGATAGCGGGAGGGTAAAAATTACTATTCCCACACCAGAGAGTGCAACAGTAGGGAAATCATTGGATAGCGTAGCGGTAAAAATTACTATTCCCACTCCAGAAAGTGCAACAGTAGGGAAAGCATTGGATAGCGGGAGGGTTAAAATTACTATTCCCACTCCAGAGAGTGCAACAGTAGGGAAAACGTTGGATAGCGTAGCGGTAAAAATTACTATTCCCACACCAGAGAGTGCAACAGTAGGGAAAGCATTGGATAGCGTAGCGGTAAAAATTACTATTCCCACTCCAGAAAGTGCAACAGTAGGGAAAGCATTGGATAGCGGGAGGGTTAAAATTACTATTCCCACTCCAGAGAGTGCAACAGTAGGGAAATCGTTGGATAGTATAGGGGTAAAAATGACTATTCACACTCCAGAGAGTGCAAAAGTAGGAAAAGTAAATACTTCATATATGAATAAAATAAAATTAAATATTAATACCAATTACAAATTATTTAAAAGTAATTAACAATTTTATATAATATAATTAATCAATTAAAAATACAAATAAAAATTAATTATTAAAAATAATTACCTAATAATACATATTATTTACCAATTACCAATTAATTAATTAACAATTAAAAAATAATTAAAAATTACAACAAAAATCCAATAACAAGATTAAAATATTTAATTAATTGCAATTAAATTACTTCCCACCGTATTCCCCTACAAACCCACAACACGCAACAGAAAATAAATTGATAAAATTAACATAATTATCAATTAATCAATTAATTAAAATTAGTTACCAATTATATTTTATTTACTTACCAATTAAAAATGTAAATGTCAATTAATTCAAAATAAATACCAATAAATAAATTAAAATATTTAATTAATTACAATTAAACTAATTCCCACCCTATTCCCCTATAAACCCACAACCCGCTACAGAAAATAAATTAATAAAATTAACATAATTATCAATTATTCAATTATTTAAAATTAATTACAAATTATATTTTAATGAAATACCAATTAAAAATTTAAATATCAAAAATTTAAAATAAATACCAACAAATAAATAAAAAAATTTAATTGATTATAATTAAACTACTTCCCACCCTATTCTCCTATAAACCCACAACCCACTACAGAAAATAAATTAATAAAATTATCATAATTATCGATTAATCAATTAATTAAAGTGAATTACCCTTTATATTGTAATTAGTTACCAATTAATAATTAATTCAAAATTAATTCAAAATGAATACCAATAAATAAATTAACATATTTAATTAATTATAATTAAATTACTTCCCACCCCTATAAACCCACAATCCGCTACAGAATTATATTACGCAAAAATTAAAAACAATAACATTAATTCATTAAAATAATTTGTAAACTAAATATACACTTTTCACTCATATACTAACATAAAAAACACTTTAAAACATTGGATATTATTAAAAAATTAATATTAACTTACTTACCTCAAATTCGATATTTTTTTGTCTATATTCTGTCCATTCTATATTTTTGTTGTCTACATTCTGTCCATTCGATATTTTGTCCATTCTATATTTTGAATTCGATATTACTGCTATTCTATTCGATATTTTTGTAGTCTATATTCTGTCCATTCAATATTGTGTCCATTCTATATTTTTAATTCTATATTAATGCAAATCGATATTAAAAACTTGATATTTAGAGTGTATACCCACCCAGTTGACAGGAGACGAGAAATGCGGGACAACTGCAAGAGTGGGATTTTAATTTGTGGCCTAATTAAGGCAAATCTTTGTATGTCTTGCAATGTTTGCTAGTCAAACTGGTTATGTACTGTCTTTCCGAGATTATAGAATATTTTAAATGCCTTTCATTTCCCAGATTCTGCTCATACCACACTGCAGGAGGAAAAACATAATACAAGTCTGATGTAACCCTGAGAGCGAAAGCTAAAGAGTGAAGAGTAATTGAGAGTACTATGGGCCTCATTAGGATGGCGGACGGACCTGCATCCGTCGGCCACCCCGAGGTGGAGGGACCGTCTGCAGGGGCAGCGGCGGTCCCTCCGGTGCAATTAGGATGTGACCGTCACCCTGGCGGTCACATCCTGGATCTTTATCCTTGCGGCGGGTGCTGCTTGAAGCAGCACCCGCCACAAGGTTAAAGAAGCATGTGTTACATTTACATGCACAAAGCGGCAGGCACCATGCGGTGCCTGCCGCTTTGTGCATGTAAATGCAGGGGGTACCATAGGTACCCCCCATGTGCACCACCCACCCCCCCTTCACCCTGGGGGCCCGCAACAGGCCCCCAAAGCAAAGACCGTATGCCTTTTCACTGTGGCAAAGCCGCCGTGGAAAGGCATAGGACCGCCGACATCATAATATGGCTAGTGGTGTCTCACAGACACCGCCACCATATGAATGCACTTTTTCCGCAGGTCGCTTACGCGATCGGCGTAAAAGGGGCGGACGGTCTTGCCATCCGCCGCGGACCCACCAGCCATCCTAATGTGGCGGGGGGTCTTTTCTGTGAGGATGGCGGACGGATTGCCTCCACGGGAGCGAAGATGAATAATCCACACCCCTCTAGAAAATAATACTTGGAGGACCAATACTAAGACATGCTCACAAGTAATTATTCCCCAAAAGTGTGGGGAAAAACCAAAGAGTGACCACTACTCTTCCCCATATGATGTAATTGAGGTTTTCTGTAATGAACTGGTCAGGGAGGTCTTGTACTGTAGGGAAAAAAGGAGGTACCATAACATATATTATTTTCCACTTATAGAGACTTCTAAGCACCTTGATAGCAATCAAAATAGTCTCACTCACCTCAACAATCCTCAAGGCGTTCTCAAAAATGAACCTCCACCTGCAGTACCCCAAACACTCAGGGGTTACAACCACGAGTGAAGGCAGAGGAGTATAATAGCAAGCAGTGTTCATTCAGAATATAAAGGGTGGAAAATTAATTTAGGGGAATGAGGACAGACAAAAACACATACGGTATCATTGAGCTTGAAGTTATGAGGCAGGAGTGTTATAAGCTCGGGGACATAACAGTGTGACCCAGATAGAGTGTAGGAAAAAATAAGGAAGTAGTAGAACTGTCCGGCTCTGAGGGCGAGAGAGCGTAACAGTGGAGACGCGTTGTCCGGCTTCCAGGCTCAAGCGGAACAACCACGTACTCCCCAGGAAAAAAAAAGAACCAATATAACTGTCCGGCTCTGAGGGCGAGAGAGCAGAACAGTGGAGACACGTTGTCCGGCTTCCAGGCTCAAGCGGAACAACTGCATACTCCCCAGGGAAAAAATAACAAATAGGACTGTACGGCTCAATAAGGCTCTCGGACAACACCGGGCTGAACAGAGGCATGCCCGCCGAGAGCGAAACAAAAAATATGCTGACAAAGCGGCTTGTCACTCCGCACCCAGCAGGAGCGAACCACAACTAAATGCACGTACCAGGATACGGGAGCAGCACCGGAAAACCGGGAAATACGCCGTAACAGGAGCTAGTACACGGCAGGACACAAGAAACGCCAGAACAGGAACAGGAAATGTTTACGAAAGGGGGTGTGGTCATCACCGAGGATCAGTAAACCAAGCAAAGGCGTCATGGTGTAGGCGGGTTTTTTAAGGCATCTCAGGGGGCGTCTCCAAACTACCACATGGGGAAAGGTCTAAGGGACATAAGGGAATGTCTCAGAATTACGGTTTTAATGAAGAAGTGGAGACGCTATTTTGCAATATCAGGGCTAGTCTCTATGACACTAAATCCGTGTCCTAACAGAAATAAGTTTGATGAGAGCAGCAGGATGCCTGAGGATCTGATCAGTGATAGAGGATGACTCAGAATGAACACAATATGGCTGCCAACTACTTCCTAAGGTGTATTTCCTGTCTCCCAATTCCTGTATAACATTGTCTGTATGAAATGATGTGTTCCAGTTTATTTTCGGAATTTGCGGCCCAAAGACGTAGTTTCCGGATCCGGATCGTCGTTTACGCGCACACACATTACGGCGCGACACTGGAACTTACGATTTTGCGCCGTAACTTCCGAAAATGACCCGGAACACAATATATCATACAGGAGATGTTATACAGGAAGTGGGAGACAGGAAGTAATTGGCAGCCATTTTGAATTAATCATGGTCCATCAACAATCAGTAATCAAATCCACTGCCATCCTGTTGTTCTGTTGTAGTAAAAAGTGAAATTACAGTGCAGGTGTGAAACATGAATATGTATCTAAAGGGGAACAGATAATTTCATGACATTTCCGCACAGGCAGTGGGGGCTGACATAACATCTGAGCCCAGTTTCATTTTCTCATACTTTGCATTATGGGACATGTAGTCCATATTGAGTGCTCAGTATCAAAGTTGTGTGATGTGTTACGTAACATTTGTGTGGAGCAGTGTGGATATGTCACAGACACATGGGGGCAATTTACGAGTCCTGTATGCAACATTTGTGCCACAGTTGCATCAATTTTGTGACGCAGCGGCATTGCAAACCCAACGCCATGCTGTGGCTTATTTTCAACGTGACGCATCTGGGAAATGTGTCATATGTTGTAAGGCCCTGCGCTACAGTTGAGCGTTCCTGCGCAGGGGGGGTTCCAGCACAGGAACGCCTTCTAAAAGTGGCAGAGTGAAATCTAAAATATTTCACTCAGTCACTTTAATGGCCACGCTGCGTCAGAACCCTGCGCCTGCTTCTTGAAGGCGTATGGATTGACGCAGCATGTTAGGCATAGGGTCACCGCTTGCCTTGCTGGAGCTGCGTTGCGCTTGCAACACAACTCCAGCAGTGTTTCACCTTTATGGCAGCATATGCGTCACGCTTCTGTCTATACTTGCCCCATGGCGCTCCGCATTGTAAATGCAGCACATCCATGATCGCGCTAGGGGTGTCTGCTGTGAGGCACAATAACTGGGGCATCCTTGCTTGATATGCTGGGCTGCACCAGTTATTGTAGATCTGGCCCATGGTGCCTGATTCTCCCATGACATCATCACTCACATTCAGGGCCCATTGTTTGTGGTGGAGTCAAATCTGTTGAGGTCACAGGCCTAAGTATGCAACCTTTTGTGAATTGGTGACCCATCCTTATGTGGTCCAGGTATGTCTCTCATGACATGTATTGTTTGTCATCAGCGTGAATAGTTGGTTTTAGGGATGTCCACTACACTGATCGCTGACATGGGCACATGACCTGAGGCACACCCCACCTTTTGACTACTGTCAGCGGCTGTGATTTGCATGCAGTTTGTGTGACTTGCAAAGTCGTCTCAGGGTGGGATTTATTGACACTGTCGTGTCTATCCAAGTTTCATCATTGACAACAGACAGCAAACCACATTTTGTCCATGACACTACAGGTTGCTCATGTGAAAAACGTGGCAACAAGCTGATCACGGACTTGCACGCCCTGCCATCGGTCATGTGCAATGGCCCGGTTTCCCAGCTTCAGAGCTAGCCGAGGTTCCAAAGGCATGTGTAAGCCATGCGTTAAAGCAATGTTGTGCAAAACACAACAGGCTAATATAAACTTGCACACGACTTCTGGGGAGTACTACAGCACACCCTCTGTACGTTGGAGACATCTAAATCGCGACTTCAACAGCCCAAAAGTGCGCTCTATGATGGCTCGAGTCCGTATGTGTGCCCTATTGTAACTACGCTGAGGTACAGTGTTTGCACGCCTGTAAGGAGTGAGGAGATGTGAGGTGAGTGCATAGCCAGCATCGCCTGAGGAGGGAAGAAAGGGCAGTTGTTAACATTTCCCTTTTTAACTTGCACAGAACATGATCTATACGTTCGTACATGCAGTGTCTGTAGGGGCATGATACTCATTGTACAATGGTTAATATTGGGGGCATTCAGACATTTCAATGGCACATATCACTCATTTTTAGTGCTTGGTACTTACCTAGTAGCCACATGTTGCCAAATTCTTCTGCAGCCGTACGCCGGGAAAGACGTGACATGCGGAATATGAAGCTGTCATGCGTACTGCCTGGGAACAGTGCATGCACGTCGATGAACCTCCCACTGGCATCACAGACAGCTTGCACATTGATGAAATGCCATCTGTGTCTGTTGCAGAAGATGTGTGCAATGTGGCTGAAGGGCCACATGGGTGCCGTCAATTGCACCCAGCACACGTGGGAATGGTGCAAGGAGATAAAAATCTCTTGCTGCCATTTGTCTCATGGCCAGTGTATGTGGCATTTGTATGTAGTTGGGGGCTCTAGCAGTGATGCATCTCAGTACCTGATGCAGGCACCGCGACTGGCTCGCCTGGGAAATGCCCACAAGGTCACTGGGGACCCTTTGTAATGACCCAGTGGCAAAGAAGTGTAGAGCAGACAGGATCTTGAGATATGCTGGTATTGCATGTGAGCAGCAGGTCACAGAATCAAGTTCCTGCTCCCACTCACAGACCATATCCAAGATGACTTCTGGTGGGAAACGGTACCTGGCCCTTACATCTTGGCTGGTCATTCCAAATAGGTTGATCCTCTGCCTAAAAATCCTCTCAGCTCTCCTCCTCCACCTCAAGTAGTTTTGCTGCATGGCAAGGGGCAGTGTTACGAACACATTCAATGACATCCTGAAAAGGTTTGTTTATGTCTGCTCTGCATTTATCCATGTTGGTGGGCTGGGATTGGCTGCAGTGTGTCAGCTGATCATTGGTGGGGGGTGGGTTGGCACTTGAACAGGTGTTTACCCTAGGCTAACATGACCAACTGCCAAACTTTGTATCTCCCGGCTCGTAATCGGAATTTCCGGCCCGTAATCGTAATTCACGGCACTATTCCGGAAATTGCAGGCCGGAATCGTAAAATCCGCCAAAGAGCCGTAAAGTCTGGTCCGGCGGCAGAAATTATTGCCCGGCGGCGGACGTAAAGTTAGTAGTCGTAAGTTCATTCTGTGAATACCGAAAGTAGTAAGTTCATTCTGTGAATCCCGAAAGTAGTAAGTTCATTCCGTGAATACCAAAATAGTAGTAAGTTTAGGATTTAGTCTTAAGTTCATTCTGTGAATCGGGCCCTATAATGCTATCACAGTGCAAGCGCAAAGACAGAACCGGTGACTGCAGGAGAATAGGCAGAATAGATGGATCATGTAACTCAACCCAAGCACATAGACAAAAACACTCACCACACAATCCCTTCTCTGTTTAAAATATGCAATTGGATTGCCAGGGTAAAGACAGAGGTGGAGATTTATTGGGCGCTATGCGGTTACAGCATGTGGAAAAATGGGTAAACTAGGTGGGCTTGGTGAGCCCAAACTTCATTTATCTATTGTGAGCTTTGTACTTGGTAGTGTAAAATTTGGGCTAATTTTCTTTCATGTGAGTCCATAAAATTTCAGTAAAATTACTCCCAATTTCATGAAATGTAAACCCATTATTTCATGCTACATTTTAGTGTGCAATGTATCGTCACACCAATTTTTGGTCTATGCATGCATTTAAACAAAAGAGCTTATTATAACAGCCACTCGTATTCTGCTTTTCCCAAGCATTCACAGTCAATTTTCACTGCGAATGGCACCATTTGCAGCAAATGTTTACTGCAAATAGCGCATAACTACGTGAAGAGGCATAAAGGCATCATTTCAGTAATTTTGCATATCAAGTGTAATGTGAAATTTCTCCAAATGTCTCATAATTAAGCGTATTAGGCTTAATATACATTTTGGCCAAGCCTGCTATGAACCTGTATTGCTATCATCATGATATAAGTACAAAGACAGATTTGGAGACTGAGACCATGGTTCCAATTTATGTAAAATTTGAATGTTAATTAGTGCACACAGTAATTATGGTTACGCTGGTGTGAGGTATTTACTGGGTGACATAATTAACTTCTTTACAAAATTATCTTGCAACACAGTGCAGCAGCCAAAAATGATACACTGCCTTGTGTGAGGAGGAGAGAGCAGAACAGTGGCAAATCTACAGAGACATGGAACTCTCCTCCTCTCTCCCTAGTGCCAGAGCATAATCAGGCTGACAGACGCCAAGCACACACCTTTGTACCACAGTGCAGAGGTGTCTGCACCAGTCTAGTATAGGTTTTATACTGGAAGGGTACCCTTTTGGTACAAAAATACTATGCCTAGATTAACTTTTTAGCTTTCTTCTACTTTGTATGTGTACAGTACAGTACAGCACAGAAGCAAAGTTGGAAAAGAAAGGAGAAATAAAAGCATTGCCTTCATAATGCTTATTTCAAACGGGTGTTTTTTTTTTTTGCAAAACCCTGTAACCATCTTTAGTAGATAGGCTTTGGTGTTGGTCTCATGGGTACACCCATGCACCACCCTTGGAATGCTGTTTTGTGCAAAGTAATGCTAACCTCCGTTTTGCACTGCTTTCATGTGACTTTCCAGTGCAAAACAAATTTTACACTGGGAAGGTAATTGAAAATAAAGATTTTGGTCAATTTCTGACAGTTTTGTGACATAAACACTAGGCAAAATCTTAGTATTTACACCCCTCTAAATTTTGCATTTATGTTTTGGCATTTTATCCTGATAGATTTTCACAGGCTTTTGCTTGTAAAATCTGTCAGGAGAAAATTGCAGAGTGTGGTAATTGGTGCACAACTCAGAATTCAGGTCTGCGTGCAAACATTCATTTGCTTATGAATCGGAATTTTAAACACAGCTTTGAATCATGATGCAACTAAAGCCTATGCATTTATAGAAGACCAGGATAGATGTTGTGAATATAGATTTGACTATCTCTGTACTGCCTGAAGTGCGTCATAAACATGTATGTAGCTGTCCTTACTCATGTGTGTCGGAGATAAGCAGGAGGATAGATGCGGCTCAAGACACATAGAATATTGGGTAACAAAGCTGAAAGAGATGAATTTAGCTAACCTTGGGAGGTGCAACTCAGGGATCCCGACATTTAGAAGGCTGAAGGATGCATCCAATCAACAACGCAGCCTCTGTGGAAGAGACAATTCCTATGAACTTTACAGTACAACAGGGCCTACGGCACTCACAATACACTTTGCTTATGGTAACAATTCCCTGAGATCAGGAAGGTAGCTAATAAAAAGGGCGTGAAGAAGAATGTTATATAAAAAAAGCGCAACAAAAATACTGGGTTTAAAATAGATGACTCAATACTTCCCACATAAACCAGGGGTATACAACCTCTAGGAGATAAGCAGAGGGGAAATCATCTATTAGATAGTAAGTATTAATTCATTAAAGATACAAACTATAGTGGATAGTGCTATAGTCTTTTTGTTTATTCTATGCACTATGTATCTGAAGTAATATGAACCTTCATGAATAACTGAAGTATAGGTGAGATGCACTTAGGTCATATGAACCAGGTTAAAGTTAAAGACAATAAAAGAGAGTATTGTTAGGTTAATCCAACTTTATGCTCTATTCTTATAGGCCTGTCATGGTATTCTAGAATGGGCAATAAGACAAATCACCTGCAGGTAACTCCATAATACGGTATCATTTTGTTCCTTTTGAATAAGAGTAAATCGGAACCTGAACATAATACGGTGTTCCCTCTATATATTTTTTCTTAACAGTGTGAAAACCCGTATTGGGGACACCTGTAATTTAGGTCTGTTTCCAGTCACGACTCACTCCTTGGCTTGATTAGGATCCACGACAGGCCAATTTAATGGTTAAAATTCATGTTTATAGAAAAGTAAGAATCTTTTTCTTATTATACTCTATAGAGTGTGCCTAATTGGAGTTTCGAATACAGATATTGCATTACATTTCTTGTTCTTTCTGCTTAGAGAATTTATATATTTTGATAAAACTAGACAGTGGCTCCAACGAACACTGCTTATATCTATTGGGCAATGACCTAGCGGTATGTAAATGCAATGTAGCTCTCTAAAGCAAACAATAGATTAATGATGTAATTAGGCAGTATAAAATTAACCCTGGGCGTAGTTCGCAAAGTAGCGCTGCGCGTAGCTAAGCGAAGTGCACTTCGCACTACGCGAGCTACGAGTAGCACTACGCGAACTGCGTAGTACCCTATTCACAATGATTGCACAGTGCCGGATGCTTGTCCACACTGTGCAATCCTTGAAAACAGCATCTTGCACAGTGCGAACTGTCTTTTACTGCCGCGCAAGTACATTTTTACTCAAGCTGCAGCTTTCTCAACGTGGACTGGTAGTTTCCCATCGCGAGCGGTCGCAAGCATACGCGACCACTCGCAATGAGAAACCTGACCTCCCCGCTCTAAGAATCTCGCCGGGAGGTTTATTTTCCACGCTCGGGATCGGCAACTTGATGTTGCTGATCGCGAACGAGGAAAAAGTCTCACCGGGATGTCATTTTGCTTGCTCGTGGTCACCAACTTGACGTTGAGGACAGCGAGCAAGCAAAAAAGGACCACTCCACTACGCTAAGCGTGTTTGCACTGTGCTATGTGCAGTTTGCGTAGTGCGAAGTAGCGCGAACTACGCGAGTGTAGCGTAGTGCTTTTCCCAGGGTTCTATAAAATAACTCTTTGTATCGCTGTGTTTTATCTGTGTTTTTGGATGATGTATAGGTTTTAAAGTTTGGGACATCATCAAGATCCCTTGCCTCTGTTTTTAAATACCTACCAACAAGGAAGAAAAAAAACCTTCCTTACACTAGAGGTAGGGATTACACATGCTATCTGAGTTGTGATAATAAAGGTCAAAAGATAGTGTAGATTAAAAAAGTGTAGATTAAAAAAGTATAAAGAACATGAAATATGAGTTTTGTTATGTTCTTTAGTTTTACTTAAAATAAAGACTGGGCAATATGCAAAAAAAATCTGAATCATGTTTGAATGTTTTTGTCCTTTTTAGTAAAAAGTTTTTTTAAAGTTTTGATTTGTGAATTTCGAAAGTGAAAAGGGTAACAATCATGTTTAGCAGTTAAATCGGTCTGTCAGTAACACATATATGTGTAAATAACAAAATGTTTCCATTATTTAGAACACTGTCCTGAAGAAGGGGAACATCTATCTACTCACCGAAACGCCGCGTCAACTTTGTTTTCTAAAAATATTATGATGAAATGTTTTTATCTGTAATAATTGTTTTTAAACTTGTGATTGTGATAATGAATATAATAAATATTAATGAGATCATCTGAATTTTTATGAGTTTTGTTTGTGTTTAACTGACACCGTAAAATTATAATCCTTTGTAATCCCCTATATTGTATTTTTCCTGACATTGTTGAGGGGTTTTATCCTCAAGTGTGGTGTTTATATTAGTCTTTAAAGAGCTGTGCCTGTAGTAGGGACACCTTTGGTTTTTCTCAACACAAAAATACCAGCCCATCAGAGTTAATAAAAGATTTTCTACGCCCAACAAGATGCTATTTCTGTGATTATTTAGTGCATGGAATTATGTCACATGAAATTTTTGTATATTTTATCACACAAAACAAAAGTAACTACAAATCATAAAACTGCTTCTTTCTGGAAATTGCACTCAACTTCAGACCACATCTCTGTTCAGAGACCCATCAAGTCTAGATGGCCCATCTGATCAGAGATGGTGACCACCTACATAAGTCGAGACTGAAAAATGAGCAGCTCTAATAATGGAAGAGCAAATGTGATGTGAAACTCATGGGTCATATCAAAAAGAGCTGCGCTCGCTTGGAAGAATGCCTATATATTCTTTGCATATGTCTATAGTTCATACATAGAGCTCAAATTTCTCTAGATTAATAGATGAACTTTAGACAGCTCAAGTCAGAAACAGAGTGGCAATCTGTTGTGCGTGGCTGCAGTTTTCCTGATATGACCCCTAATGTTCATCTTTAATAGAAATAATGAGCGCCTTATTTGAGCCAGCTGCAGGATTCGACACTGTCAAGACTTTCACAGGCAGAAATGAAAAACGAAAGGAGGCTTACATCCTCAGTTAGAGGTGGGTGGTAATGTGACAGCTGTAACCTCACACATCTCTTACCACATTTAGAGTGCAGGGTGTGCTGCTTTTCTGTCGCCTGGTAAGCCCTGGAAGGCCCTATAGAATTTCCAGACAGCAAAAGTGCATAAATGCACCCCACCTGCTGGGAGAACACTCACAGAGCATAAGGTACATTTGTATTTCACCTTCTAAGGGCAGAACACACTTGTGAGGAATTGAAACAACAGGTCCACACGATAGACCTTTGGTCATACTTTTTTCAGCAAAGCGGCTCCACCATGGATACAGAAACCACTGACTTGGGTGAATATGGCCCACTGTAGCTTGATATAGGAGGCAGCTCCACTGCTTAAGCCATATGTCCATCATAAACTCAATAATCCTTTTATAGTAGGTTTATTACGTGCTATATGCCTCTAACCCCTCTCCCACCACAAAAGCACCATTCAAATGGTTGGTCTTCACTGCATAGTCTTTATTAATTCTCAGATAACGCCATCTTTATTTTCTGATGCACTATCAACATTAGACCAATCTTTTATTAGACCAAACCAACACATATTGATAAACATACATAGGGTTGCCAGTAATAATTTGAGTCACAGGTTACAATTGTATTTACAATTCCAGATGTCCCACGCCACACTTGAAGCGGGTTGTACCAGCAGGCCACAACCCCTCTCCATTGCTTACATTTGAGGTAACTGGCCAACATCTACATCTACCCCCTAGATGCAGCCACCAGGGCACTGCTTAGCGCCTATCTTGCGCACCAGGTCTCACAAAGTTGCTTCCTTCAAGCACCGGCCTCTCTGGTAAGGGCTGGAGTGTCCAGGACCACCAGCAGGACAGTCCCCTCTCCCGCCAGCCCGGAACCCCTTTGACTGCCCTCCCTGTTCCAGGATCAGACAGTCCCTGCCAAAAAGGAGTCCCCGCCATTTCTCTAGCCTGGGGCACCGCCACAGGATGAGAAACCTACTGGTGCTCTCGCCCTACCCCCAAAAATTCCTTCTTGCCCATAAACAGGGCTCCTCCATCCCATTGACATGCTGTGAGGCCCCTCACCTTGGTAGGCAACCGCGAAGACCGCACACCAGCTGCTCAACTTGCTTTATGGTGTGACCTGCTTGGCACACGAAGCAAGAGGACAAAGAGGGATTCTCCCGCACATTATGCATTTTTATCACTTTCTGTGGGGGGGATCACCTGCACACCTCGGTGACACCCCAAGGGGCCTGCTCTGCCTTCTCACATTCCTGTGCGACCCCTCCCACTCTCCTTGACCAGATGTAAGTTGAACTGACCCAGCCTCTCGCCTCTCCCATTAAATGATACTAATGGCACCCCGCCCCTAGGCGTGGGGGGCGCCTCTCATGGCCTGAATAAGAGGTGGATGATAACCACCCAAACTGTCCAGTTGTTTCATCCAATCACCTCTTGCATCCTTACCTCATTTATACTGCAAGGAGAACCCCATACAGCATGGCAACCACTATCGAACCTACCACCTAAAGGCTCCTTATTATATTTAGGCACCTAATTCCGACACAACATCCACCGGCTTTTTTGCTGTCTCGGATTCCGATCCAAACCATGATGGTCCATACAGTAAAAATGCAAAAATGTCCCCTACATGCTTGGAGAAAACACCCACACACCAGGGATAGTTGCTTTTCATTTTTTAGAGCCACACTTTGCCCAAAAATGTATTTATGTATGCTTTGCTCCAATTGTTGCCTTACCTCCTACATTTGTGCAAAAAGTCGATTTGGAACCGAATGTAGTGCTGAGTTGTAAATATGACCCCAAGACTTATTTTACAAAATCTCACACGTGGCAAGTCCTTCCCTGGGTGAGCTAAATTTATTGCCTGGAGGTAAATGTTAATGGACCCTTTTGCTATGCAAAACTTCCTACTCTTTTTGTTCGCCATTTTTTTCACTCAGACAATATTTTTGAATCACCGTTCTGTGGTTTTCTCATCGTCGAGCACGCTCAAACTGCAAATCATTCCCCATTGCAGATTCTTCACTTTTAAGAAGTTCCCATGGATGTGTGACAAACTAGATTTCACACTTCACTCGCTATTCTCCGGCTCTAACTAGTCTGACTGTTATATCCTGCTGTGTAGATACAGTTCAAAGTTGGCTCTGCTCATTATCTGAAGTCCAGAAGCAGCACCTGGATCTTGGCTGTTAATAAGATTCGATACTTTGTGCCACATATCTGTCTTAGGTGTATTGGTGCCTTCCATTAATCCAGCCAGAGTTGTGCGTGGACATTTGAAAATTCGACAGAACAGAATGCTTCAGCAGTGGGCTTGCTGAGCTGGCGTCAGCTCGGTATCCAGTGAAACTTTTTCACAGACTAAATACATTAAAATCAAAAATACAATCAAAATTATGTTGTACAACGTTTTCACTTTTAGTGTTATGCCCTGCAAAAAAATTGTATGGAGAAGAAACATAGAGAAGTGTGGCTCAAATGATTAGAGCGGCAGACCCTGATGCAGAGGTCTGGTCCGGGACCAGGGTTCAATACCCGCCTCGGCGTGTCTTGGGCTCAATTTCCATGGACCTGATAATTCTCCCCTCGGTACCTATTCTAAACATGGGTCCCACCCTGCAACTCTGGGCAATAGCTTGCTTAATCTCCACAACAGCGCTGGGATGCCTGGCTTCACCTTGGGGGTGCCCAGGAGTGGACATTCCACAGGGAAAAACTAGGAAGGGTTCCTAAGCGGTATACAGACAGCGCTGAGACACCTCCGTTGGAGGTAGCTGTGTGCTTTACAAATGGCATTTACATACATTTTCCTTTGTCCTACCACAATCCTATAACAGAACTATTGCACTGCTAGCAGAATTTAAGAGAGCAATGGAGTGGGGAGGTAAATGTTAAAAATCACAATGTAAACACAAAGTGAATCTAGCATTGGCAAAGCCAACAGGTCTGACGTTGGTGGTCATCCTTTTAGCTTTGTCTTTGAGCGTTTTGTTTTGTTATGGTTTATTGTGGTGAAGCTGATGGGCCTCATCAATTAAAAAGCATTGTCTAAGAGCAGCAACAAAAAGTTGGCCTCCTAAAGCACTGATTACCATAGTAGTTCCTGGAAATTAAAGGAACTCCTTTGTGTGTTGGTACGTTCCTTGTGAAAGGGCAGAATGCTGTCACCCACAGTCAGGTTAGCAAAGAGCTGAAGTGGGTGGACCAATGCTCCATGCTATGAGCTGCAGTGGGCAAACGAAAAATGTAAATAACACAATAAAGACCAATGGATGAAGAGGACCACATAGCCCCTATAAGTAAGTATATGCTGCATATAAGTTACCAACGAGTTGAAGTGGGTGGACCAATGTCCCATGATATGAGTTGCAGTGGGCAAACGAAAAATGTAAATGACACAATAATGACCAAAGGATGAAGAGGACGATGTAGCCCCTATAAGTAAGTATATGGTGCATATACGTTTAGTAAAATCCAAAGATCTTGGCTAAGGCCACATCTAAACATGGTGCAGTGGAGACGTTCGGCACTTAGTGGTATTCCCTAAAATTGTTTAAATAAAACAGGAGCTGAATCGCCTGCCCAACCCCAAAACATCCACAGCATGAGCATAGCCTGGGCAGCTGAAGAACAATCTTCACTCATCAACTCAGAATACAAATATCTACACAGCAGGTACAGCCGTGGCAGCAGCAGCAGTGCAAACCTCCCTTGCACGCAATGAATAGGCACTGCAGTACATCCACGCTTGCAATTGTGTAACAGGCACAGTTTGAGCAGCAGCAAGCTGGTAGTGTAGGTAGTGTGGATACCCCACACTGCCACTTGAAACCAGTAAGTATAACTTTCTTGCAGCAAAGTTGCAGTCTAGAAGTACGATTATCCTTAAGGTATGTTGTATATAGGAAGGTGCACCAGGTAAAGAAGTCCAATCTTTAATATTTTGCTAAACGAATTCTTTATTTGTCAATCTTCAAATACTTAATATAGCAATCCTTCAGGGCTTCGTTTTATATAAGGCCAACATCTAGTATTATCGCCAATATTCCTGGGGGTAGATTTATGAAGTGATTTCATTACCCATGCGTCACACAGGATGTAGCAAGGGCAATGTGTCACACACAGGCCCGGACTGGCCGTTGCGGGCACCGGGCAATCCCCCGGTGCGCCGCAAGGGTGGGGGCCGGTTTTGGTCCCCTGGGGGCCGTTTTTGTTACAGGGCCGTTTTTGCTAAAACGGCCCTGTAACAAAATCGGACGAAAACCGCCCTGGCAAAGAGCGCGGTCGCACCCCCAACCCCCCTGGAGGAGTTGGGGGGGGGGGGGCGAGCACTTTGCCAGGGCCGGTTTTGGTTCCCAGTCTGGCCCTGGTCACACAGGATGTAGCAAGGGCAATGCAATCCCGAAGTCAGATTTACCAAACAAAGCAAGGCCACCTTGTGTGGCCCTGCACTGCTTGGTAAATCTGGGGTAATGCCAGGCAACAAAAGTCACTACCTTGCATTACTCTGCCCTGATAAGGCATTGGAGCCTGGGTGTTCCCGCCCATCCACCCATGGATTTTGGCACATTCCCTGATTTACCAACACTGGTACACCTGGGATATTTCACAATACTACGCCTTCCCAGGGGAGGAGCAACGAAGACAAATATTTTCATTCTGCAGCATGCTTAAAAAGAGGAAAACGTCTCACAGAATTATTTTTGGTCAAGAAGGTGTCCCTTCCTGCACAAAAACAATCCTGCCTGCAACGCAAGCACCTTTGTACCATGTTTACAGTTTGCCTGCATTGAAGCTAGGCAGCAGATTGTGCACCAGCACAGGCAGAGAGCAGAAATGCATCACATTGATAAATATGGTGCATTCTTGCCCTCTCCATTACACGCAGCATAGCAAGTTGTCTTGCGGGGTTGTGTTGCATGAATAAGTGATAAATCTGGCCCTCTGTTTCCTTAGTTGCAGGAAGTCCTTAGGGGTAAATGTGGGTGGGGACAATAACAGTCCATATTTTGTGCTTTCATCAGCTTTTACGGTTTTGCAACCATGTGGTTTAACAATCCTAACTACAAATTTATAAAATCTAAACATACAATCTAAACATACCTTTGGCTTTTGCAAGTTTTAGAAGTTGGTGCCTGTTTTGAAGCACTATAAAATAATGCAACATCTTCTCAACAAAGGTTATTTAATAGAAGCCTACAATGGTCATCAAAATGTTCCACCCAGTTGCAGGACCTGTATCACTGATAGAGATGTCCCCCTATCCTCTATCTTCCTAATTACATTAAACCCACAGTTCCCTCCACCCCAACCCTAAACTAGATTCCTACTCCCTCTTCACACCCGTTGATAATGCCACCTCCTTGTACCAAATCTCCCTAGTGTTTCACGCCACTCACCCTCATTTTGACTCACACAGCCGCGGTCGGTAGTGGGTGTACCTGCAGGGAGGTGACGTGGGGAGGGGGATGAGCTGGGTAAGGAATAGTAATATATGGATTATGGAGCTTTACAGGTAAGTAAACATATAAATAAATAAAACGAATTTCGTTTCACGCACTGCATCGCATTTGGGGATGCAGTGCACGCACCGAAATTCGTTTTATTTATTTATATGTTTATTTACCTGTAAAGCTCCATAATCCATAGATTACTACCCCCCACCCTGCCTCTCCCCCTCCCCACGACACCGCCCTGCAGGTACACCTACTACCGACCATGGCTGGACTCACACCTGTACAGCGCCATACATTCTTTGCTCTTTATAAATATTGTGATACACAAATACTTACAGCTGGCTATCACCGAGCCGAAAAGGAAAGCAATGCTCCTTCCTGTAAGATTGTTGTAATCAAAGGGTATACATATGTCTCCATGCATGCTTATGATAGGACTATCACTAGGCAATTCAGGTTACTGAATATTAACCATTACACCCTACGAAGATATTAATTAGCACCTGAAATATATTTTTGGCTAGTTTGGGTACAACAGATCTATTTATTGTAATTGATAGTTACCTGCTCACAAAATATGGCAGTATCCTAAATACATATAAAGAAAGAATGTAACTGTTATTCATGCTATCTTCATTTTATCTTATACTAACCACCTCAACATTCAATCTGAGTTTTATATTTACAAAGTTGCAGATTGTAGAACAGAATGGCAAAATATCACCGAAGATCTTGAAAAAACCGAGGTACACAGACGTCCTTGCCTATATATTGAAAGCCATAGTCTAAAATATAGAGAGTTGCGATTTTCAAACCCCATACATTTCCTTCATGGTTTTTTAGCTGTTGTTTTGGTCTGATACATCTTTATCATTTTTCGCAATAATTCTGCATTTCATTAAGTCTCTCTGCAGCTAACAGCACTAAATACATGTCTTCCTTTAAACAGCCTTGGTTGTGTGTCCTTTTTTGCTCATAACATACCTTAACAATGCCACTCCAAACTGTGGTGTAACAGAAAATGGTGGGGGGCCCCTGTAGAATGTGAGGAGGGACCCCCATGAAGGGGCGGCTCTTTCATTTGAGCAAAGGAGCGTCACCCCATAGGCCAGAGCATGACAAAATTATGGTAATAAAGTTTATTTAGTACTATTTTATTTTTCAGCAACTGACCCCTCCTGAACTGAGTGACAGGAAAGGGTGGGGCCAGTGCTGCCGAGTGACAGCAGGGAGCTGTGCTCTTTAAAATGCTAATGTCTCTTTGCCCAGCTGTCTTATGATGGCCAGCCAGACATTGGCATTTTAAACCTCTCTAACACAGCTTTCTGAGACAGGTGGGTTAGAGAAAGTGCAGGCTCCCAGTTCTCTTGAGAGCATTGAGTGAAGCCATTCCAACCAATCCTGGCACTGCTCTCATGCTGGTTAAAGCAGCACCAGGATTCGTTAGGAGAAATGGCTGGGTCCCGCAGAAGAGAGACGACTGATGGAGGAGTACATAGCATCGTGCCTCAAAGCAAGTGCTTGGTTTTTATAAAAAGCACATTGTGACCCCCGACCCCTCTGCCCCAATGCCCATATCTCCCACATATCACAGATTTTCATTGGCCATGGGCTTAAAAGGGCCCCTGAGAACTGTTGATGGCGCCCCTGAGAATAGGCGGGTCCCTTCACCTCAGTGGCTGCAGGGGCCTGCGTTACACCCCTTACTCCAAAGGCCAGTTTAATAAGCAACTTGCACCTGTGTCATGTACATGGACAGCTTTGTATGAATTTAAGATATAGCAATAATGTATTTTTGTTTCCCCTTGATTGAGCCGTACTAGCACAGGGAACTATTCTAACGTCTGTCCCTTCAACACATCAGTGCTGACCATGCTTCAACAGGTCTGCACCAATATTATCACGGGTAAGTAATATAACACAAAATCATTGTGTAGGTTGGGTGAAGTATTAGGAGTAGCACTGTATCTACTCAATTTAAATTTTTCTAATCCCAAAATCTTTATAAAGGAAAAAATCAAATTATCAATGTACGGCAAAGTTGCTTATATGAAGCGGTGGGCGGAACTGCAAAATATTGTCTTTGGGTAATGCATGTCATTTTCATGAAATTGAGTTGACATTACATGAAATATACTTAGTTGATATTTCAATTAATTGTGTAGACCTATCTG
Source organism: Lissotriton vulgaris (assembly GCF_964263255.1). Lineage (NCBI taxonomy): Eukaryota > Metazoa > Chordata > Amphibia > Caudata > Salamandridae > Lissotriton > Lissotriton vulgaris. Next base: position 442,823,821 of record NC_141697.1, on the reverse strand, counting down.
GAAGATACGATTGAGAGGCTGGCTCAAGCAGAAAAATATGTTTCACATTATACTGAAAAGTATACATATGTCTCACCTATTACCCATTTGAAGTATTTTGCATGCTTTCATTTCCTTAGGTCTATTCCATTTTGGAGGAGTATAAAATAATCTAACCAAAAACAATGGGGCATATTCTCAAGGACTTATTGCTGATTTATCGGCACTTTTGCGCTCCAAAAGTGGCGATAGATTCTCAAGCTGGTGCAAATTGCCGATATCGCCAGTTTTCCAGCAATAGCTGCTGCAAAAAACATTGCCACGAATGAGAGCAACAACTAACGCTAATGATATGCAGAGTAGGCGTTCCCTTGCAAAAACAGACGAAAACACCACTTTGCGATATTTTCAACAACCAGCCATATCTGCGATGTGATCCAAAAACAGGCGATAAGGCACGTTAGCAGTAGAAATTTAACACCTGCCTTTTACTGGTGTTAAGCAGGACACATCCTGCAGTATGAAAGGGAGCCCAGCCCAGAGCCACATCTGAAGACCAACACATGTCATGGAGCTACTGATCATGCAGCTAGGAGACCAAGGAAGGCCACAACACCCACTGCCACCACCCAGAGGAACCCCCTGGACCACCCTCTACCACAGAGGCAGCGCAGAACAAGACAGCGGACATTCCTAAAACGCACCAGCCTCAGAGACTCAATGCCAGAGGATGCTATTGCCCACCACAGGCTCAAAAGGACAACCATCCTCCGCATCCTGACCCACATTGCCCACAGGCTGACGGTACCAACAAAGCGGAGAACCGACATCCCTTCGCAGACAAAGCTGCTGGCTGTGCCTCACCTGTTGGCCTCTGGTACCTCCCAACCAACAACTGCCAGAGTCGGAGGAGTGTCACAGCCAGCCCTATCAAACTTCCTCACACATGTCTTGGATGAATGTTCACAAAAGCAACGGCGGGTGCCTGTATCCGCACCACATGCTAGTTCAAAATCGTAGTGTCCCTGCGCAACCAACCCCAACCCTAGCCGTTGCTTTTTTTTAACTTTTTTTTTTTTTAAGTCCTCATCTCACCATTAAGCATGCAAATATAAGCTTGAAACCAGCCTTCTACCTTGAGCACCCGGGGTTTCTGCTATTGCATTCGCTATGGGCCGACCAGGCAGCTTTCTTTTTTGTACAAAGTCCGGTGTAATCATTGGACTGAAATCTTAGATCAGCCTCATTTCTTTGCCCCAATCTAGAAGCAGTGTCCAAATGCTAGGCTTGTCACTGACCAAGTGACCCGAGTCAAACTGGGCCATAACCAAAGCAATCCATAGCCATTTCTCATAAAGCGGTTGCATGACTCCTCTGTGCTCTAGATTCAAGATTGTAGTCACTGAAATGTTGGTGCACCAGGTCATGAAGTCCAGTAGTCAACAGTAGTGTAAAAACAGTACTTTATTGCAAATACATTAATAAACAATACGAAAAGCTCAGCCAACGCCTTACATTCCCAACAGTGAACTTCCTCAGGGCAACGTGTGGATTCAATTAGCTGTATATGCTGCAGGAACTTCCCAATACAATTCCCATATTCCGAAAGTCAGTATTCAGAAACCTGTTGGATAATTGGTGACAAATAACAAGCGTCTGTATAGTCAAAAACTGAATCTGGTACAGTGTATTGCACTTGGACAAACCGGAATGCTTACAGGTATAATTAATCCTGCATAAAAAGACCATAACAGAAGTTTGTGTGGTCGTAACCTTCGTAGGACGCAAAAGGAAGGTTACGAACACACGAACGTCTGTTACGGTCCTATTATGCAGGATTTATCATACCTGTTAGCATCACGGTTTGTATCAGCTTGATACCCCTGCATCTTCACTTCCCCCACACTGAGCAGGAACAGCTGGAGACCAAGCAATGGAACTACGCCATAGCTGGCTTCCTGCACGTGTTGGGGGCAAAAGACTGCACACATGTACTACTTGTGCCCCCTGCACACACTGCACACAATCAGCCCAAAAGAAACCACATGCATTCCATAAATGTGCAGGCAAAATTGGACCACCGGGGCCTGTTCACCAATGTCGTTGCAAACTTCTCAGGCAGTGTGAATGATTCCTACATCTTCTGCAAATCCATCAGCAACCAGTGCTTTGAGGATTCCAGCTATGGAAATGCAATGCTCGTCGGTAAGTACCAACTGAACAACCACACAACTCAGCTAAACAACTGTGGGAATGCACATGTTACCAAATCACATACAACATGCCAATCAACATACCAAACTACCAGACACTACAACATAAGTACTGTGGTAACTGTGGCCAGCCATGTAGACAAACCATCCACAGCATGGAACCTCTGCCACACAATTGCGGAATGTGAGGAGAGGTGGGAACCAAGTATGTGCGAAGGAGGCAAGTGACCCATCAATGAGAATGTACACAATGGCAAGTGTTGCAGTGATGTGCTGGACAGACTTCAGTATGCAGAGCACAGACATGTCCATGTGGACATATACTTCTGGTGTTTGTAGTGTTGTGGACAGTGGATGCAAACAGGTCACCTCAGGCAGTGTGGAAGACCTTGGGCATGTATCTTTGCCATCTCCCCTGTAAGTGTGAGCGGAGTGGGCTTGGCTGACGTAAGTCGTGAATAAATAGCCCGGGGCTCTGGGCGTGGTTCAGTTCCTGGATGGCCACCAAAGTGTGTCCGCCATATCCTGACCATAGGCCTACACACACGTGGCCGACCACCTTCGACGGACAGATTTATACTGGAAGCGAGGTGGCTGTGTCCCCAGCCAACCGCACACATCTCGTCATGTAGGGTCATGTCTGCCAGGGTGGCACATCTCTCAAAGCCATCAGGCCGCCGCTGTGACCGGTGATACCTGCTCGATCCTGTGCACCTGCTGCAGCCCTGTCCTGGTCCCCAGACCCGTCCACCACGCAGCAATGACTGGCTGCCCCTGCACACCCAGGCCTCAATGCTCACCTGCAGCCACTGGCGTATCTCCAAGAGGGCCCACCATGTGCCGGTGCAACCTCCTCAGCCAATCGCTGGATTCCCAGAGTGCACCTTGCGGCACCGCACCAAGGAGTCATGTGTGTGCTGACTGCTGCCTTCAGCGTACACTGTGGTCCAGCAGGGCTTTCAATTCAAATCAATCTTGATTGGCAAGATGGTGTATCGAGGCCTACGATCATTGCAGGCTGCACACCCGCTCAGCTCTTCAGGTGCCCCTACCTCAGTGCACCGCAAGTCATCATCCCATGGCGGTAGGCCTGTGCTGGTTGCAGTGCATTGGGTGCAACCAACTCTGTGCACCACAAGTCATCGTCCCGTGGTGATAGGACCGTGCCAGCCACAGTGCATCGGGTGCCACCAACTCTGTGCACCGCAAGTCATCGTCCTGTGGTGGTAGGCCCTTGCCGGCCGCAGTGCATCAGGTGCCACCAACTCTGTGCACTACAAGTCATCGTTCTGTGGCGGTAGGCCCTTGCCGGCCACAGTGCATTGGGTGCCATCAACTCTGTGCACCGCAAGTCATTGTTGCGTGATGGTAGGCCCATGCCGACTGCAGTGCATTGGATGCCACCAACCCATGGACCATTTATGATTGAGTCTCGTGGTGCGGACACCATCATGACACAGTGGTGATGTGGTAGGCCCCTTTTATTGCCAGGGTCACATGTCCTGTGATGCCTGTGCTGGAGGGGTGTGGTGTGGGTGTGAAACAGTCCTCAGAGAGTGGCTGTGGTACGCTGACAACTAGACCAGTGATCAGCAGATCACTACAGGGAAGATCTGGGACATGTAGCTTTGTCATTCCCCCTGTAAGCGTAAGCGGAGTGGGCTGGGCTGGCCTATGCCAGTCCAACGTAGGGGTGTGAACAATAAGCCCAGGGCTCTGAGCATGGTTCAGTTGTGGGCTGGACAATTAAGTAACTAATGTGTGTGTCTCTGTTGTAGTGACAGCGCCACCCGGACCGCAATCTGCAATGTTGCTCAAGTCCCACTGCATGAGAAACATGGACGTGAGGAGGAATTACTGACCCTACAACATACATCCATACTTTCATACTTGAATGATCATAGACATGACAAATCTGTGTGAATTAGAATGTTTTATTCACATTCAGTGGAGTATTGAAGCTGGAGCAGTATAGGGCCGTGCAAACCCCACTTTACATTGTTTCCCCGTGGAGAGCCAGCCAGAGTCCTTTAGGGAATGACAAGTTCCTCAGAAGATGAAGAGTTCAGTTTGCAGTCTGATTGCTGTGTCATTGGCACTCAAACAGAATATGGCAGTCCATGTCATGGTCCAAGGTGAGTGTCGCAGAATGTATCAAGGGACAGTGGAAGGTGATGATGCAGAGGGCAGAACCAGGCCATATGGCAGAGATGAATGCTACTGCTTCCTTCTTACCACTAAGTCAGAATCATCCGCATCTTCGTCCTCTGATGTATCAAGTGCCTCACATGTGGGTGGTGTTGTTTAGTCTGCATCACTGTGTAGCAGTGACACATCAGTGGCCGTAGGTGGGTTGTCTGCAGCACTGTGTGTCCTGACACTTCAGGGGGCGGAGATGTGGATGGAGTAGTAGCAGCAGCATTCATCCGCGCCGAGCCTTGTGGCAGCAATGCCATGATGAGGGTATGCCGGGCATGGAAGAACCCAGCTACCTCTCGCTGGTGTGCAGCTGTGGCAGCCATTCTGTCGACCTGCGTCTGCTCCATGTTCTCCATGATCCTTCACATGGGTCCCAACTCCCGGATGACATCACTGGGGCCACTCCGACTAGACAGTTGTTCTTGTCTCAGAGCCAGGACTCCAGTGATGTCAGCCATGGATCATTGGAGAGCATGGAGCAGACTGTGGATGTCCGTTAGGGACTGTGAGTGGTCCCTGATGGGACTTAGACACCCACGCATGGCACCTAGTTTGGCTGCCATGAGGTTGAATCCCACCCACACCTGATCAACCATCTTCTCCTGGAACCCCAACACACGGCGTTGGAAGGCCATGTGTTTTTTGTGGGGGTCCTGGGAGCCAGCTGTGGTATTGGGTGCTTACTGCTGTGTGGTCTCTGCAGGGGGTGAGATCTCCTTGATGCAGCTTGGCTGCCCTGCTCCTGGAGGTGGGGTGCCGAAGCTGTCCATAAGCTCTTGGAGGGCGTCGGTGTTGAAGATGTGGAAGTCCTCCTTGTCATCAGAGGAGAGATGTTCAGTTTGCTCTGCAGGAGGTTTTGATTTTTCCACTGCAATGTGAAGGGAAGATACCATTTAACATTGTGTTCACATGTATGTTGTGCATTGTACAAGTTTACATACAGACTGCTTGACAATGTACATTGTGACTGTTTCGGAGGAGCTGCCTATTTTATGCGGGACAGTGGGCATTTCAAAAACATCACAGATGTGTGTTTGTACTTGTACATTATCATCTCACATTTCCTTGCTATGTCAAATGTGATTGGCCAGTTTCTACAGAAAAGCGGCATCAGTTGTGTCCTCTGTTCTGTTGTGAACGTGTTGTAGTTTGTGCCATATTGTTGTCAATGTTGAAGTGCTCTGAATGGTATGTATGTGTGCTGCATTTTGGGAGAGTCACCCCAGCAGCTCTGGTTTTGCTGTCCCTTATCCCTTTCTGGTGGTGTGCTTTTGACGTCTGTGCATATACAGTGCTGAGATGTTGCATACTTGGGTACATTTGGCTCTTGGTGGGAGTTGGGAGTCTAGGGCATGGTTTGTCTGCAGATGTGTTGTTGACGTCAGGGGTTGTTTGTGCACGTGAATGTGTCAGTGTGACTTGCTCATTTACGGATATGATCCACACTCAGCCACCTCAGTATCGTGGTGTGCAACATGTCATGATGTATTGACTGCAGCCATGCTATCAGTCATGCAGTGTCACTTACATTGTCAGTGTGGCTCACAGACATGCCTCTTTACTGGGTTTGGCACATGTGCAATGAATGAATGAATGAATGATTAAAATGTATAATGCGCAAACAATAACCCGAAGGTATCAAGGCGCCTAACAGAGAGAGGTCAAAAAAGATTGTTGCTTTGCTACAGGTACGCTTGCGTAAAAAGGTGAGTTTTCAGGGCCCTTTTAAAAGCCTGAAGGGTAGGCAGTGATCTTATTTCCAGAGGAAGAGCATTCCACCAAGTAGGGGTCAAGGTGGAGAAGGCCTTACCACCCCATTTCGCTCTCCTGAAACGAGGGGTCGTTAGCAGAAGTCTACCGGAGGACTGTAGATTTCTGGTGGGGAGATAGCGGAACAGGATGGAGCCTAGACCAGGGGGGCTGTTTCTGGCCAGAGCCTTGTATGTCAGGCAAAAGATCTTAAAGTGGATCCGAGCCTCTACGGGGAGCCAGTGTAGCAGCTTTCTAGCTGCTGTGGCTGAGGAGCGCTTGGGGAGGTCCAAAACGAACCTGGCAGCGGCATTTTGGACTACCTGCAGGCGTTGTAGTAGGCCCTTTTTCAGGCCCGCATACAGTGCATTGCAGTAGTCAATCCTAGAGCCTATCAGAGCAACTGCTAGTTGTTTCCTGGCCTGAAGGGAGAGGTAATTCCTAATCCTTCTCAGGATATGGATAATGCCCCAGCAGGTGGAGATGGTACGACTAACCTGCTTGCTCATGTCCAGGGCGGGGTCAATCATGACCCCCAAATTCTTGGCAGAGGCAGTAGGGGTGGGACAGGCTCCCAGTGACTCTGGCCACCAGCTAGCAGACCATACTTCCTCTTTCCCTCCGAACACCATCACCTCTGTCTTCTCTCCATTTAGTTTAAGCGAGTTTGTTATCATCCACTTGCCGACTGCCTCCATGCAAGATCTAAAATTGGAGGCAGTTGGAGCGCAAGCATGGGAGAGAGAGACCAGGATCGGGGGGGCCTCAGCGTAGGAAATTATCTCCATCCCGTAAGATCTGATCAGCCTGGCAAGTGGGGTCACGTAGATGTTAAAGAGGGTCGGACTTAAAGCCGACCCCTGAGGGACCCCACGTTGCACAGGAAGGGATGGAGATAGATAGTCCCCCAGCTTCACTCTTTGTTCTCGGTGGATGAGAAAAGACATGAGAAGATCCAGGGCTGCTCCATGCACCCCAATCTCCCTCAGCCGAGTTGTTAGTATAGAGGGGGAGAGGGTATCGAAAGCCGCTGTCAGATCAGGAGGGTGGTCTGGCCCTCATCAACCCGTGTGCGTATGTTGTCCAACACAATGGTGAGGGCAGACTCAGTGCTGTGATCCCTCCTGAAACCGTGTTGAGAGAGATCGAGACAATCCGAGCTTTCGATAAAAGCGGCAAGATGGGAGTTGAGGTGCGCCTCTAGCATCTTTGCTGGGGCAGGGAGAAGGAAGATTGGTCGGAAGTTTTTTAGAACTGATGGGTCCAGGGTGGCCTTTTTTAGGAGAGGTTTTACCACCGCTCTTTTCCACTGCGTGGGAAAGACCCCATCTCTCATGGCTCTGTTCATGATGTCAACCAGAGGAGGCAGAAAGGTTTCTCTGCATTGTTTAAGGATCCTTAGGGGACATTCATCCAGAGGAGAGCCAGACTTGGTTTTGTTGAGTAGACAGTCAAGAATGTCCACAGAGAGAGGGGGGAAAGAGTCTAAGGTACTCACGCAGGTTGATACTGTCGGGGCGAGGTCAATAGGCCCTGGGGAGGGGGGCCCGTTCATGAGTGATTTTTGAAGTTCCAATGCTGAATGTATATCAGATATTTTGGTCTGAAAGAAAGAGGCGATGTTGTTGCAGAGCTCTTGGGACGCTATTACAGGATCAGGGGATTGAAGGGTTATGAGTGAGTCTACCACCTTAAAGAGCTCCTTAGAGGAGGACAAAGAGGTGGTCAGAGTGGTGAAGTATTCTTGTTTGGTTTTGATAACTTCAGCCTTGTATTTTCTGAGCAAGATCTTGTGAGCATCCTTATCTTTGAGGTTCCATCCTGTATGCCAGAGCCGCTCCTGTCTCCTGACCTCCTGTCTGAGAAGTCTCAGATGTTCCGAGAACCAAGGAGCAGAGGGCTTTTTTCTGGTACGGCGGCAGTATTGTAAGGGAGCTAGTTCGTCTAAAGCTTCTGTCATGGTACGGTCAAACTGTGTAGCAGCTGAAGAGGCACTTTCCTCCAGAGGAGGGCACCATTTGGATGCCCACTTGGAGAGGGAGCTATTCGAAATGGCCTTGTAGTTTCTGCGGGGTTCCTGTATGCTCGGGATGTTAGGAGGCAACGGTAAGGTAGGATACTTAAGTAGAAATGGAACTGCCATATGGTCAGACCAGGACAGAGGGATGGATTCCTCAATCGATAGCCTCGCATCATTAGTGAAGATGCCGTCGAGTGTGTGACTGGCTTGGTGAGTGGAGCCCTTGACCACCTGGTCAAAGCCACATGCTGACATAGTGTCCAAAAATTAAATGGTATCTTTGTTATCGAGCTTTTCTAGATGAAAGTTAAAGTCACCTAGTATGGTGAAATCTTTTCAGCCAAAGAAGGGTTCAAGGGCATGGAACAACTGTTGACCAAAATTCGAACGGGGGCCTGGGGGACGGTATACCAGAATTCCATTTAGGGGAGGTCTGTGGCCATGTTTTATTAAAAAAGAGAGGGCCTGAAAGCTGTCTTTATGGTCTGTGATAGCGACCGTGTGACAGTGAAGATGGTCCCTGCACAGAATGGCGAGTCCTCCACCCACACGACCCGGTCTATCGTAGCGGGACAGGTAATAGCCCTCAGGTACTGCATCGATAAGATCCGGACCAGAGGACTCCTTGGCCCACGTTTCGGTAATGAAAACCATAGAGGGCTTTCTAAGGGAGACGAATTCTCTGAATATAATATTATTTTTGATGAGAGAGCGGGCATTCAGAAGGATACCCCTTTCAGTCTCAGGAAAATTGACCGATTTGGTCTTAAATGTTTTGGGTCGGAATCTAGGAGGAGAAGGGATGTGGCTATCCATATTGAGAGTCCTGCATCAACAGGTAAATGGACGAAGGAGGTCCACCGGGGAGTAGGTGTGTGAGCATATGCGACTTGGGGGTTTAAGGGCGAGTAGTGTCTGAGGGGCATACTTCAGATGAGGGGGATTGGAGGTAGCTTGGCCAGACATCCAGCTGTCCAGCCCGTCCTCAGCGCGGACGGGCGCAGACGGGCTGGACTCTGGCGTGACTCCGGCGGGCATCCGGCGCGTGCAAGGGTTGGTTGTGAGATTGGTGATGTGTGGGAAGGACCCCCTTTGAGGACATAGGCGGCGGGGGCCTACTTGCTGTTTCTAGGTGTGCTGCAGTGTGCCAAGGGGATCAGGTACATGATCCAGAGACATTGTGGGTGTGCACTGTGATATTCTTAAGTGTGCCATTGTGCCCATCTCCCCGTCCCCCCAGTCTCTCTGGTCATTACTCACCCTGTTGCTGTTGTGTCTGGTCATGTAGAGCAGTGTCTGGTCCCCCAACTCCTACCACTGTCTCCACACTGATGACTGTGGACACCATTTCCTCCATCTCATCCAGCTGCTGGTGTGGCACTGGACTCCCACCTCCAGTATACATTGCTGCCCTCTGGTTATTGCTGAGTTTCTGCTTGGTTTTGCGCTTCACATAATTCCAGCACCTCTTGACCTCGTCCATTGTCCTCCTCAGCACTCCAACTGCATTCACCTTGTCCATGATGGACTGCCATATTCAATTTTTTGTTGCCAATGACACAGTGGAGGTGACAAACAGTACTTGATGGTGTTCTCTAACCTCCGTTATCAGGATCCTGTTTTCCTGCGGACTAAACTGCGTCTTCCTCTTCTTCTTCTCCTTGCCCTTCCCTGACCCCGAGGTCCCAGGCTGGTCCTCCGTGGGGCTTGTGGGGTTCTGGTTATCCTCTGTACTTGCTCCGGCTACCTCCATTGTGCTTCGCAGTTGTTTTGATTTTGTTTGTCTGGTTTTTTTCTGCTTTTATAGTGATTTTTTCCGACTGGCTTGTGTGAATTACAGGCCTGCCGCAGATTATCACTGATTTGTTTGTTGCGCTTGGGTCCATCACCAATTTATTTTACATTCTCCTTTGGATTTTTATTGCTGTCACTGTAATTTCATTGTGGACATTTAACACGTTATCTGGAAACTATTGCATGTTATCGCTGTATTGTGAATATAACATTAACACTGCGTTATTTTCCCGCGATAGACGGTGATATGAGAGATTGCGTTAGCTTATTTTGGCGATGATTATCGCACGGTCTTGAGAATATCCCCCAATCTGTTTGTAGAGCACACATTCAATTCACTTGCTGTTGACAGATAACACATGATTATCATTCTCCATCTCAATGATTTTATCTACTTCGGAATGATAAAAGGCTGAGTGGACCTGTTGAGATTAATACTTGTTAACCTCCAGCCAAACACTGATTACTTCAGTTAAAGCATTATTCCTGTAAGCCACAAAACTGGCTCCACAGTCGGAGCATCTATGTAAGGGACCGGACATGCATATAGAAGTGATTCAAAATCTAAGTACTCTAATACTTTTGAGAGACTGGGAAATATTTTCATCTTTGAACTATGACTCATAAAAGGGCTAATTTGGCAGCATACCCGTTAACTTTATGTATTTCACTGCCTTTAGAGAGGCCCTCCTTTCTGACACAGTGGGGATACTCTCTTATTTTAGGCAGGTACAGGAGGTCTTATCTCACTGCTGAGTGGCCATGTTTACGTCTGGTATACTGACAACACCACACATGTTCAGGCATTTTACCCAGGTACAAAAATCACATCTGGTGTGGCCGGGCGGTCTCAGGTTTCAATCTAAGCAGCAGTGTTATTTTTGGTTAATTTTTGTTGTAATATGTCTTTGTGTTTTATCAAACTCAGACATTGGACAATCATGGGGCTTGAGAATCTCACAGTAGTATGAGAAACAAGATTTTATGACTGCACGGGATGGTTACATACCCTAGATCATAGGGTCTCATTCTCCAATATCTTTTGAGAGGATGTTAAGGGGTTTTCCATAACTTTCTTTGAATTTTGTTTAGTTCTTTCAGTCACACTACATAGCTTGCAGCAAGGGGGTAAAAAGTTACTTATTTCATGTGTTAATTTTATTGAGATTTTTTATCTAGCATGTACAAGGCCCAAGAACATCAGCTCAATCTGCACAAGAGAAAACTGTACAGGTCATGAACACCATAAGCACAGATAAGCATATCCAGTACCACATTTCCTTAGGACATAGCAAGTTGGATGTAATTGTAAACAATAAATAATTAAAGACAAAGGAATATAAAGCAATGATATAAATAGAGTGACAGAGATGTAATTACGAAAGATGATACATTTGTGAATGGGCAGTCCATTAATACAATAAATTATGATTGTTAAGAAGCATTCTGCTTCTTTCTCTCATTTAAACAAAAGGTCCAGTATTAATGGGAAAATGGAAAGAAGTAATGATTGAGGACATAAGGTTGTAGTTCTCCTTTGAAAGTAGATACAGAAGTGATGGAGCAGATAGCAGGTGAAATGAAGTTCTAGACTTAGACACACTTTCTGAGAAAGATTTGTTTCAGGTACTGTTTTGTTGAAGACCAGGGTTTCAGGAAGAAGGAAATCTGAACTGCAAAGTCACCTGAGAGCTTTAGCTTTTCGGATAGATAGTGGGAGTGATCAGAGTGTAAGAGTTTGTGTGCTATGCAAGCTAGTTTTTAAGTGCAACTCCCATCAATAAGGAACCAGTGTAGATGGCGCAGTTCTGGATTACGTGTTCTTAGCTGCCAGTTGCTAAGATCATGCATGCAGCTCTTTGCAAGGACACTTTAAGAGAGGCAATATAAGGTCTTGGGATGCCTGGAAGGAAGGCATTTCTGTAATCAAGTATGGATAATACCATAGCTTAGATGCCGGACTCTGTGATGATCTTGCCCAGCAGTTTAACATAAAGGCCTAAGGCTGCCAGGGCTAGGACAGAGTGGTACAATGTGGTACAATAATAGCATTGGAGTGGTCACTAATGCTTTTGTTTGTCTACGAGTGATTGAATAGGTTAAGAGTTGAACCAATTGACTACTTTTCATCCCATGCAATTCTGAAGATTGTGCATAAGTATATCATGGTTGACAGTGTCAAACACTACTCAAAAATTTGAAGGTATCAGTAGGCGTGTGTCACCATTGATCATGATGGAGAGTGTGTCATCAATAAATTTGTTAAATTACAGTATCATACTGTAGCCAGCAATGTTTAAACTGGTTGCTCACACAACTTTCTAGAATTGTAGTGAGGAAGGATAGAATCGAGATGGGGTGAAAATTCTGAGTCAGCAGATGTTTTTATGAGTGCATTAATTATGCCATTTTTAGACAGTCCATGAACACTTCTATTGAGAGGGCTGGACCAGTAAGTGAAAGATTTAAATGTGTCTCTTCATGCAGGTAAAGTATCAACAAAATGGTTGAAGGGTTTGAGTTTGGATATACTGCAAAGATGTTCATTTTGGGAGATTCCCTTGTACATGAACCAGTTGTTCTTAGATTTTCTGGACACTGTGAGACTGGTGAGGTGGGAGTGCCAGGAAGTGATTCTTCTATCTCCGTAATCTTGTTATCAGAGAACTACCTGAACTCTTTTATGTCTTTTCATTTTTCTATATGCTGTGTGTAGGTGGGAGTTAGAGTTTTCACATGGAATAAGTAAATGAACAATGGGCTGGGGAGCCTTGTGATCTAAGTCAAAGTCTAAAATCTCACTAAAATATTCTATGCTATGTTTGAATATTGGCCTGCAGTTTTGAAGAATGTATTGGAACCAGTATGATGCACAAGACTCAGAAATGGAGGAATCAAGAGAGATTATAATTTGAGGAGACTGTTAGGTTCAACCCTTCTGCTGTAGAGGCACTTGAATGGGAATCTCATCAGAATCAGAAAGGAGTGGGTGTTTAAGATTTACACGTTGATCTGTACCTCAGAAGTCTGTGCCTCCTTAAATGGGTATATATTGTTGCTAAATGCAGTAGAGTTTATAGTTGGAAGCTAGATCTCTGAGAGACAGGAAAAAGAATAGATGAGGGATTGTTTTGTGTGGATATAACGGGTGTTGTTTCTGAAATAAGAATGCATGTAGCTGTCTGGACATCCAAGATTATCTTCACTCCTGGAAGATTCTGCAATCAGTGTCACCAGTAACCGCATCAGAGAATATGATCAAAAGAGTTTCAAAGCCACTTGCTAGGGATTTCATTTTGTAAAGTGGGGTGTTGAGTCTGTTTAATATATGCTAATTGTGGAAGCCATTGCTGACAAGGAGCGATAAATAGTGAAGGTAATGCAACCATTGTCCAAAGTTTGCAAATGAATGTGAGGATCAGGGTCAGTGTGATTCGGATGATGTGGTTTGTTGAAGAACATGAAGGGAAAAGGTTCTGGAGTGGAGGAAAAGATGAGAGAACGTCTTACCATGGGGTAATGGGAAAGACACAATTCTGTTAGAAGACAGAATCGAAGTGTTGGTGATTACATGGATAGAATTCAGCTCAAAAGAGATATGGGTAGGATTTTGCAAGAAGGAGCCCCAATTTGTAGGAAAATTTGGAGAAGATGAATTGTAGGGGGAAGATGGAATCAAGAGATGGTGAATCACAAATGGATTCCTCGTCACTGTATTATTGAGTCCGGCATAGGGTATGTAATATTGAGTCTGGGCTAGGGGATTGAAGGCTCTAGTGGTTGGATTGAAGGACTGGGTTTTCTTAAGACCCAGCGGTGCCAGGGGACAACACCTGAAACCTTCGTGGTTAACCTGTTCCGGCGTACAAATGACAGAGACACGGGACACTTCCTTCGGCGTCAAAGATTCGAGGTTTATTACTGCAGGGAACACAGAAGTCACGAGAAGTACATAACGTAGGTTCACGGAGCCTGATTCAAATTGCTACTGTGGGTCGCTCCTTTTATACAGTTTTCTCTCATAGGTTAACATGGTACACAAAAGGTTACAACTCGGTTCCCATCGTAAAACCACAAGGAGTTACTTTCATGTATTCAAGGCCCGGAACAGAAGTACAGAAACGTTTGGTGGTTCCCAACTGTAAAAACCCATCTTCCCACCATTAGTACATTCCAATCAACAATAAACAGATCGAGGAAGGGACAGAAACAGGTGCAGAGGAAGACAAAAACAGTGGGGAGATCGGAAAGGGTGTAAAAGGGGTGGTATCGGGAAACACGAGCTGCAGGCATCAAAGGGACGTGCCTAATGAGATGCACGGCTAAGACAATAGACCGGCACGGCAAGATGAGCCTCGAGCGGGGCCATCTGCCTTACAGTGCCGTTCCCCTTATCATAAAGACACCTTCAAAGGAAACGTGTCTTCCGCAAGAGTTTGGGAATCCCAGGGTCGCGAAGCGGACAGCGTCCGTTCGCTGGCTACTTGAGGGCAAGAGACAAAATGGATGCCGCATCTAAGAAGGAACCCGTGGGCTCGGATGTAGAAACCCACGAAACAAACGAACGGTTTAGGTTAGTACAGCGAAAATGCGTACACCTACTAAACTCGTCATTTGCGGTTCATAGATACCAGACTCGACCATATTCGTGCGAGTCAAAAACACCACTTACGATCGTCACGGAACCTCAGACGCTCCTTTTGCCCTCATGTAGGCAAGCACTAGTCAGAATCATATTCGATATTCATCAAACCATCTAGGTGTTGCTGCAACATGATTCTATCCATCAGAGTTCCTTTGGTAACAGGCGGCTGTCTTATACACGTTGTAGCACAGAGGCCACATAAGGCAGGACCACACTGCACACAAAGGCAACACGTGAACAGAAATGCTACAACAACCCCGACGATCATCAGAATTTTCCAACCCCAAGTCGACATCAGGCCCCAAAACCACCCAAGTAGCGTCCAATCCCCTACGTCCACGTGTATGGACTCAGAGATCTTATGCAACTTTGAGATGGCTTGATAGACAGTCGGAGCGTTATCTGGAATGAAAATACAGCAGCTCGAATGGATCACCTTACATACTCCACCTCGATCTGCTAAAACAACGTCTAAAACCATACGGTTTTGTAACGTAATGAGCCTATCCGCCTGAAGTTCTGCTGTGATGTTACCAAGGGCACTGGCAGTGATATTAGCTGTCGATTCCACCACTCGGGTCAACTGTCTCAGGTTCCTACTATTAACCATAGGACCCCAAAACGGAAAGAAACCTTTGAAAAAGTCTCCTGCCTCTTGACCGGCAGTGTCCTCTTCGCTAATCACGCCCCTCACAATTCGAGTCTTGTGGTAATCGGAGGCGACTGTAAAAGTCGGAGGCAACAAATTCGCAATGTAACATGTTCCCGCAAAGTTGGAGAGCAACCACGTATACGCACGATCATGACAGACAAAGTACGTACCCTTGGCAGTCAGAAACACAGGGGACGAGAGCATCGGCAAGACATACGTCTCGGAGCAAGCACTCTCTCCAAGATGAGCTCTCGGTCTTCGGCCACGACCTTTCAGACAGAAATTACCAAGGTGGGGTACAATCCATATCGGAGACGAGCTTCTAAGCTGTCTTTCACCCACGAGCGCACTATACTCAGCCTCACTCAGATCCCTATAGGCTCGCACCTCTTCCTCTGGGATGAGCGACGGCTCATAGATATCCCTATCTAAATCAGCGATCGCTATAGCCAAAGGCTTGTGGTACGGACCAGGACCAAAGTGGGAAGGACGTGGCTCTCGATTGGGGTAGGAATCTAGTGCACTTCGAAACATTGTTTGGAATGCTCGAGCTGAACCCTGGGAACTATAAGGAAGGACCAAATACGGAATTCCCTTATCAGTGGTATGTGGCATCAACCCACACACCCAACAGTTGGTAGTGTTACCCACTAACTGATGTTGATGAAGAAGCTGAATAAAAGAATTATTCATAAATTCCGCACGTCTGGCTTGCTCGTGTTGTGGTAAGATGTGGAAGGAATGAGGAGAAACAGTGGAGGTAGGTTTAGGTTCAGGAGAAGGGGTAGGTGAGGCAGAAGGCAAGAACGTCAATATCAGGTAATACACCCCACCCACCAATAGCGAAGAAACAGTTAGGAACAGTAGGAACACTTGAATCATGAAGCATTTTGTACAAGTAATTTGTTGTAACTTGAATCTTTGAGCCTGAGCTTTTTCCAAGTCCACCAGCTTAGAGAACGGCATTCTCTAAAACCGTCCGCAACGTTTCTTGACGCACTTCGTTCTGTGTAGCAGTAGTCAATCCCCAGGAGTTCCCAGGAACCGACGGCCTTCGACCTAGTGTCAAGACCTACTAACCAGAAGGAAGTACACGCGCGGCCCTACGGTACACCCGAATGCAAGGTACTTATTTACAAATATACACAATATTTCCAAGCTGTGGAAGCAAAAACATAAGGAAACAAACTCACAATATTTACAAAAACCCAAAATTATACGTGTGTGTTCAGACTGACTGGTGTCAATGGGGTAATGCGGATGTCAAGGGAGAGAGCAAAAACTTTTTTATTTGTCCTTAGTATTAGATCTCAGGAAGTATCGGCTTCTCCCAGGACGTGTCTGTTCATCAAACAACTGATCCGATGGCGGGACAGAGTTCTGCTGGTCAGTCAATTGTTCAGATCTTGAGTTTGTAGGTGGCAATTGTTCAACAATGTCGTCCTGCTGCGCTGAGGGTTCTCCAACAAGCTGAGCGTCGCTAAAAGGGACAAAGGTCTGTGCAGTTTCCGTTTCAGATGAAGCAATGCCTTTCCTCACCCACGAGTCTGCCGGTAAAGGTATGGGTACCTTTTTAGTATGGGTGGCATGCACCCAGTGTTTGCGACCTTCCAAACGAACAGCAGTCCTCGTGGCGAGAAGAACTTGGTAGGGTCCAGTAAAGCGGGGCTCAAGATTGCGTTTTCTTCCGAAATTGCGAGTCACCACCCAGTCTCCGGGCTGGAGCAGGTGGCCTGGACCCTCTGTCTGCGTCGGCAGTGCTTCAAAGACCTGTTGGTGAATTAACCTCAGTTTAGCAGCCGGATCATGCAGATAATCGATCAACATTGGGTACTCAAGATCAGAGAACACACTCGGTCTAGGAACCCCCCAAACATTCGCAGGGCGGCCGAACACAATCTCGTAGGGACTAAGCCCTACTCGGGAGTGTACAGTCGCCCTAGTAGACAGAAGGGCTAGAGGTAAGGCGTCAGGCCACAAGAGACCAGTCGTAGCCTGGACCTTCGCCAGCTTTAATTTGAGGGTGCCATTGTACCCTTCAACCAAACCTGCTGACTGGGGATGATTGGCGCTGTGGAATTTCTGAGTAATTCTAAGGCCCTTACACACACTATTCATCACACTCCCCACAAACTCACTTCCGTTATCGGACCATACAATTCGTGGCATTCCATACTGAGGAAAGTATTCCTTCAGTAGGATTTTCGCAGTAGACAGAGCAGTGTTATCTTTAAGAGGGTAGGCTTCGATCCATCGGGAGAACGCGCAAACCACAACTAAAACGTATTTCAGGTTATTGCATCGCTCCATATGGATGAAGTCTAGCTGGATCACCTCAAAGGGGCATGAAGGGGGAGCAAAATGGCCAGGAGGTGTAGGGGTTCCTTTACCAGGATTATACATCATACATATCATACAATTCTTCACCAATCTCTCAGCACACTTCGTGATACCATCATTCTTCCATACAGGGGACAACAACTTACAAATACCTTTCGCGCTAATATGTGCTAAACCGTGCGCCATCGTCACAACAGCTAGTACATACGCATCTGGCAACATCCACCTCTTATTCTCCGACAGATCAATCCAACAACCATTCGCATCCAACTTTCCTGTACTCTCTTTCCACTTCATTTTTTCAGTTTCGGTGGCCTCATTCTGAATCGTTTTCACACTCTCAATGGTATCCTCACACATACTAGTCTCTATAGGCCACCTAACCGAACTCGTCACATACATCCTAGTGCTAAGGTTCCGGGCAGTCTCCTTAGCAGTCTCATCAGCGAACGCATTCCCACGACCAACATCATCCGTCACTTTACGGTGTGCACTACATTTAACAATTGCCACTTGCTTAGGCAATGTAAGTGCATCTAAAAGATCATTCACAAGTTGTCCATGCTGAATCTTAGTGCCATGCAACGTCATAAAACCTCTCTCTCGCCACAAACGTCCAAAACTATGCGCGACGCCAAAAGCGTATTGGCTGTCGGTAAACACATTCACCCGTTTCCCTTTCGACAACACACACGCTCTAGGTAAAGCAATCAGCTCTGCAGCCTGGGCAGAATTCTGATTCAATCTCGCAGTCTCCACAACAGTATCCAGAGTTACCACAGCATACGCAGTCGTCACATCACCATTCGGCAATTTAAAACATGAACCATCCACATACAAAGTCCCATCGGGATCTTCCAAAGGAGTGTTTTTAAGGTCCACACGACCCTTTGTTTCCTCCTCAGTCCGCAAGTAGCAGTCATGAGGTGCTACTTCATCTGACTCCATACTAATTGGCAACAAAGTCGCCGGGTTCAGGACATTGCAACGTTTTATTTGAATGTGACTTGCCAAAAGCGTCAACTCATAACCAGACAACCTTGCACTCGTCAAGTGCTGAGTTTTCGTACGATTCAAGAGAGTGTCAACTGCATGCGGAACCATCACCGTAAGCATATTATCCATGACCAATCCTGCAGATTGTCGGATGGACACCGCAGCTGCCGCTGTTGCTCTCAGACAACTCGGCAATGCTATAGCTACCGGGTCCAATGTCGAGGAAAAATATGCACATGGACGTTGCTTACCGCCGAATTGTTGCGTCAAAACACTCAACGCACAACCTTCTCTCTCGTGAACGTATAGTGTAAACGGCTTACTGTAGTCAGGGGTCCCTAACACAGGAGCCGAACACAATGCGTCACGCAGTTCAGAAAAACTTTTCTGACATTCTTCCGTCCATGGTAAAGGAGTTGGAACATCCTTGCACGTAAGAGCTACCAATGGTTTCGCTAACAATGAAAAATTTGGAATCCACTGTCTGCAGTATGACGTTATACCTAAAAAAGCACGCACATCTCTCTGAGTTGTTGGCACAGTCATTCGCGCAATCGCTGCAATTCTTTCTGGGGTCAACCTTCTTCCCTCCTTTGACAATAAGTGACCTAGATAGGTTACTTCTTGACAACAATATTGAAGTTTAGAAGGCGACACCTTGTGATGTAAGTCACAGAGATGCTGCAACAACGATACCGTGGCAATTTTGCAAATGTCCTGAGTATCTGCGGCCACCAATAAGTCGTTGACGTATTGGATCAAGGCTGCACCAGCCGGTAACACAAACGCATCTAGTTGGCCCTTCAAGGCTTGACTGTATATTGATGGACTCTCACAGTAGCCCTGAGGAGCACGTTTAAACCGGAAGCTGCGGCCACCAAGAGAGAAGCCGAAAAGATCTCTACTTTCCTCAGCAATCGGAATACTGAAGAAAGCATTCTTCAGATCATCACAGAGAACCAAGATGCAGAGGCTGGAATCAGAGTCAGTAGCGCCGTGATGTCAGGCACAACAGGGAACTGAGGAATCACAATTTTATTCACCTCCCGTAAATCGATAACAAAACGATAAACAGGTGGTTTTGATGGATCCGTGCGCTTCAAAATGGGCAGTACAGGGCTATTGCACACGTTTCCCCGAGTCTCCTCGATAACATCTTTTTCAATCAAATCGTAGATAATAGCTAACAATGCTCGCTCACCATCAAGAGAGATACAATACTGGGGAATACGTGGCAGTCGCACATTAGATTTCAATTGAACAACATAGGGGGAGATGTCAAGCAGGCCCACGTCATTGGGACCTGTTGCCCACAAAGATGCAGGAAGAGAACTCAATTCCGGTGGAAGCTTATCGATGGATAAGTACATAGGAGAGACGACTCTCTCACCTAACGTAAGCTTTACTCCCGCAGGAGAACAATACAAAGTCGCATACAAACGTTTTAGCAAATCCAAGCCCAAAAGATTTTCGCCACAACCAGTGGTCAAAATCAGCGGAGCTTTCAGCTCACGAGGCCCAATCGTAAGAGGCAAAGGGCACGAAACCGGATTGCTAACAGGGGCGCCAGAGAATCCAACGGAAACATTTGTTAAGCCAGACAAAGGTGCGCCAGGGAGTTTCGAATGCATTATGGAACTTTTCGCTGCACCAGTGTCCAACAGAAAAGGCTCAATGACGCCCGAGGTGGCAACTGCGACGTAAGGCCCTCTCTGATCAACCGGAACTGATACTACTCCCTCTCCTTGTCTATGGCTGTCCTAGTAATTACCGTCGTCAGCATCCTGATCGACGTAATAATCATCCACGTTGTACTGAGCAGATCGCCCTTGCGACGATCCGCGCTGATCAAAACAATTATTGGAGTCAGAAGTATTAGTGGAACGGTCGTTTTGAGCACCGCGACCTCTACCACGTGATGTCTGTTGAGAACCACCACGACCTCCTCTAGACGAATTACCACTATTACGCTCATTTAGAACTGGACAATCGAATTTTAAATGACCCTCATTCCTACAATAGGCACACTGATTGTACCCTAACGAGGATCGCTGCGAAGAGGAATCATTTCGTGATTGTGACCTATTTGACTGGGATTGCGATCTGTTCCGCTGTTGCGAGTCATTCTGATTTGAACGCGGAGGATATGCCTGTTGCAACAACACTTTAGTTTTAAGCTCTTTCGTTTTCTTGTCAGCACGATCATTCTCCTCTTTCTCCCTGTTCTCATAATATTGGGCCGTAGCCAATATTTGAGCCGAAGTAGAAACAGCCGACGCACTTTCTGAATTACGCAATTTGTTGCTTAAGTCAGGCAGCAAATTTGAGACGAACTTATCCACAAACAATCGCTGACCTCCTTCAGTACCCATGTCTTGACCACTATGGTCAATGAAAGCCTCCTCAAATCTCGTAAAGAAATCAGAGACGCTCTCATCCTACTTCTGTTTGCAAGCGGACAGTTTGTCCCAATTTACCTTCATGGCTGGCATAAGCGTTTTCATCAGAGCGATAATTCTCTGAGGCAGGGCCGTAATCAATTGATCAGGCTTGGCCCCACCAACTTGCAAAGTGTCAGCAGCCCGCAATGCATTCCAGTCACCGCCTAATTCTCCAGCATGGTCTTCCTGACGAATCTTTGCCCATACCGGTTGCGGTACGACATTGCCAAACAGCATATCGATATCGGCAAGATTCATTATCGTAGCATCCACAAGCTGCGACAATTCTTTATAATACCCTGCAGGATTTTTGCGAGGGTCAGGCAAAGATTGCTTCACCTGCAAAACTTCCGAACGTTTCCATGGAAGATGTATCCACACTCTCTGAAAGTGCGGCAAGATGATAGGAACGGCATTAGCATCACCTGGCATCCACACTGGTGGAACTTCACGCATGGGATACTGACCAGGCGCTGCAAGCGGTCCCTCAATGTCCTCCACAAACAATGCTCGAGGCATCGTAGAAGGACGAAAAGACAATAATTGCTCGACAGCACGTCGAACGTTGGTGCCCACCAACATTCCGCTCGCAAACTGGAGCTGAAGGTTAGTCAGAGCAGTCAATACTTCATCGGACGCATCAGCTGATATTAGGTCACGTAAAGCCTAGCACATTTCTTCAAACACGAACCTTTGTGTCGGTATGTTGAATTGGCAAAACGTATCTAACACTACACGAGGAGGATTTCTAAAAGGGTATTTCATCCAACCCATCGCCATATTGTAAATGAGTCACGCTCCCTACCACCAGGAAGCTGACTTCGTCGTTGAGGACCGTCCGAACCAGCGGACTCAAGAATAGGTCCAAGAGAATTGAAGAAGTTAGCAGCAACAGAGGGGGTACGACGTCGGACAGATGGAGAAGTAGAGTAACACAACGGGGTAACAAGAGAAGAGTCAGGAGCAGAAGTAGCAGCAGGAGTAACCAGAACAGCAGGAGCAGCGGGGACAGCGGGAGCAGGAGTATGAGGAAGTACAAGTGGAGGAGCAGTAGGGACGGAAGCAGGTAGAGGAGCAGGAACATGTTGAGGAACAGGTTGTGGAACAGGAACAGGAGGAACAGGGGCAGAAGGAGCCACAGGAGTTACAGTGCCCTGTGCGTACGGAGGTGGCGACTTCAAAAGATAGGACATTAAAGGGTCATCTGCAGATTCCTCCTTCTTATCCGTACCCGTCGGTAAGGCGGGATAGCATTTGTCTACAGACATACGCTGCAATCTATCGAAAACTTCCTTTTCCTTTTCCTCCTTATCTCGCTGAAACTGCTCTGCATTTCTTACCGTAGTAACAACTCCTTCTCTCTTATTGCGTTTAATCTGTCTGATCTCTCTCTGTTTGGCTTCTTTACGCCACAACCGAAAGGCATCAAACATGGCCGGCCTTGATTTTTTCTGAAACAATTTAGCCTCAAGATTATCTAAAATCGGGGTCTCAAAACTACCATGGGGTGGCCAACTAAGGACACCATCCTTTTTAGTATAGCGAATCCAATATTCATTAAAGGTAATCGGACCTAATCCATGTTTGCTATATAGCTCATAAGTTGGAGTTCCAACCGGAGGTATCGGACAAGAATCCTCCAGTCGGGAATCCGTACCACAACGTCTAAAACAACTGAACAAAGTACTACGGCCAGGCATCTTGCACACTAGCCGAGTTTCACAAACTTCAAGGGTTAGAGGATTAACAATGTCCCTGCAAAGAGCAAAAACCCTCGATTTTTGGCGACTGCAGACGTCAAATATCACAACAAAGAACCAAGTACTAAGAACCACAAATGCAATGGAACCATGCAACAACTAAGCACCCACAACTAAGGACTCTGGGAGCGGCCCACAAATACTTAACTCAAAGATCAATGGCGTCACCAGGAAGGCCCGTCAATCGTCTCGCTGTACCAAGGTCTACGCCAGGCGCCAAAACAGGTCTACAGTCAGGGCAGCAGTCCGTCGCAGCCGTCAGGAGGCGGGGATCTTCGCGGGAAAAGTCGTCGGGCCACTTGTTTCGACAACAGGATTGATGAAGCGGGGTGCACCTTCCCTCGGAGATTTCACACGAAGTTCCTCACGATCGTCGGGCTTGGACCGGTACCACTGATGCAGCCCCACGTTGGGCGCCAACTGAAGGACTGGGTTTTCTTAAGACCCAGCGGTGCCAGGGGACAACACCTGAAACCTTCGTGGGTAACCTGTTCCGGCGTACAAATGACAGAGACACGGGACACTTCCTTCGGCGTCAAAGATTCGAGGTTTATTACTGCAGGGAACACAGAAGTCACGAGAAGTACATAACGTAGGTTCACGGAGCCTGATTCAAATTGCTACTGTGGGTCCTTTTATACAGTTTTCTCTCATAGGTTAACATGGTACACAAAAGGTTACAACTCGGTTCCCATCGTAAAACCACAAGGAGTTACTTTCATGTATTCAAGGCCCGGAACAGAAGTACAGAAACGTTTGGTGGTTCCCAACTGTAAAAACCCATCTTCCCACCATTAGTACATTCCAATCAACAATAAACAGATTGAGGAAGGGACAGAAACAGGTGCAGAGGAAGACAAAAACAGTGGGGAGATCGGAAAGGGTGTAAAAGGGGTGGTATCGGGAAACACGAGCTGCAGGCATCAAAGGGACGTGCCTAATGAGATGCACGGCTAAGACAATAGACCAGCACGGCAAGATGAGCCTCGAGCGGGGCCATCTGCCTTACAGTGCCGTTCCCCTTATCATAAAGACACCTTCAAAGGAAACGTGTCTTCCGCAAGAGTTTGGGAATCCCAGGGTCGCGAAGCGGACAGCGTCCGTTCGCTGGCTACTTGAGGGCAAGAGACAAAATGGATGCCGCATCTAAGATGGAACCCGTGGGCTCGGATGTAGAAACCCACAAAACAAACGAACGGTTTAGGTTAGTACAGCGAAAATGCGTACACCTACTAAACTCGTCATTTGCGGTTCATAGATACCAGACTCGACCATATTCGTGCGAGTCAAAAACACCACTTACGATCATCACGGAACCTCAGGATGTTATTGTAAATCAGAGATGGAATAGTCGAGGATCAGAAATATGTAGACCGAATTTTGCGAGGTTTTCATTAATGGCTTGAATTTTAGGTTTTCCATTATTGCAGATAGAGATTGAAAGATTAACTGTAATAAGCGATGATATTATGGTTGCTCATTTCCATCTATAAAAGATCTTAGTTTCTTAGGCTATATTTAATGTCCTGGTGACGAGATCTATTCAATTGGTGGACTGAGGAGAAAAGAGCATGAGGTTATTTTTTTAAGCATCCATTCCCAGGGCTGTGGTATTGGTATGTTATCAGTGTTTGAGTATGTTTCCTCATCAGTTTGTGTTAAAAGTTTTTGACTGTATTTTCAGAAAGATCTATGAGATAGAGGATTTTGTAATAGTTGATGCTGGATTTAATCATGCAGTAAGAAAGGGTACTTGAGGCGTGGTCTCAAAAGGTAACCAACAAATCAGTTAACTGGCAGCTGCTGTCTTGAAGCCTCTTACCCCAGTGCCCCTGAAATAATAGCCCCTAGTTATTTTCAGAGATATTGCCTCAAGAAATGCAGAGGTATTTCAAAGTAAGTCAAAACTTTGTGGACTGGCGAGAAAGGCAGGAACTGTGTCTAGTCCAGGATTGATTTCTAATTGTTTATAAAAAAGGAATATAGATTGCCCACAGGTAAACCTTTGGATTCACATATCAAATGTTAATCATTGTTCCTCATTGAGATGAAAGTGTCGGTTTGTAGTCTACACAAACTTTGCCCTTGAGTGACATTCTGGTATGAGGTTTCCTTATGTCTGTTGAAGGGTTAATGGGGTTAGCTGGTGTAGAAATACATCCAAAATGTAGGAAGTATAAACAAGTATTTATTTATAGAGTGCAATTATAGTAGAAAATATTTGATAACTGTACTGAACACGACTATTTATTAGACCTGGGCGGAGTGACCAAAAAACTCAGCCACGCTATGCGGAGTTCTACAAGCGACGGACTGCTAATGCTCATGCCGTTCGCATTGTTTTTCAGTGGCAGGTGTTTGTCCCATGCTGTAAAATCAATGCAATCCACACCATGAGCAGCACAAGAAGGTGCTGCTTCTTTGCTTGCTGCTTGAGTAGATATTCTACTCGAGTGGCAGCTGTTGAATGCGAACGGAAGGTTTCTCAACACGAGTGGTCGCGTTAGCCCGCTTTGAGAAATCTCACCACCCTCATTGTGAAATCTCACTAGAAGATGGATTTCCCTCACTTGCCCTCACCAATTTGATGTTGGCAAGCACAAGCGAGGAAAAAACTCTGCTCTGCTGAGTTTTTCGGATCTCCATGTGCTCCGTAGAGTGCAGAAAACTCTGTAAACTCCACAAACGGAGTGGAGTTCATGGCCAAAGCCTACTATTTATCTGGTGAAGGCAATTAATCCAGAAGGTTAGGCATAACCACTGGATTGTCCGGATATTTGGGGAAAACAAAATGCATATGATACACAATCTCTAAGTCTAATAAAACTGATTAATGTATTTCACTTAATGTACATATTCAGACTATGATTGATGCTCAAAATAGCTATGCTTCTCCAAGTTGTTTTCTAATAGGACTTTAAACAAGCAGAATCTCTGCATTATGTTTGATAGAACCACAACCCTGCACTGAATAATGATACAATGAACTTCTCAACAGTTGCTGGTCCCCTGAATTGGAAAAACATGTACTTGATAATGGTCAGATTACTTGTGATAATCTTTACTACTGTGAGTTCAAGGCTTTCTGCCACAGTCTTTGAACTTGCTTCCTTCCTAGAAACTGGATGGCCCCTCATCGAGTGAAACTAATACTTGGTCTTATAAAAACGTTTGATGAACTGTGGAAGTTTTCTTAGAGGAACTAGAAGAGGAGAAGCTTATTAAAAATGAGTGAGACGCAAGTTTTTATATTCATGGGGAGAAACATACTTTTTTATTAAAGGAATCTGAATGTCTCACCACAATAACTAAGAATTGTGATGAGGGAAGCCTTGGTTGCACATTCATACAAATTTCTGGTTGTTTGTTGAGCCATTATTAACCCCGGAGAAATTAAAAAATATTTTAAAGCCACAAGGCAGTGAATGTACAGTGTGTATAAACCATTGGATAACATCAGTCATTTGTTAATGCATCTAAACAAAGAGGAAAAAGTTGAATGCCACCCAATGTTAAGGAACTGTAGACCTTATTCAAAGGTGGGCAGTAACTGGACCTTTTTTCCACCCAATTTCCAGTTCCCCATCGTATCCAGATGTTGGTGGGATTGCCACAGGAAATTGTGCATTGGGGTGGCCTATGTAAGGAGTCCCTCAGAAGCCATGCATGCTTACTTTGCCCCTGCTGGATCTGTCATACAAACCATGACTGTACACAACCGACAATGTGCCCATCTTTTCTAGGTGCTGAGAGAAAACTGTTTATCCAATGACTTATCGTGTTCCTGGTGTTCTGTCTATGGAAAAAATAAAAGTCCAGAGCTATTTTATTCAGGGAAATTGTTCCCGCCATTGATTGGAGAGTTTGTTCATAGGAAGACCTTTTGAAACTGTTGCAAATTCTTGAGTTAGCGGCTGACAATGACTGGGTCAGTAGACGAGGCACTTCTCTCACTCCATCCGCACTGTGGCTAGTCTATCAAACTTCAGCTGACTGCCTGACTCTCTTATATGCCACTATCTTCGACCAGGTGTGTAGCAAAGACTCGTGAACTCTAATGCAAGCAAGAACATTTTACCTTTAAGCAACGACCTTCTCCCTCCCACCACTTGGTATTGAAAAGGTGCCACAAGTAAGGTGCAAATGCCCCCTCACGCTACAGTGACTCCACACCTGCTGAACAATTGATAGGTACGCCCATGGCACTGCTTTTCATGATGCATCAGTACTAATCCAATTTTTGTTTCACAAATTACATGCCCTGTAACTACCAGCTATTACCTCTGCACCTCAAGTAACTGTGTCCATCAGGTTTCGCCCATTTCTTATAACTTGTATGAGTTCGCTCCGAATTATTACTTGTAAGTGCTTACAAGTACGTCTCTGCCCCCCAAGTACCACTATGAAGCACAGTGACAACTCCAATTGGTGGGATTCAGCTCTAAAATGAGAAAGTATTCTGTTTTCATTTTTACTTTATCTTATCTAAAGTACATGGCACAATCCAAAAACATGAGAACCATCAGGCCTGAACTGGACAAATTGTGCTGGATAAATGAACTGTAATGATAATTACAAGAATCATATAATTATCATCATAATCGTCGTTATTGATAAGTTTATTGCAATTATTGTTCATATTAGTGGTAGTAGTAAAAGTAATAACAACAACCTTGGGTAATAAATGATGAATATCAAACGGTGATGTCAAGAACAAAAGATCAGCATAAGAATGACCATACGCTAATACAGAGAGTTAAATTAATCACTGCATTAATGAAAATGATAATAATCCTGATATAATCATAAAAGGTCGTGTTGTTTCTGTTAATATCCTTAGTAATCAATATAAATAATTGCAAATAAAAACATTGTTATCAATATATTTTTGCTTTACGGATTGATTCAAGAAAGGAAATACATGGGGCATACCAAGCAATAGCGATAATTATCGCTATTGCTTGGTTAGAGACAAAAATGTACCGCTGAGCTGCGTCGATTTTTATCGCAGATAAACCTTGGTATTACCAAGGTTTATCGCAAATGCGATAAAAATCGGCCGCAATGCATGAATATCGCTGAAAAGTCAGCGATATTCATGCATTACCGAGCTAATGCTCTTAGCCATGTTATCCACCTCCCATTGGATAACATGGCTAAGAACTGCTCAGGGCAGGTGTTAGCTTTTGGAGATATTCGCGCTTAGCGCGAATATCTCCAAAAGTTGGTAATAGGAGATAGCGATGTTAGCGACTGTTTCCAGTCGCTAACATCTTGGCACGCCCACTTTGCATGTCATTAGTGATAAATATCACTGACATGCAAAGTGGGGCCCAAGATGGTCGCTATCTCCTACTAGCTGTCGCTAACTGGTGTTAGCGACAGCTAGGTAATAGGGAGATAATTTTATCTCCGCTTTCTTGGCTTTTAAAGCCAGAAAAGCAGAGATAAACCCCCTTGATAATATGCCCCACATTTCCATAGGATTCGTCAATTTCCAGCACTTGAGACGATCTGTTATTGACTAATATTTTATTTGGGAGAGAAAATACCATTTATCGTTGTTGTATGAAACAGAGAAAACAGATGCATTCATGTTTTATAGGCACCCATATATATATATATATACTCCGTCGATATTCAATGTATGTGATTAAAAGTATTCTGGTAAGTAATGACGTTGGTCCTGTCAGAAAGTCGAACAGGTTGCACACACAGATAGCACCCACATGTAATTATGGGTGAAATCTGTAGCAGGTCATTGTAACAAGGTGAGGACATTCGCTTCGAAGGCAGCCACCGAGCAGCCTTTTTATAGTTAATCCCTCCATTCTGACATTCATAAAATCCACTGAGCCACACAACTGGCAGACTTTTAAAAAATCTGCCCCATGTGGGCTTCTAGTTATTTATTGGCCGCGGGTGGACGTTCCGCGTGACCTTGGTCGGTGGAGTGGAATGGCGCGTCTCAGGAGCAGTAATATGCAACATAAGCACGGTGCTGTGGGGAAAACTAGACTTCGCGAGCGCATTGCCACCTTCACTCCCGCCAAGCACAGAGGCATCGCGCGGACCGCGAAGGTCAGACCAGGAGAAAAAGAGCCCTGCAAGGCCAGATTCAGACACAATTGTAGAGGTTTATTTCATTCTGTAAATAGTATTTTTGCTCCACTGCTTACCTTTAAAACAACGACCGTATATATTTTTTTCGACAGCAGTGTACTGCATGGTTTCGACGCACAGGCAATTTACAGTGGAATTCTTTAAATAGAAGTTCTTTCTTAAATGAATAATATAATATTATAATCGACTTATGTGTTTTCATTCTGGAGGTCTAAGGGGAGGAATTTCAGGAACATATAAACGATTTTATTTAGTTCCATTTTCACCTGAGATCCTACTGCAATATACCCGTCATAGGTCCCGATTATAAATGTGAGAGGAATGGTGGGGTCTATAATCAGAAGCAAACCAGGGTTAATAGTTTGTGTTTTCAGATAGGGGGAGTGCAAAACTTGTGTAATTTGCTTTTGTGGAATTACATGACATTTTTAAACAATTACATGAAATTACTTGTAATTATGTGAATTGTAAACCTGACATTTGGTGCTAAAGTTTAGCATTAAATGCATCCTCGCATCCATTTTGAATATGAGGACGCATTTCATGGTAGGAAAAGGGTGCACAAATCACACGTGCCACAAATTACAGCTATGCAGGTACCGGCCACTGCATTTTTCTGTGCACTCGTGCTAAACTTCAGCTGCAAATAGTGTACAATTACATGGCGTTACGTAGTAGTATAATGTTAAGAATTTTGTATAATAAGTTTAAAATCAAACTACCGAAAATTACATGAGTTCACATTTGTAATAATAATCCACATTTGTAGAGCGCGAACCATCACTCATTAGGGTCTTTAGCAGGGTCGGATTGGGATCACAATTCGGCCCGGGCACTGACGAAAAAAGTGGCCACATTCAAGAGGCGTGGCCCATATTTAAGGGGCGTGGCCACATTCAAGGGGCGTGCCCTTTCATGAAACACCAATTGCACAGACAAGGAATGAAAGTGGGAGGATACTGTTCTTGCACACGACACAGGGCCAAGGTGACAATGGCCTACATGCTGAGCAACTAAAAAAAATAGCAAGGCCCCTTTTTGTCACAAAATTATTCCAGCCCTCCAGCACAGGAGCACCTGAAAAGCAGCAAAGCCCCTGCTATTACTAACCTACTCAGCCCTCCCCAGACCTTCAGCTCAGGAGCACATGAACAGAGGTAAGGCCCCTGCAATTAGTAAATTAATCAACCCTCCAGGCCTTGGGAAAATGTCCTGGCAGGGGAGCACAAAACACAGCTTTCTGGGTCATCCAAGGTAGCCAGGTAGCCAGGGGGGAGGCTGAGGTAAAGCTGGTGCATGGGAAGGGCCTTCCCAGTGTGTTCTGGCAGTTTGAATATTTACCATTTACTGTAGTATTACCCTTGTACCTGTGTATGGTACCCCTTTGTAACTTGCACAAGTCACTTTTCTCTTGTAACACACTGTTTGCTACCTCTCACTTTTGTTTGCTTTAGATACTTGCACAAGTGCCACCATTGCCTACGTAACGTTTGTTCGTGTGCTGGAGTGTCTGCCATTAATTGCAGTATTATACCTCTACTTGTATTTTGTACGCTTTTGTAACCTGCACACATATCTCTTTTTCCTCCCGTAATGCACCATTTGCTCCTCTAGTATTTTGGTTGCTCACTATTGTCACTTTTGATTCATGTAACTTAACGTTTGGTTTTGTAATTTGTCCACTTATAATTTTCTCCTCATGTATTATTGCTGTTCCTAGTGTGAAGCGCTCTGACACCTTCAGGTAAAGTCCGCGCTATATAAAATCGCATAAATAAATAAATAAAACAAAAAAATTCCAAACATCACTAGGCCCCCACAGCAAGACCCATTCTTCCTCGCCCACTATGCCCTGAATGTGAAGGGCTGTGCGCTAGGTGGTAAGGCTAACACCGTTTCTGGGCTGCATGGGCGCCAGGGGGCCGAGGTGCAAATGGCTCAAAGGCCTGAGAAACACCTGGCCCCCAGGGAGGACGATTATTGCAGACAATTACCCCTCCCCAGCCCAGCCTCAGCTTGATTGCTTGGCAGGGTAGGGGTGAAGGAGAGCCCACAGCTGACAATCGCTGTCTGGCCGCACAGCGAGGCTGCTTTGATTTTCTCAGTCTCTGTCTCCATGCACTCTGTGGGCCGTTTTTTTCTCCCCTTTCCTAGTCCACTCTCTGTGGACTGGGACAGGGGAGAAAAAAAACGGCCCACAGCGGGCACTGAGGCACCGACCCTTCGGCCCATTCCCGAATGCCCGCCTTGCCAATCTGTCCCTGGTCTCTAGGCGCTAGGGGCCGTTGAGAAGATTAAGTAAGCTATTGCCCAGAGTCACATGGTGCAGGGCTATTCTGCCGCCGGCCCCGGGGATCGAACGTGATCCCCAGATTCCGGAATCAGTCACCCTGGCTGCGGCGCCACACCTCTCCCTTCCCTCTCAACTTCCCTCTTATTCTAATGGAAATTTCATCTGGGCCTATCTGTCACGTGCTCACCAACCACTTGGTTACCCACACCTGAATTAAACTCCAGAACGCAGTGAAAACATTTGGAAAGTCAAAGCCCAGACTATTGAAAGACGCTGTGATAATGTACTAATTTTATATTGTATACTATACTAATGTTAATTAGCTATTTTCGAATCATTAAACTGGCTTTGCTGAAGGTACTTTGCCCAGCTTGTATGAGAAAATCTCCAGAAAGAACGTTATGTCTGTTCAAAAGATAAGGTACATTGGAAATCGCCTAGAGTAGGTGTGGCCAAAAGTTTAATTGCAACAGCAAAATTCTCAAATTTTGCATTACAAGATATTCAATACTTTTCTTTACATTTTTCATTACTCTCTCTGGCGCAGTGTTTGTGTGTGGGGTAATGGGTTACAAAGAACATGTTTGCTCGAGAGACAATTTCCGCTCCAACCACTATTGTGTCAACCTTTTTACAAAATGCATTCCTTTGCATGACATTTTTACCAGAAAGACTAGCAACAGAGCTTTGTTTAATAGAATTTTGCTAAATGTTGCAAAAATAAATGACTCAATTTTGCACATGTCAGTTCTAGAGAAGAAATGTAAATATGACCTCAAATTAATATATGACGTTACAACGCAAACAATGACAACGCATGCTTAACACAGGTTTTACATCGCAACTACCATTACAATGCATGATTTTACAACGCATGCCATTACAATGCATTTTTAAAAACTACCATTACAACACATTCCATTACAATGCATACCATTACAATGCATAACACTTTTAGGGCAACAGTACGGTAAGTGTTGGATAGTGTAGCGGTATAAATTACTATTCCCACTCCAGTGAGTGCAACAGTAGGGTAAGTGTTGAATAGTGTAGGGTTAACAATTACTATCCCCACTCCAGTAAGTGCAACAGTAGGGAAAGTGTTGGATAGTGTAGAGCTAAAAATTACTATTCCCATCTACCCCAAAACCCATACCCACCCTAAAACAAAAAAATCTCAATTACTTACCTTATAATGCGTTGTAATGGCATGCTTTGTAATGGTATGCGTTGTAATGGCATGTGTTGTAGTGACATGCATTGTAATGGTATGCGTTTTAATGGCAAGCGATGTAAAGACAGTTGCGTTGTAACAGCTTCGTTGTAAAAGAAGTGCAATGTAATGACTGTGTTGCAATGGATGTTTCAACCTCAAATGGCACACCAAGTGTTACAGAAGCATGCCATAATAACTAAGTGTGAGCAGGGTAGGAGAGGGACTGGGTGCTTTGGTGCAGAGAACCTTTCATGCTTGATGTGCTGAAGGGCCACTCTGTATATTCCACTTCATGCAAAGTGAAGGAGAGCTACCGTTCCGTTATATATATGGCTGGGGCTATCTCATTTTTCAAGGCAGCAAAAGCTTAAGTGTGTCAGTCACACTGTAGACATGCAATATTCTCATCTGTGAGCCTGAAGCCAGCACGTTCCACTGATTTATCTGGTCTCTGAAAATTTAGCCTTGCTCAAGCCTTTTATAGGTAGTCAGGTCTTCTCTCTAGCAGCTGGAAGCAAGACCGGCAAAGATAAATCTTGCTGCCTTGCAAGATGGTGTACATGTGTGGACAACATATGTCATCAAAAGGCAGCTGCACTGGCCATTTAAAGTTTACAAACACTCTGATTCGGTGTTAGTATCTGTTAAAGTGCTTTTGTGAATACACTAAAGCCATTTTTGAAGTCAGTGAACTTCTAAATTGAGAATCATAACGTGATGCATCAATGTTTTGTGACCGTAATCCAGTCTTAAACCATACAAAAATATGTAGGGGAGGGTGGAGGGTGGAGGGGGGGGGGGGGGGAATGGGGACAACTTGTGCAAATTGTAATGGTTTCACTAAATATGGCAATTTGTTTTATGATGTCTTCTCTTTTTATGTATGCCATTCCGACTTGGATATCCCAAAAAACTCAATGAAGTTTGTTGTGAAAAAGACAAACATTAAAAAATGTCTGACTCTGACTCCCAAGGTGACCTGATAATGCATTCGCAATAGGCAAGGTGTCCTCTTCAGATCCCTTCCCTTTTGCTAATCTTTAAAAAAAATGTTTGGGAGTAGTCATATTAAACAAATTAAAAAAAAAGAAAACTTTTTTTAAATGCAGCCTATTAACTTTAAGTAAAAAAGGTTGCATTTTATTTTTTTTTATTTTTTATTGAGAGGCAATCACAGACATGTTGGTCTGTAGACACTATCAGGCCACCATCCCTGTGGTGGCCTCCAATTGGAGTGAATTGCAATCTGCAATTTACCACATTAATATTCATTAGGTAGGCCGGATTGCAATCCAGTCCAAATAGGAATTTTATACAATGACTGATTAGAACATAAATTGGTTCTTTACTTTCAGAAAAAAACTCGTAGCAAATTGTAACCACATTTCTCCGGACTGTTCTCTGCACTTCTCTCCCTGAGTATTTTCTCTGTTCTGCTTCCAATCAGTGAACCATTTAGGGCATACACCCTTAGATTAAACATGTTGTTTCAACTGTAAGCAAGGTCAAATCAGGATGGGATTAGGGATCATGTCTGCATTAGGTAAAGCCTATCCTTTGATGAGACTTAAATGTCACCCAATATTGCAATCATGATACATTATCAAAAGTGCCAAAGCTTTCCAAGTTCTAATATGAAATAAAGCTAAAACAACAGTTTAGTTCAGTAAGCACAGTCTTCATTACTTCATATGCTGGTGCAGCACACACAGTCTTTTATAGTAACACCAGTAATAATAGTAATATAAAATAGCAACTTCAATAATACTGAGCTCTGTATAAAAGTAACTTAATAATGTTTGAAAACTTCCTGTCTCTCCTTTCATCATCAATGGCAGAGTCCCATCAATGTTCTCACTTATAAGTGCCGTCAATGAGGTGCCACATGGTAGTGGCATTCATAGAGATTTTTAACATCTTGCATTCAAGCCCGGCCATTACTGAACCTCACCAGTAATGAGTAAAAGGGTGCAAAGTAGCATTCAAACTTATGCAACAAATCTTAAAATGTGGTAATTCAAGAACAAGTAACACAGTAACACTGGGGCAAATGTATCAAGCTTTTTTTTTGTCGCAAATGCTGCGAATCGCAAAATAGCAGCGTTTGCAACAAATAAAACAGGAAATGGTATGTATGAAAAAAATCGCTTCGTAAATTAAGAAATCGCAAACATTGCGATTTCTTAATTTGCGATAAGTGGATTTCTGAGAATTTATTAGCAATTCCTTATTTAGCATGTTTTTTATTTTGCGAAAATCGCAAACAAGAAATCGCAGCATAAGAAATCGCAACTGGATGTATGAAAAAATCGCGATTAGTGAATTCCTGAAAATTGCAAAATAAGAATTCGCAATTAACGCCAAGTACATTCAGGTGGTAACCTGAAAAAAATTAAAAAAGGCACCCAGAATGCACAGAATTGATTTCCAAAATGGCTGGCCTATACCTGATAGCCAGGAGGCTGCCCATACAAGCTCTTTCGCAGAGGAGACAGAGACAGGAGAGAATCTTCAGATTAAGCATCACGCTGATCCAGCAGACTCAAGAGGACATTTATGGCAAATACAGACTTCATCCACACACCAATATGGACCTCATTAATGAATTGAAACCATTTTTGGAGCATCCAACACGCAGAACCCAATCAATTCCAACTCATGTGCAGGTATTGTGCTCACTGGACCTTTTGGCTTCAGGGTCTTTTCAAAGCGTAATTGCAGTGCAGTGAGTTAAAAAACGGTGATGGATCAAGCCCTGATCTGCTGACTGGGTAGGAGTAGTCTGCTTAGTTCGGATGCTCTGTCCATCACCACCCCCTTTTCTGAATCGTTTTGTCCACCCCAAGCGTGGACGGGTATGCTCAGATGTGAGTCCCTTGCTCACTGCACCATCAGGATTCAAGCAAGCCGGGCCGAAGACGGCTGTAATGCCAGAAACCGGTCCCCGGAAGCTTGTTTCCTTTCCAGTTAAAGAATTGGCTTGGTAGTTTGGTCTGCCCTGTTCCCATGATGCACTGGGCCAGGGACAGACTAATTTGCATGTAGCCAGGTTCTGAGCTGGGATGGTGCAGTGAGCTAAAAAACGGTGATGGATCAAGCCCTGATCTGTTGACTGGGTAGGAGTATTCTGCTTAGTTCGGATGCTCTGTCCATCACCACCCCCTTTTCTGAATCGTTTTGTCCACCCCAAGCGTGGAAGGGTATGCTCAGATGTGAGTCCCTTGCACACTGCACCATCAGGATTCAAGCAAGCCGAGCCGAAGACGGCTGTAATGCCAGAAACCGGTCCCCGGAAGCTTGTTTCCTTTCCAGTTAAAGAATTGGCTAGGTAGTTTGGTCTGCCCTGTTTCCATGATGCACTGGGCCAGGGACAGGCTAATTTGCATGTAGCCAGGTTCTGAGCTGGGATGGTGCAGTGAGTTAAAAAACGGTGATGGATCAAGCCCTGATCTGTTGACTGGGTAGGAGTATTCTGCTTAGTTTGGATGCTCTGTCCATCACCACCCCCTTTTCTGAATCGTTTTTATTCACAACACACAAACCATAGTGCAGTTAGCAAAATATTAATTTTAGAAGAAAGTAAATGAAAAGAAACACAAATGTAACATGGAGCCATGTTCCACAATGCAGTAATGCTCAATGAATTGTACTTTAAACTGTCACTTCTTGCGCTGGCGGCTTGAAGCAGGATGTTCCTGTGGTTGTATGATTTCTTCATCAAATGCTGTGCCAGCACGCCTTCCACTTCTGCGCTGGGTCAAGTGAATAGTTGGTGTGGGATTCCTACTGCTCCTACTGGAGGTGTCCTCACTGTCAGCTGAGGCAATGAGAGCGCTTACGCCAGCATTGGAGGTTAGCAAAACTTCTACAGCAGAGGTCACTCTGTCCAAGCTGTTTACCATTTTATGGGTGCATTCGCTCATTTCACGCTGCATGTTAATGCTGCGCCTGGTGAAGTTGCTTGTGACAGTACATAGCCGGTTGATTGCTTTTGTATAGCTTTGCATCGTGATATGTGCATGCTTTGCAGCCTTGTTGCGTGCATTCTCTGTATGTTCCAGGGTCAGACACAGTTTATCAATTGATGCAGCCATGCCTTCTTGATTTCTGTTCAATCTTAAAAGCTGACTATTGATTGATCTGAGGGCCTTATGTTGCAGGCGCTGCACGTGAAGCATATCCTGCTCAAGACCAGCAAAAACTGGGCCTGCTTCCATTTGCCCACTGCTGCTCCTACATGTCTGCAACCTGTTTGACCGTGTACTCCTTTGACTTTGGGGCTGGTCTTGTGAGTCACAAGGGCACACTGTGTCAGGCTCACTGTGTAATGTACCTCCATCTACATTCTCATCTTCTTCCAATGGTGGCAGAGGAGCTACATGCCTGCACTTTCTGCGCACAATTTCAGTAAGGGCAGTGGCATCAGTGCCTCCTTCTTCAGTATCAGATGTGACATGGGGAGGTGATTCATCACCCTCAAGCTCCCTGGATTCCCTTGATTGTTCTGTTGATGTTGAGTGAGACATAGGAGTATGTTTTTGTATGTGCACTTTCTGACAAATAAAGTTTTTTTAAATAAAAAAATCACCTTCCCTATACTAAATGTGTACCATCATAATTGATTCTATATTATTTCATGTTTTCCTATGATGGAAATATCAAAATACTTATGATTGCACCACATATCCCATGATGCATTGTGTCCTACATGTTCCACAGTCTCACTGGACTACTACATTCCTCACACTGATAACTTGCACAGGACACACACACATGCATTTCAAACATTTAATACACTTGCTTTGGATGTATCTTACCTTGTTCTGTTGGTGTAGGGTCAGAGCTATCAATGTTAGCAACTCCACTCACACTCTCTGGAAGCAGGGTTGTTTCAATTAGTTCCTCATGGGGTGTTGGTTGGTTTGATGTTGATGTACTACCACCAGTTTTATTTGCCTCCTTGATCCTTTCTGCAACCCTCTCTTTGGATCTTTGACGCATGTCATACCATCTTTTTTTAATTTCATCAATGGTTGGATTGGTGACTACAACAGAATTTACTTTTTCCTGGAT
The DNA here is from genome assembly GCF_964263255.1 of Lissotriton vulgaris. Taxonomy (NCBI): domain Eukaryota; kingdom Metazoa; phylum Chordata; class Amphibia; order Caudata; family Salamandridae; genus Lissotriton; species Lissotriton vulgaris. The sequence continues at coordinate 442,786,328 of NC_141697.1, read as the reverse complement.
CTCCAACCAAATTTTTCTCTTCTTTGCTTCAGGAACTTTTAATCATTTTTTTCCAAAAAGTAACTCATGGCTACACACCATTTCTTCTGTGAGGATTTCTTGTTCCTTTTCTGTAAATTTTTGCTTCCTTTTCCTCTTGTCTCCAGACATTTCCTCCTGTGGGTTCTGTGACTCCATTGCACTCCAAACAGGTCTGCTCTGCCTCCCAACAGTGTTCCAACTGCCACTGGGTGTGGCTCAGGCAATCAGGTGCAGGCAATCACTCCAACTTCCTGGGTGTGTTGTCATCAGCCTGTTCCAGCATTGCACTTTCACGTTTTTTGCGATTTCTTAATTTGCGAATTTCGCAAAATAACAAATCGCAAAATATTCTCAGAATTATTAGCGATTTTTAGGAAATCTCTAATTATTCACAGAAATGTACATACATACCATTTTGCGATTCCATAATTGCGATTCGGTACAAATCGCAATTAAGGACTCGCAAAACAGAAAGTTGATACATCTGCCCCTAAGTCATTTAACACAGTCATGTATTCCATATGGAAATAGGGAATGTAACCATATTACCATGTATACAAAGACAAATTATGGAACATGGATTAGATAAGGAGAGAATGAACATCTTTGTTCATAAAATCCATTCGAGGCAGTTTTCTAATTCTGTCCCCAGGGTACTCTGCATTTTCAGCCTTTTTGGCTCAGTTTGCTTTGATTCAAAAATACCCTTAAACATTATTTGAATGTGGATGCTTGCAAAGGTAAATTTGGTCATAATCTTAAATTTGTCACTGACTTTAGCTTTTCTACGCTGCCAGGAATCGACAAAAGGATTTCAGGCATTCATGGGTGTGGTTTTTCTGCTCCTAATGCAGAGAAATCTGCATTTATACATCTCACTTGAGGGTAGGAAGCAAGAGCACAAAGACCTGGTTTGTCTTGGACCTTCGGAATATCTTTCTCACAACTATGTGTGCTTGTGAGCTTTACCAAACTCCACTCCATCCCCTTTCCACCTTAGAAATGGATGAAGATTTAGTCCACAAAGTGCTGAAGTACTTGCTAATTTCCCTTCCTAGGGTGAGAAGGGGATTGTATCACCAGCATATTTGAAGGGAGAGTAAAGGAAGGGCTTTAGCCTTAAGGGAAATTTTCCCTGATGAGAAGAAAAGTAGAAAAATATACCTGTGCAAAGAGAACTCTATTTCAGGCCAAAGTCACACATTCAGGCCGACCGCAATGGAGCATTGTGAGGTTTTACATGCAGAATGTGTCATGCGCCAGCAGCTGCAAGATCCTGTATCGAGGATGCCTTGAGCAGTGGTGGGTCTGAGGAGCTGTGAGGATGCGATGCAATGCCCTGCGTCTGGGATGGGTAGGGCAGTGTTGGTTCTGAGGAGCTGTGAGTTCCTGCATGGTGCTTGTGTTGTGCTGCAGCAGTTACAATATGAGGCTGCAAGGTGCTGTGTAGCACTGCTTCAGTTCTGCTCACATGATGACAGCTAGGCTGGCAGAGTACCTCAGGCTCACGTCCAAGGGTCCAGGACAGGGGTGGCACCACGTGCGGGGTAACACTCAGAGCAGAGTCCAGGTGTTATGTTCAAGGATCTTGGATCCTTTTCTGTCCCTGAGGCCAGCCAACTAGCCCTTTGAGTCATACTGGAGGTCCTGGGTTTAAGATGTAGATTCAACCCTTTTCATTCAGGCAGCAGGGCAGCAGAGACCTTCTTGCAAAGCAGCACAGGAGTCTTTCTGAGTCCAGAGGTGCACTGAAAAGGTTTGTCTGAGGGTCAAATATTTATGTAAAGTCTCACAGGGAAGGACAGGAGGCTTGATAGGTCCAGCATGCGGGCCTCGATTTGAAGTTAAAGACAAAAGGTGTGCTGTTCCTAGGGGGCTAGAAGGGGGAAAAAAAAGGGGAGGAAGCGGAGGGACACGTCAGAAATGACGGACGTAGGTAGGTGCTAAAGGGAGCGAGAGAGTTAATGCTTTTCCAGAGATAGCTCCAATTTGGAGAAAGGGTCCTCACACACCCCGAGGGGTGACCTGCTTCATCATCAGGTAGCTCCACATTGGGTCGGCACTGCAATGCCCAACGGGCCATGCAAGGGGGTTCTTTGCCGGAGGTCTTCTCGGTTATGCGGTTGTGAAGCTAGATGACATTATGTGAGGGCGAACCTATGTGAAGGGAGTAGATGTGGGAATGTGCAGGTGTGGTTTAAAAATGGCTCCTGGATACTCCAAGCAGAAGTTATTTGTGGAGTGTCTGGGCCATAAATAAAAACATACTGAAAAAGTCGCAGACTGAGAGGAGAAATTAGACCTGTGTCAGTTCTGGTGAATTGTGCAAAAGGGTCAAAATGTTTCTTGCTTATTTGAAAAGTCCAACAAGATCTCAGCAATTCATCAGGACCTATAAACCTGGTCTACTCTCAAGGGGGCGGCAAATAATAAAAGATGGATGTCAAAGTCACGTTCCCTTATCTCAGGATACTATAGTCGTACTGGTGTGTGAAAAAATAAATCAAACGTGAGGTACATATATATCTTCCAGAGATAGGTGCACCTAGAGAACAGAAAATGTAATATACAAGTCAATGAGTACTTGATAAAGCATGGGCCGGGTCACCCTGAAAGAAAATGTAAAAAATCATGAGCAGGGCGAAGGGAAGAATTGGGAAAAGGAAAGGGAGGACAGGAGTAGGTATAAGTATTGCCCAGGTTAAGAACAAAGAACATGAGAGGGGAAGGCAACCAACCTCCTGGAGAAAAAAGCACATATATTTTTACATTGATATATTCCAAACAAAGACACAAAGCATCTTCATTGCATGAATGTGACAAATACCCATGCATCTTCATTGTTAGTGTTTCTGGCCACGTTGTCTCTAAAAACAATTAATGCAGTTTTGTGACAACTGGTGGTGGTAATATAAGATATTTATTATTATTATCCACATTCAAGAAAAGGACAAATTGGGTGCCTATTTAAGAAGGAGGGGGGTAGGGGAAAACAACTCGTAATGAAGACATAGTCCTCCCATAACATACCATGAAGTGGTCACATATATCATACAACACTTGTCGTGAGTGTGTGGCCAAGCCACTTGGTGAACATATTGTAGCAGGCTGTATTTTGTCCACCATGCAGTCTCTAACACCCTGTATCCCACTCACCAGAAGAATGAGGTGGTAATGCTCTAACTGGGAAAAACCAGTGGACTCGCTCAGGTTTTGAGGGAAACCACTCTGCGAAGTTCAGATGTAATTAATTATCATGTTATGGCACTCAAAAATAGGAAGATTGGTGATGTCTATAGGTGGGGAGCAAGCATCTGAGGAAAAGGTGTGTTTAGCAAGTAGTGGTGGCACATTTGTACGAGGCGGTGGTCACATTTAATGACATGCCGAAACATACGTGAGCGACTCATGGTAGAGGCGCACTACATGTGCGGGCTGCTATAACATGTCTGTATGTCTGGGCAGTGCTAAGTGTAACTACTGTCCTGCTGCCATTATGTAGGCCACAATAGGTTGTCTCTGCCGAATTTATAATGAAATAAATATTCTACCTGGGTCATACTAGCAGCGCCGGGGAGGATCGAGAGCAAACAGCGAGGAACACATTCAGCGCGCCGCTCAATCGAGCGTTACAGATTAGGTGTGGGACATGCTTCAGGGTCATTTGGACATGCTAGGGAAGCATATTCCCAGGGAAAACAATTGCCCGCTTTTTAGTAGTTAGCTATCCATCCCGGCACCAGACGCCGGTGTGTGCCTGTGCGACTCAGGAGTACTTGTGCTGGGTTCGCGACTGTACGGGGCGCAATAAGCAAGGCAGGGCTGCTTATGGGATGAGTAAAAGTTTTCCCTCCTGGGAGCTGGCGGTGTTACATGCCAGCGTAGTTCAGGAGCAGAGAGAGGCACACACGCTTAGATCGACGCTTGTGCGGATCGTAGCGAGTCAAATATTTATACCTGGTGCCCACTTTGAAGTCGGAGAAGGTTCTGGAGGTTTCAACCCCCAAGGATGTCTTGAATTTCCTGCCTCCCTGTTCTCACCCCAGTTTGTCTGAGGTCACAAAAGACTAGTGTCAAACCATTTGTATGTATGCTCAGTCAGAGGCTTTGTGATGTGCAAGGGTGGCAGGTGACAGCTCCCCTGTCAACTCAGAGAGGGCCTCTCCTGTAAATACCTATTCCTCCTTTGTCTCACTGTCTGAGAGCAATACACAAAGACCAACGGGCAGCTCCAAATGGTTAGAACAAGAAAATGAAAACTTTATAAAAGTGGCATTTGTAGAACTGTGACTTAAAGTCAGGCTTTACCATTTAAGAGGGTTTTAATTACAATTCCATAGACACCAAACTCAACATTCCAATCTGCTCCCAATTGAAAGTTATTACTTATTAAATGTAATAGGAAAACCCATTGTTATCCTACGGGAGAGGTAGGCTTCAAAGCAGTAAAAAACAAATGTAGGAGTTTTTCTCTATCAGGACATGTAAAACTTAAAAGTATATGCCCAACATTTCAATACACTGCACCCTACCCCATGGGCTCTATAGGGCGTACCCTAGGGGGTGATATATATCTGTTATGAAGGGAGGTTTGGATCTGGCAAAAGTTTTATCTTTCCAGGGCGAACTGGCAATTTCAACTGTACACCCAGGTTGCCATGGCAGTTCTGGGACATGTTTAAAGGACTACTTCAGTATATAGCGCAATAAGTGCTGCAGACCCCCAGGTAGAATTTAATTTCCAGACACAGGGTACAGGTAGCACCACTTTACTAAGAGCTTACATGAAAATTAAATAGGCCATTTGTTGTGTAAGCCAAAGTTACCATGTTTAGAGAAGTGAACGCAAGCACTTTAGCACCTGAGTCGAGACAGGGTGGGCAGAATAAAAAGGGTTCCAATCAGCCTTTTTTAGGGAAGGGCGGTCAGCAAACTGTCCGTTTCAAACAGCCATGGGAGATGCGCACGAGAAACAGATACTACAAAAATTAGATACTTCTACAATTGTAAATCTTTCGGATAAAACATTAACTCCAGATGAAAAAATGATTTTAAGTTTGGGCTTAAAATTTGTCCCCAGTAGAAGAACTGACTTCACCAAACTTAAGTTGGAGGCAATTGATTTTTGCCGTAAAATTAGACTAAAAACCTTCTTCGCCGGTGCCGAACCCACTTTAAGTAGGGAAACCACTGGAATAAGGGTTAAATATAAATTCTTGCCAACAACAAATATACCAAAACAGATTTATGCCTTTGAACAGGCGGTGCTTTCGTCACTGACAAAATTGGAGAAAAGTAAAAGCTTTATTCACCATAACATCAGTAAAAGCCAATTGACGGCCATCCAGGATCTTAAAGCAGATACTTCAATCATAATTAAGCAGGCGGATAAGGGAGGTGCAGTGGTAATTTGGCCACAACCTATGTACCTATCAGAAGGCAGGTCACATGTAGACAACAGGGAATGGTATAGACCAGTCAAAGAAGACCCGGTTTTTGAAATTCAAAATAAGATCGCTAAAATCACCAAAGAAGGATTGGAAGAAGGATTCCTGGGTCCCAAAGAGTTTGAGTTTTTAAACAAAAAATTACCAAGAACGCCAGTTCTATACTTTTTGCCAAAAATTCACAAAAATCATCAGACACCACCTGGAAGACCGATTGTCTCCGGATGTGACTCAGCATTGGAACCTGTTTCCAAATATATCGATTTCTTTTTGAAACCTTTTCTACCACAAGTAAAGTCATACTTGAGAGACACGATTGATTTTATCAATAAGATACAAGAGATGACAGTTGACGTGGAAACTCAATTGATGGCCACGATGGATGTCAACTTGTTATACACACAGATCCCACAGGATGAAGCCCTACAAGTCATGGAATTATATCTGGAGCAACGGGAGAGACCTCATAGGGTCCCCACTGCTTTTATCATATTATTGGCCGAAATCTCTTTGAGGAGTAATTACTTTAAATTCGAAAATGAGTTTTTCATTCAGGTCAAAGGTACGGCCATGGGCTGTCCTTACGCGCCGGAGATGGCGGTATTGTACATGGCCCAGTATGAGGAAAGATCCATTTATAGGAACAATCCATACAGTGACAACATAAAACAGTGGCTACGTTACATTGATGACATCTGGCTCCTGTGGCAGGGGAGCCAGGTGGAACTCAGTAATTATTTTGGCTGGTTGAATGCAAGACATCCAGACATTACATTCTCAATTGATTTAAGCATAAAGAGAATGACTTTCTTAGATGTGGAAGTTGGCATCGAAGGAGATAGGTTCACAACCTCCCTATTCAAAAAAGAGATGGATAAAAATACTATATTACATTATAACAGTGCGCATCCCCAGTGTCTGAAACAAAATCTCCCTTACGGTCAGCTACTGAGAATAAGAAGAAACTGCTCTGAAATAACTGATTTTGACACACATGCAACTTCATTTTGTGATGAAATGGATATGAGGGGTTACCCCAAAAAACCTTTGAAGCATTCAAAGAAAAGAGCGAGATATACTCCGAGAGAGGAGCTTCTAAAAATCAAACCGAAAAGGGAACTAAACAAACTGGTCTGTGTAACCACCTATGGGGCTCACACTAACAAGTTCAGGCAGATTATCTTGTGAAATCGGCATTTACTAGAGGGACTTGAGTACCCTTTGGAAAGACCAATTTTCGCTATGAAGAAAAATCCCAGTATTGGCCAGCAAATCATCCGGGCAGACAGTTATGTTCCAAAAACTAAGAGTGACCTTATATCAAAGTGGAATCTTAAACCCATTACCGGACACCACAAGTGTGGTATGTGTGTCGCCTGCAGTAGTACTGTAGAGGGAAATGAATTCAGCCATAATGGCATTAAATGGAGACACGATATGCATAGAAATTGCAAAAGTAAGAACGTCATCTATGCAGTAATGTGTGCTTGCAATAAAATATACATCGGCAAAACATGCCAGCAGGTGAACATTCGAATTTCACAGCATCGGTCGAAACTAAAGAAAAGAGTACCTAATGCACCAATGGTTGACCATTTTGTGGCTTTAAATCACAAAGAAACTGAGTTCACATGGACTGTTCTGGCGAGCATAGATCCAAAACATAGATCACCGAATGTGGAACAAGCTCTGCTGCGCAAGGAAGCGTACCTAATAATGAGATTTGACAGCATTAATAAAGGACTCAATTCCATGAGTGAATTGAACAGACTCTAAGGAGATTTTTGCATGAGTCCCCAAATTCACCACAACTCCCAGAATGCACTACCGTGGTTTCATCACAATGCTTGATTTGGATTGGTCAAGAAAGTTTAAAGTAACTAACAGGCGGCTGCCTGTTTGACCAAGACTGGTGAACCAAAACAAGGAGTGCTCTGAGAGGAACGCTAGCAAAAGATAGAGGTAAGCGTCAATCCCTGTTTTGGATTCGAACGCTCGTATTCCTTGTTAACGGCGGAGAGGCCCTAATGGGTTTATTCACGTTTCAGATTCGCAGCAAGCGGCAATCGGTTAGCGCGAGTCCCGACTGGTGCAAGACACCGCGACCAACATGAGGAAGCTCACGGTGAGTAGTGTGGCGGTGCACTTAGGAAACCAATGGTTATTAACCAAAAACATGTAAAGATAGCCATAACAGGGCGATTTGGTTGCTCTTTTCACAGAAAGAAATATAATTGAAAACACGAGTGGTCCAGTTTTTAAATCGATGTGATGAACAGCTCACACACCCGATTTTTGTGATACTCCGCCGCAGGTATGAATGTCCTGCTTTTTATCTATTCCAAGAGAAATGAACGTGGAATTCTTTCAGTTAACAAACACACAATAATTCTCGTTCCAGGAGCGTGCACACAGCTTCAGTCACAAGTTTGAAGAGTGACCTTCACCTCTACAGTCTTGAGGTTCGGCACATTTTTGCTAAGCATGTATATAACACAGAGCCTAGGAAGGTTGAGGGAAGCAGTTTTAACAAGTGTGTACAATTTGTTTTGTCTTTTCATTATTAGGATAAAGGTTGGGAAAAGGATTGATTTGGCCCTGATGAGAGTCTGGGGACAACGAACCCACACTCGAAACGCGTCGGCAAATGGGATTAAGTCCTACTCTTTGAAAACGCTCTTGATAAAGGGGATTAAGCCTTATTCTTTGAAAACATTTTTGACATCTATCCCATACTAAGTATCCACAATTATTCATGATGTTATTTGAAATAATTTGACATCTCTCACCTGTTTCTTTTCTTTTTGAATGTAATGTTTTGTAGAATGTAATGATTTGTAATAACTGTATTTTTTCATTTTTTGTATATATGTTTTTGTATAATTAAGACAACAAGATTGTGTGGCCATGTATGTGAAGAATATTGTCTTCTCTTGCTAAAAAACAGTATCTCTCTTTCTAAAAATACGAATAAAAGGCGCAATTAATCGCCGAGGTAAACATATTAGGTTTTGTTTATCATTTCAACTAGAATAAGACTTCTTGAAATGCCGCGAAGTGTGGGTCTCTCTTTTTGTAAAGCAGACCCCCAGGTAGAATTTAATTTCCAGACACAGGGTACAGGTAGCACCACTTTACTAAGAGCTTACATGAAATTAAATAGGCCATTTGTTGTGTAAGCCAAAGTTACCATGTTTAGAGAAGTCAACACAAGCACTTTAGCACTGATCAGCAGTGGCAAAGTGTGCAGAGTCCTAGAGCCAGCAAAAACAAGACGATGGAAGGCAAAATGTTGGGGGAAAACCAAGGATGTCAGGTTCAACACTAACTTTTTCAGACATAGTACAATTCAATACATTTTGAAATTGGATTTACTGGCAAAGCTGACTGGTAGGTATCTATGAGACGTCTAATATCGTTATAAGCTGACGTCAGATGATATGCAGTATTCTCAATACATTCTTTTATTTTATTTAGGTGACTAGGACAAAACATTGATAGCATGCATTGGGACAATGTTCTATCACAAATGCAACCATCCTATCACTCAATCTATGAAGCTTATAACAGTGCACCCAGGAACACACAATATAGAGAGATGCAATGACATCTTGAGATTCTCATACAGATGCCTAGACCTATCTTGTTGTAGGCTGTTGCATGGACCAACATAGTTTGTAAAAAGATTCTGATCTATTGCAATGCCTCTTAACCCCTTCGATGCTCATGACGAGCTCAGCTCGTCATAAGGCATAGTGGAGCTGTGCTGATGACGAGCTGAGCTCGTCATGCTCAAGGGGCTTTCCAATAATTCAGCACCGGAGGAAAATTGCTCTAGCAGCCAAGGTGTTAAAGACAACCCAGAAAGCGTGGAAGGCTGCACACATGCCCACAGAAAATACCTCACTGTCAAATGCTCGCAGGATGGGAAGTTGTGAAATCACACTCGGGTCCATATTAAACATTGTACCCCGGGGGCACAAAGGGCATGTGCACACACTTTGTGCCCCCCAGGGAACAATGGTATTACAGAAGGGGCTGGAGACCCTTGAGCATCTTGTTCTGTAATACTGATAGCCCTGTCTCACAATTAGTGCCAGCACTTTCATGAGAGGGTGTTTCTCATTTGCATGGAAGTGTGGCCCCATACAAATGAGGGAATCACTTTGCCTCTGTTCCCGTGCCATATTACCAACATGGGTGCAGAGGCAAAAATGCCTTTAGGAGTCTCACTGAAAGAGAGGCACAAAAAGGTGGCACACTTTCAGTGTGCCTCCTAAAGGCAGCCCTGTAGGTGGGGAGGAAGGGGGTCCCATGGGCCCCACAGACTCCCCCTTGCAGGTGGGTGCAGCCACTCACTGCACCCGCTTTCAAGGGAATCTCTAATCCCTCTTGAGACGCTTCCACAGTGAAACACATAGTGGCTTGTAAAGAGCCACTCTGTATTTCCCTTAAATGCTGGAGCTTGCAGCTGTCCTCGGGGCAATGCATTCACCATAATAGGGCATACTTTACCTGTTTGCATCCAGTGTGCGCAAACAGGGAGAGTGCACTCTTATCATAATATGGGCACAGACGGTGTTATGTGTGATTTTTGATTCTCTGCACAAATGGTAGACTTGTGTGCTGGTTGACATCATTGCATCCATAATATTTGTTTTGGTACTTCACCACTACTAAACTTCAGATCAGCCCCACACATATCAGGATGGATCACTGCCATATTATCAAAACCCTAAATATCATGATTTTTTATATTTATATGTTTATCCAACTCCCCCGTAACTCCTTCAAAAATCTAGCACAGACACCACTTCACTGGCCGTGATCACATACACCCTGTAAACTTAGAGACACACTTATATAGATAATATGGTGTATGGACATCAAAAACATACAGTGCAAATCCAAGCAAAGTGTAAAACATCATTAAAAAAAATCACGTGCAAAATAGGCAATATGTTAAAATAGTGTTTTAAATATTTCCATAAAAAAATTCTGAGACTTATGAAGAGATCAATGAACATCCAGCCCATTATTGCCACATACAAAGATTGTAACAGATTTGTTTCCTGGATAAATCCATTAACATGGGCTAAAAACCATCAATTAATTTTTGTCGATTTTGATAAAACATTATTATTTTCCGGTCAGTATCCACACATTACAAACCATAAGGCTACTGCTCTCAGATAAGTGGGATAGATGCTATCAATTGCACAATTATATTACAGCAACCAATTGCCTTATAGCTCCACCAATTTGCATGGGGACTATCTCAATCACTGGCTATGTCCATTATGTGTATATTGATTTAATCATATACCACTCATCCTTTATGAGACAGTCCAATAACTTATAGCCCAAATGCATGTTCCACAAGCTGTAGCCACATAGAAAGATTACTGAAACCATCCAATCAAAAAAAAAAATAGATGAAACTGAAATTACATATTAAAGCACACATATCAAAATTTGCAAATTCAAATGGTACGAATAGATGTTAATATTCAGATACCTATATCCAATACAGTTATAAAAATATATACACATAATCCAGCACATTAACCTGAGCCCATCACCCTCATACTCACCCATCATGTGAATATTATACATAGAATTATAGGGAATAAACAGTTCAAATTGTTTCACATGCTAATCCTTCAATTCCAAATTGTATATGCTCTGGAAAAATGAATAGAAACGTATGAATATAATATTCTTGATTCAAGCCATTGGGTACTCTAGAGTCTAAGTTTAAAATGTAGCTAGTCTGCAACTGTCTTAGCATCTGTTCACGACTGCCACCCCTAATAAATTTAGGAATCGAGTTGATAACAAAATATTGAATACAGTTAGGGTTACTATTGTGACATTAGGCAAAGTGACGGGCAACCGGATAGGCTTGATCTACATTAGTAATTGGTCTCAGGTGCTGTAAGATCCTCTTATCGCTCTGCAATTTGGTACTCCCCACATACAGGACTAGACTGGCTGTAGCGGGCACCTGGCAATCCCCGAGTGCGCTGCACGGGTGGGGGGCCAGTTTGGGGCCCCTGTGGGGCGTTTTTGTTACAGGGCGTAACAAAATCGGCGGAAAACCAGCCCTGGCAAAGAGCTCGGCGGCACCCACAACCCCACCCCCGTTTGAGAGGGGGCGGCCGAGTACTTTGCCAGGGCCGGTTTTGGTTCCCAGTCTGGCCCTGCCCACATATTACAATTTACACTCACACTCAAGGATGTATACGACACATTCAGATTTACAGTTTAATATGCTTCTGATTTTCTGTGGTTTCTCACTGAGGGGTGTGGTGGATTCATCAATATTATTCCAAATGTGAAGACCCTACATGAACTGCACTTATAAAAGCCATTTTTGTGTTGTAGCCAATTCTTCCTGTCCAAGCGTTCGGTGCTGTTTTTTACAAAGGCATCCCTCATCCGGTCAACAAATGATTTAGCTGACTTCAATATCCCCCTCCAAACCACAAAAAGATCATCAATATAGCGTAGCCAACATACTACATGTTCATTTCATAGTACATTATGGTCAGGGATGAGCACCTGCTCCTCCCACCAGCTCATCTGTAAGCATGTGTAACTGGGGGTGAAGCAGGTGTTCATCGCCGTACCACACCTCTGGTGGAAAATTTCTTGATTGAAATGGAAAAATATGTTCACCAGACACCAATTGGTCATGCAAAGCGACATACAACTATTTTCCAACATACATCATGGTCGACCTCTGAGGAAGTGTTCAACAGCATGCAAGCCATCCTGGTGTTTAATGCTACTATACAGTAAATGTAAATTGATACTTGTATAGCGCACTACTCAAACACAAGGGTCGCAAGGCTCTTGTATGAATACTGCTGTGGAACCCATCCTGGCTTTCCCTGTGAGGTGTCCACTCCTGGGCACCCCCAAGGTGGAGGCCAGGCATCCTTAATATTGTGGGGGCCGTTGTGGAGATTAAGCAAGCTATTGCCAAGAGTTGCAGAGTGGGACTCCATGGTTGGAATAGGCACCAAGGCGAGAATTATCAGGTCCCTGGAATTTTGAGCCCAAGACCCACCGAGGCGGAGAATTGAACCCTGGTCCCAGGCCAGACCTCTGCATCAGGGTGTGCCACTCTAACCATTGAGCCACACTTCTCCACAGTGAAGAGAGATCGAAGTTCATTAACATATAATCAGGATGCCATGGGATATCATGACTATGTTTCAAGAAATCTCCAGTATGTAACACAAAAGATGTTAGGTTTCTAACAAAACTTTGAAGGAAATAATCAATGTTAAGTGTTCTTGAATGTGCTATCTTGGGCAGAAATGATGGGTCTGCCTGGAGGGTGCATCCTGTTCTTGTCTACTTTTGGTAATAAATACAAGTTCAGTATTTTGGGAAAGTCGTTCTTTAGAATTGTCATTCTTCATAGTTTAGCAGCCCTTTATCAAGTTGTTCTTTAGAATTGTCATTCTTCATAGTTTAGCAGCCCTTCATCTCTCCGTGTTGTTGTTTGTCTGCGAAACTGCAAGTCAATTGATTTCACTGTATTCAAACTGCTTCTCGCATAACAGTTAACATCATTGAGTTGTTTATAGGCCTCCTGCAAATAATCGCTTAGTGGCCAAAGGCAGATGTTATATCCTTTATGTGAGTTGCGTATGACAACATTACTTTGATATTGTAGTTTCTTTATCAAATTCTGGTATGGCACCTGCTGCACATTGTGTTTCCTTTTAGCACGTTGAGTTGCATGCGTTAGTTTGTAAATGTACTCCACCACTTCGTCATTTAACTGGTCAATGGCATCAGGCGGCATAGATGGACTGAAGGCGATCATGGTTTTGAATGGAGTTTGGGCAGTTGCAGAGTTGTTAGGAGATAGATCAGTGATAACTTGCTGAGTGGTCATGGCTGTTTCAACACCATTATTTACACCCTGCAATTCAGTGAGATTGCGCAGTAAATCAAGATCGCCTATTTGCAAGTTCTGTACATCAATGTCACTTCTTGTTGATTGATCCATATATTCCTTGGTCTCATTAGATGGAATTTAGCCAGCTTTAACTTGTTGCTATATTTTAAATCTGTCGATTCTAGTTTGAGCATAGTTGAAGCTACTCTCAGGGCAGTATGATAAACCTAACAACAGCAATTGTAATTCCGCCTGGCTCAATATCCAATAATTTAATGACTGAATTATCCCTGCTGATGTTACTGAAGTTTATTTCTTGGATGACGTCTTTTTTTGTGTCTGTTTCCTTACTGCGTCTCCGTCAGCATTTTCTGCATTCTCTCCACCTTTGATTTTGCCATTGTTTGTTCAGAATTTTGTGTCTCTGGGCAGCAGTGTTTGACGGTGGACCTTGCTTAAAAAATCCAACTCATGATATATATAGCTAAAAAAAGAAAATCTTAAATATTTTACCATATAACATTAATATTGTTTAAAAATACAAAATGTATACTTATTTAAAACACACACACCTATATATGTATGTGTGTTTATATACACATATATATAAAAAAACGATTATACAAAATATTAATTTCAATATATAATATAATTCTAAAAGAAAATAGTTTTACTCATAACAACTATATATATATATATATATATATATATATATATATATATATATATATATATATATATATATATATATATATATATTCACTGAAAAAACCATAGGTTATAGACCATATAGAGTTAGGGATTAGTATTTACAAAACCTTATTTTACTCGCACAAAACCATTGAAATTCGCATATATATTAGCTGCACTAACTATATATCGCGCACCCGCAATCCACTGCTGATGATGTCACATATTACATCATTCATGACATGGTCAGTGACATCACTGATGACATCACTGATGACATCTCAAATGACATCACTAATGACATCACTGATGACATCTCATTTGACATTACTGATCACATCAATGATGATATCATTCATGTGATAATACGTTGAACCTCTTCAGACTCTAATATAACCTTACATACACTCAGTGTAAACAGACACTCACAGACTGTCACCCATCCATGGAGTTACTCACACACCTAGTCAGTCATGCAAAGAATAAATCACACCTCCATTTCCTCTACTATACAGTTATACACACCTTACTTATTCAAACATATACTAACATATATTTACTCTTTTATACAATCCTTGATTGAAGTTCACAATGATCCATACAGCCACTCACACATTCACTGGCTCTTATGCACAGTTATTTATATATGGCAACTCTCACATGTACTGTGTTTTACATATGTACTTACTTTGACATGTAGTTACTCATATAGTTACTGATTAACACATGCAGCAGTTTACAGAACAACAGACATAATGATGCACAAATTAAGACAGTTTAGTCACTTACCCATGCACTCAGTGAGACACATTTAATCACTCACTCATACAGTCAGTCATGCACCTACTAAATCCTTCATCCAGACACTTATTCATCCACTCATTCTTCAATATGTAAGCCATATTTTAACTTTACAGAAACATACAGTCACTGGATGTTGTCATCAGTGATGTCATCAGTGATGTCATTTGAGATGTCATCAGTGATGTCATCAGTGATGTCACTGACCATGTCATGAATGATGTAATATGTGACATCATCAGCAGTGGATTGCGGGTGCGCGATATATAGTTAGTGCAACTAGCTATATATGCGAATTTCAATGGTTTTGTGCGAGTAAAATAAGGTTTTGTAAATGCTAATCCCTAACTATATATGGTCTATAACCTATGGTTTTTTCAGTGAATTTTTAAGGTTTTGTAAATGCTAATTCCTAACTATATATGGTCTATAACCTATGGTTTTTTCAGTGAATGTCAATGGTTTTTTAATAGCAAATATCAAAAGCTGTAAAATGTATTCTTATTTTAATGCAAAAATATATTTTATATGTTTGTAATATAATTTTTTTATTTATATATATTTTTTTATTATTTTTTTTTGTTTCGCTACCGGTCCGCGCACCGGGCAGCTTCCCGTTAGCTCAATTTGGTGCAGCGACCCGGTCCGCGAACCGGGAAACGTTCCGTTAGCGCAACTGCCGCGCAAGAAAACAATATCGTGACGCGTCACGTAAGCGTGACGTATCACATTGCCGCGTAATGCGTCTTATGACGTGCCGCGTTAGCGCACCAGGAAGTGCTCCGGAGCGCGAACCGAGGCGCGAAGCGCAGTGCCCCGGAAGCGCTCCAGGTGCGTAGCGGGACGCGTAACGTAAGCATAACAGGTCATGTGACTTGTTCATAAAACTTTTCATTGGTTCATTTTACTTTTGGTTTCCTAATGATGTAAGGCTTGGTCATATGACCTAAAAATAACACTTTTCATTGGTTTAGAACATTTTTTTTCCCAAATGATGAAAGCCACACCTTTTTTCCTCACTCTGACTTTCATTTTTATGAGAGAAAGACCTACTTTGATTCTTTACCAATGGCTTCATTAGTAGCTGCAGCTGGTGGACCCCCACCACCACCACCACCTCCTAGGAAGAGAGGACCACCTCCTCAGGTTATCCTTCAGCAAGAGGAGGAAGAAGAGGAAGAAGAGGAAGAGGAGCAAGGGACGAGGGAGTTTTGACCTGAACAGCCGAGGAGGTCCCATGTGAAAGAAAATTACATATGGCAATTTTTCACATTTCCCCGGGGCCAAAAAAAGGTAAATGCCCGCTACGTTACCTGTCTGATCTGCAAAAAAGATCCGTCCAGAGGGACTGATAAGAAATACAGCTATGGCAATTATACCATGCATCAGCACATGGAGAGGTGGCACCCTATAAATTATAGTGCTGCACAAGTACGTGACCTGCAGGATAACCCCCCACCTGTGGCCAGTACATCCAATGAAGAGGCAGTGACGTGACCAGAGGCGAGGGAGATGGTCCCAAATATCCAAATGAAGTTTGGGAATGTGAAGCACGTGTGCATTTTTTGTGGCCAATTGATTTGCTACAGGGAGAGTAGCATACATTTAATCAACACAGCTATTGACAATCACAAATGTCCAAAACGCCCCAGAAAATAAATTATCTTTTTTTTTGTTGCTCCTGTTGAGCCCTTTATAATGAATCATTTTCGTTTCCCCCCCCCAAAAAAACAAAAAAAATATAAAACTGTTCAAAAAATACAAAAAAGTAAAAAAATGTTCAGAAAAATAATAAAAAAAATATAAAACACAAAAATAATTAAAAAAAAGTTCTTTTCAGAACTACCTCCCCTTTATAAGAAATTGCTAGAATGTTTAGCACTCTGGCAACCTCTATTTCTTTTGATTCGCTTCCCGGTTCGCGCGCCAGTACGCGAACCGGAAGCGAACTGGAAATGTTTTTTTTTTTAAAAAGAAGAGTAAGTATAAGAGAAGTAAACAGAGAGTAATGTTAAAAGAAAGACAGCTAGAGGGAGTAACACAGAGATACTGTTTAAAGAGGGACTGAGAAAAGGAGTGGAAAGAGTAGAGTAAGTAAGTAATAGAAAAAGGAATGAGGGAAGTAGCAAAGGCAGGAAACTGAGGGTTAAAGAAATGAAGCAGTGGAACTAATAAAAGTTAAATGTGAAAGAGATGTAACGGAATGAGTACTTAACACTTACCTTATAATTATCGTTAACTTAGTCACTTGTTATTTTTATACTTTCAATCTGTGAATGAGAGAACAACATTTTTTAAATTGATAGAAAGTAGTAAAAGATGAGTGAGCATGAGACAAGATGAGTACATATTAAAAATCACAATTCAAAGTACAGAATTAATTATACATATTAAATGGTTTATTTTTGCTGTTCTCAGAATATATCAAATTTCACTAAAAGCAGTGAGTTGAAGGTATTCATCATATAACAGTGGGGGAAAAAAAACACAATCAAAATGATTGTGTTTAAAAAACCCATATAATATAACAAATCAGAAATCAGAACTCCTCAAACGTAACTTACTTTCCATGACGTCAAAGGATGTCCTATGAACAGCTTATACTCTGTTGTGCTGTTATTATTTTCTGCCCGCCACTTTCTGAAAGATAAGCTCCATAGTTTTAAGAAAAATGAGACATACAAAGCAATTTAAAACAGCACACTAAATTACAGCAACACCTAGAATCATTATAATCATTATAATGGATTTTTCTTGTTCGTTTTGAAAGACATCATAGCTTCAAATCTATGATTGAAGTACCTGCATACATTCACTGGATCCAAAGAGCACAGTTCTCCGGGTGTCTTGAATTCAATATTTTCAATGTTTCCATTTGCCTCTCGTAGAAATTCAAGTAAGTCTTCCCAGCCATACTCAGCACAGCTGAGAGTGAGGAACCATGTGGGAGTTCCTAAGTTCCTCAGCATACCTTTTAAGTCACCATGACGACGGTACCAATACTCATTAGTACCACGCTGACATGCCATCAGATTAATCAGGTGAGAATCCAAAATACTGTCTTGCACATTGACTTTATCCATAAAGTCCCTTGCTGAGATATTTCGCAGTTGTAGACCACTTTTCAGGACGTGGTTCACTGCATAAGACAGTCCAGACAGATCACTTTCAAACAATAGATGAAACAAATAGGGAATGCATTGACGAAACCTAGGATCTTCTGCATACAATCGTAAAGTCCGGTATTCAGAAGCAGGAATTTGATCAGGTCGCTCATCATATCGCACTCCTCGACCTGTGGGAAATAACTGTGGAAAACACCGAGCTTCCAAACTTTCCTCCCAAACACTAATGGGACTCCCTTTGGCTTGTTTCATTTGAAACAACTCAATAGCATTCCCCATGACTTCCTTGGAATGCAAAGGATGAACACTATAATGTTCATACATTTCTTCATTTTTAGAGGCTTCTACTTTCTCAATTTGACCACCACACAATTCGCTGTCTTCTTCTTCACTTACTTCCTCTTCTGCAACACATACATTCTTGTAGTACTCATTGTTTTTTATCAAATACAATGTTGCCTTTTTGACTTTTCTAACATCCACTAAATCTTGCCAGATTTTCTTACTCTTTGTCGGAACACCATTAACTAGGATAACCAGAGGTTCCTCTTCCACTTTCTCTACTCCAATTGTATTAATGTTTTTCTTCAAATCTAAAGGCAAATAAACAACTCTTCCTTTAATCCTCTCTGTAAATCTGATGGAGGCAATTTCCCTGTCTTTGGCTCCATTCGTACAATAGCCTGAAAGGGATGCACACTTTGAATCAAAATAGATTCATAAGTATTTAAATCCTTCAATTCAGAAGGAATGTCAACCAATTCCAGATTATTATGAACCGCTCTAGCAGGCATCCGGTTTTGGTTTAATTTGTTAAAACAATAAGTACACATACGTTGGTCCGATCCCAAATCAAAACAATTTTCTACCATCAAGTATGTAGCAAAATCCTTCCATTCACTATTGTTTTCCATTTCACTTTTTGCATATAAATCCACTAACTTAGTCTGATTCTTATAATAAGTCTGTCGACAACACACACAAGTGAAATTAGGCCTCTCACTTGATTTCACCTGAAAGATGGAAATTTCCTTGTGAAACTTATCTATATTAGAAATCTGTACACTCTCTTCCACATTACCTTCTTCTACTGGGTCAATTTCAACATTGTTCTCTTTACTAGCAAAGTAACAGAACTCAATTTCTTCACAAATATTCTTCACATGTAGTTCTGAACCATGCAAAAGAGCACTGCTCAATTGTTTAAGCATAATTGCTGGACTCTTAGCATATTACAACATTCTCACTAATTTCCTCACATTATTATGATGCACTGCAAGCACCCTGAAATGAAGAAAAACACTCTGGCATACTCTTCTGGAAAGACAAGCCAGTGAATGCCCATGCAAACCTGTTACTTCTCTCACTCTGCAAGGATCTAATTCTTGCAACAACTTCATTTTCTTTTTTAAACTTTTCTTATTAAATGTACGAACAAAATCACAAAGCAAATTGATGGAATCCTGTCGCACACTACAAATACTACTACATTTCCAGGTGTAGACTGGTCCCTTAGGACGTCTTCCTAAAACCTCATCACCTAACACCTCTTCTGCATCTGCAGACACAAGTTTTTCTTTTTCAACCGGACAACCATCTTTTACCTCATATGCACGACCACTGGTGTCAACTGCATGCACCAAATCATTGTCCTGAAAGTAACTCTCCTCATTGAAAAATGCCTCACAACTTGAACTATGCATCCATTCTCCTGAGAAAACTTCACAAAAATTGCTACGATTAACTACTCTCTTCCATCTACTATTTGATTTGAAATCAGAAATTACCTTGTTTAGTTTCCTAATTCTATTGATTACCAAAATAAATAACTTTAGCTTAATTTCAAAAGCCTGATCAATAATTTTCTCTACATTTTTGTTTTTCTTATAAAATGTCACTTTCTGTTGGCCTTTCTTAAAAAATTTTAACAAATTGACAATTATCCTGTTGCGGAACATTCGCCTACGAATGTCCCTGAATTGATTTTCCCTTCTACTGCCATGCACAGACTTATCTCCTGCTCTAGCAGAAACTATTTTGACGGGCCTTTCCTTTTCCTTTAAATTGTTTCTCTTCTTATGCACTAAAACATGTTCAATACTGGTATTTTTTTGTATTTTCTTACCCGGAGCTTTTTTGACGACTTGATACGATTTAATAGTAGAGGACTGCTGCAAATCTTTAAGAAGGTGAAGTGTAAGTCGCATTGCTTCTTTTTCTTTTCTCTGCCTTGAGGGTATTTTTAAAGTTTTCTAAAGATCTTCAGTGAAATCTGTGGAAAAATTAAAAAAAAAATGATATTAACCACTATTACCAAATAGTAAACCAATAACAGTAGGCAAACAATTAACACACTCGATGTCAATTCTATCTACAGAAATTTAACAACATAGACAATGTGGCCATATTTACAAGGCACTTGCACCATGGGGGAAGTGAGTTAAAATTCCAAGAACACATAGGGTCGTATTTACAAAGCCCTTGCACCAGGGGAAAGTGACTTAAAATTGCCAAGCAGACATGAGGGCGTATTTTCCACACCCATGCACCAGAGGGAAGTGAGTTAAAATTGCCAAGCACACATGAGAGCATATTTACAAGGCCATTGCACCAGGAGGAAGGGACTTGAAATGGCCAAACACACATGAAGGTGTATTTACAAGACCCTTGCACCAGGGTGAAGTGACTTAAAATTACCAAGCAGACATGAGGGCATATTTGCCACACCCATGCACCAGGGGGAAGTAAGTTAAAATTGCCAAGCACACATGAGGGCGTATTTACAAGGCCCTTGCACCAGCAGGAAGTGACTTAAAATTGCCAAGCAGACATGAGGGTGTATTTACCACACCCATGCACCAGGGGGAAGTGACTTAAAATTGCCAAGCAGACATGAGGGCGTATTTACCCCACCCATGCACCAGAGGGAAGTGAGTTAAAATTGCCAAGCACACATGAGGGCGTATTTACAAGGCCCTTGCACCAGGAGGAAGTGACTTGAAATGGCCAAGCACACATGAGGGTGTATTTACAAGACCCTTGCACCAGGGGGAAGTGACTTAAAATTACCAAGCACACATGAGGGCGTATTTACAAGGTCCTTGCACCACCGCAAGGTGTGGCCTATCCAGAGGTATGCTGGATTGTCTGTCTGCCATGGTAAAACCAAGAAATATCTAGGAGCAAAAAGGCAGGTCTTGCAGTCACAAAAGTTTGTTTGAGGTGAGGCCTACTCAGGGTTGCAGATGAAATTTTGGCTTGTTGAAGAGTACAGAGGACATAATACATGTGCAGGCCAACAGATGAAGTGAGTCATGTCCACTGCACACTTCAACAAAGGCCAGACCTCCTCTGTCTCCCTGAACAGGCCTAAACCTCATCTGCACAATGTGATTAGTAATGTTAGGAAACAGAGGTGATGTAATTGAAAAACGTGCAAATATTTTTGCTCATTTCACAATCACATCACCTGTGTTTCCTCAGCTTAGGTATCTCATTGAGCAGATATAGTCTAGCATATCCAACAGTACGCAGAAGGTGAGCACTGTATGCAGCAGTGCAATGTACATAATTCTCCTCCAATGACAATTACAGAAGCCTCAGCATATCCATTCCCCCTAAACAGTCCTAAATGTATATCATAATTATCATAGTGACTATGAAACTCTAGCAGTACATATTGTGAAACCTAAATGAATTCAAGAAACAAGTTTTTAAACCATCAAACAAGCAAATTATTCTCCCATATTCATGTTGGGAATTGAAATATTTATTTAAAAAAGCAGACCCCAAGTTGTCCTTCTCATAAATGTGAAAAGTATTTCTTTTTTAAAAAAAACGATTTTCTGGTCATAATTTGAAAACACAGCACAGCTCCTATGTACAAGCACACCCTAGCTGGCTTCCTTATTTTCTCCAAAAAGCATACTAATCTCTTTCTTAATTAAACAAATCTTTTCTCACCTTAGCACAATTTTTAAACACATCATGTAAGCAAATTAGTCTCCCAGATTCATAGGAGAAGTACCTTAAAATTGTCTAGCACACATAGGGGCGTATTTACAAGGCACATACACCAGGGAAAAATTATTTAAATTTGCAAAGCACTCATGCACCACCTTTAAAGTTACTTTTAAAATGGGGAAAATGGCGTGAATGTGTCTCATAAGCCTTATAAATATGCCCCCATGTTGACTATGTAACTCTTGCAGAACATATTGTGAAACCTAAATGACTTCAAGAAACGAGTTTTTAAACCAACAAACAAGCAAATTATTCTCCCATAGTCATGTTGGGAAGTGAAATATTTATTTAAAAAAGCACACCCAATGTTATCCTTCTCATAAATGTAAAAAGCATGTCTTTTTGTTAAAAAACGATTTTCTGGTCATAATTTGAAAACACAGCACACCTCCTATGTACAAGCACACCCTGTCAGTACTAATACTTCACATTATCTATAATTATAATTTGTCAAAGAAGCAAAATCTTTTTGGAAAAAAAAATGAAAACACTTAACACAAAACAACATTTTAAATGCACAGCTGGCTTCCTTATTTTCTCCATAAACTATACTAGTCTCTATCTAAATTAAATGAATTTTTTTCTCACCTTAGCAAATGCTTTTTGAATTTCAAAACAGTCTCAGACACACACCAATTTTTCTTTAGCAGAGCAAAGGGTATGCACTCCAGAGGCTGCAACCAACAAAGGCAAAGAAATGCTGTATTTCATCACACATATCTCTCATGTCACCCAATCAAAACTCTTCCCTCACTTTTTTCAAATCAACACCCTTCCCCCCTCTGCCCTTTCTGCCCTTTTTCCATAGCAACTACCTCCTGAAAGACCTCTCATGTTTACAAGCTCACACAACAATGTTTCAAATGAACTCTGAACTCTCAGTACACCTGCAAATCCACTGCAATGTTTCTTAAAATCATTTTTTCTTAACCATTCAAATTACATCTTTCAAAGAACACATCCATGCACCCTAACTTTCTGTTTTCAGAAATGGAAATCGACCAATCACTGCTAGTGAATCATTAGCACTGAAACTCCACAGTTTTCTTTCTTTACAAACTCCTACTGTTTCAACTGCCATTTCATTCCCACACTTCATCTGACTGCAGCAGAACCTCCTCTAACCATGTTTTCTGTCTGGATTCTTGGACATAGCTACATCCACTGGGCTCACAGGTATGCTGATAACAGAAATTTACACAACCTTAATTTACAAAATGTGGAAATCAAATGGATTGGCCAAAGAGGATTGAGATGTCACCAATTGATACCTTTGGTGAAAACCTTTTTACATTTGCCAAACCCTGACCTCATAATAGTGCACTGTGGAGGAAATGATTTGGGCACTTTGACTGGGGTAGGTCTGGAAATGCTTTTAAAGGACACCTTTGAGCAATTGATGGCACTTTTTCCTCAAACTGCCTTGGTATATTCCAATATATGCCAAAGACAGAAATGGAGGTGGTCCAATCAAATTTCTCCACAAATTGAGAAAGCGAGGAAACATGTAAATAAGTCTGTTTCAGCTTATATGAGAGACCATGGAATGGGCGCCATCTACAACAATAACTTGCGTTACTACATGCAAGATATCTACAGAGGAGATGGTGTGCACTTCTCAGATGAGGGAAACAGAGTTTTCATACAAAATTTAAGACTGTGTATTGGTACCTACTTATAAGTACCTAGAACTTACACAGAACCCAAAAGCTCTTTTCAGAGCTACCTTAACTATGATTACTCTTTAAAAATTTTGACAAATTTTCGCTTATGTTCGCTTCCCGGTTCGCTACCCGGTTCGCGTACCGGCAGCTAACCGCGCGAAAAATTCAATTTGGTTTTTTTTTTCCCGACATATATGAGCCTCCTCAGCCACCCTCAGAAAACCTAGGGGGTCAGGATACGTCTCCCGTGCCCCCTTATACCTATTTCCCACATTGTTTTCCCTCCATCTTGTGATTTATTTCATCCGAAACACAAAATGGCGAACTCCCGTTACGCTGCCGGTGAGCTACCCGGTTCGCGTACCGGGAAGCGCTTCTACTGCGAAAAATTGAATTTTTTTTATTTGCCCCACGGGACCCTTTAATAACCCCTACATCATTCCTAGGGGGTCAGGAGGGGTCTACCTTGCCCCCTTTCATTAAATTCCCACTTCGTTTTTCTCCACCTCTTGTCTCTCGATCCTACCGAGAGACAAGATGGCGGCCGAACCGGACTGTTTAGAATGTTGACAGACACCGGAGAGCCAATCAGCTTCGCTTTGCGAAGTTCCATTACGCGTCAGGTACGCGAACCGGAGCGCTAACTGGAGCGCTGTTACAGATATATCTGTTTTTTAAAACGTTAATTTCTCAAAATCCACTGGAGCACATATATTGAGACATAGCAAAGGCACGTCGGGCAAACCATATCTACAATTTTGCCAAGTTTCGTGTAAATCCATTCAGCCGTTCGAGCTAAAAGTGACTCCAACCACGCTATGGAAAAATGAATGGGAAAGACGTGTTTGGGACCCCCCTTTTTTCTCAGCCCCCCCTTGACGAAACCCCCCCAAATTTTCGGGGACTGCTCAGAAACAAAATGTGCCATTTTCCTGAAACTTTAAGCCAATTCTGTCCACAAACGCCACAGTTATTCGACATAGAATTTTCAGAAATCCCATAGGAAAAAAATCCTAACTATATATATGATACATATATATATATATATATATATATATATATATATATATATATATATATATATATATATATATATATATATATATATATATATATATATATATATATATATATATTTACATACACATAGAACAAAAATACAAAATGTAACAAATAAACTACAAATGCTAGTAAAATATTACCAATTATACTTAAAAAGCAAACAGTAAACAAAAATAATTTGACTACAAATATCTTAAAAATTATATCAATGTATATATATATATATATATATATATATATATATATATATATATGTATATATATATATGTATCTATATAAAATACACAAATACTACTAATATATATTGAATCAATATTAACAAAATGATTAAACTCTACGAATAATAAATATATCATTCCCACTCCGGCCAATGCAACAGTAGGGAAAGCTTTGGACACAGCAAGGGTCAAATTTACCATTCCTACTCCAGTGTGTGCAACAGTAGATAAAGCGTTGGACTCAGGAGGAGTAAAATGTATTATTCCCACTCCAGCCTGTTAAACAGTCAGGAAAGCATTATACTTAGGAGTAGTAAAATTTACTATTTACACTCCACTATATACAACAGTAGGGAAAGTGTTAAATACCTGAGGGGTTTAATTTACTATTCCCACACCAGTCTATGCAACAGTAGGGAAATCGTTGGACTTTGCAGGGGTAATATGTACTATTCCCACTCCAGTCAGCGCCACAGTAGGGAAAGCGTTGGACTTCAAAGGGATACAATTTACTATTCCCACTCCAGTCTGTGTAACAGTAGGGAACGCGTTGGACTCAGGAGGGGTCAAATGTACTATTCCTACTCCAGTAGGTGCAACAGTAGGGCAACATATTTTAACAACTCTATAAAAAAAATATATAAAATTCTAAATATAAAAATTATGGACCTTATTAAGAGTTTGGCGCTGCAGGACTACCCTGCTCCCATACCTGCAAATCCATATAGGAACCGCCAGCTAGATCAGGAGTTTTCTCCTGTCAGGCAGGCGGTATTTGGCATTCCCAGGGCATTGCCACTACAAGTGGAACTTCAAAGTCAGTATCCGCAAGGCATGGACTGCTGCAGTCCATGCCATGCAGGTACTGGTGTGCATGCACATGTGACCCCTGTGTGCATCCACATGGCGGTTGTTGCAACGCCATGAAAAATGTGGCCTCAATACCACTGCACTCTCTGATCACTGGCGGTCTTGGTGGTCTCAGAGAGGGCTGCTTGCCCTGGTCGTAATGCGCCCTTGCGAATCTGGGAGTCCGTAGACTGTCAGACACGTAATAAAGCCCTATACGTATACATTTTAACAAGAATTCAACAAATCCCATCATTATTCCAATTTTTAATAATGATTATCAATGAAAACAAATGTTATTAATTGAATTTAAATACCACACTATATTCTCACAAACATCACACCAACAATTAAAATGTATTTGAAATTTTAAAAAGTATAACACAGTTAACAGATTAAGTCATAAATTAAACAATTTGTAATACATTAATAATTTTTTTTTAATGTATTATTACTTAAATAACTTCCCACCCTATTCTCTTAAAAACACACCTAATATATAACATAAAAAATCTAATTATAATTTTTGTTTTACAAAAGTACCAATAAATTAAGGGCCTAGTTACAATAGACCTTAGGTTGGCGGTTCCAACCGTAGTATTATGATGCGACTGCCCATAGGGCAGTTGCAAATCTCCATTTGTCAATGGAAGCTTGTGTGGTGGGTAGAAAAGGCCTGCATGACAAGCTTCCACTGACAAATGGACATTTGTAATGACCTCACGATGCCTGCCACACGGTGAAGGGATGATTCATAGATGCCAAGGTTTCAGATTGCTTATGTGTGACATTTTCATAATTTCAGTGTAATTATGAGTGACATTCAACAAAAATGAGTGACACTTTCTCACGGTTAAAAATCAAGCAATGAAGACAGGGGAAACAAATATCAGAAATTACACCCTCATTTTGTGATCAGACTATATATAGGTATAGAATGAAGGTCGGGCATTCAACAGGGTACATTTATACTGTTATCATATCAGTGATTCTAAAATGTTTTCTGAATAATCTATTTATGATTACAACTGTACTCAAGGGCTCTCTTTTGTGTATTATACAATAGGAACCTTAAGATGGCCACTGCAACTTGGCTTAAGGAGTAGCCTTCCACTGACTTAAAAATTAAAGACACAAAAAAAGAATAATAGCTGACTTACTAAAAGTACTACAGTGCTATTTTATTTAGGTACGGAGGATTTATAACCTGATGTCAGTGAAAAATTAAAAGTATGCAAATCAATTAACAAATAGATGATGCAGAATAGAGGACTACAGAGTTTCTACTTTGACACACAAAAGTACTAGAAACTCTAGGTAACGTTGAGTAACTGAAAATGAAAAAACGGGCTATTAAAGGAAATATCTCACATGATCTATTCAAGAGTTCCTGTTTACAAAGCACTTCAAACACAGACTTTGAAAGTCCATCAAAAATTAACACTCTGAGGCAGGAGTGGAATCATAGGTGCGACAATAGGAGAAGGACATTATAATATTTTTTGCGGTGGCCATTCAGTGCTTCAGTTTTTGTGAATACTGTGCTGATAGGTCGCCAACAGAGTTCTATTTTCTATAAACACTAATAATAATCATTGTGTACATAATGTGTTCAAAAAGTCTATGGGCCTTATTAAGTGTTTGGCAGTGTGGGAGCGGGAACGCCCCACTCCCGCACCACCAAACCCATGTAGGAACAGCACGCCAGATCAGGAGTTTCTCCTGTCTGGAGGACGATTCTTTGGCGTCTATAAACTATGCACCACAATGCCGACGTCAAAGGCAGTACCTGCATGGTGTGGACTGCTGCAGTCCATGCTGTGCAGGTACTGGTGTGAATGCACACAGGGAGTAACATGTTGTGCCCCCCTGTGTGCATGCACATGGATGAGGCACAAGGGGGCCCTGTTTCATCACTGTCACACTCTTCATGGCAGTCTCACCACCATGAAAAGTGTGTAGTGAGGAAACTCGGACTATGCTAGACGGGTTAGTAGAGGCCCTGCCAAGCATATTGTGGCCTCAATATCGCTGCACCATTAATTATGGTGGACAGCCCTGGTCGTAATGGGGTGGTCAGAAGGCTGCCACCTGTGCACCCTGTGAGTATGGCAATCCTCGTAATAAAGCCCTATGCCATACTAAGGCCTGGTAAGACCTGTTGATGCCTGTTTCCAAATGCAAATGCTTTAAAACATGATTGTTTCAGTCATGTTGCTCTTGAGGTAGAAATATGTCATGTGAAAAAAGGCTGCAAAGAAGGATACGGTAAACATGGCACATTACTCACACACATGTCATTCAGGGGGCAGTGGTTGTTCATCTGACTGAGGCAAGAGAATGCCCTACAACAATTTCTTCTCTCAAGATTTGCTCTTCTCACATGACTCAAAGTGTCAGTGACCATCCTTAATGGTCACATTTATAAACCTTGCTCTACAAAATCCTGATGCTTTATATGATACACCTATGAGGATGAGCAAATAACCTTAATGCCTTCCTTCCTTTACAGATTTCCTTGGCAGTCTTTTAGTACACACCGAGGGTAGAAGATAAGTCAACCTGACTTTGGTTAACCTGATAGTCACATGCAGTTTTGGGCTTAAGCGCACTGTAAAATTTGGTAACAAGCTCCCCATTGAGGATGATAATATACTATTTTTTAAAGCATGTACTATTACCCTATATGGGTGTTCTGGCACTCTGTAATTGATATAGAAAAATGGTGTTCACCTTAACAGCCATATCTTCAAGTTCCTACAGAAATTCCAATGTTTGTTTCATCTCTAGGTGAGAGTGGGAGCATTTACCGCAGCTTTTGAGCTAGAAAGGAGAACGATCTATCATCCTTTCTATTAAAGGTAATTCGAGAAGTTCTGAGGAACAGAGCTTCTGTTGATCTTAGAGACCTACTGGGTACATTTTGTTTTAATTTCTCTGAAATACTAACAGATCCAGTTCACTAAAAGTCTTGATGAGACAAGCAAGCCATTTTAAAGAGCAGTCTCTATCTGACCAGTAGCCAGCGCAATTCCTTCAATGAATAAGAGACAAGTCTTAGTTACTTCTGCCCTTGACTCACCGTCCTGTTTTGTATCCTTAGAAGTCTTGTCATCATTTTAGCTTGAAATTCCAGATGCGAGACCATATAATAGTCCTGGATTGATAAAAACAGAACCTGGATTACAGGAATGTGAGTCTGACTGGGACGTACTATCTGTAATAGTCTCAGATGCAAAAGGTAAAAGGCTGAATTTAGAGAAGTTTGTTTATTCATATTGAGCTCAAAATCTATACTTACAATCCCCTAGAAAGTGTTGGAAAGTTACTATCTAGTACTAAAGCAAAATCCCTCTAAGGCCCTTCAACACTATTAGAGTGCCATTAAAGTGTAAACTATGACCACTACGGGGTACAACATGGATAGGAAAAAATCAGACATGAAAAGTTTGATATTTGGGTAGCGGGAATACTTATGTAACAAAGGAATGAGAAAAGTGCTGATACCCTTTTTGTCACCACAAACTCCCATTCAAAATAATCAAAATTGTATTCCTCAAGAAATGGTTAAGCCTATAGTGTGGAACAGGCTGAGACCTTCATAGGTCTGTAAACATGAAATCATTGGAACAATGCAAAAGGTACAATATGGTAAAGGAGGAAGAGAGGCTTCCTTATTACCACATCCCATATTAGGTCTTATATGAAATAATGTAGCGGCTAATACCAGGGACTTAGAGGAATTAGACACATGTATCATGAAGTCTAATTCACTCTTAAAACTCTCCTCTTCCCCTAAACTGGCTCCTTCCCGGTCCTCCCCCCCTTATGAGTAACAACGTTCTAGCGCTGGGATACCCTCGCGGTGACTACGCGCTCTACAAAACTTTAAAATAAAATAAATAAAAAATAAGTGTCTAAGTCGATGATAACACAATTGTATGAAGCGCTGTCATAGGCTGTAAGCCTGTAAATTAGTTCCAAAATAAAGTCAAATGATGTTGCACACTGGAGACATAGCGGGCAATAGCCTTAATATACAGTGCAGTCCCTCAAAGTGGTGGGTCATTAATGCCAGCCGTGCAACGCCCATTAGGCTCAAAGGGTTTCAGCCCTCACCCCCCATCATGTGTGTCAGCCAGACTGAGACAGCTTCGAATGCACACACCCAGCCACACCTGAGTACTTCACAGGTCATTAAAAGACCATTTACATGCTAACAAGGCTTTGTTGTGTTTTCACCCCTTCTTAGAGCCCCTGCATCTCCACTCTACAAATTGCTGGAAGAATCAGCACCCCCCGACCCCCGGAATTTTTCATAGCCCCCCCCCCCCCAATTTTGGCTCTATTTGCGCCTCTCATTGATGCTGCGTTCGCTAGTAGCTAGAATGTTAAACGTGTTTAGCAGCTTACGTCTGAATTTTGCGATTTTTAGCACAATCTCAATATTAACTAGCACACTTTTTTTGATCAGAAGCAATCTTAAGCATTGGTCACCTTTGTTTAACACCCAGAGTTTGCACTGCTGGTTTCATTATTCCCACGGGAACATCTCAGAACCCTCTAAGATGCACACTTCATCGTGCAGTGGTTTTAGTTTGATTGCATAATACTCCTGAGGCGGAAGCCGGGAGGTTAGCTCATAAGTAACAGAATAATTGTTATTTTTCAAGCACTGCACTTTATACTAGCATAGCGCTTTTTAAAAAAAAAAATCGCCATTACTGCTTTTATCGTGTATTTTGTGTAAAGTCTCTGTTAATTGCCCTTGACGACCGCATTGAGCAGCTTTCATTGTAGATTCAATTACAAGGCTCAAAGTCATTCTCAAGGCTCCCGGTCTCCTAGACAATCCCCTCGAGGCAAGAATGCACGGCCGCCATCTTGGAACGGGGCCTGGACAGCGCTCTAGTGGCTGGGCGAGTTGGGCCCAACCGCTATAAAATGGAGTCCTCCTCCCGTCCGCGCAGCGGGCGGGCGCAGCGGGCGCGCCGATGGCGCGCCAGAGGCGCGCCAGAGGCAAGTCCGTCTGGGCCCGTCCGGGCCAGGCCGGGCACAGGGCCACCCACTATGCCCGTTTTGCACAGTCACCGAATTAGATATTCACGTGACTACCTTCTTCAATTCTGCACGGCAGCCTCAACCCCCACCCCCACCCCTCCATCCTCGCCCCAGGGTGAGTCTCCAGGGATAACCATTCGCCAATCACCCAACCTTGTCAGCCTTGCTCTGCTGAACTGTAGATCAGCTCCTAAGCATGCACTAGAGATCAAATTACTGATCCAAGACTTAAAATTAGATATAGTTTTCCTCACGGAAACTTGGTTGACGTCTCACTCTGAAGCTTACATTGTCAACATGCTACCCCATGACTACCTTATACAGCACCAGAACAGAATGAAGGGAAAAGGAGGTGGCTTAGCGATTGTATACAGAAACACCTTCATATGCAGGCTACAAGAAGGAGGAATTGAGGACTGCGAAAGCGTCCACTTCTCCCTCCAAATAACCCCCAACAAATCCCTTTCAGGTATCCTTATATACCGACCACCCGGCAGTCTAGGAAATTTTGTGAGTTCATTACTAGAATCCACTATCTCCTCCTGCACCTCGACCCCCAATTTCATCTTGCTTGGAGATTTAAACCTACACTTCGAGGACAGCACAGAACTAAAAGTACTTGACCTTCACTTACTCAACTTAGAGGCAACTCATACCAAGGGACATCTTTTGGACCCTCTCTTCGCCAACTTGCCAAAAATTGAAGTTCGACCTTCACTCCCTCTCCAATGGTGCGATCACTTTCTCATCCCATTTACTTGGCAAACCATTTTAAATACTGCCCATATACCAATCTCCAGAGAACATGATAGAATATGGTCCAGACTATCATTTGAGCGCTGGACCCGGGAGTTAACACGCTCCGCTCCTCTTGCAGACCCCGACCCTGTAATAGCAGATGGTAACTTCACTAGTTGGCTCACCTCCACTTTGGATATAGTCGCTCCCAAGAAAGACCTAAAGAAAAAAAGTAAGACCTTTAAATCTCCATGGTATTCACAAGAACTCAGGAACCTAAGAAAAATTTGCAAAATCCATGAGCGAAAATGGAGGAAAAAATGGGACCCTCTCATCAAGGAAGAATACAAAATAGCAATGAGGACTTATAAAGCAGCGCGAAAATCAGCCCAAGCTTCCTTCTTCGACAAGAAAATTAAAGCTGCATCCAACTCGTCCCGAGAGACTTATAAAATAGTCAAAGAGCTTCTCAAAATACCCAATCCCCCCTCAAATCAGCAACCCACAGTTGCCAGATGCAACCAAGTAGCTTGTTTTTTTCAAAACAAAATCACTATTATTCTGCAATCACTCCCACCTAAAGCTGATAACAACCCCCTGGTTGCCTCATTACCCTACACTATTAGCCCAACTCTGGATAGCTTTAATCAGCTGTCCAATGAGGACTTTTTGAAAGCTCTCTCAGACATGAAAAGTGGCTCTCCCAACGATCCAGCTCCCATCCGTATCCTCAAACAAGTCGGACCTATCATCTCACACCTGGCCACCAATCTTATTAACACCTCTCTTAGCCAAGGAGTGGTCCCCCCCAATTGGAAACATGCTATAGTCAAAGCATTACAGAAAAAAACCAGGCCATGACCCCTCAGATCTGTCCAACCTTCGCCCAATCTCTCTCTTACCAGGCTTGAGTAAGATCGCAGAGAAGGTGGTCAACCAGCAATTGTCGGCCTTCCTTGAATCCAACAATCTCCTTCGCCCCTCGCAAACAGGCTTCCGTCCAGGTCAGGGGACTGAGACAGCCCTTCTGAAAGTGGTCGAGGAGGCCAGATGCATCTTGGATTCGGGAGGATCGGTTTTACTGATCCTCCTGGATCTAAGCGCTGCATTTGACACGGTGGACCATAAGATCCTGATCCAGCGACTATTTAGCTTGGGAGTGAGGGACACGGCACTTTGTTGGCTCTCATCCTTCCTAAAGGACAGAACCTTTCAGGTCTGTGAAGGGAACGTGCGATCGGATCTTTTCCCCCTCCAGTGTGGGGTTCCCTAGGGCTCTTCATTGAACCCTACATTCTTTAACACATACATGGCCCCCCTGGAGGATGTGGTCACCCCCTTTGGGATAAAAGCCGTCACATACGCTGATGACACCCAAATGATTGTGTCATTCTCACTGGAAGAGGACAAACTCAACAAGCACTGGCGTTGCCAATAGGTCTCGCAATAGGAAAGTTTGAGCTATTGGTTATGTAAATGACAAAGGCCTTTATGTATTCTAAATGATAACAACAGTGAAAGGCATTGTTATTTGCCATTGTAATAGTTCCACCTGTTGTACTGCGCGATCTATTGGCAACGTGAGTGTTGTTCGTGTGTGAGTGGCGTTGTGTGTGTGAGTGGCGTTGCGTGTGTGAGTGGCGTTGCGTGTGTGAGTGGCGTTGCGTGTGTGAGTGGCGTTGCGTGTGTGAGTGGTGTTGCGTGTGTGAGTGGCGTTGCTTGTGTGCGAGGTGTTGGCTGTGTGTGAGGCGTTGGCTGTGTGATTTGTGTTGCCTGTGTGAGTGGCGTTGCCTGTGTGAGTGGCGTTGGCTGTGTGAGTGTTGTTGGCAGTGTGAGTGGCGTTGCATGTGTGAGTGGTGTTGCATGTGGCAGTGGCGTTGCATGTGTGCGTAGTTGAGTGGCATTGCGTAGTATAGTTGCGTTGCGTTGTTGAGTGGCGTTGCATGTGTGAGTGGCGTTGCATGTGTGAGTGGCGTTGCATGTGTGAGTGTCGTTGCGTAGTTGAGTGGCGTTGCGTAGTTGAGTGGCATTGCGTAGTTGAGTGGCGTTGCGTAGTTGAGTGTATTTTAGTAGATGAGTGGCGTTGCGTCGATGAGTGGTGTTGCGTAGGTATGTGGCGTTGCGTAGGTGAGTGGTGTTGCGTAGGTGAGTAGTTTTGCGTAGTTGAGTGGCGTTGCGTAGTTGAGTGGGCAGCGTTGCGTAGTTGAGTGGCGTTGCGTATGTGAGTGCCGTTGCGTACTTGAGTGGCGTTGTGTAGTTGAGTGGCGTTGCGTAGTTGAGTGGCGTTGCGTATTTGAGTAGTGTTGCGTATTTTCGTGGCATTGCGTAGTTGTGTTGAGTAGTAGCGTTGCGTAGTTGACAGTGGCGTTGGAAATGCAATAGGTCTCGCAGCATTAGAGTTAGTGCTTTTAGAATTGTTTTTTTTTTTTTTTGTAAATCTTTAGCTTTTTTGTTCCCTGTAGCCAATGGTAAAGAATTACAAATTAAAAAAGCCCTAAACAATTCTAAAAGCTCTAACTCAAATGCTCCGAGACTTATTGCACTGTGTGAGGGTGAGGTGTTGAGGGTGAGTGAGGGTGAGGGTGTGTGAGGGTGAGTGAGGGTGAGTGAGGGTGAGTGAGGGGTTGAGGGTGAGTGAGGGGTTGAGGGTGAGTGAGAGTGAGGGTGAGTGAGGGTGAGTGAGGGTGAGGGTGAGTGAGGGTGAGTGTGAGTTAAGGCGAGTGTTTGAGGGTGTGTGAGGGTGAGGGTGAGGTGTTGAGGGTGAGTGAGGATGAGTGAGGGTGAGTGAGGTGTTGTGGGTGAGTGAGGGTGAGTGAGGGTGAGTGAGGATGAGTGAGGGTGAGTGAGGGTGAGTGAGGGTGAGTGAGGGTGAGTGAGAGTGAGGGTGAGTGAGGGGTTGAGGGTGAGGAGTTGAGGGTGAGTGAGTGAGGGTGAGGGGTTGAGGGTGAGGGATTGAGGGTGAGGGGTTGAGGGTGAGGGGTTGAGGGTGAGTGAGGTTGAGGGTTGTTGAGTGAGGATGAGTGAGAGTGAGGGTGAGTGAGGGGTTGAGGGTGAGGTGTTGAGGGTGAGTGAGTGAGGGTGAGGGGTTGAGCGTGAGTGAGGGTGAGTGAGTGTGAGGGGTTGAGGGTGAGTGAGGATGAGTGAGAGTGAGGGTGAGTGAGGGGTTGAGTGTGAGGTGTTGAGGGTGAGGCGTTGCGGGTGAGTGAGGGTGAGGGTGAGTGAGGGTGACTGAGGGTGAGTGAGGGTGAGGTGTTGAGGGTGAGTAAGGATGAGTGAGAGTGAGGGTGAGTGAGGTGTTGAGGGTGAGTGAGGGGTTGAGGGTGAGTGAGGTGTTGAGGGTGAGTGATGGTCAGGGTGAGTGAGGGTGAGGGTGGGTGAGGTGTTGAGGGTGAGGTGTTGAAGGTTATTGAGGTGTTGAGGGTGAGTGAGGGTGAGTGAGGGTGAGGAGTTGAGGGGGAGGCGTTGAGGGTGAGTGAGGGTGAGTGTGAGGTATTGTCATTGAGTGTGAGTGAGTGTGAGTGTGAGTGAGGGGGTGTGAGGGTGATGGGGTGTGAGGGTGAGGGTGTGTGAGCGTGAGGGTGTGTGAGTCTGAGTGTGAGTTATTGTCATTGAGTGTGAGTGAGTGTGAGTGAGGGGGTGTGAGGGTGATGGGGTGTGAGGGTGAGGGGGTGTGAGTGTGAGTGAGTTGTTGCGGTTGAGAGTTAGAGTGTGTGAGGGTAATGGTGTGATAGTTATTGTGCGTGTGTGAGGGTGAGTGGATGAGGCTAAGGCTGTGTGAGGCAGAGTGGTGTTGATGTAGATAGAGTGTGAGTGGTTGCGGCTGTCCGGTGTAGTGAATGTGAGCTTGTTGTGAGGGGTGTTATTTTTTGAGGGGAGTGAGGGTGTGTGAGTGTGTGTGAGTGTGAGTGTGTGTGAGTATGTGTGAGTGTGAGTGTGTGTGTGTGAGGCTGAAGGTGTGTGATGGTGTATGAGGGAGATGTTGTGTTAGTGTTATTGAGCGGGTGTGAAGGAGTGTGATAGTTTTGGTGTGTGAGGGTGATGTTATGAGTGTGTGTATGTTAATATTAATTAAGTAATATGTGTTGTCTTTTACAAAAGGTGTCAGATGTTCCCTTTGTATTCCTTCTGGGTTATGTGTATATTTTTGTATGTAATGTAAGTGTGTATGTTTTGTACTAACTGTGTGTTATTTTTTAACGTGTTTTTTTGGTGTCCCTTTTTTTTTTTTTTTTTTTAAATGGCCGACGTAATGCGTCACTTCGACGTTGTCTATGTTTAGCGGTCTAGTTTTTTTTTGTGTTGTGTGTGTTCTTTTTTGTTTACGTTTTTTTTTAGCCAATCGGAGCGCGACGTTTTTGACGTAGCGTTCCGATTTGCATACGTCAACGGTGGAATTCCCCAGAGATCGAGAATGTTGGTGCGCGGAAGGCGTGTTCTTGTTCCTGTGGTGTTGCTGCGTCGTTTGACAGGTAAGAATGTATTCCAAAGCTTTTTTTAATGTAATGTAATGTAGTATATATAGTATGTTTAAGTTAAAGACTTGCGAAATGTTTTTTTTTGGCTCGTAATATTTGTAAATGTTTGTAATGTAACGGAAAGTTTAGTTTTTTATTGTCGATATGTAATGCATATGTTTTGTTAAACTGTAATGTAATGTATTATTTGCTGTTTTTTGTTATTTGACGTACAAAAGCTGTTTTTCTAACTTTGTAGTGTTTTTTTTTTTTTTTAATATATTGATGTAAGTTGTGTCTGCATTATGTTTTCGTGTGATGCTGAAGTAGCCGGATTATATGTTATTGACGTACTTGATGTATGAAAGGAAACTTTGTGTCTTTGCTGACTTTATTTTTCGTAGCAATGTATGAAGTAGATGTACAGTGATGTAATGTTTTTTTTGTTTGCTTTCTGTGAAAGAATAGTTCTATTTTCGTAATATGTTTCTTATATTAGAACTAATTACGTGTGAATAACTGCTATTGTTGTATGCGTACGGCTTTTTGTGTAACTGTTGACTATTGTCTTTAATCCGTCCCATTTTCCGGATGAATAGTGCTTGTTTATTGCCCCCAGAAAAAGTTGGCTGTTTCCGAATAGTTGTATTTTAGTAATATTTTTCTTATATTAGATGGAATTCCGTGTGAAGATGTGCTATTGTTGTATGCGTAGGGTTTTTAGTGTAACTGTTGACTATTGTCTTTAATCCGTCCCATTCTCCGGATGAATAGTGCTTGTTTATTGCCCCACGAAAAAGTTGGCTGTTTCACTGTTGTCTTTGTACATCCTCGTCCTCGCTTCCTGCCACATATTTGTATTTGTTTTTTTTGTGTAATATTGTTGTAATATTGTAGGTGTTGAGGGTGAGTGAGGGTGAAGTAGTGAGGTCGCACTCTGATGTTTATATTTTCTCTGACTTGGCTTTTGCTTGTGTTTTTTGGACCCGTATGTGACTTGTTTTGCCGCTATGCTTTTTGTTTTGGTTTGTTCATTGTTGTAGTTAAAAGTATTATGTATGCACTGTTTATGTTCTCTTTGTGTGTGTTTTTGTTATATTTTGTACATTTCAGGGAATGAGCTGCTACGATCGACAGGTAATGACAATTTTATTTTCATATTATTAAAGAGTGTCTTTGTGAGTTATTAGACTTTTGTTTATGCATTTGCTTATTGTAATGTTAATGTAATTATTGTTTTAGGTCTTGCTTTGTTCGCACTTACTTTCTGTCTGGCTCCTTTCATTAGAGTATGTTTTGTATTTTATCAATGGCTGCTATTTCGTTTTATTTGTTGCCATGGATTGAGTTCCGTTTTGCCGTACGTGTTTTCCGGTCGCACTTGCCTTGTGTTTAGTATTTTTCTCTTCCACGGCATCCCTGATGTCCATTTGTGCAGCATGCAGCAATAGCACATTATTAACATTCGGCACCCCCACAGTACCATTGAGCAACATCAGATCATCACTCTTGCCCACTAGAGCCGTATTTAGCACACCACCAGTCTCATTTAGACATAGTACTGCAGTACTGTACAGCAGCAAAGCATGCTTGTCTAGCTGTAATTGTGTGTGCAACGTAAAAAAAGTTGTTCTAAAGCGTGCACTTCCGGCTGGTGGTGTGTGTGACTGTTGAAAGCGTGGACTGATGCCTGTTTGTGTGGGTGTATGCATGGTGAAAGGATGCACTGATGACTGTTGTGTGTGTACGCCTGGTGAAAGTGCCCATTGCTATCTATTGGTGTGTGTGCCTGTTAAAAGCGCACATGTTTGGATTGTATGACGTTTGTCTGCTGAGTAATGCTGTAGTGGTAATGAGTGGTGCTGTGGTGGTAAGTCTTTGTGTGTGGTTGTAGTGTGATAGTGTGTTGTTGTTGAATGATGCTGTTGTGGTGGCGTAGAATGATGTTGGTGTGTTGCTGAGTGATGTTAGTGTGGTGCTTAGTAATGCTGTTGTTGTGATGTGTTGTTCTGTGCTAGTGATGAGTGGTGCTGTGTTGGTGTTTAATAATTACCACCACAGCATAACTCAGCACCACAACAGTTGCACTTCTCCCAACAATGGCATCACTGATGTCCACGAATGCAACACGCAGCAATACCACTTTATCATTCTGCACCCCCACAGTACCATTGAGCAACAACACAGCATCACTCTGCACCACCACAGCCGTATTTAGCACACCAACAGTCTCATTCATACATACTACCGCAGTACTGATGACTGTTGTGTATGTACGCCTGGTGAAAGAGTCCATTGATAGCTGTGTGTGTGTGTGCTTCTTAAAAGCGTCCATCTTTTTATTGTATGACGTTTGTCTGCTGAGTAATGCTGTAGTGGTGATGAGTGGTGCTGTTGTGGTAAGTGTTTGTGTGTAGTTGTAGTGTGATAGTGTGTTGTTGTTGAATGATGCTGTTGTGGTGGTGCAGAGTGATGTTGGTGTGTTGCTGAGTGATGTTAGTGTGGTGCTTAGTAATGCTATTGTTGTGATGTGTTGTTCTGTGCTAGTGATGAGTGGTGCTGTGTTGGTGTTTAATAATTACCACCACAGCATAACTCAGCACCACAACAGTTGCACTTCTCCCAACAATGCCATCACTGATGTCCACGAATGCAACACGCAGCAATACCACTTTATCTTTCTGCCCCCCCACAGTACCATTGAGCAACAACACAGCATCACTCTGCACTACCACATCCGTATTTCGCACACCAACAGTCTCATTTATACATACTACTGCAGTACTGATGACTGTTGTGTGTGTATGCCTGGTGAAAGTGCCCATTGATAGCTGTTGTTGTGTGTGTGACTGTTAAAAGCGTACATGTTTTTATTGTATGACCTTTGTCTGCTGAGTAATGCTGTAGTGGTGATGAGTGGTGCTGTGGTGGTAAGTGTTTGTGTGTGGTTGTAGTGTGATAGTGTGTTGATGGTGAGTGAGGGTGAGGTGTTGAGGGTGAAGGGATGATGGTGTGAGGGTGATGGTGTGAGGGTGAGGGTGAGTGATTGTTGGCGAGGATGAGGGTGTAAGGCTTATTGAGAATGTGAGTGGGTGTGCGAGGATGTGTGAGAGTGTGAGTGCGGATGTGTGGGAGGGTGGGGGTGTGTGAGCGTGTGGGCATGTGAGTGTGTGGTTGAGGTCATGAGGTTGAGTGAGGGTGTGTGAGGGTGTGAGGGTGAGTGAGGATATGTGATGTTGAGGGTGTGAAGGTGTGTGAGGGTGGGGGTGGGTGAGGGTGCGTGAGTGTGATTGAGGGTGAAGCGTTGAGGGTGAGTGAGGGTGAGGTGTTGAGGCTGAGTGAGGGTGAGGGTGGGTCAGCGTTAGTGAGTGAGGGTGATTGAGTTGTTGAGGGTGAGGTGTTGAGGTTGAGTGAGGGTAATGTATTGTGGGTGAGTCAGCGTGAGTTGTTGAGGGTGAGTGAGGGTGAGTGTGAGTGAGGGTGAGGTGTTGAGGGTGAGGGGCTGAGGGTGAGTGAGGGAGTGTTATTGTGGGTGAGGTGTTGAGGGTGAGGGTGAGTAAGGGTGAGGTTTTGAGGGTGAGGGGCTGAGGGTGAATGAGGGTGAGGTGTTGAGGGTGAGTGTGGATGAGTGAGAGTGAGTGTGAGTGAGGGGTTGAGGGTGAGGTGTTGAGGGTGAATGAGTGTGAGGGTGAGTGAAGGTGAGGGTGAGGTGTTGATGGTGAGTGTGGGTGAGTGAGGGTGAGGGTAAGGTGTTGTGAGTGAGGGTAAGGTGTTGTGGATGAGTGAGGGTGAGGTGTTGAGGGTGAGTGAGGGTGAGTGAGTTGTTGAGGGTGAGGTGTTTATGTTGAGTGAGGGTGAGGTGTTGAGGGTGAGTGATGGTGAGTGGTTGAGGGTGAGTGAGGGTGAGGGTGAGTGAGCGTGAGGTGTTGAGCGTGAGGGGCTGAGTGCGAGTGAGGTGTTGAGGGTGAGTGAGGGTGAGGTATTGAGGGTGAGTGAGGGTGAGGTTTTGAGGGTGAGTGAGGGTGAGGTGTTAAGGGTGAGTGAGGGTGAGGTATTGAGGGTGAGTGAGGATGAGTGAATGTGAGTGAGGGTGAGTGAGGGTGTGATTGGCATATGTGAGTCTTTAGCATGTGTTAATGTTTATTATAATGTAATGTTTTTATTCTTTTTAGTATTTGTATATGTTTTATAAGTATTTATTGTATTTACTGAAATTGTCTTTTATTAGTGTTCTGGTAAAGAGTAGTACGCTATGTATTCCCTTTACGTTTGTTACGTAAGGGATGTTAGCGTTCTATTTTTTTGGTGATGGTGATGTAATATTTAGCGTGACGTAATTTTTAGCCAATCGCAGCTCTACGTTGTGTGACGTAGCGTTGCATTTGACGTGCGTCAACGGGGCGTTTTCTAGATTGTTGTGAATGTTCGTGCGGTAAAGGTGTGTTATTCCTCCGTGGTTGTTGCGGCGTCGTTTGACTGGTAAGATGTACATGTTTTAACAATGAGGACATGAATTTGAATGTCTTAATACTTGTGTGTATATACGTATTATTAATAATGTTTTATTAGGATGTATGAGTGTTTTATTTGTATTGCGCCTTGTGTATTATCGACTTTTGAGTTACAATATCCTTTAGTACTGTTGCAAAAGATCGATGCTTTAATAA
Source organism: Lissotriton vulgaris (assembly GCF_964263255.1). Taxonomy (NCBI): domain Eukaryota; kingdom Metazoa; phylum Chordata; class Amphibia; order Caudata; family Salamandridae; genus Lissotriton; species Lissotriton vulgaris. The sequence continues at coordinate 442,745,589 of NC_141697.1, read as the reverse complement.
TGTGAATGTTTATAAATGTAACATAAAGCAATGTATTTTTTTGTATGTGTTATGTCTTTGAAATTGCGAACGTAATTTCGCGCTCACTTTCCTTGTGTTTGGCATTTTTATTCTTATTTATGCGAATGGTGGCTCGTGTTTAAGTTGATTTTTCGCCATGCATTGACTAATGTATGCTAGTGTCTTCCTGGTATGTAGTTCCTGTAGTTTGGTTTCGCCTGAGGTGGCACTCTGATGTTTATTTTTTCTCAGACTTGGCTTTTTCTTGTGTTATTTTGACCCGTATGTGACTTGTTTCGCCGCTATGCATTTTTTTTTGGTTTGTTGCTTGTTGTAGTTAAAAGTATTATGTATGCACTGTTTATGTTGTCTTTGTGTGTGTTTTTTTTATATTTTCAACATTTCAGGGAATGAGCTGCTACGATCGACAGGTAATGACAATTTTATTTTCATATTATTAAAGAGTGCCTTTGTGAGTTCTTATACTTTTGTTTATGCATTTCCTTATTGTGATGTTAATGTAATTATTGTTTTCGGTCTTGCTTTGCTCGCATTTACTTTCTGTCTGGCTCCTCTCATTAGAGTGTGTTTTGTATTTTATCAATGGCTGCTATTTTGTTGTTTTTTTTGCCATGGATTGAGTTCCTTTTTGCCGTACGTGTTTTTCGGTCGCACTTGCCTTGTGTTTAGTATTTTTCTCTTCCACGGCATCCCTGATGTCCATTTCTGCAGCACGCAGCAATAGCACATTATTAACATTCGGCACCCCCACAGTACAATTGAGCAACATCAGATCATCACTCTTGGCCACTAGAGCCGTATTTAGCACACCCCCAGTCTCATTTAGACATAGTACTGCAGTACTGTACAGCACCAAAGCATGCTTGTATAGCTGTAATTGTGTGTGCAACGTAAAAAAAGTTGTTCTAAAGCGTGCACTTCCGGCTGGTGGTGTGTGTGACTGTTGAAAGCGTGGACTGATGCCTGTTTGTGTGGGTGTATGCATGGTGAAAGGATGCACTGATGACTGTTGTGTGTGTACGCCTGGTGAAAGTGTCCATTGCTAGCTATTGGTGTGTGTGCCTGTTAAAAGCGCACATGTTTGGATTGTATGACGTTTGCCTGCTGAGTAATGCTGTAGTGGTAATGAGTGGTGCTGTGTTGGTAAGTGTTTGTGTGTTGTTGTAGTGTGATAGTGTGTTGTTGTTGAATGATGCTGTTGTGGTGGTGCAGAGTGATGTTGGTGTGTTGCTGAGTGATGTTAGTGTGGTGCTTAGTAATGCTGTTGTTGTGATGTGTTGTTCTGTGCTAGTGATGAGTGGTGCTGTGTTGGTGTTTAATAATTACCACCACAGCATAACTCAGCACCACAACAGTTGCACTTCTCCCAACAATGGCATCACTGATGTCCACGAATGCAACACGCAGCAATACAACTTTATCATTCTGCACCCCCACAGTACCATTGAGCAACAACACCGCATCACTCTGCACCACCACAGCCGTATGTAGCACACCAACAGTCTCATTCATACATACTACCGCAGTACTGATGACTGTTGTGTATGTACGCCTGGTGAAAGAGTCCATTGATAGCTGTTGGTGTGTGTGCTTCTTAAAAGCGTCCATGTTTTTATTGTATGACGTTTGTCTGCTGAGTAATGGTGTAGTGGTGATGAGTAGTTCTGTAGTGGTAAGTGTTTTTTTGTGTGGTTGTAGTGTGATAGTGTGTTGAGGGTGAGTGAGGGTGAGGTGTTGAGGGTGAGTGAGGGTGAGTGAGGGTGAGGTGTTGAGCGTGAGTGAGGGTGAGGTGTTGAGGGTGAGTGAGGTTGAGGGTGATTCAGGGTGAGGCGTTGAGGGTGAGGGTCTGAGGGTGAGTGAGGCGTTGAGGGTGAGTGAGGGTGAGTCGTTGAGGGTGAGTGAGAGTGAGGTGTTGAGGGTGATTGAGGATGAGTGAGAGTGAGGGTGAGTGAGGTGTTGAGGGGGAGGTGTTGAGGGTGAGTGAAGTGGTGCTGTGGTTGTAAGTGTTTGTGTGTTGTTGTAGTGTGATAGTGTGTTGAGGGTGAGCGAGTATGAGGGTGAGTGACGTTGAGGGTGAGTGAGGGTGAGGTGTTGAGGGTGAGGTGTTGAGGGTGAGTGAGGATGAGTGAGGGTGAGGTGTTGAGGGTGAGTGAGGGTGAGGAGTTGAGGGTGAGTCAGGGTGAGAGGCTGAGGGTGAGTGAGGTGTTGAGGGTGAGGTGTTGAGGGTGATTGAGGATGAGTGAGAGTGAGGGTGAGTGATGTGTTGAGGGTGAGGTGTTGAGGGTGAGTGAGGGTGAGGTGTTGAGGGTGAGTGAGGGTGAGGTGTTGAGGCTGAGGGTGAGGGGCTGAGGGTGAGGGTGAGGGGCTGAGGGTGAGTGTGGGTGAGGCGTTGAGGGTGAGTGAGGGTGAGTGAGGGTGAGGTGTTGAGTGTGATTGAGGATGAGTGAGAGTGAGGGGTTGAGGGGGAGGTGTTGAGGGTGAGTGAAGTGGTGCTGTGGTGGTAAGTGTTTGTGTGTGGTTGTAATGTGATAGTGTGTTGAGGGTGAGTGAGTATGAGGGTGAGTGAGGGTGAGGGTGAGGTGTTGAAGTTTAGGTGTTGAGGGTGAGTGAGGGTGAGTGAGGATGAGTGAGGGTGAGGTGTTGAGGGTGAGTGAGGTTGAGGAGTTGAGGGTGAGTGAGGGTGAGGGGCTGAGGGTGAGTAAGGTGTTGAGGGTGAGGTGTTGAGGGTGATTGAGGATGAGTGAGAGTGAGGGTGAGTGATGTGTTGAGGGTTTGGTGTTGAGGGTGAGTGAGGGTGAGGTGTTGAGGGTGAGTGAGGGTGAGGTGTTGAGGCTGAGGGTGAGGGGCTGAGGGTGAGTGTGGGTGAGGCGTTGAGGGTGAGTGAGGGTGAGGTGTTGAGGGTCATTGAGGATGAGTGAGAGTGAGGGTGAGTGAGGGGTTAAGGGTGAGGTGTTGAGGGTGAGTGAAGTGTTGCTGTGGTGGTAAGTGTTTGTGTGTGGTTGTAGTGTGATAGTGTGTTGACGGTGAGTGAGGGTGAGGTGTTGAGGGTGAGGTGTTGAGGGTGAGTGAGGATGAGTGAGGGTGAGGTGTTGAGTGTGCAGTGTGGGTGTATGCCTATTGAAAGCGTGCATTGATAGCTGTTGGTGTGTGTTCTTGGTGAAAGCGTACATGTTCTGTTTGTGTGACGTTTGTCTGCTGAATAATGGTGTTGTTGTTATGAGTGGTGCTGTGTCGTTGTAGAGTGATAGTTTGTTGATGGTGAATGATGCTGTTGTGTTGGTGGAGAGTGATGCTGGTGTGTTGGTGAGTGATATTAGTGTGGTGCTGATTAATGCATTTGTGATGATGAGTGGTGCTGCGTTGTTGATGAGTGGTGCTGTGTTGGTGTTAACTTATTACCACCACAGCATAAATCAGGCCCACAACAGTAGCACTTCTGACAACAGCATCACTGAGCACCAGCAATGCAACACGCAGCAACACCACATTATCACTCTGCCCCCCCACAGTACTATTGAGCAACTACACAGCATCACTCTTGTATAGTTATTGTCTTTTTAAAAATGTAACAGCAACAGCTATTGTTCTGTATGTAGTATTGGCACATTGAACATTGTTTGAAAAAAATATACCCACCCAGAACGAAAATGACCATGCTACAGGATATGTTCAAAATATTATATTTATTTTCAGTAAACAAAAAACAATAATTATTTTTTTTACTTTGTCAAAAAATTGTAATTGCGAGGATTTTTACTTAATCACTTAAATCTTCCTCCGACTTTTCTTTAACAATTTTAGTTATTTTGCCATTGCAAAATATAACCTCACATGTTTGAGGCAAATAATGAAGTAGTGCTTCACCAATGTCATCCACCTCTTCGTCCAACATAAACCATTGTATAAGTGTTTGATTTTGTACATCCATCGATTGATAAATATCTGTGTTGGTTATATTTGTTGTTAAGGTGCTCCAATCTCCGTTTGTGCTTTCCACGCCATATATTTCGACGTCAATATTATCTTGTGGTGGTGTTGTTACCTGTTGTAGTAAATAAAAACATAGTTATTTTTTTTCCCCAAAAATGTTACAGTGTGTCTCAGAGAGAGTGTTGTACAGAGGCAGTTGTAGAGAGAGGCAGTTGTAGAGAGAGGCAGTTGTAGAGAGAGGCAGTTGTAGAGAGAGGCAGTTGTAGAGAGAGGCAGTTGTAGAGAGAGCGTGTTGTAGAGAGAGCGTGTTGTAGAGAGAGCGTGTTGTAGAGAGAGCGTGTTGTAGAGAGAGCGTGTTGTAGAGAGAGCGTGTTGTAGAGAGAGCGTGTTGTAGAGAGAGCGTGTTGTAGAGAGAGCGTGTTGTAGAGAGAGCGTGTTGTAGAGAGAGCGTGTTGTAGAGAGAGCGTGTTGTAGAGAGAGCGTGTTGTATAGAGAGCGTGTTGTAGAGAGAGCGTGTTGTAGAGAGAGCGTGTTGATGAGAGAGCGTGTTGTAGAGAGAGCGTGTTGTAGAGAGAGCGTGTTGTAGAGAGAGGGTGTTGTAGAGAGAGGGTGTTGTAGAGAGAGGGTGTTGTAGAGAGAGAGTGTTGATGAGAGAGGGTGTTGATGACAGAGGGTGTTGTAGAGAGAGGGTGTTGTAGAGAGAGAGTGTTGATGAGAGAGGGTGTTGATGAGAGAGGGTGTTGTAGAGAGAGCGTGTTGTAGAGAGAGGGTGTTGTAGAGAGAGGGTGTTGTAGAGAGAGGGTGTTGTAGAGAGAGGGTGTTGTAGAGAGAGGGTGTTGTAGAGAGAGGGTGTTGTAGAGAGAGCGTGTTGTAGAGAGAGGGTGTTGTAGAGAGAGGGTGTTGTAGAGAGAAGGTGTTGATGAGAGAGCGTGTTGTAGAGAGAGCGTGTTGTAGAGAGAGTGTGTTGTAGAGAGAGCGTGTTGTAGAGAGAGCGTGTTGTAGAGAGAGCGTGTTGTAGAGAGGGTGTTGTAGAGAGAGAGTGTTGATGAGAGAGGGTGTTGATGAGAGAGCGTGTTGTAGAGAGAGGGTGTTGTAGAGAGAGGGTGTTGTAGAGATAGGCTTTTTTTTAGAGAGAGGCTGTTTTAGAGAGAGAGTGGAGAGAGTGTTGTAGAGAGAGCGTGAGTGTGTGTCTGTGTGTTGAAGTGATAGAGTAAGGGGTGCGTGAGAGAGCATGTGTTCCTTACTTTTAATTTGCTGTGCCTTGTCGTGTTCAATATTTTCTGTCCATTAAATTCATGTACTGTGACATGAGTTAACATGACATATTCTCCAATGTTTATTGAGAATTCAGTAGCCTCTCTCCATAATGTGACTTTTATGTCATCAGTGGCATCTTTTAATGTAATAGATTTTATTGCCGTATTTTGTCCATTAATGAGTACAAGTTTACTTTCCTCTTCCTAAAAAGAAATAATAGTGTTAAAAATGTAAAAGCACAGAAGTAATACGTAATAATTTTCCAAGCATTGAAGACATAATTATTAAAGGCTATTGCTGTTTTCCAATGTACGGTGTTGTTCCCAAGTATGTTAAAAAATCTTGAACTCTGATGTCTCAGTTTGGCGCTCTTCTTTAAACACCTATCAACTTTACTTTTAGAAATGCAGTGTAGCTTTAGCTCACCTATTTACACATTGTTAATTGTTCTTATTTGGCTGCTGTACAGATCATTTATGATGGATAGAACCCCTCAGAAACATACCACCATATGTAATGTGTTTCAGAGACCACACACAGAACTGCAGCCACTGTAAATGAAAGAACATGTAAGCATCAAATAGTACACATACACACAAAGACACACACACTGATAAAGGGAAAATAAATATTGTCAATGGCATAGACAACACGACACACACAAACGGACAACTCAAGCAGCGAGACCAACAGTATAAATCACCACAACTTACTTCTGAAATTGTCCCACACACTGTCATAAGACTTCTCAAAGATGCCCGCTTTATTTCTTTTATTGGCGAAGCAGATGGTGCAGGAGGCTGCAAAATGTTTTCCGCTTCTTGAATTAGTGCTTGAGTTATAGTCATTGCTGGAAATTTTGTTACTTTTGTTTGCTTAGTAATCAGAATTGAGTTGTTTTTAATTATAAAATTGCGTATAAGTAGTCCACAAGTTTTTTGTGTCTGCTGATATAAACTTTCCTGGTAGCACGTAGCTTTGATTGTTCCAGTTTTGTCTGCCAGAGCCAAATGAAAAAGTACTTTATTTTCTTGTTTTGCGTTTTTGTAATTAGTTTTGCTTGAGCACTTGATCACATTAACTCTTATGGGTTTTTCATACGGCTTGTTGTCATTTGTGGTAATGTTAGCGATTTCTTCAATAGTCAACATCTGAAATAGAAATATAGGTTACAACAAATGTTAAATACAAATCCATAGTGCTTTATGATCACTGTAATAGCATTCTGATATACTATAACTTTGAAGTATGTAATTGGTATATATATGATCTAAGATAGATTGGTAGTCTGTTGTGTAAGTATCTATAAGTTGTGTACATTGCAACTTACTCTCAAAGAACCCAATGAGTTTGTTAGTTTGTGAATTGCTTTGAGAGACATCCACATTGAAATCTCCCATAATGATGAATTTGTGTGCTGGGTAAAAATTAGTGATACTGGTAATAATTTCTAAAAGATCTGTAATAAGTTTCTGTGGTGGTTTGTAGACTATAATAATAAGGTAATCTGTGTACTGAATCTGTAATGTAAAATGTAAAATGTCTATCCCTTGGTGTGTTTCATAAATAGGTAATATCCTAATCTCTTTCTTGTAGTAGAGTATCATCCCATGGTTAGTGTTGTATGTATGAAATTTATCAAATATCATGTGATCATATTGTTCTACATTAAAATCATTTGCAGTTGAGTTCCTTGTTGTGTTGATCTCAGTTAAGCAAATAATGTCTGCTTGCATTATGTTACTATCAGCTATCATTGATGTGAAATGCTTCTGAAGTGATCGTATATTGTGTGTTATAATATTGAAATGTGTTTTGTATGTATCTAATTGTGGGATTGTGATTTCAAGTTGCATTTCGGTCCTTAATCTTTCCATTTCCTCATTAACTTTTGGGTGTATTAGAATTTTAGTATCATCAAAATTCTTCGCGTATATGTTCTGTATACATTTAGCTCTGCTTATAGCAACATAATGTAAATGATGAATTTTGCTGTTATTAAAGTGTATATAAAGTGGCTCTATAGTGTCCCCTTGTGTGCGATGTATAGTACGTGCTGATGCTTGTCGTGAAGGAAATTGTTTGCGTATAACAGTAATAAATTTCTTAGTGTATTGAAAATGTCTAGCTATAGCATGTATTGGTGTCCATGACTTTTCTATTTGTGAATGATATAAATGCTTATATTCTTGCCTTGCTTTTTGCCCAACACTAATATTGTCAAATGATACCCAGACTAGAAATGGAGTATTGTTAATAATGTCAACAAATTGGACTATACCAGTTGCGCCATTTGTTAAACCATCATTTACATCCACATTGCAAGTTAAATCATAACGGAGCTGTAAAGCAATGTGTAATGTATGTGCAAGTCCCATAGTTTTTGTTGGATCCTTAGGCAATTGCTTTAGTATAGTTTTTTTGACATTTTCTGAAACATCTGAACTCACAGTATCGTTAGCTACTGTTATATACACTGGATAATCCTTGCTATGTTTATCCAAAACAATTCTGTTAATTTCATTAACTTCAACATTTGTAGACATAATGTATGGGATTGTTTCTAAGAGACTCTCATCAGGTGGCATTTCTCTTTGCTTAATTATTAGAATATCTTCTTTAGTATGCTTCCCTTCTCTTAATCTGTTTAGTAGTTCAGCAAATTGTAGATCTTCTTTTTGACGCATAATCTTCGTTAATTCAAAGAGTTTAAAATGTTCTTTCCATAAATTAATACTTAAAGGGCCATACAAATTATTAGAATCCTGAAAAATGTATCTGTCACAAACAGGTTTCAATTGGTAGAAGTCACCAATAGCTATAATAGAAAGTCCTCCAAATGGTTCATTTGACGACTTTATTTCTTGTAGTCTGTTATGTATAAAATGAAACATTTTTTGACCCACCATCGAAATTTCATCTATAATCAGAACTTTAACATGCATCATTTGCATTTGAAGTGAAGTTCTATTTTCATGACTTAGTGGTTTATAATCAAAACTTTGTGAGACTGGAATTTTGAAAGTACTATGCAATGTTTGCCCTTGAATATTATGTGCTGCTTTGCCTGTTGGAGCAGTAAGTAAGACATGTATATTATCAGGATTTTCACCTGCCTTTGTATTATAGTAGCGTAGTAATGTTTGATGTAGTGCAGTTATTAGAAAGCTTTTACCAACACCAGCCCCTCCAGTGCAGAAAGTATAGCATGGAGTACTTTTCGTTTTTAACAAATGCAAGTGATGGTAAACAAAATTGAGTTGTTGAGCAGTTAAGTTGTGCATTATCTGTTTGTATTTATCATCAGGTAGAATGGAGTTAGTTAAGCTTGTTTCTTCAGTTATTGTTCTAATTCCTAAATCTAATGACAAATCATATAGATGTTGATTTTCTTTATTATTCCCTTCATCACATACATTTTCTGTTGGGATTAATTGTGGTGATAGAGGAGGGGATATAATATTTTCATTCCACTCTTCATTCGTAATATTTCTAACTTCACCGTGATTATGGTTATATATTTTAACTTGTGAATCAACTACCTTTTTTACTAGTAGATACCTTTCAAAGTAAGTATCCTTGTTAGCTATAATTTTATGTTCTTCTCTCCATGGATAGTGCAACATTAATAGTTCTCTATAATATTCTTCTGGCTCTTTGTCTTTGTTAAATCTGCAAAAGCGTATAATTTTTCTCCGTTTGCGCTTACTTAAAGCATACTTGGTATTTATATTCTGCATACCTACATCCTCCTCAGTACATTCTATTTCAATTTCTTCCTCATCTGAGCTGTAAAAGTTTCTTTCAGCAAGTAAATCTTCGGAGTCATTTATTTCTCTGGTATATTTTTTTTTGCTGGAGTAATTAAAATTTGAGGCATAATCAGCTAAAGTACACATTTCTAATGTTTTGGGTCTCTTGCAGTACTTAGCAATAATATTTTCACATTGAATGTCAGTCGAATTTTCTGGCAATGAATTAATAGTTTCCATATTGCGCATTAAATAAGTTCTTTTTTCTGGTGGGCTAGTATTAATAAATACAAATGCCCGTGAACTTTTCCGTAATGGTATCTGAAGAATGAGATATGCTGCTTCTTGAGCACTAATTTCTGTGCAATTGAGGAATTTGTTCCCTATGTGTTTAAGTTGTTCTTTGACATTACTATTGTTTTTCACTTCTTTAGCAGCTTGTGCAATAAGTTTGCTAATTCCTCTTTGCGATTTGCTGATATATGAAATAATATAGACTGCACAAGCATAAGCATCTAGTACAAACTGCAAGTCTATGTTTGCTCGCCAAGCTTTTAAGATCGTACTATTGTAGTTATTAATGAAGCATTCATCTGGTGTTCTTTTTAAAAAAATTGTTGGCTTTTCTAAACTAGTTTGTATCGAAGTGATATATTCTTTATTATCCATCTTAATAACACCTAAGAAATCATCAAAAGAAAGTGTGCTAAAAGTAGCATTATTCATAGCTTCATGGATACGTTTTAGATTATCTTTCCATTGCCTATCTGTGCCTTCAAGTGTCAATGGCTCTAATATGAGAGTTTTTGACATAGGATATTTTGGGTATTGATATTTACATGTTCTTTTTTCTTTCCGGCGGCAATTTTTAGTGTGTCCATGCCTTTGTAAATTTATTAAAGGCTGTAAAACAGTGTCATGTGACTTATTACATTGAATATATTGCTCAATAAAATCATTGACATCTTCTAATGGCGACACACCATAGAGGGGTGCATTTTTTACCCATAGTAATGCATGTATATGTGGAGAACCTCTCTGTTGGAATTCTACTCTGTAAAAGTAGTCAACTATTTCCCCAATCGGATTTGTCCCGTTCATCAAAACACAATTAAACAATTTCCTCACTTGATAGTCAAACTGTCTAGCACATGTAATAGGATCTTCTTGTATTAATCGACATTTAGTTTCCCAAGACATGTTATTGAATTCCTCTTCTGTGCATTCATTTAAGTTTTTAACTCTCAATAATATATTTATTAAATGGTGCCATTTTGTTTCAGCAGCAGATAAAGTCAAGAAAAAAGTTGGTATTCCAAGTTGTCTTATCATAGCAAAAAGATCTCTTTTACAACTTTCCCAATAAGGAGGTGAACTGCGTATAGTTTTCAAAACTTTATAACCTTCATTAAACTGGAACAAATTTTCAATATTATATTTTATATCTTTAGCAGTAATATTCTTACCATCTGTATATTTTTTCCGTATGGAAATATTAATTTTCCCTTGAATTTGCTTAATATGTAACTTTTTAAGTTTAAAGAAAACATTAGTCATACTTTTAGCTACTCTTCTATCATGACTTCTTAATTCCCATTGGCAAATAGTACTATAATGTACCGGTATATGTCTTTCCTTATTGTTTGGCCTTCGTTCTCCACAATAAATTGTAGGGAAAGCCAAAAATTCTGAATCTTTATCCTCATATAAACCTCTTGGTGTATTATATTCAGCTGGAGCTAAACTTAAAACATTTACCCTATTTGAGGTAATTGTTTCATTTGTTAACATAGTATCTAAATTTCCAGCTTCCATGTTCTCAGATGTATCTGAAGAAAAGCTTGTGTCGGAATTATCATTTACATTGTTGATTTCTGGAGGTATATACTGCCATTCGGGGTTAATTGTCACACCATATTCATTAAACATGATACTATTGGTTGCTAGCCATGTAGCTGCCTTTTTAACGGTGTTTGGGCGAATATTTTCATAATGCGTGTGCGACCTATACATTAGTTTCCTTTTTAATTTTACTGGGATGGTCATGGCATCATTCATTTGCCTTGGTAAAATTGTAACTGTTGTCATTACATCTGCAGGTACATTAACAACAGCACCTGATAATGATTTTTGAAATCCGCGTGGTAAACTACAAATTTGTAAAAAAGGTATCCTAGGAGAAACTAATCTTTCTTCTAAATCGTATAATTCTAATTCAATTGGTACATTTGGAAATGACATGCCATTTAGGACTGAACATGGTGGTATTTTATCTTTTCTGATGTAAGCATAGCAAGTCATACAAATTAAATTTGTTTTCTTGCTACTAATGTTACACCTTTTAAACATTTCTGTTTCACAAACAGTGCGAGTATTTTTAATTGTTTGTTTATGCCACAACTGGTTGCAAATAGTACAAACATACTCTGGTCCATGCAATATTTCACGATGGAATTTATTAATAATTAAATGGATTTGTTTATTACCTTTGCGTTTTTCTCCCACCGTTAACATTACATTTGGTGGGTTTTTTTCAACACCTTTATTTCCAAGATTGTCAATGGGTCCTTGTGCATCACTTTGATTTTTCCTTTTTTTCAGACTATGTTCTGAAAGGCTAAAGTAATCAAAGTTGATTTGACAGTGTTTATTTGTCTCCAGAATAGAAGTACTGGTTTGTAGCAAATGAGTTTCCTTACTAGTATTGCTATTATTCACCTTACTTTGAGTTGCTAAAGCGTCCATAGAAAGTAAACTCGCTTTATTTGCTTTTCTTTTTCGTCCCAGAGGTAAACTTACAGTTGGTCTGTTTGGTTGAAGTACTTTATTCCCAACATTGTCAAGAGTTCCTAGTGCAACTGTAGTATTTTCACTATTTTTTGCACTATGTTCAGAAAGTGTCAAGTTTGCTTTTTTTATTAGAGACTGTTTGTTTGTCCCCATAATAGAAATACTTGTTCCTGCCAAATGATTTTTCTTACTCGTATTTCTAATCCTGCAATTACTTACAGTACCTAAAGGCTCCGAAGAAAGCAAACTCCCTTCAAAAATCGAATTGTCAATCACTTGAGTAGTATGTCCAAAGATTTTAGTAACTGGAGTTAAAAGACTATTTTTCTTGTGCACTCGAAGTGCTCTTTGGAATGTTTGCTTCAAAATTTCTTTTACATCTATTGGTGTTAATTCAAATGGTATGCAATCCTGCGAAGAATTTCTAAATTTTTTGGCTAGATTCATTACATATTCCAAAAGTGCTTCAAAAGTTGGAAATTCTAGAGTTACACAGGTTCCATTTGAATGAGGCATGCCTTCATTGTCCCTGCTATGTGAATCAAATACATAGTATGTTTGCCTATTTTTAAAAATAGAAATGACATATACACTCATACAAAGTAGTACCCCACAGTACTTAGAAATCCCTAAATGCAATGCACTGTTAATATCTGGATAGTTTTCATCAAAACGTTTAAGGACATTACCATAGAAAGGGTTGCGTAGAGTAAGTGAATAAAACCTATTATTGTGCTCTATATATTTTGGCAAATCATCAGGATGCATAAGTGTTTCTTTGTTAAAAGAATGCATTTGTAGATACAAAGCATCTCCAAGGTCCATGATATAATGTAGATCGTTGGAGTTCCATGTATTAACTGGTTTGCATACATTGTGCAAAATAGCAAAAGTACTATTTGGTAAGCATTGCTTCCCTTTAGATGTACTATTAAATCTTGTATTGCCTTGATGGTAACTGGCTTTTAAACATCTATGCATGGTTTTTTTTACTCCCTTTACTTTATTCCTCTAAAGTCTATTCACAGAAGTAAGTCAAATTACTTATGTAATACCTATTTATAGTTGTTTCCAACCAAGAATATTATTTACCTTGATTTGTGGGTGATTGTACCTCAATGGATGAATCTGAAATAAGAGTAATATGAATTGTCAGAATATTGTTTACATGAAATGACACGTCAAATTCCAAACAAAAACAGGAAATGCAATAGTAGTTTGTAAAGTTTGTATACTTTTGTGTGAGAGTGTGACAGAGGGCATGATAATAGATTGTGTGTGTGTGTGTGTGCCTTCATTTAGTTTTATGAGCAACTTTGTAGTGTGAAAGTGTGTGATGTGTAGAGTGTATGCTTGTTGCCCTGCATACTGAGTACAGTTTGTGAAGTAGAGAAAAAATGAATGTAGTGAGATACACATTTCTCTGTTTTGTATGAAATGAGTGTTGATAGAAAATACTGAGAAGTAGGAAGAAAAATATTTGAAGCATGAAAGTTAGTGAGCCAGTTAAAGTAATTGGTATTTTTTTTGTAATGTATTATTATGAACACATCATTCTGACAATGGAAAGTTGTGAGGTAGTATAGTAAGCGGCAAAGTGTGTGCGCTTTGGCATGCGCGAGAAATGATTAATGTGAAAGTGAAAATGATAACTCAGTTTCCCTATAAAATTGTCACTATGAGCATCCTCCACCCCCCAAAAGTAAAGAGTGACAGTATTTTACGTTGTTAGTCCGAATACCTGAGTATGATAATGCCAGCTAAAACTGGGAGTCAACTGTTGTAAGAAAGTAGATGAAAGCATCTGCTATTCTAAATAACAATTAGCATGAGGCTTGTTATAGTTGTAAAATAGCACGAAAAAAACAGTAATGTTAATGTAATAAACGTTCCTGCTAAGTAGCAAAGTGTTGTAAGCTTTGTGTGCCAAAGGATGGAGCAGTGGAGTAGCAAGGAAATGTTGTGCAGGGAGGGGACAATATGTATAATTAGTGTGAGCTACATATGCAGAGGTAGGAGCTGACTTTGATAGAGATTCTGTGCATTTATGGGACCTGTGCTGTGTTTGAGTAACATATGGTTCGAATTAGTGTCCCCTGTTTGTTACCATAAGGAGGGCTCATCAGAGTTGGAAGGGTAGGCTGTGCAGGCATGGCCTTCTTATTTGTACAAAGCATTGGCACTTTAGTATTGAATTAGCAGGTCAAATAGTTCAAGAGATGTGGCAAAGTGGTGTGAGATGCCCATACCGGAACAAAATGCGTGAGCAGCAGAGTTGGCTCACGAGTGTGCATGCATTTGACTGTGTGTTGATATGTAGTGTAAATTTGTAGTGATGTGTGGCCAATTTGTGTATGTATTGTTTTTGTTAGTAATGTTCATGCAACTGTGCTTTATAGATGTGGCAAAGTAGTTCGATGTGTGTGTGCCTTAGGAGGACCCAGCGGAATAGGCTCTAGATGTTGTTAAAAAATTTGTTGGAACGAAGGGTGTGCTGTATAATAATAGGTATAGCTGTAGGAATTATAGTCTAAAAAGCCGTGTGTTCAAACGAATTTTTTTAGCTCTAAAAATTCTTAATGTAAATGTTGTGAATTGGTGCAAACTGGATTTTTAATTTAAAAAAAGGATGGAATAGCATAGTATGAAAGATGGGCTGGGCATGTAATGTACAAATGTGCTTTAAATCCCAGTTTCCCATGTTTGTTGTGTAAATTAGCACGACCCAATGTTAGAATGTCCAAATACCAATTGACATGCATGTAATAGATTGCCTAAAAAAAGTGTATTTTTCCAAGAGAGTCTGTGGGCTGCTTGTGCGTGTTGACGTGCGTAACTAAAAGTCGAAGGTGTGTTTGAAGAACGTGGCGATGAATGAGAGCAAAGCTATGGTGTGCGTGTTTCCGTGCAAGAGAGACTGTGAGTGTGGGGGTGGGTTTGGGATAGAGAATTTGTGTGTTGCTTGTGTTTTAGTGTTTATTTACGCTAGTGAAACACATAAAAATTCTGATAAGTGAATGAGACAGAAGGTAAGGCAGGGTGGGTGTGTATGCTTGTAAGATGCACGTCTAAATGTTGTCAACGTGTGCGTGTTTGCGTGCGTGTATGGAAAAGAGAGAGTCTGTAAGCTGTTTGTGCATGTTACCGGGCATGCGTGTAATAAGATAAGGAAGAGGCACTCACGTGTGCGTGTTGGCGTGCGTGTTATTTTTTGTGGGGGGGGGGTGTTTGGAGAGAGAATTTGTGGATTTGTTGTGTTTTTGGGCGTATTTACGCAAGTGAAACGCAGAAACATGTGGATGAGTGAATGAGACAAAAGGTAAGGCAGGGTGGTTGGGTATCCTTGGAAGATGGACGTGTAAAAGTTGTGAAAGTGTGCGTGTTTCCGTGGATGAATGGAAAAGAGCTAGAGTCTGAGGGCTGTGTGTTACTGTCGTGCGTGTGGACGTGCCTGATTGGGATAGGATAAGCAAGAGCCACGACCAGAAAGATAATTTTGGTGGACTGTTTGTGCATGTTGCCTTGCGTGCTGAATGGAACAGAGAGATGATTAGGTGTAATAGTTCAAGCAATTGAAAGACAGGGTGGTATGCTTAAAAGTCGGAAACATTTTTACGTCAGAATATGAAAGGCAGAAAAGTGGAGATGAATGAATGAGACACAAGGCAGGGGGGGTTTGCTTGGAATAAGAACGTGTAAATGTGTTAAAAATGTGCGTGTTCCTGTGCCTGAATGCAAAAGAGAAAGACTGTGGTCTGTTTGTGCGTGTTGGCGGTCGTTATTGGGATAGGATAAGAAAGAGACACGAACAGAGATGTTTTTTCGTGTATGTGTCCCAGCTAGTGAAAAAGTCGAAATTTCTTTGATTGTATGCATTCCTGATGCCGGTGTGACTGCACCTTCTGCACGAACGGAAATCGTGCCTCTGAAAGAGTGTGTGCAAGGGAGAGGGGAGAGGCATGGTGAGCTGTGCTTGGTGTTTACTGAGAAGGACCCTGTAGGGCGTTGTAGGTGACAGGGCAAGTCACCACAATAAATATATAGAAAAGAAATGAGCGTCCGCCATTATTTCCTGTTAAAAGGAAGACAAACATGTGTCTGAAACGTGCTGGAGGGAGAGGTGGGGGTAGGAAGCGACAGTAGCAGGGGGAGTTTGCTTAAAAAGAGAAAGTCTGTGGTCTGTTTGTGCGTGTTGGCGGTCGTGATTGGGATAGGATAAGAAAGAGACACGAACAGAGATGTTTTTTTCGTGTATGTGTCCCATCTATTGAAAAACTGGAAATATATTTGATTGTATGCATTCATGATGCGGGTGTGAGTGCACTTGCTGCACGAACGGAAATCGTGCCTCTGAAAGAGTGTGTGCAAGGGAGAGGGGAGAGGCATGGTGAGCTGTTCTTGGTGTTTACTGAGAGTGTTTGTTCTTTTACAGCGTATTTGCGCGAGTAAAAGCCTGAAAGGTGCAAATGAATGAATGAATGAGACAGAAGTGAAGACGGGGCGATAAGGTAAGGCAGGGTGGGTATGCTTGCAAGATGTACGTCTAAATGTAGTGAAGGTGTGCGTTTTTCCGTGGATGAATGGAAATGAGATGTAGTCTAAGGGCTGTTAGTGACTATCGTGCGTGTGGACGTGATTGATTGGCATAGGATAAGCAAGAGACACGAACATGGTGCAAATGATGTTTAAATGGCATTTAATATGAACGATTAATTGTAATGAAGGCCGCAAACGTTTTGCTGTGGCCCCCTCCCCACCTTACAGAGGTGAAGATAAAAATGAAAATAAAAGTTGTGGTGCATGGATGTGAACGATTCTAGAGTGTTTGTTCTTTTACTGCGTATTTGCGCGAGTAAAAGCCTTAAAGAGGCAAATGAATGAATGAGACAGAAGTGAAGACAGGGGGCGATAAGGTAAGGCAGGGTGGGTATGCTTGCAAGATGCACGTGTAAATGTTGTCAACGTGTACGTTTTTCCGTGGATGAATGGAAAAGAGATGTAGTCTAAGGGGTGTTATTGCCTGTCGTGCGTGTGGACGTGATTTATTGGCATAGGATAATCAAGAGACACGAACATGGTCCAAATGAATTGAAAATGGCAGTTAATATGAACCATTAATTTAACTGCAAAACACATTTTTAAGATATTGCGAAGTGGTGTGAGATACGTGTCCTAAATGAGTGAGCAGCGGAGTAGTCCAAAAAGTGTGTGCAATCGTGTGACGCTTAGGTGGTATGTCATGTTGATCATACAGACAGCTAGAGGGAGTCTATAGTGGCCTTTAAAAATACCCTTATTTCACAAAGCGTTTCCGTAAGACAGATAATTCTATGACAACAGTAACATGCAGATGTACTCACCTAAATTATTGTTTGTTGAAGATCACAAGTGGTACAGAATGATTAGCAAACAGTCTGTGTTGTATCTGTAAAATAAAAAGTATAATTTAGTCACATGTATTACGTCCGTCTTTAATGCTCATTAGAGTACGATTGATCGTTTTTGGGTGAGGTCAATGAAACAAATTTGTTGGTTAATATTATTGTGGATCTGGCAATGTAGTTATAGGAACCATAAGAAGGAGGGTAAGATCGAATAAGAAAGTATTCATGAGCTGAAATGAGCAAAGTAAAGGCGAAAATGAATGGTAAGAGTGTGCTGTTAAAGGGACCGAAAAGAGTGAACGCTGAAAAAATATCTGTTTAGAAAGTGGAGAGATACAGGGGAGAATGTGTAGAGGTAGAAAGCTTGAAGATGAGAGGAGAAAGAGATGAGGAAATGTAGAGACGACCTAGTAATTTAAACTTGTAAGGAAAAGTCAAGTGTAGTACGAAAAAAAGTACAAATGCACTTACATTCCAAAGTAGTCGCGTAGTGTCTTTGAATCTGTAGTCTTCGTTGCAAATATAGCGTCGTTCCGTCGGTCACTGTTGTGTTTCTGGACACGAAAAAGGCTATGGCTCACAATGAGCCTTTCGTGATCTTAAATAGGCCGAAGTGGAGAAGTTTCCCGGTAAGGTGTTTGGAAGTGGACAAAGGATGAAAGGTACATCCCCTTCCCTTGGCCCCGGGAGATGTCTCCAGAGATAATGTGTGTAACTCCCAAGTGTGAAAATGTGAATGTGTATGTAGATGTAGGTTCGATTGTGGCGCCACTAGCGACTTTCGTGTCTCCTTGAGGCACCACTTGTTAATGTACGTGTCTTCCCGCACGCAGCAAGGAAGAAGCATTCAGAAAAAAAGTAACGTAAATGCGAGGAAAGCTTATATTTATCCATATTTTTTTAAAAATAACCAAAGTATAAAGCAATGAAGGGTGTAAAAGGTACGTGGGTATAAAGATAATGTAAAAATATCGCGGCGTTGGAGTCCTAAATGTGACGTTAAGAATTCGTGCTCATTATTTCACAATAAATGGTATTGAAGTAAAAGAGCACTTGGCACACTAAGATGTCAAACATATTGTAACTGTGTAATCTATCCATCAGTTGTGTGTGATAGAAAAGGATGTATAGTGTTTGTGTGTATGCATGTGCTAAGCATATACTGAGGGCTAGTGTTCTGTGTAGATTGTTAAGAACTGCACAAAAAGTTGCCGACTGAGGCCTGTGTGCACTGACAGTGAGGGCTGTGTGGACTGAATGATGGTTGTGTGCACTGTGAGTTATGTCTGTGTGCAGATAGTGTCTGCAGTAGGAACGGATATCGTACTGTATGCAGTGTGTTTGAAGGATGTGTGCATTGTTAGTGAGGCCTGTGTGCAGTGTGAGTGATGCCTGTGTGCAGGTGGATTTAGAGTTGATAAAAGTCTCAGAATGAGTTCTGTGTGCACTGACAGTGAGGTCTGTGTAGACTTATTGCTGGTTGTGTGCACTGTACGTTATGTCTGTGTGCAGATATTGATTGCAGTACGCACTGATAGCGTACTGTATGCAGTGTGTTTGAAGGATGTGTGCATTGTTAGTGAGGACTGTCTGTAGTGTGAATGTCGCTTGTGTGCAGGTTTATTTACTGTTGCGTGCACTGAGTGAGTGCTGGGTGCACTGTAAGTTCTGTCTGTGTGCGGTAAGTATGTGCAGTACGCACTGATAGCGTACTGTATGCAGTGTGTTTGAAGTCTGTGTAAAGTGTTAGTGAGGGCTGTGTGCACTTTGAGTGAGGCCTGTGTGCAGTGTGAGTAAGTGCTGTGAGCAGTGACTGAGAGGTGCTTGCACTGAGTAACGCACTTGCTTACATTTTTCTTTTGATGGAAATGCGTTAGTGATATGTTTAGAATTAGTGTTCCCTGTGTGTTTGCGAAAGGAGTGAGCAGCGGAGTCTGAAAGGTAGTGTGTGCAGGCATGGCCTTATTATATGTACAAAGCATTGGACTTTCGTTTCGTATTTGCAGGTGAAATTCTTCAAGAGATGTGGCAAAGTGGTATGAGCTCCCTGGGCCTAATGAGTGAGTAGCCGAATAGGATGAAGATTGTGTACATGCATGTCACTAATGTGTGTTGATAAGTAGTGTACATTTAGTGTGATGTGTGGGCAAGTTGTGTTTTGTTTGTCAGACATTGTCAATTCTGATGACACAGACTTTTATATATGTGTCGCAGTGTTGTGATCTGTGTGTGCATTAGGAGGGAGCAGCAGAATTGGCTCAATATACTGTGTGGATCAAAGGTAGTGACGAAGGGTGTGCTATTTAAGAGCACGTACAGCTGTAGTTAGTATATAGTATTGAAGATGCATGTTATAAATAATGTGTTTGTCATCAAATGGGTCACTTATTTAAAGTGTTGTGAGGTCTATGTAAAAAGAAAGGATGGAAGAGCGTAGTAGGAAGGATGGCCTATGGAGTCATGGGACAAATGTGTTAAAAATGGGGTGTAATATTGTCTGAAAATTTGCACTCCAAATAATTTTCAAGATGTGGCGAAGTGTTGTGATGTGCCTGTGCAAAGTGAGTGAGCAGCAGGGTTGTTTTTCGAGGGTGTGCATTTATGTGACGAATGTGTGTTGTGAATGAGACTGAGGTTAAGACAAGGTGGGATAAGGTAATTAAGGGTGGATATGCTTGCAAGATGCACGTGTAAATGTTGTGAACGTGTGCGTGTTTCCGTGGATGAATGGAAAAGAGATAGTGTGATGGCTGTGTGTTACAGTCGTGCGTGTGGACGGGCCTGATTGGGATAGAATAAGCAAGAGCCACGACCAGAAAGCTGATTTTGGTGGACTGTTTGTGCATGTTGCCTTGCGTGCTGAATGCAACAGAGAGATGTTTTGATGTTATTGTTTCAGCAATAGAAAGACATGGTGTTATGCTTAAAATGAAAAAAAATACACGTCTGAATAAAAAAGGCAGAAATGTGTAGATGAATGAATGAATGAGACAGAAGGAAGAGGGTGTTTGTTTGCAAGAAGCACGTGTAAATGTGGTCAAGGTGTACGTGTTTCTGTGCGTGAATGCAAAAGAGAAAGTCTGTTGTCTGTTTGTGCATGTTGTCGGCCGTGATTGGGATAGGATAACAAAGAGACACGAACAGAGATGTATTATTCGTGTATGTGTCCCAGCCATTTAAATACTGTAAAATAATTTGATAGTATGGATTGTTGAGTCCGGTGTCACTGCACCAGCTGCACGAACGGAAAGCGTGTCTCTGAAAGAGTGTGTGCAAGGGAGAGGGGAGAGGCATGGTGAGTTGTGCTTGGTGTTTACTCAGAAGGAACATGTAGGGCGTTGTAGGTGACAGGCCAAGTCAGCATAAGATATATATTCCAAAGAAATGCGCGTCCAACATTATTTACTGTGAAAATAAAGACAAAGATGTGTCATAAATGTGCTAGAGGTAGAGGTATTGTTCGGAAGAGACAGTAGCAGGGGGATTTTGTTTACAAGATGCACGTGTAAATGTCGATGCTACAGACTTTTCTATATGTGTCGGCGTGTTGTGATCTGTGCGTGCATTAGGAGGGAGCTGCCGAATTGGATCAATATACTGTGTAGATAAAAGGTAGTGACGAAGGGTGTGCTATTTAAGAACACATACATCTGTAGTTACTATATAGTATTGAAGACGTGTGTCGTTCTTTTGAGTGAGTGCTGGGTGCACTGTAAGTTCTGTCTGTGTGCAGTAAGTGTGTGCAGTACGCACTGATAGCGTACTGTATGCAGTGTGTTTTCTGAAGTCTGTGTAAAGTGTTAGTGAGGGCTGTGTGCACTTTGAGTGAGGCCTGTGTGCAGTGTGAGTAATTGCTGTGATCAGTGACTGAGAGGTGCTTTCACTGAGTAACGCACTTGCTTACAGTTTTCTTTTGATTGAAATGCGTTAGTGATATGTTTAGAATTAGTGTGCCCTGTGTGTTTGCAAAAGGAGTGAGCTGCGGATTCTGAAAGCTAGTGTGTGCAGGCATGGAATTATTATATGTACAAAGCATAGGCACTTTCGTTTCGTATTTGCAGGTCAAATCCTTCAAGAGATGTGGCAAAGTGGTATGAGCTCCCTGTGCCTAATGAGTGAGTAGCCGAATAGGATCACGATTGTGTAGATGCATGTCACTAATGTGTGTTGAGAAGTAGTGTACATTTAGTGTGATGTGTGGCCAAGTTGTGTATAGTTTGCCAAACATTGTCAATTCCGATGACACAGACTTTTATATATGTGTCGCAGTGTTGTGATCTGTGCGTGCATTAGGAGGGAGCAGCAGAATTGGCTCAATATATTGTGTGGATAAAAGGTAGTGACGAAGGGTGTGCTATTTAAGAGCACGTACAGCTGTAGTTGGTATATAGTATTGAAGATGCATGTTATAAATAATTTGTTTGTCGTCAAATGCCTCACTTATTTAAAGTGTTGTGAGTTGTATGTAAAACGAAAGGATGGAATAGCGTAGTAGGAAGGATGGCCTATGGAGTCATGGGACAAATGTGTCTAAAATGGCGTGTAATATTTTCTGTTATTTTTCACGCAAAATATTTTTCAAGATGTAGCGAAGTGGTGTGATCTGCATGTGCAAACTGAGTGAGCAGCAGTGTTGTTTTTCGAGGGTGTGCATTTATGTGACGAATGTGTGTTGTGAATGAGACTGAAGTTAAGACAGGGTGGAATAAGGTAAGGAAGGGTGGGTATGCTTGCAAGATGCACGTGTAAATGTTGTGAACGTGAAAGTTTCCACTATGAAACGTAAGTATAAAAACAACAATAAGACCATTGTACGTGCATGTCATCGACAGTGTAAAAGAACGTGCCGCTTGTTTCTAAAGTTGCTTCCCTTGCTTTATGGTTTGGCGGAAAAAAAGGCGCCTTTCGGTCTCTTTAGTTAACATTTGCATTTCCCCGCGGATGGCCTACAACAGATTACAATCTTTACGACTCTGATGAAAGCAATTCAGTCTCCTGGGGTGGTTAGGCCCCAGACGTTTGACTCTGGCCCCCTCCCCACCTTACAGAGGGGAAAAGAAAGTCGTGCATGAAAGTGAAAGAGTCTAGCCTGTTTGTTTTAGTGCGTATTTGCGCGAGTAAAAGGACGAAAGGGGCAGATGAATGAATAAGACTGAAGTTAAGACAGGGAGGGATAAGCTAAGGCAGGGTGGGTATGCTTGCAAGATGCACGTGTAAATGTTGTGAACGTGTGCATGTTTCCGTGGATGAAAGGAAAAGAGATAGAGTGTGATGGCTGTGTGTTACTGTCGTGCGTGTGGACGGGCCTGATTGGGATAGAATAAGGAAGAGCCACGACCAGAAAGCTGATTTTGGTGGACTGTTTGTGCATGTTGCATTGCGTGCTGAATGCAACAGAGAGATGATTTGATGTTATTGTTTCAGCAATTGAAAGACACGGTGTTATGCTTCAAAGAAAATAAAAAGTGCACGTCTGAATTAGAACGGAAGAAAGGTGTAGATGAATGAATGAATGAGACAGAAGGAAGGGGGTGTTTGTTTGCAAGAATCACGTGTAAATGTGGTCAACGTGTAAGTGTTTCTGTGCGTGAATGCAAAAGAGAAAGTCTGTTGTCTGTTTGTGCATGTTGTCGTCCGTGATTGGGATAGGATAACAAAGAGACACGAACAGAGATGTTTTTTCGTGTATGTGTCCCAGCCATTGAAATAGTGTAAAATAATTTGATAGTATGGATTGCTGAGTTCGGTGTCACTGCACCTGCTGCACGAACGGAAAGCCTGTCTCTGAAAGAGTGTGTGCAAGGGAGAGGGGAGAGGCATGGTGAGTTGTGCTTGGTGTTTACTCAGAAGGAACCTATAGGGCATTGTAGGTGACAGGCCAAGTCACCACAAGATATATATTCAAAAGAAATGCGCGTGCAACATTATTTACTGTGAAAATAAAGACAAAGATGTGTCAGAAATGTGCTGGAGGTAGAGGTGTGGTTCGGAAGAGACAGTAGCAAGGGGATTTTGTTTACAAGATGCACGTGTTTGTCTGTTTGTGCATGTTGTCGGCCGTGATTGGGATAGGATAACAAAGAGACACGAACAGAGATGTTTTTTTGTGTATGTGTCCCAGCCATTGAAATAGTGTAAAATAATTTGATAGTATGGATTGCTGAGTCAGGTGTCACTGCACCTGCTGCACGAACGGAAAGCCTGTCTCTGAAAGAGTGTGTGCAAGGGAGAGGGGAGAGGCATGGTGAGTTGTGCTTGGTGTTTACTCAGAAGGAACCTATAGGGCGTTGTAGGTGACAGGCCAAGTCACCACAAGATATATATTCAAAAGAAATGCGCGTGCAACATTATTTACTGTGAAAATAAAGACAAAGATGTGTCAGAAATGTGCTGGAGGTAGAGGTGTGGTTCGGAAGAGACAGTAGCAGGGGGATTTTGTTTACAAGATGCACGTGTAAATGTCCATGCTACAGTTTTTTTTATATATGTGTCGGAGTGTTGTGATCTGTGCGTGCATTAGGAGGGAGCTGCCGAATTGGATCAATATACTGTGTAGATAAAAGGTAGTGACGAAGGAAGGGTATGCTATTTAAGAACGCATGTGGCAGAGATGTAAACAAACTACATGCGCGGCCGCCATTTTTTTTCCTGGGAGGTGCTGGTGTGGCAGGAGTGCTGATACGGCAAGGCTGTGTTGGCGGGGAGAAAGAGAGGAGGTGCTGATGTGGGAGGGGGAAGTCGCGGAGAGAGAGGGGAGGTGCTGTTGTGGGAGGGGGGAGTTGCCGGTGTGGGAGGAGTGCTGCTAGGGCAAGGCTGTGTTTGCGGAGAGAGAGAGAGGAGGTGCTGGTGTGGGAGGGGGGAGTTGCCGGTGTGGGAGGAGTGCTGCTAGGGCAAGGCTGTGTTTGCGGAGAGAGAGAGGGGAGGTGCTGGTGTGGGAGGGGAGAGTTGCTGGTGTGGGAGGAGTGCTGCTAGGGGAGGAGAAGCCCTGGACGTGAATGCTCGTGCATGTTTGATCACGTGATTCACATGAACTGCAAGAAAACCGCGGCTGAAAGCCCTTTGGTTTGAAGAGAAAATAGCCGACTTGAATTCTCCCCATTTCCCATTCCTGCGGAATGGTAAAGGCGAGACCTAAAAACCTTCATGACTGCCTAGAAGGAATTCATGCTTGGATGTCCAACTCAAGGCTTAAGCTCAATGGCTCTAAAACCGAGCTCATGCTGCTGGGACATCAAATGTCATCCCTCCCCACTGCTATGTGGCCATCATGCCTAGGACCCCTCCCACAACCCAAGACTGAACTTAAAAGTCTGGGCTTCTGGCTGGAACAGGACCTTTCTTTGAAAACGCAGGCAAAAAAAACAGCCGGTACCTGTGTGGGCTTACTCCGCTCAACCAGGAAGATTCTCCCACTACTCCCTGCACAATCACAAAAAATGCTCATCCAAGGTCTAATCTTATCAAGATTGGACTATAGTAAAGCTCTCTTCTTGGCCGCCCCAGAATCTACGATCAATGTTCTTCAAAGAACACAAAATGCCGCTGCAAGGATCCTCACAGGTACCTCCCGCAGAGCATCAGCCAAACCCACCCTAAAGGTACTACATTGGCTGCCGATCCGTGAAAGGGTCAAATTCAAGGCCTTATGTACCACACATAGAGCCATGCAAAATCAAGGGCCCCCGATGCCGAAGACCATGCTCTTCCCATATAAACCCAACAGGTCCCTGCGTTCCACCCAAGGTAATCTGGCTACGGTCCACAGAGTCAAAAAAGCCCGAACTGGAGGATGTCGCTTTTCGGTTACAGCCGCAGCCCTTTGGAACGCCCTGCCAATCCAAATACATGCCGAGCCTAACCACATGAAATTCTGGAAGCTACTCAAGACCCACCTTTTCCCGCAATAACCCTTCCCCTTACTCCTCTGCTTCCACCCTCAGATTTTAATGCAATATCAGCGCTGGGACGCTCCCGGGCAGCCATGGGCTATAGAAATCCCAAATTCATTCATTCATTCATTCATTCATTCATTCATTCAGTGTGAGTTTCATGAATTACTAATTAATATCAAAAGGGAGGAGTCTTGGGCTATTACTGCTCTTATCGGAGCAGAAGGTCCACGCACGACGTGCCCAAATTACATGGAATACAAAAGATTGTCGAGGTGTTCCTACTGAGAGGGAAGGAGTTAGTGCAGTCTGTAATGCAAGCGGATTAGAACAGGGTAACCTGGTGGTCACCCTGGGAATCCATTTTGTTGGATTTAATGCCCTCACACACCCTTTCAGGTGTCATGCTTCATCATTTGGGTTTGCTCCTCGTTGGGTCGGCGGTGCAATACCCAACGGGCAACACCTCATAGAGGGGCTCTTTGGCGGAGATCTTTTTCCAACTGCCATGTAGATGAAGTGCAGGTATGGGGCCAGGATTCAGGGTAGATGTAACTATGTGAAGTAAAATAAAGCTAGTGGTACCAGAGACAATTTTATTCAGGAGGGCCACTGCTTTAATTAAAACCAATATCCTAGAGGAGAGTAGTGGAAAGTGATGTTTCCCACTCTCTTCTGGAGTGTGTTAAAGTCCGGTCAACATGTTTCTCTCTACTCTATAATTTACTGATCGATGCTTCAGGACCAGGGGGACTAGTTAGAAGGTATCTAAAGGTATCTGTAACTATCTACACTATTGCCACTTGGTATGGTGTATGTAAGCTAGTTTGACTACCATCCTAGCGGTTGAACGGGCGAATATTACTATATTACCCTTCTTCAAGTTGCGATTGTTAATACCTAAAGTTAAAAACAATCAAACAACAACAGTATCCAGCGGGTAAAGCTTCAGGAGATCTTCCACCACAATGTTGATGTTAGCCTGAGCTTCGTTCATAAGCACCTACCCATCACCGCTGGAACCGGGTGGAGCGGCGATGGGTAGGTGCTTATGAAACATGTTGACCGGACTTTAACACACTCCAGAAGGCAGCCCTCTTCCTGGACTTTCGGACTTGGACCTTTGCGCTCCCCGCCATTTTCTTTTTATGACTCGCTTCTTCTTCTACCTCTCTCCTCCGCCATTTTAGCATTCTCTAACCTCCCCCTCTGTCCTAGCGACCTTTCTATTGTCTCTCCTGTTGCCTCTGAGACACTCCTCGCTGTCTTACTAGTTACTATCTGCTTCCCTGCTTCACTTTCCTGCCCTTCTCTGTCCCTCCCTTGGTGATGCGACTGCATCCCCCTCCGATGGCATCACCCCTCCGACCCCACTTAATGGAACTCTGCTTTTCTGTATATAGAGATAACTCTAATCAATAGTATTTGCAGTAGACCTTTGTACTCTCTACCACTCCTATGTGACTCAGAGTATATCCATTCATATCCCTTCCCTATGTATATAGAGATAACTCTAATCACTAGTATATGCAGTAGACCTTTGAACTCTCTACCATTCCTATGTGACTCTTAAAGTACATCCATCCGTATCCCTTCCCTATGTATATAGAGATAACTCTAATCACTAGTATATGCAGTAGACCTTTGAACTCTCTACCATTCCTATGTGACTCTTAAAGTACATCCATCCGTATCCCTTCCCTATGTATATAGAGATAACTCTAATCACTAGTATATGCAGTAGACCTTTGTACTCTCTACCATTCCTATGTGACTCTTAAAGTACATCCATTAATATCCCTTCCCTATGTATATAGAGATAACTCTAATCACTAGTATATGCAGTAGACCTTTGTACTCTCTACCATTCCTATGTGACTCTTAGAGTATATCCATACGTATCCCTTCCCTATGGATATAGAGATAACTCTAATCGCTAGTATATGCAGTAGACCTTTGTACTCTCTACCATTCCTATGTGACTCTTATCCATCCATAGCCCTTTCCTATGTATATAGAGATAAAACTAATCACTAGTATATGCAGTAGACCTTTGTACTCTCTACCATTCCAATGTGACTCTTAGAGTATATCCATCCGTGGCCCTTCCCTATGTATATAGAGATATCTCTAATCACCGTCTCTTCTTTGTGTGACTTTACAACTTGTACATTTGCAATTTTTTCTGTTTGTATCTTTTATGAAACGCATGTAATCCTTAGTCCTTATGTTTTGCAACTGGTTCTTATTTAAAGCGCTCTGACACCTTCAGGTAAAGTTCGCGCTATATAAAATCGCATTAAATAAAATAAAATAAATAAATAAATACCATAGCATCTTGTTACCTTCACTCGAATATCAGGCCCCGCAGGAATTTCTGCGAACACACATTTTGCAATTATATAATGTTTGTGGCTGTGGTGGTTTACTGACTTCATTCTTACTGTCTGATTCAATTAGCTTTATTAGCTCACCAAGGTAGTTTGTATAGGTACCTCTCCTATTATTGTTAGCAATGTAATTTCCCATAAGGACGGAGACTTTTTTCTTAAGAATATTACAGGTTTTTACTAACTTACCAAAAACCA
The DNA here is from genome assembly GCF_964263255.1 of Lissotriton vulgaris. Taxonomy (NCBI): domain Eukaryota; kingdom Metazoa; phylum Chordata; class Amphibia; order Caudata; family Salamandridae; genus Lissotriton; species Lissotriton vulgaris. The sequence continues at coordinate 442,717,978 of NC_141697.1, read as the reverse complement.
ACAATGTTCTTGCTAGGGAGTAATCTTTTAAAAAGGTGTTATGCATTTTGCCACATATTGTTGCTATATCATGTGCTACATCAGTATGTGTACAATCTGGGCTCTTATAGAGGTATGCACGGTAGTATACAGTTATCCAATAATTCTTAGTAATTGAAGGAGTGCAGATCGTGATAGACGCCTCTTCTTGGAACTTCCTTACTCTGGTACCACAACACGTATTTTTTCTATTTTTATTCAGGAAAATGGGATTCTCCACCTTGCATCGCAGGGAGGGTGGACTTGTGGACCGGAGATAAGAGTAATTCTTGCAGTGGTTTTGAAGCAATGCAGTTCGAAGCCAAGAGGGAATCAGGCTTGTTCCTCACTCACGTTTTCCTCAACAACAGACAATGTCAAGTTTTTTAATTAAAGCCCTGGGGGTGGGGCGAACCACAAACAACTGACCTCTAAAGTATAACTCCCCTACCTCGCACATAACTTGGAAGAGGTCATCCAATTAGCCTTTCTTGAGGTTCTACCAAAGTTCGAAAGGCATATGGATAGTAACTGTGCGACCCTTACATTTTATCTGGTCGCGTAATTGCAGCGAATAATTTCCATATAATTTCATTCATGAAGGAGTTCAATTCAGGTTAAGGTTTTTACTACCTACGCTTTTTTAGCTCTCGTGGCAATTACAATAAATTACCTTACAAGCTATTTCTTTACTGATTGAAATATTTGTGCTCCCTTTGTGAAAGCCGTACCCTTGTCACTTTTGATACTGCATATTTAAAAAAAGAAATGTGACTAAATGACATGATATGTGACAGTAAATGTTATTTTTCGTTTCTTCTGCTCCAGACTTTAGACTTCCTGCACACATACCAGGCATTAGTGAATTGTCTCTAATTGAGTGCTTGGAATTTCGTTGCTGTCTGTTCTGTCTCCTGATCACCACGGCAACACTCATACCCTTCTCACTTTCTCTTCCTATTTCTCTTCCTCTCATCTCATAGCTTTCGCCGTACAAGAGCACATTATCAGGAGCAGTTGTAATATTATTTTGCAGTTGTATTTATATAGCGCTTCTTACCCTTGACATGGTGCCAGATCGATAGCACTATGCTCCATAGATGTTGTTTGGTTGGAAGTCTATTAGATTGTGAAGTGTCCAATTGGTATTCAGCGGCGGCTCCTCTCGATGGCGGAGGAGCGTCGCCCCACTGGGTCAGAGCCAGCCAATGAAAAATAAAACGATATTTTAATATTGTTTTACTTTTCAACTGCTGTCCGAGAGTATGTAGGGCCAGCCAGGTCTGGGTCACAGGGAGGAGAGGTTGTGTACTTCTAAGAGCACATGTCTGTTTGGCCGGCCGTCTTTGACCGGCCAAACAGACATGTGCAGTTAGGTTTCTCTAACCCTGCTGTACTCTACAGCTGGGTAGAGAAACGTGCCAGACTCCATGTGCCTCAGCAGAGCGCCTAAGCATCCTGCTCAGGCCAATCTCGGCGATGCTCTCGTAGTTTGAGATTCAGAAAAGGGGGTGGTGATGGACAGAGTATCTGAATTAAGCAGAACACTCCTACCCAGTCCAAAGATCAGGGCTTGATCCATCACCGTTTTTTAGCTCACCGCACCATCCCAGCTCAGAACCTGGCTACATGCAAATTAGTCTGTCCCTGGCCCAGTGCATCATGGGAACAGGGCAGACCAAACTACCAAGCCAATTCTTTTACTGGAAAGGAAAACAAGCTTCCGGGGACCGGTTTCTGGCATTACAGCCGTCTTCGGCCCGGCTTGCTTGAATCCTGATGGTGCAGTGAGCAAGGGACTCACATCTGAGTATACCCTTCCCCGCTTATGGTGGACAAAACGATTCAGAAAAGGGGGTGGTGATGGACAGAGTATCTGAATTAAGCAGAACACTCCTACCCAGTCCAAAGATCAGGGCTTGATCCATCACCGTTTTTTAGCTCACCGCACCATCCCAGCTCAGAACCTGGCTACATGCAAATTAGTCTGTCCCTGGCCCAGTGTATCATGGGAACAGGGCAGACCAAACTACCAAGCCAATTCTTTTACTGGAAAGGAAAACAAGCTTCCGAGGACCAGTTTCTGGCATTACAGCCGTCTTCGGCCCGGCTTGCTTGAATCCTGATGGTGCAGTGAGCAAGGGACTCACATCTGAGTATACCCTTCCACGCTTATGGTGGACAAAACGATTCAGAAAAGGGGGTGGTGATGGACAGAGTATCTGAATTAAGCAGAACACTCCTACCCAGTCCAAAGATCAGGGCTTGATCCATCACCGTTTTTTAGCTCACTGCACCATCCCAGCTCAGAACCTGGCTACATGCAAATTAGTCTGTCCCTGGCCCAGTGCATCATGGGAACAGGGCAGACCAAACTACCAAGCCAATTCTTTTACTGGAAAGGAAAACAAGCTTCCGGGGACCGGTTTCTGGCATTACAGCCGTCTTCGGCCCGGCTTGCTTGAATCCTGATGGTGCAGTGAGCAAGGGACTCACATCTGAGTATACCCTTCCACGCTTATGGTGGACAAAACGATTCAGAAAAGGGGGTGGTGATGGACAGAGTATCTGAATTAAGCAGAACACTCCTACCCAGTCCAAAGATCAGGGCTTGATCCATCACCGTTTTTTAGCTCACTGCACCATCCCAGCTCAGAACCTGGCTACATGCAAATTAGTCTGTCCCTGGCCCAGTGCATCATGGGAACAGGGCAGACCAAACTACCAAGCCAATTCTTTTACTGGAAAGGAAAACAAGCTTCCGGGGACCGGTTTCTGGCATTACAGCCGTCTTCGGCCCGGCTTGCTTGAATCCTGATGGTGCAGTGAGCAAGGGACTCACATCTGAGTATACCCTTCCACGCTTATGGTCCTGCACTGGGCCAGGGACAGACTAATTTGCATGTAGCCAGGTTCTGAGCTGGGATGGTGCAGTGAGCTAAAATACGGTGATGGATCAAGCCCTGATCTTTGGACTGGGTAAGAGTGGTCTGCTTAATTCAGACACTCTGTTCATCACCACCCCCTTTTCTGAATCATTTTGTCCACCATAAGCGTGGAAGGGTATACTCAGACATGAGTCCCTTGCTCACTGCACCCTCAGGATTCAAGCAAGCCGGGCCGAAGACGGCTGAAATGCCAGAAACCGGTCTCCGGAAGCTTGTTTCCTTCCTGGTATAAGAATTGGCTTGGTAGTTTGGTCTGCCCTGTTCCCATGATGCACTGGGCCAGGGACAGACTAATTTGCATGTAGCCAGGTTCTGAGCTGGGATGGTGCAGTGAGCTAAAAAACGGTGATGGATCAAGCCCTGATCTTTGGACTGGGTAAGAGTGGTCTGCTTAATTTAGACACTCTGTTCATCACCACCCCCTTTTCTGAATCATCTCGTAGTTTGAGAGCATTGTCTGGATTGGTTGGGGAGCCTGTTCTAGGGCCTGTCAGGAGTAGCAGGAGAAGCACAAGGTGGCCACAGGATCAGGTATGTTTTTTTTCATAATGTTTTTTTAATTCAACCCCTGCCCGTTCCCAACTGCTGCTGCTGCCCTGTCGCCCCCCCCCCTAACCCCCCATACTGGCAGCAGCCGTGACTGTGGAAAGTGATTTGGTGTTAAGTATGATAAAATCAGTGGTGTTCTTATTGTGTCCTACTTTGCTGAGCTTCAGTGTGTAGTGCACCTAACATTAGAAAGATATAGAAAGCTTATGCTTATATAGTATTGATGTCTGGTTGGAAAGAATGTGGGCTGCAAGTGGGGCCCATGTGGGAAGATTTTTGCTGCCATGCATGATGAGCGTCGGCTTGCTCTTACAACATCACTACAAAGTTTGGGAGATCGGCTCTGGTTCTTGGTCGGTGAGAACCTAAATCCCTTCTAGGGGAAGAGCCTTCCTGAAATATATGAGGACCTGTGTGTTTCTTGTTTGTGCAATGAGGCAAATCCATAATTTTATATGGAGAAGAAATTTCCATCCAAACCTGACTTGGGTGGAATAGACAGCAGAGGGGTCATTCAAGAAAAAAGGGTTCTTTTCCTCAAGTGTTTATGAAGTTTTACCTAAAAGAATGTACAGTTTTACACAATTAGAAGAGTGTTTGAAGGTAAGCAAAAAAATTGTTTTGCACTTGGGAGAGTATTTAAATAGATATGTAGGACTACTTGCATATTGCATCAAGTTACAAGGACATCATCTATCCAGTTGTGGGACGTCCTTTGACAGATTTTGCACTCTACAGTGTCTAGGTCTTATTGCTACATTTGAACCATGTGGGTTATCACACCAGATAGCAATGATATGTAAAATAAAAGCTATTTGGGTAATAAGGTGACCTTAAAGTTGAAGCACGATGTGAAGCTCTGCTTTATAAAAGTTTTGAAAATCTAAAATTGTTGAAAACATGTAAAAAATTAAGGGCTGGAATATTATTACATTACATTATACATTAAATAATTTTTTGTAGCAAAGCTTACTTTCAAGTCCCTAGTGTATGGTACTCTGGGTACCAAGGGCCTGCAATTTAAATATCACCAGTAGATTGCAGCACTTGTTTTGCCACCACTGCTGTCACAATGTGAAAAACTGGCTCTGGGTTTGCTATTGTAGCCTAGTCGGGCAGCTTTTAAACTGCCATCTTGATATGGGAAAATAACCCTTTTACCAAATCCAAACCTTCCTTTTTAATTTTTATGTCACCCCTAAGAAAAGCCTTAACAGCCCATAACGCAGGGTGCTGGATATTTTAAAAAAGGTTATAACACATTTAAACTTTACATGTCTTGACAGTGGAAATTCAAAATGTTTGGTTTCACTGTATTATGCCGGTGGTCCTATTGGCTGAATGCTAACTCCATTTGGGACCACCAAACGAAGGGGTTCATTATAATGGCTGGCGGACACCAGTCCGCCCGCCATCATAATGGCCAGACGTGCGGCGGTCCCACCAGTGTAATTAGGATGCCCGCACCATACTGGTGGGCGCATCCTGGCCTTTTACCAATGTAGATGGTGCTGCTGGCTGCAGCACCGTCCGCAATGGTAAATGAGCATGCACAGCATTACCTGCACTATGTGGCATGCACCATGCAGTGCCTGCCAAACTGTAGGGCGTACCATGGGTATCCCCCAGTGCACCCCTTCACCCCCCACAGAGGGGGCCTGCAATGGGCCCCCAAACCAAATCCTGGCCAGCCTTTCCATGGCGGCATCGCCGCCATGCAAAGGCCTATCTATTCCCACATCCTAATATGGCGGACGGTGCCTGCTAGGCACCGCCACCTTTTTAGTGGCCCTGCTCCGCCCGGTAGGCAATCATAACGATTGCCACCGGCGGAAAACTGCAGACGGACTTTGCATCCGCTGTGATACCCACCGCCATCCTAATATGGCCCAGCGGTGGTGATTGTTCCGCCATCGTAATGAGCCCCTTAGTACTTCACGGTATGAAATGAATCGTCAAATTAAACCTGACTTAATTCAGAAATTAGATTTAAAGTAACTTTAAATGCAAAGGTAACTTTTGAAAGTCACCTTTTTCTTGCCCCAAATGCTAGTAGCCATTTCTGATTAGCTGCAGCAGTTGTCACCTGTGACAGCCTGCTGCCCTCCTGCCAAGATGTGTGAAGCACTCAAAGGAATGGGAGCAAAAGGTCTATTGCTGTCCAGTGGTGTGACCTCCCCCAAAAGGATGGTCTGACGGAAGTGGCCACAGATGGCCCAGTTTCATATTGGCTACCACCTCTGATAGGCAGATGTGAGTCAGATTGCAGCCTGCTTTTCCCTTTGTTTATGTAGACAGGCTGGCATCTCTTGTAGAGGGGGAAAAAAACTGTTGCAGTTCCAATTTTCCAGCAGGGATGGCTGCCATTCAGTTCAAACCTCAGGGGTCAGCCCGTGACTTGGTCCCAGAGACGAAGAGTCCTCACATTTTGGATTTGGGAAGAGAGATGCCCTGCTGGATTGTTTAGTGCCAATCTCACAGAGATTTATGTTAAATTGTGTAGGATTGACTCACAGGAATTGTAACCCCATTGGCTAGTGAGTTCTCACCCACCTCAAATTCGAAATTGGCCTAAAAATTGTACACCTGGCTTCCAGTCTCCGAACACCACTGGACTTGAAAAGAACAGAAGAAGGACTGCACCGGCTGAACATGTGGACTTTAGAACGAAAGGCTGCATCAATAAAGACTGCTCCTGCTGTGCCAAGACAGGGTCCAGAAAAATAAGGACTGCTCCTGCTATTGAACCCGTGGAGACCGACCTCAAGGGCTGAAACTCTTCCCACTTGTGCCAGGGATCAGTGAAGTGGACTCCAAGGGATAGTTGGCTAGCCTCCTGTCAAGTTTCAGGGGCACAAAAGCTAGAGAAGCCCTGCATCTGTAAAGTGCCCAAATCACCAGTTAACCTTGGACTTGCCCTTGACTTCGCTAGTGCAGCTCAAGAGATTAAGGCCTAGCCTCCCAAGAGCTGCCTTTCAGGTCCTAGACCCTTGTTTAGTATAAAAGTTAGCTCTTTCTCAACACAGACATGCAATTAGGGAGCCAAAGCCAAAAGTTATCTTTTTTTTAACACTGAGTCTGAGGCTCATAGACTACCGCTGGTTGGTGGTACATTGATAGCCTCAAATGCCATCAAGAACCAACGCTTCACTGAAGCCCTAGACAGTGCAGATGTCCGATATCTAATCCAAAGCTGAACTCAAGTTGCAAAGGACACTGCTCACCTCACTGTTGATGAGAAAAAGAACCTAGAAACGTTTCTAAGTGCAAAGGTGAATTAAATATTGACCGGCACCCAACTTGCATGGCAGTCAGCCAGAACTTTGACTTTGTGCTGGATCCTCACATTCAAGGCTCATACAGCACTGCTAAGCATGAAAAGCAGTGATATACTATCTTTGTAAAAACCTTTCTATACTTTTTGGAGTGAAAAGCAATGATTTATGAAAACCTTACCAAAATGATACCTCCAGTGCTCTTCATCAGTTTTTTGTTGGTTTGAAATCTACTTGAAGACAAAAATATATATTATTTTTTATAAATTGAAGTGGGGTTTTATTGGTGTCATGATTCTTACAGTTTTCGTACTAATAAATGCTTTACACTTGTTTTCCTTTGTTTTAAGCCGGGCTGTTCTCTGACACAGCTACTCAGGACCGAGCTAAGGTTTGATTTAAAGAAACCTAACTGGACCTGATACCTATTAGTGCCGTTATTACTCAGTGAGGTCTCACAGCCATCTCAAATTATGACCCAATTTTCTCACACTGATCTCTTCTTATCTACCTTAAATCTTAAATGGCAGCATTTGAAAATAGAAAATAACCAACGTTATTAACCCGTTGGCTGCGGCTGGAATTCCGCGCCGGTGCTGAACATTCCGATCGCGGGCGTGGTCATGACGGCTCCCAGACGTCATCAGCACACGCCCACCGTGACTCATGACGGCTGGGAGCCGTCATGAGCACCCAATGGGTTCAAAAGTGAATCCCAGCAGTACATTATTTCAGACTGTAAATTGATAACCAATATTGAGTCAGTAAACGTCTTTTAGTAGAGAAAAAGTGGACATCCCAAACCTTCTAAACCACCTTAAAATGCTAATGGGAACAATTTTAAATGAAAGTTTAAGTTTAATCTGGTGGAGGAACAGTATTTGCTCACATGATGATAGTAGAAAGATTGATGATTGCCAAGGTTCCCTTGATTGATTGATTGATAAAAATTTATAACGCGCAAAACAATAACCCGCAGGTATCAAGGCGCCTAACATGTTACAAATTACACAAAAGTGGCGCAAGAGCCTTGTAAATAAGGCCCTCTGTCTTTGAAGATTTGCACCTGCCTTTATACATTCCTTTTAGTATCTCTTTCCATTCAGCACGTCAATACACGTACACGTACATGGTACAGGAATGGAAACTAAATGGAGAATTCAAGAAAAGGAACAGGGGCTTACATTTCTGAAAGTATGGGGTCTACAAGAAATGTCTAGCGATGTGTTATCCAGTAGGTAAACTATAGAGTTTTTTGCCGAGAGGAGTAAAGAAAGAGAATGTGTAATTTGTAACATGTTAAAAATGACGCAGAGTGGTGCAAGGGCCTTGTAAATCTGCGCCAGAATGTTTTTCTCTAGAAATTACTATCAAGTTTGAGACCCAGCGGAGGCACGGAAAACGCCTTGAAGGAGGTTCAGCATCATTAGAAATGGCTCTTCACGCAGTCAGAAATCTTGCGATAGTAGTAGCCTATCACACAGCTATTCATTAATTTCTTTAGACTGCAGAGATGTGGATGTGGCAACACATCTTGCTTTGAGATGGATTTTCTCATTTGTCACTTGCTATCGCCTGAAAATAAGGTTGGATACCACCAAATTCTCAGCATAAAAGGTGGCCCATGAAGTTTTCCAAGGCTCTTTGTTGTCAAGAAAGTTCACTGCATTAAATGTATTTATATATTCCTTGGTGCGCGTGGAAATACAGCGTGTACAAGAGTAGAGATCAGGCAACTCAGCTTGGTTATCCTAAGTCTGGACAAGGGAGAGGTTCCCCTCAGGTCTAGAAGCCCACTCAATAAGACTCTAACCAACAAAGGCTATGAAGGGCTTACCCAGCATAAACACAACCCACCTTCAGATTACAGGAAACTCTTTGAAAACAGGTCAGTGACTAATACAGTCCAGGAGCAATGGGAGCCTTTTGAGCCCTTTTGTGCAAAGCCTGAGCTCAAAAGGTCAATCATTTGTATGAACATTGAGTTCTAGGTGCCAACTTGGATTTGAAGGGCAGGAGAGGAAACTGGACTCCGTAACGGAGACACCCATCAGCATGCAGATACGTGCTGTTGCTGCCTACAGTGTAAGTTACCACTCTGAAGTCGAACTTTCTGTTTCATGACCCTGGTGTAACTTGGAACCTTAAGGGAAATTGTGAGAAAAATTGGGGAAAATGCTACCCAGGTGCATGTTCACGGATCTTTAAGGAGAGTAGATGTCTAGACTCTAGAAAAAGTAATTCTAGAATCCTAGGCAAGGAGTTAGGGAATCAGTAATGCAAAAATGTACGTTTCATCCCTGTTTTCCAGGCTTGATATATGTGCTGCTTAAATTCACTAATTAACCAGTATGCATATATATTCGAGGCATTTAAGCAGAGCAATAAGTCACATTAATTTGATTCCAATATCAAATTTCACATATATCGTGATCATAATATCCTCTCCAATCTTAGAGGTATGGTAAATGTAGATTTACTACTAGGCAACCTACTGCAACAATACCACTGCCACTGTATATGTGTAGGTTGATATTCTTAAGAGAAATCGTGCAGTACAAATCCCTATGAAAAAAATCAAAAGAAGGACATGTCTTTAGATAACGTCTGCACTTCACTCTCATCCAGGTTCAGAGGATGGAAGCAGAATACTGTACAACAAGTATTTTACAAGCAGAAGTCAATTCACAGCAGGTACCACCACATATAACTGCTTCAAAGGAACTCCAATTGATTCACATAGTATACATTTATCACAGTTCAATGGTGGCACGATGCGAGCGGCTCAGTAGGCACAGTGGGGAACACTAGCCGAAGACAAGAGTATAAGATGTCCTCGCCTTTTGAGCGTCAATACCTCTGACCAAGTTTACGAATCTGCACAAATATTTGGTTATTAAGGATATGCAAGTTAATTTAGGTGTTAGAAAGTTTCATAGAAAATAGTTTAAGGGAATGAGAAGGTCATAGTGGGGTCTCCAAAGTTGTGTTTTTAATTCAGACTCCTGCAGGAGTGATTTTATGAAAGACTGTGGATGTAACGAAGCCAAACTGAATATAGAATTCATTGTTTTCTGACGTTTTGGTGCACATCTATTCAGTAGTTTTGCCTTTGAAGACCCACATTTATGGAGCAGAAGGGGCTGGTATTTGAAGGCGGTAGGGGGAGGGTAGCGGGGGCAGTCATGAATGAAATTTAAAAAAAACATTTACCTGCCTGCAGCTGTCGCGAACCGTTGCCGCCTTCTCCTGTCGGTCCTCTTCCCCGCTTCCAGAGCAGGAAGCAGGATGCACCCAGCTCCCAGCCTACCGATAGCCAATTACAAAGCTGCAATGCAGTGTTGTTATTGGTTTGGGTGCCATGGATTGGCGCTCAGTCAGAGAATGGTAGTCTAGGCATGTTCTCCATGCAGGCTGTAATGCAGACTGCATGGAGAACATTCATGCGCACTTTAGGGAGTGCATACCACTCCTCCCCTCCCCTCTGTCAGCAGAGCAGCCCGCCCAGTCACGCCCGCAAAGCTACTGCAACACAAAAAAAAAAGATAATACCTTAGAGTTATTATCATTTTATTTTTCCGTTAATGACACTGCTTAAAAACAGTGAGATGATGCTCCCCCGCCTTAGTGGAGGAGCCGCCGCCGGTATGGAGAGTTAGCTCACAAATGAACTTTTGCTGCTGGGAAAGACTTCACCATCGCCATGTGAGGAAATGGTGGCAACAAACCAACTGCATGAGGGCTATGTCAAACCATACCACATAGGGATAGACTCTGCTCCCAAATTTAAATAACATCCTCTAAACTCCCTGCAAACTTCAAAAGTCAGCTGCGATGACACAGAATTCTTTATCCAGGTATCCTTTTGAAAATTGGATGGCAGCGTATTTTATTGAGATTCAAGTGTCTGTGTGGATATGTGGCAATGGCAAATCCCGCCTCTGCGCAGCCACAGGTGACCACTGCCCCGCCCTACCGTAATGGAGATCGCTGAACGAGGTGAATCAGTGTGAGATGATCGCTGCTCGCTCGCAGCCGTGATACTGTCAATGCCGAGGCCAGGATACGTTGCGGCCAAGATTCCTCCTGCAAAACTGCAGAGATATTAAGCACCCATATGGCTTGAGAGGCTCAGTCTGTGAAAGGCACGCTAATGCGAAAATGTTGCAGACCTGGACCACTTCATGAATGCTTCATGCTTCTTGTCTGCTGGTGGACAGTCTGCCAGGTATACTGCCCCTTACTGACCAGCCGGACTCCTCCAGCAACTGTGGGACGGCGGTTGTGGCACTCACTACACTTGTCTCTTCACCTCTTGATGTGCTAGCCTCCCCTGCAGGCTGGAGTGGTGCCACACTGGTGGCGGTTGATCGTCGGAGGAAGCCGGGGCTGAGTGTGCTGAGGCACTGAGCCAGTGGAGGCTGCTGGAGATGCTGGAGGCATCGAAAAAGGAGATCAGGAGGAGAGACAGCAACTAAGAGTCAGCAAGGAAGCAGGAAAATCTAGAATTACATTTCTTTTTGAGGCTTTTGGAGTGGATGTTATATATTAATGCCTCTTTCATGAAACTTATTTTTACTTGCGGCTGTTGTGGGCTGTATTAGTGGAGCTTTTCCTGGATCTTGCTTAATAAAAGGCCCCTGGGGAGCTCCTTTCGAGTAAGGTGGAAATTAGTGACCAGGTGCTAGATTGTGCTGGTCTTTGTTCTGCAGAAGTGTGGGAGTGTCACGGCTCAGAGAGGCGGACACTCCTACCCCCTCGACTATATAAGCGTAATTCTTAAGCATTTGCCTTTAGGATCTACTGCCAAGACAAGGAAGCATTTAAAAATTGCCAAAGTAATGGCTCATGTTGATTCAAATGTGGCCCTTAAATCCAAAACTAAAACAACCCAGCTGAAGACTGTTCCAGCAAATATTAGAGCTGAGCGTTCGCAGAAGGCTCGTTGTGGGCAGTCCAAATTTCTAGTCCTATGAGCTCTGAAGATGAGGTCCTAGAACATGGAGTAGGGAGTCAGGTGGACCCCAATCAGGCGAGGGATGTAAATCCCAGCCAGAGAGAAACAACTCTGAATCTATTGTCTGAAGAACGAGACAGTTTACCTTCCGATTCAGTAATGGTCGAGGCAACTCCGGTGGTTAGCCCGTTAGCTGTGATTCAAGATGCAATGGTGAACCATGAGATCACTCAGGAAAATCTTGCCAGTACATCTCAAAATAAGGCTAAGGAATACCTGGGATTTATGAAATCGAAAGTGCCTTTACCACCTTCATCAAATCTAATCTCAGAACATGATCTCTCCGAGCGCATCGAAACGAGTCCTCTCTTAGCCGTAGGGTCTCCCTCCACTTCATAGAACATTGGGTCTTCATAAAACATTAACCTCTACATATTCATAATCATTTCATACTCACAGTAACTCGACATGTCAGACATTCGATCACTCACATACACATCCACAACAATTTGCTTGTCACAACTTCAAAATTTGGAGCAATCTTTTTGAATTTGATGGTCTTATGGCTCAACAAATATGGTCATATTTGTTGAGCCATAAGACCATCAAATTCAAAAAGATTGCCTAATTAGGACTTAACGGTAAATAATTTGTGGTGGCTGTGTATGTGAGTGATCGAATGTCTGACATGTGGAGTGACTGTGAGTATGGAATGATTATGAATATGTAGAGGTTAATGTTTTATGAAAAGTAGGAATAATTTTTGTATTTGTGGTATAGATGTTGGAAATGTAAATTTGGTGAAATTGAAACAATTAATGTATTCAAAGTAAAGAATAAACAAAGAGATTAATTCAGACTAGAGGTCTTGCACCTACATTGTGTTCAATTCTAATGTGTTGAGAAAAGAGAAGGATTTAGTTTAAAAGTATTGGCCTTTGTTCTGCTTACTATAACGCAAGCACATATGGTCCCAGCACAGACATTCCCGGACTCAAAGTTGCCTAGAACTATTTTTGTTAACTTTGCAGACTACCGAGTGAAGGAACAGATATTGACCAGGGTTATTCAAAAGAAGCAATTCTCCACTCGGGAAATTCCAAGTTGCCGCATCTTATCTGATGTGAGTGCAGCAGTTGCTCGGTGATGGGAAGAATGTTAAGCTCCTCTATCTGTTCCAGGCATAGGAGGCTCAGGCAGCCATCACTCTACAATCAAGGCTGCGAGTTTTGGTTCAAATCTCGATGAAGCCCAGGAATTTTTGCAGAAAATTACTATGCAAAAGCAAAATTTTGAACTATCTGGAATTATGGCTTGGAATTTTTTGTCTTTGTTCTTTTTTAATTGGTTTATTATTTCATGGGGCAGGGCAGTAGGTCACATTAGGGTGAAATAACATGGCACCTGGCTTAGGGGAAATTCAGGGAAGGAAGGCAGGGGGTATGGTGGGCCTTTCCCTTGCTGCCTGGGGTGGGAAGGGGGAGGTATGAGTTAGGGACGGGGTAAGCATTGGAAAAAATGAGCAGGAGAAAAGTGAATTATAGGGGATAGGCTCACAAGTTAACAAGATGCTGCAGAGAGTGGCTAGGAAGGAAGGTGTAAGTAAAAAAAGGGTTAAGTATGCCGGGAGAATTTTAAGATTGTGCAAAGCTGAGATAGGCTATTTAGGATGGATCAAATGTTGCAAGAGATAAAAGTGATTACATGCAATAATAATGGATTACTGAATCCGCGTAAAAGTTCTGCTTTTTAGGTCGAGGCAACCGTCGCACTCCGAAGCAGTGGGAGGAGCCGAAGATTTTATGATTTCTACAGTGGGGCTTTAACCCGCCTATCTCTTCCATTGGCTAGCTTCGTGAATGGAGGCTAGCCATTGGAAGAGATATGTGTCACTCGGGGCTGGAGCAGATTCGTGGGCGTTTCTTGCTTTTTTTAACCCCGCCCCTTTTTGTTCATCATTCGGAGGTGGGCGTTTACTTTTCTTTTTTGGGTGGCGCTTTTGTTTTGCCATTTCCCCCGACCGCCGCCGGAAGAAGTCGTCCTCAGGTGAGTACTTGTTGTCCTGCCCCCCCCCCTCGTTGTTCGTGCTTGCTGTCCTGCCCCCCCCCCCTTGTTCGTGCTTGCTGTCCTGCCCTCCCCCCAGCGCCGTACTTGACTGGCAGGGCTTGGCAGATGTGGCATTAGAAATCGTAATAGTGCTCAGGTTAACACACACAGAAAGCCCGCTACGAAGGGAGGTGGTATGGAGGTAAAAAACTGTTATGCTAACTCCAGAAAATGTTTTTCTCTGTTTGGCCATGAAGACCAGCTTGTTGAAATAAGACACGCTCTATAAGAGGTGGTTTCCCAAATGTGGAGCTTAAAAACGATTACACCAAGAGTAAACAAAAAATCACGCCGTGCAGCGTATACCCGCGAGCAAAATGAGCCACCGAGGCAGCCTGTTTCTGGTGCCTTGTCTTTTTATGTGCTCTTTCAGTAGCGTTTGCCCGAGGCAGACTTGCTTGTACCAACAGGAAGTTGCCCAATTTACTCACATAAAAAGCCAGCGCTTGGCACAACAAAAACAGTGATGTGCGCCTTTGTGAGGCTACAAAATCATGCCATCGTGCTCACAATGAAGCCTGTGGTCACGTGACGGCACCACAGCATGATCAACAAGTCTATTAAAAAATGCCATTCCAATTATAGTGCGCAGAATTAGTTATTCACTTGGGGTTTTTCTGGATCGCAGTTGGGATTGCAAGATTCCGGGCTATTGCCAATTATAGTAATGTGCGTCACTCTACACTCTTCGTGGACGCATACTCCTATGAGCAGCCCGCCTCCTCTTACCCTTTACCACAACACCACAGATACTTTATCTGTCACACACCACGTGGAAGATATAACATTCGCATAAATGCAATAGCTTCGCCACCGTCCGGCTTTTCCTGGAGCAGGGGCCTGCAAAGGGTCGGGAGTGCTGGAATGCATTTAATCCGAAATATGGATTATCAGGAACGTGTTTACATGTATTTTTCAAATGGTTTGCCTTCTAAAACCTAGTTAATGAAAGGGGTATTTTTTCTGAGGGCAATAATTATAAGGTGAATGCAGTCAAATGCAATCAAATACCGTTTACACATTGTAATAACTAAGCGTTGTCCCAAAAAATAATGTATTTTTGTAAGGCCTGCTTTGTTTGCTGTCAAGGTGACTGGCTTTCCCAAGATGCTTCCTTTCTCCTTTAGTCAATGGACACCGGAGTGGAAAATGAGGGAAGAGACAAATATCCACCGAGTGAAATCACTTTAGACATTATACCCCTGTCTTCAAACTGAGCTTTGAGTGCCGTTTGAGTCCCCTGTAGGGACCCCCCCTTCAGAGACGTAATGCTACAGCAATCCCTTTTACGAACATCTGGATCCAACCGCACACATTTGTTTTGTGGCACACCCTTGCAGCATGAATGCATCCTATCCCCAATGAGGCCAGATAAATCTTCTGCAGCACCAAAGGGACAAAACAAGAAGTACTGTCTCAGCATTGAAACTTCAGTTTTTAGGTCACCTTCCCCCCGCCCATAAAACAGGCAGCTGAGGCTTTAGAACAAATCAAGTGTCTCCCCAGCTCCCCACAAAATTAAAAACATAAATAAATAAATTAAACAGCAGACAAGACTGTCATTGACCCTCTGCAGCGCGTTCTTGAACACCAATTCTGAGAATCTCTGAGGGGCCGCCCTTTAGCCTCTGAACCAGCAGTTGCTGTCCCCAGTCTGTCGCACCCAGCAGCAGCTGCCATCTTTGTACCCCAGTGGCTCTGTCTGTCTGTGTGTGGCTCTGTGTCTGTGTGTGTGGCTCTGTGTGTGCGTGCCTCTGTCTGTTTGTGTGTGTGGCTGTGTGTGTGTGTGGCTGTGTGTGTGTGTGTGGCTCTGTGTGTGTGTGGCTCTGTATGTGTGTGGTTCTGTATGTGTGTGTGTGTGTGTGGCTCTGTCTGTGTGTGTGTGTGGCTCTGTGTGGGTAGCTTTTTTTGTAGGTGGTTCTATGTGTGGGTGGCTCTGTCTGTTTGAGGGTGGCTCTGTGTGTGTAGGTGGCTCTGTGTGGGTGGCTCTGTGTGTGTAGGTGGCTCTATGTGAAGGACTCTGTGTGGGTGGCTCTGTGTGTGTGGGTGGCTCTATGTGAATGACTCTGTGTTGGTGGCTCTCTGTGTGTGGGTGGCTCTATGTAAATGACTGTGTGTGGCTGTGTGTGTGTGGGGGGCTCTATGTGAATGACTGTGTGGGTGGCTATGTGTTGGTGCCTCTGTGTGGGTGCCTCTGGGTGGGTGGCTCGGTATGTGTGTGTGTGGGTGGCTCTATGTGAATGACTGTGTGGGTGGCTCTGTGTGGGTGGCTCTGTGTGGGTGGCTCTGTATGTGTGTGTGTGTGGCTTTGTGTGTGGGTGCAAATGCAATAGGTCTCGCATTTGCGAGAGATTAAGCTATTGGCATTGTAAATGACAATGCCATTTATTTAGGTTTTAAAAACAAAAACATAAATAAAAATAATGTCATGAGCAATGCCAATAGCTCTAACTTTAACAATGCCGAGACCAATGCATTGTAAATGTTTGTTTAAAGAGGTTAGCATCCCTCTCTCGTGAAATCATATTCCTACAAGAAACACATTTTAGGACGCAAACTCCCAAGATAATGATACCTAAAAATTATTCATTGGCGTATTTTTCATCTGCTAACTTAGCGGTGAGAGGGGTTAGGATCTTACTATCCAATACATTAGATTGGCAGGTTGAGGAGGTCAACCGAGATGGAAAAGGTAAATGGCTATGGATGAAGCTAAAATTGAATGGGATAGTGTTAAATTAGGTTAATTACTATGGTCCCATAGAAGATGATACTCTAGCACTCACGCAAATTTATCAACTGGTAGCAAATACAGAAGGTATACTGATCCTGGGGGGTGATTTTAATTATATACTGAATCTGGTACTAGATACCTCAAATAAAACAAAACAACAGCTAAAGCCTAAAACCGAGGACTAATAAAAAGTTTGTTAACAGACTTTGCATTAACGGACCCCTGGAGGCAGGGACATCCCGGCTCCTCTCAATTTACTTGTTACTCCTCAAGATACAGAATGGCATCTCGGTTGGACTTTTTTATGGATAAGCTGGTGGCCATTGGTAAATCAGAAATATTGGCCAATTCATCCTCTGATCATTCTGTAGTGTCATTTACGTTAAGGTTGAGGATCAAGCCGAAAGAGAGTGCAAGATGGCAGTTCGCTAAATCGCTACTGGAAGACAATACTTAGGTGACGAAAACTAACATTTTTAGCAGGGAATTTTTCCAGTTTAATGTAAATACTGCTCCAATTTTTGTGGTTTGGGAGGCATTGGAGGTCACCATCATAGGACAGACGATAGCCTATAAGCTCAGGTTAAACAAACAACGCAAGCTAAAGATTTCGGAGTTACAGACCGCAGTATATGAAGCTAGACAAAACCTAGATTCTACAGCAATAGCAGAACATACATTTAAAGCACTACAGCAAGATTTATCAAAAGTTAAAGATCAGTTGAAGGATTTCTTTCTGCTACAGGAGATCTCAGGAAGCAAGGCGTATCAACAAAAGGTTTATGAGGAAAGCCAGCATATTGGCAGATTCTTGGCCTGGACTACGAAAAGTAAGAAAGCGGCGCAAATAATCAGTCATGTCAGAAATCTTTCTACGGGCCTGTTAGAAGAAGATAAACAGGCAATATCGGAGGTGTTCCTTTCTCATTTCAAACAAATCTATGCGGATACATTGGCAGTAGAGGAGTCAGAATTGCAGTCCTATCTAGAATTATTGGAGTTACCACAGATATCTCAGCAGTATACTGAGACGCTCAATAGTTTGATAGGAATGTCACAGGTTAGTGCAGTACTAAAAAGTATGTCCAACGCCAAGCCTAGGGGGTCGGATGGGATGCCGTTTGAAGTATATAAGATATTTCAAGAAGAACTACTTCCTATGCTATCTAAATTGTTCAGTCAAATAAAGGATGGGATTGATATCCCTAATAGTTTTAAGGAGTCAGTACTTGTAGTCTTCCTTAAGAAGGATAAAGATCCTTAGGATGCAAATTCCTACTGCCCTATCATTTGTTAAATACAGACTACAAACTGTTTATGATGATCTTGGCTAGAAGGATTGCTCTGTGCACCCAACAAGTAGTTCATACTAATCAAAATGGTTTCCTTCCGGGACAGCTAATGGGCACCAATACATACTTTCTCATGCAAGCAGTCAATTATTGTTCGGTTAATAAGATTAAAGCAGCCATTCTGATGATTGACAATGAAAAGGCTTTTGATTTGGTAGATTGGTGTGCCTTATTTGCTATTTTGGCTAAGTGTGGTTTTCCTGTTCAGTTGATACATATGCTAAAAAAATTATATATATATATATATTTTTTTTTTTCAACTCTGCAGCGAACGCGGTCAAATACAACCATTGGTGAAATGAGGCGACGCCTTTAAAATGAAAGTCCGGCGGTCAGCCCCTGTGCGGAAACTCCAATTCCCGACGCTCCCTTAACAACTGTGCAACAGAAGACAATAAGCATTAAGCGGCCAAAGTTACGACTAATGGAAATTCACACACAACAATTCAAACGTCATTCAAGACCTCCAATCAACTAGAAAATATCTGTACACAAATTTTAAGAAGGTACCCAGTTAATAGCCCTGAAGAAAAGCCCGACGAATAGGAAAACGGGCTTGGAAACGCGTCGGCATTGCTTGTTTACAAACACTTAAATCGCAAAGGGCACTAAATAGAACGGTGTATACCTACTGGTGTACACAGTCAACATAATAACGCATTTAAAAAGAAGCATGCCCTTTACGAGACCAGTCCTCTATTAGATAAAAATAAACCAGTGTAGGTCTGGTGTCAAATTAGTTACTAGGGTACAACTTAGAAATGGTTTGTAGAAAGTGTAATGTAGAAAGTGTAATGTGAAGTGTTAAAAGTATAATTGTATTTCAATTGTTCTTTGGTGTAAAAAGTGTATATATAATTGTATGTAGTGAATCATTGTTTTTGTATGACAACATGTAAACCTCTGACAAGCTTAAAAGTATATAAAGTGATGTAACTTGCATACGACACAAATATTCATTCATACCCAAGGATTAATTCTTTAGGGTGTAAAATCTGCTCAGAATAAAAAAGAGGCAGAATTGAAACGTGACCGGGTTTTCTTATTTATAAACATTGTTACGTTGTCCTACCGGCCCTGCAAAGGACACAACCCCACTCTTTCTATAATAAAAAAATTATATAGTCAGGCGGAAACAAAAATTGTCATAATTGGTGAAGAAGCTGGGAGGGTGAATATTAAACGAGGCACGCATCAGGGCTGTCTGTTATCTCCCCTTTTGTTTTCCTTGTTTATTGAGCCCCATGCTGTCAAAATTTGTAATAATTTATTGATCATGCCCCCATTGAAAGTATGCCAAAAATCAAGCTATATGCAGATGATATAATCCTATCAGCCTGATTCATGTACATGCCGTTTTGCGTGTCCCTAATAGCGAATCATAGCGAATCGCTATTGAGGACACGCAAAACGGCATTCATGTAGGAATTGCTACTTAAATAGCGATTCCTACATGTTCTTTATTTGCGAGTAGCAATTTGCTACTCGCAAATACTCCCCAATCATTCCTATGGGCCAAGAGGCCCATTTGAATGAATGGGGATTTGCGAGTAGCAATTTGCTACTCGCAACTGAGATAGCGATTTTAAGGGTGCCAGGGGTGTCCAAAGGACGCCCTGTAGCACCCCTGAAATGCACTTTTGGACAGGTGTTGCGCACACACATGTCCAAAGGACATGTGTGTGTGCTACATGCAACTTTGAATGATGCTTTTAAAAGCATTTTTCTGAGTTTTTGCTATTTACCGACAGGTCTGACCTGTCGGTAAATAGCGGCCCCAAAAGTCCAAAATCGCAATTTTGTTGTGTGTCATGAATAGCATTTGAGGAATCTCTATTAGAGATTCCTTAAATGCCATTCCACGCAAATATGCGAATTCTTACATAGCGATTTTTGCATTTGGTATCATGAATACCAAATGCAAAAATCGCACTCGCTAAGGGCCAGATTCTGAGAATCTGGCCCTTTGCGAGTGCAATTTACCTACATGAATCAGGCTGTATATCTTAAAGCTGAAAGGTCTACCATACAGAATGCGATGGATGAATTTCAGAAATTCGCAAAGTTAGGGGGATATAAAGTTAATCAAGCAAAAACAGAAATCCTTACATGTAATTCAGTTCCTCCTGATTTTCCGGCTTCTTTACATCCTCAACTGCCACATCCAATCAGATACCTAGGCATTTTTGTTACAAATTATTATGACCAATTTTATTTCTCTGAATTATACTACTATGCTAGGGAAAGTGAAAAAATGATTAGAAAAGTGGTCTTTGCTTACTTTATCATTGATAGGCCGGATGTCTATGGTTAAAATGTTGGAGCTTCCATTTATTGATCTAGTTCCTCTTCAGTAATCTTCCCTTGAAAATCCCAAGTGCCTATTTTAAGGAATTGGACGAAATGATTCCGAAGTTTTTATAAAATAATAAACATCCCCGGGTTAAGCTAGCCACACTACAATTGGATGTAGCATCGGGGGGTTAGCACTACCACATTTTTCAACTTATTACCAGGCCTCTTTACTCAATTTGGTATCGCAACTTGGAGAGGAAAATTCAGTTTTTGATAACTTTTTTTAAGACAAATGATGAAGAAAAATGCCTAAAACTTTCCACTTTTTTATGATCAGCAAAACGCCCTAAAAACAGGTATAAGGTCATTTTGGCATTAGCAGCTAGGACACTGCTTTTTTATAAATCACACGATATTCCAGCATATCATGCTTATGTTCCTACCTCAATGTGTAGTAGGAGGTTTAATGCTGCCCAGAAGGCTTTACCAAGTATGGCAAGAATTAGGTTTTGGTCAGCTTGGGGATTTTTATAATCACCAAACGTTAAATACCTGCGAAACGATACAGATGCAAGCCGGCAATTTAAATACTGCTTTTCTTTTTAGCTATCTTCAGCTCGTGAATTTCATTTGTTTATTTTTTTATTTTTATTACTTTTTATTAGATATCAGGTGTATACAAAAATAATTTTCTAATTAAAACACATGTTCCAATGCAACGCCAAACAGTCTACAAATGGTAATAACAGTTCTTCATAAATATCCATAAATACATTAATACATCATGATTAGAAATTAATCAAAATTTATCCTTAGGATTTATCCTTCTACCCCTACGGGAGTATAGGGACGCTTCCATGTTGTGGATGCCTAGCAATCTTGATAACCACATCTGGAATGAGGGTTCCGTGGAATCCTTCCACAGTGCAGCCACAAGTATTTTTAAGACTGAAATACAAATAAATAAAAATGCTTCTTCTCCTTTTTCAATCTTAACTTAGAATCTATTCCAAATATCATCAAGATCGGGGATAGGGTGATCTTAATCCCTAGCAGCCCCTCCCAGAATTTTTCGATCCCAGTGCCGAGTTTATTCAGTGCGCTGCAATCGTAAAACATGTGCACTAAATTTGCCGACCCCAGGAAGCACCTTGGACAACTATTGTCATCTCTTTTCCCCCACTCAAAAAGCTTAGCTGGAGGAAAATATAGCTTATAAAGCGTCTTCTAATGTTGTGCCCTAAGGTTCGAGGAGCGAAATAGATTACTAGCCATCTGCAGCGCTCTATCCAAATCCACATCTGAGTCCCGTAACTTGAGCGCCCAGGAGGCCTCCACCTACTCCATATCATCTTACAGTGTATCACATAGAGCCCCATATATCATACCAATCCTGCTACCACCCCCCAGGAACATAATCGATGATCTTGATTCTTCCTCCTGGGTTGATCCGGGGTCTAATGGACGTTAGGGTTTGGAATATTTGCATGTACTTAAAACTATGTTTACCCTCAACCCCAAATTTCTGTTGGAGCTCCATAAAGCTCCTCGGGGCTACGCCTTCCCAAAAATTCCCTATTCTGCTAATTCCTTGCCTTTCCCAAGCTAACCATCCTCCATCACTACTCAAATGTGGAAAGAGTTTTGAATTCCAAAGAGGTGTATAATAATTATATTTCGGAATTCCTAGTGCCTTACTGACCACTTTCCACCCCCCCCCCAAACACTATCCAAAACCTTGTATCTTTTTTTATTATAATATCGGCGGTCAGTATTACGGAGCAAGAGCCCTACTGCTTCTTTCCCCAACAGCAGTTCATAGATAGAGGGGGTAAAGGTACTCGCAGATTGACTATTCGGATAGCTAGGGGTATTATCCACAAGTAATATCATTTGGCAAAACAGAGAGGACGCTAAGTAAAACCAAATATTAGGGGCCCCCAATCCTCCTCTTTCTTGCGGTAGCGACAAATATTTTAGGGATCTTCTTATCTTTCTATACTGCCATAAAAAATTACCAAATGCTGATTCAATAGATTTTAACACATTTCCCCCCACCAAAAGCGGGATTGATCGAAAAAAATACAACAGTTTCGGAAGCATAGTCATTTTTAAAACATTAATTCTCCCTATTAATGATAAATGGATGACGTCTATCTTTAGTGCCGATGTAATTGAGTCTACCAGTGGCTCGTAGTTTTCTTTAATTATAGACTCCATTGAAGAGGTAATTCTGACCCCCAAATAGATTGCCGAGTCTGTGTATCTACCATCCCGCTTTATGATGTTATTTGAGCAGACTATCTGGGTCTTTTTTTCATTAAGTAGGTACCCAGAACAACAGCCAAACTCTAAAGTAATTGTCTTCAGAGCAGACATAGCAGTTTCAGGATCTGGAGTTATGACTGCTACGTCATACGCATTAATCGAACACCTTTGTTTTGAATCCGTTCTGTACCACTGCTTTAATATTTGATATTTGATATTTATGGTCATTTGTAAAGCGCAAGCGTTCGCTCCCAAGGGAGCATCATGGCGCTGGGCAAGCTGCAGAGAAATGGCTGGGAAGGTGGAATGAATGGAAGAGAGAACTAAATGGCAGCCAGGACAGAGGAGTCTGATAATTTGTAGACCCATGTCTTGAGGAGTTTTTCTGAAATTGTTCTCATTGTCTATGGCTCTAAGGTCGGCGGGTAGAGTGTTCCAGGCTTTAGCTGCCAGAACATTGAAGGATTTTCCTCCTCTGGTCTTATATTTAAATCTGGGAATTTGAACCAGGTTAGTCCCAGAGGATCTCAAGCAACGCGAAGGGTTATAGCGCTTGAAACGGTTTACAAAGTAACGGGGTCCTGTGTTTTGCATGGTTTTATGGACTGTAAGAAGCAGTTTAAAAAAGATTCTTTTGTGCAGTGGCATCCAGTGAAGTGAATTCAGGGCTGCAGACGCAGATGACCTTCTGGGGAGTTGTAGAACCAGTCGAGCTGCAGCATGTTGTAAGCTCTGCAACTTTCTGAGGGTGGATTTTTTCACTCCGGCCATGAGGCCGTTGCAGTAGTCAAGTCGGGAAAGTAAAAGGGCTACCGCGACTGACTTTCTGGCTGCTATTGGGAGGAAGTCAAAAAATTTCCTCAGAGATTTTATTAATCCAAAGCATCGACCGGCAGTGATCTTAACGTGGTCATCAAAAGTAAGGGAAGAATCGAATTGCACGCCCAGGTTTCTAGCTGATGTAACTGCACTAGGAGGGGCCTCGGATCCTGTGGGCCACCAATCTTTCGGGCAAAAAGAAGGATTCTTACCTATTGGAATGATCTCTGTCTTTGCGCTATTGCATCTAAGATGATTAGTATTTAACCACTCAAAGACGTCAAAGAGGCAGTTTTTGAACCGGAGCTCTGCGTCGGTACGCTGTTTGTCAATGGTAACGACCAATTGAGTGTCGTCAGCGTAGGACGTGACCAGGATCCCATGTGATTCTATCACGGCTAAGAGAGGTGCCATGTAGATATTAAAGAATAAAGGGCTTAATATGGACCCCTGGGGCACTCCAGATGTAATTGGCTTTTCGCAGGATAGGTGTGGTCCTAGCGCCACATTCTGAGACCTATTTGAGAGAAATTATGAAATCCAGGCCAGGGCTGAGTCTGTCACGCCAATCTCTCGCATTCGATTGATTAGGATAACATGCGAGATGGTGTCGAATGCTGCTGTGAGATCCAGCAGGATGAGGACAACTTGCTTGCCCTCATCCTGTAGGAATTTGATGGAATCAGCAAGTTCGATCAAAGCTGTTTCGGTGGAGTGACCGGAGCGGAAGCCCGATTGCTGGGGGTGCAAGATGTTGTGGGCTTCTGTAAAAGTTTTAAGCTCCTCATGCACTAAGTGCTCCGTGACTTTGCCCAGAATAGGAAGTAAGGAGATGGGGCGCATGTTAGTCAAATCTGTAGATGATTTATTCTGTTTTTTCAACAGGGGTTTGACAGTAGCCTTCTTCCATTCGGCAGGTACAATTCCGGATTGGAGGGATTCATTAATGATTCCATTAATGTAAGGGTTGACTGTGTCAATCAGATGGTGAAGAATGATTGGGGGACAGGAATCAGTGGGTGCTCCTGATTTACAGGCCCGGATTGCCTTGCTTGTCTGTTGCAAGGATACTGGTTTGAAACTGGAGAGAGGAGGATAGTTAACTGTTACCTCTACGGTGGTTGTCGAGGGTGGAGGAAAGTCTTTCTGAATGTTGACAATTTTGTCAATGAAGTAGTCAGCAATTTGGTTACAAAGACTCTCTGAGGGAGGTACATCAGTGATGAGAGCTTTCGGATGAGTGAAGGACTTGACTATGTTGAAGATGGTTTTTTGATTTTGGTGCGCTTCCATTATAAGGTTGGTAAAATATTCTTTTTTTGCTGCTTTAATGTCAGAGAGATATACTTTCCTCTGTTGGACATAACGTGTTTTGGAGGTCGTGTCATATGCTTGTCTCCAGTGTCTTTCTAGTCTCCGACAAAGGAGGTGGCTGTCTGCCAGGGTCTGGGTGTACCATGGGGCATTAGGTTTTTTCTTCTTGGGGCCCTTTCCTTGATTGTTTTTGGGTTCAGTGTTAACCGCAACTATTTGGTGCATCCAGATGTGGAAGTTGCGGGAGTCAACTTCGACGTCTCCAGTTAGCGTGGGGGGTGAGGGCAGTGGTTTTGACTCAAGCTTTATACGTTCAGCCACTTTCTTCCAGTTGACTGTGAAGGTGGCTTGTGTATGTCTAGGACTAGATGGGGTAGGAATAGGTGTTGTGAGGTCAAAGGGGATGAAAAAGTGGTCGGTCCAGATTTGGGGCAATGGAGGGGAAGTGGAAAGGGTAGAAAGATTAGAACAGATGCCGTCAATGGTATGTCCAGCACTATGAGTGGCCGTGTTAATATGTTGGGAGAGTCCAAAGATGTTCAAGGACTGTAGGAAGGAGATAGTGTGGGGGTCAGTGGATGATTCCATGTGTAAGTTCATATCGCCAAGGAGCGTGAAATTAGGGTATTGTAGCATAAGTGCTCCGAGGGCCTCATCTAAGGAGTTGAGAAATGAGGAAGGGTTGCCCGGAGGACGATAGAGGAGCCCAACCGAGAGGGAAAACGAGGCAGTGATTTTAATTGAGAAACCCAAGCTTTCAGCGTCCTTAAGATGGTATAGGTCAAATGTGTGGCAGGAAAATGTATCCTTGATGATTAGTGCTATCCCACCACCTCGACCTGAGGGTCTATCCCTCCTAAAAATGGTGAAACCAGGGGGGAGGGCAATAGCAATATTCCTACACCCCAGAATCTTTATTATTAACGGATCTATATAGAGGGCAAATAAAATTGGGGAGCAAAAGCACCCTTGACGGGTACCCCGGGAGATGAAAATTCTGTTCGAACCTCCACCCATTAACTGGACTCTAGCATACAGGTCAACATACATTGCCTTAATGGCCTTAATTATTTTAGGGCCTAAGCCCGTCCGTTCCAATATACCCCACAAATACATCCAGGTGACGCAGTCGAAGGCTTTTTTGGCATCGAGAAGGATCATGGCGATCCGACCCCCTGAGGCAGCAAGTGCGTCAAACAGTGTGTTAGCACGTCTTATGTGGTCCATTGTTCCCTGGCCTGGCATAAACCCATGCTGCCAAGGTGGAGACCAGACCGCCAATGACTCCTGCCAGCCTATTAGCCAGGACCTTAGCGTAGATTTTAGTGTCTGCATTTATGAGGGATATTGGACGGTACGACCCAGGATCCTCCTTAGCTTTACCCTTTTTATGGAAGATTATGATATTTGTCTCTTTCCATGAGTCTGGAATTGCCCCTGAGCATGATATACCACTAAATAGGTCCAGTAATATTGGGGCCAAAACTTCCTGCAGGCACTTATACTTCAGCTGGAATACTATCTGGCCCAGCGGCCTTGCCAGATGGTGAGTTCTGAAGAGCCGTTATCACTTCGTTCAATTCAATGTCCCTATCTAATATATTCCTCTCTTGATGGGTCAGAGAGTGTCCAAAATCATTGAAAGCTAAACTGAGGGGATCTGCCCTAGCCTCCTCTTGATACATTTTTTGATAGAATTCCTTAAATATCTTTCTGATGTCATCTGGTTCTGTATACTCTTGATTATTTACCTGTATTCTACCTATCAGGTTTTTGCTAAACCCCTGCCTAATCCTCAATGCTAATAGCTTATCGACCTGTTCCCCGGTCTCGTACATTCTTCCCTTATGTACCTGGTAGTCATCAGCACTTTTCTGAGCATCCACCTTATAAATTTCAGCCTTGAGAGCTAGAATCCGACATAGGCTTTCATTTACATCTTTCTCCTCTGCGATATCTCTCACATGTTGTTCCTCTCCCAATACTAACTGGACCACTATCGTCTCATGTACTTCCTGAGCGTTTTTCCTTTGGCTAGCAGAGAAGCTAATTGTCTCCCCTCTTAATGCTGCCTTAAATGCATCGCAGACGGAATTACGACGGGTACTATAACTGTTCATATCAAAATAGCACTGTGCCCAGTTCTTAAGATGAATCACAAATTCGAGTTCTACTAATAATCTCCTCTCAAACGTCCACCTATAGGGGGAGTTTACAGCATTAACCTTCTCGTACTCACGGTTCAATGGGCTATGATCAGATATTACCTTTGGCATTTTAAAAATCCCTATCCTTCGTGACTCAGAACGTGAGATGAAAAAATAGTCCAGTTTGGCGTATTTTTTGTGGGGGCATGAAAAATAAGTAAAGCCTGGATTCAATGGATAGAGCTCTAAAAACCTTAGGTTTACGCCCGGCGTAAATTGCAATATTAACTCCGCCAGTAAAATCTGCGGATATATTAAAGTCCCCACAGACTATAAGAGGATATGGCCAATTCAGTAATTCAAGCTCCAATTTGTCAAAAAGGTCAGGTTTGTCCTGATTGGACCCATAAATTGTACACAAAGTGATCCCTATCTTTAGTTCAACTACAGCCCACCTGCCCCAAGCATCGGATAGAGAACGTGTACATCCTCCCAGGTTATTTTTGACCAATACAGCCACCCCCCTGACCATGGATGTTTGCGTAGCGCACCCCACTAGATCCAAACCCTTAATAGTTAACAAATGTTTCTTGGACCAGGGCAAGTGCATTTCCTGAATGCATATGACGTCCAAACGGTTCATACCTGCAAAGTGTCCTAATTTCTGCCTTTTAAGTCCAGCGTTCAAACCCCCTATATTTAAAGAGCAGATCCTAAGTTTTCTCGTCATTCCTTTTTTCAAATTTTACCCTCCATACATTAGAACCGTGACAATGATACACCTGAACCTATTACATTTTTCTCTTTTTACCCCCACCTGCCCACCCAACTTACCCCGAAAGGTGCCCACAACCACTTCCCAACCCCCTCCAACCCAGTGAACCCCCCACCCCACCCCCCACCCCCTCCTGAAAGCTACCTACCCCTCTCTGTGAGCGCTCAGACCTAAGTCTGTGCATGCGATATACGCAGTACTAGAAGGTAATAGGTCCTAAAACACAACACAAGTTTCTAGAACCTGTGGCTACGGGAAAAGAAAGCACCTCCTTCCAAATACAAAAGACAGTCACCTAATGTGCAGATCCACTAACCACTTCTCTTCCCCCTATTCCAACAGCCCAAGGGTGCCACCCCTTGTGTCGTGGCTCAAAGTTTAATCTAA
Source organism: Lissotriton vulgaris (assembly GCF_964263255.1). Classification (NCBI taxonomy): domain Eukaryota; kingdom Metazoa; phylum Chordata; class Amphibia; order Caudata; family Salamandridae; genus Lissotriton; species Lissotriton vulgaris. The sequence goes on along the minus strand of NC_141697.1, from coordinate 442,690,034 downwards.
CAACTAGCCATTTACCACCTTACTCCGCCGCCCCCCACCAGCATCCCCCACAGCTCAACTCATCAATTCATCATTATAACCACAACATGCTACTTGTCCAATGAATCCAGATACACCTTTGCCTTAATCTCAGAGGAGAAGTACCAAGTGGTCCCCTGGTTAATAATTTTTAATTGTGCAGGATTAACCAGATATGCCTGGATCTTTTTATCCTGAAACAGCTTCAGCATCTGTCTTAGCCTCCAGAGTCTCTCTACCGTTATATGGCAGAAATCCGGCCTCATGAAAAAGGAAACCTCGCCGCTTGATCTCCTAGCGTCGGGTCTAGCTTTGTCTGATATAGACTGCCTCAAGATGAAGTTTCCAAAGAAAACCAGAATGGCCCGAGGATTATCGCATTTCTTCACTGGTGTTCGCTGTTTAAAGGCGAAACGATGGTCCCTTTGAATTTCAGATGACCAATTCCCCTCCGACAATTCTGGAAAAGCTGCTGAGAAAAGACTGATTACATAGTTACTGGTGTCGGACCCCTCCAAACCTTCCTGTACCCCTAGGACTCTTAAGTTGTTTCTTCTTAGCCTATTTTCGGACTCCTCCAACTTCCATTGTATGTCCTTGATCTGGGCATCATGGGCCTCCACCATCGTCATTTTCGGCACACATCACCCTTTCCTCCAGGTTTGCCACTCTTTCCCCCAAGGTGGAAAATGCTTTGATAATTTTCTTACTACTCCCTGCATATTCCTCATCCCTGCCTGCATTTTTCTGCTATCTTGGCGTGCCTCATCCCTATGGGCAAGTATAGCCTGATGGATGACCTCGAGCGTAGGGGGATCTTCGGGTCATACCAAGGAGATCGATTTACCACAGGAGCCTGAGAGTGGGGTGGTCGCAGAATAGTCCCATGAGAGACCTTTTCTCCCTTTATTTTCCCTTCCCAATTGCCCTGCAATTTTTTAGTTGTAGCTGATTGCAGGCTACTAGCCCCCTGCGACGTACTTAAAGCATCATCAGACCACTCATGTCCTCTATCAAGGAAAAAAACACAGTCACTTGGTTCCCTCTCCTCTTCCAAGCTGTTTTTATCCTCCAGAGAACTCTTTTCTTCTAGTGCACCAGATACTTTTTGACTGTCTATTTGGTGCACGACTTCTTGAGCTATTGGCGACCTGGTAGATTCCAGTGCTAGATTAATACAGATCTCGACCCCTCACCGTTCTTATTACTGCTATCCTTGTTGGTGAGTGGGGTATTCACAGGTAGGTATTTTACGGCCTGACTATTTGCAGATCTTTGTTCCTGAGGTGCTACACGCTCCCTAGCCCCCCCATTGCTTCGGCCAAACCCGTACCCGTCAAGTTCTCTTTGACCCGAGTTGCCTGTACTGATTGAATTATTGCTTCGGGGCTCCCCACATTGTCCATCTGAGCTCCCACTCCGCTTCCAACACCATCACCAGCGTTTTCCTCCAATATACTCCCAGCAACGGTACTCACTGCAGCCGATGTTTCACTCCCTCGCTGCAGCAGGTCTACCACCGAAGGTCCAGCCGGCTTGTTTCTTGTGGTACCTGCGTTCAAGGATCCGCCCTTCCCTCTCCTTGTCTCCGTCGGGCGCCATTTTTGTAGCTGACCAGGAGAGTTTTCGGTGGGACCCGGGACATTCTCACCAGGGGGAAGAGCCGCCTCGCTCCGTGCTCTGCAAGCGGCTGCCGCTGCTGCCGCTTTGGCTGCCGTACCGCTCTGCACTACTTTCAGGGACATGGCGGGATCCTTGCTCGTATGGCAGAACACCAGGCGTCTCAGGTACATTTCCAGGTATGTTTCCATACAGCGTCTCACCAGGGAGGAGATTCCGAGGTATCGAGGCCGGGGGCGTTTATGACAAGACAGCATTCGGAGCGCGGGGGGGCGGGAGGGAATGGAGCAAGGTCCGACACGGGGAGAGGCACTCTATTCTTCACACCAGCCATATTGAGGCGAGCGCACCACTACCTACTAGCTCCGCTAGCGTCCACCCGTCATCTTGCTCACCGCGCGAAAATTTTCTTAAGATTAACTATACCATGCTGAGTGAGGCGGCGCATCAAATTACTAAGCAAATGACACATAGTGGGAGTGGGATTTTGGTATCGGCAGGTACATCAGCAGGCTCATATTGAAAGAGCTCCAGAAAATCTACTCAGAGACAGGTTGCAAGTTTAATACGAAAGAATGGCGGCAGCTCTGTGAATTATCAAATAAAGCAGTGCAAGGTGCTAATTTTAAAAGAATGAATTTCCTATCCAGATGGCCAGCATATTACACCCCTTTGAGATTGCATAGGAGGCTTCCTACTAGCTTGAACCAATATCTTAAATGCAATAAACATGGTGAAGGGGGATAGGTACACACATTTTATGAATGTAGTAAATTGTAGCAATTTTGGAAAGATGTTTTTATCATGATTTCTCAATTTCTGTCATCAACTATTGACCCATCATCCAGGCTGGTATTATTTGGTGCATCGCCGGAGGTACAATGTTTTACGAAATATCAACAGCATTTTGTAATAATTTCTATAGCGGTTGCTAGATCCTTGTTCTGAAAAATTGGAAAACTATTAAGCAACCTACAATTGGCCAATGGGTCACTAAAATGTACGGGACTTAATGATTCGAGGAGGCCTATGCAAAACGTGTAGGAGCTACTGTAAGATTCAGAGCTATCTGGCAAAAATGTTGTCTATCTGAGTAAAGTAGGTTCTAAGACCCCCTCTGTAGTAGGAAATTAAGTTTTGCACATTATTAAAACAGTCACTGCTAGCTGCACTTGCCCTTTAAAGAGTTCTTGGAGATTTGTACTGATGCTGCTACTGGTATGGTTTTAACTGACTTCTTGCACTTTTATTGAAATATTTGCTCCTAGTTGCACATGCACTTTAAATTGTTGCTGATATTGTCATGCTTTTTTTTTCATTACTGTTTAGATTGGAGTGGGCCAACTATGCAGTAATAGTTATTAAGGATTATAAACTACTGCAGAATATATTTTGTCGCACCTTTCTATATTTCTTAAAACCAGATACTAATCCAGAGTCCTTTTGTTTGTTTCTTATGCATTATTATGTAATCTATATTGTGTTTTTTTCTGCTTTTATTCCTGCTCTAATAAAAAAAAGAGAGATTCGAGTGTCTGCACTACCTACTCATGATTTGGAAAATAAATTCACTTTGGTCACTAAATAAAAACCCATTTCAACACCTCAAAACCCCAATTCCATGCTAGATCTCTGGCGATGCCTCAGGGCCAAAGAGAAATGTCCCCATGGCCATGCAAGGCCTACCCTCTAAGACCTTGTCTGCACCTGGCCTTGGCCAATTGAATTCCACGAAAGAATAACATGTGTCATAAACATAAGAGGAAATCAAAGGGATTACATTTCTGATTTTGTTAATGCAAATTAGGCCAATTATCTCATTTCCAGACTGCAAATCCAATAAGGTTGCAGGAGTCAATCTTCTTAACCAAACTGTAACACTTGACGTTGGCTCAAACTATGTCCTGCTTGGAAGGATATCTATCAATTGTTTGTTTATCCTGGCCCAAATCCATAGGGGGCCTGAGCAACCTACTTATGATCTGTCTTCTAGTACCCTGTCGTCCATAAATGAGGTCTTTTGATATTTGGAAGGCCGGCTAACTCCTAATCATTATGCCCACAAATGGATCCTTCAAGGGAAAACAACACATCGCTTGGCTCCACTTCCTGGAGTCACAGTGCTGGCCAGTGAAAGACTAAAGCACAAAATAATGAGGGTAAAATGTGCATTTATGGATCAATCTAGGCTGGGTGACTGACAAATAGTTAATTTATAAATTCTTATTTATTTTTTAAGCAGTATTAAGAACTATCTCCAAAGTGGGCTACCTCTAGGAGCAGCGCGTGACAGGGAAGAGCATGAGGAAGTAACGAAGGGGGATCCTCCCACACCACACCCCCAAGTCAACACTCACTGCAGTTTCAAATGTATTCAGCCCAAAACCTGATCACGCTTATTTGCATCCTTAAGCAACACCTTTTGGCAGCATTGATGCATTAACATTCTGTGCAAACATATGCTCATTCACACTGTTTAAAAACAATGCCGCTTTAATGCTCACAGATGCTTTCCCAAAAATCTAAAGAGGTTAATGTGTCGGTGAACCCAGAGGGAGGTTTTTTCTGTATGTGGCGTTGAATCAAACAGCCCCAGATCTTCATAACCTGTAAATCAGCTGTCGACTCAGCTGTCAATATTTGAAGGTGCGACTCACAGATCCAAAGGTGAACATTCTGCAGTTTTTCATTTATGCCGAACTGCAATACACATTAACCATAAGTTGCTTTTGGGAAAAAAGGAAGGAGTGGGAAACACTTTCTTAAAAAGGCAACCTTTTATTCGTGATATTTTAAGATTTAATACATTTCTAATTGAAAAGGGCATTGCCTTCTTCTGGCATCCTGTAACTGTGACATGTGTCTAACGTGTGTGCGTTTCTCTAAATTTGGTAAACTCTACTTACATTTCATTTTCTGTAATGTAATGAACACTTTAATGTGCATTTTTTCCCAACTGATATAAAAAGGCATACAAGTTATCAACGTTTCTTGAAATGTAAAAACATGTTACATTATTCATCTGGAATGCAGTGAAGATTAAAAGTCTTGCCCCGCTCTTATGTCAACAGCCCACTGCATAAACTTGAAAAAGTATAATTAGTAGATGACTTATGCAATTATGCAGCATCTCCAACGTGCGTTTTTGCAACCGCCTTTGCACCCTTTGACATGGAAAAATAAATTCACCACATTGTTGCTAGTTGTGTCCTGTTATTTGAGATGTACGCTTCAATAATTACAAAGCGTTGGGTTATATTTAAATTCTGAACGTGACTTAGCCACGCTGAATCGTTTCAGGAGTTAAAACTAACTCTGTCATTTTGCTGGCGAGTATATGTTCATTATAGGGTCTAGAACGAATGATTCTTCAAAGGAGACTAAATGATTTCCAAACATAATGTCATGCTTGTAGTGCATCTTACAAAACAGTGAGTAGATTAAAAAAGCATTCACAAAGGTGATAATTTTGACTTGTGTATAATTCACCCATGCAAGCACGTGATGTTACATATATGTTTCATAATTTTATATTTATAAACTTGTACCCATGAAGGCAGAACAACATACCTGCATATCCCCTTGCACATAGAGCAGCAGTCAAACAGGTACTCATTCAAATAAGCCCTTGTTATACAGATACCACCTCAATGATACTTCAGATCACTAGAGAGAACAGGAAGGCGGAATACAGACAACAAGCAATGGGATGGGTAAGAACTGTATAAATGGAATGACCTGACCCTAAATAGAGTATACATCTAGTAGGCTAGGAGAAGTTGGACGGTAATGGTAAAAAAGGGGAGGGAGGGAAGGAGGGAGCAGGAGGGGGAAGAGAGAAATCAACTGGAGAGACAAAGAAGTGTAGGCATGGTCTTGATGAAGAATAATTAAACATCAAAGATTGATGGATAGATGCCACACCATACGCTGAAACAAACACCCAACTCTCTTGATTCATAACAGCCTTTGCCTACATGTCCACCATTCACCCATTTTGGGAGACTGTCTTTATGGACACAGTCAAGACATCATTCATTGCTAACACACAATCCTCTTTAAAGAATCAAGAATGGGGAGGTAGAAGTACTAAGGATATCTCAACTCGACTTCCAAACACAAATCAAAGGGGAGTGGGTTGCCCTAGAGAAGCCTCTTTTGGTCTTGGAATCCGTCAAGACGTGTTAAGAGACCCTCACCCAGCATAGTTTTTTGGTGGCATGCTTCATCATCGGGTTGATACTCAGGCATGCAATGTGGCTCAGTGGGCTCAACCTCCTCACGGCGGAAGCATTTCGAAACAAGGTAGCAAGTGGGAGCTGTGAAACGTGTGTTAAAATTACCTTGGATATCCCAATCTGGTTTCATTGTGTATCCAGGAATCGGGTTAAGAATAAAAAACATAGAGAGATGCAACAAAGGATGGAAATTTATCCCTGGCATCATCTATGTGATTGTGGATTACATGTTTAAGCCACCTGGGCCCGGACAGGGTCTCATGGCTTTCCTCGGACTTTACTGTGACAGAATTTATGATAAATCTGCAGACACTATACTGGGTGTTCACAACGATCGTTCATTATGAAGTGTGAGTGCACAAATGAATTTAATAATCCATGCAAGTCACTGTTTTACATAATCCCTGGGTATACTGGGCAAGTACCTTCTAATGTGGCTAATTAGGGTCCCATAGGCCAAATTAGAGGCGGACAGACCCTATAGTCACACATTCATGAAAGGTGCCAGCCCAGCTGGAGCATCTACTCACTCCTCTACACCCCAACACACAATCCTCTTCATCTAAGAAACTTTTATTGTGCAAATTTTACCGTGCATGGACACTCTTTCCAGCGGATATATACTCAGCAATGAATGTGAACTTTTGTAACATAGATCAGCAACAAGCATGGGTGAAATCTAAACTGTACCCACATTTCGAATAAGTGTACAGGCCAGTGTATGTTCAGTGTAGAATAAAAAAAAAAATCATAAAAGAATTCTCAAAAATGCTCAACAGCCCAGACACAAGCCACTCCAATGCACTTCATTGATTTGTGATGTTTTTCAGCTAATTCTTATGGTCTTGACTCTGCTGTGCACTCAATGTCTTCTACAAAGTGAAATTGGACTGCACCAAGGCCCAATGAACTTGCATCCACAAAACACACAATGCTGCACCAAACAGAAAGGAAACCAAAGCTGGAGTGCCACCATTTGTTTTCATTTTCTTAATCATTTCCTCCTCCTGCTGCCCCCCGAGAATGACATCCATTCTGAACACATTTAAGATGCCCATACTTCTTCTAGAATGGAATGCAGCTGGAAAATTCTTTAATTATTACATATCCTTCCATGCCCCTCACAAACCTGTTTTTATTTTATTAGAGGGAAGACTCCCGTTGTCATAGACTGGATGAAGTGAAGCTTTGTCTTGTTTCCTTCATGAAGTCCTGAAGAAATGGCAACTCATCCCACTAGCCACAGTGTCACCATATACATCAAATACATAAGAAATGTGTCACATGAATCCTTCCGAGGTTCCTATTTAGGTGGGGAAAGCAATGAAGGGCACAAACAACTCCTTGACAATGTGTATAGTTCTTGATTGAAGATAGAGAGCTTTGCAACAGTTGGCTAGTAAGACACTAAAACTAAAGGCAGACTAGAGAAGGACTCCACTATGATCTTTCAGGCTGAAGAATTCAACAGGGAAAAACAGCTGCAGAAAAAAAGGAGCAATCACAAACATCAGGGACAATAATGTTCCACGGTGGTTAATGAACACATAAAAATGTGGGGAATCTAAAGAGTTGCAACACATTATTTTCAGAGCCAAGCTCCCCTATGGGTAGGACAAACTGGGAAGTCAACAACTTGGTTAGGAATAAATATAAACCTTATCACATGAACCATCAAAGGAAAATGGCATTGTCCTTGTACGGCAGGTGCAAAAAAAGAAATAAAATGCATGACATTCTGCCACTGCTTCAACAGACATCTCTGATTCTTCATATCACCATACTGTCACCTCAGACTGACATCCTTGACCATTTGCAGAGTAGCCCACTACCTGCAGAAACCATTTAGAGATACTGTGGCCATGAGCATGCCTGGTGTCAAGGGTAAAGCAGAAGGGAAATACTTGCTGCAGGAACAGGATGACAACGTGTTGAAACAGTTGTGTCATCTGCATGGTACTCTGGTGGGAATCCCTCACCATGAATACCCGACTGCATATGAAATTGGTGTCCTGATTTTTCCTTTCACCCTTGCTTCAAATTAATCTACATAATTGCAGAGGGCTAGTCAAGTCCCTGGCAATATAAGATCCAAGACCTTTCCTGTGATCTGAGGGGGTGCAACAAGCTGGTTCTCATGGAAGAAAGGAGACTTCTGTCCCAGTTATTGGTGCATCATGTGCACAGTCATGGCAATGTACTGTGCTTTAGGATTATAGTGTAAACTTTAAACATGCCAGGCATGGATGGGAAAATAGGTGTGAATTGCAAGTGCGATACCAATAACCCACAGAGGAAAAATTAATGAGAGTTTGCATAAATAGGCAAGAGTCCAGGTTATATAAAAATTACCAAAATGTAAGTGGTATCAAGGGATCCTGAATAGACCTGATGAAAGCCACATAACTTAGCAAGATATTAAGGTGGCTAGAACTGTAATCTTAGAGCTAGACCTAGCATCACACACACAAGAGTGTTCACCAGCGTTTGCTGAGGAATTTGCAAATAAAGTGCCAAGTAGGCTAGTTATTAATGAATGAACCCTGGTTCATATAAACCAGTAAGTTGAGGTGGGTAAGAAATCAACTAGTTAGTTTTGAAATTTTGCAAATGATCTCTGTACTCCTACGACGCCCCAAATGACCTCAAGAAGAGCTGAAGGACAGCAGCATAAATTAATTTAACACTACAAACTGATGAATGAATTAAGGTGGATGCAACATGTTGACCAACGGAGGATAGAGATACTTTTCGCAGTCGGTCCTCTTGAAGCTCTGGAGCAAATGTTTTGAAAAAGTTCCCAAACATCTGTCTTTTGATGCCCAAATACTGACAGGTGTACACTTCCAAGCACCCCAGGGCCTAGTCCTCTGGGATTCTTTTATATCTTCCTGGAGGCACCCAGGGAATCACCCTTATGATCCCTTAAAATCTTTTTGTCCTTGACTTTTAAGGGGAATGGGGTCCAACATCCTTGGGTCATTCTCACATGTCATAGATGGCAAGTGTAGCAGGTTAAGTATGCCTGGTTTCCTTCCACAAGTCCAGCAGTGTTCTGATGAAAGTACCTTGGGGTGTGCAATTTATGCTTCAACAGCTGGTGAGTGAGGACTAATCCTAGACACTCCCTAGACCATATTTCTGTCTCCAAGGGAGAGACAGTTCTGCCCAAAAGGCAGGTAACCAGCAGAGACCTCTGACTGCTGTAAGTGTCAGGAAGCAGGCTCCTAGACATCCACTGACAGGTGGATCCTCCCTTCTGGTGTCTGGAGTAGGTTTCATGTCGAGCCATTGAGCTGGCAATGAGTTGCTCACTTGCTCCTGATAGTCCTTTGGCTTCTGGATGTAAGGCATTCTATGTTATAACTGTAATTTTGGAGCTAGACCTAGCATCATGCATGCAAGAGTGTTCACCACCCGTTTGCTGTGGAATATGCAAATACGGTGCCAAGCGGGCTAACTGTTAATGTATGAACCCTGGGTTGAGGTGGGTGAGAAAGTGACTAGCTAGTTTGGGGCGAGAGCAGCCAACTTTGAAATATTCCAGAGGCACTCTGTACTCCTAGGGCGTCCTAGATAACCTCAAGAAGAGTTAAAGGATGCATCGATGGTGGATCACCCACTAACACAGCGGCATTCATTGATTTAACACTACAAATTGATTAACGATAAAAGAGCAGGAAGCTGGAGAGGGTCTCACCGCACTTGGGCACATGTTCAAGGTGAACCTCGAGTCCATGCTCTCCTTTCAAAAGAGTCTATACAAATAGGGAACGTCCAGAAAAAAAATCTAACATTAGAAAAAAAGGAACAAAGGGGTTGGACTGGGCTCTTTCTCTGTTGATAGTGTGAAAAAGCTGGTCCTTTTGATAATCAGACCACACAGTTGGCAGGAAATACGCCTATTCAAAACTGGCTGACAAACAAGAGTGCACATAGCTCAATACAAAGATCACAGATCAACAGTTTGAACTCATCACAAGAAGACTCATTACCATTTAAGCATCCTTGTGGCATTTCTGTAGGGAAATCTTGCAGAATTTGCCATAATCAACTCAGGAACCTCTGAGTGTGTCACTTTCAAGCTTTTCAGAAAAGCTGGCGTAGCAATAATAAACTCCTGAAGCTATCAATCGAATTGATGGAACATATTTAACATCAAGAGAAACCTCCAATGAAAAGTAACCCTTATAATAGTTACACAGATGGGACACCTCAAAACCATCAGATTCAACCACATTGATGCTCCTGCTTTCCCACTTGTATAAGGTACCAACTGGCTCAGACTACAAAATTCAACAGTGATTTGGGAAGATTTAAAGATCAATTCTTTGTCACAATTATGTATGACCCTTTATTACCTGTTTCCCAAGTTTGAAAATACCCAAATCGTGATTTGTTTTATAGATCACAGAGCAGCTCAGTAAGGATGAAAGTCAAGGAGCTAATCAGTTGTGGATTTATCTCTGTCATACCAAGAGTTTGCAGATTTATTTAATAAAAAAGAGAGCTGACAGCCTACCACCACTCTGAGAATTCAATGAGAGGACTTATTCCTCAGGGCAAAACATTTTCATGGTCAGATCTATCCCCTATATCAAAAAAGGACACTGTTGTGAGGTAATGGGCACATGTATGTCACCCACTAAAGCAGAGAAGAGAATGAAAAGGATGAAGAGTTAGAAGGAATGAGAGAGTAAGGGTTAGGGGAAAGTGAGAGAGAATGGAAAAGAGGGACAGAAGAGGCAGATGTTTATCCCCGGTTTCAAGGATCCAATCCCGAAGGGGAAGACCAGGTCTTGCCTCTTTTTCGCCCTCACACATCCAGAAGGATGTCATGCTTCATCATCGTGTTTTTTGGTGCTCCTCGTAAGACCGGCGCTGCAATGTCTGACCGGTCCCCAAAGGGTCTCTTTGGCGGAGATCTTTTAAAAGAGAATAAGCCGTAAAATGCGTGCAGGTGTGGGGGCGGAACAGATAACGGGAAGGGTTCTAAGAGAGAGGTCAAGTGGTGCGTGCACGTGAGGCTAAAAATACCTAAGGGCATCCAAACTAGGGTAATTTATTCTCGTGGTGTCCTTGGTAAGTTAAAAAACCAACAGGTTAGTGTGTTACGTGGGGCTTCAATGTGCCTGTATAACTAGTCACAAGGTCGACATGTTTCATGCTTGTAGTGTCTAAACGATCAATAGTGTGTCTTCAGGACCTAGGAGAGAGTGCACGTCAAAGTATAAAAGGGAGGAACTCGCAAAGGGTTTCAGAGTGAAAACCCTATCAAACCATGGGGTACCCTAGTACATGGTTCCTAGAGTAGTCAAGCGATCCAGACATCCGCTGGAAGGGGTAGGTGCGGAGGCCCTGAGCATCCTGGCATAACCTATTCCTGGATGCTTGCACAATCAGCGGCGAATAGCCTCAGGAACCTGAATTCCAATACAGGGCACACATGGTTTGATCTACCTATAGAGATTGCTTGACTACTCTAGGAACCATGTACTAGGGTACCCCATGTGTTTGATAGGGTTTTCACTCTGAAAGTGTCCTTTTTTGAAATAGCCATTAACAGAGGAGCACAGACACTGGACCTTAACAAGCTCCCGGTCCCCCTCCTTCTCTTTTGTTGACTCAGATCTATCCCCTTACAGTGAAGGAAGATAACATACTGAAAACATATATTCAATAAATTAGATAAAGTAAACATTAGACATTTCACCACTTCAGGGGGAGCAGCCACAGTTGTTTGGGGAGTTTTACTCCTGTATCGATTAGAGAGAATTGAATGCAATTACCCACTGTAATCAAAACTGTATCCACCTTATTTCATGGATAGCTGATCAAGCAAAGATGACATTCCTGGTACAACTCTGATACAGAAGTGAGTGGAAGATGGCTTTAGAGGAGGTGGCCTAACGACTAGGGCTGTTGACCTCAAATCTGGCAAACAGGCTACCAGTCTCGGCAAGGACACACAACATCCTGTGATTTTGGGCAAATTACATAATCTCCCCGTGTCTCACAAAAATTAAAGTGTGTTCATGTACCGAGATTCGAACCAGGTTCCCCAGATTTGAAGTAGACCGCCCTAGCCATTAGTCCAGCTCATCTCCCAGGTTTGTCTATTTGTATAGGAGAGAAGCCCCATCTTACCTACAGGGTGACCAAATTTGAGTGTTCATGAAATGGTTGTCTGTACCTGTCTCAAACCCGAAGTTCACTTCTATATTTGTGGATCATTTCAAGATGTCATAGTGTGTAGGGAATTCAGTTCTACGTCAACCCCTGTGTAGACACTGGCGCATCCACACAGTTGCTTACATTTGCAGAGTTAAACCTGCAGAATCTTTAATGACACAGTCTGTCGTAAGGGTTTAGGTGTACCAGCGGAAGTTGCTAAGTTAGCATTAGTTCCTGCTTTGCATCACCGCCATCTTGCCGCTTATGCACATGACACTCCATGCCTTGGTTCCCGTAAACACTCTTGCTCATGCTGCTTCGCATGGGAATTGTCTGCCTTTCACTATTTCTGTTGTGCTCTGAGTTCGCGCCTGTACATCGGGTTCAAGGCCAGAAAACAACTTCACTGATTTATCGGCTTTGGTCAGTCCCACACACTTATAGACATAACATGGAACACAGCTTCGCCACTGACTTTTCGGGTGCTTTTAATATTGCACAGGATGCAAGTTTGAGGGACTTGGAGAAAACCTTTCCTGAGGAAGAGCTATGCTTGTCCGGAGATGTAAATCCTATCATGTAAGACTTGAGGTGGGGGTTTCCGCCGTCCAAGCCCAGAGATCTTCCACTTACATAATAAACATAGCTTGTAGCACGGGGAGGGTGGTAAAGCGCTATAAGGCTTCATCCACTGTCATTATAATATGCTGTACCCGTTCTTATTATAAGGAATTGTAACTATGATGATTATATTGTTTTTATGCATTTCTTTGCTAATGTTAGCACGTGTACTGCATTACAGAACATGTTAGTTGAAATAAACATTTTAAACTATACAGTGTCTCTGGTTACTCACATTATGAACAGGTATGAATATCTAAGAGAAAAAGTGTCTTGTTCCCACGAATTCTGAGAGGCCCTGAGTCACATGGTCTAGGATATCCAATCATGGGTAGCTCCGCTGTAGTATGGAGAACGAATGGGATACTATAGCTATCGGATAGGGGTTCTGGGCACTGAGGCGTGTTTTTGGTTCACCACTATACACCAAAGGCCTGGGTTCCTGTGCATAGTTCTGTGTATGTGTAGAATCCCCACAGCAAGTCCTCACCACCACCTACTATGACTGATGGCCTCTCAAGAATGAATTAGAGGAGATTCTTGATTCCTGAATACATAAAGGGTGTCTTCAATACATGATAGCTTGGAAGGGGTATTATTGTTTTAGACAGATTATTGGAAACAGCATCTTTTGCCAGCTCCCCTTACCTGATGGACACATTTCACACATTTTCAATGGCAAATCTTGGGTAGAGGGTTCTGTGAAAGGATAAAGTGAAGATTTGGGTCAGAGTTCCCAGTATGAAAGCTGCACGGACTCAGACCAGCTCATGTAAAGCCTTTGTATAAGTGTCTATATCTTCTTAAGGGGAGATTATGATTACACTGGAGACCTTGGAGAACATGAAGATGGAAGATAACAAAACCTATTAGAAGCTTGATGGCCAACCTCTACATGGGGAGTATCTACTTCTGGGCTGAGCATTCCCCAATTCCATGGCACCATTGGCAGCTGCAGCACAAAAGGCCATCTCACCATGTGTTCCTTGCCTGCCAATGTGTGGCGTAGCTGCATTGGTGTTCTGCGCTGGTTACAGTTCGCACATAGCCTCTCATCCCTCACACCTTTATTTTGAATCTTCCTATTGTTTCTTTTGGTCCCTTTCTCCCTTTGAACTCACCTTTCTTATTTGTATGGTTATTAGGAGCTTTTAACTTCTTTTACCATTTACTTCATCCAGCACTTGCTGCATCTTCCACAATCCTGCTGACCCTGGATGCCAGACTATTTTGGGCACTGGTCAGCAATATTTTAAATTGCTTGTGAATGTTTTTCGACAAGTGTGTTCTGAATTATGCAGTTGTACCTTATTTAGTGAAAGCAACGGATTCCTACTGAAGTGAAGTACTGCACTGAAAGAGAGATGCATAAGACCTTACAAATACCAGAGAATTCTCTGTCTCTCTCTCCCTCTTCTTTGCCTGTGTCGCTTTTTCTGGTAGCAGTTTAGCTCCCTGAAGCAGTATTGGAGGACAATGAGGATAATCATTGGGCTCACTGCTTGGCTTCTCGAATCCTGACATTTAACTTTGGTGCCTTTGTCTATTCATAACTTCAGTACCTTCAGTCACCTAGCTAGCTCAGATGTGCAGAGTCACCGAGTTTTAGAAGAAAGCAGGTGGAGAGTATTGCTAAGCCTTTCCCTCTTCCATTTGGTCACTGTGAACCTACTGTTCTTTCCCACCAAATCTCTGTTTGCCCCAAGGTAGCCCTGATAATATTTTCTGATACAAAGCTTATTTTCCTCCACTGTACCTCAGTTCAATATTCTCTTATCCCCTCTGTGTGCATGCGTCTCAGTTGTGCACTTTAGAATCCGGCACAGCACAAACCGATGCAAGGAGTAGACCCACTCTGTCAGTAAAATGTGTGTGTGTCCTCAGTTATCCCTGCAGCAATCTTTCAGAAGAAAAGAGAAGGCATCATCAGCTCAGGATGGAATTGTGAAAATTGTGAAAAGTTTTTTAGAAGCCCAGTTTCCACACCTATCTCATCTGCTTTTAAGAGGCCTTTTGCTAGATGTTAGCACCACAAAAGCCCAGATGGTGGACCACTCTTGTTTTAAAGCGTGATCCACCCACATAATCAGTTTAAGGAATCTGGGCATTCTAGAAGTGAGGTAGGGGGGGCAATACTTTCTATCAATATTGCCAAACACTTGCCTTGAATACTTCAAGCCACCCATTGTAACTTGAAATGTGAGGTATTTCACGCTTCTTGTGTTTAAGCCTAATCTGCGTTCTACTGAGTACATTGGAACAGCTTAGAGTAGGAGATCAGACAGTTCTTCTTTTTGGCTGTCAGAAGTTCAGTTCATATATAATGCTTATTTTTTGGTTGAGATCATAGCTACAAGAATTCTTTGTTCTTGCAGAACGGACTCCTGCTTGTCGCTTTTCATTCCACTTTCATCCACCTGATGTTTGACTGAAATCTTTTGAAGCAAATACCATGACCTAACATCAGTCTTTCTCCAACCCTTTCTCCTATTCTCTACTTTCCAGCCTTGTGTCTTCCATCCATCTGGTCTTTCCCTGAAGCAACTGGAAGCAATCTGCGTCTGTCATAAGTGCTATGCCACTTTCATTCCTGGCTCGTATTCCCAGTTTACCTCCTCAGTGCCTAATTTGTGCTAGGGTTTGTCAGTGCTCACCACTAACACTTTATTTCTTAATACTGACAAACATTTTTAGCAGTCTACCATGTGGTGGTGCTTTAGGTCTATTTTTAAGCAAGTTTGTATACAGTAATAATAACAATATCAGTGCGTCAAGTCCATTTTACATCTTTGGCTGACTTGGAACATTCTAAATTGTCACACATGTAGTAGTGTGATGGCTAGTAGGTAGCATCAGTTCTGGAACTTAGCGGCCCTGGTAGGGACAGTTTTCAGTGCAAGCCGCAGTAAACTCCTGAGAAATATTTCAGGCCTTAGCACATAGGGTTTTTTTTACATATTAAGTACTGCCTCTCATTTTATTTAATGTCCTTTCTGGTTTCACTTCAAGAAATAGACGACAGAAGCACTGTAAATACAAGATCACACTGTCATGGCAATGTTCTGACTGAATGACTTATCAGCAGGCAGGAGACCTTGTGGTAACTAGCCTCCCTCTTTGTGATTTCTCAGCCAGAAAGTCCTCGGCTAAATTGTTCCGTTGACTTTGCATTGGATTTAAGCCTGTGTTGAAAATGCTATCTACTTGCAGTGCATTATACAGTTTCGGAATGCATGCTTTAATTGAAACATAATTCAAAAAGAGAAACGAGATATGAGGATGGAGGGGAGAGAAGATATAGGATACAAGTGATGAGTCAAGGCATCATTTAGATGATTGTAACAATGGGGTTTTCTTCAGCTCCTTCTACAAATTGACAGATGCACCTTCCACCAACAGCTCACTTCTTCTGCCTTATTTCGAGTTTGGAAGACAGAGGTTCACCATATTGTTCTATTTTTTCTGTTGTTCATTGTGGTCCCTAACTGAAAATGCAAAGTGGGCATGGTGCATGATGCTGCCCTGAATAGACCACGTCTTCCAACAGCAGATCTGCCACCAAATGTTAGTGTTGTGGGGGTCAGGTGGTTGACAAGAGAAGATCCACCACCTCCAACCAATAAACGAGGCAGTAAATGTGAGAGGAACAAATGGTATGTCTAAAATGAGTGTAAGAGAAAGGAAAACTTATGCTGAGAGCAATTTTAATGAAGTTCCTAATATCATAGACATTATATAGTCTGTTTCAGATAGAAGCCATAAGAAGCTTGGTGGGTAAAGATGGTAAGAAAAAATTAAGAATTTGTTATCAAATAGAACTGGCATACGGCATCATGACAGACTGGCTCAAAAAGGGCAGTGTTGCGTAAGAATGGCGGGAAATGAGAGGTAATTAAGTGGGGCAAGATGAAAACACAATAAAATTGACCTAAAAATCTTGGACACAAAAAAGTGCTGGTTAATGAAATACATGGTCTTGCCTATTCCAAGATACCAGAACAAAAGGATCCTTGTTAGAAATTGGGTTTCTGGTTGGCAGAGGTTAGCACCTTGTCTAAGCAGGAACCACACTCCTAGTCAGGGTAAGTTAGATGCACACTAAAAGATAACCTGCGCTTACCTTTTGGTAGCTTGACAGAGAGCAGTCAGGCGTATCTAAACACCACAAAAAGACTCCACACCTGGTCAGAAAAATAGACAATAATTTTGTAAATAATTCAAGAGCAAAACGATAAAACTCCAATAAGTAGAAGTTGAGATATGTATTCTGAAAGTAAAAAGAGTGCTAGAGTTTAGAAGCCATAAGCACCAACGGGAGTTATCTACTCCCGTTGGACCGGGGGCAAAGTCAATAGTTCAGGCCGACCACGATGGAGCGCAGACCAGGAACCAGAGCCAAGCAGGCCAAGTGAACAGAGTACCTTGATCCTGGTCAAAACAGTGTGTAGCAGACTAGCAATACGTCAATGTTGAACTCTCAGTCAAGGTGAAGTGTTGATCTTCTCAATGCAGTGGTGACGATGCGTTGATTCCGAAGATTAAGCGTTGAGCCAGGATGCATTGGTTCTGAAGTTTGACGTGCAGGGTTTCTCCATGCAGTCAATGGGATGTGTACATCTCTCCACAGTGGCATGGCAGTAGTGTGCGGTTCTCAAGGGGATGTATTGGTCTGAAAGCGATGCACTGATTTATTCCTACAACTGGGGCGCTTCGTCGGATCTTGCACATGCAGACCGGAGATGCGTTGATTTCTATGATGTAAGTATCTGGATCCACTTCCAGGCACAGGAGCAGGAATAGAGACTTTGATAGCCTGGACTCTAAAGTAACAGGAGGTAATACAACAACCCCTTGCAGATAAGCAGTCCACCAGAGTGTCAGTCCATGATGCAACACAGCAGTTCTTCTGACAGAGTTCAGTTACAGGTCCTGAAGTGTCTGATTTTGTGTGGTCAGAGACCTAGTATTTATTCCCAGTTTTGCCATTGAAGTGGTGGTGACTTCAAAGAATGATCTTTGAAGTGTGCAGAAGCCCTTTCTTCCCAGCCCTGGTTCCAGACTAACTCTGCCCAGTAATTAGCTCTTTGTGTGGGAACAAGACAATGACTATTCAATTGTAGATGTCAGCTCCTACCTCCCCTGCTGCCCAGGAAGATCCATCAGAATGCAGATGAGTACTCAGACACACCTATCTTTCTGACCCCAGACGTGTATTGGAGAGAGGCTGCATCACACAGAGATGTAAGAGTAGAGAAAGGTCCACTTTCTAAAAGTGGCATTACTAAAATAATAATGTCAAATCCAACTTTACCAGTAAAGAGGGTTTGTCATTAACATTCCAAAGATATAAAACATGATACATCTACTCCTCTCTAAGGAATTACAGCTTGAAAGTGTATTAAGGAATTCCCAATGTTAACATTTGAAAGGAGTAGGCCTCACAGTAGTGAAAAATGAATGTAGGTCTTTTTTTCACTATCAGGACATGCACAACATAAAAGTACATGTCCTACCTTACACAGCACCCTGCCTTATGGGCTACCTATAGCTTACCGTAGGGGTGACTTATGTATAATAAAAGGGGAGTTTCATGGTTGGCAAATGGTTTTAGATGGCAAATCGAAATGGCAGTAAAACTGCACAGACAGATTCTGATGTGGCAGGCCAGAGGCATGTTTAAAGGGCTACTTGTGTGGGTGGCATAATCAGTGCCTGAGGCCAAATAATTACATTAATATGCCAATTATAGGTAGATCAAATGTAACAACGTTTAGGGGAGAGAGCACATGCACTTTGGCACTGGTCAACAGTGGTAAAGTGCTCAGAGTCTAAAGCCAACAAAAATAATTCAGCAAAAAGAGGAGGTAGGCAAAACGTCTGGGATGACCCTTCAGAGAGGACTATTTTCCAACAAGGGTGGCTATTTACCCTTGCTGCAATTTGCCGTGAACGATTGCATATGTTCAGCAACCTTTGACATTAGACTGTTGAAAACTGCTAGACAGAAAGTTGCACAGTTTATGCTACTACTACAAATGGGCACAGTGAAGAAAATCAGCAAAATCTTTTTCCCTACTACAGCCATGCTCCAACAAAATGACTAGAAGTCAAGCTGGATTGATTTCTCCTACAAAGGATGGAACACAAAAGCATAATTGTGAATAACGTTGAATCTAGATATGCTCTAATAAGTGTAGCTCATTAATTTTCACGCCACGTGATCTTTAAACCCAATGGCATTTCGATTTTTAGGACCTTAGTTTGGAACTTGCAGTTTGGTACTCCAGAGTATGAAATATTATCCACAAATCTTAGATTTTCAAGGTGCACTTTGTGGAGTCATGAGCAGGCCTTTCTCTGGAGAAGTGAATATTTCACTATACCTGCCTATGTTAAATGTCAAACACTATTGGGGATTTTGCTTGATCTCATCCTAGTAATAACTGTGTTTACCTCCTGAATGCAATCCTTGTAACATTTAGTATTTGTTTCTACCTCTATACCCATGGCAGTCAATTACATTTCAGTTTAAGGTTTGTGGTGGTAGCTGCAGCTGACGCTCCACCATGCCACACTTGTCTCTTCTCCGCCTCTGAAAGGAGGGGGGCAGCGGGTTTGATGAGGTGGGAGAACCACGGATTACAGTGGTTCTTCCAGTTCACCAAACCTTAAAGGGCCTTCACTGTTCTCTATTAACCATAAATAACCAAGTCACACTGTTTAGATTCCTATCAACAAGCCCCCCCAAATGTGTGCGTTCTTCCTTTGGAGGCCGCCCCTTTAATGTAGTGCCCGGTCTTGGGAATGTACGTCCCACACCTTTGCTGTTTAGCAAGGCAAGGGTCTTCTTTTCAAATGGTCATTTGTATTAAATGGCGGATCCACATTTGCTCAACCTAACACCCAATCGCAATGCTCTGCTAATGCTTGGTGTAAACAGCGGACAAATCTCAAAAACAAACCACAGGGATGTTTTCATTAAAGAAAGAATGTACTGCTATATTAAGAGGCACATATAATGGACACAACTACACTGGTCAACACCCTTTGCACTAAAAATGGCTGATCACTCTTATTTTTATAAGTCATCTTAGTAAAAGGGTATATTATAACCCATACATGCTTTCAGGGCAGTTGAGGGGGGAAAAGCATTTTCTTAAAAGAAAGGCGTAATAGTTCCAGCCACTTCCATTAACTGTCCGAAACATTAGAAAGGCCATTTTAATTGAAAGCTCATAAGCCTTTCTGTCGCCTTTGTCAGGGTCTGATTGGGCATCTGCTGACACCTGCAGAGAAATCGGACTGAACCCCCAACCCCTCCGCCCCCCACCATTCCACCCGGTTTAATCAGCACTTGAAGGTCTCATTGTGAGCTTCTAAGCAGGTGGCAACGTGACGACCAATCAACCTCCTTGTTGAGTGGATTTTCATTTTAATGGCTGGCTGTTTTATGGAAAATGTTCAATGCCTTTCATCATCCTTCTCTTACGATAAGACAAACCATCAGATAATGGAGAACGCACCTCACACCTGTGACATTATTAATGCTCGCTACTTTCAGAAGTTAAATTTAGCTTCTGGCTGCATGTGATCATACACTGTGCTGTCCTTCCAGTGAATTAATCAAGGGCCTCTAAGATAAACTTGTGCTGTGAATCAGATGCTGACTCTGGCACTTGTGACAATGGCATGAACAATTAAATCACTTTGAATACCTTTCATGAGGATTTATTTGACATATCCAGCCATTGGACAAGTGCTTAATTTATGAAAAAAATATATTTAGGTTTCTAAATGTTTTCTTAGGGGCACCTCATCATGCTTTAGTTACCAAATACCAATGCTGGTTAGTCATAATTACATCTCCTGCAGTGCTTAATTTGAGCCGGTGTTTGCAGGTGCTCGGCACAGCACATCATATTCTTGTTGTTGTATAGCTTTATTTCGAAATATTTCATTTCATAAAAGCATTACAGTAAAAATCAATGTGAGCATAAAAACAGTTATTCATCAAAACTGACAGATCTCAACAAGGACAATATAAAAAGTACAACATAGTAGATAACATCCATTCTAAAAGCATTTATACAAGCACATAATTATCATCTTCGAAAGGGAATAATGGGAAAGGGACACATACAAAAAACAGCCGGGCCAGTGAAGTGTAGGTTGGCACCCTTACTGGAGGATCATTCTCCTCGCGGTTCTTATCCTCCAAACCCACCCCAAGAATTTTGCCAGGCCACAAGCAAGCAGTGGGTGAGGGTCTGATCTTAACAGCTGTAGGGCCTCCAAGTGTGACCGAGTGACAGCACATCATATTCAACACTGGCTCCTATATTATTCTGTAGAGATGATTGGCAGCAAAATTAATAATATTAGACATTGCTTTTCACAACATTGACCAGTATTGAGGGTTTTGTGTACCATGAAAAAAATGATAGGCCACATCCTCTCAGCGAAGTTGGAGTATCCTTGCTTTGAACCTTGGCATTGGAGAAGTTTGATTAGGAAAATAACAAGCATTTAGTTAAGATGGCTTGACAAAATGGTGCACGTCCGTGATGCTTCAATATGGGAGTCCTAAGGTCACTCCCTTGCCGACCAAAACTTATTTGTGGCAAACAGTGTGCTTTAACACTCATTTGCTCATTTTGAGTGATCAAAACATAAAAG
This sequence comes from Lissotriton vulgaris, assembly GCF_964263255.1. Lineage (NCBI taxonomy): Eukaryota > Metazoa > Chordata > Amphibia > Caudata > Salamandridae > Lissotriton > Lissotriton vulgaris. The sequence continues at coordinate 442,668,687 of NC_141697.1, read as the reverse complement.
ATTTGATGCATGTGTGACTTGGGACTCACTTATTGAGAGCTGAGTCCAGCAACATCAGCATCAGTAAACTAGGAAGATGAAATACATATCCAGTCATGGAAAAGCAGGGTCAAAGGCATCCCTTGGTCCTCAGGATATGTGTATGAGCATGGTAGCTCAGATACATTTTTAGCGAGATTGGCTCACATTATCAACAGTGGGATTTAGACTGAGCTTTGAAAAGTTTCTGTTACTAAGGCATAGTCGGATGTATGACGTTACAACGCATGCTTTTACCACTAATGCCTTTACAACGCGTTTTTTACAACGCATGCCTTTACAACGCATAGTGCTTTGGGGCGCTGGATAGTGAATAGTTTAATTTACTATTCCAACTGCAGTCCCCGTGGATAGTAGGGAAGGTGTTGGATAGTAAATTAAACCTATTCCCTATCCTAGAGCGCCCCCCAGCGCAATGCGTTGTAATGGTTTGCATTGTAAAAGTTGCGTTGTAAAGGCACTGCGTTGTAAAAGTTGCATTGTAAAGGTTGTTTACCGGCATAGTCACTCATAAATTCTGCTTATTATGTTTAGGATATTTCATGTCATTTTTTATTTTCTTACAGTTATAAGTGAGACTTTGAGCAGAAAATGTCTCATGGGAACGGTGAAACTGTAAGTGTGCTTCGGCCACATGCACTGAGCCAGCTAATTTTGCCCAGGACAATAAATTGAGAAGTTACAATGCCATTTGTGTACAACAGCATAACTTTTATTACATGTTTACACAGACAACTGCCTTGGGGAAAAATCATGTAATTCTGTAACAGGTATAACTATTATGCATGGAACAAAATTCTCAATTTTGTCAGACCCAAGAAACAGAACAGTGGGTCATGGGCCCTGACAAAAACTTTCAGGGAGAGGAGAGTCGCCTCACTACTTTCTCGCAATGGGAGAAGCAGATACTTAAAATGGTAAAAACTACCATTTTATGTTTCTTCTTCTCGCACTGCAAGAAAGCAGAAGGGTTTGGTTGCGGGCAGGCAGGTGGGCGGGGCTGCTCTGCAAGCAGGGCTGGGCAGGGGAGGAGTGGTGTGCCCACTCCTGATTGCACAAGACAGGTTTGTTCGGCCCTCTGGGGCCGACCAAACAAGGCATGCACACTCTGCCCTTCTCTATGTAGACCGCAATGCAGCCTACATGGACATGGCCGGGCCATTAGCCCCTGGCTGGGCAGCGTCCCGACCAATCATAACACTGCTTGCAGCATTGTGATTGGCTTGGGGGTGGAAGTCGGGCTGCCTGCTTCCTGTTCCTGCTGGAGACAGGAGAGCAGGAGAGGAGCAGAGATGATGTGGAACCCGGCCGGCGGGAAGGTAAGTTTACATTTTTTTATTATTAAATTAACCCTCCGTTCTCACCCGACCCCCCGCCCCTCCACCCGCGAGTCATGCCAGCCGGAACTGAAGAACATGCTATCTACCGCTTACAAATACAAGGCTCTGATGTGATGCAGTCATTTGGGCGCAATGCATTAGTCAAACATGATATTTGTGGCCTAGGAGAGGATTGCTTTCTTCTTGCACAATATTGTACTCACCCAGCGTGCATTTTTCTCCAGTCCTGCCCATCATCTTGGACAACAGAAACTGTCTCTAGCAAAGCGTTCAAATCTTACTGGTCCAAGGTTAACATTGGGGGGGATTTTCTAATGTTTCATGGAATTCTACCCACTAAAGCAAAATATGGCACTGCTTAACTCTCTCCCAGTGCTTGCACACCTCTGGCTGCCTTGGGCCAATGCAGACACCCTTGCCCCTTGGTGCAAGGCTGTCTGCATTGTGGATAACAGCGGTGTACCTTGGGTTGCCAGCACCCGGGGCAAGGCCATTATTACATCCCCTAACCCGTGGACTATTAGCACTTTGTGATATTAGTGGGGGTACCCATCGCGCACCCCTAGGAACGTCAATATGGAGGTGCTTTAGTCAAGAGTGTTGGTACGGAGGTTCACACATGCCCGTACTGTGAGTTTAGCCCTGTTCACCACCCCAAGATGGCCCCTGCCTTTCCTGAGACTTACCTTCAGTCACAATCTTTCTGGGCCATAGCGTTGGGGTCCTCAGCTTCCTTCTATATCCCAGGACCACTGAGGAGATTAGCTGTAACTCAGTCATGAGCTGTGTTACTCTCTCTTCCTTGGTTATGGTTTTTACCAATAAATCAATCAATCAATCATATCATTTGTAAAGCGCACTACTCACCCGTGAGGGTCTCAAGGCGCTGGGGTGGGGAATGCTGCCACTGCTTAAAAAGCCAGGTCTTAAGGAGTTTTCTGAAGGTCAGCAGGTCCTGGGTTTGCCGTAGGTGGATGGGGAGGGTGTTCCAGGTCTTGGCGACGAGGTGGGAGAATGATCTGCCGCCGGAGGTCGCTCTCCGGAAGCGGGGGACTGTGGCGAGGGCGAGGGCGGCAGAGGGGAGCTGGCGGTGAGGTTATAGAAGCTGAGTTGTCTGTTGAGGTACGTTGGTCCGGTGTTGCAGATTGCCTTGTGTGCGTGGGTGAGGAGCTTGCAGGTTATCCTCTTGTTGACCGGGAGTCAGTGCAGGTTTCTCAGGTAGGGTGTGATGTGGCTGCGGCAAGGGAAGTCGAGGATCAGGCGTGCAGAGGCGTTCTGGATGCGTGGAGGAGTTTGGCCGAGGCTCCTGCGTAGAGGGCATTTCCGTAGTCCAACCTGCTGCTGACGAGGACCTGGGTGACCGTTCTTCTCGTCTCAGTGTGGATCCACTTGTAAATCCTGCAGAGCATGCGGAGGGTGTTCAAGCAGGAGGAGGAGACGTCGTTGACCTGTTTTGTCATGGAGAGGGTGGAGTCAAGGATGACCCCTAGGTTGTGTGCATGGTCGGTGAATGTTGGGTTGGTTCCCAGTGCGGTCGGCCACCAGGAGTCGTCCCAGGCCGAAGGGGTGGTTCCGAGGATGAGGACCTCCGTCTTGTCAGAGTTCAGCTTCGGTTGGCTGTTCCTCATCAATTCAGCGACGACCTTCGTTCCTTTGTGAAGGGTGTTTTTGGTGGTGTGGGGGTCCTTGGTGAGATAGAGGATCAGCTGGGTGTCATCGGCATAGGAGATGATGTTGAGGTCGTGCCGACGGGCGACGTGGGCGAGCTGTGCCATGTAGATGTTAAACAGCGTTGGGCTGAGAGATGAGCCCTGGGGTGCGCAGCAGATGATCTCTGTGGCTTCGGAGCAGGAGGGGGTTAAGTCGGAGAGGAAGGAGGTGGACCAGTCCAGGGCCTTCTCTTGGATCCCGGTGTTGTGGAGGTGTGTTCATAGTGTGTGGTGGCAGACCACGTCGAATGCGGCTGACTGGTCCAGGAGGATGAGTGCTGCCATTTCTCCGTTGTCGAGCAGGGACTTGATGTCATCGGTGGTGGTGATGAGGGCAGTCTTGGTGCTGTGGTTGCTGCGGAACCCGGACTGGGAAGTTTCTTGAGTAAGGCGTTGATCTTGGCATGCTTCCAGCTCTCCGGAAAGGTTGCTGTCTCGAAAGAGGTGATGATGACTTTCCGGAGATGGGGTGTGATGGCTGTGCTGGCTTTGTTGAAGCTGTGGTGTGGGCATGGGTCTGACGGAGATCTGGAGTGGATCGTTTTCATGATCTTGATGGTGTCCTTGTCGTTGATGATGGTCCAGGAGAGCAGGCGGTTGGTCATGGGGACGGAGGTCTCAGTGGTTGTAGGGGCGGTCGTGGCGTTGAAGCTGTCGTGGATGTCTGCGATCTTGCATTGGAAGAAATTGGCCTGCGAGTCGCACAGGTCTTGTGAAGGTGAGATGGCGTTCGTGTTGGAGCTGGGGTTGGAGAGTTCATTCACGATGTTGAAGAGCTCTTTGCTGTTGTGTGCATTGTTGTCTAGGCGGTCTGTGAAGGAGGCCCTTTTGGCCGATCTGATGAGGTGATTGTGTCTGCAGGTGGCGTTTTTGTGGGCTGCGTGTCTGTCTGGTGTCCATTCATGGAGCCAGATCTTCTCCAGCTTTCGGCAGGTTTGCTTGGAGGCCCGGAGGTCTTCAGTGAACCAGCTGGCTTTCTTGTTGGTGTGACTGTGGAGGGTTTCTTGATCGGGGCAAGGGTGTTGGCGCAGTGGTTGATTCACTGTCTGAGGTTGCGAGCGGCGGTGTTGGGGTCGGTGGGGTCAGTGGGTGGGCTCTGGGTAAGGGTGGTGGTTAGCTGGTCTTTGGTGACTTGCTCCAGCAGCGGCGAGGCATCTGTTGGGTGCGGCGGTGCGTGGTGGGTTTCTTGAAGGTGGAGTGGATGCAGCGATGGTCAGTCCAGTGGAGTTCGGTGGTGTGGTTGAAGGAGACGTGGGGGCTTGCGGAGAAGATGGGGTCAAGCGTGTGACCACCGGAGTGGGTGGGTGTTGTGATGAGTTGTCGGTGTCCAAGGTTGGCTTGGTTGTCGATCAGGGTGGTGGAGTTGGTGTCGTTGTTGTTTTTTAGGTGGAAGTTCAGGTCCCCGAGGAGGATGTAGTCCGTGGAGGCAAGGGCATGTGTGCAGACGAAGTCTGCGATGGAGTCGCTGAACTGTGGTCGGGGACCGGGGGTCTGTAGATGAGGGTTCCTCTGAGGGTGGTGTTGGGGTCTGTTTGGATCTGGAAGTGCAAGTGTTCAGCGGTGCTGAGGGTGTCGTCGGTGTTGGTCGAGACTCGGAGAGTGTTCCTGTGGACGATGGTTATTCCTCCTCCTGCTCAGTTGGTGCGGTCCCTGCGGGTGATCTTGTAGCCTTCCGGGATGGCTATAGTGATTTCGGGTGCTAAGGCGGGGTTCAGCCAGGTCTCCGTCAGGAAGGCGACGTCTGGGGAGGTTGAGTCAAGCAGGTCCCAGAGTTCAATGGCGTGTTTGCGGGCAGAGCAGGTGTTGAGAATGATGCATCTAAGGTGGTTGGGTTCTTTCCTGGTTGACAGCATGGTGGGGCGGATGCTTGTGAAGCTGCAGTTCCGGCAGGTGAAAGATCCATGGGTGCACTTCTGGGCGGCCAGGATGTAGGTGTGTGATTGTCTGGTGTAGAGTGCATGGAGGGTTCTGGCATCGTATAGGTGTTGGGCGTCGTGGCGTTTGCGGGGTCCAGGGGTCCTCACGCTGGGCGTGGTCCAGGCGCGGATGGGCGCAGACTGGCTTGCCTTAGGTGCCGCTGCGCGCTTACACTGTGCAGCCTCCATATGAGGGGATGTGGGAGGGAGGAGCAGCTGGGAGGCGGGAGCGAGGCGGCGAATGGGATTGCAGGGGGGGCGGGCCGCAGGGATGCAGCAGCAGGAAATACGGGCAGGGGCCGCGGGAGAACTGGCAAAGGAAAGAAAAACAAGTTTAGGCAAGAAAGCAAGTACAGGCACAGAGGAATAAAAACAAGTCTGGGCAAGAAGTAAGTACAGGCACTGAGGAATAAAAACAAGTCTGGCAAGAAAACAAGTACAGGCCTAGAGGAATAAAAACAAGTCTGGGCAAGAAAGCAAGTACAGGTACAGAGCAATAAAAACAAGTCTGGGCAAGATAGCAAGTTAGGCACAGGGGAAAAATACAAGATTAGGCAAAAACAATGCAGGCAGAGCTGTGCAACAGCATGGGGAGTGACCTGCCTGCGAGCAGGGTCAGAGGTCACCACCACCTTAATCTGGATATCACCATCCCGGGAGTCCTCCTCTTTTGCGGCACTGAGTCCTGTCGGTCTCATTCCCCTTTCTCCTGCAGAAGCGCCCTGTGGCTAACCTCACAACCGACAGGTAAGCTGCTGAAGTCGTCCGCGGGGCACACCATAGTGGCTATCTTGGAACTCTCAGGCATGTCAGGTGCTCAAAATTTTAAAAGAAAAAAAAAATTGTAGTACCATTTTTTTCTTTTAAAATATTGCGCCCCTAAGAATTTTGTGCCATCGGCAATCGCCCCTGTGGCCGGCCCTCACTACGTCACTGTTGGATAGGATTCTTTTGTGCATAAAGAGAAACCTTTCTGCACAAAAACAATCCTTACAAGCTTATTGCTCTTTGTATGTCTGCAGCAAAATACAGACAAAGATATTTCTCCTCGTTTCACCATCCTAGGGTAGGCACAAACCATGGTTTACTGGCTTCAGTAAATCTGAGTTTACATTTAAATCCATGGGTGGATGCATGAGAATGCCCATGCTCCACAGATGGAATGCTTCCCCGACGGAAAGTAACACAAGGAAGTGATATGTGCAGCAATACATTACTTTTTTGGGGGGGAGAGGAGTTGGCCTTATGGCTAGGGCGATTGACTTCAAATCTGGGGTACAGACTTCGAGTCTCCGCAAAGACACGCAACATCCTGTGATTCTGGGCAAATCTCTTAATCTTCCCGCGCCTAACAAAAATGGATTTGTCCTTATGTAACGCAACTGGTGCTCGTGTAAAGCGCTCTGATAATCGATACCTTCGTGTCAAGTTTGCGCTATATATTACTCTGTAAAATAAAAAATAAAAATAAATTCTAAGCCATGCAAAGATGCCCAAATTGGGCTACGCCTGGCTTCATAACTCCCAAAATGCATTATGTGTCAGGGCTGCGTCAACAAAGTGATGCAACCGTGACACAAAATGTTAGTAAATCCGAGCCTGTGTTTGTAATTCAGCAGCAAAATAGCCTCTGGATTGTCCACTGAGGCTAGAATCATCCTGCTATGCCTCACCACCATAGGATACATCTATGCAGGTGCCTGGCAGCACCAGCAGGAGGCGGGAGCATTATAGTAATTTTTACTGCTGCCTGCTGGTGGTGCCATAAAACAACTGATTCCCTTTCGATGAATTATGGGCACGCCGGCCCAGCTTGTTTTGCAGAAAAATAAAGCTCTCCAGCACCTCAAATGGCCATTATAATGCAGTACAAAGCTTAGTAAGCACGCTTTTACATTAGCTTGGATTCAGCAGAACGCGCTCACAGCACATCCCTCCTGACGCGCCCTTTCACTGCAAAATAGCTTCTCTCCAGAAGTGATGTGAACATATGGCATGTGTGCAGGCATCATACCGCAATAATAAGCTCACCTGCCTACAGAGACTTTTTTTTAATAAATATGCCGTGACACCCACATCAGTTTTAACAAGCAGCATAGCTGCGGTTCCAGTTGCATACGCTGAGCTTATGACACAAAGCTAAATAAATAAATGAGTGTTTTCTAAATTACAGATGATGGAAGGTATTTCAGGAACTCTTTAATCACTGAGTTCATTGGGTCATCTTCAATGGTTTCCTCATTAAACGTGTGTTGCTGCTAAGCCTGACAGAAGCCAAAATACAATAGTTCTTTATTGTCAGCTGTTCCCTGAATCTGTCGTTAGCACCTGAAGAAGGATTTTCATTGGGAATTCCACTGCCCCGAGCAACACTGATTGACCAGAAGCTTGGAGACAGTGTCCCCTGCTTTAATAAACTGAGTGTATATATGGTTCTAAAGGTCAGTCCTCATTAGCGGTGGTCACCCACCTCCCAATGGGTTTTACTCAATAGCACACCCATGCCTTCTTTGAAATGAAAAGGGCATTATAGTGAGGGTGTAAAGCACGAGCATGCTCACAATGCGGCTTTTAGTGTCAATAGATCAAATAGTACTGGCAGAGTAGTCGCAAAAGCACTAATTTTGAAGTGGCATCATGGGTGATCAGTAAAACGAGTTGACTTGGTTGGCATGGCACCCAAAGGTATGGTGTGCGTTACAGCTGCTAGGCCGCTGTGCACTGAACTGAAATTCTGAATTATTTGCTAAAGGGATTCGGAGCAATTTTCTTTTGGATTCGAGATGCCTCATTTAAAGCTAAATTGGTATTCACAAAAGCAATAGCATTGTCAGGCATGGTTACAGCATTCAATCAGACATGACTCGTTAGAAGAAAAAATCTCCGGGGTGATTTTCAAACACAAACCCATGAATACCAGTAAGACTGCAAGAGTTTGGTTCGTGTTTTACTTACAAAAAAAGGACAGAGGCAGTTGAATAAAAAGAGGAGGAATCCTCAAAGCACTACATAAATATGATTACAGGCTTGTTTGCCGAGGTTATGGTAGTCAATGGTTGCATGTACTTAATCAGAATGCAATAACATGAGAGTCACACTCCCTGTATTTTTACAGCTGGTATTAAATATAGTTTTGACATAAGAGCACACATGTATCTGACTCATGCACGGTGTTGTGTTTGGTTACACAGGGACCGATGCATCATTCCCATTCACAAACCAGGGATGTGTCATTAGCAAACCGATTGGTGTGCAAAAGGGAAGGCAATTTGGTCCACAAGTACAAAGCATTTTACCTTTCTCAAACGGCCCATCAGTCCTTTGCGACCGGAAAAATGCATTTTGCCATGTACAGAAGGCAAAATGCGACTCAGAAACTTGTTCCTGAATCGCATTTTGTTTTTACAATTCGGTATTAGGAAGGGGCGTGTTTAGCCCGCCCTTTCACAATCCCGAATAGCACCGGTATGTATGAATGTTTTGCAATTGGAAATGCGGTCGCAAAACATTTGCGGTTCCCACCAACTTAAATGTAGTGGCAACCCATTCGCAAACGGACCTCTTTCCCTTCGTGAATGTGGGTGCCAACATTTTTTCTAAGAACAGGCACTGCCTACTCTTAAAAAATCAAAAAGGAAACTTTTCATTTTTCTATCGGAAAACGGGCTGCATTTCTCACAAAAACTTCTTTATTTGTAAAGCAGTCACAGTCATGGTGGTCTGCTGATCCCAGCAGGCCACCATCCCTGTAGTGACGGCCATTCCTAATCGGTCACTAATTGTGAATTGCCTCAGTATTAATGATTCAGAAAAGGGGCTGGTGATGGACAGAGTATCTGAATTAAGCAGAACACTCCTACCCAGTCCAAAGATCAGGGCTTGATCCATCACAGTTTTTTAGCTCACTGCACCATCCCAGCTCAGAACCTGGCTACATGCAAATTAGTCTGTCCCTGGCCCAGTGCATCATGGGAACAGGGCAGACCAAACTACCAAGCCAATTCTTATACTGGGAAGGAAACAAGCTTCCGGGGACCGGTTTCTGGCATTCCAACCGTCTTCGGCCCGGCTTGCTTGAATCCTGATGGTGCAGTGAGCAAGGGACTCACATCTGAGTATACCCTTCCACGCTTATGGTGGACAAAATGATTCAGAAAAGGGGGTGGTGATGGACAGAGTATCTGAATTAAGCAGAACACTCCTACTCAGTCCAAAGATCAGGGCTTGATCCATCACCGTTTTTTAGCTCACTGCACCATCCCAGCTCAGAACCTGGCTACATGCAAAGTAGTCTGTCCCTGGCCCAGTGCATCATGGGAACAGGGCAGACCAAACTACCAAGCCAATTCTTATACTGGGAAGGTAACAAGCTTCCGGGGACCGTTTTCTGGCATTTCAGCCGTCTTCGGCCCGGCTTGCTTGAATCCTGATGGTGCAGTGAGCAAGGGACTCACATCTGAGTATACCCTTCCACGCAGTGAGCTAAAAAACGGTGATGGATCAAGCCCTGATCTTTGGACTGGGTAAGAGTGGTCTGCTTAATTCAGACACTCTGTTCATCACCACCCCTTTTTCTGAATCAGTATTAATGAGGCAGGAACCGTGCGACCGATTGGGAATCGCAAACAATGTAAAACACACTGTTGTACATTGCTGTTTGTGATTTTCTAAAAGCGAATTGCAAAAATTCGCTATTAAGAAATCGCAAAAGTACGTTCATGGACAACTGGCCCTTTGTGATTCGACCTTTGCGACCTTGCTAATAATTACTAATTAGCCAAACAGCAGACTGGGATGCCCAGTGAAAGGCTTGCACTGCAAGGATGGAGTTATGCAAGGGACATTAGACCTCCGCATTTGCTTTCTGAAACAGGAAACAATTTTTTAAGCAGTTCATACCCATGACAGGCATGAATGCCACTTTAAAAACCAAGAATGTTTCCGTTCTTTGGAAGACAAAGGGGTGAGCAGGCCACTGACTGCTACATCCATGGCTACTGACATTATTCGCAAAGGGGAAGGTGTCCCAAGGTGACTCCTTTGCAAATCAGTTAAAACCCCAATTTGGGGGTCATTAACTCCTCTAAAGTTTTCAATCGCAGGTGCAGTCACAAATCATGGATACATTCCTTTCCAACTTGCAAATAGGAGGGGGCCTCTTTTACACCATGTCCTACTTGCATTTTTTTTTACGGAGTTTTATAGAGCGCAAACTTGACCCAAAGGTATCGGGTATCAGAGCGCTTTACATAGTACCAGTTTTGTTACATGTGGACACATTCATTTTTGTTAGGCACATGAGGATTATGTTATTTGCCCAGAATCACAGGATGTTCAGCGTCATTGCCAGGACTCGAACCCTGTTCCCAAGATTCGAGGTTGATTGCCCTAGCCAATTCGAAGAGTATTGCAAAAGCCCTTTTACCAGTTGGACAGAATTTCCCAATACAAATAAAATGCAATGCAAACAGGCAGATTGAGTACTAAATAGGCCAGTAGGCCTCTCTGTTTGTGAAGTAAGGAGGGAAAGCCCCTCCTCACATGAATCCTTGTTCCCTGGGTTCTGCATCAATAGACCCTGCACACCACATATGTATGGGCCCAATATTTGGGTGAAGGTGAAGCGTATGTGCCCACCAGTTCTCACATGGCAACTGAGGTAGCTTTCCTTTTGTTCTTTGCTAACGCTTTTGCAAACCTATAAATCAGATGGCGGATAATTCAAAGGATGATAAAGGGATGGGATCATTCTAGGACAGGAAATAATATTCGACGTGGACAGGATTCTGCCTCAATCCAATCTCTAAATTTAGGAGCCTCACAGAATTCGCAAAAAAATAATTCCACCTCCTCCCATCGCGATTATAAACGGATGACTGGTGCCTGTTTTAATTGATGAACTCAGGTGTGACAAAACATGATTGGGTTTCAAAGAAAGATGAACTCTTCAAGTTAGTGTGTGTAAGTACACTTGTGAATCTTTGGGCATTTGCTTTTATATTTAAAAAAATCCATGAAAATGTGCCATAAGGAATGACATCAGTTTTCTGATTGCTCTTTGGCATGCCTCTTGACTTGGATTGCATATAATGGTACCATAAGAAACTTTTGAAGCTCTGCAAATAAACAGTTGAAAGCCCTAGAGCTGAAATTGATTTAATGGGCCTGATTCACGAAGTAACAAAGGAATTGTAAAGTTACAAGTGCATAGTCTACACACTTGGGGTGAGTCTCTGTACTCGGGGCGGAATCTCCAGGCTGCGCACCCTGAGCGCAGAGACTCTTCACTCGCACCTTTACCACTTGATAGTTACCTTTTTTGAATCAGGCCCAATGTTGTTTTTAATACCTGTGGGTATCATTTCTTTTTGAATTCAACTCATTACATGTCCAATAATTGGTTCACCCTGTTTTGACCAACAGTTCAATCAATCAATCAATCAATCAAAACATTTATAGAGCGCGCTACTCACCCGTAAGGGTCTCAAGGCGCTGAAGGGAGGGGGGTGCTGCTACTGCTCAAAGAGCCAGGTCTTGAGGTGTTTCCTGAAGGTGAGATGGTCCTGGGTCAGTCGTAGGTGGGCGGGGAGGGAGTTCCACGTCTTGGCAGCCAGGTAGGAGAACGATCTTCCTCGGGTGGTGGTTCTGCGAATCCGTGGGACGGTGGCGAGGGCGAGGCTAGCGGAGCGGAGCTGGGAGGTTGGAGTGTAGAACGTGAGGCGGTTGTTGAGGTATTCTGGGCCCATGTTGTGGAGCGCTTTGAGTGCGTGGGTGAGGAGCCTGAACGTAATCCTTTTGCTGATGGGGAGCCAGTGTAGGTCTCTCAGGTGGGCAGATATGTGGCAGTGGCGAGGGATGTTGAGGATAAGTCATGCGGATGCGTTCTGTATGCGCTGGAGTCTTTTCTGGAGTTTGCCTGTGGTTCCTGCGTATAGGGTGTTCCCGTAGTACAGTTGGCTGGTTACAAGGACCTGGGTGACCATCTTTCTAGTTCCAGTCGGGATCCACCGGAAGATCTTTCAGAGCATGCGTAGGGTGTTGAAGCATGAGGATGAGATGGTGTTGACTTGCTTGGTCATCGTGAGAGAGGAGTCCAGGACGAATCCCAGGTTGCGTTCATGGTCCTGGGGTGTCGGTGCGGTGACCAGCGCTGTGGGACACCAGGAGTTGTCTCAGGCAGATGGGGATGGTCCGAGGATGAGGACTTCTGTCTTGTTTGAGTTCAGTTTCAGATGGCTGAGCTTAATCCATTCCGCAACGTCTTTCATTCCTTCCAGGAGGTTGATCTTGGCGGTGGCTGGGTCTTTGGTGAGGCAGAGTATCAGCTGGGCGTCGTCGGCGTAGGAGATGATGTTGAGGTTGTGTTTGCGTGCGATGGCAGCGAGGGAGCTCATGTAGATATTGAAGAGGGCTGGGCTGAGCGAAGAGCCTTGGGTACGCCGCAGATGATCTTGGTGGCCGCTGAGCGAAAGGGAGGGAGGCGGACTCTCTGGGTTCTGTTAGAGAGGAATGAGGTGATCCAGTCCAGGGCTTTACCTTGGATCCCAGCGTTGTGGAGGCGGGTTATTAGGGTGCGATGGCATACGGTATCAAAGGCAGCTGAGAGGTCTAGGAGGATGAGAGCGGTTGTTTCCCTGTTGTCAAGCAGGGTCCTGATTTCGTCGGTTGCTGCGATGAGGGCGGTCTCGGTGCTGTGGTTGGCTCGAAATCCGGACTGGGTTAGGTCGAGGGAGCCATTTGTCTCTGCTTATTGACGGCCTTCTCGATGACTTTTGCGGGGAAGGGAAGAAGAGAGATGGGGCGGAAGTTCTTGAGGTCTTTAGGGTCTGCTGTGGGTTTCTTCAGTAGGGCGTTGATCTCTGCGTGCTTCGAACTCTCTGGGAAGGTGGCGGATGTGAAGAAGTTGTTTATGACATCCCGGAGGTGGGGCGCGATGGTGGTGTCGGCTTTGTTGAAGATGTGGTGAGGGCATGGGTAGGAGGGAGAGCCGGAGTGGATGGTGTTCATAACGTGGGTGGTGTCTTCAGTGCTAATGGGAGTCCAAGCGTTGAGGGTGGTGGTAGGGGGCGTTGGTTCTGTGGCTGGAGGCGGAGTCTGGGTGCCTAAGCTGTTGTGTATATCAGCGATTTTGCGTTGAAAGAACGTGGCGAGGGAGTTGCAGAGGTCCTGTGATGGTGTGATGTCGTTGCTGCTGGCGCTGGGTTGGAGAGCTCTTTTAGAATGCTGAAGAGTTCCTTGCTGTTGTGTATGTTGTTGTCCAACCGCTCTTTAAATGACATCCTTTTGGTGGTGTGGATCAGCTGGTGGTGTTTGCGAGTGGCGTTCTTGAGGGCTGCCAGGTTTTCTCAAGGGTTCAGCAGAATTTCTTTGATTCTATGAGGTCATCGGTGAACCATGTGGCTTTCCTGTTGCCGGGCTTGCCTGGAGGGTTCTTCAGTGGTGCGAGGGCGTTGGCACAGTTGGTGATCCCCTGTGTGAGGTTGCGGGCTGCGTCGTTGGTGTCAGGGGTGTTGATTGGTGGGTTCTGGCTCAGTGATGTGGATGTGACTAGCTGGTCTGTGGTGACTTTGCTCCAGCACCTGTGGGATCTGTTGTGGGCGGTGGTGGGAAGTGGTCTTCTTAAAGGTGAAGTGGAGGCATCTGTGGTTGGTCCAGTGTTGTCCGGTGGAGTGGCTGAAGGTAACATGGCCGCTGGCAGAGAAGATGGGGTCGAGCGTGTGGCCGGCGTAGTGGGTGGGGGTGTTCACCAGTTGCTTGAGTCCGAGGTTAAGCAGTATAAGCAAATAAAAGATTACTGCCTGATGTATCATTGGGCATGTTCCAAATAGTGGGTGCAAGTTGCCCACCAGATTTTAATGATTTGTCCAAAACTGTGAGATTTTATGTTGCAACTGTTCAGTCACATTACAATATGTCCATTCATATTCACGTTCAATCATAAAACCCCCATGACTCACGTTTGCGCTCCTCTGCAAAAGACTGTAAACACAGGGATGAAGGCATGTGAGGAACAGCTGATCTCCATCCCTGCATTTCCATTCTTATCAGGTGAACTTTTTTTAAAGGTTAATTGAACAAAAGTATGCTATAAAAAAAGTCACACCCTCGAAAGATATTCCAACTTGTGAAAGGACTTATGTAAATTGTAAAATAAATTTTGGCATCACAAATCCTCTTATTTTACATATCAAATGCTTTGAAATTGCAATATTGCTTTGTACATCACTACCTAACTATTAAAAACAACTAAAGCAGTGATTCCTTCTCGGACAGGCAGTAAATGAGCGTATTTTGGCCCAAAAACTAGGTAAAGCTAAGTAAATTAAATACTCTCATCAGGCGGTAAACCACCTGAAAACATTTCCAATGTAATCTTAAAAGACAGCTGTATACTTTTATAGAAAATACCTGCAATATCTATTTTGCTTTTAATTCCAAAACAAGAATTCTAAGTCCCCCTACAGAGTATTCTTAACAATATTTTTGCTAAAGTGGCGTATGATCATAAAATGGATCATTCCTTTCATTTCTGTTCTGTATGATTTTTATCTATAAATGTGCATTTGCATTTAACCCGAAATTCTAAATATAACCCAATTGTGTGAGGATGTATGGGGCTGTGTCTAATCTATGGAAACTGGTAAGGACTCGATAGGCCTGATCAGGTTGGGTTGCAGGTAGATTCCGCTTTCCTCTAATCTCCTGGAGAAGGTTTTTGGTAAAATTCATAATATCAGCTCCCTCTGAGTCACTGGGTATACCCCAGATGCATATGTTGTTGTGCCTGTTGCGGTTTTCCAAGTCTTCCTGCTTTAGTTGAAAGACAATGTTATTCTCTTCCACTAGCAGCACCCTTTACCAGATCATTTCTTGGTCTTTCGTTCTTGAATTCCTTAGTATGTTCTAGGTTGCTGACATCTTTGTGAATTTCTTGCAAGCAGAATTTAAAGTAATCCAATCTCAGAAATTGGTCCGTGTACTCCTTTGTGACGTGGGTCGCTATGTGCTGGTGGATTGTCTTGCTTGCATGCCCCATCACCTGTTTGATTCCACATATATACGAACAAACCCTTTTTTGGGTGTTTTCCCATGACTATATTGCAAAAGGAAGGATAAGTGGGATATGGTGACGGATCACATTACTTAAAGGTCTGATGTGAAGGAAGGAAGTGAGGCAAGATGGACCATATAGTGTTGTGTTTGCCTTCTCTCCAGCATGCAGATGGGCACAGTAAGCCCGTCTGTGCCCATCCATGCCTGGACCGTGCCTAGCACCAGAACCCCGGCCCTCGCGACATCCACAGGACCCGAGGTCTCTACGACACAATGATCATCCACGCACTCAACACCTGCCGCAATACCTCCTGCTTCCAGGCCACCCTGAGGCTCACCCACAGACCCTTCACTCACCTGTCGAAAATGCAACTACATCAGCCAGCGCACACCCGCACGGCCTGCCCACCCCAACACGCAGGCCACAACCATCTCAGCTGCATACTGCTCAACATCTGCTCAGTCCAGGGACTTGTCGACTCCTCCGCCCCGGACGTCGCCTTCCTGACGGCGAACTGGATGAACAGCTCCTCGGCACCGGACATAGCCATAGCCATACCGGACGGCTACAAGATCACATGCAGGGACCAGAACACCAACAAACCAGGAGGAGGAATCGCCATCATACACAGGAACACCATCAGAATCTCAACCAACACCAAAGACGCACTAGGCATGGCTGAACACCTACACTTCCAGATTCACATCGATCACAACACCACCCTCAGAGGAAACCTTGTCTACAGACCCCCAGGACCCCGACCACAGTTCAGCGAATTCATCGCCGACCTCATCAGCACACACGCCCTCGCATCCACAGACCACATCCTCATCGGAGACCTGAATTTCCACCTCGAGAACGATAACAACTCCACAACACTGATCGCCAAACTTGGACTCAAACAACTCGTCACAACACCCACCCACTCCGTTAGACACACACTCAAACCCATCTTCTCCGCAAGCGACCACGTCACCTTCAGCCACACCACTGAACTCCACTGAGCCGACCACCACTGCATCCACTTCTCCTTCAAGAAACACAGCGCACACAACCAACCACTATGCATCCCACACACCAACTGGAAAAAAGTCACCGAAGACCAGCTCATCACCACACTCACCCAAGACCATCCATCCAAGCCCTCCGAGACAGACGCAGCAGCCAACTTCTTCAGACAATAGATTGACGACTGCGCCAACACCCTTGCCCCGATCAGGAAACCCCCAACAGGCGCACTGACACGAGAGCCATCTGGTTCAACACCGACCTCCAGAACTCCAAGCACACCTGCAGAAGACTCATGAAGCAATGGCTCAAAGACCAGACACCAGACAACCACACAGCTCTCATGAACACCAGATGCAGACACCAACAGCTCATCCGATCAGCCAAAAGAACCTCTTTCAAAGAACACATTGACAACAATGCACACAACAGCAAAGAGCTCTACAGCATCGTGAAAGAACGTGCCACCTCCAGCTCCAGCTCCAATAACGTACCACCGTCGCAAGAACTCTGCGACTCCCTGGCTACCTTCTTCCACCGCAAGATCCCAGACATTCACAATAGCTTCGACATCCATGTGCCGACGACTGACGCAGTCACCCCCAACGACTCAACACCCACCAAACACACCAACCTTCTGCACTCCTGGAACAACGTCAATGATGAAGACACTATCAAAATCATGAACACCATTCACTCCGGCTCACCCTCCGACCCCTGCCTCCACCACATCTTCAACAAGGAAAGCTCCATCATCGCACCCCAACTCAAAAAGATCATCAACAGCTCCTTCAAAACCGCCACCTTCCCAGAGAGCTGGAAACACGCCGAGATCAACACCCTCCTCATGAAGCCCAAGGTGAACCCAAAGGACCTCAGGAACTTCCGACCCATCTCCCTTCTCCCGTTCCCAGCAAAAGTCATTGTGAAGGCCGCTAACAGACAACTGACACACTTCCTGGAGGAGAATATTCGTCCTGGACTCCTCCAAATCCGGCTTCCGCAGCAACCACAGCAGTGAAACCGCCCTCATCGCCGCCACTGACGACATCAGGACCATAGTTGACAATGGCGAAACTGCGGCCCTCATCCTCCTGACCTCTCGGCCGCCTTCGACACCATCTGCCATCACACCCTGCACACACACCTCCACAATGCAGGGGTCCGAGGCATAGCCCTGGACTGGATCATCTCATTCCTCACCGGCAGAACTGAGAGAGTCAGCCTCCCCCAATTCCGATCCGAAGCCACCACGATTACCTGCCGCATACTCCAAGGATCATCTCTCAGAACAACCCTTTTCAACATCTACATGGCACCGCTCCCCAACATTATCCGAGCACACCACCTCAACATCATCTCGTGTGCCGACAACACCCAGCTGATCCTCTCCCTCACCAAGGACCCGGCCCCTGCCAAATCCAACCTCCATGAATGAATGAAGGCCGTTGCAGACTGGATGAAGACCCTCCGACTGAAACTGAACTCAGACAAGACGGAGGTCCTCATCCTTGGCTCCACGTCCTCCGCATGGAACGACTCCTGGTGGTCGACCATGCTGGGAGCTGCCCCGACACCCACTAACCACGCAAGCAATCTGGGGTTCATCCTGGACTCAACGCTGTCCATGACCAAGCAAGTCAACAATGTTTCCTCCTCCTGCTCAAACACCCACCGTATGCTCCACAAGATCTACAGATGGATCCCCACCAAAACCAGAAAAAAAGTCACCCAGGCACTCATCAGCAGCAGGTTGGACTATGGCAACGCCCTCTATGCAGGAACCACGTCTACACTCCAGAAGAGACTCCAACGCATACAACTTGCCACCGCACGCCTCATCCTTAGACTCCCTCACCACAGCTACATCACCACCCACCTTAAGAGACCTGCATTGGCTTCCGGTCAACAAGAGGATCTCACCGTTAAACTCCTCACCCACACCCACAAAGCTCTCCACAACATACCTCAATGAACGACTGTCCTTCTACACCCTAACCGCCAGCTTTGCTCCGCCAACCTCGCCCTCACCACCGTCCCACGCACCTGCCGAGCGGCCACAGGCGGCAGATCATTCTCCCACCTCACCGCCAAGACATGGAACACCCTCCCCGCCCACCTGCGCCAGATCCAGGCCCTGCTAACCTTCAGGAGATTCCTCAAAATGTGGCTGTTTGATCAGTAGCTGCCACCCCACCCCCTCCCCCTTAGTGCCTTGAGACCCTCATGGTTGAGTAATGCGCTCTACAAATGCTTGATTAATTGATTAAGTAATGTGTCTGTGCTTGTAGCAATCAAGGTGAGCTCTCTCCTCCCAAATTTAATGAGTGTTATTTCTTGCCCCAGCAAACACTGACCCAAAGCTAGATGGGAGGTTTATATTGAGCATTTCAGCTGGTCACTAGAGATCCTCGTAGGGTATTAAGTGACACTGTGCAGGTAGCATTCAGGTTGAGTCTTAAGACCCTGAGGGAAAGGAGTAAAACCTGATTATTATTGAAATATGAATCCACTAACCTGGAGCTTCTGACCCAGCAGGAGTGATGCATGATGTTAGTCTGTCCTGCTCCTCTAAATTCCATGGAAGGAACCTTATAGCTCACTGCCAACAACCAAAGAAGGGAATGGGGGTAGGAACAACATAATAAGCTACCAACCGATGACCACCTTATCACACTCATGTTTCATCTGCTTCAGACTCTTAGGCCTGGTAACACATACTCTGATGATCTGGTGGGATAATGTGTAGTGCGTTAGTAATTCCATATTCCATATGTCGTGCAGGTTCCTGCACTATAACACTCAACACGTATATGCACTTTAATGTTGTTTACCTGGGGCTGTACTTGGTCACGCCTTACTGAGGTGAGAAGACGGATTAAAGTGTTCTATACAAATTATACAATAGGAGCATGCACTGAGATCCAGAGTCTCTGGATTGAGTCTCGTGCTCTAGGATAACTGGTTTCTGGTAAGGGGCAAGCCAGGCCCAATGAGGTTGTAGAGTCTCAGGTTGTAAGGTACCTTGAGCCACGCCACTGCCCTGCAAGTCCCGGAAACAGATAAGCAATAATTCAAGTCAGTCTCTACAACCCAGATGGGGAATTGTTGTGTGAAGGATGCGGTGTGTCGCTAATCACTAACACTCCATTTCACATTGGAATAGCTAGTAAGGTGCAGCTCATGTGCACACGGTTTGCTTATTCTCACGGTTCCATACTCCATGACAGGATCCTTATTCCTTTATAGTTGGTCACTGTAGGGGTCTAGTGTTCTGCAGGAGACAGTGCAGCCAAAGGTTTTTTTCAGAGAGATGTGCGTCCCTCGCAGGGTTTCCTTGTAGCTGCCTGAGCAGCTTTCCTGATGAGTGCCTTTGATGCTGCCAGGGCAGCGTGGCTGGTGGGTTTCTCCTACTGCTGCTCGGCCAAGGACAATAGATCCAGGATAGGCTCCGATGTCTTCTTGCTCTTGGTCAGATTCACCTATTGAGACTTAAATAGTCTCAGTCAGCTAAAATGGCCGCCAAGAGCGTCAGGTGTCATGTGACCTTAGAGAACAATCCAGAAGAGCAGGGTGTGGCAGTGAGAGCATAGCCAGTACTGTGTTGATGGTGACATGCCAAAGTGTATAAATATATGCTGTGCAGCACATCACACCACTTTACTGTTGGTGCAGTGGCTACCCTGACTGCGATCTACTCAGTATTCTGTGGCAGTGTCTTAGACTGACTGGGTACTGGACTGCAGTATCGACTGCCATTGGTTCCCCTGTTTCCACATCGGAGAACTTGGGCCGTTTCCAAGATACAACTGACTTAGGGCCTAACTATGACTACGGTGGTCCGATGGACTGCCACAGCCATGGTAGCAGTGTGGTCATTGCCACGCCACTGGTCCATTGCCCTATTACAAGTTGGGCAGTTGTCCACCATGGGACTGCCACAACCACCAGGGATCAGCGATCCCTGGTGGTGCTGCGGCAGTCTTGAGGCCTCAATATGCTTGGCAGTGCTGCTGCCACACCAACAATCATATTTCAAGTTTCCCACCATGAAATCTGTTACAAAGAGGAAGCCAAGGGGGCCCTGTTGACTCAGGGCCTTGGTGTACCCTGTGTGCAGTCACTCACTTCACTGCATGGCATGGACTTTTCAGTCTAATGGATGGGTGGTGAGGTATCAACAGCGCATAGCCTATGCAGCAATAAATCTGTGAATGATTATTATACAAATGGGCTTGCTGCAAATAGATGCACGGAAAAGGAATACGTTTGTAATGTTTTGTATCCTCTGTAGCGGGACTATTGTTGGTTGCGAATGAGGTTTTACTGACGCTCATGTTGGTTGTTTATGGTGTTAAGTTGATCCGGTTTGGATGAATTCTTTAGAAATAATAGTCTGCTCGTTCTTCATTTTTAGCTACACATGATGGTTCCGGAATTATAGGCTTAATATTGCCTATTTGCTCGCAGGCGAAAGGAATATATTATTGAAGAAACTAGTCATCAACTCTCACAAATTCAATTAAAGGGTGAGAGATTCTTTTATTTACAGCATGTGGTAATTGTTTTTATAAATCTGGCTATTTGATGATTTGCGTAATAAATTATCAATACCATTTCTAATATTCCCTTATTTTTGCTTATATCCCCGTACTTTCCCCTTTACATTTCCAGTGTACTGACTGACTACAGTACTAGCTATCATCTTGGAAAATATTATGTACTAAAAGTGATTACCATATTATGGTGAGTTTTTAGCGAATTTTTCACAATAAATATTAGATCTTGGGTATTTACTTATATCTTATTAAGGGCACTTTGTGAATTTTGGTTTTTCTGATTACTTACTCTTGGATAATGTGCTGGGTCAAAATAGGGGTTCATCTAATGGTCCTTAGCCCTTCTTCACCATGTTTTATTAGCATGGTTTTCTCTATAGATCACAGGCTTCTGCGACTTTGTTACAATTCTGGAAGCAGTATCATTTTTACCCTTTACTTCTTACTCTTTGGTGTTTTCAGCCTTTCCTTTTTCTTTTTCTTTTTTCTATTGACACTCATTCCTTGGCATGAGGTTGCTGGTAAATCCCAATGTGCACAATTGGTGTATGGTTGGTGGTGGTTTAAAAATCTTTGTTGCCATGACCTGGTTCCCCAGTCTATGGGGATTATAATAGGATCTAATTTGTGTTGGCGTTCTGACGTTTTGGCTGTTGTAAAACTATTTCAAGACTGCATTGCTGTTTTTACAAGTCCACGTGGTCATCTGGATTGGACAATAAAATAAGGATTGATTTCACAACTTTGCTATACAGATATGGACAATCATTGTTTGAATGGACATTCTTTGTGAATTTTTCAAGATACGTTTATTTGTGCTCAGGGAACTCCACAAAAACTTTTGCGACTTTTCAGTCTATGCAGTACAGGAATAGGCTTTGGCTTTCCCATTGCGGTGGCTTTTTAATAGGCACAGCGGTGGGAACGCCAAAGGCCTGCCCACCAGACGATGATATTACTAGTAATCTGGCAGGCGGCTGGATTTCGAGTTTGGCAGTCCTAGAGCGGCGGCTGGCTTTGCGGCCCGCTCCAGGATCGACAAACTCATAATCAGGCCCTTAATTGGCATGAGAAATCATGGACGGATGTGGATTGCGACATCCTTGGCTGCAGTCAAAATCTGAATGCTGGGAACTCGAGATCGCAATAAGCACCCTCTGCTTGATTAGTGAATGTTTTTCATGGTAGTACTTCACCAAGCCGGTGATTAGTGATGATGAAGATATTCCAAAACAAGAAAATATATAAGTGGACTGAAGCAAGCAGTGTATCTCTGATGTGAGATTTAGAAAGCATGATCTAAAGGACATCTATAAGGCGCATGCGCTACATTCAGGATGTCAAAGAAAAGAATAAATAATGGAGACTCTTCATTAGATGAATTCCAGAAACACCAACACATATGCCATAATGGGCCAATAATTATGTTCAAACTATTTTATACTCCTGCTTTACAAATATAAATGTAGGGGGTAGACTGCACTTTGGACAGTGTTCTAGCCCTGAGTCATTTTCTTGTATCCTTGGGATTAACCCATTGTACATGTGCAAACATTGGGCTTTCTGAGAAATTAAATAAGAGTCTTGAGATTGCTGATTTTTAAAATATATCTACAAAGTAATCACAATGTTTTTGGGAGTTTTTGTCATTTACAATGTGTCTTCTGAAATGGGTATTTGCCCAAAAATACTAAAATAAAAAATGACATTATCTTTCCATAACAGCTAGACAGGGCAGATATATATGTTAAATACTTTGACTCACTTCTTGCGTTGAATTCAATTAGAACACCCTAACACTGAAAAATATAAACCCACCATGATACATGGTGGTATATTTCTCTCCCTCTGCCTCCATCCGGTCACTAAACACCATTTAAGCATACCCATAATAGTCCCCCTATTTGAGATCACTGTTAAACACCACTGCACAAGCCACTCAGAAACGTGTACCCAACCACAGAAGTTTGTTTTATATTATGTGATATTCTGTGATATTGTAACAACATCAACCCTAGGCTTGCATGATCCCCCCCACGCAAGATTGGTTGACGCTGACACTCACTGACCTCATGAACTGTCTCCTGTGCAACCCCAATTCTGGAGCCTCCATCTTTTGCAAATGTATTGTTCCCAGTTGTGCCAACAATATCTGGTGCCCAGGTCCTGTCCCCGAAGTTGACCAAAGATTTGCAGCTATGGACTTCAATAATTCCCAGTGTATTGCCCCCAATGTCCTGGTAGAGTTTGACATTTCAAGTGCCCCGAATGCTCTCTCAAGACCCCTTTTTGTCCTGCGGTTCAGTGATACCTTCTGAGGAATTGTGATACTTGTGGTTATGGTGCCATATTTGTTTTACTTACTATTGTACCTTTCCTTTTTTTTCGTATGGTTCTCTAAATTTGGAATAAGAAAGCAATTTAAAAAT
Source organism: Lissotriton vulgaris (assembly GCF_964263255.1). Lineage (NCBI taxonomy): Eukaryota > Metazoa > Chordata > Amphibia > Caudata > Salamandridae > Lissotriton > Lissotriton vulgaris. The sequence goes on along the minus strand of NC_141697.1, from coordinate 442,645,633 downwards.
AAAGCTCAACAGTGAAGGAGTATTTGGAACTCTGGTAAGGTCTAGATTCTTAGTATGTAGCTTGAGATTGTTTGTTGGAATATTACTACAATATAGATCTTTGAATGTTGTGCTGCAAAACTATTGTGGTAGAAATATCGATAACCATATTATCAACATGGCATTTATATGTATGTTGTAGCTTTATATGTTGTGTTGTACTGGCTAACTTGGGTGAAGTATTTTTCTGCAGTTATACTGATTTGTCAGGTGTTCTTTGAGCCTAGGCGAAGTACGCGAGAACTCCACAAAGTGAAGAAAAAACCCTGCCATGCTATGCGGAGTTCCGCAAATGTGAACAGAAGATTTCTCAATACGAGCGGTCGTGACCACCTGTGACCGCCCGCATTGAGAACTCTGACCACACGCATTGAAAATTCTCACCTTAGGTGGATTTTCCTCGCTCATGCTTGCCAACTTGACGTTGAAGAGCACGAGTGAGGTAAAAAACTCTGTGTGTTCCGCAGAGCATGGAACACTCTGCGAACGGCGTGGAGTTCACCGCCCGGGCTAAGTTGTTCCTGCCAGACAGGTGATGGCGCATGTCTTGAAAATGGTGCAGACATTCAGGGGCAGCCTCTACTGGTCTGTTATTCTGGGATTGGTGTGATTGTTCATCCTGAGTCCTTTGATCAGATGATCACAGTTCTGTAGGCTGAACTTCAATGAAGCCAGTGAAGATTCATCGACAGTTCTATACAGGGCATTACCCTCATCCAAGTGCAAAAGGAGTAGGAGTGGGCTATTGTTCTAAAGCCATATGTGGGAAGACATTTTTTCTTTTGTGCAAGATAGCTCTTACCAGGCTGATATAAGGGTATCTGGCATACAGTTTATAAGGGACAGAGAGCCATCTATGATGAATCTCAGCAATTTCACACTTGGAAATTTCTGGATTTTGGATGTATTTAGTGCTATGATGATGAAGATGAATGTGGTCAGTGTGGAAGAAGTTGGTGTTTGAATTGATATGCATATTTATGTTTAAGAAAATTGATTATTATTTTGGGGTGGGTGGTTGCCCACCTCAATGAATAATGACACTGTCCCATCAGAGTTAATCCTCAAAAGTCACTAAATTAACCAGAGCTCAACTCCCTGGCAGCTATGGTACAGAGCAGACAGGCTTAACTTAGAGAAATGTGTAAAGTATTTATGCAGTGCCAAAACAGTAATAAAGTCAGATCACCAAACAATAGAAATCCCAAACTGAATTGGTAAAATAGAGTACATTTTAATAAGCAAAATGACACTGAAACTGCAAAAATCCAATACTGGGAAACAGAGATAGGAGTTTAAAATGTTTAAGTGATAATAGGACAAAAATGCACTAAGCTCCAATTTGTTTCTATGGTCACGGTAGACCAAGGCTTAGGAGTACTTGAAGCAGACTGCCTGGACTGCTGTGTCTCCCTCTAGTAAAGTATAGGGATTTTTTTTAAAGTAAATATGTATGTATTTTTTTACTATTGACTTTTAGAAATGGGTTTAGTACCTCATATATGATGAATTTTATCTTGTATGGATCTTGTATTAATTTGTATAGATTGTCTTTTATGATGAAGAATCGCAAAAAAGACTTAATGACTGACTGATAAAAATATTTCACTCAAAACTAAATTTTCAAATAAATATTAAAACTATTTTATATTAAATAATAATATAATTGCATTTTATTTATTTATTTTAAATGTAGAACATAATACAAAAAAATGCCAAAGCATTATAACTTAGTTTTGAAATATATCTTAAATTAATGGAAATATGATAAATTAAAAGTAATTTTATTTCCTATGTATTAATAATTATTAAAAGAGAAGGTTTAGCAAACGCCTTGTGCAAAGTCCAGCACATGCATAGTTCTGACTGGAAACTGGTCACCAAGGAAAAAGTGGTTCTTCTGCTTGTTTTGCCTCTGTAGCCACACAGGAAATCAGCCCAATGACCCTTGGAGTCCACTTCTTTGTCCTGATGACAAAATGGAGCAGGTCCAGTCCTTCAAAGCTCCTCTCAGGTTAAAGCAATCCGGGTTCAGTACTAGGGGTGTGAAGATTTGTGTAATTTGCTTTCGCATAATTACGAGAAATTAAAGCAAAATTAAGCAACATTGGTCAATACAAATAGCCAACAAAGATTAGATACTGGAGCACATGCCCATCGTATGAATAGTTGAGCTTCTAAGTTTGACGAACTTTTGGCTCGAAACTGTTATGAAACAATAAAAAGAAAAAATAATCTTAGGGCCAGATGTATCAAGATAGTTATTTGCAATTCCCTAATTGCGAATCATAAAGGATTCACAATTAGGGAGTTGCAAACTGCAATATATGAAGGTGTATAGTGCACCTTTTGCAATTCCTAGGGGATCGCAAATGACCTACCTAATAAATATTAATGAGGTAGGTCGCAATTTCTGACCCCTTAGGATTTGCAAAAATCACAGGGATGGTGGCGTGCTGAGATCAGCAGACCACCATGTCCGTGATTGCTTTTCAATAAAGCAATCTTTTTTTTTGTAAAGCAGCCTGTTTTCCTTAAAAGAAAACGAAATGCTTTACAAAATGAAAAATTGAAAGTTTTCTTTTCATTTTTTAAGAGCAGGCAGTGGTCCTTAGGACCACTGCCTGCTCTTAAAATTGGTTTTACAAACATTCACAAGGGAGGGGTCCCTTTGGGACCCCTTCCCATTTGTGAATAGATTACCACCTACTTGAAGTCGGTGGTAACAGGCGAATGTTTTGCGACCGCAATTGCGGTCACAAAACATTCCTGCATACTGATGCGATTCGCTATTAGGAAGGGACTCCCTAAAAACGCCCCTCGCTAATACCGAATCGCAAACCCGTTTTGCAATTCGGTAACAGGTTACTGAATTGCAAAATTAGGTTTGCTACTTCGGACAAGCAATTTTTGTGTTCGCAAATGGGAAGATTCTGCGAATCTGCCCGTATACAAAAGCAAACATGCATGATACATCTGCCCTTAGCTTCCAAGCTAACCAAAATCTACAAATCCTCAAAAGTCTCAAAACATATGGTATGAGTCAATGGAAGCTTTCCAATAAAATAGCCGGGGGTGGGGAGAGGAGGAGGCGCCGGGGATAATAAAGGCTTTCTATTCAGATACTATATCTATATCAGGCCGAACAAGCAATATAGATTGACAGATTCTACGGTGCAATTTTGAAGGAGAAACTCTAAAAAGCAGTTTAATAGAATAAAACAGGCTTTGAAATCAAAGAGGTAAAATCGGAGGCCAATTACTAGAGCACCAAAACACATCATTAGTGCTCGGTCCTTTATATATAATAATCAATACAGCCATTAAACCGAAAGATGTCTTTTGTCCACTTCACCAAGCATCTCCAAAACATCAAAAGATGTAGAGATTATGGCAAAAACTGGCATTAAAAATAAGAAGAAACGCTTCAAAGAACGTTGTTGCACCATTGCTCAAACACTATATAGGGAGGGGTCTCCTTGACCTTTAATTTTTCTACCAGTGATCCTTACTGAAAAACATAAGAAAATGTTTATATTCAGTTGGAAGTTTACAAACTGCACGATCTGGGTGGAGGACTGGCATATTCATTTTCATCATGAAGTTTTACCGTGAAGTTTTTTGAGGCATGCAAGATAAACGTGTTCCGAAGTATCAATCTGAGAGATTGTTGTAAAATTGCAAAATATGAATTCAAACAAGTTTAATTTCTAATCAGACTATCTCGCTGCCTGGAATTCACTCGTTAGTCATATGCCACCAACTTCTGACAGACTTTGAACTTCAATATAACCAATGGGAATTCTACTTTTGGAATACTTTCTCGCAGAAGAGTTTAGGAACTTGAAAAAAATCAGGTATTTAAATACATTGAAATATATGTGAAATTGACATATTTTTCAAAATAAACACAATAAAATTTCCAGTAAGAACAAAAAAATTGAAAGGGAACATTAAGGAAACTAAAAAAATATATGCGAAATGTACATTTTTCTAAGCTTTTCCTGAACTATGTAAGAGGCTCCAAACTCAAAAATAAAACAACCAGTGGCAAAGCCAATAGACCTTGTCTATGTTTATAAAATGTAAATATTAATTTGAATTTCTGTAGCTAGGGCGCCAAATATTGAGAACGCACTCACAGAAAGCTTTCCTCTGCTTTACTTTATTTGATCAGGTACAATGCCAACGTCTTTCGGTCCGTACTCGGATCTTGGTCATGGGTTATAATTGTTTTGTCCCTTACAACTGTTTATTTCCCTTTGGAATGTCCTCACTTCTGTGTTCAACCCAAGGTGGTATGGATGACGAAGTTCATTTAATTGTCTTAAAGGGGCTTTGTTGCAAAGTGCTCTTGTGCTTTTGTTCAAATATAATCACAACATATTCAAAGTGCTCATGCTTAGTGCAATTGGTGAAAGTTCTTTAAAAACAGATCAAGACTCTCAATTGCAGGCATTCTGTTCCATTTTTAACAAGGCACATTTTGTAACACATTGTCATTCTGAGGCTGTTGAGCACAAGTGTTTCTTTTTATGTTATGACCATGCAGAGAATCTTTTTCCCCAATGTGATATTTCAAGTTTATGTGATTTGTAACTTCAGGTAAAACCATATCTCGTTTGTAATGCATCTCCATCTGCACCACTCTAAAAATGATGTTTGCCCTCCAGTGGGCTTAATATTGAGTTCAGTTTTGGTTTCCTGTCATACTCTCATCAAATTGCTTGTGTACATACAGAAAATTAATTGATTAAACCTGGCAGAGATTTAATACAGATTATATCAGATTTTAGCACTTTATTTATGATCCAGTGGGCAGCAGTTAAGCAAGATTCATATTTTATTTCAAATTATTTAATTCTACTTGGATTGTTCTTTTAGTTTGTTGGTGTTGCGTCCCTCCATCGAGTTTCATGACTCTTGAAATTCTTGATTCTATTCCTGTAATTTATGATAAGGTCTGCTTGAAAGCCGGCTATAAATTTCCATGTGTGTAATTTGGTTCTTTGTGATGTTCATGCTATTCTTTCTGACCCCCAAGTGAGTTTACTGATATGTTTGAGCTTTTTGATTTAATATATATATTCAATCTTCAGCCCATTTTTCCCTGGACTCTCCTGAATTGTTAATAGGTGCAGTGATGTTTTGCTTTTACTCAATATCACATGTGACTGAGCCTCTAATTTAACCCTTTTAAACTCCCAATTCACAAATATTGCAAGCCTGGCGATTGATGTCCATGTTGTATTCATTTGTGTATGTACTCTCTTACTTACTTTTTGCTTCTCTTTTTTCCTTTTCCTATTCTGTTATCGGTGTGTATCTTGAGTTATGTTCTATCTTTCTGTTGTTTTCGGGAGATACTTGTTGTTTGAAGGTGTTCATAGATGTAGCTAGAGCTCCTCTTCCTGATTTAAGCCATTTGGTGTTTGGGGGTTCTTAATGATAATATATATATATATGGATTCTCTTTGGCAAATGAGTTTTTCCTTGTTGCCCCCTCTTTTTGATGGCAGTATTTGCTCAATTGCATAATAGAGTAGATCTTCCCAGTTGCTGTTAGGTTTCAACTCCATATGTTTAGCTACAGCTTTGCTACAATCTTTATTGTTGTTTGCTTGTACATGCTCTAAAATCACTATTTTGACATTGGCGGTTGTGCTTCCAATATACTTTAATTTATAGGGGCATTCCATTAGTTCCACAACATATTTGCTCTTGCACGTAATGTGCTGCTTGATTTTTTATAATGCTCCATTTTCTAGGGCAAATAATGTTTTGTTTGCTGCTATTGTTTTTTTAAAATTTAATTTCTTTATTGAGGTAGAGATCACGTGTACAAAATAAAGCCAACAGCTTGTCATCAAACAGTTGTGGGGTTGCAAGGACAGTGAATTAGGCATTATTTTCCCATAAATGACACAGAGAAAAAATAAAATTAAAAGAGATATGAAGGTACAGTCAAATCAAGCCTTCAAACCTAGACAGATTTATATTAAATTAGATCCACTGTTTCATATATTATATATTGAGCTGAATATTACAGTATTTCATAACAGTCCTACAATAAATCAATTATAGGTTTTACACGTGGTACATATAAAGTCAGGGTTGATCAGTCTTCTGCATCCATATATGCTCTAACCGGACCCCATATTTGCTGTCCCAATGCCTTTTTCCTCCTTCCCTTCATGGCGTACAGATTATATTCCATATTATAAGTAAATAAAAACCGAGTTTGCCATGCTTCAAATGAAGGAGGTTCACTTTGTAACCAACATGAGGCAATACAGAGTCTTAAGACCGCAGTGACAACGAAAATCAGATAGTCAGTATTATCGCTAGCCTCTACATGATCAGATTCTTCATCTATACCCAACAAAATCTGCATTATTGAGAGCTGAAAGGGGTGCGCAAAATCTCAGATATGAACTTGTTTACATGTCTAAAGAGTTCCCCTAGTTTTACACAAGTGGCAAAAATATGCTTTACATCCGCCTGTGAGGAAAATCAGCCCAAACTACTACCGATGCCCAGGCTGCTGGCGCAAGGCGCCTCTTAGTTCCCATCTTGAATAGTTACCAAACAAAGAGACGGGCGCTGGAAACAGGGACACAAGAACAGAGTTTTATTACTCATGGGGAGAGCCTGTCATTTCAGACACGAAACACGGTGTCTTCGGGAGGTGCTCTAACAAGTTCTCTGAGACTGCGTCTTTTATACACAAGTTGATGATGCATAAACATTCCTTATTACAATAAAGACATTGTGAAGCAAGGAAAAGGCATCCCCGGTACCCCCTCCCCCTGTTCCGGTTTATTCCAACACGTGGCTACAGTAGAGGTCCTCACCCCCCATACAATAGGAGGGGGCTACAATGCAGCAGAGTGTTCCGCTGATTCCTTTGGAATGTGTGCGCCTGATCGGATCTCAGGGGGTGGGGAGGTCATGTTCAATAGTAGCTCCTTTGAAGAGGGGCGAGTGCATACAGTAGCGGGCAATAAACTGTATCCTCAGGCTAAGGGATGACCAGCGGTCCGTGCAGACAGTCGGGCTCAGTGGAAGGGGTCATCAAAGGAGGGGTATTCAAGAAAGGAAGGGAGGTGTTGGTCAGGCGCGGGGTGTGATTCCCAGGGGCAGAGTCGCACAGAAGGAGAAGTCTTATGACCCGTGCAGGAGAGAGCGCGGGGGCAGCCAGAGTGCGCGGAGGAGGGGTGCCGGGAGTTTAACAAATGGGCAGAGAGGCCATGGTGTCTAAAATGGTTGTTTGTGTGTGTGCGTGCATGGGTCTATGCTGGCGAGATGATGCGGTCAACGCTTCACGGTATTCATTCTGCTTACAGTGAGGGTATGATGAAAGCAAATGAACGCCGCTTATGTGCATTAACATTGTCATTTTCCACAGTCGCTGCTTTTTAACATAAGTTAGTTCATTTTCCTGTTCTTCCCAATTGATGGGCGTACATATAGTCGCGTGTGGTCAATGAGATACCGTTTGTCAATACTAGCAAATTGTGTATAACCATGATCAGTCGATACGGGCGGCAGAATGCAGTACATATGAATTTACATTTGGTGGGTTATTCATCTAGGGATCAGCATACTACATACTACAGACGTTCTGACTTTCTCTTCGGCGGTATCAATGTACAGTAAAAGTGACCGATAAACATTTTGAAAACAATACAAAGTGGTTGAGGGAGGAATTCAGTTCAGTACAAGCAATCAGTCAAGGGAAAGGGGGATGATATCTTCGTCACAGTGTCTTTTTAGCAGCGAGCCATCACTGGTAGGCTCTAGTCCGTCTTCTTTCGTTGGCGCTGTTGAGCACCGCCGGTGGAGCTATGAGTCCAGCTCGGATCCAACTTTACACGTTGCAGGGTGCGATCTGTCCTCTGCTGTTAGATCACAGTCCTGTTTTCTAACTAATCTTTTTAGGGGTGCCTCACGCTCGGCACCTGCATTTCCTTTTCCTTCCGTGGCAAAACCCTATTCTTCCTAAATGTCGTTCCTTTTTCTGAGTCAAAATCCATGGGTTAGAATGGGGGTGTCGTTGGGTAATCGAGGGAAGAGAGGGCGGAGTGGAGTCACATTCTCTGAAGCAGACCCAGGGAGCAAATGATAATGAGCAGGCAGGCCCATTGATCGGGCTCAGAGGGGCGGGGGACTTCTGGCACAGGTTGGTCAGCAAACATGGGCTTCAGGGCAGCCCTTCATTCTTTCATTTTCCGTGTTTGAAAGTGGTGCCTCGTCAGAGGATATTTATACATTTCAATTCCGTCCTCAATCCTAAGTGGCTGGGGACTTGTTCATCAGTCACAGTCAGAAGTCATCACGTAGTAGTTTGTATGCAGGCATTTCTACTGAGTTTGTACTAAGTCTATTTGGCGTTCATTCATTGCATGTATGGAGAGAAGTCAGGCTCCTATCGACTGTGTATTCTTATCAAACTCGGAATCGGATCCTTCGGGAAAGACCCGTTTACTAACCCAAGTCCTAGCAGTCTTACATTTCCCTCCAGAGTCGGCTAATTCTAGCGAACGGGAGGGTGTACTAACATCTAACATCATGAGAAAGGGACAGAGGCTAAACATTCTTTTCCCGGAGAGCAATGGTTAATCAGGGTCATCAGTTATAATTCGGGGGCAACAGTTATGGAGCTGGGGTCAATCGGGAGAGGCGAGGACGCTTTGGACATCCGCACTTGGGCGCAGAGGGGTGGGAAAATCTGGGCATTGGGGGTTGTTTTTCTAAGGACTGAGAATAGAAGGCCATTGACGTATAGTCCCCCTATAAAAGGCCAGATTAGGGGACATCAGTCGTCTCACCTGTAATTTCCTTTTTAGCCAATTCAAGTTCCTTCATTTTGCAGAAAGGAGAGGTAGTAACATGGCGAGTTACAATCGTTTGAGTTCCTGTCAATTTTGCCGAACACCTTTGTGTTCAAAAAGACCCAATTAGGATTGTGCCGGCGGGGCACAACGTTACTACATAAAGGAAGAGGGAGTAGGGGGACTCTCATAGAGAGTGAGAGTCGTCCGCATTCTAAATGAACCACTTGGTACACGCATGACAGAGAGAGAGAGAGAGAGAGAGAGAGAGAGAGAGAGAGAGAGAGAGAGAGAGAGAGAGAGAGAAACGTGTACAATAATAGGCCATTTAGTGCGCACACAACACAGAACAGCAGGGATCAAGTAATATAGAAACACAGGCAGAAGGGCGACATAGATCCATACATTACGTACACACGAATTCAGGTGGAGGTGACAATACATGCATTTACACACAAATGATCCAAGACAGAACATAGAACAGTTTTCTGGCCAAAAATATTTCTTCCTGCATGCTGCGCATTCTTAGTATCCTACTTAATTCACCTGGGCGTTGAGCTTTTTACCTTTTTTTTTCTTCTCTACACCTCTGCCAATTGGTCGGGAATTAATCTGGTCGGGCTAATACTCACAGTGGGGCCTTTGAATTATTTCTCTTTTTCTTTTCTAACGAATGATTTTCCAGGCTGAAGCGACAGAGGGGCATCAACCGGGAGGACAACGGGGCAGAGTTTACTCATTGGTGCACGTTCTTGCTTGGTTGTATTACTTGGGGTATCAGGCGAAGTCATATTTTGCCATACTGTAATACCCCGTCAAGTTTCTACTTCGGACCACTCCTCCAGTTGCTGGGTTCAGAGAGAGTCACTTGTAAGTAAGGGAATGCTATATCTTTGTTTGTCCGTCGTGTATAGGTACCATGTCCAGTTCCCTTTTTCCCCCCTCCATCGGTCGTTCGTCATTACTTAAGTCACGCACAAAATAATTCTCCCATCCATCCAAATGTGTGCAACGTATATTTAGTCGAGCTATACACATCAGGGCATGCACACGTGTGTTCATATCACACAAAAATCGTCACACTCTCAGGGGCTGTCCCCTCAGACAATCACGATTCTTCACAGTGCTAGCCTGACTTTCGCGCGGGACCATGGCGTGTTGCTTAGCTCTTCTCCATACCTTAGTCAACGTCCCGACATGACCTGCAGAAAGAAGGGAAAAAGAAAGGGGTGGGGGCAGCGTTTTAAAACACATCAGCGCGCATAAACCCGAAAACGTTTTTACCTACCACATACTCGGCCTATCTCCACAGGATGCGGTCTCTACCATCTCGGCGTTTAAGCCCAGAGGGACCAGTTGCGTGGGAGAGATAATTATTGATGGACTGAGGAAGAGGGATGGTCTACAGTTATATACGGTCGTTTTTTGTCTGTCAGGCACGGAAACTAAAGGGGCTAGGTGGCATTTCCTTCGGAGTGGTTTAGGACATTTTAAAACAACTTCCTTGATACATGCGGCACTTAAAGTAGGAGCTAAGTACCAGGGCCTTTATTGATCGCTTTATGCTGCACAAAGAAGGAAAAATACATATATCAAAACCTGGAACATTCATATTCGCTGCTTCTGCGCACTACGCTTTTAACCTTCAACCTTAATCGAGCTGCTTTCATCCACCTATATTTCACTTATATCGGGGACAGTAGCCATACATTCGAAGCTTATCAATCCAAACACTACAATTATACTTGCTCCTTCAAAAAACCTTTAATTAAAAATGTTGGTGCACAAATACGGGCCTACAACCCCGTGGGTCGGTCACGGAGCAGACTGGAACTGTGCATGAGGGGAACGGAGTCGGCGGTCATTGATTTCATAATGGAAAGTGCGACAAGTGCAATAAAATCATATCGAAACTTCATTTGTGAGCAAATATCATAAGTGTTGAAATTCAAACTTTCAGTAACCATGGTGCATCAAAACTTAACATCAATTCATTGTCCGAATGTTCAATCAGTACCCATTCTCATATCAATTCATTGTCCTAACACATAATCAGTACCCATCTTATATCAATTCATTGTCCGACTACATAATCAGTACCCATCTTATATCAATTCATTGTCCAACTACATAATCAGTACCCATCTTATATCCATTCATTGTCCAAAAACTACATACATATCTCATAACATCAAGGCTGAGCAATCGGGGTACAACAAGGAGCTGAAAGTTTCAGTTGTACCGGCGCCATTTTGGGTGAGGTCAGGCATATCCGAGTATGGTCAAGATGTCTCCCTCAACTCGTGGTCGGACCAGAACCTCTTTCGGAAGTCCAAACAGTTTCGTGAAAGGGGTAACAGAAGGGACTGGCGATATGAACCATCAGTCAAAGTGGGGGGGAGGCAACAATCTTTCCTACCGGGTCATACTGGTGTCCCACCGGAACTGATCACGTTGGCAGTCTTGCAGGATTTTGGGCATTTCAAGACTGAGGCTGGTGCCGGCATGAGTGCGCCGACGTCTCGTGGTTCCATCGGGGGATGGGGGCGCCTGCGTGTAGGGGTCGGGCCCCCCGGCTCTTATAGAATCTTCAAGGTCGAGGAGAAGAGCACAGGACGTGCGCCGGTCCTGGGCAAAAGCGCCGCTTTTCGATAGGGACCCTTTAAATGGAGCGTTGGGGTGTCGCTGGAAGCCTCCACCTGGGGAGGTGGGGGAGGCTCGTTCGCGCCGCCTCCTCCTCCCAGCGACCCCACGACGTTTCTCGGCTCCAGCATTTCAGGATGGCCGTACCAGGCAAGGAAGAGGGGGGGGGGGGTCGGTGGCACATGCAAGACATTCCCCCCCTCCTCTGTCGCAGTCATCATTGGAAGTGCTGTCGCAGGCAACAGTCCAGCGTTGTCGAAGCCATTATACGAAAGTGCCGTTGTAGCCATAATTAAACAAAGGAGTGTTGTGGCAGCAATGATTGAAGAAAAGGTGCTGTCGGCCAGGGGACCCTGTCGGCCTCGGCCCCAGTTTTTCATGGCCAGAGCAGGCGATAAAGAGGGGGGGGGTCGGAGGCAGAGGCAAGACATTCCCCCCCCGTGGCCTGCAGGGCGGCAGAAGAAGGGAATGGGGAGAACAGTACATTTTCGGGCCTTCCACCCCACGGCCTCTCCTACCGATGGCGGCCAGCCGGGCCCTGCTCTGCACGCGTCGAGGCCTCGCCTTCCGGATGGGCGTGACCGTGGGCCTGTTGCACTTCGGGAGCTTCCGGAATGGGGGTAGGTGTCTGCTGATTTGTATCTATTTCATTTTACAGTTATTGGGCGTGGCGGGCGGTGGGACAGACATGTTTGGAGCAGTGAGGGGCGGTGAAGCCTAACTACCTCGTGTCTGCCTTGGTGTCAAGCTTGGCTTCCCTCGCCATTTTTATGTTTCTTATTGCGGGTTATTTCTAACGTTTCTTATTTTTAGCGAAGTCGAAAGCTCATCAGTGGCCTACTGATTTCGCTCGACTTCTTTTTCCTTCCTTTCCTAGTGGGTTTCATGCTAAAGTTTCTGTTAACAGGATATGGTGTTTACTTCATATTTTACATATGTCCTTTTTACTAGGGTGGGTGTCCTCCGGTTAAGCCAGACGATCCACCTCTAATAAATGGTCCGGGTGGAACTAGTTAATCAATCAGTGGGGAGTAGATAGGCATGACAGGTTACAACGGGGGACAAAGGTCCGCATTACCTACCCTTCACTACTTGCAAAGACTAGACAGAATATTTCTATTCTACGTTATTTGCAAACAGAGAATACCTCAAACGAACTATTCTTTGAACAGTAAATGTCCAGACAATCAATCAATCAGTGGGGAGAAAAACAGGCATGACGGATTACAACGGGGACAAAAGTCTGCATTACCTATCCTTCGCTACCTGCAAAGGGAGACAGAATATTCCTATTCCTCTCTATTTGTAGACAGGGAATATCTCAAAAGAACAATAATCGATACAATCGATAACAAACAATCAGTGGGGAGAAAGATGGGCATGACGGATTACAACGGGGACAAAAGTCTGCATTACCTATCCTTCACTATTTGCAAAGAGAGAGGAACGTTCCTATTCGTCGCTGTTTGCAAACAGAGAATGTCTCAAAGAGAACCAATACTTCAAGTAGCAACCAAAGCTAAATGAACCAATCAATGAACAATATCAGTATTTAAATACCGATTCCAATACAAACAATCAATCAATCAATCAGATGGGTAAAGCCATCCTACCAATCAGACATAAAGACGTCCTACTTAACCTTACCCGGACCGGACCGTGTGGACAGTTCTTCGCCTTCCTCCTTCCAGCGCCCGGTCGTTCTCTTACTTCATTATTTACCGCAGCATTCCTGTGGGGTTCCAGTCAGGACAGTAGGTCACCTGAGAGAGGTCCGTTCAGAATCGGTGAAGTTCATTCAATCGGCAGCCGGATGAGGGCCCTCTCAAGGCAGGTATACTCCAATTGTTTCGACGTTCACCCCATCGTCTGGACCTTTCTTACCGGACCTTATGTCGCTGATGGACCCCGCGTTAGGACGCCAATTGAGGAAAATCAGCCCAAACTACTACCGATGCCCAGGCTGCTGGCGCAAGGTGCCTCTTAGTTCCCATCTTGAATAGTTACCAAACAAAGAGACGGGCGCTGGAAACAGGGACACAAGAACAGAGTTTTATTACTCATGAGGAGAGCCTGTCATTTCAGACACGAAACACGGTGTCTTCGGGAGGTGCTCTAACAAGTTCTCTGAGACTGCGTCTTTTATACACAAGTTGATGATGCATAAACATTCCTTAATACAATAAAGACATTGTGAAGCAAGGAAAAGGCATCCCCGGTACCCCCCCCGTTCCGGTTTATTCCAACACGTGGCTACAGTAGAGGTCCTCACCCCCCATACAATAGGAGGGGGCTACAATGCAGCAGAGTGTTCCGCTGATTCCTTTGGAATGTGTGCGCCTGATCGGATCTCAGGGGGTGGGGAGGTCATGATCAATAGTAGCTCCTTTGAAGAGGGGCGAGTGCATACAGTAGCGGGCAATAAACTGTATCCTCAGGCTAAGGGATGACCAGCGGTCCGTGCAGACAGTCGGGCTCAGTGGAAGGGGTCATCAAAGGAGGGGTATTCAAGAAAGGAAGGGAGGTGTTGGTCAGGCGCGGGGTGTGATTCCCAGGGGCAGAGTCGCACAAAAGGAGAAGTCTTATGACCCGTGCAGGAGAGAGCGCGGGGGCAGCCAGAGTGCGCGGAGGAGGGGTGCCGGGAGTTTAACAAATGGGCAGAGAGGCCATGGTGTCTAAAATGGTTGTTTGTGTGTGTGCGTGCATGGGTCTATGCTGGCGAGATGATGCGGTCAACGCTTCACGGTATTCATTCTGCTTACAGTGAGGGTATGATGAAAGCAAATGAACGCCGCTTATGTGCATTAACATTGTCATTTTCCACACCTGTTGGTCTTTACATCTGAAACATTTTCCTTCTGGGTCTCCACCCCACTTTGATATTTTATCTGGAGTATGGTACATATAGAACAGGGTTTTATTATGTTGGGTAATAAGATTAGCATTCCTAATCAAAATCGGGGGAGGAAGGGAATTTTGTGATCCGTCCAGTTCCCTGGAGTCTAATATCAATTAATCAATGGAGGAGGATCACTTGTCCTGCATAACATTGGGTATAGGTAAACGATTCTGTCAAATCCCAATAAAAAACCCTCATGCACATGTTGGTTGGTGGTAACGTTTAGCGGTATATCTTTGTTCTCCGCTTTCCCTCACACGTGTCTGCATAATCATAGGGCTTAGTTGTTATGCCACCTCCACCAGGAGGTGATACCCTTTGTTAACACAGTAGTGACCAGATATTGTTTTGGTGTTGTTATATTGACGACGTCATTCTGATCTGGGAAGGAGACCTGGAAAGTCTAATAAACTTTCATAATTGGATCAACACATGTGACGAGTGGCTCAAATTCACATACACAGCAAATAAGAAACAGTTGGATTTTTTGGACATCACCATTTATGCAGAAGGCCCTACCTTACAGACCAAGACCTTCCACAAACCCACGTCCAAAAACAGTCTCCTCTCATACCAGAGTTACCATCCAAGACCACTAAGGGAAAATCTACCTTACAGTCAATTCCTGAGGTTACGCAGGAACTGCAGCAACATAACTGAATTTAAACAACAGGCGAACTTGGACAAAAATTTGGGGATAGGAATTGCCCTAAAAAGATCGTGGAGAGATGCAAGAAAAGAGCACGCAATCAGAATAGAGAGTCGCTCCTTGAACCAACACCACAAGAACCAGAACCAGACATCTTAACTTGTGTAACGACCTACGGCCCAGCAAGCAGTAAATTGAAGAAAAGTGTCAACAAAAACTGGAGGATCCTAACCTCATCAAACATGGAGTGGCCCAAACCAAGGTTTGCCAACAAAAGAACTAGAAACTTAAAGGATATACTGGTACATATGAGACCTCCTCCGAAAAAACCATTACCAGTCACAATGTCACCTTGGGATGCCCGCCCAGTTGCTGGACATTACTCCTGTGGTTCATGCTCGGTCTGTCCGTTAACAAAAATCACAAAGGAAATACAACTGTTGCCTGATTTTAGATGGAAATTACGAAATCACACCAATTGCAACACAAGTCATTTGATATACATGATCACGTGCCCATGCAAAAAACTTTATATTGGCATGACATGTAGAAAGGTCAAACAACGCCTATGTGAACACCAAAGCAATATAAAATGTAAAAAGACCACGACCAAAATGTCCACACACTATTTGGAGGCAGGACACACCGTTAACGACCTGGAATGGGTTGTTCTAGAATCCCTGACCCTTAAAGACCACAATGCAGAAAGAATCCTTTTTGAGAAGGAACAAAGATGGGTTCACAGGCGTGGTACAGATCGAGAGGGACTCAACGATAATATCCCATGGGGGAGTATCTATAAATAATTTAAAACACTGAACCAACAACTTTACAATTATGATACCCTCTAGCAGTTACTCATACAAAGAACAGGAGCACAGGAATCTTTCTTAACAAACGGAAAATGACCGTTAAGTAAATCGCTAAAATACAGATCATTTCCTTAATACCGCTTCACTGTTACGAAATATTTCAAAAGTTTTGTCTATATTGAAAATGGGCAAAAAACAGAAAAAAGACTATGAATAGACGAAAATATGTCGACTTAGCTTTTCCTATTTAAACACCGGAACCCGGAAGTAGTATTGTTTCCAGGACCGCAGTGGCAGAGTCAGAACCAGTGGCGTTATAGAGTGACCGCAGTTAGCGGGAGACCCAACAGCGACAAACACGTAACGTATTATACTGTGATAATCTAACTGAAACAAAACTGTTGTTATAGTAGGCACCACTGACCCACGCGGATCCCGATGAGGTTCGAATGAAACCGGATAAAAGGTATGTCGAATGTGTTTGTTACCTGTTTAACATAACCTACCTGTGTGCATGAGACAAGCCCCCGAAGGTACATGAAATACGCCTTCAATTCTCCTGTATGATCTGTTGAAACCCATTATATGTGTAATGATTGGTGAGAATGTCTAGAACACCACCCCCAGAAGGTACATGAAATACGCCTTCTTAACCCAGAAAACCTTAGTGTACGCATGGGAATCGCCCCTGATGGTATATGAAATATGCCTTCACAAGCACGAATGTGATGAGTGCTGAGAAACAGTAAATTAATGATAGCGAGTACCGTAAAATCATATCTGAAGGTATATAACAGACGCCTTCTTACAATTTGCCTAAAAACAATGATAAACACAATGTTTGCCATTAATGAGAGAGTTGACCTTGTTCATGATACAGGGAGTTAGATCTGGAGTATAATCACTCAATGAGTTGCTACTCGTTTTAATCGGTTCTCGGTATACAATATACCAGTCCCTACACTTTTAAAAATTTTCTCCCCTTTGTAAAAGTTTTAAATTTCAATTTTCTATCTTTCACAGGTACTATAGGCCTTTAGGAACTAGAATTACGGTTCCTTTAAACATTTATACTAAGCAGTACCTAGGAGTAAGTTTCAAATTTTTCCACATATCACACCCTGGTCCTGAAGAAAGCCCGACCGACCTACTGGCGACTGAGGGCTGAAACATGTCGACCTAAAGAGTCATAATAACTCTACATCACCCACTTTGTTTTTATCGCCTCTTTGAAACCAGAATGAATAAAGGATTTGTGTCTGGAACCTAGAGACTTTTAACCCACCCCACTGAAT
The DNA here is from genome assembly GCF_964263255.1 of Lissotriton vulgaris. Classification (NCBI taxonomy): domain Eukaryota; kingdom Metazoa; phylum Chordata; class Amphibia; order Caudata; family Salamandridae; genus Lissotriton; species Lissotriton vulgaris. The sequence goes on along the minus strand of NC_141697.1, from coordinate 442,628,462 downwards.
CACGAGCACTTTTTCTGGTCACTACTGTGTTAACAAAGGGTATCACCTCCTGGTGGAGGTGGCATAACAACTAAGCCCTATGATTATGCAGACACGTTACCACCAAACAACACGTGCATGAGGGTTTTTTATTGGGATTTGACAGAACCGTTTACCTATACCCAATGTTATGCAGGACAAGTGATCCTCCTCCATTGATTAATTGTTATAAGATTAGCAGACATAAGTATTCTTCTAACGAGTTCAATTGACTTTTCAAGCGGTACTCCTTGACATCCTAACCTATTTTCCCATTTAGGCACTTGTGCTTCTAAATCATTAGGCATAGCCTCTAGCATTAAATTATAAAGTACCCCAATCTGAGCACCTTTCCTATTGGCCTCTATAAGAGGGTTAGATACCATGCTTATAGTATTTTTCATTAAATACTCACAGATTTGTAAGTATTTAAAAAAATGTGCAGTTGGAGTTGATTTTGTTGTTTCAACTGACTGAATGATTTTAAACCATCCCCTGTATATAAATCCCCTACTGTAGTTAACCCTCTTATACGCCAGCTCACCACTATGCTGTCCCAGCAAATACTGGGGTGTAAGCTTGGGGAAATCAATGGTGTGTATATAGAAATCTTTTCGATTTTATAGTAGTTTTTTTTTTGCCTTCCTGACTTTATATGCAGCCACTACCACCTTAAATCTGGTGCGTTTGTAGTAGTTCCAATCCATATTAACCACTTCCATGCTAGTGACAAGGTCAACTCGTCATGGGCTTTACCTGCCCTGTGCTTATGACGAGTTGACCTTGTCATGAACAATGGTAAATCTGGGAATCCAGCACCGGAGGGGGAAAACCCTTAGCACCCATGGTGTTAAGAAAAAGACGGTTCCTGACTTAGCACCCAATAACAGACCATATATTGATGGTTGTAGTGCTGGCTCTAAGGGTCCTATCCCTGTAAGCAAAATATTCATACGTACAAGCATACAGGCATAATAGTATGAAAGAAAGTCGGGTACCGCCCAACCCCCGACCGTCCTTGGCAGTACCATATACTTTTTAGCGCGCCGCTCCTTTCCTCGAGCCCATACAAATTTCATACAAATCGCTTGCGACTGCGTGATGTATACAAGGGGAATCTCTAATGGTACACAACGATAGTAATATAAAATATTGGGTAATACCATCATTTTTAATGTATTGCACCTGCCTACAAGCGTCTGATGTAGACATTCAAATTGATCCAATTGTTTACGTATCTCGCTAAGCAGATTCTGCCAGTTAGATTTAACCGTAGCCAGAGCGGAGGCGTTAATCTGTATCCCCAGATTTGTAACCTCTGCTAGAACCCGGGTATCATGAAAAGTCTTGATGTTAACACATAATATCTGGGTCTTAGCAGTGTTTAATTTATATCCGGATACAGCACCATATACAGCTGCTAAATGTTCAATCTCAGGCATTGCCGGGGCAGGTCTTGAAGAAATCACGACTACGTCATCAGCATACGCTAGGACCCGATATTGTTGATGTTGTATCTTGACTGGGGGGATCTGATGGCTGTGCTCTATCATTTTCAAGAGCGGATCTATGTAGAGGGTGAATAACAGCGGGGAGCACGGGCATCCTTGCCTTGTGCCCCTTTGTATTAAAACCAGTTCTGATTGTAGCGCCATTACATAGATCCGTGCACTAGGTTGTTGGTACAGTGTCTGTATTGATGTTATAGATTTTGGCCCAAACCCTCGATGCTTCATCAGATCCCATAGGAAGGCCCACAACATTGATCGAAGGCCTTCTCAGCGCCCAGCAATATAAGGCTCAAAGGTGTTCCCAGACCGTTTGCATAATCTATTAAAGCAATCACCCGGTTGACATGGTCAGTTGTGCCCCGCCTCGGAATAAAACCATGCTGATATACTGAGACCAGTGGGGATATCACGTCTGAGAGCCTTGTCGCCAATATTTTCGAATAGATTTTCCCATCAGTGTTAAGCAGTGAGATGGGCCGGTATGAAGCTGGTTGATCTTCAGGTTTCCCTTTTTTTCTAAAAACCACAATACTGGCCTTTTCCCACGTTTTAGGATACCTCCCAGTCTTTGCCAGCCTAAATGTGGCTAACATATCATGTTTCAAAACTTGAAAGAAGGATTTATAAACCTCCAGCGGGAGCTTGTTGGGGCCAGCTGCGATACCTGCAGGTAATGCCTTAATTGCAGCCTCAAGTTCAGACATCTCTATTGGAGCCTCTACATTAGCTGCAGTCTCTCTATCTAAGTTTTGCACAGAGAATTGTCCTAATAGAGCGTTATCTTTGCTACTGGCATAGTCTTCTCTAGCATACAGACGAGTATAGAATTGCCTGAAGACTTCCACAATTTCCATCTCAGTGTCTACTATTTGCCTGTTTATATCTTTAATACATTTGATTCGCTGTGCAACTTCCCTGGTTCTCATTCTCTGGGCCCGGCACCTGCTTGTTTGCTACTATTGTGCATGCCTTGCACTGATTACATTTCCAGAGACCTAGAGATGTGATCCATGTCTTCATACTGTTTGTCCTGAAGTGTACCAGTATGTCATGTAGATTTTGAACTCTTCTATAGAAGGTGTTGGGAAGATCACCTACATTTCTGGCCACAGTTGGATCAAATTTGAGTAATCCCAATTTATTTTAGCACCTTATTCAATTTTCTGGTTTCTGTAAAGTATGTTGTTATTAGTCTGATTTGATTTTTATTTCCTTTGTGCTGTGCAGAATTAGTGTTCTCTCTTTTATTTTGGCTGTTTGAAGGCCTGTTTCAATTATCCGTTGGGGGTATTTCTGATTCGCAAATAGTTCACCTATTATCTGATTGTGATCTCCAATTCACTGTCAAGTGAACAGTTTCTTCTTATTCTAAGAAATTCCCCATAAGGGATGCTCCAGGTTAGATTTTTGGGATGGAAGCTTTGCGCATGTAACACTGCATTTGTTGCAGTTTGTTTTCTATGTAATAGAAACAACTGGCCGGGAAGCCCGCCGACACAGCACCTATTCCATCGCAGGCACTCTGCAACTCGCTGGCAAACTTCTTTTTCTCCAAAGTTAACGACATCTACTTGGAGTTTTCGACAAGCGACCTACCAGTTTCAACTACCACGCACACCTGTCCTTCCTCCTGTTCGCTTACTCAGTTTGAGGATCTTGAGGGGGAACAAATCAGTAACATCATGCAATCAATAAACAGGATCCGCTTTGGACCCCTGCCCACCCAAGGTCTACTTACCTATTATCGATACCATCAGCCCAGCTATTATGATGGTCTGTAATACGATAATCAGGTCAGGAATTTATCCAAATGCCCTAAAAAACACTCTTATAAAACCACTGCTGAAAAAAACCAGGTTTAGATAAAGAGCAGCTGAAGAACTATAGACCCATTGCCAGTCTGCCTTTCCTAGCCAAAGTGGTCGAGAAGGCAATAAATGGTCAGCTGTCTGAATATCTCGAGAAAAACAACTTGCTTGATGACACGCAGTTCGGTTTCCGGAAACTCCACGGAACCGAGACTGCCCTAATTAAGGCGGCCGATGACATCAGAACCATTAGAGACCTTGGAGGGACTGCTGTCCTCATAATGTTGGACCTTTCAGCTGCCTTCGACACGGCCAATCATTCTGTTTTGATTGACCGTGTCGGAAATATGGGCATTGCCGCCAAAGCCAAAGACCTGCTGGCCTCATTCCTGTCTAGCCGTACACAAGCAGTGACGCTGGGACATTTCAAATCACCAGAACTTGCCTTACCATGTGGTGTCCCTCAAGGCTCATCTCTAAGTCCGACACTATTTAACATATATGTGTCGGACTTAGCTAGGGTAATTAAATCATACCAGATGAGCCTTACTTCCTACGCTGATGACACCCAGCTAGTGCTTGCCATAAACAATAATGGAGATCAGGTGGCAGCACGCTTTCAGGAAGGCATGTCAGCAATCGAAGACTGGATGCACACCAACTGCCTGAGGCTGAACTCCGAGAAGACTGAGGTGTTTTTTTTTGGAAAGATCTCACCCCCATGGTCAGCAGACTGGTGGCCCTCAACCTTAGGAGCCGTACCAGTACCAGTAGCCAGGGTCAGAAACCTGGGAATAGTCTTTGACGAGAAGCTCAACTTTATGGCACATGCCAACCAAACGGTGGCAAATGCCCACCACAAACTCAGGCTTATCCGCAAAATTATCCCACTCCTTTCTGAAAGTGCTGGCAAAACTGTGGTGAGCACTCTCGTGCTCTCCACTTTAGACTACTGCAATGGCCTATTTGCTAATGCACAAAACCGGGTACTCTCCAAGCTGCAATTGATTCAAAATGCGGCAGCAAGAGTACTATCTAGGACCCCGAAATTTAAATCCATCAGTCACACCATCAGAAACTATCACTGGTTAACAATGCGGAACCGCATCAAATTTAAATCCCTCTGTTTGACTTTCAAGGCTATTCACAACCAAGGCCCAATGTTCCAGCAAGAACAGCTCACTACCTACTGTCCTTCCAGACAATTGAGATCTATGTCACAACACCTTTTGGCAGTACCCCGCACCAGGACAGTCAAGTGGGGAGACAAGCGCTTCACAGTGACAGCAGCCAGACTTTGGAACTCGCTTCCGTTCACAATCAGATCTTGTCATTCCCTGCTCCAGTTCAGGAAGCTGCTGAAGACGTGGTTGTTTAACCAGTAGCGAGTCCCACCCACCACAGTGCGGCCATTTACAGAGATCCTAACAGTAATCTAAGCGCCAAGACGCCCACGGGCGAACGTATGCGCTTTATAAATTTCAATAATAAATAAATAAATAATAAATAAATAAATTGCCTGCAGCATGTTATTAAGTACAACAATTTCAATGTAAAGAAAAGTCACCCTTGTTGTGCTGATTTCATATGTTAGTTTCAACTTTGCTCTGTTGTTGTTAAGCTCCTCAAAGTATTCTATGAATTCTTCATTGGCGCCATCCCATAATAGAAAAAGATCATCTATAAAGCATGACCAAAATATTATCTTCTCTGTGAATTTATCATTCTCCAGTGCCCATGCAATTTCCTCCAGCCCATTGTTTGGTTGGCATGATTTAGAGAGAATAAAAATCCCATTGTGGTCCCCTTAGTTTGTGTATATATATATATATATATATATATATATATATATATATATATATATATATATATATATATATATATATATATATATATATATATATATATATATATATATATATATATATATATATATATATATATATATATATATATATATATATATATATATATATATATATATATATATATATATTTTTTTCTTTTTTCTGGAAGCACCCGGAGAGCAGTGGAGCTGCGGCGGTGAACAAAACTGTGCCTGAAGTTAATTTGACCGCATGCCCCGAGGCAGATTAAGCTTGCGAACAGCAAACATCGGACTTTACGTTGTGACTCAGACGTCTAGCAACGCACGGAGGCGTCCGCTCACGGGTCCGCCACACGGAAACTGGATACGGGTCGGCGGCGGCGGACCAGAACCAAGGACCGGCGGCGTACTCGGTGAGTGAACGCCGATTGAAATCCAATTCTAGACTTGCTTAGCCTCATCTCCGAAGGTATCGAAGAACACACACCAAACCCTAGTAAACCACCGTGACTACGTCACCACCCCTTTGGGATAACAAACACAGCCGACAACAGCACTAAAACCAACATGTCGAACACTGAGGGTATCTCGGGGGAAAGAGAGTCCGCGGCTAATTTCATGTTCCGTAGCTCTGCAACCAGACAGGCGCAACCAGCGAAATCCACAACACGAAATGCACCCACCAGTACTTTAAAAACGCTATTCTCCAAGCTGGAAAAAATACACGAACGGGAGATACGCAAATGGTGGGAGGCCACCTCACTAGAAAAATACATAGAGTGTGGCAGAATACCGAGGGGGCTGCGCATTTACACTGTGCCCTCTTATGAAAACCCTGATCCTGCCCTACTCAAGGATTGGGCAGAGTATACAGCAGAATCAGCGAAGGGAATGGTGCGCCTGCTGATAAAATATGCATGGAGCGACAGGGAAAAATGTCTCAAGGAAATAACAGACATTGAAGAATTAATAGCCAAAGAGAAAGACACCAAAGAAAGCGGAGAACTCAGTGATACCATGACCAAGAGAATTAAAGATTACGAACTGAGCATTCGTGAGAAGAAACAGTCAAAATTCTTAAGAGACGAGCAGGATTACCTCTCAGGAAGGATTTTAACGTTCGCTAGAAAATTTGACGCCACCAGAAAAGGGTTGGCTCAAACCAACGCGACGCTAACAAATGAAGATACTGAGGAATCCGAAGTATCAGAAGGGGAACAAACGGATGGAATCAGAGAAAAAGCAGCAGCAACGGAATCTCCTTTTTTCGACGAATTCGAGGTCATCAAGGAAACTCGTCAGCGCCCCCAACAAAGAAACCATCCGCCGGCACCCAAGCAAAATCAAAGAGGAGGACGCGGAGGGGCAAGAGGGGCAAGAGGCGGTGCTCAACAAGGAATGGCATCTCCGAGGGTTACGAGGAGTGGATTGAACCGCAGAATGTAACAGACAAAGAAGATAACAACATAATTAACCTTTCAAAGAGGAAATTGACAAATGCTGAAATTTCTATTCCTAAGAAAGGACTAACGTGTTGTCCAGCCAGCGATTTCGATCCGGTCAAAGTACGGATTGATCTATTTAAGTACATCAGAAAACTAAAGTTCAAAATTTTTTTTATTTTACAACCTGCACAAACGACAACTGCAGAATCTGGGCCTTTGGTTTCTATATTGAATCAACATGATGTACCAACATGTGAAGAGCTAGCGGATACACTCCTCAGGCCCACACAAGAATCTTTGGAAACATCTACAAATATTCCAGTGACCGTACAGACAGCCACGAATCAAAGGAAAGATCCTAGCACGATGAAAAATAAATCAAAAAAACTGCCAATCACCAACTATGATGCCATAGACCTCTTCAATGAAGCGGTACTTGAGGATTTGGATAAAATTCCCATTGGAACAAAAATGAATCAAAAAAGGTCAAACATCTCTAAAAAAGAGTGGGAGGCAATCAGATCACTCAAAGAGGACAAGACAATTGAAATTAAACCTTCTGACAAAGGAGGAAACATTGTCATCTTTGATCGGGATCATTACATGTTGGAGGCACACAGACAATTAAGAGACAAAGACTGCTATACTCCCATACAAAGAGCAGAGTACAACAAAAGTATCGTCACATTCCATAACATGCTAGACGCCTGGCAGAAGGACGGTATGCTCAGTATGGATGGGTTTCTTTTTCTAAAATGTGAGGCACCAATTGTACCGACATTTTACCACCTTCCAAAGGTGCATAAACATGCGAAGAAGCCCCCAGGACGCCCCATTGTGTCCTCCATGGGCAGCCTCCTGGAAAATACTTCAAGATTCATTGACTCTTATTTGGCACCCTTCGTTAAAAATCTCCCTTCCTACTTAAAGGACACCCAGGACTTCCTGAGTATCATGGACAACATTACATGGGATTCGGATATGCTACTGATAACCTTAGATGTAGTGAATTTGTATACCTGCATCAACCACGAGGAGGGTCTGAACGCCACAAAGTGGTTTTTAGATCAGAAACCGGAACATTTCCGCAATCATATTGCCATGATTCTGTCCATGATTAAATTCTGCCTATACAACAACAATTTTCTGTTTGATGGGACAATGTACAACCAGAAGAGGGGTACTTCCATGGGTTCGTGCTTCTCCCCCAGCTATGCGAACTTGTTTGTTGGCTGGTGGGAGAAGCACGAGGCATGGAAAGATGCCAATAATGAATGGACTGAAAAAATCCTGATGTGGACCAGATATATAGACGATCTTTTTATTATCTGGCATGGCGATCGTCTATCAGCGGAAAAATACATCACTATCCTAAATACCAATACTCTCAACCTTAAATTCACCAGCACCATCAGCACTTCTAGTATTAACTATCTAGACCTAGAGGTGTTCGTGCAGGATAACATCTTACACACCCGCCTGTACAGAAAACCAACGGCGGGGAATGCAATCTTGCATGCAGGTTCTTATCACCCTAAAAGCTTTGTAAAAAACGTGCCATATGGTGAATTTCTCCGTCTGAAGAGAAATTGCTCTTTAGAGGGAGACTATCTTCAGGCTACTATAGAAGCAAAAAACAGGTTTGAGAGAAGAGGGTATAAGAAGAACATTTTGGAACAGGCCAGTGTTAAAGCCTCAAGTATCAACAGGAGGGTGCTCTTAACACCTAAACTAAAAGTGGATGCACCTGATGAGGTCAGAATGATCACTGAATTTAACACTAAGTCAGGAGACATTGTGAACATTTTTAAAAAACACTGGCACATACTCACCGCTGATAAAATCCTTAAGAAGAATCTGCCACAAAAACCATTGATCACGTACAAAAGGTGTCCATCTTTGGCTGATCATCTAGTCCGAAGTCATTTTAAACATGAGACACAACCCATCAAACTATCTAAGTCAACAGGCTTTTTTCCTTGTCTCAAATGCAAGGCTTGCAGATTCAGTAACAAGATTTCAGAATACCCAAATCGCACAGGCGATAGGAAACCCAACATCAAGATCAAACAGTTGCTCAACTGCAACTCGGAGTATACTGTTTATTGTCTCACCTGCCCCTGCAAGCTGCGCTACATCGGCAGCATGATAAAACCTGCAAAACTCAGAATCCTTGAACATATGCGGGCAATCACAAATAAGGACAAGACTTACCCGATTGCCCGTCATTTCGCTGATCACCATCAAAGTGACTGGGAGAAACTGAGTTTTTACTGTATCGATCAGGTACCAAAACTAGAGCGGGGGGTGATAGAGACAAATCCCTACGCATTTTGGAGTCAAAGTATATCATCAGTCTTAAAACCATGACTCCGTGGGGACTCAACAATAATGAAAAACTTTGGGTACACCTGTGATGTGTTTGTTTAACAGACTCTGACTAGGAACAATTTCATTTAAGAACATCTTGAAGAATAGGTTTAAATACATTCTTTTCTGGCGTTGTAATCTGCCTGCCTTTTTTCAACTTGTTGGTGCAGTTGTTGTAATTGCCCATTCAGGGCTTAATAACTTTCAGTAAGCTGAACAATAGTTAATCTTCTGACAGTTCTTTACAAAAAAAAGGGGGGGGGGATACTCTATCATTAATGTAGAAAATATGATTCCCTTATGAACCTATGAACTAACAGAATGATTCACAAATGATACCAAAGAACTGCTGTGTTCTAAAAAATATGAAATAATGAAATTACGTTACATGTTTTTAATTGGCACCATGCACTTTATCTTTAGTCACCATATACAGCCATGTATTATAATGAAACTTGCACATGATAAGATGGCTCCCATCTTGGTATATGTAAATAGTCCTTCTTCTATGTTCATGAGAATGACCATCTGACCAATGGCTTAAAATGGTGATTTGATTTTTGCACGAACGTAACACTGACGAAGCCTGTCAAGGTGAAATGCGTCTGTTGGGGTGAGGGGGGTTTGGTGTGAATAAATTTTGCAATGGAATACCAGAGTGCCGACCAATTTTTCCTTAACTCGTGGATGGAGGAAGGAGTGTGTAGCTATATATATATATATATATATATATATATATATATATATATACATATATATATACATATATATATTCCATATATAGTTAGTTGCACTAACTATATATCGCGCACCCGCAATCCACTGCTGATGATGTCACATATTACATCATTCATGACATGGTCAGTGACATCACTGATGACATCACTGATGACATCTCAAATGACATCACTGATGACATCTCAAATGACATCACTGATGACATCACTGATGACATCTCATTTGACATTACTGATTACATCACTGATGATATCATTCATGTGATAATACGATGAACCTCTTCAGACTCTAATATAACCTTAGATACAATCAGTGTAAACAGACACTCACAGACTGTCACTCATCCATGGAGTTACTCACACACCTAGTCAGTCATGCAAAAAATCAATCACATCTCCATTTCCTCAACTATACAGTTATACAAACTTTACTTATTCAAACATATACTAACACATATTTACTCTCTTATACAATCCCTGATACAAGTTCACAATGATCCATACAGCCACTCACACATTCACTGGCTCTTATGCACAGTTATTTATATATGTCAACTCTCACATGTACTGTGTTTTACATATGTACTTACTTTGACATGTAGCACTGAGATATCCATTCACTCACCAATACACTCATGCACACAGTCAACCGCCCATACAGCTGTTTCCACATGCACTTTTGAAACCATACATCTAGTGAATCAACTGCTCACACATCTATGCACAGAGTCATACACCTCCCAGCCACCCACACACACACTCAGTCTCCCATACAAATACTTGGGCAACCAATCAATAACCCATATAGTTACTCATATAGCTACTTATCAACACATGCAACAGTTTACAGAACAACAGACATAATGATGCACAAATTAAGACAGTTTAGTCACTAACCCATGCACTCAGTGAGACACATTTAATCACTCACTCATACAGTCAGTCATGCACCTACTAAATCCTTCATCCAGACACTTATACATCCACTCATTCTTCAATATGTAAGACATATTTTAACTTTACAGAAACATACAGTCATTGGATGTTGTCATCAGTGATGTCATCAGTGATGTCATTTGAGATGTCATCAGTGATGTCATCAGTGATGTCACTGACCATGTCATGAATGATGTAATATGTGACATCATCAGCAGTGGATTGCGGGTGCGCGATATATAGTTAGTGCAACTAACTATATATGGAATTTCAATGGTTTTGTGTGAATAAAATAAGGTTTTGTAAATGCGAATTCCTAACTATATATGGTCCATAACCTATGTTTTTTTCAGTGAATTTTCAAGGTTTTGTAAATGCTAATTCCTAACTATATATGGTCTATAACCTATGGTTTTTTCAGTGAATTTTCAAGGTTTTGTAAATGCTAATTCCTAACTATATATGGTCTATAACCTATGGTTTTTTCAGTGAATATCTATATATATACATACATATATAAACATATATCATCTGTATATCTATATAAATACAAACATAAATGCATGCATACATATACTTATATGCATACAGATGCATGTTATTTACATGAAAGTTGAAAAAACACTAATAAAAGCAAAGCTAAAAAGCCACCTCATTACAAACAGAATGGCTTTAACTTAAACGAGGGCGAGATCTATTGCATTTTCAATGCTTGTTTACTTTGGTTCCATCAAGAAGGCATTCAGATGTGTCACACATTTGCCATAAATTCTGAATGTTAGCACTCTAGTTGCACATTAGATCACTGTAGTAAAGCTACTGCTCACCAAGGACGTCTGCTGCTGGTATTCAAAGTGCATGTTTCAGTCTGCATGTCAGAATTTTTTTAATGAAATAGAAGAGGATTTGTGAAAGTCACTCAAAATGATCCCTAATTTTTCTTTCTGAAGCACTAATCATACGTTCTATGGCAAAATTAACCCCCTCATGTTGTTCCTTTTTAAATTGAGTGTTTTCAGACTTACCACTTCATTCCAATCAAGATGGCTTCTGGTGTGCCATACTTTTGTCATAAGTAAGACTGTTAGCGCTCAAGTTGTTCTTTAGAACACTCTGGGACATTCTGTCATTGGGCTATACTTGGGGTACATCTGGGTGATATTTGGGCTACATTTAGGCTCTTTTGTCTCTGGTGGCCATCTTGGGAGACTGTATGTCAGAATTTTTTAATGAAATTGAAGAGGGTTTGAGAAGTCACACAAAATGTGCCCTAATTTTTCTTTCTGCAGCACTAATCATAATTTATATGGCAAAATATACCCCCTCATTTTGTTCCTTTTTAAATTAAATGTTTTAAGAGTTACCACTTTATTCCAATCAAGATGGCTTCAGGTGTGCCATACCTTTGTAATAAGTAGGACTGTTAGCGCTCTAGTTGTTCTTTAGAACACTCTGGGACATTCTGTCATTGGGCTATACTTGGGCTACATCTGGGTGATATTTGGGCTACATTTGGGCTCTTTTGTCTCTGGTGGCCATTTTGGGAGACTGCATGTCAGAATTTTTTAATGAAATAGAAGAGGATTTGAAAAGTCACTCAAAATGTGCCCTAATTTTTCTTTCTGCAGCACTAATAATACCTTCTATTGCATAATATACCCCCTCATTTTGTTCCTTTTTAAATTAAATGTTTTAAGAGTTACCACTTTATTCCCATCACGATGGCTCCAGGTGTGCTATACCTTTGTAATACGTAGGACTGTTAGCGCTCTAGTTGTTCTTTAGAACACTTTAGGAGGCTGCAGTAGAGCACAAAGGAATCAACTGACAGTCTCTGTCCTTGTTGGATGTACATGTTTTACTGAGAATGTCAGACTTCATTTTCACATGACTGAGAAAGATAATGTGAATTTACAGAAAATATGCTTTCAGTTTAGCTTATAGATCCCCTTCCAAACCACTGTGGGAAAATCATGAGATATTAGTTTTCTTTCAAACAATATTCATGATATCACAGCAGAAGGCTTTTTCACATGGTAAAATCACCTTAGAACCCACCACAATTCCTAAAACGAGTATGGTACCATCAACAAATGATTTATAATGTAACTAAAGTCCTAAAACCCTCTATTAACTACAATGCTTTTTAATGAGGTGCTATCATGTATATTGGTCCCAAGATGGCTGCCAACACTTCTTGGATGAAGTGCTGACAGCCAATCAGATCAGATGTGTGGTTAGGCTCCGCCCAGATATATATATTTTTTTGAACCTAAATTACTCAAAATCCACTGGAGCACATATATTGAGACCTAGCAAAGGCACATCGGGCTAACAGTCCCTACAATTTTGCCAAGTTTCGTGCAAATCCATTCAGCCGTTCGAGCTAAAAGTGAGGCCAACCGCCCTATGGAAATTAACATGGGAAAAACGCGTTTTGGGACCCCCCTTTTTTCTCGGCCCCCCCTTGATGAAACCCCCCCAAATTGTCAGGGGCTGCTTAGAAACAAAATGTTCCATTTTCCTGAAAATTTCAGCCAATTCCGTCCACAAACGCCAAAGTTATTCAACATAGAATTTTCAGAAATCCCTATTAAAAAAAATCCTACATTGGCATACCTGAAGTCATCTTGATTGGAATAAAGTGTTAACACTTAACACATTTAATGTGCAAAGGAACAAAATGAGGGGTTTCATTTTGCCATAAAAATGTTATATATATATATATATATATATATATATATATATATATATATATATATATATATATATATATATATATATTACCTACTGGCGGTCGCCAGTAGGTATATATAGTTAGGATTTTTTTGAATAGGGATTTCTGAAAATTCTATGTTGAATAACTTTGGCGTTGATGGACGGAATTGGCTGAAATTTACAGGAAAATGGCACATTCTGTTTCTGAGCGTCCCCTGAAAGTTTGGGGGGGTTTCGTCAAGCGGGGGCCGAGAAAAAAGGGGGGTCCCAAAACATGTTTTTAACATTGAGTTTTCCATAGGGTGGTTGGACTCACTTTTAGCTCGAACGGCTGAATGGATTTCTATGAAACTTGGCAAAATTGTAGAGATTGTTTGCCCGATGTGCCTTTGCTAGGTCAATTTGAGAATTGAACGTTCAAAAAAATATATATATCTGTGACAGCGTCCCGGTTAGCGCCCCAGTTCGCGTACCAGACGCGTAACGGAACTTCGCGAGAAGAAGCGGATTGGCTCTCCGGTGACTCTCAACATTCTAAACAGTCCGGAGCGGCCGCCATCTTGTCTCTCGGTAGGATCGAGAGACAAGAGGTGGAAATAAACGAAGGGGGAAATGATTGAAAGGGGCAAGGTATACCCCTCCTGACCCCTTAGGATTGATGTGGGGGCTATTAAAGGGCCCCGCGGGGCAAAAAAATAAAAAAAAAATTTTTTCGATTTTTCGCGGTGGAAGCGCTACCCGGTACGCAAACCGGGTAGCTCACCGGTAGCGTAACGGAAGTCCGCCATCTTGTGTTTCGGACAAATTTAGTCACAAGATGGAGGATAAACAATGTTGGAAATGGGTATAAGGGGGCACGGGAGACATATCCTGACCCCCTAGGTTTTCTGAGGGTGGCTGAGGAGGCCCATATTTTTTCAAATTTTCGCACGGTTAGCGCCCGGTCCGCGCACCGGCTAGCGTTCCGGAAAGCGTAACAAGGGGAAAACCAAGGGAAATAGTAAAATAATATTTTAGAGTGCTTTGAGGTAGGGTAGCTCTGAATAGAGCTGTTGTGTTGCGTGGGTGATGTAAGTACCAACATGTAGGTACCAATGAAGAGTCTAAAATGGAATGTACACCGTCCCCTCTGTAGATATTTTGTATGTTCTAATATGGGTTATTTAAATGTAAATGTGTGGAAAAGCACTTCATGCTTTAAAGCAATTGTATTTTTGAACTGATTGTTCTTTCCTCTTAGTCCCCCTCTTTGTTTTTTTTTCCCCACACTCTTCTTCAGCATGATAGTTGATACATTTGTTCCCTCAAAAAATTTATATAAATAAAAAAATTATATTAAATACATATAAAATATATTTTTCCTTTAAAAGAAGAATACATTTTACAGCTTTTGATATTTGCTATTAAAAAACCATTGAAATTCACTGAAAAAAACCATAGGTTATAGACCATATATAGTTAGGAATTAGCATTTACAAAACCTTGAAAATTCACTGAAAAAACCATAGGTTATAGACCATATATAGTTAGGAATTAGCATTTACAAAACCTTATTTTACTCACACAAAACCATTGAAATTCGCATATATAGTTAGTTGCACTAACTATATATCGCGCACCCGCAATCCACTGCTGATCATGTCACATATTACATCATTCATGACATAGTCAGTGACATCACTGATGACATCACTGATGACATCTCAAATGACATCACTGATGACATCACTGATGACAACATCCAGTGACTGTATGTTTCTGTAAAGTTAAAATATGTCTTACATATTGAAGAATGAGTGGATGTATAAGTGTTTGGATGAAGGATTTAGTAGGTGCATGACTGACTGTATGTGTGAGTGATTAAATGTGTCTCACTGAGTGCATGGGTTAGTGACTAAACTGTCTTAATTTGTGCATCATTATGTCTGTTGTTCTGTAAACTGCTGCATGTGTTGATCAGTAGCTATATGAGTAACTATATGGGTTATTGATTGGTTGCCCAAGTATTTGTGTGGGAGACTGAGTGTGTGTGTGGGTGGCTGGGAGGTGTATGACTCTGTGCATAGATGTGTGAGCAGTTGATTCACTAGATGTATGGGTTCAAAAGTGCATGTGGAAACAGCTGTATGGGCGGTTGACTGTGTGCATGAGTGTATTGGTGAGTGAATGGATATCTCAGTGCTACATGTCAAAGTAAGTACAAATGTAAAACACAGTACATGTGAGAGTTGACATATATAAATAACTGTGCATAAGAGCCAGTGAATGTGTGAGTGGCTGTATGGATCATTGTGAACTTGTATCAGGGATTGTATAAGAGAGTAAATATGTGTTAGTATATGTTTGAATAAGTAAGGTGTGTATAACTGTATAGTTGAGGAAATGGAGGCGTGATTGATTCTTTGCATGACTGACTAGGTGTGTGAGTAACTCCATGGATTAGTGACAGTCTGTGAGTGTCTGTTTACACTGAGTGTATCTAAGGTTATATTAGAGTCTGAAGAGGTTCATCGTATTATCACATGAATAATGTCATCAGTGATGTGATCAGTAATGTCAAATGATATGTCATCAGTGATGTCATCAGTGATGTCATTTGAGATGTCATCAGTGATGTCATCAGTGATGTCATTTGAGATGTCATCAGTGATGTCATCAGTGATGTCATTTGAGATGTCATCAGTGATGTCATCAGTGATGTCACTGACCATGTCATGAATGAAGTAATATGTGACATGATCAGCAGTGGATTGCGGGTGCGCGATATATAGTTAGTGCAACTAACTATATATGCGAATTTCAATGGTTTTGTGTGAGTATAATAAGGTTTTGTAAATGCTAATTCCTAACTAAATATGGTCTATAAACTATGGTTTTTTCAGTGAATTTTCAAGGTTTTGTAAATGCTAATTCCTAACTATATATGGTCTATAACCTATGGTTTTTTCAGTGAATATATATATATATATACACACAAAAATCCCAGCAGTGTGACCAACCTTCACAGCGGCGCTGAACCAGGAAACAGACTCCACAGGCAAGGCTTAGTGCTTAAGGATGTTTAATCACAGCATCAGATGTCAAAATATATATATATATATATATATATATATATATATATATATATATATATATATATATATATATATATATATATATATATATGTCTATCTATAGATAGATAGATAGATAGATAGATAGATAGATAGATAGATAGATAGATAGATAAAATATTTAAGCAATGAGAAGTGAGCAAGGAGAGGGGACAAGCAACACGTTAGATAATTGATGTATAATGGAAGAAAAACAGAACCCCATAATGACTTCACATTCATTTATCCCTTCTACGTAACATACAGACAACTCATGAAATCAGCCAATGTCCACACCAACACCATCAATTAAGCTGCCACCAGAAGGACACTTTTCAAACTAATCAAGCACTGTGCCAGCGTCCTGCCCGACCTTCTTAACCCACGAATCACAGAAAAGTGCAATACCATCAAATACTTCTTAAATTTAAAAATACAGAAAATCCATAACACTTTGAGAATACCAAACCAGCTTCTCTTCTGACACCTACTCCTCCATGCTGCATCCTACAGTGGTCATCCTTCAAATTTCTGTCTCTCATAGATCTCAATGACCTCCTCACCTCTTTCAAAGCTAACACCTGAGAACATGATGTCTTAATCTAATTTTTCATTAGTGCCCTGTGGAGAAGCTCTGTCACCTCTACTCACGTTCATTAATGCCTAACCCACTCAAGGCATGTTCCACAAAGCTCTCACAATGGGTGACATCCTCCCGAAACCCCACTTGGCACTGGCAACCCCCTCAACTACCATCCCTTCACTCATCAACCCCTAATAGGTAAATCACAGAAAAAGCAGTATTTGCACAATTTCAGGATCACATCAATGCCAGCCATCTCCCACACCACTATCAATATAGCTTCAGATCATACTCCAGAATGGAGAAAGTCACTTTACAAATCATAGAAAATGCCTCCTAACAACAGATAATGATGACCCCTGCCCCCTGATATTGCTGGACCTTTAAGGTGCCATCAAAATCATTGACCATCCAACACTCATCCACGCCCTAAAGTTGCATGTGGGATTCATTGAAAATATCCTTCACTGGTTCTCTTTCTACTTATCCAACCAACAACAGTTTGAGTACATTCACATTGGCATCTCATGATCCAGAAAATCCAGATCATCTGTGGAACTTTCCAGGGTTCCACATTGTTCCCGTCTTCTTCAAACTCTACACGGTACACCTTGAGGCCCCACTCTCTCAGACAACAACATCAAAATTCACAAATACACAGATGGCATACAACTATATCTGAAAGTATCCTTAGCTTTATGCATCCAACAATTCACATACTCTTGTACCTCGTCTAGACCTTGATGTCTAGCACCTATGTCAAACTCAATCATACCAAAACAGAATTGCTGCTGTTCCTCAAGAACAACAAGCAACAACTAGACCAAAAATGTCTCAATTACATGAAGCTGGATGTATTCAAACTACAATTTTCACCCAGTGCCTTGATACTTGAATTCATCCTAAACAATGATCTGACCCTCAAGGAACACATCACCAGGACCAAGAAGGCATGGTACCAATGCAATCTAATAAAAAATATAAAACCATTTCCTCCAGAGAGTGACTTCAGAACTGGCATTCAAGCCCTCATACTCTTACACATGATGGTGTTAATGCCCAGTTGCATGGCCTCCCAGAGTCCACATTGGCCCCCAATTAAAAGCATCCTACATGCTGCAGCATGCCTTATCAAGGGCCTGAAGAACTATAATCATGTCACTTCCTTCCTGATGGAACTGTACTGTCTCCCCTTGCAGACCTGCATAACCTTCAAATCAAGTTGCATAATCTACAAAGCCATTATGACCTGAACCCATTCCATCTGGCTGACAAACTCACCATTTAAATGGCTCTCAACACACCTACAGGCAGTACACACAAGTCTGGAAATTAAGAAGTGCAAAATAAATCAAAGCAGCAGGCCTTACCATCAATTCAACCAGGATCTGGAACAACATCACCATATCATTGGGACTGCCACAGCCCAGCATCAATTTAGGAAAGAGAAGAAGACACACCTCTTTAAACAACACTGTATCGTGATTCAGTAATAGTCCACTTTACTCTTAGAAAACACATACTTCTCCAATAATACGTTGACTATGTCTTTGCCTTTGATCCAGTTCAGCACTGAGTTTTGGCTAGGTTTGTGCTGTATAATTATTGATTAAATGTACAAAAATGTAGACAATAATGTATGTGGCTCCATGAGCTGAAGATTTCAGCCTATCTTAAAAATATAATTAATTAACACTGTTTAACCATTTACTGTTATTCCAGTCCCCGGTCCGCCGCCGCGTGTGCCGTTTGAGTGGAGGGACAAGGAATACCGAAGGAGTCTACCAAGGCCCTGATTGGCCAGCGTCATACTACGGCCATGCCCCCTCCCCATTTAAAGACCTACGGGGCGCGGACGCGCGCAGCTAAAGTTACCGGCATTTGTTTGTGTGTGTTCTTTGCTGTTGCGCTAGCGTTCTCTGGGTCAGGAGGGTAACATTGAGCCTAATTTTTATGTGTTCCTGATTTAGAGGCCGCTGTTTTTAAATATTCACCTCACTCATTTTAATATTGCAATTTGTGCGTTGCCTGCTCAACTCCTGTTTACACCATTTACTGTTATTCCAGTCCCCGGTCTGCCGCGGCGTGTGCCGTTTGAGGGAAGGGACAAGGAATACAGAAGGAGTCTACCAAGGCCCTGATTGGCCAGTGTCATACTACGTCCATGCCCCCCTCCCCATTTAAAGACCTACGGGGTGCAGACGCGCGCAGCTAAAGTTACCGGCATTTGTTTGTGTGTGTTCTTTGCTGTTGCGCTAGCGTTCTCGGGGTCAGGAGGGTAACATTGAGCCTAATTTTTATGTGTGCCTGATTTAGAGGCCGCTGTTTTTAAATATTCACCTCACTCATTTTAATATTGCAATTTGTGCGTTGCCTGCTCAACTCCTGTTTACACCATTTACTGTTATTCCAGTCCCCGGTCTGCCACGGTGTGTGCCGTTTGAGCGGAGGGACAAGGAATACCGAAGGAGTCTACCAAGGCCCTGATTGGCCAGCATCATACTACGGCCACGCCCCCTCCCCATTTAAAGACCTACGAGGCGCGGACGTGCGCAGCTAAAGTTACCAGCATTTGTTTGTGTGTGTTCTTTGCTGTTGTGCTAGCGTTCTCGGGGTCAGGAGGGTAACTTTGAGCCTAATTTTTATGTGTGCCTGATTTAGAGGCCCCTGTTTTTAAATATTCACCTCACTCATTTTATTATTGCAATTTGTGCGTTGCCTGCTCAACTCCTGTTTACACCATTTACTGTTATTCCAGTCCCCGGTCCGCCGTGGCGTGTGCCGTTTGAGCGGAGGGACAAGGAATACCGAAGGAGTCTACCAAGGCCCTGATTGGCCAGCATCATATTACGGCCATGCCCCCCTCCCCATTATAAGACCTACGGGGTGGGAACGCGCGCAGCTGCGTGCCGAAGGCGCGCCAAAGGCAAGCCCGTGTGTGCCCGTCCGCGCCAGACCGTTGCCTGTTGCCTGAACACTTGCTGGTTTTCCTTTACGTTGGCAGTAAAGACTTGGAGGTGAGCTATGTCACAATGCTAACCTACACAAGTGGGGAACTGAAACATCTAAAGTCTGGGGGACTAGGGGACCAGTTAACTCAGGTATTTACTCCTTCCATTGGGCCACCCCAGACTGCCACATCTGTAAATCCCCTCATAGTCACTACAATGGGCAAAGCAAAGGCCGCCCAGTTAACCAGCACACCAACCATGCCCGCTAGGAATTGTCCGGCAAAAGATGCGATCATTTCGGCATTGTACCTGATTGCCCGCTCGATACCTAAGCTCGCTATCAAGGTATGGAGCCTACTTGAGGCAGATAAACTGGATATCTGCCTCTTTACAGAAACTTGGCTGCACAGTCAGGTAGCATCGGACTTAGTGAGTGCCTTTCCCTCGGAATACCGTATAACGAGGGTGGATACTGAAGGGAAGAGAGGGGGAGGTCTAGCAATTGCAGCCAGAACCCCTATTGAGGCCAAGCTACTGGAATCTCTGTCCAGTCCTATGCTTGAAATCATGATTGTGAATCTACAATTCTCCCAAATAGACAGCTGGCGCGTTGCCTTAGTGTATAGACCTCCGACCAGTAAAACAGGTTTTGTTAACCTATTATTTGAAACAATAGTTGCCCATGCCAGGGCAACTATCTTAGAATTTCTCCTATATAAGATATAGAATATCTTAGAATTTCTCCTATTGGGTGATTTTAATTACCATGGGGAACTTTCTGGTGACCCAGAGACGGGTCTCCTATTTAGCACCATGGAAAGCCTGGGTCTTACACAAAGAGTTATGGGCTCCACCCACTGTGCGGGCCATACCCTTGACCTAATTTTTGCCAGCTCTTCTAAACTCAGTACGGAAGATCCTCTCCCTATGATCTGGATGGATCACTATCTTTTAAAGTTTAGTTTCCCGTATAAGATTTTAACCTACCCTGCGAATGACATTAGAGTGCGGATTCGCCCATGGCATAAACTTACACCGAAAGCATTCCTGGCCCACTTCAAACCTGGAAATTGTCCCCTTCTTTCTTTAGAGCAAATGGTTATTAATTTGGAGTCCTCCATCTTACAAGCCTTAGATCGAACCATTCCTGAAACTGCCGTTAAAGCAAAATCGACAGCTTCCCCATGGTTTACGACCAATCTAAAGATATCCGGATATCCAGAACGGAGGTGAATAGAGCCAAGTATAAGCTGCTCCATCTATGTTATATGAAAAATATAAAAATGGCAAAGAAGGCTTATTTGACCAGCGTATAAACACTTTGGCGAGCTCCAGTAAGGAGCTATATAAGATATTGAAGGAATTTACGTCCCCTCGCGCTGAGCAGTCTTTGTTCAACCCATCTCAAGAATGGGTTGAGTCAATGGCTGTATTTTTTGAGAATAAAATCAAAACAATATATACTGCCTTCTCCATCTCAGACCCGGATCAACCCCGCCACATAGTAGTCTGGTGACGCTGTCACCCGGGGGGGTCTGTAGCCAGGCATTTCACCTGACTGAATTTACCCCCATTACTGTCAAGGAGACCATGAAAGGTCTTAGTACAATAAAATCAGGATTGTCTATGGACCCGTTCCCTCCCCGCCGTTGTACGAAAATCATGCCCCTGCTAGCCGAACCCCTTACGGCCATATTTAATGATTCTCTTGAGCGAGCGTATGTCCCCTCCAAATGGAAGCACGCTCAAGTAAAGCCAATTCTGAAGAAACCTTCGGATGATCCTACTCTGCCATCCCATTATCGGCCAATATCGCTGTTACCTTTCTTTAGGAAAGTGTTGGAACTTCTGGTTAACAACCGGCTGACGGCCTATATAGAAGCGTGTGGTGCTCTTGACCCCTCTCAGTCCGGCTTTCGGGCCGCACACAGTACTGAGACGGCTGTGGTAGAGATAGTGGATAACAACAGACTAGCGGTGGATAGGGGCGACTTGGCTGTCCTCATCCTCCTGGACCTCTTCGCAGCCTTTGACACAATTTCCCAAGGCATTTTGAAACAACGGCTGTGGGAGATAGGTGTCAGAGGGGGGGGCCCTGGGGTGGATTGAGGACTATCTGACTGGTCGCCTTACCACCGTTCGAGTCGACTCCCTGGTCTCCGGCAGTCGCCCTGTGACTGTGGGTGTACCTCAAGGGTCGATCCTGAGTCCGTTGCTCTTCAACCTGTACCTGACCCCCTTGGCTAAAATCATCAAATCATTCGGCTTTGAAACTGTGTCATACGCGGATGACACCCAGCTGCTGATCACGTGCGGTGTAGATTCCGCTTACACCTGCACTCGTTTTAAAAACTGCATGGTCGAGTTCAGCAGCTGGATGCGGGGAAACAAGCTCCAACTAAACGCGGGCAAGACAGAAATTATCTTGTTTGGCAAGGTAGAGAGGTGCTGGACTCGGGAGTGGTGGCCTGCTGAACTGGGTGCATGCCCGAAGCCCCAACCTGGGAATCATAATTGACAGCACTCTGTCTATGAAAAATCATGTAGCCATAGTGACGGGTACCTGCTACGGTATAATGCACTGCCTCAGAAAGATCTTTAGATGGCTCCCCATTGAGGCCAGAAAACCTTTGGTGCAGGGCCTTATCATTAGTCATCTTGATTATGGTAACGCCTTGTACCACGGCTTGAATGGGGACCTACTGGCAAAGCTGCAAATTTTGCAGAATACCGCAGCCAGACTAGTTCTGGACATGCCGGCTGGAACTGCTTCTTCGCCGTATCTGGAAAAGTTGCATTGGCTTCCCATCCGGCAAAGAGGCCAATTTAAGATCTTGTGCCTGGCCCACAACGCGCTGTACAACAAAGGGCTCCGCTACCTCCAAAAAAAACTTAACCGGTATGTTTCGAAAAGGCCCTCAAGGTCTAGTAATAAGTCTTTACTGACTCAACCCCGTGCGCGTTCCTCTAGGTATGGCCAACGCTCTTTTTCCTACCTTGCCCCGACACTTTGGAATAAACTGCCCTCTCACCTTCTTTCCATTGTGGAACACCAGCAATTCTGTAAAGCACTGAAAACCTGGCTTTCCCCAAGTAGGACCCCCGTGTTCTTTAAGCTCCTTGTCTCTTTTTTCACTTCTCTTTCTGGTTTCTTATGCTGCAAGCGCCTTGAGACCTCACAGTGATAAGCTGCCCTATACAAGAACTTCTGACATTGACATTGACATTAAACTACAATAGAAACATGAAAATCCTCTCAATAGTGAGAAACTCCATAATGGTTATGAAATAGCTGACCCCTCCTCCGAAATAGTCCAGTTATGACTAGCTACACAATCATTAACTTGTGCTCCCTTGAGGAAAATCACAACTCACCCACTAAAAGCACAGCTCATGACCTCACATTTGAAGTGAGAGATGACTTAAATGGTGACAATACATGACATTATGTATAACATAACTACAACCTTGTGCAACTCTGGTTGAAAGCAAGCTATGTCAAAACACTGCACCCAATCTTCTCAGTGGATAACCAACCCTCTCTGTGGATGTATTCCAATGATCAAGGCTCTGTAAATGGCCAGGCAGTGATAGCACTTTTGTAATTATGATTAGATCGGACTTTGGAATGAAAAAGTCAGATTTTTTTTGCAAAAAACGTTGGTCCCTTGCAGCGAATCTGCACAAAACCTTGGAGAACAAAGTTAATCCACTTTGGATTATTCATGGCAGTTTTTGAGCGTATGCGCATCAAGCAGGGGCTAAAACCAGTGAGATCTCAAAAGTGACATGTTCCATTTCAACTCCCATAGAACTCTTTGCACCTCAATACCGAAAAATATTACACCAAACTTGGCATGAAGGTAAAATTTTACGGATCACTGACATAATATCGACACTACTAATGTCGACCAACAAAATTATTAACACACTAATATCGACCACAAAAATATCAACATCCTATATTTATTTAATAAAATACACAAATATCAAAATAACAATATCACTATACATCTAATAGTGAAAACAGAAATATTGTGAACAAAAATATCATAATCATTAAATAAACATAAAAAACAACAAAAATATCTCAATTAAAAATATAGGCCACATTATTTTTTTAAACACACAAAAATTGACACCTTAAAAGTAATAAAAATAACCCAACACATAACATTAAGAATAAAGACAATAGTGCAAACACACACAATATAATTAACTAATTTCAAAACATTTTAATAGTAAAATAAAACACCACTACACAATAATGAACATAACTCACATCATCAAATAAATCATTTTTATAAACAAAGTAACTAAAGATAAAAAAATATTTTAGACATTTACAATATTATTACCTTACAAAATAAATACCAACATATTACTAAATATACACATAATATAAAAAGAATAAACCATAATTTAACTTTAATTTGTGTTTGCCAAATAAGGATCAACTGCCTAAACAATTTAAACGGAAAGGAATCCGACCTGTCATTCTGACCGGCTTCCAACGGGCTCGGAGAGCCCATCCGACCTTCGGAATGATTTCAGTAATCCCAAGGGTGACTCTTTCCGCCCAAGGGATTACAAATTTCGAATCCCAACAGCCTTCCTGTGCTGGCCTTTCTGACACAGAAAGGCTGTTGGAAGTCAACTTCGGGAGCCTCCATGGGTGCACAGTCTCCAGTTGGAGGCTGAGGGGGAACCTATGGTGCCCCCTGTTGATCCCTGCACCCCATGGCAGGCACCTTGAGATGCCTGCCACGGGTTGCAGGGATGAACTGCACCTCTTTGTTTTACAGTGAGAGCATGCATTCTGGTCAGAATGCATGCTCCTATTGTAAGGAATAGGACTGCGACTGACCAGTGTTCGAACACATCCTAATTGATTGGTCAAGACAGCCAACATAAGGTCGATCTGTCCCAATACCAAAAGGATGTTGGGCGGACTTAAGTCCACCCAACATCATAATTAGGGCCTGTATAAACAAATAAAAAATCAACTTAAATCTGAATTATACCAGCAATGAACAGAAAAAGCTCATTCTCTGCTGGATGTTTTCTACACCATCACACTGCCACATCCAAGACTTCTAATTCAACTTTATAAAGTAAGTAAAATATGACGCTAATTTGATAATGTAACAAAATAAAACTAAACTAATTTTAAACAAACTTAACAAATAACCTAATCTTTTTATGTTATATCTCCTCTACAGAATATCCAAAGTACGCACAACTAACTACAAACAACATCCAAGAAACTCCTCCAAAGAAAGGAAGTATAAATTAAAAAAATACTAATCTAATAACTAAAACTCCCAACCCAAAAGCCTACTAACTACCCACTCCCCAAAATACAAAAAATACTGTTAAACAAATTAATTACAAATATATTTTTCTTCAACAGAAAAAAACAAGCACTGCTCCAAAAACCAACTGAAAACTTCACAAAAGTCAACATTTTCTACAAAAGCAAACATGTAAGTATATTTACAATCTGCACTGTTTTTAATAAAATAAAAACATGTATAATACATTTAAAATTTTCTAAATAAATTTCTCATCAAAGTTCAAATATCGAAATGACTGAAGGTACAACATTCATAATATCGCAAAAAGGAAAACTTCTACTATGTTATATGATATATTTCTACACTCAAGAGAAACAAACAGCCGACAATATTATGGAAATGCACTAAATACTATTTTAATGCATGTTATGGGAGGGCAACAACAAGGGAAACTACTGTAATAAATGTCAAAGAGCATAACCCCCCCTACCATAGCAGAGATAGAAGTAGGAGATATTTTAGAAACTCTTAAATGAAGCCATCAAATCCATCAATCAGGCGTTTGTTAAGCGCAACTACTCACCCGTAAGGGTCTCCCTGAGGATGGGGGGTACAGGTTCCAGTACATCAAGGAGTGGGTCCGTCCAAGAACCAGGTTGTGAGGTTTCCTACGAAGATGGGAAGCGAGTTGGAGTGGAAGGGCGTTCCGGGCTTTGGCCTCGAGGTAGGAGAAGGAGCTGCCTCCCGATCTGGTTTTTCTGGTACGTGGTACCACGGCCTAGCAGAGCTGGACTGATCGTAGGGTCCTTTGGGGTGCGTGGAATTTGAGTTGGCTGTTCAGGTACGCTGGCCCGGTGTTGTGGAGGGCCTTGTGTGTGACTCTTGCCTCGATGGGGAGCCAGTGGAATGTGCGCAGGTGCTGGGAGATGTGGCAGTGTTTTGGCAGGTTGAGGACCAGTCTTGCGGCAGCGGTCTGGATGTTATGAAGCTTGCAGGTGAGGTTTTTGTTTATTCCGGAGTAGAGTGCATTGCCGTAGTCGAGTCTACTGGTGATGAAGGAGTGAGTGACGGTGTTTCTGTGTTCAAGGGGGATCCATTTGAAGGTCTTACGTAGGAGGCAGAGGGTGTGGAGCAGGGGGCTGAGACTGAGTTGATCTGGCAGTCCATTTTTAGCTCGGAGTCCATGATGATTCCCAGGTTGCATGCGTGGTCAGTGAGGGTGGGTGAGTTTCTGAGGGAGGGTGGCCACCATGTGTCATTCCAAGCTTTGGAGTTTGGGCCCATGATGAGTTCTTCTGTCTTGGTGTTTCGTTGTAGGCAGGTTCTTTATCTGTACTGGGGTTTTCCTGCAGCCGGATTGGGAGGAGTCAAGGATGTTGCGCTGTTCGATAAAAGTTGGCTGTTGATGGCTTTCTTGATGACTTTCGCCGGGAACAGGAGCAGGGAGATGGGTCTGTAGTTTATGAGGTCGGTGGCGTCCCCCGAGGGTTTCTTCGGGAGGGGGTTGACCTTGGCGTGTTTCCAGTCGTCGGGGAACAAGGCGGCTGCCAGGGAGCGGTTGATGTTGTGGCGGAGCATGGGTGCGATGGTGTCAGTGGCTCTGTTGAAGATGTGGTGGGGGCAGGGGTCCGTGGAGGTTATTGTCCAAGGGACCCCCTTCCACATCCCCAGAGAGTTGCCTTTATGAGGTGTACTGAAAGTGCTCCACCTTTTTGTGGGCTACTTTCAGTGCGCCTCCTAATGGCATGTTTGTCTCAGTGCCACAATCAGTACTATAGCACAGGAGCAGAGGCAAAGTGATTCCCTCATGTGCATGGGGCCATGCCCACATTAAATGAGAAACTGATCTCTCCATGATGACAGAGGCCAAGAAGGTCACAGCAACTTGCTTCGGACTTCTCAGAAGCCTGCGGAAAATCCTAGATAGAATCCCTATGCAACTAAATAAGACAGTGGTCCATTCTCTAGTCACCTCGTGACTGGACTATCGAATCTCATTATTTTTGGGGGCACCCAAATATGCCACCCAGAGACTGCAAGTGGCCCAGAATGAGGCAAGGCTGCTGTGTAACATCCCGATACAAGAGTCAGTGAGAAAGGATTTGTTTAGACTCCACTGGCTCACGGTAGAAGCCAGAATAAAATTAAAGGCACTTATTTATTTATTTATTTGATGAGTTTTATATAGCGCTGGCTAGACCCGGAGGTATCAGAGAGCTTTACATGAGGTTGAGAACAAAACAATATTCTGTTACATAAGATACTAGAGCAATTTGTGAACAGGAAAACCAGAAATAATGGAGCAGAGGGGGTAGAGGGTGAGAGAGAAAAGGGGCATAATACAAGAGGATGAACAGTGATTAAAAACATTGCATCAAAATACAGATAACATCGATTACCTGAGGAATTTTAAAGGACCATATGGCGGAAGAGGAGCAAACCAAGCAGCGAGGAGCAATCTGTAAGTCTAAGGCAACCACAAGATGGAGGGATCAGGTCAAGGACCCCAAGGACCACATAACAAAATGTCGGGCTGCAGGCGAGCACATCCGTTCAGAAATCAAAAAAGGAACACCTACCCCAGGAGCAGGGCGGAATGAGGAGGGCAAGTCACCTGAAGTAGAAAGGGGGAAAGGCTAGAAGTTTTTAAAGTGGGGAAGAAGTCAGCACAGGCACCAGCCCGGTAGGGGAAAAGCAGCTACGGTGTCCGGACGGAGCGCACAGCACGCAAAAGGGAGAACAAGCTTGAAGAGAGAAAAGCAGAGCACCAGCGTCACGGCACTCTGGAGGAAGCTCCGATGGGGAAGAACGATCCACACGCCCCAGCTGCAGCCCTGGGAAGGCGCCGCAGGAGCCAGGAAACTGCAGCACAGGTCCGGAAGGCAAGCGTCAATCGGTGGGGCCACCAGGGCAGGAAAGACAGTCATCGGCATCGGACGTCCAGAGGGAAGTGAAACCGGTGGGCTGGCAGTAGGGCAAGCAGCAGCAATCAAGCCCAGAGGCAGAGGAAAGTCCAGGAGGGGAGAGCCTCATCCCCGCTCACCGACGGCCATCCGGAGAGCTCAATCGGGCATTGGCATTGCCAAGATGACTCAGACGATCGCAGGTCATCAAAGACTCGAGGAATGGTGGGGGAGAAAGAAGACAAGTTGCGGATATACGAGGAGAGCTGTGCCCGATGCCCGGCTGGGTAGGTGACCGCCGTGGCGAGAAACAAAAGCCAATCTCCCCTATAGCTGGCGGGCAGCTCCACCGGGCATCGGCCATGACTGCTCGGTCTCCACAGAAGAAAAGCACCAATCACATTCCAACTCCAAGAATCTCGAGTTCACAAGCGGGAGCCAGATAAACGAGGACCGCCGGTAAACAAGATCACAGGTGAGCAATGGGGTCCAAGGAGGAGGTGGGAATCTGGGATTTGAGCCAATAAGGCAATCCCTGGCCGGGAGCTCGCGGCCGTAGCTCCTCACCTGTTGGCCATCTTGGATTTAGTTTCTGGCAATGGTTATTATTCATAGAGCACGGCACAATAGAGGCCCAAAAAACGTTGGGTGGTTAGTCTCTCCCTACATTCCGAAGAGGCAGTTGAGATCCAGTAATGAAGAGCGCCTAAAACAGACAAAGGTCAGGAGGGAGAAATGGGGAGGAAGATCTTTCTCCCATCTAGCTCCCAAACCCTGGAACTCTTTGCTGTTAGATCACAGATTGATAGACAAAGAACAAGAGTTTCGCAGAGAGATCAAGACTTGGCTGTTTAAGCAATACATTTAAGACATGGTTTGACCCTTATTCAGTACCTGACCACGCAGCGCTGGGAAGCCTTAGGGCAGCTATGCGCTTTATAAATCCCAATAATAATAATAATACCCTCTCTTGATAGCGCTGGTGTTACATGTGCACCAGTGCTATCAGTAGTACAGAAGGAGATGCACAAGCTTCGGTGGCCACTTCTGTAATACCATTCTGCCTCAAGAGCGCACAGAGTGGACACACACATGCTCATGGTGCCCCGGGGCATAATGTATAATAGGGCTGCTAGAGCTCAAATGATTTGCCCAGAATCATAGGATGTTCAGAGGCATAACAAAATCCTGTCCAGCCCCTTCAGCAGAGGCCCCCCCAGTCCTTCAGAAGCCTTCAGAGCCTTCAGAGGGGACCCATTCCATTCAAGGCCAATGAATATCTGTGAGAAATGGAAGACTCAGAGGACCCACTTCACATTCTGCAGCGGGCCCCATCATTTTACGTTACAGCACTGAGCTCAACTCATGGGGGATCCACTGATTCATTTTTATTCACAAGTGGATTGTGCCAGTGATCCGTTCTGGCACCATTTATTTTATAATATAAATTAACAATCTTTTTTGTTGTTGCTCCAAATGGTCTAGATATGCTCAAAATTGGTAAACCACCTTTACAACGCAACTTTCATTCCACAAACCTTCACTCCGCATACCATTACAACGAAAGTACCATTACTCCGCAATACTATTATAACGCATTCCATTACATCTTATATGTTTTTAGCACGCATGCTTTTACAACGAAATTCGTTGTAAAAGCATGGATGGTAAAAGCATATGTTTTTAATATTTAGGTTTAAGGTAAGTATATGGTTTTAGTTTGGGGGTGTTGGGGTATATGTTTTAGGGGTTATGGGGTATTTTAAGGGTGGGGGTGGGTTTGGGTTATGGGGTACAAGGGTATTGTTAGGGTTCAGGGATAGGTTTGGGTTTTTGGGTACAGGCGTATTTCTAGGGTTCAGGGCTAGGTTTGGGGGTAAAAAGGGGTATTTTTAGGGTTCAGGGCTAGGTTTGGGTTTTGGGGTACAGGGGTATTTTTAGGGTTCAGGGTTAGGTTTGGGTTTTGGGGTACAGGGGTATTTTTAGGGATCAGGGCTAGGTTTGGGTTTTGGGGTACAGGGGTATTTTTAGGGTTCAGGGCTAGGTTTGGGTTTTGGGGTACAGGTGTATTTTTAGGGTTCAGGGATAGGTTTGGGTTTTAGGGTACATGGGTATTTTTAGGGTTCAGGGATAGGTTTCGGTTTTGGGGTACAGGGGTATTTTTAGGGTTCAAGGATAAGTTTGGGTTTAGTGGTACAGGGGTGTTTTAGGGTTCAGGGCTAGGTTTGGGTTTTGGGGTACAGGGGTATTTTTAGGGTTCAGGGCTAGGTTTGGGTTTTGGGGTACAGGGGTATTTTAAGGGTTCAGGGGTAGGTTTGGGCTTTGGGGTACGGGGGTATTTTTAGGGTTCAGGGATAGGTCTAGGGTACAGGGGCATTTTCAGGGTTCAGGGTTAGGTTTGGGTTTTGGGGTACAGGTGCATTTTTAGGGTTAATGGCTAGGTTTGGGTTTTGGGGTACAGGGGCGTTTTTAGGGTTCAGGGCTAGATTTGGGTTTTGGGGTACAGGGGCATTTTTAGGGTTCAGGGATAGTTTGGGGATTTGGGGTGCAGGGTTTATTTTTAGGGTCAGGATGGATTAGTGGGTAAGGGTGATGGGGTATTTTAAGGCGTAAGTGTGGGTTATGATTATGGGGTGGAGGGGTATTTAAAGGGACTAGGGTGGGATTCGTTTTTAGGGTGTAAAGGGTAATTAAAAAAATAAACATATATATATAAATATATATGAAATATTAATATCTATATACATATAAATAATACAATTTAAAAAAAAAAATGTTTTATTTAAACAAAAAATATATATGTGTGTGTGTATATATATATATATATATACACACATATATGTATATATATATATATATATATATATATATATATATATATATCAATCACCAACACGCTTTTGCGCTTCCAGAAGGGCTCACCACAACATTCCTGGACCATCCGGTCTCTTGGGACTCCCAAACAGCTTCACAAAATCCCTCCACACAAGTATGCAGGTCCGACGCGCTTCGGGGACAAAAACGCCCCTTCCTCTTAGACACAGCACAAGGGCAAAGCAAGCTCACCTCGTTTCATCCAAACATATTTATTTGAAATGATCCGCCCTTAGTGGGCGTGGCTTGTTCAGTTAAGTTGCCGGGGCTGCTGGTTAATGTAGTCCAGCACGGTATTTGTTAATACCTACAATAGGTTGCATGCCTTGTGCGCATTTATCAATGTTTGTTAGGTCCTTTAGTAGGAAGGGAGGGAGTGTTCTGAAGCCATGACATCAATGGGAATGTTGTGCTGTCAGGCGCGAATTTGTATCCATATCTCAGTCTTCGCAGATGCTGTGTTTGTGTCAGCCTGCATAAGCGGAGCTCCTTCCCACGACTCAAGCCAGCCGTGTAATATTCCAATCACCAACACGCTTTTATGCTTCCAGAAGGGCTCACCACGGCATTCCTGAACAAATACTCACCGTGCTGGACTACATTAGCCAGCAGCCCTGGCAACGTAACTGAACACGCCACGCCCACTAAGGGCGGATCATTCCGAATAAATATGTTTGGATGAAACGAGGTGAGCCTGCTTTGCCCTTGTGCTGTGTCCATGAGGAAGAGGCATTTTTGTTCCCGAAACATGTCGGACCTGCATACTTGTTGGGAGGGGTTTTGTTAAGCTGTTTGGGAGCCCCAAGAGACTGGATGGTCCAGGAATGCCGTGATGAGCCCTTCTGGAAGCGCAAAAGCGTGTTGGTGATATATATACATCCAACCAGCTGAGTTGCCTGTAGTGAGGAGCCCACACAGGTTACTTGCATTTGCCAACTTCTTCAATGGGGAATTACATTGCAGGCAGAGAAACAAAGTTCGCATTGCATTAAGTCCTGCCGGACGCGTTTCGTGCGAAGCACTTAATCATGGGCTGTGGGCTCCTAAAAGAGATCCAGTCAAAGCTGTTGTTTAAGCACCACTCAAATATTCAGTCCCCGCCCCGATGGGCGTTTCCACTCGCATGGCACACTGGACTTTGTAGTGCTGTAGTCTTCCTTAGTGGGTCGCGAGTCACTGGATCCACATTTTCATATTATTTTCCACAGTAGGTAGCGTTGTAACATCTCCCCCGCTAGCGATGTTTTTCACAATTCACCATTGGGCTTCACCTGCTCCCAAAGCCGTCATGTCACATGGCGCCACAGCGGGACTGTACAACGGTACAGCGGGGCCTCCCTCGCGGCCCAGGCTGCGCCGCTCACATCCAACCACCAGAGTTGCCTGTAGTGAGGAGCCCACGCAGGTTACTTGCATTTGCCAACTTCTTCAATGGGGAATTACATTGCAGGCAGAGAAACAATCTTTGCATTGCATTAAGTCCTGCCCGACGCGTTTCGTGCGAAGCACTTAATCATGGGCTGCGGGCTTCTAAAAGAGTTCCAGTCACAGCTGTTGCTTAAGCACCACTCAAATACTCAGTCCCTGCCCCGATGGGCGTATCCACTCGCATGGCACACTGGACTTTGTAGTGCTGTAGTCTTCCCTAGTGGGTCGCGAGTGACTGGACCCAAATTTTCATATTATTTTCCACAGTGGGTAGCGTTGTAACATCTCCCCCGCTAGCGATGTTTTTCACAATTCACCATTGGGCTTCACCTGCTCCCAAAGCCGTCACGTCACATGGCGCAACAGCGGGACTGTACAACGGTATAGCGGGGCCTCCCTCGCGGCTCAGGCTGCGCCGCTCACATCCAGCCACCAGAGTTGCCTGTAGTGAGGAGCCCACGCAGGTTACTTGCATTTGCCAACTTCTTTAATGGGGAATTACATTGCAGGCAGAGAAACAAACTTCGTATTGCATTAAGTCCTGCCTATATATATATAAAGTACTTTTACAAAGTATATGACTTTACCACACATGTATTTGCATTGTAATGGCATGCGTGATAAAGTCATATGAGTTGTAAAAGTTTGAGGAATTATGGCTTTGCAGAGTAATTGTTCAAAGCACAAGAAAGAGACTGCCCCACCTGTTTAATACATTGGCTCAATTAGAGTCCCTGATCTAAGCCATGCAGAGGAGAGCTCACTGACACCAGAGACTGGACCACAATTTTATAAAAGTAACAAAAATCATTTTATTTATCTTTGATTCATTATTTTTTTCTTTTCCTTTTTCTCTACAAATTTCAGTGAGTCATTTCTTAATAATACAAGATCAATCAAAATCAGAGAGAGCATCACAATACATTATTTTGATACATATCCCACAACCACTCCAACAGGTCTCAACATCAAACACATTTTATATCGTCATACACACTCAATAGTTAAGCATACTCCAAACATTCCTCATTCATCCAGGTCCATCATTTTTCCAAGATCAGATGTAACCCAATTCTTCTGTCCAGATGACTCTCCCGCTGACAAAATGGGAGATCAGATGGCAAAAATATATCCGGACAGGTTACACCACGCCAACGCGTGTTTCGGTGCGATGCCAGATTTTAAGGCCACACCTTCATCAGGGCGATCAGAAAAAGGAGGGGGGGACAGGAAGAACACGCATACAATAAGCTATACGAAAGTGACGATTTTCCAACAATGTCGACGCTAAGGTTAACTTCTCGATTCAGGGTGCGTGGAGATTCAACCAAAACAAGGACCAGAGTGCAGGGTCGAGTGATTTGGCAAATCACGGGCGTCTGGGTCCCATATATTTTTCCTCGCAATATCGCCAAATTCACAAAAGGTGGAGCGGATACATCCAAGCCGCAACGTCATGCAATCATAGCAAATGAAACGGCCTCAGGAAATTAATTGATCTCACATCAGGGTCTGATTCATTACGAGGCACTTTCCTCCGTTTTCGGCAGGGTATAGGGCAGCAACGAGTCGAATTTTTCGGAGATTTGACTCCTGCCGGCTGGACAACATATGAAGAAAGTTTCCACAGTTCCGATGTACACGTAGATAATGGGGAGTTCCCGAGGGGAGTAATTATAAATTAAAAAATGCTGAGTGATGGTATGCAGGATAAAAGAATGTGGGATGACTTCATATATTCCTCAAAATTGGCACTTACATTTTATCTGAACTTTATATGCAGAAGATGCAGTTTTGATAGCTTGCATTGCCAATGGACTGCAACTGCTGTTCACACTTTTTTGTAGAGTAAATGAATGAACTAAAACTCAGTGCAAAGGTGTCCAAATCTTATGCAATTATACTTGGCTTGAAATGCACTAAGACCATGTGAATTATTATTTCGGGCATGACACTTAAAAGGATTGATTCTTTGTATTTGAGAGTTGCTTATCATTGTTCTCTTGACTAGCACAACCTGTGGCAACCACACTTAATAAAACCTTTTGGTGCTCTTTTTAGGTTTGCAACTAATCTTGGTTCAAAACCAATTAACCCTTTTACCGCTGCGGCAATTCCGCTGCGGTGCAGCACCTTTGGTGAGTGGGCAGGGTTGCATCGCCCAAAGGACGCGTGACGGCCTTTGGCCGACAGAAGCACGCAACGGGTTAAATGAAAGTTTAATATCTGTAATGCCAAAGTGTATCCATTGCATATTACGGTGCTGGTTTGTGGGGCTACACCATTATCTCTGATCTACATTGTGATGACAACAGATTTTGTAGCTGCTTGCCATCTTTACCTCTTTGCTCATTCACCATTATCTGTTGTGAAGAATTAGGTCAATCAATCCTGGTATTTGATCAAAATGTGTTCACTTCTATGGGCCTCCACATGGCACTAAAAGGAAACCGTCCTGAACTAAAATGCCATAAAAGAATGTAGCCTTTGAACTGGAACATGCAACTCTTTGATTAGCTTATGATAAATCTTGTTTCCAGGATAACGATAGGGGAAACAACCATTACAATGCAGTCATTACAACGCACTACCTTTACAATGTGGTTGGTACAATGCAATTGCATTTACATCGCATGTCATTACAACGCATTATAAGGTAAGTAATGGATTTCTTTTTAGTTTTAGTGTGGGTATGGGTTTGGGGGTACATGGGAGTAGTAATTTCTACCCCTACACTATCCAACACTTACCCTACTGTTGCACTCACTGGAGTGGGAATAGTAATTTTTATCCCTACACTATCCAACACTTACCCTATTGTTGCACTCACTGGAGTGGGAATAGTAATTTTACCCCTACACTATCCAAAACGTACCCCACTGTTACCCTAAAGGAGAGGAGATGCGAAGAAAGGCAAAAATGACTTGTGAAGGAGAAGAAGCTAGGTACATATGAGTCACAATGGACAATCATGGAATGTTCGGTCACATATATATTTGACTGTCACAGTGTATGTTTTTCTTTCAGCAGAATCTTGTGCACAATGTGAGCATCCATAAATGGTGCTGTGATTTGCAATTCGCTAAGAGATTAGCTACTCACCATTCGAGATGAATCAACAACTAACAGAAGATGCAGTTATCTGTTGCAACAGGATAATTAGCATACAGATATGTGACATATCCCCTAGCATTGCAAAACGTTTGCATATTCTTAGACTTTTAAAGGTGTTGCTTGCCAGAATGTGCTAGGTGTGTCAGGGTGGTTACTGTGCGACATCTGTGCAGCTTTATTCCAGGAAATTGGCTATGTCGTGAACCTACTGTAAAATACCTATCCTCTTCAGCTGCAAGTAAACAATAGTGTTATTCGGTTGCACATGGTTGTTGGGGAATTGCAACATCAGGCGCAATACCTTGGCACAAACATGGATTGTCTGTGGAGCCGGACTGCCCTTTTATTCCATTAGGTGGTGGGCTAGAGCCATTTGAGGCTGGGTTTGAAAGCCTAGGGCTGGTGGCTCTGTCACTTTCCCCAGCTCCATGAGCTTCATTGCAGCAGGCACATGGGGGGCTTCAAGAGAGGGATTGACAGGGAGTAAGCGACCAGAGAGGGAGAAGAAAGAATAAGGAATAAAGAGTGTGGAGAGTAGAAGGGGGGGGGCTGATATGAGTGTTTATTTGCTATGGCTGCTTTTGAATCCACAGTACGGCCCTGATTGGCTAGGATGCGAGATCCCAGTGATGAGGCTCTTGAATGACTCAGTAGGTAGAAAGTGCAGTGCAGCAAGTACCCTGGCAGGGCACAGATGACATGGCAGTGGAACTCTCCCACTTCTAGGATTACTTTGACAGGGCTATCTACTTGCTCGATTTCTATGTCAATGTAAAATATTTTGGATGTGATGATGCTGGTCACATTTTTTTTCAGGCACATTGTATTTGTTATTTTTTCACTTTCCTTCTGTTGTGTAAAATGTTTGTCTGGATGTTTCAGGAATGTAGGGAGTGGCCTCAGTCTAGAGGGTGACTTTTTTCAAGTACTACTTGAATAGTTGTGAGTGTCTTCTTTCATACATGAAGCTTCTTCCTGGTCGACTTGCACTTTTGAATATGTGTGTCAATGGATTTGCGTTGTCCTCCCTGTGCCACTCTTCCATTTTCCCATCAAGCACCTATTTTTGATTAGGTGCTCCAATTCTTGTATGAAAGTTTGAAATTCTTGTGAAAATTTACATGTTTGCAGCTGGGTAGTAACATTTCAAAGATGTAGCATTACAAATATGTGGCATAATGGTACATGTGCAGATTTCGGACTTCTCCTTGGGGTATATTTCCATGTGGAGATTTGTGAATTCAGAAACATTATGCTTTACATACTTAGTGGCTGCAACCCATGTGTAATAATACAAATGAGCAAAAATAGCTTTGTGACTGACTTCCACATTAACTGTTGAAACGATAGGCAGTCCAGAGAGTAGGGTCTTGTTGAATGCACGAAGTAGTGTGAGAGGGAAGGGTTATCTCAAATGGAAAACTAGAGAATGGCGTGGAATGAGCTGAGGAGAATGGAATTAATGAAGAAATACCAAAGATGTTTGGGAAGGGCTTGATCGATGTTTGGGGTAACGCTTCGTTATGGGATAGAACAAAACATTTGAACAGTTTCCAGATATAAAGCAAATATGAAAAGAAAACACTGGAATGGAGGTTGGTCCATGCAAGATGGCTGCATTCAGTTACACCTGAGGGAGGTGCATCTAGTGCAGTGCCCGTACAAGTGTCTGGGGTCGTTGGATGCCGCTGAATCGCCCAGATGTCTTAGTGGGACTGTACTGGCACAGTGCAGGCATAGTTTGGAAACATCTGCTGCAAGTTCTCAGAGAAACTGATGTTGGGTATTTCCCCCTGAGATGTTAAGCTGCAGAGGCTGCAACAGCCCACCATCGATTGTCTTGTTGGCGGCGGGTGAGTTGACAACATGGATGCTCATAAATCTTGCTGTATGGCAACTGCGACACAGGACCCAAATGCTGGTAATTGCAAATGGCATGGGGTGGCCAATGTCACTGGGGATACTGGATCCAGGGTTGAATGCAGGAATACATGATATGTGTCAATATCCAGTTAAATAGCATGCCAGAGAAAATGGAGAATGATGATATCATGGGCTTACTAACCGTCCTTGTACCATCGTTCACTGTATTGACCTTCTCTGAATCATGGGAGATGCAGAGTGCATCATGTTCAAGCCCAACAATCCTGTGTGTGGGGCAGTCAACAGTCCATACCTGTATGTTTTCTTCATGTCCCACATACCAGGAAGATACTAACTACCACAGAACAGAGACCTGACCTGAAAAGCTCAGCTGCTTTTCAACTGAGACATTTGTGAGAACACAACGATTTCTGACTCTACCTTCTCACCTCCAAAAGTTTCAAAAGTGAAACTGGCTTTGGAAGGACTCCTCTAATATCTCCTTTAAGGCGTGGTGGTTCAATGTTTGCCACAACCATAGACTTGACACTGCTTTTGTTTTTCCGGCCCACATGGCCGCAAAGCGTATGGACTTATGGCTCCCTGTCACGCTTTACTTGGATACTTGTGCTACTCGTTCGTTTCGTCCACTGCCTTCGCAACAAGAAGTCCTCAAACCTCCTTAAATGCTCACTGCATTCCATTTTTCTTTTCTTCATTGTATCATTTTTATATTCCTTTTAGGTATTTTCATGCTTTAATGATTAATGTTTTATATGCCTTTCCCTTTTTTCATTCCATTGGCCAGATTTTTCCTTTTGATACTATTTACACCCTTATGCTTGTTTTATTTATCATAGTTTTTCAACGTTTTATATTTCTATTGTGTTTTGTATTGACACCTTGCTTTTCTCTTTTCAATATCAAATAAAAATTTTCTTGAACTTAAAAAAAAGTGAAACTGGCTATCAATAACACAACAATTAAAGGAAAGAAAACTGAGTAGTCTGAACTGGAGGATGTGGGGAACTTTCTGGATCTTCTGTACTCGACGGAAATGGAAACCACCTCGACTCCCTTTTCTATCGTGGATCTGACACAAGGGATGCACAACAGGCCTGGAATAAAATTGACAAGTACAATATCAGACGCCTTTAGAAATACATGACCACTGATCAAGCAAGACAGTTTGAAAGGGCTCTTTCTCAGAGATATTTTAATGTGTTGCTGTTATGGTAGGTTAGTGTGTTCTGTTTAGGGTGGTGGGACTGCTAAAAGGTGTTGAGTGCATTAATACTGTCTACGGGGTCCGTAAAACATTTTTTTTATTTGGTGGTCCCCGAGGCAGAGGTGAAAATAAAAGAAAGAAGTACTACCCTAGGGGATTAATGTACCCAGGTAGCTTTAAAATGTGATTTATGTAGGGTAAACATGTTTTGCGTCTCGTGGTCCAGTTGGATCATTGGTGCTTCATCAGGACCAGAAACCAACTAGCAGTCATAATGACGACTGGAACTCCATAGCAGCCCCCTAAAAACAACAGGCCGAGATAGCCATGCATGGAGCAATCATGACGGAGTATTTGATAGTCAACATCGCACTTAATGGGCTCTTGGTAACCACTGCACCCGCCTACTTCTGAAAGGCATGATATTCAGACGAGAATGATACACAGATCGAGTGGAAGTGTACAGGATTGATGAGACTTTCCTTTAGGAACAGTACATTTTTGTCTATTGATTCTGATTCGGAGCTTTGGTGCTGGAGCTTTGTCAGCTCCATGTCCCACCTCTTTGATTTATAGTGAATTAGCACACACACATCTTCCTGCTTGGAGAAATGCAGAGCGGCTATGTTCATCGCTCCTTGCCACATAAAATATTGAAAACCTAAGCAGATGAGGAAGGCAGATATATATTTGTGAAACTGATGGTAGTAACTACGATTCTCATTGTGGGATTGGTAAATGCTCCTAACCAGAACAGACAGGGCTTCTTTTGCAAGTGTCTCTATACTCTGCTATGAATTTGGCATCACTAAGACAGTCATAGTTGGAGATTGGAACCCGTCACTAGACCCTTTCAGTGACAAGATTGTCCTGTTGACCAAGCAAGTGGAGATGATAGGGCTGTTTTACAGGACCTTTTGATTGACCACAGCCTTGTGGTGATATAGCGCTTGACCCATGCCACAAACTAGGACTATACCTTTTTTATCTCATTCATATGGAACTTCCTCCAGGATTGACTACTTCCTGATGACTTTGTAGTGTGTGTGGGGCGGGTGACAAATCATTCCCCAGTTCAATTGACACTGGACTTTTAACTCATGAAGACCTTTTGGTTCTACGGTGCATGGCAGCGCATAACCTGAAAGGGGAAAGTAAGCTACCTAGACCCATACAAGAATACATAATGCATACTCTCACTTTAGTCCATTTACTATGGGTAGCAGTCATGACCACATGGTGGGGTAAATTAATGAGCCAGCCTGCAAAAGCGAAGAGAGCTGTAGAGGCGATGCAGATCCTGCTTAAACAGGAAGTCCACGGCTTGACTTTGCAATATAAGGGGACACTGACCCAGACCATGAAGCCCAAACTTATGGTAGCACAGTTGTCGCTTAATGCAAGATGCACTCGAACAGCAGGAAGTACTCTCCTCAAATTAAAGCAGAGACACTATAAGAAGGACAGAAACATGGATGGCTAAATGCAGGCCATCTACGACAATGGCAAGAGCAGACTTGTGTATCAGTGATTATAGGTGACAGACGGAAGTTATTAACTCAATAGAAATAACAGATTTCTATCATTATAGGAATCCCAGTATATCATGTGGTACATCGCCCACTTGGAAGCTTAATTTTTGAGGAACCTATAGCTTCATTTATTGTCAAAGGAAGGCAGAGCAGTCCTCGACCACAAATTCATAAAAGCCAGGCAATAATTTTCCTTAAAAAAAAAATCAAGACGGTTATGTCCTAGTAAATGCGTTTTCAAACTAAATTTCACTAGGAATTCTTCCCCTTTTGAGCTTCTCAGTTTATGCCCCAGAATCCCTTAGATGAAATAGCCGCTGCTATAGATTCCCAGCCTACGTGTTTTCCTCTGCTATCTGTTTAGCATTAGCAAGGCTTTATTCTGCAGGACAGTGGACGGTCACGTGCTGCAGGATTTCTCGCAGTTCTGAGTGCGCAGCTGAGGAGAGCTGCGCGAGGAGCGATGAAACGCGGCCCTATCTCCCGAGACCACTCAGTCCTGGAGAGATACTGTTCTGATGGCTCTCGGATTAAGGGGATTTGGGCTGGGATTTAGAAGGCATTTGCGATCACATTTCCATCTGGCAGTCCTCCAGAAAATGAGTGAAAGAAAAAACAGGGATCAGTATTTCTGCGCCAATTTGTTTCAAGGGGTTACAAAAAGTGCCAAGTTTGTTCATCGAAGTCAAAATGCTTCCTAAACTGTTCTACTTATTTCACTGCGCCATGAAGGGGTGGTATACAAATATCTATATTTACAGATGGAGTGTGTAATGCGAAAGTTAGTATTACTAAAAGCACTGTACTCTGTATTCCGTTTGCGTAAAAACTGTTATTCTGTAATGGGGATGTTGCGAGTTAAGCTGCAAGGCAAGACTCATGAGGCAATTACTGGTTATTGGCAGATATCTGCTATTATTAGAGGTTGACTGAGTCCAAGACTACTGTAGCTTCCCGGCACAGGCTTAAATCCCTTCAGGTTCCTGACAGAGATTGAAAAACCTTCTCGGAGCGTGAAGGATCAAATGCTGAGATGCAATCATTCATATCTTGCTTTATTGCAAAGTGGAGTTAATGGACGCGGCCGCCTCTTTGGTACCTGCAGCCGTGCACATGTGCTGCTGTGCTCGGAATGCCACATGTTCTTTACTTTCCAATTACACAGCTGCTGTACTGTGGCGCTTTTAGGGCAGGGTTTCATCCACACCTGTGCCTCTGCAGATATGAACCATAGAAGCGGAAGGCGTAATACATAGCATTTGAATAAAATGATGAATTTAAGAAATGTTTCATTTGGGATATCCTGGAACACATTCTTGTCTATACATGTTTTGCAGTCCTAGCTCCAGCGACATTTTGTTTGCTGCTTAGAAGTTCATGTAGCGCCCACAACATGGTATAATGTTCTCTAGCTGCTAAATAACTGACTATTTTTTGCATTTTATGTAATAAACGAATGACAAACGCAATAGGTTCTTGGTTTCAAGAATATGGCACTGTATTATATTGTAATTCTTAATGTGCAGCTTTCATACTAAAGGCAGCTTTAAATGGCAACTCATGTTTACATGTTGAGAGTTTACCATACAATGGTGCTGCACGTTTGTGATGCAACATGTCTTGTTGGGAGCCAGGGCCATTCGGTATCAATCACCTGGTGCTTTTTTGTTTTGATAAACTTTTCCTTTGCCTTCTCCTCAAATCTCATTATTGTAGGCATGTGTTATCTGTTTTGATTTACTCTTATTTTACCTCTTTGTTCTTTTCCCCTCTTTGGTCATGGGACATATGAGTGCCGGCAATTGTTTTCGCGCAGGTGTCACTCTGAGCTGACACCCCTAAGTGACAGTGGGCAAACACAGTAGCCACTAGATCACATGGCGCTGGCATCCCATGGAACTAAGGGCCTTATTGATGAGGCCATTCATCACTTTTACGACGCCGGTGCGTCACTTTTTGTGACGCACCAGAGGCGTAAAAATGTGCCTTGTTGCACCATATTTACAAAGTGAAGCATCTAGGTAAATGCGTCACTTTGTAAACCCCTGCGCCACATTATAGCTGCGCCAGGTATAATGTATGCAGGGGGGCGTTCCGGGGCAAGAAAGGGTCATAGAAGTGGCGCAGTGAAATCTATAAGATTTCACTGCGCCACTTCTAAGACACAAATGCGTCAATATCTAACGCCTGCCTCACAGTGGGCATAAGACTGACGCAGGCCCTTTCACAAGGGTCTTGCCCCATGTGAAAGGACACATTGCTAGATGTTGCGTCACTTTTGTGACACACTCCGGCAATGCGTCACTTTTGCGCCTACAGATACGTCAGAAATACTGACGTATCTGTAACTCCTTGCGACATGATGTGTCATATTATAAATATGACGCATCAATCATGACGCAAGGAGTGCGCACTGAGAAGTGACGCATCACTGCTTTCACGCAGCGATGCGTCATTTCTCATAAATGAGGCCCTAAATGTATAAAGCTCATAGCTGCCCAAGCACTGCTTTCCAGCGCCAATGGAGGCAGATTGGAGAGGGCACTGTCAGAGACTAAAATAGCTCGGTCTTCACCTTCTTTTGAAAGAGCTTTAAAGGAGGTAACAGTTGTTACCACAAAAGGTAGTACATTCCATAGT
Source organism: Lissotriton vulgaris (assembly GCF_964263255.1). NCBI lineage: Eukaryota > Metazoa > Chordata > Amphibia > Caudata > Salamandridae > Lissotriton > Lissotriton vulgaris. The sequence continues at coordinate 442,585,586 of NC_141697.1, read as the reverse complement.
TTTGGGCCTAAGCATTTGAATGAACATCCTCCTTCCCCCCGCCTCACCAATTTGACGTGACGCTCAAACTCCCATACCCCGTCAGAAGTCATGCCTTGGAGAGACGATGGTGTGTTGTCTATGTGATGATGTTTACTAAAAGTGTGTGTCTTTAGGGATATGGTTCATAGGTTTGTTTGTTCAATGACCATGTGTTATCCAACAGCAAAAAAGGTACATGCAGCTGTATGGTTTTAGTTTTGGTAACGTATTGTTTTGTTTTGCTTCTCCCCTGTCCCCCCTTTTACAATGTAATTCCATTCATATTTCAACAGCTGTGATATCATTAGTATAATCATAGATGATGTAATGTTGTACTATATGTATGAAGATGTGTGAGTTTGTGAAGACGAGTTACAACCGTCAGGAAATTTAAACAGTGAGGGAGGGGAGCACAGTATATGTTTGCCTGCACCAGTCTTCCTAATGTATTATGACAGATGCAATCTTCAATAATGTTCATACTCACAAATGATGAAGTGTATACCACCCAGTGTTGGTACTGCAAGTGTTACATATTCTTGGACACACGTTTCGTTCTAGCTGGCACTCGTGGAATGTGGAGTGCTCTCGAGTGAGAAACAATGAGTAGAATTTCAAACATTTGCCTATATCTGCAGACAAAGGAAAAAACAGAAACATATGTGTCCATAGATATGAGATATAGAAACTAGCTGTGTCAACATATGGCAAACACTCCACTACCTGTGAGTGATTTAGAGTGACTGCAATCTTGAACTACATTTATAATAACACAACAGTTTTGCTTACTGCCTCCCTTAACTGATTAATTTCCTGTCCGTTTTGGGTTTGCGTTATACTCACTATATACAGACTATATACAGGGTACTCTATACATGAGCTGCTTTTCCCCTAAACTTGAGAACTACCCAGAGTTCTCTGCTTCTTTCTAGCATAATTTATGCATCACTCTATGCCTGAAAGGGTATTGTTTAGACTTATACTGGGTGCTCTCTTGTTTCTGGATAAAGCTATATCTCTCTGAAGAGCTCTAATGAGAGTGAAATATGTATATGGGTTTTCTTCTGTTTGTTTCTGGTTGGCATGGTTGGTATTTTACCAATTCAAAGCTGTAATACTGTGCCTTGAATGGCAAAAGGCTTTTGTTATTTTACAGCTCGGCATGGATGACACTGTGCTAGGCCTATGCTTGAAAACGTTGCTGCAGAAATTGCAGAAACCTATGCTTAAAGACTCTGATAGAAAAGCTGACATTTAAGGTGAGCACATTTAGAGTGTTGCTGGTGTTGAGGGTGGTCTATACAGGAGATGCTTTCCACCTAAACTTGAGAACTACCCAGAGTTCTCTGCTTCTTTTTTGCATACTTTATGCATCGCTCTATGCCTGAAAGGGTGTTGTTTTGACTTATACTGGCTGGTCCCATGTGTCTGGACGAAGCTCTACCTCTCATGTGATGTATCGCATGCGTTGTAACATCATTTATTCAATGATAGCGAAACATGTCAGGGTTTGCTTCTGTTTGTTTTGTGGTGGCTTGGTTGGTATTTTACCATTTCAAAGCTGTAATACTGTGCCTGGAGTGGCAAAAGGGTTTTGTCATCTGTAGATCGGAATGGATGGCACTGTGCTAGTTCTATGCTTAAAAACATTGCTGTAAAAATTGCAAAAACCTTTGTCCATTTCTATCTCGGCATGGATAGCACTGTTCTAATCATATGCTGAAAGACTTTCATAGAAAAGCAGACATTTCAGGTGAGCAAATTTAGAGTGTTGCTGGTGTTGAGGGTGCTCTATACAGGTGTTGCTTTCCACCTAAACTTGAGAACTACCCAGAGTCCCAGAAAAAACATTTAATAAATGAAAAGGGAGTGGGGTAGGAATGCCATGACCCCCTACCTCTGGTCCTGGGGACCCCTGAGACCCTGCCAGGGTTAAATAGCATTTAAAAAAAACTTTAAAAAAAATGTTAGCGGATTCGCAATTTCAGCAAAAAAAATAACAAGCGCGGACTACCGTGCTTGTTTTGAAAAGAGCCCCTGGTGGCCAGGTCCCAGGGTTTTTTTTTTTTTTGGAGGGGGTGCATGGGACCCCCTCTCTAAAGGCTCTTTGAGCCCCAGGGACCACCACCAGGGCTTTATCTTTATAAGTGGAGGGGGTCAAGGATGACCCCTCCTCCTGGGCTTTGTAGAAGCCATGAGGACTGCCATCTTCCTAGAGCAATAAAATAGCATACTAAAGGGGGTCCTTATGGCCTCCCACCCCATGACCTCTCTAGGGCCAATCAAATATATAAAACTGGGAGCCCCTCCCCCCCCCCCCCCCTTCTGGGCCATTTTTGGCTTCCGGAACCATAACTTCCCTGGGTGGGGAAGGCCCATGAAAACAGAAGGAGGGGGGGGGCGGGCACCCCCACTCCTTGAGCCATTATGGCCCTGGAGACCGCCACCACCATGTCTGGCTCCTCCTATGTCCCTGTGACAGCTCCCGGCAAGTTACAGCAAACACTAACTCTGCTCCCAGCAGGAGTGAGCTTCAAAGTGCTCCCGCTTGCTGGGAGCTGAGTTTTCATCTGTTTTCCTGCCCACTGTCATGTGAGATGGGAAATAGATTAAACTTTTACTCTCACACAGAGGGAGCTGCATGTTTAGCAGCTCCCTGTGTGTGAGAGCAATGCAGACTCCATGGTGCATTCAGACTCAACCGCCGTTCCCAGCAGTGCTGACTGGGTGTCCTCAGAGGGCTCCAGGCCATCCAGCACGTGAAGGCCTGGCCCCGGTGGGTCGAGTCCTTGGGTCTGAAATCGGCCTAGGGAGGGGGCTACGTGGCCCCCTCCCCCATTGAATCTTGGCCAAGCCCTGGGGATGGGGTCTCTGGGGCCAAAATCAGCTCAAGGAGTGGGGCTGCACAGCCCTCCTATACCATTACAGTTTTCAGTAAGCCGTTTTGGCCCTAATGCTGATTTCACAGAAATTAAACCTCAACAGGAGGCACTTACAAATATAAACATAGCAGGTGCCCCCACTGAAGCTTCACTTCTGTAAAGAAAAAATAATCCTAACTCCTGTGTTTGGCTGGCTAAGGCAAAGAAATGTGTTTTCTTGGCAATTCCATATTGAAAAAATGATCTGAAATGCATAGCTGCCAGGTTTTTAGATTGCTTGGGTGTGATATTTCCATGGTTTCAGTGGACTTAGGACTGACATTCTACAGGCGAATATGTGTCGCTTTGAGTGACATCATCTGTTATTTTCCTTAATACAGTTAATGTCTCACACAGGCAAAGTGCGTTCCCAGTCGTAGGATAGGGGGATGTATGATGTTAGCACGCACACTTTTACCACGCATACCATTACCACGCATTTTTTACAACGCGATACCTTTACAACGCATAGTGCTTTGGGTGCTGGATAGTGAATAGTTTAATTTACTATTCCAACACCAGTCCCCGTGGACACTTGGGAAGGTTATTGGATAGTAAATTAACCTATTCACTAGCCATTCCCTAAGTCAGATCGCCTCAAAGCGCTGTGCGTTGTAATGGTATGCGTTGTAACAGATGCGTGGTAATGGTAGTGCGTGCTAAAAGATGCGTGCTAAAGGTTGTATACCAGGATAGGGCCTCATAGCGCTATAAGTAGTCAAGCTACTATTACCTACTCACCCAAATAGGATTCTTTTCTGTTTCTCTCTGGTTATAAACAGACATCTGCAAAGAGAATGCATTGACTAAGTGAGGTTTCACAACCCAAAAGAGTGTATTTCCCACTCATAGCGTGAACTTGCATTGTTCATTAAAGTGGGTGCATGTTTTTAGAGGTAGTTACCTCTAGGTGAAAGACTAAGAAAAACACAGAATTATTTCTTCTTTTTTAATTGTGTCTTTGCCACACCCGTCTTCATGATCCATCATGGCAAACATGCTGTTGAAGCAATTTAACACATAGTTACACGCCCAGAAAAGTTCACTTCTCTGAGCCGGCAGGGATGAGCTAATAATGTACTACTTGTAAGCACGGCTCTGCCCCTTGGTTTAACAGGGAATGCAGTGAGTGGGCAGTCAGGGACACACAACCCATGTATAATAAATCAATGACACTGCGAAGGGAACCATACCTTCGAAAAGCTGCTTGTTAAAAAGTAGATTGTCTCCCTGTGCTCTGCACCTCACCCCCTTCTATCTGCGGCTGAGGCTCGGTGGAACAGGCAAGTCAGGAAAACTTCATAATGCATCAGAAGATGCCTGATGCTGACTCGCCACTCTCACTGCTGAGGATCATCGGACTCCTTCAGTGAGCCGGAGCCTTCAGGGCACGTCATGAAAGGTGAGCTAAAAGGGGCTCCACCTTGCAGAACTGAACGCACAGAGGCAGCTTCTGCTTGTTGCACAATGCGCCACTTTGAAATATACAGCCACTAGTACACAGACGGATGACCGGACCCGACTAGCCACCAGGAATGAAGAACCCAGATGAATAAAACATACTGCTGCACTCTGCAGTTACACCCTGAGAGTGTGCTGCATGACTGCACCCTGTATAATCGACAAGTAGAAAAGACAAATGTCCAGGACACTGCACGACCCATTCAATACACACAGTGATAGGGACAGGGCAAGCTATCATGCCACGTGAGGTGATATCTGAGGGCTGGACCTGGACGCTGCACTCTGGTGCTATGTGATACCAGTCAATTAAGTAAATAAACAACCTAGTAAGCCCGCATGCATAACCCCCTGGGATGTTGGTGGCTTACATTGGTTACTGCTTAAATTTTCTGTTTGGAAGGATGTGTGCATAAAAATGGCACTCTGTGAAGCTTAAGATGTCATTGCTGCGCACTTGTGGTTTACTATGTTTTCCCTTTTCCTAGGTGTTACCCAGGAGCGGCTTCCATGTAGCAGCTGTAACCACTTTGAGGGTATACAGACCCGCCCTGGCTGAGTTAAGAGGGTTCTCATTTTAATCTTTACTTATTATAGCACGTGCACTACACTGTTTATTATTGTGGTCCTGAAGAAGCGCCAATGACCTACAGGCAACAGAGGCGCAAAACATGTTGGCCTTGACTTTTGACACCTAGGCCTAATGGGCCCTTTTGGGGTCAGTCATTTTTTACACTATCACGTGCACATAAATTGATTTACCCTCCTTTTACCCAATCCCCACACACCGGCATGCAACATCCGGCAATTCTCAAAAGAGATCTCCGATAAAGTGACCCTTCGGGGGACCCGTAAGGAATTGCAGCGCCGGCCCTACCAGGAGCAAATGCCCGATGATGAAGTATGACACCCCCCGGTGTGTGTGAGGGCAGCAGAGGATGTAGAATTAATTTCCCTCTCACATTAGGACATTTCCAAACCTAGGATTACTTTAGTCTACCCTTTTTCTTAATCTCTCTGTGTTTTTAAATATGGGTGACTGTTAGCACCCCGATTCATGGGTGACTTTTGCACCCTTGTTAGTGACTTTTTGCACCTTGAACTATGGGTGACTTTTGCACCCTGATCTAGGAACTTTGTCCTCTTTTTGATAAATAGATTTATATTAGGAGCATGGACACTGGACCTTTATAGCTCCTTGGTCCCCCTTCTTTGTTTAACACTAATACAGCTGTCCCTTGACTCACCTACAGTCACTTGTGACCTCCAGCCCCCATTGACCTCCTCTCTCCTGTATTCTCAATTGCTGCACTCACTCATGCTCCCCGTTGCCTCTTTTACCTCACATTTCACCCCGGCCCCTTTCACAGCCCTATTGTTGATAGAGATTTCTTTTCTTTCTCTCTCTTCTGCTGCATTCATTTTTACTGGGACCCTGTGACCAGTAGCGGTCGGTGGTGGGAGTAGCTGCCGGGCAGTGGCGTGGGGAAGGGCAGGGTGGGGTGTAGTAATCTATGGATTACATAGGATTACAGGTAAATAAACATATAAATAAATAAAACAAATTTTGTTGTGAGCACTGCATCCCCAAATGCGATGCAGTGCACGCAAACAAAATTAGTTTTATTTATTTATATGTTTACTTACCTGTAATCCTCCGTAATCCCCTGTCCCTGCCCCTCCCCACGTCACCGCCCGACAGCTACTCCTACAATTGACTGCTACTGCCTGTGACACCTCAGCTTTGACGCTCCATTGCTCAAATCTACATGATTGTGCATTTTTGGGATCCATAACTCGAACCAAGCAATTGCTGTTATTTGTACTGCTTCTCATTTGAGCACATCTCACTGTTACCCATCTTTCCAGTGCTGTAACATGACTGTCGGTACTTGGTTTTTTATTACACCTAATTTGGTGTAATCATAATCTTTACAAAGTAAAAAGAAGAATAACCTCAATAAAAAAAGTATATATTTTTTTTAAACCAAGTAAAGTCTGTTTTATATACCAACCAACCAGACCTGGGCCTGGCTCATTACTTTTGCCTGGGATACCACTGCAAATTCACGCTGGCTGTGATAAATTAAGCATTGCTTGCTGCGCTGCTCTGAGAACTACAGTGCCTTGTGAATCGTTGTGCACAGCAGGAGAAAGCTCAATTATGCCTAACATAGCATTTTAGTGCAGGGATGCGGACACCATCACTAAAATGTGTTACTATAACCCATGATGTGTGGTACTTGGCAGGGCTTGAAATGCTTTGCGGAGGTTAATGCTTCATTGATCTATTGGAGCACCCTCTGTATGTGACTGTGATTTGTGGGTTCTTTGTTGTCCTGTCCTGGTGAGAGCAGAGTCCACGGTACTCCCTTTAAATGACAATGAGTATGGAAATGTGAAAATCACTTGAAAGCTTCACCTGTTTGACCCTGCCGCCCTTAGTAGTATGCAACGGTGTTCTTGCCTTCTGCCAGGTGATGGACAGCTTAACAAGCAGCCCCCCAGGGCGTTTCCCATCAATTGTGGTTAGAAGTTCCTGATGGAGAGGAATATGAGGACATCTCCACCAAACAAGCACTTACTTCATATAGTTAAGAGGAAATACCCTTGTTTGGTGGAGAATTACCTCTTTGTCGTCTCGTTGTCTTCTCTTAAGGAGGCTTCATGTTATGACATATATATGGATAAAGACATACCAGGAAAAATCACATTGCTAAAACGCACACAAGGTCACTGCAGACATTGCTTAATCTTCCATTAAGCAGTTGTAATGCAGAAAATGTACTGGACATTTACCCAAGGAGGAAGCACTTAGTAATTCACCAGTAGAAATTACTCCCCTTGGGTAAATATTTTGGGCAAAACTGTGGACTTTTGTTGGATTAAAGGGCAGGTGCAGTTACTTTGTAGCTGAGTCACTCAAACAGCGGCTGACACTTCCAATCAGACACCTAGGGCTTGATTATGAGTTTGGCAGTCCATGGGACTGACAAACTTGCCGAGTAGGTGCAGTGGAGGTTTGGGACTGCCGCACCAGTGGTCCGACCGCAGTATTACAAGTACGGCGGATGGACCTCCAGAGAGGCCAGGGATCCACGATCCCTGGTAGTGGAGAGGCCGTCTGAAGCCAAAGTGTCCTTGTTGGTGCCGCTGTGGCACCACCAAGCATATTATGAGTTTCATCACTGCCCTCCTTTTCATGGCAGTGAGCGTATCATAAAAAAGGTGGGGGGAGAAGAGCAAACTTTGGCGGCCTAGAGGGCTCCCTGATTCCTCGGTGCATGGGGGTGCATGCAGTGTGTACCCCCCTGTCTTTCTGCACTCCCAGTTCCAGCATGGCATGGACTTTATAGTCCATGCCGTGCTGGAACGCGCTGTGGCTGTCCCATGGCACTGCCTTTGTAAGGCTCTCCTATAAGCCTTTGAAAAGCAGCACCATTGGCCAGCCGCTGCAGGACCGCCCGCGTGGATTATAAATTGCAATCTGGCAGGGGGTCGATGGTGTAGTTGGTGGTGTGGGAGCGGGGCAGTGGCATGCCGTCCCGCTCCCACACTGCCAAACTCATAATCAGGCCCTTAGACACCCACTTGTACACTCAGGTACTCACACACCATGCCATGTCTGGGTATACCCTTCCCACTTAGGGCAACAAATATAAAAAGAACAGATGATGGGCGGAATGCTGAACAAATCAAACATAAAACCCCAGTCACAGTTCTGGATTAAATCCATAGTTTTTTTGCATGCCATGCCATTTCGGTGTGTGAGTGGCTGTATGCTTGAGGAGTGGGTGCACAAGAGGCTGTATGGGTAAGTTAGTGGTTGTGTGTGTAGGTGTATGGGTGAATAGATGTGTAAGTGGCTCTATGGATCAGTGAGTGGGTGTGTGAGTGCTTGTTTGGGTCTGTGAATGGGTATGTGAGTGGTTGTGTGGGAGTGGGAGTGGGTGTATGAGACTTTCTATGAGGGTGTGAGTGGGTATTTTCAATCATTGACTTTCTGGGAAGTGTAATGTGAAGCCCAGCTACACTCCATAGCCTCTTACATGAGTTGATTATTGATGTGTGTACTATGTATTAGATTCTTCTGCTTTTAAAAATGTCATTTATGTGATCTGGATCTGTTTTATTTATAACTGTGGTCACACGCTTTCTTCGGTTTGGCTTTGCAGTGCACCTGTAATTTAGACTGGGTAATCTGTCTTCAGTCACTTTCTTTCCAAACATGATACGTAACCTTGTATCTTTAAATAATATCACCTGTGTTCTCTGTTTTTTCACCACGAGGTTGTGTACACATTCCGTCTTGGGTTCCAGTCACTTTCGGGTAAATTGAGGCTATTTATTTTCACAACTCCATTCCTTCCTGCTTTCCTCCTAACTGCATGTACTTTGTAATATATCGATTTGATTTTTTCCGAAACTTTTGGCTGCTTTTGTCGGGTGTTTATCCGATGCTGGCGTTTACACTTGCCCGCTGAGACACATCTTCCGGTCTGATATGTCCAGTCAATCTATGTTTGAGGTTTACATTTTTCTTTTTCACGTGATGGGTTTTATTCTTTTGGGCACATAACTTTTTTTTATTATTTTCTGAAACACTGGGTCTTGATGGCACACACTCAGACTATCGTGACATAACCTCTTTGTCCATGATCTTGAGATGTCTTTTCACGATGCATTTTGATCTCTTATCTGGTGCCTGCTTGGAACCGTAGTACGTTTCGGAGCTTTCCCATGAACCTCTGTTACACTGAGTGTATTCCTCTATTTAATAGTGCTCGGCCTGCACATGATTAAACCCATGTCAGTAACTTATTCTGCATACTAATAGGAATGTTAACAGTACACTGCCTGTGCCTTCTGTATGAGTTTAGTTTCTCACCTTTTTTGCTTAACGCATGGACTCTCTTTATGCTTGAACTTATGATGTGTCTTCACATAAACATTCATGTCTGTAATCAACAATTCTCCTTAATTTGTAGTTACCCCTGATGAAGGGTGCTTCTCACCTGAAATGCATTGGATTCTTTGAGCAACTTTGATGGACATTTTCTGGCGGTAAAGATGCTACTTCTGTGTTACCAGCAGATGTGGTGAGGGGGGGGGTGAGGCGTGAACAGACCTGAAAACAGGATCAGAGCCCTACCTGGCAGCGCAGCGTGAGGACAGCGCTCGGTGAGCTCTTTGGAAGCGGAGCGGAGGTTCGTGCAGCCAGCCACAGTAACCGGAATCCCGCCACCAGTCGCGCCGCCGCCTAGGGACTACACTTCCCATCGGGCATAGCGGCGGCGCGTTCCCCGACGCAGTAAAAGCGCCGGGAGGGGCGCTACATAGGTGGAAGCCCTCGGTGGAGCGGGGGTGAGGCGTGAACAGACCTGAAAACAGGATCAGAGCCCTACCTGGCAGCGCAGCGTGAGGACAGCGCTCGGTGAGCTCTTTGGAAGCGGAGCGGAGGTTCGTGCAGCCAGCCACAGTAACCGGAATCCCGCCACCAGTCGCGCCGCCGCCTAGGGACTACACTTCCCATCGGGCATAGCGGCGGCGCGTTCCCCGACGCAGTAAAAGCGCCGGGAGGGGCGCTACATAGGTGGAAGCCCTCAGCGTCGCGGGACGCGAGCGGGACGCCCGGGGCTAAGCCCGGGCAAAGGGCGGGCCCTCTGAGGCCCTCAGAGGCACGAAGAGGCCTGGCTAGGCCTCTCCCTATCAACTGTTGGCTGGAACATCAAGGTACTTTTCATATCTGTGAAACACTTTAGTCACCTATATTCTGTTACGTGTCAGGCTTGTATCCAAACAGATACCGATGCTCAGTTACATCAGCTCTCTCTTTGGCTATTTTTGAGGACGTGCCCTCTGCAAGTTGTTTCTACTTACTGACAAGACAATGGGGAAAAAACGGCTACCTGCACCGGATGAGACAGTGAACACTCTAGACTCATATTTGGTACAAGTGGTCAATGACATCAATAACAAGCGAAGGCAATCCCTTGGCCTAAGTCAGTCACCCATTATGCCTCCTGAAAGTCCGTCCACAAGCGTACTTAGCGCTGGGGCATCTGACCCACCGCAAGCAAATCCTGCAATACATCTTACAGACTTGACCATTCATTCTAATGGATCCGAGGACACCAATGATGCTGACGATAATCTTCAACCTGATAGAGTAGACCCAGCAGATCTTTCAATAAACACCAATAACGATCCAAATCATCAGTCATCTATTACGGAAGTAGCATCTCAATCACCGCGGCCCGCTACACGGGCGGTCAGAGCCTGCCGTAAATCCACAGCCAAACGGGGGGGGAAACACCTAGGCAGAAAAAAGGCTATCACCCCACCTCCCAAGCGGCTAGGGAAACAGGCTGATTTTGACACCGAGATCGAGCCTAGAAGTAATAATGACGACGATCTCTTTAACAGAATCCAGGAAATGATGGACATTAAAATCAAGACCATAATTAAACCCCTCATCGGGAAACTGGATAAATTAACATCTGAGGTTAAAAAGCTGGGCACAGCCCATAGTAAGTTGGCTGATGAGGTGGAAAACTTGTCCTCTCTTGTTACCAATCTAATACCCACTAATGGGGAGCACATTTCTAGTGTAAGTAACCCACAACCTACTCATCAGGGTTCTTCGCCCCCACCTTCCTCACTACCAACCTTATTGCCTGTTACTGGTCAAGTCGGGGACGCAGCAGACCCGGGCACTAGGATAACTTCCGCCCCTGTGGGGATACAGCAGGAGGATTTTTCTGCTCAATTTATTCTGGAAGCCTTACCGGTAGTTCTGGTGCTGGCAAACGTCCCTGTCCTAGCAGAAGGCAAAACAGAGTCAAATCTGGATTTAAAAGACAAAGCGCTGTATTGGCTCACAAACAATATGCACATGACAGCTCAAGGACACGACAAGTTGGCAGGGGATATTGTCATGTCTAGGAGGGTATCTTGGATAGGAAGCAAGCCTAAAAAGTTCACAGGGGATTGCGTTATTCTAAACTTCGCAAACGCGGAGGTCCTTCCAGATATTCTGAATAATGTCTTTCCGCCTCAACGACGCAGAGGTTCTATAGTCCCTCTCACTCTCAAGTTCTTTTATGACAAGTCTAAATTTTGCACCTTACCTAATCCCACTGGTTACAATAGATACACCATTAGGAATAACTGGAGAGATGCCACCAGACCGCGGCATCCTAATGATTGGCTCCAGCCTATAGTTTACCAGGACCGTGGAATATCGTATCGCCCAACAGACCTGAATACCAGGTCCGTTCTGGCTCGAGAGCCAAGAGGTAGTGTCTGGGACGGGGGCTTGCCGGGCGAGGTTCGTAATGCCTGGGGTCTCAGGCAAGCTCAGTGGCAGAGAAATGATCAGTTACCGCATTACCCTAACACTCCTCTACTTACGTGGAACCCAGCACAATATGGCCAGGGTCAGGTAGCCACTCCGTTTGAGTGGGGCGTTAGCACAGGTAATAGGTTTGCCCCTCTATCGGACTTAAACATATGTGATTGACTTGAATCAGGATCCAGGCATGCCAGGGAGGCACCAAATGAGGCACCAAATGAGCCACCATTAGCAAGTGGTGCTTTGGCCTTACAACATCCAGTCGAAATAGCCCTAGCAGTTCCAAATAACCCAAAACCACCACCGCTCGTTCCATGTAGGATCATAAGTTGGAACGTAGCAGGGACAAATGCAAAACGCCAGGACAAAGCTTGGCTGAGCTTTGTCTCAGAATATCATATCATCGCTTTACAAGAAACGTGGGACACATCCAACAGTTTTTGGCTGGATGGGTTCTCTAGTTTCGTCAAACCTGCAAGATCCAGTAGAGCGGGTAGGGCCAAAGGTGGCTTGGTGCTTCTATTCTCATTAGCCCTAAAAGGTACCTACAGGCAGATTAGCACTGAATCTGATAATATCCTGATAGTTGAGAGGGTGATTAACAAGGAATGCAGGACATTGTTTGTCAATTTCTACAATTCCGGGAACAGTGACTACAGCGGCCGCAACATTGCTAACCTGGAAAATATTTTAAATATAGTCTCACAGGATATCGATTTTTCTTTTGAGTTAATTCTATTAGGCGATTTTAACATTCATCCATGTGGTTGTGCATGCAAGGGAAAAGATGTTGACGAGGCTGATGATGCAGCCATACGGGGACCCCATTTTGAACATTCTGCTGAGGGGCAGGAGCTCGAGGAGCTGTTGGCCTACTTTGATCTACACGAACCGGACTGTGGGCAGAGAAACCCAACTTTTATCGGAGTTTATCAGGGAACAGTGATTGACTACATTTTTGTTTCATCAGGCATCTTTCAGCGGATCATGGCCTACCGCACAGTCCCTACAATTTACAGTGACCACAATCCTGTCCTGCTTGAAGTGGCATGGGGAGCTCACTTGGGGCCACCACCAGCAAAGCACAAACCTGCCCATCCCCTGAGGACCACAGATCAAGCTAGACGCATTAAGTGGGCTAAAGTCATTCCGGAAAACTTTTATGAAAAATGTTATCCAAAAATCAAAGTACAGGTGGAACAGTGCAGAGTCCCGGGCACCGAAAGGAACAAAATTATCGCAGCGTATGAGGCAATTTGCGATCAGGTCTCGAAGGACCTACTTGCCAAACCCACCCAGGGTGCCGATGGACATAAGCGTTGGTTTGACCATGCATGCTCCAAAGCCCACAGAGAATTATTGGCGGCCCTTAAATCTGTGCCCAGGGTCAAAGAGGACATCGTGAGTTTAAGGAAAGTCTACAAAGCTGCCATAAAGAAACGCAAAGATAATATCAAACACGAAACATGGGATAATCTCCTTTCGGCAGCAGTATTGAAGGACAGCAGGAGATTCTGGGAAATTATTAAACAGCCTTTATTCCTTGATGACAGCAACGATCCCATGGATTGCGTGATCACCGACGAGTCTTGGTTGTCCTTCTTTGAAAAAGTATATGGGGGGGATGACGAAGGAACAAAGAAAGGCACATCGTTGAACATTGATGGCCACCACATCATCTTTAACACCCAAGAAGTGGAAAAAGCCTTGCTGGCAACCACTAAAAACAAGGCACCTGGGCCAGACGGAGTACCTGCAGACTTTTTCTTGTTCTCACCTAAACTCTGGGCCGAGGTCCTGACAAACGTATTTAATGCAGTTAACGGAAATTCAGCTCCCGCTTCATGGGTCCAATCCATCATCGTCCCCATTTTTAAAAACAAAGGTCGGCGGGACGACCCAGCATTTTATAGGCCAATATCCCTCCTGGATTCAACTGTAAAGATCTTGGGCAGAGTACTTCTATCAAGATTGAGGGAGAACATCGAGGACTGCGGGGGGCTGTCCGAACTGCAATACGGTTTCAGGGAGAGGAAAGGGACCATCGAACAATGCTGCAACCTGCACCTACTCATCTCCAAGTACACGGTCGCCAAGGAGGGTTCCGTATTTCTCGCCTTCATGGACCTCTCGTCGGCGTTTGATCTCGTAAACAGATCAAAACTGTGGGCGATACTATTAGAGTTGGGTATTGACAAAGCACTGGTTTCATTCATGGCAGCGCTGCATCGGGAACTCTTTGCAGCAGTGCGTGTATCAAACAATGGCAGATGTACCCCCATGTTTAAATCTTTAAAGGGGGTGCGGCAAGGGTGTATTCTGGCCCCTACGCTTTTCACCTTGTATATTAATGGCCTAGGGGAACACTTGCGCGGTCAGGACGCGGACGTCCCGCGTGCAGGAGATGTGCAAATACCGGCACTCCTGTATGCGGACGACGCGGTGCTGATTGCTCGTACTGGTGTCGGACTGCAGCACCTATTGGATGCCTTTGGCTCCTTTATGGACAATTTGGACCTGAAGGTGAATGCGTCAAAATCTCACACGATGGTCATGGGGCATGAGTGCACTAAAAAACGTCATAAATCATTCTTCTGTAGTGGGGTTCCTGTCTCGAAGGTCACCACGTTCCCCTATTTGGGAGTCTTGTTTGACCACAAGGGAACATGGGGGCCCCAGGTTACAGCAAAAAGATTGGCAGTAACTAGGTCCTCTTTAGCGATCCTTGGCTTTGCGGGTAAGTTGGGGGCAAGGCCAATGGAAGCCCTTTTAAAGATCTATAGGTGCAAATCCGTGGCCATAGCACTTTATGGATCTCCGCTATGGGGCTATGTAAATCTTGAGCCTATCCAGAGAGCGGAAAATAAATTTATTAGATCTCTCCTCTCCTTACCCCAGTCAGCCCCAACCTACTCAATACATCAGGAGGTGGGTTTACCCTATCTCTCGGATCTATTAAGCCTAGCGCCGCTGATCCTATGGCTGAAAATATGGTTGAATGACGATCTCCCACTGAACCATACCATTTTGAAAGATGTACTTTCCCTAGATAAATCTAAGAGCATTCCATGGCTGACCTATTTAAACAAATCATTTACTGATCTAGGCCGACCAGAACTTTTCCTAAGCCCAGAAAAAATCAAGGCATCAGACATCGTCTACATAAAAAAGGCTTTTATGGAAAAGAAGGCAGCTCGTCGAGAGGATGTTGAATTATTGAAGCCCTCAGTTAGGGCACACAACCTCCTGGTTAGCGCTCCCTTACTTGCCCCTTATCTCAGCTTCGTTACACATCCCTATCACAGGTTTTTACTGACAAAGTTCAGGTTCAACCTGATACATTTTTACCTGGGTTCTTTTAAGCAATGGCAGAAGCCAGAGCTAGCCCCACCTTGTAGTTGTGATGACTTTTCGGTACAGGACACAATGCATTGCGTTATGTTCTGTAGCCAATTTCACGAGCCGAGGAAAAAATATTTGCTCCCCATCTTGAGAGAAGCAGGTTTTACTCAGGTACGCCCGGCGCTGCTTTATTTACAGCTTGCGTCAAATCCACGTACAACATTTTGTATTGCAAATTTTTTAGTGGCCGCAGCAAGGGTGAAAGCTGCCGGTCAAATTTCGCCCTCTTAAATCATGTACATAGTACTTTTTAATGTGTATGAAGTATGTCGCTTTTAACATTTAATAGCATATATGTATTTTATGCCATGTTTTATTGTTTATGTTTCTTTGTATGACTTGGAAAAAGTCGAATAAAGATATCTTGACTGACTGACTGACAGATGTGAAGTCAACATCTGTGACTAATACTTTGTCTACTAGCAATGTAATAAAACATTTTGGTTTCATTCAGTGGAGTACGGACTTTTGCTTTGGACTTTTGCCACAACATATTGTGTACAAGGAAGCTTGATTCTAGGATGCCTTCATGTCCCAGTTTTTCTTTTCAGAAGCCACCAACCAGCCACACGTGCTGTACACATTGAAGCTAATGATAAGCTAGGCTGAAAAGTGGGTGTTCCTCCCCACAGCACTCTAATGGGGCAACCAACTTTTAGAAAAAGCTTTCACTGATAGCAGACCTCCCCGAGGACTCGGTACAAGCCCTGGACTCTAGAAAAAACAATGTAGTTATGATGCTGAATTTCATGTGGAAATTACTTTAACATCCTAGAACATCCATATAACCCTTCAACAAGCAGGCATCTCCCTTCTGAGTTTGCTGCCCATGCACAGATAACTACAATACTTCCTGTGTAAAGGGTGTGTAAAATCCAGGTAAATTATTTTAGATCAGGGTATGATGGTGGCTGGATGAGTGGAAGTCCAGTTCCTTAATGGGGCAGAATTATTTGTAATGTATTTTTAAACAATTCTTGAAATTGGGAAGACTAGAATGAAGCAAACTTATTTAACACACTTTTGGCCATATTTCATGGTATCTACACTTTGGGTTAAAGTCCAATAGGGGTTTTATTTGACTTGGGAAATATGGGTGGCATCTGGTAACCTCCGTTTTTTTGTTGGTTTATAAGTCATAACCAGTGCATTGCAGGCGCGAGAGTTATAGTTAGCGCAGCTAATTTCTCTGGTTTTATACAAGTGAAATGTCAGCTTAACTATGACATCTCTGTAAAGCTTGTTTTTTTCAGTGAATTCTAAAGTTGTTTTAATTTCATTTTTCTAACTATACCGTCCCTGTAACGTTTGTTTTATTCAGTGCATTTCTATGGTTTTTTAACTAGTTGTCGGGTTTGCAGAGTGATGGAGAAAAGGGGCTGGGCCTCTGACCAGCTTTCAGGAATCCCACTCTGTAGGACTTACAGGAGGTACTAGGAGGGTTTCTTGGATCCCACGGTCCCCCAGGAGTAAAGTAGACTTCATCCCCCAACTAGTAGTATACCACGAGCCATGTTAGCAGAGCGGTGGAGAAATGGAGCATGGACTTCGAAGACCTCTTAGCAATCCTGCTGTGTGGGAAGCATTGGAGGTAACAGGAGGGGTAAATTGGCCCTCAAAGACGTCCTTGGGGGCCAACAACCCTCTTATTACCTGCAGTAAGTTCCAAACAGCAGGATTGCTGAGACTTGGTAGGACACCATGCCCCTTTTCTCCACCATTCTGCAAACGCACCTCCTGGCACACTAGTAGTAGGGAGATGAAGTCCCCTTGGTAATTTAGGGTCCTTGGGGAACAACTACCCCTCCTGTTCCCTCCAGCAAGTCCCACACAATGGGTTTGCTGAGAGGTTTTTGGTGGCCACACCCCCTTTCTCCACCACTCTGCAAACGCGCCTCCTGGCAAACAGCTGCTTGGGGAAAGAAGTCCAGTTTAGTCCTTAGGCTCTCAGGAGGCAAGGGAACCTCATTTGCTGGAAAAGCAGCTGCAGGGCCTCCTGCCCAAATGGTTACCCAACTTTTCATTCTAAACCAGATAGACACTATAGCACGGAGCAGTTGTGTTTCAGATTATTTTGCACAGAAATATTGTCTCCTAAATATTGTTTACAAAGATATTGTCCTACTGGGTTTAGATTTTCTAACTAACTCTGATGGGATGATATTTTTGAAAACAATATTTATATCACAATATTTATTTCAGAAAATATTCTGATGATATTGACTTAGTTTTGCGTTTCTAGGGTTTTATTTGCTGTGTTAGCCTCTCTACCACCCACCATTTTATAGTGTAAACTTTAGTGCTCAACTTTTCTTTCTCTGCAAAGCCAAGTGTCTATAGCGGCTAAGTTGGTTTTGCCATTGGAGTTCAATGTTATTGGTGGCCCTGGGACACAGTGTATAATGGCAAAACCCTCTTAGACTACCACTCAACAAACACTAACTGCCCAAGTATCCCAAGAGAATACATCACCCAGTTCTTCCTTTGATCATCCCTAGCTGCCACGTCTTTTATGCTGTATTGTATGTCTTCTGTATGGAAACAAAGGTCTTGCAAGAGAGAACATCTATTCATCACATACATATGCCTTCAGCAGAATACTAAATTCAAGATGGCTCCTGTCCTGCCATTGTAATGGGAAAGTTGCAAAACTCCCCTTTACCTTTCCACAGCGCTGGGTCACCCCCTCAATTACCCTCTCCCATGTTTATCATCCTACAGAAAAATTAATTACATTGTTTTTCATCATGCAGTAAGATTAATGACACCCACTACCTCTCTCCCTGTTCGAACAATTAACCCATCTCTGACCCCATGATGTGTTATTAAAAGAGGAGAGATTGGCAGGTTACAAAAAAATCACTTTTATTGTTCTGTCTTCTGTTTACATTCCCCCACCTCTTTACAAAAATAAAAATTCATATTTATGAAACACATTCATTTTGGTGCATTGCAAACCTTTTCTTAACTTTTCAATTCCCATTTCTTGAATACATAAAAATGTCAAATTTCTTTTGCTTTTCAAACTTCATATAATTTATCGGATTTCTTTAACAGGTGGTTTCGACAGTTCTTAACTGGAAAAGATTGCATCAATCAATATAGCATCGATATGTAATAAATGTTTCTATCGATTACACAACGGCTTAGTTTTGATCAGTTAAAGTCGGCTGTTAGATTGAGTCGCCTATTTTTATTGTTTTACATCTTAATCTCTTTGGAATCAGTGAACGGGGCTGCCAATCAGAACCCATCCAAAGTAATTATCAAATTCACAATACAATACATTCATCTACCTATATTCAATGCTCTTCTTATAATTTATAGTTTTGTAAATGCAAAGTTGAAGTTTGTGAATGCATAGATTCCTGAGGCGTTTTTGGTTAACCTATGATATATTACTTTTCAGTTTGTGAAGAGAGCTAAAATTCTATTTTTGATTATTTAAGTTAAATGTTCTTTACTCTTCCACGTTACTGAGTTAATGGCTCATCTCGACATATTTTAAAGCATTTACATGCAAATATGTACAAAAAGCATGATGCAAAATGCATGAATGTAATTGTAATGTGAAAAAAGCATTTGTATATTAGCAACTATATTCTGCTTAAATCGGGAATCATAATTTATGCATGTTGGTAGCCATAAAAAACCACAGGGCATAGTTAAGAGTCCAATAAACGAAGCTACTAACATTTCTATATCATCTCGCTTATCCACTATATTACACATGATGCTTAATTATTCAGATTAATTGATTATTTGAAGGTGACATTAGAGACGAACACCTATTACAATATAAAGCTAATTTGACACTTCAATAAGGAAGATACATGAATAAAAGTGTTTTTGATTTTAAATGTAATAAGTTTAAGTTCAAGTTCAGGAATTTGTATAGCGCACTACTCACCCAGAAGGTCTCAAGGCGCTTGAGGGAGGGTGGGTGCATTACTTATCGAAAAGCCATGTTTTTAGCTGCTTTCTGAAGGAGAGGTGGTTCTGTGTAAGGCGGAGGTGAGTGGGGAGAGAATTCCAGGTTTTGGCCGCTATGGGAGAAGGATCTTCCTCCCATGGTGGATCTATGGATGCGCGGAATTGCGGCGAGGGCTTGACTGGATGATCGTAGTTGGCGGGTGGGTGTGTAGAAGGACAGTCGTGTGTTGAGGCATTCTGGTCCTACGCCGTAGAGGGCCTTGTGTGCATAGGTGAGGAGACGGAACGTTATTCTCTTGTTGACGGGGAGTCAGTGGAGGTCTTTCAGGTGGCCGGAAATGTGAGCTTGACGGGGGATGTCTAGTATGAGTCTGGCTGAGGCGTTTTGGATGCGTTGGAGTTTTTTCTGTAGTTTGGCTGTGGTTCCGGTGTAAAGGGTATTTCCATAATCCAGTCGGCTAGTGGCCAGTGCATGGGTGACTGTCTTTCTTGTTTCGGTGGGGATCCAGCGGAAGATTTTTTTGAGCATGCGTAGGATGTTGAAGCATGAAGATGAAACGGCGTTAACTTGTCTGTTCATCGAGAGGGAGGAGTCTAGGATGAAGCCCAGGTTACGTGCGTGATCTAAAGGTATGGGTGCTGTACCCAGGGCCGGTGGCCACCATGAGTCGTCCCAGACAGAGGGGGATGATCCTAAGATGAGGACTTCCGTTTTGTCCGAGTTTAGTTTTAAGCGGCTATTCTTCATCCATTCGGCTACTTCTTTCATTCCTTCGTGTAGGTTGGTTTTGGTGGTGTTTGGGTCTTTGGTGAGGGAGAGGATCAGCTGGGTGTCGTCTGCGTAGGAGATGATGTTGAGGTTGTGTTGTCGCGCGATGGATGCGAGGGGACTCATGTAAACGTTGAAGAGGGTAGGACTGAGTGATGATCCTTGTGGTACGCCGCAGATGACTTCGGTGGCCTCTGATTTGAATGGAGGGAGGCGGACTCTCTGAGTTCTTCCGGCGAGGAACGAGATGATCCAGTCCAAAGCTTTTCCTTGTATTCCGACGTTGCTGAGGCGTTGTATGAGGGTGCTATGGAAGACTGTGTCGAAGGCGGCGGAGAGGTCAAGTAGGATGAGGGCAACTGTTTCTCCGTTGTCCAGTAGCGTTCGGATGTCGTCTGTAGCAGCGATGAGGGCGGTTTCGGTGCTGTGTTTGGCTCCGAAGCCGGACTGTGAGGGGTCGAGGGAGTTGTTGGATTCAAGGAAGGCGGCGAGCTGACTATTGACGGCTTTCTCAATGACTTTGGCAGGAAAAGGGAGGAGTGAGATGGGGCGGTAGTTCTTAAGTTCAGAGGGTTCTGCTGTGGGTTTCTTCAGAAGGGCGCTGAGTTCGGCATGTTTCCAGCTTTCCGGGAAGGTAGCGGAGTGGAAGGAACAGTTGATGACATTGCGGAGATGGGGTGCGATGATGGAGTCTGCTTTGTTGAAGATGTGGTGGGGACAAGGGTCCGTTGGTGAACCTGAGTGGATGGAGTTCATCAGGCGGATGGTGTCTTCAGTGGTGATTGGGTTCCAGGCGCAAAGGTTGTGAGAGTGCTGTTTTGGTTCGGAGGTGGGTGGAGTGATCTGTTCTTCGGACTGGTTTTCAAAGCTGTTATGTATGTCGGCGATTTTGTTGTGGAAGAAAGAGGATAAAGAGTCGCAGAGGTCTTGGGAGGGAGTGATGTCTTTGGTGCCGGTGGTGGGGTTGATAAATTCTTTGACGATGTTGAATAGTTCCTTGCTGTTGTGGGAGTTGTTGTCGAGTCGATCCTTGAATGCTGATTTCTTGGTGGAACGGATCAATTGGTGGTGTTTGCAGGTAGCGTCCTTGAAGGTGGTCAGGTTGTCAGTGGTTGGGTTTTTTCTCCAGGTTTTCTCGAGGGTACGACATAACTTCTTGGAATTCTTAAGGCCTCGTTGAACCAAGGGGCCTTTTTGCTACCTTGTTTGATCTGGTGGTTTTACAAGGGTGCTAATTCGTCAGCGCTGTGGGTGATCCATTGCGTGAGGTTGGTGGCAGCTTGGTTTGGGTTCGATGATATGGCAGGAGGGTTTTGGTTAAGCGATGTGAAGAGTTGGTCGGTGGTGATTTTGTTCCAGTTTCTTCGAGGAATAGGTTGTGGGGGTTGTGGGTCGTGGTCTTTTTGTAGCTGAAGTGAACGCAGCTGTGGTCCGTCCAATGGAGAGCTGTGGTGTGATCGAAGGAGATGTGTTTGCTGGAGGTGAAGATAGGGTCGAGCGTGTGACCAGCTAAGTGGGTGGGGGTGTCAACAAGTTGTTTGAGTCCGAGATTGGCCAGGTTGTCCAGAAGGGTGGTGGTGTTGCTGTCATTTTTATTTTCCAGGTGGAAGTTGAGGTCTCCCAGTAGAATGTAGTTTTCGGAGGGAAGGGCATGCGGGCTGATGAAGTCAGTGATGTCTTCGTTGAATTGTGTGCGGGTTCCAGGTGGTCTGTAGATGAGGGTGCCTCTAAGTGTGGTCCTGGGTCGGTGTGGATCTGGAAGTGAAGGTGTTCGGCGGTTGCGAGGTTATCGTCAGAGCTAGTCGTGATTCGGATGGTGTTCTTATGGACGATGGCGATGCCTCCTCCTGTTTGGTTGGTGCAGTCTTTTCGGATGATCTTGTAAGCATCCGGGATGGCTATGGTGATGTCGGGTGCTGATGAGGCGTTCATCCAGGTTTCTGTAAGGAAGGCAACGTCCGGCGATGAAGTGTCGAGTAGGTCCCAGAGTTCAGTGGCGTGTCTGTGGATCGAGCGGGTGTTCAGCAGGATGCACCTCAGGTGGTTAGAGTCGGAGCTGTGTTTGGGGGAAGTGGATTTGGTGTGGGTCCTGGTGCAGGTGAACTTGCAGGAGTGGCAGGCGAATGGTCCATGGGTGTGTCCTGGGGCAGCTTCGTAGCATTGTGGCGTGCGTCCGGGGTTAAGGGCATAGAGGGTCGCGGCGTCATACGTTATGCGGGTGGAGTGGGTTTTGCGAGGACCAGGGGGTCTGGTGCTGGGCGCGGTCCAGGCGCGGACGGGCGTAGACGGGCTTACCTTTGGCGCACCTTCAGCGCGCATGGGACGCGACCGCTGCGCGTGAACGCTGCACGCGTAGGCATCTGTCATATGTGGATAGTGGAAAGGGAGGGGCGAGGGAGGATCAGCTGGGAGGCGGGAGTGGGGTGGAGACCCGGGCAGGGAGGCACAACAGCAACAACAAAATGGCAGGCAGCCTAAAACGAAACAGAAAGCAAATGCAAAGCAAATGGCAGTGGCCCCGGTACAATCAGGCACACCTCGAAATCTACAGGCAGCGCAGCACAAATGAGACTATACTAACAGCGTACTTTGGTAACCTAGCGCTACGATGTTTGAATGAATAAAATCAATAAGCAATCAAGGCAGTCTAGCGCTACGATGTTTGAATGAATTAAATGAAAAAGCAATCAAGGCAGTCTAGCGCTACTATGTACATGTGCAAATTAATCCAGCAATCCAAGTGAGCAATTTAATCCAGCAATAGCCGCAGCGATGCGCTACGATACCAGGCTGTAAGGCAGGCAGTGCGGGGAGCAGCGTGGGGAGCGACCGCGTCTGTAGGAAACAGGACGGTCACAGTGCTCTCGCGTGATAGCGGGCCTAACAGTATCAGTGGGAGGGAGGATCAGCTGGGAGGCGGGAGCGGGGTGGAGACCCGGGCAGGGAGGCACAACAGCAACAACAAAATGGCAGGCAGCCTAAAACGAAACAGGAAGCAAATGTGAAGCAAATGGCAGTGGCCCCGGTACAATCAGGCACACCTCGAAATCTACAGGCAGCACAGCACAAATGAGACTGTACTAACAGTGCACTTTGGTAATCTAGCGCTACGATGTTTGAATGAATAAAATCAATAAGCAATCAAGGCAGTCTAGCGCTACGATGTTTGAATGAATTAAATGAAAAAGCAATCAAGGCAGTCTAGCGCTACTATGTATATGAGCAAATTAATCCAGCAATCCAAGTGAGCAAATTAATCCAGCAATAGCCGCAGCGATGCGCTACGATACCAGGCTGTAAGGCAAGCAGTGCGGGGAGCAGCGTGGGGAGCGACCGCGTCTGTAGGAAACAGGACGGTCACAGCGCTCTCGCGTGATAGCGGGCCTAACAGTATCAGTGGGAGGGAGGATCAGCTGGGAGGCGGGAGCGGGGTGGAGACCCGGGCAGGGAGGCACAACAGCAACAACAAAATGGCAGGCAGCCTAAAACGAAACAGGAAGCAAATGCGAAGCAAATGGCAGTGGCCCCGGTACAATCAGGCACACCTCGAAATCTACAGGCAGTGCAGCACAAATGAAACCGTACTAACAGCGCACTTTGGTAATCTAGCGCTACGATGTTTGAATGAATAAAATCAATAAGCAATCAAGGCAGTCTAGCGCTACGATGTTTGAATGAATTAAATGAAAAAGCAATCAAGGCAGTCTAGCGCTACTATGTACATGAGCAAATTAATCCAGCAATCCAAGTGAGCAAATTAATCCAGCAATAGCCGCAGCGATGCGCTACGATACCAGGCTGTAAGGCAAGCAGTGCGGGGAGCAGCGTGGGGAGCGACCGCGTCTGTAGGAAACAGGACGGTCACAGCGCTCTCGCGTGATAGCGGGCCTAACAGTATCAGTGGGAGGGAGGTTCAGCTGGGAGGCGGGAGCGGGGTGGAGACCCGGGCAGGGAGGCACAACAGCAACAACAAAATGGCAGGCAGCCTAAAACGAAACAGGAAGCAAATGCGAAGCAAATGGCAGTGGCCCCAGTACAATCAGGCACACCTCGAAATCTACAGGCAGCGCAGCACAAATGAGACTGTACTAACAGCGCACTTTGGTAATCTAGCGCTACGATGTTTGAATGAATAAAATCAATAAGCAATCAAGGCAGTCTAGCGCTACGATGTTTGAATGAATTAAATGAAAAAGCAATCAAGTTGGTAGAAACCTTGCCACAACATACTGCATGCACAGGTAAGATGAGATGAAAATAATGATACATCGATGTAGTAAAGACATCATTCTTGTAGGTAACAAGGACCCCCTGATATGGATATGACTCCTGGGTCAGGGTCAACAATTTTTTGTAATAGCAAATACCCAGGCAGACTTCAAACACAAAAGCTGGCTAAATAGTAAAGATAAAAACATAAATGTGTACTAGATAAAAAGTAATGCAATGGACTGAAATGATATCAAAAATAATTGAAATTTTAATAGATGAATACACTTTTCACATAAAATACATAAAAAAACATGTGGCTATTATTTAAGTATATATTAGAAGCACATCATGATGCATAAAAAAAGGATCTTTTGTTTTCCTTTTTATGAAGAATAGGGCTGTGTGTCAACGCGTTTGGACAAAGTCTTTTGTCTTCATCAGGACTAGTAGATAGTCAGCCACTCTTTCTAAAAAAATCTTTTTGATCAAAGTAGTTCAGTGTAGATGGAGTAAGGCACCTTCGTTTTATTTACTTGTTTCAGTCTGTGTTATAACTGTTGAGACAGTATTTAATGCGGCCTTCTTTTTTCACCTTCACCTATTACTTGATTTTTCTTTAAAAGGGGAGAAGGGATCCCAGGAAGCGTTTACTCATATGGCAGCAAGGTATACTGAGCGATATGATACGTTATTGGTCCGTTTAGCTTACGCGCTTGTATCTTCTTTTCAAAGGATGCAGTGATGCAGTTCGTAAAAAAGCTCTTTGTAGCTTGGAAGCGAATCAAGGGATGCGGTATATGTTGGTTTAAATGCGCGCGGTAAACGTGATATAGGCACGTTTGGATAGGTGTGCTGCTGCTCGAAAAATAACTTCCTCCTTCAGCGGTTCGGGATAGACGAATGGCGTTTTTTTGTGTCGCCATTCGTCTATCCCGAACCGCTGAAGGAGGAAGTTATTTTTCGAGCAGCAGCACACCTATCCAAACGTGCCTATATCACGTTTACCGCGCGCATTTAAACCAACATATACCGCATCCCTTGATTCGCTTCCAAGCTACAAAGAGCTTTTTTACGAACTGCATCACTGCATCCTTTGAAAAGAAGATACAAGCGCGTAAGCTAAACGGACCAATAACGTATCATATCGCTCAGTATACCTTGCTGCCATATGAGTAAACGCTTCCTGGGATCCCTTCTCCCCTTTTAAAGAAAAATCAAGTAATAGGTGAAGGTGAAAAAAGAAGGCCGCATTAAATACTGTCTCAACAGTTATAACACAGACTGAAACAAGTAAATAAAACGAAGGTGCCTTACTCCATCTACACTGAACTACTTTGATCAAAAAGATTTTTTTAGAAAGAGTGGCTGACTATCTACTAGTCCTGATGAAGACAAAAGACTTTGTCGAAACGCGTTGACACACAGCCCTATTCTTCATAAAAAGGAAAACAAAAGATCCTTTTTTTATGCATCATGATGTGCTTCTAATATATACTTAAATAATAGCCACATGTTTTTTTATGTATTTTATGTGAAAAGTGTATTCATCTATTAAAATTTCAATTATTTTTGATATCATTTCAGTCCATTGCATTACTTTTTATCTAGTACACATTTATGTTTTTATCTTTACTATTTAGCCAGCTTTTGTGTTTGAAGTCTGCCTGGGTATTTGCTATTACAAAAAAAGTAAAGACATCATTCACCACAAGCATGAACAGGTAATGGGTGGAATTTTTATTTCATCATTTTTTAAGGGCACTTCTGGTGACACATACAAATAACTGAGTCTGGGTCCCTCCATAAGTTAAATGTAAATGTCCAGTATTTGTAAAGCGTGAACAATTACCCGAAAGTGTCAAGGCGCTGGGGGTCCTCAGGAAGATTAAGCGAGCTATCTCCCAGAGTCACATGGTGCTGGGCTGATCTGCCGCCGGACCCGGGGATCGAACTGTGAGCCCTGGTTTCCTGAGTCCGTTGCCCTGGCTGCGGCCCACACCTCTTCCAAGTTGGTCAAGTCAGTTTGCTTGAGAATTATACTAGCATGAATTCACATTTTCAGTTAATGTGATCTTTACATTTTGGGCTGAATGGTGCGTCAAGCAGTTGAAGAGCTGAAGCAGCACTATTTTGCACCCTAGAAAGTGGTAAATGGTTGCATGTGAAAAAGACTTCAACAGCATATGCTGCTTTTCACTGGAAATGCTTCTGAATTTGCTGACAATCTAAAGTAAACAACTGAATGTAATAACAACATAATTAACAATTCAAAACAGAATATCACACAGCAACAGGATTACAACACCACAAAATCATTTTGCCATAATTGAGAACAAAACACAGCCACACAAAAAAACAATAAAACACATCTCCACAACAAAATGCCAGAACAGAAAAAATATCTAAGTGTTCTTATAACACACACCTCCGAGATTCTATTTTCATAATACGAGGCACAGGGTGTTTGGAATAACCACTGCTTTAACGTACACCAAGACATAAAACAGCTCCAGTCAAAAATGTTTTGTGATGTGGCCCTTGTGTTCTTTTCTTGTAAGCAAAACCTCACTTGATCTTTCTTGTTCACATAAAATCTTCTAATGGCATTAACATAGCTTGCGTAGGAGCTGGTTTTAGGACAGCACACAATCTGATATAATCAGCATTATCCAGGGCAGACATAAATGAAAAAAAGATTATGAGGTTGTTCCACAAAAGCATTTATGATTATGTCAAATAGTACTACAGGAGTACTATTTTTCGTACTCTTACATGCCTTTGTGATTGGCCCCGAAACGCCCAGCTTCCGGGACCTAGTCACAAAATCATTTATGAGTACAGAAAGAAGTATACAGGAGAACTCTTTAGTACTCCCAACTTTGTGAATCACTATCAGACTGGAGGCTAAAAAGTGTGAAAATGAAGAAACCAGCCAAAATCCCTTCTTCATTTATGGGTGCAGAATTTGGAACAGCATGCCAAATCCTTCAGGAGCACCCCACCCCTGCTTCAGTTTAGAAAATAGCTGAAGTTTCATAATCTTAAAGCTCACTACATGACTTTTGTATTTTCACAAACAGGTCCTCTTCGTCGTAGGGGAGGTATATGTCCTTTCTTCCCATTATATGAAGAGAAAGACATGCCACTGACCATTGTTCGTGGTACTTTGGTTATAGTGAAAAACTTGGCTTGGCAAATCTGTACACAAAAAAGTCCATGTGCATTCAGAGGTCATCATTTGATGCATGCAAAACCACAGGTACAGCCAAATACACGCCTCCATGCATAACTATATAGACACTTGCAAATTGTCCACGTCTGTCTTGCACATATATGAATTTTCCACTTTTGTAACACTGCATTTTTTATTTGCTCATTTCCACATTAAATGTTGTACTTATTCTCCACAAAATAATCTCTATATAAAATGGTAAGACTCGGTCTTAAGGAACTGTCTCTGAAATGTACCTTTCAAAATGTTTTAAAACAAGTTTACAATGCATTTGATTGGCTAGCATTAAATTATAACCAGTGACATAAACCTGAGTTTTTTCAAATTACGCAATTTCTGGAGGAATATTCCTTTTGCAACATTAAAATATTAAAATACAGCTATCCTGACAATTCATGCGAAACGGCGTACAGCATAGCAATACCTGAGATGTATTATGTGCAACATGTATTTTTTATTACCAAAATATACATAATGCTGCGCAAATGCATATCCAGAGTCTGACGTTTATCTAAAATTCCTGGGGCAACTTCGTGGGTGTATTTTGCTGCAGATGTGTACCTATTTCTAATTTCTTTCGCCACACTTGGGTAAAGAACGTAAATTGAAACATGCAGAAGCCGGATTAAAACCTCCAAAGAATGACACCCAGCCACTTGTTACAAGCAAACGTGCAAAACAAATTTAGTAAAGCTGATTACTATAATGCAGCAGCTGAGAGATTAGCAGAAAATGACATGGGCGTGTAGAATGCTTCCACCACGACCAAATGTCTATTTCTGTGAGGTCTCTGGTTTCACTGCACCTCCATATTTTAAGAACTAGATAAAACTATCAATCAGTAATCTACACCCAGTACTCAGTTTGGAAAAAAAAGCATATGTGCAGAGACTGAAAGCAGGATAACAAAGCTGACTAGTCTTGCTATTGTTCACCTCTTTTTGCCTCTTTGTAACTGTTTTCCTTTGGTACACCAATTTCCCGCCTTTCCCTCTGTTGCTCTGGGTCAAAGTCTGATGATAAACAGTACGTCCAGGTCTCTAAAAATAAGCCGTGGTGCCCACCCTCGTCATAAATCAGAGGGCTGTTTAATCCAGTGCTACAAGTCATGGGGCACTTGCAGGAACAGCTGCTGGCAGGACAGCATCTGACGCCTACAAAATATATAATGAAAATGCGCAATTCTCTTAAAGTGAATACCTATGAGTTTGGGCTTCATTTTAGTTTAGAAAGACGTGCAAATAGAAAGACAGTTTTTTTGTTGTACAAAATCAACAATATTTTTGAGCTTGAAGCTGCGCAAGTTTGGAAATGAAAATACTTACTTCTTTGCCTAACCACACTCTTGTTTTCATTTCCGTTCTCATTCCTAGTATTTATAATTTGCTTAAGGTTTGCAATTTAGTAGTCTTAAACTAGGCCTGGAGGCTATGAGAACCTGAGGATAAGCCGAGCTGGGGCACTGTCGTTCCCCAATCTTTGTGGCTTCAGGGGGAGGTTCTGGAAGCCATTTGCTCGCCCTGCCGCTTCTGGTCCATGTTTTCTTGAAGTTTCCTCACATTTCCCAAAAACAACTGAACCGGCTTAGATTTGGGAGGGGTTGCCCAGGAAAGGCATCTCCGAGTTGGTCTTGAGGGTAATGCCAACGGTTATTTAAAATTACCAGGGTCGAGGCACAAGTCGCACATCAGTGACCAAACTGCACTGGTTTACCCAACATTTTACAGTGTCTCGTGTCCCAGGAGTGAGGAATAACATAGATATTGCCTCATCTCATTCAAAGATGGAGGAGCCTAGTGCCCTGTCTCCAGAAGAAGTACCAACTATGACGTCATTCCATGAGGAGCTGTGCAGTCTTTGTGCCCCATTTTCCCTGAGTTGATCACCCCCACTATTGCTCCCGGACCAAGAAGGTATAAGACAGCAAATTAGCATTTTCTGAGTGTCTCATAATACCAGCTATTCAGGTGTCATTCGCTAGAGGCAATGTCTTGTAGCTGATTGCTAAGCACAGAGCATTGGGTAAATCTCCACAATGTGTGAAGAGTAAGTTATCAGCAAGAGCACATTTATGCCAACCTCTTAGGGGTCCGTGTCCATGCAAGTGCTTCCTGGTGACAAACGCCATGCATGAGTGGATGCGTTTATGCCCTTTAACACCTGTTGTTAGGCATCCCCTTGATATCAATAAGGTGCTGCTGCTTATTGAGGTGTTGACTTCCATATGTTCTATGCTTGTGTTGTGCTATGGTTCCAGCTGACATACTGATCATTTTTGGTGTATTTGAGATGTCCGAATTGGTAGCCGTTCCATCAGGGAGGTTAGTTCAAAGGAGCAAACGTTTAATGATGTTGAGCAAACAAGGTGACAGTGGTGCTATGGCACACCTCTTGGGTGATTGGACCCCATTGTAGGGGCAGGGCAAAGATTTACCAGGGACATGGGTGGTTTGGGTGGAACATCATGATATTTAGGGGACCACATATGCACAGCACATGAACACACACATATAAATACATATCGCCCATGTCCCCAGTATTGTATTCTTACTTGTACTGCACTGACTGCAAGAGTGCTGTTATCCCTCAGGTACATAGCACAGGTACAGACCAGAGAGCAGCATGGAAGGCTGAACTATACAAAGATACACCATAGCTGGTGGCAATTCAAGTTTCTTCAACACACATCACATGCTGCAACAGTTTACATCCCTCTTCGGTCTCTCACCCTCTGTGTTACACATACCTACATACACGCATACACATATAGGCACCCACCCATATCTGTATCTTCCTAATATGCTCTAATATGTCTTTGTTGCTCTTGTGTAGCTGGTCCCTGCAATGAGCAGGCAAGGAGTGAGAGACATAAGACTCATAGCAGAGAGCGAACACCATAGTGTCACAAAGATGGAGTGGGTGTGAGCTCAAACACCATGTGGAGGTAGAACTATAAGATATGCATGGAAATATGGGAGGGATGGTAAAAGGGTAAATATCAGGGTGGGATGAACAACCAGTGTTATGGACATGGAGCGATGTTAGATATAGACATCTCAGGCACAGCACTGACTGCAGCTCTGCAAGTCTGCGATGTCTTCGCTGAATTGTGTGCGTGGTCCCGGTGGTCTGTAGATGAGGGTGCCGCAGAGGGTGGTCTTGGGGCCAGTGTATATCTGGAAGTGCAGGTGTTCGGCGGCGGTGAAGGTTTCGTCGGAGTTAGTTGAGATGCGGATGGTGCTCTTGTGTACAATGGCGATGCCTCCGCCCGTCTGGTTGACGCAGTCCTTCCGGGTGATCTTCTATCCGTCCGGGATGGCTATGGCGATGTCGGGCGCTGAGGAGGCGTTCATCCAGGTTTCGGTGAGGAAGGCGACGTCCGGTGCTGTCGTGTCGAGCAGGTCCCAGAGTTCCACGGCGTGCCTGTGGATGGAGCGGGTGTTGAGCAGGATGCACTTCAGGTGGTTGCTGCTGGTGCAGGGCTTGGCGGGGGCCGTGCAGGTCCGGTAGCAGGAGAAACAGCAGGCTTGGCAGGCGAAGGGTCCGTGGGTGCGTCTCGGGGTGGCTCGGTAGCAGGCAGGGTTCCGTCCGTCATTGAGAGCGTGGAGGGTGGCGGCGTCGTAGGTCCGTCGGGTAGTCTTGCATCGGCGGGGGCCAGGGGTCCTGGCACTGGGCGCGGTCCAGGCACGGACGGGCGCAGACGGGCTTGCCTTTGGCGTGCCTTCGGCGCACAATCGGCGCGCCCGCTGCGCGTGTCCGCTGCGCGTGCAGGGGGGCGTCATAAATGAGGAGCCGGGAGGGAGGGTCAGCTGGGTGGCGGGAGCGGGGCAGCGGATGGGCAGGAGGGGAGCGGGCCACAGGGAGGCAGCGGCGGGAAAAGTGGTTGGTCGGGCGGCTCAGCGGCGGCTGGGTCATCCGGCCGTGCAGGCATCAAGCAAAGCGGTAAACAGGAAGCAAAAAACAATCACAGGCAAGGAGCAGCGGTCCATGGGGGCGACCTCGCCTGGAGTGCAGGCTCAGCAGTCGCTCCCAGCACCTGGCGCGGTCCCCTTAAATGAGGAGCCGGGAGGGAGGGTCAGCTGGGTGGCGGGAGCGGGGCGGCGAATGGGCAGGAGGGGAGCGGGGCTGCAGGGAGGCAGCGGCGGGAAAAGTGGTTGGTCAGGCGGCTCAGCGGTGACTGGGTCATCTGACCGTGCAGGCAGGAAGCAAAGCGGTAAACAGGAAGCAAAAAACAATCCCAGGCAAGGAGCGGCGGTGCGTGGGGGCAACCTCGCCTGGAGTGCAGGCTCAGCTGTTGTTCCCAGCACCTGGCGCGGTCCCCTTAAGTGAGGAGCCGGGAGGGAGGGTCAGCTGGGTGGCGGGAGCGGGGCGGCGAATGGGCAGGAGGGGGGCGGGGCCGCAGGGAGGCAGCGGCGGAAAAAGTGGTTGGTCAGGCGGCTCAGCGGCGGCTGGGTCGTCCGGCCGTGCAGGCAGGAAGCAAAGCGGTAAATAGGAAGCAAAAAACAATCACAGGCAAGGAGCAGCGGTGCGTGGAGGCGACCTCGCCTGGAGTGCAGGCTCAGCGGTCGCTCCCAGCACCTGGCGCGGTCCCCTTAAATGAGGAGCCGGGAGGGAGGGTCAGCTAGGTGGCGGGAGCGGGGCGGCGAATGGGCAGGAGGGGGGCAGGGCCGCAGGGAGGCAGCGGCGGGAAAAGTGGTTGGTCGGGCGGCTCAGCGGCGGCTGGGTCGTCCGGCCGTGCAGGCAGGAAGCGAAGCGGTAAACAGGAAGCAAAAAACAATCACAGGCAAGGAGCAGCGGTGCGTGGGGGCGACCTCGCCTGGAGTGCAGGCTCAGCGGTCAAAGTTTGTTTGTAGCTGTGACAGTAGCAGTATAATCTTCTCATAGCCACACATCTCAAGGACAGTACTAACAACAGCTGGTCACGTTTTAGCAATGCAAACTCCCTTCACATTCTGAGCATAAGTGTTGCGCTGACTGCAGCATTTCAAGCTTCACACATACACACACACTCCACACACGCTTTGGAAGTTGGGAAGTATGTAACTGTGCTTTTAGTTTTTTGATACACTCACTCAAAAGCCTGGCAGCAGCAAAAGCTTTCCTAACAATCACAGTTTGGCTGTAGCTGTGACAGTAGCAGTATAATCTTCTCATAGCCACACATCTCAGGGACAGTACTAACAACAGCCAGTCACGTTTTAGCAATTCAAACTCCCTTCACATACTGAGCACAAGTGTTGCGCTGACTGCAGCATTTTAAGCTTCACACATACACTCCACACGCGCTTTGGAAGTAGGGTAGTTTATAAAGTGGACCAAGGCATATGCAACTGTGCTTTTAGTTTTTTGATACACTCGCTCAAAAGTACCTAAAAACACTACAGGGAATGGTCCCCGCAATGCACCTGTCCTCACAAAGACAGTGTTTGTCTGGTTCTGTCAAGGTTAACCCACGATATAAGGGCCGAGCCAGTCCCCACAGCATGGGTTATACATGCGCACACACTCACACACACACACACACACACACAAAACCCACAACAACTAATTATCTAAATGTTTTTTTGTCTTTGAGCTCTGGTGCTATCTGTGGACTAACCCTCTTGATAGTATGGGGTGAGCTTGGGCAAGAACAATGCTCAAATTTGATTACTGTAATAGAGTCAAAGTATGAACACATTATGGGATGGATGCAGTTGAACTCCCTTAAACTTAACACTGATAAAACAGAGGTGCTAGAGTTCAGAAAGGGACCATCAATTTGGAACCAGTTTTGGTGGCCGGCGGAGGCAGGCTGGTGTCCTGAACCGATTGGCAAGATTATAAACCTAGAAATCATGTTCAATGATCAACTGAACTTTGCAACTCCTAACATTAGCTTGATATATACAGCAGATTAGGAGTTTCTTCTGCCATAAAATGTTTTGATGTATGCATATTTTTAATTGACCTCTCGTATGTGGATCAATGGCATTTATGATTTTGATTTGTGGATTTATGCATATGAGAATTTGATCAGTGATGCACAACTATCAAAAATGTTTTTTTCCCCTGCACTTTCTCCCCTCTCCCTGTGGGCGCATTGAATTTGTGTATACTATTATCGATTCTCTGATCATTGAATGGTTATAACGGTGCGGTGAAAATAAATAAACACGATGCACCCTCATTTGTTTTGGATCAATTTAACTAAATATTGTGATCATTAATAATTGATTTTGTGCTTGGTCTGGGACCCCTTTATATATATATCAGCGGTTGTTCCCAGCACCTGGCGCGGTCCCCTTAAATGAGGAGCCGGGAGGGAGGGTCAGCTGGGTGGCGGGAGCGGGGCGGCGAATGGGCAGGAGGGGGGCGGGGCCGCAGGGAGGCAGCCGCGGGAAAAGTGGTTGGTCAGGCGGCTCAGCGGCGGCTGGGTCGTCCGGCCATGCAGGCAGGAAGCAAAGCGGTAAATAGGAAGCAAAAAACAATCACAGGCAAGGAGCAGCGGTGCGTGGAGGCGACCTCGCCTGGAGTGCAGGCTCAGCGGTCGCTCCCAGCACCTGGCGCGGTCCCCTTAAATGAGGAGCCGGAGGAAGGGTCAGCTGGGTGGCGGGAGCGGGGCGGCGAATGGGCAGGAGGGGGGCAGGGCCGCAGGGAGGCAGCGGTGGGAAAAGTGGTTGGTCGGGCGGCTCAGCGGCGGCTGGGTCGTCCGGCCGTGCAGGCAGGAAGCAAAGCGGTAAACAGGAAGCAAAAAACAATCACAGGCAAGGAGCAGCGGTGCGTGGGGGCGACCTCGCCTGGAGTGCAGGCTCAGCGGTCAAAGTTTGTTTGTAGCTGTGACAGTAGCAGTATAATCTTCTCATAGCCACACATCTCAAGGACAGTACAAACAACAGCTGGTCACGTTTTAGCAATGCAAACTCCCTTCACATACTGAGCATAAGTGTTGCGCTGACTGCAGCATTTCAAGCTTCACACATACACACACACTCCACACACGCTTTGGAAGTTGGGAAGTATGTAACTGTGCTTTTAGTTTTTTGATACACTCACTCAAAAGCCTGGCAGCAGCAAAAGCTTTCCTAACAATCACAGTTTGGCTGTTGCTGTGACAGTAGCAGTATAATCTTCTCATAGCCACACATCTCAGGGACAGTACTAACAACAGCCAGTCACGTTTTAGCAATTCAAACTCCCTTCACATACTGAGCACAAGTGTTGCGCTGACTGCAGCATTTTAAGCTTCACACATACACTCCACACGCGCTTTGGAAGTAGGGTAGTTTATAAAGTGGACCAAGGCATATGCAACTGTGCTTTTAGTTTTTTGATACACTCGCTCAAAAGTACCTAAAAACACTACAGGGAATGGTCCCCGCAATGCACCTGTCCTCACAAAGACAGTGTTTGTCTGGTTCTGTCAAGGTTAACCCACGATATAAGGGCCGAGCCAGTCCCCACAGCATGGGTTATACATGCGCACACACTCACACACACACACACACAAAACCCACAACAACTAATTATCTAAATGTTTTTTTGTCTTTGAGCTCTGGTGCTATCTGTGGACTAACCCTCTTGATAGTATGGGGTGAGCTTGGGCAAGAACAATGCTCAAATTTGATTACTGTAATAGAGTCAAAGTATGAACACATTATGGGATGGATGCAGTTGAACTCCCTTAAACTTAACACTGATAAAACAGAGGTGCTAGAGTTCAGAAAGGGACCATCAATTTGGAACCAGTTTTGGTGGCCGGCGGAGGCAGGCTGGTGTCCTGAACCGATTGGCAAGATTATAAACCTAGAAATCATGTTCAATGGTCAACTGAACTTTGCAGGCAGTGCAATCTCCTGACATCCTCATGTTTCTTACTTCTAAAGGTTATGCATAAAAGTCTACCATTCATTCCCAAAGAGCTCAGCAAAACTGTGGTAGTCGCATTAATTCTTTCAAGAATCGATTACTTAATAAATTATTTTTTGGGGTTGAAAAACGCTAATTATTAAAACTTGAGTCATTGCAGAATGGCACACCATGGGTGTTACTTAACATCCCGAAATATCACTCTATTTCCAACTGTATCAAGGAGCTCCACTGACATCCTGTCCAGTAGCGCATAGAATTCAAGGCTCTGTGTTTGGTACACAAAGCACTATACGGAGGGGCTCACTGGACTTACAGAAACTCTTTTCATGGCACCATCTGCATTGAGACCTTAGATCAGCCAGCAAAGGTTTAGTGCAGATCCCAAAATTTCGAAGAGCCAGATTGGGGGAAGAAGCCTCTCCTACCGGCAGCTAGGCTTTGGAACCTGCTGCCAGTCGTAATCAGGCTACAATCTAACAGATTTCTGTTTAGGAAAATGCTCAAGACCTGGCTATTTCCATCCAAGCCAATCTAAGTAGCATATTTCTGCAACAGTTCCTGTGCCACATTACACATAGCGCCAAGACACCTCGGCATTTGTGCATTTTATAAATACTTTTTACCTTACCTTTTCCTTTACCTATGAACAGAAAATGGCAGGGACCAAAGTGAGGAGACAAGATTGCCTAACATGGGGATGATTTCCAAGACAGGCAGGGAAGAGATGAGACAGAGTTTGGGCAAAGATGGAACACCATGAAGTGGGACGTGGCAGTGTTTAGGCAGGTAGGGAAACAAGCACATGCATCTTCTTTAAAGAAGAGGGATGACACGTGATTGGGAGCTGACTTGGTAAAAGGTAAAGACAAGAATTATGACTTGAGCAAGTTGGATGAGTGAAAGAACACTGACAACATAGAATGTTGCAGAGCAGGGCCTGATCATCCTGTGAAAATCTTTGCAGTTTTTTCAGAGTAAAATCAATAATTTCAAGATCTTTCCTCTCCCACATCATTTACCGTTGACATAACTGTCACTAATAGGACATTGTAAATTGAAAAAAAGTTTCTTGGTATGTGGCCAACCCACTTCTGCAAATTCTGGAAGAAAAATACAAAATTGTAAAACCCTAACAACAAGCTCGGTTGAAATTGTCAACTTGTCCCCAAATGATGGCCTTGTTCGTAACCAGCTGATCCAAACTGTCTCAAATATCTCTGTTCAATCACAGGACACGTTTTTCTTTTGAAAATAATGGAAAACTAATTACTTTCAACTCAAGAACTACCTGAAAATAAGCAAACTTATTGATGACTTTCAATCAAGTTTTCACACAGACCCTGTACCTGAACTTCAGTGGTCAATTTTGCTTATACTATCATAATTATCTTAATGAAAATGTTACCTGTCTGTTTATTCTTCTAAACCTATCATCTGCCATTGATACAATGGACTATACAAATCGTCCTATGCATCTATGCATCTGTAATTAAAGGTATTGAATTATAATGGTTTGAATACTAACTTGACAGCTGTAACTAATGTGTTAAAATTGTGGAGTCTCATGCTAAACCAACTCCTATTAAGCATGGTGTACCACATTACTTAATCTTGGCATCCTCTCTGTTCAGCATTTATGTTGAATCCCTTGGATCACTTATTATCAAATTAGGAATTCTGAATAATCTCTCTGTAGATGATAGCCAGTTATATATTCGAGTTGATGCAAATTCCACTCATACAATCCTATCCGCTTCCTCAAGCAACAATGAAAAATGTCTACAAAATTGACACTCAAAACTAAATATGCTAAACACAGAATTGCTTATCTTTCCACTCAACCCTAATTTCCATCTATATAAAAATTGAAAATGCAATACAGTCTGTGAGGTTTTGGGACCAAATATTTGATCCTGCAAAATCCTAAGAATTCAATCTGGACAGGAAACCTTAATATTGGAATTTACAATAAGAAGGCAGCCAAAGGAGTAATTTTTCCAACCCAAACTCCTCAGAAATCTTACCGACCACCAAATGACCTGAAAAATGCAGTGTAATCTTGTCTACAGAGCAAACTGTGTAAGACAAAGTCTTCCAATGCATATTCATTTTCCATGCATGGACATAAGATATTGAACTCCCAACTCGTATAGATTTGAGACTGGCGGGAGCGCAGGAAGCATTTTTACTTTCAATTCTCCTACTGGGCTCATGGATTAGGATTTTTACTCAAACTCCACATCTCACCTCAGAGGTGATGGACCTCCAATGGACCTTTCTCTGTCATAGTGTGTGGTGAGGAGACAGGATGTCCAACTGTCAGATACCCAATGAGGGTTACTAATTGATAGACTACTCACAAATTGATAATCGGGATTAAATAAATCACTCTCAAAACCATACTATAGAAATAAAGCATAGCAATTGGTAGACTGAATCTCCTGAAAAAGTTTAGTCTAATAAGAACCATACGAGATAAGAGCTCTACTGTGGCTTCACAGAACAAGAATAAAAAGAAACTTATGTTCTGAAAATAATCTATGACTATCACTGTTATACATTCAAAGTTTAGCATAGTTTCGATAAAATACCATTAGACACAATTAGACTCAGACAACTTTAGAATAATAGGTTATTGTATTAAAGATCCAAAGTCAATACATAAAAGTAACATTTTAAGAATCTCAGTCATATCTCATTTCATGTCTCTAATGACCCTATTATCCGAGTCGGAAGGAAAAATATCCTCTGCAATATCAGGTCGCTCTCAAAACATTCAGCCCAGGTCTGGGATTTGATTTCCTCTAAACAACCTGACCTATGCTATTTTACTGAAACCTGGTTAAAACCATATTCTACTCCTGCTATTGCGCTGGGAGTTCCTAACAACTATAAAATGACTAGGCTAGACCGTCCTATTAAAATGGGCGGAGGAATCGCCATTATATATAAACAAGACATTTCCGTTAAAATCTTAGAGGAACTGACGACCACTGAAATCGAACTTTTAGTCTTCAAAATACCATACTCGTCTAAAGAATGTCAGATAGGTGCCTTAGTCTATCGCCCTCCTGGCTCCTGTACAGGCTTTTCGAACCTTCTGATCGAGTTGCTAGCTCCCTATGTCAACAGTGACAGTAACTGTGTATTAATGGGGGACTTTAATGTTCACAGTGAGAAGTCCGACTGTAGCGAAGCGCAAGCCTTGTTGACAGATCTGTCACTATTGAGGCTAAGTAAACGAAACTTCGGACCCACCCACATAGCTGGCCATACGCTGGACTTGATTTTATCTAATTCTTCATTGGTCTCCTGTCTGCCTGCGGAGCAGGTCAGCTGGACCGACCATTTTGTCCTGGAATTTTATACTCCATTTCCTGAGCCTGTCAAGTCGCAGCAGATTTCACTACCCGCTGTCCGTAGACAATGGCATAAAGTCACAGAGAGCTCTTTTGAAGAGAAGTTTATTGTGCCCACTATTTTTCGTAGTGAAAATATTGACACGGCATTAATTAAATTCAGTAAGGCGACTAAAATAGCCATTGATAAAATAGCCCCTTTGAGACATTTTAAACCCCGACCAGCTGCTAAACAGTAAGTGTGGTTTTCTGATCACTTAAGGACCCTGAAACTTTCTGCGAGGAAGTTAGAGAAGAGATGGAGAACCACCCACTTGGTAGAAGATAAAAAAAGATACTGGGATTTACTTTCTATCTACCATAAGGCAATTCGGAGAGCACGAAAGACACACATAACAGCGCAAATTGCCGAGGCTGGAAACTCCCCTAGAGATCTCTACCAGATTCTGCAATCTTTTGTTAAGCCCACAGCTTGTGAATCTGTAGAAATAGATAGCATCCCAGCAGTTGTGTGATGAGATATCCTATTTATTTTTTCACCAGGAAAATTGATAAAATCTATGAAAAAATAATTAGTGCTGGTAATGATAAGGTTTCCTCTATAACAGCACTCTCTCAGGCTGACACAGAGTGGAAACAGGATATACATTCTTTGGAATCCTTCCCCCCCATTTCTGGGGAGGAAATTTTGACATTGGCGACCAGTATTAAAAGTGGGAGCCCGGAGGACATTATTCCAGCCAGGATTATACCTGCTCTGACAGGGCTGCTTTGCCCTTTTTTTGAGCAACTTGTGAATCTTTCTCTCAGTTCCGGCCATGTCCCCAAAGATTGGAAACAAGCCCTTGTCAGACCCATTAGGAAGAACACTGCCATTCCTTGGACGGAATTGACTAATCTAAGGCCAATCTCACTGCTACCTTTTCTTGGGAAAATATCTGAAAAGCATGTCAATTTCCATCTATCCAGATATATCGAATTGGCTGACGTTCTTGACTATTCCCAGTCTGGGTTTAGGCCAAGGCATAGTACGGAATCCACTTTGGTATCTGTGACTGACGACTTACACATGTACCAAGACAGAGGCTTTTCAGTGATCCTGGTTTTGTTAGATCTATCAGCGGCGTTCGACACCGTGTCACATTCCATCTTGACAGAACGGTTGTCGAACGCCGGGATCAAAAATAAAGCCCTTGCCTGGCTAAAGAGCTTCCTATCCGACCGCACCCAGAGTGTCACCATGGGTGCATACCGGTCAGCGGAGGTAGAGATTTCCAAAGGGGTGCCACAGGGCTCTTGTTTGAGCCCTACTCTCTTTAACATCTATGTGGCACCCCTGGCAAGAGTGATGCGTAAGTACGGTTTCATCCCCGTGTCATATGCTGATGACACGCAGCTCCTCTTCCCGTTCAAAACTATCTCCGCTGAAGTGAAGAGCTCTTTCTCAGCTGGTATGAAGGCAGTGGCAAAATGGATGTCGTCCAACTGCCTTCAATGCAATGTCAGTAAAACTGAGGTTATGTTGTTTGGGGAAGCTAAATTGCTTTGGTCCCCGGACTGGTGGCCCAGCGACTTGGGTGTTGTTCCCGAACCCAAGTCGATTGTAAAGAACTTAGGGGTCCGTCTGGATCAACATCTGACACTCAAGCAACATGTTAATTATATCTCAGGTATATGCTTTCACACCATCAGCCTACTGCGCAAGGTTTTTCCTCTTCTGCCTGATTCGGTGAGGAAAACTCTAGTCCAGGCACTTGTTTTAAGCAGGATTGATTACTGTAATGGTCTACTGCTTGCTGCCAATGAAGGGGTAATGGATAAACTACAAGTCATCCAGAATACTGCGGCCCGCTTGGTTCTTAATGCCCCTCCTAGAACTGCCTCCAAACCCCTTCTTGACCAACTACACTGGCTCTCTGTCCGGCAGAGAACGAAATTTAAAACATGCTGCCTGATTCACAAGTGCCTAAATGGCCAAGGACCTGCTTATTTGAAAAAGAAATGTGTCCCTTACACCCCCACTCGATCTCTTAGGTCCAGTAATGATCTTCTTTTGCAGGTACCACGGGCTAAGAAAGCCAGACACGGGAGCAAGGCACTTTCCATAGCAGGACCTACTCTCTGGAATAAACTCCCTCTGTCACTCAAACAATGCACAGATCATCTAAAATTTCGGAAACAATTGAAAACAATACTGTTTAAAAATGAAATTTAGCTTCCACCCCCATTTATTTCTTGGTGTTCTACAGGTGTCAAAGCGCAGAGATACTCCACTGAGAGTTGATTCCAGCGCTATACAAACCAATAAATAAATAAATAAATAAATATCTAACAATTTGGGAATATAATGTCACACATTTAGTTAAAATAATATAACCCTAAATAACAGAATCCATAACTAAAAAAAAAAAGTTAATATTAAGTAAGTATATATTTTGTATTATATGTATATGTTTTTTTTATTAAATTATGTATATTAAATATTAATTTTAAATACTATAACATATTTTTAACTACGTTTATTACATTTATAAGTATTATTTAATTTATTTTACATATTTTGTTTCATTAAAAAAACAATATTTTTTAATTACGATATTTTTGGCATAGATATTTTTTTTCTCTATATTTTTGTACTTACCTTGTTGGAGATAGGATGTCGATATTGTTGACATCGATATTTTTGTTGCGATATTTTTGTATGTCGATATTTTGTATATCAACATTTTGTCAGACATTCGCGGTGAAAATGTCAAGGTAAGACATAAGCTCTCCTCAAAGGTGTGAAAACGCAATAAATGACAAAGCGTCAGCCACCTCCTCTTCCTATGCATCATGGTTAAATAGTTCAAACTTGTCATCAATGACATGGTGGGTCCACAATGGTCTGATCGTTTCATTCGGCTTCCCAGGTACACATTCTTACTCCCTCACAGGTTAGTTGTCACATAGCTTTTTCAGTTTGAAACTGTTTACATATGTTGGAAAAAGGTCTCTTTCCCACCATTCACACAGAAAAGTCTAAGAAAACTGTCTTTGTTTAAAAAGGATGTCATATGAATTAAGAACAAATAATGCAACATTTGAGAACATATCAAGGACATTGTACAAGACTGTGAAATAATGCAACTCATCAGTGAAGTCAGACAGCTATGCTAAATTATCATTACTTTCTTAATTTTTCTTGTTAAAAATATAAAGTAACTTGTTACTTAAACTTCTTAAATCTATGAATCGAGTAATCCTATGGTATTTACCTACTCAAACACGTGCACGGTGCACATTTATTCTCATTGTCGTAATTCGGTGTGTTGTGAAAAGGCAAGAACAGCTTTTGCGCTTCCTCACTGGTTGTGAGTCAGTGGGGGCGTTATTACCAGGTGGGATGCCCTCCACCGATCATATATGGGCCAGTGTTCTCACATCTGGGTTTCTCAGGTTTGGAAAAACTGAACCTAATTTTACTGCCAGAAAATGTTGTTGTGTAAATTCACATAAGGCTATGGCTTCATGGAAGGTGAACGCAATGCTCCTTCTGAAAAAAA
Organism: Lissotriton vulgaris; assembly: GCF_964263255.1. Taxonomy (NCBI): domain Eukaryota; kingdom Metazoa; phylum Chordata; class Amphibia; order Caudata; family Salamandridae; genus Lissotriton; species Lissotriton vulgaris. The sequence goes on along the minus strand of NC_141697.1, from coordinate 442,543,526 downwards.
AATATTCATCCTTTTCCCTACTCTAGCTACCTACCCATCGTCTCCTCATTTATCACCTCCTCATAAAAGGTGTTAAATCTGAGCATTAAAGGGAATGACAAGCAGATTTCCATGCCTGCACACTTAATCCCCACTCCGAGGGTCTTACTCATAATAGATGGGATTCCACATGGAGATACCGGCAAATTACAGTAATTCTAATCACTGGGAATTTTCACGTAATTATGGCGAAGGAGGTTAGACTGTTCATCTCTCTCATTCACTTTAAATGCTCCCTGAAATTGCATCTTCTCGAGAAATACTTTGATACCTGATATCCTTATTTTTCTACTATTGTGCATCTGTAGTCCTCTCACTTACCCTTCTCCGAAACTTTACTTCTAAACAACGAACCGTGGGGCTCATTTATGATAATATGACACGGTGCAGCGTAGCAAGTCACCTTGCTGCGCTGCACTGTGTGACAGGGAAATGGCAGGAATTCACTGTATTTAAGGCAACATGGCACATTCCTGTCCTTTCGCTTCCGCTGGCACCCTTTCGGCAACCTAGAGCCAATGCAGGGGCGCATGCACCATGGTGCAAGCATGCCCGTGTTGCATCCAGGATTGTTTTTGTGCAGGAAGGTGCCTCTTTCTGCACAAAAATAATACCGGGAGGCATATTCCTCTTTCTATATGTGCTACAGAATGCAGCACACTTAGAAAGAGGAAAAAACAAGTAGAAATAGACATATTTCTCCTTGCTACTCTTACCCTGGTAAGGTGTAAGATTTTGCCGCATTCACATGTTTACAAGTTCTTGTAAATCTGGGGGTGCCTCAAAGTCCATGGAAGATGCATTGGAACACCCAGAAAATGCTCATGGAATGCCTTCCCAGGGTGGAGTAACACAACACAGCAATTTGCGCAGCGTTGCGTTACTCCAGGTTTTTGAAGTCACTCACAGCCATACAAAGTGACTTTGCGTGGCTTCAAAAATCTGACTTAGAGATTTGCGCCTCGCATGTACCACTTTGTGTGGTGCTAACACGGCACAAGCCTCTCGTAAATATGCCCCTACATTTTCTTCTGTGGTTGTGAATCTACTGTATGTATTTCTGAGTTTTATGATTATGATCAAAGGTCTTGAAATGAGAATGCAGCTGACACTGCTATCTGACACTGTATCTCACATATTAATTTTTTTAACAATATGTATTATTATTCTGCATATAAATTGTCGTGTTCTTCATGTGCGCCGGGAGATATATTGAACACAGGACGCAGGTTAGTCTAACATTTCTTTATTAGCATCTCTTGCAACTGCTGGTCAGCACCTCGTGCAGCTGCTGGTCAGCACATCCGTCCTCGTCCATGTCCTGGTCATTGTCTGTCCCCTTTCCTGTCTCGTCACCGGATCTGGTGTCCGGTGACCTGGTCACTCTGCCTGAGGACCCACAGGGTCCTAACGCCCTACTGTCAGTCGCCCACACTATCGGGTCACGACATCTCCCCCCTTGTTGCAAACAAATGTTCGTGACACATTTACCATAGTCCTCATTCACAGTTATATTGATGGAGGTGAACAAACGAGAGAGAGAGAGAGAGAGAGAGAGAGAGAGAGAGAGAGAGAGCTAGAGATAGAGAGAGAGAGAGAGAGAGAGAGAGTACTTGTCATTCTACATCTCTTCAATGAGTCTCTGTTGTTTACTGCATGTCCTTCGTGATCTAGTGTCTCCATCGCTTCCTTGTCTTCTATCTTCCTCCTTCCATGTGGCTGCAGTTGTCGCTGCCATTTCTTCTTCCTCCGCCTTCAGCTCCTTGAAATGCTATCTTTTTCTTGTTATTCGTTGTCGGTCGGAGGCAGCTGTTATCATCGATCCTTTCACTTTCGTCACCGCCAGTGAAATCTTTGGAGAACCGGTTGTCTGGTTATCGATATTGTTTCTGTCTTACCACCTTTGGTCCTGGCCATGCGGTGCCTCTTGCCTTGATTTTCCTTGGTGGCGCCTGTCCGCTCTGCTCATTGTATGTCTTTGTCCTTTCTTTTTGCTGCTGTTTCTCCTGCGCAAAAGTCCATTGTATGTCTTTGTCCTTTCTTTTTGCTGCTATTTCTCCTGAGCCAAAGTCCTCTCGTGTTACTCTTTTTTACCCATTTTGTTTCCTTTGTCTTTGTGTCTTTCCTTTTGATTTCTTTTGTTTTATGTTCTCCTTTTCTCTTTCCTGTTTCTTTGTGGGTCTTTGTCCCTCTTTTCTTTGTTATTTCTCTTTTCTGTCCTTTTCCTCTTTCCTGTTTTTTGGTGGGTCTTGGTCCCTCTTTTCTTTGTTATTTCTCTTTGCTGTCCTTTATTTAGCCTTATCTCTGGCTTTTCCTTTATTTTTACTTCTTTCTTATTTGTCCTTCCTTCTTTTCTTTGTTTTTACAAAATTCTTATTTGGCCTCTTCTGGGCTTTCCTAGTCTTTTTCTTCTTTATTTCCTTGTTTTCTCATGTTTGCATCTTTCCTGCGACTTATGTCTTATATTTATGTCTTTCCTTTTGTTTTCTTTTCTTTCGTGTTCTCCTTTCCTCTTTCTGTTTCTTTGGTGATCTTTGTCCCTTCTTTCCTTGTTATTTTACTTCTCTTTCTTCTTTCTTCTTTTCTTTACTGCCTTGTAACTTCTCCTTTGCTCTTTCTTTGTCCTTGTGCGATCTTTGTCCTTTTGTTTTTCTTTGTTGTTCTTTATTTAGCCTTATCTCTGGCTTTTCCATTATTTTTACTTCTTTCTTATTTGTCCTTCCTTCTTTTCTTTGTTATTTCTCTTTCCTGTCTTTTATTTAGCCTTCTCTGGCTTCTTCCACTCTCTTTTGCTTCTTTCTTATATACATATATATTTTTTTCCTTGTCTCTCTTTTTCGATTTGTGCTTTTTCTTTATGTCCTTTCTCTTTTTTTTCACTTATTATTCTTTATTTTTCTCTGTTCTTATTGCACCATCTTCTTCCTTGGCCTTATTGCTCTTTTTCCACTTGTGCGCCCTTTTGCGCTTTATTTATCCTTTTATTCTTCACTCAAAATGTTTATTTTCCTTTCTTTCTCTTTTCAGATTTTTTCCGTGCTTATCTTCGTTTTCTTCCTTATCTTCGTTTTCTTCCTGTCTTTTCTTCTTTGTTCCTTTTTATTGCTCGCGTTCTCCTTAATTCACCTTTTCTTATGTTATTCTGCTTATTTGCCCTTTGCCTGGCTTTGAAATGGCTGCTCTGCTTTTTCCTATGGTCTTTTCTTGAATGTCCCATTCAAAATGTCTGCCGTCGTTCTCCCAATACTTTGGTGATCTTTGTTCTTTCTGTCCTTATTATGTCCCTTTGTTCTCCTTAGTTTTGCCTTTAGTTTGTTTATTTCTAGCTTCTTGTTGTCTTTTCTTTTTCATTTCCTTCTTTTTCGACGTTATTTGGCCTTAAAAATGGCCGCTTCATTGTTGTCTATCTTTCTTCCCTGATCTAAGATGGTCGCCGCTGTTCTCGCGCAATTTTGCGGTCATAGTCGCAATGCCTGTTCCTAAGATGGCCGCCACTGTTGTTCTCAATGCCCATTGGCTCAGCTCGCCTCATTCTAACATGGCCGCCGAGACTCTCGATGTTGGCGCGATGGCTCGCGCCAGCCTTCTCAACTCATTCCCCTATTTCTCAGCGCTTACTGCATCCGCGCTGGTCTTCACCGGTGTTAGTCGGGGTGGGCTCCCGCGTCGATGCTCAATGGACAGTCTTTCTTGTGTCTCCTACACTTCCAGGGTGGGCTCCTGGTGTGTCTCCAGCCATCGATTGTTCGCTCGAGTATCCACACGTCGTTCGTCACTTTCCTTCGTCGCCAGTTGTCGTGTTCTTCGTGTGCGCCGGGAGATATATTGAACACAGGACTCAAGTTAGTCTAACATTTCTTTATTAGCATCTCTTGCAACTGCTGGTCAGCACCTCGTGCAGCTGCTGGTCAGCACATCCGTCCTCGTCCATGTCCTGGTCATTGTCTGTCCCCTTTCCTGTCTCATCACCGGATCTGGTGTCCGGTGACCTGGTCACTCTGCCTGAGGACCCACAGGGTCCTAACGCCCTACTGTCAGTCGCCCACACTGTTGGGTCACGACATAAATATTGATACAAAATGTATAAATTCCCATTGGGGGCTTTCTAAACCATCCAAAATTAAAAAATAAAATAATGGGTGCACCACAGGTGAGGGTCAGGGAGGTTGAGCTCACTGTAGAATGAACACATATGGAGCAGCTGTGGATCAGTGTAGTGTTTTGACGAAGTGTTGCTGACTCTCTCTGATAGAGGAACAGAACAATGGAATTACTCAAACTTATATTAGACAATTTCAAACTAAGGGCCAGATGTACAAAGCCTTTCTATAATTACAAAGGGTTTTGTTCTGCTAATTGTGCCGTTTGCATCAAAACAAAAAGGCTTTTTACTGCCTCCTCAAAGAAGGCGGTAAGCTTTTTGCAAATAGAGAGGGCTCCCCAAGGGAACTCTCCTCCCTTGTGAATGGTGAAAAAATATTTTATGTGTAGGCAGTGGTTCCATGGACCATGGCCTACTCTTAAAAATTAAAATTGCATTTATTTTTTATTTACACACATTACATTTTCTTGGTTACATTTAAAGAAGAAAATATTTAAAGGCAATCGCAGACATGGCTGTCTGCTAACCCCAGCAGGCCACCATGCCTGAAACTGCAGCCAATCATAGTGAGTCACAATTTGTGACCTGCCTCATTAATATTCATGAGGGAGGTTAAATTGTCATCCACTAGGAATCGCTAATTTAAAAAATAAAATGTTCATACATTCGGAATAGCAGTTTCCTAGTTGCGATTCGCAGAATATTGCAATTTGGAAATTGCTGTTCCCAAAGTTAGCACCTCTGGCCCATGGTCACAAAATCCACATGCAATAAAAAAAACAATTCTTGGTAAACCTGTTCCGAAAGTGTAGCTAATTCGTGGCATCATATTACATAAGGATTTTTATTTTAATTTATTTTTTACAAAAAATAAAGCTGTTTTTGTATATTTTTCACAAACAATTTAAAAGGGTATACTTTTCCAGTGCCCATGCGAACAATTAAATAATTGCTGATGGTACAGGGCAGCAATTACGAAAACATCTTTAGCAGTATAGAACAAAGCAAAGTGCATTAGTACAACCAGGCTTCAATATATTGTGCATGGTTGTAGGATGAACGAAAGTTCAATTAGCTTATAGTTGTCATTCCTAAATTTAGCCCAAGCGAGCGCAAATCGATATTTTAGCCCTTTAGTGAAAATCAGGACATGAGAGGACAAGTTATTCTAACCACATTCAAATAAAAATTAAAAAAAATAATCATAATTAGCTCTGTAAATATAAAAATAAAAATAAAGTGGTCAAAAACATTATTACTCATGGTTGTACGTTCGATAACACATATAGAAATATTAACCTGTCATAAATATCATGTCCTAAAAATTGTCTACACAAGTAGCATTCGACTGGCTATAGAATTGTATTATTTATTCCAACAGAGCGGTATTTGTGTAAATGATATTTAGGACGCAATATTTATGTCAGATGAAATTCTGAAAATGATACGCTGGTACCAAACCGTACATCATACAGAAATGATCTGAGGAAATTAAAAAGCAATTGTCTGATTTGTGGTTCCTGTCAAGTGCTGCTCTAGTGTTTCTGTGTGTGTGAGTAACATGTGGAGCAAGAAGTGCCTCTGGCATTACAGGATTGCTGAAAACAGGACTTCATAAATTAACACTGTGTTCAGAGATTGAACCTAGACCTTATGCTTCTCTTTGACCCTTCACAGCGCCCAGATGCAGTTTGGATAGGTTCATGCTATATAAATATCATATACATACAAACTTACTTAGGTCTATGCAGGTAAATGTCCAAGGAAGCAGCATCTCTGTGGACGTGTGTTGAGACGATTGCTCTCGATCTATGCAAACAAAAGCACTTACTGTGAAATCTTTTCGACCCTATGTTAAGGACAATCGTCAGGATAAAGTTTGGAAGTGTGCACTCTCAGGAGTATTCGCTTTCTGTTTCGCAAATGTGTACTGGGTTTTGTCCACCAAATATGTTAAATGGAGCACTTTTAGTTGTCAAATGCACTTTTCCTAACACAGGAATTTAATTAAAAAAAAATGAGGTAGACCAAAAAGTGTAATGCGATATACTGAATTCCTATATACGTACATCATACACACGCCCTTTTGCAATGATTTCCTTATTGCTTCGAAAGTCAATATGCTAGAACAAGCCACTTGATTATACATAATCAGTCTCCTATTTGGTTAATGATGAGTTGTAATTAAGGTATGAGAAGGTGCTGTCAAGAGTGATTCCAGAATCCAGTCCAGATTTCTGTAGTCAAAACCACATCCAACTGCCATAAAAGCGGAGATATAAAACCATCTGTTTGTTACTAATTACAAACAGGAGTGAAAAAGAACTTATGTGTTTTTCATTGACTAACAATATCGTGAGGTTAGCAGGATTTAGTTTGGCAGGATATCACATTGCGGGAAACCATCAAATTTTCCTGGCAGAACAAGATCATTTGTGTAAATTCTTTGCGTACTGTATGTATAATCCTATTTGCAACCCATTAAATGAGAGTGCAAGGCGAAATATTGTCAACTTGAAAAGGCAGCTGGAGAGTGTATCTTCTGCTTGCAGGGCACTGGGCCTGTTAGTTATGTGAACGCATACAACACAGAAGGAAAACGGCCTTTACAAATCTGGCTAAGCCATGTGTGCCTTTTCCCCGCAAGCGTAACCATGCATGCCTGACCCATGCATGCCTGACCCATGCATGCCTGACCCATGCATGCCTGAACCATGCATATGGCTTAACCATGCATATGCATAGTTAATGCAGTGCGCAGTCTAGATGCGCATATGGACGGGCACAGGAAGAAGAAGGATCAGGCGAGGGAGCTCGGGGACATGGTCTTGTATGTGGGGATGGGTTTTGGGGAGGTCATTTATAGGGGTGGGGTTCGTTTTTACGGCTTGGGGGGGGGGGGTCGGGTTGTTTTCAGGGATTGGGGCAGGGGAGCTAGGGTGTGATTTTTACCACACATATTCCTGTACCAGTCAGTCAGTCAAATGAGCTTTTTTCGATTCGTTAAAATCATAAAATTAATTCCTTCAAGTCATTCCTTTACCATGAAATTGCACGGTAAAGGCATGTATGGTAAAAGAATGCGTTGTTAAGATGCATTAGTTGTTCAGGCAGCGTTGTAGAGGCATGCATAGTTTAGCCATGCGTGCCTCATAAAACCAACACAGAGGCTCCAAATCTATCAGACCAGATTTGAAAAATATCATGAAGCGAAACCTCAGCCGCTTGCCATCAGGACATCACAGGTGACCATCAACCTCACTTGCTTTTTTTGCACACCACCACCAGACATGCAGGAACTGATATCCGACATGAGAACATGTTACTTCAACAGGCATCAAATACCAGACCAAATCTATCAAAGTGATATCACCCACCAAAACATATCCCTTGAACTGACATCAATGACCAGCACATGCCATTCACATAACACCAATCAGCAGAACAAACCTTTTGAACTGTGATGACTCACCAAGACATAACCTTTGAACTGGCATCAGTCACCAACACTTATCTCTCGCATGAAACCAATCGGCAGAACATACCCCTTGAGCTGGCATCGCCCACCATCTACCAATAGGACTTACCAGTAAGGATGGGCAAAAGAAGTACTACTTCTATATAGTTGGTAGAAAATTACAATAAATACATATGCACACGTGTGAAAAAAATACAACGAAGCACAGAGTTGTGCAACTGTACACATCTGTGACAACACACTGCACTATGAAGTGAGTGCACTAGACATAAAACACAACAAACCACTTAATTAGATAGCATCAGGAGTCTCTAGAACACACTGTGGAAGGAGATAAATGTGTATATGTGTGTGAGGGCAGAGAGAGTGTGAGGACACCTTGCCCGACTACAATCAGTGCTTTAATTTTTCTTATCTCAACAATATGAATATGGTGCAAATATAGTAGCTAGCATTTAAATAAAATGTGACATTTGCAGAGGCATTTCAACATATGGTGAACGCCTTGTATTTGTGCTCACTGCCTGGCCACATGTCACATGGCCCCACGTGTCTGGGGTCACCATCACACGCACGCACTTGCCCTATAGTGCTTGACCATCAATAACAGTGTCGCAATTAAACGTCTATAACTTCCATATGGTGCTAACAAAGAGAACTTGGTAGAGGGAGGTCAAGCCTGGCTTTATCATTCTGTTGCATGTTCCCATTTGTTGAGTGGGAGAATGAAGATATGACAGCTTTAGGGACTGCTTTGTGGTCGTCCGAGCGCCTCATAAATCTGCCCTTTCTCCCCTCCCGCCACGCACTGATAAATCAGAAAGCGGACAAAGCGGCGCCCGCCCTGGGGGAGGTCACCCAAGCAAGAATGCTCAAAGGAACCAAATGTTTCCCCTTTCTGACTGACGAGGCAGCTTGAATGACGTAGGGACAGCGATGTGTGCTCAACAAATGAGATGGCCCGAAAGAATGGCAGTTTGCGTTGGAGCCCATAGTCATAGTCGATGTAGCCCCTAGCAGGAGGGAGGGTTGTGCATCAGGATTTACTACCTAGGTTTTAGTGCGTGTGTCTGGAGGGGTACCTCTATTAAACCAGCTCCTTTGTCCCAAGGCTTATGCTTCAAGCCCTTCCCTGCAGCAGACAGGTGTCGCTAACCACATCGTGCCCTTACATGGGGGCGCGCGTCTCCGCGCAGATGGCAGAGGTGCAGATGTGAGCGAACAAGCCTCCACCTTGGGAATTCATTTTCTGATTGTCAATGTGGCAAAGAGGAGATCATAAAAAAGTAATAGATAAATAAAAAAGCAAAGGGACCCTGTTTCGGCACTATACATATTGAAATCCAGCTGGTGAGACAAAACCAAATAACAGATGCTCACATAATAAAGAAATGAGGGGCACCTGGTGGAACATGGACTGTCGATTTAAGATGCTCAGCTCTCGAAAAACAAAAAACATTGTACAGAATTAGTAAGTTATGTGGATGTTGTTTGTCTTGTAAGGAGACTGCAGCGGGGATCTCGACTTTTGTGTATGTTCGCACTGAAGTACATTAGACTTTGCTAGAAGACTATTACTCTATCAGCGGACATTGTTACCTAGATTAATGCTAAGATGGAGGTGATCGTGGCTTCCAGTTTGAGCAACTGACTTGTGCACAATCGTTTGATCACAGCACAACTCTGTGTTGATACTAAGACTAGCACCTGATTGACAGAACTTGCGTCATGTCAACCAAAGTTCCTCAACCACCTGCCGATCACAGCAGCATTTTGTGTTGAGACTAGGACAGGTAGCTTATACTTTTATTTACTGTTTTTTTGTTCAGCAAATGTCAATAAGAACCCCTTGTTTACATATGTTGTGTACAGTTGTACCTATTGTCCCGATGCACAACGAGCCAATCCGTGCCCTTATATCCAGATGATGTCAAACACACTAGTTGATGAAGGGCACAGTGCTGACATACCTCCTACCAACCACATTATTCTTTCATGAGCCTGACGAGAAAGGTGATTTCCCTCATGCCGTTCAAGCGAGGAAGTGAGTACATCCCAGGACCAGACAGGGAATCAAAAGCAGCCCTGGAAAAAATGTTAAATCAAGCGCTGCTCTATTCCTTCCGTTGTCGCCCTCTTTCTCTCTCTCTCGCTCTCTCATTCTTTGTTTCTCTCTATCTCACTCTCTCATGAAACCTCCACTGCGCCTATGCCTCCTGTAATTAACCTCAGGGAGCTGGTGAAAGAAACAAAGGCACCAGCAGCAACACTGGGATTTCACACCCAGCTTAGAGTGGCTCCAGCCCTCTGGGGAAATGCCCAATGGGATAAATGGCCAATCCTGCCCTGTTAAAACCTTGTATAGTATAGTAGTCCCCTGTATTATTTAGTTATGTTTATGGGAAAAAGTTCTAGTATTCGAACTACAGCACAATGTTCCATGCGAAAACATGGAGAACATAAACTTATTTTGCAAAAACATAGACTGTAAAGTATGAATTGCAAAACCTTGCATAAATACCTCTCTACAGAAATGTCAACCTATATTTAATTCTTAAATCAAACCAATCTCCCTTTTGATGTATTCAGAACTGTTGGTTGCTTTACTGTATAATCAGTATTTGAGTATAAATTATGTTCTCTTGTAGGAAAGAGGCTATCTGAATCTGTTTTGCTTTAAAGCAAAACTAAATTGAGATTTACCCTATCTTTTCAATAATTAACTTTTCTATAAATAAAGAATGAATTGTATATTGTTCTATCCTGTGTGACATAATTTGTGCCACTAGACAAGTCACTTCAATTAATGTAGTCCATTCTTTTTTCTAACATTTCCTTAAACGGGGTTTGTAGAGATACAATAAACAATAAATAGTATCAATGTAAGAGTAACCACATCTAAGAACAAATGCTAATGTTACAAGACAAGGACATACTCAGGTAGGTGCCTCATGGGACTATATAAAGTGTGTAGAGTGGTAGACTGAGAATTGAAGCTGTACAACTAATAGGATCAGCTCCAGACATAGGGCCTGATTCATTTATTAACCTTTGTAGTACATTTTGTAGCACTACAGTAGTGCTGCAAAACATACTACAAAGTCCTATTCACAAACTGCAATTTTGTAGTAAGTTACACCTTGAAGTAATTTTACTACTTTTCAGTATTCGTAAGCTGCACTTTTGTAGCAACTTATACTTTTGTAGCAAGTCCCTACCTCTCTCCTTTTCCATGGTAGGATGTTGTGGTACCACTGGTTAGCCACGTGTAGTGCTGGACTTACTACAAAAGTGTAAGTTACTACAAAAGTGCAGTTTGTGAATACCAAAAAGAAGTAAACTTACTCCAAATGTAAACTTGCTCAAAAGTGTAAGTTACCTTTGTGAATGAGGCTCTTTAACCTTATTGAAGACGGTGATCAAGAGGAGTGCCATAACATTAGGGATAGTTCATTTGGAGCATCCTGCAGGTCCACTGAAATAGCACAGCTATGAGATGGAGACAGTCCTTGGGGGCAGGGTGGAGGAAACCACTTTCCGAACTTTCACATTATGTGACACATCAGCTCTGTCTATAGGGTCGAACAAATCAGCAGGAGTTACCGCTAGTGACTCTAGTATTCTTGCTCAGCCTCCTGTGACAAGTCCAGCGCAAAATGCCGAGACAATGGAGAGAATTAAGTGAATGCAAAGGGGTGGAAATGGGGAGTAAGCGAAAAATGTAGAACCTCACTTTCTTCCCCCCTTATATATATGATGTTATGAGGCATCTTTACAGTGATTCCCCAAAAAAAGGTGGGCAGAGGGTGGCCGCCCTCTTATCTGCTGGTGACACACTCTTAGGCCCTGATTACGAGTTTGGTGATCTTCCGGTAGGATAGTCACCGCGGCAGTGCTAGGAAGACCGCCAAGCCCATGATCAACCCACCTGCCGGATTTAAAATTGAATCCAGGGCTGGCAGTGCGGCAGGAGCGGTATCACAGTGGCGGTGTCACGGCAGCAGGTATGTTTGGCTCATAGGAGAGCCTAATCTTCATAGCGCTGGTGTGACTGGGCCTCTAGCACCGCCATGCACAGTGTGGCATGCACCATTTTGTGAATGCCACACATTGCATGCCTGACCCTGCACTTTTAGAGGAGCACATCATGGGCCCACCACAGGCACCCCCTTGGGCAGATTTGCCCAGGGGCCCTGTTTGGGACCCTTTCCATGCCTTTCCACCAAGCATTTCTTGGCGGAGTCCTCGCCATGAAAAGCTTGGTGGAAACGCAGGTCGAAATCTGCTTGGTGGTGCTAGCATTGGCACTGCTGTAATTCCCGCCTGCTTTCCCCACTGCTGCCATCACGGGATCCTGGATCCTGGCAGTGGCAGCTGTCTTGTGGCGGTCCCACTGTCACCATTGTAATACAACGGTCGGACTGCCGGGGTGGTGGCGGTCGGACTGCCACCGCAAGTACGACAGTGCCAGGACCGCTGTACTCATAATAAGGCCCTGAATCTCTCAAACTCCCTTGAGGTCAAAGCGGCTACTTGATTGTTTCATGAGCTTCTTTAATGAAAGCGGATTGGAACTAAACTCATCTAAACCAAAATATATGGTTTTAAAACCTTATAAGAACAGTAAGAAAATGCTGATAGAGGAAGGTGTGGAGACATGGTGAGTGTGGACATTAGAGGTTGAGTTAACCAACAACATATCTTGGTCACCGCAGCTAGCCAAGTGCATATTCAAACTACAATACTATGCTGCGACAATACTGTAAACGTTCAAGGCAACAATATCAAGGGCTGTCTCCCCAGAATATGCACATGCAGACCTATTGTTAGATTTTTAAAGTTCATACTCCTTTGAACCATTTCTTGATCCTATAACAGCTCTGGCTTCCAAACAATCATACATAAAATTTAGACATGGCATCCTTCCAACTCATATTCGTTGCTGTAGGTGGTCAAAAACTCCATATAATATTTATATGTGTCTAGTATGCAAAACGGAGATTGAAACTGATGGCCATATACTGTACTTTTGCAATGAACATGCTACCCCTTGAAATAAATAGGTATTTTCAATCTAACTTCAGATGGGGGTATCCCGGCTTGAGGAGCCTTTAAGAGTATTAAGGAGGGATACTAGGGAAGCATATGTTTTTAGCATGTCAAAATATCTCTTGTCTATGTGGAACATGAGAAGGAAGCTGTGCACCGTGAAAACTGAACATCCATATAGACCACAGAGCAACTGATTATAGCTGTTTTTATTGTATTATTTCACTTTTGATGATTGACAAGTGAACTAATTTAACTAATGCTTTATATGTTGGGGCCCAAAGTTATCAAAGCATTGCATTGCCCTTGCACCACGCAGAGTGACACAAGGGCAACGCAATCTATAAGTCAGATTTTCCTAGACACGCAAAGCCACCTTGTGTGGCCCTGCATAACTGGGTAAATCTGGAGTATCGCAAGGCAGAACAAGTTGCTGCCTTACATTACTCTGCACCGGGAAGGCGTCATGCGGGTGAAGAGTGGGGGCTCTCATGCACCCAACCATGCAATTTGGCACATTCCCAGATTTACCATGACAAAAAAAAACTGGGACTATCTAAAAATTGTACGACTTCCCAATAGAGGCGCAACGAGGAGAAATATCTTTGTTTTACCTTTTTTCACCCTATTTCTAATTGGTCTGCAACACACTTAGAAAGAGGAAACTGGCTCTGAATAGTGTTTTTGTGCAGGAAGGAGTCCCTTGTTGCACAAAATCAATCCTGCCTGCAGCGCAGGCACCCTTGCACCATGGTGTAAGGGCTCCTGCATTTGGGCTCGGTAGCACGTAGAACGCCAGCGCAGAGAGAGCAGATTAGTGCCATATGTTAGCAAATATGGCTCATTCCTACTCTCTCCATTTGATGCAGCACAGCAAGTTCTCTTCTTGATAAACATGGCCCTTTATGTCCATGATGTATTTAAATCGTTTGATTATGTGCTTAAAGGCGTTACCCCCCAAAATAATGTATTTATTACTGCCATAGTAATATTATGCATAATGTAACTGCTTAGGTGATATGTCACCAGTGATGCCACATTATCGGAGAGGTCATGAACAGTGCATTTGGTATGCGAGTTATAGTTTTCATGGTAGAGCGCGAGTTATGTTTCGTGTAACTAACCATGACAGCCCAATTTCAGGAAGGGTTTTGTTTTATTTTGTAACCACAACTACATTATAACTATTGGAGTCATAATCAAGAGCACCATTTATCATTCAAACAACTCACCAATCAACCTTCTTAAACATCCAACTAATTGTGAATATTTGTGCACTGTCATGCCACCAAGTGCCAGCAAATAGCACTTTGGGGTCATCGAGAATTAGAGTTCCTGATTAAAGTTATTGGAGCCTAAAACGTGGGCTAACAAATCGAGATTTTCAATGTGCACCTCAACTCTGCAATGTAAGACCTAGATTGAGGCTTGCATATTGGATGTGTATTTTAGAAGAATATGGGGAATTCACATTAACATTTTCTATTGCACATTCTTTTGATAAAATATGAAGGTAAAAGAAAACAATGATTTTGAAAACCCAGTTTGTGCGTTGTCCTTCTCCATATAGATTCACCCCACAAAGTACCCCTTTGTTATAATGACTGTTCTGTTTTTAACTCCCACACCTTATTATTGGTTTCACATCAATTACTGGACAGGCACCTGTGAGGAACCTGCTTTTCCCACCATACTGGTAGTCTCTGATCTTTCATGCATTTTGCCACATCCATTTTGCACGCCCCATTGCAATTATGAAATCAGAACTCCTCAAAAATGTAAATATTGCTGTACTAGTTTCAGTTCTATTTAAACACACATTTTGTTAAAGAACGCTGTAGCGGCAAAGAGAGATTTTGTTTTGGAAACCGTGGCACTTCGTTTCCTACTCGAGATCACAAATTATCCTATCTGATCCTGGCCAATCAACAGCAGTGAAATACTGCTGTGGTGCGAGCTCGTGCAGCTGTTATTTCTCCCTTGCTCGTGGGTGGTAAAGTGCCTGGCCACTTCCGCAGATGCATTCTTTCCATCAGCCATTAATTTGAGACTGTTCTGTATTTCCAATTTCCAAAAATCTATCCCCTCTTAGCATAGAGACTATATGTAGTACTTGCAGTATGTTTTTTTTCAATCCAATATCGCTAACGGCGCCTCGCTATTTCATAGTGTTGTAAATTACTGGTATTACTAATACCCTGTTTCTGATAAAATGCTGAGATGGCCCTGCTGGGATTCAGGTGTGTAACCATGGGAGATGCCAGAAAATTGAAATATCTCACTCTTTGAACCAAAGCTCGGATGGCACCAAGCAAGTGAGCCCAAATCTCTCTGGAAGAGCTCCCTTGTTTCTTCTATCTGAGCATCTATCCGGTCATCCATTCATCCTTCCATCTACCCGCTGATATTTGCCATTTTATCTTTACATTCTGTCGTCCTTTCATTCTCTCATTCAATTTTTCAGTAGTCCGTCCATCCACTGTCCCTTCCTTCCATCCTTCACACATACATCATTTATGCATGCATCAATCAATAAATCTATTCAGCCATACATACATCATTTGACTTACCCATCCATATAGAAATCATTTAATCCATCAACTGATCTTTTTTCCCCAATTCCATCCATACATCAATCCATCTATCCATCCATCTTATTAGCTTTCCATTTACTTTGTCATTCATTCATCCTCTCAGATTTCAATTTACTCTGCCATCCTTTCACCCACCCATCCATACATCGTCTCATATTTCCATTTACTCTGCCATCCGTCCATCTTCTCAGATTTCCATTTGCTCTGCTATCCTTTCATCCACTGATACATCCATCCTCTTAGATTTCGCTTTCCTTTGCTATCCTTGCACCCATTCATCCATCCTCCCAAATTTCCATTAATCTGCAGTCCTTTCACCCACGTACCCATCCATCCACCCTCTCAAATTTCCATTTACTTTGCCATCCTTTCACCCACCCATACATCCTCTCAGGCTTCCATTTACTCTGCCATCCTTTCATTCACTCATCTACCCATTCACACATCCATGCATTTTTTCACCCACCCAGCCACTGATTCGCCCATCTTTTTACCCACTCACCCCCCATCCTTTGACCCATTGATCCATCCATCATTTCACTCACCCCTCCTTTCACCAAACTATTGATCCTTTCACCCATACTCATCCTTTCACCCACTCATTGATTCATCCTTTCAATGATCCATCCTTTTACCCATCCATCTTTTCCCGACCTGTCCATCCTTTAACCACTCCTTTCACTCACTCACTCACATCCATCCATTCACCTACCCATCCTTTCACCCACTCATCCATCCATACTTTCTTCCACCCATACTGAGGCCCACTTTTCTATCCATCCTTTCATCCACCCATTCTTTCACCTAATCACCGACTCACCCATCGATCCTTTAGCCCACTCATGCATCCACGGGTGCATCCTTCTTTTCCCTTTTGTCAACTAATCTTTCTTTCTTCCTTTTAGCGTTATGAGTTTTTGCCTGCCAGGATGCAGATTAAAGAGGCTCATAAAGAACGCCACCACCCACTGTAGCTAGCAGGGGGTTTAAGAAGCCCCTGCTTGTAACCTTCAGTCAACACAGATGTAACCTGCAAACTATAAATTAATTTACACCTATTTCCTCACCAAGAAAATTAAATATAACAACCTCTGGGAACAGGAAACCATTTATTTTACATTTTAGTGATTTGGCACGTTCACAAACATTGTTAGCATGGTCACACCGATGATTGCTTACATTGGAAAGTTTTCAAGTATTTGGGTGGATTCTTTCATCACCAGTAGACATTTTGTTAGGATGACTTGCAGCTGACTAGTTGTAAATATTTACTGTGAATGACGTGTAATAATGTTAAGTGGAGTAATGGAGTTGTTTCCGTAATTTTGCATAATAAGCGTAATGCAAAATATCTGAAATAACACGAATTGCACTTCGTAATTGAAATGTGGCCCAGGACTAAGCTGATCATGGCCATTTCTGTGTGTAAATGGTGTGTGCAAGATGACGTGTTGATGCCTTCCACTGAAGTAATAAGGACAGACTATGCTGGATTGGCCATTTATCCCATTGGGCATTTCCTCAGAGGGCCGGAGCCATTGGAGATTGCCCCTCTGTGACTTTCTCCATCTCCCTGTGGAAATTTTCAGGATGCACATGGGGGCTTCAGGAGGGAGAGACGAGGGAGGTAGAACGAGGACAAGGAGGAGGAGCAAAAGGAGAAGGAGGAGGAATGGGGGATGGGGAAGGGAAGGTTGAGGAGGAAAAGGAGAAGGGTATGAATCGATGGTTGGAAATATAGAGAGACAGAATAAGGGAGGATGGGAATGGGGCTGGTTTGGGTATTTTTGCTAGGGATGCTTTTGGAAACAATCCATTCAACCACCTCCTCTTTAAGGCCAGTGTTTCTGTTTTAACCAGTGGCGGCTCGCACAGGTAAGGTTGGTGGGCAGGGCGGGGATGGGGGGGTTGGTGGAAGTCAGCAGATGATGGGATAAGTAAGATTGAATAAATAAATAAAACCCCTTACTTTATGCTCGCCGCATCGCTAGGCTTTTTAACATCACAGGTGTATTTGTTTACCCGATTACCCGAAGGTGTCCTGGCACTGAATAATAGATGTTTATTGTTACCCAACTCAAAGGTACTCATTTTATCAACCTCGAATCGATGAAAGGCTGAGTGGACCCACCAGGATTTGAACCTGTGACCAGGAGGTCGAGCACAGGACCCTGCAGTGGCTGCTTTAGTCCACTGAGCCACCAGACCAGTCAGGATGAGAGGATGTAGGGAAGTGCAATCTTTTACTGCTACTTGGAAGTATTGCTAAAACACATGGGTAAATCCAGTAGCGGCTCACACAGGTAAGAGTGGTAGGCGGGGCCGGGTTGGTGGAAGTCAGAAGACAATGGGAAGAGTAATATTAAATAATTTCTGACACGGCGATGCGGTGAGGGCAAAGTAAGTGGTTTTATTTATTTATTTAATACTACTTATCCCATCGTCTGTTGGCTTCTACCACCCCCACCCCTCCCCGCCCACTGCTCCTACCTGTGCAAGCCGCTACTGGTTTTACCCAAGTGTTTTAGCAATACTTCTAAGTAGCAGTGAAAGACTGCATTTCCCAACATCATTCCTGAGTTACAAAGCCTAGCTTCACCTGGTTGATGGACACTTCAAACTTTAAAGATATAATGCTTGCAATTTGCAGTGGGCTACTGTTAAATTGTCAAAGACAGTAAATACAGAAGAGGCCCTGCTCCAGTAATATGAACCAGCTCATACCTGTGTGACCACTGTGGTGGTGCTTCCTGAAAGGGGAGCGGATTGCTGCACATTGTCTCAGCTTCTTTTCTGGATGCCCCAAAATACTAACTCGTCACTCTCTCTGTTTTACCGACACACAAGAGACTAAGGGCCCGATGTAGGTAAATCCCATTTACCGATTTTGAAATACCGAATTTTACCGATTCGGTATTTCAAAATCGGTAAATGGGATGTAGGTCCCAACATCTGGATTCTTTTCCGAATCCTTAAAATTCGGTATTTACCGATTCGGTAAATACCGAATCGGTATTTGCTATTGAATCCTATGGGCCTTTGAAGCCCATAGGATTCAATTCAAATACCGAATCGGTATTCAACGATTCTGTAAATACCGATTTTGTCAAGGGTGCAGGGGGTGTCACTTTGACACCCTCTAGCACCCCCAAAACGGGCATGTGTGCAATGTGGCACACAGACATGCCCTAAGGGCACGTCTGTCTGTCACATGGCACATGTGTACATGCACAGATGTGCATGTACACAGGAATCGGTATTTTACCATGGATTTGTATTCCATGGTAAAATACCGATTCTGTAAGCCATTTGCCAATGTAAAATTGGCTACCCACATAGCATATTCGGTAATTTTACCGAATCGGTAAATATTACCGAATCGGTAATAATTATACCGATTCGTTAAATATTACCGAATCGGTAAATTTACCGATTCGGTAATATTAACGATTCGGTAAAATTACCGAATATGTGCACCTACATCTCCCTAGCCCTTTACCGATCGGAAACGGCCGAAAATCGGTATTTTCGGCCGTTTCCGATCGGTAAAGGGCTACCTACATCTGGCCCAAAATAAATGGAAGGAAACTGTAAGTTACTGGAATGTTGTTCACTGAGATGTCCTGAGTGACATTAAAAAGACAGCCAGATCGATGCTCAAGTTATTTATGACATCACTTAGAACTCTGAGGTGAAAAACATTTGGAACTCAGAGTTACCCCTCTATACCTTGATGTTATTTATGGCCCCTAAAATCATCTGTGCCTCATTGGTGCTGAAAGTTGGAGTGCAGGGGGGTTGCTGCAGCACCCCAAAATAACTATGCGGGAGTTCAGAAGGTGAATGAGCAATAAAATGGATTTAAGTTTTGGTTTTATATGGTGACTATTATTTGCTGCACATTCAAAGACAGGGGTCAATTGTCAGGGTATGTCTTGAGACAAATTGCTGCTTATTCTTTTAACCTTGAGATTGGTATTTACTTTTCTTTCTCTGACTGAAAGGATAGTGGATTTTATAAAGTAAACTATCTGACAATCTTGTTAGGGCACTAAGCGTGAAATGAAAGGCTGTAAGATGTCAGTTTTTTCTAGCGCACAACAAAATCTAAATACCTGTAAATTAAATGTACAAGTATTTCAAAACACACCAGCAGTTAGGGAAGCCCATGTGAAAACCATTTTTGTACAAATTTCATGTCTGATAGCAATAAAGATATTAATTGGATAAAAACAAATCAAGACATTACTTGGTAAGGTGCAAATGATACATATTTGCAGTAACCCAAATCCCATGCATCATGGTTTGTATATTGTGCAGTGGCGTCACCCCACTGCTTTTAAGCAGAGTAAAACAGGGAACAAAAAATTATAATAACAAGGTTATTATCATGTTATGTTTCCGTGTTGCTTTGCAGGTAGGTGGGCGGGGCTGCTCTTCTCCCAGAGCAGGGCTGGGGGAGTGGCTTGCCCATTCCTAGTACGCAATGACTGTTTGGCCGGTGCTCTGGGGCTGGCCAAACAGTCATGCGCAATTTGCATGTTCTCCATATAGGCTGCATTATAGCCCATATGGAGAACATGCCCAGGCCCCCAGTCCCCATCTGAGCGCTGAACCACGGTGCTCAGACCAATCACAATGCTGCATTGCAGCATTGTGATTGGTCAGGGGAGCCTGGGTGCTTCCCAATCACAACGCTGCATTGCTGCATTGTCATTGGTCACGGGAGCCTGGGTGCTTTCTGGTTCCTGTACGGCACCAGCGGAGTCTTGATGCAAAGGAGAGATGTGGTGACAATAAGGTACGTTTTTTTTAATAAAAACCCCAATCTTCCCCCCCTCTGCTCTGCCCCCACAACTTCCCGCCCCTAAGCATGGGCGAATTTTGCGAATCTCGCGTTCGCGAATTTTGCGGATTTGCGAACTCGCAATCCGCAAAATCCGCGAATTCTCGCGAATTTGCGGAATTTTTTTTTTTGTGTTTGCGCGGGTTTCTGCCAGTTCGCGAGGGTTTTGTACAATGTCGCAAATTGCGAACTTACCTGTCGGGTCGCAAGTTTCGCGAACTTGTTGTTTCTACGTGTCCAGCCTGTTTGGGACACTCTTCTTCATCACTGCCACTCTCTGTCACCACTGCCACTCTCTGACTACTCATGCCACCCTCTGGCCCACCCATGCCACCCTCTGTTTCATCACAGCACCCTCTGGTTGTCCAGTCAGTGTACATTATTGTGGCAACGCAAGCACACCTTCCCTGCCTCAAGTGACCTGAATTAATTTGGGGCTGATTAATGTGTCACAGAATATTTTTTTAGCTGGCACCTGCTTCCTTAGTGCTTCCTGATTAGTGATCTTTTGCACTTGCTAAGTGCTTTCATTGTTGCAAAATTAGTTACAACACCTGCCCTGCCCCAACTGACAATAATGAATTAGGGGCTGATTAATGGATTTGAACTTCCAGCCTGGCTCCTGCTTGTCTCCCTTAGCTGTAATTCAGGACCTTTGTGGCATATATGTAACTATTCTGAGGTTCAGAGCAGGGTCACATAATAGTTGCAACTGGCAACTGAACTCTGGAGGGGCCCCTCAGGAAGCACTACAGGAAATGGCTACTAATGATGAGCCTGAACTTTTGAACCTGGTAAGTAGTTTCAGTTTTGCTAAGATCGTATTTCTGCAATTTTGCACTTATTCGCGGGGCGCGAAGTTGTACTGGGAAGCCGCGAACTCACGCGAACAGTGCGAGCAAAATCCGCTGCTCGCGGATTTGCGGATTTTGCGGGAGATTCGCGAATCTCGCGGATTGCGAATTTACCGAAAATCCGCAAAATCCGCGAGCGAAACGGATTTTCCGCCCATGCTTACCCGCCACCCCCGATCAGAGCCAGCCACCACTGATGTTATGTAGTTGTAACTCCATGATTGTGTGAATTTACTGGCCTTATCAATGGAAAACGTGCTGTCTGTAAATGACAGTGCTTCCGTGCCATACTTCCGTTAAATATTTGCAACAGCATACCATACCTTTACCATCACTCTGCTGCTGAATTAGCTTGGCTCATTTGCTATTCTTGTTCTTTATAAAATGCTTGGATTTTTCACAATCCCTATGACTTCAGTCATGTAACATTGACGGCCAGTCTGAAAATTGCTAAAAGACCACTGCTGCAACTGCTTATAACTGCTAGGCTCAGGCAAAGGAGGAATGGGGGAGCCATACATAATAGAACATCTTTTAGTGTCCCAATGATGAAAAAAGCATTTGCAAAGCAAGAGGTCTTGCATTTGGAGGGTTTCAGCTATTGGCATTGTAAATGACAATGCCTTTTATTTATGTGTTGTTTTTTTAAAAACAGATAAATTAAAGGCATTGTTATTTACAACGGCAATAGCATAAACTCTCACAAATGGAAGACCTATTAAGACAGGAATGATTTTGCAACACAATCAAATGTTGCAAAACATTTAACTTGTTTCCCTGTTGTTACGCTGGGCAGTGGAAATGCAATCGTGCGTGCGCTACATTTTCATGTGTATTGATGGCAAAGAAAGTGGGTGCCCATGTCAATGTAGAAAGTGCTACACATGCAAATGATGGTTGGAATGCTGACTGAATCATACATTTACCCCCAGTCAAGAGATCAGGGTTAAATCCATTGTTCTTTTGCTCACCATGCCACACCAGTTTAGACCCAGCCAGATGAAAATCAGTCTGGACCCTATGCCTAATGGGAGCAGTCCAGACCAAACTGCCTAGCCTGGTCCTCACTGGACCGGAAAGAAACTCCTGGTACTGATTTCTGGGTATTACCCTTCATCAGCCAGGCTAGTTTGAATCCAGTGGCACAGCGAGCCTGGGGCCCACGTCTGGGCATACCCATCCCACTTAGGGTGAAATGTGCTACACATACAAATGATGGTTGGAAGGCTGAATAAATCATACATTCACCCACAGTCAAGAGATCTGGGTTAAATCCATCATTTTTTTCTCACCATGCCACCCCAGTTTAGACCCAGCCAACAGTCTTGACCCTGTGCCTCATGGGAACAGTCCAGACCAAACTACCAAGCCAGGTCCTCCCTGGACAGGAAACAAGCATCCTGGGACCGATTTCTGGGTACTACCCTTCATCAGCCAGGCTAGCTTGAATCCAGTGGCACAGTGAGCAAGAGACCCACGTCTGGGCATATTCATCCCGCTTAGGGTGAAAAGTGCTAAACATACAAATGATGGACACAATGCTGAATAAATCATACATTCACCCCAAGTCAAGAGATCTGGGTTAAATCCATCATTCTTTGGCTCACCATGCCACCCCAGTTTAGACCCACTCATGTGCAAACCAGTCTTGACCCTGTGCCTCATGGGAACAGTCCAGACCAAACTGCCAAGCCAGGTCCTCCCTGGATCGGGAACAAGCATCCTGGGACCAGTTTCTGGATATTACCCACCATCAGACAGGCTAGCTTGAATCCAGTTGCACAGTGAGCAAGGGACCCACGTCTGGTCATACCCATCCCACTTAGGGTGAAAAGTGGTAAACATACAAATGTCAGACGGAATACTGAATAAACCATACATTCATCACCAGTCAAGAGATCTGGGTTAAATACATTGTTCTTTTCCTCACCATGCCACCCCAGTTTAGTTTAGACTATGCAAATCAGTCTTGACCCTGTGCCTAGTGGGAACAGACCAGACCAAACTGCAGAGCCAGGTCCTCCCTGGACCGGAAACAAGCATCCTGGGACCGGTGTCTGGGTATTACCCTTCATCAGCCAGGCTAGCTTGAATCCAGTGGCACAGTGAGCAAGGTACCCACGTCTGGGCATACCCATCCCCCTTAGGGTGAAAAGTGCTACACATACAAATGATGGGCGGAATGCTGAATAAATCATACATTCACCACCAGTCAAGAGATCTGGGTTAAATCTATTGTTCTTTTGCTCACCATGCCACCCCAGTTTAGACCCAGCCATATGCAAATCAGTCTTGATCCTGTGCCTCATGGGAACAGTCCAGAGCAAACTGCCAAGCCAGGTCCTCCCTGGACCGGAAACAACCATCCTGGGAGCCATTTCTGGGTAGTACCCTTCATTAGCCAGGCTAGCTTAAATCCAGTGTCACCGTGAGCAAGGTACCCACATCTGGGCATACCCATCCCACTTAGGGTGAAAAGTGCTACACATCAGTGGGTTTGTTGAGAAGTGTGGCTCACTGGTTAGAGAAGGCAGACCCTGAAGCAGAGGTCAGACCCGGGACCAGGGTTCGATTCCCGACGCGGCAGGGTGTTGAGCTCAAATGTCCACGGACTCGATAATTCTCGCTTCGGTGCCTGACCTAATCATGGGTTCACACTCTGCAACTCTGGGCATTAAGCTTGCTTAATCTCCACAACGGCCCCCCCCGTGGCGGGATGCCTGGCTTTCACCTTGGGGATGCCCTGTAGGGGCTATCTCACAGGGAAAAACCAGGACGGGTTCCCAAGGCAAGCGCGGAGATACCCCTTCGGGGGTCGATTCTGGCACTATATAAGAAACATAATAATAATAAGTAGAGCAAAGCTGACAGGCTCTAACAGTCCTGTCATCCTTCGACTGGAAGACTTTTATAACATTGCAACTGTGGGTAATGAGTTTTGTTATCAGCTGTTGCTACATCATAGCAGTGAATTAACATAGTCATAGCAGTTAATTAACAGATTTAGAATCTGGCATATAGGATAGAGGATTACTGCTGAAGTCATGCATAAACTAAGTGTAAACAGTGCTGCACTGAGAGAAAGCAGCTCCCTGAGTCAAGTAGACACACCTCTCCTAATCTGTATGTCCTGGTTCATGCTCTGTTATGTATCATTTTAGGACCCTATTGTAATTTTCCCGATTCATATCCTTATATAGGTATAAATCACCATATCCTTATATAGGCATAGCAATCATAACCATATTTAGGCATAGCTCATGCAGTCCAAATACGGCAGGGCTACTTCCACTAGTTCCGAAAATCTACAACGATTTCTTGGAAAACTCGGCTTCAGCAGCTAGGGACTTTCCCTTGCTTGAGAACTGACTTGTCCAAGAACTCATGGAGTTTTCAAAGAACTGAGACTTTTTGATGACGTTATTATGTCCACCTTTACGTCAAACTCTCCAACTTCAAGGTATAAAAATGCCCACACTTGCCTTAGCAAGCACACAGTGGTTTGGAGCAGTTCCACTTTCTACTTGCCTGACGCATCCTGCTACAGCAAGTGCCGAAGGAAGCCGAACCTCCAGCAGACGCACTGAGAGAAACGCTGTCTTTTCTCCTGCTGAGAAATCCAGCTCCAGTGTTTCCTAGCTACCCTTACGGGTTGTTGGGAAATCGAGTCCCGAGACTGACCTTCTCCATTCTAAACTAAGGTACAGAGCTGATTAGACCCTAAGAGAAATCTTGGACAGATTCTTGGCAAAAGAATACTACATTTATGCTACACCTCACTTACTTCTTCCCTCGTACTAAGCTTAGGTTAGGTACACCGGGGTAGGCGTATTTTAGAAGCACCAGTTGAGTACTTTTAGCCTCTGTTATTTATGTATGTATTTATCTATGGTTTAGGAACCATACAATGCTCTTCCAGTATTATTTTATTCTACTTTTTATACTGTATGCGTTATATTTGACAACCAGTTTTACGATTGTAGCAGTTAATATCTTATGCTTGAGAAAGAAGACTGTTCAATAAATCTTTTAATTGAAAACGCCTGTCTATCTATTTCTCTGTAACTCTGGTGAAGCGAAGCATGCACGATTGACTGAGTAAAATATCTATCTATTGTTTCCACGACTCTGAAGATCAGTTTTATCTTGGGGAAACAAAGTTGTAATGTTTATGCGGTTGTCAGAAACTAATACCATCTTGTGAATTCGAGAAAGTTTCTAGTGACCTCTGAGCTAGTTGGCACTCACAATTAAGTCTAATATATTCGATAGAGACCTAGTCAACCTCAGTCCTACGTCTAAACTTTAGGATATATTATTCCAATGCGCAGGGCCTATTGGGAATATAGGAACTACACTACATGGCGCCCAACGTTTGGTAAGCCACTAATTTAACGCTAGATACTCAAGTAACTCAGTCGTGCTTTTCACAGAGACCTTTTTTCCCGTAAAAACTCCAATAGACGTCTGGAGTGCGTTAAAGGATAAAATATCCGCCTTAAACTGAGTAGGACGAAAAATCCTATGTATTAGTTTTTGGTTTTGTTCAACGTTGAAGGATACAGTGTTCCAAAAAATTGTGCACCTAATCTTTATTTTCCTTGAAACTTTCTCTGCAGAACTTGCAACAAAATGCAAGATAGCGATGAACAGAACGGTGGACCAGCGGGCACTATTACCCGACCGGGTTTAGACGAGACAGGTCTCCAACAAAATCACTTGTATGCTATAAACATCCCGGAAAACGTAACAAAAGCCATAGCTATAAAGCTTATAGAAAATAGCCTATCACCGAGAGGTGGTACGGTTATATTCGTCATAGAGGCACATGAATATCGGCAGACAGAGGTATTCTATTCATGGATTGTCTTTCCACAAGCAAATCCAACAACACATGTGATCCACTTCTACAAGATGGAGGAACATCCAGCGGAATACGTTCCATCCGAGGACGTTGAAATTCCACTAACTTACCAAGAGCATCAGCTCTGGTTTAAAGGCGCACTACAACATCAAAATCACATTACCAGGCTCGGTCCACTAGGTAGACCTGGAGTAACATGCTCGGTACTAACCAGCTATACACCACATCCTAACATTGAAAGAATGTCAGATGTAGAACTGTTAGCTCAGCAAAAAACAATTAATTAAAATACATAGACAATTAGTACAATATGTCATGCGGACCTTAACGGTCCAACCTACTATTAGAATCCCACAGCACACCCCTCATAAGGGGAACACAAACAAAATAACACCACAGACTATACAATCAGCCATTGGTAAATTGCCCACAAAAAGAGAACAGATTCCATTCTGGTTAGCCCAGAAAATTACTCAAATAGAGGCAGTATTTCCCGATAGTACATCTCATGAAAAACACAGGATTCCAACAATCTGTTTACCAATGGGGATTGCACCACACGTGGAGCACTGTGACACTTGGGGTACAGTCTTTGCTGCAATCTATACCAAACACATGGTGTCCCGTCTATGGCGGTGATACCTGACGTTCTGAGACAGATTCAAAATGAATACGGTCCAGAACCAGCTTTGAATCTTGGTATGAAATTACTGAAAGATTTCAAACAGGTTTCGGCTATTTTATTAGCTAACATTAAAGGTGAGGCAGCATCAGTTTCAATCCGCCAAAAATTAAAAGAACTGGATATATCTGAGCAACCGTATGAACTTGCCAGAATTATTGAAAAATCCTATGAAGAACTAGGAAGAGACTAGTTTGGAAGGGAAACCTGTAAAGCCTGAACTAACAGAAAATCCTGAAAAAGTTATTATATAAGAGATAGTTTGGGAGGGAAATCTGTAAAGCCTGAACTATTAGACTCCCACAGCACACCCCTCATCAGGGGAACACAAACAAAATAACACCACAGACTATACAATCAGCCATTGGTAAATTGCCCACAAAAAGAGAACAGATTCCATTCTGGTTAGCCCAGAAAATTACTCAAATAGAGGCAGTATTTCCCGATAGTACATCTCATGAAAAACACAGGATTCCAACAATCTGTTTACCAATGGGGATTGCACCACACGTGGAGGACTGTGACACTTGGGGTACAGTCTTTGCTGCAATCTATACCAAACACATGGTGTCCCGTCTATGGCGGTGATACCAGACGTTCAGAGACAGATTCAAAATGAATACGGTCCAGAACCAGCTTTGAATCTTGGTATGAAATTACTGAAAGATTTCAAACAGGTTTCAGCTATTTTATTAGCTAACATTAAAGGTGAGGCAGCATCAGTTTCAATCCGCCAAAAATTAAAAGAACTGGATATATCTGAGCAACCGTATGAACTTGCCAGAATTATTGAAAAATCCTATGAAGAACTAGGAAGAGACTAGTTTGGAAGGGAAACCTGTAAAGCCTGAACTAACAGAAAATCCTGAAAAAGTTATTATCAAAAACAATCTAACTACTCCTAAAAAGAAATGGGAAAATAGTAGACAGTCACTTCCTAAAGAGAAGCGCTCTCACTCCAGAGGTAGATCTCCTCAAAAGGAGCACTCTGAAAAGAGGTATAACCTTAGAAATAGGGATAATTTAAGAAAACTTGATAGATATCAAGATACTGATACACGATCCTCTAGTTCCTTTCAGACTTCCTCGCGGAAATCCGAAAGATGAGGACGATCAGAACACAAAGAAAAACGCATGAAGTCCAAAGACGTTCAGCACGTTCCAAAAAATAAGAAAACTCAATTCTCCAAAAAGAAGGTAGCAAGTATTAAAATCAGACATACCGAGGATCTTGAGGACACAACCCAAGAACGGGGAGTGGACCCAGACAATGCTGGTCAGCGCAGCAGAGGTCACCATAGCTCACAGGATCCTGAAAGCTCATCTGGAGACAGTGGATCTGAATGAATGCATTCAGTTTGAAACTGCTGACACCAGGGTTAGTGTACCCCATAAGTTATATGAAGTGACACTCCGGATAGAGGGGGACATAACTAGATAAATAAAAGCACTCTTTTGGGAACTATCTAAGGGTTATGACATCCTTCTGGCTGAAAAATACTGGCCACCTGAATTTGTCAGGGAGTACCCACATGGCGAAGAAATCATTATGCCAGCCTTCTCCAATCATATTCCTATTCATAAAAATACACCTATGCCAGGAAATGGGCTGTGGCCCAGGCTCCAGCATTATATAAAAATCATGTGGGATGGAATGAGGATTCTCCTCACTATAAGATCCAGTTAAAAAATCATCCTACTGTTCAGAGGCAGTATCCAGTTAAGCAGGAAGCTAAAAAACAAGTCAGGGAGATCTTAGATTAACTTGAATACCAAGGGGTGATTGAAACATGCACCTCGTCAATGAACAATCCTTTGTTTCCTGTCTCCAAACCAGATGATTCATATCGTCTAGTTTTGGATTACATACATTTAAACTCTTGTTGCAAAACTTTTGCAGTACAAAATGCACACAATGCAGCACTGATGAATAACATCGTTCGCAAAAACGGTTTCTTCTGTCAAAACAATGCACCAGAAAGCAGGTATTTGACCGCTTTCTCAATAATGGGTGCACAACAACACTTCTGTTGTCTCCCCCAGGGACCCAAGAATAGTCCAGGGTTATTTTCAGCCAGAGTAGCAGAGTTACTACAAATGTATGATGATGAGGCATTTTATTATGTCGATGACATCTATCTTACAGATGATGATTTGGACAGGCACTTGAACAGGGTGAACACCATAATACTTGGATTCGCCTCTGAAGGGTAGAAATTCAACTTTAAAAAATCAAGAATTTCCCACCTCAACATCCTATTCTTGGGATACGAACTTTCAAGTGAAGGCAAAAGCCTAGCAGCAAACTTTTTAGAAAAATGTGCGCTGCTCCAACCTCCAAAAAAGCTGAAAAACTTACAGTCAATTCTAGGATTCCAAAACTTTGGAAGAACTTACATTTTGAATTACGCAGAAAGGGTTAAACCTCTCTATGAACTAATCAAACCTGATTTCAAACCAACTAATTGTACTCAAAAACACACAGAAATTTTGCGTTCAGTACAAACAGACATGTTGGCAACAAAACATTTACAAACACGCGATAATGTACGCAACCTTGTAATCCGAATCATCCCAGGGAGATGCGGATTCACATACCTAACCTTTAATGAAGGTGAAAAGGTACCAATAGCTCACAAATTACACTTGTACACACAAGCTGAAATGAAATTCACTTCAACAGAAAAAATTCTGACAGCGGTTCAGACTGCTGTAGCAAAGGAGAGAGCCCTCGCACAGGGTAAATGCATAAAAGTCGTTACACCTGTACCTGCTTTAGAGGCAGTGACAAAGGCAAGCTTTCCAAATGCAAAAGCTCTACATCCAAGATGGATACAATGGGTTAATTCTCTTGCTGCAACAGACGTTGAACACGTTTTTGACCCTTACTTGAAGACACAAGAATTTCTCCAATACGAAAAAGAATGCCCTCTGCCTACTGAAATTCTACCTCTAGAACATTACGACTGTATAATATATACAGACAGATCAGCACAGCCTGCGATTAGGGGTAAACAAGCTTATAGTGCAGCATGCGCAATTGTTAAAGGTCGCTGGCGCGATGGTAAATTCAGACCTATGGTCACAAAAACTCAATCTCTAGGAGACTGTACAGCTCAGCGAGCTGAACTACAGCCTTTCAAGATGGCGCTTGAAAATACTGATCGCGAATTCCCCACACTTATAGTGTGCGATTCGTATTACTGCGTCCAGTCTTACAATGAATATCTGCAGAACTGGGTTCAAAATGGTTTTAAAGACGCAAAAGGTGGCACAATCAAGCATAAAATGCTTTGGGAACAAGCAGTTCTTTTGCAGAAAGAACTACAAAAGACTCATGTGATCCATACACTGAGTCATCAGCGTGATGGTGTTCACATTGAAGGGAATTCATTGGCTGATGAAGCTGCGAAGGCAGCTGTGCAAACGGCTTCCATAGCTGCAATCACTCGTTCAAAAACTGAAATAGATGGTGAAACCATGCTCGCTGTCAATACCACAAGCAAAGGCAGCGGAGCCACGTAACCTCTAAATTATCCACTCAAATATACATACATAATTGATGCAAACTCTGTACTTTTTGCTTGAATCCCTGGAGTGGGGGATAGGGTAATTCCAAACAGGAACTGAAGAGGTGCTCTGATTCATGAAGCACATATGGGAGAGGGTCTGATACATCAAGGGATCTCTAAATCTCTATTAGAATTAGAAGAGATATACTGGTGGCCAGGAATGCAAGCTCACGTATACGAATTCGGAATTAATTGCGATGACTGTTACAAATACCACAGCTTTGAACACCACCAGATTCCTGACTACAGTGTAACCAGCCCAGTACAGACACGATTGTTAGATAGCATTAGACTATCCACGCTCAAACGTCCCAATGGCCAAATCGGTACCACAAATACAAGGACAAGATTCATTTGGATGTGGCCTCAGCGCTCGGCTGACGCCCGAACTGTTATAAAAGATTTGCGAGTCTTTATCGGCACATACACAATCGGGACGCTACATTTTGACCAGGGTCCTGGTTTTAGCTCTAGGGCTTACAAGGAGGCCATGGTCAGCTTGGGCATTGCATTGCAATTTTCGAATTCCATTCCATCCTGAGGGAAATTCGGTTGTGGAGAGAAAAAACCGTGACGTAAAGCAATCTATAACAGCTAGGGTATTAGGTTCGGGTGATGGGTGGGTCAAAATGTCCAACGTAGTCTTAATAACCTGCCAAGAAATTCTCTGGGTGGAATCACTGCATATGAACTCCTTTTTGGTACTAGAATTTTGGTTGAAGATCTCGATCGTCACACTTCAGTGGTGGAACAAAAACCCTTTGATATCAAAGATCGTTTGGCTGTTTTACAGGACTTAAATGAAACAAGAAGAAGTCTAAGCAATAGCAGCAAAAAGCCAACGACCACTGAAGAAAAACCACCTGTCCCAGCAAGACATGTCTGGATTCCAAAGGTTGGGGATCTAGTCAAGGAGAAAATAGCAGACAAGAAGGAATTTGGGCCTTCTTACAGAAAACCAGTACCTGTACTAGCAATCCACGGATCAAGAACAGTGCTACTGCCGCCCCATGCTGGAAGAAAGGAGAACCATTCTTTATCAATTGATCAGGCAAAACCAAACCATGCGGCCGATAATAAGTAGTAGGCCCAGAGGGCTCCCAAGATGTAGCAGACGACCAAATCTTGCTACCATCCAAGAGGTTCAAACTGAAAGACTCATCACCTTTGAAGATTCTAAAGTGAGAAAAGAAGGACTATGCAACAAAGCCATGGAACTTGTGCCTCTTGAAACCCAAATAGCAGTTCGTCAAGAAACTCCAGTCTTCAGTGATGTAGCATCTGACTATACAAACATGTCAAGGGAACAAGCAACTCCGGCGATTTCAAAGAATCCGGATGCAACACCAACTATTGACAGAACTGCCTCTGGCTATTTTATCAACTTTGATAACTTTTCTGAGGATCCCAGGGTACCTAAAACTACGCCAGCAAATAAAACCGTCAAGGAAAAATTAACGGAACTTGGTCAAGAGCTTGCTAAAACATATTTGGTTACATCAAGGGGTGAATTTTAGATTGGGTTAGGTGTATTTGTTCTCCTGCTATGGTTCATTCTTGTTTTAAGTCTGGGAAAGCTGATAGATGGCAAACACATTAAAATGGACACAGCAAGTAAGAACATCAACTTGCTCCTGAAGCCACACAAATCATCTCATCGTGAACAACGAGGCCTGTAATCAGTGAACATCACAGCGGTTCCTCTACCTGGTGGAATAGCTTGGGTTACAACTGATTATGACATGTATGGCCCTGTCGAGCTGCTGAAAATTCCACACCAATTTAGGTTTCCTTGAGTGACTTTGTTTCACCCAGCACATTTTCTGATGATTGAGACTTTGAAACTGTTAATAACATCATGGCAGACTTAGAAATGTCAGCTAAATTTACAAAACATGAATACTCAGAAGGTTCATCAAATTATGAAGAAATCATTGCTTGCATAAATATGCAAACCCTAGAAATGTTTTAACTTATAATCAATGGGAACATTGCCCAACACCTCCAAAAGGTAGTTCTAAAACATTTATTATAAAATGTCCATATTTTACAGGTTTTAATGTTACAAACCCAGAAAGTTTTTACCTTAAAAATGTGAATAAGACAGGCATGAAAAGTATGTTTTCACAACAAAATATACCTGGGGGTCAAAAACAGTTAGTCAAACAGAGTGGATCACAAGCACCAATACTACACAAAAGACACCAGTGAGGACATCATCCATGTTAGTGAATGCAGGCCAAGTAGAGGCTCAAGAGCATATGGAGAAATAGTTCCCATCAGAAGCCACACTGTACCGCCCTCTTTTTCATCATTTGGGTTCTCCTTACCCAGGAGACAGAACGGCCGGTCAGATGTTACCGTGACCGATAGATGTGATAAGGGGTGGTGTATTGAGTACAAAGATTGAAGTGGCTACTGAAAAAGCAGTGTTAAGGTGGTAGGAGTGTTAAAGTGAGGGAAAGTAGAATAAAATTAGGTGAATCGGGTGGACAAACAACATTTATTAGTGTCTCCCAATCCCTAAAGTTTAAAAAGCAAGTGTAAGTGCGGGTTTTAAATAATCACCGTACTTAATAGTGGTCAACATGTTTCTGCATTATATCGAACATAGTTTCAAAATGCATTCTTCAGGACCTTATATAAAAACACTGCTACTTATAGTGATGAAAATTTAAGAACAATATCACCTGAGCTTCAGGTACATACTCAACCGTATACTGTTGCATCGCACGGTATTCGATCCACACAGAGAGACAAACAAACAGATAAAGAACATGAAGATGTCATATTCCCATGAATTATATACTGTAATGGGTACACATTCACATATATAGGGACAAACATTTCCGATTTGCAGACTCACCCATATATGATGGTTGAGAGGCTTCACCCCACCTGGCTACAGCGCAGGTATGAGGAGCACCGCTCTAAAAACAATTCACAAGTAACATTTAGAGCTGAAAATTAGAGTTAAAAATGAATTCACAGGGAGGCAGATTACTTAATTAGTCCTTCAGAATCTACGTTAGTATTGTGCGGGACACCCCGCCTGTACTATACTCCATCGGTCCGACGGGGACGCGGAGACCAGACTAAGTTGAAAGGAATGGCGTCATAGTGAAAAACGGAATCGCTTTAAGAGCTGGGCTCTTCAGCGCGTTAGTCCGCTGATCGAGTAGACAAACCCCAGCAATAGTAGCGCGATCGCTTTCAGGGCAGCGCGTTTGTATTGTTAATTACCAGCGCGATGAATATCAGGCAGCCAGCGTGCGCATTGCAGGCGAGCGCTCGCCTACCTGTCCGTCGGTGTCTCCTGGCAGTCAACTGTACAGTCTGGGGGGGCACCGGTGCTTCTCAAAGATGACTGTTTTGTACCTTCTCATTCAGCACGGCAGGTTAACAGTCATGTGATGTGGTTTAATCACGTGATGCCGGGCATGCTGGGACATGTAGTCCCAAACAGAAGTTGATGAATAGGGTGCCGGCAACAAGGCACATTAGTCTATGAGCAGGTTGCGCATACAGGCAGAGGCAACGTATTGGATCAAGGAGCTCATGGCTCCAGGAATATTACCAATAAGATAATGATGTTGTAGGGGTGCTGAGAGGTGGATCAGAGAAACTAGCGAAAACCCGTGCAATTGGTTATATTAGGGCTCATAGTGTTGATAAGATTACATTGATTAGAGGGACATCCAAGGGATTGGCTCATTTAGTCCCTCTTTATCACTGTTCAGGCGGTAAACCCACTTTTGTTCGATTTTGAACAAGAAACGGCTGATGTCAGTACAAGAGAGAGGTATTTGTGGTTGTTCCAGGACGGTCCAACAAAAATCGTCAGGGCCATGTCCCTTCTCCAAAAAGTGTGCGGTGAGACGAGTAGCCTGTTTTCTGCACCGCACTGTACTTTTATGTTCTTGTATCCTCGTCCTGATTTTTCGGGTCATCATGCCAACGTATCGCAAAGGGCATGGGCACGTTATCAGGTATATGAGGTTACTGCTGTTGCAGTTTGTAAATCTTTTTTGTGTCCAAGGGCGATTAGTCCCGATGTCGACCTCGGTGGATTTACGGGTTTGGGGACAGACAGTGCAAGCACCACAGGGGTGGTGTCCAGAGACTGGAGGTAAGTCCCACAACGTCCCCACTTGACTAGATTCTTTATTGCGTGGGCGTGTATGGACCAGCTGATCTTTTAAATGTTGTCCTCTTTTGAAGGCAAAAATGGGTAGAGCGATGTCGTCATTGCCAGTCTTCAGGATCGACCAATGCTTCTTTATGATTTTCTGCACTTGATTCGAGCGAGTATTAAATGTGTTGACAAAAGCAATGCGATTGGTCTTATCTTTTGGTGGCTGTATCTCCAATAGGGACTCCCTGTTATTGTTAGACGCCCTCTTTTTTGACTGGTGAATGATCTTTTTCGGATAATTTTTTTCACTCAGTTGGGTTTCCAGGTTCTTCGAGTGGATTTTGAAGGCTTCTTTGCTGGAGCAGTTTCTTTGTACCCTAAGAAATTGGCCAAAAGGCAAATTGTCCCTCAGGGCTCGCGGATGGCAACTGTCGTACCTCAATAGTGCATTTCTTGCTATTCAGCCAACCATGAAATAGCACTAGAACAGAGTAATCCCCAATCCATCACGCCAACGAGCTTCATTATGCATCTAGCTGAAATTGGGATGAAAGAGAACTACTTTCGCCTTGAGGACACCATTTACCTGCAAACATCCGGGACCAGTGCAGAAAATCATAAAGAAGCATTGGTCGATCCTGAAGACTGGCAATGACGACATCGCTCTACCCATTTTTGCCTTCAAAAGAGGACAAAATTTAAAAGATCAGCTGGTCCATACACGCCCACGCAATAAAGAATCTAGGCAAGTGGGGACGTTGTGGGACTTACCTCCAGTCTCTGGACACCACCCCTGTGGTGCTTGCACTGTCTGTCCCCAAACCCGTAAATCCACCGAGGTCGACATCGGGACTAATCGCCCTTGGACACAAAAAAGATTTACAAACTGCAACAGCAGTAACCTCATATACCTGATAACGTGCCCATGCCCTTTGCGATACGTTGGCATGACGACCCGAAAAATCAGGACGAGGATACAAGAACATAAAAGTACAGTGCGGTGCAGAAAACAGGCTACTCGTCTCACCGCACACTTTTTGGAGAAGGGACATGGCCCTGACGATTTTTGTTGGACCGTCCTGGAACAACCACAAATACCTCTCTCTTGTACTGACATCAGCCGTTTCTTGTTCAAAATCGAACAAAAGTGGGTTTACCGCCTGAACAGTGATAAAGAGGGACTAAATGAGCCAATCCCTTGGATGTCCCTCTAATCAATGTAATCTTATCAACACTATGAGCCCTAATATAACCAATTGCACGGGTTTTCGCTAGTTTCT
Organism: Lissotriton vulgaris; assembly: GCF_964263255.1. Lineage (NCBI taxonomy): Eukaryota > Metazoa > Chordata > Amphibia > Caudata > Salamandridae > Lissotriton > Lissotriton vulgaris. The sequence goes on along the minus strand of NC_141697.1, from coordinate 442,508,031 downwards.
CTGATCCACCTCTCAGCACCCCTACAACATCATTATCTTATTGGTAATATTCCTGGAGCCATGAGCTCCTTGATCCAATACGTTGCCTCTGCCTGTATGCGCAACCTGCTCATAGACTAATGTGCCTTGTTGCCGGCACCCTATTCATCAACTTCTGTTTGGGACTACATGTCCCAGCATGCCCGGCATCACGTGATTAAACCACATCACGTGACTGTTAACCTGCCGTGCTGAACGAGAAGGTACAAAACAGTCCTCTTTGAGAAGCACCGGTGCCCCCCCAGACAGTACAGTTGACTGCCAGGAGACACCGACGGACAGGTAGGCGAGCGCTCGCCTGCAATGCGCACGCTGGCTGCCTGATATTCATCGCGCTGGTAATTAACAATACAAACGCGCTGCCCTGAAAGCGATCGCGCTACTATTGCTGGGGTTTGTCTACTCGATCAGCGGACTAACGCGCTGAAGAGCCCAGCTCTTAAAGCGATTCTGTTTTTCACTATGACGCCATTCCTTTCAACTTAGTCTGGCCTCCGCGTCCCCGTCGGACCGATGGAGTATAGTACAGGCGGGGTGTCCCGCACAATACTAACGTAGATTCTGAAGGACTAATTAAGTAATCTGCCTCCCTGTGAATTCATTTTTAACTCTAATTTTCAGCTCTAAATGTTACTTGTGAATTGTTTTTAGAGCGGTGCTCCTCATACCTGCGCTGTAGCCAGGTGGGGTGAAGCCTCTCAACCATCATATATGGGTGAGTCTGCAAATCGGAAATGTTTGTCCCTATATATGTGAATGTGTACCCATTACAGTATATAATTCATGGGAATAGGACATCTTCATGTTCTTTATCTGTTTGTTTGTCTCTCTGTGTGGATCGAATACCGTGCGATGCAACAGTATACGGTTGAGTATGTACCTGAAGCTCAGGTGATATTGTTCTTAAATTTTCATCACTATAAGTAGCAGTGTTTTTATATAAGGTCCTGAAGAATGCATTTTGAAACTATGTTCGATATAATGCAGAAACATGTTGACCACTATTAAGTACGGTGATTATTTAAAACCCGCACTTACACTTGCTTTTTAAACTTTAGGGATTGGGAGACACTAATAAATGTTGTTTGTCCACCCGATTCACCTAATTTTATTCTACTTTCCCTCACTTTAACACTCCTACCACCTTAACACTGCTTTTTCAGTAGCGACTTCAATCTTTGTACTCAATACACCACCCCTTATCACATCTATCGGTCACGGTAACATCTGACCGGCCGTTCTGTCTCCTGGGTAAGGAGAACCCAAATGATGAAAAGAGGGCGGTACAGTGTGGCTTCTGATGGAAACTATTTCTCCATATGCTCTTGAGCCTCTACTTGGCCTGCATTCACTAACATGGATGATGTCCTCACTGGTGTCTTTTGTGTAGTATTGGTGTTTGTGATCCACTCTGTTTGACTAATTGTTTTTGACCCCCAGGTATATTTTGTTGTGAAAATATTGTATTTTGGGGCATGTACCTGGTTGGTCGGTAAACTCGCCCTTAGACCCTCCTCCCATTGTTTGTTGTGTGCATGAAAAGTATGTTGACAAATACTAAACAAATTTATTCTGCTGCCTTTTATGCTCAATTGTCCACCTTAGGCTTTGACTTTTGGAAAGACAACATTGAGACGAAAACTGTTTGGGGCACAAAAGACTGGCAGGTACAAGGTTTAGAAGCATTGTTCTGAGCCTGCATCATCCCAGAGCAAATGATGTTTTTAAATGACACTGTTCAACAGACATCTTTTCTTGGCATTGCTAAGATAAAAGATTTAAACAAACCGTCCATACCTAAGCCCACACCTGATAGTAATTTAACTACAGATGAGGAGGTAGACGTAAATATATTTTACTACAAAACAGAACAAATCCTGAATGGACAAAATGGTTAATCTGGCCCACAGACACGAATAACTGTCAAGATAGATTCCTGAACAAGACACAAGGGTTCACAGTAACTCGGCCAGATCCAACATATATCCAAAGACAACATCCAGGGATAATAACAACTTATAGTGTAGGAAAACTATGCCTTGAGTGGCTACAGAGATCCACACTTCCAGAAATAAAACAACACTTATCTTTGCTTAAAGATGGCGTTGATTTGCGAGAATTCTTACTGGGACCTTGTAATCCATGTCATAAACGTTTCATATACGCCGGTATATACGCTGCATCAATGAAGCATGGAAAGTCACGCAAATTGAAACAGCTGAAAGAATACGAGAAATTGATCCTATTAACCTAGAGAAATCACTCTCTGTAGTTGACAATGGGTTAACAACTCTGTCGCCCAGAATATATTCTTTGGACAGCATTGTATCCTCTGCCATAGATATAATGGAACAGGACTTACTGATATTACATCATGTCCAGTCTCCATTACGTTCTATAGTACTGTTAGGCTGGACGTAGCAAAACCTTTGTTGTGGCTATGTGCCTTGGCGTTTAATCAACACTACGTCATTGTTTACTGTGTTTAACCTTACAGATAAACAAATCTCGTTGGCACAGAGGGGAGCATACTATATGGTGCTGAGCATATAAAAACTGGAGAGATTACCATTGACCGTTTCTGAGAAACCATCAGTTGAATGGATAATACATGGCACCATCACAATACCAGTGACAACTTTCCAGCTTCAGTATTGCTTAAAACACATACCAGTAGGCCTGTATGAAAGGTTGGGTAAAGAATATATTAAGTAGACATGGGATTTACCATACACACACAAATGTTGGGGTGGGGGAAAGGAGGTATTTCTTAGTGGTAAAAATTGTGAAAACTCACTAAGCGATACATTATTGTGTCAAGGTATTAATTTACACGGAGCCTGCGAGGGTTCTTCCAATAACCTTTCTTGCCACCTGCAGGGCTCGCCCACAGCAGTGATAGATCCAATTTTTAGGAAGCTTTCCAATGGTAGCTACATAATGTTGAATGATCACAGCTGTTGTGGCATGATTCCAGGGACAGCATATCTCGTAAGTGTGTCAGCCAGGGTCACTTGTTGTATGCAAGTATTGTTTCCTAAAACCAAGACAGACGGGGAGTTGCCACTATGGCCTTCACTGAACATCTCTTCTATACGAGTTGATACTTTAAGCAGAATGAAAGCCATTCTTTTGCAAAAAACGGTGCCATTGACCTAGTCCAGAGAGATGCATGATCTGCAAGATGCAAGGACTTCAGCAGAATACATGCATTATTATCAACAAACTGCCCAATACATTTCGCAGAAATGTTAAGTCGTATCTTTAACATGTCTGATACCAGCGGTATTGCACATGTATTGAAGACGATTTTTTCGGGACTATTAGCACCCTTTGAGGCAGTCCTGGGCATTTTTCCTAACTTCGTACACTCTGTGTTCCACGGCCTGCCTCTCATTTTGGGACTCATAGCAGGGATCTTATTTTTATTCCACCTGCTTCGTTATGGCAAATCCGGCCACCAGCGATACCCAAGTCAGCATGGAGAATGCACTCCGGGCCATGCGGTATCGTGACAGAATAACACGGATCCTTGACTTGGCTCGTTTGAGAGATCTGAATACCACATGGTTCCTGTCATTCAGACCAATCTGGCAAGATTGCAACTTACCTGTTCTACAATGCCTGCTTTGTGGAGAGGAATGTGTGTTAGATATCTGTCTAACACTACCATCAGCATTGCGAACAGATGTTGCCACATTACTGGGTCCGGTAACGGCTCATGTGTTGTGTTGCCCCTAACGGCTACCAATCCTGATGACAGCATTCATTGAGATCTCACTGGCAAATCCAACGGGAGGTCAGATATGCAGACCAACAGGCACACAGGTACCATCTGCTATGAACATTGCTAAAGCGGCTGACGCTGACGGCGATGCTTCACATCTGTGCACAATTGACCTTCTTAATGAAGTGGTCGAACTTTCACCTACTGTGGTAGACGATTTCTTTGCCAGCCTTGATGACTTAATGTTTTCTCCTGACACCGAGAATAACTTTTGAAATTAGCACACAGCGTTCTTTTGGAACTCTGAAATTCGACCTACACTTTTTCAAAACAAGAGCTTCCACAGTTTGAAAATCTATTTCCACTACAGATTTATTTGACTTTTTTCCAAAACAGACTGAACTTTGGCACAAAGTGATCTGCTTAAAGTAGAACTATTCTTAGAGAACAAGAATTCTTTGACTACTTCCTATAAATAATATTGACCCAATCCACAAATCAGACTAGCTTACATATTCTGCTATGGGTTGGTCTCTACCTTTTTTCTGTATCTAGAGCCATTTCATTAATGTAAATTTCGTGATTCATTTGGTTAGCATTATATCATATCATATGCTTTCAAATGCATTTTATATGACTTTTTGGGGGTTGTAAACACATGCTCTAGATGATATATTTTAGTGCTTGTACTTAGAAGAACATGATAACGTGGAGTGGGTGTTATGTATCATTTTAGGACCCTATTGTAATTTTTCCGATTCATGCCCTTATATAGGTATAAATTACCATATCCTTATATAGGCATAGAAATCATAACCATATTTAGGCATAGCTCATGCAGTCCAAATACGGCAGGGCTACTTCCACTGGTTCCGAGAATCTACAACGATTTCTTGGAAAACTCGGCTTCAGCAGCTAGGGACTTTCCCTTGCTTGAGAACTGACTTGTCCAAGAACTCATGGAGTTTTCAAAGAACTGAGACTCTTTGATGACGTTATTATGTCCACCTTTACGTCAAACTTGGCAACTTCAAGGTATAAATATGCCCACACTTGCCTTAGCAAACACACAGTGGTTTGGATTAGTTCGACTATCTACTTGCCCAATGCATCCTGCTACAGCAAGTGTCGAAGGAAGCCGACCCTCCAGCAGATGCTCTGAGAGAGACACTGTCTTTTCTCCTGCCGAGAAATCCAACTCCAGTGTTTCCAAGCTACCCTTGTGGGTTGTTTGGAAATCGAGTCCTGAGACTGAACTTCTCCATTCTAAACTAAGGTATGGAGCTGATTAGACCCTAAGAGAAATCTTGGACAGATTCTTGGCAAAAGAATACTACATTTATGCTACACCTCACGTACTTCTTCCCTCATACTAAGCTTAGGTTAGGTACACCGGGGTAGGCGTATTTTAGAAGCACCAGTTGAGTACTTTTAGCCTCTGTTATTTATGTATGTATTTATCTATGGTTTAGGAACCATACAGTGCTCTTACAGTATTATTTTATTCTACTTTTTATAGTGTATGCGTTATATTTTACAAACAGTTTTACGATTGTAGCAGTTCATTTCTTATGCTTGAGAAAGAAGAATGTTCAATAAATCCTTTTATTGAAAACGCCCGTCTATCTATTTCTCTGCAACTCTGGTGAAACGAAGCATGCACGATTGACTGAGTAAAATATCTATCTATTGTTTCCACGACTCTGAAGATCAGTTTTATCTTGGGGAAACAAAGTTGTCATGTTTATGCAGTTGTCAGAAACGAATCCCTTCTTGTGAATTCAAGAAAGTTTCTAATGACCTCTGAGCTAGCTGGCACTCACAAGTAAGTCTAATATATTCGATAGAGACCTAGTCAACCTCAGTCCTACGTCTAAATTATAGGATATATTATTCCAATGCGCAGAGCCTATTGGGAATATAGGAACTACACTACAGCTCTTCTGGACAAAGTCATACCCGAACAGTTCCTCTCTGCTTCTATTAGCATGCCTCCAATCACTCTATACATACACTGAAACCTCCTGCAGAGGAGGAAGTGAGCTGCATGTGTTGCATTCTTGGTAGATATTAAAGGGCACAGTAAGGTAGAGTAAACAACCACTACTACAAATCTTTTGTCCCGCATACCATCATCCCACATACCTTGAAAACGCAAATACCATTACTCTGCATGTCATTACATTGCATGGCATTACATTTTATATGCTTTTACCACACATGCTTTTACAACGAAATTCATAGTAAATGCATGAATGGTAAAAGCATTTGTATTTTAAATGGAAGTATACGGTAAGTATAGGGTTTGGGGCTGGGGTGTAGGGGTAAATGTTATGGGGGTTCAGGGGTGATTTTAGGGTTTTGTGTACTTTTGGGTTTTGGGGTGCTGGGGTATTTTTAGGGCGTGTTTAGGTTTGGGGTGCTGTGGTAATTTTAGGGGTCAAGGTGGGTTAGCGTTTTGGGTTGTGGGGGTAATTTTAGGGTTGAGGGTGCGTTATGGTTTTTTGGGTACTGGGGTATTTTTAGGGGTCAGGGTGGGTTAGGGTTTTGGGGTGTAGGGAGTATTTTTAGGGTTCAGGGTGCGTTTACGGTTTTGGGGTGCAGGGGTATTTTTGGGGTTCAGTGTGCATTTAGGTTTTAGGGTGCTGGGGTAATATTAGTTATCAGGGTGGGTTAGGGTTTTGGGGTGTAGTGGGTATTTTTAGGGTTCATGGTGGATTAGGGTTTTGGGGTGTAGGGGGTATTTTTAGGGTTCAGGGTGTGTTTAAGGTTTTAGAGTGCAGGGGGAATTTTGGGGTTCAGGGTGTGTTAGGGGTTTGGGGTGCTGGAGTATTTTTGGGGTTCAGGGTGGGTTTAGGGTTTTATATATAAGTATATATATATCTCCCAACCTCGCTCCAATTGGATTAGAATGAGCCGCACCCATTATGGAGAAGCAAAGCTTTATTTTTAAAACAGCGTTTTCCTAATATATTTCGGTCACCTTGACCTTCATCAGAGGACAGCCTTGACATCTCGAGACTTCACAGCGCAGTTACATTACGCTTGCAGCGTATTTCAAAGTTTTTTGTGCCCCCAGGTGGACGCCTTGATGGTCAGGGCTCGGGCATGCTGGTATATGTAGTGCGTTGGGGTCTCGCTGTTCTTACCCTTTGATGGGCGATGTCTGTCGCATTTGCTATCTCCATAGCCCCCAAGCAGTCAGCTTTTCATACTGCTGGGGTCCGTGACAGATTCTCGTCCTTAGCGGCAGCCCGCTGCCCTTGTAGCTTGCGCAGTCATCAAATAGGAGGTCCAGTTTCGGGCAGCATAATGGCGCTCTTTAACCGCCGGTGCTTGGCTCTTAGGCAGGACCACTCCTATAGCATATCTCCCAACCTCTCTCCAATTGGACAAGAATGAGTTGCACCCATAAATATAATACATTTATAATATATATATATATATATATATATATATATATCTGTACACAAAGTGATCCTTCAGCCCTCTGGACGCGCTCAGCAGTGTGTGCTCTGCCTAGGGGTCGGATCCTGACCCAGGAAATTTTTAGAAAACAAAGGAGGCGGCACAATCAGGATGTCTTTGTTAAGCCTTATTTATTTTAAGACTTTCACCCCACCAACGCGTTTCAGCCTCACATGGCCTTGCTCACGGTTGGTTAGTCCCTCTACAGTGTTTCTATTTATACTGGCCCATAGTTAGCCATTTATGAGGCATTATGGGATATGTAGTTTATGTTACATTTCAGTGAAAAATTAAAAGAAAAGAAGGACTTGGCATGCTTATAATTTCAACATGTTGTAAGTAACATAAATGGCTTGTTATAATTTCGGGTCTAGTACCCTAGTCTTTTCATAATGTTCAAGGTTACATATTAGAAAATATAGGGTGTAGTACCCTATTTTCTTCTGAGGTTTCAATCCAGGTGAATATGCAGGTCTTCCCCAAAGTTCATCCCTTTTGGGTGTTTGGTGCGGAGTCTGATGATCATCCGCGACTCCATTTGTCGTAGTCTGCGGACCATATCTCCTCCTCGTTCCATTTTGTCCAAAACTTTTACACCAAAAAAATGCATTTGCCTCCAATCTCCATTTTGGCATGTGCTCATGTGTTTGGCGGTAGCATATTGCATATTGGAGTTTTTTACTGCCCTTATATGCTCTAAGATTCTTTTCTTCAACATGCAGGTCGTGCTCCCCACATACTTCATTCCACACTTGCATTGGATTATATACACAACATTTTTGGAACTGCATGAAATTTGTTGTTCTATTTTCAAGGACTTGCCATTTGGTTCCTCAATCATTTTCATGTGTTTGCCAATTTTGCAAGCCTTGCAAGAATTGCAGGGTTGAAATCCATTGCGTTGTGTGCTTAGCCAATTCAGTTTTGGTTTCTCTTGGAAGTGACTTTTTACTAGCAAGTCTTTCAATGAAGTGTTCTTTTAATATGTTATTAGAGGAGCATTTCCAATGGTGGTTCCAATGTCAGGATCTTTTGTTAGAACATGCCAATATTTTTTCATTATTCGGGCAATGTTTGAGCTTTCCTTGCTGTAGGTCATTATTAATCTCGGAGGAGCATTGGTTTCAGTTTTTTTCGGTTGTTCCATCAATGTCTGGGTTCGTGTTTTTTGATCAATTTTCCGTTTGCATTTAGTTAACACTCTTTCCTCGTAGCCTCTCGCTCTAAATCGACATTTACTTTCTTCAATGACTTTCTCTGCTTCTTCTGGTAGGGAACAATTTCTCTTGAGTCTTGTAAATTCACCATACGGTATACTCCGTAGGAGGGGTGTCGGATGAAAACTTGTACCATGGAGTACACTGTTTGTGGCTGTCTTTTTTCGGAAAAGGGTAGATTCCAGTTTTCCGTTGTGTACATATATTTTGGTGTCCAAAAAATCAATTTCTTTCACACTGGTGTTGCATGTGAATTGCAGTCCAACTTCGTTCTTGTTCAATTTGTCAAAATACAGTTGAAATTGTTCATCCGTGCCATGCCAAATGATGAATAGGTCGTCAATATAACGGACCCATAACATTATTCGTTCCAGATCTTCTTGGTTATCTTCATTCCAGGCAACGGTTTTTTCCCACCACCCCATCGTGATGTTGGCATAGTTCGGTGATAGAGAAATGCCCATGGCAGTCCCACAGATTTGTTTGTAAAGTTGTTTGTTGAACAAAAATACATTGTTTTTTAAGCAGAGATCAATCATTTGCATCAACATATGTGAGTGGTCTAGATATGTGATGTTTCGTTGTTTCAAGTAGTATTCGCAGGCCTGCATTCCGATTTCATGGCGGATCGACGTGTAGAGTGAGACTACATCAATAGTTACTAGTAGGAAGTCAGGGTTCCAGGTTACATCCATTAAGGTTCTCAAAAAATCCCCAGTGTCCTTTATGTAGGATGGAAGGCTCTGGGCAATAGGGGCTAGAAACTTGTCTGCATAGTTTGAGATGTTTTCATACAATGACCCACATGATGAAACTATTGGCCTTCCTGGTGGTTGATTTAGGGTTTTATGAATTTTCGGGAGAAAATATATGCATGGTATTATTGGATGGTCAATCGTTAGATATTTTCTCTCTTCATCATCTATCAGACCCTTCTTATGCCAAGTTTCCAAATGTTCATGTAGTTCCTTTTTCATGTTGGTGAAAGGATTCATTGTCAACTTTTGGTAGTTGTTCGTTTGATTTAATTGTCTCATAGCCTCCCATGTATAGTCAATTGTGTTTAGGAGGACAATATTGCCCCCCTTGTCCGCTGGTTTTATAGTGATTTTGTCGTTATCCATTAACGTTTTGATGGCTGTGCGTTCTACTTTTGTTAGATTTTCGCGTGTCTTATTTCTGACTTTGGTGAGATTTAGGGTTCAGGGTGCGTTTACGGTTTTGGGGTGCAGGGGTATTTTGGGGGTTCAGTGTGCATTTAGGTTTTAGGGTGCTGGGGTAATATTAGTTATCAGGGTGGGTTAGGGTTTTGGGGTGTAGTGGGTATTTTTAGGGTTCATGGTGGATTAGGGTTTTGGGGTGTAGGGGGTATTTTTAGGGTTCAGGGTGTGTTTAAGGTTTTAGAGTGCAGGGGGAATTTTGGGGTTCAGGGTGTGTTAGGGGTTTGGGGTGCTGGAGTATTTTTGGGGTTCAGGGTGGGTTTAGGGTTTTATATATAAGTATATATATATCTCCCAACCTCGCTCCAATTGGATTAGAATGAGCCGCACCCATTATGGAGAAGCAAAGCTTTATTTTTAAAACGGCGTTTTCCTAATATATTTCGGTCACCTTGACCTTCATCAGAGGACAGCCTTGACATCTCGAGACTTCACAGCGCAGTTACATTACGCTTGCAGCGTATTTCAACGTTTTTTGTGCCCCCAGGTGGACGCCTTGATGGTCAGGGCTCGGGCATGCTGGTATATGTAGTGCGTTGGGGTCTCGCTGTTCTTACCCTTTGATGGGCGATGTCTGTCGCATTTGCTGTCTCCATAGCCCCCAAGCAGTCAGCTTTTCATACTGCTGGGGTCCGTGACAGATTCTCGTCCTTAGCGGCAGCCCGCTGCCCTTGTAGCTTGCGCAGTCATCAAATAGGAGGTCCAGTTTCGGGCAGCATAATGGCGCTCTTTAACCGCCGGTGCTTGGCTCTTAGGCAGGACCACTCCTATAGCATATCTCCCAACCTCTCTCCAATTGGACAAGAATGAGTTGCACCCATAAATATAATACATTTATAAAATATATATATATATATATATATATATATATATATATATATATATATATATATATATATATATATATATATATATATAGGTAAAGCACTTTTACACAGTTTATGACTTCACCACGCATGCATTTGCGTTGTAGAGGCATGTGTGGTAAAGTCATGTGAGGAGTGAAAGTTTGCAGGGTAATGGTATCGCGGAGCAATTGCATTTTCGTTCTGAAAAATGCGGAGTAATGGTATGAGGGATGAGGGATAACGTTGCATATTCATAAGTTAGTGTTGCTTCCCAAGGCATAGTAAAAAGTTTCCCTTTCTATCTAGATGGTTTGACACCCGGCATCCTTACATAATAGCGTCCTTCACCTTTCACCACTGAAACTGTGATAACTTTTTGTACTGCTTTTCCACCTGTGAAAGGTGTTGTACCACCCTGAGGATGTTAATTCTTTTTCTGGTCTTATTCTGAGCATGATTACTGGGGTGTTATCGGAAATATTCTATAGACCCTATCCCAGGGTGTGAGGGTTGCCTGGCATCAAAGGCTTTCCCAAGCAAGGGGGCCAAGTAACACATCTCTATGGGACATGCAATCGGATATCTGTGCTCAGCTGAGACATTGTCATCAAGCAGCTTTGCTAGCTGATGGGTGGAAATGGCTGAGCACATGGTCAAATGGACTGTCCTGCACTTTTTACCACCCATTCAGGTGGAGAGAGGTTTCAATATGTAATCACTCCCTGCATTGAAACCGGCTGTGAAAATTCACTGCTTACATCAGCATATGGTAAATTTCATCTTATCTTATCTTATCTTAGGTGCAATTTATAAAGCGCACTGACACCGAAGCTTCCTGGCGCTGATAGACAGGGCAAATGAGGGGGAGCACAGGAGGCAGGGTACTAGCAGAGGGTGGGGAAGAGATGAGTTTTTAACAGTTTCCTGAATTTGAGGAGGGAAGAGGAAGATTTGATTGAGAGAGGAAGAAGGTTCCAGAGCACCGGAGCTAGGTAAGAGAAACGGCGACCGCCGAATTTCTTAGTTTTGCTTTTGGGGGTGATTAGCAGATCACGGTGGGCTGATCTGAGGTTACGTGATGGGCAGTGAGGGCGGATGAGAGATTTGAGGAACATGGGGCCAGAGCAGTGAAGGGCTTTGAAGGTAAGGCATGCCACCTTAAAGGTGGCTCTTTGGTCAATAGGGAGCCAGTGGAGGCTGATGAGCAGAGGCTTGGCTGATTGCCATCTAGGGGTTCCATGGATCAAGCGGGCCGCTTGGTTCCTGACAACTTGAAGACGTTGTAACAGAATTTGAGGGAAACCATGATAGATGGAGTTAGAAATATCCAGACGGGAAAGGACGAGTGAGATGACAGTTTGGGTGAGTGCTGCGGGGGGAAGAAGGTGACAGACTTTGTGAATCCTCCGAAGTTGGTAGGTGCAGGATGAGACTACCGCGCCGACTTGAGCTTTGAGGGAGAGTTCGGTGTCACTGATTATGCCCAGGCTCTTTACTGTTTTAGCTGGAGTAGGAGGGGAGCCAAACTCTGGAGGCCAGAACTGTGGGCCCCAATGGGTGTGACTGAGTCCAGGGAGGAGGAGCTCGGTTTTGCCGGGGTTCAGCTTCAGTTGGTTCTCATTCATCCAGAGTTGGATGTGGATCAAGGCTCCATGAAAAGTTTTAATGGCATGTGGGGAGTTGAGTGAGAAAATGATTTGTAGGTCATCGGCGTAGTTATAAGAGGTAAGGTCCCATTTTAGAAGAGACTGAATCAGTGGCCGAAGATATAAATTAAATAGGAGCGGGGAGAGGGAGGAGCCCTGGGGGACTCCGCAGGACGTGGGAGTTTTTTGGGCAGTGTAGGGACCCAGGTGGACCGCCTGTGTTCTTCCCGTAAGGAAGGACTTGACCCACTCAAGGGCAACGCCCTGGATGCCAGCCTGCTCGACACGGTGGAGAAGGATGTTGTGATCCACCGTGTCGAACGCGGCCGACAGATCCAGTAGGACGAGGGCTTGGGGGATCCCCGCGTCCGCGTTGATCCTGAGTGTGTCAAGGACTGCCAGGATGATGGCCTCTGTGGAGTGGGCGGGTCTAAAGCCGGCCTGATTCGGCTCAAGATAACGGGAGGATTCTATAAAATTTGATAAGCACCGGGTGACATGGGCCTCCATAAGTTTGGAAAAGTATGGGAGAAGGGAAATGGGACGATAATTCGACGGCTCCGCAGTGTCAGCGCGGGTTTTTTTAGAAGGGGTACAAGGATGGCCTCTTTGAAGGAGGTAGGACAGATGCCGCTGCTGAGAGATCTGTTGAGTAAATGTAAAATACAGTCTGGCAAATTAAGGCATATGCTCCGCAGGACAGACGGAGGACAGCAGTCGTTCGGAGAGGCAGATTTCACGGGGGTGGCTAGTTCCGCTAGGGAGGTAGGATCTAGAGCAGGAAAAGTGGTAAAAGTCGAGGAGTTGTTCGGGGAATTATCCGGTGGGGGTGCCAGGGGAGGGGGGGGATGGATTTTTGGATTTTTGTGATCTTTTCTAGGAAGAAGGAGTTCAGGGTGTCACAGGCCTCCCGAGTGGGGTCTGGGCTGGGAGCGTTCTGTCGTCTGAAGTTAGCTCATTCAAGACTCTGAACACCTCCTTGGATTTGTCGGCTGCCGAAGAAATCCTGTTGGAGAAGTGTTCCCTTTTGGCAGAACTGATAGCTGTTTTAAAGTCTTTACGTGCGACCAGGTAGGACTGTCTGGCGAAGTCAGAGTAGTCACGTCTCCAGGTACGTTCTAACTGGCGTAATTTTAATTTCTGAGCCTTAAGGTCGTCAGAAAACCACCTATGGGAGTTCCGATGCCTGGTGGGGGGGAATTTGACTAGGGGGGCAAACCGGTCACTGGCTGACTCTAGCCAGGCTCCGATGTCTTGTTCTAATGCATCGATGTCATTCAGGTCGTGAATGGCTGGGCAGGAGTCGGCCAGGGCAGTGAGAAAACCCTGGGAGTCGCCTGTGCTCCATTTCCTAGAAAGGCCGCCAGCCATCAGGGGGGCAGGGATCTGACCGGCAACTGTGATGGCAGTGTCCACCAGATGGTGGTCAGACCAGACACAAGGGAGTATGTCTGGTGGGGATAGAGCCAGGTTGCAGGTCCAGATCTGGTCCAAGATATGTCCCTTAATGTGAGTCCGTTGTGAGATATGTTGGGTAAGATTTAAATTTTTAAGAGTCTCAAAGAACTCGGTGGCATGGGGGCCGGCGTTGATATCGTTGAACCAATAATTTAAATCGACGAAGATAGCGAAACGGGAGTGCGACGTTAACAGGATAGACAATTGTTCATTCATAATGGAGGAAAAGGATGGCATCGAATGTGGAGGCCGGTATAGAAGGAGGAAAGTGAAGGGGCCGGTGTCAGTTCGCACGCTGATAAGTAGGTTATCCACCTCAGGGAGGGGGAGAGAGTAGGAGGAGATAGAATTCAGGCCTTTGGATATAATGGCTGCTACCCCATCCCCAGGCCGGTCACCGAGGCGATCGGCGTGGAGAATGTAATAATCAGGGGGGAGGGCGGCCAGGATGTCCGGGAGGGATTCTGATGTGAGCCACGTTTCCGTGAGCAAAAGCATGTCAGGATTAGAGTTGGATAACAGGATGAAGATGTCCTCGGAGGGTTTCACTAGCGAGCGGATATTCAAATATGATACCCTGATGGACGTGGTATTGCTGATCGGCATAGCTGGAGGTAAGCGTCCACGAGGATGGAGTTGGTCGGGGCGCATGAGGCCAAGGGAAGAAATGCGACGCATAGCTGTGGGAGATAGCGTGGTGGCTGTATTCTGAAGATCTCTAAGTGATTGAGGTGAATATCTGATGGGATGGTCAGCGTGGCATGCCCTGAGGCCCGTCCTGGCGCGGACGGGCGCAGACGGGCTTGCCTTTGGCGCGCCTTCGGCGCGCTGGCGGCGCGCCCGCTGCGCTCGTCCGCTGCACGTCCGAAAGGCACACATGATTTGTAGGCGAGGAAGGCGTCGTCGGGGGCGTGGCCTCAAAAGGGGCGTGGCCTCAGTCTTCGCCGAGATGACGGCGTGGAGGAATTGTAGGTGGTGGGGGCCTCAGCAGCCCTAGATCCGCTGCGTGTGACCAGCCGAGGGTGTCTGAGAGCGAGTGCACACAGAATAAGGTGACAGTTTTACACAAGACAAAGTTTTTTAAAAAGCTAAAATTGCTCTCGGCTTCCGCCTCAAGAGCGCGATCTGTCTAGGTGCCTGGCGCTTGTATTCAACGCTTTATAAGGCGACTTCGGGGGCGTGGCCTCAAAAAGGGGCGTGGCCTCGGTCTTCGCCGAGATGACGGCGTGGAGGAATTGTAGGTGGTGGGGGCCTCAGCAGCGCTAGATCTGCTGCTTGTGACCAGCCGAGGGTGTCTGAGAGCGAGTGCACACAGAATAAGGTGACAGTTTTACATAAGACAAAGTTTTAAAAAAAGCTAAAATTGCTCTCGGCTTCTGCCTCAAGAGCGCGATCTGTCTAGGTGCCAGGCGCTTGTATTTAGCGCTTTATAAGGCGACGTCGGGGGGCGTGGCCTCAAAAGGGGCGTGGCCTCGGTCTTCGCCGACATGACGGCGTGGAGGAATTGTAGGTGCTGGGGGCCTCAGCAGCGCTAGATCCGCTGCGTGTGACCAGCCGAGGGTGTCTGAGAGCTGGTCACTCAGAAAATTAGTCAATGCAGAACCACAACATCAAGATAGTTATTCACCTGCAATAATATTATCAATTACAAGAATTTCAACCTGCCAATAAATTTTGAGTTTAGTTTGGAAATACTTATTTCGAAGGTAAGAAAAGGTGGCGTTAAAAGCAGTAAAACCGTACTTAGCTGAAACTGTAGTTGATATCCTGATAGTCGATAAGTGAAGGTAAATATTTCGGCTCTGGATATTATGGTATGAAACCGATTAGACTAACCTCAGAAAAGATCTTTTTTCCTATGATTGTCAAAGTGGGGATACATGTACATGCCCCTATATACTAGTATAGACCTGAATCTACGTAAAACGCATTGGTGAAGTGCTTATTGATTTCATGGGGCTCACCATTTGTCCTCATCCCCTAGATCTTTCAACTGTTTGTCAGTGACGGACAGGCCTAGGTTAGAGGTGAAAACGTGGTCAACAAGCTGTGCAGCACTTGGCCGTTCTCAATGTGGACAGACAAGATTCATAGTTCAGCTCCTAACCATCTGCTTAGATCACACAATTGTCTTTAGTCAACATTATCATGCGATCAATTTTATGTCTTGGTCAAGGGCAGTGCTGAGTTCAAAGTCAGCTTCCCTAACAGTATTTCTTCTGCGGATGGCCCGCACAGCTGCAGTAGCCGGCACACCATTTTATAACACACTTGCATTTGTATAGATGAGAAATGCTCCATTACACAACACACACTGTAAAGTTGCCTTATTCAGGCTAGTCTAAGATTATGATTGTTGTTCAATTTCACAAAAGATAAAAAATGTTTTGTAAAACTGTAAAAAAAAACATAAAAGCTCATTCCTCAATTGCCACTGTCAGTTGTGGCTTTTTACCAGACCTTGGGGCTTATGTACAAGCCCCAGGCGCCGCCGGTGCATCACTTTTTACTTTGAAAAAGTGAGAAACTGGCGGCGCAAGGAGCTCGTACATAAGCCCCCTTCGTACTAAACCAGATACAGAGCTGAAAGTGGAAGGGGTGTTATAATAAATGCTTTCATGTACTCTAAGGCCTTTAATTGACTAATGCATAGATAATATACAAGGCTATATCATTTGTTTTTTATATTTGTTTTTAAATCTGAAAGAAGTAAAAGTGTATATTGGGTTTTAGGAATGAGGGATCCCTACAAACACGCTTGGGTCTTGCTGGCATGCGAGACACTCAGGGGCATATGTATCAAGCCCTTTTCCTGTTCGCAAACGGGCCAATTCTCGTAATCGGCCCGTTTGTGAACGGGAAAGGCCTTTTGGGATGCATCATCCTAAAAGGGCATCGCAAATTAGAGAATCGCAAAATTTGTGATTCTCTATTTTGCGACTGCATTTAAGGAATCGCAAATTGCAAATCCTTAAATGCAATGTAGGAAGCACAGAAAAAGTGCAATTTGGCCTTAAGGAATAGCAAATTACCACTAACTTCAAGTTGGTGGCAATTTGAGACTTCTTTGAAAAATGCACTTTTTTGCATTTCTCAAACTGTCATGTGCCACACATACACACCCTTAGTGCATGTATGTGCACCACATGTGCACACATACATATTTCAGGGGTGCAACAGGGTGTCCTTTTGACACCCTTGAAATTGCATTCTCAATTTGCAATTCTCTAATTGTGAATCGCAAATTGAGAATGTCTTCCCATTCATTCCAATGGGCCTCCTAACCCATAGAAATGAATTGGAAGGAATTCCTTATTTGCAAATCTCAATTTGCGAATCGCAATTAAGGAATGTGTAGGAATCACAATTATTATTGCGAATCCTACATATATTGCATTTTGTGATTCCTTAATAGCGAACCGCTAAAATTCGCTATTAAGGAATCGCATAATGTAAAGATGATACATCTGCCCCTCAGTAGCATAGCAAGTCTGTCGTGAGACCTCAAATAGACATGGAAAGTTGCCCTCCTGTCTACACTCAGGGCCATATTATCAAGCAAGGGCGATACATTATCGCCGCTTTTATCGGCAGGAAAGTGCCGCTAAAGCGGCGATAATGGGCTTGATAATGTGCCCTTGTGAATTCCCATAGAAGCCCAGGTTCTGGTGTTAACCTGGGCTTTTATGGGATTTCACAAGGGCCTATTATCAAGCCCATTATCGCCGCTTTAGCGGCAGTTTCGTTCCGATAAAAGCGGCGAGAATGTATCGCCCTTCTTGATAATATGGCCCTCAGTTTCATAGTAAAAGACAGACTTAATTAGGGTCCCAGGAGCCCCTTAGAGCCCTCGGCTCCGGTGCCACGGGTCCCGCTGGACTGTTGGTGGCTAGGCCTCAGGAGACTGTTTCAATAGAGGCAAACGCCAGTGACTTCTGTCAGCTGATTCTGCCTGTCGCTAATTAGGGACACAGAGAAAGCCATTTAACCTCCCTGAGCTTCTATTTATCCACATCTAAAAAACTAATTCCACAGTCACGTGCTTCCTTCAAAATCCTGGCAAATGGAACTCCCTGCTGCCCCTTCCACACCCCAGTGGTGGCGCCCGCATTATTCTGATTGAAAAGCACTTTGAGATCCGTGTTTGCGTTTAGCGCGCACTGAAAAGACAGATTATTATTACAATGCCCACGTCTCTCTAGCGTTCAATATCGGTATGCTGCGCAGATGGGCGCGTCGTTTATCAAGATTCACCCAATCAACATTACACGTAGCCAAAGAGGCTCGGGGTAGGAACCGTCCAGACAAAGTGCATTAACATAGCAGTTTATGTAGTAAATAATTTTCCTCGGAGATTCATCTCCATAACAATAGACAAAGCACGAGGCCAAACAAGAGGCCTCTCGCCGGCTGCAGGGTGGCAGACGCCCGCCGCCCCTATAAGTCCGCGCAGTTACCATTGTGCGCCAAAGAATGGGGCCGTTTCCGGCAGAGTTGGTAAAAAGAAAAATGGAACCCAATTTCTAACAAAAGGCGCGCGCGGGTCCCAGACGCGGGCAGACATCTCGAGCGCTGAGAGGTAGAGCCTTTCAAAGCAAACATGACAAATCGGTGCTACAATTAATCTGGAATTAGTCTTTGTCGCAGCCAAGAGATTGGCAGCTGCTGCAGGCCTAGACGTGCTCCAGCTGGCAGCTTTTCCTGCGCACACTTACACGTCATTTGTGCCCACTGGCCTGGACAGCCAGCACACCGCCAAGTGAAGCACAGGCTTCAAAAAACAAAACAAAAAACGTGAAGGCTCTAAATTTAAAGTGCTTGGAAATGGCCAGATGCAGGCCTCCATGCTAAACAAGGCGTGAGACTATTGATTCACAACCAGGCGCGTGCGAGCCCAAGGTGGCTCTTTTTATACGCCTGTCGAGGGCCATCATTTTTGTTGATTTTATTCTTCGGGGAAGGCTATTAACAAATTGAGCATGATAAGATATATGCCAACGGCGGCATTTTAATTTCTCCAATGTGCTCTCGAAGGAAGAACGTAAAACTATGCGACTTCGCAGTATGATCCTACCAGACAATTGCAGGTCGACATTCAGCTTCAAGCCCTCATAGCTTCTTAATAGATCGAAATTTAATTCTCCGGATTCGCCAAGGCCGATCGGCCCCATGTCCTGCATTCCCTTCTTGGCTCCCGCAAGAAAATTGCAAAATCAGCCCAGGGTGCAGGTCCACAGAGATGCTGATTAGCAGAAATAACAATTACTGCTGTAAAGTTGCAGCTGTTGAATAATTCAGCAAGTTCAGCTGACTTCAAGGGCAAAGGTTGGTCAATGCTGGAAGGGGCGGTGGGGGAGCTGGCTCAGAACAGTCTATCATATTTCTGAAAGGCCAACAATATTTCTAACTAAATAAGATTGCTTTTAATTTGTTGATTAAATTGTGGGATGCACACACGCAGCAGAGTTTTGGGATTCCGGCAGTAGGTTCTCTAATGTCATTTCTGTTCTTTGTGGTTGCCCAGTTGATTATTCTCAGGCAGAAATGCAGGGCCTTATTTAAGAAAAGTGTTGCATTGCTGGGGTGAAACAGCGCTACAACACTTTCCAGTGCCCCATCCTTGCAACAGCATGAATGTGCCGTATTTACAGTGCGGTGCACAATGTCGCAAGGATTTACAGACACGCCAGGAATCCTGAAGTATCTGTCAGCGTAAAAATGTCACATTGTTGGAGTGTGTATGAAACAGATGCAACTCCAGCAATGTGTCATTTCACATGGGGCAAGCCCCATTTGAAAAGGCCTGCGTCACCCCTTATGCCTGCTTCAAAAAGGCGTAAGGATTTGACGCAGTGATGCTGTAGAAGTGACACAGTGAAATCTCATAGATTTCACAGCGCCACTTCTGCAAGCCTTTTCTGCATCAGAACTCCCACCCTGCATACATTATACCTGTCACAGATATAATGTAGTGCAGGGGTTTAAAACTGACGCATCTGCCTAGATGCGTCACTTTGTAAATAAAGCATAGTGTGGTGCATTTTTTACGCCACCGCAGCTTCACAAAAAATGACTTGATGTAAGGTACCATTAAATGAGGCCCACAGGAAATTGTTACAATTTGTGAAGTGAATCTGGAGGCAACATTTATAAATAATCAAAGGTGGAATAGACTATGGGGCAGATGTACGACTAATTTTTGCATGAGCAAATGGGTTTGGACCCATTTGCACATGCAAAAGCTAATAGGGCCATGTACAAACCCTATTTAGCAAGTTGCAATTTATATGCAACACGCTAAATAGGATTTGCGACTCGCAATTAGGAAGGGGCGTTCCAATGGAGTCCCTTCCTAATTGCGACTCGCTACCCTATGTAAGAATTTTTTGGGACCGCAGTTTTCCCAAGGGGACCCCTAACCCCTTTTCAAATACAGGGGAACATATTTTTTAGGGGCAGACACTGCTCCCTGGGGCCACTACCTGCCCTAAAAAAATGAATCGAAAGCATTTCATTTTTTTAAATGCATTCCTTTCCCTTTAAGGAAAAGGGGCTGCATTGAAAAAAAAACAGTGTTATTGAAACGCAGTCCCAGACATGGAGGTCTGTTGTGCTCAGCAGGCCACCATACCTGGGAGGGCCAGCCATTCCTAATGGGTTCGCAAATTGCTAATGCCTCATGAATACTGATGAGGCATGCAATTTGCGACACAATTGCGAATCGCAAACAGTGACTCTGACACTGTTGTACATGGCATTTAGCGACTTGTAAATTACGACTCTCTATTGAGCGCAATGTGCCAGTCGCTAAATGCCCCGGCCATCCATCTGGCCCCAAGTGATGAGTAGAGACAAGGATGATGATCTTAGAAACATAAAATATATACATAATGTACATTATGCAGTATGATCGATTACAGTATGAGGTAGGCAGAGTAGGCCATAGGTGATTTTGTGGTATTTGGAAATATAGTAGGCAGGGTCATCAACATGTCTGATGTTCTGGAGCCATCAGCAGACAGAACTAATTAGCAATTTATTTAATTTTATTTCAATATTGTGTTCAATTTCACAGAGTGCAAAAAAGCCCATAACTCCCACAGAACACAACAAACATCCCATTTGCACGCTCAGATACTCTCACCACATCATGTAAAATCAATGTCCAAATAACAGTACAACACAATGCTAACACTACCATCCATCACAGAGCAACAGAATTCATAAGGCTGCAATGTAAATCAAAAACACTCAACACACAAGCACCACCAAGTCTCTATAGTTGTCCATCCAACATAATCAGCCATGCAGTGGACACCAGTTTACCCACGACAAATGAGACAAGCAGAAATGTTCTATGGCTCTTTCAACCAGGTGCAGAAGCACAATCCAAAGGTCCATGCAAGCTCAGACATAGAGCTGCATAGTGGTTATATATCCAGGCCAGACCAGAATGTTACTAAACACTACTTAACCCCTTCGATGCTGATGACGAGCTCAGCTCGTCATCAGCCACGGGGGCGGGTGCGGATGACGAGCTGAGCTCGTCACCTAACGCAGCTTTTTGAAAAAAGCAGCGTAGCGCAAAAATATACGCCGCAGCGATGAGGTTAAGACAGTCACATGATCAAACAGACCAGACACAATGATGCCCGGCTACAGCATCTCTGGTTCTGAATATCCAAGTAGTGTTCAGACGGGCAACTTCCAGACTGTTGAAAACACTAGTGGCTTGATTACGAGTCTGGCAGTCCGCGGACCACCAGATTTGAGGGGGCCCAGCAGTGGCGCTCTCCTGATTGCCCTATTACAATTAGTGTGGCCGGAACGCCATTGGCCTGCCACAGCTGGCCGGGAACTGCTGTTCCCAGTCGGTGGTGCGATGGTGTAGAGGCAGTAATATGCTAGTGGTTCTGCTAAGCATATTACAAGTCGCCCCTCCACCGGGGCCCATTACGGGTTTGGCGGTGCGGCGGCAGTGAGGACCCGGCTCTGCACCACCAACCCGTAATCAGGCCCTAAGCCTTACAAATTGCATAACTATGTTATCAAATACTAATAACATTAACTACTGGAGTGCCTTACAGATAGTCAACAGACCTACAGTAAACATACATACAGAATTAAATCTGCAAGGTAAGCACACAGTTATAGGCCCTAACTGAATGCAGAAATCTCCAAAAATGACAATGATGCGTTTTTTTATGCCAAAAACAATATATATTACAGTTTAGGGTGACAATAATTATGCATGTTGATAGAATTTACCCTGTGAGAGGACACGTTAATAATTAAAAAAAAAAACTAGAACAAAGGGGAAGGGAAATGAAATCCAAAATAAAGAACAACATACATCAGTTAATAAACCTGCCTTGTTAATTAATCTACAGTAGATGTAAAACCCGAACGAGAATTTTAGACCAGTGCATTCAGCCACCGACAAATATGAGGCAAATAAAATACATTCACAGGTTCTCTGTTTCCTCTCGTTTTAATGAAAAATAGGCCATCGTTGAACCATAAAATGCATCGTTTGGCCGCAAACGTGTCACCTTCAGACTGTAAATGGCCTTGACACAACACAATTACAGAAAATCACTTCTTCATAGCTTTCTCTCTTAGTCCCTATCCTAGAAGGAATGTTATTTCTGAAAAGATTACAATTCCCTTGCTTTCCCGTAGCTGTCTGCCAGAGGAATCTCTGATGTGTTATATGAAGGCGGCCTGGAGTGCATGCTTTGTGATTTAACCACCAGCCAGCAGAAGGTTAAAACATAATATCATGAGCCTTTTAGCAAATTATGCAGTAAAAAGGGTTCCTCTAACAGTATTTTTTTTCTAAAAAATTGTTCCTGGCACAGAAAGCAAAGCTTTTAGCGTTGTTTTAAATCATTAAATCGCAATTGAAAAAAATAACATAGGCAAGGCAGTAGTTTAATCCATAACAGACTACATTTAAATGGCCAAACCTTTGGTTTCTGGTAGAAGTGGCCAGCATTAATTCATTACTTTTTTCTAATTTGTACAGTGTCTGCTGTCATAATTGATTTGTGTTATTTATGAAAGTGGCATCATGACAGCAGCAGAGACTCAACCCCTCCCTCTACCCACAGGTGGCACCCAGTGTGTGCCATAATCTGATTATTGCGTGGTATTTTTTCCTAAAGTGTTTTTTAATGCACTTGAAGATTAATCCTGAGTCATGCCATTGCCTGGGAAGATTGAGCATTGTGTGACAAATATTGCACACCGCTTAGAGCGCTGCGATGATTATACAAATGTGGTACTAATTCGGCGTTTAACGAGCCTGAGTTTGACAGATGCGCCGCCATTGACTACTAAATGCTCCAGTGCCCCATTCTGTTGCAGTACATCACTACCTTATGGATGGCCGTCCAATTTTCTCGAAAATCGCAGTGATCATTTCCTCAAAAAGAACATTAACAATTTGTAATGACACGTGAAAACGGCACTGCGTCGAGCATTCCGTTTCCGAGTTCCAAAAGTTCCCTGACAAAAAATATTTTTCTCCACATGTTTAAAAGCTCCTGTCCTCTCACACTTCATTAAGAAGCAAAAGCTAAGAAATGGGATTATTGGTCCTTTTGTCTGATGATTTGTAAAACGGCTTTCACGTTTTCCAGACCCAGAACAGACTCAGAGCACTTCTCCATGTAAGTTCTTTCCTCATGAGATCCGTGTTATTTTTTTCTTTTTGTAGTTGTATATAGTGCAAACTTGGCACACGGGCTTTAGAGGACTAAACGTGAGCACCGAATTTCATTACAGTGGGTCAGATTCATTTTTTAAGCACCGGCAAGTTAAGACATTGCCCAGGACCATTTGATGTTGACCCCCCCCCCCCCCCCCCCCCCAGGCCTGGAGCCTCCATCCCCAGGTTCAAACCAGCTGTACTAGACATTACACCACAACTCGCCCTTGACTATGGTTTGTAAAGTTTGTGCTTTGAAAAGCTGCCAAATAAATGGCTTAGTTGACTTTGAGTGGCTAAATTGTTGGGTGAAGATGGAATGACATCAAGTACAATTTCACCACCAATGACAGTGTTAATATCCATGAATATGATGTAATTACACACCATGATATATGCAGGCCTGACCAGGGCAATACCAATGAATGCAATGTCATAAAATGTGCTTGCATGACAATGTCGATACCACCAGAAACAATGTCAATGTATGTCATAATCTATGCACACATGACAATGGCAATATCAGTAAAGACAATATAGATGTACGCTATGACAACTGAACGTACAATACTGAGGATGTGAGCATGGTTCTGGGGTGCCTTTCCACGGTGCCCAGCCCTCTGAGGTGCTGGTGACTCAGTCTACAGAGATGCGGGCACACATTTGGGGGAGCCCGACCCCTGCCTTGTTCCACGAGGACTGCTATTGGAAGCTGCTGGCTGGAGTAGCTTGGAGAGCTTGCTTTCCCCACCATTCCCCCAAAAGTGTGACTGCTTGTGCCACCGAACCTCCCCCACTGGGTGGCTTGGGGTGAGATGGGGCCTGAGGGGTTGGGGACAAAAGGGTATCAATGAGGGTTGTGGTAGCTGGACTTGCTGATCCCACACTGCTGCGGTCTACACACTAGAGCGGATTAATCCAGTAATTTGTTTGTGAGCTAGAGGGCACCCACATGTTGTAACCACTGCCCTCCACCCCTGGATACTGAGTGGACTGGAGTCTGCACGTGCCACCCGGCCCGATGGTGTGTGGATGTTGGAGTGAGGCAGGACTCCATGGGCAGATACATCTGACAGCCCTCCAGCATGGGCAGAAAGACTCAAGACAATCTAAACTGGCATTTGATGGAAAACGCCAAGCATGCTCTGCCGACCCAGACCATTGCGATTGCACCCCTGCTGCCCCGGCCTCTGGAGAGAGTGTGCAGGACCTCGATATAAAGGGGCTCTTTGTTGATCTGAATAAAAGCTTGTGCACCATCCACGCCAAAATCAACTTGCTTACTAGTAGAACTGACCTATCAAAGAGAGGGTTGACAAGCACGATGATCACCTGGATCACCTGGAAACTCACATCTCTGACATCTCTGACTCCCACACTACCCGTCTGAATGGAGAAAGTGTTGGGTGCTGTCAAAGTCAAGAATGAGGACCCAAAAGGACACCCTAGGCACACTAACCTCTGTATCTTGGGAGTCCCTGAATGAACAGACATCAATAAAATGGAACCCTACGTTGAACACATGCTCTGCTCCCTGTTTGGGATAGGCTGACAACAGTCTTCATTTTTGAGCACCCCTATCGAGCGTTGGGCCTGCGCCCCTCGCCTGGGGCACCTGGGAGACCAATTGCGGCCAGACTTTTCAATTATAGAAATAGGGACACCATTTTACTCCTGGCCAGAAAAGGTCAAACTTTCCATCATCAGGGCAATGCCATATCCTTTTACCCCGATTCCACCCTCATGGTGCAGGCCTCCTGCCAGGAATTCCTGCTCATAAAATGCCTTCTTCATAGGTCTGAGGTCACCTACTCTCTCCTCTACCTCGCCATGCTGAGAATCCAGACAGGTAGTAAGCAGCATTACTTTACAGATCACAAGGCCGCTATGAAGCTCTCCCAGAAATTGACACCTGCTTGGCCGCCCTCGGGTGCTGACGGCTGCGTCAGTGACAATAATTAACTTATAACTCACCGCTGCGCTGAGACCTTTTGATTTTTATTTAAACAGGGGCGGTTGAGGTCCCTCCTCGCCCTGGAAGACAACTATATTGCATTATGTTCTCGGTTAGTTACTAGATATGGTTGTCTGACCCAGGCTTGTGTCAATGAAATCCTCCAGCATGTATGACTATCCTTCTGCACCAATCCCAATAGGTGTTCTTCTCTGTTCTCTTCGGCCACCTGATCTGCTTATGACTGGGGTGTTCGCCTGGTTCTCTGATGCCCAGAGGGATGATACCCATGGTGTTCCAATGTTATTGGGTTTTAGATTGGTATCGGGGGGGGCAGGGTTTTTGGATCAGTTAGGAAGATTGGAATGCCTTTGTTGCTATTGTTCTCTTGTTCTACCCTACATGCCTTGTATTCCATGATGGAGTCCCATATTTTGCTACAGACATGCCCAAACTCCCTATGAACTGTGCATCAGTGGCACAAACACAGCTCACTCCCATGGAGGCTAATGGCATCTGTCAAATGCCCAACCTTGGAATAGTCGCAGATTTAATGATAGATGCAAGGCATCACTGGTGCACGAGTACCTCAACAGGCATCACATAGATGTCTGCTTCCTACAAGAACTCCACCTAACTCTGGAGACTCCCCCCTGCCTCCGGATGGGGTGGGTCTCTGAAACACATATTTCTCTATACTCTACTTATGCTCAGGGGCACTGCTATCCTCCTCCGCAAGGGGCTACGCTGGCCCACTCTCCAATCCCTCTGCAACAAGGGTGGCAGTTTTTTTTATTATACAGGGCATGTCCCATAACTGCCCTGTTACCCTGGCCTCAGTCTGTGGCCCAAATATCGATTGCCCGGAATTGTTTGCAGAAGTCTGCTTGGAGAGGTGTGTTCCTGCTCCTAATTTAACCCTAATCCAGTTGTTTGTGTGCAGTAGTATGAGTTTGTTCTAAGAGTCGTTTTGGTATACCCCAATTTGCCAATTTCCGCTAAAGTATATTCCGATCAACGTGATCGAAAGCGGCAGTATAATCAATGATACACAGGTAAAGGGGAGTTTTGGTCTCTTTTGCTGCATCCATCATCAGGGTCATGGCCATGATGTTTGTAACGGTCACTTGACCTCGTCAGAAGCCTTTTTGATTGATAGGGAGGATGGATTTGTCAGACGCCCATGTTCTTAACTCCTCCAATATAGTTCCAGCAAAATACTTGGCCTCCAAGTCTATGAGGGCAATAAGGCGGTAGTGTTTTGGAAGTTTCCTACTGCCCTGTTTGAAAATTGGGCTTAGTACTGATCCAAATCAGGACTCCGGTAATGTCAAAGTGTCCTTTATATTTTTGAAAACCGGGGTTAGTGCTACGGACCAAAATTCGGCATCTGATATATATAACATTGGTGGGATATCATTTGGACCAGGGGTGCCTGTCGGTCTGCCCGAGCTATTTGTCTCTTGATTTCCGCTGATTTATGAATGGAGTGGTCAATCTCTGCAGAGGTAGGAAAACTTTAATCTAGCCATAAATTACCTATGGAGGAAGGTTGGCTTGAAAAGTTACTGTTATGCAGTTGTTTCTTGTTTTTTCTCTGCAGACTACTTTATTGGGCCCTGTTGTCCCTACTTCTTCAAGATACTCCCTGTTGTCAGCAAATGAGTTGTTGAAATGCTTGAAGAGGTAATTTATCCATGCTTCCTCCGTTATGTTGGAATGTAAGCCAAGATGGTCTGGATTCTTTAGTCTTTTGATCATATGCCAAAACCTTGAGCTGTTTTTCCGTTAAGCTTCACAGAGGAGTTTAACCCATAATTCTTAATTTTTCCGCTTCTTGTTTTCCCATTTCATCCTTTTTAGCAGTTGTTTTGCTTCCAGTAAAACTTTTTGTAAATCTTGGTTTAATTGGTCTTTCCTCATCTGCCTCAAAGTTCTGTTTATGATCTGCTTTTGAGTTTTCATTTCTGGAGTGGGTTGTATTTTGGTCGGTGCTCTCATTTGATGCATTAATCTGTTTGATGGCCCTTTCAATAGTTTCTCATCGACAGCCAGGATGAAATTTTGCCATGCTTCTACCGGTTTTGTCATACGTTTTCTAATTGCGTATAAAGAGTTTTTACCTTTTGACATATAATATTGATATTGCTGGGGTTACATCGGAGCCGCTTAAGATTTGTCTCCCATCCTTTTTAGGTCTCGCCTATGCAGCGTACATGCGCTGCTCTAGGAGGACGTTTAGCCGTCGGTCTTCACTTTTTCCAAGCACTGCACTCGTGCTTGTGGCGGCATCCACCTAGTGAGAGCGAGCACAGGTGCGCCACAAGCAAGAGTGCAGTGCTTGAAAAGTGAAGACTGCTCTCGCTTTCACTTTTGCTTTTTTTTTCCTTATATCGCACGCGTGCACGCACACCACTAACAGCTGTCTTTCAGGCTTGTTTTAATTACTTTAATGAGTGTGGTGCTAGGGACACCACGCTCACTTTATTTATTTATATTTTCGTGCACTTTAGGTACCACACTCGATTATTTAATTGATTGGCAGCGAGGGCGGCTTTCACCGTGCTTTTTTTTTAGTTCTTCTGCCTATGTGATTTGCATTTTCAAGATGTCAACAGTATGAGCAAACACCTCAACGGGAGGTTTTCCCCTTTCTTTTTCTCAGCAGCTGCATGCTTTCTGATCCTTCTCTGCTCATTTTCTGACTCCCGCTTGTGTGAGATTCTGGTTGCCATTAGCGAGCATCGGATTGTCCCACTATCACCTGGCTTGCCTAACACCCTTTATGTGCCGAGAAATGTGTACAGCCGAGACCCCTGCTTAGCAGATTTCTCACACTAGAGGTATAAATGTGAAGATTGAGGGCGTGCCAATTACCGCGACACAAAATACTTTCCCTGTGGTTTAAGACACACTTGTCTGTGTGCTTTCGTTGTGGTGGTTGCCAAGGTCGTGTATGTGAAGCGGACCTGAGTGCCTCAGGGAATCTCATCTGTATGTGTATGAGACACTTACTCAGAACCATAACTCATGTCCCCACATCATTTGGCCACGCCCTGCAACCATACATGCCTTCAGTGGCTGCACACATTCCACAGCTAACCTCACACCCACTGACGGCATCTGACAAACAGTGGGCTGGTAGAAACCACCAGTCCTTAAGCATTGGGCCATTGACCAACATGGGTGTTTAGGTCTGGCTTGATCGTGCAACTGTCACCTGACCATGTAACCTACACCCAAGTTATTCTGCAGTCCTTTGCTTTACACAAATAAATACCCATGCCCAAGCTCTTTACTTGTAATGCTTCACCTTATCATACAATAGTCCTTTACAGCCAGACCTGTTAGCATTGCCAATGCTCGTTCTCCATTTTATTTCAACATATCAGTTCTCAGTATGATATCTACTTCTAATGTAAAGTGGAAACTTTTGGGTAGAACAATATCACTAAGTCTAGCAGTAAACTGAGACTCATATTAACTAAGCATCTATCTGAATGGCATATCATGCTATTTCGCAGAAAGGCATTATAAGTGGGTAATCTGAGTACAATGTAGAGAGCAGGCAACCGGAAAACCATGCATTAGTGACTGCCCTTAAAAGAAGCTTTCTTGGTCTTGGGTATTGTTAGAAACAAGGGTGTCTGTACCTATTTTTACTGTCAGTGTCGGCTATGCATGTTTCAGGAACGCCTCAGCTGGCCTTTGAGCATCACTTAAATGACCAGTTTTAATCTGCCTGCATGCCTCTTTGATGCTTTTAGAGAAGCAGGCAGACTCCACTGTCAGGATGGGGATCAGGAGTATGCTCAGAGATTGTCATTGTGTGTTGATTAGGTAGTGGTCACTAACACCCCTCGTTCAACTTAGCTCTATTGCTGCCTCTTTGGTAATTTTACTCTGCCCCAGGGTCCCAACAGGTTCTCTGGTCCCAGGCACGTTCTTTACCTAGTGATGGTAGCAGCAAAGAATTGCAAGACCACTCCTTCCCCATTTTGGTATCAGTATCATGTATCAGTTCCTGGAGGGGCCACAACAAGGGCCACAACAACCGCCACTGCATGCACACCCGCCGGTCCCCCAGTACAATGTCTCCTGGGCAGGGAGTCCCCCAATCTGGCATCCAGGTCCACCCTCAATTCCCTATTTACAGGCAGTCGTGCTGAGTCCGGGGCAGGAGAGCCTCGCCAGGCCCTCTGCTACACACCATGTCCAGGGGCAGTTCCTCCACCACTCTAATCACTTCCGCACCATCCGGCGCTCCTGGCCCCCCCGTCCCGCAGCCTGACCAGGTGTAGCCACACCGCCGATGTGCGAAAGCAGCCCCTTCTCACCTATTTAGCCCGGGCTCCCGCCAATCACACCACCAGGTGCAGCAACGCCCCATCCACCGGCCGCTGCCCGCCAGTCAACTCTGGGGGCCTTTCTCTGCTAGCGTCCTATGTCGCGGTTCGCCCACGTTTCCAAAATGGCAGATCCCCTGTGTCTCAGCGTACCGATCTCGGCAATGCAGCAAGGCTCAATGGGAGGAGGCCTCCCCCGATCCCTCGACAGAGCTCTCCATGTCCAGAGGCGCCCCCGGCTACTCAAATGCTTCTCCTTCGCGGCCGGGGTCGGTGGGAGGCGCCCAGCTCATGCGTCCGTTTGTGTCTATGCTAACGCCCCCCTTCTTGGCTATGCCAATGCTTGTTGTGATAGTGGTGGAGCTCCTGACTGCTCTACCGCATCAATATCATGCTGGTAGGTGCCTTAATTTCACCTCTAGTGGAGTATTGGTGTACAAGTATGCAGATGACATCACATTGTATGTACATGATCCCTAGGTGTAATCTTTCCACATTGTTCTGGAAGTGATCTGTTTTGGTGGGCACTCTGCATCCTTATTAATTGGTCAAAATTCACCTTATTTCCCCTTACAGTGGCCACAAAGCAGTTTGAGCACAAATTCCCTCTATAGTGAGCAACATAATCGATTAGATACTTAGGAATATGGCTCAGCAGAGACATTCATGTGCTGTTAAAGGACAAATTGATGTTACTTCATAAGCTCTTCTACCTATTCATCAACATACCAGTTCCTCTACCTATTCATCAACATACCAGTCACACTCACAGACCTCTTCATAAAGCAACTTCTTTCCAACCAAGTGGCCATGGCGTGGGTGGGCAAGCAGCTACAGGTAGCTCGGTATACTTTCACATTGCCCTTCTAGCAAGTAGGCACTAGTGCCCCGAACATGTGCCTTCACTCTTATTGCACACAAGCTCAATTAATCCATTTCTGGTTGCACCCTACTTTATTCCAGC
This sequence comes from Lissotriton vulgaris, assembly GCF_964263255.1. Lineage (NCBI taxonomy): Eukaryota > Metazoa > Chordata > Amphibia > Caudata > Salamandridae > Lissotriton > Lissotriton vulgaris. Next base: position 442,477,432 of record NC_141697.1, on the reverse strand, counting down.
CACGCACTTCAGTGGAGACTAATCGAGACTAATCGGGTGGCCCTGTGCCCTTTGGCTACTGCTCTCTATCAGCCATCCAGAGTTACACATACTTAGAAACTGTGGCATGTGATCAATGGCCATGGGATGGCTTGAGATGGTGGGCCAGCCTCAACTGTCTATATGTTCCCAATGTACAGTTGACTAAGCACCCACTGCTCCCCATGATGACAGATGAGGGTGAATGTCGGGGTGCTGGCAGACTGGGGCTCCGCACGCTTGCCGACCTTTACCCAGCTGTTCATTTCCTACAATCACATGGCCTAGCGGCCGATTGGCAGCCGAAGACAGAAGCAGTGGCTTGCTGGATGCTCCAAACTGCACATGTCACTTTGACCGGATGTCTTGTGCCGGCCAACGTGACATGGCATTTTGAAGCTCTGCACTCAGTTGTCTTAGACAGCTGGGTGGAGACCAAGCACAGGCCAACAGGGCCTGAAGGAGCACCCAGCCATCCCGCCCCATCCAATCCTGGCGCTGCTCTCATGCTCATTACCAGCAGGAGAGCGGCACCAGGATAGATTAAGGGAATTGAGGAGAAGATAGAGCAGAACACGGCACGAGGAGGACGTCTGAGTCAAGCAGCAAGCAAAGTAAGTGGCTATTTTTTCTTTTTATTTACGCTCATTATGCTTGCATGCAAACTCCTACCCACCATCCATTTGCCCACCCCCCCTACTCTTCCTAAATGCGAGCCTCCGTTGCATCAGCACATCATTGTCCTGGGATTTGCACCCTACCAGAGTTTATATGACATCTACTTTTTCAGAGCTCATGATTTAGTTCACCTGGATTTCACGATCCTAATCCAGCAACCAGGCCCTTATAACTTAATCTAAATACTGAGGGGTCGATTAGGATCGCGGACGGACTTGAGTCCGTCCGCGACCCCAGAGTATGAGGGAACGTCCGCAGGGGCTGCGGCGTTCCCTCATGTGCGATTAGGATGTGACCGCCACCCTGGCGGTCACATCCTGGATATTTAACATTGCGGCGGGTGCTGCTTCAAGCAGCACCCGCCGCAATGTTAAAAGTGCATGTTTTACATTTACATGCACAAAGCGGCAGGCACCGCGCGGTGCCTGCCGCATTGTGCATGTAAATGCTGGGGGGTACCATAGGTACCCCCCATGTGCACCCCCCACCCGCCAACACCCTGGGGGCCCGCAACGGGCCCCCAAAATCAAAAGTACACATGCTTTTCCACGGCGGAAAAACCGCCGCGGAAAAGCATGTTTACTAATGCTTCCTAATTTGGCTGGCGGTGTCTGATAGACACTGCCAGCCAAATGAGAGCTTTTCCGCCGCGGTTGTAATCCGACCGCGGCGGAAAAGCAGCGGACAGAAACCAAGACCCACCAGCCATCGTAATGCGGCGGTGGGTCTTTGGTGAGTCCGCAGAGGATTTTCCGCCTCCTCCGGGCCGGAGGTGGCTTCCGCCGGCCCGGAGGAGGCGGAAAATCCTCCATCCTAACCGGCCCCTTAGTTTGGAAAAAATCCCGTAAATGTTCCACCTTTCCTTCCATGTCCACTGTACCCTGGAATGTATGCTGCAGGAGAGGGCCAAATTATGCAGCAGGGTTGACTAAATTATATTGCAAGCAAAAGAAAATTATGAGGCGTTACGCAGCCCATTTTCTGATAGTTTCACTTCATTACTTTTTTTCTTTTTACACTTGTTAACACTGTCTGTGCACAAGTTACACCTCATTATTACCAGTTTAACACACAAACCTACCAATAAGCAACAGAAGTGTGGCCAGTCAAACTTTGCAAATGGCCTTCCACTGCACTGGAATAGATGTTGCTGTGATTTTATTAAATGTTGAATTGCTTCAGCTAGAAACAAGTTTTTTTTTTTAAATCTGCAGATTATGCAGCAAATGATGGATTATGTGGCAAATGGGGCAGATCCAAAATATGGACAAAATGCCACGGGCGTACAATCACTTAATTCCACTGGCCCTGACTATACCCTGATCATTTGAGCCCATTTTATCACTAGAACTGTGTAACCCCTTCCCTTGGATTTCCCTGCACTTGTTTTCCATATTCTAAACGAACCTGCGTTAATTTGCTTAGACAATTTGGACTTCTTGACTAGCAGCCTGTGGACCAGAAACAGCATCTTGAAACAAAATGTACTCTATTTGGACCTGCATACTCCTGGCTGTGTATGTTGTGCCTATTTAATTTAGGCCTTTGAGGAGGCTTGCGGTTTAGTTTTGCATTAGGTAAAGCTATTTTATTATTTTCCTAGGATGTCATTGTCTTATGCTGTAACAGTGTTTCTGGTCAACAAGCACCAGCACCGTGACAGAAACGTTTTATTACATTTGGAACCAGAGATCTCCAGTCATGTATTTTGTGGTCTCTTTGATTTACGCCCAAAAGTAGTATTTTTATGCGGTTGAAGTGTACTTAAAGCTGTTTCATTTTTTGGGGGAGGCCCCATGCATGTCATTACCATAGTCTCTCTGATAATGCACCAACACATTCACCAGACCCAAGTTTGGAAAGTCAGCATGGAGCCATTTTGCTTAGCATACAGAGTTGGAGATATGCACACTGCATAATGCGTGGAATGTAAAACCTATGTTTATTTGGATGCCTGTGTGTTCATTTTGACCAGGGCCATAGATAATTTTAAATTACACTCTATTGCTCAAGTCTACATTAGGGAAACAACACTTACAACGCAACTTTTACAACGCACTACCTTTACAACGAAACTTTTACAACGCAACATCCAATACAACGCATTCCATTACAACGCAACCATTACAACGCATGTCACTACAATGCATACCACTACAACGCATTTCACTACAACGCAGTCATTACAACGCATACCATTACAACGCATACCTACACTATCCAACACTTACCCTACTGTTGCACCCCCTGGAGTTAAAATAGTAATTTTTTACCGCTACACTGTCCAATACTTACCCTACTGATGCACCCCCTGGAGTTAGAATAGTAATTTGTACCCCTACAGTATCCAACACTTACCCTACTGTTGCACCCCCTGGAGTAAGAATAGTAATTTTTACCCCTACACTATCCAATACTTACCATACATGCAATGTAATGGTATGCGTTGTAATGGTATGCGTTGTAAATGTAGTATGCGTTGTAGTGGAATGCGTTGTAAAGGTAGTTTCAAAGAATTCGTTGCAATGGCATGCGTTGTAAAGGAATGCGTTGCAATGGATGTTGTGGTGTAAAAAATGCGTTGTAAAGGTATGCGTTGTAAAAGTATGCATTGTAATGACATACATCCCTACATTATCTTCACTCACATATCAATTTGCCAAGACTAAAGGCTGATGAGTAGGTAGAAATGAATGAATCGCTTTAGGCCAGGCACACTGACAGACCTACACGCAAACACAATTTGGAAATTCGTAAATGGGTCCTACAGAGGCCTCCCTCAAGGGTGCATTAACAGTTTTGAAGTATTGCCCCACATGTGATGTCTAAGAGGCTGGGTTTATCAGAGCCTGAAATTCACTACAAATGTCAGTGGACCTTTCAAAGGCTGGGAAGAGAGAAGCAACCTAGTACTCAGTCGCACAATGAAAGAAACTATCATTCTTTTTAAACAAGGAATACAATTAGTCTATTCTTTCGATATGCAGACGACAGAACAAAATATTCATTCTCAGAATAAAAATTAAAATTGTGAGTTAATTTTACAGATTTATTTTATTTAATGCGATTTTATATAGTGCGGCCATTACCCAAAGGTGTCAAAGCGCTTTACAAAAGAACCAGGTGCATTATATAAGGACTTTGCATTACATAGGAGATACAAATAGAAAAAATAAATAAATTGCAAATATACAAGTGGAGTGAAAGGAGGGAAAAATTGCAAATGTACCAGTTGTAAAGTCATTCAAGGAATATATACAAACAGATACACTCTAAAATCACATAGGAATGGTAGTAAGTACAAAGCTCTACTACATATACTACAGATCAGACTGTGCGAGGTTTCACCACATTTTGATAAGACTTTCCAGACCATTCCTGGTGATGCCCTCAAGTGTAGAATAGTGGAAACACTATAGCCTCAATGACCACTGGACCGGCATTCATGTTCTGGGGAAAACATCCTTTACTATGAGGCCAGAACTATGCACTAGGATTACAATGTGGGCAATACAACGAACGCGTTGTTGCCACGTGTTCCATTTCCACGCATTACTTTACCACGCATGTCGTTAAAATTACTTGCATTAAGAAAACACCTTCCCTACGGTTGCACAGACTGGAGTTGGAATAGTAATATATACCATTCCAAAGTCCAGCGCTTCCCTAATGCAAGGGGTGGTACCATCTTGCGTGGTAAAGTAACGCGTGGTAACAGAATGTTGGTTGTATTGCCCACGATGTAATGGCATGCCTTGTGAAAGCATGCGTGATTGCGTCATACATCCATGTTCTGGATACAACCGCTAGTGTAAGCCAATTGTGAATGTTCACTCCCTAGTTGAGCAGGAAGTGAAATTGGCACAGTATATCCCATTCCTGAGTGTCAAACGTGTAAATGGGCGTGCATTGTGCACGGGCTAATTTGAACACTACCACCTTCGCAAATTAGTGGGTGCACAATTTGTTGCTGCAAAATGTAGCCCAATCACGACACGAACCCATGTGTGCCTAATTTACGTGATTGAATATATCAAGCATATATTATGTATCACAAACCTACGCGTTTGAGAATCATATATAAATAGTACATGGGTAGCATTCCCCTCTTCCCAAGCGTAAATCAGACTTACACCTAGAAATGTCCTTCTTAAATCGTCTCGTAAGTACATCTGCTTCTTTTTTACTCACTTATCACATCTCGTGCAGTGTTTTTTTTAAATATCTTTTTATCGCCATTTCATTCCCGTTCTTCCAAGGGTCAGTAATCCCACGAGCCTGTTTGCGGTCGTCACTTCCTCTCTGCACGTCATCTCACTTGGTTTGGTCATTGTACATTTGGAATGCAGTGCAGTAGAGCCAAACAACACCCCCCTTTAACTTTTTAACTATTCTTTGTGATTCTCAGCATGCCTGTGCGAACAATTCCTTATTTTTGGACACAGTTACTCGGTAGAGTCACGTTTTGTTCTTAAAATCTTGATGAAATTCCGATGAGTTTACCCCTGCTAACAATCCTTTGACATCGACCCAGAATTCCTCAGGGTCATCTGATTCACAGGGCACACTCTTTAAAGTGTCTCCTGGGAAGACGTGGTTTAGGCTATCATAAAACTTTTTACGACATCCAGGAAAGTACCACTCAAGCCTCATGTCCTACAGAAACATTCACAATTGTGGCGGGTGGAGAATGCGCCCTTGGCATTCCTGTGGGTTGAACAGTTAGCTGGTCTTAGTAGAGGTTCCATGGTGTGGAGGCAAAATCTGCCATCTGTTTCAGGTAAATGTTACAGGTCATTTCAAATTGAACTGGAAGAGTTAAGTTTCAGTGCAGAACTAAATCCAGTTGTTGCTTGAATATTCAACTTTTAAAGCAAAGCCCCGGTTGCAAAGGGGCTGGAAGTAGATGACGTTTTTACCCCAACTGATAATTACCATGTTGCATTTATTGAGAGCATTGATCAACTCCAATTCTGATTTTTTTCTTGTGAAATTGAAGAATTGCGTGCAGAATTTGATGCCACGCCTTCAAAAAAATTCCACTTTATGAGAAATTATTACATATTTTCGCCCATCACATTTTAGAAGGTTTGACGTGTCAAACTTCCTCAGTAGAAAATGGCAGGAGGTTAGGTGTTTACATGAACATGAGGCAGTTTTCTTCCTAATGGCAAAGTGTTACTATAGAAGATTTGCCCAAATAGCTTTAAAAATAAACACATCTTAAAATTCTTCCCACGGAATGATCATACTGAGCACAATGGGCTTTTGCCACATAACCAAAAACCCAAAATTATCAGTGCATGAACTGCCTCGAAAATTCAGGGTAGTTGTGAAAGAAAAAAGCATTTTACTTCAGAAAAAAATAACCCCAAAATAAGTTTTAGCGATTTTCTGTCTTTTTTCAACTAAAATAATCAAGTACAAAAATTAACAAAGCACAAAAACTGTCACAGAAAAATCGTCAATATCCTTTACGTGCACATCCCCACAACAAAAGCCGCACAAAAAAGTCCAAAGTTACTAAGCCCACAACGATTAAAAAAGAACACTGAGTGAAGCGTAGCAACCAGGGGTCACAGGAAAGAACAGTACCTTCCATTTTTTTTTTTTAAAGTGATGAAACATATTTTCAACCTAGATGTGTTTTGGAAACATTTGAAATGTTTGGAGAATCACAATACTTTCATCAGAAAGTAGATATAAAGTGGGTGAGAAGATAATAGCTACAGTAGTTTGTGGTTATGGTTTTCATTTAACACTATCCTGAGCTATGTCATTAGCAGATGAATTCAAAAGCAGCCAGAATGATCCCCTGAGGCTAGCTGGAGTGGGGATATAGAAATATATCACCCCAAAATGTTCTTTCCCTACTCCATGGCTCTTGTGTTCCAATTGAATTGAGGACTTTATAGTTTGCATACATACAGTACTGGCTTGTATATCACATACAGTAGGTTACTACACATGCCAGGGGAATACAGTTTGATAATATTAAGACATACATCAGTATAAGGACAATGCACGAGAGGTTGCCGTGTATAACGGAGCTGAAAGGATACTGCGTACCAAGGATATAAAACGACCTGTTTTATGAAGGTGCTGAGTCTCTTTTCCCTAGAGAACCCACCCCAAAGGAGAAGAATTAGTAGCCTGCATGCCTCCTGGCAAGGCCATGGGAGGGTATGGAGTTTTCTGCCATGTTCCCTGCCAAGCTGACACCAAATGTGTTCATTGAGGTCCTCAGGAATCATTCAATTCCATTCAAGCCAGAAGAGTTTATCTCATGCAAGCACTGTGCTGTTTCATCATTGGACTTCAACGATGGAGATATGGAAACCTTAAGACAAGAGATTTCTCATACAGAATAACCACTACTTTCCTTGGCACCTTTTCACACTGTACTTTCTACGCCAAAAATATATTCCCTTTTCGTGCACAAAGGTCCTGTAGACAAAATAAACAGCTTCTTCACCACCTGCCCAGATCTCTGTACTTGGGGGAATGTATGACATTGTTCTGCATTCTTTCCTTCAATTGTTCTTTTTGCATTTGTCACCCATAGTGGGACGGGTATGCCCAGACGTGGTCCATTGCTCTCCATGCCACTGGAGTCAAGCTATCCTGGCTGATAAGGGGTGAAACCCTGAAACCGGTCCTAGGGTGCTTGTTTCCAGTCCAGGGAGGACCTGACATGGCAGTTCGGGCTGGACTGTTCCCATGGGGCACAGGGTCAAGACTGATTTGCATATGGCTGGGTCCAAACTGGAATGGCATGGTGAGCAAAAAAACGATGGATTTAGGCTCAGATCTCTGTACTAGGGTAATGTTATGACATTGTTCTACATTCTGTCCATCAATTGTTCTTTTTCCAATTGAATTGAGGACTTTATAGTTTGCCTGCATACAGTACTGGCTTGTATATCACATACTGCAGGTTACCACATATGCCACGGGAATACCGTTTGATGATATTAAGACATATATTAGCATAAGGGCATGCAAGAGAGGTCGCCGTATATAACTGAGCTGAAAGGATATTGCGTACCAAGGATATAAAAAGACCTGTTTTATGAAGGTGCTGAGTCTGTTTTCCCTAGAGAACCCACCCCAAAGGAGAATAATTAGAAGCTTGCATGCCTCCTGGCAAGGCCATGTGAGCTATGGAGTTTTCTGCCATATTCCCTGCCAAGCTGTCACCAAATGTGTTCATTGAGGTCCTGAGGAATCATTCAATTTCAATCAAGCAAGAAGAGTTTAACTCATGCAAACACTGTGCTGTTTCATCATTGAACTTCAAAGATGGAGATATGGAAACCTTAAGACAAGAGACTTCTCCTATAGAACAACCGCAACTTTCCTTCGCACCTTTTCACACTGTAATTTCTATGCCAAAAATATATTCCCTTCTTATGCACAAAGGTCCTGTAGACAAAATAAACATCTTCTTCACCACCTGCTACCATCACCAGAGCACCTATATTCTGCCCCACACAACACAATCACTGTTTTTTGTTCATTGCCTAATCATGTAAACCAATCCGCCAACCCTCTTCTGGCACTTTTAATAAGCCAGCCCATACAGATCTCCCAGCCTGCCCTCTGCCTTCAGTAGTCATCTTTTTTGTTCCTATTCTCCAGTCCCACAAATATCCAAATCTTACTCATCCTAAATAGTACTTTTTTATGCCATCTCTCTTTGCAATCTTACCTATCCAAGAGAAAAATCATGCTTTTTACTCACCCCTCCCCCTTTGATATCCACATTCAGCAGATGACCAATGGCAGCTGTTTAATCAATGACCAAATAGTCTACCACACTTTTTAGTGTCTCTGAAAAAAACAGTCTCAAACATCTCTGCATTCTGTATACCAATCACATCTGCAATAAAAATCATCACAGAATACATTAACTCCCACTGTTCTTCCTCAAAGTCTTTGCTCTGACCGAAGCTTGTATACCATCTACATGTTCACTTCTGCCATCTTTCACTTTGACCACACATATAATACTGACTCCCTTTTATTTCCAAAATGTGTCAGGTTCTTCAGTGGACAGACTTCATCTTGTGACCTTTGTGCAAAGAATAGGTTTATTATTCCATCATGTTGGTTCTTGTTTGCCCAAGGTAGGGGCGACCCTTTCTTGTAGCCACAGGATTCCTGACAATGGAATGCTGAGGCAGACAGTGCCTTCCAAAAGGAGCCCCCAGAAGGAAAAACCCTGAAGGGAAAAAACCTTTGATGGGAACTGGAGACTAGTTCTAAGGAAGGGGGGACTAAAGGCCAATTTTGACTAGGTCCAGCATACAAGCCCAAATGTAATCCAAAACAAAGTAGTATGCCGTTCCTACTGTGTGGTATAGTTGGGCAGTATATGAAGCAAGCACTCGTGGTGTGCTCACTATGGCAGGAGAAATAATTACTCCTTTCAGAAAAGGGACCCTCACACACCCAATAAGCTAGGTGTCTTGCTTCATCATTGGGTCGGCGCTGCAATACCCGATTGGCACACATGATGGGACCTTTTTCAGCGGAGATCTTTTTTTCCTGGCAATTGGGTGCAGTAAGAGTGAGGGCCCTAGTGAGTGTAGATGTGAAAATTGTGAGATTAAAACAGGAATTAGGGATCCACTCAGAACTATTCTAATGAATGTGGTCCCTATTCTTATTAAAAACCATTGTGTGCGCGCCCCTGCTTTAAAGTTGCAGGGTATTGGGCTTTGAAATTAGACCAACATCTTTCTTGCCCTATGTCAAGTGGACGGCAATACTTCAGGGCTGATGCAAGATCTATCCACACTTTTTGGTGGTGGTCTAGAATGTCAATCTCAAGTGACCACCCATACAGCACCCTAAAAAGTGGTACCTGTAGATTTACAACATCACCTGTAAAGGGGAAAAACTTAAATGGATTACTATGCCATTTTCCAACAGTTCACAGTGTATATACAATAGTGCGGCACTCCAAACAAAGTGCATGGAAGCATGCATCACACTAAAGTGTTTGTGCTAATGTGTGAGGAATATAAATCTATAATGACATATACAGCCGGGAATGTTGTGTGTGTTCTCACACGTTCAAGAACTCACCCAATTCGGGTCTCCAGTGTGTAGCACCTGTACCGGGAAGCGTAGACACTGGATAGTACAGTGTCCTAGTAAAATGGCAGTGATAGGAAGCAGGAGATAAAATAAAGAAATAAAGAAATAACCTCATGAGTATACAGGGGATAATAGCCTGTAGGCAGGTACTCAAGTCTGACTGAAGTGAGAGATGGCCCCAATTGGTATAGACCCTCTATCCCAAACAATCGGCATTTTAGAATGTGGATGCAAGTGCCGCCTGTGTATATCTGCCACGAGGTCCAAAGGCGGGGGCTCTACACAGTTTGCCTCTACAACTCCACCCAGCCCCAGCAATGAGTGTCAGGTAGGTAGGAGCATTAGTTATAATGTGGTGGCCCAGTAACCCTCAGAACCTGGGTTCCAAGATTGTACATACAACAGTGGATCTGTCGGGTGTAAAGGGAATTGCTTTGTAAACCTAAATGGTAAGCAAACCTAACAATCTATTTCACAAATTATTTAGAAATACAAGTTCACCCTAAAACAGAATTATTTGTTACAGGGGACAAAGAGTCGAAGGAAGAAACACACACCGTTTTGGATATAATCACATATGTTCATTATTTTAGAAAGTCTGTCATATATATGGCATTAATGTACATAAAAATTGGTTGTCCAAAACAAAGTTAACAAAAACATACAAATAACAGATACGTGGTTATGTGAATAATAGTGACAGGTGATGTTGACTGTGTCTTAATATAAACATGCATAAAAACAAATGGAGATCTGTCCAGGATTCAAAATAAATTAGTTTCAACTAATATTTCTTTTATCTCTTATTGCGGTTGAAACTTGGAATGGACTGATAGGTAATACAACGTCCTATCAGTCCATACCAAGTTTAGGTAGGAGCAGGCACACCACAAAACCAACACCAAAAGTCCCACGTAGCTTCAAATAGCATATAGGTCATTGCACAAATAAACGTTCTAACAAGAGAGTCCATGTGAGTCACTGGCCAGGTATAGTGCACTTCTGTACCCGCCCGAGTATAACCGGTAGCCCAACATGGATAAAGTGTTCTATTAGTCTGGGTGGGGTAAAGAAGTCCACCGTCCACCACAGCTAACCATAAGGCGTCCTCTTTCAAGCGCCGATAACTGACCAGATTCTATGTTGAGTTGAAGGGATTAGGGCTATACCGCACTGGTTAAAAAGCAGCCCAAATGTCGGGTACTTACGTGCTGGACTCTATGTCCGCAGTGGGTCACCTACCCCTCACCTTGCCGGTCCCGTATGGTATCAGCTCATACTAGGGGTTGCGTAATTATACCTCCGGCCGGCGATGTTGAGGAGGAGGGACCTCGGTTTCTGGCTACAGGGAGCCAGCGTGCTGACCCAAAACACATTGGGTGCCAACTTGGAAGTACACGGTCATCATCCTTTGTGGGTTGCTCATGAGTACCTCCGGTATGCTGAGTTGGGGAGGCAGAACTTCCGGTTTCTGGCTACAGGGAGCTAGCGTGTTGGGATCAGTGACTAAATATCGAGGGACAGAATATCGACTGTCCAGAATATCGATTCAAAAATATCAAGGGACAGAATATAGAATCCCTATCTACAAACAGGTAAGTACTAAAATATTGAGTACAAAATATGGATATTTCAAATATAGTTAACTCAAATATCGAAATATTTAAATGTATTAAAATATTATAAAACGAATTAAATATTAAACACAATTAAATAAAACATAGTTAAAATAATGAAAAAAAGCTCAAAATGTAACAATAATGAATGTAATGTAAAAAAACATTTTTTTAACATATATATTTATTATAAAATAATTATTAATCCTAATTATAAACTATTTAAAACATTATTAAAAATATATTTACATATATATATATATATAAATGAACCTATTATATAGATATAAAAATAAATAATATATAGTAATATAAATAATTAAAGTAATACTTTTTATGTTAATTAGTAATTTACACTACATTAAGGGGTCGATTCTGATTCGGGAAAAAACGCTCCGAATAGCCGTTTAGAGCGTTTTTCCCGTAAGAATCGTACCCTGCAATGTCCCCCGTACATACGACGAAGTACGATTCGTACCAGGAGCTGGACTCCGAAAGAATCGTACAGAGACCGTACGAATCAAATCCCCCTACGAATTTCCCTCGGAACCCGCTGTACGCGACATCTGTACGGTTCGCGGCTGGTTTTTCCGACCCAGCAAGTACGATTCGTGTCAGGTACGTACCGTACGACCCTTTTTCTACGGGAGCTGAAAACAGCTGTAAAAGCAGAGTTCGCCCGAAACAGGTACAGAACCCCCCCGGGTACGGTGCGTACACCCCATGATCGCAGGGGTACGGTGTGTATCCCTGCGATCATGGTGTGTACGCACCGAACCCCTGCGATCATGGGGTGCACGGACCGTACCCCATGTTCGCTGGGTGTACAGTGTGTACACCCCATGATCGCAGGGGTACGCACGTACCCCGCGATCATGGGGTGTACGGACCGTACGGTGTGTATGTGATTGTGTGCTTTTCCGTACAAATCGCCCTTACCTGACGTGGACCGTACGAATCGTGTCCTCATACCCCGGTCCGGATTGTACTCGTCGGGTCGTACGGCATGTTTACGATTCGTACGGAGAGGGCTCCGGATACGAATCGTATGGACGTTTTTTTTCCAGGATCGGATTCGACCCCTAAATGTAACAAAATTAAAAACATTACATAGCTAAGGGAAAACAATTAGTATTCACACTCCAGCAAGTGCAAAAGTAGAGAATTTGTCGGAATAGCGGGTGGGTACAAATTACTATTCCCACTCCAGTGTGTACAACAGTAGGGAAAGCATTGGATAGCGTTGGGGTTAAAATTACTATTCCCACTCCAGTTAGTGCAACAGTAGGGAAAGTGTTGGATAGCGGGTGGGTAAAAACTTACTATTCCCACTCCACTGAGTGCAACAGTAGGGAAAGTGTTGGATAGTGAGAGGGTAAAAATTATTATTCCGACTCTAGTGAGTGCAACAGTGGGGAAAGTGTTGGATAGAGTAGGGGTAAAAATTACTATTCACACTCCAGTGAGTGCAACAGTAGGGAAAGTGATGGATAGCGGGTGTGTAAAAATTACTATTCCCACTCCAGTGAGTGCAAAAGTAGGGAAAGTGTTGGATAGCGGGTGAGTAAAAATTACTATTCCCACTCCAGTGAGTGCAAGAGTAGGTAAAGTGTTGGATAGCAGGAGGGTAAAAACTTACTACTCCCACTCCAGTGAGTGCAACAGTAGGGAAAGTGTTGGATAGCGGGTGAGTAAAAATTACTATTCCCACTCCAGTGAGTGCAAAAGTAGGGAAAGTGTTGGATAGTGGGTGAGTAAAAATTACTATTACCACTCCAGTGAGTGCAAGAGTAGGGAAAGAGTTGGATAGCAGGAGGATAAAAATTACTATTCCCACTCCAGTGAGTGCAACAGTAGGAAGGTGTTGGATAGTGTAGGGGTAAAAATGTATATTCTCAAACCAGTGAGTGCAACAGTAGGGGAAGTGTTGGATAGCGGGAGGGTAAAAATTACTATTCCCACTCCAGTGAGTGCAACAGTAGGGAAAGCATTGAATAGTGTAGGGGTAAAAATTACTAGTCCCACTCCAAGGAGTGCAACAGTAGAGAAAATGTTGGATAGCTTAGGGGTAAATATTACTATTCCCACTCCAGAAAGTGTAACAGTAGGGAAAGAGTTGGATAGCGTAGGGGTAAACATTACTATTCCCACTCCAGTGAGTGCAACAGTAGGGAAAGAGTTGGATAGTATAGGGGTAAAAATTACTATTCCCACTCCAGTGAGTGCAACAGTAGGGAAAGTGTTGGATAGCGTAGGGGTAAAAATTACTATTCCCACTCTAGAGAGTGCAACAGTAGGGAAAGTGTTGGATAGCGTAGAGGAATAATTTAGTAGAGCCAGTCGTACAATTTAATTAAAATTAAGTAAAAAAATTAACAGGTATTTAAATTTAATTTACCTCAACTATTTTCCAATATAAACGTCACCTCCAATGATGTAAAATATTAATAAATTAACATAATTAATTATTAGCTAATCACAATTAACAAAAATATAAAAACATTGATATATAAATTGATTAACCCAAATAACAGTATAAAATAACTTTGATTAAATATTATATATATATATTAATAAAAATGTATTTTCAAATATTTTTATAAACACCATACTCCCCTACAAACACTCAACACACTTTTCAAAAAAGTAAGATAACTAACATATAAATACATTCATGATTATTAATTATTATTTAATTAGTTACTAATTAATAACAATCTACACAATTTAAATATTCATCAATTAATTAAAAGCTTTTATTAATAACTTTTTAAATATTTAATATTAAATTAATTAACTTAATTAGCAACATTAATTATTAACCATAAAATAGTTAATTAATTAAATAATTATTGTGTTTTTTAAATTTACATTACATTACTTCCCACCCTATTCCCCTATAAACCCACAACCCGCTACGGAACTAATATATGCAAAAATGAATTACCAATATTAATTATTAAACAATAAATAATTAATTAACACATTATTTTTTTATTTAAATTGAATTTATTCTCACCCTATGCCCCTATAAACCCACAACCCGCTATGGAACTAATATACACAAAAAATAATTAACATAACATTTATTACCTTAAAAAAATTGTAACATATATTACAAAAATATTATATACTTTTAACACATATACTAACATATAATATCATTTTAAAAAAATGAGATATAATAACATTCTATATTATGACATTCAAGAATATAACATGATGACATTCGATATAACGACATTCAATATTATTTACCTATATGTCGATATTATTTCCAACTATATTATGTCCCTTCTTTATTCTGCCCTCTCAATATTTCTGTTTCGATATTATGTCCTCTCGATATTTTTTATTCTATAATTTGGATGTTTACCAGCGTGTTGACCTAGAAACCAGTGGATGCCATATTGGAAGTATGCGTCGCTGATAAAAGCTCTTAAGCAGGTTAAGTTGGAAGAGCAGGTTTATTGATACAACCATCAACAGCAATCTTCAGCAACTGACTCTGTATTAGAAATATAACATTCTAACAATGATGTAAAGAAGACAGTGTTCCATTAAAGGGATAGTAACCATAACACATCCCCTAACCAAAATAAAAAAGAAAAGAAAAGAATGTAAGGATAAAACAGCAACAGAAGAAACAATGTACAAATAAGTTAAAACAGAACATAATCCATAAACTTCCTAGGAGCTTGTCTTGTCCTAGGAACAAGTCTTGAACTGCCAAGAACATTTTCTCGTATCAAAAAATTGCCTCGTCACCTACATTTATATCCACATTAAAGGAAAGATGAACACGCTAACTGTCGTATTCAACGTGGTATTTTTATTTTTACCAGAATTTCTTTTTAATTAGTCAAAGTTTGTCAAAAAGATTGAATAAAAGACACACAAAAACACTTCACTACATTACATATTTACACCATGAGTATCATACTTTTGGTCTGTACAAATGTATTCCAAACTGAACATGAAAACAGTCAAAAGCTAATAAAGTGACGAATCTGAAACAAACAGAACAATTTATACATGTGCAACATACAACAATCAATTTTCTACAACTGTGAAAAGTGAAAAAAGCACAAAACAATATTGAAAAAAAGAAGGAAAAGATAGAAAAGGAAAAATTAATTTATAAATCTTTTGCCACCAGCAACTGCTGGTATAGAGGAATGAATCGCAATAAATCCTTTCTAACTGGCCAACGCGTTTCAAATCCAGAGAGTGATTTCCTGGAATCTCATCAGGGCGTAATCAATCTGTCTGTTGGGGAAAGGAAAGGGTAGCGAATTATAGTCTTGACAGCTATAGACTCAATTCCCTATAATGTGGCACTCAAAAAGTGGAATGAACCTACCAGTTTGAGGAAGATGCGAAAATGCACGCTGAATTTATCCGTGCGGAGTCAAACTTCTAGAGGTGCAATCGGGGTGTTTGCGGGGGACCACCTAAAGATGAATCAACCATTGTAAAACAAGCACCGTTTGTCTATACATGGTCCAACTTGAAGGTAAAGTAAAATGACATACCGTCAGCTGGTGTGTGAATGGGAGCTGACGGCTGCCGCTGAATTGACGTTGTGATCTCTGGCGGGTTTCAGTTGGCTTAATGGGCGTTCGCGCTAAGGAAACGAGGGGAACAAATAGGTATATTGGTCCTAGAAGTGACCAACCCGTTATCAGCAGGTATACCGTAGCCACATACCTTTAATTGGCAACGGCGATCCCTGAAGCTTCGTGTTGTTCTTTTTATATATTCTCCTCGTAACTTTGGGGTCATGGAGGCATCCGCTGTGAAAATAGCGGTATGAGTTAGTTACAATATTCTGGGAACCGGGGTTTTTTAACAGAATGATGGGTACACGAGCGATGCGTACCTGTGTCCTCCCTTGTCCTTATCGACGGCATTCTGCACCAACTCCAAAATGGACGCCAGGAGTGTTTACCTGGTTATAGCCCTCAGGTAAAGGGCTATTATGCATTATGGGAAACGTAGTTCGGTGCCCAAACTATGAATTAGAAGCGAAATGCATCGCAACAAAAATGGGAACATATTGCTTAAAGGTGATGTAGGTGGTGCCCCATGCATGTGAATATTCAAAGATTGGAATGATGAAAAATCAGAAGGAGGGGTGAGACAATCAGAGCAGCCATGGCCACTGCATGGCGCCAGAGCACTGTAGCGTTATACTATTGCAATCTCAGAGAAGCTGTTGAGACCTTTCTGCGCACTATTAAGTTTGAGGATAAGATATGCTTCCTTTTTAAGAAGCATTCTGTCCACGTCTGCATTGCGATGTAAAGATCGAAGTGTATGTAGCACCGCCCACTTCAGATCATTCGCATCATGTTTTGCCGTCAAGAAATGTTCGACCATGGGGGCGTTCAAGATTTTATTTTTTATCCGTGACCTATGCTGGCAAATGCGGGTATTAACTTGTTGTGTCGTTTTCCCAATATAGATTTTATCGCATGTTAATGGTCTGGCAGACAAGTTGACCACGGTACTTCCGCCACCTACGATTTGTACGAGCGGTTCCTTGTCCGCATCTCCCATGGTGGTTTGTACCGGGATTTTGGCTGTTGGCCCTGTTCTAAAAAAGACACCTGTTTCTTTGGGGGGTTTCAGTTGTCTGATCCCGACGAGTCAGATGAAGAGGTCTCCGAGAACGTTGTAAACCGGTTTCTCGGCCGGCCTTGGTATGTAGATAATGCTCTACGACAGGGACGTCAAGTCATTCAAAATTGAGCAGGTGTACCCCTTCTTGAAAGAGGACTACTACACTCAACAAGATTCTCGTAGAGCATTATCTACATACCAAGGCCGGTCGAGAAACCGGTTTACAACGTTCTCGGAGACCTCTTCATCTGACTCGTCGGGATCAGACAACCGAAACCCCCCAAAGAAACAGGTGTCTTTTTTAGAACAGGGCCAACAGCCAAAATCCTGGTACAAACCACCATGGGAGATGCGGACCAGGAACCGCTCGTACAAATCGTAGGTGGCGGAAGTACCGTGGTCAACTTGTCTGCCAGACCATTAACATCAGACGAGCATTCTGTTTTAAATCTAGGACTAAAATTCGTGCCATGCAAAAAGACGGACTACACGAGACTTAAGTTAGAAGCCATTGAGTTTTGTCGCAAAATTCGCTTAAAAACCTTTTTTTGGAACCATCCACCGTTACCTAACATCGAAGTCACGGGTTTAAGAAATAAGTCCAACTTCGTTCCTAATCAAAATATTCCAAAAGAAGTTCTTGCGTTCGAGCAGGTACTGTTGTCATCTATTGACAAATTGGAAAAAGGGAGACATTTTGTGCAACAAAACATGGGCCAAAGACAGCGTGCAGCCATTAAATCATTGAAGGAAGATACCTCTATAGTCATTAAACAGGCTGATAAGGGTGGGGCAGTAGTTGTGTGGGCACGTGAGAAATATCTAGCAGAAGGCAGCAAACAAGTAAACAATCAAGTTTGGTACAGACGCCTATCTGAAGATCCTGTTAATGACATTCAACGTCTCATTTCCGAGACATTAGAAAAAGATTTCGAGGAAGGATTTTTGGGCAAAAAGGAACATGAATATTTGTCTAAAAAATGTCCCAGAACTCCAGTACTTTACCTCTTGCCCAAAATTCACAAGAGCCTCCAAGACCCCCCAGGACGTCCAATTGTTTCTGGATGTGATTCTTGCCTTGAACCACTTTCCCAGTATGTAGATTTCTTTTTAAAACCATTCTTGACCAAAGTAAAATCCTACTTGAGAGACACCACGGACTTTCTACTTAAGGTAGAGGGTACCCAATTTGATCCGGACACTCAACTAATGGTGACAATGGATGTCACCTCCCTCTACACGCAGATCCCACAGGAAGAAGCGTTGGAGGTGATGGAGATTTATCTAGATATGAGAGAAAGGCCACACCAAGTGCCTACCACCTTTATTCTCAAGCTGGCTGAAATTGCTCTAAAGAAGAATTATTTCTCATTCAATGGGGAATTTTTCATGCAGGTCAAGGGCACCGCAATGGGGTGCCCTTATGCCCCGGAAATGGCCGTATTGTATATGGCACTGTATGAGGAAAGAT
The DNA here is from genome assembly GCF_964263255.1 of Lissotriton vulgaris. NCBI lineage: Eukaryota > Metazoa > Chordata > Amphibia > Caudata > Salamandridae > Lissotriton > Lissotriton vulgaris. The sequence continues at coordinate 442,458,919 of NC_141697.1, read as the reverse complement.
TTGTCGACAATAACAATCCTTATAAACAGCATGTCATGCAGTGGTTTTGGTACATAGATGACGTCTGGCTCCTGTGGCAGGGGAGCAAGACCCATCTGGTGGCGTTCCACGAATGGCTGAACAATAGACATGGGGATATTAAATTCTCCATTGCACATAGGAACAGAAAGATGACTTTCCTCGATGTCGAAATAACATGCATCAATGGGGTACTCAAATCATCCCTCTACAAAAAGGATACGGATAGAAACACCATCCTGCATCACATGAGCGCCCATCCCCGGAATCTCAAATCTAATCTCCCCTATGGGCAGTTACTGCGCATTAGGAGAAACTGCTCTCGCTTGGAAGATTTTTCGTCCCACGCAGAGAGATTCTGTCAGGAAATGAAAGAAAGAGGGTATCCGAAGAAACTACTGAAGCACTCTCTTAAAAGAGCGCGCTACACCCCTCGAGAAACCCTCTTACAAGCCCGACCTAAACCTGTACTTGAAAGAATGGTCTGTGTCACCACTCTTGGACCAGACACTCATAAATTGAGGAAAGCAGTGTTGAGCAATTGGCATCTGCTAGACAATCTTGAATGCTCATTCCCACGTCCGCTGTTTGCATACAAGAAAAACCGAAACTTAGGGCAACAAATCATGAGGGCATATTTATCTTTAACCAAAACGAGAAATGACTTATTGACTCAATGGAACCTTAAACCAATCACAGGGCATTACAAATGCGGCACCTGCGTAGTGTGCCCTAATACAATTGAGGGAGATGAGTTTCAACATGGGGAGACCAGATGGAAACACACTGAATTTTCCAACTGTAAGACCAAGAATGTGGTCTATCTTGTTCAATGTCCCTGCGATAAAATCTATATTGGGAAAACGACACAACAAGTTAATACCCGCATTTGCCAGCATAGGTCATGGATAAAAAATAAAATCTTGAACGCCCCCATGGCCGAACATTTCTTGACGGCAAAACATGATGCGAATGATCTGAAGTGGACGGTGCTACATACACTTCGATCTTTACATCGCAACGCAGACGTGGACAGAATGCTTCTTAAAAAGGAAGCATATCAGCATATCTTATCCTCAAATTTAATAGTGCGCAGAAAGGTCTCAACAGCTTCTCTGAGATTGCAAGAGTATAACGCTACAGTGCTCTGGCGCCATGCAGTGGCCATGGCTGCTCTGATTGTCTCACCCCTCCTTCTGATTTTTCATCATTCCAATCTTTGAATATTCACATGCATGGGGCACCACCTACATCACCTTTAAGCAATATGTTCCCATTTTTGTTGCGATGCATTTCGCTTCTAATTTATAGTTTGGGCACCGAACTACGTTTCCCATAATACATAGCCCTTTACCTGAGGGCTATACCCAGGTAAACACTCCTGGCATCCATTTTGGATTTGGTGCAGAACGCCGTCGATAAGGACAAAGGAGGACACAGGTACGCATCGCTCGTGTACCCATCATTCTGTTAAAAAATCCCGGTTTCCAGAATATTGTAACTAACTCATACCGCTATTTTCACAGCGGATGCCTCCATGACCCCAAAGTTACGAGGAGAATATATAAAAAGAACAACACGAAGCTTCAGGGATCGCCGTTGCCAATTAAAGGTATGTGGCTATGGTATACCTGCCGATAACGGGTTGGTCACTTCTAGGACCAATATACCTATTTGTTCCCCTCGTTTCCTTAGCGCGAACGCCCATTACACCAACTGAAACCCGCCAGAGATCACAACGTCAATTCAGCGGCAGCCGTCAGCTCCCATTCACACACCAGCTGACGGTATGTGATTTTACTTTACCTTCAAGTTGGACCATGTATAGACAAACGGTGCTTGTTTTACAATGGTTGATTCATCTTTAGGTGGCCCCCCGCAAACACCCCGATTGCACCTCTAGAAGTTTGACTCATCACGGATAAATTCAGCGTGCATTTTCGCATCTTCCTCAAACTGGTAGGTTCATTCCACTTTTTGAGTGCCACATTATAGGGAATTGAGTCTATAGCTGTCAAGACTATAATTCGCTACCCTTTCCTTTCCCCAAAAGACAGATTGATTACGCCCTGATGAGATTCCAGGAAATCACTCTCTGGAATCGAAACGCGTCGGCCAGTTAGAAAGGATTTATTGCAATTCATTCCTCTATACCAGCAGTTGCTGGTGGCAAAAGATTTATAAATTAATTTTTCCATTTCTATCTTTTCCTTCTTTTTTTCAATATTGTTTTGTGCTTTTTTCACTTTTCACAGTTGTAGAAAATTGATTGTTGTATGTTGCACATGTATAAATTGTTCTGTTTGTTTCAGATTCGTCACTTTATTAGCTTTTGACTGTTTTCATGTTCAGTTTGGAATACATTTGTACAGACCAAAAGTATGATACTCATGGTGTAAATATGTAATGTAGTGAAGTGTTTTTGTGTGTCTTTTATTCAATCTTTTTGACAAACTTTGACTAATTGAAAAGAAATTCTGGTAAAAATAAAAATACCACGTTGAATACGACAGTTAGCGTGTTCATCTTTCCTTAAATGTGGATATAAATGTAGGTGACGAGGCAATTTTTTGATACGTGTAGATAAGGTCCAGCCTCCTCACCTGTCCTTAAGGGCCTGGCTCCCTTTGTTTTTCTCAAGAACATTTTCTCGGCCAGGACCAGAAGAAGTGCAGGCATGACTGGAATTATCAACAGGCCCAGAAGCACTATTGGATTTTTAAACTCGGTGCACTTTGCCAATCTAGACATGTTCCAAGTGCACCCATTGTCTAAAGTCACAACATTTTTCCTAATAGCAGTAATGATGAAAGGACCACTGAAATTGGAAGTACCCTTGTGTCCATATTTTGGCTTCTTCACAAGAACACTATCCCCAACATTCCATTTTCTAAACTTGACAGCCATCCTATCATCATAACGCTGTTTATACTTCCATTGATAATCAGCCAGCGCATCTCTCCTTCTCAACTCATTTTCAACACTATCTTCACAAACCTTCTCCAGAAGCCAAGCTGGGTTGAGCTTGGAATTAGCCAATCTCCCCCTCAATGCTTCAAAAGGAGACTTTTGCATGATAGCATTGGGAACTGTGCGATGTGCCCACCAGGTCTCCCTCAACACACTACTGAAGGAAATCTTGGATCACAAAGCCCTCTGCGCACAACTCTTTACAACCCTATTCATTCGCTCAGTAAGACCGTTCGCTTGAGGTGAATAAAGAGCTGTCTTCTGGTGAACAATCCCAAGATCTTTAAGAAAACAGTCCATCTCATTGGAGGTAAATTGTACCCCATTACCAGTAAGCACATACTTAGGCACCCCTTCTGACACAAATACATCCTTCAGAAACTCAATAATGATAGAATTGACCATGCCCATGCATTTAGAAGTCACCCACTTCGAAGTGTAATCCACCATCAACACCACAAACCTCTCATGTGAAGGCATGAGCTCAAAAGGACCCGCTATGTCCAACCCCACCTTTGTCCAAACCGTAGCAGGAACTTCCACTGGAGAGAGAGGAGAATGACTAGTGGTGTGTGATTTGTCATTAGCAGCACATAAATGATAATCCTTTACAACAACTTCCACCATCCGATCCATACTAGGCCACCAGTATCTCTCTCTGATGCGAGCCTTGGTGAGATTCCTCCCCAGATGTCCCTCATGAGCCAAATTGACAACTTTCTCACGTAAATCACTTGGAGGTACTAGTCTGTCCCCTCTTAACAAGTTACCTTGACAAAATGTCAAATCATTTCCAACCGTCCAATAAGGCTTTAATTCACTATCCAGTTGATCATACCTAGGCCATCCACTTCTGATGATATCCCTCAAAGATTGAAAAACAACATAATTCGCAACACAACTTGACCACTTATCCTTAGATAAAGAAGATTCAAGTACCCAATTTACACACTCTAAACTTCCTGAAAAACAATCCCCTTCAATCGGCAATCTGGATAAACAGTGTGCAGGCTTGTTGTTTTGATCAGAACTATACTGTACAATAAAATTAAATTCTTATAGACCTTCACTCCATCTCTTCAATCTAGGCGTCATATGGTCACTTTGATGACAAGAAAATATCTGAACAAGAGGGCGATGGTCCGATCTCACAACAAACGGAATGCCCCATAAAAAGAACTTAAAATGATATATTGACCAAAATACAGCCAATGCTTCTCTCTCAATGCAGGAGTAATTCAATTCTGCATCCTTCAAAGCTCTTGAAGCAAAAGCCACCACAACCTCCTCCCCATTCCCAATTTGAGAAAGTACTGCACCAAGACCTTTAAGGCTGGCATCGGTGGTGACAATGGTTTTTAATTTAGAATCAAAATGACCCAAAGTGGGCATTTTGCCAATCTCACTCTTTATCAAACGAAATGCTTCCTCACAATCACTAGACCAAGTGAACCGTACACCCTTTTTTAAAAGAAATCCTATAGGCTCAACAATGCTTGCGAAACCTTTAACAAATTTGGAATAAAATTCCGCCATGCCCAAAAAGGACTTGGCCTGGTCTTTTTCTTCTGGAGCTGGTGCTTTAACAATACTCTCAGCCAATTCTAACTTCGGTTGTATCCCTTTCCCAGAAATTACATGCCCAAGATAAGTAACTGAGTCCAAACCAATTTTGCATTTCTCTTTCTTAACTGTGAGTCCCCTGTCAGATAGTCTGCTTAACACCGATCTCAAATCAGCATCATGTAAATGTAAATGTGGCATATTTGTATAGCGCGAACAGTGACCCGGAGGCATCCCGGCGCTTGTACTCCTACCACAAGGGAACCCCTCCTGGCTTTTCCTTGTGGGGTGTCCACTCCTGGGCATCCCATGGTGAAACCAGGCATCCCTTGTGTATCAGGGGGCCTTTGTGGCATCCACTCCATCCACTCCATACATCAAAATATCATCCTGGAAGAACATTACATTCCGTAGATCTCCAAGAACCATCTTCATCAGCCTTTGAAAGCAGGCAGCAGCCGAGGCTAACCCAAAGGGCATTCTCAAGAACCGATAAACACCAAGGGGTGTAACAAAAGATGTTAAATGTCTGGACTCCTGATGTAAAACAATTTGGTGGTACGCAGAAGAGAGATCTAGAACACTAAAAATGTTCGCTCCCTTCAGAATACTAATAGGTTCAGAAATATTCGGCAAAGGTTGCCGATCAACCCAAATACATTCATTCAGTCCACGCAAATCCACACACATTCTTACCGCTTTTCCACCATCCTTTGGCGCCAAAACTATTGGACTTAACCATTCTGAAGACTCTATTTCTTCAATCACTCCCAATTTCAAAAGTTTCTCAATCTCCAATCTCAAAGATTCAACCATCATATTAGGAACTTTTCGAACTTTATGCACACAAGGTTTTGCTGAATTCTGAAGAATAATCTTGTGTTCAAATCCCTTTAAACATCCCAGTGTATCTGAGACACTTTAGAAAATTTAGAAAAAATGTTGTTAGATTCAGACACAGTGCTAACTCCTTCAGGAAGTTAGAGTAGAGCAGAGCAGAGGAAATTAAGTGATGGTAAAACCAAACCAAACCAAAATGGCCGCTGTGATGACGCTCCACGTTACGTTCCGTGCGTCACGTGTGTTACAAGCATCAGGGTTCTCCAGCGTCGCGTAGACGTAGAGCTGTCGGAGGAAGCCAAGACAACAGGAGAATATGCCGAAGAAGCTGGCGCGTGTGAAGGTACACACTGTGCTACACGCGGCTGAAGGCTGAAGGTACACGCGATGTCACACGCGGGTAGTTTGAAAGATGCGCAGGAAGGCAACAGTCAGAGATGGACAGGTGAATTCAACAAACAAACAATTACCTGTCTTTCGAAAATATATCAGCGCAAAAGTAAACAGCACATGAGTACCTCCAAAAGTCTTCCACAGTGATATAGAAAACTGTAGGAAAGCAGTTAGCGATTCAAACGTTGTGAATCCGGGTTTTTGACAGAAACAGTCAGTCCAAGCAGGGTAGAATTCAGAAATCCAAAATAAAGGTGTTGTAGTCCAAATTCAAATAATTAGCAGCATCTGTGGAGAATGGTACTATATTAAATCCAAAAGAGTTGCAGTACCTGTAGAGTGTCCAAGTGCAGCAGTTGGTTCAAAATGCCAAATTTGTCCAAACCAAGTCCAAAACAGAATTTCAATTGTAGGGGAATTGATGGTTGTAAGTGCTTGTCCCCAATCAAGCCTTGACCCTCGTCGCCAGTGATAAAAGCTCTTAAGCAGGTTAAGTTGGAACTGCAGGTTTATTGATACAACCATCAACAGCAATCTTCAGCAACTGACTCTGTATTAGAAATATAACATTCTAACAATGATGTAAGGAAGACAGTGTTCCATTAAAGGGATAGTAACCATAACAGTCGCGTGTTCCCTGTATGTTAGCTTGTGAGTCTTAGTAGTCTAAAGTTCAAGGAATTCAGGTAAGAGAGCCACATGGAATGTGTTTAAGATTGGTTTCTGGGTATCTAGCTCTGTTAGTGTCTCACATTCATCATGGGCAGAGTAATACTCCAATATGCAGTTCACAAAGAGGGGGTGCACTCATTGAGATATTATATTAATAAAGTGCAATTGAGAATGCCATTCCGGTCAGAGCGTGTTAAGGGAACATCTCTAGATCTGGACATGTCCCGGTGTTGGTGATTGAAAATGTTAGATGGTACCTTCACGCACCACGTGTCCCTTATAGAAACAGTGGGTGTGAAGCAACCATTTTATCAAGGAGGAAGTGCCCCATTCTCCATATAAGGTTGAAAGGCAACAGACTCCAGGGTATGTCTTCATTCAATCCCTCCTTGCCAGAGGCTAGTCTCAGTACCCATCTCTGTTCGATGCGGAACAGTGAGTTTTTGTTAATACCAGAGTGTGCTTCAAGAATGACCCAATTGAGTGAGTCAAGTGAATGTTTCTGATGTTCGAAAAGTGTTATCATCTTGGTGTTAAATTTATGACATCTGAAATTACTCCTGTGTTCTTTGATACAGGTTTTCACCTGCCTCAATATCATCCCCACATATAGGAGTCCACACAGGCAAGTTAATACATAGATACAGTTAGGGGTGTTGCAGTTTGTATGTTTCTTACAGTTCCAAGTGACACCATTAGCAAAAGTTATCTCTTTTGTGACTTTCGTGAAAGGAAACACTGAACAAGATCCACAGGGGTAGTGTCCTACATCTGGTGGTAGATCCCAAAACGACCTTTGTGCATTGATATGTTGGTTCTTAGGTCTTGTGTGTATGAGCATATCTTTTAGGTTGCTTGTGCGTTTAAATGCAAACCTAGGTACAGGGAGGTCAAGACTGCCTGTGCTCATAATCCCCCAGTGCTTCCTGATTGCGTTTCTCACCCGATCGGAGTCAGGGGTGAAGGTGGTCACACAAGTAAGAGAGTCATCGTGTCCTTTCTGTCTGATTTCTAGCAAATTTTCACGAATATTATTCCTTTCCCTTTTACAAGTGAGTGAGACTGTATGTTTGGGATAATCTCATTGACATACGTCTTTTGCTAGGGTGTCTGACTCCTTTTGGTAGTCTGCTATTGAGCTCCAGTTCCTTCTAATACGAAGGAGCTGTCTGAATGGTAAGTTTTGTTTCTGGGTTTTGGGGTGGTGGCTACTGAATAACAATAAGCTGTCCTTATCAGTCGGTTTCCGATACAGTGTTGTAGTGATTTGCCCCTTCTCTAATCTAACCAGAAGGTCTAGAAAAGGTGTCTCTGATTCTGAAATGGTACTCGTGAATTTTAAGTAGGGGTTCGAGGAGTTGATCCACACACAGAATTTCTCGCATCTTGCGCGGTCCCCTTTCCACAGAATCAAAATATCGTTAATAAATCTCCTCCACAGGAGCACATTAGCCTGGTATGGGTTGTTGGGTTTGGAAATCTCTCTCTTCGAAAGCTGGCATGTACATACATGCTACGCTCTGCGTGAAGGTGCTGCCAATTGAGGTGCCCTGCGTCTGGTGGTAGAGCTGCTTGTTATATTCACAAGGTTTTCTGTTAATGCTAAAGTGACACACTAAAGTATGAACTCTGCTAGAGATGTTCCCATAACACACTCTGACCGGAATGGCATTCTCAATTGCACTTTATTAATATAATATCTCAATGAGTGCACCCCCTCTTTGTGAACTGCCCATTCGAGTATTACTCTGCCCATGATGAATGTGAGACACTAACAGAAATAGATACCCAGAAACCAATCTTAAACACAATCCATGTGGCTCACTTACCCGAGTTCCTTGAACTTTAGACTACTACGACTCATGGGCTAACATACAGGGAACACGCAAAGCGTACTTCCAATATGGCATCCACTGGTTACTAGGTCAACACGCTAGCTCCCTGTAGCCAGAAACCGGAAGTTCTGCCTCCTCAACTCAGCATACTTGAGGTACTCATGAGCAACCTACATGGTATGATCTGTTTGTACTTCCAAGATGGCACCCAATGTGTTTTGTGTCAGCGCTCTGGCTCACTGTAGCCAGAAAACGGAAGTCCCTCCTCATCAACATCGCTGACCAGAGGTATAAATACGCAACTCTGAGTACGAGCTGATACCATCCGGCACCGGCATGGTGAGGGATAGGTGACCTGCTGCGGACATAGAGTCCAGCAAGTAAGTACCCGATGCTTGGGCTGCTTTCTAACCAATGCGGTATAGCCCTAATCCCTTCAACTCGACAGAGAATCTGTTGGGTATTAGCGCTTCAAAGAGAGTGCCTTGTGGTTAGCTGTGGTGAGCAGTGGACTTCTTTACCCCACCCAGACTAATAGGACACTTTATCTAGAGACTTTAACCGTGTTGGGCTTCCACTTATTCTCAGGCGGGTACAGAAGTGCACTAGACCTGACCAGTGACTCACATGGATCTCTTGTGAGAATGTTTATTTGTGCGATGATCTACTTGCTATTTGAAGCTCTGTGGGACTTTTGGTGTTGGTTCTGCGGTGTGCCTGCTCCTCCCTACCTGCCACTCATTGCTGGGGCTGGGTGGAGTAGTGGAGGCATACTGTGTAGAGCCCTCCCTTTGGACCTTGTGGCAGATATACGCAAGGGGCACTTGCATCCACATTCTAAGTTGCTGATTGTTTGGAATAGAGGGTCTATATCAATTGGGGTCCTCTCTCACTCCAGTCAATAATTGCCTACAGGCTATTATCCCCTGTCTACTCATGAGGTTATTTCTTTATTTCTTTATTTTATCTCCTGCTTCCTATCACTGCCTTTTTACGAGGACACTGTAATATCCAGTGTCTATGCTTGCCGGTACATGTTGCTACACACTGGAGACCTGAATTGGGTGAGTTCTTGAACGTGTGAGAACACACACAACATTCAAGCTGTATATATCATTATAGATTCATATTCCTCACACATGAGCACAGACACTTTAGTGTGATTCATACTTCCATGCACTTTGTTTGGAGAGCTGCACTAATGTATATACACTGTAAACTGTTGGACTATAACGTAGTAATCTGTTTGAGTTTTCCTCTTTACAGGTGATGTTGTAGATCAACAGGTACCACTTTTTAGGGTGCTGTATGGGTTGTCACTTGAGTTTTACATTATAGACCACCACCAAAAAGTGTAGATAGATCTTGCATCCGCCCTGAAGAATTGCCATCCACTTGACATAGGGCAAGAAACATTTTGGTCTAATTTCAAAGCGCAATACCCTTTAACCTTAGAGCAGGGGAGCGCACACAATTGTTTTTAATCAGGATAGGGGCCGCACTCATTTAAATAGTTATAAGTGGATCCCTAATTCCTGTTTTAACCTCACAATTTTCACATCTACACTCCCTAGGGCCCTCACTCGCACTGCACCCAATGACCAGGAAAAAAGATCTCAGCTGAAAGGCCCCATCATGGGTGCTGATCGGGTATTGCAGTGCAAATGATGAAGCAAGACACCTAGCTTATTGGGGGTGTGAGGGTCCCTTTTCCGAAAGGAGGATAACAATCCTGCCATAGTGAGCACACCACAAGTGCTTGCTTCATATATTACCTACCTGTACCACACAGTAGTAACGGCATACAACTTTTTTTGGCAATTGGAGACTCACAGGAGGCGATGAAGATTGGAGTAGATAAGGAGTACCCAAGGAACAACAGGACTCAAATACAGCAAACTAGGAAGATCAGATGGCAGTAAGAAGAGCAGGGCAGAACACAGGGATCAGGATTACCAATAGACTAAGATACCAACTGTAACAGGGAGACATTGAGGAATAGCTAGGGTACGAAAGCACATCAGCAGGAGCAAAGAGTGTTGCACCACAAAGAGAAAGACAGTTCTGACCCTAATATACCCAAAGACAGGAAGTGATCAAGAGGAAGTAGAAAGACACCATATTGGATAGGGAAAAGGCAACAGAAAACAATGGTATTATTGTCATGATAGATTGATGTAACAACACCCTCTATGAGGGATTTTAGGAAGAAGAACTGCAGTGCCAGGAGCATCCTACAGTATAATGTGTAAAGCAGGAGAGCAATAGAAAGTGGCTGCTTAGTCACGCAAAGCACGCAGGAAGCAGAAGGGTGAGCCACAGGTCTAATCCCGGCCTTCGGCGTAACAAAAGGAAGAAAAGGATTTATTGCTAAATCAGCCCTTCTCTACGACTCTCATGCACATGACCTTGCCCCTTCTACCTATATTTGCTCCCAGTTCTCCATCTACTCTTTTTCATAACCTTGATTAACCCATTTTCTAACATAAGGTCTCCACGACATTCTCAATATTAACACTGTCATGCAGGACAAAATCCATGATTTTACCATGCTCAAATATTGATTGCATCCAAACCTACTCATTATTCATGTTCTCTATCTGAGAGCTAACTGAACCCATCCTTATCAACATACCAACTTCATCCTCTCACATAGACTTGCCTTCTTTTGACAACTCCCTCACCCACATAATCATCACAAATTCCCTCAGTTCCTGAGGGCTCAACCTTTCAGATCATCTGAGATATGGTACATATTCAGAAGGTTAGTTACACCTAGCACTCTCTGCCATCCCTTCTTCCTTGAACCAAGTGCAAAGTCTTTGAATGCTTTAACCTGGCCTCTAAAACCACCATCTGTAAAATGAAATGTTCAAGCCCTTCTCCTGACAACCCCCTACTCCTAGCTAACATCCCATAATGAAGCCTGCAGTCTGGGAAAGTCAGACCCATGATGTGCACTGCCCTCTTTAGGTAGATCAAAACAAGCTGCAATAACCAGCCACATTATTACAAGTTCCATCTCGCCACCCTTTCGTCTTCATTAATCTTATCAAATCCTCCTACTCTCAAACATTCAACTTCTCCCTCTACAAACACTGAAAAACTTTAGAACAATCTTTAATCTCTCCTATCCACTGTCTTCTCACTAATTCTTCACTCACCTCTAAATTGCTTCACAGCCTTCTTGCCTGATGCAATTGAGATCTTGAGGAACTGTTCTCTCCTCCTGCTCAATCTTCTACTTCCCTCAGACCAACCATCCCACCACACACCTGCAGATCCCTCTACGGCAGTTCCACTACCAATGGATGACAGTCTCTCGTGTTTTGAGCATAGATGATTGGAGCAGATGAGGACCTTGGTGGAGAGAATCATTCTTTGCAGTTGTGGGTTTTCAGTTCAAACAATCAAACAATTGTCGAAACCAACATCAGGTAAAATTGGAAGGTTGACCTAGAACATACAAAACTGTCTATTTTTTGTGTAGTGAGTATTACATAATGAAACCATATTTAACCTTTTTGATACCTAAACTAACACAATTGTTGTGATTTGTTGAAAGCATTCACATTTATCTGGGGAATAGTTATACATTTCATTATGAGAACATGCTCTACCCTTGTTTAAATTCTAAAGGTATGTTGTGTTATGTGAGGAAATTTTGTTAAGTGCACATTTCACCCGAAGGTCTCAAAGCGCTAGCCTGTCACAGGGAACGATGGAAAAAAGGAAGGAAGGAGCAGAGTGAGAAAAAAATGAACTCGTAACAGCCAGCTTCTGAGAGACTTACGAAACTTTCTGTGATCGTTCTCAATTGCATAGATGAAGAGGGAGGGAGTTCCATAGGCTGGGGGATAGGAAAAGGATCTTCCCCCATTCCTGGCAGTACTGATCTTGAAAGGGATAAGAAGGTGTTTATTGGTAGATCGGAGGGTTCTCGAGGGGTTGTACCTGACTAGTTTGTTGGCAAAATAGTGAGGGCCGAGTCCATGGAGGGATTTGTGGACAAGACAGCTGCTCTTAAATGTATGCGCTTTCTGACAGGGAGCCAGTGCAGCGCTTTCAGATTGGGTGTCGTGGGAGATCGAGATAGTAGGTTTAGTACCAACCTGGCGGCCGTGTTTTGGAGGACTTGGAGTAGTGCTAGGTGTTCTTCGTTAATGGAAGCCATAAGGGCATTACTGTAGTCGAGCCGGCTGATAATTAATCCTTGCACCAGCGGCATTCGAAATGATAATGGAGCCCATTTAAAGATCTTACGGAGGCTGCACATTAGTCCATAACAAATGCTGGCCACATGGTTGACATGATTGAACACAGAAAGATGGCTGTCAATCAGCACTCTTAGGTTGTGAATTGCCGTTTTTGGTAAGGAACATATGCCAAGATTGATAGGCCACCAGTCACTTGACCATACGGATTGAGCTTTACCAAAGAGGATAGTTTCGGTTTTGCTGGCGTTAAGTTGCAAATGATTATTTTGCATCCAAGTATGAATATCGGACATGCACTGCCTGAATCGAAGTGTAGTGTCAGTTTGGTCAGGTCCAAGTGTTATTACCAGCTGAATATTGTCAGCGTATGATACTGTGTCAAAGTCGTGGGATTTAGTTACGCTGGCTATAGGTGCCACATACAGATTGAAGGGTGTGGGGCTCAAGATCGAGCCCTGGGGGACACCCTTATCAATAGGTTGGCTCCTAGAGTCGAAAGAGCCAGAGTAAACTTTTGAAGTTCGGTTCGTCAAGGTGCTTCTGAGCAAATTCAGTGCGGTGCGCCCCCGACACCCATCTCCTACAGGTGATGCACAAGAGTACTGTGGGAGATGGTGTCAAAGGCAGCCAACAGGTCGTAAAGGACCAGAATGGCTGATTGTATGGCATCAAGAGAGAGTCTAATATTATCTACTATTTCCAGCAGTGCGGTTTCGGTGGTATGCGAAGCCCGGAAGCCGGATTGAGAAGGGTCCAATAGATTGTTGCTCTCCAGGTAGATGGTAAGCTGATTGTTTATTAGTGATTCTAGGACCTTCCCTTTTTTTTTTTTTAAATGTTTTTATTGATACATTTTTTCCCCTTATTTTATTTTCCCCCCCTCCCCCTTAGATTTACATGGACAAGGCACAATAAGATTCATAAGGCAACCACATAAACAAAAGAAAAGGGAAAAAAAAGTTACAATATACATATTACATACGAATCCTATCATAATATATATCAAATAATATACACATACAAAGTCATACATGTTAGCTTTCAATAATACATATATTCTTCACATTATCTTATTCAGTTCCAAACTTCCACTGAATCAGTGGGCCCCAGATTTGCATACCCAACTTTTTACCCTTTCTCCCTTTCCTAGAATAAATAGCTATTTCCAATTTTTGTATTGATAAGGTTTTACCAAGCCATTGATGATACGTGGGAGGATTTGGATCTAACCAAGTTGAGGCCACAAGCAATCTAAAAATCGCCATTGCTACAAACAGAAAGTATTTACAATTTATTTGCCCGTTGGGGGAGACTCCCAGCAAAATGGTTGCTGAATCTAATTCTATTGTTATGTCTAAGGCACTCCGGAAAAAATTCTCAATATCATGTTTTACCTTATCTAAATGTGGACAGGTAGAAAAAATATGTGACAAATTGGCCTCGGTACTGCCACATCTAAAACACGTAGTGCCCGAAAGGCCCCCCCATTGAGCAATTTTCCATGGCGTATAATACAGATGAAACAGTATCTTGTAGTGCTGGGCCTGAAGGGACGACGAGCATAATAGTTTACTTCCCATCTCAAGTGATTCAGAGAAAACATCTCTTTCTCTAGCTATATCTAAATCTGAAGACCATTTAACTATCCATTTCTCAAGATCGTCTTTTTTAAACTTTGTCATTTCTGAGTAAAATCTCTTTATAGTGCAATCATGACCTTTTTGTATAAGATCCATCATTGTACTCCTCCCAAAGCCTAAAGCTCCCCCTTTTTTATTTAGTATACAACTCCTTATTTGAAGATATTTAAAAAAAATTATTTGTGTTTAACATATACTTATTTTTCAGATCTATACATTGTAGCATACCATTATCATCCAACATATCACCAATCATACCTATACCTCGACTCTCCCATTCTTGATATACCATTCCTGAGAACACTGCCCTAGGTAATGAAGGATTATTTTTAAATCTGGTATATGCGTTGTATTTCCCTATTCCAACCTTTTTGGAAAATCCTTTCCTTTTATTATATGCCGCCATAATTATCTTAAAACGTGTTCTTTTAAAGTAACTTCCATCGGTAAATCTCAAAAAAATATTTTCAGCATTTGTACCCAAAACTAAACCATATATAGCAAGCGAACCTGTCTTATCCCATCCATCCTTCTCAGCTCCCCCAATTAATCCCACCATTCCTTGCAATGCTGCAGCCCAGTAATATACCTTTAGATCCGGCAATGACCACCTCCCTTTCTCCCTGGGAAGGGACATATACCTCAATGCCCTCCGAGTTTTACCTCTTGCCCAGAAAAACCGATTAATCATGATTTCACAAGTTTCAAACCACTTATTTTCAATTAGAAGTGGTATTGCCCTAAAGAGATATAGTAATTTTGGTAAAATCAGCATTTTAATAATGTTGACTCGTCCAACTAATGACAAATGTAGATTCTCATAACGATCCAGATCTTTTCTTGCTTTTTCAATTACTGGGGCAATATTATTCTCCACCAAGCTATCTAAATTAGACATAATATTAATTCCCAAATACTTCCCTGCCGGCACTACTCTTCTATCATCACAGGGTGTCAGCGAATTTTTAATAATCTGAGTTTTTGACGCGTTCAATGAGTACCCTGAGACATGACCAAATCTTAAGGCCTCAGCCTCTACAAATATAGTTGCTTCCGTAGGGCAAGGTGTTATCACCGCAACGTCATCAGCATAGGCTAATATCTTACATGGCCCAAGAGCTGTACTGAAAGGGGGAATCTCTGGTGCTGATTCTATCTTACGTATTAATGGATCCATATACATGGCGAATAGCAGGGGAGAGCATGGACAGCCCTGGCGAGTTCCTCTCTTAATTTTAAATTGACCTGTGATACCCCCGTTTATCCTTAATGCCGCAACCGGGTCCTTGTATAGAGTCTGGATTGCTTTCAAGTAACCTCCCCTAATCCCAACTCTAGCTAAGATCTGCCACAAATAGTGCCAGGAGACCCGATCGAATGCCTTTTCCGCATCCAAAAGCATTACTGCCATCGGGTCTCCTGCCACCTCTGCTGCATCAAATAGAGTTATCACTTTTCTAATATGGTGAGTTGTCCCTCTACCCGGAATAAAACCATGTTGGTTATCACTAACCAGGGTATTTATTATTCTAGCAAATCTTACAGCCAGTGCCTTTGAATAGATTTTGGTGTCATTATTCATCAATGTTATTGGGCGATACGACCCTGGTTCACTCGGAGATTTCTCTTTTTTTAAAATTAGCACTATATCTGCCCCACTCCAGGATTTGGGAACGGACACCCCGCTCTGTGCAGCTTGAAATGTTTGAGTTAAATCACGACCTAAACATCCCCAGAAAGTTTTATAAAACTCAATCGGTAGCTGATCAGGCCCAGCAGCCTTCCCCGAGGGTAGAGCAGTCATAGCTTCTTTAATTTCTATATCATCCAACACAATCTCTAATTCATCTGCATCTTCAGGAGGGATAGTTTTAACCTCAATATTCTGGAGATATTCATTTATTCTTTCAGTACTGCTGGGATTTTTCTCATCATATAAAGACTGATAAAACTTCCTAAATACCTCCCGAATTTCTTCTGGGTCTGACTGCAGTTGTCCCTTTTCATCCTTTATTTCTTTAATCATCCCTACCGCCGCTATCTGCCTGGTCCGTATAGCGAGTACCCGACCTACTTTCTCACTGAACTCATAACATCTCTCCCTTCTGATTGTATATTGCTTTGCTGCTCTATTAGCAAGTTCTTCCTCTGCTTCACTTTTCACTTTCAATAGATCTATTATAAATTGTTCAGTCGGCTCTCCCCTTATTACACATTTGATAAGTTGTTCTTCTGCCTCCAGTACTTTTTCCTCTCTCTCCTTATATTGCAATCGTTCTGTTTTCCTCTTAAAAGCACTATAGCTACATGTTTCGCCGCGTGCTCCTGCCTTAAAGGCATCCCATACTATGCCAACTGCTGCGCTTCCTCTATTATGTTCAAAGAATTCAGTGATCCATTTAGACATATGTTTTATATATTCATCATCTAAAAGCAGTCCCCTTTCAAATGTCCACTCCCTCCTTGTTAGTATTCTCCCACTCTGCTTTATCGTTAGAATTAGGGGGTTGTGGTCGCTAAGTATCCGGGGAGTCTATCAATTTCTACTATGCTAATTAAATCATTGGATACCAAGAAATAATCCAGCCTGACGCATATCTGGTGCGGTGCAGAGTAATATGTATAGCCCAATTGTTCTGGTCTAATTGACCCCCAGACGTCTCGCAGTGTGTTGTTTTCTAAAAGATCAATAAGGGCCTTATACACCTTTTTCTTCCTACCCTTATACTGCCTTATTGTGCCCGATCCCAGACCTTCCGCACCGTTAATATTTAAGTCTCCTCCTATAATGACTCGAGGGGCCCAATCTGCCAACTCAGAATCCAGAAACTGTAGGATTTCCGGATCATCCTGGGTAGAACCGTATACTGCAACCAATGTTGTCCACACCCCTCCTAATAGGACCTCGGCCATAGCCCATCTCCCCCAATTATCTCTTAACTTTCTCCTTGTTACTACACTTTTACCCCTCGATAATATGGCTACCCCTCTTTGTTTTACTCCTTGTTTAGAACTAACTATTAAGTGAAACCCCAACTGATTGAGACATATCTCCTGGGTACTCATTACATGTGTCCCTTGAAGAAACACAAAATCTACATTCATTTGTCGTAACTGAATTCCTATCTTCTGTCTTTTCTGTACATCATTTAGGCCGCATACATTCCATGTCACTAATCTGATAGACATTTTTCGGTTTTTTTCCCATTCCCTTCCCCCACTATCTGCTTGCTTTTATTTAACATTCTGAAAACTTTATACATTACTAGGTCTAGCACACTGACTGAATAGGCTTCCCTGTTAATTTAAATGTTATCTTCAATATCTTCAATATCACTAATCATATCATACAATTGATACAAATTACTTTTGTCAAATCCTGTTAAGCATCTTGTGACTTTGTGCCCTGTCCATTTCCCTGCCCACCCCCACCCCAGACTGCCCACCCTCAGTCTCCCACCCCCCCTACAGGCAAATAGGTCCAAAGGACCTATGTCTGGCCGACTTTTGCCTCCTGGATGCCGAGCCCATCGACCCCCCTGACTTTCCATTTCAACTTCTTGTGCTCAGTATATGTCCACCATATTCCACCCTTATTTTGTGCGCAACCTCTACCACTATTCTTATTATGCTAATACCAATCTTTAACCATTGAAGCAGCACATCTACAAAACAAAAACCATCGCAAATAGGGAAATGAGAAGTGAAAAAAACCAAATTGGGCAAGATGGCCGCCGGGACGCCGTAGTGGAAGGTCGTGTCCTGACACCCTCCTGATCGAAAGAATGTGGTGAACTACGTGATCATTGTGCCACAGATCTATAGAACTATTACTATTGTGATGCATACGCTAAGCTAAGCTAAGCTAATTTGCCGTGAAATTTGGCCCTCTGTTGGAAGAGAAATGCGCATCCGATACGGTGACCGGTAACATAGGTGGAGAGCTGGTTAGACCTGGTCAGTGACGAGAAACGTGAGACAGAGTTTGCTTCAGTAAAGCAAACGGGAAAGCGCAACTTACTGATAAAAGGCGATAAAAGGCGATGCTGAGAGAGTTCACTGGCTTGCTCTTCCTTATATGTGACTTTCCTCAAGAGAAAAAGGGGGCTTTGCATAAATATCTGCATAAACACTGTACGTATTTGATAGCTCGTCCGCCTTTATCTGGGAATCACTACTGGAAAGCTGCTTTAAAATCTATGGCTTCAAAACCTGCACTTTACTCGAAGAAAACTCGAGTACAAGACGACTGGGACAACGATTATGAGGCAGAAGAGGATATGGATAACCTCGGTGCTCCAGCGTTGAATCTACGAGGGAAAGCGCGCTCTAAAGCACAGCAAAGGCGCGAAGCTGCAAAGGAAAATAAACTGAAAAAAATACGGGAAAAGGAAGAAGGAGTGAAAAAGAAGAAGCTGACTGCGCCGCCATCTGTCACTGCAAGGAGAAGGGAGGAGGCGAAACTCACCGCTGGAGAGATATCAGGAAAGGAGACTGCACTCCGTCAAATGACCATAGTTGAGATGTTTTTGCCTGCAGCGGTACTAGCGCCGACTATTCAAACAACTTTGCAAATGGATCTGCCACGAGGAGCGGAAATCCCCACGTTGGCGAGCTTGTGTAGGATGATGCAACCTGCCCCAGAGAGGGGGCCGCTCGAGCAGACGGGAGTGGATGGGGACGATACCGGCACTCTGGAGACACAGCCTCAAACTGAAGTTACAGAAGCAGTAGGTATCGAAGACCTTTCTACAGCGGCAGAAGAGGGCGGTCGTAAGCTCTTAAAGGAGAAGGCTGTAATTCATCTAGCTCCAGGTTTATCAGGAATTAAAGGGACAGGCGCATGTCAAAGCCTGGTGGAGGATAATGTTTTGGAAAAAAGTAACTCTGAGGCTGCAATCAATTTAACCGAAATGGAGTCAAGGATTGAGGAAGGTATTAATACAGACCTAAATGACAAGATGGGTGCAAGAATATGCAAACTACCTGATGTACACCCTGCCTCTCCCAATGATGAGGTTTTTTACACTGGTAATGATGAGGCAGATGACGAGGAAAGCGTGAATGGGAGTCTGGGATCAATGACAGACACAGAATCGGAAGCAGAAAGCTCAGGTGATGAAACAGTGAATACTGATACGGAAAGTAAAGACATTGAATCAGGGACTGATTCCGAAACTACCTCAATTTCTATTAGTAGTGAGATAGAACCTACGGATACAGAACCTAAGGAATCAGCTCAAGAAAAAGTTCAAAAGAATGCCTCTACAAGATTGAAAACAAATATTGAGGGCAGTATTAAAACTGTGGAGAAAGCTAAAACTAAGAGTAAAAAAAAAAAGAGGTCAAGTAAATGGAATGGCAGATCCAGACAAAAGAGATGGTCAAAGGAGTGCAGAGGTAACACGAAAACAGTGGTAAAAAAACTAAACTGGGATAATGTGGCGGAGAATTCTGTAACGCCTGCGGATGAGTTTGTAAATGGCGAAATAGGCCTTCTGGATTCTACATCCCGGGGGGCAGATGGAGGTGCATCCAATTTTGAAGTTCTATTTACAACTTTAAAACAAATGCAGAGCGAGGCTCGTATTGAGAGCCAAAAGGCAAAGCGAAGGGCTAAACGTGCGAATAGGAAAATGCAATCTTCCCTGCATAAGGTCAGCAAACTGTATGAGGAGATGGCTGAGAGAGTCTCCGAAGTGGAGACTAGAACGGGGAAATTAGAAGATGATATGGTTAAAGTGCAGGATGCCAGGAAAGAACAAGATAAGACAACAGCTGACATGTTATGGAAATTAGAGGAATTTGAGAACAGACAAAGACGCAACAATGTACGCCTGATTGGAATACAGGAAGGGAAAAAGGGGAGTGATGTTCGGGGGTATGTTGTTGAGTTATTAAAGGGTGCCCTTCCAGAGCTGTCTACATGGGATCTGGACCATGAGATACAAAGGGCGCATCGTTTTCCTTTGATCCGGAAGGCAACGCAGGGTAAGCCTCGCGCAATACTTTTGTATGTTGGGAACTTCCTATTGCGGGAAGAGATAATTAACAAGGTAAAGCCCCAAGCTAAATGTAAATACAATGATGTAGAGTTTTTCGCACGCCCTGATTTCTGCCACACCACTGTGGAAAGAAGGTGGAGAATGAGGCAGCTCATTACTCCCTTCCAGAACATAGGCTGTGAGGCTTACCTCTTGTTCCCTGCTCGTTTGAAGATTGGAGTAAATGGGAATTTCAAAATTTTCTACTCCGAGATACTTGCACAAGAATATCTCAACTTTTTGCAGGAGAATAGGGACCAACGAAAAACAAGACACAAGGAGAATGTTGAAAATGATGATATTACAGTAGCCCTTAGGGACATTCTTCAAAAGAAACGAAGATAAATATAAAATGGAAAATAGAGAATGTATATATTAATATTTGGGGATGAAAAGTTATATATGAGGGCTCATCTAAAATAAGAGATGAAAATGCTTCTCTAAGGTTTAGGGGGAAAAAAAAAAGATTCTAGGACCTTCCCAAAGAGAGGGAGGAGAGAGATAGGTCAATAGTTTTTAGGCTGCTTGGGGTCTAGGGAGGCACATTCCATTTTATCAGACTTTGTCTCTGCTTTCAGTTTTTTTTAAATAATCTGCAACGTCTGTTGGTTTATGGTTTATGAAACAAACATCATAATACAACAGGGAGTCCTTATGGATCAGCTGCTATTCTAATAAAGAGAACCAACATTTGTGTATTCAGTTTTGGCTCTGCCCTGAAATTAATATCTTGCGCCAAAACATAAAAGCCTCTCCTGATTTATAATCATCCCTGAAAAATGAAATGATTGTTGGATACTCCACCTGAAGATCCATTCGCCATCTATGTTATTTCATTGGTTTGCTGGTGGTCACATGACTGTCCATGAGACTGGGACGGAGCTGATTTAAAGTCTGACATAGACGAAAAGTGCATCATCACCTATCATCAACTGTGCTGGGAATAAGACCCCAGACTAGCAGTCCAGAAATGTCAAGAGCATAATACCAGACATTTATGGGTCTTTGCATGGGGCAGGTAAGTGCTGGTTTGGTACATTGGTTCTTTTCTGATCTGATCACTGGTGTTAAATGTTACCTTTCTTGAAACCTGGCGGTTCATCTTAGTTCTAGGTGAACAATTTGTTTTCAGAGTTTTTTATATACCACTCGTGTATCAGATTAGACTACTCTACACAAGATTACAACAGAGGTTCAGCACGTCAATTTGTGTTTTTTTACCTATGTTAACATCTGCCAGATAAAGTTTTCTGCACAAACTCATTATCAGTCTCTGTTGCCTGTGAACTCTTTCCTTGAACAGTTCTATGTCCAACGCTACCAGATCTGTATGTGGGACCTCAGGGAGCAACCCTGAGTGAGAAGGATATCACATATTCACAGCCCACCAATATGCGGATGGGACCCAGTTATATATCTATGAGTGGCATCCCTGACAGGCATTAGGTGCCTGAGCGGACCAAACAGAGCAGACAAGGACTGAATGAATATATTAACTTGAACCAGGCAATGAAAAGAGTGGATTCTTGTGGTTCTCTTCCCAGGCTTGCTCATTTCCTATCCAGCAGTGTTTTTTTGAGTGTCATGTGGAGTGCCACATTTCTTTAATTTTTTGCTTGAGAGTTTGCACTACTCATTCCTGATTTTCTTTCACTTCAAGAAAAGTTGCCGCCAGACATTTTTGTTCTATTTATCAGTTAATTGCCATCACCTTTTTTTTTTTAAAACAGAATTTATACTGTTGCTATTGCTGATTTTATGCCAACTTCTACAACATTCCAACATCACTGGCAAAAACTGCTGCTGCACAAATAAATAAAGAAGACAAATACAAATTATTCAATAATTCAAGATGTGGAATTGCAAGCAGTGTGTTTCGGGTATGTTTAAACCGTCCAAGACACCGCCCGTGATTTCGATGTCATATTTATCCCAACAACATGTGGCTGTACCCCAATTGAGTCCAGATATTTTTTTTATAAAAAATTATTTTGCAATAAAATACTTTGAAATCAACAAAAAAAAAAAGAAGAGAACGTGTATTCTTCTCCTCTTGTTTGGACAAATACGGACTAAGGCACAAATAATTTCTTTCACATTTTAGATCTATCCTTGTGTTAGCAGCACTCACCACTTAAAATTTACTATGTAAATGAAAGATTATCCATGACCAAATTATGTGTGTTGCCGATAGTGAAAAGTGCCCCCTTCCTACTGTACACTATCGTGCGTTTTTTTCGCATTTCTGAACCCTTAGACAAATGATGGCCCAAATGCTGACAGGTTTTGAGAGGAATGTTCATTCATCAAAGTTCTGTACCCGCGGGGCTGCATCCAATTTAATTCGGCAATCTTGAAAATTATCCAAAGGGTCTTTAAAGTCTGTACTACAAGATTTTCCATGTTGCCATTCTCAGCTCCATCTGTCGCCGCACATGTGCGCATGTGAAAATATTGTTCTCTGTCTTCACTCTCTTCCCTCGCCTGTCATGTATGCCTTGTTCCCAGCCTAACACGAAAGAAAATCACCAGGGCCTACTAAAACCAGGGCTATTGCACTTTACAAAACATTTAGGGCCTCATTTATGAGGCTGTGCATCACTTTTACGCCGCCGGTGAGTCACTTTTTGTGACGCACCAGTGGCGTAAAAAAAGCGCCTTGTTGCACCATATTTACAAAGTGACGCATCTAGGTAGATGCGTCACTTTGTAAACCCCTGCGCCACATTATACCTGCGCCAGGTATAATGTATGCAAGGGGGGCGTTTTGACGCAAGAAAGGGTCATGGAAGTGACGCAGTGAAATCAATAAGATTTCACTGCGCCACTTCTAGGACGCAAATGTGTCAATTTCTTATGCCTGCCTCACAGCAGGCGTAAGACTGACGCAGGCCCTTTCACATGGGGCTTGCCCCATGTGAAAGGACACATTGCTGGAGTTGCGTCACTTTTGTGACACACTCCTGTAATGCGACACTTTTACGCCATACAGATAAGTCAGAAATACTGACGTATCGGTAACTCCTTGCGCAATGATGCGTCATACTGTAAATATGACGGATCATTGGTGTTGCAAGGAGGGCGCAATGAAAAGTGACGCATCACTGTTTTCACGCAGCGATGCGCCACTTTTCATAAATGAGGCCCACATTAACCAGTATTCCACCTATTTCTGTTTCAGGAGCTGTTTTTATGCTGACCTAGCCAGTGTGATGTCACTTACCTCAGTGTCCTCGCATGGTCAAAGGGTTGGAGAGCATTGGTAGGTAGGTTCATACAGTATGAATGAGTTGTGTCAATTGGGTTTGAAGCAGAGTTCTCTCATTTATATGCTCTTTACCTGGGTGTCATTTATTTACATGATTTAAGTCTTCTTAGGACATACAAACTCATATCACTGGAAGTATCCATGCAAGAAAATGCTGTCCTAGTATTGGGATAGGATTCCAGGCAGCTCCCCCTTATGGATATTAGAGCCAAGCACGAGATACAAAAGAAAACAAGCAGTGGCAAAGTAAATTGTTCTGACCTTGGCAAGCGTGCCATGGCATTTTTTATGATTTTTCTTTTATGTAAACATATGTAATATTTAAAATAGGATGTATGACGTTACAATGCATACTTTTACCACGCATACCATTACAACGCGGTATTTACAACGCATACCGTTACAACGCATAGCGCTTAGAGGTGCTGGATAGTGGAAAGTATAATTTTATATTCCAACTCCAGTCCCCGTGGACACTAGGGAAGGTGTTGGATATAAACTTATACTTATTCCCTATCCTAGAGGCCCCCCAGCGCAATGCGTTGTATTGGTATGCGTGGTAATGCCTGCGTTGTAATGGTAGTGCGTGGTAAAAACTTCGTTGTAACAGTTGTATACCTGTAAAATACTATTGGCAAACATGAAAAATGAAGATATCGTCCAGCCGCTCACACACTCCGACCATTGCACTGAAGCGCACTCATTTTTAGATGGCTCTAGAGATGTGAACGTTCATTCTAAGCAATTGGGCTATTGGTTAAGGGGGTGGAAGTCCCATTTAGACAACGACCACAATTGTCCTGGTGCAAAACCTGTGCATAACCTTCTGGTAGCTTGTCACAAAGCAATCAGGCTTAACTTAAAGACACTTTGTAAAGTATTTATGCAGCACATAACCAGCAATAAAGTGAAAACCCGGCACAAGAAAATTCAGAAAACTAATTTAGAATAAAATGATACCACATTTTTGGTGAAAATGGCTCTTAAAACCTCAAAGCGCCACTCGCTGTCACCTGGTTGTGCTAGACCAGGCAAAATTACAAGCTCAGGCTGACTGTTTAATTACAGGGACCAGGTTAGTCTAGCTAAAAAGTTACCTTCTAAGTCCAGTGCAAACAGTTTCATTTCCAGTGGAGGAGGCCGCGAGGAGCAGGCTGATCATCGCAGATGGTCATCGCTGTAGCGTGAACAAAAGGCCGGGCGTCACGATGGCCATCGCTGGAGTGTGAAGAGACAGTCAGGTGTTGTGGAAGGTTCCCTGTAGCTTTGCATTGGCAGTCATCTCAGGCTTTCTTTACTTTAGCGCAAAGTACAGGTTTCACAGTGCCGGTTGGCGCGGGTGGTCACTGTCGATGTGAAGAGCAGATCTCACCAGAGCGCCGCATTTTCGGTTATTGTGGGCGGCAGAGTTTTGGAATGAACAAGCCCTTTCACAATTATGAGGAGTCCAAAACATCAAGATTTGCACCTTATGTTTTGGAGGAGCACACTTTGATGTCAGCCACTGGTCCAGGACCAGGGAAGGAACCTCCTGGGGCTCAGGGACTAACTCTAGCAGTGGCTAGCATGGCTCAGGCAAGTACAATTACAGTTCCAGGCAGGTCCAATTGAAGCAGGTACCTGGGAAGTTGCAGGGAGGACTCTGAAGCTTGTTGTGTCTCTGTAGCTCACAAAAGAGGGCACCCAACCAACCCTTGAAGTCACTCTGGCTAGCATGGGATGGAGGCACGCAGGTACAGCCTTCCTTCACAGACAGCAAGGCAGTTCTTCAAGCACCCAGCAGGGCAGTGCTTGTTCTGTAACTTCCTTGAATTTTATCTTGATGTAAATTTTGAACAAGTATTCTTAACTAATTTTAAAAATTTTAACATTACGACACAAGTGTAAAGAAAATTTGTTATGGTTTTAATTAACTGAACAATAAAGTTTTACTTACTTACTTACTTACTGTAACTTCCTCAGGTCTGGAAGTCTTCTGAGGAGTGGCCCTGGCGTCCAATATTTAAAACTGGTGCCAGTCTATGTTAGGGGTGTCCCTGTTCTACCCCCACATCTGGTTCGAGAAAGTTCTTCCCCTTCTCCTTTCAAGGTTCCAACTGTCTGGGGTGACAAAAGGCAGACAGGCATGCCTGGTGTTAGATTCCTTCATATGGGTAGGAGGCAGAGACATTTGAAGTGCAAGTGGGGTTGGGAGTAGCCCCTCCTCAGTAATCCTGTCAGGATGGCCTATCCTGTCACATCTAAGCACCTTTTGTGTCCCTGTCTGGAAGAGAAATACAAACCTTAAAAGAAGACCCATTCACAGTATGTGACCCAGGACACTGGCAGATGGTACAAAGGGTTATAACAAGAAAATGCCAACTTTCTAAATGTGCCAGTTTGAGAACCGTAACTCAAAACCTAACTTCACGATTAAAGAGGGTTTTAAATTACAATTAATTTGAGTGTAAACAGCATATCTCAATCTGCTCCCAATCCAAATGTATCACTTATTAGGTGTAATAAGGTAATCTACTGTTAATCAATGGGCGAGATAGGCCTTATAACAGTGAAAAAACGACTGAAGGATTTTTTCACTGGCAGGACATGTAAAACGTAAGCACACATGTTCTACTTTTTAAATACAATGTACCCTGCACTACGAGCCTTCGGGCATACCTTAGGTTTTTTTTTAGTTCAAAATGTTTTTATAGATTTTTAATTAAGAGAAAATTGTCCGGAAGAAAACAAGGAGGGAGAAGAAAAGGCTAAATTAAAACATTTTACATTTGCATAATGTGTACATCAATGTGGCACCTATGATCATTATCAGCAAAATACATTGACAACTGTTATCTGTAGAACAGACCCATAGAGTACAGCATCAGTTTGGCATCCTTAGTTGTGGGCAGATCTGAGTCTTGGTGTAGGTAAACAATAATATATGCAAGATGTACATATTGTACAAGTGTATCTGGTATCCTGTCTAAGGTGGGAGGGGGTCAGTGGGAGAGAAGGGGAGCCATGTGATACTGCATGTGAGATGTGCAAAACTCAAACAACGCTAGCGGTGATAGACGATGATAGAGCTTGTGGCCAGGAGGAGAGTTTGTGGATTTCCCTCTAGGGAGGTGTGTTGTGAATAAAGCAATCAAGCTTCACTTACATGTATTAGAAAGGAAGGTTTAGTCATTGCAAAAGATTTATTTTGCCTGTTGAGATGGCAGTTTACAACTGCACTGCAGGCTGCAGAGGCATGCATGAGACATGTGTGAAAAGGCTACTTGTGGTTCCTACATATTGACTGGACTGTGTATCTAGACAGCATAGACATTCTGAATATGGGGACTGAGTCCACACATCATCAGAAATGTTGACCTAATTCCTAGCTAGCTCACAGTGCCCCATCTGAACCCCTATCCTTACCAGGGTACATGATGGCATCTGCATCCTTAGAGCATGGCCACTCACATTCCCCAAGGAAATCGTGGAAATGGATCTACCCTTTCGTTGTTACTCAGCCAAGCCCAATGGAGACATAATCAATCAATTAATCATAGCATTTGTAAAGCACACTATATACCCGTGAGGGTCTCAAGGCACTAGGGGGCAGGGGACTCTGCTATTGTTTGAATAGCCAGGTGTTGAGGTGTCTCCTGAAGGTTAGGAGGTCTACGGTCTGCCGTAGGCGTATGGGGAGGGTGTTCCATGTCATGGCGGCGAGGTGGGAGAATGATCTGCTGCAGGCTTTCACTCTTCGGATGCAGGGGATGGTGGCGAGGGTGTGGTCTGCAGAGCGGTGATGCCAGGTGGGGGTGTAGCGGCTGAGTCGGCTGTTGAGGTACGCTAGTCCGGCGTCATGAGAGTGCCTTGTGTGCATGGGTGTGGAGCTTGAAGATTATCCTCTTGTTGATGGGGAGCCAGTGCAGGTCTCTTAGGTGGGGTGTGATGTGGCTGCGGTGGAGGATGTCGAGCATCAGGCGTACGGAGGCGTTCTGGATGCATTGGAGCCGTTTCAGGAGTCTGGCAGGGGTTCCTGCGTAGAGTGCATTGCCATAGTCCAGTCTACTGCTGACGAGGGCCTGGGTAACCGTTCTCCTAGTTTCAGCGGGGATCCACTTGAAGATCTTGCGAAGCATGCAGAGGGTGTTGCAGCAGGAGGAGGAGATGGTGTTGACCTGCTTCGTCATGGAGAGGGTAAAGTCGAGGATGACCCCTAGGTTTCGTGCATGGTGGATGGGTGTAGGGGATGCTCCTAGTGCCGTCGGCCACCAGGAGTTGTCCCAGTCTGAGGGGGTTGAACCGAGGATGAGGACCTCCGTCTTGTCCGAGTTCAGCTTCAATCGGCTGTTTCTCATCCAGTTGGCGACGGCCTTCATTCCTTCGTGGAGGTTGGTTTTGGCAGTGTGGGGGTCATTGGTGAGGGAGAGGATCAGCTGGGTGTCGTTGCCGTCAGGCGACGTGGTTGAGCAGTGCCATGTAGGCATTGAACAGCGAGGGATGAGCCTTGGGGTACGCCGCAGATGTTCTCAGTCGCTTCGGAGTGGAAGGGGGGAGGCGGACGCTCTGAGTTCTACCAGAGAGGAAGGAGGTGGTCCAGTCCAGGGCCTTCTTTTGGATCCCGGCGTTGTGGAGGTGTGCGGTGGCAGACTGTGTCAAAAGCAGCTGACAGGTCCAGTAGGATTAGGGCCGCGGTTTTTCCGTTGTCAAGCAGGGTCCTGATGTCATCGGTGGCGGTGATGAGGGCAGTTTCGGTGCTGTGGTTTCTGCAGAACCCGGACTGGGATGGGTCCAGGATGTTGTTTTTTTTGAGGAAGCTGGTCAGTTGTTTGTTGACAGCCTTTTCAATGACCATCGCCGGGAACAGGAGCAGGGAGATGGGTTGGAAGTTCTTGAGGTCCTTGGGGTCTGCCTTGGGTTTCTTGAGTAAGGCGTTGATCTTTGCTTGCCTCCAGCTCTCCGGGAAGGTCGCTGTTTCGAAGGAGATGTTGATGGTTTTTCCGGAGGTGGGGTGCAATGGTGCTGCTGGCTTTTTTTGAAGATGTGGTGTGGGCAGGGGTCTTCCGGGGATCTGGAGTGGACGGTGTTTATGAACTTGATGGTGTTGACGTCGTTGATGTTGGTCCAGGCGGGCAGGTGGTTGGTGCGGGTGGTGGTCGTGGGAGCGTGGGTATCGGCGGTTGCATCAAAGCTGTTGTGGATGTCTGTGATCTTGCGAAAGAAGAAGGTGGCCAGCGAGTCGCACAGGTCTTGTGACAGTGGGATGTCGTTGGTGTTGGAGCTAGGGTTGGAGAGTTCCTTCACGATGCTGAAGAACTCTTTGCTGTTGTGTGCGTTGTTGTCTAGGCGGTCTCTGAAGGCGATCATTTTTGGCAGATCTGATGATGTGGTGGTTTCGGCGGGTGGCGTTCCTGTGGGCTGTGTAGCTTTCCCGTGTTCTTTCGCGGGTCCAGTTTTTTTCTGGTTTTCGGCAGGTACGCTTGGAGGCCTGGAGGTCTTCGGTGAACCAGCTGGCTCTCTTGCTGGTGTGGGTGTTGGGGGGCTTCTGGAGTGGGGCGAGGGTATTGGCACAGTCGTCGATCCATTGTCTGAAGCTGCGGGCTGCAGCGTCAGGGTTGGTCGGGTCTGCGGGTCGGCTCTGGGCGGGGGCAGTGGTTAGCTGGTCCTCGGTGATCTTGTTCCAGCTGCAGCGAGGCATCTGCTGGTTGCGGTGATGAGTGGTGGGTTTCTGGAAGGTGAAGTGGATGCCGCGGTGATCGGTCCAGTGGAGACCGGTGGTGCGGTCGAAGAAGACGTGGGTGCTTGCTGAGAAGATGGGTCAAGCGTGTGGCTGGCGGAGTGGGTGGGTGTTGTGATGAGTTGTCTGAGTCCAAGTTTGCTGAGGTTGTGAATCAGGGTGGAGGAGTTGGAGTTGTTGTTCTTCTTGAGGTGGAAGTTTAGGTCCCCGAGGAGGATGTAGTCTGTGGAGGCGAGGGCGTGTTTGCTGATGAAGTCGGCGATGGAGTCGCTGAACAGTGGTCGGGGTCCGGGGGGTTTGTAGATGAGGGTGCCTCTGAGGGTGGTGTTGGGGCCGGTGTGAATCTGGAAGTGCAGGTGTTCGGCAGTGCTGAGGGTGTCCCGGCGTCTGTCAAGATTTTGAGAGTGTTTCTGTGGGCGATGGCAATTCTTCCTAAAGGATGAATGGTCATTGACGGAACACTTCAAAATGAGTTTACTTCCTATTTCTCTAACTGTTCCCAAGCAGTAAAAATACAGAGCTCTCTAAATAGTAATGTTAACCTTTCATAAGTGATTCTAAAGGGCTAAATTCTGCCTCCTACTCTATAACTTTCTTCTGGTTCTGGAGCCACCTGGAGAAATCTTCAGAATGTCTGATACACTATATCGCTAATATTTGGAGGATAATCAGATCTTTCTTAAGATTTCCTCCCTAAATGACATCTAACTGCTCAAAAACAACCTAGTCAGAATACAAACATGGATGTCTAACTACCACCTAAAACTAAACCAATCAAAAGCAGAATTCCTGTTTATCTCACTGAAAAAATCCAACCTGCCCGTCCAAGCATGGATTGCCTTGTGTTCTCACCTGGGTTGCAAACTGGCTACTGTGGATCCGGCCAAATTGCTAGGAATCTGCAGTACAGGTACCAGTTCTCTCCAGATTACACTGTCTTAACTTTTCTTTTTTCAGTCTTTCTGATATCAATCTGCCTTTCCCCGAGCAGTACTTCACTCGGCCACTTGCTTTGTTTCTGTATAAGAATTTCAACCACATCTCTAAAGTTGTTCTTATTCATCAGTGGCTCCTAACTGAAGCATGAACACAATTTAAGACTACCTGCATCACTCAAAAAGCCCTACACACTCCACACCCACATAGATGTCTAATAAAAACTGAAAATCTCTGGTGGCTACTAGGGTTGACGAATGGGGTATCCTTCCAGCTTGAGCCCCCAATGTTCAAGCACGAGTCTAGTATGAAGCATACATCTCCAGCAGTGCAACACAGATCTGGAACTCTTACATCCAGCTCCACGCATGACCCCATGTCTTGTGAGATTCAAAATAGACATTAAAACACTCCTTTGGTATATGACTGCTCTAAACTCTGTTATGCAATCTCGATTTCTTCTTCATCACTGTATTGTCCAGTTGCTTATAGCTTCTATCGTTTGATTGTTGAATCCACACTAATGCTCTTTGTCTTGTAAAGTACTTTAATGTCCTTGGAATACACCTGCAACATCGTAATCTGCAAATCCATTCACTAAATACATAGATAAGAGATAAAGCAGATTTAGATCTAGGTGAAGGACCCAGGGTGAAATTAGCATGTTCCACCCTTGGTTGCCCCACTTCCCCTTTTGGCCATGAGGCAATCAAATGGATCCTCGTCTGGTCAGGGGAAGCAAAACACCCAGTGGGGATGGTGCAAATACATGTTTAAACCTTACAAGGTTAAGCCGAAACTGTAGTATAATTTAATAACCAAGAGCCTTCTGTCTCTCAGGGGTGAACTGCAAACGTTTGTTTGTCAAGGACTGCAAATCGACTGAACATGGACAAACATGAGTTCATCCTAATATCTACTAAAAAAGAGGTGGAGGGTGGGATCACTGCAGTCCCTAAACAGAGTTTCAAACTTCGAAGTCTGTCTTTGCCAAGGTGGTGAAAGCAAATGTGTATTTTACTACAGATGGATCAGGTAATTGAAGACTCACAAGAGTGCTGCTTGAAGACAATAGGGGTGTAAAAGTAAATTCATCCGACACCCCAACCTTCAACCTGTGTTCTTCCTAACCCCCACACTCCTCTTTTCACATAGTAAGATACTTAGGCCCCCACTATCAAAACGTTCACACAATACAATGCACCACAAAATGTTGCTGCACTGTGTTGCATCAAAGGAAGAGAGCAGGAAAGGACATATGTACAAAGTCATGACACTATCCTGCTCTCTCCCTAGCGCGGTCTCAGAATGCTTGTTTCTGGTCTTGGGAGGCTCTGGCTTGGCAGTTCGGGCTGGACTGTTCCCATAGATAGCAGGGTCAAGACTGATTTGCATATGGCTGGGTACAAACTGAGGTGGCGTGTTGAGCAAAAAAATATTGAGTTAAACCCAGATCTGGGGGTGAATGCTTTAATTGTCAGCATTCTGTTCATCAGCTGTTCTTTTTGATTTTGTCACCCTAAGTGGGAAGGGTATTTCCAGACATGGGTCCTGTGCTCACTGTGCAACTAGATTCAGACTAGCCTGGCTGATGAGGGGTGATAACCCGAAACCTGTTCCAGGATGCTTGTCACCGGTGTAGGGGGGGACCTGACCTGGTCGTT
Organism: Lissotriton vulgaris; assembly: GCF_964263255.1. Classification (NCBI taxonomy): domain Eukaryota; kingdom Metazoa; phylum Chordata; class Amphibia; order Caudata; family Salamandridae; genus Lissotriton; species Lissotriton vulgaris. Next base: position 442,427,143 of record NC_141697.1, on the reverse strand, counting down.
CGGGCTGGACTCTTTCCATAGAGAGTAGGGTCAAGACTGATTTGCATATGGCTGGGTCCAAACTAGGGTGGCATGGTGAGCAAAACCACAATCGATTAAACATAGATCTGTGACTGGGGGTGAATGTCTGATTTGCTCAGCATTCTGTCCTTCATCTGTTCTTCTTGCTCTCCCTAGAGAAGGTGCACGAGTGGGCTGCCGAGCACCACACACACACACCCTTGTGCCACAGTGCAAAGGTGTCTGTGTGAGTCTGGCATAGGTTTTGTACTAGATGAGTGCCCTTCTAGTAGAAAAGACTGTGCCTAGACAAACTTTAAAACCTTTCCCACTTTGTTTGTGTGTTGTACGATGCTTATTTTTTTTGGTGTAAAATACCTCTTTAATATTGTTAGTAGATAGGGTTTTGCATCAAAAACCATGGGTGATTGCGTGGGAAAGTCAATGTAGCACCTATAGAAAGTCCCTTTCATGCAATGTAATGCTTTATTTTCAGGCAACTTTGCAGTGCAAAACAAGTTTTGCATGGTAAAGTAAATTTTAAAAAAATGTCTTGCGAAGGCTTGCTTCTCTTTTGTCGCACAAACCCCGTGCACAATGTTTGGTAATCTGGGCCTTAGTGATTATCACGGAGAAGTTGCTTGGTCATATAGCTGCTTTAGTACCAGTTGTAGCTTACCGATCTTATTCTTGCAGAATCTATTAGCCACTCAGCAGGATAGATCCGAAGAATCCAGCAGATGCCAAATGGAGAGAGCGGTTCAAAAGGGGGTGGTGATGGACGGAGCATCTGAATCAATCAAACACTCACACCCAGGCAAAAGATCTGGGTTTAATCCATCACCGTTCTTTTGCCCACTCTGCCACCCCAGTTCAGACATGGCTATATGCAAATCAGTCTGACCCTGTGCCTCATGGGAACAGTCCAGCCCGAACTGCCAAGCCATGTCTTCCCTGGACCGGAAACAAGCTTCCGAGGACCGGTTTCTGGCATTCCAGCTGTCTTCAGCCCGGCTTGCTTGAATCCAGTGGCAAAGTGAGCAAGGGACTCACGTCTGAGCATACCCTGCCACACTTATGGCGGCCAAAAGTGGTTCAAAAGGAAGTGGTGATGGACGGAGCATCTGAATCAATCAAACACTCACACCCAGTCAAAAGATCTGGGTTTAATCCATCACCATTCTTTAGCCCACTCTGCCACCCAGTTCAGACATGGCTATATGCAAATCAGTCTGACCCTGTGCCTCATGGGAACAGTCCAGCCCGAACTGCCAAGCCATGTCTTCCCTGGACCGGAAACAAGCTTCCGAGGACCGGTTTCTGGCATTCCGCCGTCTTCAGCCCGGCTTGCTTGAATCCAGGGGCAAAGTGAGCAGGGGACTCACGTCTGAGCATACCCTGCCACACTTATGGCTGCCAAAAGCGGTTCAAAAGGGGGTGGTGATGGGTGGAGCATCTGAATCAATCAAACACTCACACCCAGTCAAAAGATCTGGGTTTAATCCATCACCGTTCTTAAGCCCACTCTGCCACCCCAGTTCAGACATGGCTATATGCAAATCAGTCTGACCCTGTGCCTCATGGGAACAGTCCAGCCCAAACTGCCAAGCCATCACCACCCCCTTTTCTGAATCGTTTTGGCCACTATAGGTGTGGCAGGGTATACTCAGACATGAGTCCCTTTCTCACTGCACCATCAGGATTCAAGCAAGCCGGGCCGAAGACGGCTGAAATGCCAGAAACCGGTCCCCGGTAGCTTGTCTCCTTTCTGGTGAAGAATTGGCTTGGTAGTTTAGTCTGCCCTGTTCCCATGATGCACTGGGCCAGGGACAGACTGATTTGCATATAGCCAGGTTCTGAGCTGGGATGGTGCAGTGAGATAAATAACGGTGATGGATCAAGCCCTGATCTTTGGACTCGGTAAGAGTGGTCTGCTTAATTCAGACACTCTGTTCATCACCACCCCCTTTTCTGAATCGTTTTTGGCCACTATAGGTGTGGCAGGGTATACTCAGACATGAGTCCCTTTCTCACTGCACCATCAGGATTCAAGCAAGCCGGGCCGAAGACGGCTGAAATGCCAGAAACCGGTCCCTGGTAGCTTGTCTCCTTTCTGGTGAAGAATTGGCTTGGTAGTTTAGTCTGCCCTGTTCCCATGATGCACTGGGCCAGGGACAGACTGATTTGCATATAGCCAGGTTCTGAGCTGGGATGGTGCAGTGAGATAAATAACGGTGATGGATCAAGCCCTGATCTTTGGACTCGGTAAGAGTGGTCTGCTTAATTCAGACACTCTGTTCATCACCACCCCCTTTTCTGAATCGTTTTTGGCCACTATAGGTGTGGCAGGGTATACTCAGACATGAGTCCCTTTCTCACTGCACCATCAGGATTCAAGCAAGCCGGGCCGAAGATGGCTGAAATGCCAGAAACCGGTCCACGGTAGCTTGTCTCCTTTCTGGTGAAGAATTGGCTTGGTAGTTTAGTCTGCCCTGTTCCCATGATGCACTGGGCCAGGGACAGACTGATTTGCATATAGCCAGGTTCTGAGCTGGGATGGTGCAGTGAGATAAATAACGGTGATGGATCAAGCCCTGATCTTTGGACTCGATAAGAGTGGTCTGCTTAATTCAGACACTCTGTTCATCACCACCCCCTTTTCTGAATCGTTTTTGGCCACTATAGGTGCGGCAGGGTATACTCAGACATGAGTCCCTTTCTCACTGCACCATCAGGATTCAAGCAAGCCGGGCCGAAGACGGCTGAAATGCCAGAAACCGGTCCCCGGTAGCTTGTCTCCTTTCTGGTGAAGAATTGGCTTGGTAGTTTAGTCTGCCCTGTTCCCATGATGCACTGGGCCAGGGACAGACTGATTTGCATATAGCCAGGTTCTGAGCTGGGATGGTGCAGTGAGATAAATAACGGTGATGGATCAAGCCCTGATCTTTGGACTCGGTAAGAGTGGTCTGCTTAATTCAGACACTCTGTTCATCACCACCCCCTTTTCTGAATCGTTTTTGGCCACTATAGGTGTGGCAGGGTATACTCAGACATGAGTCCCTTTCTCACTGCACCATCAGGATTCAAGCAAGCCGGGCCGAAGACGGCTGAAATGCCAGAAACCGGTCCCCGGTAGCTTGTCTCCTTTCTGGTGAAGAATTGGCTTGGTAGTTTAGTCTGCCCTGTTCCCATGATGCACTGGGCCAGGGACAGACTGATTTGCATATAGCCAGGTTCTGAGCTGGGATGGTGCAGTGAGATAAATAACGGTGATGGATCAAGCCCTGATCTTTGGACTCGGTAAGAGTGGTCTGCTTAATTCAGACACTCTGTTCATCACCACCCCCTTTTCTGAATCGTTTTTGGCCACTATAGGTGTGGCAGGGTATACTCAGACATGAGTCCCTTTCTCACTGCACCATCAGGATTCAAGCAAGCCGGGCCGAAGACGGCTGAAATGCCAGAAACCGGTCCCCGGTAGCTTGTCTCCTTTCTGGTGAAGAATTGGCTTGGTAGTTTAGTCTGCCCTGTTCCCATGATGCACTGGGCCAGGGACAGACTGATTTGCATATAGCCAGGTTCTGAGCTGGGATGGTGCAGTGAGATAAATAACGGTGATGGATCAAGCCCTGATCTTTGGACTCGGTAAGAGTGGTCTGCTTAATTCAGACACTCTGTTCATCACCACCCCCTTTTCTGAATCGTTTTTGGCCACTATAGATGTGGCAGGGTATACTCAGACATGAGTCCCTTTCTCACTGCACCATCAGGATTCAAGCAAGCCGGGCCGAAGACGGCTGAAATGCCAGAAACCGGTCCCCGGTAGCTTGTCTCCTTTCTGGTGAAGAATTGGCTTGGTAGTTTAGTCTGCCCTGTTCCCATGATGCACTGGGCCAGGGACAGACTGATTTGCATATAGCCAGGTTCTGAGCTGGGATGGTGCAGTGAGATAAATAACGGTGATGGATCAAGCCCTGATCTTTGGACTCGGTAAGAGTGGTCTGCTTAATTCAGACACTCTGTTCATCACCACCCCCTTTTCTGGACTGTTCCCATGAGGCACAGGGTCAGACTGATTTGCATATAGCCATGTCTGAACAGGGGTGGCAGAGTGGGCTAAAGAACGGTGATGGATTAAACCCAGATCTTTTGACTGGGTGTGAGTGTTTGATTGATTCAGATGCTCCGTCCATCACCACCCCCTTTTGTACCGCAAATGGAGAGAGTGGCACATCCTCACACTTTCTCGGTGTCCATACAGTACGAAGCGGACATGCACCTATTTGCAGCGGCAGCAGCCATAAATAAAGGGTGGTGGGGCAGGTGGGGTCACAAGCGAGGCGTTGTGCGGGGGAATACAATATTTTCTTTTTTTACATTACCTTTTGCAACAGGCCACCTCCAGCATCGCGTCTCGTTGCGCCGCCTCTTCTCTTCCTACCTGCTGGTCCCAACACACCCTAGGACAGACTCCTTGTCTAATGGGGATTGGTCTGAGCAGGCAACAAAGATGCCTTGTGCAGACCAGGGAGTCTGTGGGGTTTCTCTAGCGCAGCTGCTCAATGCAGCCGGGCTGGGGAAAATCTAAGTGCGCATGTGTGTTTTGGTCAACCTGAGACCGCCGGCCAAAACACATATGCACACTTATGGAGTGGAGTGCACATAGCACCTCCTCCTCCCCTCATCATGCCTAAGCCCGCCCCACCCATGTAAGAGCATTGTTTTATTTTACATTTGCTGCCTCTTAGCCAGGCAGTGGGGCGACGCTCCTCTGCCATTGCGGAGGAGCCACCACTGCCTACGTGGTCTTTTTATAAGCTTGGTCTTACGCATAGGACGTGACTGGCCCATTCACCTTCCTGGGAGCTGTAGAGTGAAATCCCAGGAGGGGGTGATACTTGACTTTGTTGGGAAGGGTGGACTTTAACCAACACTTCGCTTAACCTAGAGTTGACTCATGAAATAATATTTGGCTGCAAGTCAGGTAATGATAAAACACTTTAATGCTTTTTTTTGAGAGAAACATAATTGCTTACTAAAACATGAAATTTACATTAAAAAGGACATTGAACTAAAACGATATAATTAAAAGGTAGGGTACTGCTGAGCAAGCAAACAGCCTGTTCGGTATGCAAGGGCCTACAAATATATTGAAACATTTGTAAAATGTAAACCTACTACTAGGAATATTTTGCAGTATTGAATACAAACATCCCATATTTTCATTCTTCAGACCTGAAGCTCTGTTGTATATGTAATTTAAAATGAACTACAGATCCAATTCGCTAGTTGAACGGGCCTGTATTATCGTATTTGGAGTTCTCCACGAGTCAAAACAGTTTTCTTATGTTATAATTAGCAGAAAACAGTATTAATGTTTAAGTACATTCACTGCATTTTTTTCCGTTTTAGAGAATATTGCACATTGAAATGTCGATAATATAAGATGATGGACAGTGCTGTGCTTAAGAGGCAGCTGGAGGAGCAGTAATTGCACAGCACAGGGACACGCATGTGACGCTTCACAGTCTGAAAACATCCAGGAGTATTTAAGGGATTAAAGGCTTATTTTAATCCGTTTAAGGAGTTTGATAATCATTTAATCTTGTAATCCAAATCTGCAGATCTTTTGAAAATTGAAAGTGATCTAGAAATATATAATTTAAGAGTATTAACAGATGTGACTTTTACTCTAATGTGCTCATGTAATGCATTTTTTGTTTGGAAAAAAAACAATGAAGTGAAGGAAACCTTAGGCTGAATACAGTCCCTGTTATGAATTTAACTGTTAATTACTGCCACTTATACAGACCTGCTGTGAGGTATTCAGGTGTAAAAAAAAAGGTCTGGTTGTTACTGTATTTAAATACTGGAGTACTGAAACACTGCAGGTGTACTATCAAATATACTGTGTAGCCTAGGCAGTCAGTACACAATGGAGCTGATTAAGATTTTAGGCATTATTTATCACACTTGTGATACCTCGGGTAAATGGCACCTATCATGAGTTTGTGGGGAATAACGTGTAGATTTTGGTGATTAACCCACCAAAACCCGCATGTTTCGGTAAATACCGTACAATTCTCCCTGTTACATTTCGGCAGGGTTATACTTTATTGTTTTCAGGCGTGTTAGATTAAGTCCATTAAGACTTCAGCTCCCAGGATATTCAGAATTTTTAAACTGAAAGCCCAGTACTGAGATTATGCTGTCCAGGTATATTTAAAATGAGGCAAAATTGGAACAACCAGGTGGTTTCATGTCAGCAGGGCCCCACTGCTCCAGTCTATGGCTTTCTTTTTATATATTGTTGTTTTCAGATGTGTTCAATGAAGTGCATTAAGACTTCAACACCCAGGATGTTTAGAATTTTTAAAGTGAAAGCCCATTGGTGACAGTATACTGTCTCAGTGACAAAATCATATGGTCACACCAACAAAAACACCCAACCGCCTTCTCTTCCTCTGTAGGTTACACTGTTCACTAAAGACTGTGAACCACATGAATGGTGGCTGTTGAGAAGGGTCCCATGACGTACAGTATAGCGACATGCAATAGGAATAAATGGTGAGCGTTATCAGCTTTGAGGTGATCTGGGTTCAGGTGTACTAACCAGAAGTGGTCCTGGATAGATAAGACAAAAATGTACTCACACCAAGGGATTAAAAGAAGCTAAGCACATACCTCCACACACTGGGCTGAAGCAGCTTCTTGGGAACTGTGATACAAGCTGTCATCCTGACCAGGATTCGGCCCACTATTCCATCAATTAAGCAAGGTTTTAAACTAGAAGTTTATGATCACTCAGGCTACCACACATTTGCCATAGAGTGGCTTACCCAAAAGTGTTTCCATGCACCATAAGTCAGGCAAACCCTAATTTAAATCATTGATTGAACGTAGTCCGAGATAGGCCACATATGCAATTGTGAACTACAATGGCAAGCATTATGACATTCTGGCGTTTCCTCTGTTAAACTTGGGGCGAAGGCGCTGCTTTCAGAGCAGGATGGGCTGCCGTAAAGCAAATATGCCCCCATCACCGCTTTGTAGAAGAGGCCTCCTGCAGTATGGGGCTGGTCTGGACAGCTCTGTCGGGGGGATTTTGGTTTCTAGTCTGGATTCATGGCAAGTGTGATGCCAATGATGTGTTCACAAATTACAGCATCTGTATACCTAGCTCTGTGCATGGAGTCTATATCTGTTACATCTTCAAGGTGCAGACACTGCTGAAAGCTAATCACTAAGTGAGCTTCTGATTTCTCGTGGAGTTTGACTACAACATCATTTAACTGACAGTAGCACAGAAAGGCAGGTGTGATGTCATGAGGAGAAGTTAGTGGCCAGAGGATGGGGTAAGCATGGACAAAGGCACAACACATGCTGTGTCAAAGTATAAAAAAATGCACATAGCAGGAGCAGAGACAATGTTAGAAGGTAGTCAACACATCCCAAGTAACAAAACAGTTGTGCAAATGGGAAGTGGATGATAGAGTATTCATGGGTGCTAAGAGTTAAAAATACATTGAAGGCAAAATGATAAATGAATGGCATGAAATAAATGACTAATTGGCTATTACAATCATGCATTACTTCCTGTTTGCTGCTTCTTGAAGAGTGTAAGAAATTGGGTTACCAGTTAGGCTGGGGGATACAACCTGACTCAAGCAGGAACCACATTCCCTTTCAGGATGAAGTCACAAGCAAACCCCAAATTAACCTCGGTCACTCCCCTGATAGCTTAGCACAAAGCAGTCAGGCTTAACTTAGAGGCAATGTGTAAAGTATCTGTGCAACACTTCAAACAGCAACACAGTGTCAAAACACCACAAAAGCGATTCCAAACCAGATAAGAAGATAAGAGTACTCTTTAATAATTAAACAAGACCAAAATTAAAAACATCCAATCAGTAGAACCGGAGATATGTAATTTTACAGATTTTAGTGAAAATAACGCCAAAAAGCACAAAGCGCTAACTGTGGATATATGGTTGTGCTGGACCAGGACAAAGTGACAAGCACAGTTCATCCAAGTTGGAGCGCAGGCCACCTCAGGGATCCAGTTAGGCCTGTTGAACAAGAGCACCTTACATCTTGTTTGCGGAGCATCGCCGGGTTCCGCATCAAGGATACTTCATGCAGCTGGGCTGATGCGTCGGTTCCGAGGACCTGTAAAGCTGTGCTGCAAGATCCTGTGTCATCGTTGAGGATTCCATTAATGAGGGCTTGCTATGTCCAACATCAGGGATGTGTTACGTAGTTGAGCGATCGCCTCTGTTCCAAGTTGCTGTGAGGCCTGTGTCGTTGTTAAGGTGGCTGTCAACAAGAGATTTGCGATGCAAGGACCTGCATCAGGAAAGTTTCACACAGTGGTGGTTCTGGAGCAGGCTGCGAGTTTAATACGGAATTCTTGTGCTAAGAAAAAGCTCACAGCAGAGGCGATATGACTGTTCTGCTTCGCATTGCACCATGCAGCAAAGGAAATGCATCAGTTCTGCTGGATCCACAGATGGGGTGCAGAGCACCTTTAGGCTCACCTCCAAGAGTCAAGGACTGGGGTGGCACCAAATAGCAGGGTAGGACTCACAGTGGCAGAGTCCAAGTGCTAGGTTCAAGGTGGTTGGAGCCTTCTGTCCCCTAAGGCTCTAGTCAGGAAGCCAGCCAACTAGTGCTTGTATTCACTCTGGGGTCTTGGATTCCACAGATGCAGGTCCAATCCTTCTCAACCTGGCAAGAGGACAGCAAGCAGAAGGTAAGAACATCATGACAGCAGTCCTTCAGAGCAGCAGACCATCAGAGTGGCAATCCATTCAGTGGCACAGCAGCCCTTCTTCATGGCAAACTCCACTGGGTCCAGAAGTGTACTGAAGAGCTGTTGTCTGAGGTCCAATATTTATGCCCAGGTGTTTCTGTAAAGTGAGAGAAACTTCTATAGGTTGCTCTTTGAAGTCCACTGGTTTTTTGCCTTCCATGCTCAGGTTCCAAACTAACTACAGGGGAAATGCCTCTGTGTGGAGGCGGGACACAGCCTATTTAAGTGTAAGTAGAGTTGTGCCTAGTTACACTCTACCATCCTGCCAGTGATGGCCCATACAAGCACATCTAAGCGCTCATTTACACGTAGCTATCTAGGCGGAATACACAAAACACAACTGTCAGCTACACCCAGTAATGTGATTCAGCGACAAGCTGCAGGCACATATTGGCTAAGGTAGAAAAATGCCAACTTTCTAAAAGTGCCATTTTTAAAACTGTAAATAAAAATCCAATTTCACGATAAGAGTGATTTTTTCACTACAATTTCAAAGATGCTAAACATGAACTTGTTAAATGTTCCCACTAAGAAATGACAGCTTATTAAATGTAATAAGATAAATCCAAGGTTATCCTATGGGAGAAGCAGGCCAATGTCCTTTATTGTCTGTCAGAATCTCTCACCTAATTTGATCTACTATTTCGCTCTTGTTTGTGGTGGATTTTGCATGTCCTGTTCATTTTCGGGTTGCAGTTCTTCATCTTTGCCACATCTGATACCAAAATCCACAACTTGGTCAGTTTTCACTGGGCAGTACATATTCCATTGTCATAGATTCTAACTTGATTTACAATATTGTCATTCACATTGCTGGCTCTTACGTCCTAGAAGTCAGTCATCAGCATCATAAATTCAACCCTATTTCCAAACATTGCCCATGAAAAAGATGTTGTACCATTAGTGGAGCACTTGGTGTGGATTAGAAAAACTCACCCTACAAGTGTACTGAATGTCTCAAACAATGAACATGCACTATAGTACTTTATAGGAAAAACATTGGCCACACAAGTCCGGTTCACAGCCTGTAATAACAGTAAGTAAATATAATATGGCAAAACAGGGAAAGCGATGAAAGGTTGACTTGATGTTGCTTTTTGCCATGCCCACTGGCTATCACATCTCTTCACCAGCTCAGCTGCATCATCCCCCCATGTGTAGGTGATCGAGATCTTCATACAGGCATTTATTTAATTTGTTTGGCATATATAAATGATTTATCCACTGACTATTCTCTTGCACCGTGTCTCTTTAGGTAATATTACCACATTTTCTATTTGAAAATGTCCCTGCCATTCTTACTTTGAGTTCCTCCTTCATGTGAGGAATTACCATCATCCCTAATTACACTGTCATCAAGTTCAAATTGTCTGCCCATAGTCTGGCTTTGTACCTTTGACACTATCTTCGATCCAAAACTCCCTGCACATTATGAAAATTAATTTTTCTGTCGCAACGACAGACACCCACTTTGTTGCAGAAAAAAAACACGCAATGGGGTGCATCAACATAGAGTCCCACTCTTCATTCAGTTGTACCAAAAGTGCTTCCACCAAAACAGAGGTTGGACATTTGGAGGCAAAGGCCTTCCCCAACCTCGCACTTTGGTACGCTGCCTGCTAGATTCTAAAAGATCTCCTACTTCTCATTATACTTTAGTCATTCAATGCCATTGAAATAGGCATTATTTTTCCTGATCATCTCCAACCACTTTTCTTAGTATACATAAGCTTAAATTTAGTATGCCAACATCCAGTTTTCAATGTTGGCGGGTTCCCTCAGCTATTGTGTCAATTCCAGTTATTCTTCATTTAACCACTGCTTGTATTTTATTTCCTTACTGCATTGGCGTTAAAATCTCAACACATTTCTCATCTCATATTTTCAAATGTGTGTCTGCTCAGATAGGCCCATGTAAGGTGGGAGTTGTCTCTTCTCCCAATTCATCTCTGTTATCCTTACACATCTTATCAGTCCCTTAACTTTTGCTACTGAGGACACCACTCTTGATAGATTAATTCTCAAAATCATAAAGTCCTTACCATTTACTGTCTTCTGCTATTGGCCTCGTCCTTACTTTGATATAGAGCATTTCCTTTTCTTGTACGAGGGGGCCCACCAAGTTCCTCCTGTAGTATGATACCCCCTTCCAATTTCTCCAATAATTGTTTTCCTATTCTCTATATTTTTATTCTATATATTTGATGCCTTTTTATATTCTTGCAGACATTCCTCTTGCTTCTTCTATCACTGTCCATTATGTATTTGTTTCCCTGTGCACTTTTTACGCATTTTACTGAGCAGTATTATGACAATCAAGGACTCTTGATAGCATGCTGTCTTTGACTAGGTGCTGCTAAATGTTGAGGTGATTGTTTCTGGTGAAGTTGGTCTTTAATATAATGATGGGATTTGAAAGCCCAAAGTCACTTGAGAAGTATGTGCTGTCTCTAATTAACTTGGCTCACTTTCTTTGGTTTTCCTTTGTAAAAGGCTGGTACCCTTAGATGTATTGTTATGATGAAATCTTCCCTTATAATTTCAGATTGTTGCCTTAATCAAAACATCATACATTTATAGTTGAGTCATTAAAGGATTACTCTTATCCTAATACTTTTAGATAAGAATTCTCTCAAGGAGCACGTAGGATATACTTGAAGAGACTTGAGCGCCGCTTAACCAACAATCTGCAATAGCATCCGGTGGATTTCTGTGGGCAGTTTAAGATAATAATTGGGAATTGATTCATAGTTTAGGTCTAAAATGCCGGCTTATGCTAGGATTCCACTGGGATTCACAGATATTTCTTGGTGTGCACATAACACTAGTTGTTTGCTCTAAAAAAGATTAGTTCTGCACTGTTGGGAAAAAGAACCTTCCTGGTTTAGTTTAAAAAATTTGGAAATTTCTCCCTTTGGTTATCAGGCTTATTAAGTAATATGAAATGGAATTTAATTGTGAAGGTCCTGAGCAAACACAAGTAATTTGTCTAAATACAAACGTTTACAAAAAGTTATTTCTGCTAAAGGGTTTCCATAATTCTGCAGTAGGGTATAAGAATTCAGTTGTTGCTATTAAGTCTTTCATCAAACAAATTTGCAACATTGAGGGCTTCACTAACTCTAAAGTAGCACAATTTTGCTGAATATCCTCAACCCAAATTTGTTGAGCTTTGGTTATCTACACCATCAACAACTCCAAAAAACATGATTCACTGTGGCAGAGTCACCAATGAATGATTCATGATTCCCAGGAAACCATATAAAACGTATTTTTGATTGCACTTGGAGGTCATTTAATACGTAACCATATATCACTTCTAACCAAGAAAATGACATTGCAGTAACAAATAAAAACATGTATTTGGTTAAGATATTGCCTATTGCAATAGTAACAATAACGTATTTGTTGTGTTTCTAATTTTGATGAGGATAGTATTGGAATATTATCAGTGATTTAAGATGCAATGTGTTATTGAATCATGATGATTGAGCTCCTTCTCCATCAACTATACACTTTGGTCTCTCAATTCTGGCTGTTCATTGCTCCTCTCTTCAACCCAATACCCACTCACTTTAGATGTATGACATATATGAACCCAGAGTTGGATTTACCTGTGAACCATGTTTTTGTAAATGTTATTATTATGCAAACAATGCACAACTTAAAAAATGTTTTTTTTCTTCCTTTAAGTAAAAATTCCAAATTGCCCTGGTTAGCGGAATTACCGGGTTGGGAACCAATAGCTAAAAAATACAAATCGACCATCAAATTGAAATATTCATAAATAGTTTAACAAGTGGCTACACATGTAGGCCTGAGGCCATGTATTCCTTGCCCAAAATAGTGGCCAGTAGAATATGTGCTGCAGTCAATCCACAGGTGACATTTAACCTCCATGACATTGGTGTATTTGACCACAACATATACAATGGCCTGTGGTCTTACTGGAAAGTTACAAATGTCAACTGGTGTTAGCCAATTTTATGATATTTAGAGGTCAGAGCGCATAAACTGTGGATTGGCCAGAAAACAAAGGGATTTTCTAAAACCTGTGATTTATTTCAAGAACTCCTTAGAATCAAATTATCTAGAATTGGTGGAACATCAAATATGACCTTTCCAATCCTCCTTATATTTTACTATTCCCAGCTGGACATGTTTTGTGTTGGAATCTTTCCTTACTGATCACAGGCCAACAGTGGTACTAGAAAGTTTTTCTATCCCCTGAAAAAACTGTTACTTTGGGATCGCCGCTGAGCTCCTCGCTCAGCCCTGCATTGTTTAATATATATATACATGCCCCCCTCATTTCAATGATCTCCTCTTTTGGAATTGAAACGAATTCATATGCTGATGATAGACAGCTTATCCTAGCCTTGGATAAAATGTCCGTTTGCTCTGAGATGAATTTAAACTCAGTATAACTGAGGATATTCGGTGGATGCAATCTAAATACTTAAAATTCAACACCCATAAGATGTAAATCATGCTTGTAGGTTAGAACAACGCATTTGACCCTATATTCTGGTGGTATCATTCTGCACCTCCTCCGCCTAATACCGGTGAGGTAGTAAAAAACCTGGGAGTGTAATTTGATTCTTCCTTATCAAATCAAATTCAAATACTTTTTTTAGACAATCAAGTCTATCAAAGTGTGAAAGTGCCAGATAGAATTAAAATAATGATCAGTGCCTCAGTTTTTACAGAAATGTAGAGGATTCAACAGATAAACCATAGATCTTCAAGCGGGTTCCATCAATGGTAGTACTGTTAATAATTTAAAATACATTTCAATAAGCAGATTGTAACTTCACAAAAAGACCTTTGGTTAAAATTATGCCATAATAGATCAAAAATATGATATATAAATATCTTCAACGTTAAACCATATAAAAGCTTGCTATTTCTGTCCGGTCTGCTTGTATAAAAAACAGTACTTTGAGTAGCGATAATATATTTCCATGTGGAAGTTATCTTTAAAACAGTAGGAATTCGAGTTTCCTACCCTTCTTCATTGTGTACTTCTGGTTTATTTCTTAGTTGCTTGTCTGTATTCTCCAGGAATTTTACAAGTTTAGTAATCATGTGTAGCCACACGTGATTACTAAACTTGTAAAATTCAGTAGGTAGCTGACGGCAGATGGTAATGTTTGTGACCCCTCCTTGGTCCACAGGTGCCGAAGCACTCTCTGTGGTCATCCCGGAGCATAGGGCACATGCAGAGCAAGTGGGTTATTGAGTTGTGGAATAGACCGCATGTTTTAGACTCAGATTCACCCATCCAGAGCTGCAGGTATTTCATTTTGTAATAGGAAGAAAATGGTTCCATGATATCATTTTGTAGACCTTCTCTATCATAACTGTTGAGGACCAGGTGGGCGTGTTCTTTTTTTGCAAATGCTCTTTGATCAGATTCAAAAGATTTAACTTTTACTTTTCCATTCAGAACTATTTTAAACTGGTGATGTGGTAGTTTTAAATTCCATAGCTCCGTTGAGCCTGTTTGCACCAGTGCTTCAGAGAGGGCGTGTGACCAAACATTTGTGTGGCATGTGCTACAGGGGCACGGGACTTCAAGCCAGATGAGTTTTTTCAGTGATACTTTCTCGGTTGACCTTGAGGAGTGCAGATATTATTATGCTGGCTTCTGTACGATCAGTTGGTCCTTTAATGCAAATTCCATCCTGATCTGGCCTGGTGAGGTATTACACAGTAATTTAAAGAGGGACCTGAAAACTGCGCTCTGTGCCTTCTTTAAAAAGGACACCAGTTTCACCAGAAAAGCCTCTGACCTGTATGACAATGTTAGCACTAATTTGGCAGAGACTATTTTCAGCAATTAGTGCCCGTGAAATGTTTTCGAATGGTGCATTGCAATGAAGCTAGATTGGGGTTTAATAAGTTCAAATGCCATGAGTGACCACCTTTATTGTCTAGCCAGCAATCCAAATATTTATATTAATTTGCGGTGGTCAAGTGATGATTGTTAAGATGATAGTGGTTTTGTTTTTTCTTTTTTCTGGCCTAAGATAATGATATTGTTTTTTTCGTGATTGATTTTCGTCTTGTTTGCCCGGCAGTGCGTATGTAAGACATATAGCAGTCTTTGAAGCCGTACTGGCATTTGGCTTAGCAGGACGTTGTCGTCAGCATATAGCAGAGAAGAGATGTGTTGGTTGGCTAAGTCTGGGGCATGACTGTTTGCTTGGTTTAATGCAGGTGCCAAGCCACTCATGCACAAGTTAAAAAGGGTGAGTGCTTATACGCACCCCTGTTTGACACCTTGTTCCATGCTGATTTTTTCTGAGACCAAGGTGTGTGATCCTAATTGTACTCTGGCCCATGTGTTGGAGTAGAGCAGCATGATGCCATGTAGTAGTGGCTCTGGGATTTTCCAGGCTGTACGTTCAGACCACAGTAAACGACAATTGACTGAGTCAAAGGCTTTACTGTAATTTATGAAACAGCAGTACAGCTCTTCTTCTTTATCATTCCACCCACAAGCTATGACAGTAGCAGGAATGTGTTTAACTTAATAAAATCATTTGAAAAATGATTTGACTATCTTCCTCTTTCAGCAAGAAAGAAAGTGGATTTTTCATTGATTACATCCAGATTGAACTATTGCAATATTCTATATGAAGGTACCACCAAAAACATTCCTCACAAACTACAATTGTACAACAAGCAGCCACTAGACTGGTGTTGAAACTGTTGTGTTGTTTATCGTCCTCAGCAGCTCTTAAAAACCTCTATTGGCTGGCAATATACAAGAGGGTTCTGTTAAAAATCATTGTGCTCACTTTTAGACTGGGGCCTCGCTAGGACCCGCTTTCCCCTTCTTCTTTTTCCCCTTATCCCCCCCTGGGGTAATGTTTGGCAAAGCAGGCCCTGCGATCCTCTTAGGTCGCCCCGAGGGCCCCGCTTGGGCCTCAACTTGTTTCCTGAGGGCCGCTAAGCCGCGACCCAGCTGGTCTACTTTACCGAACTTCCTGTCCATCGCCGACACTTGGTTCACCAATGTGCGCAGCATTCGTTCCATCTCGGAGCTCTTTCCAGTCTTCTTACCAGGCATGTCCGCGTTCAACGTTAGCTCAGCCTGTCCTCAGAAGTGACTTGGACCCCAGCTACGCCTTGCCGACTGAAACAGAAAAAACAACGATTACACGTTCAAAAAACTGCAGCTTGTTCCCTTGAGGGCTCACGAGCGACGAGTGGTGCAGCCTTCAGAGCGCAGGAACAAGAGGACGCTTCCCTGGGTTCCTGCGCCTTTTATCCAGCAGCGGGAAGGCGAGGCCGCTACCCCATCCCGCCCATAGATGCACGGACTTCCGGGCGGGTGTTTTAGTACAACCCTTTTAGGTGGCGGGGGCGTGCTCCGACCACGCCGCTATGGGCATACCGGCCGGGACACGCCCCCTGCCCGCAACGGTTTCCCGGGGGATCGGGGCACCCGGCCATACGTTCGGGGTGACCGATTGGTCTCCCCTTTCCAAGAGCAGTAGGACCAAAGTACCTAATCACCAGATTCACTCATTACATTGCCTCACGGACTCTGAGATTGTCATCTGCTAACCATTTTAAACCTCTGACTTTTAGGCTCAAGACTAAAAGAGGCAGATCCTTTGCTTTCTTGGGGACTAAGGCTTGAAACCATCTTCCCATTCAGTTGAGACACACTGATTTTGAATCCCTTTTCAGTAGGTACTGAAGACCTGGATCATCACGGCCTCTGATCTTATGTGTCATTCACTAATTCGATGACTCCTCTTAAGGCCTTGTCCAGCTGATATGATTTCTATTTTTTCTCTATTCTTTTTTACCGCTCAGTGCTAGAATGCTCCCCTGGGAGTGACAGATGCACTTTATAAATACTGGATTCATTCATTCGTTCATACTCTTCTTGCTTGGCAAACCAATTCAGTGCCTCTCCTACCTAGGAATGGAACAGGAACAGAGCAGTGTGCTAGATCTGCTAGATCTGCGAGCATTGTATGTTCACCAGGGATTTTAGAATATAGTGATAAAACTAAGAGGTTGCAAGAGCGCAATTTGGGCCCCTGCAGCCCCCTTGGTGCAAGGGGACTGTCAACTCTTCAGAGTCCCCCATAGCCCTTAAGGGGGTCCCCGTTCTGCCTAAAACCTAGAGTGTCTGTGAGATTTAGGAGACTAAGGGGTCCCTATTCACTTTCTGCAGGTGGACCCATCATTTTGCTTTTGCGTCATACCACTGAGTAGGTGCTGTATGTCCCCTCCCCTCAAATACTCTATAGCGGAAAAGGCAGCATCTAAAGCAGCCGCTGCCCGTGCATGTAAGAGACGTCGGGTCGGGTGGGGCGGGGTTTCAACAGATGATGATGACGGAAGATGAATTATTTATTTAATTTTCCATTGTGGTCGTCTTTCGAATCCTCCCTTCAACTCGGCCCCATCGCTCTTCCCTGCACGGGCCGCAGCTGACCTAAAGTCAATTTCTGGCTTCACATTGTAGAGAGTGGACAGTCGAGTCATCCTGCGGAACATTAACTCAGGCTAAATTACAGGCACCATCCTTATAACAGCAGTAAATAACACCAATATACTCTCTAATTCTGACCAGCCAGCATGTCACAGCACAGACTACTACAAGGGGTTAACTTCAGTTTTAGTTACACTCCATTTTCTAATAAACGAACAGAATCTATGTTGGCTTCTTTTTATGCTTCAGCTTAATAAGCATGAAAATGACATTACCACTGCAGTAGCTAAATTTTCTCATTCGTCACACAAAGAAAGAAGTTAACAAATCACCTTAATTAGGAGCCAAGTGCTTCATTATAATGTAAAATGCTCGCTTGAGTGTAAAACCAGTTGCGAGCTGGATGTATGATGGCTGCAAAAAAGGAGCCCTGTTTTTCCTTCCCTTGTTTGTTACAGCTGAAAGATTATTATTGATTAAATATACAACGTTTAGTAAAATGGTGTATATCGTCAGAGCTGTGTACATTTTTTTTTTTTAAAACAAGAGAAACATTTTTTTTGCAATTTACCACCATAGCTGAGTCTAAAATTAAATTATGTGGAGAGTCAGAGAAATATCATGACATATGAACTGACTTTAGGCGCAGGCGCTTAGAAAATGGCGCTCAGCTCTGAGCCAGTGAAGCCCATCATGATACCGGCCCGAAGATCACCATCGGGTATATAAGAAAACTGATTCAACAAGCAATCTGCGATAATGCAGACACAAAATATTAGGCAGGAGCGAAGCACCAGTCTTTGAGCCTAAATGCAGGGCGCTATTTAAGGCCGTAAAAAACGAGAGGGTCATTTAGATCAGTGTGGTGGTGTTGAAATTGGCAAAATCCCAATTTAAATCGATTTTAAGACGAGTCTAGTAAGAGCCGTACATTAATAGAGCTGGGTCCAGTTTTAGCCCTGGCGCTTTCCAAGTGTTAATTGCCCGTGTTAAAAAATAAGAAGGGGTAATTGCACATGCAATATTGGCACAAAATCTGTTTCCACATGTCAGTTCTCGTTATTTGTGATGGAGTCTTTTTCCACTTAATTTTACGCCCACGAGCTGATTAACCCTGCTAGTTTCTGCTGGGGGAAAACTGTTACAAAAAGAGCTTTATTTCGTTGAATCCTAGAACAATAAGACACATCCAGAGTGAACCAAATACATAGGTCACAAATGCCAGGAAATTAAAGAACACAGTGACAAACAACCATCACTGAGCACCACTGTTGCAATGGAGCGTGCAACATGAGCAGTGGGTTTGCTGTTGAGGAAGGACAGACGTGTGTTATAGGAAAATTATTAGTAATATGGCTCAGATATATTGAAGAGTTGCTCAAGCTCCTTTGTGACAGTCACCTGTTATTGTATGCAAGTGGGTGTATCTGGGGCAATCTAGCATAAAAACATACCTTTTGACACAAAGCCAGATCTTCTAAATCAGGAGATCTGCTTTTGCCCCATATACTAACACAGGTCAAAGCAGATGCAAGCAAGGGGTCAATCTGTAGACTTCTTGATATACCTACAAGGAACATGTGTGCATTACAGTAAAACATGCATCTTACATGTCTGCCCCTGTTCTGTTGTCTACAGCTAGAATTTTGCACTGGAGGGTATCCAAGGGCTAGACACTGGTACATCGCCTTTGCTCATCAGTGTGAGGCTTAGCGTCACGCAGAACAGCCAGATCAAGTGTGAGCGCTGCTAATGATGTCATCGGCGGCGACTTGTATTAAACCTTGTGCAGTGTTATTTTTTGCCCTTTGTGCTAAGCAATGCTATAATTTTTCAATCAGCGCTATGATGCTTGTAGTACCGTAAATCTAGGTCTGGTTTTCCGGCCTTCTGCATGGATTAGAGTTCTGGCGCCCCTTTGGTTTAGCCACTTTGAACGATCACCTGAAAATTGAATACATTTTCAGACATTGAAAGTTTTATTTGCTGGCTATCTTTGTGAGGGATCATTTGTAAGATGTGAATAGTATTTTACAATTTTAACGCCTAATGTAGGATGATATCGTACACTTTTGTGACGTAAATTTCTGTGATGCCATTAGTTAAAAGTTGAACTCATGTAATTTCTTATGGTGCCAAAGGTCTCATGGAGTGGGGGATGCACCTTACATTGCCCCAGAAATTATACGTCTCTGCAACTAACGTCTCCAGTTGATAGGATGAGATCACACTAGGGGGCCGATTCCGATCCTGGAAAAAGCTCTCTGATTAGCCGTACGGAGTGGTTTTCCCGTACGAATCGTACCTTGCAACGTCCCCCGTACGTACGATGAAGTATGATTCGTAGGAGGAGCAGGACTCCGTACGAATCGTAAAAAGACCGTACGACTCGATTCTCCGCACGATTTTCCCTCGGAATCCGCTGTACGCGACATCTGTATGGATTGCAGCTGCTTTTCCCGACCCGGCAAGTACGATTCATGTTGGGTACGCACCGTAAACCCTTTTCCTACGAGAGCTGAAAACAGCCGTAAAAGCAGAGTTCGCCCCGAAAAAGGTACGGAACGGCCCTCTGGGTATGGCGCTTACCCCCATGATTGCATGGGTGTATGCACCGTACCCCATGTTCGCTGGGTGTACGGTGCTCACACCCTGCGATCGCGGGGCACGGCGCATACCCCCCATGATCACAGGGGTACGTGCCGTACTCCTGCGATCATGGGGGGTACGCGCCGTACAGGGTGTATGTGATTGTGCGCTTTTCCGTACAAATCGCCCTTACCTGACATGGACCATACCAATCGCGTCCTGATTCCCCGGTCCGGATCGTACTCGTCGGGTCGTACGGCGTGTGTACAAGTCATACGGTTCACGGTCTCAGCCTTGCAATACGTACGGAACACGACGATTCGGATGGATTCACGGAATGCGGATCGTACTACGCAACTCGAACGGATGGGTACGATTCGTACGGAAAGGGTTCCGGATACGAATCGTATGGACGTTTTTTTTCCAGGATCAGAATCGGCCCCTAGATATTGCTTCAGTATGTCTACTTGGTGCATTGAGGTTATCCATGAGCTGCGATTTTATACAATCTAGGTCTGGAGATGGTGGACTCCTTTATTTAAAAAAGTTCATGATTCAGATGCAAAACATCTTTAGACGTGATCCGTGCTGGTTAACAACTGCATAAGGGGTCTTGGCTTGTGATAATAAAAATACCTGATGCTGAGATTAAAAAAAGCTCTTAAAATATGGAGTGATGACTTCTGGTGCGCCATTCCTTTCTCCACTCTCAAGAAATTTATTTGAGGATAGACTGACTGACAAAGATCTTAGAGGGTAAACTCTGACCAGTGATCTGAAACTTGTCTCTTTCCCCCAGGAAGTACCAAGGCTGGCTCCCCTGAGCTATGGTCTGTGCATTAAAGTGTGGTGCTCTGCACAGTGGGTACCACAGATGAGGGTCACAAGACCAGGAACCTGTACCCCAGTTGAGACATGTCTGACTTGGGGAGAAAGAGTTTAACTGGCATATGAATTTCTGTGTTCCATTTCATTATGTCGATACCTTTTCTTGGACATGTTGGTTGTGTTTCTCATTTAGCAATTTTACATCAATCTTTTTAGTTGAAGAATATTTCTGTTTGGCAGTTGAATTGGTTTGTAACACTTTTTTGGAATACAATGTTTTAGCTTCCACATTCCAAGCTCTACACCCTCCTGGAGAAATGCATTCACTGTTTAAATTGAAATTGTTCTACAGATGAGATGCTCTCCTCACCCAACATCAATTTTTTTGGTACAATCTTTCCTACCTCTGTTTCAATTTCAGTTTTAGGAGCATATTTTGAAGTACATAGTGTTTTCTCGACGATCCTTTTGTATATGATGGCTGCAAATGCCTGTTGATCTGGATACTAGGACTATAGTGCTTTTCTTGATTTTTTTGTTCTGACGGTATTTAGTTATATGGAGGGTTAATCAGATTTTCTAGTGTATTAAGAAACTAGGGGGCCTAACTTACAATGAAGTGGCGGAGTGCGGTGCTAGTCTCCTTGGCTTAACGCCGTGCTCCGTCACATGAGAAACACAGGGCTGCACCATATTTACAAAAATATGGTGCAGCCCTGCATTTTCCCCTGCGCTCGCTCTACATTTAGCAGCCTGGCGTCAGCACAGGCACACATGTTCCATAGTGCAAGGGTGCCTGCCTTGAGGAGAAGATTGTTTATGTGCAGCAAGGTCTCTCTTCCTGCACATAAACAATCTTTAAATGGCGTTTTGTAACTTTTATGTGTGCTGCTTAATGAAACACACATAGAAGTTGCAAAACGTAACTTTTTTGATTGTTTATAGGCAGGAAGGGACATCTTCCTGCACATAAACAATCAATGGCATTTTGCTGTTTCTATGTGTGCTGCCCAATGCACCACACATAGAAACAGCAAAAACGAGGAGAAATAAAGCATTTCTCCTCATTTCGCCTGTTTAAGACCAGGTTTTCCCTGGTCTTAATTTTGGCACTGCCTGATATTTACAACACCCTTATAAATAGCGGGCAGTGTCAAACTTTTTTGCGGGTTTTGCGGTCGAACGCCTACCACAACACCCATTGCCCTCCCCTTTCACGCTAAGTATAGCATGAAAGGGTGCCTTATTTACAAGGCAGCATTAAGCCATGTTAAGTGGCTTAATTCTATTTGTAAATACACCCCCATACAGCTATATTTGCACGTGGAGTTTGCATTTTTACACTGTTTGAAACACTTAAGTGAACAATGAAACAACATATTATCCTATGTAGTTGCTGCTTGCAGATGTTTAAGGTATACATGATTACTCACTATTAAACAAAAGTAATAGCCAACATGTAGGACCGTACAAATGCAAAGGGTGATAGCTATGCCTTTTAAAAAAATGTGTATTAATTTCCAAAGCAGAAGACGGAGATATCACAAGTATCCAGTTTTGTACTTCAAACCAGCTCCACGGTCTTGAACAGTGCAATATGTACAGGTGTCAATTCAAAAGAATATACTCCACAGCAGCTAGGTCCATCAGTACCCACAATGCAATGCTTCCGTCACCTCCCAGGATAGTCTATTCCCAAGGTCTGACCTCTAAGGAGGTCTCCTGTCTGGGGGAAGAGGGGATGCGTGCACCAACTCCTTCCAGATGTTCAGGTCCTCTTCCACTTTTGGGCATATGCAGCTCTTCTGCTATGGGCCACTCTCCTTCCTCTCTCTTCTATCTACCTATGAAGGGAACATATGAAGTGTATACTTCAGTTATATGAAGATTTTTGAAGAGGTGTAGTATCTTCATGTTGTTATAATGTTCTCTGTTATCTTGCTCTTAGCTGCTCAGCCAGTGTGAGTGTTCTGTGTGGAATGTTGGTGTGTGGGCCATCAGTGGAATGCTTGGGTGACTGGTGTGAGTGGTGACAGTTGGAGAATGGGCTGAGCAGCTAGCAGGCTGCTCCTGGTG
This sequence comes from Lissotriton vulgaris, assembly GCF_964263255.1. Lineage (NCBI taxonomy): Eukaryota > Metazoa > Chordata > Amphibia > Caudata > Salamandridae > Lissotriton > Lissotriton vulgaris. The sequence goes on along the minus strand of NC_141697.1, from coordinate 442,404,377 downwards.
GGGCTGCTGTATTGGATCTACTCTACATTATGATCTACTTCAATAAACCTTCTTAATCAACATCTTACCAGTATGGACTACATTACTACATATTTTTGGCGACGAGGATGGGATGGCTTAAGGGGTTTGTTCCCTTTCACGCTAGGAATGGGTTTTAGTCCCATGTCCACAATATAAGCTAATTTACCCTTACATGAGGGATGGCTTAATGTGTTTGTTCCCTTTCACTCTAGGAATGGGTCTTAGTATCATGTCCACACTGTAGGCCACTGTACCCTTACATGGGAGTTGCTTAAGGGTTTTTTTTCCCTTGTCACACAAAGATTGGATTTTTAGTTCCACTTATTGCAAAGTTTTTTTGTCCCTTGTGTGCGTAAGCCACCATGTGCTGCACTTTCGTTTTTGTTGTTGTGGGTGTTTTCGCTACCTTTCTATGGGGTTTTGGTCCCTTTGGTCCCTTGTTTAAGGGGCAGGAATTTGTCTCAGTCCCTTTTTCAACATTGTTACATGTTTTTTCTCCTTACATGGGGAGTATACACATTGTGTTTGTATTTTATTTTCTTTATTAAAGGAGGAGGATGGATATTTCATATGTATCTTTCCTCCTTGTGTAGTCCTTTTCCCTCTTGTGATGTGATTTTTACAGTTCATCCCTGGGTTATGGACTATTGACTTCTGTTGTACTTTGTTGTCCATAGTTTTTAAAAGTTTGGTTTCATTATTCTTCTATTTTATAGGAAGGAGATAATGTAGTATCTTCTTGTTGTTATAATGTTCTCTGTTATCTTGTTCGTAGCTGCTCAGCCAGTGTGAGTGTTCTTTGTGGAATGTTGGTGTGTGGGCAATGAGTGGAATGCTTGGGTGACTGGTGTGAGTGGTGAGAGATGGTGGATGGGCTGCGCAGCTAGCAGGCTGCTCCTGGTTGGGCATCTGTATTGGATCTACTCTACATAATGATCTTCTTCAATAAACCTACTTAATCAACATCTTACCAGTGTGGACTACGTTACTACCAGAGGCACATGTAAAGGCAGTGATATCAACGTTCCTATAGTGATGACATGACAAAGCGCATCCTAGTACTGAGGCCCAGTGCAAGTCCTTGCCCATTCACCCTAAAAGTCTATGCATTATTGTGAGGTATGGGATTCTGAGGGGCTCCATAGCAAATCCGGAAGGTGAGTTCCAACAATTTATGTTACGCCATGGTACGGTAACCAATAGTATTGATAAATCAGCCACCACTGAATGTATTAACATCATATTGAAATGGGGAACCTTAGTTTTAAGTGGAAGCATAGTGACCTTGAAGTCTTTCTAGTTTCTCCTTCTTTAATCTGCAGTACTCCTCAAAGGTACAACAGCCAATGGGCGCATTGAGTACACCCTGGCCTCTGCTATTATCATCCAGCGATATAGACATTCTTTTAAAATGGTATACTTTTTTTTCCGTTCATTATTCACCTGAGTTCAAGCTTGCTGGGAAATCGAATCCAGTTAACCAGTCCACCCCAGAAACAAAACATTGCTGATTAAAGGGTTAATTCAGCTTAATACCTATGAGGCATACATTTGGCGCTCAGACAGGTGTGACAAATTTGGGGGAACTTGAATGGTGCACTCATTTCCATCAAAAATTGGTTTTCAGTAAGTGTCGGCGAGCGATTAGATCGCAAATTTCATCATTCAAGTGAATATTGCTTTTTCGTAGACATTTCCATTTCCACTTCAATCACTTCGGGAAAGCAAATCTAAAAACGAGTTTAAAAACACCCCTTCACAAATTTGAAACTATTTTTCAAGAAATGAAAGGCTGACTTTGAGCTGGTGGACATCTGACAGAAAATCTGCTGAAAGCATTGGATAAAGGCCTTTTCTTCCCCTACAAGGAAAGATATCAATCTGCATATCTAACAGTCAAATCATCTCCATGCTGAACCATCTTTGTCAAGAACAAAACAATATGCACACATTTCGCAATCTAAAAGTATACGTTTCACGCTGAAAGCGCATACTGTATGTTTGGAGATGTGTTAACTGCTCGTCTTCTACTGTACAACTCTTGACAGACAGTTGAATTATTTTAGCAAATACAGTTGAAAAACGATTGGTTACTTAAAGGAGAATAACTTCTTACATGTATGTTCTCATCTTAGATTCTTTTGGAATTGATTTCAACCCTTCCCATCCCTGTTTCCAACCTCAAGTGACAAATGGATTTACAGGGTCACAAAGTTCGAAGTGAATTTGAAATAATGTATTCTATATGATGCTCTATCATAGCACTTTCCTCACATGTGCTGTGTCACAGAGTCCCTTCATGTGCCTCGTCTGGGCACTCTTACAAATTCCTCCCACATTTGTGGCCTCAGCATCACTCAACTCCACTTCATGTACCACACCCATAGGAGAGTGTGGAGTAATCAGTGGAGGGAGTGGCAGGCTTGTCTGGCAAATTCATGGGGATGAATGATGTGAGATGAGGTGATATGACCACAAAAGGGGAACAAATGTATCACAATGACAAGCAGAAGAAAAAGTGAGCAAGTGCACAAGCACTAGAGGTGGCGGGTCTGCTAGAGGGCCATCGCTGTTAGTGTTTTGGTAGGTTCACCATATTTAACGTGGACCTATAGATGCAGATTTTCACTGCCCAAGTCCGCTATGGGTTGTATGACGGAACCCCGCATGCCTTTACAGCACAGTCACTACCCCGACTGCGATGTTACCACTCGTTACTTTACCACGCAAGGTGTTACAACGACTTGCTTTAGGGGGGAGATGGACTTTGGAATAGTATAAATGACTTTAATTAATCGAATAAAGAAATTTTGACTGACTATTCCAACACCAGTCAATTGAGCAGTAGGGAAGGTGTTGGACTTAAAAATCCAACACCAGTTCAACAACGCGCCTCCTAAAGCAAGTCGTAATGACTTGTGTGGTAAGGTAGCACATGGTAACCTCGCAGTTGGGGTAGTGACTGCATTGTAAAGGCAAGTCGTTGTTGTGACGGATGTTTCCCTCTGCCATGTGGAGCAAGGTAAATCTGAACATGAAAATTAATAGAGGCCCTCAATGTGAAGGGCAAAAAATGAAGAAAAAACTCCCTATTTATTAGGGCCAATGTTTTATGATTTATTGTATGAAAACCTCAGCTTTCGGTGTTGGGGGTTATTTCTGAAAAAAGAAAGAACACCAAGGAGGGTACTGTGACAAAGTGTTCAGCCAGGCATTCCTTTCTGATGACAGTGTTTCCTACATGTTTGCAGGAACACTTTTGTCAAAAATAGACCTTCAGAGGGGCAGTTTATTCGAGATATGGTGGGCCGTCTGCCAATAGGTGTGTGAGACATGGCCTATACCCCCACAGCAGACTCCGCTGGCCCCCGAATGGGGTGTAAATGATCCCCTTAGTTACACATATTTCATTAACTAGATATGAGATTTTAACCACACCGTGCTGTATGTTAGATTTGAAATCAGGCGCAGGGTACCTTCATTATAATACATGGCAGAACCATCTTCCTGCCATTTTATATTTGTGGTGTGATTTAGAAGCAGCAGTTACTCTAAAACTTTTCATTCTTGGCTCAAGCTGACTGTTGGTGGATTCCCTGATGTTGAAATTACAGCAGCCACATAGGTATATAGCATGGTTGTGGTAATTCTGCTAGTGGAAAATTCTGATGAAAATTCCTTCAGTTGCAGACTTGCCATTTTTGCTACAAATCTGAAGATTTATAGTTAACACATACCTCTATATTTCCTCTTGGTCTCTTTCTCCTTCCCATGCAATACATCTTCTGTCTGCAAATATGTAAACTAGATGTGCGAGGTATACAGTGGTAAGAAACACTCCAAACGTTTGTACATGCAACCTTAAACGTTTTAACATATGTCACACATGCAGTTTCTTTATTTTTTCAAATGTGTAGCAACGTGCAGATGTGTTTCTGCTGTCATATAGAGCTTAAAACAAGCAGATTAGCAAATACACACACAATATTACATTTCTCCTGAAAACTAAATGTCAGAGAAAGTTCGTTCATTGTGATAAGCTAATCATGATTTTTATAATTTAAGTGGCAGCTGGTGTTCTGCATAGGGGGCTGGTTCTGGGAATGTGCACTGTGATACCACCACTCAACTGCAAAGAATTAGTAGTAATGTTACTTTCTATTACAATTAAATAGTAATGTCACATCTAAAATATAATATAAAATGTATGTTTTTGATTTGTATACAGGTGTTAAGGCCTTGCAAGTCTTATGTATGGGATAAAGAACCCCAATGGAACATTATAAAGATATTTCAAGTTAATTAAGTATTCCTTGATGCTGTGAAACACTAAGCTGCAGGCCTGTATAAGGGAAGTAAAGTTTGAGGTTGCTTGCACATTTGTGAGTTCTTTGTTCCTTATGATAAATGGGTGTTGGGGTGGGGGTATACGACAGGTGGAAAAAAGACCCCGGTCCTCTTGAGGATGTTTCAGCACCATTTAAAGGCTACTATTGAAAAACCTCTGATACCATGCATATGTTGCCCAGTCCAATATTTTACTATGCATTCTAGTGCTTGTGGTACTCGTTTTATAATATCATAAACATAACCACAAGTCCCAGAGTGTAAAGAATAAATCGTGCATAGGATAAACCACAACAGCATGGAGTTGGCCAAGTTCAGACTTCTGTCCAATATTGCAGACTTTGCTTGGTCTGTGCATGCCACTACTCACCCTTGCACTGCTGTGAGAGCATGAAGCATGGCTCACTGAGTGTGCCTCTCTTCTTATGCAGGTGCGCCCACAATAAGGAGCCGTGTTTGGTGGCGCTTGTAGCTGAATGGTCGGTGTCATCCTGTTTCAAGATCAGAGGAATTCTAAGTACAATTTTCAATTTGATAGGACCTGGCACTTGTTACCTGGACTCACAGCTCCTTGTCACATCTGGATGGGGAGAGAGCAAGGAAGAGTGAGTAGCACAACAGAAAGCCTGCCACCTGCCACCATTACCACCCTGCAACGCCGAATGGAAATTGAAAGTGTTTGGTGGCAGGGCTCAGGCAGTTATGCCAAAAACTCCTCATCTTGCCATATTGTGGGTGTGACAGAGGACTTGTGAGCAATGCCCAAGGTGCCAGTCATCTCACAACATGGCTCACTCTTCAGCACTCCAAAATCCAGCAGTTAGTGATGTCATCAGTCATCTGCAATAATTTATGAGAAGCAACTAGTGATGCATTTCTCTTATTAGAAGTACTTCTGATGAGAGGGAGAGGGACCCCATGTGCATATGTCAGTCATGATACTGCAAATAGCTCAGACGCTGAACGCAGTTTTACTCAGATAATGTGAAGTAAATGCTTGTCATTTGACAGGAAAATGCAGCATGAAAGGCTGTACTGCACAACTCTCAGTGACTCATTGAGGGGGAATAACTCACACAAAGATACAGAGGTCTATTTGCCTCACACAATCCAACTCAAAACAGCCACATTAGAGATCGAAAAAGTACCTATTCTTGTATAGTTATCAGAATAGCAAAATCACATATAGGGGAAAATGAGTAGGAAAACAAGATTTGGATGGAAAGGCCTCACCCACTCTTTGTGACATGCTTCATCATCAGCCAGTCCGTCTCACCATTTTAAGATTGTACTAACACGGTGGTCTGAACTTCTTTGCAAGTGAGACCAGAAAAATATTCCTCTGGTCATACCAGGGGTCCAGGTTATCCCTTTATTTTGTGGTACATAGGATTGGATATAAAATACTGGAGGATATTAAAGAGAATCTAGGTTTAGAACATCCTTTCTACATCTCTTTTACCAACATGTTTCACCCACTGAAAAATTCCTCAAAGAAGGGTCTAGGGCTTCGCCAGGGCAGTCAAAGGTTTTCCTGATCGTGCCCTTAGTAACTGCTTCAAACATGCAAATAAGTCTAGGTCTTACCTCACTGTCTAATTGTCATTCACCTGAAAACAAGCAAACACATTCTTAATCATATATCATCACCAATGGATCTATTACTCAATATTATCTGGTTACTGCTTTAGCTTCTCTTGACTTCCATACCTAAAAATTCTCAAGTGTTATTATCCATACGTGGTATTTGTGTTACACTCAGGGCAGCACTGCACGCTCAATATTTAAAAGAGACAAGATCAACCCATACGTCCTTGTGAGCTGGGTAAGTCCAGAAGCACAAAACAATGCACGCTAGGCACGAGCGAAAGACAAACTTGTGAGCATGCACTGTTATTGCTATTGTTACTTACCCTACTAGTGTTGCGTTCCAAGCTACTACTCATCACCAGAGGAGGGACTCCTCCGGGAGTAACACACTTGTGTAGGAGAGATCAAATAAAATGCAAGTAAGAAGTACACGTATATTCCCATGTTAATGGGCTAATTTCACTGTATCTAACTAATTATATTGAAAGTAGTTCCCTTAGAGAAAAATGAAAATCAATCTCCGAAGCAGACCTATGTGTGTACTGTCACCATTTTTGCTTCTCACATATAATGACAGCAGCCAGATACCTTACAATAATTCCTGTTACCACCTGCACCATCTCAGTATGGTGCCAATTGCCATTATGCCAATGAGCCATTTAATCTGTTACAACTTTCTTGTGAATTTCCATAGATCTGCTTATCTGGATTTTACTAGTTAATCGCTCTCAAATTATCAAATATATATTTTTTTGATGTATGTTATTGTTTAGTACTCTCTGTGATACACAGTTATATAATCCCACATTTCCCTTGTACATTTATAGCTATAACATGGAGAGAAAATCAACACAAACATCATACCCATCAGCATATCTGGAATCATATCACTTAAAGCGAAACACATCCAGTAGTCAACTGTAGCAGTTTGGTAATAACCTAACACAGTGATGAGTTCAGCTAATCCATGTTTCCAACAACCCACAAGTGCAGGATCTCTGCCAAGTCATGTAGGACCAATGTCTCATAACGTCACTTGGATCCCTCTTAAGGGTTTGCTGTTTGTAAATAATCCCTTAGGGGTTGCCAGATATGTTTAGGTCTAGATGTGGGGGGCTGAATCATTGCATAAAGTACACTATTAGTATTGCAATACATTAGACCGTTAACCGATTGTCCCACTGTTGCAGTGCATTTGTGCCCCCTGTGTATAGCCAGTTTCCTCTTCGCCAGGAGCAAGGCTATCGCAACAAACCTACACGCCTTCAGTATATCAGCATTGTAGCCTAGCAATGCCAGATGGCGGGGGGAGGGTTTGAACTGTAGTTGCCTCATTCATTCTAATTCTGAAAAATATTCGTCTCCAGTAATCTGCTATCTTACTACAGGTCCAGGTCACATGTAAAAAGTCTGCAGTGGGGGGTCTGACATTTAGGGAATTGTGATGAGCAGGATGGAGCTATGTGAGCCACTGCTGCCGGCGAAATATAAATTCTATGTAAAAATTTGTAGTGAATCAGTTTGTGTTGATGGTTGCCAGACACAAGTTTGTTTTCAACAATCATATCAAATTTTATCTGTGAATGGGTCCCCCAAGTCGGCCTCCAATGCAGTTCTCAGCTTGGTATCTCGTGCAGGCTTCAGTTCCCCACTTGTACGATATAGTTTTGAGACCAGCCTATCTCTCTACCTCTCTGTAAAGAGCAGCATGAGCAGTGTACAGTTGTTCAGCTCTATAGGGTATGTTGATATTTTACTTCTAAGTGCATTCTGTAGTTGAGCCAACACAAATTGGTCAAGGTGTGAGGCACCTACAAAACGGAGGTGTTTGGTGCGTGAGAAAATGTCGCCTCCAGGAAAGATGTCCCCAAAAGTATGTAGATCATATTGCCTTGGGGTACGCTTCATTAGCTTTTCACTTGTGATTGGCAAGCATGGATTGTCTACAAAGGGAAGTGCCGGTGAGTACAGTACTGTGCCCCCTATCATCCGTAGCAGTCTCCCCCAGGTCCAGCAGGTGGTAGACACAGTTTGGATATCAGTTCTGTCTTGTGGCAGTCCAGCCGGCAACAGGGCCCGTAATGGCACTGGGGTCATCAGGTCTATCTCCGGTTTGGAGTACAGTATGCATGCATCTGGATGATACCAGTGCTGTACGTAGTTACATTGTGCCACTAAGTAGTATAACTGTATATTCGGGACCCCAAGCCTCCCCTTTGCATACGGAAGAACTAGGCTGCACTTGAACTTGGCAGAAGGGATTCCACGAGGCGTGCGACGCCCAGTTTTTCTCTCAAGGTCTTGACAGATTAATTCAATTGTCTGATGACCATGTCATAACTAATTTACAGTTGTAAATACCGGTGAGGACTTCACAAGGTGGGCCGTCATGAGTGGATTTCACCTCACTACTATTGGAAAACCCTGACAGAGCCATTAAGTACTCAACCTCGAGTGTTGTCCCTGTAATGCCTGTGTGGCACCAGGATTAGGTTGCCACCCGCCCCCCTTCATCCTGAAGAAGACTCGCAGCGGAGGTTTAAGTCACCCTTTATGCACTAGCCGAGTCGAAACATCGACGCACCCCACCCACTAACGGCCTGTATCACATCCCATCCACTTCGCTTGAAGTTGCATTTATGAATTTACAAAAAGTATATAAAAAATGTTATAAATGATTTCTTTGGGACAGGCCTTTCTGTACTGGTCTCTTTACCAGTCCATTGCCAAAGCCGTAAAAATTCATAAACTCTGAATATTTGTGACTATTCCTTTTCCCTACCCATCACGAGCACACCCCTTCTTCCCTCTTCCTTCGTGCAACCTTTGTACCTTCTTTTTGTCAAATTAATTTTGATCTGTTTCAAGTATATGAAATTAAATATACTGAACTTAAAGAATTCTTTGGCGCTTTTGTGTTTTACATTGACTGTACGTTTGGAACAATGCTATCTTAGACAGCAGGGTATGTTGTTGCATTTATTTTTGGTATTTTTTACCTGTGTTTGACTCATTTAAGCTACACACGCATGAAAAATTATAATTTATTCTTCGCTAAAGCAGTCACGGACCACTTGTTTCATTACAGGCTGCGCCAGCCAACATGTGGGTGCCCCCCTCCCCAAATGAGATGCACCAATTGAGTAAAAAATGCATTAGTTAGGGGAATAGGGATATTGTTAAATAGATAGAGCAGCTGTGGTAGGACCAGCATTTTACTAATGGCTATATGGCCAACAATAGAAAGTGGAAGTTTAATCCACCTATTTATTTGTCCACGACTGGCCCATAGTTGAGCCGTAGTATCTGCTCTTTGTTCCTATGCAGGGTGACCCCAAGTACCGTGTGTCTGATTCACACCTTGTCAGTGGGAACTCCTCACCGATTCGGTCTCTTACCTCCATGAGAGGGAACACCTCAGACTTTTGCCAATTAATATGTAGCCCGAGAGCATCCCAAAGCATGTAATCTCACTCAGTAGTGGTGCCAAGTTGTCAGCTGGATACCTGACATACAATATAATGTCATCCATATACAGCATTATTAGTAAGCGGACAGTTAAACTGCAACCCCCAGTGGAGGTGATTTTTATGCATCTGTCTCATCAGGAGGTCCTTCACTATGATTAAAAGGAGCGGCGACAGCAGACAACCCTGCTCATTGCCCCGAGAAATAGAAAATGGTCCCGTTATTGTGCAGTTAACTCTGATACGTGCAATTGGCTGTGTATATAGTAAGGTGATGAGGGATGTGAAATCCACTGGGAAATCCAGTTTCAACAACACAGATTGTAGGAAGGGCCATTCCAAGGAGTCAAAGGCCTTTTCTGCATCCAACAGCGCCGCCACTGCCGGGACTGTTGGTGCTATACTGTGCAGGACTGCAAAGAACGCCTGGAGATTCAGGGTGGTGGACCTATGTGGAACAAATCCCAACTGTGCAGGCAATATAATATGCCCCATTAATAGTGCAAGATGAGTCGCCACCATTTTGCCCAGTATTTTAGCATCAAAGTTTAACAATGATAGTGGCCTACATAAACTACAGTCCTTTCCAGGTTTTATGAGCAATATTATGACTGCTTACCAGGATGTGGGGGGAGAACTTCCTCCTTTAATGCCTCTGCGTACATTTCCAGGAGACGCGGTGCAGCAGACCCTTGTATGCCTTATAAAAGGCTCCAGTGAACCCATACAGGTCTGGAGCCTTGATAACATCCATTGTACCTATAGCATGCATGAGCTCCTCAGTAGAGAAGGACTTGCTTAAGAATTGTTGTTGCGCAGTCGTGAGCCATACCATCGCCACCTCCTCCAGATAGCTAGTAATTCCAAAAGTGTCCTTCATCTACTTTGTTGAGTACATGTCAGTGTAATATCACAACAGTTCTTGCTGAACTCCAATTGTGTATGCCACATATGTGTCGTTGGGACCCCGCAATTCAGATATATAGGATTGACCCTGTGGTGGCTGCAGTAGTCGAGCTAATTTGCGCCCTGGTCTCTCCCCCTCCCCGTGTCTCTGGGGCTTTGCGTATTTACACAAGAAGTGAGCTTCTCTTTCCGCCAACTCCTGATACTCAGGATTAGTGTCGCTCCTCTAGACTGATAGCCTGGGGCCTCTCTGTTGGCCTGATCACGGTCTATCAATAGAAATGTGTCCTCCACCCTGGATAGCATTCGTCGGAGGTCCTGCAATATCACCAAACTTTTGGCGATGCATGTCCCCTTCATGTATGCTTTAAAGGCCTCCCAAAGGATGGCCTGCGATGAGACTTACCCCTCATTTAACTCAAAGTATTCAATTATCGCCTTCCGAAGTTCGTCCTTAAACACTGTGTTGTGTAGCGCCATTGAATTTGTGTTTGTAGATGCTGATAAATAGATGAAGAGGCTAAGACTAGCGTATTAGTATGGACATCCCAGAGAGTAAGAGCTATAGTTGGAGAAGTAACACTGGGTGCCCCAAGTGGAGGCAAATGTGGGCAGGCACGTGGGCATTAAATGTGTTTCTTGCAGAAGTATTATCTCAATCGAATGCTTATGCACATATTGCAACACCTGTCTGCATTTACGCTGATTATTTAGTCCTGTGACGTTCCAGTACATGAATGATGTGTAAATGATCATATATTTGACTTATCTGACACCAGCAGTGTAATGGCATTTATATATATATATATAAAAATGAAAGTATGTCTGTCTGTCTGTTTGTCCTTTATGCATTACTAAACCATTCATCCGATCGCCATGAAACTTTGGCAAGTTGTTCAGTACACTCCAGCAAAAGTTTCTGTCAAAAAAAAAATGTTAATCGCCCTCCCCAGGGCCCTCATAATCTTTTGAATACTGAAATAGACAGCGAATTTGCGAGCATTGTCGACAGTTATGACTCCCAAACGGAAATCGATAGGTCAATCTACATCAGAAGCACGAAAGAAAAAGGCATTATGAGATTCAGAAACAGACGAGCAACGGGAAGCAAGATTAGAAGCTGTTCGAATGCAAACAGCTCAAGCCCGCAATTCTCAAATGAACGAGCAAGGAGAATCAAGATTGGAAGCCGATAGAATTCGCACTGCTCAAGCCCGTTCTTCTCAAAAGAACAAGTATCGAGACTCAAGATTGGTAACATATCAATTACACACTGCTCAAGCCCGCCCGAATGAAACAGGAGAGCAACGAGAATCAAGATTGGAAAACTATCAATTACGCACTGCTCAAGCCCGCTCGAATGAAACAGGAGAGCAACCAGAATCAAGATTGGAAGCCAATCGAAGACGCACTGCTCAAGCCACACTTAGAAATGTTTTCAAAAATAAAATGAATAGGTTTCAATAACAATGACACAATGTAAATTTAAGGTTATCATAACGAGTTTCCTTGAATTTCCTTTCTTCTGAGATCGCAGCAACGCGCAACGGGTAAGCTAGTTGTCTTCTAAAAAGGAACTTGCTCATATCCTTTATAAGTAGAAAGCACCTATTAGGTATGTAGTGGTTTAGGCCAGGATCATGCTCAATCTCACACCAGATTCTTGAATTGATAGAATATTATTGTGAATTCTCACTTGCTATGACCCATTCTGGTGTTGTCATCTACATACAATCACATAAGGCATCCAATCACATGTTGGTAAACTGACTACATGGGTAGGCAAAATGCCTCAAGTGAGGATGAAGGAAAAAGTAATAACATCCATGCAGGCCCCATTGCCCCCTGTCCCCCTGCCCCCCTGCTCCCCTGCCCCACACCTTACTTCGTCATGGCTCGGGTACCCGCTGAGAACCTAGGTGTGGCCGCCGTGTGTTCCCTGTCCTATTTTTGTCTGTTTTGTCTTTCACGTTGTAAAGCAAAGAAAGCCACATTGTGAGGTGTATCACCATGTGCTGATACCACTAAGGAGCCTGGGTAATATAGTCATTTCCCAGACGTTTATTTGACTTTGTCAAGCATTCACACACGCTGTCATACTATGATGCGCTTAATGTGCTAAGCTTCAGTAAGGAAATTGACAAATGAAGTCATGTCCCAATCTATATGCTTAATTAAATATTTTTTTGAGTATAGGACAGCCGCATGGTGATGCAGATTACAGTATTGTGATGCATCGTCACTCTTGAAGGAAGATCAAAATTATGGTTGTTTCCCAGTTTATTTTGACAATTAATTTGATGACTGATGGGTCCTTATAGGAACAAACATTGTGATGTTATCGGATATTGCTAGAAAAAATAGCAGATGAGGTCCCCTGTGAGTCTGCGCAAAAGAACAACTACTTTAAAAAAATTAAGATATTGTCAAAAAGCAATAATGTATGTACTATGACTATTTTCTATTGGTCTAGGGTTGCCTTCCTACTTATAGGGTAAATGAACGCCTTATGCAGAAGATTTTGTATTTTTAATTCGGCTAGTTAATGAAACAAACATAACGTGTGTTCCTCAGTTGTACCATTGAGAGAAAAATGAGCCTCAAGTACAAGTCATTGAGGGCTTTCGGAATTTGATATACATAGTGTTCGATGTGCAACTCCAGAGACTAGTGTGTTGAGGAGGTGAATATGTACCATTATAGATGAAGAACACTGGATTGCAGGGTTGTTATTCACCAAAGGCTTTTTAAGTGACATTAGGCAGAAACAGAACTGAAGCTATAATTGTCCATTACATCACTTAGAACCCTGAGAATAGCATGTCCTTTATTCACAGTTAAGCCATCTGTAATTTTATATTGTATTTGACCATCTCCCAAATCATCTGCTCCTGCTTCTAACATGTGTGCAGAGGCCGAGGATTTATATGTGAGCCTTAAATAATGGATTGAAAAATGGTCTAAAAAAAAGCATGGTCTCTGCCACTGACCCCCACAACTTAATGTCCAAACCTCCCCCACCTAGTCCTGCATTTATAGGAAAAAATACCTTGCCTCCTGCCACCCACCCACACCAACCTCTGCCTACAACCATACAACCCCTCCCAAGAAAATTGACAGACATAAAAACTGGCCTCCTGCCAGTTACCCCTCCACCCTCTGCACAGTCCCAGCTACTCCCTGATCAAAGCTGCACTCTCTGCTCTGACACTGAGAACCGAGTCAGCACCAGGTTAACAGAAGCTCTTTGAGAGCCTCTTGTCGGTGTGGCTTCATTTCTCCCCATTGAGGGTGTCTGCAGACCCACTCTAACAGAGAAGGCGGTTGGCGCAGGAACTGGGCTGACCTCCTTCTCCTGTCTCCCTGAGATCTATGGAGACCCAGGAGAGGCAGGAGACGGTGGGTGAGACTAACAACAGCCATCCTGAAGACTTGCTTGGATTTCTGGAGACCCATGGGCAGTGGCGAAACAAAGGGGAAGTAAACACTTCCTGGTGGTAGCATCACAATAGTAGTTAACCATTTTGGTTATTAACTGTTGTGACATTGCAGCAGTGAATAGCCAGATCCTGATTCATGTATTCACCCTAAAGGGTTCCAATGGAAGACATATAAAACTGTAGTATTCATCAGCATGGAGTTAAAGTTCAGCAGTAGTATGCTGAAAATTGTCAGAGACACAATGATGTGTCCTGGTCAATGATAGTTCCAACACAAATGCATGTAGATCCGTCCACTTTTCTGTCCGGTCCACCTCTGAGTTCTTCGAAAAAGCTGCATGGCTGAGACTTCCAAGTGATGAAGTCAGGAGCTCATGTTTCCTACTTCTCCTAGACCTGGCACCATTGGCGTGGGTCTCCCTTCCATTTTTCGCTGTTGTCTCCTCTGTTTTTGCTGGTATTAGATGCTCTGGGCACTGTACCACTGCCATTCAGTGCCACAGCGCAAATGCTCCCTGTGTAAATATGACTGTGTGAATTGGTATATCCCTGATTCGCTTATCTTGGTTACCTGTTAGTCCCTAGTAGTTGGGCCTATGTGTGCCCAGGACTGGTGACCCAAATGCTGCTGGTGGGCCTGCAGCACTGGTTTGCGCCACCCACAGAAGCAGCTTGTAAATGGTACCTCAGACCTGCCACTGCAGTGTATGTATGCAGTCCAGAACTGCCATCTTGGCTGTGAAGTGCCCACACTTCCCAGCCCCTGAACCTTCCCTTAGCAACATGTCAGTCACCCCTATGGAAGGTGCATTGTATGTAAAAGGCAGGACATGGCTTGATATGCGTAGCATGTCCTGGTAGTGAATTACCCTCCATTTTGTTTTTCACTGCTGCAAGGCTACCTGTTCTCCATAGGTTAGAATGGGCAGTCTGGCTATTACAACTTATAGTCCTAACTGTCCCAGGGAACATGGTAACAATTTGAGTTTAGTATGCCTGAGCTCAGAATAATAAAATAATTTTTTTAGCAAAGTTGGTTTAAATATTCTGTGTTTCAAAATACCACTTTTAGAAAGTAGGTATTTTCTTACCTAAGCCTTAAAGTGTGCTCTGCTGTTATGTGTATTGGCTGTCTGGGTTTAGAGGGGCAAGGCAGGCTGAGTCAGACCTTGGTTGAATAGAGATATCTGCATTGAGTACTGGAGAGGGGTAGCTCCTTGGCCTGAACAGGGCTGTGCCTGGCAAGGTGAATGCTGGATCCACCTCCTACTGTGCGTCTGATGGCAGACACCCTCTTTCTGAAGGGAAGGATGCAGCCTGGTAAACAAAGTGCTCCAGGTCTGAGCAGAACTAGTTCTGGCTGGGTTCAGTGACTAGAGTCGTTTGAGAACAAAAACTTTTGGGGTATAAATATCTGTGCCCAAACCCCTGATTTTGGTATTGCTCCTGGATGTCAAGAGGAACCTCTGTCTGTGTTACTGAAGGAATCTGCAGGAGAGGACTGTCCTTGTGCCTGTGTGCTATTTCTTGGATTGGCCTGCAGTAGTTCCCCTTGGACTTGGAGGAAGAGGGAAAAGAACTTTTGGAGACTTTTATTTTGCTAAGCAATCACCCAAGGGCTAGGAGAGAGCTAGCCTCCTGCTGGAGTCACATGCTTACCTCACTCCCCCACCAGCCTCCTGATTCCTCCCAGTGAAGATTTCTATCTGCAGGTGAGGCCCCTGTGAGTTCCAGGACCTCAGTGCTACGACAGAGAAGAGAGTGTTGAAATCGTCGCTAACGCCTGTTTGCGAGCCGCCGCAGCTGAAGAGCGTTGGAAAAATCATTGCACTGCTGCCTCAGAGCGCTCACAAACCAAAGATCATTGCATTGCACGCTTGCGGGCCACAAAGTGCTCGCGAACCCCAGAGATTGTTGCATCGCACGTTTGCGGGCTTTTCGAAGGCTTGCTAACCCCGGATCATCGCATCGAGATCATCGCATCACGACATCGCAGAGCGGACGCGCATGTCCGCCATTTTCGTTGCATCGCACCCCGATCGACGCTCCCTCGCGGGCGCCATTTTCTTTCATCGCAACAAGATTGCACCCGCAACAGGATCAGCGCATCATCCTCCCTTGTGGGAAGAATTCAATGCATCGCTGGCCTAGCATGAAAAAGTCTGTCGCATTGTCCCGCACGCACCGCTGACCGGCGCATCATCCTCCCTTGTGGCAAGGATTCAACGCATCGCCGGCCCAGCGTGGGGAAAATCATCGATACAGCTCATTTGCGACATTTTGCTTGTTTTTTTACAAAATACAGGTACTTTGTAAGTAAAAGGGTCGCAGGGACCCCTGCTTTGAGCTGAACCCCTATTTCAAAACGTTGAACTCTTTTTCCAGCTTTTCAAGAGTACCCCCATTTTTCAGTAGTGTGCCTTTTTACCGTTATTGGTCTTGTGTTAAGTCTATATATAAAGATACTTATTTTTTATAACTACTTGTGTGGTGTCCTTTTGTAGTGTCCTTCACTGTGTTACTGTGTATGATCATAAATGCTTTACACACTGCCTCTGAGAAAAGCCTAGCTGCTCGTGCTACGTTACCACAGGGTTGAGCAGGGGTTATCAAAGGGTGTAGTCCCCTTACTCTGAATTAGGAAGAAGGGTCCCTACTTGGACTGTGGCCAGCCACTGCCAACTAGACACCCCCAGTTCTAACAAACATGCTATATAGATACAGAATAACAACTGGGAAACCCAATCCTCTAGAAAAAAGTTTATGCCATCCAGTATAAGGCAAAGAAGAAGTTCAGTTGCAGCAATACAAAAGACCAGTAGCAAGATCTGGTGCTCAGAGAAGAGTTTCTGGTCCTCTCTTCTATAGATGAGTAAAGTCTGGAATCATCTACGTTAAAGTCCAAACTAAGAGAATGGTTCATTTGTCTAAAGAGTCTCAAAATTCAGGGAAATGCAGAAAAATGGGAAAATGTGGTGAAGTACAGAAAGTGAGAGAAGGTATCAGCATTGCAAAAGCTCGGTCAAGAGTCTTCTTGGGCCATGGGAATTTGAGTACTAGTCTAAACCACACTCAGCAAGAGTCAAAGGTAATACGCATAGAGGTCTAAACCTGTCAAAGTCAAAGGAAAAGTGGCTCTAACATCAGGCAGTGTAAACTCCAGTTATTCACACTAGCATCTCTCAAGCATCACCCCTTTGTTAGCACCATCAGGGGTTTCATTGTCCTATTCCATTCTCATGTTGTAAGCTGCAGCCCTTACAAAATGTCCCACACCACTGAGCAAGGGAATGACATTGTCCTTGCTCAACCAAGCCGTGTTGTAACATTGCTGAATAAGACTCTTCAGTTAAGACTCTGGCTCCCCATGTTCCTTCGGCAAGGTCTTCTCCCCAGGCTCTCTCTCTATCACTAATACAGTATTGTATCTATTCTCAACCTAGCAATGTGCGTGCACTCATCTGCAAGGGAAAAGACATGTAAGCAGAAATGGGAAAACATTATTTAATGCAGAATGGAAAACAGGCCTAGTAAGGGCAAGTTTAAAATATTAAATCAATGGTGCACATTTAATGTGCTTGTGTATGTTTAAACACAAATGAATATATAACTTGTCAGTACATTAGATTCATATTGCATGTGGCTTACAGTTAATCTTTAATACACATTTGTAAGTATGGCTTAGAGCTACTTTTTATATGAAATATACGTGGAACATTAGTGCAAACATTGCATAAATCCATTATTGTTTCTATCATAAAGACATTCTAAATATGTGAGGACGGCTTATTCTTCAAATCTCCAACCATAATATGGTTAAGGCACACAGTGTTATGAATGAATTATCTAGTTCTACTGTGAATGCACTTCAATAATTAGGTAAAGTGCAACATCTCATATTAATTGTTGTTAGGTCACACAGAAACATGTGCTAAGTGCACTTTATACAATGTATTTGGGATGAGTAAAGGTGGAGTCAAACTTATGATGTACCAGTCACCAGTGTGTTCTGTGACCATACAGAGGAATGAGGCTGGAGGCAGAGTTCCTTTTTAAGGTAGTGAAACTCTGATGTGACTTATAATATCAGTTCAGTTCATTTATGTTTATGTCAGGGAAAATCCCCATAAAACACATAACAAATATAATATAGTCAATATAAAAACATATATACTAAGATCTCTAAGATATTGTATACTGAAGTATCCCATTCCTTAAATAATGGTTTAATTAATATTTCATATTCACAATATCCTTTTAATGCAGGACAGAGGGTATTTTATTCCTTATAATACTTGGCCACACCATCACCATTCAAAAAAGCTTTTACATCTTTGGTATCTTCATATGAAAAAGATAGCATGGCTTCAAACATGCAGAATAAAAGCACACTTTGTTGTGAGAAATTAAACACACCAAACAAATGTTAGGAATTTGTTGCGAGAGAATGCAAGGATTGGTTTAATATAAAATAATGTAAAACAAATACTGTAGCACAGACTAGGGAGGGAAACTCTATCTTCCATTCATAACTTATTACAAATGAACAACTGCGTAATTTTTCAATTACAAATGGCTAAGATGTCACCAATCAACTGTAAAAGGGAAGTTAAAGACAGGATTTTATTTAGGGACTGCATGCTCTCATATAGAATACAGTGATTGATAACACTTTGACATAATAAGGATCCTCTTCAGCCAGATGTCACCAACTCCCATTCTATTATGAATATATACAACTGTTTAAATTCTTATGACATAATGAATGTCCATCAGTGAACAGCAATAGGTTGCCATAAATGTATATATATCCCTGGCTTAAGAATTCTTCCAAGTAATCCTCACTAACCACTAGCTTAGTAGTTACTAGTGAAACCAATGTGCAGGATAGGACTAGTGAGCAATGGCAACTGGTATTTGAAGATGGTGGGGCGGCGGGTTGTTGGGGTGGGGGGAGGATTGAATGAACTAAAAAGATACACTTGCCTGTCTGCCACTGCCGCCAGCCATCATCACTGCCTCCTCTCAGTCTTCTTCCCCTCTTCCAGGGCAGAAACCAGGATGCACCCGACTCCCTGCCTTCTGATAGCCAATTATAATGCTGCAATTCTGTGTTGTGGTTGGTCTGAGTGCCGTGGTTCGGTGCTTAGCCAGAGATTAGGATGCTGGTCGTGTTCGATGTGCATGCTTTAATGCATCCTGCATGGAGAACATGCAAAGTGCGCATGATAGTTTGGCGGGCCATAGGCGGCCGGTCAAACCGTCCTGCGCACTTGGAGTGGGCAACTCACTTCTCCCCTGCCCTGCTCTGTAAGCAGAGCAGTCCCGCCCCAACCCAGCTGAGCAAGGCGAAAAATAAAATGATAATAACAATGAGTTATTATCATTTTATTTTTTTCGCTTTTCGCCCTGCTTAGTGGTGCAACGCACCTCCGCATTAGCGGAGGATACCCCCCTTCTAGTGAGGCAGGAAACAGTCTTGATAACTCCAGCAAAGACTTGAATCTGGTATAGCCTCTCAAAGTGACACCCAGGGGCAAAGTTTCCTATTGGTTCTGTGTGCTGTGATACCCAGATTTATTAATCTGCACGCAGAGATACATGAATATTTTCAATACTGCATTGTGCAGACAGTATACATTTGTGCGCAGTATATTTACGAGAGATGCAGGATGATAGTGTGATATCTGCACTCACGTCAAAAATACTGCTTTTTTTTATTTAAAACTTTTTATTAAAATATAAAAAAGTAGAATATACATTTGGCATTCTTATATACAGTACAAAATGTGGTACGCTTCGCCTTTGTATGGTAAAATACTGCTTTTTTAATGCTAATTGTGGCACTAGTGCACGTTACCAGATCTGAACTCAAGGTACATCCTCCAGTACAAAATTCTATGCAGCGACAACCGGTCATGGTTGAGGTGCATACAGTATGTATATTCATGTAAATTCCATATTGCAGGTAGAAATATCACATGATATTACTTTTGCCCAACCATTTTTTTGCACCGGTTTTCATATGGGACTAGGATTTTACACAAAAGCAGGTCAATTTCTAGGATGTTCTGTTGCATGAAATTTGGGGGGTGTTTTTTTTCTTTTACCTGATGTTAATCCCAGTTGCATTAAAAATCCAAGAAGTATATCCTGCATCAGTCAAAACATTTTGAAGAAATGCTCACTAAAAATATGTTTTATCTAAGTTGATCGTCCATGCAGTTTACACCTCTTTCCATCATGAATGCAGCTTAGCATCACCCTGCATCCTGAGCTAACTGTTCATAAATCTTGGCCTCAGTCTTTAGACTTCAACAAATTGTCAATGAGCCAGGTGATGCAGTCATTGATATAGTAAAGTTCTCCATGTTGGCTGCACGCCCTTTGACCTTACTTACCCAGCAATGGGAAGTTCACAGATTCTGCTAGAGCTAAGAATGCTGTTCTTCAAAGTATCTATTACACACAAGGGATCCAAAGAGGGAAGCATAATCAGAGACGTACTCCTCCTTACAAATCATGAAACTCACAAAAAGGTGCATCTGGTTTATATATACATTAGAGGGAAAAAAATCGATGTAAGTGTCCCAAAGGAAGAGCACTTCTTTAAGGTTGAGAACCCTCACTCACCCGAAGGTGAAATGCTTCATCATTGGGTTCCTTCCTCACACCAGGACTGCAAGGTACATGTTGTGTGCTGCAACTCCCCAATGGGGAGGATCTGAGGTGTTTTAAGGATTGCTGAGCAGATATTAGCAGGGAGTGAGCAGGCAGAGTGCAAAGCAAAAGTGGAAAAATGGATAAAGCTATCGAAGGAGGGCTGGATAGACTCTTCAGATAGGGTTAAAAATATGAGAGCACTAGGGGATTTTACCATATATATCCCCTTTAAGTGGTCAACATATTTCTGCCCTTTGTCCTGGAGCATTCGCCAGGACCTGGATAAATATTCACTCTGCTAGAAACAAAAAAGAGATAATGAAAGAAGACACCAGACTCACAAAGGTAAGCCTGGTAGGAACGGGGATGGCTGGAATGTCCCCTGGGTCCACTGGCTTTCTAAAAGGAACAAACAAAGAATGAGTTATTAAGAAGCACTCTGAAGGCCACCCTTGAAGAAGTAGACACAGTTTCTTTAAAAGCTCTTAATTAAAAAAAGTCATAGAGTAGTTCAACAATTCACAATTCATGTGTGTCACTAAGGACAAGGTAGGACATAGTCGAAGCGTCAGACAGTGTGCCGGTGAAAGTGAAAATTAGAGAAAGCCGCAATTATTAACTTATGCCTAGTGTCTGTGTAGGCATTTCTTTCTAAAAGACACAGAAGGCCAACCTTGGGCCTTGTTGTTGAGGCTGCTCTGAGGAGGTATCACCAGGCAGAGTACTCCAACCAGCAGAAAACAGGCATGCACTCCACAGGGGGAAAAATGGTACGTAGTGACCAAAATGAATAAATAAATAAATAAGCAAAATGGGCGGTACTAGACCATGCAAGTGCATTGCAAACTCATGCGAAAAGAAATTAGTTGCCCCTTTAGGCATGTTTGGGGCATTCAGAAGTGTCCAGTAAATTGAACCTCAGTTGAATCAATGCTGGAAACAGAACATCACTTCCTAAGCAAGAAGGCCAAGATTCGGGCCCACAAATATGGTATGGAGAAACATCAAAGCACAGTGCATCAACCTCGAGAGCAGGGTTGCAAGATCACCGGACTAGGGGTCCACTCAATGTCATTGGAATCTCTCTCACGCCCACCTCTACATGGACAGAATGCAGTACAGTGCACATGAGTGCACTAACATGGCACACAGGTCTAAAAAACAACAAATTCAAGGGGGGTCATGTGAGGACCCCTTACCTGCTAGAAGTCAGAGCGGTGATCTGGTGTCGTCCGGTCAAGTGACCAACCAGGCCCCCAAGCGCATCTAGATAACTAGCGCAGAGAGTGGTGATGAGCTCAGGGTGATGACGTACGCGCATGAGCATATTGAGCGTTTATGGGAAATGATGTACAGAGGTGGGGCCGTATGTAAAAGTACACATCGGAGGTACCCGATCCCAGACTATGCCATAGTCAGCAAACAGTTGATCCCGTAGGGGATATGCGGGGTCTCATATGTTCAAACACTGGGAGAAATTCCAATAAATGTGTGAGAATGTATGTTCAAAACAAAGGTGTCTTTAAATCCCCAAGGCACCACAATAGCTGAGAGCCTCTGGAAATTGAAGTCTCTAGTCCCAAACGATACATAAGGGGCTATAAGGCAACATGATGGTCCTGTCTAACCATAAAGTGCCAAAGGAAAGGTCAGCTGAATAAAGGCTGACCAAGGTGTGGAAAAGTGTCTAGACACCACATGTAAACCCAGCTGGGAGGCTCAGGGGATGAGATCTCAGACCGAGATCCCATCCGAACTGTACAAATAAAGTAAAAAAAGAGTTAAAAAGCTGTCTACTCAAGAGGATAGTGCAAGAGGAACATTCCTGAATTACTGGGCACAGTCTAAAGCCCAGATAAGAAGGTTAAAAAAGAATAACTGGGTTCAGTAGTAAGCATGGGCGGAAAATCCGTTTCGCTCGCGGATTTTGCGGATTTTCGGTAAATTCGCAATCCGCGAGATTCGCGAATCTCCCGCAAAATCCGCAAATCCGCGAGCAGCGGATTTTATGGCTTGCTCGCACTGTTCGCGTGAGTTCGCGGCTTCCCAGTACAACTTCGCGCCCCGCGAATAAGCGCAAAATTGCAGAAATACGATCTTAGAAAAACTGAAACTACTTACCAGGTTCAAAAGTTCAGGCTCATCATTAGTAGCCATTTCCTGTAGTGCTTCCTGAGGGGCCCCTCCAGAGTTCAGTTGCCAGTTGCAACTATTATGTGACCCTGCTCTGAACCTCAGAATAGTTACACATATGCCACAAAGGTCCTGAATTACAGCTAAGGGAGACAAGCAGGAGCCAGGCTGGAAGTTCAAATCCATTAATCAGCCCCTAATTCATTATTGTCAGTTGGGGCAGGGCAGGTGTTGTAACTAATTTTGCAACAATGAAAGCACTTAGCAAGTGCAAAAGATCACTAATCAGGAAGCACTAAGGAAGCAGGTGCCAGCTAAAAAAATATTCTGTGACACATTAATCAGCCCCAAATTAATTCAGGTCACTTGAGGGAGGGAAGGTGTGCTTGCTTTGCCACAATAATGTACACTGACTGGACAACCAGAGGGTGCTGTGATGAAACAGAGGGTGGCATGGGTGGGCCAGAGGGTGGCATGAGTAGTCAGAGAGTGGCAGTGGTGACAGAGAGTGGCAGTGATGAAGAAGAGTGCCCCAAACAGGCTGGACACGTAGAAACAACAAGTTCGCGAAACTTGCGACCCGACAGGTAAGTTCGCGTGTTGCGAAATTGTACAAAACCCTCGCGAACTGGCAGAAACCCGCGCGAACACAAAAAAAAAATCCGCAAATTCGCGAGAATTCGCGGATTTTGCGGATTGCGAGTTCGCAAATCCGCAAAATTCGCGAACGCGAGATTCGCAAAATTTGCCCATGCTTATTCAGTAGAGGATGTGTGGCCATTGGCTATCTGAGATATGCTAGAGAGGGGCACATCACATATTATGTCTTGCCAAGTGGATAAGCTGGTTGAAAAGCACAGGCATAACTTTGCCAACGTTAGTATACACCTCCCCATGTTATTAGTCATCTTGCAGCCTAAAGCGCTGTTTTCTCTGGAAGAGGACTGACTCAAGGGTGCCCATGACTGGTGATTACCCATTTGATATCATCCTATGTGTGGCCAGAAACAAGGTAGTGTCTAGTGAATTTGGTGTTAGATTTCTTGCATCTCACTGAACTGCGATGCTCCACTATCCTAGTTCTGAGCTTGCGGGTGTCATGCCTACATAAAGTAGTCTGCAGGGGCACGTAATGAACTATATTTCTGTGTTGCAATTTGTATGATTAAAATGTTCCCAGGGAGTTTTAAGACCAAGATCGAAGTGGACATTAGGTTGCATGTGTGGGCAAACTGAGCAAAATCCGCATGGAAAATGACCTCTAACTCGGGTAAGTGACGACAAGGGGTCTATGCTCATCCTGTGGGGAGTGGGTGGGGGTCTCATATGGACTATCACATTGACAGTATTCTAGCTCTGTTCCGGTGCAAAGAGTGGCTTTGGTAGTGTTTTATCTCCTGTGTTCAGAATTTGCCACTTCTTGCTAACCACTTTCTTAATGGTGTTTGTAAGATGGCTATAAGTGATAAGACGGACAAGTATGTCCGTTTCTCATTTGGGCTGCATATGAAGGAAGGCTTCTCTGTTGTTATTCCTAGTTCTCTTTGATGCTTTAGTAATAAGGTCTTTTGGGTATAGTCTTTGGGATAGATGATTACTGAGTGTTGCCATTCTCCTTGAATTTCACCAATTCTGTGCAGTTCCTTCTGATCCTAAGAAACTGCTCCACTGGTAAGTTGTCTTGAAGAGTCAGTGGGTGGAAGCTGTTGTAATATAGGAGGGAGTAGCGTGCCCTAGGCTACTAATATAGCTTAAAGTGCACCCCTTCATTCTTGGGATATAGCAGGTGATCGAACAACAAAAGAGCCACCTTGTGATATTCATAGGTGAATCACTTCGAGCCACTTCGAAAGATGAAGTAGAGACTCAAGATCGCCTTCCCAAATCACCAAGATATTGTCTGTGCATCTTCGCCACACCTTCAGGCTCTGTAAATGGGGGTTATCAGCTGGGTAAATAAGAGTAGATTCAATGCTATGCATATACAAGTTCGCCATGCTTGGGGCAAAGGTACTGGCCATTGAAGTTCAGGTCACCTGCCAATACAGTTGGTTCTGATATTAGAATAAGTTTCTTTCATGGCAAACATGGCGCATTGCATCACAAAAGAGGTCAGAGTCATATCATCCTGAACTCTTTGTTCCAATAGTTCCTTTACAGTTTGTAAGGTGTCATCTTATGGAATGTTTGTATATAGCGATTCCACATCCAAATCGCAGGAAACCAGAAAGTTTTGCTCAGGATAAAAGGAAATGTCAGATAGTATGTATATGCTTAGTATCCTGAAGGTAGGAGGGCATTTTGGTAACCACAGGTCATAAGAACTAGTCAACAACTGGAAAACTGGTTCTAACAAGGACACAATTCTGAAGACTATGGGTCTCCCAGGAGGTGATCGTCTGGTGTTGGATATGACACTTTCTAGGGTGCTTTTCCTCCAGTGCTTAATTTGCTCTTCACCGGCACCTAATTGTCAGCACCGGCACTTATGACAGCCTGCCACATGGTGGTGCTATTTGTTTCATTTAAAGACAAGCACAGCAACAATTGTTTATTAATATGAATGCCTAATACATGCTGCTAAAGCCATTCTTTAGCTTTGGGAGCCTGGATTTTTGTCAGAATTGTCAAACTTGTAGAAGTGTGACAGTTATTAGTTATGTTGTTACTGTAACTGCGGTGCACACAGAAATGGTCTGCAGACTAGGGCTCTGCCACTTATTTCTTTTTTACAAATTAGGCACTTGACTTTCTTTTTTTCTCCTTCCCGTTTTCCGCTGATCTAAGTACTAGTCTTAGGACTTTGAGCGTGTTTGACACTGACATTCAGTGTCAATGTGCAGTGCTATTCATATACATACTGGGGATTGCTGTAAACATGATAGTCTGATTCGAGTTAGCTGTAAGTCCCTTGCCTAGGGGTAAGACGTATACCCAGGGCATGCACTTTGAATGCTCCTCCATGGGCCTGCAGCACTGGTTGTGCCGTCCACAGAAGTAGCGCATCGATCGTGCCACAGGTTTGCCTTGGTAGAGCCTGTTTGCACAGGTTACTGTGTTTGTGGAGAATAAAACACCCAGGCAACATGTAAATACTGGCATAGTTCAGGTAACAAAATACAGATGAATGAAAAATAATAATAACGCACTAAGTTAGCACAGAAAATTCAATTTAATAAATTGTATAAAAATATCACAAGATGATTCATTGATATATTGATTAAAAAACAGTAAAAAAGGTTTCTTTCAGTAAATAATTGACAGATGCATATTGTTTAAATAATACAATGAAGAGATGGTTACATTGCTTGGGAAAAAACTATGTGCCAAAGTTCTGCATGTCTCTTGCTATTTTGGAGTTCTTCCTCTGGACAGGGTGCAGTGTCAGGAAGAGGTAGGGCAAGTAAGTGTGTGTGCATGTGCATTACATGCAAGGGTCATGAATGGAGAAGTGTGGCTCACTGGTTAGAGCAGGCAGACCCTGAAGCAGAGGTCAGACCCGGGACCAGGGTTCAATTCCCGACGCGGCAGGGTCTTGAGCTCAAATGTCCATGGACTCGATAATTCTCGCTTCGGTGCCTGACCTAATCATGGGTTCACACTCTGCAACTCTGGGCATTAAGCTTGCTTAATCTCCACAACGGCCCCCCGCGGCGGGATGCCTGGCTTTCACCTTGGGGATGCCCTGTAGGGGCTATCTCACAGGGAAAAGGCAGGACGGGTTCCCAAGGCAAGCGCGGAGATACCCCTTCGGGGGTCGATTCAGGCGCTATATAAGAAACATAATAATAATAATAATAATGGCACCAGATAGTGTGTTTGGTACGGCGAACCGGCTTCCCGCATTGGATTAGCATAGGGGAATGTAGGGAAAGGCTACTGAGACATATTTTCTACATGCAGAATAGTAGCAGTATGCTGTTTGACATTGATAAGTTTGAGTGGATCCGACATTACGTGTGTGAAAATGTCACTTTGGCAAAGTGGGCAATTCAATGCTCGTGACTCTGTGTGCCTATCGGCCTGTCTCCTAATTCATATCTGGGTGCTTGGGTGACAGCTACATCTTCGCATTCCTGATATAAGGTCATAAACCAGGGGCTCAAAAGAAACTGCAGACCTCCGACTCTGAGCGTCCCTTCTGGGACAGTTATGTGGGGGTGGAATTGGCACCTGCATTCCAAGGGGCAGTATCTTGGCCCACTAAAGATAGTGATGAAACCTCCCGGGTAGCAAACAGGACACAATTTAGAGAGGGCCTGTGCATTTGGTCTTTTAAACTGGTTGTATCTTCCAAGGCCATTGTGGGTATAACTACTAGGGCTCGGGCCTCCAACTTTAGAGATGCTTTTGGATTTGGAATCGTACTACACTGGTTTGATGCTGGGATATCGACACGAGAAGTCAATGGGGCAGGGGGGACTGCAACTGGACTATCCGCAGAATAGTGGTGGTCTGTAGCTGTTTTGCTCCAGGAAGGGGACTATCACTTGCTGGATTTTGCCTGAATGTTGCTGGCCTGCAGCTATGTGCCATCTGTTGTGGCCCGGGTCCCTAAGTACTCTCAAAGTGCCGGTTGGCTAGTCTCCTGTCCAGGAGATCCCAGGAACACAAAGGATCTCCTTGTTTCTATGAGATCGTAAGGATCACATAGGGTGCAGTGGAAACGGGTGGAAGTGATTGTCGGTTGAGACAAGGACCGTCCTGACGTACACCGTCATCACACTGTTCATAGGAGTGCGCTCATAAAGATCAGTAACCCACCAGAGGTGCCGGAACGTGAGGAGTTCGAGGAGAGGGGGAGCAGCTTGCAGAGTCCAAGGGACCTGTGCTTGTAAACAGGGCACCTGTGCTAGCTTGCATTCTGCAGTGTGTGGTGTCCGAGGGGTGTTGGGGGACCTGAGCTGGGATCTGAGACTCTTTGGCTTCCAGATCGTGAGGACAACAGTGCCTGACACCACAGGCTCTGTTCGAGGTCACTGGCTACCTCTCTATGGACCCATGCCACAAGGTACTTTGTTGTGGAGAACATAGGGACGAGCCCGAGGGATTCATGTACCTTGTGGGCAACCACGGCTGGCTGTTGGAAGCTATGACAGCTCACACCTTAGCTTGAGGGAAAACATTTGTCCAGACGTGAAAGCATGCCAGCTTCCTGTGTCACAATCTTTTGCCTGTGGGGGATAGTGATCTCGCCCTCGTGCAGGTCTGGCCGGGGGTTGTGTGACAGAACACCGCATGCCTTTACCCCGCATGCCTTTACAATGCAGTCACTAAACTGACTTCAACGTTACTACGCATTACTTTACAATGCAAGTCGTTACAGCGACTTGCTTTAGGGGGCGTTGGACTTTGGAATAGTATAAATTACTATTCCAACTCCAGTCTACGCAACAGTAGGGAAGATGTTGAACTTACAAATCCAACACCAGTCCAACAACATGCCCCCTAAAGCAAGTCATTGTAACGACTTGCGTGGTAAAGTAATGCATGGTAATGTTGCAGTTGGGGTACTGACTGCTTTGTAAAGGCACGTCTTTGTTGTGACTGTGGGGTAAAAGATGTTACCCACCACCAGGCACCTGGAGGTCTAATCTGGAGGGACAAAACTAAGTACTTGTTTCTTTCTGCTTTAGGTAGCTCCAACAGTCTAAACCACATTTTTATTAATTTATTTGTGTTTTATAGAGCGCGAACTAGACCTGTAAGGGTATCAGAGCGCTTTACATGATTGATAAGTAGTATACAAAGGACTTAGGAGGGGTGGATACATTTGGGATAACACAGGTGGAAACATTTGAGATAAAAACAGGTAGATACATTTTGCAAAAACAGACGGTCTCAAATCCCTGGTGGGATTCCCAGCAGTGCCGGGTGGGTATCGTCCGGACACCGTGGAGAAGCCAACACAGAGGGTAGCACAAAGTCGCTGGGGTGATTGTGATGCACGCGTTAGGAGAGGGGGTGCTAGCAGGGGTAACGTGTATTGTTGGATGGTGTAGTTGTGTGACTGTGGGGCTGAGTCACGAGGCGTAGTCAAAGACTTGTGATTTCTTGACCATGACAACTATTGGAAGTGTGCAATATTGGGGTTTTTCCGTATCCGGCGAACCCTGATCGTTACTGATCGTTACTCATGGGCTTTCAGCCGCATGTTGCTGCAATAGAAGGCATTACCCGCCTCTATCCTAGACGAGCTGTTTTACCCTACAGCCTTCGCAATCTAATGCACATTCGTGCTCTTACTTGGTTTAAATACCCGA
Source organism: Lissotriton vulgaris (assembly GCF_964263255.1). Lineage (NCBI taxonomy): Eukaryota > Metazoa > Chordata > Amphibia > Caudata > Salamandridae > Lissotriton > Lissotriton vulgaris. Next base: position 442,375,547 of record NC_141697.1, on the reverse strand, counting down.
CTAGGACCGGGTTGGAAATATCACCGGTTTCCCAATACCACGTCTATCCACACGTATTCAGCCCTGAAGAGTCACGGGTTAACACCCGATCTGACGAAACACGTGTCGGCTGGTTTCTTTCTCCGTGGGTCTCCTTTGGCAGGAGGACCATCCACATATCCATTAAAACAAAATAGAAAGAACACTCGTGTGCGATCTCATCCTTAGCATCATACTATGATTACTTATATCAATACATTTGTTGTGTGCTCTTGACTTTGTTTTCTATATTGGGGAATGTCATGTTTGATGACTAACGCTAAACAGAGTATATTTGTTCATGTTGTTCTGCTGCTAATGGGAAAGATGACAATTGCATATAACTGTAAAGTATAAATTCAATGTATTTGTCATTTTTTATTTCAATGTGTGTGTAACATAAAGACCAGTGTTTATACATACTGAATGGAGTCTTTTTGTAGCGTCACAGTGTGTTGTGAGGGTGGTGTTGTGCCAGTACTTTACACTTGGGTCCTGAGGATAAGCCTGATTGCTCAATGCTAAACTACCCAATGGTGAGCACAGGTTATCCAACACGTGTATCATACTCATCCTATCTAGGACAGTGGGTTCTGACTGGCTTTGCTGCATCCCAGCCAGCCAGAAACTGCTGGGTCTAACATCTGGGTGTATGGATCTTCGGTAGGATGTAAAAATAGGGGATCCTAGGGTGAGTGTTCAGTAGAAATAGAGTCTCGCCTCTAGTGACCCAGCAAGTATCTTTGCCTCTCTCTACCAAGGTCTTGATGGTCTTCTGTAATCTGGGAGTGGGGGTCCCTCTGCAGACATCTGTAGTATTTCAAATCATTCAGTTAGCTGAGAGAATCTTCCTGATAAGCTTGTTCCATGATAACCATGGCTCCCCCTTTATCCGCTGATGTTATCACGATCTCACTGTCACGGTATCTAAACAGTTCATTACAATGCTTTGTAGGGTGGGCTGGTGTCCTGTAAAGCTTAACACTTTCAATCAGTCTTAAAAAATGTATAGAACTAGACTGCATGCTCCACCACAAGCCACCGTATTTTCATTGACACAGTGGTAGGAGTTGCTGTAGACTACTGTTGGTGTGTTCTGACCTTGACCCTCTTGTGACGCTTTCACTCTTTCACTGTTGAACTCTACCACTCTTGTATACTTTCCGATTCAGTTTTAACTGACTATTTAGCAGAGTATCCCACTAGCTGAATTTTCTCTGAAGTCCTTTATCAGTTTCCATGACCCATGGTCAACCCTGGTTAGGGGTAAACAAGGCCACAACTTTGGATAGCCGACTAGAGCTCAAATCTCCGCTGGACATGCACTCATTCGGAAAGAGCATGAAAGAAGACAACGCAATTCACTTGCCTGATCTCATACTGAGGCCTTCAGGGGACATTTGAACCAAACGTCATCAAGACAGTGCTTAATTTGAGCAGGAACTTTCAGGTGCTCAGCACCGGCACTTCTTTCACAGGGCCGGGGCTACGATTTCTGGTCGTGCAGGTGGTGGTCTCAATATTATTTGCCCAATTTAAAATAAAAGAACACATACCTTGCATGGTGACGGGCTGGTATGTTTTCATAGTCAGGCATACATCTGTTCAGACAGGCATGATTGTGTATCATCACTTTAGTGATGATATCTTCACGCCTGTCATGAATCCAAAAGTCATCATTAACGAATAGCTTGCATTCTATTCCCGGAGTCTGCTGCACCCTGCCACTGCCTGAGCCTAAGCCTCCCAATGGATAATTGTAGTGGGGGCCTGAGTGAGTGAGTGAGGGGAGACTTATACCGCGCAACTTAGCCCAAGGGCATCAAGGCGCCAGACAGACCAAAATAGTCTAAATTCACCAGGTGCAAGTCTACGAGTAAGCCTCAGCAAAGAACCAGGTTTTCAATGATTTGCGAAAAAGCACCAGAGAGGGTTGTCCAACCAGTTCTGGGGGGAGGGAGTTCCAGAGCTTAGGTACCAAAGTGGAGAACGCTCTACCTCCCCATCATGCTTTTGCAAATATAGGAACAAAAAGGAGATTTTTATTTGATGAGCGGAGAGCTCTACTGGGGGAATAAGAATGGAGGAGGGACCTAATGCCCTCTGAGCCAGAGCCATACATAGCCCCATGAGCAAGACAGAGGAGCCTAAAAGAAATCCTAGGCTGGATGGGCAGCCAGTGAAGGTTTTTCCAGGCCTGCAGCCCTGACTTGCTACTATCCTCAATGTGCTTGATGTGGCGGTGGTCCACCGCAACTTTTGTGCACTATGGAGTCACCTGCAGTTTCCATGCGCTGCCTCCAAACATGCTAATTGCTGAGTGTGCTTGAGCCCAGTAGGTGCAACAACCATACTCACATCTCACATGCATTGCAGCATTGTGGCTGGGGACAGTGCTTGGGCTGTGGCAGGCGGGGTCACAGCAAGCTGAGCAGTGGATGCCTATGCCATCGTCATAACGGGACCAAACTAATTACAGGCATCACTAGCAGTGACATGACCTGCTGTGCTCAAGTTGCCTCCTTACCTGCAACAAACCCAGTCAGACCGCACTGATTATTATGTTCACAAAAAGCATTTTCATTTGGTGTACAATTTGTTTTCACACTCATCTGTCGGTGTAAGTAAAGTAGTAAAACGCATGTCTTAGGGGACAGACAGTAGAGCATGGTTACAGGATAGAGACTGAGGCAGTGCAGGTGTTGAAAGTTGGGCACACCGGAGGTAGAAGTGGGCTGCAGCCTCCTTGGCAGCATTTTCAGCCCTGGCACTTCATTTTTTTTACAAATTAAGCACTGCACCAAGAGCCTGATTTAAGCAATAAGAATTATAGACTTTCCCTCTTTTCTTCCTGTAAATGCCATTCAGAGAGACGGGTTGCAGGTGCATTTCCACTGCTATGAGAAAGGGGGTTGCAGTGTTCATGGACAGACTAATTTGCATGTAGCCAGGTTCTGAGCTGGGATGGTGTAGTGAGCTAAAAAACGGTGATGGATCAAGCCCTGATCTTTGGACTGGGTAGGAGTGTTCTGCTTAATTCAGATACTCTGCCCATCACCACTCCCTTTTCTGAATCGTTTTGTCCACCATAAGCGTGGAAGGGTATACTCAGATTTGAGTCCCTTGCTCACTGCACCATCAGGATACAAGCAAGCCGGGCCGAAGACGGCTGAAATGCCAGAAACCGGTCCCCGGAAGCTTGTTTCCTTCCCAGTATAAGAATTGGCTTGGTAGTTTGGTCTGCCCTGTTCCCATGATGCACTTGGCCAGGGACAGACTAATTTGCATGTAGCCAGGTTCTGAGCTGGCTGGGATGGTGTAGTGAGCTAAAAAACGGTGATGGATCAAGCCCTGATCTTTGGACTGGGTAGGAGTGTTCTGCCTAATTCAGATACTCTGTCCATCACCACTCCCTTTTCTGAATCGTTTTGTCCACCATAAGCGTGGAAGGGTATACTCAGGTGTGAGTCCCTTGCTCACTGCACCATCAGGATTCAAGCAAGCCGGGCCGAAGACGGCTGAAATGCCAGAAACCGGTCCCCGGACGCTTGTTTCCTTCCCAGTATAAGAATTGGCTTGGTAGTTTGGTCTGGCATGTTCCCATGATGCACTGGGCCAGGGACAGACTAATTTGCATGTAGCCAGGTTCTGAGCTGGGATGGTGTAGTGAGCTAAAAAACGGTGATGGATCAAGCCCTGATCTTTGGACTGGGTAGGAGTGTTCTGCTTAATTCAGATACTCTGTCCATCACCACTCCCTTTTCTGAATCGTTTTGTCCACCATAAGCGTGGAAGGGTATACTCAGATGTGAGACCCTTGCTCACTGCACCATCAGGATTCAAGCAAGCCGGGCCGAAGACGGCTGAAATGCCAGAAATCGGTCCCCGGAAGCTTGTTTCCTTCCCAGTATAAGAATTGGCTTGGTAGTTTGGTCTGCCCTGTTCCCATGATGCACTGGGCCAGGGACAGACTAATTTGCATGTAGCCAGGTTCTGAGCTGGGATGGTGTAGTGAGCTAAAAAACGGTGATGGATCAAGCCCTGATCTTTGGACTGGGTAGTAGTGTTCTGCTTAATTCAGATACTCTGTCCATCACCACTCCCTTTTCTGAATCGTTTTGTCCACCATAAGCGTGGAAGGGTATACTCAGATGTGAGTCCCTTGCTCACTGCACTATCAGGATTCAAGCAAGCCGGGCCGAAGACGGCTGAAATGCCAGAAACCGGTCCCCGGAAACTTGTTTCCTTCCCAGTATAAGAATAGGCTTGGTAGTTTGGTCTGCCCTGTTCCCATGATGCACTGGGCCAGGGACAGACTAATATGCATGTAGCTAGGTTCTGAGCTGGGATGGTGTAGTGAGCTAAAAAACAGTGATGGATCAAGCCCTGATCTTTGGACTGGGTAGGAGTGTTCTGCTTAATTCAGATACTCTGTCCATCACCACTCCCTTTTCTGAATCGTTTTGTCCACCATAAGCGTGGAAGGGTATACTCAGATGTGAGTCCCTTGCTCACTGCACCATCAGGATTCAAGCAAGCCGGGCCGAAGACGGCTGAAATGCCAGAAACCGGTCCCCAGAAGCTTGTTTCCTTCCCAGTATAAGAATTGGCTTGGTAGTTTGGTCTGCCCTGTTCCCATGATGCACTGGGCCAGGGACAGACTAATGTGCATGTAGGCAGGTTCTGAGCTGGGATGGTATAGTAAGCTAAAAAACAGTGATGGATCAAGCCCTGATCTTTGGACTGGGTAGGAGTGTTCTGCTTAATTCAGATACTCTGTCCATCACCACTCCCTTTTCTGAATCGTTTTGTCCACCATAAGCGTGGAAGGGTATACTCAGATGTGAGTCTCTTGCTCACTGCACCATCAGGATTCAAGCAAGCCGGGCCGAAGACGGCTGAAATGCCAGAAACCGGTCCCCGGAAGCTTGTTTCCTTCCCAGTATAAGAATTGGCTTGGTAGTTTGGTCTGCCCTGTTCCCATGATGCACTGGGCCAGGGACAGACTAATTTGCATGTAGCCAGGTTCTGAGCTGGGATGGTGTAGTGAGCTAAAAAACGGTGATGGATCAAGCCCTGATCTTTGGACTGGGTAGGAGTGTTCTGCTTAATTCAGATACTCTGTCCATCACCACTCCCTTTTCTGAATCGTTTTGTCCACCATAAGCGTGGAAGGGTATACTCAGATGTGAGTCCCTTGCTCACTGCACCATCAGGATTCAAGCAAGCCGGGCCGAAGACGGCTGAAATGCCAGAAACCGGTCCCCGGAAGCTTGTTTCCTTCCCAGTATAAGAATTGGCTTGGTAGTTTGGTCTGCCCTGTTCCCATGATGCACTGGGCCAGGGACAGACTAATTTGCATGTAGCCAGGTTCTGAGCTGGGATGGTGTAGTGAGCTAAAAAACGGTGATGGATCAAGCCCTGATCTTTGGACTGGGTAGGAGTGTTCTGCTTAATTCAGATACTCTGTCCATCACCACTCCCTTTTCTGAATCATTTTGTCCACCATAAGCGTGGAAGGGTATACTCAGATGTGAGTCCCTTGCTCACTGCACTATCAGGATTCAAGCAAGCCGGGCCGAAGACGGCTGAAATGCCAGAAACCGGTCCCCGAAAGCTTGTTTCCTTCCCAGTATAAGAATTGGCTTGGTAGTTTGGTCTGCCCTGTTCCCATGATGCACTGGGCTAGGGACAGACTAATTTGCATGTAGCCAGGTTCTGAGCTGGGATGGTGTAGTGAGCTAAAAAACGGTGATGGATCAAGCCCTGATCTTTGGACTGGGTAGGAGGGTTCTGCTTAATTCAGATACTCTGTCCATCACCACTCCCTTTTCTGAATCGTTTTGTCCACCATAAGGGTAGAAGGGTATACTCAGATGTGAGTCCCTTGCTCACTGCACCATTAGGATTCAAGCAAGCCGGGCCGAAGACGGTTTTGTCCACCATAAGCGTGGAAGGGTATACTCAGATGTGAGTCCCTTGCTCACTGCACCATCCGTATTCAAGCAAGCCGGGCCGAAGACGGCTGAAATGACAGAAACCGGTCCCCGGAAGCTTGTTTCCTTCCCAGTATAAGAATTGGCTTGGTAGTTTGGTCTGCCCTGTTCCCATGATGCACTGGGCCAGGGACAGACTAATTTGCATGTAGCCAGGTTCTGACCTGGGATGGTGTAGTGAGCTAAAAAACGGTGATGGATCAAGCCCTGATCTTTGGACTGGGTAGGAGTGTTCTGCTTAATTCAGATACTCTGTCCATCACCCCTCCCTTTTCTGAATCGTTTTGTCCACCATAAGCGTGGAAGGGTATACTCAGATGTGAGTCCCTTGCTCACTGCACCATCAGGATTCAAGCAAGCCGGGCCGAAGACGGCTGAAATGCCAGAAACCGGTCCCCGGAAGCTTGTTTCCTTCCCAGTATAAGAATTGGCTTGGTAGTTTGGTCTGCCCTGTTCCCATGATGCACTGGGCCAGGGACAGACTAATTTGCATGTAGCCAGGTTCTGAGCTGGGATGGTGTAGTGAGCTAAAAAACGGTGATGGATCAAGCCCTGATCTTTGGACTGGTTAGGAGTGTTCTGCTTAATTCAGATACTCTGTCCATCACCACTCTGAGGTTCCGTGACAATTGTAAGCGGTGTTTTCGACTCGCACGAATATGGTCGAGTCTGGTATCTACGAACCGCAAATGACGAGTTTAGTAAGTGTGCGCAGTTTCGCTGTGCTAACTCAAATCGTTCGTTTGTTACGTGGGTTTATACATCTGTACCCACGGGTTCCATCTTAGATACGGCATCCATTTTCTTTCTTGCCCTCAAGTAGCCAGCGAACGGACGTTGTCCGTTTCGCGACCCTGGGATTCCCAAGACATCCACGGAAGACACATGTTCTTTGAAAATGTCTTTATGATGAGGGGGATGATGCTGTAAGGCAGATGGCCCTGCTCGAGGCTCATCTGGCCGTGCCGGTCTATTGTCTCAGCCGTGCATCTCATTAGGCACGTCCCTTTGATGCCTGTAGCTCGTGTTTCCTGATACCTCCCTTTTACACCCTTTTCGATCTCCCCACTGTTTCCATCTTCCTCTGCCCCTGTCCTTGTTCCCTCTTCGATCTGTTTTACTGCCGATTGGAATGTACTAATGGTGGGAAGATGGGTTTTTACAGTTGGGAACCGCCAAATGTTTCCGCACTTATGCCCCGGACCTTGGATGTATCAAAGCGACCAAAGTGACCCCTCTCGGGGATAATTATGGGAACCGAGTTGTAAACTTTTGTGTACCATGCAACCTTATGGGAGAAATTCGTATAAAAGGAGCGATCCACAGTAGCAATTGAAAGCAGTCTCCTCGAACCTACATTCGTTGTACTTCCTGTGACTTCTGTGTTCCCTGCAGTAAATAAACCTTGAATCTTTGACGCCGAAGGAAGTGTCCCGTGTCTCTGTCATTCGTACGCCGGAGCAGGTTACCCACGAAGGTTTCAGGTGTTGTCCCCTGGCACCGCTGGGTCTTAAATAACCCAGTCCTTCAACTCCCTTTTCTGAATCGTTTTGTCCACCATAAGCGTGGAAGGGTATACTCAGATGTGAGCCCCTTGCTCACTGCACCATCAGGATTCAAGCAAGCCGGGCCGAAGACGGCTGAAATGCCAGAAACCGGTCCCCGGAAGCTTGCTTCCTTCCCAGTATAAGAATTGGCTTGGTAGTTTGGTCTGCCCTGTTCCCATGATGCACTGGGCCAGGGACAGACTACTTTGCTTGTAGCCAGGTTCTGAGCTGGGATGGTGTAGTGAGCTAAAAAACGGTGATGGATCAAGCCCTGATCTTTGGACTGGGTAGGAGTGTTCTGCTTAATTCAGATACTCTGTCCATCACCACTCCCTTTTCTGAATCGTTTTGTCCACCATAAGCGTGGAAGGGTATACTCAGATTTGAGTCCCTTGCTCACTGCACCATCAGGATTCAAGCAAGCCGGGCCGAAGACGGCTGAAATGCCAGAAACCGGTCCCCGGAAGCTTGTTTCCTTCCCAGTATAAGAATTGGCTTGGTAGTTTGGTCTGCCCTGTTCCCATGATGCACTGGGCCAGGGACAGACTAATTTGCATGTAGCCAGGTTCTGAGCTGGTATGGTGTAGTGAGCTAAAAAACGGTGATGGATCAAGCCCTGATCTTTGGACTGGGCAGGAGTGTTCTGCTTAATTCAGATACTCTGTCCATCACCACTCCCTTTTCTGAATCGTTTTGTCCACCAAAAGCGTGGAAGGGTATACTCAGATGTGAGTCCCTTGGTCACTGCACCATCAGGATTCAAGCAAGCCGGGCCGAAGACGGCTGAAATGCCAGAAACCGGTCCCCGGAAGCTTGTTTCCTTCCCAGTATAAGAATTGGCTTGGTAGTTTGGTCTGCCCTGTTCTCATGATGCACTGGGCCAGGGACAGACTAATTTGCATGTAGCCAGGTTCTGAGCTGGGATGGTGTAGTGAGCTAAAAAACGGTGATGGATCAAGCCCTGATCTTTGGACTGGTTAGGAGTGTTCTGCTCAATTCAGATACTCTGTCCATCACCACTCCCTTTTCTGAATCGTTTTGTCCACCATAAGCGTGGAAGGGTATACTCAGATGTGCGTCCCTTGCTCACTGCACCATCAGGATTCAAGCAAGCCGGGCCGAAGACGGCTGAAATGCCAGAAACCGGTCCCCGGAAGCTTGTTTCCTTCCCAGTATAAGAATTGGCTTGGTAGTTTGGTCTGCCCTGTTCCCATGATGCACTGGGCCAGGGACAGACTAATTTGCTTGTAGCCAGGTTCTGAGCTGGGATGGTGTAGTGAGCTAAAAAACGGTGATGGATCAAGCCCTGATCTTTGGACTGGGTAGGAGTGTTCTGCCTAATTCAGATACTCTGTCCATCACCACTCCCTTTTCTGAATCATTTGTCCACCATAAGCGTGGAAGGGTATACTCAGATTTGAGTCCCTTGCTCACTGCACCATCAGGATTCAAGCAAGCCGGGCCGAAGACGGCTGAAATGCCAGAAATCGGTCCCCGGATGCTTGTTTCCTTCCCAGTATAAGAATTGGCTTGGTAGTTTGGTCTGCCCTGTTCCCATGATGCACTGGGCCAGGGACAGACTAATTTGCATGTAGCCAGGTTCTGAGCTGGGATGGTGTAGTGAGCTAAAAAACGGTGATGGATCAAGCCCTGATCTTTGGACTGGGTAGGAGAGTTCTGCTTAATTCAGATACTCTGTCCATCACCACTCCCTTTTCTGAATCGTTTTGTCCACCATAAGCGTGGAAGGGTATACTCAGATGTGAGTCCCTTGCTCACTGCACCATCAGGATTCAAGCAAGCCGGGCCGAAGACGGCTGAAATGCCAGAAACCGGTCCCCGGAAGCTTGTTTCCTCCCCAGTATAAGAATTGGCTTGGTAGTTTGGTCTGCCCTGTTCCCATGATGCACTGGGCCAGGGACAGACTAATTTGCTTGTAGCCAGGTTCTGAGCTGGGATGGTGTAGTGAGCTAAAAAACGGTGATGGATCAAGCCCTGATCTTTGGACTGGGTAGGAGTGTTCTGCTTAATTCAGATACTCTGTCCATCACCACTCCCTTTTCTGAATCATTTTGTCCACCATAAGCGTGGAAGGGTATACTCAGATGTGAGTCCCTTGCTCACTGCACCATCAGGATTCAAGCAAGCCGGGCCGAAGACGGCTGAAATGTCAGAAAACCGGTCCCCGGAAGCTTGTTTCCTTCCCAGTATAAGAATTGGCTTGGTAGTTTGGTCTGCCCTGTTTCCGTGGAGTGGTGTGGCTCACTGGTTAGAGGCGGCAGACCCGTAAGCAGAGGACGGCCCGGGACCAGGGTTCGATTTCCGACGCGGCAGGGTCGTGGACCATGGTCAGTGGGCTCGATAATTCTCGCCTCGGTGCCTACTCCAGTCAGGAACCACACTCGGCAACTCTGGGCATTAGCTTGCCTCATCTTCACAACGGCCCCCCCAGACTGCCGGGGATGCTTGGTCGCACCTTAGAGATACCCATTAGGGACCATCTCTCAGGGTGAGCCAGGACGGGTTCCCCAGCGGTCGAAGCGCAGAGATACTCCTCCGAGAGTCGATTCCTAGCGCTATATAAACCCACAATTAAATTAAATTAAAAATTAAATGATGCACTGGGCCAGGGACAGACTAATTTGCATGTAGCCAGGTTCTGAGCTGGGATGGTGTAGTGAGCTAAAAAACGGTGATGGATCAAGCCCTGATCTTTGGACTGGGTAGGAGTGTTCTGCTTAATTCAGATACTCTGTCCATCACCACTCCCTTTTCTGAATCGTTTTGTCCACCAAAAGCGTGGAAGGGTATACTCAGATGTGAGTCCCTTGCTCACTGCACCATCAGGATTCAAGCAAGCCGGGCCGAAGACGGCTGAAATGCCAGAAACCGGTCCCCGGAAGCTTGTTTCCTTCCCAGTATAAGAATTGGCTTGGTAGTTTGGTCTGCCCTGTTCTCATGATGCACTGGGCCAGGGACAGACTAATTTGCATGTAGCCAGGTTCTGAGCTGGGATGGTGTAGTGAGCTAAAAAACGGTGATGGATCAAGCCCTGATCTTTGGACTGGTTAGGAGTGTTCTGCTTAATTCAGATACTCTGTCCATCACCACTCCCTTTTCTGAATCGTTTTGTCCACCATAAGCGTGGAAGGGTATACTCAGATGTGCGTCCCTTGCTCACTGCACCATCAGGATTCAAGCAAGCCGGGCCGAAGACGGCTGAAATGCCAGAAACCGGTCCCCGGAAGCTTGTTTCCTTCCCAGTATAAGAATTGGCTTGGTAGTTTGGTCTGCCCTGTTCCCATGATGCACTGGGCCAGGGACAGACTAATTTGCTTGTAGCCAGGTTCTGAGCTGGGATGGTGTAGTGAGCTAAAAAACGGTGATGGATCAAGCCCTGATCTTTGGACTGGGTAGGAGTGTTCTGCCTAATTCAGATACTCTGTCCATCACCACTCCCTTTTCTGAATCGTTTGTCCACCATAAGCGTGGAAGGGTATACTCAGATTTGAGTCCCTTGCTCACTGCACCATCAGGATTCAAGCAAGCCGGGCCGAAGACGGCTGAAATGCCAGAAATCGGTCCCCGGATGCTTGTTTCCTTCCCAGTATAAGAATTGGCTTGGTAGTTTGGTCTGCCCTGTTCCCTTGATGCACTGGGCCAGGGACAGACTAATTTGCATGTAGCCAGGTTCTGAGCTGGGATGGTGTAGTGAGCTAAAAAACGGTGATGGATCAAGCCCTGATCTTTGGACTGGGTAGGAGTGTTCTGCTTAATTCAGATACTCTGTCCATCACCACTCCCTTTTCTGAATCGTTTTGTCCACCATAAGCGTGGAAGGGTATACTCAGATGTGAGTCCCTTGCTCACTGCACCATCAGGATTCAAGCAAGCCGGGCCGAAGACGGCTGAAATGCCAGAAACCGGTCCCCGGAAGCTTGTTTCCTCCCCAGTATAAGAATTGACTTGGTAGTTTGGTCTGCCCTGTTCCCATGATGCACTGGGCCAGGGACAGACTAATTTGCTTGTAGCCAGGTTCTGAGCTGGGATGGTGTAGTGAGCTAAAAAACGGTGATGGATCAAGCCCTGATCTTTGGACTGGGTAGGAGTGTTCTGCTTAATTCAGATACTCTGTCCATCACCACTCCCTTTTCTGAATCATTTTGTCCACCATAAGCGTGGAAGGGTATACTCAGATGTGAGTCCCTTGCTCACTGCACCATCAGGATTCAAGCAAGCCGGGCCGAAGACGGCTGAAATGTCAGAAAACCGGTCCCCGGAAGCTTGTTTCCTTCCCAGTATAAGAATTGGCTTGGTAGTTTGGTCTGCCCTGTTTCCGTGGAGTGGTGTGGCTCACTGGTTAGAGGCGGCAGACCCGTAAGCAGAGGACGGCCCGGGACCAGGGTTCGATTTCCGACGCGGCAGGGTCGTGGACCATGGTCAGTGGGCTCGATAATTCTCGCCTCGGTGCCTACTCCAGTCAGGAACCACACTCGGTAACTCTGGGCATTAGCTTGCCTCATCTTCACAACGGCCCCCCCAGACTGCCGGGGATGCTTGGTCGCACCTTAGAGATACCCATTAGGGACCATCTCTCAGGGTGAGCCAGGACGGGTTCCCCAGCGGTCGAAGCGCAGAGATACTCCTCCGAGAGTCGATTCCTAGCGCTATATAAACCCACAATTAAATTAAATTAAAAATTAAATGATGCACTGGGCCAGGGACAGACTAATTTGCATGTAGCCAGGTTCTGAGCTGGGATGGTGTAGTGAGCTAAAAAACGGTGATGGATCAAGCCCTGATCTTTGGACTGGGTAGGAGTGTTCTGCTTAATTCAGATACTCTGTGCATCACCACTCCCTTTTCTGAATCGTTTTGTCCACCATAAGCGTGGAAGGGTATACTCAGATGTGAGTCCCTTGCTCACTGCACCATCAGGATTCAAGCAAGCCGGGCCGAAGACGGCTGAAATGCCAGAAACCGGTCCCCGGAAGCTTGTTTCCTTCCCAGTATAAGAATTGGCTTGGTAGTTTGGTCTGCCCTGTTCCCATGATGCACTGGGCCAGGGACAGACTAATTTGCATGTAGCCAGGTTCTGAGCTGGGATGGTGTAGTGAGCTAAAAAACGGTGATGGATCAAGCCCTGATCTTTGGACTGGGTAGGAGTGTTCTGCTTAATTCAGATACTCTGTCCATCACCACTCCCTTTTCTGAATCGTTTTGTCCACCAAAAGCGTGGAAGGGTATACTCAGATGTGAGTCCCTTGCTCACTGCACCATCAGGATTCAAGCAAGCCGGGCCGAAGACGGCTGAAATGCCAGAAACCGGTCCCCGGAAGCTTGTTTCCTTCCCAGTATAAGAATTGGCTTGGTAGTTTGGTCTGCCCTGTTCCCATGATGCACTGGGCCAGGGACAGACTAATTTGCATGTAGCCAGGTTCTGAGCTGGGATGGTGTAGTGAGCTAAAAAACGGTGATGGATCAAGCCCTGATCTTTGGACTGGGCAGGAGTGTTCTGCTTAATTCAGATACTCTGTCCATCACCACTCCCTTTTCTGAATCGTTTTGTCCACCAAAAGCGTGGAAGGGTATACTCAGATGTGAGTCCCTTGCTCACTGCACCATCAGGATTCAAGCAAGCCGGGCCGAAGAGGGCTGAAATGCCAGAAACCAGTCCCCGGAAGCTTGTTTCCTTCCCAGTATAAGAATTGGCTTGGTAGTTTGGTCTGCCCTGTTCTCATGATGCACTGGGCCAGGGACAGACTAATTTGCATGTAGCCAGGTTCTGAGCTGGGATGGTGTAGTGAGCTAAAAAATGGTGATGGATCAAGCCCTGATCTTTGGACTGGGTAGGAGTGTTCTGCTTAATTCAGATACTCTGTCCATCACCACTCCCTTTTCTGAATCGTTTTGTCCACCATAAGCATGGAAGGGTATACTCAGATTTGAGTCCCTTGCTCACTGCACCATCAGGATTCAAGCAAGCCGGGCCGAAGACGGCTGAAATGCCAGAAACCGGTCCCCGGAAGCTTGTTAACTTCCCAGTATAAGAATTGGCCTGATAGTTTGGTCTGCCCTGTTCCCATGATGCACTGGGCCAGGGACAGACTAATTTGCATGTAGCCGGGTTCTGAGCTGGGATGGTGTAGTGAGCTATAAAACGGTGATGGATCAAGCCCTGATCTTTGGACTGGGTAGGAGTGTTCTGCTTAATTCAGATACTCTGTCCATCACCACTCCCTTTTCTGAATCGTTTTGTCCAACATAAGCGTGGAAGGGTATACTCAGATGTGAGTCCCTTGCTCACTGCACCATCAGGATTCAAGCAAGCCGGGCCGAAGACGGCTGAAATGCCAGACCGGTCCCCGGAAGCTTGTTTCCTTCCCAGTATAAGAATTGGCTTGGTAGTTTGGTCTGCCCTGTTCCCATGATGCACTGGGCCAGGGACTGACTAATTTGCATGTAGCCAGGTTCTGAGCTGGGATAGTGTAGTGAGCTATAAAACGGTGATGGATCAAGCCCTGATCTTTGGACTGGGTAGGAGTGTTCTGCTTAATTCAGATACTCTGTCCATCACCACTCCCTTTTCTGAATCGTTTTGTCCAACATAAGCGTGGAAGGGTATACTCAGATGTGAGTCCCTTGCTCACTGCACCATCAGGATTCAAGCAAGCCGGGCCGAAGACGGCTGAAATGCCAGAAACCGGTCCCCGGAAGCTTGTTTCCTCCCCAGTATAAGAATTGGCTTGGTAGTTTGGTCTGCCCTGTTCCCATGATGCACTGGGCCAGGGACAGACTAATTTGCTTGTAGCCAGGTTCTGAGCTGGGATGGTGTAGTGAGCTAAAAAACGGTGATGGATCAAGCCCTGATCTTTGGACTGGGTAGGAGTGTTCTGCTTAATTCAGATACTCTGTCCATCACCACTCCCTTTTCTGAATCATTTTGTCCACCATAAGCGTGGAAGGGTATACTCAGATGTGAGTCCCTTGCTCACTGCACCATCAGGATTCAAGCAAGCCGGGCCGAAGACGGCTGAAATGTCAGAAAACCGGTCCCCGGAAGCTTGTTTCCTTCCCAGTATAAGAATTGGCTTGGTAGTTTGGTCTGCCCTGTTCCCGTGGAGTGGTGTGGCTCACTGGTTAGAGGCGGCAGACCCGTAAGCAGAGGACGGCCCGGGACCAGGGTTCGATTTCCGACGCGGCAGGGTCGTGGACCTTGGTCAGTGGGCTCGATAATTCTCGCCTCGGTGCCTACTCCAGTCAGGAACCACACTCGGCAACTCTGGGCATTAGCTTGCCTCATCTTCACAACGGCCCCCCCAGACCGCCGGGGATGCTTGGTCGCACCTTAGAGATACCCATTAGGGACCATCTCTCAGGGTGAGCCAGGACGGGTTCCCCAGCGGTCGAAGCGCGGAGATACTCCTCCGAGAGTCGATTCCTAGCGCTATATAAACCCACAATTAAATTAAATTAAAAATTAAATGATGCACTGGGCCAGGGACAGACTAATTTGCATGTAGCCAGGTTCTGAGCTGGGATGGTGTAGTGAGCTAAAAAATGGTGATGGATCAAGCCCTGATCTTTGGACTGGGTAGGAGTGTTCTGCTTAATTCAGATACTCTGTGCATCACCACTCCCTTTTCTGAATCGTTTTGTCCACCATAAGCGTGGAAGGGTATACTCAGATGTGAGTCCCTTGCTCACTGCACCATCAGGATTCAAGCAAGCCGGGCCGAAGACGGCTGAAATGCCAGAAACCGGTCCCCGGAAGCTTGTTTCCTTCCCAGTATAAGAATTGGCTTGGTAGTTTGGTCTTCCCTGTTCCCATGATGCACTGGGCCAGGGACAGACTAATTTGCATGTAGCCAGGTTCTGAGCTGGGATGGTGTAGTGAGCTAAATAACGGTGATGGATCAAGCCCTGATCTTTGGACTGGGTAGGAGTGTTCTGCTTAATTCAGATACTCTGTCCATCACCACTCCCTTTTCTGAATCGTTTTGTCCACCAAAAGCGTGGAAGGGTATACTCAGATGTGAGTCCCTTCCTCACTGCACCATCAGGATTCAAGCAAGCCGGGCCGAAGACGGCTGAAATGCCAGAAACCGGTCCCCGGAAGCTTGTTTCCTTCCCAGTATAAGAATTGGCTTGGTAGTTTGGTCTGCCCTGTTCCCATGATGCACTGGGCCAGGGACAGACTAATTTGCATGTAGCCAGGTTCTGAGCTGGGATGGTGTAGTGAGCTAAAAAACGGTGATGGATCAAGCCCTGATCTTTGGACTGGGCAGGAGTGTTCTGCTTAATTCAGATACTCTGTCCATCACCACTCCCTTTTCTGAATCGTTTTGTCCACCAAAAGCGTGGAAGGGTATACTCAGATGTGAGTCCCTTGCTCACTGCACCATCAGGATTCAAGCAAGCCGGGCCGAAGAGGGCTGAAATGCCAGAAACCGGTCCCCGGAAGCTTGTTTCCTTCCCAGTATAAGAATTGGCTTGGTAGTTTGGTCTGCCCTGTTCTCATGATGCACTGGGCCAGGGACAGACTAATTTGCATGTAGCCAGGTTCTGAGCTGGGATGGTGTAGTGAGCTAAAAAACGGTGATGGATCAAGCCCTGATCTTTGGACTGGGTAGGAGTGTTCTGCTTAATTCAGATACTCTGTCCATCACCACTCCCTTTTTTGAATCGTTTTGTCCACCATAAGCGTGGAAGGGTATACTCAGATTTGAGTCCCTTGCTCACTGCACCATCAGGATTCAAGCAAGCCGGGCCGAAGACGGCTGAAATGCCAGAAACCGGTCCCTGGAAGCTTGTTTCCTTCCCAGTATAAGAATTGGCCTGATAGTTTGGTCTGCCCTGTTCCCATGATGCACTGGGCCAGGGACAGACTAATTTGCATGTAGCCGGGTTCTGAGCTGGGATGGTGTAGTGAGCTATAAAACGGTGATGGATCAAGCCCTGATCTTTGGACTGGGTAGGAGTGTTCTGCTTAATTCAGATACTCTGTCCATCACCACTCCCTTTTCTGAATCGTTTTGTCCAACATAAGCGTGGAAGGGTATACTCAGATGTGAGTCCCTTGCTCACTGCACCATCAGGATTCAAGCAAGCCGGGCCGAAGACAGCTGAAATGCCAGAAACCGGTCCCCGGAAGCTTGTTTCCTTCCCAGTATAAGAATTGGCTTGGTAGTTTGGTCTGCCCTGTTCCCATGATGCACTGGGCCAGGGACAGACTAATTTGCATGTAGCCAGGTTCTGAGCTGGGATGGTGTAGTGAGCTAAAAAACGGTGATGGATCAAGCCCTGATCTTTGGACTGGGTAGGAGTGTTCTGCTTAATTCAGATACTCTGTCCATCACCACTCCCTTTTCTGAATCGTTTTGTCCACCATAAGCGTGGAAGGGTATACTCAGATGTGAGTCCCTTGCTCACTGCACCATCAGGATTCAAGCAAGCCGGGCCGAAGACGGCTGAAATGCCAGAAACCGGTCCCCAGAAGCTTGTTTCCTTCCCAGTATAAGAATTGGCTTGGTAGTTTGGTCTGCCCTGCTCCCATGATGCACTGGGCCAGGGACAGACTAATTTGCATGTAGCCAGGTTCTGAGCTGGGATGGTGTAGTGAGCTAAAAAACGGTGATGGATCAAGCCCTGATCTTTGGACTGGGTAGGAGTGTTCTGCTTAATTCAGATACTCTGTCCATCACCACTCCCTTTTCTGAATCGTTTTGTCCACCATAAGCGTGGAAGGGTATACTCAGATGTGAGTCCCTTGTTCACTGCACCATCAGGATTCAAGCAAGCCGGGCCGAAGACGGCTGAAATGCCAGTAACCGGTCCCCGGAAGCTTGTTTCCTTCCCAGTATAAGAATTGGCTTGGTAGTTTGGTCTGCCCTGTTCCCATGATGCACTGGGCCAGGGACAGACTAATTTGCATGTAGCCAGGTTCTGAGCTGGGATGGTGTAGTGAGCTAAAAAACGGTGATGGATCAAGCCCTGATCTTTGGACTGGGTAGGAGTGTTCTGCTTAATTCAGATACTTTGTCCATCATCACTCCCTTTTCTGAATCGTTTTGTCCACCTTAAGCGTGGAAGGGTATACTCAGATGTGAGTCCCTTGCTCACTGCACCATCAGGATTCAAGCAAGCCGGGCCGAAGACAGCTGAAATGCCAGAAACCGGTCCCCGGAAGCTTGTTTCCTTCCCAGTATAAGAATTGGCTTGGTAGTTTGGTCTGCCCTGTTCCCATGATGCACTGGGCCAGGGACAGACTAATTTGCATGTAGCCAGGTTCTGAGCTGGGATGGTGTAGTGAGCTAAAAAACGGTGATGGATCAAGCCCTGATCTTTGGACTGGGTAGGAGTGTTCTGCTTAATTCAGATACTCTGTCCATCACCACTCCCTTTTCTGAATCGTCTTGTCCACCATAAGCGTGGAAGGGTATGCTCAGATGTGAGTCCCTTGCTCACTGCACCATCAGGATTCAAGCAAGCCGGGCCGAAGACGGCTGAAATGCCAGAAACCGGTCCCCGGAAGCTTGTTTCCTTCCCAGTATAAGAATTGGCTTGGTAGTTTGGTCTGCCCTGTTCCCATGATGCACTGGGCCAGGGACAGACTTATTTGCTTGTAGCCAGGTTCTGAGCTGGGATGGTGTAGTGAGCTAAAAAACGGTGATGGATCAAGCCCTGATCTTTGGACTGGGTAGGAGTGTTCTGCTTAATTCAGATACTCTGTCCATCACCACTCCCTTTTCTGAATCATTGAGCCCAGTAGGTGCAACAACCATACTCACATCTCACATGCATTGCAGCATTGTGGCTGGGGACAGTGCTTGGGCTGTGGCAGGCGGGGTCACAGCAAGCTGAGCAGTGGATGCCTATGCCATCGTCATAACGGGACCAAACTAATTACAGGCATCACTAGCAGTGACATGACCTGCTGTGCTCAAGTTGCCTCCTTACCTGCAACAAACCCAGTCAGACCGCACTGTTTATTACTTTCAAAAAAAGCATTTTCATTTGGTGTTCAATTTGTTTTCACACTCATCCGTCGGTGTAGGTAAAGTAGTAAAACGCATGTCTTAGGAGACAGACAGCAGAGCATCGTTACAGGATAGAGACTGAGGCAGTGCAGGTTTTGAAAGTTGGGCACACCGGAGGTAGAAGTGGGCTGCAGCCTCCTTGGCAGCATTTTCAGCCCTGGCACTTCATTTTTTTTACAAATTAAGCACTGCATCAAGAGCCTGATTTAAGCAATAAGAATTATAGACTTTCCCTCTTTTCTTCCTGTAAATGCCATTCAGAGAGACCGGTTGCAGGTGCATTTCCACTGCTATGAGAAAGGGGGTTGCAGTGTTCATTGTGGCCACTTAAATAGGTGCGAGGTGCCATTCAATAAGAATGATAGGAGCACGCTGTCTCAGGGTCTGTCTGAAAGTGATCAGTGCATGCAGCCTTCAAAGCTAAATCCATAGAACGCCATGGGGGCGATCCGGAGGAGGGGCTAGCGGTGTGCGGTCCATTGCGATTGTTTCTACAAATTGGCTCCCTTGAGCTTTGAGCTGACGAGCTCCTGGACGACGCACCTGCGTGCCGGTTCGGGCATCGAGGCCTTTGACGGTTGCTTGGCGGCCTTCTCTTCCACCCCTAACTATTTTCTCTACTGAGGAGGGAAGTTATCCCGAAACCCGAGCCATGTCTCGGGCGATATCCAAAAACACGGGACATGTATCGGGTCTAGAGATCATCAGTTCAACAAGTACCTACTTGCACCCACTGGGGTGAACCACTCAAGAACTCCATGTACCAGAGTCCCTGGGGGCGATCCGGAGGAGGGGCTAGCGGTGTGCGGTCCATTGCGATTGTTTCTACAGGTGTTGAAAGTTGGGCACACCGGAGGTAGAAGTGGGCTGCAGCCTCCTTGGCAGCATTTTCAGCCCTGGCACTTCATTTTTTTTTTACAAATTAAGCACTGCATCAAGAGCCTGATTTAAGCAATAAGAATGATAGACTTTCCCTCTTTTCTTCCTGTAAATGCCATTCAGAGAGACGGGTTCCATGTGCATGTCCACTGCTATGAGAAAGGGGGGCTGCAGTGTTCATTGTGGCCACCTAAATAGGTGCGAGGTGTCATTGACTAAGAATGATAGGAGCACGCTGTCTCAGGGTCTGTCTGAAAGTGATCAGTGCATGCAGTATTCAAAGCTAAATCCGTAGAAGGCCATGGACGAGTGCATGCTCAAGCTTAGCCATAATTGAAAGTGACCGCCATTTAATAACGCTTATATTGTATGTGTCTGCTGTGTCTACAGTAAGCAACCTTTGAGTGCTGTGTTTCTGTAACCCAAACAGGCACATTTCACGGCTGCAGCCAGAAGTGTGATTTATCACCTCTAAATGCTTCATTGACTGCTCACGTTATCTTTCGTAACTTGAATAAGTGGCGCTTCAGTAGCAGCAACGGTTTTAGTATCAATGGTAACGTCTCATCCAAGTCTTTTAGTGGACTTCTGAGGCAATGGCATTTTGTACATAAATGTAGGAGGCTGAATGTCATAAAAATTAGCAGCTTCGATTTCATAATACCTGCATCTGTGGTTCACACTCGCATCCCAATGGCATTTGATAATTCCATGTAACCCAGGGGGAGGGGGTAGAAGTGACATTGCATGACCTTCGACCCCTGAAAACGTCACAGGAAGTGTCATCAAACAAATTCTAGCCACCCATAACAGGCTTTCAAGATTTTTCAAAACATGTGTACTGCAACTTCGAAGCATGTTAATTTGCAGCATTTTAGTAAACAGTGCACACAAAAAAACAAAGGCAATCAGCTAAATGGCATGCACGAACTGCATTTCATTTTAAAATATTAGCTGTCAGATTGGTAAACAACAGGAGAGTTTTGTAACTACATTTTATTGTTTTAATTAGCAGAACAACAAAACACACAGCGCAATCACGATCCCATAAATGTATCCCAATGAACAATATTACATGTCAACCCATCCAGCAATCAGATTATAGTGACTCCACCATATTGCAATGTGTAGGCGGGCATCCCCTGGCTTTGTAGATGGATTCATCCAATCTTGCTCACCAGTTCATTACTGCCTGACATTCAGCAGTACGAGGAAGGCAAGTGTATTGCCAATGTTAAGTAGTGTCTCGTTTGGCTACCATTTTCCCGATTTCACCCACAGCACGTTCCCCTTTACAGCAGGCCACATCTTTCTCAATGCCCAGGGAGGCAAATCGGAGAAAGCAGTTGATTGGTCATCCTATTATTCTAGAGTGGGTGGAAAGTATTTTAGACCAGTACTTTGCCATGGTGGGACAATTCCAGACCATGTGGAAGAAATCACATTCACTAGCATTGAATCAGTAGCATAAAGGTGAGGGAAACTGCCCATTCACCATAGTCTTTTAGGAGTAAAATATGAGGTGTGCAAGTAATTCAGTTGTATGAGGTGTAGCTGCGAGGAAATTACAATCTTGCAAGGGGGCATGTTGGCATCTCGCCAATCACTTTCATTCAGGGGTCCCACCTATCTCCAATCGCTTTCATCGGCGGTCACACCCATCCCATTCATCGTTTCTTAAGAACCATAGACAAGTCCCTCACATTTATAATCAGGGAGTTATAGATTCATGATATACCTCCTTTCCCCAGTTGGGTCAAGGTGACTTTTCTTCTAGCAGACTGTATTCTGGAGGCTCATTCAAAGCGGATTAGTGAGAGGCCAATGCGTGCTGCAACTGAAAGTATTTTCAAATTGGGATTTATGGAGTTCAAAATATGCTTAGAGTATGGAACTACTTTATTTGTGTTCCTTGGCAGACATCACCCAGCTTCAAAATGTCAAAAAGATCCCACAGCTCAAACTGCTTCAGATGGTCACTCCAGATAAGCCTTCTACTCTGCTAAAGCTACATCTCATAGGTGGGTCTCCGGTGCCATCTGATCCATCGAAAGGCCAACCGCCAGCATAGGAGGGCCAGCCTAGTAACATCTGGCAGTGAGCCCGAAAGGGTGTCCCCATACAGTAAACCTAATGTATTGTTTGGCTGACCATGGAATGGCCTCAGTACAACTAGTCATTCAACTTCTGAATCTGTGATGCCCAATAGTATAGGCAAATGTCGGTCATACCCATATTCCTTCATATGTGGATTAGGATCATTTGTTGAATGGAATACTGGGAGTTCGATTCACCAGAGGAAGGACCTTGGCATTCAGATCTGCATGCCAATCCTGGTGGAACTGCTCCACCAATAATGCTCAGGGAGAGGTTGGACCACTTACTCAGCTCCTTTTGTGTCCGAGACAGCAAGGAGGTGAGATTAAGACTCCATGTAAGTCATGGCTCCAGTACAATGTCCATTCCCAAGTACTAGAAGCTTGAGCCTGTGAACAGGAAGGCGGGATTGCTAGCTAACCATCTCCCTTTGAGTGGGATTAAAAGTGACTTCGACCAATTGACCTTTAGGCTGGAAGTCTTACCATAGAGTTAAAACATTGAGATCAGTAGCGGACCCATGTCATGTGGTGGACGCATGAAAAGCAATATGTCATCAGCATTGAGGCCAATCAGGTCCTCCGAGTCATCATTCCATCGGAGTCCCATACCTGGGCGCTGCATCAAACCCATGATGTTAGGGGATCCATTGTCAGGGTGAAGAGGTGTCGTGAAAAGAGGTCAGACCATTTACCTCTCATGAGGATCAGAGAGTGCCATTCACCTTCACTTCTGCCTGGGGGTGCACATACAATACTTTCACATAGGACATAAGCGGAACCCAAATCCCACACACAGGAGTACTTTGAACAAGAAGGACCAGTAAGGACGTTGTTGGAACTGGCCCTTCTTGCAGGGTCATCCCCAAACTTTTTGCTTCTTCCTCCCTTTTTTTTTCCTGACCCGTGGCTGTTGGCAATAGGACTCTGCGCACTTTACCACTGCTGATCAGTGCTAAAGTGCTTATGCTCTCTGTGTAAAGTGTTATCATGATTGGATATACTTGTTTGGCATATTTGTATCACCATGAAGTCCCTAGTAAAGTGCACTGGGTGTGCCAGGGCTGGTGATGACAAATGGTACTAGTGGGCCCACAGCACTGATTGTGCCACCCACATGAGTAGCTCTAAAATGGCGTCTCAGGCCTGCCACTGCAGTGCCTATGGGCAGTTTAGAAACTGCCATGTCCTCCTGGTCAGTGTCCCCACTGACCAGGCCTAACCCTTCCCTTCTTGTGCACATCAGTCACCCCTATGGAAGGCCCACGGTACCCTCCTGGGCAGGATGCAGTGTATGTGAAAGGTAGAGCATGTATTAGTGCAGGTGACATGCTCTGGTAGTGAATTGCAGCCCTTTTTGTTTTTCACTATTGTAAGGCTATCTTGCTCCATAGGTTAACATGGGGGATGCTGGCTACAGTGGTTAACAGCATTTCTTCCCATAGGAACAAGATAGGACATAAGTATCCAGTATCCCTGAACTCAGAATTTAATAACACATCTTTTAGGAAAGGTGGTTTTTAAATCCTGTGTTTGAGAACAGCACTTTTAAAAGTTGCTGTTCTCTTGTCAGACCCTTCTGTGTGCCTGGGCCTGTTTGTGTATTGACTGTCTGGTTTGTGAGTGACAGGGGCTGGGGATTCCCCAGGAGGCTGGATGAGTCAGCCCTAGGCTGAATGAATGCAATTGCAACCTGAGTGGTGGGAGGAGTTAGCACCTGGGCCTGAATAGGGCTGTGCCTGCCTGCCACAATGCTGGCTCCACCTACTGCTGGGCGGCTGAGGACCCTGCCCCTCACTCTAAAAGGAAAGATGCAGCCAGCAAAACAAAGTGCTCAGGATCCACACAGAACTGGTTCAGACCGGGCTCAGGGCCCACATGCACAGAGACAACAAAGACTTTAGGGGTATAAGTACAGGACCCCTGACAACAGAAAATTAGATCATCCTGGAATCAAGAAGGAACCTCTGCCAAGGAGAAAGCTGAAACTGAAGAAGGAAGACTGTCCTGCTGTTGCTCTGCTGGACTGACCTGCTGTTGCTTTGCTGCCAAGGAGAGGGGAAGGACTTTGCTGTGTGCTGTGTCCCCTGTCTTGAAGGAATCTCCAAGGGCCTGAGAAGAGCTGGCTCCCTGTTCTGAAGTCCCAGGAACAAAAGGACTTCACCCCAACTTCCCTGAACTCTGCTGAGAGAGTTCTGTCCTTCCTAGAATGCTTGATCCAGTTGTGGGGCCTCTGGAAGTTGTACCTGTGCTGGGAAGCTTGAAACTAAGCTTGAGAGACTTTTGCAATTGAAAAGTGTCGCATCGCTCGCTTGCGGAGCGCATCCCCGACAGTGCGAGAAGTTTGCCGCCGCTACGAAGGTCGAGATCATCGCAGCGCCTAACGCCGCTGCCAGAGCCGTCGCATCCTTCGTTTGCGGGACGCACCAGACCGGTGCGCGAAAGCCGAACATCGCTGCAAGTGTCGTCGCAGAGCCTGTCGTCGCTGGGTGAGATCGCCGCACCGCTTGCTTGCGGACCGCATCACGTCGCTGCGAGCATCGTCGCAGAACCATCGCATCGAGGAGCTGCGAGAGAGAGGATCACCGCTGGACCGCACATCGTCGCCCCGGAGATCGTCGCAGCACCTACGAGATCGTCGCATCGTGCCTTTGCGAGAGCAAACTTCCTACCGAACCTACGCACCGGAATCCATACAAGTGGCCTTCCTCCCCATACAGACCAGATTCGTCGAAAAAGCCCGCTGCTGCAGCGGGGCTGTCACATCGCCTCCCCAGGGTCTCAGGAGCAACGCATCACTTGTTTTCCACCGCACCAGCTTCTGCTTTTGGAACTTTATTGCAACTAAAAGGTACTGTGAGTAAACGTGACGCAACTGTGAACTTTTCACACATTTGTGGATTATTTTATCGCAACTTAAAGAACTTTGATTACAACCGTAAGAACTCTTTTGAAACCATATCCTTGAACTGTGTATGTTGGATTTTTTTTTGTCGTTTTGATCTTGTGTAGTTTAGAATAAATATCTTTATTTTCCTAAACTGTTGTGGAATCAGATTGTGGTGTTTTCACTGCGTTACTGTGAGTGTTGGTACAAATACTTTACGCATTGCCTCTGGTTAGCCTAGACTGCTCAGGCCAAGCTACCTAGAGGGTGAGCAGGGGTTATCTTAGAGGGTTATCTCCTTGCCCTGACTAGAAGCAAGGGTCCCCATTTGGACAGTGGTACCTACCTCTGCCAACTAGAGACCCCCATTTCTAACAGACGTCAAATGCTTTTTCAAAGACTGACAGTGAGCATGAGGGCAGGTGGATCCCTGAGCCTATGACTTTGCTCCAGTGTGACGATTATTCTGCAGAATCAGTGAAACTACACTATTCTGGGTGGACAAGTGAAGTGACTACCTGCAGAAGCCTGTTGGGCAGGACATCAATGTAGATCTTAATCTCTACATTTATGAGGCACAATGTGCGATGAGAAGGGCATTTATCTGGGCTGTGCCCACTTTATAAAAGATGACGATGGCAGCCACATCAAGTTCAGGAGGAAGCTGGCCCTTCCCTAAGGCTTCCTGATACATATGCAGTAAATAGGGAGAGAGGATCAACTTGAATTTATCATATTATTCAATTGTAAAACCATCTGGACTTGGTGTCTTCCCTTGTTCCATATTGTAGCTCAGTCTCTTCTAGTGTAATGGGTTGGTTTAATGTGCCTAGGGTTTCCAGCAGTAGATCATCTATGAGGGAACTGGAGCATTCATGGGTAGACCACTCCTGCTGGGCATATAGATCGATTTAGTAGGAAGGAAAAGCAGAAGTAATCTCTATTAATATATTGATCTGGTTCCTGGTTGGGTACAATTTGTTCTGGGATCACTCTGGAGTCGACATCTCTAGTTCCCAGCCAGAGGTTTCTTAGATTGTATAGGCCCTGTCTGTCACTAATTAGCATTGAATTCTCTGATTAATCTTAGCAAGGTGCATACTCTTGAGGGCGAGAATCCTCTCCTCCAGAATGGACAGCTGATCCTTCCTTCTCAAGAAGACTTTGGACTTGCTGCCTTTTCTCAGGCCTCATAGCATCCCCATGGATTCCTACAAGCACACATTGAGTTCAAAATAAGTTTTAATTTCTTGCAATAGGGAGTGACAGCATCATGAGAGCAGTGCACATCTACTAAGCACCATATATTGATATGCCACATTGGGCAACACTCGTCATGTTTCTAATTGTTTTGGGGGAGTGAACTGAGATTCTCTATGGCAGCAAGCTCACTGCAGTTGTACATGGCATGTTTGAATAGGTATTAAATTCTGGATATGCTTATGTGCATCTCTGAGATATGGGTATATTTGGCTGTGCATGGGCCATATTCACTAGACATCACATAGACTCAGAAAGGCTTTCCAGCAAGCCAGTACATGGGATTTCTGCTGCCATGCTGCCCTTGCTCTGATAGAATCTAATACAGGGTCCAACACCATATTGAAATCCCCGCTTGTGATGGTTGGACCTGGAGGTAGAACCAGGATTACCTCTCAAAGGTCTTCAAGAGAGAATTTAGCTAGCTGCTTAGAAATGTACACAATAATGAAATTGTTTTGCTTTCCTTCAAATTGGCCATCCATCACCACTTATGTCCCACAGGCATCAACAGGGATCTGGGTGACAGACAGGGGGGAAGTTTTATGAATGAGGAAGGCAGTGCCCCTTGATCCCTAAGTGTCCCCGCATTAAAAATATTGTTGTAACTTGTATCTGGCCAGGCTGGGGCAATGTGACTAATGACATGTGTCTCCTAGAGAAACAACACAGCTGCGGAGTGGCGTTTGGTGAATCTAAGCACCAAACATTCCTTTATAGAATCATTGGGGCCATTGACTTTCCAGGTATCCAATAAGGCTCTGTATGGGCTATACTGATTGGAAGGATGTGTATGCCTTACTGGTGGACTCCAAAGCTCAATGTAGCACTTGTGCCTCTGAATCCCCCATCTAAATGTTACAAAACATCATACATCTTATGAAGTGGGCACACCCTGTATAAGAGAAAAACAAGTTAACCTTGCAAATAAGTAGTCTGTGTACTCCATCTCCCCTCCTTCCCCAACTACCCACAGTTCCCCCCGGGAGAATGTATTGCCCTAACATTCTGCATTTAACAAATTAATAATCAAGTCTAGCGAGGGCAGAATCGCCCCTACACCTTATCCTATGCTACTGTTAAAGATTGAACTGAATAAAAGGAGCTAGCAGGAGAAGAGAATTCAGAAGTGTTCCCTGGCAGTTGCTGAATGCCCAGAGGTGTACCCCTTGACTAGTTCAACATGGTCCAGGACCTAAGAGCTCCCTCCAAATAAGAACCCCAGAGTTCGGTGGATCTGAGCGGTGATCCCTCTATCTGATTCTCAGCCAGTGATTGGGTCCCTTCTGTCTCCAAGGTGATCCTTTAGAGAGGCCTCTTCATTTATGCAAGCACCTCCTTTTCATGGTTTTCTATTGCCACCATGACCACTAGGTGAGGGGTGCATTTCATGTCTTACTTCTCTGCAACACAGTTGAAGGGTGTTTCAGTAAAGTCAAAGAAGGAAGAGCAGAAGTTGTGGAGCACTTTAAGTCTGTCTGGGAGCATAAGCATATGTGAGGCTCGATGCCTGCAGCTTTAGCTTGACCAGTTCAAGACCAGTTGTTAGGAAAAATGAGGATATGAGTGAGTTGAAAGGATAGGTTATTTATCGATTTTCCACCTTTGAGGATTGCATCCTTTTCCTTGTTGTTAAAGAGTTTTGCAATGAAAGGCAGAGGGGATGCTCACAGCAGAAGTCACTGCTTCAGTACCTCATTGTTCCTTTTTATGATGAATCTGGCTGACAGCTTGTGGTCTTATGGTAGCCAGGAGGTGATCCAGGTTTCAAGGAACCTCTCAAGGAAGGGTCCCCGCACTCCCTCTGGCAAACAAATGAATCTCAAGCTGTTCCTTTGCGCCTTGTTCTTGGCACTCCTCCACCTGGATGTTGTGTTGAGGCAGGATACAGTGGATATTAGCTCTGTAACTGTCTTTGAATTCAGCAATGCAACATTCCGTTTCAGAGATGGAGCCTACTAAATGGAGCAGATCTTGTATAGCAGGGTGACATCCATGTGCATCTCTCCTCTCCTAGTCTTGAACGATGCCTGGAAAGATTGTATTGCTTGAAATATAGTGTCAGTTCTTGATGACCCCAAGGACTGTTGACTCGAGAGTGCTGCTTTGACAGGTTTAGGCCGCTCTGGTGGCGGAGTTGTACATTCTCCTATTTTTGTTTGTGCTAGTTTGGAGGTGGGGCAAATTCTCTCCATGACTTTAGCAGTGGTAGAAGATGATGCGGCTGGGGGGCAAGTCTGGCAGTTCCCATAATTCCCTGGTCCACGACTTATAGGTTCAGACATTAGTAGTGGCCGCCTGTGGGGGACTCGCCTCAAGGTTTTGGGGAGAGCAAAGCACTGTGTGTTCAGAATGGTATGGAGGCGACTTGAGAAGATTTGCTCCAATGCTGCATTCATCCAGCAGTTAACCTGCCTGGGGCCCAGGATAATGACATAGCTGAGGATAAACCAATGAACCCAGGTAGTGGCAGATCTTCTGATGACACTCCAAAGCCTCAATAGGTTATGATTCTCCCTAAATGGACAGGGGGAAACAGTCATCTAGGTTACACTAGGTTTTCTTTCTGGCTTGTTAGGTCTGTGTTAGAATTGGGATTTTCTGGTTGGCTAAGGCTTGCGCCAAAGCCAGGCAGAAACCACCATTCTAAGTCAGGGCAAGGAAGTCACCCGCCAAGATAACCCCTGCTCACCCTCGTGGTAGCTTGGCACGAGCAGTCAGGCTTATCTCAGAGGCGATGTGTAAAGCATATGCGCACGCACCCACCAGCAACAACATTCCAGGCCCCCCACAAAAGGAACTCCACACAAGGTATATGTAAAAATAGCCTTTGTATTACAAAACACATTAGATAGTAAACACACACTTTACAATGGGCCAGAGGCACGGGCAGAATTTACAGGGGATTATATACATGAGACAGGGCCACCTGGACCACTGTCAGGAATAGGCACTTTAAGAACTGGCTTTTGGTAGAATTAGCACTTTGTAGAAGTAACATTTTTAGAACATATAATAACTGGCGGCGGATACGGACCGTACCTTCCGTTCTAGTTGCGCGGGATAATGCGAGTGATCTCCTCAGTAGGCCTGAGCGGGCAGCCGGTGTGCTACAAGCGTTTGGCTGGGGCGACCTAGGTGTGGGGCTCAGAGGTGGAAGGGGGGCAGGGTGCGGGCGGCCCAGCGAAGTGGACATGGCTCAGAGGAGGGCGGCGTGGCTCGAGTCATGATGGTGGCCCAGGCACGAGCTGCCGGGGTGCAGGATGCGGGCGGCCCAGGCGGAGCAGAGCACAGCTTCACAAGGAGCGGTGCGGCTCTAAGCGGGGGCGGCCAGGCACGAGCTGCAGGGGAATGAGCGAGGCACACTTCAGGCAAGGCCCCAGCGGCCCAAGGAGATCAGACAAGTCCCAGCAATTTGTCAGGGAATGCACAATAGAGTCTACTGTTCCTGGGACTCTGGTCAGGGGGCAAGCTCAGTATCAAGCCCTTGAGTATAGTTTTAAGCACCAAATAGCAAATGTAACCCTCAAACAGTAACCACTAGTAAAAGGTAAGTACCACCTACGCAACCCTAACCACCGTAGGAAAATATTACGCAGGGAACCATGAACTCACTAGCATAACTATACTAGGGAACACAACCACCTAAGCATAAAACTACATTTAGGGGTATAGGTCAGAAGCTTTACACATGATGCAGAAAAACACATTCAGAGGTGTAGGAGAGACACATGATGCATAAACACATTCAGCGGTGTATAAGACACATGACGCATAAACGCATTCAGCGGTGTAGGGAAGACACATGAAGCAGAAACACATTCAGCGGTGTATAAGACACATGACGCATAAACACATTCAGCAGTGTAGGGAAGCAGCTTTGGACATGATGCATAAGAACACATTCAGAGGTACCATAACACAGGGTGAGCAACTTTGTACATGATGCATAAAAACACATTCAGAGGTACCAGAACACAGGGTGAGCAACTTTGTACGTGATGCATAAGAACACATTCAGAGGTACCAGAACACAGGGTGCGCAAAACATACTACACACAGAACATTTCCTAACACCCACAGCATTAGTACATAGATCATAATAGCACCTAAACCACAGTTAGCGCAGAAATCAGAATAGCACATAAATAAAGTCCAGGTTGCGCCACTGCACCAATACCTAAACGTAGCAGCTGCCCACTACTTGCTGGGCAGCTGGGGACAGGGACAGAACAGGGCCTAAACGCTGCAGTTGGCACTAAGTGCTGCCAAGCTGGGGAAGGCCAGGGTAGGGATGAAGGAGTGCGACACACTCCTAAGTCCAAGGTACAAGTCCCCTAAGAAGCAAAACCTAAACGGTGCAGCTGCCCACTACTTGCTGGGCAGCTGGAGACTCAGCAAAACTGCAACAGGGGCCTCACTGGCCCTAGGACAAAACTGCGCCAACTGTTGGAGCCCTCTAGGCTCAGGAAACACTACTGCGGCGCAGGTTGGAGCCATCTGGCTTTAGAGTAAGGAATGCGTATTCTGGGAGCCCTCCAGGCTCAGAACACATCATACTGCGCACATTGGAGCCCTCTGGCTCTAGGAATAAACTGTGTCAAAACACGCTCATCGTTGGAGCCCTCTGGCTCTGGGACTCACTGGGGCCTTCCACAGCAAGGAACACGGGCCCCTCTGGCACGGGAACCCCCCACTGGGGCCCTTTGGATAATTGAGGCCATCGTTGGAGCCCCGGGGCTCTGAGGAATAAAATGAGGCCGAGCCCCTCATGGGGACTTTAAACAAAGGGCTCGTTGGAGCCTTTGCGGCTGTAAGACAGTTGATGTACAAAATAGTGGAGCAGCCCCCTGCCAAATGGGGCCGCTCGAATACTGCCTCTCTCCCCCCGGGCCCAGCCCTGACTCACCGGGCTGCTCTGGGGAGGCGTCTCTCTGTTTCCGCTGGACTCCCCGGGGTTTGCTGGGGCTCTCCCTCGCTTAGGGGAAGCTCGGCGGGCGTCAGCAAGGCAGCTGGCGGGGCTCTCTCTCCTCATGAGAGCCCCGCCCCCTCGACGCGCCGGTCTTCACCCGGTCCCCTGTCTCGGGACCGGGACTTTAGCAGATGGAGCCTGCGAGGCTCCGGGACTTCCTTCCTTGCAAAAATGGCCGCACTTCCACTTTCGTCCAGCGGCCCCGCCCACAACCAGGCGGGCCACGGGTGGCGGCAATAAGTTAACATGGCTCGGGCCGCGGTGGTGATTCTCGGGGGCAAACTGAGGGGTGGGCACCCTCAAATTAAAGTATGAATAAAAAGGAAGGCGTAGGGTGGGCACCTGTGCCTAAATAATCAAATAAACGGGGTGACACCCGTAAATTAAGCTATCGGAAATGTCGGCATAATGCAGGGTAGGCACCTGCACCCTCGGGGGCACACAAAGGGCAGGAGCGCTTCCCTCCAAGGGAAAATGACAGCACCCTGCCCAGAAATAAGGAATACAGCACTCACAATGCGCTGGGGGCACAGACAGTCCCAAAAGGCCCCCAGAGATGACCCCTACAACAGGAAGGGTCCCAGCAACACAGGACAAAGCTTCTGTGGCAAGGAAGAAACTCTCAACCATCCTCAGGCCAGGCAGAAGGGTTCACAAGAAGTCCATCAGTAATCCAGGGGCTGGGCAGGGCCAAGGGAGGCAAGCCTTCCCCTGGGACCCAGCAGCAGCACGCCCCTGGTAGATTCTAGTCAGGAAAACAAGAACATTTTACAAGAGGCCACAGCCTCTTTTTATACACACAATTCATGTGTCTAAAGGTGCTGGCAAGGGGCAAACCAGATGCAACTGGTTCCTGAGCACTTTGTTTTTGCTCAGCCCCTCTCTCTATTCACAGGATGGGTCAGGGACATCAGACACACCAGAGGGGGTGGAGCCAGCATTGTGGGGGGAAAGCCCAGCCCTATTCAGGTCCCAGGTGCACTCCTCCCCAGCCATCAACATGCAGATCTCCCATTCACCTCCGGGGCAGACCCATTCTGACTTCAGGAGCCTGGCACACCAGCCAGATCCAGCCAATCACACGCCAGACACAAATTACACAACCATGCCAACTTCTAGAAGTGGCACTTCCACACTAGACACAATCACGCCACATACATAATTGTGCAGCATTTAATCATGCGAGTCCGCACATACCAAACTCGCACCTGCACTCCCCACGCATCAGGAATTACCATGGACACACACATTCCCCATGCATTCCTATGGGAGGACAGGCTAATCTCACACATGCACTCAGAGAGCGCACACACTTTACACTGCGCCACAGTGCTAAAGTGTGCCAATACCAGAAATCATTATAATTATTTCAGAGTTCAAAGGCAAAAAGTTCAGGGGTGAACCTGCCAGAAGGGCCAAGTCCAACAGTCTGTGGATCCAGGTAATCTCAGAATGTCTTCTCAAGCCACAGAGCTGAACCTTTGGCAGACCAGGTTGGGGATGCAAGCCAAAAGGCTGTGCATCCTTGCATACTCTGGGGATATAGTTTGCATAGTAATAGCAGGGAAGGAATGCGCTTTGTTGGCCAACTAGGACTGCCAGGTAGCATTTCCAGCCAGACTGACAATCCTTATGCGCTGTGCAGTAACAAATTTCAGGTGCCAATACTTTGAGGAATAGAAGGGTTTTTGCACTATCTGTGGCAAGTGTCTCTCCTCTCCTCTTTGACCCAGATGGCCTCCTGGGCAATTTATGCTTGTTGTTGCTGGGTTTAATGGTGTTGCTTACGTTTCACGGGGACCTTGTGGGTATAGACTGTAGATCAGGTGTTTGGAAATTGTCACTCGGCCCGCCGACTGGTCTGATAGAGTGTTAGGTTTTGCTGAGTGAGTTTCTTGCAGAGCCATATCCTCTCAGTCAAGCCCCGCTCCAGGTAAAATGCAATTAGCACCTCCACCTTCCAGGTATATAGTTAGTGTCACAATAGTGTAGTATAGACTTGCTGAAGGCAGCTATGATTCCTTGCAGTGCTGCCATGCGCCAAAACCTCACAAATGAGGCCCAAGAAGAGGAAGGAAAGCCGAATCAAGCTATCAAATGAAAAGCAAGATAATGAAAGAATCCCACGCTGATCTGAAGGTTGCATGCAGACCCTAAACAGAACTAACAAATAAGCGACAGGCATTCTGCACCCACAATGCCCTGGAGACGAACCACGTACAGCTCTTGCACAGCAGAAGGAGTACTAAGAATAGCGCAGCAGACACAGTGCACCTCGTGCTCTTCCACCACAGTAATGTGATTTATCGATATTTTAAAAACAAAAAAAAGGACTGACGGTGACAGAGGCTTGCAGCGACCTGCAGTTGGGGCCGAAACAGCTGGAGGTTTCAGGAATCTCGTATTAAGCACTCAGCACTTTAAACTTTTATTCCCAAAAACTTCTGAACATTGTCGTTATAAAGCTTATTATAATCTAACCCACTAGTATTTTAACCACGATTTACCTCTAGCGGAATACATTTATTTGTGCTCTTGTTCAAAGATGTTTTATTTCTATTTTATGCAATGGTCCACATATGTAGAGGGGAAGATGGCGGCTGGGTAGGACGCTCAGTCGATGTGCTCCTGACTCCGTGATCTATGTGGAGACGATGGAAAGCCTGATAAACACCACGAAAGCATGAAAGGAAAGTAAAGAGGACATACAAACAGACGACAAGGGATTTCTTACTTTTTGATGGACACGGAATGGTAAATTATCGGGATTCGGCGTCCGTGGTGGAAGAAAGCTCGCGCCGCGGTGAGCAGGAGAAGGCGGAGCCGAGTTACTGCTTGAGTCTCTGGGCGGCGGCTGCGGGAGCTAGGTCGCGCTGCTGCCGAGCCGCCGGAAGGCTGAACTTCCAATTCCGGGGCATAAGCGGCAGAACAAGCGGAGGAAGCGGCGAGCTCTCGACAGAACACAAGGGGTAAAGTGAAGGTAAAACTGTGCAACAAGAGTTGGGGAGTTTGGGGAATTTGAAACCGAAATCAACCAGCCGGTGGAACGGTGATACTTCCCCATACCCGGCGAGACCCGCCTCCAAGCCAGACCTGGACCGACCTCGAACACTAGATGTGACCCACGACGACTTTATCTACCTCACGGCTTTACATGCCGGTTTTCATCGCCCATCTACGCATACCCAGACGTATTTCCACAATCAAGTGCAGCCTGCGGTAACACCCGATTAGGACCGGGTCGGAAGTATCACCGTTCCACCGACCCCGTTCCTCATGCCCTTTTGACAGCCCTGAAGAGTCACGGGTTAACTCCCTGCTTGACGAAACACGTGTCGGCTGGTTTCATGTTCTAAATATATATATCAAAAAATAAAAAACGACACAAAAAGAACACATCCGTGTTACTTCTTTCTCAACATTTGTTGGTGATTACTCATATCACATTGATTTGTTGTGTGCATTGGCTTTCTGCTTACAAGTAACCACAGGCAAGGATCTCTGACATCCCTGTTCCTCAGAGTTTAGGGTTTTTCTCTGATCCACTTGCACCAACTATAAACGAACATAGCTTTTGACTGATCCACTACCTGTTGAGCGCCATAGTATTTCTGAAAATAAACAAACCCATCGCAGAACCTCAAAAACATCAGGATTTTGAATGTTTCGGAAAATTAAGAGGGATAGGACATGAAGAAATTTGTAGTAGCACTACTGGCAGAATATTTCCCTTGGGCAGACGAGGCACTCCTACAAGAAGATATACAGAGAGCACACAGAGATCCATTTGGAAAAAACAAGGAGAGGAAAACTCTGAGGAAAATACTCGTCAACTTCAAAATGTATGTGCTAAAAGATAAAATCTTGGGAGAAGCTTTGAAAAAAGGCAACTTTAATAAAGAGAACTGGACCTTCAGAATAAGATCTGACATGTCGAAGGCTTCCCAAACCAGACAATGGGAGCTAGGAAAATTAATGTCAGAACTGCAACAGCTAGGTGCCACGGTACAAATGAAATTCCCACCATCTATTAGGATAATGTGGCGGAACAAAATGAGAAATATGAAAGAACCGGAAGAAGTTAGAACATTCATTGAATTTATGAGAGATCAGAGAAGATCAGAAGAACCACTGAGCTAATGAGAAATCCCTTGAATACACAATATTGATCAAAAGTGAAAAATACAGAGGTGTAAGGCTATAAAATGTTTATTACGCACAAGTTAGAAATCACGGGGCAGGGAGGCACAACGGGTTATGAAGATAACCGAAGGAAAAGAAGGAGGAGGCTTCCCCGGGAAGGGCAACACACAAACAGAAAAAAGAAAACACAAAAATGTCACGAAAAAGAAAAAGGGTGGGGCGCAAAATAGAGAAAAAAAAAATCCTCATACGCTGGAGCAGAAGGAGAAACAAAACGGAGTTTTCAAACAATAATGTAAATTTCGCACAGAAGTGGAATAATGGGGAGCATATTTAAAGACATCAAAATACTCTCTTGGAATGTAAACGGGTTAAGGACGAAGAGTAGGAGGAACAAAATATTAGAATACATCAAAACATCAGAATCTGAAATAATAATACTGCAAGAAACACATCTCCTGAAAGAAGAATGGGCTCAAATAACAAAGACCCTAGGCTGGATAGATACATATGTTTGTACCACACAACAATGCAACATCAAAGGAATTATAATAATTATAAAAAAGTCTCTAAAAGCTGTTATTGTAGTGGACAACAAGGGGAGATGGGCGATAGCTAAAATAAAGATTGAAAACAAGCCGCTTACGATCGCAGGATACTACAGCCCAAATCTAGATGACGCAGACCCCTTACGAAAACTATATTCACAGTTATTATTAGCCACCTCACCTATAAATCTAGGGGGAGATTTTAACTTAGTAATGGATCCCAAACTAGATAGGTCACCACCAAGAAGACAGGCAAACTTGCCAAAAGTGAGAGAGTGGATTGCCTTCTACAAAAAAGATCTTGAGCTGATTGATATCTGGAGAGAAAAAGGAGAAACCAAACAACCCTTCAATCTGCACAATAAAAAACTAGGACACAGGTTGAGGATCGACTATTTTCTTATCGATCGAGAACTATCAAAAAGTGTGGAAAGCGTAGTACATCTACCGGCTCATATCTCAGATCACTCGGCTGTGCAACAAACCTTACAGGTCAAAAAAACAGGAATAAAAAAAGATTTACAGTAGAAAGGGCAATATTACAAGATGAACAAATAATAAAGGAACTAGAAAATGAAACATTAAATTTCTTTGAACTTAACAAAACTAGTACCACAAAACAGATAATTTGGGACACGTATAAAGCCGTGGTAAGGGGAAAGTTACTGAGCCTAGGAGCTTATAAAAATAAGAAACTAAAGCGTGAAATCTCAGATCTGGAAACTAACATCAGCACTCTAGATACCTTAATATTAAGGGAACAGGAAACGAGTAGAAAAGAGGAATTACAGCAAGAAAGACAGCACGAGAGAGAAAAACTAGAAGACATCCTGGAAGAGAGAGTGCGAAAAAAATGGGAGTCAAGCAAATTAGCAAAGCACGAATATGGGGAGGGATGTGGAAAGTGGTTGGCGTGGAAACTCAAAACAGACCTAGCCAAAAATAAAGTAAAGAGTATACATCAGGAAGGTCAAACAGTACAAAGCACAGATGAAGAGATAATCAAGCAAGAATTCAGAATTTTTTTTGAAAATCTATATACCGAAGATACAAACCCGCAAGATACGCTGATTAACTCCTATCTTGAAGATGTTCCATCCTTGGCATTAACAGAAGAAGAAAAGAGAGAATTAAACAAGGAGATTCTAACAAACGAAGTAGAGGAGGCCATTAAGAGTTTGAAGAAAGGAAAGGCAGCAGGACCTGATGCTTTACCAAACGAGTTTTACATGGAACTAAGAAATATTTTGCTCCCACACATCACGGACCTGGCAAACTTCATTCTCAAACAGGAAAGTAGTATACCAGATTCCTGGAACGATGCGGTAATTACCATAATCTTAAAACCCGGAAAGGACCCTGCCAGATGCGAATCCTATCGCCCAATATCGCTGTTAAACACAGACTATAAAATCTTCACTAAAATCATGGCAGCACGGTTGGGAAAATTTTTGCCGAAACTTATAAACACGGATCAAAAAGGTTTCGTCAAGGGGAGACAATTGCATGAAGTTACACAAGAGCTTCTGACTGCAATAGGCATAGCCACGCAAAAGAATGTACCCCTCACCATACTAACTGTCGATGCCGCAAAAGCATTCGACAGAGTGAACTGGGCCTTTCTAGACAGAGTCATGATTAAAAATAACATAGGGCAGCCCTTCATGCATGTTGTAAAACAAATATATAAGACACCAAGATCCAAAATTCTAATTAATGGTAGCCTCACGGATGATGTGAAGATAGGTAGAGGAACAAGGCAGGGGTGTCCCCTCTCGCCCCTGCTTTTCAACCTATACATTGAACCGCTTGCAAACAACTTAAGGAAAGCCAAAGGAATCACTCCATTTAAATATCAAACATAGGAGAAGAAGATTGCATTATATGCGGATGATTTAATGATTTTCACAGACAATTATCCGAAAGCCAAGGTCACGATTGAAGAAACCATCAGTGCTTTTGGGAAGGTCTCGGGCTACTTAGTGAACCACACAAAAACGGAAATTATGACCTGGAACACCCAATTTAAAAGTTTAAATATTAAGAAAGAAATAAGATATTTGGGAATCTTAATAAATCATGATCTAAATAAAATCACGCAACGCAATATAAATAAAGTGGCAGGAGAGGTGAGAAAACTGCTTAAGATATGGTCCACCTTACCACTTAGCTTGATAGGAAGATCCAACATCATCAAGATGTCAATTATACCAAAATATACATTTCTGTTCAATTCAATCCCTTTGGAATTCACGAAATCATTGTTGAAAAAGCCACAAAGAGAAATTGTAAGTTTCATATGGGCCTCGAAAGGCACAAGAACCTCACTAAAAAAACTTCGAAGGAGAAAGCAAGACGGTGGACTGGCTAGCCCAGATCTAGTGGAGTATCATAGGGCTTTCTACTTTAAAAACATCCGAGTGCTATTTAAGAGCCATGAAAACTACCCATTACATTTACAAGTAACGACAGAATCATCTGACCACTTCTTATTCAAATTTGGACATCCCAAGTACTTCAAAAAGATAAAACTGAAGATTCTAAGGGAGGCAGCAAAAGTTTGGACACAAATAAGAGGAATCTTAAACATCTCGTATTATAGCGAAAAGGCCCCTATTTGGTGTTCACCAGGGACTCCAGAATGCCTGAAGGATACACTAGCAACTCCTTTAAAACTTGCGAACGTGAACTACTGGGGACAGTTATTGAATGGCTCAACTTTGAGAACATGGGCAGAACTTCAAAACATTACTAATAACTCAATTTCCAAATTTAAATACTATCAAATTCTAAGCTGGTCTAAAACAATACCTACATACAGCAAAGAAAATGAAAAACTAGAAAAAGAAATGGTAAAAATCACACTGATACCAAAAGAAGTGGCAAAATGGTACTGGGCGTTAATAACAGCTGGAGACAGGAACCTAAACATTGAAGGTCAAATTTGGGGGAAAGATTTATTCACAGCAGACTTGGACTTAATTTGGGAAAAATCAGTGGGGAAATGCTGGTCGACACTAAAATCTGCGGCACTGAAAAGGAATAATTTATATACCATTCACCGAGCATACCGGACCCCGAAAAAACTCTCCAAATTAAAAAATGCAGGAATAAAGAAATGCCCGAAATGCGGGGAAGAAAAGGCAGACAACATTCACATGTTCAGAAGCTGCCCCATACTAAAGGAATTCTGGAATGGAGTTGGTAAGACACTGAGCAAAATCATGAATAGAGAAATAACTGTAAGTACCACTCTTACTCTTTTTGGGATCGAAGATACAGTTAATAGAGGGGGTCTAAACAAATGTCAAGAAAATTTACTTTTTGTATTAATTGTACTCGCAAGAAGGGAAATCTGTACTAAATGGGTAGGTGCCTCTCCACCAACACATGGAGAGTGGATGAACTCGGCAGTAAGAATAAACAAATTAGATAGAAAAGGAAATAATTGCAAGAGATTTAAGTATTGGGAAAGTTTTGAAAAACATCTAAATCCTAGCACAGAGTAGAAACATCAGTCCTATGATTAATGCGAAACAACTTCTGGTGAACAAGTATGGTACTTGTTGAGTAGCTATAATAGCTAGCTCCCCCATGTCTCGAAAGCGAAGTTTAAATTATGTGACGGTTTAAGGGTACTCCTCTACACTCCCCAGACAAGAGAGACCAAGGGGCAGAAACGGAATAGAACAATAAAAACTAGAGGTAGACACCTGAAACTCCGAGCACATAAAGCTTCGCAATATGAGGACAAAAAAAAAATGGTCCACATATGTAATGTATTTAGTCAATCGAACTTGAATACATAATCCCTTGTCCAATAAGAGAGAGCAAAGTCAACCGATGGCAAGCAAAGGGCAGGCTCCAAGCTCACTGTAAGCTCACAATAAGTATTCATGTTTAAAGCACTCCCAGCTTTTGTTTGCCGAGGAAAATATTTTAAACTCTTAAAAAATGTGCTGTTTAACATGAAATCATTGTCTCTACAAGAAATATTAGATGAGGTGATTACTTCTCAACTTTTTATTAGGTAGTATATAATCTAAATGTTGGATTGTAATTCCACAATTGTTATACCTTAATGTGATTGATACATTAAGTTGAAAAAAACATGCAAGTTATTGACCAATGGCACAAAACAGTGATAGCTGGAGGATTTTTGTCCTTGATTTTCCACTTGCTGCACTATGTGATGGATGAGAGCTGGTCTTGTGTGGTAGATACCTGACACTTTTTTGCTATGGCCCACTTATGATTGAGCAGTGTTTGCCCTTGAATCCCAAGAACATCTGAGGCACTGACAGTAATGAGGTGGTAGACAACTTTGCTATATTTGTTAACTCCTTATTTGCAGCATTGCTCTGGTAGATTCACTGATAGATATCAGAATAAACCGTGGAAATGAATGACCTACATACATAGAAGGCCTGGGGCTGTGCACAAATACCAAGGTGCATGTAACAACTCTCTAATGTGTTATTCTATATTTTTCCTTCATCAAACAATTATTTCTCTCTCAACTACATGTTCTCTATTAGACTAAGCTCACCATGCCTGTTCTTTTTAAATGTTATATTTTCTAAATGCAAATTCTAGAGGAATGCCAGCATGATCTTTAAACTTAACTAAGTGCAGATGACACATATGTGTCTAAAAATGTTCTGTGAGTCATATCTCACTTTGATTTCCCATTATTTCTCTATGTCATCAGATACCTCTAGGCATTTCTGTCGAGCACGCTGAACTCTTTTGTCTCATATGATGTGGTCACCCTGTTATTACCAATGCAAAATTCATGTGATTTTTTCTGGGTAGTAGACTTTAAATACTATCTTTACAAAACATGGGCAAAAATGTTTGTCTTTAGCTTCAGATTGTAGAGTACCCCTAATACCTTGTGTTGATAGATACATTCAAAATGGTTATCCATGCTCTTGCTTGTGTCCTGTCAAGATTGGGCTGTGGTAAGCATCTACTCACTGGTCTTTCCAAGATCTGCCTAGCCACTCCAAAGAACCTTTCGCACAGCTGCCCACCTGATCTCTAGCATAAGGCGTTCTAATATCATCACTCCAGTACTCTTTATATTCTATTGGCTCCCTTCCAAATTCAGATTCTTCCATATAACTGCCTTTCTTGCCCACAGAAACCTTCCCTTTTTCACCTCCATTTCCTCTAATTTATTAGTTTCTGCCTTCAACAGAGTGTGTACCCTCCTTCAGTCCTTTTCTGGCTGTGTTCTAAAAATCTGGAATTCCTCATTTCAAAATGTTGAATAAGATCCTCCCACAATTCCTCCAAAAAATAGTTAAAAAGTACCTGATCCATTTTTACAACCCCTCTTCTTTTCAGCCTTCCCTCTCCCATTCGCTCTGAATCCTGCC
Source organism: Lissotriton vulgaris (assembly GCF_964263255.1). NCBI lineage: Eukaryota > Metazoa > Chordata > Amphibia > Caudata > Salamandridae > Lissotriton > Lissotriton vulgaris. The sequence continues at coordinate 442,334,778 of NC_141697.1, read as the reverse complement.
TATGTCTGCTTCCAGTAGGTAATCTTGTCAACAGGGATTAGGGGCTTGACTGATCCCTGCCCATTTCCTAGCTGCCTCGGTATACTGTTCCAAGTCAGAGGGCACTACCTCACAAACATTTCCAGAAGCTGTACCTTACGTATTGAACTATCAATTTGTTCTGGGCCAACCACTACTATTGTTTATTAATAGACCTCCCTTGCCAAATCTGGCTCATACATCACCTCTTTGGTTTTATATTACCTCTTCATTCATATTTACTCTTGCTTAGTGATTTTTGGCACTGTTGCTCTGATTTGTTCTATATAAAGTATACATAAACAAACAAACACGTAAATATAATTGAGAATTAAGGATTTGATATTTTCAGAACGCACCTATTTGAGCAAGAAGATATTTGTCATTTCAATCATTTCCTCTTTGAAGTTTTTTTATTTATACCAATTACAACATTTATTGAAAATGAGTTTGGTCCGAGGTTCGACGGAGATCGAGGAGAAAGAGGTAAGGAACTCAGTCGATCTTAATAACTGATGCTATCAATCCAGTACATTTTACATACTATGCTGTGGGTTAGTGTTACCTACACATCACGGCTTCACTTTTTTAAAATCTGTTCGATTTTTATTGCATTCAACAAAACTGCATATCATGCAACTGTGTGCTTGAAGCATTGATTTTTAAGGGTGGTGACAGTGTAGAGCAATTTGAGGCTTTTCAAAGTGCATTGAATATAACAGTGGGTGGAGAACTCCGCTCAGCCGCGGAGTGTGAGAAGTTTTGCCTACCCCGCACTCTGCGGAGAACGCGGAGTAGGCAAAACACGGCACACTCCGCAACAAAGCGGAATTGGACCATCTCCACGCCCATTAAGATATACGTTAGCAGTAATTTAAAACAATTAAAAACCATTTACCTCTATACCACAGCGTCCCCGGGCTACCCTCTTCCTCGCCATTCAGATACTGCTAAGTGAAAACTTTCACAAGCCCGCACATGCGCATGTCTAGTAAGAAATGCGCGGGCGTGTGTGCAAGCACAGTTTTCTTAAGTAATACCCGAATGGCGAGGAAGAGGAGGAGAGAAGCCCGGGGACACTGCTGTAAAGAGGTAAGTGGTTTTTCATTGTTTTAAATTACTGCTAACGTATATCATAAATAGGGGTGTGGAGGCGGGCGGCGTAGTGGAGCTCTGCGGAGCGCCACAGAGTTTGTTGCCAACTCCGTGGCACTCCACGGAGCCCGGCTACACATGATGTGCCCGGGGTTAATTGAATATAGGATGGTATAGGAATCTCCTCAGTGCATCTTGGTTGGACTGGCACAGTGAGCTTTGGCAGCGTGGTACTAAAGGCAATGCATTGCCACGAGCATGGTGGGTAAAGGAGTGCACATGGACTTCTTCCAGATGTGCAGCTCACCTAAGTCTTTTGGCGGTCTTGAAGCAGGGCCACCACGCCACCACCCCGCTCTGAGTCCATCAAAGCCATAAAAAAATGCCCGCCAGAGTACGACTTTAAAAGTCTCTGGTGGACAGTTCTTTGGTGGTCCAACGATGGTGCCTTTGAAAAAAGCACCACAATGGGTTCATTAAAGGTAGATCCTGCAGGGCATGGAACCTCCACATATAATATCCCATTCACCTGTCCCCAACAATCCAACTTTTTCTATATGCACTGCGGCTGCTGCTGGACGTGTTACATGGAGCTGAGGGTTAGCGTTGCACTTTTTCCAGAGCTGCTTACCCTTACTGATTTTGCTAGGGTGACCATCTTTCTCTTGAGGGTTATGAGGCAAGAGAGATCGGGTGGCTTTTGGGATTCCAGGACAGGTTATTAGAACTTTGCACTGTGGGCTTACAATCAGCCACATGCTCTGTAGGGCTCTGAAATGGGTGCACTGTGGCATGTCCCACATTTTCAATTTCCCCACACTACTACATATTCACACAATTGTAAGATTACTCCTTTTGGCCTTTAGGGTACTCTGGTGCAACTTAGCTATATTACTTTGATTCTAATTGTCAATGGTTTCGCTCTTACCTTTCGGACCGGTTTTTAGGTCGGAGGCCTAAAAGGCTGCGCTTGCGCAGACTTAGGCTGGAGATTTAATGACTCTTAGTGCGCTGTAGGTCCCGCCTCCCTGCTCTCTCTCCTTCATTGGCTGGCTTCCTAAACGGAGGCCAGCCATTGGAGGAGAGATGCATCACTTCAAACAAGCCCCGTCTTTTTCGGATTTGGGGGCGTGATTTTTTGCATTCTTTAGCCCTGTGACGTTGCCCGTCACTCAGGGCGCAAAACCACGCCCCCGAATCCGAAAAATTTCAGAGCTGCCGCAGCAGACACAGTGCACCTCGTGCTCTTCCACCACAGTAATGTGATTTATCGATATTTTAAAAACAAAAAAAAGGACTGACGGTGACAGAGGCTTGCAGCGACCTGCAGTTGGGGCCGAAACAGCTGGAGGTTTCAGGAATCTCGTATTAAGCACTCAGCACTTTAAACTTTTATTCCCAAAAACTTCTGAACATTGTCGTTATAAAGCTTATTATAATCTAACCCACTAGTATTTTAACCACGATTTAACTCTAGCGGAATACATTTATTTGTGCTCTTGTTCAAAGATGTTTTATTTCTATTTTATGCAATGGTCCACATATGTAGAGGGGAAGATGGCGGCTGGGTAGGACGCTCAGTCGATGTGCTCCTGACTCCGTGATCTATGTGGAGACGATGGAAAGCCTGATAAACACCACGAAAGCATGAAAGGAAAGTAAAGAGGACATACAAACAGACGACAAGGGATTTCTTACTTTTTGATGGACACGGAATGGTAAATTATCGGGATTCGGCGTCCGTGGTGGAAGAAAGTTCGCGCCGCGGTGAGCAGGAGAAGGCGGAGCCGAGTTACTGCTTGAGTCTCTGGGCGGCGGCTGCGGGAGCTAGGTCGCGCTGCTGCCGAGCCGCTGGAAGGCTGAACTTCCAATTCCGGGGCATAAGCGGCAGAACAAGCGGAGGAAGCGGCGAGCTCTCGACAGAACACAAGGGGTAAAGTGAAGGTAAAACTGTGCAACAAGAGTTGGGGAGTTTGGGGAATTTGAAACCGAAATCAACCAGCCGGTGGAACGGTGATACTTCCCCATACCCGGCGAGACCCGCCTCCAAGCCAGACCTGGACCGACCTCGAACACTAGATGTGACCCACGACGACTTTATCTACCTCACGGCTTTACATGCCGGTTTTCATCGCCCATCTACGCATACCCAGACGTATTTCCACAATCAAGTGCAGCCTGCGGTAACACCCGATTAGGACCGGGTCGGAAGTATCACCGTTCCACCGACCCCGTTCCTCATGCCCTTTTGACAGCCCTGAAGAGTCACGGGTTAACTCCCTGCTTGACGAAACACGTGTCGGCTGGTTTCATGTTCTAAATATATATATCAAAAAATAAAAAACGACACAAAAAGAACACATCCGTGTTACTTCTTTCTCAACATTTGTTGGTGATTACTCATATCACATTGATTTGTTGTGTGCATTGGCTTTCTGCTTACAAGTAACCACAGGCAAGGATCTCTGACATCCCTGTTCCTCAGAGTTTAGGGTTTTTCTCTGATCCACTTGCACCAACTATAAACGAACATAGCTTTTGACTGATCCACTACCTGTTGAGCGCCATAGTATTTCTGAAAATAAACAAACCCATCGCAGAACCTCAAAAACATCAGGATTTTGAATGTTTCGGAAAATTAAGAGGGATAGGACATGAAGAAATTTGTAGTAGCACTACTGGCAGAATATTTCCCTTGGGCAGACGAGGCACTCCTACAAGAAGATATACAGAGAGCACACAGAGATCCATTTGGAAAAAACAAGGAGAGGAAAACTCTGAGGAAAATACTCGTCAACTTCAAAATGTATGTGCTAAAAGATAAAATCTTGGGAGAAGCTTTGAAAAAAGGCAACTTTAATAAAGAGAACTGGACCTTCAGAATAAGATCTGACATGTCGAAGGCTTCCCAAACCAGACAATGGGAGCTAGGAAAATTAATGTCAGAACTGCAACAGCTAGGTGCCACGGTACAAATGAAATTCCCACCATCTATTAGGATAATGTGGCGGAACAAAATGAGAAATATGAAAGAACCGGAAGAAGTTAGAACATTCATTGAATTTATGAGAGATCAGAGAAGATCAGAAGAACCACTGAGCTAATGAGAAATCCCTTGAATACACAATATTGATCAAAAGTGAAAAATACAGAGGTGTAAGGCTATAAAATGTTTATTACGCACAAGTTAGAAATCACGGGGCAGGGAGGCACAACGGGTTATGAAGATAACCGAATGAAAAGAAGGAGGAGGCTTCCCCGGGAAGGGCAACACACAAACAGAAAAAAGAAAACACAAAAATGTCACGAAAAAGAAAAAGGGTGGGGCGCAAAATAGAGAAAAAAAAAATCCTCATACGCTGGAGCAGAAGGAGAAACAAAACGGAGTTTTCAAACAATAATGTAAATTTCGCACAGAAGTGGAATAATGGGGAGCATATTTAAAGACATCAAAATACTCTCTTGGAATGTAAACGGGTTAAGGACGAAGAGTAGGAGGAACAAAATATTAGAATACATCAAAACATCAGAATCTGAAATAATAATACTGCAAGAAACACATCTCCTGAAAGAAGAATGGGCTCAAATAACAAAGACCCTAGGCTGGATAGATACATATGTTTGTACCACACAACAATGCAACATCAAAGGAATTATAATAATTATAAAAAAGTCTCTAAAAGCTGTTATTGTAGTGGACAACAAGGGGAGATGGGCGATAGCTAAAATAAAGATTGAAAACAAGCCGCTTACGATCGCAGGATACTACAGCCCAAATCTAGATGACGCAGACCCCTTACGAAAACTATATTCACAGTTATTATTAGCCACCTCACCTATAATTCTAGGGGGAGATTTTAACTTAGTAATGGATCCCAAACTAGATAGGTCACCACCAAGAAGACAGGCAAACTTGCCAAAAGTGAGAGAGTGGATTGCCTTCTACAAAAAAGATCTTGAGCTGATTGATATCTGGAGAGAAAAAGGAGAAACCAAACAACCCTTCAATCTGCACAATAAAAAACTAGGACACAGGTTGAGGATCGACTATTTTCTTATTGACCGAGAACTATCAAAAAGTGTGGAAAGCGTAGTACATCTACCGGCTCATATCTCAGATCACTCGGCTGTGCAACAAACCTTACAGGTCAAAAAAACAGGAATAAAAAAGGATTTACAGTAGAAAGGGCAATATTACAAGATGAACAAATAATAAAGGAACTAGAAAATGAAACATTAAATTTCTTTGAACTTAACAAAACTAGTACCACAAAACAGATAATTTGGGACACGTATAAAGCCGTGGTAAGGGGAAAGTTACTGAGCCTAGGAGCTTATAAAAATAAGAAACTAAAGCGTGAAATCTCAGATCTGGAAACTAACATCAGCACTCTAGATACCTTAATATTAAGGGAACAGGAAACGAGTAGAAAAGAGGAATTACAGCAAGAAAGACAGCACGAGAGAGAAAAACTAGAAGACATCCTGGAAGAGAGAGTGCGAAAAAAATGGGAGTCAAGCAAATTAGCAAAGCACGAATATGGGGAGGGATGTGGAAAGTGGTTGGCGTGGAAACTCAAAACAGACCTAGCCAAAAATAAAGTAAAGAGTATACATCAGGAAGGTCAAACAGTACAAAGCACAGATGAAGAGATAATCAAGCAAGAATTCAGAATTTTTTTTGAAAATCTATATACCGAAGATACAAACCCGCAAGATACGCTGATTAACTCCTATCTTGAAGATGTTCCATCCTTGGCATTAACAGAAGAAGAAAAGAGAGAATTAAACAAGGAGATTCTAACAAACGAAGTAGAGGAGGCCATTAAGAGTTTGAAGAAAGGAAAGGCAGCAGGACCTGATGCTTTACCAAACGAGTTTTACATGGAACTAAGAAATATTTTGCTCCCACACATCACGGACCTGGCAAACTTCATTCTCAAACAGGAAAGTAGTATACCAGATTCCTGGAACGATGCGGTAATTACCATAATCTTAAAACCCGGAAAGGACCCTGCCAGATGCGAATCCTATCGCCCAATATCGCTGTTAAACACAGACTATAAAATCTTCACTAAAATCATGGCAGCACGGTTGGGAAAATTTTTGCCGAAACTTATAAACACGGATCAAAAAGGTTTCGTCAAGGGGAGACAATTGCATGAAGTTACACAAGAGCTTCTGACTGCAATAGGCATAGCCACGCAAAAGAATGTACCCCTCACCATACTAACTGTCGATGCCGCAAAAGCATTCAACAGAGTGAACTGGGCCTTTCTAGACAGAGTCATGATTAAAAACAACATAGGGCAGCCCTTCATGCATGTTGTAAAACAAATATATAAGACACCAAGATCCAAAATTCTAATTAATGGTAGCCTCACGGATGATGTGAAGATAGGTAGAGGAACAAGGCAGGGGTGTCCCCTCTCGCCCCTGCTTTTCAACCTATACATTGAACCGCTTGCAAACAACTTAAGGAAAGCCAAAGGAATCACTCCATTTAAATATCAAACATAGGAGAAGAAGATTGCATTATATGCGGATGATTTAATGATTTTCACGGACAATTATCCGAAAGCCAAGGTCACGATTGAAGAAACCATCAGTGCTTTTGGGAAGGTCTCGGGCTACTTAGTGAACCACACAAAAACGGAAATTATGACCTGGAACACCCAATTTAAAAGTTTAAATATTAAGAAAGAAATAAGATATTTGGGAATCTTAATAAATCATGATCTAAATAAAATCACGCAACACAATATAAATAAAGTGGCAGGAGAGGTGAGAAAACTGCTTAAGATATGGTCCACCTTACCACTTAGCTTGATAGGAAGATCCAACATCATCAAGATGTCAATTATACCAAAATATAAATTTCTGTTCAATTCAATCCCTTTGGAATTCACGAAATCATTGTTGAAAAAGCCACAAAGAGAAATTGTAAGTTTCATATGGGCCTCGAAAGGCACAAGAACCTCACTAAAAAAACTTCGAAGGAGAAAGCAAGACGGTGGACTGGCTAGCCCAGATCTAGTGGAGTATCATAGGGCTTTCTACTTTAAAAACATCCGAGTGCTATTTAAGAGCCATGAAAACTACCCATTACATTTACAAGTAACGACAGAATCATCTGACCACTTCTTATTCAAATTTGGACATCCCAAGTACTTCAAAAAGATAAAACTGAAGATTCTAAGGGAGGCAGCAAAAGTTTGGACACAAATAAGAGGAATCTTAAACATCTCGTATTATAGCGAAAAGGCCCCTATTTGGTGTTCACCAGGGACTCCAGAATGCCTGAAGGATACACTAGCAACTCCTTTAAAACTTGCGAACGTGAACTACTGGGGACAGTTATTGAATGGCTCAACTTTGAGAACATGGGCAGAACTTCAAAACATTACTAATAACTCAATTTCCAAATTTAAATACTATCAAATTCTAAGCTGGTCTAAAACAATACCTACATACAGCAAAGAAAATGAAAAACTAGAAAAAGAAATGGTAAAAATCACACTGATACCAAAAGAAGTGGCAAAATGGTACTGGGCGTTAATAACAGCTGGAGACAGGAACCTAAACATTGAAGGTCAAATTTGGGGGAAAGATTTATTCACAGCAGACTTGGACTTAATTTGGGAAAAATCAGTGGGGAAATGCTGGTCGACACTAAAATCTGCGGCACTGAAAAGGAATAATTTATATACCATTCACCGAGCATACCGGACCCCGAAAAAACTCTCCAAATTAAAAAATGCAGGAATAAAGAAATGCCCGAAATGCGGGGAAGAAAAGGCAGACAACATTCACATGTTCAGAAGCTGCCCCATACTAAAGGAATTCTGGAATGGAGTTGGTAAGACACTGAGCAAAATCATGAATAGAGAAATAACTGTAAGTACCACTCTTACTCTTTTTGGGATCGAAGATACAGTTAATAGAGGGGGTCTAAACAAATGTCAAGAAAATTTACTTTTTGTATTAATTGTACTCGCAAGAAGGGAAATCTGTACTAAATGGGTAGGTGCCTCTCCACCAACACATGGAGAGTGGATGAACTCGGCAGTAAGAATAAACAAATTAGATAGAAAAGGAAATAATTGCAAGAGGTTTAAGTATTGGGAAAGTTTTGAAAAACATCTAAATCCTAGCACAGAGTAGAAACATCAGTCCTATGATTAATGCGAAACAACTTCTGGTGAACAAGTATGGTACTTGTTGAGTAGCTATAATAGCTAGCTCCCCCATGTCTCGAAAGCGAAGTTTAAATTATGTGACGGTTTAAGGGTACTCCTCTACACTCCCCAGACAAGAGAGACCAAGGAGCAGAAACGGAATAGAACAATAAAAACTAGAGGTAGACACCTGAAACTCCGAGCACATAAAGCTTCGCAATATGAGGACAAAAAAAAAATGGTCCACATATGTAATGTATTTAGTCAATCGAACTTGAATACATAATCCCTTGTCCAATAAGAGAGAGCAAAGTCAACCGATGGCAAGCAAAGGGCAGGCTCCAAGCTCACTGTAAGCTCACAATAAGTATTCATGTTTAAAGCACTCCCAGCTTTTGTTTGCCGAGGAAAATATTTTAAACTCTCAAAAACTGTGCTGTTTAACATGAAATCATTGTCTCTACAAGAAATATTAGATGAGGTGATTACTTCTCAACTTTTTATTAGGTAGTATATAATCTAAATGTTGGATTGTAATTCCACAATTGTTATACCTTAATGTGATTGATACAATAAGTCGAAAAAAACATGCAAGTTATTGACCAATGGCACAAAACAGTGATAGCTGGAGGATTTTTGTCCTTGATTTTCCACTTGCTGCACTATGTGATGGATGAGAGCTGGTCTTGTGTGGTAGATACCTGACACTTTTTTGCTATGGCCCACTTATGATTGAGCAGTGTTTGCCCTTGAATCCCAAGAACATCTGAGGCACTGACAGTAATGAGGTGGTAGACAACTTTGCTATATTTGTTAACTCCTTATTTGCAGCATTGCTCTGGTAGATTCACTGATAGATATCAGAATAAACCGTGGAAATGAATGACCTACATACATAGAAGGCCTGGGGCTGTGCACAAATACCAAGGTGCATGTAACAACTCTCTAATGTGTTATTCTATATTTTTCCTTCATCAAACAATTATTTCTCTCTCAACTACATGTTCTCTATTAGACTAAGCTCACCATGCCTGTTCTTTTTAAATGTTATATTTTCTAAATGCAAATTCTAGAGGAATGCCAGCATGATCTTTAAACTTAACTAAGTGCAGATGACACATATGTGTCTAAAATTGTTCTGTGAGTCATATCTCACTTTGATTTCCCATTATTTCTCTATGTCATCAGATACCTCTAGGCATTTCTGTCGAGCACGCTGAACTCTTTTGTCTCATATGATGTGGTCACCCTGTTGTTACCAATGCAAAATTCATGTGATTTTTTCTGGGTAGTAGACTTTAAATACTATCTTTACAAAACATGGGCAAAAATGTTTGTCTTTAGCTTCAGATTGTAGAGTACCCCTAATACCTTGTGTTGATAGATACATTCAAAATGGTTATCCATGCTCTTGCTTGTGTCCTGTCAAGATTGGGCTGTGGTAAGCATCTACTCACTGGTCTTTCCAAGATCTGCCTAGCCACTCCAAAGAACCTTTCGCACAGCTGCCCACCTGATCTCTAGCATAAGGCGTTCTAATATCATCACTCCAGTACTCTTTATATTCTATTGGCTCCCTTCCAAATTCAGATTCTTCCATATAACTGCCTTTCTTGCCCACAGAAACCTTCCCTTTTTCACCTCCATTTCCTCTAATTTATTAGTTTCTGCCTTCAACAATCCTGCCTATGTCTGCTTCCAGTAGGTAATCTTGTCAACAGGGATTAGGGGCTTGACTGATCCCTGCCCATTTCCTAGCTGCCTCGGTATACTGTTCCAAGTCAAAGGGCACTACCTCACAAACATTTCCAGAAGCTGTACCTTACGTATTGAACTATCAATTTGTTCTGGGCCAACCTCTACTATTGTTTATTAATAGACCTCCCTTGCCAAATCTGGCTCATACATCACCTCTTTGGTTTTATATTACCTCTTCATTCATATTTACTCTTGCTTAGTGATTTTTGGCACTGTTGCTCTGATTTGTTCTATATAAAGTATACATAAACAAACAAACACGTAAATATAATTGAGAATTAAGGATTTGATATTTTCAGAACGCACCTATTTGAGCAAGAAGATATTTGTCATTTCAATCATTTCCTCTTTGAAGTTTTTTTATTTATACCAATTACAACATTTATTGAAAATGAGTTTGGTCCGAGGTTCGACGGAGATCGAGGAGAAAGAGGTAAGGAACTCAGTCGATCTTAATAACTGATGCTATCAATCCAGTACATTTTACATACTATGCTGTGGGTTAGTGTTACCTACACATCACGGCTTCACTTTTTTAAAATCTGTTCGATTTTTATTGCATTCAACAAAACTGCATATCATGCAACTGTGTGCTTGAAGCATTGATTTTTAAGGGTGGTGACAGTGTAGAGCAATTTGAGGCTTTTCAAAGTGCATTGAATATAACAGTGGGTGGAGAACTCCGCTCAGCCGCGGAGTGTGAGAAGTTTTGCCTACCCCGCACTCTGCGGAGAACGCGGAGTAGGCAAAACACGGCACACTCCGCAACAAAGCGGAATTGGACCATCTCCACGCCCATTAAGATATACGTTAGCAGTAATTTAAAACAATTAAAAACCATTTACCTCTATACCACAGCGTCCCCGGGCTACCCTCTTCCTCGCCATTCAGATACTGCTAAGTGAAAACTTTCACAAGCCCGCACATGCGCATGTCTAGTAAGAAATGCGCGGGCGTGTGTGCATGCACAGTTTTCTTAAGTAATACCCGAATGGCGAGGAAGAGGAGGAGAGAAGCCCGGGGACACTGCTGTAAAGAGGTAAGTGGTTTTTCATTGTTTTAAATTACTGCTAACGTATATCATAAATAGGGGTGTGGAGGCGGGCGGCGTAGTGGAGCTCTGCGGAGCGCCACAGAGTTTGTTGCCAACTCCGTGGCACTCCACGGAGCCCGGCTACACATGATGTGCCCGGGGTTAATTGAATATAGGATGGTATAGGAATCTCCTCAGTGCATCTTGGTTGGACTGGCACAGTGAGCTTTGGCAGCGTGGTACTAAAGGCAATGCATTGCCACGAGCATGGTGGGTAAAGGAGTGCACATGGACTTCTTCCAGATGTGCAGCTCACCTAAGTCTTTTGGCGGTCTTGAAGCAGGGCCACCACGCCACCACCCCGCTCTGAGTCCATCAAAGCCATAAAAAAATGCCCGCCAGAGTACGACTTTAAAAGTCTCTGGTGGACAGTTCTTTGGTGGTCCAACGATGGTGCCTTTGAAAAAAGCACCACAATGGGTTCATTAAAGGTAGATCCTGCAGGGCATGGAACCTCCACATATCATATCCCATTCACCTGTCCCCAACAATCCAACTTTTTCTATATGCACTGCAGCTGCTGCTGGACGTGTTACATGGAGCTGAGGGTTAGCGTTGCACTTTTTCCAGAGCTGCTTACCCTTACTGATTTTGCTAGGGTGACCATCTTTCTCTTGAGGGTTATGAGGCAAGAGAGATCGGGTGGCTTTTGGGATTCCAGGACAGGTTATTAGAACTTTGCACTGTGGGCTTACAATCAGCCACATGCTCTGTAGGGCTCTGAAATGGGTGCACTGTGGCATGTCCCACATTTTCAATTTCCCCACACTACTACATATTCACACAATTGTAACATTACTCCTTTTGGGCTTGTGAGCCTTATTTTAGGGTACTCTGGTGCAACTTAGCTATATTACTTTGATTCTAATTGTCAATGGTTTCGCTCTTTCCTTTCGGACCGGTTTTTAGGTCGGAGGCCTAAAAGGCTGCGCTTGCGCAGACTTAGGCTGGAGATTTAATGACTCTTAGTGCGCTGTAGGTCCCGCCTCCCTGCTCTCTCTCCTTCATTGGCTGGCTTCCTAAACGGAGGCCAGCCATTGGAGGAGAGATGCATCACTTCAAACAAGCCCCGTCTTTTTCGGATTTGGGGGCGTGATTTTTTGCATTCTTTAGCCCTGTGACGTTGCCCGTCACTCAGGGCGCAAAACCACGCCCCCGAATCCGAAAAATTTCAGAGCTGCCGGACCCCATTTTGCTGCTCGAGCAGCGTCTAGTGAGGACATGAGGTAAGCCTGTTTGTGCCGTTCTTAGTCTGTTTATGCCGTTGTTTATTGTTTCCAAATCTCGCTTTTACTATCTGTGCAGTATTGTAATCCCTGTTGCAGCTTGCCCCAGTTCGTCTTCCTGATGTGTGAACGGACACGGACATCACGGGGCTGGGTTTTGCAAGCACAACGTTTCTTTCACGAGGCGGGTTTCCACTCCCAGCTTAGCAGAAGGTTTAAAACAAAGAATGTGCAGTTGCCGTGTATTTGCAGGCAGAAGTTCCCCCTTGAAGCAGACCTCGCCTCCAATTCGGGAACCCCTGCAATCCCAGAATCCTGCCTTAGTTCCTTCCAGACCCGTGTGGAGCAGCCATAGGTATCCTCCATTCAGAGGTACGTTCTCATTCTATGTTTGGTGTTTTGACTGAAACCTAAAAGCCAGCTTGTGAGTGAACCCACACGTCCAGTTAATGAATGCATAAACAAGTACATTTTGAATGCGGGCAGTTACCTCATCGGCTCTTAAAAAAATAATGTTGAGGGCCAAGCTGCTGTTTTGTTTTCCTACTGCATGTATATTTTGCAGAGGGACTCTGACGGTGATAACGAATTTACATTTTTCTGCTACTATCATTGTTGCCCCATTCGGCCGTGCGCCACTGTCCCGCAGGACACGACTCGTCCGACCCCTCCCCCTGTCCACCCGCCGCAGGCTGCGCACCTCTCCACCCATCTCTTGCCAGCCCGTCCTTGCTCCCCCCACGTTATTCCTTTGCCACTCCACCCTGCGTGCTGCAGTCGGTTCCTTCAAGTGCCCCGAGCGCCACCCGTCCGCCCCGTGGAAGACATGCCTCCACTGTCCTGTCCAGCCATACCCTGTGCTGCCGGCCCCATCCCTGCACCCAAACACTCAGCTGAGCCCCCAGCCATCTGTAACCAGCCAACCCTACCCGTGCGCCCCTCAGGTCTTCCCGTGTGCCCGCCCATGCCATCCTTCGCACCTGATCTCCTTTTCATCGCCCCCCCCCTCCCCTCCGCTGCTATTGATGTTGTGTTGAGCCCCGTGGCACCTCTGCCCCCCTTCTGACGCGCGCCACTGTCCCGCCAGACGCCGCCTCGTCCCGTACTTATTTTACCGAAACCTTTGTTACCCTTCATTGCGAGCCCCCCCCCCCCCCCAATCGGGGCAAAGTCGGGAGTGGATCTGCTCCATGTCAGCTATGCGATGTCCTTCTGCCCGAGTGAGTGAGCCAAGAGACCTCCACCGTCAGCCAGCGCCGCCAGACCAGCTACCTGCATTCATCGCATGCCTCCCATCCCCCCTTGCATCTATACCGCCCCGAACACAAACCACTACCAGCCCCTGTTCAACCCCACCGTCCAGTGCCAGCAAACAAAGGACCCCCCCAGCAGTCCCCCCATCCCCAGAGGCCCCGTGTGCCATTGCTGCTCAGCTAATATTGCGGGCATTAATTAACACACTTCTTCTCCCTTCCGCCACAGCCCTGCTCAGTCTTTGCTAGGCTTCGATTCATTTGACATTTTATCAGCAATACCCACTCTGCGCACTTCCCGTTCTTCACCTGTTTCTTTGTCCCATCAGTGAGCAGGACACCTGCTAATATCCCGAAGCCGATCCCCCCCCCCCCTCTCCCTGCGCATCATTCTCCGCACACTCGGCCTCCGCACCCGCCCACCCCCAGCTGTCCCGTGCCCCTCACTCTCCTCCTCCTGTATACACTTCACTGCAGCCCACCTCCAGACCCTACCCTCCCCCACCTCACCTCACACTCTGTCGCCGCACCTCTTCTCCTGACAAAATTCCCCGGTGCCCACCTTTAAATCTCCCTACCACATTCTTTTTTTTTTTTTTTACATATGGACCAAATATTATTGATTAGAACCATAAAAGTTGAACCTCAATATACAAAAGTAGCATACATTTTTAAAGTCAACAATAGTTTTAATCTATAAATCTGTACTGAAGAATGTGGTGTCAGCCAATGGTAATCAACCGAAACAACGCGCCAACGTTTCTATATATGGTTTATAGCATATCCTTTCTTAATCTGTATGTTTCTATGTAAAAGACTTCATGATATAAGTTTCATTTGCACACGACTTGTAACTGTTTTAAATGGAGTAGGAAACAAGTCCGATTTGAATTGGCACATCTTAGTGGTACAAAATTGCCGTATGGGTAAAGGAATACGATACACACGAGTTTGAGAAAAGAACGGTCCTCTCTTGCATCGGTTTTTATGTAACGATCTGGTTTTATAGTATATATCATGGTGAATAAAGGAAATATTTACTACAAATAAGACCTATAGTCTATGTATTGCATGGATGAATGGGTATGATAAAAAATGGTAGTGGCAGTTAAAGGAAGAACCGCTCCCAGTTACTCTAACAGTTCTCTTGGTGCCTGAAGGGTTTATTTTTCTTTGATGTGGAAATGGGGCCAGCTGGGCGTGGCCTGTAGGCCAGCAATGCAAGTCGAGGTCCTCGAGGAGCAAAAGGACTGTTAATTACCCTGTAGTGCAAGAGATGCATGTTGTGCATAAATCCGGTCTAGAGTTGGGGTGTCTGGAGCACGGTGCAGAAGGGTCTTTCAAGACAACAAGGAAGGGCAACTATATGGCGTTTTTGCAGAGCTAGCATAATTCGTGCCAATGGATTTTGAAAATGGCCCTGGACAATCCTGGAAAGGTGCCCCAACATCACTCCTGGGGCACTTTTTCACTCTTGGTGCAGGTTAGTCACTGGCATGCACCAAAGGCTTTGCAAGTCGAGTGATCTGTAGTTAACTCCGACGTTTGTCAAATACCCATTACTTCTCAGGGTTAAAAGATGAGCCTCTGCTCAGTAGATGAACCATTGCAGGCACCCCATTAAAAAGCTAGCTGCCCTCTATTAGTAACCAGCATAGATATTGGGGCCAGTGTGCAAGTCTCTACACAAGTAAGCATGGGAACCATAATAGGTCCCAACAGGACAGACTGAATCAGGATGGATCTGCAAGTAATGAACCAATCGAAGGCCCTGCTGCTCCTTCGGGCCAGAATTGAGATTAAAGATCAAAGCATGGACTTCTTGAAGAAGAACGCCATCTACTGAGGTAAACAGCTTAAATAAACATTGGGCATTTCAGGAGCAGCTGAACGAGTTCTGAAACTAGAAGTCATATACACCTTGAGATATAAGTGGTGGCCGGATCTTATGTCCCTCAAGGTCCCTACCACATTCCTAACCCTAGATTTACAACTACGCTGGCCCAGCCCTATTATCTGGTGGGCCCGCTCTTTCTCCTTCCTTATCTCCCTTCCCTTATCTCCCGCCAATCCTCTCCATTGGTGTTCGGGCTATGCTTCCCTGGGGTAGCCTCCACTGAGACCCCCGGTCCAGCCACTATCTCCCTCCCCCTGGGGAGTGGGGGGCCGAACCAAGGGGCACAGTCCGTTCCCGCAGTGCTCCATGGATCAGCGGAGAAGGAGCAACTGTTTGTACCCCTGGGGAAGTAAGGGGAGCTCCGCGACATGCCTGCCGAACAGAACATGTGTCTCCACAGCTGAGGAGAGATGGGACCAGGAAGGATCGTCTTTTTTTGGGTTTGAGAATGACTGCTTTGAAATGGGTGTCAAGGACGCTGGCTAGATCACTTTAGTGGGAAAGTACAGATCATTGCAGCAGAAATTTAAGATCTGCATTTGGGATCAGTGATGTAGGCCCTACTTCCTGATTCTAGCACGTAGTCAGGCGGAGTTATACAATGTAGATTTTGGAGGAAGTGAATATGAATGCTGTAAGCAAGTGAAATCTAAAACAAGTGAGATGCATTCGTTGAATTTGAAAGTTTGTCAGCAATGACGTGATGGTGTTTAGTGAAAGATGAGCAGTGGATGATGTAGAGGATAAACTGCCTTTACTCGGTCAGTCTTCTTGGATCAACACAGGAAAGACATGTTGTGCATTGATTTGGAAAATGTCTAGACCTCAGATTCTCATTGGTGCAGTTAGTGGATCTCGTCTCATATTGGTGGGCTGGTGGTAGGCCAGATTCCGTGTTTGTCTTGGGGGTTTGTTAATCTGAACGGTTCTTACTCTGCCATCTTTTGAGCACACCGGAAGTAAAGCTGGGATTTTAAAAAGCATGTGCACCACACATTTGACTCATGTTAGTTATTCACTACTATCCGAGGCCCGGTAAGTCAAAAAGTTTAAACATGTCGGTGGTTTGACTCTTTACCTTCTTTTAGCCCCCTATCGACTTGCACATCTCCGCATGTAATTTTGTTGTACTACTGTATGTATCAGTGATACTCCAAGTCTTAATGTGTACGTTTGGATGCTTGAGAATTGGAGCGGAGTGTTCAAACTAGACCTTGGTGATTAGGCAGTGTACTGCACTTTCTGCCTCACATGGGCTCGTTAGGCTGTTATAAAATACTTAATTCAGAAAGTTTTCTCCTTCCTCGCCAATTTGCAAAGCAGGAGCCCGGCCTTGGCTGCCAGCTGACTGGCGTTGGCAGATTTTTTTATTGGAAAAAAAGGTTTGTAAACCTTTTTTGCCAAAATATCAATAATGAATGCCCATATACACTTAGACTGCAGTCATTGATTTCGTAATGAAGGTGTGCAGAAACATTACAAGCTTGCCATCTGAACATGCACCTGCATATTCGCCGACAGTCCTCTTTGAATGTTGCACTGCCCGCCATTTGGAATGGGTTTCATGCTCCTTCAGAAATGAATGGCACTTGCGGTGCACTGCAGTCTACGGTAGAGACCCGGAAAGCAGCCATGCATTGCTGAGGTGGGTGGAAGCAAAACGTGAATGACACTGCAGTAGACCAATGGGTGAAGATGGCTGTTTAAAAACAACTTTAAGTATATTGAATATATACGTTTTTATCAAACCATATTGGTTGGCTGGCTTTAAACCTAGAAACAGGTCGACAGCGATGCCTGTAGTATCAGCTGTCTTCCTTTGGCAGTGTGTGGCTACCAAAAGTACTGTCCCATCTTTCAGTAGTATTGAAGTATTTTCCTCCACTAGGCTTCACTTTTGCTTTTGTTAATTCTTTTCCAGTTATGCCTCTATCTTTTTGTACACTTTCCTGCTACCTTATTCTTCCTCTATTTCTCAGGATTGTGCTAAAATGTGCATAAAGTTGCAAATGCTAACACATGCACACATTTCTTCCCATTCAGCGCAAAACTTGTTTTAAATTGATCACGGAAGTTTCCTATTCTATTCCTGCCTTTCGGCAAATACAGATATGATGAATTTTCATACATACAATGTAATTGAGCTAATACATAGCTTGCAGTTTATCCTGAAAACGTTACATAGACCTGCCCTACGTTGGACACCGCTATTGTGATTTTTTTAGGATGCTAGATTAAATTTGGCCGCTGACGCTTTTTAATTCACTAGCGTCGTATGTATGTTACAGGCCTTATTTCTGTGTGTTTTGGGAATCGAATGGTGCAAGACTGTTTATTAGATGCAAGTGTCCCTTTGTTTTCATATCTGGGTATCTGAGATGTAGGCGTCTGACCTTCCTACTACAAACCGTTTGTGGGCGTGATCGTGAAAGCATGAACTGGCTCTGCTGATGGAGCTCCCTCCTAAATATGAGTATCTAAGTAGATATTGGAGAATTTAAAATATCTCTGGCAGGATATTTTGCAGAGTTACCGCAGTGGGGTTGGTTGGGTGTAGTCCTCTTAGATGCGCCGTAATGGAAAACTAATTCATGTGCAGCCAGCGCATTTCAAGCGTAGACCATTGAAACATTTCCCCCTTTCAGCCACCGAAGAATCTGGAAAATGTCGGATTTTGGCACCTTCGGAGCGTCATTTGTTAAAGGACCGAGAAGGCTGCGCTTGCGCAGTCTCCGGGAGGAGATTTAATGTCCTTTAGTACGATGTTTGACCTGCCTCTCTCCTCCGTCTCTGTTCTATTGGCTGGCTTCCTAAACGGAGGCCAGCCATTTAAGGAGAGGGGCATCACTCTAATAAAGCCCCGTCTCTTTCGGATTCGGGGGCATAAGTTTTGCTGTTCTTTCGGCAGTGACGTCATCCGTCACTCAGAACGCCAAAACACGCCCCCGAATCCGAAAATTTTCGGAGTTGCGGACGCCGTTTTTTTTTTTTTGCATCGTGGATCCTGCTGCCGCTCCAGAGTCTCTGCGTCTGTGCCGTTTTTCTTGACTCTGCCACCCTGTTTGTGCATCCAGATCTCTTGCCCCCCCTTCGGCCCGCAGCTCTCCTTCCTCCTGCTCTCGCCCCCCCGCCCCCACCTCGAGGCTTAATGAGGAGGGCCTAGCCATATGGTCATTACATATATCTATCAGTGATGGCATTATGCCTTTAGTTATCAGAAGCTTGGATCATAAGTGGCTCTGTCTGTGTGTGGCTCTGTCTGTGTGTGGCTCTGTCTGTGTGTGGCTCTGTCTGTGTGTGGCTCTGTCTGTGTGTGGCTGTCTGTGTGGCTGTCTGTGTGGCTCTGTCTGTGTGGTTCTGTGTGTGTGTGGCTCTGTGTGGATAGCTTTTTTGTAGGTGGCTCTATGTGTGGGTGGCTCTGTCTGTGTGAGGGTGGCTGTGTAGGTGGCTCTATGTGAATGACTCTGTGTGGGTGGCTCTTTATATGTGTGTGGGTGGCTTTGTGCGTGTGGCTCTGTGTGGGTGTAAATGCAATAGGTCATGCATTTGCGAGCGATTAAGCTACTGGCATTGTAAATGACAATGCCATTTATTTAACGATTAAACTATTGGCATTGTAAATGACAATGCCATTTATTTATGATAAAAAAAAAATCGTGAGCAATGCCAATAGCTCTAGCTTTATTAATGCCGAGACCATTGCATTGTAAATGCTTGTTTAAAGTGGCTATTTCACCTGGTCAGTCCTCATTCCATCCTCTGGGGCTGGGGGTTCCGCAGGGCTCTGCGTTGAGACCCACTCTGTTCAACCTATATGTGAAACCGCTGGCTGCTGTCGTCAGACAATGTGGCCTAACCATGACATCGTATGCCGACGACACGCAGCTGGCGGTGACACTTAGTGGTGATCCTGAGGTGAACGCTCCCAGATTTCGTGCAGGACTTATAGCCGTGGCAAATTGGATGCGAACTAACTGCTTGCTGTTAAATGCCAAAAAAAACGAGGTCCTGATTTTAGGAAAACAGGCGGAGCTCTGGGGAGACCAATGGTGGCCTCCAGAATTGGGGGTGACTCCCATCCCAGCTGCCGAAGTTAAGAACTTGGGGGTCTGGCTGGATCCTACACTCTCCTTTACCAGCCATACGAAGAAGGTCGCAGCTACCTGTTATGGTATCCTGCGAGGGCTGAGACCGGTCCTCAAATTCTTCGACCCCCCTACTCGGCAACTGGTGGTCCAAGCCTCCATTCTTTCACGGCTGGACTATGGGAGTGCGCTGCTGCTCGGGGTGAATCAGGCGGAGGCCACTAGACTGCAAAGGGTGCAGAATGCTGCGGCACGTGCCATCGTTGGCCTTCCGAGACAGTGCTCTGTCTCCGCAGTTCTGACCTCTCTCCACTGGCTGCCGGTCAGACAGAGAATTAAATTTAAGGCCCTCTGCCTGACATTTAAAATCTTGAAGCTCTCCTCTCCTCCAGCCCTCGCTAAGCTTGTCTCCTCCTATGTCCCTGCGCGGTCTCTTAGATCGGAATCTCTCCATTTGGCGGCTAATACACGGTTTAGATTGAGTAGGATGGGAGGTCGCTCCTTTCGTGTATTAGCGGCAGGATTGTGGAACTCTCTCCCTGTCCATATTCGAGCCTTGAACAGCCTTACTCCCTTTAGGCGCGCCATAAAAACTTTTTTGTTCCCATCTGCTGAATGATTTCCTCTCTCCTTCCCAGCATCGATATGTTATGTTGTAGTACCTGATCAGGCGCCGGGACGCCCCTTGGCTGGGGCAGCTGCGCGCCTTATAAAAACTATTAACATAACATAACATAACATTGTAAGGATTTTGCATCTCGTAAACTCCTAGAAACTTTTTATCATCCTGGGTAGTGTGAACAACATGGACTTAATGGATATCCCGATTCATGTAAATGATCATACAGGAGGTGTCATTTTCTACCATAGTTATCCCTAAGACTGTTTTATTTCTCTATTCATTTTGTTAATAACATCCTCCCCAAAGAGCACCTCACATTCCACCTTAAAAATCCAATGTGATCCAGTAGGGTCCTGGGGACTGCTGAATGTCGAACCCTGTTACAATCACATGCCTGAAAGGAACATAGCATGGGCGTGGGCTAGCCAAAGAGTACAAGAATGGAGACATGGCAAATATGAATGGACCTGGGCATGCTGCCAGAAAAAGGGGTTTACGAATGAGGAGTTTGTCCAATGAAGTTTGAAAAGAGTGTGCAATAGGCGGCAAAAGCAACTATGGCCTGGGCGAAAATAACAGCCGGCGAGTAGTAACAAAGAAGGATTACCAAGCAATGCCTAAGGGACAGAATGCCTGAAGGGGAGAGGGATATATGCAAGGTATTGAAATGTGCCTAGAGACCATGGTAAGCAGCTACTGTTCATGAAATGGTTCTGTTGACCAACATTGATGGGAAGGAATGATGTAATTATTAAAATCAATAAATGCATTCAAAAAACAAAAATGTGAAAGAAAAAACATTATTCTCAGCCATCATGACCTATGAACTGCCTCGCTCCGATACTCCATTTCCAATTTAAACATTTCCTGGGCAGCTTAACCTTCAAGAAATGCGTTGCCCCTTTCATTTGATTAACACATCCAAAGTGTCTCTCAGCCTTGGCACACGAGGCTAAACTGTCGTAGGAACCAATGGTAGATGAATGTCCCCCTGCTCCACCAAGAATAACAACTCTCTACTCCGAATTATTTCCAGACATTTTGTTTTCTTTCCATGAATGATTTAGGATACTTACAGACTTGTTCCATCCTGAATCCCTTTCCCGCAAATATCCAGTCCTCATGCAAAATCTAAGATAATTTGACCTTCTTTAACAACATAAATACAAATTATTTCCACAATCTTTTAGAAAGGAAATCTGATATTCTGTCTAATGCAGTCAACAGATTAACCTTCCCCTGCACCCTTCCTTCCCTAAAATATGGTAACTTCTCCACATGTTGTGCTTGCATTGGTTTGCAATAGTAAAATGCACTGTTTAAATTCTTGTCTGATTTATAAATGGGCCATTGAGATGGCACCACTATATCTGCAGGAGAAAACCTCTCCTTATCCCCCTGCAAGGACCTTGAGGAAATGGATTCATAGACTGTATGCAGTCCTTAAATCTTGCTTCTACTGATGTGGCATTTTAAAAGCTCAGTTTTAGACCACAATATTGAGATCACCAACATCGACATACACAAATATTGCATCCAAATATATCACATCCAGTGTATCCACTACCATTATGTAATGAAGTTAAATAGATCTATAGGGAAGTACAGATTTATTATTTCTGGCCTTCTAGGCCTGAAGCAATGGAGCTCGCAACCACAGAAAATCAAGGGAAACCTAGCTCGAATACGTTTTTTTGAAAACCGGTTCAGAACTGATTATTTCATGTTTAATCCTGTTTAGTCAGTTGCCATTGGTAACTCACTTTCCATGTATGCTACACAAAAAATATATTTGTGATTTATTTCCATTATATGTACCAAATAAGAGAATTAACTGAAAGCTGGTTAGTTTCTAATATTGAAAAGGGAACACCTTCGTTCAAGTAAATAATTTTGCATGCAACAATCTGTTACATTAGTTAACCACTACAGAAGAGAATGTTGATTTAGCAATACGAACAGAAGCACTTTCGAGCTCTCATTAAAAGTGCCTTGACGTCCCATGTTATAATTATGACATCTGGTAGAATCCGAAACCATAGGGATTGGACTTTAGCAGCTGCAATATTTGTCACCTATTTCAAGTTAGTTCACCCCGGAAAAATGGGCCATCACATGCCAGGTTTGGTATTACTGCACCAAAATCCACATGTCCTTGTCTTTTCCGGACATTTTTCCCTCTGTAGATTTCTGCTGATTTACCCTGGGGAAACTTAGATTTACCTGGAGAAAATTGAGCGCGCAGGTTTGCTGCCACCCTCTGAGTTCCAATATTTGCTGTGAGTGGACCTGTGCTTAATTTCTAAGTGGATGAGTGTCGGAGCCCAATGTTTTGCTCAGAAGCCTGCAGCAGGTGTCAGTGCCAAATACTAAAGCAACTCAGTCTTAATTCTTAACCGCCTGTCCCTCTTTTAACCCCTCCCCAGGGCCGGCGGTAGGCATGGGCAGCATGGGGAGCTGCCCAGGGCCCTGCACTCAGCCTACCGACATGGGGCCTCACAAAAATGTTTCCTCTTTGAAGGCCTCACAGCTATGATGCCTCACTGCGAGGCCCAGGGAAGGGATGTCTCTCTCCTGGGCTTCACATGCATGTGTAACACTGTGAGCATTAGGGGAAGGGGCACACTTCCAGTGTGGCTGGTAAACTCCGGGAGGGGCCTGTTCTCCTTTGGGCCTTGAAGCCCCAGACATAGCTTTGAGGCCCGTCTGCATTTGGCAGGTTGGGTAACCAGCACACCGCTACTAGATAATTACATACAAGCATGTGATGGTATCAAACAATTGTTTGGGTTAGTGGTTTCTCTTCGTTCACATTTGTATACAATTGTATAATATTGCATTTGTTCAAAGGCTGATACGCCTGTGAGGAAGGGACTACAGAGTCCGGAAAAGCATTGGGCTTTACATTAATATTACAACATAAGTTGTTATTGCATAGATTGCAATTCTCTGTATATATTTGCCAGTTTGGAATGTGAAACATGATTACAATTAAACTATATTGTTACCTATTATATATAGTTGGTATGATGTGTCCATCATGATTTGTTTTACAATTATAGTTTGAATGATACACTGCTTAACGGAGCTGGTTTCATTGTTTGACTGATAAAAAAATGTTGATTATAGATATATGTATATTGTGTTTAACCCCTTCGATGCTGATGACGAGCTGAGCTCGTCATCAGCCACGGGGGGCGTGTGCGGATGACGAGCTGAGCTCCTCATCTAACGCGGCTTTTAGAAAAAAGCCGCGTAGGGGAAAAATAACCGCCGCAGCGATGCGGTTAAGAAACCATAGAACGGGTTATTCTAGGTGAACAGTGCTCACCATACTCAGGACTTTGATGCTGTTAGATTCATGGCTTCCCAGATTTAAAACACAGTGTTTATTTCCATCATAAAGCTGACATTAGATGTCAAATATCCATGGCTAAAGCGTACCCACTGGACCATAGCCAGTGGCAGAAGGTACTTACTGGACTGTATGCATGGTAGATACTGATATTTGCCACTGGTGTTTCAAAGGTTGTTGCTCAAAATTTGCAATAGTGAACAGAGAAGGCTTACTCCAGGAGGTGGTAAAGGGATTAGAATTTAAATATAGTGTGAAGAGTACTCAAGCTTGATGAACTCAATCTCCAGCCAGTTATCTTTTAATATGACCTGCTTTAAAAGGAGGGATTTAGAATAAAATCCCCCAAATCCACGATGTGACTCATAGCTCCCCTGTTCCCCAAAACCAGCTTCTGATGCCTCTGCACCCGCAATGTCTCTCCACACGTGCAGTGTGTCTTCAAAGGCACAAATTGTCCTGTAAAGTGATAATGGAAATTTGGTCACCCTACTTGGCCCTCTTAGCAATGTCTGAAGACCAAGGTTGTGAGACTTAGGAAAGGGGACTCTCCTCATCTGGGCCTTGCAGCACCAGACCATGGATGTGATGCCCAGGGCAGTAAGCCACATCCAATGGGACTTGTAGCAATAGACTACAGCTGTGAGACCAAGGGGATAGGACCAACCTCTGCTGCGCCCCACCGCTCTGGATGATAGTAGAGTAGTTCAGGGTAGGGAACATCCAGACCCTGGGCTTACAGTGCTACACTATTGCTGCAAGGCATATGTAGGAGGGCTTCCCTATTTTGGGTCTCGTCCCCTTGGCCTTGCATCACTAGACCATGGTTGCGAGGCCTAATGGATTGGAGGCCCCTAACCTACAACTCATAGCCTTGGTGGAGCAATGAAAGATCTTGCAGAGGGCCCCTCTTCCCTGGGTCTTGCAACTATGGTTCAGTGCTGTCAGACCCATGGGTGTGGACTCCCTCTCCTAATTCTCTCAATGCTACACAATGACTGATAGGCCCAGAAGAGGCTGTTGGCTTGTGTGGACCCAACCTGTGGGCCCAATTATATTTTTCTTGCAGCACTTTACCCTGGCCCTGTGTATGGGTCTATGTAAGGGGCATAGCAATCAGTAGTGCAGCAGGTGCAGTGGCACCAGGCTCAGGGATAGAAAGAGTCCAAATCGTTCCCAATTATGGCATTACTGTACTGGGCAGCCAGTAGATGAGGGTGAGGGGATGCTTTTTCTTTGCACCATGACACAACTGCCAGTACTGGACTGACTTAATTCCTATTTGTCAAAGATCTGTTATGAACAAAACATAGCAGTCTGTTATCACTTACGTCACTAGTTTATTTTAGTCATTTTTTTCTAGTCAAAAACCTTTTTCATTTTTTGCAAACGACATTTCTTGTGCATATACAAACTATATACAGATTTATACAGATTTTACAATGACACACAATTTCGTTGTAACTATACAACACATCCACACCAAACCTTTCTCACTACATACATACAACTCCCATTCAAAAAAACAAACAACATATACCTCTGAGGTATAGGCCAATGTCAACAGAAGTTCTTCATAAAACAAAGTAATTTGATGTACCCTACATTTTTTCATATGACTTATATGTTCAAACAATCAAATCAGTTAGAATGTATTATATTGTGTCCTAATCCAGTCCTTCTAATCTTTTTTTATTGTTGACAATGGACCAAAAGAGATCGACGCGTTTCGAACCCCATATTGTGGGGTTCTCCTCAGGACCAACAAGACTTCTTATAAATCCTGTGAAGGGTGTCTCGGGACGGGTGATGAGTTAGCTTGGGGTGCCCGGTCTTCGCGTTGGAATCGCTTAGCCGGGCTCGATACTGAACAAGGCGCGTCCTTCAATCGGCCACAGTATTACAAAAATCCTTCATCCAATACACTGCGTCTTTTCTGGCACAATCAATGTGGCGCCACATTGATTGTGCCAGAAAAGACGCAGTGTATTGGATGAAGGATCGAGCCCGGCTAAGCGATTCCAACGCGAAGACCGGGCACCCCAAGCTCACTCATCATGTTTGGAAGATAACAAAACCCACACCCGTCCCGAGAGACACCCCGCAATAGGGGGTTTGAAACGCGTCGATCTCTTGGTCCATTGTCAACAATAAAAAAAGATTAGAAGGACTGGATTAGGACACAATATAATACATTCTAACTGATTTGGTTGTTTGAACATATAAGTCATATAAAAAATGTAGGGTACATCAAATTACTTTGTTTTATGAAGAACTTCTGTTGACATTGGCCTATACCTCAGAGGTATATGTTGTTTTTTTTTTTGAATGGGAGTTGTATGTATGTAGTGAGAAAGGTTTGGTGTGGATGTGTTGTATAGTTACAAAGAAATTGTGTGTCATTGTAAAATCTGTATAAATCTGTATATATTATGTATATATTTTGTATATGCACAAGAAATGCCCTTTGCAAAAAATGAAAAAGGTTTTGACTAGAAAAAAATGACTAAAATAAACTAGTGACGTAAGTGATAACAGACTGCTATGTTTTGTTCATAACAGATCTTTGACAAATAGGAATTAGGTCAGCCCAGTACTGGCAGTTGTGTCGTTCTTTCAGTTTGATTAGGCTTAGCCTTGCTGAGTAAGAGCCAAGACCCAGTTTTGTTCTCATGATTTTCTTTGTACCATGGCAACATTACTGTGGTTCTTCCCTCTCTTTTATTGACATCACAACCATGTTCCAGAGTTGTGAGGCCTGGAAGAGGCCCTCCCTTCCCTGGCCCTCACAGCCATGGCTGGACACTCAGGGGAGGAGGCACCCACCCATGAGTTTAGAAGCAGTGGACACCATGGTTGTGAGACCCATGGGTCCTCTATCAGCGGGTGTAGTCAACAATAGTGCAGCAGGTGCAGTTGAACCTGGGCTCTTGGATGTTAGGGACCTAATGCACCCAACTTATGTCTGTGTTTTACTATCTGGCATCATTCTTGCATTAGGGCACAACTACTATGCCACTGGTTCCTTCTCCCATGCACCACACAGCCACGATACAGAACTGCGGAGTTCATACAAGGCCCATCCTCTCCTAGGCCTCACAACCATAGTCTAGTGCCGGGAGGCCCAAGTGAGGGAGTTTGCTGCCCTGGGCTCTGAATCACAGTTCCTGGATTCCATGCCACGGGAAAGAGGTGCCCTTTGAAGGGCGTCCCTAGCAATAGTGTAGGAAGTGCAATGGGAACATGGTCTAGAGGAATTATGTGCCCAATGCACACAACTCATGGCTGTATTTACTGTCCAGTGAGTGATCAGAGGGTACTGGGAAAGAACAATTTACCTTTCTTGCATGATGGTGCATGGCATTGCTACACCATTGTTCCCGCTCGCTTGCGCCACGTAACATAATCCAGTTCTGCAAGGCCCAAGAGAGTCCTATTCTAGCCTGGACCTCACAGTCACGGCCCAGTGCTCTGAGGCCCAAGAGAGTCCTCCTCTCGCCTAGACCTCGCAGCCATGGTCTAGTTCTTTTCGAGGCCCAAGAGAGTCCTCTTCTAGCCTGGACATCGCAGCCATGGCACAGTGCTCTGAGGCCCAAGAGAGTCCTCCTCTCGCCTAGACCTCGCAGCCATGGTCTATTTCTTCGAGGCCCAAGAGTGTCCTCCTTTCGCTTGGACCTCGCAGCCGTGGCCCAGTGCTCTGAAGCCTGAGAGAGTCCTCCTCTCGTCTGGACCTCACAGCCATGGTCCAGTTCTTTGAGGCCTACCAAAGTAGAGTGTGGCAGGGTATGCTCAGACGTGAGTCCCTTGCTCACTTTGCCACTGGATTCAAGCAAGCCGGGCTGAAGACGGCTGGAATGCCAGAAACCGGCCCTCGGAAGCTTGTTTCCGGTCCAGGGAAGACATGCTTTGGCAGTTCGGGCTGGACTGTTCCCATGAGGCACAGGGTCAGACTGATTTGCATATAGCCATGTCTGAACTGGGTTGGCAGAGTGAGCTAAAGAACGGTGATGGATTAAACCCAGATCTTTTGACTGGGTGTGAGTGTTTGATTGATTCAGATGCTCCATCCATCACCACCCCCTTTTGTACCGAAGTAGAGTGGCAGAGTGCAGGATTGTACATCATTGTAGATGTTTGTCCTGGATCCTACTGCAAGCTCCTGCTGGATGCCAAATGTCCAACTTTTGATTGATGTAGGCAAGTAGGATAAGCAGTAGGTGGTGCAAAACAAGTAGATTAGCTGGGAAGCCTGGGGTATCCCATCCCAGTGGTATGCCACAGCACTGACTCTGGGAAGGACCACTATTCAGAGGTGGCCAGCATTTGCTAATATGATAACTGGGAGGCAGGACTTGTACCGAAGGACTAATAGAAAGTATTTCCATGTATAGAACTTAAAATATGTATATTTGTTTTATTAGTTTTAATATTTATGATTTATTGTTTTACTGTTATGCGCACCAAGAAAATTGCTTTTTGCAAAGCCGCTCGAGGATAGTCAGCTGATGGGACTTCATGTGATGTCATTTCCTGTGCTTTCACACTGTCTGCAAATTAAAAGAGCCCCACACATTCCCTTTCTGCCCGGGGCCCCAAAAGTCCTAGGACCGGCCCTGCCCCTACCACACACACCTGGTCCCTCAGTTTCTCTCTTGCATATACATTTTCATTCCAGCTTTTCCCATTCATCCCAGTTTTACCAGCTTTCTCTCCCTCCTTTTCTCTCAGTTGTTCTGGGTCAAAGTAGGATGAGGTAAAATAAGTGTTGCGCCCCACCTGCACCACATATATGGAGTTCTCGCAAAACACTCACACTGAGGGTCTTAAAAGGTAGCATATATTCTCCCTGACCCCCAGTTCAGAATTGTGTCCACATGCATGCCACTAACAATGAACCCCATCCAGTAGACGCATGTAGTGGGAGTGCTGCTGGGCGCTGATGTGGGGCGGGGGAGGGGTAGGGTGGGGTTCAGTAAACTATGTATTATGGCCGATTAGAGGTAAGTAAACAAATAAATAAATAAAATGAATTTTGCCAAATGCGATGCAGCGCGCACAACTAAATTCGTTTTATATATTTATATGTTTACTTACCTCTAATCAGCCGTAATCCTTAATTTACTACCCTCCCACCCTGCCCCTTCCCCGTCCCACGTTAGTGCCCAGCAGGACTCCCACTACGGGCCGCTACTGAGTTCCCCATCCAAAATTGGTAATTTGAGTGAGCACAACACGCAGTAACTCTTTTTGTTCTTCTGTACTATGAAAGTACCACCAGACATTTGTAGACGGTGATGCCAGTCATTTTTTTTTCCATCTGGTGAAACTCATCGCACAAGCGGTTTTGCCACAAAACTTTAAAGTGACACAAACTGTGAAGTGCCTTTTGTAAGGTTGTCTTATCTACATCCTATATAAGAATGCTGTAGTAGTCGTTTTCTGGTGTACTTCGCCATCAATCACTGGAAAAGCACAGCACATAACCCACGCACACAGAATGACTTTTAATGCATTCCTCCATTTTTGTAAATCAAGATGTTTTGCAAAATTATTCTAAAGCAACTGGGGCTTGAAACCATCTGCCAAGCAAGAGACCATTACATATGTGTTAATCAATTCAAAATATTCCCATGTTCAATATGTAACATAAATGCTTTTTTTTTAGTTTTAAAGTGAACTTTGCCCAGAAAAGGATCCGTGTTGCGGATCACTGAGCCAGAGGAGGAAAGGCGCTTAAACTAGTACAAGGACAATAATGGAACAAACTGAGAGGGCCGTAAATGTTAAGGCATTTGATGGACAGGCGTCGGGATGCGAACAGAATGGAAAGTATGGCGAGAGAGCTTAAACACATTGGAATACAAAATAGTTTACAGGAAGCAGCAATTTAAAAGCGCCATATTTTCGCATTAAGCGCAAAAGCGTTTAATGGCAGAGGTGCCTCAAGCCAGAATAGATGGAGGGGGAGGAAGAAGGGTGGGGCGTTGGTGGGGTGTGTGTGTGTTTGTGTATTTTCTCACTGAAAAAGCACGGTTAAGTATATTTATCTTTCAAGGAACACAGACCCGAAAAAACCTTGAAATTCAAAAGCTATTGTATATAATGCACACAAAGCTTGCAGTAACACGATAGATAGACGACTATGAATGTACTAATATGTGCTCTTATTTAACGGTACTGTGCTTTAACGTGGTGTTACTTATAGGAGGCCGTGAACATGGTGTACCAGTTATGGTTTGCGTGACATGATATATAGAGAGTTTAGGACGTCTGGTATATTAACTTAAAGTAGAGTTAGTTCCATAAAGTTCCATAATGAGAAGCTAGTAGAAATGATGAGGGGGAAAGGGAAGTAAGAGACAAAGAGGATGTAGAAGATTACCTAGCTTAAGGTAGGTCTTGTTAAGAAGGAATAGCTGGAGAGTGATGATTGTTTACATAGTAGTTCATCAAGACCTGGGTGCCCATTTTTTGAGTCTTATCAGTGACAAGCAGTTTCAGTCCATATGACCACAGTTCTGGACATACACATATCGCATACGATGACTTACATAGACAGCACAAAAGGTTGGATAGAATCTTTAATCAGTCTCAACGACTGACAATTTTTATATGTTCTTTCCATTTGTATTTTTTGTCTTATGTCTGCCATTTCAAGCACGGACCAATCAAATAAGAATCAATCTTGTCCCTCTCTCAAAAGAGGCACCCTAACCGTAACCTCTGGGCCGTTCCGCCGTAGAACCGGACACATAAGCAACCCCAGGTACATTTTAGCCTTCTTGGGCTGTATCAGTGAGACACAGCTTGATTCAGTATTGTCGATATAGCAGGGCAAGACCAGATCCCTATTATGGACATACAAATAAAAACTACACTGACTCACATGGACAGCAAAAAGTGATGGATAGAAATACTTGAATCAATCACCCCACTGGCAATTACTCTGTTACAATTCATTGACTTGTACTTAAACTTACCTGTTTTTTTGAAGGCAGGAACTAATCATATTCAACTCAGTGTCAGCAGAGTGAAAAAGGGGCAGTTGTGCCTGAAACATTATGATCTGCCCCTCTTTAGAAGAAGACAAACTACTTAGGAGGGATTGTGGCCTTGTTGGGCATCATTTGGTGTGAGAATAATGAGTCTCTGTGGCACAGCAGGTTAGAAGCCCATGCCTTTACAAACCCACACCACTTAAATGCACTCACCTAGACCGAACTAAGGTGTAGGATGAAAATTCGTGATTCGTTCTGAAACACTTGGTATTGTTCTGGGCTGATTTATTTTGACATTATACGATTTTCTGGGTCATTATGAAAAAGAATCAACCATCTGAAATGCAGTCCTACCACTTCCCAAAAGAAGTACTAGAGCTCAGAATGCCACACCACCTTGCCTCTCAATGGAAACACAATCAACCCCATGCATGTCTCATCCTTCTCTGGACTAATTGGTGGAGAAGAATGTGAGTCCTAACCCTACAGCAAGCTCAGGGCCCATGTCTGGGCATTACCATGCTACTTAGAATGACTTACTCAAACAGCACATAGTGATTAAAGAAATGTTTGACTCAATCTGAATCAATGGCAATTACTCTAAGTACATTCAATTTTATTGATTTCTTATGTTGTCCTTGCTGGTACACACAGGCATCACCCATATGCCGATCCGTCTTGGTGCCGGCCAAAAAGGACCAACCTGAACTGCAGCCCAGGCATTATCTGAGCTGGCACACAAGTAAACCCAGCTGCATTTCAGACTTTTGAATAGACAGTTTTCTTTCAGCTAGATTCCACAGTTTGTTGTTCTCGTGCTAGGAGAATGAAACCTAATTTTCAAGAAGTGTCATATTTCTACAGATATATACGTCTACTGTGTTCCTTCCCTTACAATATCAAATCAAACAAGAGGCCTCCCTTCACTATCAGTTGGTGGTAGGCTGAGTTTTAATAACAGATCTGCGAAAGACGTTCCGCTTGTAGGATAAGTGTATTTCTTCTCTTCCCCTCAGGTGTAATTATAGTCTTTCTTCAGTATCTAGAAACATATACTCATCACAAGACCACAGATACAAATTACCTGCTTACAATTTATGTGAAAATGTGGACCGTCAGGCCAGCCTTAATCTTGCAATATCCATTTGTTTTATTTTTCTTAAATTCACATGTCTTTCCTGTGACGTATGGGTTTTGATAACATTATAAACAGGAGTGCCTTTCTGAATTGGGCACATCTTTTAAAGTGCACACTGCACCAAGTCTATGAAAATCTTGTGGACTCTGCAATATTTGCAACTCCAGGTTGTAAATACATTTTTTTTCTCTATGAATCTTTACTGTCACCTGCCCGTTCTTCAAACACACTATTTTAAAGGAACATCAATGTAAAGAAGTCCTTTCTAACACCATGGCTTGTGACAATCTTGAGATATTTGAGAGGGCTCACTCTTATTTTGTACAGAAAGCTTCTGTAGAGTATTTGATACACTACTAATCCTATTAGGATTGTTTCTCTCCCTTCTTTGTAGTGATCATTATAGGAAGAAAGGACGATTCGAAACCATCCAATTCAGAAGCACCGGCCATTAGCCCTAAGAAAGGAGGCCTGCAAACAAACTGGCTCCTCAAATATGAGCAATCAGTTGCCTTTGAAAATAAGCTTGCAGTCTCCAAAGGCTCTTTCTGAAACTGTTTGCTGTCAGAGATAGCAGGATAAGCCGGTGTAATCCTAGCTCTGGAAGCATGGATACTGCAGCTTTCAAACTGCTGCAGGCAGTGAGGAAGGGATTTTTGGAGCCACTGCTACGGATACACCCTTTAAACCTGTTTCCGGCTCAGTGAAGTGGGAAATACAAACAGAGATCCGCTAGCCAGCTTCTATCACCCAGCAGATGGCAACTGCTGGAAGCCAGAACCGCTGATTCTGGTCAATGAAACTTTATTGGGAAGGCCCACCAATGTGAATAAATATCTTCAGACGGGCTAATTAAAATGGCTGCTTTCATTAGTTAAGCCCATCTGCCACCGCGTGGGATTGGTGCGTGTGTGTACTGTTGGAGATGGCTGTGGGTGGGAGTTACTGAAATCTGTGCACCTCCAGGCTTGTAAAACACAATTTCCATCACATTCCGGTGACACCGTAATGTGATTTTCTGCTCTATTTTCTTTAAAGGTGTCTACTTTCATTAAAAAGATATTTGAGTTTAGCAAGAAAACGTATTTACCTGGAGGACGAGTACACGTGGGGTGCCATTGTCCCACCAAATCTCAGAATGTCACTTCTGCAACCCCTCCTGTTTCTGTCAGTCTTACAGTGCTCTGTCCTGCGGCCCTCTTTATGCTATTCCAAATCCTTTGAGATACCAGCAGAAAAAGTCAATAAAAGATGGACTGCCAAGCATCATAGATCATAACAAAGTTCTGGTCCATGAAGCATGCTGAGGACACCCTGGAAGCGACCTTGCCGAAAGTGTGTAACTCTACAAACAAACTTTTTTAAAGTCATCTGTTTAGAGAGAAAAACAGGCTGGAAAATAGTCATAGTCATTTGTAGTAACCTCCTTTACGGGAACCGTTCATTTTATTTAAGAAAAAAGAGCCTTATTTAAATGGGTTATTTTATAAATTACTACAATTTCTGCTTCGCTGAGAAAGTTTAGCAAAGCAGCAATTGAGACATCATGTCCCTACTGTTACAGATCATTTGTGAGAATGATTAAAAGATAAGCACAAAAATCTAAATTTCAGTTAAAACAGCTGAGAGTATACCTGTAGTCTTTCCATTTCCCGTCAATGTTAATATTATGTTCATGACAGCTCCCTAATCCCTAAGGAATTATTTCACACTTACAAATGTAAAGCACATGATTTAACTCCGTTTTTCTGTCTGAATTGGAACATAATTATGCAAATAATTGGATCCTAGGAACAATAAGGAGGCATGGCTGAATGCACACTTAGGGAGAATAAGAACTCTAAATACAATGATTAAATAGTTGGAAAAAGATCCAAAGCTGTGCATGTCAGGCGATGCACGTCAGTGCATAAAACATCTAGCTGCTTTCTGTAACCCCGTACTCAATTTAACAGGCTCACAGATGAGAATGGAGGGAAGTTGCTGTCTGTGTGAGTGGGCTTCGGTGTCCTAGAGAATGGCAAACATTCATCTTGGCTCTACCAGTAAGCACATTATGCTGCATCTTCGATAGGGGCACCATCTTGGAAGCTGGAGATGGGAACAGCTTGATAGAAAGCATCTGACCTGAAGAGTGCACACTGCTTGTATGTTTCAAAGAATGCTTAGGACTCATTTAAGCCTCTTGCTATTGGTGCAGGTGGTGAGGAAGTGAGACATATCAGCTGTCCTTTCTTCTCCAAGAGATGTGTTACCCAGGCATATTAATTTCTATAGACTCAGTGTTGAGCAAAGTAAAAAGAGTCTAAACCTCTTGTCTACTCAGCCCCTCAAAGTGTCATCCTTAGTTGCCCCATCCTTAGTTGGTGGATTGAGTATGTATGTCCACACATCAGGAGAATGCATGTTTGAGAGCAGGAGGCAGGTAGTGGTAGACAGAGGAGCATGCCAACAGCTTTCCCTCACACCAATGCTGTACATTACGCCACTACAGGTGCTACAAGAGCCATACTAGATATCAGATTTTTCATTAGTTAGTGGAAAAGTAACTTTATAACAAAATGTACTTTAGGCTGCCTGAACTCGACCAGGTTAAAACCTGTTATGCTACTCATCACACTTCCGAAGCTGGAATACACATCCTTCACCGGAAGAATTAACAACCCTGGCTTGGAAGACAACAGCCTGTCTCTGAGCCCATGAGTAACAGTGTAGTAGTGTTAATGACATTTACCATGTAATAGAAACCAATTCATAAAATACCTTTTTTTTCTAAAATTAATGTTGTATGCTCATCTTCTAAGGAATAGAATCAATTAATACTGACAAGCAGTTCTCTCTATTGTTTTTCTGCAATATCCCCAAACCCCCAGTTTTGAAAGCCCCCAAATTCCACAATCCACAATTCTTATGATATATGGATAATGAACAGGATTTTAAAACATTTTTGATGGAAATTAACAGAAATGAAATGAACCTGAAATTTACCATGCAACATAGTCAGAACACCATAGAGTTTTTAGATCCAAAACTGACAAAAATGGATGTAGTCTTAACACCTGAATTTTACAGAAAAACAACATCGGGGAATTCAAATTTGTATGTGGATAATTGCCACCCTTCCAGTTTTAGGTGGAGCATTCCATACAGTGAGTTCCCCTGAGCCAAGAGAAACTGCAGCTCAGAGGAGACAAACCAAAAAAAACAAAGGGGAAATGATTTATAGACTGAAGGAAAGAAACCATCCTTGCAAAGCCTTAAAACATGCTCACCAGAGAGCTACAACCATTAAGAGGTGAAGATGCCCTGTTCCAACTCCATCACCCAAAGAAGAACAGAGAAGGTGAGGGAGGCCTCACTAGGTATATAACCATATACAGCAGCCAGGCTGGTGAATTTAAGCAAATATTGAAACATAGATGGTATATACTGAGACAAGGTCCTCTCTTTGAAACGAAAGATAGGAAAGGTCCCCTCCATCACATACCAAAAGAGGCTTTCTCTCAAAGACATGCTAGTACATAGCCATCTCACACCAGGTAAAAGCAATTGCCTAGATCAGGGCAGAGGCTCACGCTGTTGTGGCAGTTGTAAAGCAAGCAGACACAGTGAAAATATCCAGGAAGTAGCCTTACATAGAGTTAATATAAAATGGTGGATTCCAATATCAAAAATTGTGGGACAGAAATCGTATGTAGGCTCCATTACTTTTCCAGTGAAATAAACAAAATTGGAAAACCAGAGAGCCATAACAAACAAGTATCCTCCAAAAAGAGAGAGCTACCCAGGTAAACCAGAAAAGACCGATAATGTCAAAGTAGTATCAAAAGTATTCCTTTCTGTGTTCTTCAATGTTAATGTGACAGATTACATTCTATATACAGTGAACCAAAGGAAATCTACTTACAAAATGTAGCAACACGAGAACCAGTACTCTTCATTTATTATTCTATTCTTGGCATCAGTATAAAAAATTAGTACACTCCTTAGTGCAATTAAAAACATATATAATAACAAGTCAATACAAACAATCAATAAAATCCAGCAAAAAGATTTTTCAATATTATGTAGTATTTTTTACAATGATTCTTTCTGTAATGAAAAACATCAAATACTGACTATCTAGCGGTCCTCAACAAAAATGATGTGGGTTTATATTCACAGATAATCTGAATCCAAAAGAAATCGAATTTCTGGACACCATGATCTATGTAAAATACAACCAACTGCATACAACAGTCCATAGAAAAAAGACTGCAACAAACAGTTTGCTGCATGGACTGAGTTTCCATCCACAATCACTCAAGAGGAGCATACCCTACGGGAATTTCTACGGATGAAGAGGAACTGCTCGGAACAACAGGAGTTGGAAAGGAAATTCGATGAGACCAAAACCCGCTTCCTAGAAAGGGGTTACAGAAATGCAGACGTTAAACGTGGAGAAGAGAAAGCAAAGAGCAAAACAAGAGCAGAAACCTTGGTGAACAAAAAGAAGAAACGGGAGAATGGGGAAGACAAACTGAAGAACAAAAGAACAGCAGGTGATAATCAGCCACGCCTAATACTGACGTACAGTAAGGAAAGTTTCAAGATTCAAAAAACTTTATCGAAATATTGGAATGTCCTGAAAAAAGATCCAGATATTGGTAACTTAATCGGAGATCGACCAATGGTGTCAAACAGGAAAGCACCAAGCCTGTCCGATTGGCTGGTAAGCAGCCACTTTGAAGAGAAGAAACCGGAAAGTTGGCTCCAGCAAAGATCTGCAGGATTTGTGAAGTGCACAACGTGCAAGGCTTGCAGAATTGGAAAAAACTTAAAGATCTTAAAAAGTCCAAGAGGCAGAATGTTCCAAATTAAATAAACAATCACATGTGAGTCAACTCACATAGTATACATTCTAGAATGTTTATGGAGAAAAAGGTACATAGGTAGCACTACATGCTCCCTTAAAAAATGTATACTGGAACACACAAGAGCCATACAGAATTTAGATCACACGTATGCCATGGCCAAACATCTCAGCACCCATGAAGGCAAGACGTGGTTGGACATAGGATACTCTGGACTAGCAATGATTCTCCTGCATGAACGAGGAGGGAACATAACACAGCAACTTATACGTCTGGAATCCAGGCTAATTATAAGATTTAAAACCAAATACCCCATGGGCCTGAATGGGGATGAAGAAATGTATGTACACCTGTGAATATACAACTCCAGGAAAAGAAGAAAGAATGAAAGTTCTCTTTAAAACTCACAAGACCTATGACTGTAAATATTATGGACTTTAACATCTGTCTAGTGGACATACTCATTTGCTGCCACTTCTAATCCCACTTCCCACCCCAATTGTAACTAACAATTCCCCCGACCACACGAGTCACCCTTATGGCGCAATGCAACAATGAAAATGCAATGTAAGATGATCTTGGTTACTCTGTCCTGCTAATGATGGCAACATTGCAATGATCAATTCAGGCAATCAGCCGCAATTATAGTATGGACACAGGGTCCACACAGGAGCACCAATGTCAAACGGCCTTTCCGACCTCGGAATGCGATCACAACTGTGTCATAGACACATAATGTGTGCGCATTGGTAAATCCAAGTTACACATACCCAGTGCTCACTAAAGATTTAGGTCCTTGCGACTGCGCTATGATTTGGCAGGACAAACGGACCAATAAAGATGTCATAAAAAACTACCGCTCCCACAATGCACTATACATAACAATAATGTATACACGTATATAAACAGGAAACTGACAAAGGACTTCTTGGTGTAACTACCTTGATCAAGAACAGAGTTTGAAACGCGTAGGAGACTTTGCATCTGAATAAAACAACTTTTTGTAGCCAAGAGGAGTGCCACCTTATCCTCTTTGCGGGATAATAATATTTTTATATATATAGTAGTGAGCAAGGCAGTTCCATCCGCCGAAACGCGTCTGATCACTTGTATTGGTGAATAAAGAAACCTTTGATTACATCCACGGAGTCAGTGCCTGTTCTTCTTGAAATCTAAAAGCCAGGATTGGGAGAAAATATATATATATATATATATATATATATATATATATATATATATATATATATATATATATATATATATATATATATATATATATATATATATATATATATATATATATATATATATATATATATATATAGTTATAGTTAGGGCCTACTTTCCATAGGAAATGCATTTTTTGACTTGCCTAGAACTTTGGCGTCGTTTGACGAATCTTCATTGAATTTTACAAAAAAAGTGTCAAGGTAGGTTCTGGTTGTTGTGGAGAGTTTGGGGGTGAACCGTGCTGTGGGGACTGAGAACTTGTGGTACGAGATAAGGGTGCATTTGTAATGTTAATTTCTATAGTAACCCTTAGACACAGCTACAGCCCGAACTGCTGAACAGACTTACACCATATTTGGCAGGGAGGTAGCTGTTGGTTCAAGGAAGTTTCTTTTTGGTGTAATTCCATTGAGTAGTTTTTGCTAAATTTAAGCCAAAAATCATAGTGGTATCTCTTGTTGTGGATATTTCCCTGCAGTTTCATGAGTAATCGTGAATGCACAGGCCAACGGGAGTGCTCTGATTCGCTGGACGGAACCCGAACAGAAAGCTACGGCTGACATTTTATTGATTGGGAATGGTTCCCGTGGCTAAAAAATTCTGAAAAAGTTAGCATAAGGGGCCATCAGAGTATCGGTACTCTGACCCCATGTTTGAGAAATGGGGGTGTTAGTGACACAAGTTCTGTGTCCAAGATGGATTTTTTTAAATCAAACATGATATTTGCAACTACGCAGCGACCGCCATCATGGCCCACGTGTACCATTGCAGGGACGTCGGGAATAACTCAAAGTCATCGTAAATATTGGTGGGAGCATAAAAAAATATATCAGTGAATCTTTAATACATATTGTTATAGAGATAAATGTTTTTATAGAGTTATTTATATAGTGAGTTATCTACTGTGATGCCTAGAATTGATTATATAATTATAATTTTTGAATGTGGTGGTGGCTATTGAATTCCTGCTTTTGCTTTCCACATTCGCGACGTAACCGCGGGGATCTCCGCCCTCACAGCGGAAATGAAAAATAGGTTTTAGAGATGGTTTTTATAGAAACTCTCAAGAAAAATATGACTTTAGAGAATACTGTAAGAAACCCCTAATGTGTAAAATACTGTAATATGTGTGGATATGTGTTTTAGACTTTTTGGAAAAGGTACTATTGTCGCGGTTAACGATATCATCGCAATGTCCCAAATCACCTCAAAAATGAAAAATAAGTCTGTAAGATGGTTTTTAAAGAAACTTAGCACAAAAATATGATTAAAACATGCTTCAAAAGAGGTATGTATGTAGTAATATGTGTAGTGCAATGTTAAGAATGGATTTTTTTACATATTATTTTTGGGTGTGTTGGTGGTAATTGAATATCTGCTTTTGTTTTCCATTTACGCAACGTAATCATGACGATCACGTCATCGTCACGAAGATTGTCAAAAACAAAAAAAAACCTTTATAAAAAAACTTCACAATATTTTGGGTACTGTGGTGGCTTTGACAAGAGCCATTGTTTTGGTTGTGTGTATATTGCTGCTAGGCATAAGACCGGATGCAGAGGTACAGGTTACTTAGAGACACTCTGTTGCTTTCATCTGTAAAGTGCACTCCATCGTTTCTATAAATTCCATGCATGTGAAAACACAGATTGTTGTTATAGATGCAGCCCATGCGATGTTCACTGAGGAATGCAGAAACAGTTTTTCTTAACATGTTTCCTGGCTTTGTCAATATGTGGACAGAATTTATTTGCCACTTCCGTTTCTGTCTTTGGCATATATTAGAGTACACTAAGACAGTGTGAGGGAAAACCGCCATTAGTTCTGGAAAGGTTTCTTTGATGGAATGTACATCCCTACCACCATTAAGTGTGCCTAAGTCATTGCCACCACAGTGTGAAATCATGAGGTGAGGAGCTTGGCAATCAGCAATGGTTTTAACTAAAGCCAGCAACTGAGGAAACTTTATCCCTCTCTGGCCAAACCAAGCAATCTCCACAATTGGCACACCCAAGTCCCTGTCAATACCTCTCTTGTTTGCAGCCTCTTTAGCCCAACAGATATAGCTGTGGCCCACAATCCATACTCTAAGCAGTTTGAAGTGAAGGAGAAATGGCAGTCAGGAAAAAGCTGGAGCTGAATGAGGTAGTTTTCCAAAGGAAAAACAGTTAAAATGGAGGTGTTTAAAAGAAAATATGTATTTCATTGGATGCTGTCAGCACGAAAGTTAATACAATTAGATAGTGTGTTGGATGCCTTAGCAAGAAGTCGTATTCATGACTGTTTAAAAAAATAAATGTAATACAGACATGGATATGCTTTTGAATCTGTGGAGTAAAGCACACCGGCTGTACCTTATTTAGAAGTAGCATGTTTCTTCTAGAATGTGCTGTGAACATGTGACCTAATGTTTCCACTGGGTTGCTAGGTTCGCTGAGCTAAGAGTGTATTGGGGGAAGGGTGTTAAAGAGACAGAACATGTTTTTAAAATTTGAGGAGTGATGACACAATTTAAGTAATGGCAAGCTTTAATTTCCAACTCATGACTGTGTAATAAACTGTTGTTCAGTATTTAAATAAAAAAAATGAAGTTAGATATAGGTTTGAACTCCTGTTTTCTTCTGTGATTTCTTTGCGACCATCACGAAAACTTTGTGAAAACGTGCCAACAGGAACCTCATTTTGAAAGAGAGGGAAAGGGTTAACAGATGCTAACCATTCACAAGTGAAGATGCAGTAGTCAAAACTGAAAGACATGATTTTCATTTGCTGCCTGTCTCATGATAATAGAGTGGAAAGTTGAAGGGGGTGTCATTTTAGAGTTGCTTTCTATGAGAGTGTTGTACCATTTTTGTGCTTAGTTTTACAAATCCTAACAGTCTCAAAACTATCCAGAAAAAGCTAAAACAACAATATAACCTACACACTAAATTCACTGGTATGTATATCTTTTAATTATATAAAAAATGTACATTAGAAATGAAGATGTATATGGGAGTTTGATTAAAAAGAGTATCACAGTGATGTTAAAAAACATATCAGATTAACTGTATCTGGCAGAGTGTATGTGTTTAACACGTTAGCACTGCTGAAAATTATCACGAGCAATGCCTTTAACAATGACAGTGTTTTAAATATCTAAGCATTGTGTGCAGAATAGATACATTTATATTATTTCCATTCTGTGATTTGTAATAGTTCTAGTCACATTGTTAAAGAGGAGTACTGTAGTCATGAATACAACAGAAGAAAATGTGCTGTGCCTGTCTATACGTTATAAAGTAGTAATATTTGTTAGGTTTTGTTGTATCGTAGGAATGAGGCCCAGAAGACGTGATCAGGTTACAGATTAATCCATTTATTGTTCTTAGATCTTAAGTAGGTTTTCCAGTATATATGTAAATAAGGTCCCACCAGGAGCAGCTTCTCTGCTGCTCAGCCCAGGATCCAACTGACACTCCACCTCACAGCAATCCTCACATTCCAATGACATCACCATCCACACCAACACCCAACACATTCACACTGGCTGAGCAGCAGAGGCAGAGACACAGCGGAGATAAATAATATAACACCTTAGATATAACAGGTTTGTATAAGGAAGTTTTGTCAATGTGGTTTTTAACTTATATGATCGTTTTGCATATGTTTAGATTGTGAGGTATGCTACACCACCTACCACACCGCCTCAACGGACCAAAGATAGTAAAATACTGCATCAACAAGCTGTAGACGAGCTTATGCAGATCGATATTGACTGAGGTGTTGCCCATGGCAGAAGGAGGGACTGTGAAACCTGAATCTGCTAAGTTGCCATGTGGTCCACCATCTTTGTGACTACAGCCTCCATTTACCTCTGCCCTACTGACCACCCATGGTAAAATGTTTCAGGATTGTTGAGATGGCAGATTTCCTCCCCAGGGGTTCCATTCCTGTTCAAACTACACAACAAGAGGCAGGTGATGTGCCTAAGGCTTAGACTGCCACATTCCAGCATCAAGCCCCGTAACAAAGGGCAGGTGATCTGTATCTCCATCCCCGCAAGCTAAATGGACTTTCTATGAGCCTTTTCTGCGAAGGGGGGTGTCCACATCCTATAAAGGATGCTGCGTGCTCCTTGCCAGTTGAACAGTCTCCCATTACCTACCTCCAGTGGGTCACGGACACTTTTCCATCTCTAGAGATTCCTGGGTAAGATTACTAAACCTGTGTTTCTTCACTCCCAGTGGTGTGGTCTCCCATTCTTGAATGTACTTGGAAGAAGCTGTGGACTTGGGTGTTTCCTGCACCACTGGGTGGTCTGCTTTTAAGACCCCCCCCCGGTTCTACTTAGCAGCAAGGCCCTTCTAGAGAACAAACGAGTCATAGCAACAGGGCATTCTGAGGGCAAATCACTCATAGCAGCATTACCACTCAGTCAGAACAATCCAGTCATAGGAACAGGGCTCTCGTAGCAGGGGGG
Organism: Lissotriton vulgaris; assembly: GCF_964263255.1. Lineage (NCBI taxonomy): Eukaryota > Metazoa > Chordata > Amphibia > Caudata > Salamandridae > Lissotriton > Lissotriton vulgaris. The sequence continues at coordinate 442,292,517 of NC_141697.1, read as the reverse complement.
CTCTCTGTGAGAACACGCAAACTCATACTTGCCCATACGAAAGAACATGGTCTCTCACCTAGCAGGGCCCTCCTAAAAACAAACAACTCATAGCTTTTTTATTTTTACAATTGCTGTGTACATTTCATGTTTGTCCTTTCTTCCAACCTATTGTAAAGCGCTCTGATATCCTTCTGGATCTTGTTCGCGCTATATAAAACTTTATAATAATAATAATAATAATATCTGCATAATTACAGACAGATTGCCTACGGAGCTCAGACAGGAAAGGAACAGAAGCAAGTGCAGAACTGAGACTCAAAAGAAACAATATGAAGAAAAAGTGGTAAACAAAAAAAGATATTACCTACTGGCGGTTGCCAGTAGGTAGTTATAGTTAGGACCGATTTTCCATAGGAAATCTGCAACATTCTATTTCCAATAACTCGCCATTATGTCTCCCTATTATTGAATTACTGCTACCGGGTCCCGGTAATCCCTGGGGGACTAATATGTGTAAACATTGCAAGTGGCTTGCTGGCTAGATAAAACAGCTGATCATGGTGGTTAGGGTACTTACCAAATGGTTCCGGTAAGCATGCTTCATGCTGAAGTGCCGTAGCGAGGGTGGGCTGCATTCTCTTCTCGCACAGAGACTGTTGCTTCTCACTTTCTAGGGCATGTCTTCCCCTTTCCGTGGTACGTCTGCTCTCACAGGCCAACGTCTCTTGTTTGCTCCCCTGCAGCCCTCCGTCTAAAGCATTCAGCTCCTTCTCTGTGGGCTGTCTGTCTCCATAGACCGCGGTCTCCTGCTCACTCGCTTGCAGCCTGCCGTCTAAAGCCTTCAGCCCCTTCTCTGTCCCCCAGGACTCATCCCTCAACCCAACGCTATTCATCACCTACATGGCCACCCTCACACAAATAGCCCGCCATCACAACCTCTACATTATCTCCTAAGCCGCGACACCCAGCTCATCCTCTCCCCCACCAAGGAGCGACATAAAACCAATAGCAACCTCCACAAGGGAATGAAAGCCATCGCCAACTGCATAAGGATCAGCTCTCTAAACCTCAACTCGGACAAGACAGAAATACGCATTCCTAGACCCACCCCTTCAGCTTTGGCCGACTCCTGGTGGCCGACTACACTGTGAACAGTGCAAGCACCTACCAACCATGTACACAACCTAGGATTCATACTCAACCCCTCCCTCTCCATGTGTAAGCAAGTCTACCCCGTCTCCTCATACTGCTACAACACCCTACGCATGCTCCGCAACATTTACAAGTGGATACTAACCCAAAGGAGGAAGAACAATGACACAGGCCCTCATCAGCAGTAGACTACACTATGGCAACACACTCTAAACAGGAATTCCAGCCAAACACCTACAACGACTACAACAAATCCAAACACCTCCGCCCGACTGATCATCAATGTCCCCTGCGGCAGCCACATCACCCACCACCTGATACACCTACACTGCCTCAACTTCAACAAGAGGATCATTTTAAAGCTCCTCACCCTCACTCACAAAGTACTCTACAACACCAGACTAGCCTACCTTAGTAACAATAATCCTGAAAGGCCAAATTTTGTTCTTAAAATGTTGGCTTTAAAAATATTAGGTAAGAATTTGGTAACTCTTTAGGCAAACGTTGTTTAAAAACCAATTGACTATCATTACAATATATCCAACCTTTCGGACATTTTAAATAAACAGTGTAATGTCCAGGTGTTGTAGAAGGACTATCATGAAAAATAATTGCTACAGCTACAAAAGTTCTTCCTGATATTGATACTTGAGTAGCTACAACATTTTTAATTTAAGTTTCCAATTTTCTTCCATCAGCTCTACAATGTTGCAGCATTAAAATTACATACTGTTCATATCTTTGTATAACTAATCTTGATGACATGTGTGATTTACATTGGCTACACTCCATGTTTTGACTTGCTCCTCTAACTAGATTGTTAAAAGACACAGATTCACAGTCTGGTAAAGTCAAATATATAAATCTTTCAGTGTCTATGTTAGTACTACATGTAAACAAACAATATTCACAGTCATGTTGCCATTTATAAGAAAGGCCAAAAAGATTTTCAAGATCTATACCTTCATCTTCCAATACAACTAGCATATACATTAGAAATTCCTGACAATCTTGCTGAATATTCTGCGCAAAGTGAGTAGAACCAGAACATATGTCCAAAACATTTTGAATATCAAAAATACTTTGTATTTTACTTTTATCACTACTACATTTCTCATAAACAGAATACAACAACGAACAAAATCTTTTTTCCCGATTTTCAACAATTTGCTGTTGCAAACATTCAAGAAAAAAAACAACATTAACAACTACATTAGCATAGCAGTTGACACCAAGACTATTTTCAAACTGATAACTAACAATTTCTTCAACAGTGTCCTTTTTCTTTTTGCTTGCAATCACAACTTCATCTTGTTTTTTTTCTTTCTCGACAGCATCACTACATAATTTCTTAATTTTCCAACTTTAAAATTTCTTCATTGAATATAGAACATTCCCGTAGTGTTGGCATTAAGCAGATTACAGATTTGTTTTCTGCTATTGTCATATATATTTTCTCAGGAACAATATTTTCATTTGGAAACTAATTGGAAAGTAATCTTCTCTGTAATGCTTGTTTGCCATGTTCAGTCACTTTTCCAATTCTTATATCTTGAAGAATAGTTCCATAATCAGCATCATTTGGCTGTCGCATATTTGTAATAAGTTCCTTATTCTCAAAATATGACCAAATATTAGCATTTCCAATGCTCCCCAAAGACTTTCTAGTATCTGTATGCGTCAGTGTTTAAACACTGGTTGTCCTTTTACAGGAGTAAGTTGTAGTAGATCTCCAAAAACGATGACGTGTTTTCCTCCAAATAATACGTCATACTATGTTTTTAAAATTTGCTGCTTTCTTAAATTCACAAAGGCAAGCATTAAGTTTGATACCATGCTTACCTCATCCATAATGAGAAGTTTAATTTTCTTCAAGACTCTTGAAACTTCACAACAAGCTTCTCCAGATAGCTTGTGGTATTCCAATTTGTTTTCATGCTCTACTGGTAACATTAATAAACAATGTAAAGTAATTCCTTTAATATTGTTTGCTGCCAACCCAGTTGGAGCAGTGACAACACAAGACAAATGCGACTCAGTTGTTTTCTGTAGACAAGTTGTAATTACTTTAATTAAAAAACGTTTTCCTGTTCCAGCTTGTCCACTCACGTACATTTGGATAGATTGAAATGATGAGCAACAGCACTCTTTCTTTTCATGAAGTAATCCATGGTCAATCTGTTCTCTCACTTGGTCATATATTTTTTCCTGCTCAACATTTAGTTGTTCTTCCAAGTTTCCTAAGTTTGTTACATCTTCTTGAGCTTGATACATTGCTGTTTCCACTTCATCCATATCAGTTGCTGCTTCATTTTGAACAATTGGTTCTCCTAGTGGATCCTGACTCAACAGCGCAGACGTTTGACTGTCTTGAGAACTGTCTCTAGCAATTTCAGCTGCAATTGTAGCTTCTTGCTCAATTTCATCATTCAACATTTTCACATAATTCGCAAAATCAGGACATTGTATAGTATCTTTACTATCGTTGAACGAATCTTCATAGCTCTCAAAATCTCCAAGTAATTCTATTTCTGAACGCCACAGCGTGACGAGTTGCAAAAGAGCTAAATAGTCAAATTCGCTTTTGTCAGGAGTTTGGCAACTCAGTTTACGGTGATTAATCAAATGTCCTTTTCTTTGCTTCACCAAACATCCTTCAGAACCAACCACGGCATATATACCATTATTGATGTTTTCTGTAATATTCCGTTTAAAAATATGGTTTTGCAGCACTTCATAGTGACAAATATTCTCAATATGATGAATTCAATTTGGATAATTTGTATCCAACATATTTGTTATCACAATATCTGTACTTTCTGACTCTTTTTCAGCTAAATATTAAATTTCTTGTACAGATTTAAGTACTCGATTTTGTGTTGCAGCAAGACCTAGACTAACCCAAATGATTCTTCTACATTTCGAGTATAGATTTGCAGATGATAAGCGATCCGAGCATTCATACGCTCCAATTTCTTGATGAGATAACATCTTCAAACTGTAACTATATAATTTCATTCTCAGACTCTTCTCGTGGGAAACCTCTTCCCACATTTCCTTCAATTCCGTCTTTTCTGATTTTGTTATGTAGGATGTTACTTATCGAGCAACAGCAATGGAATTGTCCGCAACGTATTGAATATCCATGTTAGCATTCCACATGGACAAAATAACTGGGTTGTAGTCATTTATGTATTTTGACTCTTCATTGCTTCTTAAGTTGTAGGTATTTTTTGGAGACTTTCTTGTGATAGTATGTCGCAAATATGACATAAAACTGTTCACTCTTCCTTTTGATATTACAGGACCTGGAAATCCAAAACGACATTTGGTGTAGAATTTGTCCTTAGATTTGTACTTTCGACACCAGTATTTCCCACAGCGATGGCTTTGGAATCGTAAGACTTGTTGTCTTAAGTCCTTTTCCTCTGTGTTTTTGGGTATAGCACATGTGGCATATTCTTCAATAAAAGACAACACAGTGTCATCCGAATCTGTTCCAAATTTGGGGGCATCTTTGATCCATATTAGCATATGTATGTGAGGAGCACCTCTTGCTTGATACTCCTTTCTCCAAAAGAAATCCAGAACCTCTCCAAGAGGAGGATTTTTTTTATTGATGATAAAAGACATCATAGCCTCAAATCTATGAATAAAATACCTGCATACAGTAACTGGATCCAAAGAGCACAGTTCTCCAGGTGTCTTGTATTCAATATTTACTATATTTGGATTTGCCTCTCGAAAAAATTGAAGTAAATCATCCCAAGCATATTTAGCACAGCTTAGAGTAAGGAACCATGTAGGAGTTCCTAATTTCCTTAGCATACATTTAAGTTCTCCATGACGACGGTACCAGTACTCATTAGTACCACGCTGACATGCCATGAGATTAATCAGCTGAGATTCTAAAACATTATCTTTCTGCTGTACTTTGTCCATAAATTCCTTTGCCGAAACATTTTGCAGATGTACACCTGTTTTCAATATATGGTTGACTGCATAAGAAAGTCCAGGCAAGTCACTCTCAAACAAAAGATGAAACAAATACGGATTACATTGTCGAAATCTTGGATCTTCTGCATACATTCTTAATGTCCGGTATTCAGATGCAGGAATCTGCACAGGTCGGTCATCATATTGTCCTCCTTTTCCTGTTGGAAACAACTGAGGTAAACAACGAGCTTCCAAGCTTTCTTCACATACACTAATGGGACTTCCCTTTGCTTCTTTCATTTGGAATAACTCTATAGTATTCCCCATCACTTTTTCAGATTGAAGTGGATGAACAGTGTAATGTTCGTAGATTTCTTCAGTTCAGGACACATCCACTTTTTCAATTTGTCCAGTTGACAAGTCACTATCTTCTTCTACCGTTATTTCTTCTTCTCCCACATACACATTTTTATAGTATTGATTATTTTTTACCAGATACAACGTTGCCTTTTTCACTTTCCTAACATCTACTAATTCTTGCCAGATTTTCTTACTCTTTGTAGGAGCACCATTATCAAGAATAACTAGAGGTTCATCTTCTACATTTTCTACACCAATTGTTTCAATACTTTTCTTTAAATCTAGAGGCAAATATACAACTCTTCCCTTTAATCCTCTCTGTAAATCTGAAAGAGGCAATATCCCTATCTTAGGCTCCATACAAACAATAGCCTGAAATGGATGCACACATTGAATAAGAATAGACTCATAGGTATTTAAATCCATCAGTTCAGAAGGAATATTTACCAACTCAAGATTATTATGCACAGCTCTAGCAGGCATTTTGTTCTCGTCTAATTTGTTATAACAATATTAAATAATATACGTTGATCAGAACCCAAATAAAAACAATTCTCTTCCAACAAATAAGTTGCAAATTCCTTCCACTCATTATTATTTTCTCTTTCACTTTTTAAATACAAATCAACAGTCCTGGTCTGATTTTTATAATGAGTTCATCGACAACAAATACAAGAATAATTTGGCCTTTCACCTGAAATCAACTTAAACTTCATAATTTCTTGCTCAAACTTTTCTGAACTGCAATGTTGTACATTCTCTTCCATATTTCCTTCTATTAATGTATCAGTTTCTGCACTGTCTTCCACAGGACCAAAGTAACTAACCTGAATTTTATCACAAACGTTCATTACATCTGATACAGATCCACGCAAAAGAGCACTGTTCAACTTTTTCAACATTAATACTGGACTTTTTGCATAATACAATGTTCTGACTAATATCCTCATTTGAGTATGATGTACTGCTAACATCCTGAAATGGTGAAAAACAATTCAACATACTGTTTTAGAAAGACAAGAAAGAGAATGACCTTGCAAACCAGTATTTTCTCTCGCTCTGCAAGGGTCTAGTCCTTGCAACATCTTAATCTTTTGTTTAACACTTTCCTTAGTATACTCACGTAAGAAATTACGTAAAATAATAGATTCCTGCCGTACACTACAAATACTACTGCAATTCCAAGTGTACACTGGAGCTTTAGGACGTCTCCCCAAAAACTTCATCAGCTAACACCTCTTCTGCATTTCTAGGAACAATTTTCTCTTTCTCAATAGGACAACCATTTCTAACCTCATAAGCACAACCACTAGTGTCAACTGCATGCAACAAATCATTACTCTTAAAATAACTCTCTTCTAAGCATGGGCGAATTTTGCGAATCTGGCGTTCGCGAATTTGCGTATTTTTTTTCGTGTTCGCAAGGGTTTCTGCCAGTTCGCGAGGGTTTTGTACCAGTTCGCAATTGCGAACTTACTTGTCGGCTCGCAACGGTCGCGACTATGTTGTTTCTACATCTGGTTCATCATCACAGGTTCCCAGCACCCTCTGTTTCACCACTGCCACCCTCTGTTTCACCCATGCCACCCTCTGGTACATCAATGCCACCCTCTGGTTCATCATCACTGTAGATTATGGGAGGGAAAAGCAAGCACACCTGCCCTGCTTCAACTGACATGAATTAATTTGAGGTTGATTTATTAATGTGTCACTGTTTTAAAATTCCAGTCTGGCACCTGCTTCCTTATCTGTAATTTGCTTTCTGTTGCAGTGCAATTTTTTTTCCAGTACCTTTGTGGCCTACTTGTAGCTATTCTATGAGCCTGCTGTGAGGGTCAGAGCAGGGTCATACAATTGTTGCAACTAGCAACTGAACTCTGGAGGGGCCCCAGTCAGGAAGCACTACAGGGAATGGTTAATAATGATGAGTTTGAACTTTTGCACCTGCTGAGTGCTTTCAGTTTTGCAAAACTCGTTTTTCTGCAGAACAGCAACTGTAATGCCCCAAACAAACTTACTTGTGAAAGTTGATTTCTAATCCAAAAGTGATCCAAAGAAAGTCAAAAGGCCTCTAATCCAAAAAAGTGCAGGCAAATGTCAACCTGAGGAGTTATTCTGATAAAAATCATCATTTTCAGAAGGTCTATGCTGCTTGCTAGTGGATTTCTTGTGCAGAATTGCAAATTTTGTAATTTTGCGATTGCGAGATTTTTGCTGCCCGCCGCACCTACATGTTCGCAATTGCGAACTCGCGCGATGCGTCGCCAAACTCCCGCGGGATCCCGCAGCAAGATCCAAAATGGCGCAGCACTCGCAAAATATATAGAAAAACAACTTGGCAAACACTGAATGACGGAAGGTGAACGCCGCACGCCGCAATATTGTATCACCAAGAAAAAAATCCGCGGTGTGCGAATTTGCGGATTTTCAGTAAATTCGCGAGAGTTCGCGGATTGCGAATTTACCGCAAATCTGCAAAATCCGCGAGCGGAACGGATTTTCCGCCCATGCTTACTCTCTTCATTAAAAAAAGGCTCAGAACTTGAACTATGTTTCCATTCACCCCAAAAAAATCAGAAAATTACTTCTGTTAATTGCTCTTCTCCACTTACTTTTGGCCTTCATTAAATGGATTGGCTTATCTAGTGATCGAATTCTACTGATTACTAAAATAAACAACTTGTTTTTCAATTCGAAAGCCTTCTCAACTATATTTTCTATACGTTTCTTCTTCTTATAAAATGCTGTTTTTCTTTTACATTTCTTCATTTCCTTCATCAAATTCGACACAACTCTATTATAAAATTTTTTTTTCTAATTTCCTGAAATTGATTCTTCCTCCTTTTACTATACAGTGTTTGTTTACACGATGATTTTCCATTGTTTTTCTCTTTTCTCTTGTTTTTCTTTTTAGTTGCAGATACACTGTTTGTATTTTTGACATTGTCCACACTACTCCTAGTGTTTGATAAGTTCTTCAAAAAAATCTTCGTTGTCTTACCAGGAGTTTTTTCTTTTTCTTTACACATTGCTGTTCAGGTAAATCTTGTGGATGACTTCTCTTTAAATAATAAGCTTTATTATGTTGTTTGCTCTTTTCACTTTTTGAAGGCATGATGAATTTCTTTTAGTGTTGATAAATAGTATCTGTTATAAAAATATATATAACATTATAAAAAAGAAATATATGAAATATACTATCCTATTACTAAATAAATACTATTTAAAATTCTAAGTATAAAAAACAACGGTTTAACTGATAACAGAAGTGCATACATACTGCATAAAACTTTCAAGAACAACATCTTGAAGAAAAGTACCTTCATCAATTTATCAGTAGTTGAACTTTTGAGAAGATAATGGATTAGTGCATGCTACTAAATGCATCACTACAATAGTACATGGGGAAAGAGAGGAAGGAGTATGAGAAGAGAGCTGGCAGTATGAGGAGAGAAGGGGGAATATGTGGAGAGAGGGGCAAGTATGAGGAGAGAGGTGGGAGAATGTGGAGAGAGGGGGAGTATAAGGAGAGAAGGGGTGTATGAGGAGAGAGGGGTTAGTATGAGGAGAGAGGACGGAGTATGAGAAGAGAGGCAGGACTATGAGGAGATGGGGAGAGTATGAAGAGAGATGGGGGTATGAGGAGAAAGGGGGGAGTATGAGGAGAGGGCAGAGTATGAGGAGAGGGGGACGTATGAGGAGAGAATAGGGAGTATAAGAAGAGAGAGCAGGAGTGTGAGGAGAGAGGGGAGGAGTATGAGGAAAAAGAGGATGAGTATAAAGAGAGAGGGGGAAGTATGTGGAAAGAGGGGCGAGTATGAGGAGAAAACATTAGTATAAAGAAAGAGAGGTGTGTATAAAAAGAGAGGGGAGAGTATGAGAAGAGTATGAAAGAGAAGGGGGGTAATGTGGAGAAAAGGGGAGTATAAGGAGAGAGGCGGTGAATGAGGACAGAAGGTGGAGTATGAGGAGCGAGGGAGGAGTATGAGCAGATGGGGGAGTATGAGGAGTGAAGGGGTATGAGGAGAGAGAGGGGAGTATGATGAGAGGAGAAAATATAAGGAGAGGGGGTATTATGAAGAGACGGGGAGTATGAGGGGAGAAGATGAGTATGATGAGAGGGGAGAGTATAAGGATAGAGGGAAAAGTATGAAGAGAGAGGTGGGAGAATAAGGAGAGAAGGGAGAGTATGAGCAGAGAGACAGAGGGGTGTGTATGAAGAGAAAGGATGGAATATGAAGAAAGAGGGGGGAGTATAAGAAGGGAGAGGGAGAGTGTGTGGAAAGCGGGGGAGTATAAGGAGAGAGAGGAATATGAGGAAAGAAGGGGGAATATGTGGAAAGAGGGGCGAGTATGAGGAGAATGGGGGAGTATAAGGAGAGAAGAGTGTGTATGAGGAGAGAGGACAGAATATGAAGAGAGAGGGAGAAGAATGTGGAGAAAAGAGAAATATAAGGAGACGGGATGTTTAAGGAGAGAGGGGGTAGTATAAAAAGACAGTAAGAAGTATTAGGAGAGGGGGGAATATGAGGACTGGGGGTAATATGAGGAGAAGGAGGAGTAAGAGGAGAGAGGGAGGAGTAAGAGGAGGGAGGGGGAGTATGAGGACAGGGGGGAGTATAAGGACAGGGAGGAGTATGAGGAGAGAGAGGTGACAATGAGGAAAGAGGGGGAATATCCGGAGAGAGGGGGGAGTATAAGGAGAGAGAGGGAGAGTGTGAGTGTGAGGAGAGAGGGGAGAGTATGAGGAGAGAGAGAGGAGTATGAGAGAGAGGGGAGAGTACGTCAAAAGAGGGGCGAGTATGAGGAGAAAGGGGGAGTATAAGGAGAGAGGAGTGTGTATGAGGTGAGAGGAGGGAGTATGAAGAGAGAGGGGGAAGAATGTGGAGAAAAGAGAAATTTAAGGAGAGAGTGGGTGTATAAGGAGAGAGGGGGTACTATAAGGAGACAGTAAGAAGTATGAGAAGAGGAGGGAATATGCGGAGAGGGTAGAATATGAGAAAAAGAAGGAAAATGAAGAGAGAGGGAGTATGAGGGGAGACAGAAAGTATGAAGAGAAGATGAAATATGAGGAGAGGGGGGAGTATGAGGTGAGAGGAGGAGTATGAGGAGAGGAGTGTGTATGAGGTGATAGAGAAGAGAGGGAGGAGTATGAAGAGATGGGGGAAGTATGAGTAGTGATGGGGGTATGAGGAGAGAGTGTGGAGTATGGAAAAAGAGGGGCATGTATGAGGAGAAAAGAGCAGTATAAGAAGAGAGCAGAGGAGTGTAAGGAGAGAGGGATGTGTATGAGGAGAGAGGGGAGAAAATGAGAAGAGAGGGGGAGTAAAAGGAGAGAGGGAAGAGTATGACAACAGGGGGGAGTATAAGTAGAGAGAGGGAAGAATGAGAAGAGAGGAGGAATATGAGGAGAGAGGGGGAGTATGAGCACAGAGAGGAGGAGTATAAGGACAGGAGGGAATATGAGGAGAAGGAGGAGTATGAGGCGAGAGGGGAGAGGATGAGGGGAAAGGAGGAATATGAGGAGAAGAGTGAGTATGAGGAGAGAGAGCGGATTATGAGGAGAGAGGGACGAGTATAAAGAGATGGGGAAGTATGAGAAATGAGGAGGGTATGATGAGAGAGGGAGGAGTAAAAGGAGAGAGGAGGGAGTATGAGGATGGGGGAGTATAAGGAGAGAAATGGGGAGTGTGAGGAGAGAGAGATGAGTATGTGAAAAGAGGGGCAAGTATGAGGAGAAAGGGGCATATAAGGAAAGAGCAGTGTGTATGAGGAGAGAGGAGGAAGTATGAGGAGAGAGAGGTGAGAATGTGGAGAAAATAGAAATATAAGGGGAGAGGGAGTGTATGATGAGAGAGGGGAATATGAGGAGAAAGGGAGTATGAGGAAAGAGGGAACAGTAAGAGGAGAGAGGGGGAAATATGAGAAAAGGGGGCAGTATAAGGAGAGAGAGGGGAATATCAGGTGACAGGAGAGAGTATAAGGAGAGAGAGGACGAATGTGAGGAGAGAGGGGGAGTATGAGGAGAGAGAGGAGGAGTAGGAGAAGAGAGGGGGGACTATGAAAAAGAGGGGCAAGTATGAGGAGAAAAGAGGACTATAAACAGAAAGGGGTATGTATGAGGAGAGAAGGAAGAATATAAGAAGAGAAGGTGAGAATGTGGAGAAAAAGGAAAGTATAAGAAGAGAGGAGGTGTATTAGAAGAGATGGGGTACTACGAGGAGAGAGGGAGGAGTAAGAGGAGATGGAGGAGTATGAAGAGTGAAGGGGTATGAGGAGAGAGGTGGAAGTATGAGGACAGGAAGGAGAGTATGAGGAGAGGAGAGAGGGTAGTATAAGGAGAGAGAGGTGTGTATGAGGAGAGAGGGGAATATGAGGTGAGAGGGGGAGAATGTAAAAAAGGGTCAATATAATTTCTAAAAGTACACAGACACACAGTGTGATTCTAGACAAAAAATATAAGACCTTACATTTTACCAAAACACATTTACTAGTCTAAAATGGTTAAGTGACTGCACATATTCCATGTACATAACTACTACATTTTAGTGGACAACCCTGACTCATTTTGCAAATACATATGCAATTTGCTACATTATTTTTGCCAACATTACATGATTAAAGTGACACAATAGAACAACAAAAAGGTGCAATGTGCTTGTAAATTTGCCCCAGAGTGTATGCAGCAGTGTTTCTATACTAACTGGGGAATTGTTAAGGGGGAGGTATGAGGAGAGAGAGAGGAGTAAGAGGAGAGAGGAGGGAATATGAAGAGAAGGGGAAGTATGAGGAAAGAGGGGGGAAATAAGGAGAGAGGAGGAATATGAGGAGAGAGGGAGGAGTATGAAGACAGAGAGGGTGAGTATGAAGACAGGTAGGAATATGAGGAGAAGGGGGAGTATAAGGAGAGAGGGAGCAGTAAGAGGAGAGAGCGGAAAATATGACGACAGGGGAGAGTATAAGAGAGAGGGTGAAATGAGGAGAGAGAAAGAATATGAAGGGAGAGGAGGGAGTATGAGGACAGAGAGGGGGAGTATGAGGACAGTGGCAATATGAGAAGAAGGGGGAGTATGAAGAGAGAGGGAGGAGTAAGAGGAGAGAGGGGGGAGTATGAGGACAGGGGGGAGTATGGGGACAGGGAGGAGTGTGAGGAGAGAGAGGTGAGAATGAGGAAAAAGGAGAAATATCAGGAGGGAGGAGGTAGTATAAGAAGAGAGAGTGAGAGTGTAAGGAAAGAGGGGGGTATGAAGAGAGAAAGAGGAGTATGAGGAGAGAAGGAGGAGTATGTGGAAAGAGGGGCCAGTATGAGGAGAAAGGGGGAGTATAAGGAGAGAAGAGTGTATATGAGGAGAGAGGACGGAATATGAATAGAGAGGGGGAATGTGGAGAAAAGAGGAATATAAGCAGACGGGGGAGTATAAGGAGAGAGGGGTACTATAAGAAGACATTAAAAAGTATGAGGAGAGGGGGAATATGAGGATGAGGGAATATGAGGAGAGGGGGAGTATGAGGAGAGAGGGAGGAGTTAGAGGAGAGAGGGAGAGTATGAGGACAGGGGGGAGTATGAGGACAGGGAGGAGTATGAGGAGAGAGAGGTGAGAATGAGGAAAGAGGGGTAATGTCAGGAGAGAGAGGGGAGTATAGGGAGAGAGAGGGTGAGTGTGAGGAGAGAGGGGGAGTATGGGGAGAGAGAGGAGTATGAGGAGAGAGGGGAGAGTATGTGGAAAAGAGGGAATATGAAGACAGGGAGGAGTATGAAGAGATGGGGAAAGTATGAGGAGTGAGGGAGGTATAAGGACAGAGGGAGGAGTAAGAGGACAGAGGTGGGAGAATGTGGAGAAAAGAGAAATACATTTTAGGAGAGAGGGGGTGTATGAAGAGACTGTGAGTCTAAGTTGTGAGCTGATTGCTGAAAAGTGATGTGCTGTGGGCGCTGTAGGATACTGGCTGCTGTAGTATACCTGTGTAAGTAGTGTTATGTTATGTTATGTTAGTATGAATTTGTAGAGTGCACGTTCACCCCAGGGTTTCTTGGTGCTGTGTACCGCTAGGGAACCCGTCCTGGCTTTCCCTGTGAGATGGTCCCTATTTGGCATCCCTAAGGTGAAGCCAGGCATCCCCAGCAGCGACGGGCCGTTGTGGATATTAAGCAAGCTATTGCCCAGAGTTGCAGCGTGGGACCCATGATTAGAGAGGCACCGAGGCGATATTTATCGAGCCTGCTGACATTGGTTCCGTACCCTGCCGCGTCAGGAATTGAACCCTGGTCCCGGGCCGACCTCTGCTTCTGGGTCTGCCGCCTCTAACCGGTGAGCCACACTTCTCCAGTGTTAGTATGCATTTATACTATACAGGGAGTGGGATGCGAACTACTCACCTCTACCGGACTGAAGACTTGAATGCAGTGTTTTAGCAAGCAAGAATAAAGAAATAATCATGAAGAATATAATGCAGAATGTTGCAATCCCACAGAAACAAATGGTGAAATGAGGTGTGTCTAAGAAAGTGGCTGTGTGTAATAAAGAGATGGAGTTTGAAAGTTATATCGAAAATGACTTTATTTAAGTGCCATAAATGGGCCCACTGGTGCAAGAACTACGGCATCCAGCTGATGCAAACTTGAACCGCTTCTGCTGTATTCAAACGTAAGCTCCTGCATCAGTGAATTCCACATTACATGTTAGAGTCCCATATGACATCAACAATACCTATTACACTTCAATTACTCTAAATTCCATAATGGAAATAAAGGTATGATACGATTACCACATGTATCCTTTAAGAAAAAAAACAACAACAAAAAATGGAAAATGTAATTATCAAACTTCTTAGGTAACCTGGTACTCCATTTAATTCTAAAACAAATTTATCAACAGTAGAAAAGTTAGTAATCTCTTGTACAGTAGATTCAAACTGGTGCGTGTGAACATTAGTAATAGTTCTACCCACAACCCAACTTTGAGGAGGAACACAAATATTGCGCTTCTAAGAAGCACATTCAGTACCTTTCTGGTCAAACCATACATTATTGTCTTTCGCTGTATCAAAAAAAGCATTCTAAGCTAAGGCATCCAGCTGAGGCAAACTCCAACCGCTTCTCCTGTATTCAAACCGAAGCTCCTGCATCAGTGAATTCCACATTACATGTTACAGTTCTATGTGACATAAACAATAGCTATTAGACATAAATGACTAAATTGTACATTGAAAATAAAGGTAGGATACGATTACCACATTGTGCCAACCAGTTCCTAAACAATGCCATTTTTTTTTCATTTTGATTGCCAGGTTGTGAGCAGAGGCTGAGGATGAGTAAATTTGTGTGAAAGGGCTTCGTGAATAAGAGACAGGCAGAGAGACGTGTGCACAAAGAATAGACATGGTTTCTAAATGGGTGTCGGGTTTAGGCTAATTTAGCAAGTAAATTGCGTATATGCATAGGCCATACATCACCGATCCCTGGTTAGAGTGCATACGTAATGGAGCAATAATGAAGACAGAGTTCAAAAGTCTGAGTATACTTAGAAAGTTATTATATCAAAGTAGTACAATTGAAGTGTATTAAAAAAAATTAAAGGAAACAGTCAAAAAAGATGGAAAAAATCCATCGAAGAATAACGTGAGTTTCTTAAAAGTATTGGAGATTGCAGTCCAGAAGTTCTTCAGCGGCTTGAGATGCGTAATGTTCCAAGAGGCTATTGTTGCCATCGTGTGAGAAAAGTGAAGGGATCCAATTCATATCCTCGAAGGGACAGTAATGTTCCTCGAATTTTGGAGCAGCAATTTGAATTGGCAGGTAATCTGCGATGTTGTGAATGGTCGCACGTTGCAGGAGATCATTCGCGGCTGCGCAGAAATCCCATTCCGCCACAATACCTTTTTGCATTGCATTCGCCATTTCTCCACTGCCTGAAAAAACAAGTTCATGCTTGTCAAGATACTGCATTACCTGCTGGATATCGGGAGCGAATATTGACATGTTGGCAAGGCATAGATCCATTCGCCAGTTGAATGGTCAAGTTTTGCACTAAAAAGATGGGTGTACGCAGATTGCATATGTTTAAATAAATGTTATGTTGTAGCTGGCACTGATAATAGATAGAGGCAGGCAGCCGAAAGGTTTTTCAATTTTTTTACAGTGTTGATGTAGCTTTGCGTAGAGGCATATTCTGTCGGACATGGTTGTTACCACAGAGAGCGTAGCCATTTTTTACAAGCAAATTTAGTGGTAGGATGGCTGCAAAGAGAGCGAGAATTATGGGCACTGTTCCTGCTATTTCAGAGATGATCAAATGAATGAAGTCTGGTATTAAAAGAAAAACTGTTTGAAAGTGTGTGAGAAGCCCGGAGGAGACCATGTTAAAATAAGTGTGCCTGACCTTAAGTGTGAGATGTGTTGAAAATTGTGTAACAATTCACAAAATGTAATGGGAGGTTCGCATTTAAAAGGGAGTATGTTTTACTTGAAGTAGTGGTATCTGCAGTCGATACATTTCTTTTGCAGAAGTGAGGGGCACTTCTGTTGTGAACAAAAGGACTATCAGTTTTTTTTAGGAAATCTGTTTTCAAAGTAGGGATTAAAGTCCAAATTGAGGTTTGGGAGTTCGTTTGTGTGGGTGGGAATAGGCATTGCCACAGGAAGTTACTCGGTTTGAAACAGTAAGGACATACGGTATGCCAGCTCACATTCCGTAGGATTGCATGTTATTGAGAAGCAGATAACTGCTGTTAGAAAGCTGTGTGAATGTTGGTCTGATTGTGAGAGTTGGCGTCCTTTTAAGAAAGAATGCAAGATTGGGAGCTGTAAGCTTAGATGCGCCGTGGAGTTGAACATTCATGGATAGTAATGAATGACTGTAATGAATGACTGCCATTGTGGTCGCACTATTCACCTGTGAGAAAAACTTCTGTATGCTCTTTAAGACAGTGATATGTAAATGGGAGAAACCACTGCTTGTGAATAAATGCGCTACTTTATATAATCACATACAACCTGATAAACAACATGTACACCTAGCAGACACAGCGACACTACATACTATGGGAACTGTGGCTAGCCATGTATACAAACCAAACATGGCATGGTACCTCTGCCACACAATGCAGAATGAGAGGAGACATGGTAGCAAAGTATGTGCGAAGGTAGCAAGTAATTCTTGATTATAAAAGTATACAATGCAAAGTGTTGAGGGGATGTGCCGGACAGACTTGAGTATGCAGAGCACAGACATGTACATGTCAACATACACTGATTGTCTATTGAGTGAAGTAGACAGTGGACGCAACCATGACAGTACAGTCAGTAGGGAAGATTACGGAAAGGTAGCACGTACATGCCTCCTCCCCCCCAATGTTTAGTGTAGTGGGCTGGCTCGGCGTAGGCAAGGCTAGTTAGGGGTATGAAGAAGAGGCACATTTCTCTGGGTGTGGTTTTGTTCCAGAATGGTGAACGTGTCTGCGAGGTCTGCGTAGGTTACACCGCCACAAGGCTGATGCCGTAAGCAAAGGTGGCTGCTTGAATGATGCTCTCAGCGTGCTGGTATCCAGAAACCGTCATGGCCGCTGCGACGCACATATACTCCACAGTTCACTTTTTGACACTGTCATATGTGAAAGAGGGCCCACCACATGCCGGCGAAAGCTTCTGGGCCGAGATCTTCGCACTTGGAAGGCTCCTGAGATTAACGCTGGCTACCGCGACACAGGCACACAGCACCCACCCTGAAGCCCAGCAGCGTGGAGTGCTCTGTATACTACTAACACAGTAGTCCAACAGGTACCAACAGTGGAACGGTGTTTTGATACCACAGTGGATGATGTTAGAACTGCATCAGAGAGTCGAGATGAAGGTACTCCTTTCGACCAGGTGCAACCAACTCTAGGACCCAACAGCGGAATGGTGTCTTGATCCCACAATGGACGATGTCCAATATTACTTGCTGCTTGGTTTTACGGAACTCCCTCAGTTGAGGTGCATCAGATTCTGTGCTTCACATGATTATTGTGCTTGGTAGACATTAGTCGGTGCAGTACACCGTGGTACAGCAGGTCTGAACAGTGAAACGGGGTCTTGATTCTATGATTGAAGATGTCAGAAGTCAAGGTCTGTGTTGATTTCTGTGTACACCCTCCGATCAGGTGCAACCAATTCTAGGTCCCAACAGTGGAACAGTGTCTTGATCCCACAATGGACAATCTCCGATATTATCTGTAGCTTGGTTTTGATAGAACTTCCTACGTTGAGGTGCATCACACTCAATGATTCCGTAGCTAACTGCTGTACAGGATTATTGGGCTTTGTTGACTGTAGTCGCTGGACTACATCGCAGTACATCAGGTCTGAACAGTGAAACGGGGTCTTGATTCTATGATTGAGGATGTCAGAAGTTAAAGTCTGTGATGATTTCTGTGTACCCTCTCAGATCAGATGCAACCAACTCTAGGTCTCAACAGTGGAACTGTGTCTTGATCCCACAATGGACGATGCGTGAACTGCATCTGAGAGTGGAGATGAAAGTACTCTCTTCGACCAGGTGCAACCAACTCTAGATCCCAACAATGGAACGGTGTCTTGATCCCACAATAGACGGTGTTAGAACTGCTTCCGAGAATGCACATGAAGGTACTCCCTGTTTCCAGGTGCAACCAACTCTAGGCCCCAACAGTGGAACGGTGTCTTGATCCCATAATGGACAATGTTAGAACTGCATCTGAGAGTGGAGATGAAGGTACTCCCTTCGACCAGGTGAAACCAACTCTAGGGTCCAACAGTGGAACGGTGTCTTGATCCCACAATGGAAGATGTCCGATATTACTTGCTGCTTGTTTTTCACAGAACTCCCTCCATTGAGGTGCAACCGACTCTGTGCTTGAATAGCTAATTGCTGCACATGATTATTGTGCTTGGTTTACACCAGTCGGTGGAGTACACCGCAGTACAGCAGGTCCGAACAGTGAAACAGGGTCTTGATTCTATGATGGAGGATGTCAGAATGTAAAGTCTGTATTGATTTCTGTGTACCCCCTCTGATCAGGTGCAACCAGCTCCATGCTTTCAAATCCAATGGTACGTGGCTGTGAGGCATTAATGACCCCTGCCTCTGGCCTACTCTGCGGTTATCAGGGTTCACAATGCAGATCGAGTGGTGATTGTTTAATTACAGAATCCAGTTGTCAAGTAACTACAATGTCTATTGCAATATACACAATATTGTTTTAGTATACTTGCTTGAAGAACTTTTTTTTAGAGGAGTTATAGGTTTAAGAAAAGTGACCAAATTCATCTTGCAAGTCCAATGGAACAGTGAATAGTGTAGACTGTGGACAGATGAAATTGCAATTCCAATTGTTTTGATTTATTTATTGCAGAGTTTTCTGTAATTTATGTTGTTGTATTTTGTGAAGAGGCAGTGAGAAAAATGATTCATGGTTGTGTGTGTGAGTACTGCCTTTAACACTGCAGACAGCTGACAGCAGTGTTCAAAATTCAGATTGAGTCGCTATTGTAGATGATGCAGTCCTGTAGGAAAAGATATTGCTCTAATGCGAGCTGTCTGCACCACTCATACGCATCATTGCAGGCTCCGCACACAGTCTTTGTGGCTTAGCGGATTGAAAACTGTGGAGTTCAAGTCAATGCCACATGGCTGTGGGCCCTTGCTGAAACTCTCTCTGGCCAACACTGCAGACAGCAGTGTTCACATTTGAGATTGAGTCAGCATTGTAGATGATGCAGTCCCGTAGGAAAAGCCATTGCTCCAGTGCGCTCTGTCTGCACCACTCATACACATCATTGCAGGCTCCGCACATGCTTTTTTTATTTGCTTTGCGTATGACAAACATGGCAACTCAAGTCAATGCCACATGGCTGTGGGTCCTTGCTGAACGCTCTCTCTGGCCTACACTGCAGACAGCAGTGTTCACATTTGAGATTGTGTTAGTATTGTAGATGACGCAGTCCTGTAGGAAAATACATTGCTCCAGTGCGCTCTGTCTGCACCACTCATACGCATCATTGCAGGCTCCGCACATGCTTTTTTGTTGCTTCGCGTATTGCAAACTGTGGAGCTCAAGTCAATGCCACGTGGCTGTGGGCCATGGCTGACCACTCTGCCTGGCCTACACTGCAAACAGCAGTGTTCACAATTCAGATTGAGTCTCTATTACAGATGATGCAGTGTGGATGGCAACAGATATCGCTCCTAGAACTGACCGCCCGCAGCACGCATCATCGCTGGCTGTGCACATGCTGAATGCTTTTAATGTGGCTATGTGAGTGCACTAGAACTGAGGAGCGTTTATGATATAATCTTTTTGTGTATTATTTCAGATCTATTGATTGTGTCTCAGTATACCACAAGTTGTTGTTCTATTACGATAGAATTTTTTCTGTATTATTTCACATCAACTGTCCCTACCTTACTGCAGCACAAATTATTGAGTATCTTAATATTGAATCTCTGTCTGTGACCCAATGATTACTGTTGTAGTTGATGCTAGCAGCAACCATTCCCTTATGGCTGCTGTACACTCACCCCACACGCATCCAGCACAGACGATGTGACCCTGGTAATAAAAAGGAGTCAAGCGCGCGTGCCCGTACCCACTTACACTATCTATCTGTGTCCGTGTATTCATTATCTATTCATGATACTGTCTCTGGGCCATACTACATTACATTGTGCTGTGGACAGCGAATGCAACCATGTTACCTCTGGTAGTGGAGAAACCTTCAGTTATGTAAATTTTAGGTGTGTGGCTATCACAGGTGGAAGGCTACTTTGCAAAGTATGAATATTGATGAATATGATGGTTGCATGTTGTGTGTAGTGTAAGATATGTGTACATTGCAAAAAGTTTGGAAAAAAGCTCTCTAAGCAGAAGTGGTGTGTCTCATCAGACGCTGTACAGAGAATGACTAAAATGGATGGCGTTTTCCAACTGTTACAATGGGAAATGTCATGAACTAATGAATTTTTTTTTTGATTCACATGGCAATCACGCACCCAGCATGCAAGGAGACCGCACCGACGTGATTTTGAGAAAACATATTTACTATAATATAAGTTTATTACAGTTAAAAATATATAAAAGTTAAAAATATTTTAGATTATTGCTTGCTCTCATATACACTTTAAAGTTATTTAGATTTAGTTTTGAGACAAAAAAATGAGGGAATGGCGTATGCGGTGCAACACCGTACGTCTATTATGTAACACAGGGTGTGGCAGCGTGCACTTGTCGCATACGCAACGCCCATACGTACATGACGTAACGCGCGGTTTGGTAGTGCGTACCCGTCACATACCAAACTAGCATCTAGAGCGACCTCATATGCATATGTTGTTACACGGGACGCGGTGCCACAAACCTGTTGGATACAAAATGCGCATCATTTAAATGTGGTGGATAGGATTTGCGTATTGATCGAGCTTGGTAGACTACTGGTACGGGACTGTAGTTTTCTCCCCCAATAAAAATGATATACATATTTTTGGGGGAAGTTATTAAACATTACATAAGTTTTAAAGTAAAAAAAAGGATAATAGAGTTGCAAAATATTAAATAACAATTAGAAAACATTTGGGTTTTATAAAAATTAAAATATGAAATTAACATTTAAAAAACCTTTTAAATTCACTGTTAAAAACATAGGTTTTACAGACATTATAATTAGGAATTAGCATTTAAAAAACCTTAGAAATCCAGTGAAAAAACCATAGGTTTCAGGGATGTTATAGTTAGCTGGACATTTGACTCATAGAAAACCAGAGAAATTCACCAGTTGTAGTTACTTGAGCTAACTATAACTTGCATGCCTGCAATGCACTGCTGATGATGTCACAAATTACGTCACTCATGACATGGTCAGTGACATCACTGATGACATCACTGATAACATCATCCACGAGATAATCTGATGCACATACCGATGCTCTAATATAAATTTTGATACACCCACTCGAAAATACAGACTACTATTTTTGAAACCATACACACAACAATGGCAGATACTACATACCACCGACTATTTCCTAGGTCTATACACACTTCAAGTGATTTATACATACAGTATGCAACTCAGATCGAGTTGTGGGCGACCTGTTTGCGAGTTGGGCTGCTCCTGTGAGGATCGTTTCTGGAGTTGGACCCTTTTGCTGTTCGGGACGCGGCTCTGCAGAGGGAGCTGCTGCCGCTAGAGGAAGGACCTGCCCTCACCGCCCACACCGCTGCGGGACTGGGAGGCAGTTCTCACACCTGCAGCCTCTTCCCGCAACGGCCCCGCCCCCCGCCTGGTGCTGTATTAACTTTCGCAGCACCCGCTGCGCGGGTGCTACTCAGATCGAGTTGTGGGCTGACCTGTTTGCGAGTTGGGCTGCTCCTGTGAGGATCGTTTCTGGAGTTGGACCCTTTTGCTGTTCGGGACGCGGCTCTGCAGAGGGAGCTGCTGCCGCTAGAGGAAGGACCCGCCCTCACCGCCCACACCGCTGCGGGACTGCGAGGCAGTTCTCACACCTGCAGCCTCTTCCCGCAGCGGCCCCGCCCCCCCGCCTGGTGCTGTATTAACTTTCGCAGCACCCGCTGCGCGGGTGCTACTCAGATCGAGTTGTGGGCTGACCTGTTTGCGAGTTGGGCTGCTCCTGTGAGGATCGTTTCTGGAGTTGGACCCTTTTGCTGTTCGGGACGCGGCTCTGCAGAGGGAGCTGCTGCCGCTAGAGGAAGGTCCCGCCCTCACCGCCCACACCGCTGCGGGACTGCGAGGCAGTTCTCACACCTGCAGCCTCTTCCTGCAGCGGCCCCGCCCCCCGCCTGGTGCTGTATTAAGTTTTGCAGCACCCGCTGCGCGGGTGCTACTCAGATCGAGTTGTGGGCTGACCTGTTTGCGAGTTGGGCTGCTCCTGTGAGGATCGTTTCTGGAGTTGGACCCTTTTGCTGTTCGGGACGCGGCTCTGCAGAGGGAGCTGCTGCCGCTAGAGGAAGGACCCGCCCTCACCGCCCACACCGCTGCGGGACTGCGAGGCAGTTCTCACACCTGCAGCCTCTTCCCGCAGCGGCCCCACCCCCCGCCTGGTGCTGTATTAACTTTCGCAGCACCCGCTGCGCGGGTGCTACTCAGATCGAGTTGTGGGCTGACCTGTTTGCGAGTTGGGCTGCTCCTGTGAGAATCGTTTCTGGAGTTGGACCCTTTTGCTGTTCGGGACGTGGCTCTGCAGAGGGAGCTGCTGCCTCTAGAGGAAGGACCCGCCCTCACCGCCCACACCGCTGCGGGACTGCGAGGCAGTTCTCACACCTGCAGCCTCTTCCCGCAGCGGCCCCGCCTCCCCCTTTACCTAGGAGTATAAAATCATCATAACTGTCTCGCGCAGCGGGACGCACGCAGGACGGAGCTCGGGGCGAAGCCCGGGCAAAGGGCGGGCCCTCTGAGGCCCTCGTAGGCCAGAGTAGGTTGGGCTGGGCCTACCCCTTTACATCTGCAGTACAGTGGTCCGTGCCCCGACAAACGTTGGTTATGCTGACAGAAGAGGAAACACCTGGCAAGAAAGTAAGACTATGCAATGGGTCTTTGGACAACTACTTCCCCAAGGTACTGAGTGAGGGTGATAAGGACTCTATTTTAGCTGGGCGCAGGGCTGAGCGGCGTCGCTCAGTTGAGAGCATGAAAAACAGACCCCTCACTGACAGTACTCCTCTTGTTTCGACCCGGGAGGGAGGCTCACCAGACATGAGTGGGGATAATGCTAGCCAAGAAGTTGTTCCCCTTTTGCTTCGTGATTTTACACCCACACCTTGCTTGCCCTCGGATCATATTATAATTGTTTCCCCTACCCCTAGCCCCGGTCGCATCACTGTCACAGCAAAGCCTAGGAAACAGAAACCCAAGCAATTAGTTGTTGCCCAGATTCATCGCCCCCCACCAAGTAAAAAAAGGAGGAAATCAAGGGCGGCCCAAGGTAAAGCTAAAATCCCGCACTCTGATTTTGGTAAAGGGTTAAAAACTCCCATTCAAACTGAGAGTGTCCTAGCAGAGGGGCCGGATTTTCCACCAGCTGTATCACCGCCGTTAGAAAGCAGATCATCTGAAGTAGCTATACAGGCCGTGGATTCTGATAGCAATGCCGGGGTTGTAGCACCAGATATTCCATCTCCCCCCTCATTAATAGGGAACTTGGAATTTCTGTTAAGATCTCTCCTTTTACCTATTAATGAGACCATTAAAAAGGTTGAAATTAGACTGACTATTTTGGAGACTGCTATAAACAGCATGGTTACTCTAACCAAAGCCCAGGGGAGTGGGGTGGCGCATCCCACACCTCCGGCCAGGCTTCCCGCTACCATTGTTGCTAACACTCCAATTGCCCCACCTCAGCCGACCAAACACAAGTCACAGCCCCAGGGTAGGGCCGATCTCGGCTCCCAAAATCCACCCCCTCCTAAACACCTAAACACACCAGTAATTGAAACGGGTGGCGACCCTAAAAGGCCAGTGTCAAAGGCCCCGATAAGTAATAAACAGAACGCTCAAGGGGAAGGCAGATATACTAGAGACCCACGGAAAAAGGTGCCACAAGTGGAAATTCCCCCAGAAGCAGTGCCCTTTGTGGTTGTCTTGACCGGGGTCCCACCATTAGCAGAAAGTAAGAAGGAGGGATATGATGAACTTAAAAAAAAAATCATTCACTGGTTGAGGACATATAGGCCCATAGCACACAATATAGATGGGGATATAGTCCATGTCAGACGGATTAACTGGCTGGGAAGCAGACGAAAAGATATAGAGGGGGACCTAGTGGTGGTTAACTTTAGAGACCCCCGGGCAGTAGATTACATCTTAAACTGGCCACCTGGAAATGGGGACACTCGTATCATCCCTCGGGCCCTAACGTATTTCTATCCCAGGACAGAGGCCCTTCCTCCTAAATACCAAAATAAGTTCCACTCCTTTAGGCCACCCCCTACTTTGCCTTACAGCAACATTTATCCCCAGTATGGGCAGTACTTTGCATTGGCGGCTGATCATTCTGCCTGGACCACAGTGCCCCATAGACTTACAATGAACCACGACACCAGGATGGAACATCTAAGACCCTTTACCCCCTTGGACACTTATAATCGGTTTTCGCAGCTCTCTGGGCTGGAAGATTGTGATTGATGTTCACTGTCCAGGGGGGAGAGAATTGGTCTGCCTGATGTGGAGGCTCCACGATCACGTGGCAGTATAGATATAGGGCAAGATAGATCCCATTTAACTCAAATTGCCATTACCAACATCACTATTGAGGCTTCTTCGGTAGCCGGGAGTATGGTCAGCACGGCTAGCTGCCCTGCAAACCCTAATCCCTTGGTTCAGGAGGTGGGTAGATGCATGACCGCGGTGGGTAATGATGGGGGGTACAAGGGGGTCCACACCAAAGTGCCCAAGGGCCGACGGGTAATAAACCTGTTATCTTGGAATGTAGCGGGGTTAAAAAGGAAGCTGGATATACCGGAATGGCACACATTCATCGAGAAGTTCGATGTTTGCCTGTTTCAGGAAACCTGGAGCTTAATACCTTTAAATAAATCGGGTTACACCACCCACTTTTCGCCAGCAGTAAGTAGAGGGAAGGGTAGACCGGCAGGAGGCCTCACGGTCTGGATAAAAATAGATCTGGACTGGGAGGTCACACGCCACCATTTGGAGTGTAGCGACATACTTTACCTCTCTTCTAGGGGACACATTGAGGGATGCAGGCTTGATCTATTTAACGTGTATGCCAGAGGGGCACCTGGGGATACCGCCTCTTCAACTTTATCAGCTCTGGATTCAGCCTTAACTAACTGCCCTCCAACAGCGAAAATCATTGTGGGGGGGGATTTCAATTGCACGTTTGAACCCCTCCTCGGAGATGATCCCTTGGGTATTGAAGATGAAGATTCAAAATGGTCCATTCCAAACCTGTCCCTGCCCCCTATTAGAAAATGGTCAGCTAGGGCAATCCAAATCAATGCACTAACTAGGGATCATAAGTTAAGAGCCCTCAACGGCAGGACTATGTCCGACCGGGCAGGTGCACTGACTTTCAATAGGCCCTTTGGGTCGTCCCGAATTGACTACATCCTAATGGATGTTAGTTTGTGGGCAGACCTAATTGATATGGAGGTGCTCCCAAGTCAGGATAGCGACCATAACCCCCTGTGTAGCAAGTTTAACTGGGGCATCTCTAAAGACAGGAGGGTGAATGCCCCCACAAAGATAACTAAAGAGATTATCCCGTACAATAATAACCGCAGATTGAAATGGGACAAGGCAAACCTGAAGGAGGACGATCTAGGGACCATTAAATCCCTGGTGGAGGGCCTGTGCTTGGATCTGGAGGTCTGGGATTGTGAAAACCTGATTAGTATGAATCTGCACACTTCCCTTGACTCAGCTTATAAAGCCACAATCGAGCAAGTTAGTCACTTCTTTACCTCCAAAGGGAAAAGCCATAGGAAAATCACCATACCTCCCATCGCAAATTAACCTTGGTATTCGGACCAGTGTAAGGGCAAAATTGAAAAATCTGACAAAAGCCCTACTTTCTAGGGATCCTTTGCTAGTTAGAGCGGCTAGGAAGGACTACTTGAAAGTACTATCGCTGGCTAAACGCGAATGGGAGGAACAGCATTGGCAAGACTTAACTAATGCTGTGAGCAGGAGGAACCCGAACCTTTTTTGGGATCTGATTAACAGAGCCAGACAGGGGAGATCGCAACCTTTAGCAGCTCACATAACTAGCCAGCAATGGTTTAATCACTTTTTAGCCCTATATGGCGGTAATGAAGAGATAAACAGGCCAGGGGTAGCAAGTTTTGGAGATGGGGATACCACAGGGGTGGACGACCTCCCATTCACGGCCTCTGAAGTAGCATTGGCTATTAGACATCTAACCCCCAAAAAGGCGGCCGGTCCGGATGGGATCCCTGGGGACCTGTTGATTGCGGAACCTCTGGCTTGGGCCAATCTAATCGCCACAATAATGAACTTGATTGCTAGGGGACACCCGGTGCCAGATTCTTGGAAGGGGGCCAAGGTGGTAACAGTGTTTAAGAAGGGGGCAAGAGATGACCCTGCCAACTACAGACCTATCAGTCTGATAGATATAATCCAGAAAGTGGTTGGCAGGGTCATCATCTCAAGGGTTGGCGATTGGACGGAGGAGGCTAGTATTCTCTCCCACCTCCAAGCGGGTTTCCGAAGAAAAGTAGGCACGATGGACCAGGTCTTTCGCTTTTTTGTTATCTATTGGAAGGCAGTTACCATCAAAAAAGGCAGTTTATATATGGCCTTCATAGATCTTAGAACAGCTTTTGACCTGGTCCCCCGGGCTAAATTGTGGGAGATCCTAGGAGGGATGGGATTCCCCAGTAGACTCCTGAGTTTAATCGAAAAGCTCCATGAGGGGAATTATGCGAGGATCAGATGGGGTACCCAGGTTCAGTTAACGGATAGGGTCCCTGTGAGGAGGGGAGTACGCCAGGGCTGTGTTATGGCCCCGACTCTTTTTTCGCTATTTGTGAATGGAGTGGTGGACCATCTGAAAGGGGAAGAGTCGGATGCCCCATCCCTGGCGGGGGAAAGAATCCCCACTTTACTCTTTGCCGACGACACCTTATTGATCTCCAAATCCCCAGTGGGTCTGCAAAAACTCTTGAATTGATTTAGTTCCTTCTGCACCAACAGAGGCTTAATCATCAACACCTCGAAAACTAAACTGATGGCATTCTCACCCTCCAAAAGATTTAAAAATAACTTTTCGCTTAATGGGGCTCCCCTGGAGATGGTCGATTCATTTGACTATCTTGGAGTTCAGATAAATAGTCGAATGACCTGGAAGGACCATCTGGCCAAAATGTTACTCAGCCACCAAAGAGTATCTGGGGTGACTCTGAGGGAGCTTCGTGAGTCAAGTGGCAAACCTGTCTCCCCGGCCATGGCGATTTACGAGGGCCAGATACTCCCGGCGGAATTATATGGCTCCGAGCTCTGGGGGTTCGAAAATGTTTCAGATCTCTCCATAGCGGAAAATAACTTTTTGAGGAAGGTGGTGGCTCTTCCCGCTTCCACTCCGTTGATCCCCCTGAGATTAGATTTGGGCAGAAGATCCTTTAAGGACTTGGTGAGGCTACGCCCATTGCTTTTCTGGACCCGCTTAAGAAGGACTGAGGAGCTTGCTAAATATGCTGAAGGGTTGGATGACCTTCTACTGCTCGACACTGGCAAAAAAATTGGATGGCTGAACAATGTGAGAGACCTGGTCCTCAAACTAGGTCTAAGAGACGCATGGGAGTCTCAAATGCCGCCGCCCAAGGAAGTGATTAAAAAGCTATACTGGGACTGGGTACAGGGCGAGGCACTGAGTGGTTCGGATGGGGGTTCTCTCACGGATCGGTTTTTGGAATTTAAATGGGTGAAAAAACTGGAACCCTTCCTTGACCTGATAAACAAACCCCTAGATAGAGCGCTATATCTAAAACGGAGGTATGGGACGCTCCCGGTGCATGATTTCACCATGAGGTGGTCCAAATCTGGTGCCCCCTTGCGTTCGTGCCCAGGCTGTGCAGCACCAAAGGAGACTGTGGCCCACTTATTCTTTGCCTGTCCCGCCTACAAAGTGGACCGGAAAATCTGGCTGAAACCTGTATGCTGGGAGCTGGGGTTGAGGTGTCATAGTCTGGCATTACGAGTACTTTCTACTGATTCATCATCCACTGTCATGATATGCGGGGTGGCAAAATTTGTGGGTAGTGTTTGGCTGACGCGCTCACGGTTACTGAAATTGCATTCTAGGTTACCAACGGACTGATGCATGTAACCGAAGATACCCTCACTTAAATTAGTGACTGTGGAGCATTCCTTATCCCAGGATACATTTTTTATGCTGTATTATATTTTATTGTTTTAGCGGGGGAATTGAATATTTATTGTGCATATGTACTCTTTTATGGTGAACAATTTTGCCAAATAAAGATTATTACTACTACTACTACATACACTTACTCACCTATACAGTACTAAAATATGTACTCATACACCTATACCTACAGTCACACTCTTCCACTCATCCATAGAGTTACTCACACACCTAGTCAGACATGCAAAGAATGAATTACATACTCATTTACTCATGTATACAGTTATACACACCAACTGAGTTATGTATACACACACAACATCACTTATTTATGCAGATACTAACACATACTTACTGTCTTATACAATCACTGATACAAGCAGACACTCAGGTATACACCCACACTTCAAATAACTTACTCTCATGTATAGTCATTTATATACTCCAACACTCACATATACTGCCTTAAAACATATGTAGTTGCTCAAACATATACCACTGAGACATTCATTAAATCACCCAGTATAACAAAAAGGTTTTCCTTTCTGTGTAATTCACTATATCTAGACTCAAGACCTTATTATACAGTTTGGAATAGAACCTGAAGTATGTACCTCAACACACAGATTGTAAAATATTTATCTTGAGTTTATTTTTTTAAAAACTGGCATTTAATGCCAAAGTGTCATGATTTTTTCATACATTCAATACAAAATTCACAGTATATTTAAAAGTTACCGAATTCACACAAAATACATACTGTACATATCACAAAAACAAAATACAATTAAAAACAGGTCCTTTTGTCGACGTGTTTCGTTGTCTTGATCTTATTTTGTAAACACCTTCCTCAGGACAGGTCAATTTAAAAAAAAAAAACATCAAATCTGAAAACAAATACATACAATTAGTATCAAAAAGAGGTTGTGTGGTTTACCTATACTTCATCTATATTATTAGGTATCATGATAAGGTCAAGAGAATCTTACTTAAAAAGCATATATCTCTGGTTTTTCTAGTTATCCTTTGAAGTGGACCGGTAATAAACTTTTGATCCTTCTTCCAGAGGTTCAACGGGACATCATCCTGTATTTAGGGATGGCATAAATAGATTTCTAAGTATGGGTCTTCTATTTGTAAAAAGTGCTTATCACTATTTCACTTATTTACAGCTGAAGTAACTGGTTGAGCTACTCACATATCATATCACATAGAGTTTTTCAAAATGCAAGGGCATCGTCTTGGGTACTAATGCTCCTGGGGGGAATTAAATCCTCCTTGACTATTTTGTCCAGTACGTCTTTATCTTGATCGTACCACCTTATGATTTTCAGTGTACATAGGTAAGAATACACCTGCAATTAAAGTGGAAGGAATTTTGTCAGTGTTTTTACATACATCTGTCAATTTGTTTGTTAGTTAAGAGACTAAATCTCCTAACTCAATATTAGGGTACCCATTTCACTTTACACATCGTCATATTTTTTACGTTTAATTTAGTTTTAAATCCATTTTAGTTTATGTATCATCATATATTTTCCTTTTAATTTAATTTTAAGATCAGGTGTATTGACAAGTTAGTGCTTTCCTGGTAAATCCACATGTCATTAGAATGGTAGTAGAATTCAATAGTGTGGCGTTTCCTAATTCTTTACAAACAAACTTATTGCTCTGGAATAGAGTTCGAAATGTTAGCGTTTCCCCATACCTTGCAAACCAACTCCTTACTTGAGGAAAGAATTCGGGGTGTCTAGTATATCCTAATTACTTATAAACAAGCTTCTTGTTGTTCCTATCAGTTACAAACAGAGCTTCACTTTCTCACACATAACAGCCGTTAAAGCTGATTTTTAATGCCAGACTTCTCACTAACCCGGTTACGGTATTGAGTCTAACTGCAAGCTCTCACCCGTCTTTTAATTTCGGGCTTCTAACTACCGAGGTTATGGTCATAGGTCTAACTGCAGGCTCTCACCCATCTATGCTCAATATCGTAATCCCAGGGTGTTCCTTACCTAGTGTAATGGTGAATGATTGTCCGCGTTGGCCTCCTACCGGGTTCATTAATGGTATGGCCACGGGATTTTCACTACGCCTTTATATACCTCCCACTTAATGATTTAATTTGCTTGTTACCCTGATTGTATACTGATTGACTCTCTACCGCGTCACGTGATTTGCCTGCGTACACGTGACCGGATGTTTATATATTTTTTTAGTTTACGGGCGCCATTTTTGTAGTTTTTGATTTCATTAAGTGTCGGAATTGTAATGTAATGGCCATACCTTTAATGAACCCGGTAGGAGGCCGACGCGGACAATCATTTACCGTTACACCAGGTAAGGAACACGCTGGGATTACGATATTGAGCATAGATGGGTGAGAGCCTGCAGTTAGACCTATGACCATAACCTCGGTAGTTAGAAGCCCGAAATTAAAAGACGGGTGAGAGCTTGCAGTTAGACTCAATACCGTTACCGGGTTAGTGAGAAGCCCGACATTAAAAATCGGCTTTAACGGCTGTTATGTATGAGAAAGTGGAGCTCTGTTTGTAACTGATAGGAACAACAAGAAGCTTGTTTATAAGTAATTAGGATATACTAGACGCCCCGAATTCTTTCCTCAAGTAAGGAGTTGGTTTGCAAGGTATGGGGAACCGCTAACATTTCGAACTCTATTCCAGAGCAATAAGTTTGTTTGTAAAGAATTAGGAAACGCCACACTATTGAATTCTACTACCATTCTAATGACATGTGGATTTACCAGGAAAGCACTAACTTGTCAATACACCTGATCTTAAAATTAAATTAAAAGGAAAATATATGATGATACATAAACTAAAATGGATTTAAAACTAAATTAAAAGTAAAAAATATGACGATGTGTAAAGTGAAATGGGTACACTAATATTGAGTTAGGAGATTTAGGGCCCGATGTAGGTAAAAGCGATTTTCCGATTTCAAAATACCGAGGCGGTCTGAATCGGTATTCTGAAATCGGAAAACGAGATGTAGGGAAAAAAAAGCGAATGAATACTGATTCGGTCGGCATCGGTAATGAGAATCGGTACGTTCCGAATCGGCACGGACCGAATCGGGAAGTACCGAATCGGCTAACAACGAATCGGAAATTACCGAATCGGCTAACACCGATTCGGATAGTCCTGATTCGGCTAACACCGAATCGGTAAAAGCCGATTCGGTAAAATCCGATTCGGCAATCATAGAATCGTAGCCATGAAAACACACCCATGGCGAAAAAGCCCATAGGAATGCATTGAAGAAACCGATTCGGTAATATACGAATCGGATAATAACGAATCGGATTTTACCGAATCGGTAATTTCCGATTCGGTAAAAGCCGATTCGGCAAAAGCCGATTCAGCCAATGAGGTGGCTCCCCCTCCCCCACCCAAACAGGGAGTGGCAACCCTGGCAGGTGCAGCTAATTAAGAAGTTTCTGGAGAGCCAGCCTGAGTTCAACACTCACAGTTAGCAGCAGTGGGAGTAGGAGGTTGTCAACTGCAGTGAAGAACATGGCAGACCAGAGCGAGAGCCAGAAGTCCTCCCAGAAGAGGAAGCCGAAGTTCACCACCACCGAGCTTCAGGTGTTGGTCGAGGAGGTGGTGAGGGTGCACCGCCAGCTGTTTGGAAAGCTGTCCCTCAATGTGCCAGACAGCACCAAGAGGAGGATCTGGGCCGAAATCGCCCAAAAGGTGAATGCTGCGGGTGTCACCCCCAGGTCCGTGGAAGAACTCAAGAAGAGATTCTACGACATCCGCAGCCTCACAAAAAGGAAGATGGCTGAGATACAGAGGCAGGCTGGAGGCACTGGAGGAGGCAGGAACCCGGCGCCACCCCTCACCGAGCTGGAGGAACTGGTCTCCAGCACCATTGAGAGGGAGAGTGTCAGTGGAATTGGGACCCTGGACAGCTCAGCGAGAGCTACAGCTACAGGTAAGAAGCATGCGCATCATGACACACCCTACCAGACACCTCCCCATTAGACACAATGCATAGGCAAACCCCAGCACAGTACTGTCACCAACATACAAGAGACAAGCATCATGGTACATGTAGTCAGCAGAAGTTAGCAAAATATGGCAGTGCAGAATCACAAGACAGGAAACAGTGTGACACAGTGTAAGGAGATGCAAGGACATGTGGAATGCTTTAATTGAACTGACTGTAATACATCGGCACTCAGTTTACAAATGCTTCTTTGTACCTAGGGGCACCATCAGGCGGACCAACATTGTCATCAGAGGGAGCAGCACCGTCTGACACTGCACTCGCAGGGCCGAGCACCAGCCAGGCTGCCCAGGAGGAGGAGGAGGATGGAAACACCCTAGGGCTAGGTATGGAGGGAGACCTGGTGATAGACTTCGACGCACTGCACTCCCCACAAATGGCCAGCACACCCCCCTTGCAGTTCTCCCCAGAGAACTCCCCTACAAGGGACACCATTCCACCTACACCAGCTCCTGCCACAACCATGGCTTTGCCACCTGTACAACCTGTCCTGGGAGCAGGGGCTCAGGGACCGGCCAGCACCACACCCCCACCAGTGGCACCCCAGCCCACTCAGCAGGCCGGCAGCAGCAGTGCCAGGCGCCGTGCCATCACCACCACTGCTGCACCAGCACGGGAGGGCAGTGTATTCCTGGGCCTCGAGGGAAAGATGGTGAAGATACAGAGGCAGCAGGCAAAATCCACGATGGCCTGCCAACGCCAGCTCCTGCAGCACAACCTGCAGATGGGAGAGATGGTAAAGGGATTTCAGGCCTTTGTGGAATCGAATAAGGAGGTGGCAGCAGGGTTAGGCAGGCTAATCACTGCCATTACCCAGTTGTGTAGCAGAATGGAGGAGCAGGAGCTGGTGCGCAGGCGGGATGCCCGTGTACAGAACCGCTGCATGAGCCGCCTTGCTGCGGCGACGGCACAACTGTGCCAGCGCAGCGCAAACATGGAATCTAGCCTGAGTCAGAATACGGCAGAGCTCACAAGGGGGATGGCCCGGATCACCACTGCTATGGAGGCCATGATTATTTCGAAAACAGCCTCCAATCCTGCCCTGGACCTGGGTGATGCTGGGGACAGCAGCAGCCGCAGCAGCCCGGCCAGCGCTGCGTCTGAGCCACGCAGGAGCACCAGGCGCTCCGCAGATGCTGCTGGTCATTCAGAGGGGGCTGAGGGACACCCCAGTGGGTCTAGCAAGCGGGCAAAGAAATAGCCTTGCAAGGGCGGGTGAGGCAACCTGAACCTTGGACTTTAGTTTTTTTTCCTATACACCATTTTTTGTTGCACATCAGTGCTGTAACTGTGTTGCAACAGTATTAAAATTTGTTTTTTCCCAACCACCATTTAGCTGTCTTTGCATCTGTACTCACTCAGAAATAGTTCTCAGTAATCTCCTCACGTCTGTATCTGCCATCACTTGGCGTACACACCCCAGCTGGCTGTGTCAGTGGCACAGCTTCGTCGTCGTCATGGTCCTCGTAGTCAGACAACTCCACCTCAGTGCCCTTCTTCACCGCAAGGTTGTGTAACATTGCACATACAGCTATGATCTTGCAGCAGGTGATGTGGGTATACTGCCTTGCACCTCCACTCTTGTGCAGGCATCTGAATCTACTTTTCCAGATGCCAAAGGTCCGTTCGACAACATTCCTTGTGCGTATGTGGGCCCGGTTATACCTCCTTTGGCTGGGTGTGGAGGGGTTGAGGTAGGGGGTGAGTATGAATGAGCGGAGGGCATATGCACTGTCGCCTGGAAGACAAAGGGGTTACATTACACACATGCATACATGTATTACACCTAGCTACTATGTGTTATGGGGGTCTGATGATGTGTCTCACCTAGGAGGTATCCTTCACCAAATTCGCCAGCCATCAGCCGTGCATAGATGCCGCTCTGTTGGAAAATATAGGAGTCATGGGTACTCCCTGGAAATTTTGCTACCAGGTCTGTGATGGTGCACTTTGCATTGCAGATCACCTGCACGTTGATGGTGTGTGTAGACTTCCGATTGCGGTATATGTATTCTGTGTCCGCTGGTGGGCAAATCGGAATGTGCGTGCCATCTATGCAACCAATGATTTGGGGAAATTGTGCCATCTGGTAGAAGTCAGCTTTAGTTTGTAGCAGTTCTGCGTGGGTTGCAGGGAAAGAGATGTATTGGTCCATCCTGTGTATCATGGCGTCAAGGAATGTGTGGAAGAACCTTGACAGGCTGCTCTGGCTCACCCCTCCTGCTGCTGCAACTCCACTTTGATAGCTGCCAGACGCTAGCAGGTGTAGGCTGCATAGCACCTGGATGTGCGCAGGGATGGTGTGTGCCCTTGGGGTGTGGTGGTCCAAGAATGGTTTGAGATCCCTGATGAGCTCAAGTATGGTGTCAGAGTCCAGCCTGTATCTCTGTAGTATCTCTGCCTCTGTGAGCATGAACAGGGTTATCCTCTGTCTGTAGACCTGTTCATTTCTTAGCCATTCCCTCTGTCCTTCCTGCTGTAGCCGTAGCCGCCTCGCAATGACATAAAAAGCTGCCATCCTGCAAGTTGCAATGCATTTTGGGACTGTTTATATGGGTTGGAGTTGGTTACCACCTGATTGGAATCCATGGTAAATACCGAGTGGATTCTACCGATTTTGAGCCGATTTCGGTGTTTCTGTGCCTCCCTACATCTCCCCATCTGTCGGAATCGGGGAATTTCCCGATCGGCGATTCATACGAATCGGTATGTTTTCCGATTCGGCTCATGTCCGAATCGGTCTATCTACCGAATCGGTACATGGACCGAATCGGTAATTTTCCGATTCGGTGTCACTACCGATTCGGTACATGGACCGAATCGGTAATTTTCCGATTCGGTGTCACTACCGATTCGGTACATGGACCGAATCGGTGATTTTCCGATTCGGTGTCACTACCGATTCGGTACATGGACCGAATCGGTGTTTGCATCCGATTCGGTGTTTTACCGATTCGTTACATATCCGATTTTCGGTATGTACGTATCGGATTCTTTCCCATTCGGTACTCATTCCGATTCGGATTTCACTCCGATTATGTATGTGTTTTGTTCCCTACATCTCGATGGCTGTTTACCGATCGGTAAGGGCCAAAAATCGGTATTTTTGGCAGTTACCGATCGGTAACGGCCTACCTACATCGGGCCCTTAGTCTCTTAACTAACAAACAAATCGACAGATGTATGTAAAAAGACTGACGAAATTCCTTCCACTTTAATTGCAGGTGCATTCTTACCTATGTACACTGAAAATCATAAGGTGGTACGATCAAGATAAAGACGTACTGGACAAAATAGTCAAGGAGGATTTAATTCCCCCCAGGAGCATTAGTACCCAAGACGATGCCCCTGCATTTTGAAAAACTCTATGTGATATGACATGTGAGTAGCTCAACCAGTTACTTCAGCTGTAAATAAGTGAAATAGTGATAAGCACTTTTTACAAATAGAAGACCCATACTTAGAAATCTATTTATGCCATCCCTAAATACAGGATGATGTCCCGTTGAACCTCTGGAAGAAGGACCAAAAGTTTATTACCGGTCCACTTCAAAGGATAACTAGAAGAACCAGAGATATATGCTTTTTAAGTAAGACTCTCTTGACCTTATCATGATACCTAATAATATAGATGAAGTATAGGTAAACCACACAACCTCTTTTTGATACTAATTGTATGTATTGTTTTCAGATTTGATGGTTTTTTTTTTTTAAATTGACCTGTCCTGAGGAAGGTGTTTACAAAATAAGATCAAGAAACCGAAACGCGTCGACAAAAGGACCTGTTTTTAATTGTATTTTGTTTTTGTGATATGTACACTATGTATTTTGTGTGAATTCGGTAACTTTTAAATATACTGTGAATTTTGTATTGAATGTATGAAAAAATCATAACACTTTGGCATTAAATGCCAGTTTTAAAAAAAATAAACTTGAGATAAATATTTTACAATCTGTGTGTTGAGGTATATACTTCAGGTTCTATTCCAAACTGTATAATAAAGTCTAGATATAGTGAATTACACAGAAAGGAAAACTTTTTTGTTACACTGTATGTACTTCCCAGTCCTTTCTGGTTCAAGGGAAACTCTCTCTTTTTGAAAAGATTCATAAAATCACCAACACACCCATACACACACTAACTCACCCATACAGCCCTTCCCAGATACACTTTTGAATCCATACAACCAGTGAATCACCCACTCAGACATCTGTGCACAGTGTCACACCCCTCCCACCGACCCACACAGACACTCAGGCCTCCATACAGATACTCAGACAATAAACCAAATAGACAGTCATGTAGCTACTCACCAACCCATGCAGCGGCTTACACACCAACTGAGAGACCAATACAGAGTTTCACATAGTTTAGTCACTAACCCATGTATTCAGTAAGACACGTTCAATCACTCACGTATACAGTCAGTCACACACCTACTAAATAATCCATTCAGGCACTTGTAAATCCACTCATTCTTCAATATACCTTGGCATAGATATATATGAAAAATATTTAAACTTTACAGAAACACACATTCACTGGATGGCGTCATCAGTGATATCATCAGTGATGTAATTTGAGATGTCATCAGTGATGTCTCTCACCATGTCATGAGTGATGTAATATGTGACGTCATCAGCAGTGCATTATGGGCGCGTGAGTTATAGTTAGCTCAACTAACTATAACTGGAAAATTTCCAACTAACTATAACGTCCCTGAAACCAATGTTTTTTTCAGTGAATTTCTAAGGTTTTTTAAATGCTAATTCCTAACTATAACGTCTGTAAAACCTATGTTTTTTCAGTGAATATATATATATATATATATTCAAATATATATATATGCTATTGTATCTCTCTCTCGTTCCAAGTCTGCGGGGGCATTTGCTGAGCGGCATAAGGACTTCTGGCCC
This sequence comes from Lissotriton vulgaris, assembly GCF_964263255.1. Lineage (NCBI taxonomy): Eukaryota > Metazoa > Chordata > Amphibia > Caudata > Salamandridae > Lissotriton > Lissotriton vulgaris. The sequence continues at coordinate 442,255,264 of NC_141697.1, read as the reverse complement.
CAGGACACAGCAGGGCAAGCCACCTGACTCCTTTAGCCCCTCCCACCACAACCGGCCATAAAACTGCTCATGACGCTTCGTCCCAAGCCTGCAGGGGCATTTGCTGAGCGGCAGAAGGACTTCTGACCCCAGGACACAGCGGGGCAAGCCAGCTGACTCCTTTAGCCCCTTTCACCACCACCGGCCATAAAACTGCTCGTGCCACCCGCTCCTCTGGTGATGCTTTGTCCCAAGTCTGCGGGGGCATTTGCTGAGCGGCAGAGGGACTTCTGGCCCCAGGGCACAGCGGGGCAAGCCAGCTGACTCCTTTAGCCCCTCCCAACAGCACCGGCCATAAAACTGCTCCTGTCACCCGCTCCACGGGAGGCACGTGGGCGCATGCCGGGCGAAGCCAGGGCAAAGGGCGGGCACGTCCTAGCCCGTCATCGCCAGGAAGAGACAGGGCAGGGCCCCCCCTTTCACTTTTGCTACGGGACACAAGATACATTTCCTTATCTTTTTTTGTTTTTTTGTTGGCGCCCCTGTGGTTTATGTTCGAGGGCGACTAATCTAAGAGAACTTTTCACTATAGTGAAAGCCCTACCTCTACCGCCAAAACCTGCTGAATTCTCCCCTGGCCAACATCATCCACCCAATGGGCAAAAGGAAGGCAATGGAGGGGGGGGGGGTCAACTGGGTGTAAGAAAGGGAAAAAGGCAAAGAAAGTGATTCATGCAGCTAGCAACTGTGTTCTCAACAGAAATGAGTTGATAGTCAGTTGTCGATTGACTAAATGGAAGTCCACTTCAGAATACTTTCACTACCTCAGTAGGAGCCAGATGTAGGGAGACCAATTTTACTCCAAACCACCCCTGTACAGAAGGATCAAAGGGCGAGAGACTTATGGATGACCACGCAGGGGCCCTGGCTTGTACTTTAGATAGTGAAGTTTCTGTGGATAGGTCTAATTTGAAAGTGCTTAACTGCCTTTACTGGAATATAGCGGGGCTCCAGAAAAAACTACTCTTCCCTGAGTGGAATGAGTTCATTGAAAAGTTCGATGTGTGCTTATTCCTGGAAACCTGGAGCCTAACGCCCTTATATAAACCTGGCTTCACCACGTACTTTGGGATTGCACATTTGGATCAACATCTCACTAAATTGGTCGATTGTTACACACACTTCCTTGTCACGGGACATTCTTCACCTGACCATCAGAGGGCCATCCAACGGTACAACCGTTGAATTATTTAACATATACGCAAGAGGTTCTCCCGGCGCCCAAACATCTGCAACTATAGCAGCATTGGAGTGTGAGCTATCCCGCACTCCGCCTCATTCTAACACCATAGTATACGGGGACATCAATTGCACAATCGAACCTCTGAGCGGGGAGGACCTTTTGGGAACCAATGAAGAGGATACTAAATGGGCTATCCCGACCCTCAATATAGCTCCTATCAAGAAGTGGTCACAGAGGGCTATTCAAATTAAAGCCCTGACACTAGAATATAATCTAAGAGCTGTAAATGGAAGGACATGCTCGGATCCGAGCGGGGCAAATACCTTCAAAAGGATTAGCTCTCCGTCCCGAATAGATTACATTCTTGTAGATGTTCTATTATGGGGGGGACCTCCTGGACATGGTTGTTAAGCACTCTCTGGATAGTGACCACAATCCCTTATGTTTGCAAATAAATAATGGTTGGTCACCTTTCGTGGCAGAGGCATAAACTCCTCCTCTAATATCGACAAGAGAGGTAACCCCCTCAAATTGCAATAGACGCCTTAAATGGCACAAAGTCTCTCAGCAAGAATGTAAACTGCAAAGCATTAGGGAACTTCTCGACTAAAAGATTAAGGAGCTTGAAACGATTCATTGCAAAGCTGAGAACCTATCTACTTTTCCTTTGTTTTATCGAGAAACATTAGACAAGATAGGTACCTTCTTCATTGTCGAAGGGAACAGGGAATCAAAGAGAAGTTTAGTAAGGCCCACAAACCCATGGTACTCACCAGCATCTAGGAAGAAGAGGCGGGCCCTATCCGTTTTTTTTGTCCTCATCTCACCAAGACTTTCACAGATTTAACAAGCCAATTTTTTCTCTCGTCGCTTCTGGGGGGCCCTTGGGTCACTGTTTCCGTCTAGGCCCCTTGGCCTTCCTCACATGGTTGAGGACTGGAGTAATCATAGGACCATGATGATGGGGACCATTTTAATTTTTAACACATTAATTAATCAATCAGGTGCCTATGACGTGTCCATCTTGTGAAAGGTTGCCAGGTGTTAGGAGGGCCGTCATCCCCAGTTTCTCGTTCTAATCTTGACATGTTAATTACGGCTTTTAGCCAGTCTTCCCTACCCGGGGGGGTGGCAGATTTCCACTTAATACAGATCTCTCTCCTTGCTAGAAGTATTAGGTATAATAAGAGAGCTTTTTGATTCTGTGAGCACACCCACTAGGTTAAATCGTCCATCCCAAAGAAGACTAGGGAAAGGTCTACTTCTATATCCATGTCAAAAATAGATGATAAGATATCCCCCACACCTTTCCAAAAAATTTCTAATTCTGGGCATTGCAAGAAAATATGCATGTCATTGGCGTAGATTTGGGCACATCTGGGACAACTTAGTGGCGGGTTTGGGACGAATTTTGCAATTCTGGCTGGGGTGTAATACAGACTATTCATTATGAAAAAATGATTTTTCTTCAGGGTGGCAGGTTTTACATATTTGTATAAGGTCTTTAATGATGTTTCAAATGATTCCTCGATGTTCAGAGCCAGTTGCGTTGAATTCCAGATTGATGTTGGGGAGGGGATCTTAACTTCCTCCGCTTCTTGAATTTGTGCATACCAGAGAGCTATCTCTTTCTTCTTTGTATATCTTCCTTATTTGTTGATTTATTGCCACTGTTGTCTATGATTAATTTGTTAACATCATTCTTAGCTCTAGCTAGCCTAGCCTTCCATGCCAGAAGTGCCCCGGCCTTCTCTCCATATTCGAAGTTCTCCATGTTTCTAGTTTGCCACTGTGCTTTGCATTTTTGGTCTAGGAGTAACCTACATTTTTGTCTGGCCTCCTCCAACTTTTTCTCAGCTAACTCAAATTCCGCCTGGTCGCCTATGATAAGTTTACTCCTTTCTGCCTCCAGGACTGCTATCCTCCCCTCTAGTGCTTGTAATTCTAGGAGTTTTTGTTGATTTTTTTAACTTATTAGGGCGTGTAGATGGCCTCTCAAGTTGGCCTTATAGGCATCCCATACCTGATCGATAGAGGTTGATCCCAGATTGATTGAGAAGAATTCAAAGGAGGATCCACTAATAGATTGTGTAATCTCCCCATTAGTTAGCATTGCTCTATTCAATGTCCTTCTAAGATATACACGCTTCCCACTGATGGCATAGACAGTTATTAAGGGAGCATGGTCTGATAAGTGTATTGCTGGACCGAGATGTTTATGATGTTATTTAAAGCTTCTTTTTTGGTCAACATATAGTCTATTCGTGAGGAGTGTCTTTATTTTTTGCAATATAATACGTAAATCCCTGCACATCTCCTTTCTTGGATCTCCATATGTCAGCTAAGTTTAAGTTTAAATTTGATTTTTCATTACCCTTCGTGATTTAGGGGCTGCTATTGTGTATTTTGAGTTAGAACTATCTTTTCCGGGATCGAGTCTTATATTAAAGTCTCTGCCAATAATCAACGGAGGACTTGCCAACATTAAGCACGCCTGTAATTTGACTAAAAATGAAGGATCGTCCGCATTCGGACCGTATTAAGATGAACATGTCATCTCAACACCCCCAAAATCTAATAGGGCAATTACCCACCTACCAGATTGATCGGTTTGAACAGATTTGATCCTACAGGTCACACCCTTCTTAATCACAATTGCTACCCCACGGCTGCTCAGTGTCTGTTGCGAGACACAGAAACACTGTACCCATGGAGTCTTAGAGAAAACCTAATTGAAATCCATTGGGCTTAGGTGTGTCTCCTGAAGTAAGCTCATCTGTACGGGAGCAAGTTCTAGATATTTCAGGATCAGTCTTCTCCTACGCAGACACCTCAAACCATTTAGGTTCCATGACATATATTGGATTTTACGGCCATCTATCTCTTTACCCATCGCAGTCTTGGGCGCCATCCCAGTTACTACACTCCCTTACTGCCTCCTTACTAAAAAAGTGAAAGTTAGGTTTAGATGAGGTATTTTTTATTTTTATTTTTATTTTCCCCCTACTCTGCTCCCCACCCAGTGCTCCCACCCTCGATTTCCCTGATCCTCCCATTCATGCCACGCACCTCCCACCTTTACCTTGAGGAACCCTCCCTTCCAATAGGCAAAGCCTATTTGGATACTGCTCCCTCAAACAATCTTCCTAGGATAAAATATAGCTTATTAACTGGCGAGCCAGGAGAACCTTCCCCCCAGGGAAGCCTCTTAACACTCACTTATTTCCCGCCCTGTTTATCTTGTTGAATTTTATCAATGAGTTTGTCGACTTCCTCTGTGGATCTAAACATATACATGTGGTTGTTCCACATTGCCCAAATAGTTGCAGGAAATCTTAATTGCGCTTTAGCCTCAAGGCTGTTGAGCTCCTCCAGTCTCTTCCCCAGTTCTCACTGCCTTGTGGCTGTTGTATTAGAGATGTCTGATCTAATAAGAAAAGAGAAAGTGGGGTGCTCATGTGGAACAGGAGCCCAGATTACTACCGATGCCCAGGCCGCTGGCGCAAACCGCCTCTTAGTTCCCATGTTGAATAGTTACCAAATAAAGAGACGGGCGCTGGAAGCAGGAATCAAGAACAGAGTTTAATTCTCATGAGGAGAGCCAGTCATTTCGGACACGAAACACGGTGTCTTTCAGGAGGTGCTCTAACAAGTGAGCTGAGACTCTTTCTTTTATACCTTACAAAACACTTGATAGTACAATCAGGACAGTGTGACGCCAAGGAAAAGACAACCCTATAATCCTCGTGTCAATCCTACCCCACATATGTTCACAATAGGGACCCTTGACCTGCTGATAAGAGGGGAGGGCAATCACGCAGCTGAGTGTTCCGTCAACTGTTTAGGATGTGTGCGCCTGATCATAGCCCAGGGGGTGGGGTGGCTAGGATCAATAGTGGGTCCTTTGAAGAGGAGTGACTTCATACAATAAGGGCAGTAAATGGTATCTCCTGGCTTAGGCGATGGCCTCGGACATGTGTGGTCAGCCGGACTCGGGGGAAGGGGTCATCAAAGGAGTGGTATTCATGCTGCGTGGGCAATCGAGCGCGGAGGGAAGGCTTGTCAACAGAGGGGCATTCATGGAAGGAAAGGAGGTGTTGGTCAAGCGCGGCCGTGGCTCTCAAGGACAGGGTCTTGCAGAAGAAGAAGGTTTACGGCTTGCCCATGTGAGGAGAATGGAGGGGGAGCCAGGGTGGACACGGGGACAGAGTCACATAGAGAGAGAGAGAGATCTTATGTACATCAATTTCTTCAATTTCCACAGTCGCCCCTTTTTACATTACAGCAGTCATTTTTGTAATTGATGGGGTAGACAGGCATCGTTGATGAATTAGCATTTTGTCGATACTAACATTTGGCGTACAATCATAGACAGTTGAGGTGATGGGCAGAATGCAGCACATAGGAAATTGCATTTCGTTGTGTTCCTGACAATTAAACGCACTACATAGCATAAATCTTTCTAACTTAAAAATGTGACCAATGAACAGTTTTGACCAGGTAGTTGAGAGCGGAATTCAGTTCAATACACAAGATTTCTTCGTCACAGTGTCTTTTTATCATTGAGCCATCACTGGTAGGCTCTAGTCCGTGTACTTTCGTTGGCGCTGTTGAGCACCGGCGGTGGAGCTATAGGTCCAGCTCGGTTCTATCCTTACGCGTTGCAGGGTGCGGTCAGTCCTCTGCTGTTAGACCACAGTCCTGTTCCCTAAACAATCCGTTTGGCGGCGCCTTATGCTCGGCACCTATATTTCCGTGGCAACACCCTATTCCCATATGAATGCAGTTCTTCCTTTTGGCAAAAAGTCACGTGGAAAAGAGGGTGAGTGTGGTTCAAATAGTCGATAGGAGAGAGGGCGGAGTTGGGTCAGAGTTCCTGGGACGCAAAAAAAGGGACCAAGGGAGCAAAGGATAACAAGCAGGCAGGCCCATCAATCGGGCCCAAAGAAGGGGGACGGAGACTCCAGGCACACGTGGGTTAGCAGACGGAGGGCTTCAAGGCGGCCCGTCATTTTTCATTTTCCACGTTGAAATTGCGGTCTTGTCCCGTATCTTGTTGCTCTGCAGCTCCGCCTTTGGTCGAGGTCACACGTGTCCCAAGATCTGCAGTCAGGCTGTACGTCACATCTGACCCATCTCCTTCGGTGATCGTGAATCTTTGAATAGGTACAAGACAAGGTTTTAGAGAAATGGCAGAAGAAGATATCTACGCATGTGAATTCCTCCCTCAATTCTACGCATTTGGGAGATACGCTCACTGGTCACAGTCAGAGGTCTATTACCAAGCAGTGCATGTGTCAGCATTCCTACTGAGTTCATGGCAGGTTTATTCATCGTCCTATTTATAACTCAAGTGAGGATAAATGAGATTCCCATCAACTGTGCATTACATCATATTCAACATTACGGAGCATTTCCCTTCAGGACTGGCTAACCTTTTCAAACAGGGCGGGGGTGCCATCATCGAGAGTCAGGCAAAACAAGGTTTTCTCGAGGGTCAACAGTTACTCATGGTCATCATGTTTACATCCGGGACAGCAACTGGGGTCTATCAAAATGGGGCGGGGATGCTTCGGGCGCTCGCGCTTGGGTGCAAAAGGGGGGTGGGGCAATCTGGGCATTGGGGGTCAATCTAGACGTTGGCGTTCGTCTCTGAAGAACAGACATAAGGTGCCATTGACATCCAGTTCCCCTATAAATGGCCAGATTTGGGGGACTTCAGTCGTCTTACCTGTCCTTTCCTTTTCAGCCAATTCAAGTTCATTCATTTTGCAGAAAGGAGAGGCAGTAATATGGCGAGATACAATCATTTTAGTTTCGGTCAATTTCGCTGAACACCTTCGCGTTCAATATGTATCAAATCAGACTGGTGCCGGTGGGGCCCAATTTTACCAAAAGAGGGAGAGAAAATAGGGAGACTCTCATAGAGAGTGAGAGTCGTCCACAATCTAAACGAGCCATTCGGTACACGTATGACATGTAGAGAGAGGGAGAGAGAGAGAGAGAGATAAGGGGGTGGTGAGAGAGAGAGAGAGAGAGAGAGAGAGAGAGAGACGTGTACGAAAATAGGTCATTTAGTGCGCTCACAACACAGAACAGCAAAGGTCAGGTAACACGCAAATACAGACAGAGGGAAGACATAAATCCGTACATTACACACACAAACTCAGACAGGGAAGACGGCACATGCATTACACATATATAAGACATTCACGACAAGACAGGAAACAATTGTTAGCCAACAAGATCTGTTTTGTATCCTACGTATCTTTACTATCCTATTTATCTAAGTGCTTAGCTCTTTTTACCCTTCCCTCCTTTTCTTTCTCGCCCGTTATCTCTGTGAGTGTTCTCAATTGCCAATACTTACACCTTGGTTGGTCGGTCAGAAATTAACCTGGTCGCGCTATTTACCCATGGTTGGATCTTAAACCATTTTTCAGTTCCTTCCTTTGGTGGGAAGTTCTCCAGGCTGAGGCAACGGCAAGTATTGATCGGGAGAACAGTCAGACAGCTTGGCTATATCTATAATAGTGTGAGAAAGGGGGCAGTGCATTTTGAACATCAGCAACATTTCTAACTTCCCAGACGGGTGGTGCCGTGGTAACCCTTACCCGTATATTTTTCTTTGTCCTTTCCCTACCTAGTCAAACGTCCAGTTATATTATTTAACGCGTCATTTCTAGTCAATTTTTCGTCATTCAGTACCTGTCCAGTTTCTATGTCAGTCCATCCTCCCAGTTGCTATGTTCTAAGGAGGAACGTTCATGTTTAAGTCTACGTCTTTTAAAAACTTATCGTTATGAGGACTATGCACATATTCCCTCCTTCCCTTTTCGTCAGTGGTTCGACCATCGCTCTCCCATATTTCAGCCGACGTTCTGACGTGACCTGCAGAAGGGAGGAAAAAGAAGGGGTGGGGGGCAGCATTCAAAGTACATCAGCATGCAGTAGTCCGAAAATGTTTTTACCTACCACATACTCGACCTATCTCCACGTACTGCATTTCTTTACCATCTCGGCGTTTAAGCCCAGAGGGACCAGTAATGTCAGATAGATAATCATTGACGATCTGCGTATCTACATGAGTTACTTGGTCGTAACCCTCTTTGTCGGGTGCAAGGGTGGCGGTCAGGTGGCATTTCTGTGGTGTCGTTTTAAGGGTGTCTAAAACACTTTTCTGGCTGCCTGTGACACATAATGTAGCTGCTAAATATCTGATCCTTTTTGATCTACATCTTTCATCATACTTATTCTTTGCTCACAGTAGTAAGACATCCAAAACTCATTAATGCAACTGCTACAACCATGCTTTCTTTTTCAAAATACTTTTAATAAAAAGTGTTGAGGTACAAATACGGGCCTACAACTCAGTGGGCCGGCTACGAAGCAGATTGAAACTGTACATAAGAAGAACGAAGTTGGTGGCAGTTCATTGCATAAAGTGCAGCAGTGCAATAAAATCGCATTAAACTTCCCTACAGAGCAAGCATGATGCATGTCAGTAATTCATCTTTAATAAATTCATAAATTCATTATCCAATGTTCATTCATTACCTAAATTACACCAATTCATTTTCCAAATCATAATCAGTACCCACCCTAAGTCAGTTCATTGTCCAAGCACATACTCAATATCCTTCGTATCTACTTTCATTATCCAAGAAAACTACATACATATCTCGGGGCAAAAAGCTGCGTGGTCAGGGTGCAACAAAGTTTATTCAAAAAGTCTCATTTTGTGTCGGCGCCATTTTGGGTGGGGTCAGGCGAGTTCCAGCACAGTCATAATATCTCCGATGACTCGTGGTTGGACCAGAACCTTCCGTTGGAAGTTCAAAAAGTTTTGAATCATGTGGTTAACAGTTCTAACAATATGGACCATTAGTCAAAGAGTGGGGAGGGCGGCAACAATTTTCCTACCGGGTCATTCTGGTGTTCCACCGGAACTGAACAAGTCTGTGCCGTGGCTGCATTTTAGCCATTTCCCATCCGAGGCTGGCGCCGGCAGGAGTTGCACCGATGTCGTGGTTCCCAGTGAGGGGGCGGGGGCGCCCATGCGGAGGGATCGGGGTGCCCCCCGGCTCTCATAGAATCTTCAAGGTTGAGGAGAGAAGGCATGGGGTGCGTGCCCGTCCTGGGCAAAAGACCGCTTTTTGATGTTGACCCTCTTTAAGTAAGAGCATTGGGGTGTCGCTGGAAGCCTCCACCTGGAGGGAGGTGGGGGAGGCTCATTCGCGTCACCTCCCCCTTCCAGCGACCCCGCACCGTTCCTCGGCTCCGTCGCTTCGATGTTGGCCGTGCTGGCTATTGAAGATGGGGGGGGTGGTCGGCGGCTGAGGCAAGACAGCCCCCCCCTTCCTTTTTGACAGGTGGCGGGACTACCTCCAACTCTCCAGGGGTGGACATGTGGCGGGACTACCTGTAACTATGCAGGCGATGGCATGTGGCGGGACTACCTGCAACTGTCAGGCGTTGGGTGTAGTTGCGGCCATTATAGCACAAAGAAATGCCGCCATCCTCGCTTTGGCTTCGGCCTTCGACGAAAGCCGGATCGGGTGAGAGAGAGGGGTGGTCGGTGGCCGAGGCAAGACAGCCCCCTCTCTCCCCGTGGCCTGCAGGACGGCAGAAGAGGAGGGATGGAGAGGTTCCTGTCATTCTTTGGACCGCCTGCCCAACATCATCTCCTACTGACCGCGGCCAGGCGAGCCCCTCGTGCCTCGAGGCCTCGCCTTCCGGATGGGCATAACCGCGGACCTGTTGCACTTCGGGAGCTTCCGGAATGGGGGTAGGTACCTATTGAATTGTTTCTATTTCATGTGACCGTTATTTGGGCGTGGCGGGAAATGAGGCAGACATGTTGGGAGCAGGAATAGGCAGTAGAGCCTAGCTACCTTGTGGGTTTTTGCTGTCAAACTTTTCGCCATTTTATATTTCTTATTACGAACTATTTCTAATGTTTCTTATTTTTAGTGAAGTCAAAAGCTCATCAGGGGGTTACTGACTTAGCCTGATTTCTTTTTATTTTTCTTTCTCTTCCTTAGCGTGTTTCGAGCTAAAGCTTTCTGTTAGTAGGGAACGGTGATCACTTCATATTTTTATGTGTCCTTTTCACTAGGGGGTACTTCTGGACGGACCAGACGAGTTCCCTCCAATAAATGGTCCGGGGTGGAACTAGATTATCGATCAAAAGGGGAACATATATTCCTTCATTAGGGTATCATCCTGGACAGACCGAGCGATGTACTTCCACTTACTAGGGTAGCCTCCTGGACGGACCAGATGGTCTACTTCCACTAAATGGCCCATGAGCGGGGAGCATATGTCCTCCATAAGGGTAGTCTCCTGGGCGGACCATGCGAGCTACCCCCCAAATAACCAAACAGTGGGGAGTGGGTAGGACTGACGAATTCACAAAGGGGCATAACCTACCCTTTACTACTTGCAAAGACTAGACAGAATATTTCTATTCCACGTTGTTTGCAAGTAGAAAATACCTCAAACGAAACAATTCCTGGAACAACAATGTCCAGGCAACCAACCAATCAGTGGGGAGAAAAACAGGCATGACGGATTACAACGGGGACAAACGTCTGCATTACCTGCCCTTCGCTATCCAGAAAGGAAGACAGAATATTTCTACTCGTCTCAGTTTGTAGACAGGGAAGATCTCAAAGAGCAACAATCGATTATTAATCGATTTCAAACAATCAGTGGGGAGAAAGGTAGGCATGACGGATTACAACGGGGACAAAAGTCTGCATTACCTACCCTTCTCGATCTGCAAAGAGGGACGACGTTCCTATTCGCCGCTGTTTGCAAACAGAGAATGTCTCGTTCTCCAGAAGAGAACCAATATGTCAAGTAGCCTTCAAAGCCAAATGAACCAATACCAACAATATCAGTATACAAATACCGATTCCAATACAATCAATCAATCAATCAGGGGGATAGAACCACCCTACCAATCAGGCGTAAAAACACCCTACTTAATCTTACCCGGACCGGACCATACGGACAGTTCTTCGACTTCCTCCTCCAGCGCCCGATCGTTCTCTTACTCCATGTAGCATTCCTGTGGGATTCCAGTCAGGACAATAGGTCACTCAAGAGAGGTCCGTTCAGAATTGGCGAAGTTCTTTTGATCGGCAGCCGGGCTAGGGCCCTCTCAAGGCAGGTATACTCCGATCATTTTAGATGTTCGCTTCTTCGTCTGGATCTCTCTTACCGAACCTTATGTCACTGATGGACCCCGCGTTGGGACGCCAATTGTGGAACAGGAGCCCAGGTTACTACCGATGCCCAGGCCGCTGGCGCAAACCGCCTCTTAGTTCCCATGTTGAATAGTTACCAAATAAAGAGACGGGCGCTGGAAGCAGGAATCAAGAACAGAGTTTAATTCTCATGAGGAGAGCCAGTCATTTCGGACACGAAACACGGTGTCTTTCAGGAGGTGCTCTAACAAGTGAGCTGAGACTCTTTCTTTTATACCTTACAAAACACTTGATAGTACAATCAGGACAGTGTGACGCAAAGGAAAAGACAACCCTATAATCCTCGTGTCAATCCTACCCCACATATGTTCACAATAGGGACCCTTGACCTGCTGATAAGAGGGGAGGGCAATCACGCAGCTGAGTGTTCCGTCAACTGTTTAGGATGTGTGCGCCTGATCATAGCCCAGGGGGTGGGGTGGCTAGGATCAATAGTGGGTCCTTTGAAGAGGAGTGACTTCATACAATAAGGGCAGTAAATGGTATCTCCTGGCTTAGGCGATGGCCTCGGACATGTGTGGTCAGCCGGACTCGGGGGAAGGGGTCATCAAAGGAGTGGTATTCATGCTGCGTGGGCAATCGAGCGCGGAGGGAAGGCTTGTCAACAGAGGGGCATTCATGGAAGGAAAGGAGGTGTTGGTCAGGCGCGGCCGTGGCTCTCAAGGACAGGGTCTTGCAGAAGAAGAAGGTTTACGGCTTGCCCATGTGAGGAGAAGGGAGGGGGAGCCAGGGTGGACACGGGGACAGAGTCACATAGAGAGAGAGAGAGATCTTATGACCCGTACAAGAGAGAGCGGGGGCAGTCAGGTGCAGCTGGGGAGGGCTATGTCAGCTAAGGCGAAGGATGCCTCTTCAAGAGGGAATGGGGGGGGTTTTGTGCGGGTCAAGCAGGAGAGTTGCCTTTCACAGCAGGGTCGCGCAGAGGGAGAGGGTTTCATGGTCTATCCATGAGAGAGGGGGTGTAAGATACGCGCAGGAGGGAAGCCGGGGATTCCAATGGGTAAAAGGCCATGGTGCCTAGAATGGCTGTGCATATGCATATAGGTATGGGCTCTTACTGGCAGAGTGATACGGTCAATAGTTTACGGTATTCATGGTGCTCACAGGGAGAGGAGTGGGAGAAGAAGGGAAATGAATGCTGTTTATGTACATCAATTTCTTCAATTTCCACACTCAGATGGTGGTGACGAGATACTCCCTTCCTTTAGTGCAGCTGAAAGAATAAGCTCCTTGACAGAGAACGACAGGAAATTCACTAGAATTTTACGTGTTTTTTTTTCTCGAGCTTCCTTTTAAATGGGTCTCTGTGTGCCCTTTGAATCTCATAGTTAAGGTCGATATTTGGTTGATTCTTTAGGACAGTGGCTTTTAACAAGGTGACCAAAAACGCCTTTATGTCCTCCCCTTCAACAGATTCTGGAACATTTAGAAAGCGGCGCGCGGAAGCAGCCGGTTCTGCTCCATGTTTCTCTGTTCCCGGGGAAGAGGACCAGCCGAACAACTGAAAGCAAAATACTTGGTGTCGGTGCAGGTAGGGGGGACCCAGTCAGCGCCTGTGGCCAGGACCGAGGTTCACGAAGGGGCTTATGGTATAACACGATTGAAAAGCCAAGGATTCAGTGACTGTGTTTACTATCTAAGCAAGTTTATTTTTGAAAAAAAGGCTGGTAAAGCTGCTAAAGACAGCATAGATAATCACGGGGAGCCCAGGAGGAGCTGTCGCACGAAGGAGGTAGTTCTGCTTTAAAATTGCATGGAGAGGAGCATTGTTGTTAAGGGATTACCCCCCCCCCCCCCCGAAACTAAGCAGGTACTCACTACGTGCAAGTGCTGCACACCTGGCTGCCAATAGAGATATCACCCACTTTCCTCAACGTGTTTCCCCCCATAGTAGTAGCCTCAGAAGTTAGGAATAAACCCACAGTATTAGTAAAGCAGCTTGAGCAGGTGCAGGAGGCACTGGGGGCTTACAATACCTCTGGAGGCAAAACACCAGCCAAGCAGTTGCAAGGCAAGTTTAGGCCACAGGAAAGGAGGAAAAAAAAAAAAAAACATAATCAAATCTAAAGTCACCCCATCTCTGAAAACTTACTATCGAGTCATCTCATCATCAACCACGTTAACGTTAAACAAAATCCAGCAATCACAAAATAATATCATGCCCTGTCCCATTACTGGGGCCTTAGACCATCAGTCTACAGCTAAACTGTGTATATCTCCTTCAACCCCCTCCTCAACGTCAAAAGAGAAGACAGGGAAGTCAGCAAAGACCAAAATACCAAAGGTGCCCGAGCCCAAGCCAAGACCGGTAAGCCGGTAAGAAAGATCTCTACAACAGATTTGTTGTGTTAGAGGAACCAGACGAGGGAGCTCAACTAGCTGTCCAACAACAAGGAGACAGGGTTGAAGAACAAGATGAACAAGTTGAACAAGAATTCAGTCAGAAATGTGTAAGTGCCTTTACCTTCCCTCCTACCTCAAATCCGATTTAGCACTCATTGGCTAACTTGTTGTTGGCAATGAAGGAAGAGATGACATCAAGATTTACCGTCTCGGAAGCAAATCAGGCAGAAATGGCCTCTAGGTTCACAGTGTCAGAGGCAAATCAGGCTGCAATTCGTACATCATGCGAGGCCCTTGCTAAAAAACTGGAGGAGATCACAGCAAGGACCGAAACACTAGAGGAAGAGATCCCTAGATTGAAGGAATCATTAGCATCTAATAAATTTAGGTTAGAGTCTCTTACTTCAAAGAATAAAGAGCTTAAGAACGATCTAGAATGTCTTGAAAATCATTCGCGGCGGGCCCTATCCCTAGCTGTTAGAAAGAAAGATTCTCTGGCAAGAAAGTCTTACTCCAGGGCATTAGTGGAAGCAAAACGCAACTGGGTTGAGGCACACTGGCAGGAGCTCAAAAACGCCTCTAAACAAAAGGATTCAACCTTATTCTATGAGCTAATCAATAGTTGGAATAGAAAAGGATCTGACCCAATCCCAAATCACATTACAGGGCAACAATGGCATGATCACTTTTCTAACCTTTATTCAGGAGATGAAGGCCACTTGTGCTCCCAGACCGAGATCTACATAACTATCCTTGGGGTTTCCCCGCCACCTGACTGCTTTGACCTATACAAGGTGGGACTAGCAATAAATAGTATTTCTTCCGGAAAGGCTGCTGGACCCGACGGCCTCCCTGGAGATCTGCTTTTGCATGATCTGAAGTCCTGGGCTCATTTTATTCTTCTTTTGATGAACCTGATAGCCAGGGGGTCTGATGTTCCTGATTCATGGAAAGGTGCGGAGGATGTACCGATCCACAAAAAGGGAAATAAGGAGGACCCTGCCAACTACAGGCCGATTAGTTTAATCTATGTGATCCAGAAGGTGGTTGGCAGGGTGCTCCTTATGAGGTTAAGGTTCTGGATGGAGGACGTGAACATCCTCTCTCACTATCAAGCAGGCTTTAGACAGAAGGTGGGTACGATGGACCAGGTTTCCGATTTTTCATAATCCACTGGAAAGCAGGGGTGATTGGGAAAGGCAGCTTGTATCTGGCCTTTATAGATCTGAAGACCGCATTCGATCTTGTTCCGCGCGTTAAGCTCTGGCAGGTCCTGCATGAACTGGGCATCTCTCCTCAGATTCTAGATTTTATAAAACGTCTGCATGAGGACAATTATGCCAGAATCAGGTGGGGCTCACAAGGGCAGCTGATGGAGAGGGTCGTGGTGAATAGGGGGGTGCACCAGGGTTGTGTGCTGGCCCCGACCCTGTTCTCTTAATTTATGAATGGGGTGGCAGATCATCTCAGAGAGAAACCAGCCGATATCCCAATCCTGGCAGGGGAGAAAACCCCAACCTTCCTATGCGCCGACAATATCCTCCTGATCTCTAAAACACCGGGAGGTCTTCAAAAACTTCTAAATAGGTTTAGCCTTTTTTGTGACTCTCGGGAGCTGATAATAAACACAAGTAAAACAAAGTTTATGACAATCAGCCCGTCGAAACGTTTCAGAAATGGCATTACCCTTAATGATACTGCACTTGACACCGTTGGGTCTTTTGACTATCTGGGAATCCGGGTCGATAAAGGTATGAAATGGAGTTCCCATATAGCCAAAATGATCCTTAGTCACAAACGGGTGTCTGGGGCTATCATAAGAGAACATCAGCGTTCTGTAAGTAGGCCAGTTGCCCCGGCCCTTGTGGTCTATGATGGCAAAGCGCTACCCTCGGCACTATATGGGGCCGAATTATGGGGCTTTGAGAACACCACCGAACTTGCCAGATCGAAAAAACAAGTTCTTTAGAGATCTTGTCTCTCTTCCAACTTCTACCCCACTGAAACCCCTATATCAGGATATGGGAAGACGTTCCATGAAGGACATTGCTTGCCTTCGCCCCCTACTCTTTTGGGGATGCATAAGAAGGACCCCTGAGTTGTCCAACTATGCTGCCGCCCTTAGTGAGTTAATAAAAGCTGACAATGGAAACAGGATCAAATGGATCACCAATTTCAGGCAGCTTTTATTTGACATTGGGTTTGGGGAGGCTTGGGCCAGCCAGATTCCGCCATCCAAGCAGGACATAAAAAGTGCCTATTGGCAATGGGTACAGGCAGAAGAGATGTACAATCCTAAAATGGGGAAACTCACTGAGATGTTCCTTGAGCACAAACCCATCCACAAATTAGAATCTTTTCTTGATTTTATCCAAACACCTGGGGATAGCGCGCTCTATTTGAAGATGAGAATAAGGATCCTCCCGTGAAATGAGGTGACAGCAGCCTGGAATTGGTCCAATTTACCATCTGCACCTTGCCCATGCGTTGTATCTCCTAATGAGTCTATCGCCCATTTTTTCTTCGCATGCCCAGCCTACAGGATGGCTAGAGCCAAATAGCTGAAAACCAGTCTGTTAAAAGCTTGGTTCCAAGAACTATCAGGTGGCACTACGCATCTTGAAAACTGACACCTCCTCCCTCACCTTGGTTTGTGGTGTGGCAAAATACATGGCCTGCACATGGCTAATAAGAAGAAAGCTCTTAGCGAAAATTAGTAGTCCGGCAGCCCCCAGGCATGTCACTTGATGTACCTGCTTTGGTCATTGCTATCTATGGTTTTAAAGAAATCTTTTAACCTACTTTTTAATTTTAGTTTTATGATGTATAGTTGGACCTATTTATTACGCTGTATTATGTTTTTTTTTTAAATATGAATTTTGGATGTATATGCTTTTATGATAAATTTTAACGAATAAAGCTGATACTGCTATATATATATATATATATATATATATATATATATATATATATATATATATATATATATATATATATATATATAAAACCTACTGGCGGTCGCCAGTAGGTATATATAGTTAGGATTTTTTTCCTATGGGATTTCTGAAAATTCTATGTCGAATAACTTTGGGTTTTGTGGACGGAATTGGCTGAAATTTTCAGGAAAATTGCACATTTTGTTTTTGAGCAGCCCCTGAAAATTTGAGGGGGTTTCGTCAAGGGGGGGCCGAGAAAAAAGGGGGGTCCCAAAACGCGTTTTTCCCATTCATTTTTCCATAGGGCAGTTGGACTCACTTTTAGCTCGAACGGCTGAATGGATTTACACGAAACTTGGCAAAATTGTAGATATGGTTTGCCCGACGTGCCTTTGCTATGTCTCAATATATGTGCTTCAGTGGATTTTGAGAAATTAATGTTTTAAAAAACAGATATATCTGTGACAGCGTCCCGGTTAGCGCCCCGGTTCGCGTACCTGACGCGTAACGGAACTTCGCGAGGAGAAGCTGATTGGCTCTCCGGTGTCTGTCAACATTCTAAACAGTCCGGACCGGCCGCCATCTTGTCTCTCGGTAGGATCGAGAGACAAGAGGTGGAGAAAAACGAAGGGGGAATTTAATGAAAGGGGGCAAGGTAGACACCTTCTGACCCCCTAAGATTTATGAGGGGGATATTAAAGTGCCCCGCGGGGCAAAAAATAAAATAAATTTTTTTTGCGTTTTTTCGCCGTAGAGGCGCGTCCCGGTACGCGAACCGGGTAGCTTACCGGCAGCGTAACGGGAGTTCGCCATTTTGTGTTTTGGACAAATTTTATCACAAGATGGAGGAATAACAATGTGGGAAATGGGTGTAAGGGGGCATGGGAGAAGTATCTTGACCCCCTAGGTTTTCTGAGGGTAGCTGAGGAGGCTCATATATGTCGTAAGAAAAAATTTAATTTAGATTTTTTCGCGTGGTTAGCTGCCGGTACGCGAACCGGGTAGCGAACCGGGAAGCGAAAATAAGTGAAAATTAGTGAAAAAAGGTACATTCGAAATTTCAAAAGAGTAATTATAGTTAAGGTAGCTCTGAAAAGAGCTTTTGGGTTCTGTGTAAGTTCTAAGTAGGTATCAATACACAGTCTTAAATTTTTTATGAAAACTCTGTTTCCCTCATCTGAGAAGTGCACACCATCTCCTCTGTAGATATCTTGCATGTAGTAACGCAAGTTATTGTTGTAGATGGAGCCCATTCCATGGTTTGTTATGTAAGCTGAAACAGCCTTATTTACATGCTTCCTCGCTTTCTCAATTTGTGGATAAAATTGATTGGACCACTTCCATTTCTGTCTTTGGCATATTTTGGAATATACCAAGGCAGTTTGAGGAAAAAGTGCCATCAATTGCTCAAAGGTGTCCTTTAAAAAGCATTTCCAGACCTACCCCAGAGAAGGAAAAAATGGTGTCTGCTTCTTTAAACAAATATTTCACTTGCCCCATGATTCAGGGAGAATAATTTGCTTACTTGATGTGTATAAAAACGTTTCATGAAGTCATTTAGGTTTCTTGATATGTACTGCTAGAGTTTTATTGCCAGCATGGGGCATATTTACAAGGCCTTTAAGCCACTTTCAAGTTATTTTTCCCATGTTAAAAGTGATGCAAAAGTGGTGCAAGGGCCTTGTAAATACGCCCTCATGTGTGTTAGGGCATTTTAAGTAAATTCCCCATGAATGGGGGAGAATATTTTGCTTACTTGATGTGTTTAAAAACGTTTATTGAAGTCATTTAGTTTTCTTGATATATACTGCTAGAGATTCATAGTCAGCATGGGGCATATTTACAAAGCCTTTGAGCCATTTTAAGTCAAAAAACACATTTTTAAAACACATCAAGTAAGTAAATTATTCTCCTAGATTCATGGGAAAGTAGAAACAGATCCTTTGAGCATTCCCTGAGCACATAGTAATATAAAAATGTTGTACTCTTTACCATTAGTCTGACATTTTTTATAATTACTCTACTACTATATCTTACATTTAGAAAAAAAATGAATAATGTCTTAAACAATTTTAAATTTATTAAATAAAATTTTATTGATATTAATTTTAAAAATCTGTGGAAATTTCAAGTAGTACTTCATCTGAAATTTCATGATCTTTTTTTTCATAAATTGTCTCTTGTTTATCAAAATTGTCCATAAATTCCAACAGTTGTTCGTCTACTGTCACATTAAAAAAATCATCATTATTCTCCTGTATTTCAGGTTGTACTTTGGGTTCCTGTGCTTCTTTATCGATAATTGCTGTTAAGGTAGAATAAAAAGAGAGAGACAAATAGAATTTAAGTAAGAAACTTCAACATTTTTATTTTTAACTTACCGTGTACAACATAGTTCTGAGTTTTTAAGAGTGAATTTATGTTTGGGCAGTGTATTCTACAAGGCAGGAAGTAGAAATATAAAGTACTGCATGTGATCAAGTCTAACTCAATCTATGACTACAACAGAGAAGCCTTACTCAATCTATAACTATAACTGAGGGACAGTAAATATCTAACTGGAAACGTTTTTATAAAAATAACTTTAGGTGCACAACATATTTCTCCTTCAAAACTATTAACTTACATTTGGAAAAGTGTCTTAGGTTTCTCAGGAAATGCTCTGTAAATGTGCCTCAGGGAGTTCCAGTCAAAATGGCTGTCTTTCCCTCTTGTTTTTCATATATATTCATGTAACAAACCAATCAAATGTCAGCACATAAAAATACAACTTGAAAGTAATGTTATCATTGGTTGAAAATGTCAACTCTTTCTAATGTGTTTTTGCCATGTAATTTACCTCAGGTTATTTAGACAGGGCTACAACTTGAATGGCTCTATGGAATTCCATCAAATTTTGGAAAATGGTAGGGACTGGTATGTAGTAGGGACTATTCCAAATTTGGTGAAAGTGTCTGTAGTAGTTTTTCTGTAAATTACTTTCCCACCTTTTTTTATCGAGCACTTACCGGTGCGCTCCCCGGTACGCGAACCGGCAGCGTTACGGGAATCCTCCATTTTGTGTATCGGTAGAATTGATACATAAGATGGAGGACAAACAATGTACGGAATGGGTAGAAGGGGGCACGGTAGACAGTTTATGACCCTCTAGGTTTTCTGAGGGGGGATTAGGACGCTGATATATGGAAAAATACAAAAATTAAATTTTTGAAAATTTTGCGGGGGAAGCGCCCGGTACGCGCACCAGTAAGCGAACCGGGGAGAGTACTTTGGTGAAGAAAAAAAAATAGAAAAAGATAAACGTTTTGAATGATCAGATGTAGGGTAGCTCTGAAAAGAGCTATTGTGTTCTGTGGCTAATTTAGGTACCTACAAGTAAGTTCCAATGCACACTTTTAAATAAAGGACGAATATTCTATTCCCTTCATCAGAGAAGTGCACACCATCTCTTCTGTAGATGCGTTGAATGTTGGAACGCAATTTATTGTTGTATATTAAACCCATTCCATAGTCTCTCATGTAAGCAGAAACAGATTTATTCGGTGTGTAACACTTACAACGCAACTTTTACATCGTAATGCTGTTACAACGCAGCTATTACAACGCAGGATCCATTACATCGGATGCCATTACAACGCATGGCATTACATAGCAGATGCTATTACAACGCATACCATTACATCGTAAGTATTGGTAAGTATATAATTTTTTTTTATTTTATTTTTTATTATATAATTGATTTAATTATAATTAATTATAAATAAAAATATTTATTTATGTTTTTAAATATTATAAATTAAATATATTAATTTAAGTAATTTTTTAAATAAGTATGAGTATAGGAGTATATGTTTTGGGGTACTGAGGTATATGTTTTGGGGTGTTTGGGTATTTTTAGGTTTTAGGGCAGGGTTTGGGTTTTGGGGTACAGGGGTGTTTTTAGGTTTTAGGGCAGGGTTTGGGTTTTAGGGTACAGGGGTGTTTTTAGGTTTTAGGGCAGGGTTTGGGTTTTGGGGTACAGGGGTGTTTTTAGGTTTTAGGGCAGGGTTTGGGTTTTGGGGTACAGGGGTGTTTTTAGGTTTTAGGGTAGGGTTTGGGTTTTGGGGTACAGGGGTGTTTTTAGGTTTTAGGGCAGGGTTTGGGTTTTGGGGTACAGGGGTGTTTTTAGGTTTTATGGCAGGGTTTGGGTTTTGGGGTACAGGGGTGTTTTTAGGTTTTAGGGTAGGGTTTGGGTTTTGGGGTACAGGGGTGTTTTTAGGTTTTAGGGTAGGGTTTGGGTTTTGGGGTACAGGGGTGTTTTTAGGTTTTAGGGTAGGGTTTGGGTTTTGGGGTACAGGGGTGTTTTTAGGTTTTAGGGCAGGGTTTGGGTTTTGGGGTACAGGGGTGTTTTTAGGTTTTAGGGTAGGGTTTGGGTTTTGGGGTACAGGGGTGTTTTTAGGTTTTAGGGTAGGGTTTGGGTTTTGGGGTACAGGGGTGTTTTTAGGTTTTAGGGCAGGGTTTGGGTTTTGGGGTACAGGGGTGTTTTTAGGTTTTAGGGTAGGGTTTGGGTTTTGGGGTACAGGGGTGTTTTTAGGTTTTAGGGCAGGGTTTGGGTTTTGGGGTACAGGGGTGTTTTTAGGTTTTAGGGTAGGGTCTGGGTTTTGGGGTACAGGGGTGTTTTTAGGTTTTAGGGTAGGGTTTGGGTTTTGGGGTACAGGGGTGTTTTTAGGTTTTAGGGCAGGGTTTGGGTTTTGGGGTACAGGGGTGTTTTTAGGTTTTAGGGCAGGGTTTGGGTTTTGGGGTACAGGGGTGTTTTTAGGTTTTAGGGCAGGGTTTGGGTTTTGGGGTACAGGGGTATTGTAGGGTTCAGGGGTAGGTTTGTGTTTTGGGATAATTAAATTATATTTACCATTTTTAAATTAATTAAAATATATTTAATAAATTAAATTAATTGTATTACATTAATTACATTTTTAAATTAAATTAATTAAATTAAATAAATTATTTCAATTAATTTTATTTAATTTCAATTTTAAAAATATGTACATTAAATTAATTTCATTATTTTAATTAAATTAAATTATTTCCTTTTTTTATTAAAATTACATTTATTAAATAGATATTATTTTATTAAATTAAATTAATGGCTATTTTAAAATGTATTTTAATTAAATTAGTTAAATTAAATTAATTAAATTAACTTAATAACATTATTTAAAAAAAGGTATACTTACCTATACTTACGATGTAATGCCATGCGTTGTAATAGCATCTGCTATGTAATGCCATGCGTTGTAATGGCATCCGATGTAATGGATCCTGCGTTGTAAAAATTCCGTTGTAACGGAATGCGTTGTAAAAATCCGCGTTGTACTGACACCAATCCGATTTATTCACATGTTTCTGTGCTTCCTCAAATTGTGGAAAAAAATGATTGGACCACTTACATTTTTGTCTTTGACATATATTGGAATATACCAAAGCAGTTTGGGGAAAAAGTGTCATTTGAAAGAAGAATATATTTTACAGCTTTTGATATTTGCTATTAAAAAACCATTGGAAGTCACTGAAAAAATCATAGGTTATAGACCATATATAGTTAGGAATTAGCATTTACAAAACCTTGAAAATTCACTGAAAAAACCATAGGTTATAGACCATATATAGTTAGGGATTAGCATTTACAAAACCTTATTTTACTCGCACAAAACCATTGAAATTCCCATATATAGTTAGTTGCACTAACTACATATCGCGCACCCGCAATCCACTGCTGATGATGTCACATATTACATCATTCATGACATGGTCAGTGACATCACTGATGACATCACTGATGACATTATCCAGTGACTGTATGTTTCTGTAAAGTTAAAATATGTCTTACATATTAAAGAATGAGTGGATGTATAAGTGTCTGGATGAAGCATTTAGTAGGTGCATGACTGACTATATGAGAGAGTGATTAAATGAGTCTCACTGAGTGCATGGGTTAGTGACTAAACTGTCTTAATTTGTGCATCATTATATCTGTTGTTCTGTAAACTGCTGCATGTGTTGATCAGTAGCTATATGAGTAACTATATGGGTTATTGATTGGTTGCCCAAGTATTTGTATGGGAGAGTGAGTGTGTGTATGTGGGTGGCTGGGAGGTGTGTGACTCTGTGCATAGACGTGTCAACAGTTGATTCACTAGATGTATGGATTCAAAACTGCATGTGGAAACAACTGTATGGGTTGTTGACTGTGTGCATGGGTGTATTGGTGAGTGAATGTATATCTCAGTGCTACATGTCAAAGTAAGTACATATGTAAAACACAGTACATGTGAGAGTTGTCATATGTAAATTACTGTGCATAAGAGCCAGTGAATGTGTGAGTGGCTGTATGGATCATTGTAAACTTGTATCAGGGATTGTATAAGAGAGTAAATATGTGTTAGTATATGTTTGAATAAGTAAGGTGTGTATAACTGTATAGTTGAGGAAATGGAGGTGTGATTGATTTTCTGCATGAGTGACTAGGTGTGTGAGTAACTCCATGGATGAGTGACTGTCTGTGAGTGTCTGTTTACACTGATTGTATCTAAGGTTATATTAGAATCTGAAGAGGTTAATCGTATTATCACATGAATGATATCATCAGTGATGTGATGAGTAATGTCAAATGAGATGTCATCAGTGATGTCATTTGAGATGTCATCAGTGATGTCATCAGTGATGTCATTTGAGATGTGATCAGTGATGTCACTGACCATGTCATGAATGATGTAATATGTGACATCATCAGCAGTGGATTGCGGGTGCGCGATATATAGTTAGTGCAACTAACTATATATGGGAATTTCAATGGTTTTGTGCGAGTAAAATAAGGTTTTGTAAATGCTAATCCCTAACTATATATGGTCTATAACCTATGGTTTTTTCAGTGAATTTTCAAGGTTTTGTAAATGCTAACTCCTAACTATATATGGTCTATAACCTATGGTTTTATTAACTGAAAAAAAACAAAGGTTACAGGGAAGTTATCGTTCGGAAATGGAATTAAAAAAACAAAGAATTTTACTGAAAAAACAAAGGTTACAGAGGTGTTATAGTTTGGCTCAGGTTTCGCTTGTACAAAACCAGTGAAATTCAGCAGTTGCAGTTAGCTGAGCTAAATGTAACTCACTCCCCCGCAATGCACTACTTATAACCTCACATATTACATCACTCATGACATGGTCAGTGACATCACTCATGACATCACTAATGGCATCTCAAATGACATTACTTATGACATCATTCAGTGACTGTGATGGTTTTTAAAAAGTTCAGAAGTTTTAAATACATATACCTAGGTGCATTGGTGAGCCAGTGGCTGTAATAGTGTCTGTATGGATGATTCAGTGGCCACGTGACTGATTATATAAGTGAGTGGTTAGGTGTTTCAGTGAATGTATTGGTGAATGACTGGTTGTGCAAATGTCAGTTGGTGTCTAAGTGGCTGTATGCGTGTGTGAGTGGGTACGTGAGCGGCTTTATTGGTGAGTGATTGGTTGTCTGAGTACCTGTATGGTAGTCTGAGTGTCTGTGTGGGTGGCTGAGGGGTTGTGTGACTGCCTGTATGGATGAGTAAGTGGTGAGTCAGTAGATGTATGGGTTAGTGAGTGTATTTGTGTTGGGCTGAATGGGTCACTGAGTGTGTGCATGGCTATGTGGGTGGGTAAGTGGATGTGTCAGTGGAATATGGGTGAGTAACTAGGTATGTGAATGGCAGTATAGGTGAGAGATGGGGTATATGAGTGAATGTGTGAGTGAGTGAATGTGAGAGTGGCTGTATGGGTGAGTGTGTGCTTGTGTCATTCCCTCTGGCAATAGCCTGTTGGTAGTTATAGTTAAGACAAGATTGTCCATAGTAAAAACATTTTTTGTTTTGCCAATAACTTAGGCACCGCTTGACAAATCTCCACAAATTTTTCCCAAAGCTTCCCCTTTTTGGTTCAGCTGCTGTGTTAAAAGTTTCGGGGTATTCGGTCAGGCGGGGCGGAGAAAAAAGGCAGGCTCCCAAAACCCATTTTCCCCATGTTAAGTCCAGGAAGATTTTCCTTTTTTTTAACAAGACTATAGCCCAAACTGCTGATCGAAATTACACCAAATTACTCCTCCAACAATCCCAGCATTCTGGATTGTTGGAGGAGTACTCTCCAGTGCACACATGAAATAGCACTTACTTAGATTCCTACTGTTTTGGATAAGAGAACAATAGGATTTGGGAAGATAATATTGTGACGTTTGGACCTGGCAATTGTCTGAAAGCCCTGATGAAGTCAGTGATGCACATATATCAAATCTGACAAAAAAAACTGCTGGCTATGACTATATGAAGAATATTCTGTGGTTTCTGAAGACAAGAAGAAGTTTTGTCGAAAATATTTTGAATTGAAAGCAAGAAGAACTGGGTATACTTTCTTCTTATACTTTCTGGTGCTCAGGATAATGTTTTGACTATTTTTAGACTGAATGTCTCCAGTCCATAAGTGTGGGAAATAATGGCAGCCCTTTTCCTTGGAGCACCAAAATAGAGAATTTTATTTGATAGTGGGGGAATAGCTGAAAAGTTTGCACAATAGCGCCTGCCACTTTCTGGTTCAATTTTCGATTCATATACTAGGCCTGGCATAAAGCTCCGCTCCTCTCGCTGAGTTTGTGGAATTCTTCAACTTTACTTTCCTGGAGAACGCAGAGTTGGCAATATTTTCTACAATGGAGCAGAGATTTTTTTTCGTTGGCACGCTCTAAATGTCATTTTGCATGCACGGGGAAGTGACAAGAGACTTGCGGGCACTCGTGATCACCAATGAGATTTTCTAGCCACCCGCGAGCTCCCACTAGATATTGCTGCTGTGAATTTAGCCATACCTGGAACTTCTGCTGCTTCTTTTGTGACGTACGTGAGGGTGCACTATCAACCGCAGCTGCACCCTGGTGAAAATTCTCTCCTCGAGAAGCAGCTAAATCTCCTAAAAATGATAATTTAGAGTAAAAAACCTTCTCAAATGGACTGTTCATGTTGGTTTTTTGTACGAGGTGTCCTTTTTTTACCTTTTCTTTCCAACAGGAAGGTAGTGCCCCAGAGTCTCCAACTTCCTGTTCCTGCCCAGGAGGCTCCTCCCTGTACTTTGTTTATCTCCCGGTCACTTTTCATTTGACTTTGGAGCTGGAAGGATCACTCTCCTTGTCTGCTGCATATATTCTATTGGATTTAAGGACTTTTTTGTATTTGAGATTTCACAAATAATTTATAAAATGTTGTATAAGGGTGTTGTTTGTTTGTTGGAGGGTATGTACACAGATTTGTTTGCATTTTTATTCAGTTTTTAAAATTCATTGTGGTGGTTGGCCTGCAGCTTCAGTAGGTGCCTTGTTATTTTTTCATGTAATTTTTCTACTTTTATAAAGAAAATGTTGCACAGGTCAGTACATGTTCTCCATGGTTTTTTAATAAATTTGCAATATTCATTTAATTCACCATGTGGCCTAGTCTGCTAATGGGCCTTTCAGCCAGTAAGCCCAGTACTAGTCATTGTTGTAATGGAACAACTGTTTCTTTGTTGTCTGTTGAATTGAAACATCATTTAGACAATTGGTGACAGTGGATTAAATTATGAAATGTGGGTTTTTTGGGGGGTCATTTTACTTTTTTTCTGCAAACAGTCTATAGGTGTCATAACATATTTGATGCCCTTGGAGAATTTGTGTTGTTGTAAAATGTATTAGCCCAGTTAATTTCCATTTTTGCCACTGCTGAACTAATGCTCTTTTTTTCTGTGTTAACATACCTCTTTTGTCTGGACAGTTTGTGAGTTATAGGCCGCCATTTGTATTTATTCCGCATGCCATGTGGCCAGGGGCCATTTTTAGTCTGTGTCTCTAGGCCTTTTATGTGTTCTTTGTTTTCCATGCTTCCTGCTCATTGTTGTTTGACCATGTGGCTGGAAGCCATTTTGTTTAGGAGCCAGAGTGCTTGTGCCTTAGGCCTGAATGTGTTCTTTGTTGTGGCCATGCCTCCTTGCTGGTTGTTGTTATTTGACCATGTGGGGAGAGGAGGTGGATGGCTAGGAACAGGGTTTGAGTCTCGGCAACGTTGAACCAGTGTGCAGTGAAGAAGCCTCCCCATTCCCTTTAATTACATTGAAGAGACAATACCTGCCTCCACCCTGTGCTTATCTATCCTTTCTTTATTCCCCTAACAGGACTACCCCACAATATTTGATTTACAAGACTGGCCAGTATGTGTTTCGTGAATCAAAGATTATCAACAATGTGCCATTGTGCTTGAAATAGAAAAGGTTAATGGCATGCACCAGAGGATGATATATTTTATGATTGATTGTTGTTTGGGAATGTGTTGAGTTTATTCATGTGGTGGTAGACAGTTAGAGTGGGTGTTTAACTATAATTATTAAACTTGATTGTGTTTGTGGTGAGTTACAATGTTGATGGCCTAACGGGTAATCATTTTTTTCCTGAAGCGGATTTTCTCCTTCTCCTTGGACACTTAGCTGGATTTGTTGTTCAGGTCCATACTGCTTTGCTTTCTCGTTCACACTCTCTTAAAGACCTGACCAGACAATTTAGCTAACAACACAAATCTGGTTTACACAAAAAATGACTCAATGTTTCTCTTGTTGTTCATCATCAACAGCATTGACCTACACTGCAGGTCACTTTCTCTCATTTGAGTAGAGGGAGTCAAGACTGGAGTCGTCATGGGCTATGGAGTTAGACATATTAATTACTCGGAGTCAGGAGGATGATGGAAGGGCTCAGGGCATGAGTTGTGACTACTTCAACATATGCCAGAAGAAGGAAGTTATCAGCTTCATGGAAACCAACATGGTGATGACTCTAAGTGGCCTGCTCAACTGTCTATGTGGACTGGTGAGAGGTGCGTTGAATACTTCATTTGGAAAATGTAACTCTGTGTGTGTGCTGGCTGTGCAGTGTGTGTGCTGGGTAGCTAAAATTTGAAACTATGTGGTTGGATGGGTGGCCTGTTGTTGTAGGTAATTGGAGACAGGTGCGATAATGTTAGTCACATTATAACATTATGCACGCACTAGGCTAAATGTTATGATGATGATCATGATAGTTGCAAGTTTGATCACCCTGATACATATAGCCACTTGTCTGTGATTGTTGCATTTGAATTGCTCTCACTTAATTGATTGCACATCAGTCATAAAATGAATGATTGCAAAGGACTATGTTCTTGCTCTGAGTCTTCTTGGTGCACTCCTCATGAACCGTACCTTCTATACTTCTCCTGGATTCTACAATATCATTTATGTTTTACAATCTGCAGACCTTATCTTCTCCTGCACAAATGGCAAAAGCACTATAACACTCATGCTTACTTTCCCAGAGTGCTTCAGCCAGGCAGCCAAGATTGACGGACTATCCAGGAAGAATGCATATGCGCTCCCCAGTTTGGCAATACAGTATAATTGTATTTTAGAACTCTAGGTCAGATGTACGACAGCCTTTTGTGGTCGCAAACAGGAAATTGGCCCGTTGGCGACTTTAAAAAAGGGTGTTGGTATGTGCAAGCGCTATTTTGCGAGTTGGTGACTCACAAAATAGTGTTTGTGAGTCGCTATTGGGAAGGGGCGTGCCAAGAGCGCCCCTTCCTAATAGCGAGTCAAAATGGTATGCCCCATTGTTTTGCAACCACATTTCGGTAGCAAAACACTCACAGTTTGCCACATGCTTTAAGTAGGTGGTAAGCCACTCGCAAACAGTAAAGGGTCACCAGGGGACCCCTTCTCCTTTGTGAATGGATGCAAAATATTTTTTAAGTGCAAAAACAACAGGTGATGGACGGAATGCAAAACAATGTCATACATTCACCCCAGTACAGAGATCTGGGCCTAAATCCATCGTTTTTTTTGCTCACCATGCCATTCTAGTTTGAACCCAGCCATATGCAAATCAGTATTGACCCTGTGCCCCATGGGAACAGTCCAGCCCAAACTGCCAAGCCAGGTCCTTTTTTTAAGAGCAGGCAGTGGTTCCACGGACCACTGCATACTCTTAAAAAATGAAACCGAAATGTTTTTCTTTTTAAATTCACCCTGTTTTCCTTTTAGGAAAACAGGCTGCATTTAAAAAAAAAATGCTTTAGTGAAAAAGCAAACATAACAGGTGATGGACAGAATGTGGATCAATGTCACACATTCACCCCAGTCCAAAGATCTGGGCCCAAATCCATCGTTTTTTTGCACTCCACACCACCCTGGGTTAGACAATGGCGATATGCAAATCAGCTCTGACCCTGTGCCCCATGGGAACAGTCCAGTCCGAACTACAAAAGCCATGTCCTTCCCAGAACGGAATCAAGCATCCGAGGACCGGACCGGTTTCGAGGTAACACCTCTCATCAGCCCGGCTAGCTTGACTCCAGTGGTGTGGAGTGCCTGGGACCTACGTCTGAGCATCCCCAGCGCACTTAGTGCGGAATTTGCAAACAAAACAGGTGATGGACAGAATGTGAATCAATGTCACACATTCACCCCAGTCCAAAGATCTGGGCCCAAATCCATCGTTTTTTTGCACTCCACACCACCCTGGGTTAGACAATGGCGATATGCAAATCAGCTCTGACCCTGTGCCCCATGGGAACAGTCCAGTCCGAACTACAAAAGCCATGTCCTTCCCAGAACGGAATCAAGCATCCAAGGACCGGACCGGTTTCGAGGTAACACCTCTCATCAGCCCGGCTAGCTTGACTCCAGTGGTGTGGAGTGCCTGGGACCCACGTCTGAGCATCCCCAGCGCACTTAGGGCGGAATTTGCAAACAAAACAGGTGATGGACAGAATGTGAATCAATGTCACACATTCACCCCAGTCCAAAGATCTGGGCCCAAATCCATCGTTTTTTTGCACTCCACACCACCCTGGGTTAGACAATGGCGATATGCAAATCAGCTCTGACCCTGTGCCCCATGGGAACAGTCCAGTCCGAACTACAAAAGCCATGTCCTTCCCAGAACGGAATCAAGCATCCGAGGACCGGACCGGTTTCGAGGTAACACCTCTCATCAGCCCGGCTAGCTTGACTCCAGTGGTGTGGAGTGCCTGGGACCCACGGCTGAGCATCCCCAGCGCACTTAGGGCGGAATTTGCAAACAAAACAGGTGATGGACAGAATGTGGATCAATGTCACACATTCACCCCAGTCCAAAGATCTGGGCCCAAATCCATCGTTTTTTTGCACTCCACACCACCATGGGTTAGACAATGGCGATATGCAAATCAGTTCTGACCCTGTGCCCCATGGGAACAGTCCAGTCCGAACTACAAAAGCCATGTCCTTCCCAGAACGGAATCAAGCATCCGAGGACCAGTGAAAAAGCAGTCACAGTCATGGTGGTTTGCTGACCCCAGCAGTCTCCCATCCCTACGAGTACTGGCCATAACCAATGGGCCGCAAAATGCAACCAGACCCATGAATATTGTTGTCGCAGGTCATTTGCGACTCCATTATGAATCACAAACAGTATCTGAGACACTGTTGGATATACCATTTTGGGAGTCGCAAAACATTTTTTTATTAAATATATTTTTATTGCAGAGTTATAAACCACAGGATACAATTAATAAGCCAGTTCACTCGTGATATCCCCCCGTCCAGTAAGAAATCCCAGTCGTACACAGCCATTCAGCCCGCATCCCGGAGGCCGGGCGGCATATTACTTCGTTCAATAGGAAAACATCACGGTGCACGTCCCATAGGGACCATGGTTGAAATATCGTTTTGCGTATCTGCTTTTACCCCCCCACCCGCAACAACACTCCCGTCAGCCATCCCAGTGATAATCAGTGGTACCGCCCTTGTCGGGACCTGCCCTAGGCGCTATGGGTTGTCACACCTGCCCGCTCTCCCCAGCCCTTCCACACTCCACACAGTACCCACCGTCTTAGTAGATCCAAGGTGCCCTAACGAGCAACCATCTAATGGCTTCCGGCCCACCCCAAACTCCCGTTAACCAGCCCCCCAAAGCCCCCCTCCCCTGGCAACTGCTAAGGTGTGTGCCTCGTCCTGTCGAGTTGGATGGATCCACTACAGTGCGTGGTATAATACTTCTGTGTTCGCCCCGCGGTGTCCATCGGCCTAGTTCTCACCATCCTCATCCTCTACCAAAGAATCACGCAAAGCCTGTACCACTAACTCCCATGCACGCGCCGTATCCAATGCCTTCTCATTCCCCATCTTGACAGCCTGCTTCATCCGGAGCACACTCTCGCAGTCAGACCAACGCAGCAGTTCATTCTTCCATATACGCAGTGAGGGTCCCCCCCTGGACTTCCAATGCCACGATATTTCCCTCTGCGCCAATATCAGACCCAGGTCTATGAATTTGCTTGTCACCTTGGTGTGTTTAGTATGCGGGAACCAGAGCAGCAGGCACGCCGCCATATCGAATTCCACCTCCCTGTCGGTCACTTCATTCAGGAGTTCCCCTACCTCCGCCCAATAGGTCCCCAGGTGTGAGCACCCCCAAAACAAATGGTCCATGTCCGCTCCCAGAGACGAACACCGTGGGCATCGGGCATCTGGCACCTGAAAGTACCGCTGTAATTTCTCAGGAGTTAAGTAAGCCCTATGAAGCACATAGAAATGTACCTGCTGAAAGCGCGCATTTCTCGTGCCCTTCCACGTGCGCCGCAGGATGTGGCCCCATGCCGTATCCGGTATGGGTCGGCCTAGGCTCACCTCCCATTTAGCCTTGAGCCCTTGGAGTGGTTCCAGTCCCTCATTCAGCATCCTATTATGGAGGCACGTCACAGCTTTGAACGTACCAGCCGCCATCACCACATATTGGCACGCCATAGTCGTTGTGGGCTCCATGAGCCCCCCTTTCCAGTGCTTCTGTATGGCAGCCACCACTGCCGCGTGTAGTAGGAAACCCCCATCAGGCAGCCCGAACTGGTCCCGGAGCACTTCGAACGGCGCCAAAGCCCCGTCCATGTACAAGTCGCCCACTACCTGCAGTCCCGCCTCTTCCCAATCCAGCAACGGGGACCAATCTCCCCCGTGCGGCAAAGCCGTCAGCATTCCGATCGGAATCTCCGGTGCATAAGGCCGCGATGCCTTCGCTCTCCGAAGGCTCCTCTGCCAGCACAGCCGGAGCGTCCGCTCTTCCATGGTGAGGGCCCGTAACTCGAGCCTCTGTTGCATGATGATGTAGGACAGCACGTGGCGTTGTATCCCCTGATCCCGGTCCTCCTCTGGACCCCGAAACACCCTAGCTACATTCTGTGTAAGGACCTGCAACTGCGCCGCAAGATAATACAGCTCGAAGTCGGGCACATCCATGCCCCCTTCTAGCTTGGGGCGAAGTAGCGTGCTCAGGGCCACTCTACGGCGGCCATGGCCCCACAGGGAGCCAATTATCATTGACCGCAGGTCTCTAAATACCCCCTGGGGAATCCAGACAGGCAGCGTTCGGAAATAATAGAGGAAGCGGGGGAGCGCCACCATTTTCAACAGTGCAATCCTACCCAGAACCGTCAGCGGGAGGGTCGACCAGAAAGACAAGCTGCCCCGCAGTGCCCGGACACAGCGACCAATGTTGCCCTCCAGTAGGTCCGCAGTCGCGTGGTAGATGCGAACACCCAAATAGGTGATGCAAGAGGGCTCCCATACCACACCCAAATCGCTGCCAGGGACTGGCGAGCCCGCTCGCAGCGGGAACACACAAGTCTTCGCCCAATTGACCTTAAGGCCCGACAACCAGCCAAACTCAGACAACAGATCCATCGCTCCGACCAACGCCCCCGAGGTGTCAGCCAGGTACAGGAGCAAGTCATCCGCATATAGCGATATATAATGCCACTGCCCGCCGCTGACTATCCCCTCGTACCTGTCACCTGACCTCGCATGGACCGCCAAGGGTTCCATCGCCAGAGCAAACAATAGGGGGGAGAGAGAACATCCCTGTCGTGTGCCCCTGCCCACCGGGTATGCCGCAGAGACCAGGCCGCCCAAACGCACTCTCGCCGTTGCCGAGGTATATAAGACCCTCGTCCACCTTCGGAACCCCTCGCCCATGCCAAACCTCTCCAACACTCCATCCAGAAAAGACCATTCCAAACTATCAAAGGCCTTCTCGATGTCCACAGACAGGACCGCCGGAGTTCCCTCCCCGTCCAAGATGGCGTCCATTATTCCCACCAGGCGGAGGATATTCAGCGCCGTGCTCCTCGTGGGTATAAACCCGGCCTGGTCTTTGTGTACCAGGCCCGTCATATGTGGGGCCAGCCTGGTGGCTAGGATTCGGCTCAAGATCTTATAATCCACCGTCAGCATGGATAGCGGGCGATAAGACCTCACATCCGCGGCATCCCGGCCAGGCTTTAGGAGCGGTACAATCAAGGCCTCCCGCATGGACCCAGGCAATGCCCCCGCCTCGAAAGCTTCCGTATATACCACCAGCAGCCTGGGAGCCAAGCTGTCCACATACTGTTGATAAAATTCAATCGGCAGTCCGTCCACCCCGGGCGTCTTGTTGCGGGCCATATGTTTGATGGCCACCCGTATTTCCGTGAGCGTGATCGGGCTACCCAGCTCCTTCGCGTCCTCCTCGTCCAGGACCGGAAGCTGCCTCCCCCCCAGGTATTCCGCGATGTCCTGAACCCCCACTCTCAGCTGACTCTGGTATAACTCCTCATAATACCCCCTAAAACGTTCCAATACCGCAGCCTGGGAGTGCACCACTTCTCCCTGCGCATTATTAATGCTGAGGATCGGGCAGCCCCTAAGTTCCGGGTTAGCTAGTCTGGCCAAGAGGGTACCCAGCTTGTCCCTTTCTGCATGTGCCCTGAGGATATACTGCCTGTAGTCATAACACCTTAAACGTTCCGTCTCGGTGGCAACCACTTCCTTCGCTTCCAATAACTGGGCATGTAATTCTGGCCTAGCCGGCCTGCGGCGCTCCAAGTCCCTCAAAGTTTCTTCCGCTTTCATTAGGTCGTTCAACACAGTCGTGCGAGCATTCGAGAACCTACCCAAGCACACCCCTCTCACCACCACTTTCATTGCATCCCATTCAGTGGACCTACTTGTAGCCGTGCCCTCATTCACTCCGAAATAGCTATCAATGCCCTGCCGAACCGCGTCGCTGAACACAGAATCCTCAAGCGTCTCCGGCCGAAGCCGCCATGTTGGTATCACTGAGCGCTCTCTCTGCCACTGAATGTGTACTAATAGGGGGTTATGATCGGAGATAGTCCTAGCCAGGTACTCCGCATGGGAAATCAATGGGGCTAGGGATCCACCGCAGAGCACCGAATCAATCCTGACATGCAGATCATGGAGAGCAGAATAAAAGGAATAATCCCTGGCTCCCCTGTGCCGCTCCCTCCAGACATCCAGCAACCCCCATCGTTCCTGCCAGTCCTTCCTGTGCGCGGCCAGCCTGCGCACCGGGGAGTCCACCAGGGGGGGATGGGACCTATCCAAAGCTACATCCGTGATCGAGTTCAAGTCCCCCCCCAACACTATCGGACCCGCCAGGAAAGAGGCCAAGGACCCCGAGAGGCTATCAAAATATCGAGCTTGGTCAGTGTTCGGTGCATAGACACAGCAGAAAACCACATCCCGGCCATATAACCTCCCCTCCACCGCCACAAACCGGCCATCCGGATCCACTACTTGATTCAGCACTTGAAATGGTATCCCCACCCTCACCCAGATCAACACCCCCCTGGCATACGCTGAATAAGTGGTGCCAAACACCTGGCCCCGCCATCTTTTCTGCAAGGCAGCGCACTCTTTTTTGGTGAGATGAGTCTCTTGGAGCATAGCAATCTGAACCCCCCTGCGTACTAGATATGCATGTACTTTGTGCCGTTTCACCATAGTCCGCAGCCCCCGGACATTCCACGTCAGGCATTTCAAATTAGGTAATGTCCCCATTCCAACTTCGTACAGTCCGATTCAAATAACGAAGATTCATAGCCCCCCCAATGCAGTTGCCCCCCCCCGAACATTCCCAAAACTGAAAAACTCCCCAAACCCCACTCCCCAGGACAGAGCACTCAAACCCAATGGCCGCCCCCATCCAAACCTTAAACCAACTTCTCGCACTCTTACCCTGTGGTCTCCACCACAGTTAGCCTTAAGGGCCCAATGGGGGTGAGTCACCGCCGACCCCAGCAAGCGGAGCCCGCGCCCCGCGCCTTCATCCCCTCAGAAGCACACAGCTCCCCCTCCCGGCAACCCGCCCTCCAGCAACAGGATACCACCCTACCATGAAGTCTCGATCTAGTCCCAATTCTATCTCAGCCGCAAAAAATACCATCCGATGTCTGTGGGGTCACTATCGGCCCCTTCGAGCTTTCCGCCTCTGAAAGTTCCTCTCCCGTCCTGCTGCCTTCCCCTCCCGAGTCCGTTTCTGCCCGTTCACTGTTCTGTTGCGACCCTGTAATGGCCGCCGTCGCTGCGAGCGCATCCCTCTTCTCCACCGCCATTTGAGCCTCCCGTTTCTCCCGCTGGCGCCTGTTGCGGGATCTGATGCGCTGTGACTGCCTCACCCGGGGCTGCTCGGGTTGGTCTCGCCTACTTTTATGCGATCTGTCCGTCCCCGCTCTATATGACTCCAGCCATTGCCAAACTTCATCCGGAGTCTGAAAAAAGTGCGTAGAGCCATCCATTATGATCCGCAGCTTAGCCGGGTAGAGCAAGGAGTACTGGATGCCTTCTTCCCTGAGCTCCTTCTTCACCGCGAGGAACGATGCCCTGTTCTTCTGGACCGCTTGAGTGTAGTCCGGGAAGATCGTGACCTTACTGTTCTCCACCTCATACGGGCCCGACATCCTGGCCCGCTGGATGAGGAGATCCCGGTCCTTGTAGTGGAGGAGCCGCACCACCATCGGTCGGGGGGGGGCGGCCAAGCCCCGGCGGGCGAGCAGGCACCCGGTGAGCTCGCTCCAGGGTGTAAAAAGGAGTAAGCCCCTCCGGCGCCACCACAGTGCGGAACCAGTTCTCCATATAGGCCACTGCATCCTCCCCCTCAATTCGTTCCGGCAGGCCTACGACCCGCACGTTGTTCCGTCTATTACGGCCTTCGGCATCCTCCGCCCTCCGCTCCAGTGAGTCCAGTCGGGCCAAAATGTCCGTGATCCTGTGCTCCGCGGTCACCACCGATGGCTTCAGGTCCAGCAACAGTTGGTCATGGTCCTTGACCCTGTCCGCCAGCTTCGCGTGATCCGCGCGTAGCAGCCCCAGGCCCGTGGCCACTTGGGCAATATCATGGTGCAATGCTTCCTTAGTGGAGGTGATCGCATCAAGTATGGCATCCAAACGCCGGTTCAGCCGCTGTTCTTGGTCAAGCTCCGGGGAGGGACTCTCGCTCAGCCGAGTAGATGTCGCCGAGTCCCCCTCGCGACTCCCGGGCATCGGTCCTCCGATCGCCGCCATGCCAAGGTGCTGCGTCACAGGTCCAGTCTTGCGTTGACGCCCGTGGTTCCGTGCCAGTCTCCTGGCACCGGGCAGTGCAATGTCCCTACCGACGTTCTCAGGAGCAATGGCCAGGTAGACGAGCTCCATACCGTCACCCCCCTCCGAAGCCTGAGGGGGGAAGGATGAGTCTTAGGGCGGCGGCCAACGAAGGTCCCCAAGCTCCTGGGCGAATCAGGTCAGCGTCCCCTGGTCTCAGGACACAGCACCGCCGTTCCTAGTGCCTCGGGCAGCCGAGTGCAGGAACTCTTGCCACTTGGCGACAACTTGGCTCAGAGCTGAAGTTCGGGGCCGTCCGACCTCCTCGCCGCCATTTTCTTTGGGAGTCGCAAAACATCGCAATCTGCGACTCACAAAATGGAATAGTCGTACATCTGGCCCTGTGTGTGTTGTTCGCCTCACTCCTACTTTAAAGTTAACTGTGTCATAGTCATTCCTACGTTTCCTCCCACAACAGATGATGGTTGGATGCTCATCGCTCAGATTAATATTGTTATTGCGTAGTGTTTATCATACTTTTCCCCAAATCCACTTTTCCATCCATTCATCAAACCCCTATCCCACTTCCCCGGAGCTGTGCGATTTATTGAGGTGTGACTTAATAATTTACACCGTTAATTGATCACACACTTGGTGGGATGGATGTGCTGAAAGCAACACCAACTCAGAGCAGGATCATTAGTTCTTCTATTACCTAAACAATAGCCCACATTGGCCCCATTTTCCCACCCAAGCATACACATATATTAATGATTTAGTTATAGAAGAACATAATTTGTCTGCATCATCATTTAGGCTTTGTGTTGCGTAAATGCTTAACCTTGTCCACTCCAGACTTTGAGTCCACTTCAAGTTTAGTTTCAATTAAAATAAGAGCTCCCCAATGCTCTGAATAATTTAGTACTGCATTTTATACTTACAATATCAGTTTATCTTTGTTGTGTAGTAGCCTGGTCTCAGTTGTTTGTAAATCTATGATATAATAATAATATATATAACCCACTCACTCAGTTTTTATTTCAATTTAGTTGCCTAAGATGAAGAATCATTCTGAATAATCCTACAGTTGAAATTCAACAGGTGGGAGTGGAACCTTGCTTCAGATTTCTTCACTGTTAGTGCGCTAACCACTACCACCACCATGGCACCTTGGGATAACATTCAGCCCTAGCTTCATATATTCAGGTAAGAAAACTATGGAGTGGTGTTGTACTTGTAGGCAATATAGGTAATGGAAAGTGGAACACCCCTTCCACCCCCTTCTTAGTGGTCAATATAGTTGCAGACTGCAGAGACAAGGAGAGTAGTAGTAAAACAAGGGTACTTCATAACTAATTTCTATACACTATCAGCAGATTTTAAAAATAGGATGCTGATGAGCTAAAAGGCGGCATGGCAAAGTAAAACACCCAAAAAAAGATTTGAAGCATAAATAACATAAAATAAATATGTATTACCTAACAAACAGCAAAATAAAAAAAACACCCCTTCAGCCCTAAACTGGCCTAACCCTCACCCCAAGCAAAATTCTCCCTGTCCCAACCAATGTCTAAAATGTCAGAAAAACGAAAGTCCACACTGCCCCAGTCCCAACTCCCATCATTCCCACCCTCTCCGCCCACGAAAAGTCCTATCCACTAAACAGAATGTTAAAAAAGGAGCAGAAGAGGGCACTAATGGTGAGCCAGAAGCTTTCCAAGGTGCCCCTCCATCTTTTTCTGCCTGGCTTCCATGCACCCCAGCCTCTGCATGAGGTTGCGGAAGTTGCAGTCAGAAATGAGAGAGGGGGCAGCAGTGATGGAATGACAGCGAGTCGCTGCCAGCGGACTGCAGTGCCAGAGTTGTTGATACTGAGAGGCTGGAGGCGCTGGGGGTTGGCTGGGGCACTGGACAGCTGCCTCCTCCTCCTAGGCTACCAGAGCTGGTTCTCTGCCCTTCTGGCCTCCAGCGTCTGCTGCTGCAGCTTGGCTGCTACATCTTGCTGAGATGGATGATCAGCAGGAGTCACTAGAAATTGAAAAGACAAATGCTCTGTGCATAACACTTGTTTAAAATTATGTAGTGGGTGGCATAGAAGCAGTAAATTGCTGGTCCCCTAGGGTAATTTGATTTGATGTAATTCGAGTCACAGTCATACCCACATATGCCTCACATAAAACTAAAGGCAAATGACAAATGAACTAACTGTCTGAAAAGAATTAAGGCAGAATACACACAGCACGGCAGATTAAAAAATCTGTTTTTTTCCTTTGAAAGATTTCCGAGTAAAAATTAAACAGACACTTTGGGCCCCATTAGGATGGCGGGCGGATTGCCCCCGCCGGGCCGGCGGTAGTCACAGCTGGCCCAGCGGGCACAATCCGCCCACAAACCCTGTAGAAAAGACCCCCCCGCCATATTATAATGGCTGGGGGGGTCTGCAGCGGACGGAAAGACCGTCCGCTGCTTTTCCGCCAAGTCGACATGTCGACCGGGCGGAAAAGGGTTCAATATGGTGGCGGTGTCTTTCAGACACCGCCAGCCATATTAGGATGTGCATTTGCGGATGCCTTTCCTTGGCGGTATTGCTGCCACAGAAAGGCATGCGGAGTCTGCTTGGGGTGCCCCTTGCAGGCCCACATGGACTCCGGGGCGGTGGGGGTGCACATGGGGAGTACCTATGGTACCACCCTGCCTTTCAAAGAACAACATGGCAGTCACCGTGCGATGCCTGTCACGTTGTGCTTTGACAAGCACAACATGTATTTTAGCATTGCAGCGGGCGGTGACGCAATGTTAAAAATACGGGATGCGCCCGCCACTGTGGCGGGCGCATCCTAAATGCCCCATGGGACCCCCGCTCTTATGGCGGGCGGTCCCTGTTGCCACGAGGATGGCGGGCGATCCTAATGATGCCCTTTGTGTGGAAAAAGAAAAAATCATTTATCGCTGATTAATGAGTAAGGTATTATGCACTATGGAGTACACTTATTCTCTCTCTTGTTGTGGAAGCCATGATGAAATATTTCACTTGCCTAGAAAAATGTGGCGCATGTTAAGAATCAATTTTTCACATTTTTGGAAATGCTGGGACAGAAATTAGAAAAGAATAAAGGAGTGAAGTACTGGTAGTAAGAGTCTGTATGGGGACTGGAAGGGAAGGGAAACAGACCTAGTTTTCGTATCACCATGCATTAAAAACTTTTTAAATGCCACATTAACTCAAGCAGACGCACATTGCACAGCCAACAGTGCAGTGCAGAATTGAACCATGTAGCGGGTAGGTCATAATGGGTGGCACTGGCAAAATGCGTAGGATACATAATATTTGTGTCGCTTAAAAAATACTGTGAGCCAATGGAGTAGACAGGAATACCAATTGCAACAGTCCTGTGCACACATACAATCAATATTAAACAATATATGTTCGTGTTCAAT
Source organism: Lissotriton vulgaris (assembly GCF_964263255.1). Lineage (NCBI taxonomy): Eukaryota > Metazoa > Chordata > Amphibia > Caudata > Salamandridae > Lissotriton > Lissotriton vulgaris. The sequence continues at coordinate 442,215,588 of NC_141697.1, read as the reverse complement.
ACATCAAGACAATATTCTCTGTAGTTTTCTTGGTTCCTTTAATGTGTGTTGGCACAGAGAACAGCCAGCCGACACATGTTTCGTCAGAGAAAGAGTGATCTCCGACTCTTCAGGGCTGGAATTGATACAAAGGAACTCACTCAGTACATGATACATGTATTCAAATTGTTGCACAGGTTCCAAAACCTAAATTTAAAGGGACATTGTTCAGCACTCGTGGAAACCAAAATACGTGGAGATCAAGGAGTACTATGTGGCAGACCTTTATTCAGGCCTGCGTGACGACGAATAATTTTAAGGTGCCAAGTAGCATCTGGGACCCACAAGTAGTGCAATGGAGTGCACAATGTACACCGCGTGTGAGTCGTGTTTCAGAGAGTTACACCAGCTGCCACCATGCAAACCAGTGACAAAACGAAAACCGTGAAGCACATGTGACACATATCACTCAAGCATCACCAAAAGCGTCACAGAGTGGTGAGAGTTAAATCAATCCTTGCACAAAACAAGGAAAAGAAACATACCCCAAGTCACAGTACACGGTATGTATAATCTAAAGAATGACAAGGATAAAAACAGGAACGGGGGGTTTATTAGAAACAGAAGGTCAAAGGAAAAAAGGCGTACAATTTGTGGAAGACAGATAGGAATTCCACTCGTCATTAATAAAACTTCTTCACATTAAAGAACTAAGTGAAGAGACTCACCCCTAAACCGGTGATAATTCCAACCGGGTTGGGTTCAAAGAGAATTCGTAGTAGTTAAGTATAGATCATCAGGCATGTATCCAAAAACTGAAAGAGAAGAGGAAGGGTAGATGAACCACCGCAAAAGGCTGGGTGAAGTGCTGTGTCACTGGTATAAAAATAGCAAGAGGCATACCTGAATATAGATGCTAAAGAGACTATGTGGACTATGGTGGAAAGAAAGGATAAAAAGAAGGACATAGAGTAAGGGCAAAGCCTTACGTAGCACTTAGTCAATCACATTTGGAATAGGTATTTCAAAAAAAGGGGGATGGAGAGGAGGCAACAGATTGGGGGGAATGGTGAAAGAAGAACAAGTGGGTATTTGCATTAAGTGCAGGGAGCGAAGAATGCGTTGTGAACAGAGGATGCTCACCAGGATGGCGGTAAGAATAGCAAATCGGCATCCACATCGGCAAGGTATGGTGGAAAGTATAAATATGACTGCAGGAGAATTAAAAAGAAAAGGGGACAATCATGAGTCTACTAAATATTAGCGATGAAGTCTCATGTTACCAAAGACTGGTAATGTCAAAAACAAAAGCCTCACCTTCAGAGTATAGTGTGAGGCTCAAACGCCAATACAGGGTCAAGAGGAAGGGATAATTCCAAACAAAGGACTACCTGCGTATAAGCCAAGCAGAATGCCCGTCAGAAATCTCATTACGTTATTAGTGACAAGCCATAATAGAAGACCTTATATATTTAAGTGTCCAAGTAAAATACACTCACGTATAGGAACTAAGGAAATCAAGTCCGGTCCTCACGGACATGTGTTAGTGTCAATCAATTCCTACAAGTGAAATAAAACATATAAAACATGGAAAACCTGCATAGCAAGTAACTCCAGAGTAACATGATATAAATGTGACACTAATAATTAGTGTGCGGTAAATGGGGCCTGCGAAGTCAAACTTACGATAATCTGGCATGGACCCCATGTTATGGCGATGGCAGACTCAATCCGGAGGGACTGTGTAATACATTTTGCTGATAGTAATGGGTAAAAGGAAGTCTATGGAGGGGGGAGCAGCACTCGTACATGTAAAAAAGGGGAAAAAGGCATAAAAGGAGCAACATGCGGCCTCTGAGGTTCCGTGACAATTGTAAGTGGTGTTTTCGACTCGCACGAATATAGTCGAGTCTGGTATCTATGAACCGCAAATGACGAGTTTAGTAAGTGTGCGCAGTTTCGCTGTGCTAACTTAAACCGTTCGTTTGTTATGTGGGTTTTTCATCTGTACCCACGGGTTCCATCTTAGATACGACATCCATTTTGTCTCTTGCCCTCAAGTAGCCAGCGAACGGACGCTGTCCGCTTCGCGACCCTGGGACTCCCAAGATATTTGCGGAAAGACACATGTTCTTTGTAAGTGTGTTTATGACGAGGGGGTTGCTACTGTAAGGCAGATGGCGCCGCTCGAGGCTCATCTTGCCGCACGGACTTATTGTCTCAGCCGTGCATCTCATTAGGCACGTCCCTTTGATGCCTGTATCTCGTGTTTCTCGATACCTCCCCTTTTACACCCTTTCCGATCTCCCCACTGTCTCCGTCTTCCTCTACACCTGTCCTTGTTCCTATTTCGATCTGTTTTACTGCTGATTGGAATTCGCTAATGGTGGGAAGATGGTTTTTTACAGTTGGGAACCGCCAAATGTTTCCGCACTTATGTTCCGGACCTCATGTGTTTCAAAGTGACCAAAGCGACCCCTCTGGGGGCTAATGATGGGAACCGGGTTGTAAACTTTTGTGTACCATGTTGTCCTATGGGTAAAAACTGTATAAAAGGAGCGGTCCACAGAACCAATTTGAAGCAGTCTCCCCAAGTTGCACGTGGTGTACTTGTCGTGACTTCTGTGTTCCCTGCAGCAAATAAACCTTGAATCTTTGACGTCCAAGGGAGTGTCCCGTGTCTCTGTGATTCGTACGCCGGAGCAGGTTACCCACGAAGGTTTCAGGTGTTGTGCCCTGGCACCGCTGGGTCTTAAAGAACCCAGTCCTTCAGTTGGCGCCCAACGTGGGGCTGCATCAGTGGTACCGGTCCAAGCCCAACGATCGTGAGGAACTTCGTGTGAAATCTCCGAGGGAAGGTGCACTCCGCTTCATCGATCCTGTTGTCGAAATAAGTGGCCCGAAGACTTTTCCCGCGAAGATTCCCGCCTCCGGACGGCTGCGACGGACTGCTGCCCTGACTGTAGACCTGTTTTGGCGCCTGGCGTAGACCTTGGTATAGCGAGACGATTGACGGGCCTTCCTGGTGACGCCATCGATCTTTGAGTTAAGTATTTGTGGGTCGCTCCCATAGTTCTTGGTTGTTGACACTTTAGCGAGTGTTTTTTGTTGTTAACGCTGTGTGAGTGTTTTTGTCGGTGACACTTTGCTAGCGTACTTTGTTGTGTTGTTTGACGACTGCAGCCGCCAAAAACCGAGGGTTTTGTTCTTTGCTGGGACTTGGTAAATACCGTAACCCTTGAAGTTTGTGAAACTCGGCTAGTGTGCAAGATGCCTGGTCGCAGTACTTTGTTTAGTTGTTTCAGACCTTGTGGTACGGATTCCCGACTGGAGGACTCGTGTCCGATACCTCCGGTTGGAACTCCCACGTATGAGCTCTATAGTAAGCATGGGCTAGGCCCAGTTACCTTTAACGATTACTGGATTAAATATACGAAGAAGGACGGCGACCTTCGTTGGCCACCTCATGGTAGCTTCGAGGCCCCGATCTTAGATAATCTAGAGATTAAATTGTTCGAAAGAAAGTCAAGGCCGGCCATGTTTGATGCCTTTCGGTTGTGGCGCAAAGAAGCCCGACAGAAAGAAATCAGACTGACTAAACGTAATCAGCGAGATAATGTTGCTACCATAGTGAAGAAAGCAGAGCAATTTCAGCATGATAAGGAGGTTAAGGATAAGGAAGTGTTTGATAGATTACAGCGTATGACTGTAGATAAATGTTATCCCGCTTTGCCTACGGAGTCGGAAAAGAAGGAAGAGCCAGTTGAGGATCCTTTAATGTCTTATCTTATGAAGTCGCCACCTCCGTACGTACAGGGTACCGCAACTCCTGTGGTCCCTGCCGTACCTATTCCTCCGCCTATTCCTCCTCCGCCTGTTCCTCAACCTGCACCCGTTCTTCCGACTGTTCCTGCTCCTTTGCCTGTTGCTATCCCTACTGCTCCTCCGCTTCCACACACTCCTGCTCCCGCTACTGCTCCTGCTACTGCTCCTGTTTTGTTAACCCCTGCTGTTGCTACTGTTTCTACTCCTTCTCTTGTTAGTCCTGTGTCTTATTCTTCTCCCTCTATTCGTAGTCGCAATTCTCCTCTTGCGGCTAGCTTCTTTCATTCGCTCGGACCTGTTCATGGGTCCGCTGGTTCTGATGGTCCTCAGAGACGTAGTCAGCTTCCTGGAAACAGAGAACGCGTTGCGCTATATAATATGGCGATGGGTTGGATGGTAAATCCTCTTCGAAGTCCACCCCGTGTTGTCCTTGAAACCTTTTGTCAATTCAACATACCAACTCAGAGATATGTGTTTAACGAAATGTGTAAGTTCCTTTATGATCAAATAGCGGCCGATGCGCCTGACGAGGTGCTGACCGCCCTGTCTGATCTTCAGCTTCAGTTCGCAAATGGACTGATAGTGGATACTAACGTTCGACGTGCTGTTGAACGATTGCTATCTCTTCGTCCCGCTCCAATCCCTCATGCATTGTTTGTTGAGGATATTGAAAAACAACCAGATGAGTCTGGCCAATATCCCATGCGTGAAGTTCCACCAGTGTGGATGCCAGGTGATGCTACTGCTATTCCTATTGTTCCGCCGCATTTCCAGAGAGTATGGATACATCTCCCGTGGAAAAGATCGGAGGTGTTACAGGTGAAGCAATCTTTGCCTGACCCTCGCAAAAATCCTGCAGGGTATTACAAAGAATTATCGCAGCTCGTAGATGCTACGGTAATGAATCTTGCCGATATCGATATGTTGTTTGGCAATGTCGTACCGCAACCGGTATGGGCTACAATTCGTCAGGAAAATCACGCAACCGAACTAGGTGGCGATTGGGCGGCCATTGTAGCGGCGGATGGGTTACAAGTTGGTGGTGCTAAGCCTGAACAGCTGATTGCTGCTCTCCCTCAAAGAATAATAACATTAATGAAAACTCTTATGCCAGCTATGAGGGTAAACTGGGACAAATTGTCAGCTTGTAAGCAGAAGAAGGACGAGAGTGTTTCCGACTTCTTTACGAGGTTCGAGGAAGCATTCATCGACCATAGTGGACAGGATATGGGTACTGAGGGTGGTCAAAGATTGTTTGTGGATAAATTTGTCTCGAATTTATTGCCCGATTTGAGCAATAAGTTAAAGAATTCGGAAAGTGCATGGGCCGTTTCTACTTCGGCTCAGATATTGGCTACGGCACAATACTATGAGAATAGAGAAAAAGAAGAGAATGACCGTGCTGATAAAAAGACGAAAGAATTGAAAACTAAAGTGTTGCTTCAGCAAGCGTATCCTCCACGGTCGAATCAGAATAATTCACAACAGAATAGATCGCAGTCGCAATCGAATCGGTCGCAGCCGCGTAATGATTCCTCTTCCCAAAGATCCTCGTTAGGGTACAATCAATGTGCTTATTGTAGACAGGAGGGACACATTAAATTCAATTGCCCTGTTTTGAATGAACGAAACAATGGTAACTCATCTAGAGGAGGTCGCGGTGGTTCGCAGCAGGCAGCACGTGGTAGAGGTCGTGGTGCTCAGAACGATCGCTCAGATAACTCATCCAATTCTAATAATTGTTTCGATCAACGTGGATCATCGCAAGGACGATCTGCACAGTACAATGTAGACGATTATTACGTCGATCAGGGGACTGACGACAGTAATTACTAGGACAGCCAAAGACAAGGAGAGGGAGTGGTATCAGTTCCGGTTGATCAGAGAGGGCCTTACGTCGCAGTTGCTACATCGGGCGTCGTTGAGCCTTTTCTGTTGGACACTGGTGCAGCGAAAAGTTCTATCATGCATTCGAAACTCCCTGGCGCACCTTTGTCTGGCTTAACAAATGTTTCCGTTGGATTCTCTGGCGCCCCCGTTAGCAATCCAGTTTCGCACCCTTTGCCCCTTAAAATTGGGACACGTGAGCTAGAAGCTCCGTTGATTTTGACTACGGGTTGTGGTGAAAATCTTTTGGGCCTGGATTTGCTTAAACGTTTGTACGCAACTTTGTATTGTTCTCCTGCGGGTGTAAAGCTTACGTTAGGTGAGAGGGTTGTCTCTCCTATGTATTTGTCTCTCGATAAGCTCCCACCGGAATTGAGTTCTCTTCCTGCATCTTTGTGGGCAACAGGTCCAAATGACGTGGGCCTGCTTGATATCTCCCCTTATGTTGTACAGCTGAAGTCTAATGTGCGACTGCCACGTATTCCCCAATATCGTATCTCCCTTGATGGTGAGCGAGCACTGTTAGCGATCATTTATGATCTGATCGAGAAAGATGTTATTGAAGAGACTCGGGGAAACGTGTGCAACAGCCCTGTGCTGCCCATTCTTAAACGTACTGATCCCTCAAAACCGCCTGTTTATCGTTTTGTTATCGATTTACGGGAGGTGAATAAAATTGTGGTTCCTCAATTCCCTGTTGTGCCTGACATCACGGCGCTACTGACTCTGATTCCAGCTTCTGCATCGTGGTTTTCGGTGATTGACTTGAAAAATGCGTTTTTCAGCATCCCGATTGCCGAGGAGAGCAGGGACCTTTTCGGTTTCTCTCTCGGTGGACGTAGCTTCCGGTTCAAACGCGCTCCTCAGGGCTACTGTGAAAGTCCATCTATTTACAGTCAAGCTTTGAAGGGTCAACTGGATGCGTTTAGGTTGCCGGTTGGTGTGGCTTTGATCCAATACGTCGATGACTTATTGGTGGCTGCTGATACTCAGGACATTTGCAAAATTGCTACGGTGTCGTTGCTGCAACATCTCTGTGAGTTAAATCACAAGGTGTCACCTTCTAAACTCCAATATTGTTGTCAAGAAGTAACCTATCTAGGTCACTTATTGTCAAAGGAGGGAAGGAGATTGACCCCAGAGAGAATTGCAGCAATTGCGCGAATGGCTGTGCCAAAAACCCAAAGAGATGTGCGTGCCTTTCTAGGTATCACGTCGTACTGCAGGCAATGGATTCCTAATTTTTCATTGCTAGCGAAACCATTGGTGGCTCTTACGTGCAAGGATGTTTCAACTCCTTTACCATGGACGGAAGAATGTCAGAAAAGTTTTTCTGAACTGCGTGATTCATTGTGTTCGGCTCCTGTGTTAGGTACCCCTGACTACAGTAAGCCGTTTACGTTATATGTTCACGAGAGAGAAGGTTGTGCTTTGAGCGTTCTAACGCAACCTTTTGGTGGTAAGCAACGTCCATGTGCATATTTTTCCTCGACCTTGGACCCAGTAGCTAGAGCATTGCCGAGTTGTTTACGAGCAACAGCGGCAGCTGAGGTCTCCATCCGACAATCAGCAGGATTGGTCATGGATAATATGCTTACGGTGATGGTTCCGCATGCAGTCGATACTCTTTTGAATCGAACGAAAACTCAGCACTTGACGAGTGCGAGGTTGTCTGGGTACGAGTTGACGCTGTTGGCAAGCCACATTCAAATAAAACGTTGTAATGTTCTGAACCCGGCAACTTTGTTACCAATTAGCACAGAGTCAGATGAAGTAGCAGAACATGACTGCTACTTGAGGACTGAAGAGGAAACAAAAGGTCGAGTGGACCTTAAAAACACCCCATTGGAAGAACCGGATGGCACATTGTATGTGGATGGGTCATGCTTTAAGTTGTCGAATGGCGATGTGACTACTGCTTATGCTGTTGTAACATTGAATACTGTTGTTGAGACTGCAAGGTTGAATCAGAATTCTGCCCAAGCTGCGGAGCTGATTGCTCTTACTAGAACATGTGTGTTAGCGAAAGGGAAACGTGTGAATGTGTTTACTGATAGCCAATATGCGTTTGGTGTTGCTCACAGTTTTGGACGATTGTGGAGAGAGAGAGGTTTCTTGACGTCGCATGGTACGAAGATTCAGCATGGCCAGCTTGTGAACGATCTTTTGGACGCATTAACTTTGCCTACGCAAGTTGCGATTGTTAAATGTAGTGCGCATCGTAAGGTGACGGATGATGTTGGTCGTGGTAACGCGTTTGCGGATGAGACTGCTAAGGAGACTGCCCGGAACCTTAGCACTCGGATGTATGTGACGAGTTCGGTTAGGTGGCCTACAGAATCGAGTATGTGTGAGGACACTATCGAAAGTGTGAAAGAAATTCAGAATGAGGCCACCGAGACTGAAAAGACGAAGTGGAAAGAAAGTACGGGAAAGTTGGATGCGAATGGTTGTTGGATTGATTTGTCGGATCAGAAAAGATGGTTGTTGCCTGATGCGTATGTGCTGGCCGTTGTGACAATGGCACATGGGTTAGCACATATTAGCGCGAAAGGTATTTGCAAGTTGTTGGCTCCTGTGTGGAAGAATGATGGTATTACGAAATGTGCTGAACGGTTGGTGAAGAATTGTATGGTGTGTATGATGTACAATCCTGGCAAAGGAACTCCAACTCCTCCTGGCAGTTTTGCTCCCCCTTCATATCCCTTTGAGGTGATTCAATTGGACTTCATCCATATGGAGAGATGCAACAACCTAAAATACGTTTTAGTTGTGGTTTGCGCATACTCCCGATGGATTGAGGCCTATCCTCTCAAAGACAACACTGCTTTGTCTACTGCGAAAATCCTACTGAAGGAATATTTTCCTCGGTATGGAATGCCTAGAGTCGTGTGGTCAGATAACGGAAGTGAGTTTGTTGGAAGTGCGATGAAGAGTGTGTGTAAGGGCCTTGGAATTAATCAGAAATTCCACAGCGCCAATCATCCCCAGTCAGCTGGATTGGTTGAAGGGTACAACGGCACCCTTAAACTAAAGCTAGCGAAGATTCAGGCTACGACTGGTCTTTCGTGGCCTGACGCTTTACCTTTAGCATTACTGTCAACTAGGGCGACTGTACACTCCCGAGTAGGGCTTAGTCCCTATGAAATAGTGTTCGGCCGTCCTGCGAATGTGTGGGGGGTTCCTAGGCCAGGAATGTTTTCTGATCTTGAGTACCCAATGTTGATCGATTATCTACATGACTTGACTGCTAAACTGAGGTTAATTCACCAACAGGTTTACGACGCATTGCCGACGCAGACAGAGGGTCCAGGCCACCAGCTCCAGCCCGGAGACTGGGTGGTGACAAGGAATTTTTCACGCAAAAATAACCTGGACCCGAGGTTCACCGGACCCTATCAAGTGCTCCTGGCCACGAGGACTGCCGTTCGTCTCGAGGGACGTAAGAATTGGGTGCATGCCACGCACACCAAGAGAGTCCCTATCCCTTTGCCGGCAGACCCGTGGGTAAGGAGAGGCATTGCGTCATCTGAAACAGAAACATTGCCGGCGTTTGTGCCTTTTAGCGACGCACAGCTTGTTGAAGAACCCTCGGCGCAGCAGAAAGACATTGTCGAACAATTAGCATCAAAAGACTCAAGACCAGAACACTCAACTGATCAGCAGGACGCTGTCTCTTCAACGGATCCTTTGTTTGACGAGCAGACACGTCCTGGGAAAACCCGATACTTTTTGCGATCCCGCACTAAGGACAAATAAAAAGATCCTGCTTTTCTGTATTGACGACTGCATTATCCCGTTTTTCGTGATCAGTTTTGAACCTTCGTATTACTGTAACCTTTCTGTATATATATATTGAGCTTCATTCCCTGTACTTTTTGCTTCCACAGCTGAGAGACTTTGTTTTTGCATACATACATATTGTGCATTGAAGGCCGTAGGGCCGCGCGCGTACTTCCTTCTGGATAGTAGGTCTTGACGCTAGGTTAAAGGCCGTCGGTTCCTGGGAACTCCTAGGGATTGACTATTGCTGCACAGAACGAAGTGCGTCAAGAAACGTTGCGGACGGTCGTAGGGAATGGCATTCTCGAAGCTGAATGATTTGGAGGGAGCTCAAGTCCACAGATTCAAGCTGCAGCAACTTAGTCGTACCAAATGTTTCATATTCCAACTGTTTGTATTGTTTTTGACTGCTTCTGCATTATTGGCGGGTGGGGTGTATTACACGATGTCTTACTTCTTACCTGCTACACCTACTCCTACTCCTTACCCTAATCTTACCTCTACTGCTTCTCCTCATTCCTTTCATATGTTACCGGAACACGAGCAGGCTAGACGTGTAGAATTCCGCAACAATTCCTTTATTCAGCTCCTCCATCAGCATCAGTTAGTGGTTAACACTACTAATTGTTGGGTGTGTGGGTTGATGCCACATACTACAGATAAGGGAATTCCATATCTGGTGTTACCGTATAGTTCCCAAGGGTCAGCTCGAGCATTTCAAACAATGTTTCGAAGCGCACTGGGTTTCCACCCCATTCGAGAACCACGTTCCCCCTACTCTGGTCCTACCTCGTATCAAAAACCTTTGTCGATAGCAATAGAGGATTTAGATAGTGATATCTATGATCCCTCGCTCATTCCCGAAGAAGAGGTACAAGCCTATAGAGTCCTAAGTAGAGGTGAATATAGTGTGTTCACTAGCGAAAAGCAGCTTAAAAGCTCGCCTCCGATATGGGTCGTACCCCACACTGGTAATTTTTGTCTCATGGGTCGTGGACGAAGATCGCAAGCCCGACTTGGAGCAAGTGCTTGCACTGAAAATTACATTCTGCCGATGTCCTCGTCCCCTGTGTTTCTGGCTGCCAAGGGTACATACTTTATCTGTTATGATCGTGCATACACATGGTTGCCCGCTGACTTCATGGGCTCATGTTTCATTGCAAATCTGTTGCCTCCGACGTTTACTGTAGATGCCGATTATCATAAGACCAGAGTTGTACGAGGCGTAATTAGCGAAGAGGATACTGCCGGTCAAGAGGCAGGAGACTTTTTCAAGGGTTTCCTCCCGTTTTGGGGACCTATGGTTAATAGTAGGAACCTGAGACAGTTGACCCGAGTGGTAGAATCGACAGCTAATATTACTGCTAGTGCCCTTGGTAATATCACCACAGAACTTCAGGCGGAGAGACTTATGACGTTACAAAACCGTATGGTTTTAGATGTCATCTTAGCAGATCGAGGTGGGGTATGTAAGGTGATCCATTCGAGCTGCTGCATTTTCATTCCAAATAATGCTCCTACTGTCTATCAAGCCATCTCGAGGTTGCATAAGATCTCCGAATCCATACACGTGGATGTAGGGGATTGGACGCTACTTGGATGGTTTTGGGGCCTGATGTCGACTTGGGGTTGGAAGATTCTGATGATCATCGGAGTCGTTGTGGTGTTCCTGTTCACGTGTTGCCTTTGTGTGCAGTGTGGTCCTGCCTTATGTGGCCTCTGTGCTACAACGTGTATGAGACAACCATCTGTTACCAAGGGGACTCGGTTGGACAGAGCTATGCTACAGCAACATCTCGATGGTTTGATGAATATTGAATATGATTCCGACTAGTGCTTGCCTACATGAGGGCAAAAGGAGCGTCTGAGGTTCCGTGACAATTGTAAGTGGTGTTTTCGACTCGCACGAATATAGTCGAGTCTGGTATCTATGAACCGCAAATGACGAGTTTAGTAAGTGTGCGCAGTTTCGCTGTGCTAACTTAAACCGTTCGTTTGTTATGTGGGTTTTTCATCTGTACCCACGGGTTCCATCTTAGATACGACATCCATTTTGTCTCTTGCCCTCAAGTAGCCAGCGAACGGACGCTGTCCGCTTCGCGACCCTGGGACTCCCAAGATATTTGCGGAAAGACACATGTTCTTTGTAAGTGTGTTTATGACGAGGGGGTTGCTACTGTAAGGCAGATGGCGCCGCTCGAGGCTCATCTTGCCGCACGGACTTATTGTCTCAGCCGTGCATCTCATTAGGCACGTCCCTTTGATGCCTGTATCTCGTGTTTCTCGATACCTCCCCTTTTACACCCTTTCCGATCTCCCCACTGTCTCCGTCTTCCTCTACACCTGTCCTTGTTCCTATTTCGATCTGTTTTACTGCTGATTGGAATTCGCTAATGGTGGGAAGATGGTTTTTTACAGTTGGGAACCGCCAAATGTTTCCGCACTTATGTTCCGGACCTCATGTGTTTCAAAGTGACCAAAGCGACCCCTCTGGGGGCTAATGATGGGAACCGGGTTGTAAACTTTTGTGTACCATGTTGTCCTATGGGTAAAAACTGTATAAAAGGAGCGGTCCACAGAACCAATTTGAAGCAGTCTCCCCAAGTTGCACGTGGTGTACTTGTCGTGACTTCTGTGTTCCCTGCAGCAAATAAACCTTGAATCTTTGACGTCCAAGGGAGTGTCCCGTGTCTCTGTGATTCGTACGCCGGAGCAGGTTACCCACGAAGGTTTCAGGTGTTGTGCCCTGGCACCGCTGGGTCTTAAAGAACCCAGTCCTTCACCACCAACTGTGTCCTCACCAGTATCGAAGCTATTGTTAGTGAATGTGAGGAGATTCTAGTGGGGAACCCCAGTAATAATGCGGCAGAAAATCCTGATTCTTTAACTGGAGCTCCAAAGCAGAATCGGAGTAAAGTGATCCCTGCAATTTTTACCAAGAAACCCGCCCCTACCCGTTCTATCTGTGAAGTTCATAGCTCCCCCGAAGGCCCCACTGAGTCAGGTGTCATAGAGCTACCAAATGGGTCTAACTCTCCCACTAAGATTGACTCCCCTATTAAAGCATCAGAGAACATAAGCCAGGCCTCACATGAGGCACCATGTGAAAAATGTATTATTTGTTCCAATAGATTTGATGTCCAAGAAGGGGAATCAGGGGATTTAATTGAAGTTTTAGTTCAAGGGACTGGAGAATCAGAGACTAATCTAGATGGTCCTCTGAAATGCTCTAGATGTCTCCATTCCAACCGGATGCTCGTGAAGAAAATGGAAAGCATGGAGAGGGAATTGGCCTTTATAAAAAAAACGTTGAAGGAGCTAACACAGAAGGGGGAAGTGCATAGGACTAAAGTTCCACGATCAATAACACTACCCAAACTGGTAACAGCATCCAATATAAGGGAAACCCCACACAGTAATCCCAAAACAGTAGGGGGGCCCCCATTGAAAGGAATCTCAGCCCAAAGTTCATTTGGCAGTAATACCCCAGCTGGGCAGCACAGCTCTGGTTCTAATGCAGATGTTACGAAATTACGGGGAGTAACAGCAAAGTTTAAGGATCCACACCTGAGTAAAATAGATTCCAGTTGCATGAATCAGGCTAAAAAAGGGATGAGCGTGGGTGAACCTGTGAGCATTCAATCAAAAAATACGACCCCCAGAAACCCAAATGCAACTGTTTACATGACCGGGGTTCCAAAGCTTAGTAGGGACGCCGGTCATGAGAGCAGTGAATCTATTCACAACAAAGCAATCCACTGGCTACGCCATGTGAGGGGGTGTAGATAAATCATCAGGGATGGCATGATCAGTGTTAAAAGATTCCTTGGTTAGCTCCCATACAGATTGCATCGAAATACAGCTATGCAATGCAGAAATTGTTGAAACACATCCCACTTTCCTTTAAGGAAAATGGGTTTAATTCAACAAAAAATAACTTCATTCAAAGGCAATCACAGCCATGGTAGTCTGTGATGGCTGCGAATCCTAATCGATCGTAAACTGTGACCTACTTCATCAACATTCATGAGGTAGGTCGACCCACTTGGACGACATGTATTGTGCATTTACTGGTCGCAAATAGGCTGATTCACAGAATCGGGTCGCTTGCAACGGGTAAAATGCTTTTTGGTATGTATGAATTCCAATTTGTGATTCGATAACATGTCACCGAATCACAATTTGGAATTGCGAATACATACCAATTTAATATTAGGAAGGGGCGTGTTTAGGGTGTCCCTTCCTAATACCGAAGCACAGCAGTATGTAGGAATGTTTTGTGGCTGAAATGCGGTCGCAAAACATTCGCATTTTACCACCTAATTCAAGTAGGTGGTAACCCAGTCCTAAACGGGAAGGGGTCCCCAAGGGACCGCTTCCCATTTGTGAATGTTCATAAAACTGTTTTTTAAGAGCAGGCAGTGGTCCCACAGACCACTGCCTGCTCTTAAAAAATCAAAAGAAATGTTTTTATTTTTCTGTTTTAACTACAGTCTGTTTTGCTTTAGAGAAAACAGCTGCATTAAAAAAAATATTGTTTTATTTAAAAACAATCCCAGGCATGGTGGTCTGCTGACCCCAGCAGGCCACCATCTCTGTGATTTTAGTGATTCCTAATGGGTTGCACATTGTGACCTGCCTCATTAATATTAATGAGGTAGGTCAATTTGCACCCTATTAAGAAACACTAAGTGAAACTCATGGAGTTTCATACATTCAAATTGCAATTACCTAATTGTGATTCGCAGAATATCGCAATAAGGTAATCGCTATTTGAAATATAATGATACATGTGTTCCAATAAGTTTTATTCATAAGGAATAGCATTTCCAAAAAGCGATTCAATGGAAACGACTATTTGAAAATCGCCATTCCTACTCTTTGCACATCTGGCCCTATAGCCTTTGCTGAACCATTTTAATTTGTTAAATAAGAATATAAGCAACATGAATCTTTACAGAATTAATAAGGTCCAAATATACGCCCTAAAGAGAAAAACTTTGCAAACTATGCGTACTTTGCAAAGTTTCCCACAGACCTTCAAAAAAGTTGCCATACAAAAACGTTGCAACTTCGTACACACCTAGTGATCCTCATGGAAGACCACAAGGGATGTAACATTCCCTCTTAATGACATAGCAGGCTGTAAGTCGATTTAAGCACTTTAGGAAAAGGGATCAATTAAAGAAACATTTGTGAACTTCGAAAGTTCTCCCTTGGCCTGTATTTCCCTGGTACATATCCTAGGGAGATGATGAGATGTGTCCCTGTGGAGGGAAATACATTTTAAAGCCTGACATTTGGATTTGCTGACTAGCGCTAGATTTTAATCACCAGCCAGGCTTCACCCTCCACGGACTACGGGTGCCGTTAGTGGACAGTATTTCATCACAGGATCATTTAGCTCAGCACTTTGAATGTGTGGCAACTCCTTCAGGCATGTCCAGCAGGTAATACGCATTTGTGTCTGCGCCATTAGGACAGAGCCGAGCTCCAGGGGAATCGTGATAACTGTATGTGACACTGTCAATCACCCGCATCTGCAGTTTAAGTGTATTACCTTCACAGAGTTAAAATAAATGTAGGGGAACCTATGGTTTAAAAGTAGGCTATTCCGCAGGGTGAATAAATTTTTTTTATAATTTGTCTGTGATGAATGTACTTTAAAAGCTTTACGTCAGAGAATTGAGAATAGAAAGAAAAACATTTTAAAGAGGATGCTTAATCGAAAGATGTAGCACATATGATGATGGTGAAGGAAAAGACGGCTCGCCTCACCTCTTTCTGATTTTGATGGCCTTGTGACATAAAGAGTAGACTAGCCTTTAATTAAGTGCAAAGTGTTATTCCCTAGAGCAGGTTCGTGCAAAAAGTCATTCTATCATATTCATCTCGCTTGTCACTCACCGCACAACTAATCATCACACACCTCTAGAGGCGAGATGAGCAAAAGGGGGGCGATTTAGAAAAGTCCAGCTTTCTCTTAAAAGGGGAGAGTGGTAAGGCAACCGATTTTTCAACAACAGTAGCTAAAGAAAAATATATATATATACATTATATCTTAAAGAGTTTGGCTCCAGTGTCGCAGCCCGTTAGGGCAATATTTTGAATGGCCTATTTCCACCTACATTCCCGTTTCCAAATATAATTTTGAAACATATCCCAATTGTTTCCTTCTTTTCCACGGTAAAGGCACTGTTAATTCTTGTTTCATCAACTACTTGGAACGCAAGATTTAGGGCTTAAAAGCAGGATTTAAATAATTTGGGAGAGCGCCAAAAAATGTGCGTTAAAACCCCTCTTGGAGGTAACCTGCTTGCCAATTACTAATTGATCCAGTGCAAATCTGGCATTCTCTAAGGTGTACAATAATAACATTTTTGAATTCTATAAAGCCAGTTTTGAGATGAAACTGCTAAAGATGTGGCCTTCTTTTAAGCCTGAAAATCCTCTATCCCTCGGTGGGATGTTTACATTCGGCTCTTCCAGCCAGACAGGAGTTATGTTTGCTATTTGTTTTGAGTATCTAACTATGCTGCAATTTACGTAATATGAAAACAGTGCTGTGCATGTCAGACCATTGAATGTCGAATTGTCTGCCAGAAAAATTAGTCATATTCGTCCAATATGATGTTTTTTTTATTGATGTCATTCAAGGCCTGTACGTATATTCCTTCGAATTACTTTATTCGGATAAAACCACTTAAAACAAGACAAAACAATACGTATTTATATACATAGTAGTCCATTGCATACAAAAATCAGATGTAAAACATCATAATTGAAAACAATTGCATATCAGTCTAGGGACAAATAGTACATATCATGCATTCCATAAATACTATGACAAAAGGAGTGGGTACCACCAATACAATTCAAAACATATGACTCATGCAATATTAAATAAATATAATAAAGGGTCTGGACATGGCAATGATAACTGACATGGTGTGTTTCAGCAGCAAATGGATAGAAATTCCTCAAGGGAAGGTCCATATATTGACAGACCCAACTTGGAACTACCCCAGTGCCTTCGCTCTAATTGGCCAGCTCCAATGGAAATATCTAGCAACAGCACAGCTAGCTGGTGCCCTAGGGTTGTATGACTTTACAACGCATTCAGTTGTAACGCATGCCTTTACCACTCATGCGTTACAACACGAAAGCCTTCACCACGCATATCCTTTACCACGAAAATGCCTTTAACACGCATAGTTTCACAATGATTTTCGTTGTTAAAATATGCATGTTAAATGGCATTTTTATGTTAAAGGATATCACCCAAAAAATGTACCCTTTAAATTTACCCCTCTGCAACACTACCCTCTCATTCCCCCTCACCTCTCCTCTCCTTGATCTTCCGAGGTGACGTTGCACGTCGTTAAGAGGAAGCGGAAGTGTCCTTCCCTTTCCTCTAACGATGCCGATTGCCTCCACATTTTTTTCTTTAAACGACGGAAACAGGTGGGTTTTTAAAAGTTTTATTTTGGAGTTGCCCTCCCAAGCGCCATTTTTTTAATCCCACACTTTTTTGGGGGGTTAGACCCCCAAAGCCCCCCTTTTTTTTCTTTTAGCTTTAGCACACATGCCTTTACTACGTATCTCTTAGTAAAGGTATGCATGGTAAAGGCTATTCGTTGTAACCAAGCATGCGTTGTAATGCATGCGTGGTTATGGTTGTGCATGGAAATGGCAGCGTTGTAGTGGCCGTTTCCCGTTCCCTAATTTCCATGCCTAGGAGCCAGAGCACCGGAAGGTACTGTCTGCAACCAAGCTGCCTGTAGATTGGAAGAATCTAACTTTTCCATGGCCAGGCATAGCCAGGGCAAAATAAAATAAAATGTGGTAAGGATTCCTCCATCTGCAGGCACAGTGGCACAAATCATTTTTGGCAGGGTTGGGATTCCACTTTAAAACAGAAGGACAACAAGGGTAAGGTGCCATAACGAAACTTAAGGTATAGCCGCCTGGCAACAGGTGTCATCAAATGATCGAGAAGTGGCTCAAATTTCAGCATGGGGTTTGATGTGAAGAAAAGCTCTCAAGAGGGATCATAGGGAAGTGTTTATTAGAACTTGTTCCCACTTCCATCCCCAACAAGCATCTCTGAGTGCTTCCCTAGTGAGTTGTGGGGGATTTGGGCCATCAGGCAAAAAATCACCAAGGCCAAGGTTAACCAACATTTTGTTTACATATGGATCCATTAAGTTTTGTGGAAACTTTCCAATGCAGCTTCTTCTCTAAAACCTTGATAGTAGTTGGCCAGAGGTGGGGTGTACTTTAGCCTGTGCCAACATAGCAATAGTCTTAGTTGAGCCTTGTGGTCCAGTGGCATTAAGCTTATGTCCCGTTGTAATGGTAACAAGAGAGTTCTTTTGGGTAAACTAACCAAGGCTCAGAGGAAGTTGTTCTTTGCTATGCTCGAATCAACCAGGCCATGGAGCCTCCAAATCCCTGTCCCCATATAGTATGCTCCCCTCTGCTTTAGCTCTATACATTTTTAAAGCAGGTGAAATTGATCTAATTTTGTAAGCGTTGTCGCATTTTAAAATTGCAGCAGCTTGGTACGTTGTCCTTAGGGCACTTTTCTTGACCTGGGGAGACTAGCTTGTGTTCTTAGTGAGGGTAATTCTCAAATAATTAAACTCATTAACCCTCTCTAAGGGCTGCCCTTCTAACATAATGGAGCCTCTAAACGTCTTATGGAGGTTAATGGTCATACATTTTGTTTTTGATTGGTTTATGACCAATCTTCAGTTTTCGCGAAATACCAGAAATCTATTGATAAGAGTTTGGAGACCCGCCGGTGTTTTAGAAACCAATAAGGTGTCATCTGCGAACAGGAGTAAAAGGGTCTTCCTGCACGCAACAATAGGGAGGTCATTTTCACTGTCTTCTAGATAGTAGACCACGTCGTTGAGATGTAGAGATAATAATGTTGGAGCAACAATGCACCCCTGACCAACCCCTTCATCAACTCCTATACACACAAGTAATTCACTGGGGTACCTGGGAGTTGAAGTCCTGAATAGACAACTGGGCTGGAACAGCATAAAGCAGTGGTCAAGAGTACAGTTACAGGGGACAAATACAGTGCAACTAACAGCGTGCTGTCCTAGCGAAACTATGAGCCTTAACACAAGTCAGGGCCCTGAAAGCATGGAGAGAGGAACTTGTGGGCAAGGGATCTTCTGGGCCTGTGATTGAGGAACTTGTGATGGTTGGGGCAGGCCCTAGAGCATGCATCGCCACAATACTGACAGATATAGGGCGGTAAGTGCGTTTTTATGCATGGGTAGGGGCATAGCATGTTAAGGGTGTTTTTAGGGTTTAGGAACGAGTATGTGCACATGGTAGTAAGGGTGATATTAGGATTTAAGTGTGGGTTGAGGTATAGGGTGGTAAAGGTGTATTTAGGGATTATGATGCGTAAGGGTATTGGGTGGTAATAGTGTTTTTAGGGTTAAGGGGAGGGTAGGAGTAGTGGGTGATAAGGCTTTTTTTAAGGTCTGGACTGGGTAAGCGTATTGAGTGCTAAGGATGTTTTTGGGGGTTCACGGATGAGTAAGGGTATAAAGTGGTAAGGTTATTTGTAGGATTAAGGGGTGGGTAAGGGAATAGGGTGGTACAAAAAAAGAGGAGTTTCCCTAAAAAAAGAAAACAATGTATATTTATAATAATTATAAAAAGGGGGAGGAGTATCTCCCAATTAAAGAAAATGAAATTATTTCTCAGTAATGTATAAATACTAAAAATGTAGGAGTTTCATTTACTTTATATATACTTTCTTTGCATTTTTGCTTCATAAAAGCATTTGTGGTAAAGGTATGTGCATGGTAAAGACAATCATGGTAAAGGTATTGTGTGACAAAAGCACTGCATGGTAAAGGATGCATAGTAAAGGCATGTGTTTTAAATGCAAGCGTTGTAATGCTATACAACCGCAACAATACAGTGGTCAAATAGGGAAAAGCCTTGTCTTCACCGTCCTTTTAAATTCCAGGTGATTCTTTTTTATTTTTGTTGAAAAGAAACTTTATTTTGAAGAACAACCATAATTAATAAAAACTACAATGTGCTTTTTTAACAATAAATGATTTAATGGCTTCGTAAACAGTCAAAAAAATCCAAACAGTTGCATGTGTGAAAAGTGTACAAGAACTATTAACAGAGTGAAAGTCAAAGAGAAATAATATAGTAGTAATATAACTATGTATATAGTAAAAGAGTAGGAGCGCTTAATACATTATAAGGAAACATGAGCATTTAAGAAGTAGTGGCTGTAAAGTAGGTTTAGAAAAGAAAGATAAAAATACAATATATAGTAGTCAGACTATTCGTTCATGGAGTTTTGGGGACTTCTTCCAACAGTGGACGGCGTTGGGTAAATTTTTTAGCAGAAGCATCTAAGAAAATAGTTATAGGGGACCATATATGCATATATGTTCTCTTTTGATGAGGAGGGATAGAGGCGAGATATATGCATGATCAAGTTGATGTTTGTAACAAACACTATACCACCAAGCTTTAAAAGAAAGTTGTGTGGATTGTTTCAGATTTTTGGTGATTTGTTGGAATGCAATTGTAATTAATAAATCTACAATGTCTGTACTACATGTGATGGTTTGCCAATTTTTGGAGAGTGTACCTAAGAAAATGTTCATAGGAGAGAATGGAAAATGAGTGTAAAAGATTGTATTGATTTGATAACATACTTTCAACCAGAATTGGTGGGTGCAGGGACAGGAAAAAAGCATGTGAAATAAATCTGCATTTAAAGAATTACATGACCAGCAATTTGGGATAACTTTAGGTTTAAACTTATGCAAGGACGTTGGGGTAAACATAAGTCTATTGTATAAAAAGAAAAGTGTTTGCATTGTACTAGCCAATCTTGAGGTCTTACGAATTTTTAGCCATCATTGATCCCAAAACGTATTGGACTATGAAGTGCGAAAATCTTGTTCCCATTGTAGTTCAATGTTGGTTTTAATTCTGTGTTCTGAAAGTTTGGTGAGGAATTTGTAGATCTATGAAGCACTTGATTGGGCACTTAATATGGGAAGGATATTGCATTGAGATAATAAGGGGGGTGAGATCAAAGATATTGAAGACAAAGAAGAGAATACAGATTGAATCAATGCCTTAAATTTATTAGAATATGACTTTGGTAGGCTGTAGAGTGATTGTGCTACAGGAAAGGTAAGAAAGGCATCATTTGAATAAAGTTGGTGTACCCAAAGCAAATCCTTGTCTCGCCAATTTTTCCAGAATATAGTTTTGTTGTTAATTGTTATAAAGCGATAATGCCAAATCGAAGAGTTAAGAAAGCGGTCATTATCAGAGAGGTGTTAAATAAGTATAGATTGAAATAGCTTATGAGAAGTTTTAGGTATAGGTGAAGACAAAAGTTGTGTCTAGTGAGTGAACGTAAGAATTTCTTGGATTGAGAAAGGAGAAAGGAAAGATGGCTCGATATCTTTCCATAGTGGAGATGTATTTGAAGTTGACTGATTCAAACATTTAGAGAGTTGTATATGAAGAAAAGCATTAAGATAGGCTTGAAAATCAGGGAAATTAACACCTCTGTGCGACTTATTGCATTTAAGCATAACAAGGGACAAACATGTTTTTTTTATTAAACAAAAAAACAACTAAAATATAGTAAATTTTTTTGAAAAAATATGAAGGAATTGGGACAGCAGAAATAGTATAGAGAATAACAGGACCAAGCATCATTTTGAGAGTGTCAAGTCTGCCTCACCAGGATAAATATAGAGGATGCCATTTAGAAATAGAATTAGATAGCGTGGTAAGAACTTGAGTCATATTCAATTATAAAGTATGCTTTATAGAAGGAGCAAACCATAGACCTAAATATTGAATTTTTTGAGAGTTCCATGCAATTTTAGTGGAAATAAAGTCTTGCTTAAATCATAAAACATGGAGAGGATGCATTTCACATTTATCCAGATTTAATTTATAACCACAAAGTGAAAAAAAGGCAGTAACTTCTGCAGTGAAGGCTAGAAGGGAGTGTTCTAGCTTCAATAGATATAACAAGATATCATCTGCATAGACAGTCATTTTAATATGGAGTTTAACATTTTGGAAAACATGAATATTTGGGATTTGTTTAATTTTAGCAAGAAAAGGTTCAAATGCAATAATGAAAAGAAGTGGGGAAAGGGGGCATCCTCGGACGACACCTCTTTGCCAAATGAAAGAGTTGAAAATAGATCCGTTAGCAAAAATAGAAGCTTTGGGTGATGTATATAATTAAGAAATATAAGAAATAAATGTAGTTCCAAAACCAAATCAGAAAAGCGTTTGAAAAATAAAAGACCAATCCATGCAGTCAAAAGCTTTCTCAGCATCGAGAGAGATAGCTGTGAGTGAATGAGGATATTTGTTTGATTTATTTGAAATATTAAAGAAAGTCCTAGTATTATCAGAGATGGATCTAACCTCAATGAAGCCAGATTGTTCTGTACAAGTAATAGATGGTAAAAATGACCCTAATCGAAGTGGGAGTATTTTGGCAAATATTTTATAATGAGAAATTGACTAAAGATATCAATCTGTAGTTTTAACACAAATAAGGATCTCTCTCTTCTTTAGGGATCAAGCAATCTTGAAAAGTACCATTAGAGACATTAGAAGAAATCAAATATGTAAATAGAGAATGGAGGTGCCATAGAAGCGATTTGAAAAAGTAGGAGTACAATTCTACGGAAAACCCATCTGGACCAGGTGCCGTCCCTGTTTTGATGAGTTTTAATGCTTGGGAAATATCCTTGACAGAAATGTCATTTTCTAATGGTGAAAAGTCAATATCAGTGGGGAATTTTTTGTTTGTTATCGAAGCAAGATAATTCTGTACTTAAGAAGAGTCTGGGGTGACTTCAGGGGTATTAAGAGAAATATAATATTTTCTGAACTGCTCTAAAATATCTAAATTTTTAGTCACTGTAGATCAGAGGTCTTCAAACTGTGGGGCCCGCCCCCCGGGGGGGGGCGTGGATGGGTTCCCAGGGGGGCGCAAATGCCTCTGCAAAGACATGTATATGAATATGGCCTGGAAGTACAGAGTGTATTTGCTGCATTTCCAGGCTGTCTTCATTTACTCAGTGCCCTTGATGTCAAAACTGTGATCGGAGTGCCTTGGGGTAAGAGGTGACTGAGTGTGCTGGCAGGGTTAAAGATGTTGCTAAAAACAACGTCTTCCTTTTGTGTATTCACAGTAATTTAAGTGCATCATGGTATATGTGGGTATTAAACTGGTACTTATGAAGGGAAATATGCCAGGGCAGTGTTTCACAAGTGTAAAAATTGCAAAATAATACACTAATGCTATCCCAGAATGTACAGCATTATTTAGCATAAGTCACCTTTTCTTGCTGCAAAATGTTGTTAACCCTGCTGCATAATTTGGCCTCCTGCCACATAATTCCAGTGTTCCTGTTTATAGTGCTATGATGTCCAAGTCTGTGGCAGAAAGCACTGTAAATATGTAAGTCATTATTTTAAAATAGTATTTCACATAGTCTAAGCTGGGATGCTGCAAATTGATGCAGTGTTTGAGATAAAACAATTTTTTACAAAATATAGTTTTTAGTAATAAGTAATCAGACTGTATCAAATGCAGACATTTTTATGTCTCCATTATTCCAGAGCTCCGCTGATAGCACCCCAACATTATACCGCGAACAGAATAAATATTGCCACCATAAGCAGAGCTACTGGAATTATTCAGCAGGAGAGGACCACATTATGCAGCATGGTTGAATAAATTATTTAGCAAGAAAAGAAAAATTATGCGGCACAATGCCGCACATTTTGTGGCTAGCATTACTTCATTATTTTGACATTTTAACTCATGGTCATGCTGTTAGGAACAATATTTCACCTCATTAGTACCAGTTCAACACCCAAATACAGCAATAAACAGCCACAAGATTACCAGTCAATCTTTGCAAAAGGCCTTGCACTGCTCCGGAACACTTTGTACGCTTTAAGTAACGTTTGTTTCATTTGAGCTGGAATACATTTTTTGTGGGCTTAATTCTGCAGATTATGCAGCAGAGGATGGATTATGTAGCAAATGCTGTAAACTCATATTTAGGTGGAAAAGGCTGCTGCTGCAGAAACTCATAATTCCAGTGGCACTGGCTTTAAGTGACTCAATCAGTTAAGGCTGGTTTCTTCTTTAACTTTCTGCACTATCACCACACCCTTCATTTTCAGGCAGAGGCACCTCAAATACAGAATTAACTGTTCAGAAACAGTTTTTGTTGTGATAGCTAAGTCCATGGGAAAAGGGGGCAGGTAGAAGGTCAGCAGGGTTCTATTCAGATGCAGAGCCCTTATCCTCTCGATCCCTGGGGACTCACAGTAATGGTCAAGGAGACTGAGGAAAGGAGTGAGATTCATGGGTGTTGTCAAATAGAAGGCCCAGAATAGACAGCACTGTATGGGGATGAATGTTTATGTTTACAAATGCAAAGAAAGGGGCAATATGTGTCCTTTTTTTTTTTAAAGGACCATTCATCAGTGCAGCAGATAATGCTGCCAGGTGTGTAAGTGGCCACTCTTGGTTATTATTAATGAAGCAGATGCAGAAAATCTGTGGCCCATGTGTTTGAGAGGCCCACTGCTTCATAATTATGACTGTCTACCTTTAAAAAAAGGGGCATGGGAGATTATGTTTCTTTCAAGCATTATGACCGAGGGCACCCTTGCAGAAGAAAGGGATACAACATGGGAACTTTTTTTTCGAACGGGACAGAGAGCCTGGTTCAAGATTGGAGTGATGGTCAGGCATGATGGGGAAGAGGTGAAAGATACAGAGGAGATAGCCTGCTACTCAGGATTGCAGTTATCATTAGTACAGTAGGTGTAGTTGCATTGGGGTCCAAGGGTGTGAGGGACTCACTAACAAACCCAATTCTGGGGAGCAGTTTTTGGGACAATACATGTTTTTATTTGATGCATTTGCTGTTTTATAAGTCTAATAGTCAGTGTGTTTTATGAACTATAGAAAAAGTACTGCTGAAATCATCTCATTAGCCACGACTCCTGCACGCTGCCATGACCTTCCTGCTCTCTCAATCTGTTTCATAAAGTTTTGGAGGGGGGCCCGACCTCAAAACATTTTGATTAGGGGGGCTCAAAGCAAAAAAGTTTGAAGACCTCTGCCGTAGATGAATCCGGGTTTAGAATATAGTCAATATTTGTACGGTCTTTCCTGACCTTGATATCTGAGGCAAGAAGTTTTCCAGCTTTCTTCTGGCCACCATAATAGCAAGCACTACTTCTTAGAAGATAGGAGCTGGCACTTTCTGTAGATATTTTCTTATAGTAAAATGTTTCTATGATAAGATTATTAGGATCGGCTTTAGAATTAGTGGTAGTGTAGTGTTTCCAACAACTAGAGGCCTATTACGATGGCGAGTGGACTTTGTCTGGCTGCCACCGTACCGGGAATCAGGAATGACCGCCAGAGGTGTGGCGGTCCCGCAGTAGCAATTAGTATGTGACCGCCACCCTGGTCGTCACATCCTGTATATTTAAGATTGTGGGGGGCGGTGCTGTATTCAGCACCCACCACAATTTTAAAAGGACATGATTTGCATTTACATGCACAATGTGACATGCACAGCGTGGTGCCTGCCACCTTGTGCATACAATTGTCCGGGGGTACCATGGGTACCCCCCAAGTGCAGCCACCCACCCCCGGATGCCCTGGGGGCCTGCAACGGGCCCCCAAAGGCATTCTAGGCATGCCTTTCCATGGCGGAGTCTTCGCCATGGAAAGGCATGAGACTGCTATCATCGTCATATAGATGGCGGTGCCTTCCAGGCACCGCCACCATATTGCAAGTCTTTTGCGCCCAGTAGGCAATCAGGCGGATTGTCCGCCTGGGTACCCACCATCATCAAAATATGGCCGGGGAAATGTTAGGCGAGAAGACGGAAATGGCGGGTGGATCGCGGCGATCTGCCCAAACATCCTAATGGGCCCCTTAATATTTTTGAGAATTTCAAGAGCCTTTTGGGAGTTTTGTTCTTTCTTTTTAGCAACATAAGAGATGAAGCATTAAAAACATCCCATACAATAACAAAAGATGAAACAGAGGATATATTACGATGAATTAAATCAGTAATTAAGGTCTCAAAAGAGGAAGTAAAAGTCTGATCAATTAGTAAAGAGGTATTAAATTGCCACCTTTTGTTGGTTACATTAACAGGGAGTAACTCTAAATCTAAGATTACTGGAGCACGGTCAGAAATCAATATAGAACCAATGTCCGCTTGTATTATGTGTTGTGTTAATGATTTAGAAAAAAATAAATAGTCTATGCGTGATTGGAGAAGGTGATTAGGTGAGAAAAAAGTCTATTCACGAAGTTGTGGTTTGCAGAATCTCCAAGAATCAACAAGAAATCTATAGGAAATTAGGGTGTTGAAATGTTGGTGCATTGGAAAGGGTATAAAGGGTGCCTTAGAGAAACGGTCTATGTATGAGTCGACAAATAAGTTACAATCACAGCCGAAAATAAAATTTGCTGTATGAATAGGCATCAAAAGAGTAGATATGTGTGGCTAAAAATTATTGTCAGGCTTAGTAGGAGCATATACATTACACAAAGAGATAGGTATATTATTAACTTTAAGGTGAACAATTAACCAACGTCCTTCATCATCTGAGTCCTCAGATAGAAGAGCAATTTTAAGTTTCTTGTGACAGAGAATCAATGTCCGATTTCTCTTCCTTGTACCGGGAGAGGAAAATACATTCCCCACCCATTGACGTTTAAGTTTTAAAACTTCTGAAGTAACCAGATGGGATTCTTGTAAGAAAACAATATCTGCTTTGAGATTAGCTAAATGGGTAAGAACCCTCTGTCTTTTGATATGTGTACCCAAACCTTTGACATTCCAGGAAACAACACCGAGCGTCATTTATCAAAAAAATGAGGAAAAGAGAAAAATGTACTTAAATTAACAGCAAACATGTACATAGTAAAAAAATGCAATAATCAGAATAACCAATAACAAAGCCATGAAAGAGATAGGATAAGATATAAAATGAAAGAAGATGTAAAGAAAGGAAAGAAGACAAAGATAGATAAGGGAGAAAAGGAAGGCAAAAAGGGAGAGAGAAAAAAAATATAGAAAAAATCGATATAAAGACAATGAAACATACCAAAGGCCCAAACATAAATGGAAGGTGTTGATGCCACAAAGAGAAGACGGAACGGCCAGCGGAACAACTCCTGGGAAATCATGAGGAGGGAAATGTTCCAGACGAAACTATACAGTAGAGGGTGGAAACTGAGTAGATTGAAACCTGGAAAAGAGAAACATGAGAAAAAAAAGACAATTATTACGTTCTGTCTTGAAAAGCAAATGGAAACAGTCTAAAAGTACAGTTGTCACAGGAAAAAGATGTCATTATCAAGTAGAAGATGATCTTATGAACTCCATAGATTCTTCTCTACAGCTTTCATGAAAACGCTGAAGTAAAGCTGGATCTTCGTAGGTGGTTGTTATATTTTTATAAGTCACTTTAAAGAGGCAAGGATGGATTAAACCAAATCTGGCATTTGAATCCCGTAGTGCTGTTCATATGGCTAGAAATCTTTTCCGTTTGTCTGCTATGACTTTGGCGTAGTCTTTTGAGAAAAATAACTGGGAGCCTTGCCAGGAAATGCAAAATTTAACTGCCTGTAAAACTTTCAACAAGTCAGTATATTCTAGAGAAGTAGTGTATTACGCACCTTGGTTTACATTGAGGTGAGAAGTATGGGGAGTACGACCAAGTCTGTGTCTGTGTGCTATTTGTATATTCAATGAAGGAGATTCTGGAAATTCCAGTACTTGCGGAAGAAACTGGAGGAAAGATATTGGATTGGAACCTTCCAATCCTTCAGCTAAACCATAGATTCGTAGATTTTTGCGTTTACTACGATTTTTGAGATTTTCCATTTGTTTCTGGAGTTAGAGGATTTCTGCTTTCATAGGAAGAATCTGCTGTGAAGGAGCTTCTAAAGATTCAACCTGATACTCCACTGAATTAATCTTGATTTCAAGAGTAGACTATTTATCCTCTAGGTCTTGTAGACAAGTGTTTGTTTCCTGCATAAATGGCTTGAGAGCTTGTATTTCATCTAGAAGCAACTCCAAGGAAGCTGGTGGAAGAGAGGTGGTTGGCGAAGGAGGGTCTTTTTTGACTTGCTCAGTGGAGGACAGCACTGTCGAAGGAGTTGGTTTAGACCCATTTTCGCCATTCAATAGAGGTGAAAGAGAACTAGAAGCAGGCATAAACATAGATACAATCGACAAAGACTCTGCAAGGTGGGACATTGTGATTGGTGTTGAGTCATCCATTTTACTTTGCAATACTGAAAATGGGTTAGAGGTAGGCACTGCAGTGGACTTAGGACGCAGAGTAGAAGTAGTAGATAAAGCAGTGCCTCAACCAGATTTGATTCTCCCCAAAGACGTATACTCCAACAACAATGTTTAGTCTGTGTGAGGAAATGCAGAGAAATGAACGCAAAACATTGTTGTTAAATAGAAATAATACAGCCAGCTGAAATTCGGTAAGCCTTATGTGCTGATATGAAGCTTTCAGTGAAATATTACAAACAGTTGAGATTTAGTAATCTTAATGTGAGAGTGTTGTCTGTTTCAATGAAATTCCGGCACTCGACATTAGATGAAGACTGTGCTGAGAGAATGTGTAGTAGCATACTCGTAGTACATCCTTGCATGTTTTGTCCTTCATGAAATTACTGTTTGTGAGGAGCCAGTGCCGCGAGAAATTGCTCTGAATGAAACAAAATGGCAGCAGCGATCCAGTCACGGAACTCACTGCAGGTTCACAACAAAAAGCCCTTAGTAAAAGGCATTGTTAGATGCAGGAATAATTCCGCTGGAAAGTCCTGGAGTCGGATCAGGTGTCAGAAACCTTCCACGGGTCAAAAAACCACATTCCTCGGATTGCGACGCGGAGAACACCCCCCCCCCCCCCCCCAAAGGTGATTCTCAATGGCTCATATATGTGCCAGGAGTAACTTCCAAATTTGATGGCTTGGGCAGAATAGGATGTGCTTCTCATGGGGTGGTGTTTGTCTACACCACAGATTTCTTTCGTGGGAGTATCTCCTGATCTTTGTTTATAGGAAGAGTGGCCCTTATGAGTTTATAGCCTTGTGAGAAGCACAAAGGCTTTTAAAGGTGGATATTCTTGCAACAGGCAGCCAATAGAGGGTTTTCAGTGTTGGAAGATATGGTCTTGTAGGCTTATATTTCGAAATTGTCTTATTGATGTATTCTGGATTATTTGTAGGCATCACATGACTGAAGTTGACACACTGATTGCATAGTCTGATCGTGACAAAATAAGGGACAGCATTGCTTGGATCTTCTATGGAAATTGTAGGTGCCAGGAGATGCATCACAAAGTCCTAATAGTATGATATATCACTTTGGTTGCTTGGTTGACTTGAGGCTTTATAGAGAGCTCCAAATCCATTATTATTCTTATTTTCCTTACCTGTTTTGATATTGTAGATTGGATAAATAACAAATATTCTGGGTTTAACTCATAAATCTAGTGCATCTTATGGAATTCAGTAACTACCACACTGAATTCCTCATTTTCCCATAATAACCAGCCATTTTTCCAGGTAAATTTCGGTAGGTTTATGTTGCTGAAAATGATCGGGGAACATCACAGGGATGTGAATTTTATCACACCAATAATAACCAGCTGCAAAAATTCCTTATTGCATAACAATCTGATATCTCCACAAACAGGGTTTTGTGCAGGGATTAAAATTGTATGATCTACTTGTGATCGAGACTGGTATTTAGGAGAAATGGGGATGAATATGTGCAGTGGCAGCTCACCCTTATGAGCATTGGGGCACCACTTTCCCTTTTGCATCTCCCTTTTTTCCACTCTAATATTATTTAATATTACTAGCTATTAGTCTGATAATAAAAAGTTGATCCTCGCTGTGACTGAGAGTCATGTAGCTTTTTGAGACAGTGAAGCCTGAGGTCTGGTGCATGAGCATGAAGGTGCCTGCACCGCCGTCAGATAGATTGACCAAGGCTGTCAAACTCACAGCCCTGGTCCCAGAATCATCCTGCCATGCCTCTGGGCCTCACCATTTGATATGTGCTGCAGCATCACTGGTGAAGATATCCTAGGAGCTTTAGGCTTTAGACATATAGTGGGTGGGGCTATACGTCAATTAGCCTATGACCTCACCCTCTCCCACTATGTGACATGGTGGGGTGGGATTAGTGAGCTTCAATGACTGTACCACACCCTGTGGCATGTTGGGAGAGGGGGAAGTAAAAACATGAGG
The DNA here is from genome assembly GCF_964263255.1 of Lissotriton vulgaris. Taxonomy (NCBI): domain Eukaryota; kingdom Metazoa; phylum Chordata; class Amphibia; order Caudata; family Salamandridae; genus Lissotriton; species Lissotriton vulgaris. The sequence continues at coordinate 442,185,727 of NC_141697.1, read as the reverse complement.
CTGCGGACAGCTAGCTAAAAGCTGGGTTGTGGTCAGTGTTGGATGTACTACACAAGGGTCCATCTTATAGTTTCCTGCTTTAGTGCAAGGTATGTAAAGGAATGGTGTGCCTGTCTGAGGTTCATTGCAGCACTGACAGTTAAGTTGCTGAAGATGATTGGCAAGGGCACCTGTGAGAGTGTATTGATGAATGTGTTCATGTGTGTGTGAGAAATAGAATGCATGCTTGAACATGCATGTAAGAGTGTGTAAGTGAAAGAAAGTGATGCATGAGTGAAAATAAGTGACTGCGAGGGACAGTAAATTCAACTGTGAGTGAAAATGAGTCAGTCAAAATTAGTGAGAATAAGTGAGTGAAATTCAAAGTAAGATTGCGCACAAATGGGCATTGGAGCAGCAGGTGCAGCCCAGATGCTCTGCTGCTAGTCACACCCCTGGATCCTCCAGCCTACGCTGTTTCTACTTACTGAATCCAATGTTGGGGAAGCACATATGTGTGGTTGCAGCAGCGGGACTGCGGTACCGCAATTATCTGCAACAAGCTCCAGCACAGCACGATGTTGAAATGTGGCACCCAAGCTCCTAGCAGATGTCGGGTTATTGAGGGGACGTGAGGGCAATTGGCTGAGTAATTTCATTACTGAGCGAAGTGGCGGTGATGGGCAGCATTTACTGTGGTAGAATTTGAGGCAGTGGTCGACAGCAGCTGCAGCAGCGTCCCGGTGTGGAGGTTGCCAGAAAATGGGATAAGGGGAGGTGAGTGCACACTGGTCAGGAGGAGTCGGGGAGGGGGCCACACTGCTAATTGGCTCTCTGTGGCACGTTTACATCCTAAGACTCGCACTGCACATGGTACATGATAGAGTGCAAACCATCACCCTGGCCTGTATTCTTGTCACAGTTATTGCTTATTTCCAGCAGTATTGCGGTCTATTACGACCCAAACCACTGCACTGCATTAGGCTACTGAATCCTCCGGGAGACTGTTTTGTAACGGTGTGCAGTCAAAATATTGAATTTTTAATATTAACCTACACTAATATTGAGTTTTTAATATCGTAGGGACAGAAAATCGAAGTCAAGAATATCGTTGACCAGAATATCGACTGCAAGGTAAGTAATATCGATTTTTTAAATACTGAAGTAAGTAACATCAAAGTAAATAATATCGTTAGCATTTTATTGTTGTAAATAATATCGATTTTTGTTTGTGCTATGGATTTCAGTATGGATTTTATATGTATGTTTAACATTTTTTAATGTTTTTTCATAATTTTTAAATATATGTATTAAATGTTTAGAAAATAGTCATTTTTTAAGTTAATTTTGTGTTTTAGTATCAGAGCCGGTTGTGGGTTTATAGGTTAATATTGTTAATTAATTATTCATTGGTAATTGTATTTATTAATTGGGTAATTTTAAATTATATTAATTATAACTAATGTATTATTAATTCTTATTTATTGGTATTGTTAATTAATGTATTGTTAATTATTTACTAATTGGTGATCAATTTTTATTCATTGATAATTAAATTAATTGTGTTATTTTTTATGTGTAGCACGTTGTGCATTTATAGGGTGATAGGGTGGGAAGTAATTTAATTATAATTAATTAATGAACATGTTTTTATTTATTGTTATTGATTGTTAATGTATTGTCAATTAATAACTAATCGTTAATTAATTCTTATTAATTATTTAATTTATAATTATATTAACTATAATTAATGTATTATTAGTTTGTATTTATTTTTATTGTTAATTACTGTATTTTGTATTAATTATTAATTGGCAATTAATTTGTATTAATTGACTGATTGATAATTAAATGAATTGTGTTATTTTTTATGTGTAGCACGTTGTGTGTTTATAGGGGAATAGGGTGTGAAGTAATTTAATGTTATTAAAGTAAATATTAATTTAATGTAATACCATATTTATTAATATTTTTTTAAATAATTATTATTATGTTATTTATTTTACAAAAAATATTTAATTGATAAGTATCTTAATTTAACCCTTCCGCTATCCAACACTTTCCTGCCTGTTGCACTCACTGGAGTGGGAATAGTAATTTTTACACCTCCTCTATCCAACACTTTCCCTACTGTTGCACTCACTGGAGTGGGAATAGTAATGTTTACCCCTCCGCTATCCAACACTTTCCCTACTGTTGCACTCACTGGACTGGAAATAGTAATTTTAACCCCTACGCTATCCAACACTTTCCCTACTGTTGCACTCACTGGACTGGGAATAGTAATTTTAACCCCTACGCTATCCAACACATTCCCTACCATTGCACTCACTGGAGTGGGAACAGTAATTTTTACCCCTACGCTATCCAATACTTTCCCTACTGTTGCAGTCACTGGAGTTGGAATAGTAATTCTCTTTCCTCTGCTCTCTAACATTTTTTGTATTATTTTAGCTAATGTAGTGTATAATTAATTTAAAAAAGATTAAAATAAAATTTGTATTTATATTATTATTTTATGTGTATAGATGTATTTGTAATTTATAAATAAAATTAAACAACGTTATTAAAATAAATATTAAAACATGTTAATAAGTATATATATTATATATTATATGTATATGTTTAATGTATTTTTAAATTATATATATTACTTATGATTTTTAAGCGTTTTAAAATATTTTTAACTATATTTATTTTAAGTATATGTATTATTTACTTTATTTTACATTATTTTTTCAACCTAAATAAAAAAATGATATTTTTAACCACAATATTTTTGACATCAAATTCTTGTCTTCGATATTTTTGCTGCAATATTTTTTTAGTTTGATATTGCGACCTTCGATATTTTGTCAGTGATTCTTTTGTAACATGCGACAACAGCACCTGAGAGGTCCACCAATAGTTCAAAACTTTCTATGCTAAAGGGGAAAAAGCAGTTCTCTGGAGGTATTACAACCACATTGGATTAATCCCTACTTGCTAGTCAGCAAAGGAATGGTCTCAGGAGCATAGCACCACAGTCATCCTCAACCCCACTGAACCATTACCCCCAGCAGTGGGAGAGGTATTTACAACTACTTTGAACTCTTCACCTAAGTTTGTGCATAGTTGCTTGCCACTGCCCCCTGGACAGACACCCCCTCAGCTGTTGGACTCAAACTTGTCATCTGGAGTATGGCTAGCAAAGGGGTCTGGGCCTCCGCTAATTTAGAGCAACCTGTTCTACTTCTGAACTTGTTGGAAAAATTCGGGACCTTAAACAAATACAAGTGCAAGAGATCACTGCTCTTTATCATAGGATGAATACAATTGAGGAGATTGTGAAGCAAATATCCGCTATTTTGCAGGGAGAGGAAAAGAGGATTTCAGATTTAGAGGACAGTTCTTTCGCTTTGAACAAGGAAGTGCTAAGTATGCAAAAGAAGCTGCTCCCATGTGAGAATAAAATGAATGAAATGGAGAGCTATGCAAGACAGTCCAATCTACATTTTGTAGGAATCCCAGAAGAATCAGAGAAACACAGCAATTTCAGAATACGGTGATACTGATGGACTATTCTTGACAGCTTTTCAGAGTACCGTATAAAGAAGCAAATTCTCTCTATTGCTATTCAGAAGAAAGTATTCACAACTCCGGACAATATGCAGTTTTGTGTGTTCTCAGATAGGTCAGCAGCAGTGCTCGACACCACAGTGACTTCCAGAGATTAGTGAGGCACTTTAAAGCATCAGGAGTTCAGGCCTCACTAGCCAAGCAAACAAACTGAAAGTGTTATTTAAGGGCCAGTTTCATTTGTTCACAAATGTTGAGGAGGCACAAGTTCTATGGCCGAAAATCGAGAATTCATTAAGAATGCAGATTTGATGTGTATTTCTCAGTAGACTTCTGCAGATTCATACATTAATATTTCACTTATATTTTTTCTATTTTTTTTATTCTCTTTTTCCCTTTTGCTTTTTCTGGTATAGTGCTGGGTGGGAGTAGACGTCAAAGGTGATGCTAGGTGTAGTACCATGGCACCAGTAACAAGAGTAGGGATGATAGGGAGAGAGGTAGTCAATTCTCTCCTTCAGGAGCTATATTGGGGTCTGGAAGGTACCTTATGATGTAAATATTTGGGTTGGGATTGTGCAAGGGTGTGGTCCCGGGGGGGCACTAGCAGAGAAAATTAGCAGAAATGTTGTAAAGATTAATATTTTATGCAGCTAAATGGTAGTAATCAAACAAATAAAAAGGGGAAAATGAGGTGGGGGAGTTTGTTAGCAAGGCAAAGATTATTTGAGTCTTATGGCCCCGGAGATTATGATCATCACATGCAATGCTAATGCAATGTTAAATAGGGTAAACAGACATAATATCGATTCCAAAATATCGATAGGACAAAATATTGAGTAAAAAATATAGACTTGTCAAAATATAGACTAGACAAAATATAGACAACAAAAATATCGAGTAATATCGACTAGAATAGCCAAAATATCGAATCAAAAATATATTCCCAGTGATATTTCTTTATTGTACATTCCCCCTTGCAATTGCAATTGTTTTCTCTGTATGATGTATACTGTTCTCATATCCCATTTCCTGTTTCTTCTCCCCCCCCTTCCTTTCTGATTTTCTTTTTTCTCAAATAAATTCAAACTTAAAAAATATAGACTACACATAATATAGACTAGATAAAATATAGACAACAAATATATCGAAAATAGGGTAAGTTATTAATATTTAATAATATTTGTGTAATATAAATCTGTAGCGGGTTGTGGGTTTATAGGGGAATAGGGTGGGAAGTAATTTAATTATAAATAATTACTTATGTAAATTTAATCTAATTGTTAATTAAATAATATTTGGTAATTAATTAAAATATAATTGTTAAATAATTAAAAATGAATAATTGATACATAGTTAATTATTAGTAATTTATTTTCTGTAGCGGGTTGTGTGTTTACAGGGGAATAGGGTGGGAAGTAATTTAATTATAATTAATTAATTATGTAAATTTAATCTAATTGTTAATTAAATCATAATTGGTAATTAACTAAAATATAATTGGTAATTAATTAAAAATAAATAATTGATAAATTATTAAATTTTAGTAATTTATTTTCTGTAGCGGGTTGTGTGCTTATAGGGGAATAGGGTGGGAAGTAATTTAATTTTAATTAAATAATTATGTAAATTAATTATATTTTTTAATTAATTATTAATTGGTAAATAATTAAAATATAATTGGTAATTAATTTAAAATAATTAATTGGGAATAGTAATTTTCACCCCTACGCTATCCAACGCTTTACCTACTGTTGCACCCACTGGAGTGGGAATAGTAATTTTTACCCCTACGCTATCCAACGCTTTCCCTACTGTAGCACCCACTGGAGTGGGAATAGTAATTTTTACCCCTACGCTATCCAACGCTTTCCCTACTGTAGCACCCACTGGAGTGGGAATAGTAATTTTTACCCCTACGCTATCCAACGCTTTCCCTACTGTTGCACTCACTGGAGTGGGAATAGAAATTTTTACTCCTACGCTATCCAACGCTTTCCATACTGTAGCACCCACTGGAGTGGAAATAGTAATTTTTACCCCTACGCTATCCAACGCTTTCCCTACTGTAGCACCCACTGGAGTGGGAATAGTAATTTTTACCCCTACGCTATCCAGCGCTTTCCCTACTGTTGCACTCTTTGGAGTGGGAATAGTAATTTTTACCCCTACGCTATCCAACGCTTTCCCTACTGTTGCACTCACTGGAGTGGGAATAGTAATTTTTACCCCTACGCTATCCAACGCTTTCCCTACTGTTGCACCCACTGGAGTGGGAATAGTAAATTTTACCCCTACGCTATCCAACGCTTTCCCTACTCTTGTACCCACTGAAGTGGGAATAGTTATTTTTACCCCTACGCTATCCAACGATCTCTTTGATGTAGCACCCACTGGAGTGGTTACATTAAATTTAAACCTTTTGCTATGCTACGGTAAATATATTCTATATGTTTTATTAATAACACGTATTTAAATATATATATATGTATTATTATTATTAATTTTTAAAGTTACATTAATTATGTTATAATGTTACATTTATTTAATAATTTTAACAATGTTTATATTAAATATATTTAATATTATAATAGTTTGAACTTATTTTAAAGACATAAAAAATCGATATTTTGACAGTCTATATTTTTAACACTCGATATTTTAAACTCAATATTTTTGTACTTACCTTAGTGAAGATAGAAAGTCGATATTATGTCCCTGGATATTTTTTCATCGATATTATGGGAACTCGATATTTTGGTAGTAGATATTATTTCAGTGATCCGTTAAACAGGCGCTAATATTGTGCCATGAAGAAATGGCTATCAATACTTACCCCTGACGTGATTTTTTTGCAGGAAACCCACTATAAAGTTAACAATCTAAAGACTTATATTCCTAGAAAAAACTCTCACACATATTTTACATCAGCAGGGGCTGCTGTGAGGGGAGTAGCCATCTATTTGGCAAACACTAATAATTGCCAAGTGAGGGATGTGATTAGAGATGAAAAAAGGAGGTGGCTGTGGATTAAGGTTCTAGCTATGAATTGCATCCTAAATTTGGTGAATTATAAAGGACCTATTATGGAGGATAGAGAACCATTGATACAACAGCCTAATGTGGCTGCAGAAAGGCTGATCTCATCTGTGGTTGTGATTTCAATTGTATACAGGATTTAAGACTAGATACTTCCAATTGAGCTAAAACCAACTCAAATGTCATACACGAAAAGTCATTGCAGCATTTAAACTCAACTTTTCACTGGTCGATCTTTGGCATGTAGACTTCTGGAGCATACACAATGTACTTGCTTTTTTGCATCAGTTTAATACTGCCTCACACCTTGACTTCTTTCTACGTACCCGTTTACTTAAGTGAGGAGCAGGTAAATTCTGGTTGAATGGGTTCTCAGACCAGTCAACTATTTTGCTTCAATTTTAGATAGATATCTTGCTAAAAGAAAGACCTAGGTGGCGATTTGATAACTCTTTACTATCCAACCACATCTGGCTAGTAAATACCAAAGTTTTTCTAAAACTTTTTTCCATGGCCAATCATCATTCATTCTGTAGTGTGTCCTGTCATAGCAGATCAGGCCCATAAAAACAGGAAACATAGAACTAGAGCTTGTGGGCTGCAAGCAGTCATTGACCTTGCTACGAATGCATGTATGTCTTTAGGGTATAGAGTCACACGAAAGGAACAGCTCAATAGATCAAAGCAGGATCTGCAAGATCTTTTCTTGGTTGATGAGTTCAGAAGTCATCTAGCTTACCAACAAGAAATGTATGAAGAAAGCCAACATATTGGCAAATTCCTTTCATAGTCCACGAATCTTAGGAAGAAGAAGCTCAAAATGAGTGCAATTAAGAAATCCGACACCTGTGTTTTGATGAAAGAGAGTAACAAGATTACCATGGTCTTTGTACAATACAATAGAAACTTATGCTGAATCAGTATTTTAGTGAACTTACTTTTCCACAGATAATGAGGGAGCAAAAAGGATGACTATGTAGAGAAAACTCAGGTTGCAGAGGTCACGGAGGAACTCAAAAATATTCCCAGTGTAGCGATGGTATCCCCACTGAGGTCTACAAAATGTTTGCTACCTTTAGTATCTGATTTGTTTATCTGATGATTGTTCCAACAAATATTGGAACAGATAGCCCCAAATCATTTAAAAAATCAATCATAGTCAGTTTTTATAAAAAAGATAAATCCCCGAATTGTTAACTCCTATAGACCTATTATTCTTTTGAATTCTGACTATAAATTGTTTACTAACGTCTGGGCATCTCATATCAATCCATTGGCACAAAGTTTGATTCATGAGAACCATAATGACTTCTCTCGAAATTGCCAACTCGCTGAAAACACAATTTTTTTAATACAAACTATTGATTATTTTTCTAATAATCCAAACAAAGCTGCTATTTTGATGATGGATGTGGAGAAAGCCTTCAATCTGGTTAATTTAGAGGCCCTGTTTTTATTCTATATCAAGATGATGAAGATAAAGTTACTGTGAATTCATAGGAAGCACGCATGATGAAAATCAATAGGAGTGCCTGCCAGGGATGCCTGATATCTCCAGTACATTTTACTTTTTTTATTGAGCCTCTAGCGGTCAGAATACACAATAATGAGTTCATTGTTCCACCATTAGGTAAAAAATCAAACTGTTTGCTGATGACATTATATTTTATTTAAAAGCCGATAGGGGTAATATTCAAGGGATATTGAATCTGATTGCGGAGTGTACGCATGAGGAGTCACAAAGTGAATCAAATTGAAACAGAAATCTTGGTGTCCAACTCCTCTACCGCAGTTCTTCCTCGAGGCTTACAACATCAACTTGGTACTCAACACCCTATTCTGTATTTAGACATTTATGTCACTAATAATTATGCACAATTATTTCAATGAAACCGCGAAACTATTTTTTTAAGGTTAAAATGTTAGTGGACAGATGGACCACACGTCCTCTAACTCTGATAGGCAGGGTGACTTAAATTAAAATGACGATTCTCCCATTAGTACTATATCTTTTGGCAAATCTTCCTATCAAAATTAATTCATGATATTTTAAAGAAATATAACAGCTTTTTCATTCTTTAAAATATGATTAATTTATTTTAATAGGAAGATTTGCCAAAAGAAATAGTACTAATGGGAGAATCATCATTTTAATTTAAGCCACCCTGCCTATCACAGTTATTTTAAAGAATTAGAACCAATTTTTAAGATGCCGGCCAAGATGTCGGCTGTGTAAGGTCAGTCGAACAAACCCTGCTCATGGCCTGCTTCGCAGGGGAGCGAACGTGCAGCACATGGGTCACAGCTTCTCACCCAACAATCATGCTCCTTGGACATACAGCGTATGTTTCGAGCAAGGGGTATGCGCAGAGGCTGCGGAGACTCTTGCAGGCTGTACGGCACTTTGGAACTGCCTTCTTCATACTATGCAGCAATGTAGCTGTTTGGCGGCCCCTCGAAAGCCTTTTCTCTTCTTTGCGCCTCAGTGGGGTCTTCAAAGCTAAGTGTAACTGGCCACAAAGTAAACACAACCGGAAGTGCGTCGGTAATAGGTTACAGACTCGTAAAGTACATGTCAAAAGGGTATTGGGTGGTCACAAACGGCCCGATTCTCTGTTTGTGAATGCTAAAACCTTTGGTACATGTGGCTCCTAATGAATACTTCTGTGTTGTGATAAACTAACCCCTGACTACACTGGCCCTGTCTACCTGACCCTGGCTACCGGAACAGCCACATTCACTTCCATTAACCTTTCTTTCAGAACACCTCTGCTCTGCCAGTCTCTCACTAGTACACACCCTACTCATACACTAAAGCAGAGCAGGGGGTCGCACCTTCTTGTACCTGATCTGGAACATCCTCCCAAAAAACTTCAAAGTCTCTTCATCTCTTCTTGACTTTTGCAAGTAGCTGTAAACCCCCAGGATTCCTCTCACACACCTACTACAGAGCACCTGGTTACACCAAGGGTGATTGGCGCTTTTTAAAAACACGGATAACATAACATAATATAACAACTGATGAGAAACTTGGGCACCCTGTTTTTTTAATATTAATTTTCCCTTTGTTTGTGTTCTTTTGGCCATGTAAAACTTCTGCTAGTTGTATACGGTGTCATTTTTGTAATCGTATTACTCTTCATTTGTTCTACTACTGTGCAATAGTTTCTTAACATTTCATCAATGCGTGTTAAAGTTTTGCTTATTAGTTCTCTTACTCTTACTGGATATGGAAAAGGACACAATCTCAAGTCCCTAAAACCTGTCCAACAGGTGGGGAACCTATAAGTTGTGTTTGATTCAGATCAATATTCACGCTATTTTAATTATTCGTTTTTTGGCTTCCATCCTACTATTGCTGCTTAACAAAGTTTTGCAAGTCGGCTAAACACAGAACAGAATGGAGCTAATGTGAAAACTGGTGTTGGCAATCTGCAGTACTTCGAACATGGTATACAGGAGCCTACCCAGAAAATGAACTGGCCCGTTGCAATAAAATCAGTACATACTGGTAGAAGACAGTGTCAAATTTAAAGTTAAATATACACAAAGAAGCTCCGCACCCTTCTAGTGAATCAAATACAAGTATTCTTCTCAATGTTAATCCTTTTACATGGCTCTATAAGGATGCAAAGATGTATGTTTGTTTTCCCAACGTGAAATCAGTCACAGGCTCTTGAAGTTAAAACTTATTCTTTGTTCGAATTTCTTGTCAATAAAATAGCCAGCACATTTCATCTGTTATCGGACTTCTTCAGGGCTATAAAGATATACAAAACAATTGCTTAAAATTATGTTGACAAACATTTAAAACATATTTAAAAAAACAGATAACTCAAAATATGCCTATACATTAAACTTCTAGCACACATATATTCACCTCTGGAAAACGTTCTTGTACAGTGCCTTCATTCATTTATGACAAAGACTGATTATCTATAGTAGAAACCAAACAATTCTAGAGATCTCAAATTATTAGTGTATCACACCCTAGTCTCAATTTTATATAATTATACTTAGAACATGAAGCCCAGTATGCATTTTTTTTTTAAATAACCCAAACACAAATGGTTTGCATATGATAACATACCATAACAAGTTTATAGTAGTCCTGATTCATGGACCAGTTGTCCTTCATTAGAGCCCAGTATCTGTAGACAAAGTGAAATACATTTTTACATGCTATTGAGGTCTATCATATCTATTATTGGATCATGGTAAACATTATACTACAAACAGTTCATGATCACATATCATTATACATCAATCTTAAGTGAGACAGTGTGTATCACACAGATAGTATATTCCTCCTTTAGATATAGGTTAACAAGATCTAACATTGGTTTAACACAATGATCTCATCATTAGATTTCGACAGAAATTCAGCTGACCCAGTGCTGGCCAATTTTTATTAATTATTGATTTTTGACAACTTATATAGAGTAAAACGCCGCATGTTCTCAAACATCAGTTTTGTTAGTTTGTACTATGACTCTAAAAGAAAACAATTTCACTCAACTAAACCCTTACTATTGAAGGTTGTGTATCTTACATCCGATATTTATTGGGACCTCACACTTACTTTAAAAATTGCCTATTGATTCCAGTCGCAATATAGAAACGGTGGTAACTTTTAAAAGACACAGGAAAAGTATATCCTAGAAAGATATAATTAAATGAGACCTATATTAACCATAAATTATATTAATAATTCCTAGTATAGATTTATTAAAAACCATTGTTCAAATGTCTAAAGATCATACAGCATTTATTCAATAATATATTATAGTATTGCCTCTAATGTATTAGAACAGGACTACTAAGTCCAAGGTCACTATATATTGTAAATGCATTGCGAAAACTATACAGCACTCAACTCTTTAACACTTTCTCGATACACTGTAATAGTGTTCAGAAAAGATTATACAGTATATGAACCTAACACCTAACATAACATTTCTCGAGCGGTTTAGCAGTTCCCATACCGCCCCATCTGGTTTAGACCCCAGAATGCTATTTATAGCGCCATCTTTAAACAGAAAGAACATTTAAGCAGGCGATAGGTATACACCTAAAAGACGCATATTCAACAGTCTCTCTCGCACCCGGTGGTAAGGTGACAGGGCAGACATGATTACAAAGTTTTAAAACAAGCGGTCGTAAATACAGGCAAAGAAGTACGCACTAGAGGTATGCAGCATTTTTTTGATCATATAACATTATACATAATGCCGACATTCAAATAACCAATAAAAAATAGGTCGACCGGGTTGGGGCAGTCAGAAATAATAGCATTGAGCTATAATCAGTATTCATTCCCAGTTTCTTCAACACAGGCAATCCCCACACCCCATCGCTTCAAAGAAACAGTAAAAAGGGCGGCCATCCTAAAAGCATCAAACAGGGTTTATTTTGTGTACTATAACCTAACGAAGTTAGTCAAAGCCGCGTTCATGAACAAATGGAATGACCATCCTATACTAGCTTCCATATGTTAAATAGTTCTGTGGCCAAATTATTTTACACCAAGAAACACGCAGTCTAAGCGTCACTATAACAAAAACCTACCACAGTAGTTCGCGTATCGTCCTTCATGTGGTCATCTGGTTAAGGCAGCTTCAGAAGAACTCCGAAAGCTACCCGCTTTTATATGTCAAGACAATTGGATAATTCATTAATTAGTTCCAATTAATCTATTTCATTTTCGTACGTCGCATTACTGATGACATATGTCTAGGTTAAAACCAGCGCCATTTTTGATTGGAGTGAAATTGCCGGCATCTTCATGGTTAAAGTGCATATTGATGTATTTATTAAAGGATAACTGTTTTTAGATCGTAGGATTTATGTGCGATTAGGCATAAAAATAACCAGTAAAAGTAAGTCAACCAGTGTGGACAGTCGAAAATGATGGCGTATATCTACAATCAAAACCCAATCATAGCGCCTCCAGCATAAACAGTCCCAACATCGCATTGCTTCAAAGATGACAATGAATAGGGCGGCCATCTTAAAAGCAGCATAAGAAATTTCTTAGGTGCATTGTAGCCTATCAAAAAATGGTCAAAAACCAACTTGCGGGGACATGAAGGAATGCCACCCTGTACTATCTTACAAATATCAATATATTCCATGGCCATATCATATTTAACTACAATCCACTATCTATAGATCACTGCAACAAGGACCTTCCGTAATAGTTTGCAGTTTGTCGAAACTCTTATATCTATCAATATGCAAATGGTTTCAACTATTTTAACAGTGTCAATACATTTTGTTAAAAAGACAGCTGTGTGGTAATCGACACATAGTGCCATTTCAAAACGCCGAATTACAAACTTAAATTATAAAAATCATACTCGCACATTTCCTAAGTGCACACCCTCACATCAACAGAGTGTACCAACTTTGAGTGCAACTTTCATCAAGAATCTCAGTACGCAAATATTTATGGTGTGCTTCTACAGATTCTATCATTATGTAGATATATGGCTGCAGCAGTCAGCAATTTTCTAAAGCCACAGACAGATATTTTCCAAACCAATTTGTGATAATGGCATCACATATCACCCATAGATTCTCCTATTTATTGCTCACCACATCTCATAGACTACCAGTGTCTGACAATTTGCAGCACAGGCATGGCAGTAAGCCTAGCCATAAGAAAGAAATGACTTAACAGTCAGAGTTCAAGAGGCCAATATTGTGGACATGCACCTCAGCAGAGTTATATAAATACACAGATATGTCCACTTTATAGAGTACCCATTCTAACGCTTCATCATGAGCAACCAGGCACTAAAGACAAATTCTACAGAAAGTAATGAAATTAATTATTAATGTTTAGCCCAAAGGTTACAGATCTTAACCTGCAAATTCAACGGACTTCCATTTGTCTCAATTGTATAGTCCTGTCACCACCCCTAGGATTCAGACCCATACTGTCTATTGCATGGAACTTGATCTGACTATTATGTGGGTGGCAGTCAGCAATATGTTGCGCCACAGGATTTCTCACATCTCTATGATTTATACTTCTGACATGTTCTTGGATCCTAACCTTGAGACTCCCGATACTGCTCCCCGCATAAATTTTTATCACAGTGACAGATAATTAGGTACAATTAATGAAAGACCTTTTTGTGTATTCCCAAGGCCTATTGTGTTTAAAATGATTTCTCCATGTTTACGCCATATATACAGATTGAACAGTTGCCACAGATATGGAAACCTAACGGTTTATCTGGTAACCATGTGGCCCGAGGAGCCTACGATGTCATCACATAGCTGGGACAAAGTATATTTTTTATCATAGATCCCTTTCTATAAACAACTCTTGGTTTGTCAGGGACAATATCAGGAGGGAGTGTATCTGATTTTCATAAGTGCCAGTTTTTCCTTAATATATTGAAAATATGATTGCTATACACTCCATATTCTGTCACAAAGACACATTGACCCTGGTTGGTACTTTCGCTAGGACGCGGTTGTTGGACTAGCGTGTCACCCGTTTCTTTTTTCTGACTTTGTTTTCAGCTTTTTTAATGCAGCTACTGTCATAAAACCTGGCTTGAAAGTCACGCTTGGTTTTTTGTATGTTTTTCTCAAAATTGTCCTCTTCGCTACAATTTCGGTGGACCCGCACCATTTCATCATAGGGTATGGCTGCAACAGTATTTTTGGGGTGACAACTGGTCACATGTAATACGCTATTACACGATGTTGGTTTCCTATACATATCACTATGGACCACATTTCCCTTCGCATAGAGTCTAAGGTCCAAGAACACGATCTCCTGCCTAGAACTACTGATACTGAGTTTAATTTTGCGATCATTTTCATTGAGGTAATTAAAGTACTCATTCAAATCTTCTGAACTCCCTTTCAATATTAAAAAAATGTTGTTGATGTAGCGAACATAGAAAAGTATATGGTCCACTCAGTTTTTTGCGCCTGGGCCCCAGACATATTCCATCTCATACAAGCCCATGAACCGGTTTTAAGCATGGGCGAATTTTGCGGATCTCGCGTTCGCGAATTTTGCGGATTTGCGAACTCGCAATCCGCAAAATCCGCGAATTCCCGCGAATTTGCGGATTTTTTTTTTTTGTGTGTTCGCAATTGTTTCTGCCAGTTCGCGAGGATTTGGTACTAGTTCGCAATTGCGAACTTACTTGTCGGCTCGCAACGGTCGCGACTATGTTGTTTCTACGTCTGGTTCATCATCACAGCCTCCCAGCACCCTCTGTTTTACCACTGGCACCCTCTCTTTGACCCATGCCACCCTCTGTTACATCAATGCCACCCTCTGGTTCATCATCACTGTAGAAGATGGGGGGGAAAAGCAAGCCCACCTGCCCTGCTTGAACTGACATGAATTAATTTGGGGTTAGTTTATTAACAACACCTGCCCTGCCCCAACTGACAATAATGAATTAGGGGCTAATTAATGTGTCACTGAAAGAATTTAAAGTTCCAGCCTGGCACCTGCTTGTCTGCTCCTTTAGCTGTAAATCAGGACCTTTGTGGCATACAGTTAAGGTCAGAGCAGGGTCACACAATAGTTGCAAGCAGGCAACCGAATTCTGGAGGGCCCCCTCAGGAAGCACTACAAAGAATCGTTACAAATCATGAGGTTGACCTTTTGCACCTGCTCATTGCTTTTGCTTTTGCTGAAATCGTTTTTCGTTTTTTTTTGCGCTATTCGCGGGGCGCGGCGTCGTGCGAAACCGACCGCGGAAGCCGCCAATTCATGCGAATGAGCATTTTATCTTTTTTGCGGCTTGTTGTTTCGCGAGTTTTTTTGCAGTATTCGCGAGCCGCTTGCAGCACAACACGCGAATTTACCCCAAGGTCGAGTACGGGCGCGGCCATTTTGTTTGCGTGACGTATTTCCGTTTCCGCCCGCTATGTATAATCTCGCGCAGTAAGCGCATTGCGAGTAGAGGTTCGCACGAGATCGCGCGGGAAATCTAGAGGTTCGCACGAGATCGCGAGGAAAATCTCGCACGAACTTACTTTCGCGCTCGTGAACGGGCGCCGGCCATCTTGTTTTTCATTCATTTCCTGTGTCTGGGCATGGTGTTTAATCCTCTTGGTATCTTTGCCATCCTTTGCTTGTTTTCAGTTTTTTTTTTACGATTTTGCTTCTTATCTATCCCTCTCTTTTCCTAGCTGTATATTTTTGTCTTTTCTGCTATTTTTCTTTACTTTTAAACTACTTTTTTAAACTCTTTTCTTTTCTTCTTCCCTATCCTATTCTTTCTTAATTTTCTACTTCTTCCTACCTTACCTGCCCAGACCATGGTCAAGCCAGGTGCCGTGAAGCTGCCCAGGCACTTGAGGGCCGCAGCGGCGGCGGGGAGTAGTGCTGGACCCAGTGGCAGGACAGCATGCGGGAGATTGAGGGGGGAGCAGGTGACGCGACGGGAGATATTCAGCCCGGAGGAAGTGGGCGCGCTGGTCTACTTCGTCCAGCGCCGCCTGCCCAGGACCATCGCGGGAGGCGGCAGGATCGCGGCCGGCGGCTACAACATGCGGGAGCGCCGGAAGCGGTGGGAGAAGGTGTGCTGGGCCATATCCCACCTCTACGGGGTCCAGCGCACCTACAGCCAGGTCACCCATCGCTGGACGGACCTCCTGGACCGCGAGCGCGACCTGCTGGACCAGCTCGGCTTGGAGATCCCCGGGCTTGGTGAGTAGTAGTAGCCATTTAATCACTCACTACTATGATGTTTTCTCCTGCTCTGTGTTGTTGTATTGCAAATATTTGTTTTTTACATGGAGCAAGCCAATAATGCCGCTGATGACGATTACATTGTAGTTAAATTATATTTCAAAATCTTCTGTGCATTTCAGGTGCACTGCTCTCCTTCTCAGTGGCGTTGCTACTATGCTTATTTGTTTTCTATTTCGTGGTCTCATTGGCCTGAGTAACTATTATGTATGAGTGTACTTTACAGAACTGCGTAATGCTAGACACTAGGGGGCAGATTACATTTACAAGCCCCTTGCGCCACGTTTACGTTGCCTTGCGTGACGCAACAGCGGCGTAAACGTGCCGCATCCCTGCGAGTCATTTACAGCATGACGCATCTAGGGAGATGCGTCACGTTATAAAGCCATGGGCCTGCACCACAATGGGTGCGTTCCTAGTACGCAGGGTGGGCGGTCCAGCGGCTGTGCGCCTCGCAAAATTGCCTGCGTGAAATGTACAAGATTTAACGCAGGCACTTCTGCGACGCTGCTACGTCAATTCAATTCCTTATGTCTGCTCGAAGCAGGCGAAAGGACTGACACAGCATGTTAAGTATTGGGTGGCCCTGAGCATTACTGGAGTTGCATTGCGTTGGCGACGTGACTCCAGCGATGCGCCGCTCTTACGTGACGAGATGCGTCACGCAAGTGCCTACCCTTGCGCCAGGGCGCGCCGCATTGTAAATGAGGCACATCTGCCGTGTCGCAAGGGTAGTTTTGCGTGACGCATTTGATCTGGCGCATCTCTGGAGATGCGCCAGAACGCGTAAGTAAGTATGCCCCTAAGGGGCAGAATTGCAATTACCGTCGCATCCCTGCAAAGTAGCAGGGATGCGCCATTAATTGTGCGGCCCGCTACCACCACCAAACATGGTGCGCCGTATTTGCAATGCGGCGCACCATGGGCCCAAAACGTCACCGAAGCTTTACTGCTGGAGTTGCGTCGCAACGATGGCGCAGCTCCATCAATGCTCTGGGGTACCCTATCTCCCCAATGCTGGGTCAAGCCGTACGTCTGCTTCAAGCAGGTGCAGGGTTTGTGTGACGCATCATTGTCCTAAAGGTGACTGATTGATATTTTGTAGATTTCCCTCAGCCACTATTAGGATGTGTTCCAGCGCAGGAATGCCCTCCCATGCGCCGGAACGCCCCCTGATGGCGCAGGGCTTTATAACGGGATGCATCTCCCAAATGCGTCACGTTGTTATAATATTATACGCCGCACCATGGCGCCCTTTTTTGTTTAGCTGCTGCGTCACAAAAGTTACGCAAGAACGGCGCAAAAGAGCCGCAAGGGCTTAAATCTGCCCCTTCCTTTGTACCCCTGACAATAAGAAAAATAGTGGCGGTGGATTGATAGTTTGACTATTTAAATGACTGGTAATGTAGCAGGCAACTGTTAGTGTTGTCACTGATCTGACTGAAATCACAATGGAGTTTGTCTGTCACTTTGCGTCTTGCCTGCGGACTCACTGCTGCCTGCCAGTCCTAGGTGAACGTTTCAGTACTTTGTTTAGTGAGTTACGTGACTTTCGAAGTCACAGGTCCGCAAATAAATGAAAAGTAACCATAATCAATATAATTTCGCGGAAATATTTTGTTATTGTTCTTTTGAAATGTTTGATTTGGTTGACATTGACAAGCAACAATCATCCATGTTTTCTGTTCTTTCTTTCATGTTGTACGTCAGCTCCCCCCAGGGGCGAGAGGAGGACACAGGAGCAGCAGGCGGCGGATGCTGTTCAACAGGGCCAGGATCGGGCAGGCGAGGGCTCCTCTGCTGGCCCCAGTAAGTTTTCATTTTAGACTAGTACCTATTTTTCCTAGCGTTCCTCATTTGACTTTTTTCAAAATTGTCTTTGCTCTTCTTGTAGACTGTATCTAAATTCTTATCCTGCCTCTACTATGACTCTCTGTGGTATTACTAGATTATTCTTATTAGTCTGTCTGTGTAGCTAACTAAGATTGCACGGTTGGCGAAACTCCAATGATTCTAGTCAGCAATAGCTCTATCAACTTAGTGCAGTCCTCTGGGATTGTCCATAATGTCTTTTGAAGTGTTCTATCTGGACTCATGCTTGCAAAAATTGCAAAACCTTTCGCTCAGTCACTCTAGTCTGGACCAAAAAACACAGATTGTATTTAAGTTTAAAAGCTTTATTAAAAGTAAACACATTTATTAAAATGAAGTCATAATAAAACTAAACGTTTAACTGATAATGGAAAAGTGGTTAGTGCTGACGATTAATTGAAGACATTTCTTGTGGTCGAGCCGAGCTCTCACCTGGTTTCAACTTGATCTTGTTGTTAGAAGTCCATCTTCTGTCTGTGTGGAGAAAAATGGTGCGTGTTAAAAAAACAGCCTTCATTAGTTGTGCCAAAAAGTGCAGCAAGACAACCTTCCCTGGAAAAAGGGACATTTTTTTTAACTTTAACGTAGACAGTCACAAATTACATTGTTTTCACATGTCTTCATTCCTAGACCAAAGACTAGTGACTAGTGAGTGCTTTATTCTAACATTCTTAAATGTACTTTGTAGGTGGAACATCTGGTGGCGGGGCCAGTGTGGAGGTGGTGGTGCTCGACACGGAGGCGGAGGGCGATTCTTCAGGGGAGGAGGCGGCGGCTGTGAGAGTTGAGACGGTGGTGGTGGCGGCCAGAGGTAAGCTCTTATATATTCCTTACTTATTGAGATTGAAGACTAGCTGGGAAGGCAAGAATATGAGATGCATGGCTGGGTGAATGATGAAGCAATGATGGGTGGAAGGACAACAGCCTGGGTGGGTGACACAGAAACTGTATGTGTCCATATACCTGGATCATGCTACTATCTGACTCTTAGATAGCTTATGTGTATCTAGAGCAGGGGTACTCCTAGTACGGCCCGCGGGCCGGTGGTGGCCCGGCAAGCCTTCCTTGGCGGTGCGCAGACCTTGCAGACAATCACTGCTCCCCCGGCCCCCACAGAGCAGAGGCTTTTTTGTATTTCACCTGTTAGCGCCCCTGCATCTCCACTCTGACAATCACTGCTCCCCCGGCCCCCACAGAGCAGAGTGGAGATGCAAGGCCACAAAGAGGTGAAATAGAACAAAGCCTCTGCTCTGTGGGGCCGGGCAAGCAGTGATTGTCAGGGTGGAGAAGCAGGGGCGCTACAACAAACAAAGCCTCAATAATATGTTAATGGTCTTTTAAAGACCTGTTAAGTACTTTGGTGTTGTTGTCTGTGTGTGCGCGTTGAGGAAGCGGTCTCAACCCGGGCTGAAGGCTGACACAGATAGACACACACACAGTGAGATGACAGAGGGGGAGGGAGAGGGAGGGCAGGAGGGAGAGAGAGATGGAGGGAGGGCAGGAGGGAGAGCAGGAGGGAGAGAGATGTATGTAAATGCTGGGTCTGGTGGCTCAGTGGATGAGGGCATCTGCTGCAGGGACCTGTGTGCAACCTCATGGTCACAAGTTATCGTTTTGCTTTAGCCCCGCCCCCTCTGACTCCGCCCCCACCAGTGCGGCCCTCGGCCCCAAACTACACTGTAAATGTAGCCCCTGAGAGAAAGTTTGTGAGTAACCATGATCTAGAGAGAGTAGACGGTCAGTGGATGAACTAAGTGTAACTTTGAAGAGCATGTAACACTGCACCCGCACGTCCGTTCCAGTGTAGGAAAGGCAAGGAAAAGAACTTTTAATTTTGTCCAAATACTACCATAAATAGTAGCAGTAGTTTGTATTGCAAGCACTGCATAGATCCGGTTATTATGGTGGCCACTCCCTACCTCTCTTAATAAGTTTAGTAGTACTCAGTCATTCATGTGTGGATGTATCACTGGTCACTCAATAAAAAGCAAAGCACCTAAAGTCATCCCATATATAAGCAAAAACATCCCATGTGAAGTGATAGATAATCAGATTATTTATCTTCTTCAATTTTCCATTTCTAGTACTCATTTCCACTGTAGGGTGAAAGTTAAATTAATTAAGCAGTAGCCCTTGAGTTGTAACAGAGTATTCTCAGTGCCACCCGTAATAGAAAAGTAAGAGCTTCACCACCTGCATGTACTGGACGGGTACAGTAACGCAACGGCAACGCAAGTCTAGGTCACTCCTCATGGCGTGCGTCTCTTTTTCTCGGGTGCAAGTTTACTGCGCTGGCATTATGCCGGCTTGCAGAAAATAACGTACCAATTTTCCAAAACAAGAGATAAGAAGAAGAATAAGACTGGTGTACTTTCATAGTCGACTCCAATGAAAGTCCACAGTGCTCGTGGAATTTGTTCCTTAAACTCCCACTAATGTTAGAGCAAGGATGAAGAAGTGTGAGGTTAGATAGATACTGGCCTCAATAGTTATGTAATGCGCTTGCAAGTTGCTAGTTGTACTGCAGCACAAATTTCTGCTGAATGATTGAGTTAATCTTAAAGAGCATTGGTTACAGACTATGTCTTTCTTTCTTCATATAGGTTCTCCTTCCAAACGAACAAGGAGGAAGGAGCTGGCTAGAGCGGCCCGGCAACGGAGGATCGAGGCCACTGTTGCGGAATATCGGCGGCTGGTGGCCCTGGAGGACGAGGAAAGTGTGCAGTCGACAACAACAACAACGTCGTCTGCATCGGCCTCCGTGGCCCCACGGGCTGCCACCCAGCACAGTGGTCCACCCAGACTGAGCCGGGCTGCCAAAGGCAAACGCCACCGCCGAGCAGCAAGGCCAACAGCTACCTCTCACAGGCATTGCACCTGCAAGGCAGTGAAGGCACGCCTGCGCCGCACTACCCTGATGGTGTCCCGCCTTCAACAGGAGCTCGCCTTGCTCCGCGAGGAGCATGATGCCCTGGCCCAAAAAGTTAACAGCATCCACCCATAGTGTCCCTTGCCCCTTTTTTAGAGACTTTTGGGGGGTGGGAATTGGGAGTTGGGTTTTTGGGGACTTTTGAAGGACAATCGTTGGGGTTAGGGAGGGTCTTGCGGGAGATTATTTTGTTAGGGATATAAATATACTTTTTCAAACTTTATCGGAGCATACCTGTTTTTTACTGCTTGCCTGGTGGGTGGGGGTTTAACGTTGACTGTTTTCCTGAAAGTTTAGTTCCATTTTCTTCCTTTAAGTGTAAATGCCCAAATGTTTTCAACACTAAGTGCCTCTCACAGACTAAGTGAAGTGAATCCAAGAGTCCTAGGACTTTAGTAGTACTACCTTCAGTCTCTCGTCTCTCGTACTAATACTCCATTATACCCCCAAACCACCAAATGCTTATCTTACCTGTAATTTGTGTTTGAAAGTAGGGCTAGACCCAGGGCTGGCTCCACGGGAAACACCGAATAAGGTTGGCAATCTTGGTCGGATAAAATTTCCTCATAGCGGTGGTACTAGTGGTGTGACACAGTGGCAGTTGCATGCCTATGAAAAAAAAGAAAATGAAATCTGGTTTGTCCTCCTGAGCAATTCAACGGTACAACTGAGAATATAGCAGGTGACAGAAGTACAGTAGAGCAGTGCCACATTGTAGCCTAACAAATGGTAAAGTATAACTACTAATTCGGTTGAAGTTCTTTCACATTAGCAATGGTTCTTTGTCAAGCAGAGTAAGAATATATCCTCGGATTTCTTCACCAGCCTGTTGCTATCACCTTATCCTCCCCACCCAGCAAGTGTGTGGATTTATTGCTGTAATAATAATTTAGTCACACATCAATCAAAACCACACAGCCCGGGGGAAGAGGGTTAGGGTTTGAAAAATGGATGGGTACGGGGGTTTTTGGGAAAGGTTTTGGGAGACAAGAAAAAATAGCACAGCATAGACAAACTATTGTGAACATAAACAAATCTTTGGGTACAAACCTATCCATCAATCTTTGAAAGTGCATGCACTACTGCATGCATGTCAGTGAAAAGTAAGTAGTACATTCGACAACTGTGGAAAGAAAGAATGCGACAGTACAGGGCCTGTGTGGAATTATTGATAACGATATTCAACATAAGGTCTCTGTAGCCAGATACCCGAGAGCCTTGCTGGTCACTATAAATCCATTCACAACAACACTCAATGGGGTTGGTCTGGTAGGTGTCAGGTTTACTCCCCGTGATCCAGTCGATGCAAATATGGTTCCACCTCCAAATGTCACCAACACCCAGAAGTGTAAACACAGGGTGTTCGAGCCATTAGGCGGGGGAGAAAAATAACAAACTAAAATAAAAAATGTGGGATGGGTAAAGGTAGGGTCAGCAGGGAAAGGATACCTGTAACAGAAGACAAGACAGGCATCAGTGAAGTGCTGTCCTAACATACAAGGGTACTCTCATATAGTCTCACTAAATAACCAAGGAAGTAGACAAGTACCTGAGCACCAAGAAAACATGACCTTGGATAGGAAATACTATAGCCCTTCTGCCACAATCTGTGAGGAAGGCCTAAGAAACACATAAACATATAGTTAACGAACACACTCCTGTCGCACCAAACACACTCGCGTTATACTAAGACATCAAACCCACTACTCACAACATACCACAAACATGGTAGAGGACTCAATGTACAAAGGGGGTTCCAAATAGTCAAAGCAAAGATGTATGGTCCAACAAAAAGGAAGAGGGAAACGGTAGTGTGTAGGAAGCAAGAACTACAACACTGCGCTCTCTAAGTAATGACCCAGTAGAGAATCTTTGGTGAAGGTCAAACAGAAAAACGTAGTTGCGACCACCACTGAATTCTGCCAACAACACACCCCACGGTGCACTACACAAAGAGAACTGGGGTAGCCTGTAGTTACCTCACTACATGCCCAGTTATGGAGGTCCTTTGAAATACACAGTTATACAACGGAGACGCGTACTTGTCCTTACTACCGCGCTCCGTTTTAATAGTACAAAAACGATCCCCGATGTGAACGCTAACACGTGGTATAGACCGCCACTGTGCTCCGCCACACACAATTCAACCAAACAGGAATTCATCAAAGGTAGAATTCTGTTAGAAAACAGTCACAGAACCTCCCTTAACAATCCGTTCAGGCAGTAATCAGCTGACCGCACGGGCGGCCGAAGAGTTTAGAGCGGCTTTACCTGAAGACGCGTGAAGTCCGTCTACCGCCAAGGACAGAACACGGAAGCGCTCCCCACTGAGCCTCAGGGGGGGGGGGGGAAGGTGATAGTCCACAGGAGACACGATAGAAAAGCATGCAGAGCGTCCGCTCTCATGCCGGTGCAGAACAGAAACCAGAATAACGCGCAACAGGAAGCGCGTCTGTTCCCCAGATAAACTTCCTGCAAGTCTCCCGCCTACTCATGGGAAATGTAGTTTCATAGTACGGTAGGCGCTTAGGGGCTGCGTAACCTGACAGAAGGTATAGTAGATAGAAAAGGAGAAATTGCTTTTTTTCTAGGTGTCCCCTCACTCACCAGGGTTGCCCCTTGGTGACATGCTTCATCATTGGGGCCATCCCAGTCCTCTACGGCCTGGGGCGTGCTGCGACTTGCGAATTACGTAGGAGCACTTACAAATGACTATGTGTGGTGCAGATGTGATAGTGGAGTGGACTAAGTGATGTGTTAAGGGATCAATTTAGAAGCCTAGAGAGAGCCAAGAAATGCAGTCACAGTCAGAGAAAAAGGCAAGGGATACTGTATCTATGTGGTTGTAGTGGTCCTGTTGGAAGTGGTAAGTAAGTTGCCTGCAGAAAAAAAATCCTCCTATTAGCGGCACTCCTCCATTGCAGCCGACGCTTCGTCCATCGATGTTGGTCACCAGAAGACACCCTGTAAAAAAAAGCACAGCATAGACAAACAATTGAACATAAACAATTCTTTGGGTACAAACCTATCCATCAATCTTTGAAAGTGCATGCACTACTGCATGCATGTCAGTGAAAAGTAAGTAGTACATTCGACAACTGTGGAAGAAAGAATGCAACAGTAAAGGGCCTATGTGTAAATTATTGATAACGATATTCAACATAAGGTCTCTGTAGCCAGATACCCGAGAGCCTTGCTGGTCACTATAAATCCATTTACAACAACACTCAGTGGGGTTGGTCTGGAAGGTATAGTAGATAGAAAAGGAGAAATTGCTTTTTTTCTAGGTGTCCCCTCACTCACCAGGGTTGCCCCTTGGTGACATGCTTCATCATTGGGGCCATCCCAGTCCTCTACGGCCTGGGGCGTGCTGCGACTTGCGAATTACGTAGGAGCACTTACAAATGACTATGTGTGGTGCAGATGTGATAGTGGAGTGGACTAAGTGATGTGTTAAGGGATCAATGTAGAAGCCGAGAGAGAGCCAAGAAATGCAGTCACAGTCAGAGAAAAAGGCAAGGGATACTGTATCTATGTGGTTGTAGTGGTCCTGTTGGAAGTGGTAAGTAAGTTGCCTGCAGAAAAAAAATCCTCCTATTAGCGGCACTCCTCCATTGCAGCCGACGCTTCGTCCATCGATGTTGGTCACCAGAAGACACCCTGTCCACTGCCTGCCTGATGCTGAATTGTGGCTCGCTACTGTGAAGCCTGACTCCATCCTTTTTTCCCCATTGCAGAGACTGAAACCCGGCCTGTAATTATTCAATGAAAAACAGGAAGTGATATAATATTACAACACCACTGATAAATAAATATAAGGTATGTAGGCTGTGGAGTGCAAAAAGTCACAATTTGATTTTCCTAGTAGACAGTACAATATTTTTGAAAGTGCGTACTCTGAGTCACCTTTTGAAGGATAAATAAGTATGGGCAAATTAATGTAGCGGATCTTGCCCCTCAAGCTAGGTGTACTGTAAACTGTGTTTTAGAACAAAATTAGATCTTCCTAGCAGTGCTCCCACCCAGACCCTTACTAAAGCCAGTCGCAAAAATGTAGAAGACCCCCAATCAAATCTCAAAAAACGAGGCCTAGCAGAAAACTGGTGACAAAACTTACTTTGAAAGTAAAAGTAGGCCGAAGTACCCCCTTCCTAATTACCCATTACCCACCGTGGATTGCATTCAAACCACTTGCAAGCAACCAAGCAAAAGTAGCCATAGCCAGCATCGCTCCAAGACTCGAAATCCCCCCCACTCAAACACATGCAATAGAAATACTGCTAACCTTAACGAACCCTAAGTTAAGAATAGTGGCAAAGGCTTTCTTTAACTATGCCAAATCCCCCCTTTCCCACCATGGATTTTCTTCAAATGACTTGCAACCAAAATTACACATTCTCACGAGTGCTCTAAGACCCCAGAACTCAGTTGGAAAAATCTAGAACACCCCGAAACACATGCAATCCTGCTGCTAGGGCTAACCCTAACGAACCCTAAGTTACAAAAAGTGCCAAAACTAAAGGCTTTTCCGCGCGGATTTTGTCCCAACCACTTCTACCCGGTATTAGACCTTCCCAGGAATGCCCCAAGACCCGGCAACCCACCCGCCAAGAAGCATAACACCCCCAAACAGGCCAAAAGCAAAATCTCATACTTGCAATATTTCTGGGCCTTCGGTCCAAACGCGCTGCGTAGCTAGGCCATAAGTCGGGGTTGGCACGACGGATTTCCTGAAAAGCAAATGCAATCAAGATTAGAGTGTCCCAGCAATGCTCCCAGACCACGAAACTCACCCACAAACAGACGGAACCCCCCCTAAGAGCACCTCAAAGGCAAGCAAGTCATCAAAAACACAAAAAAAATTCTGCCTGGGATTTGGTCAAAAACACTTTTATCCGGTATTAGAGCTTCCCAGCAATGGCCCCAGAGCCGTCAACCCAGGAGAAAACGAGTAGAAGACCCCCAAACAGCCAAAGAGCAAAAGTACAAAAATGGGGACTTAGTCAATTTTTCACAAATTTCCCAAATCACTCCGCGCGCGCTCTGCAGCTAGGCCCTAAGTCCCCTCTGCCACCATGGATTTGCTTCAAACCTCTTGCAAAGTAAAGTATATATAGCCAGCAGTGCTCCCAGACCACGAAACTCACCCACAAACACCAGGAAGCCCCCCAAACAGGCCCCCGAAAACGCTACATAGAGCAAAATGTCAGAAATAGCCAAAAAAAAAATCGGCCTGGATTTTGTCCCAACCACTTCTACCCGGTATTAGACCTTCCCAGGAATGCCCCAAGACCCGGCAACCCACCCGCCAAGAAGCATAACACCCCCAAACAGGCCAAAAGCAAAATCTCATACTTGCAATATTTCTGGGCCTTCGGTCCAAACGCGCTGCGTAGCTAGGCCATAAGTCGGGGTTGGCACGACGGATTTCCTGAAAAGCAAATGCAATCAAGATTAGAGTGTCCCAGCAGTGCTCCCAGACCACGAAACTCACCCACAAACACCAGGAAGCCCCCCAAACAGGCCTCCGAAAACGCTACATAGAGCAAAATGTCAGAAATAGCCAAAAAAAAAATCGGCCTGGATTTTGTCCCAACCACTTCTACCCGGTATTAGACCTTCCCAGGAATGCCCCAAGACCCGTCAACCCACCCGCCAAGAAGCATAACACCCCCAAACAGGCCAAAAGCAAAATCTCATACTTGCAATATTTCTGGGCCTTCGGTCCAAACGCGCTGCGTAGCTAGGCCATAAGTCGGGGTTGGCACGACGGATTTCCTGAAAAGCAAATGCAATCAAGATTAGAGTGTCCCAGCAATGCTCCCAGACCACGAAACTCACCCACAAACAGACGGAACCCCCCCTAAGAGCACCTCAAAGGCAAGCAAGTCATCAAAAACACAAAAAAAATTCCGCCTGGGATTTGGTCCAAAACACTTTTATCCGGTATTAGAGCTTCCCAGCAATGGCCCCAGAGCCGTCAACCCAGGAGAAAACGAGTAGAAGACCCCCAAACAGCCAAAGAGCAAAAGTACAAAAATGGGGACAGTCGATTTTTCACAAATTTCCCAAATCACTCCGCGCGCGCTCTGCAGCTAGGCCCTAAGTCCCCTCTGCCACCATGGATTTGCTTCAAACCTCTTGCAAAGTAAAGTATATATAGCCAGCAGTGCTCCCAGACCACGAAACTCACCCACAAACACCAGGAAGCCCCCCAAACAGGCACCCGAAAACGCTACATAGAGCAAAATGTCAGAAATAGCCAAAAAAAAAATCGGCCTGGATTTTGTCCCAACCACTTCTACCCGGTATTAGACCTTCCCAGGAATGCCCCAAGACCCGGCAACCCACCCGCCAAGAAGCATAACACCCCCAAACAGGCCAAAAGCAAAATCTCATACTTGCAATATTTCTGGGCCTTCGGTCCAAACGCGCTGCGTAGCTAGGCCATAAGTCGGGGTTGGCACGACGGATTTCCTGAAAAGCAAATGCAATCAAGATTAGAGTGTCCCAGCAGTGCTCCCAGACCACGAAACTCACCCACAAACACCAGGAAGCCCCCCAAACAGGCCCCCGAAAACGCTACATAGAGCAAAATGTCAGAAATAGCCCAAAAAAAAATCGGCCTGGATTTTGTACCAACCACTTCTACCCGGTATTAGACCTTCCCAGGAATGCCCCAAGACCCGGCAACCCACCCGCCAAGAAGCATAACACCCCCAAACAGGCCAAAAGCAAAATCTCATACTTGCAATATTTCTGGGCCTTCGGTCCAAACGCGCTGCGTAGCTAGGCCATAAGTCGGGGTTGGCACGACGGATTTCCTGAAAAGCAAATGCAATCAAGATTAGAGTGTCCCAGCAGTGCTCCCAGACCACGAAACTCACCCACAAACACCAGGAAGCCCCCCAAACAGACCCCCGAAAACGCTATATAGAGCAAAATGTCAGAAATAGCCAAAAAATAATCGGCCTGGATTTTGTCCCAACCACTTCTACCCGGTATTAGACCTTCCCAGGAATGCCCCAAGACCCGTCAACCCACCCGCCAAGAAGCATAACACCCCCAAACAGGCCAAAAGCAAAATCTCATACTTGCAATATTTCTGGGCCTTCGGTCCAAACGCGCTGCGTAGCTAGGCCATAAGTCGGGGTTGGCACGACGGATTTCCTGAAAAGCAAATGCAATCAAGATTAGAGTGTCCCAGCAGTGCTCCGAGACCACGAAACTCACCCACAAACACCAGGAAGCCCCCCAAACAGGACCCCCGAAAACGCTACATAGAGCAAAATGTCAGAAATAGCCACAAAAAAAATCGGCCTGGATTTTGTCCCAACCACTTCTACCCGGTATTAGACCTTCCCAGGAATGCCCCAAGACCCGGCAACCCACCCGCCAAGAAGCATAGCACCCCCAAACAGGCCAAAAGCAAAATCTCATACTTGCAATATTTCTGGGCCTTCGGTCCAAACGCGCTGCGTAGCTAGGCCATAAGTCGGGGTTGGCACGACGGATTTCCTGAAAAGCAAATGCAATCAAGATTAGAGTGTCCCAGCAATGCTCCCAGACCACGAAACTCACCCACAAACAGACGGAACCCCCCCTAAGAGCACCTCAAAGGCAAGCAAGTCATCAAAAACACAAAAAAATTTCCGCCTCGGATTTGGTCCAAACCACTTTTAGTGCTTCCCAGCAATGGCCCCAGGCCCGTCAACTCACCTGCAAAGAGGTAGAACAACACCCCCACAAGTGCTGAGTCTTTCTTCATTGGGCGTAAACCAGCCCTCTGCTTTGATGGAAATAGGAGTCTGGAGGAGGAGGATAGAGGAGCATGTTCTTCTGAACTTGTGAACCTGAGGAATGCAGACTGCGGCACCTTCAAATAAATTAGCAAACAAGTGAAGACAGTTCTGCTGATGGGCTTGTTTTTGTGATTATCTGATTAAAGTTTGAATTATATTAACTGTGCACAACAAAGAAAGACAGACACACAGGAATAAAAGTGAATAAGGATGAAAAAGAAAGTTATTGATTCGTTGTCTCATTTTCAGGGCTCGAAGTCGGTATCACGGTCCAGGAATAAGAATAAGGCTTCGTCATCATACTCTGCGAATTCAGGCAGGGAGAGCTCAGTGTCACCTGACAGAGTAGAAATTCCCTCATCTATGTTGCTGGCCACCTCCTCTTCATCCGGCACGCTCTCTCGTACTCTGAAATCTGGTGGTATGAGGTGCTGATTCATCTTGATCATTGTTAACCTCTCCACATTTTTGGGCGAGAGGCGGCTCCGTTTGGGAGTTACAATCCCACCAGCCGCACTGAAAACCCGTTCAGAAGACACGCTTGCGAGTGGGCAAGACAAGTAGTTTAAAGCCAGGTTGGTGAGCTGTGGCCACAATTCTTTTTTCCCATGCCAATACGCCAATGGGTCAGAATTAACATAGACCTCTGTTGAGTCATTCAGATAGTCCTTCACCATCGACTCAAGGTCCTCATCCAAGGTTCCTCCACTTTGCTTAGCTCTTGCTGTGCCTCTGACCTTTTGAGAACCAAACCCACGCAGAGCTAGCCAATCCTCTTCAGCCTCCAATGTTTCTGTTGTCTTTCGTGCAGATGATCCGGTTGCCGGTGTCTTTAACGGCTGAGAGGTCACTTGTGCCACAGCCACAGGTGCAGAAGTGGATTGTTTTGACTGGGAATGGCCTGCTGATGTACTGCCATTTCCTTCAATTTCCAGCCGTTCTGTTTCAAACTTCTTGGCTGACAAGGCTAGCCAACGTTTGTACTTTGGAACATGTTCATCATCAAAAGGAAAGAATGCTTGGCCTGCCAGCGCCTTTTTGTAGCGTGGATCCAGAATAGTAGCACAAATGTAATGCTGTTCTGAGTGGATCTTTTTAAGACGTTCATCACCTTGTAGGAGCTCTAATAATTGCTCAGCCAGAAGCAAAGAGTCTTGGTTTTTATCTTTTCGAAACACAGAACACACCTCCTTCAGTTGGTCCTCCAGCATGTACAACAATGGGATAGCTTTTCCCAAATTAGAGTCCTCCTTGCTGACTGCACGCGTGAAGAACTCAAAAGGACGAAGCATGCGTGTCAGGCTTTCAACTATGTTCCATTGCGGCCCACCCATCCTCAGCTCCTCTGCTGTACCCTCTTTAAGGAAATATTGATCGAGTTCCGCATACTGCTCATACAGACGCTCAAGCATGTAGAAGGTTGAGTTCCAACGTGTTACCACCTCCTGGATGAGTGCTTTCACTGGCATTTGATGTTGATATAGCAGGCTCCTCAGCTGCTTCCGGGCCTTAAAAGAATGGCTGAAATGCTTGCACATTTTTCGGCAGGTGTCCAATACACTGTACGCTGCACTGCCTTTATTACCCAAGAATTTTTGGACAACCAGGTTTATACAGTGCGCCAAACACGGCACTCTGAAATAGTAACCGTCCCTCATGGCCTTAACTATATTGGCGCCATTGTCCGTGGAAACATAACCAACCTTGCGTTTTAGTGGGGACAGCCAGTTAAGGACCTTTGTGTTAAAGACATCCAAAATGTTTTCTGCTGTGTGACGTTTCTCCAAACCAAACATGGCTAGTGTTGCATGTTTCCGAGCAGCTTTAAAAACAATGTTCGTGTCAACACCTGCGTTTAGCTTTGATTTAGCCCCTGAAAAAGAGACCCAGTGTGCAGTGATGCACATGTAATCAGCGCCTGCGCCACTGGTCCACATGTCTGTTGTCAGATGTATAGTGTGAACAGCACTCTTCTGCAAAGCTGCCCCAATCACCTTCAGAACATCTTCATGTAGTGCTGGAACCGCAACTCGGGCAAAATAGAACCGGCTAGGAACCTTCCATTTAGGGCAGAGCGCTGTCACTAATTCTAGAAAACCAACCCCTTCTACAAAAGAAAAAGGGAGAAGGTCCAGAGCTAGCATTTTAGCCAGCTTAGTGTTATACAGACGGGTCATTGGGTGGTTGCGTTCATATTGCGCTTCTGTAAACAACATCTTTTTAATGTTGCCCTGGACCAATGATTTACGGGATGATGATGATCTCTTCGACCCAGTTACGCTCGCTGATGAACTTTTCCGCATTGATGTCTCACTCTCTCCCACACTCTTAGTGTGGCTCCCATGGGGTGTGCTGCTGACATGGGAACTGGGTGTAAGTGAAGTGTTTGAATCGTCTTCTTCTACCTCCTCGTCATCAGCAGATGAAAAATTAACGTTTTCATTACGTGCAATTCCGGCTTTCTTGACCGCCTCTAGGTGCGGAAACCATTGGACAGCATGCCTTCTCTCAAGATGACCTCTCTGGCCTCCGGTACCATAGTTAGAACCAAGCTTACCACGACTAAATCGAAGCTTACAAAGGCTACAAATGGCTACGTTTTCCTTTTTTGGGCAAACACTAAAGAAGTCCCAAACTGGAGACTTGAAATGTCTTCGGGGGCCGGAGGAGGCGGCGATACTGGTGGTGGTAGTCCTGCTGCTAATGCCAGATGAAGTGGAGGATGTGGATTTCCGAACTTCAGTACGTTTTGCACTTTCACCACCACGAATTGAGGTCGAGGACGAGGTGGGTACCTTCTTGCGAAGAAATATGGAAGCGGTAGGTTTTGGTGTACTACTTAACTCCAAATCTAATGATTCCATTTCCATTGCCTCCTCGCCGACATCATCATCACGCTCAGCAGCTTCTCGGGATAGGGTCAAAATGTCTCTTTGCTGCATGCCCGGTGGGGCTGCAGTGACCTTTGTGATGACTGGCTCGTCGTCATCGTGAGAGGCTTCATCACCAGCAGTATCTGTCACTTCTTGTTGAGCCTCATCACACTCCATAGGTTTGAGTTTTTGGACGACCTTCCTTTTACGCTTAGGTACCGGTGTCAGATCATGGTGTGCCTCACTGTCAGACCGCAGTTGTGGTTCCCAAGACAGATCACTTGCATCAGAATGAGGTGGACTTGAAGAAGATGTAGACACCCCCCTTGATCTTTTCCTTGCTAGGGATGTGGAAGACAATGAATGATCATCAGGAGGAGTGGCTTCCAATGATACCTCGGCTTCATTGTCGATTTCCTGATGTGCCCCTACTTCGGGAGGAACAACTATTGTGGGCACTTGTGAACCTCCATGCACCTTTGCTTGCGCATCTCCTTTTGCTGCCTCTCCTTCCACATGTACTTGGGCGTGTACTTGCACATGGTGTTGTTGTTGCGGCTGTGGTTGTTCAACACTTGTCAGATGAGTTACAACAACCTGTGTTGATTCAGGGACATTGCTGCTACTTTCTTGCGATGAGCCAACATCACTGGTCGATGGTGATTGGAGAAGTACACTGACTGCCTCTGAAGCACTCAAGGGCTTTGACTTAAGTTGGCGTGGTGGTGGAGGCACTGAACCCAATGGAGCAGGGGTGCTGCTCCCAGCTTGGTCCCCAGCAGATCCTGCTGCTGCAGGCGTACTTTTTCTTTTGCTCCCAAAAAACGTGGCGGGTGGCACACCAGCCTCCTTGGTAACTTGCTTCTTCTGCTCCTTACTAGCAACTTTCTTGCTAGAGGAGCTACGGAGAACTTTCTTTGGGGGCGGGGCCATCTTCTTCAGAGCAGGTCAGACAGCAGGCCGCAGTTGCACGAATTGTAGAGTTGTCTGAGGCCAGACGTGACGTCGCGTGACGTTATGCTGCACACACACACCGCTGCAGGACTTCTTCCTGGCACTGGTGGTTCTCTTGAGTCTTGTGCACCTAAAAAAAATGGAAGACAGAGGAACATCAGTTCAGTTATAGAGCACAAAAAAATCGAAAAACACTGCAAAATCAGCACAATCCCAATCCATCCATGCCCTCCATAATGTTTAAATTCAAGACAACCCACAGAAAGACTAGGCCCATGCAAGACTCACTACCCCTGGGCATAAATAAAGGTTGAAAAGTAGGCAAAATGGTTGGAGGCCTAACAACAAAGTCTGCATTCAAAATGGCCACTTGCCTCCTAGCACATGGCCAGGGCCTGCCTG
Organism: Lissotriton vulgaris; assembly: GCF_964263255.1. Lineage (NCBI taxonomy): Eukaryota > Metazoa > Chordata > Amphibia > Caudata > Salamandridae > Lissotriton > Lissotriton vulgaris. Next base: position 442,152,583 of record NC_141697.1, on the reverse strand, counting down.
TATGCGCACTCAAAATGGCCCCCACCCACATGGCCTGTCCCCATGAACACCCCCAAAAATCGAAAAACACTGCAAAATCAGCACAATCCCATTCCATCCATGCCCTCCATGATGTTTAAATTCAAGACACCCCACAGAAAGACTAGGCCCATGCACCACTCACTAACCCTGGTCAAGGCCCCAACAACAGGTCAAAAATCGAAAAACACAGAAAAATCAGCACAATCCCATTCAATCCATGCCCTCCATGATGTTTAAGTTGAAGACAGCCCACATAAAGACTAGGCCCATGCTAGACTCAAATACCCCTGGTGAAAAGGCCACAAGTACAGGCCCAAAAAACGAAAATCACTGAAAAATCTGCACAATCCCATTCCATCCATGGCCTCCATGATGTTTAAATTCAAGACAACCCACAGAAAGACTAGGCCCATGCAAGACTCACTACCCCTGGGCATAAATAAAGGTTGAAAAGTAGGCAAAATGGTTGGAGGCCTAACAACAAAGCCTGCATTCAAAATGGCCACTTGCCTGCCAGTGCCAGCACATGGCCAGTGCCTGTAGCTGCACTCAAAATGGCCACCAGCCACATGGCATGTCCCTCCCCATGAACACCCCCAAAAATCGAAAAACACTGAAAAATCTGCACAATCCCATTCCATCCATGCCCTCCATGATGTTTAAATTCAAGACAACCCACAGAAAGACTAGGCCCATGCAAGACTCACTACCCCTGGGCATAAATAAAGGTTGAAAAGTAGGCAAAATGGTTGGAGGCCTAACAACTAAGCATGAGCGAATTTTGCGGATCTCGCGTTCGCGAATTTTGCGGATTTGCGGATTCGCAATCCGCAAAATCCGCGAATTCTCGCAAATTTGCGGATTTTTTTTTTTGTGTTTGCGCGGGTTTCTGCCAGTTCGCGAGGGTTTTGTACAATGTCGCAAATTGCGAACTTACCTGTCGGGTCGCAAGTTTCGCGAACTTGTTGTTTCTACGTGTCCAGCCTGTTTGGGACACTCTTCTTCATCACTGCCACTCTCTGTCACCACTGCCACTCTCTGACTACTCATGCCACCCTCTGGCCCACCCATGCCACCCTCTGTTTCATCACCACACCCTCTGGTTGTCCAGTGTACATTATTTTCGGCAAAGCAAAGCACACCTTCCCTGCCTCAAGTGACCTGAATTAATTTGGGGCTGATTAATGTGTCACAGAATATTTTTTTAGCTGGCACCTGCTTCCTTAGTGCGCCCTGATTAGTGATCTTTTGCACTTGCTAAGTGCTTTCATTGTTGCAAAATTAGTTACAACACCTGCCCTGCCCCAACTGACAATAATGAATTAGGGGCTGATTAATGGATTTTAACTTCCAGCCTGGCTCCTGCTTGTCTCCCTTAGCTGTAATTCAGGACCTTTGTGGCATATGTGTAACTATTCTGAGGTTCAGAGCAGGGTCACATAATAGTTTCAACTGGCAACTGAACTCTGGAGGGGCCCCTCAGGAAGCACTACAGGAAATGGCTACTAATGATGAGCCTGAACTTTTGAACCTGGTAAGTAGTTACTTTCAGTTTTGCTAAGATCGTATTTCTGCAATTTTGCACTTATTCGCGGGGCGCGAACTCACGCGAACAGTGCGAGCAGTGCGAGCAAAATCCGCTGCTCGCGGATTTGCGGATTTTGCGGGAGATTCGCGAATCTCGCGGATTGCGAATTTCCCGAAAATCCGCAAAATCCGCGAGCGGAACGGATTTTCCGCCCATGCCTACTAACAACAAAGCCTGCATTCAAAATGGCCACTTGCCTCCTAGCACATGGCCAGGGCCTGCCTGTACCAGCACTCAAAATGGCCCCCACCCACATGGCCTGTCCCCATGAACACCCCCAAAAATCGAAAAACACTGCAAAATCAGCACAATCCCATTCCATCCATGCTGTTTAAATTCAAGACACCCCACAGAAAGACTAGGCCCATGCACCACTCACTACCCCTGGTCAAGGCCCCAACAACAGGTCAAAAATCGAAAAACACTGCAAAATCAGCACAATCCCATTCCATCCATGGCCTCCATGATGTTTAAATTCAAGACAACCCACAGAAAGACTAGGCCCATGCAAGACTCACTACCCCTGGGCATAAATAAAGGTTGAAAAGTAGGCAAAATGGTTGGAGGCCTAACAACAAAGCCTGCATTCAAAATGGCCACTTGCCTGCCAGCACATGGCCAGTGCCTGTAGCTGCACTCAAAATGGCCACCAGCCACATGGCATGTCCCTCCCCATGAACACCCCCAAAAATCGAAAAACACTGCAAAATCAACACAATCCCATTCCATCCATGGCCTCCATGATGTTTAAATTCAAGACAACCCACAGAAAGACTAGGCCCATGCAAGACTCACTACCCCTGGGCATAAATAAAGGTTGAAAAGTAGGCAAAATGGTTGGAGGCCTAACAACAAAGCCTGCATTCAAAATGGCCACTTGCCTGCCAGCACATGGCCAGTGCCTGTAGCTGCACTCAAAATGGCCACCAGCCACATGGCATGTCCCTCCCCATGAACACCCCCAAAAATCGAAAAACACTGCAAAATCAGCACAATCCCATTCCATCCATGCCCTCCATGATGTTAAAGTTCAAGACAGCCCACAGAAAGACTAGGCCCATGCACCACTCACTACCCCTGGTCAAGGCCCCAACAACAGGTCAAAAATCGAAAAACACAGAAAAATCAGCACAATCCCATTCCATCCATGCCCCCCATGATGTTTAAATTCAAGACACCCCACAGAAAGACTAGGCCCATGCAACACTCACTACCCCTGGTGAAAAGGCCACAAGTACAGCCCAAAAAAACGAAAATCACTGAAAAATAAGCACAATCCCAAGCCATCCAGCCCCTCCATGATGTTTAAATTCAAGACACCCCACAGAAAGACTCAGTCCACCCACCACTGAGTACCCCTGGGCAAAAGGCCCCAAAACAGCCCAAAAATCGAAAATTCCAAAATTTTAATTGCAGCAACTGTATTGCCCCAAACAAACTTACTTGTAAAATTTCTAATCCAACAGTGATCCAAAGAAAGTCAAAAAGGCCTCAAATCCAAATATCCAGCAGCATCCACAAAAAGTAATCCTTCCAGCTCCAGACCCAAATGAAAAGTGACCAGGAGATGGACAAAGCACTGGGAGGAGCCTGCTGAACAGGAACAGAAAGTTGAAGACTGTGGGGCACTTCCTTCCTCCCACCCCCCTGCCCCCCTCCCCAAAATGGACTCCTCGCTAAAAAAGTGCAGGCAAATGTCAAACTAAGGAGTTATTCAGATAAAAATCATCATTTCTAGAAGGTTTATGCTGCTTGCTGGTGGATTTCTTGTGCAGAATTGCAAATTTATATTTTCGCTCGCCGCATCTCAAATCTCGCAATTGCGAAGTACCGCGAGACGTGATCTCGCCGTACTCGCGTTGACAAACTATCGCTGGCAAGCCGCGATGACGTAATCGCGCTCGCCAATTCCCGCGGGATCACACAGCAAGATCCAAAATGGCGCAGCACTCGCAAACTATCGAAAAAAACAACTCGGCAAACGATGATAAACGCCGCGCGCCGCAAAAATTGTATCACCAACGCCGCGCGCCGCCAAAAAAATCCGCTGCGTGCGAATTTGCGGATTTTGCGGGAAATCCGCAAATCTCGCAGATTGCGGATTTCCCGAAAATCCGCAAAATCCGCGAGCGTAACGGATTTTCCGCCCATGCTTAACCGGTTTGCATAAGATGGAGCAAACCTAGAACCCATGGCAGATCCCTGTTTTTGTAGGAACCAACTGTTACCATGCAAAAAGACATTTTGATCAAAATCAGTTCGGACATGGTCAATAGCATTTGTGTATGCTCTAAATGACAGGCATTACGTTTAAAAAGGAAGTATTTCAAAGACTCAAGGCCCTTTTCCAGTCTTATACTTGTATACAAACTTTCCACGTCTGTGGTTACGAATGTGAAAGTCTCCACTTCCCACATTACATCCTCCAATTTGCAGAGAAGTTCCCTGCTATCTTTTAAATGTGAAGGTAAGTTCTGTACAAGGGGTTGAAGGAATGAGTCTACATATTCAGTGAGATGTTCCGTAGGCCCTCCATTACCTGATATTATCACCTACCCGGGGGAAATGTACCCCCTTTATGCACTTTAGGCAGTGCATAAATACAAGGGAATCTTGAGTTATTGGCTAATAAGTATTGGTACTCTAGGTCTGATAATAAACCGGACTCATGCCACTCAATTAGTCTACCATTGATCTTACTTTCAATCATTTTGATGGGATTGGACTGTAGTTTTGCATAACAATCAGGCTGATTCAATTGTCTGTGGATCTCATTCGTATAGTCCTGAAAATTCATTATAACAATGTTTCCACCCTTGTCAGCCTCCTGGATTACTAAGGTTGGATCATTGTGCACAGATTGAAGAAAGGCCCTTTCATCTTTGCTGATATTTTGTGGGTGTGCACATTTGGAATTAGAGGAATGGTTATCCTCCAGATTATATAAATCCTGTGTCACCCTCAAGGCAAATTCATCAATGACAGTCTTAGTACAACTGGGTGGAATGAACTTGGACCTATTTCTAAGCCCACTGTCTATTGAAGTGTCCTCAATTACATCAAGACTTCGTGCAAAGTCAACTAAGTCACCAATGTCATCTTCATCATCTAATGTCGCAATTACATGGGAAATGTCAATTTCAGATATTGTAAAATCAGAGACACATGTTGTTTTCAAAACAGGCGGCCGGACATTTGGATGTTCTGAAAAGTATTTTTGTAATGTTAGTTTTCGTACAAAACGAAATAAGTCCAAATGGAGATTGTCCATTGCATGTTTGTCAGCTAAACAGTAATTTAAACCTTTACATAGTATTGTGATCTCTTGTTCATCAAATTCTCTTGATGACAAATTAACCACATTCACAGTATTAGTAACAACATCTGTCTCTGCACTGACCACATCGTGGTGCACAATCTCCCTGTGCAACAAGCATTTTGCAACATAGGCCAAGAATAAATATTTTATAGAGAGAGGAGGAGGATGAGAGAGAGAGAGAGAAAAAAAGTGAGAAAGTAAAACTACGTAGTACAGTCTAATATTGCCACTGAGGTGTGCTGGAAACATCATAAACGGTTATATTCTCAAGTTAGACCCATGTAGGGAAACAGTTTTTTTCCTACATTGTCCTCACAAATAAAATTTCAGCTATGAACATTTGCACATATCTGAGTGCATAACAATGTTGGATTTGTTTCCCTGAAACTAAACTTGTTTACACATCTAGCTTCGCACAATATTATCACAACGCCCTGAACATCATGTACAATGTCTTGTTTCACACTATGTACAACTGTCATCACTATCTTCCTCCACAGGGTGATAGGGCTATCTACATATCCATAACATCACTAATCTATACGTATGTCACAAGACTACTTTCTATTATAAAAGATGAGCATCCTGATAGATTAGCAGAGGAGGCACTTCTGCTGACACCGAGGACAGCAGTGGTCTGACATCTTGTGAGGGGTGTCCGGTTCGTGACCAATACAGGGTCCTTCACTCTATATCATCAGGTAATGGGTTTGTTCGCCCCTTGGGGGATTCTTTGGTTCACACCTACACACACTCTAGGTGCAATTAGAATAGGGTTCCCATTCTGGGAGCACGCTAGATTACTGCCTTGTTTTATATGCCTGCATATATATATTGGTTCAGTACCATGGTAGAACTACATCCATTGTTTACACTTTTGGTGCTTGTAATCACGTTTATCTGCTTCTGTGTACTAATCATTGCAGAACATGTATTTTATGTAAGACTAACATTGGTTCAATAAATATTATTGAAAACGTCCTGTTGTGTATTCTCTGTATATTTCTCTGAGAATAAGTGAGCGCGAGTGTTTGAGCAAAAGATAAGATAAGATACATTTTATTGCACAATTACTTAAAACCATTGCAACTCTTACAATAGATATTCAAAACAATTTTTATTCTCTATTAAAAAGAATTCGTGTCTGGCATGGCTAAAATTCTTAGTGTTCTTCTGCAGGAAAAATAGATTCAATTGCACACATTAATTTTACAAAACAGGTGACCATCTGAGCAGAGTCACCCTTCATGCACTCCTCCAGGGCCTCTTGGCATGTCTGCATATTGAGGATGCACCAAATTTGCCACAGCCCAAAAATGTACAAGGGGCACAGGGTCTTACAAATGCATGTAACGTAAATTTAAGTTTCTTCCCCATTCCCGCACTTATACGCCATCAGGGGGATTAGGCCAAAACGTAGTCTCATTAAATGGTGTTTCACTGATGTTTTCATGGCGGATGATAAATAGTGTGGGAGGGTTTCATGATTGTGGAGTTTTGACGCCCAGTTGCTATAGGAAAGATTCTTCACGACTAGTGCATCATGTTCCGCTGACAAGATCTTTGCTTGTTTGGTCAACACTTTTGCGGGCAATCCTATGGGTAGTGACCTGGACGTTATGTCGTGGGCTTCCAGTGCATCCAAACAGTGTTTTAAGAATTGACTCCAAGAGGTTCTAAGGTTATTTAACAGAGACCAGATGTAGCTCTTTAATGTAAGGTCACAGGTATCTTTGGTTTTTAAGCAGTAGGCAATAAATCTTGCTTTCATGATCCAGTGTTGAGATGGAAGGCTTAACTCCATGCAAATTTGGGCATGAGAGGTCAAGTTGGGTAGATGGAACACTCTGCAAAAACAGACTGATTGCACTGTGTCAAACCATGTGAACATTTTATCTTTAAAGGTCAGCGAACCAAAGGCTAATGTCTGTAAACATTTGGCACCTGTCGCATAAACTAAAGGTGAGAAATCCAGAGAATTCAGGGCTTTCTTTGTTCTTAAGAAGGTCCCCACCAGGCAGTGGGCCACTCCTTGCATTGCTGCAATACGCGGAGCCAATCTTGCTCTATGATTTATCCAGACTCCCAGGTACTTATATGCAGCCACTGCCTCTATAGATTTTCCTTCGATATACCAGAAGTATTTTCTTGCTTGTTGTCTCGATACCATCATCACCTTTGTTTTAGCGATGTTGATCTCTAAAGCGTTTGTTTTGCAGTATAAGGCTAATGAGACAAAGAGACTCTGGTGGCCCACCTGGGTTTGATCGGGGAGAATTGTATCATCTGTGTATTGCATTGATTGAATTTCAGTAGATGCCATTTTGGGCGGAAATGCTCGAGAGAGAGCCAGCCACTCCCGCAGGTCTGCTAGGTACAGATTGAAGAGCAGTGGGGCCAATATGCCCCCTTGCTTTAGGTCTCTGCTGGTCAAGATTTTATTGGTCGTTGACCATCCAGAAAAAAACTCTTATTTTTGCCCAGGTGTCAGTGTGCAAAGCGATAAGAGCATTCAATAGGGATTGCAAGATGCCCAAGTTATTTAATTTTTCCCACAATCTGGGGTGGAAAAACGCTGTCAAAAACTGTTCAGAAGTTGATGAACCCCAGATACAGCGACTTTCCTTTTGTAGAGAGTGTGCCCTTGATCATGTGAGCTAGACAGATCGGGTTGTCTTCAATGTGGCAGCCTCTTGAAAGCCGATTTGAGTGTATGGTATCAATTTACGATCTTCCATCCAGGTGATCAATTCTTGAAGTAGAATTCTTGGTAGGCCTTCTCTTCAACGTCAAGGTGAGCGATCATCTGGTTGTTATCAGGGCTGGAGCCAGGACCTTTTTTGTGAATAGGGACGAGGAGAGAGTTTTGGCAGGAGTCAGGAATGGACCCTCCCACTCTGCTAGCCTCAAATGGGGTGGCCAAGAGTACAGCCCACTTGTGCTTCGAGACTTTGTAAACCTTTGTCGGTATGCAGTTTGGCCAGAGCGCCCCTCCAGGGCGCATTATTTTATAATAAGTGCTACTTGGGTTGGTGTAATCTTAATGGTGGGCTCCGGTCCTGTACGAGAATTGGTTTGGCTAGAGCTGTGGTGGACAGTCCGATTGTTGCGGATGGGCTCTACGTAGAGTGTTTCAATGTGAGCCTCCCATTCGGCAGGAGCAAAGTTAGTTATAGTTGATAGTTGGGTGGGTCTGGCTCCTTTATTAACCCAGCTCTAGAATCTCCTTTGGTCCTTTGATTTTATTATTACGAGAGCGGTTACCCAGAGATGTTCTTCTTACATCCTCCGGTAGGTGAATCTTGCTTACCTGTACTCCTTGCGAGTAATCGGTATCTTCTCGCAGAGAAATTTGTATTCAGCGTCATCGTAGATGGACCTACGCAATAGGCTGTTTAATTTGCATTTTATTTTTATTGTGGTTTGCTTGTGCTCAATGAAGTAGTGGGTTTTTATCATGGGTTTGTTTGGCCATTTAACTATCTTTATGGCTAAGTTTTCTTTAAGGTCTTCCACTGTCATTTCCCACGATGTTGCAGTCAATTGATCATTGGATTCTTGTTTCAATTTGTCTAGGAAATGATTCACTCTCTCTTCAATTATGACCAGATTGTCCAAGGTCCACCAAACCTTTCTTACAGGTTCCAAGATGCCTTCTTTCTCAATCAGCTGGGTTACAGGTCAGGGCACTGCGAGAGTGACACTTTTCACGTGAGCATGGCATGATCGCTTGCCGGTGAGGGAGTTGCCACAAATTCCTGCACTAGATGGAAGTGAGCGATCGATGTCCAAATGTAGTCCAGAGTGGCCATTGTAGAGAAAGATACGTGTGTGTAAGTGGCTGACTAATCTGATTTGGATCTTCCATTTAGAATACGGAGGCCTAGTTGAATTAGGTAAGCTGCTACCTTTATGCTGCGTCCGTCCTTCCGTTGGTACTGATGCCGTATGTCTGGGATGGCCCCCATTTGGTCTTCCAGTGAAGTTAGAGAAGAAGGGTCCAAGCCTTTCACCATGATGTTGGCTTTGAAATCTCCCATTATTAGCCACATGTCATTTGGAAAGTAAGAGAAAAGGTCTCTCATGGCAGGGAGAATTTTGCTCAGGGTTTCCTCTCGCTTAATTCTAGAAGGATGTAGGTAGATGCAGCCGAGGTTCATTGTTTGTTCTTTCAATTGTTGTTTCAAGTTGCAATCTTCCAAGCAAAAGGTTCTGCACTGTTTCCACAATCTCTGAAGGGTCAGGGTTGTCATGTTCATTGAAAACCATTCATTATCTGATTAGTTAGGGGGGTTTAGGGGGGCACTGTGAGCTAGATGGTCTTTAGGCCAACATATACTGTGGGTGTGACCGCTATCAATCTAGACACCAAGCCCTTAGTTTATGTTGTCCAAACAATGCGCAGATCCTACGGATTGGTGGGAACCAGGGCTGGACTGGTGGTTGCGGGCACCGGGCAATCCCCCGGTCGGCCGCAAGGGTGGGGGCCGATTTTGGGACCCTGGCGGCCGTTTTTGTTACAGGGCCGTTTTTGCAGTATAGCTGCAAAATCGGCCCTGTAACAAAATCAGCCGAAAACCGGCCCCGGCAAAGAGCTCGGTCATACACCCAACCCCCTCTGGGGGGCCGGCCGAGCACTTTGCCCGGGCTGATTTTGGTTCCCAGTCCGGCCCTGGTGGGAACTACACGATAAAACACAAGACCGAAGTCTGAGTGGTTTGTAAATGTCACTAGAACCCTGTGGCAATACAAGACAACTTTACAAGTATCTGCTTTGTATTTTTTATATTACTTGCTTATTGATAGGACAATTAGTTTAAAATGTATGTTTTCTTTAAAGTGCAGCTAACAATGATTAAAATGAAAACCTTGAGGTCTGCCTTTCACAAATACATTGTTGGCAAAACGTGGACAACTGTCAGGGTTAGTATATTTGTGCAATTTAGTGGCCAAAGCTTTTACTGCATAATTATAGATTAACAACAGTCACCACATAATTTGCAGATTTTACCAAAAATTTGTTTTCACCTTAAATTGTTGAAAGTAATGCCACCAGAGAATGTGCCACACAATTTGACCTTTTACGCATAATTCAGATAACCTTGCAATTTAATTTAGACTTAGATATCCTTGATGCATAATCCCAGAAGACTTGAAAATGGTAAAACTCTGCAGAGCAGTTTGGGGACTGTCATTGGGATAGTGAACGTTTTTCATGGGCAACTGTAAAATATTCCCCATGTTTGACGGTTCTATGTGAAATATGATTTTCTATTCCCTTTCCAACTTATATAATAAATGACCCAAACGTGTGATTGATAGATAGATAGATAGATAGATGGATAGATAGATAGATAGATAGATAGATAGATAGATAGATAGATAGATAGATAGATAGATAGATAGATAGATAGATAGATAGATAGATAGATAGATAGATAGATAGATAGATAGATAGATAGATAGATAGATAGATAGATAGATAGATAGATAGATAGATAGATAGATAGATAGATAGATAGATGTGCCAAATATGTCGGACAGTTACACCAGGTGATGGTAGGGTGTTAAAGCATTTCCACCAGTTTTAACATGGAAGTCTACTAGGATACAAGTGCAAAGTACATTATGCCCATGGCAAATGAAAAATGTGGTGTAAAAACATGGGCATGCAGTTGAAAAAAACTTTTTCACCACAAAGATCTGCATTAATGGCACCTTGTCTAAGGAAGTTGCATTTAAATAAGGCACATGTATGTCTGTCGTCTCACGCCCTTGTTGTGCACCTTATAAATTGAGTCACTTATAAGAAATCTCAATATTTTAATAGTTGCAGGTAGAGGCCAGGGGTGCGTAGTCAATATAACTGCATACACAGACAAAGTTGTGGTTTATACCACAAATTACCTAATCCTAAATCAAGGACTAGAAGAACAGGCTGCTGCGCTTGGGTATTTGTCTGGCGCCAAGCGCAAATAGTTTAAGTCACTGGTATTACTTTCATGAGGCTTGTGATCCAGTGACTCACAGGTGCGCGATGAGCGAAAAATCTTAGAGTAGTTTTAGGGAATAATGATGATGAGGCATTCAATACTAATTGTGTAAAGTTTTACATGGGTACCCCCTTGAAAGTGGCCCAAGAAACTGCCTCAGAACGAGTCGACCACCTCTGAGCAGGATGGGTGGAAACCCCGACCTGGACATCATAGGCCAACAAAACTGGCTCCTTAAGCCAATGACTAAGAGTAGAAAGTAAAGGCCTCAAGCCCTGTCTAGCCAAACCGAAAGTGACAACCAAATTTACTGAACATAGCAGTGCAGGACAAGTAAATCAACAAAGCATGCTTCTCATCCAAAAGATGAAACAGAGATTCCTCCCCAGACTGGGGATCTGGAAAGACAACAGGTAGGACCACCTCCGCAGACCTATGAAAGAAAGAAGCCACTTTAGGCACAAAAATAGGGTGCATCTTCAACATCACCCTATTCTCCAAATACCGCACAAATGAGGCAGCTCTCAAGAAATAGGCAGTTCTCTTAATACATCCGGTAGAGGCAATTGCCAACAAAAATACCACCTTCAAGGTCAAAAAACTTTAAGCCCACAGACTTCAGGGGCTCAAAGGGAACCCCTTGCAACGCCCTCAACACCAACAGAATATCCCACGGAGGGGCAGACAACAAGGGCTTAGGTCACTGAAAAGCCAGAGACTTCAACAGGCGATCCACCAAAGGGTCAACATCAAGGGAACCTTGGAATGCTCAAATAGCAGCCCATTGGGTTCGGAGAGTAGAAAGGCCAAACCAGGATCAAAGCCCCCCTTCAAAAAACCCAGAACACAAGCCGGAACCACCACATCAACAGACCTCCATTGGCGTAGACACCAACCAGAGAAATTAACCCAGTGCTTCTCATAAGCAATCATAGTAGAAGGATGCCTGGACTGCTGAATGAGGCCAGCCACCAAATGGGAACAATCCTGCTGGATCAGAGATTGCCGTTCAAGAGCCAAGCCTGAAGACTCATTGATTGGAACACCGGGAAGGGAACCTGGGGACCCAACAAAGGATATGGATGAAACAGAACCGTCCAACCCGGACGCACTGACAACTGCAACAACAGTGAAAACCATGGGCGTCGTCTCCCTCTGGGGACCATCAGAAGGACCAAAGCGCTGTCCGTTCTGACTTTCTGGAGAACCGCTGGAATCAGGGGAACCAGGGGAAACGCATACATCAGACCCTGAGGCCACAGAAAGGACAGCACATCCACCTTCCAAGCACCCAATCAAGGCAGAATCATGCAGAAACAATGGAGTTTGACATTGTCCAGAGAGGCAAACAAGTCCACCCTCGGAGACCCAAACCACCTCTGCAACAACCAGAATGCCTCCAGAGTCAGAGACAGAGAACTCATGGAGGGAAACATCCTGCTGAGACAGTCCGCCACAGCATTCTCCTTGCCCGGCAGATAAATGACAGCAGAGAGACATTGTTTCCACCCAAGAGCAAATGACCAGACTATTTGAAAAACAGGACATCAGTGCTCTTGACCACTCACCCTGGACCGAAAAAAACCCCAGGTTAGCACCCCAGACCAACAGACTTGCATCGTCTTCACCACTTGAGAAGAGACCACTAGAAACTGATGGCCCTTGGAGAGTTTCACATCGTTCAACCACCACCCCACCTTGTCCTGGGCAGTCACTGGCACCTTCTGACAAAAATCCTGACCACACGTGAGCCAGTGGAATAAAATGTGGTTCACAACTGGGCATAAGCAGGTGGCCCAAGGGACCACCATAAAGGAGGCAGACATCAGGCCCTGCACCCCCAACCAATGATTCACAGGAGGACAGTCTATGGGCAACAAGGCAAGAATCTCCCACACCAATGTCAATTTGCGGGCTTTTGGCAGAAAAACTTTTCCAACAGAGACACGAACCGAGCCCCAATGTAAGTGAGATCCTGAGTTGGAACAAGGCCAGATTTCTTCAGATGTACCAGAAATCCATGGTCCCAAAGAACTTGCCACACATCCCAGACATGACTTAAGGAAAGAAGAGGCAAAAATCAAAAGATCATCCAGGTAAGGAAAAATACTAATACCTCTCCCATGCAAAACCCAAATTAGAGGGGCCAACACCTTATTAAAAACCCGGGGAAAGGAACAAAGACCAAAAGGTTATACCTTGAACTGATAATGATGGCCCAACACATAGAAGCGCAGAAACCTCTGGGACTCCAGATGGACCAGGACATGGAGATAAGCATCCTGCAGGTCGAGGGAATCCAGACGATCCCCCTGATGGATCAAGAGAAGGATCAGTTGTAGAGAAACCATCTTGAACTTGAGACGGTGGATGAATAAATTCAGCCATTTGAGATCCAACATGGGCCTAAGGTTTCAGGTATGCTTCTCAATCAGAAAAACAATGTAATAGACCCCGAGATTCTCCTGCTCTGGGGGCACTGAAACTACCGCCCCTTTCTCCACAAGTCTTCAAACCCCTGCCAGGAGGACCTCCCTTTTCAACCCATTCTGAGGACAAGGAGTGACCCAAAAATTGTCAGGGGCCTCACTGAAAAAACATTCCGAAACCCCTCTGTCACCACCTGAAGGACCCACTGATCCGAGATGGAACACCTCCATCTGTTCACAAAAAGGGACAGGAGTCCTCCCACTGGAACCCCATTTACCGCCATATAGTCAGGGTTTGGAAGAAACAGAGGAGGCGGAAGAAGAGGTAGGGAACCGGGACTTGTCATCGGAAGGAGCACCCCCGCCATGCCCCCTTCCACGAAAGGGCCTCACTTGCTGAGCCGGACCAAAGGCCCTCCGAGCACCAAAGAACCGAGAATGGGCTGACCTCTCCAGAGCCAAAAGCTTCCGATCCTCAGTAGACATCTTAACCATATCTTCCAAAGGAGGCCCAAAGAGATTCACCCTTGAAAACAAAATCAAACCACATTTGCCTTCCAGAAACGCAACCACATCTGGCAGCGAGCAGCAACAGAAGAGCCAGCCGTAGAGGCACCTGCTCCTAAGGAATCAAAAGGAATGTCAGAAAGGAGCTGCACCTGTTGTTCCATCAGAGCAAGAGTGGGAGTAATGTCCTCTCCGTGGTCCATTACTTCCGCCAAAGATTGGAAGTCTTTCATTAAAGACTGAATAGTATAACAGGAATAGGCTGCAGCCCTAATAGCAAACTTAGAAGCAGAAAAAGTAAATTTTACCACTGCATCCACCCTCTTATCCACCGGGTCAGCAGGAGAAGCATCCTCCAAAATTATAGCACTTTGGTAAGTCATCCCAGCCATCAAAGAATCTACCTTCCCAGAAGCAGGAAAATTATCTGCAAAGTCCGGCAAGGGATAACGTCTTGCCAGAAACTGGGAAAGCCCATGTTTACCAACATCCTTCCATTTAGTCTCCAAACCTCAAGATCCAAAGAGTGAAGAGACAAGGATTCCAGTACTTCCTTCAGATTAAAGCGAATGTGCTGAAGGACGTCCTTCAGGTCCGAACCCTGTGCATAAAGCCCTTTAAGTTTCACATCCTCTTCCCCATCAGGAAGTGCCAGATCCATCCTAGACTTTTTAGAAGGAGGTACAGCCTCTCTGTCCTGAAAAGCAGTAAACAAAGCAGCTTGGATCATCTGCTGAATAACCGCTAATGAAGGAAGAGGCTCCGATGGCTAAACTTCCTCCACATTATTGGACTTTCCCAGTGCCTTGCCACCTGACTCCATTGCCAAACACAGCACACCACCACAGTAATCTCTGTAAGAAACAACCACTGACACTGCAAACACACGACGATAAAAAACGCTGTGGTTGTCAGGGAAACAAACCCAAAATGCACCAAGGCAGCCATCTGGACTTTTCCAAGTATGCACATCACCAATCCATAAGAAATATAGGGGCATATTATCAACAAAGGGCGTTACATTATCGCCGCTTTTATCGGCAGGAAACTGCTGATAAAGCGGCGATAATGGGCTTGATAATATGCTCTATGAATTCCAATCGAAGCCCATGTTAGATGTGAAGACATTTAACATGGGCTTCGATTGGAATTCAATAGAGCATATTATCAAGCCCAATATTGCCGCTTTATCGGCAGTTTCCTGCCGATGAAAGGGGCAATAATGTAACGCCCTTTGTTGATAATATGCCCCTCAGCCCCCAAGCCACCCGCGAACAGGAACCACAACTAGCTACGCCCCTTCGCATCTGACAGGAAGCTCGAGGAGAGAAAAGACACAGTCAGACCCCGACGACCCTATATGGAGGGAGTAAATACCCAACCAAGGTGAGACCACCTTTCAAAAACAGCAGAGCGTAGGAGCTGACAGAGAGGTCTGGCCAAAGGCAAAATACCCAAGGCAAGACCACGCACCACTGGTGAGTCAGCTCAGCCAGGACAACACCTTCCAGTGAGCAATAAGCATTGCACAGTGGGAGGCCTCAGAAAAGATGTAAAAACCATGCTCCACAGCAGTCCGCTAAAGCAGGACACAGGGAGCGTGCAACACACATAATAAATAACAGAGGTCTCCCCAGCATGCCCAGAATACTTCGACCCACAGTGACACCAGAGTCAGCTACAGTAGGACCTCGATCCCACTTACTGTAAAAATAGGAAACAGCACTGGGAGCAGCGCAGAAACTAAAAGAATAGGTTGTTGGTGTGTATGGTGCCTCCTTTTATCTTATTGGAAGATTAAGGTGGGGCCATGTTGGAGGATGGGAGACTAGTAGGCTGACTTTAACTTTCTTGGAGTTTCTGTGGGAGCCTAAAGCTCACGTGTTATTACCTTGGCGGGGAAGAAGGACAAGGAGGTAATAAGTGTTCAAAATAAAGTGCGCCAAAACACATTTAGGAATGTTACTCTCCAAATAACACTAAGACACTGTCTAGCCAGAAGTCAAATCATGGGGAAATGCAGGGTGGTGTTGGGGTTAGATAACTTTTTCTCTGCATTGCATTAATGACAGGTAAAAGAGACACACTGAATTTCTGCGGAGAAAGTAGTTAATGCAGACACAGGGCGCACCAGAAACACATGAAGTAGGATGAAAATAAGGCAATATAATCTTTAAATCTTTAAAATAGTTGTTTCCTCACACTGGCAACTGAGGATTCCTAACTTTGACACCTAAAAAAGGCTAGAAGTATCTTTCATTTGACAAAACTCTTCAGAACTTGAGCACAGCAAAGTGTAACCATTGCCATCTTGGATATTCCTGTTAGAAATGGAGGTCTCTAGTTTGCAGTGGCATGCACCCTGCCCAAGTGGGGACCCTTCCTTCTAGTAAGGGTAAGGGACTTACACACCCAGGATAACCCCATCTCACCCATTTGGTAGCTTAGCAGGAGCAGTCAGGTTTATCTCAGAGGCAATATGTAAAGTATTTGCACATAACACAAACAGTAGCACAGTGAAAACACTACAAATGGACACTATGCCAGTTTCGAAAAATAATTAGAAAAATAACCAATCTTTATCTAAATAAAACAAGACCAAAAACACCAAAAATCCTACATACATAAAGTATCACTTTTAAAAGGTATAAGCAATTCTGTCTATAGAACTCTATGAATAGGGTGTTTTCTACAAAATACCCTGGACGCATCAAAATCCACAAGGAAAAACAGCCGCAGAGGAGGGGAGCATCAGAAAACACAATGATACGTCAGTTCCTGAGTCCCTGTAGAAGCAATGTGTCAGTTCTGCTGCACACAGGAGAAGTGTTGCCTTTCTTCCGGACTGTAAAGGGGAGCAATGTGTTGAAATTAGAAGATGGTTTTGGTCTGTGGCAATGTAGTGGAATATTTTGCACACAGGTGTGATGCGTGGAAATCCGGATGCTCTGGAGGTCGAAGCGACAAACAGGCGCAGCATTAATTCCTTCAGCCGCGGACCGCGTCGGAGTCAGTGCGTTGGTCTCTGACCTTGGAGACACGTTGTGCTGAACTTGGGTTGTGGCAGTTCTTTGGGCCTTGAAAGGTGTCGGTGCAAGGAAACTTCTTCTGTACAGCTGGGCTGCATCTGAAAAACAGACGACAGAAGGGTAATGCATCAATTGTGCAGTCTTTTGAAGCAGGAACAACCTCCTAGGGACCAGAACTGGAAATGGCACCACTTGGAAGGTCAGAACCCCCAGCAGTGGAGTTCAAGGATGCTGCAGGGGAAATCTTTGATGGCCCAGAGACTTCCAACAGGAGGCAAGCACACACAAAGCCCTTGGAGCACCTTGGAAAAACAGGAGTCAAGAATGCACAGTCCAATTCTTTCGGTGCCCACAGACAGAAACAGCAACTGCAGGCCAACCCAGCAAGGCAACACACAGCAAAGGGGCAGTACTCCTCCTGACACCTCTTCAGCTCTTCTTGGCAGAGTTCTCAATCCAGAACTGTTCTGAAAATGTGGGGTTATAGGTCCAATACTAATACCCCTTTTGACCTTTGAAGTAGGTGTACTTCAAAGGAAAGTCTTTGTTGTCCACAAGATCCTGCCTTGCCCTGTCTTGGCTCCAGGCGCTCTACAGGGAGGCAGAGACAGCATCATGAGAAGCCAGAATCAG
This sequence comes from Lissotriton vulgaris, assembly GCF_964263255.1. NCBI lineage: Eukaryota > Metazoa > Chordata > Amphibia > Caudata > Salamandridae > Lissotriton > Lissotriton vulgaris. The sequence goes on along the minus strand of NC_141697.1, from coordinate 442,135,064 downwards.
CCCTATTCAGGTGTCAGTGATAACTCCTCCCACCACTCTGGCTCAGGAAGGCTCATCAGCCTGGTGATGGGCCATCAGGATATGAAGGGTACGCCTCAGATCCCTTTGTGTGACTGTCTAGTGTGAATGCACAAACAATCCAGCTGCCAATCTAAACCAGACATTGATTCCAGAGGCAGGCAGAGGCACAGGATGGCAAAGGAAGAAAATCCCTACTTTCTACAAGTGCCATTTTCAAACACACAATCTGAAAAACAACTTCACTAAAAGATGTATTTTTAAATTCTGAGGTCTGCGAGTCCAAACTCTAAATCTCCATCTCTTTCAAATTGAAAGTTACACTTGTAATATGTTACAAGGTAGCTCCAATGATAACCTATGAGAGAGAGTGCCCCTCTGTCACTGGAATGAGGGATTACCTATGCAGAGAATCTGATCACACAGAGCTCTCCCTGTAGCCAAGACTATATCATTTTGAGATCCTGGTTCTCTCTAGACTGAATACGGAGCTTTGTGCTCAGAACACTGATCAGAAAACGAACCTATTAACGCTCATTCTGGAAGATAAGGCCATGAAATGAACTGAGCATGAAGTCAAACACAAACATTTGCAAGCACTTTTGCTGCCCCTCCAGCTAGACTAATAGGAGATCCGTGCTGCTCCCCTCCTTCTTCATTATCCAGCATAAGTATAGCATTAGGGACATCTAATTTTCAGAAAGAGGGCCAGACATCCAAGGAGAAGCTTTCTCCCAATATAAAATCTGAGGAAATGCATTCTAGCTGTAGTAAGTGTTGCGCAGTGACCTCCGAACAAGACAAGTCATTGGACAAGCTGCTGTAAGCCAAACGATCAAATAATAATATAGCCATGATTGGCTAAGAAATAGGGCACCAAACACTCAGATGGAGATCCAACCACTGATTGAGACAAAGAAGAACAAAAGCTCATGGGAACAGCATCTGAGGATCACATAAGAATAGTGTTATAATTGATGCAACAGCTCATAGTAGCAAATTGACAGGCAGTAAGGAAATCAGAAAATTAGCTCAACCCAAGTAAAAGCCAACCGAAAGAAGGGGGAATCTCCCCAACAAATGTACAGTGCCAGATGTGGATGAGAGCTTTAACCTGAGAGATCTATTTAGAACCAGCAGAAGGTCATGAGGAGGGCAAGTATCTGTACCCAATTTTCAGAAGGGTAATGCCAGCCCCCAAGAAGACTGTTACTGAAGTTGGGGATGAGCTTGCACTGCAACTAACAGCAATTCATAAAAGGAAAAAAAAGTCAAGAAAGCTAAAATAAATCAGAGATGCACAAAATAGGAAGGGGAAACATGCATCTGCTTGTTCACTTTCAGAAGTGAGCTCAGGAGGCACTTCCTTGCAAGCAGCAACCTTCCCAAAATACATCCGAAGAGGGAGTCCTTGGTTCCACCACTGAAGAACCAAGGGACCTATTAAACCCCAGTGCAAGGGCATTTTCACCAGCCTCTTCACCAGTCCCAATATATCATTCAATCTTAACTGAAGCAAAGACCCTTGGAACATTTGCCATCAACAGTTCTGAGCCCTCCATTCATTAACGCAGTTCACCTTCATCAATCTTTTTCCCGACCCAGAAAATCCACCACCACTAAATTGTGCGAACCTGCTGGAAGTGTTCTGGGCTAAACCTGCACTTTCCACAATAAAATCACACGACATAAAATTGGTAAATCCGGACCTTTGGTCCAACTCAACCTCGCAGGCCAACAATAATGAAGTATTTAGCACTGTGGAGTTGTATACAGTGGCTACCAGCAGTCTTTAACAGCTCTAACACATCCAGGCCAACTCTGCCATGGCTACACACTTTTAATGGAAGCTCCTGAGCATGAATACAAGAACCCGAGTAATGACAATATCCAAAGTGAGGCAAAAGGAATATTTTATTTTGTCATAGGACATAGATGGTATGTAATCGAAATTCGAGGACAATGTCTGGATGGAATTTGTAAGCTCCAAGGAGAAATGCTGTTTTCAGGAGACATTGCCTGTTGATGCCAGCACTGCCATGCTGGAACTGCCGGACTGCGTGGCCACCAACTCAACCAGAAGGAGAGCAACTGAGGACCTCTCCACTTGGATTTCAACAAAACTGAATTGCACTGCAACAATAATATTGTCACTCATAACCCCTTTATGTATAATGCACATCAGACTGCCTCAAATGCAAAAGAAAATGCACACAAAACTGGATGATTTCAATGTATTTTTTAACCTAAGCTTTAATGGCAACTGAAGGATCAGACAGCATCCCCAAAAGAAGCTATGTGAGACATCAAGGGCAAGGTGGCCAATAGTGAAAAGTATCATATAGTATTGTAGTGATTTTAATATCCAGCTGGCCGAAGGCCTATGGGAGAGGTCACTATGCGAACAGGAGGCAAGTTGGGGTGATTCCATCACCACATTTTGGAAGCCTTATCCCACTTGGGAGACAGAAAAGGGCAACTATTTATTAACCTCCTCCCTAAATTTTACCTAAGCTTCCTAAAAGGCTGAACTCCGTGGGCTAGCTCTGCAACCCCTACATTTCATTGCAGCAATAGAACTAGAGTGATTGGGGATTAATTACATCCTGCTCCTAAATGAGCAGTGGGATTTGGTATTGGGCATGGAAGTAGTCCAGCAACCTAAGAGTGAACACGACCCTCTATGTATCAAGTGTGAAATCTTGACTGGACAAAAAAGGTGTCAAGTGTTTGCATTGTACCCAACAACAGTAGAAGAGTGGGAAAATGGAGTGCATAGTACTTCCTGAATGACACTCTAATGGCACCTATAGGCCAATTCTTGCCCAGCATTTGTGTCATGGAGAGTGAAGACTTGATGCCATATTAACAAACTGCGGAGGGAGTTTCCTGAGAATTTCTCAGGAACCTAATGCACTGCCCGTTCACTCAAATGAGTGTAAATGGTGAATCTTCAAACAATTCTACTGTGTTAATCATAGAAGATTCCAATTTAACATAATAAACATGCAATAGTAACAATTCAATAAAACTTCGTAGATGCTGTTGGTGGTTTGTTGCTCGATGAATATTTAATAAGTATTCTTGTAAAGATGTTGTATAATCACAAATTACAGAACTTCAGCAACAATGTTTGTTTATGCGTCCCAATGCATTTCGGTCTTAACAATGAGCCCTTCTTAGTGTTGATTATCACACAAGTTCTTGCTCTCTTAGCATGATGTGCTATAAATATTTCTGCCAGTAATGTTTATTAATTCACAAAATTATCATTTTGTAGATTCCCCTGACGAAGGGCTCATTGTTAAGCAAAATTTTTAGGGCACCTCTGTGAGAACCTGAAAAAAGCTTGCCAGACACGAGAATAACTTGTAATCTGGCAGGTGGCCTGGCAACAGGTTTGGTGCTGTGGTGGCCAGGCAGACCTGGCCCCTCTCCACCAAACTCATAATCAGGCCCTAAGTGTCATCCTTCAAGTACATAGGCAAAAAGAAGTTGCCGAAGCAGTTTATGGCGAAGAGTTATGGGGATATAGCGACTGTAAACAACTCTAAAAGACAGAAAATTCTTTCCTGATGTTGTTATTGAGCCTGGACTGGGGTACCATTTCTTTCCCTATTTTTGGTGCTGGGTTGGGTTCCGATCTCTGACACTGTTCCCCTTGCTTTGGTCTTGTACTGGTTAAGTTTAAACAAAAATCACCATGGGGAGTCCTATCTGAGAGTAATACTTGAAGTTTCAGTTCCAAGAAGGATTCATTAAAACCCCTGGTCAAACTATGTGGAAAACTACCTAATGGAACTCAGTCTTGTTCATATTTGGTTGGACCCAGCACTTATTGCTGGTGGTGGCACAGCTGCTCAGGTCAAAGACATTTTCTTATGTAAAAAACTCAAGATGTGCATTAAGCTTGCCCATTCCTCTAAACAGAGCCAATGGCACAATTTATGTGATGGGAAAATGTATGTGCAAAATTACAGTGTAAATGGTGTCATCTACAGTGTCCAGATATGTTGAGGCAGTATTTATTTTCTATTTTTGCATTTATATAGTGCATTAAAACATAGATTAGGCATTGAACTGCAATAGTGGACAAGTATCACACTACACTGAGGGAGTACTTGTTTATAGGAGTATTGTAAGTGCAGCTGAGGCCTATGTGGAAAATGTTTTGGTGATGTATGTGAGTGCCCAAAGTGATGCACCAATCTTGTCTTACTTAGATCACTGCATTCAGAGATGTAATGAAAGGAGAGGTACAGAGGAGTGACAGAGTTTATGAATTTTACATCAATTTATTGTTGACTCTGCCAGACTATGTGGTTTCGTATGGTTCCAACCAAGTCAAGAGTGGAACTTTCATTTCTGGATGGTCTCTTTTATTCTTTCGGAAGTGAGGAGTAACTTGTCATTGAGGCATACAGTCAGTCAGCCATGGTGGACAATTTCAGGCAGTCAGTGGCTTGCACTGAAAACAGGCAGTTTGGGTATATGTCTATGTAGTTCCCCTGGAACCAGAGGCTTCCAATCCACAGCTATGGGGTGCATAACGTCAATTGTGGTAGAAGATCATGAGTCCATCCAGATGCACCTTAATGTGACTCACCTGGGAAGCATAGGGCTGCAGTGGCATTGGTGCAATCTATGCAATCCAGTCAAAAATTCTATTAAAGTATGAACCAGCCTTTTACCTGGCCAAAACGATAAAATGACAGTGTTCAAAAATAATCTAAAGCTGTTTTGCTCATGGTTAGATGGTTGAAATATGCCTGGGTAATTTTAAATATGTACGAGCACATTTACTAAACTTTCACGCAACAGAGAAAGTGCAGGAGCCCAAGGACTCAGCAGGATAGTTCCTATCTTAATATACACCCACTTACAAATGTCGCCGTAGAGAATCACTATGGCTCCGGAGTGGTTGACTGACCTTTTCCACCGTAGACAAATTAGAGCTTATTAAATCAATTCAAACATCTCTGATATTTTGAATTTGCAATCAGTCACTGATGAGAGGGCTGTGAAAGTTTCAAAACCTTTATTTATCTTAAGGTTCAAGTATCAAAGTATCTTTATTAAGATTAGTACGTTTAGAGAAACAGAATTTGTTAAGAGTTGTTTTTGAAAATTATACACAGCGTTCCATAAAGGAACCCCATAAACTAACTAAAGGATCTATTCTAAATAGAGCCCATGAAGAGTTACTCTGGAGAAGAGCGAATCTGAAATGAACTCCTCGTAAAGAGTAGTACTGGAAAATCAGCCTAGTTCCCCACAGCTGCAGTAACAAATGTAAATAAGCATGTGATCTTTGCAGTAGCGTTGATCATCAAAAAATCCTAGTGTAGTCACCTTAGAGGAATTGCTGAAGAAATCAACTCTCCATAAAGAAGAGTTTCAGAATAAGAAGAGATCCAGCAGTGAGACCACTGGAATAGGGGTCCGAGTCCAAGTCGGAGAAATCCGAGAATCTCTGTCTAACTATCTGGAAACACTCATTATTATAGATTCATTCTTTTTATAGCATTTCAATAGACGTTCTCTGTCGATATCCAATAGGAATAAATTGTGAGGTGGTGTCATCGGTCACACAATGCTCTTCTGATTCCCACATTCTGCACCCTCATTGCCATTAGTCGATACAATGTATTTAATACGTTATATTATAGAAGGTTCTCATGAGAACCCTCTTACCTAAGCTAAAAGATGGATTCTGTGTGAGCCCCATGCATAAACAATAGCTAGTCAGTAATATGAAAGCATCTATAAATGTTATTCGGAAACATCATTTATAAAGCCTCTAAGTTATTATTTTGCATAAACAGTTTAATGGCGCATTGTATTCTAACACATGATCTAGCATGGGGTGAGGAGCTAGAAAAAACAATGTTACAGATAGCACATTTCTGAAAGATGTCCCTAATGCTAAGCAGTTTTCTAAATCTGTTATTCCTGTAACTGTAAGCAAGAGTCAAGTGAGAAGACTTTTGGGCCTTGTTAATATACACATTAAGAAATGGTTGCTTTGTGCAGGAAAATGTTCTTTAAAACATGTATTAATATACATATATTTAGTTAATATATTTTCACAGTTTGATTTATAAGTGTTCTAACCATCATCCGTTTATTAGGTCTCGCCTTTTCCATTGGAAAATGGCGAAAATTCAAGTGCTGGATCCACTAGTCAAACCACTGCAGTTTCGACTGCAGTTTCTTCACAGTGCATGTGAAAAGCGGGAGAATCACGTGACCACAAGCCTCTCGTGAACGAGCCCAGCCAGCCCAGCCTCCCTCACAAGGCAGCCCAGCGCACCCCCCTCTCCATATGGGCAGCCCACCCCCTCACGGTCGCCAGGCCGTGAGCTGCTTCAAAGCGATCCGCTCCGCCCCCTGCTGCACCCAGCGCTGGCCTCACTTCTCCCCCCTAATTGCTTACCAGCCATGTCACACACCACCATTTGCTGTGCCTCGCATCGGAGCATCAGAACTTCTCTTTCCCCTCATTAACAGGCTTATCTCGCCTGCTTTCCTGGCTGGGAATCATGGTGTCACAGTGCATGCCCGAGTAGAACCAGCTATGGCTGGTCAAGTTGTATGCTCACAGGAAAAAACAAGCTGGCAATTGCGTGCATGTCCCGGGTGTAACACAGGAAGCTGCTGGGAGCCCTGTGACCTTGGTGCATCCATTCAAGCAGGAAACGGGCGCTGCTGGAGCGACATCAGCACAAGCACGAGCATCTCCCTAATCCACCTTACAGCCCGTGCGTGAATCCCCTCCCCTACCCCTTTCATTCTTCCACTCCCTCCTCGTCGGAATCCCTTTCACACGCATATGTTCTTTTTTTTTAAGTGAAGCGCAGCACAATTCTTTTTTTCAATTGCACTTTAAATGAAGCCTGTTCATTGTATGTACTTTTCTATCTGGCTACGACCCACATCAAGAAGTTTGCCTTTAATGCTTTACAACCATATGAAATCAGACCATGCTTTTGGTGTTTACTGTATTTGCAGCCATTAGTCAATTGCGTTTGCATCTTAACTGCAATTACTAATTTTGGGCTAATACTATGCCTTCCTGCTACACATTTTGTAAGGTAGAGCCTGACCGAATTGATGCACAGAAAAATACCACATGAAAAGGGCACGTGGCACTACCACGTGATCCCCGAGCCATGTTACTGAACTGAATGAGCAGGTTACACCCCACTTAATAAACATAGAAGAAAGCAGTATCCGTAATAAACCGAGCTACAAAGGGGCATTTGTTTTGAATGTGGCCAGCAGGTCCTTAAAGACGGCTTCAAACGCAAACAATCAGAGCTAGTTATTTCACACACTAACTCGGTGCCTAAGAGGTCCGCCAGGCTAGCCTGCTAAATTACGATGTTCACTCTAGATGCGCCGCTCCTTCCGCCGATAATAAAACTAGGAAAAGCAGGCCTGAGGGAGCATTTTCTGACTTTATTTAGCCGAGGCCTTTTTACAAATGAAGATGGGAACAGACGTATACACGGAAACCTATTCCCTTACAGCTCCTAAGAGACCCACCCCTGGAGCTACAGAGTAGGCCTGCGTATCCCTGCTCCCACCATGTAAACAAATTACAAGCTTCTAGGAACTAATCTCCCGACAGCATGCTTCATATGCTGAGCACCAATGAAAGGCTGCAGGAAAATCCATGTGTTTTTATTCAGCAGCTCAGCTCATCCTACCATTTCTAAGCGCTTCAACAGCAAGTGTAACCATCACCCAAACTCGAGTTACAAATCTTCTGAATAATGAACGGTTTTGCCATCTTCGGGTTTTGTACAGTGCTTTGATGCCCTTGTTGAGGCCGTGTTCTCTCCCACCTTTCCTCCTCTCCCAGCCCTTTGATGCTTCCGCCGCACTTCAATTGCTCCCCTCTCCCATGGCGTTTGTAATCCTGCCCCCTGCGTTGCCCCCTCACCCTCACACTGTGATCTTGCTCTTAACAATCGTAGCATCTCCAGAGCTCAGTCTTATTACAAAACTCATTCATGGCTTCTGTCAGCCAGTTGTTTCAGTGTGTGTATTTATCCACTCGACTTCTGTCTAGATAGTTTCAAAGAACTTGAACATTCTAGCTCTCAGAATAGAATATGTTGTTGTGTGGAACCTACCCTAAACTATGTATTTTTGTAACTTACTGTTGGTAACATATATCTTAACTACTGTATAACTCCTAAATACTGTTATTGTGTCTGAAACGCCTATAATTCTCGTGATGCGCACTGGCACCTGTTGAAGAACTTCTGAAATAAATTCCCCTATATAGAAAGAGCAGGCTTCTCCAATGAGTAGCTCGTGAGCAACAAGCAGCTCTCTGGCTATGTGCTTCTCTGCTCAGACTTCTAGGCCTGGCCTACTGTCATGGTCTCCGATATTGCATGGCTTTGTCTTCTTTCCGCTCCCCCAAAGCAATCACGTTCAATTTCTCGACTTTTGAGATGGGGCCTCCAGGCGGCGGGTGAAAGCGGCGGCAAGTTCAGCTGATGGAAGGGGTGGTCGAACCAGGTTAGCTTTTCACCGAGTGAGTTGGGGACGTCTTAATATGAGTTTCAGAGTGTGTGGGTGTACACAGGGAACACCCGCCTCTTTCATATCTTAGTGTATACATCTATTTACATTAGGTTTTCTGTAGCGCAAACTGAGCCCTTAGCAGTCATAAGTGACAGTATACACATTACGTCCACACATTGCAGAGCACAACGATTTTTTTAATTTCAAAACACTCGTATGTTTAACACAAACTTTCCAATGTCTTTCTCTTAGCAAGGTCAGATGCTACACTTTATTTTCCGATTACTAATTTGCAGTTGTTACTTGTTTGATACCCTGGACACAAATCTTGTTCTGTTGTAAAGCGCTCTAAAGCCCACGAGCCAAGTCCGTGCTATAGAAAACCGCGACTAATCAAATAAAATAAAGAGCAGAGTATTGCCAGCGCCTTGTTGTTGTGTTGAGGCGCCTGAATGTGAGGTGGAGTCGGACATCCAACAATGGCCTGGGTGTGAGGGTTTTGCAATCAGCCCCTCTCCACGGGGAGGATAAGGGGACATTGTCCTGATGGTGACAGAGGCGGGTCCTCACGCCAGCCGGGGGTGGAGGGGAGAAACGACTCTTGCTGCTGAGACGACCCCTCCCTGTGGGGTGTGAAGAGCCCCCTTACTGGTTCCGAGGGCTCCGCATGCACCCCCTCCGCCCTCACCCCGATAGGCAGCTGTGAGCCGCAGGCCAGGTGAAGGGCCCGCACCCCAGGAGCCAGGGCGATCAGTGAACTTCCACCCCTTCCGGACGCCCCCCCCACCCCCCCACCCCCCATCCCCCAAACTTTCCTTATCACATAAGTGACCAAAAGGGAAGCACACGCAGCCTGTATTCCCTGTTAAAACTCTTATGCAAAGAGCTGCAGCCGAGAGGCACGACCCCCGCGGAGGCATCCAAGCCGGGGGGCGGGGCCTGAATCGGAATGGAATTCTGTTCACTCTGGCAACATCCAGCCGGATCCAGTGCACATATACTGCTTTCAGTGCTTTGAGTGTAAAACCTGCGGCACGAGCCAATCTCGGTGCCGGCGCCGACCCCCATTGCATCCCAACTCACCTCCCAGCGGAGCTCGCAGCACTCCAGCACATCCTGGTGCACTCCAGCATACCGCAGGACACCCTGGTGCACTCAGGACACCCATGTGCACTCCAGCATACTGCAGTTCACCCAGCACACCCTGGTGCACTCCACATACCGCAGGGCACCCAGCACACCACAGTGTACCCAGCGCACCGCAGGGCATCCAGCACACCCATGTGCACTCTAGCATACCACAGTGCACCCAGCTCACCCATCTGCACTCCAGCATACCACAGTGCACCCAGCACACCCTAGTGCACTCCAGAATACCTCATTTCACCCAGAACAACCTGGTGCACTCCAGCATACCGCAGTGCACTCCAGCATACCGCAGTGTGCTCCAGCTCACCCATGTGCACTCCAGCATACCGCAGTGCACCAAGCACACAGTTCACCCACTGCACACAGGCTCCACTGAGTGCATACAGCACACACTCAGTGCACAAAGCCCTCAATCACACTGCACACAGTCCGCAATCAGTGCATACAGCACACACTCAGTGCACACAGCCCTAACTCACAGTGCACACAGCCCTCACCAGCACACCGCAGTGCATCCAGCACACCCATGTGCACTCCAGCATACCGCAGTCCACCCAGCACACCCTAGTGCACTCCAGAATACCTCATTTCACCCAGCACAACCTGGTGCACTCCAGCATACCGCAGTGCGCTCCAGCTCACCCATGTGCACTCCAGCATACTGCAGTGCACTCCAGCATACCGCAGTGCGCTCCAGCTCACCCATGTGCACTCCAGCATACTGCAGTGCACCAAGCACACAGTTCACCCACTGAACACAGGCCTCACTCAGTGCATACAGCACACAATCAGTGCACACAGCCCTCAATCACACTGCACACAGTCCGCAATCAGTGCATACTGCACACACTCAGTGCACACAGCCCTAACTCACAGTGCACACAGCCCTCACTTAGTGCACACAGCTCTCACTTAGTGCACACAGCTCTCTCTCACACTGCACACAGGCCTCACTCACACTGCACACAGGCGTTACTCAGTGCACACAGCCCTCACTCAGTGCACACAGCCCTCACTCAGTGCACACAGGCCTCACTCAGTGCACACAGGTCTCACTCAGTGCACACAGGCCTCACTCACACTGCACACAGGCCTCACTCACACTGCACACAGGCCTCACTCACACTGCACACAGGCCTCACTCACACTGCACACAGGCCTCACTCAGTGCACACAGGCCTCACTCAGTGCACACAGCCTTCAATCACACTGCATACAGTCCGCACTCAGTGCATACTGCACACACTCAGTGCACACAGCCCTATCTCACAGTTCACACAGCCCTCATTCAGTGCACACAGCTTCACTCGCACTACACACAGGCCTCAATCGCACTGAACACAGGCCTCACTCACACTGAACACAGGCCTCACTCACAGTGCACACAGCCCTCACTCACAGTGCACACAGTGCACTGCGCACACACAGGCACTGCATACACACACCGGCACTGCGCACACACAGGCAACAACATCTATCCGCACCACCACAGCATCAATCCATGCAAAAATTCAACAACAACTATTTATAAAATCTTCGCTCAATGTTTCAAACTTTATTACAAATGCCACATTTTTTTAAGATTTCACTTCTAGTCTTAGATATTCTTCGCCAAAAAAAACACTGAACATAATATTCATAAAAGGTATTTAGGAAAGTTTACAATATTGCCATTATACATTATAAATAACTTTTATTTCAATATTAATTAATTAACAAAAAAAACGATTTATATTACGAAGATATATACATCTAAGTCACGTAAATACAAAACATGTGGCATTACAAATGCTATAAGTGTCACATTTGCTAAAGTTAAAAATATTGGCATTGTAAATCACTAAACATAAATATGAAATGTCATTTACAAAAACCAATAGCTCCAACATTCCTACTGCGAGACCTATTGGCAACACCAGTGCTTGTTTTTCTACTAATCGTTTCCTACATAAACATTTCTACAACATTTAAAGCATAACAAGTGCAATTCTGGAAAGGTGGGCAAGTCGGTTTTCTAAATTCGTGGTCATTTCTCCGACAGGTTAGAAATCGAATTTGAAAGGGAAAGGGAGAGACAGAAATATTTGCAAAAATATGGAGCGTTTCTGCTCTTTCCTTGCTCGGGCACACTATGTGCAACGTTGCGCCAATGAGGGCAGCCTTGCACAATAATGCAAGGCTGTCTGCGCTACAGGCAGGATTATTTTTGTACAGGAAGGGACACCTTCCTGCACAAAAACAATTCTTAGAGACATTTTCCTCCTTTTATATGTGCTGCAGAATGCAACACAGATTGAAAGAGGAAATAACAATGAGAAATAAAGATATTGCTATGTGTTATGCCTTACAGGTCTTTGTAAATCTGGGAATGCCTCAAAATCCATGGATGAATGTATGGAAACACCCAGGCTCCAGCCCTTGGAACGAGTCCCTAGTTGAAATGTAATGTAATGTAGCTCAAGCAGCTGTCTGGCATTATATTTCTTTACAAAACCACGCAAGGTCACAGAAATCAGGCCTTGCGTGGCTTTTTAAATATTACCGAAGCATTTGTGTTGGCCGTGTGTCACCTTGCGTGACGCAAGAAAAACACAAAGGCTTCATAAATATGGGACCGGAAACAACACTTACAACGCAACTTTTACAACGCACTACCTTTACAACGAAACTTTTACAACGCAACATCCTTTACAACGCATACCATTACAACACAACCATTACAACAAATGTCACTACAATGCATACCACTACAACGCATGTCATTACAATGCAGTCATTACAACGCATACCATTACAACGCATACCTACACTATCCAACACTTACCCTACTGTTGCACCCCCTGGAGTTAGAATAGTAATTTTTACCCCTACACTATCCAATACTTACCATACATGCAATGTAATGGTATGCGTTGTAATGGTATGCTTTATAAATGTAGTATGCGTTGTAGTGGAATGCGTTGTAAAGGTAGTTTCAAAGAATTCGTTGTAATGGCATGCGTTGTAATGGCATGTGTTGTAATGGATGTTGCGGTGTAAAAAATGCGTAAAGGTATGCGTTGTAAAAGTATGCGTTGTAGCGACATACATCCATATGGGACGTATTGTCTGCACTTACCATTTAATTGAATTATGAGAGACAAGTTAAGCAGGTAAATGGAAGTACAGATTTACTACTCTTAAGTCAACGTCTATGACCATTGACAATATGTTGGCAGTCAATAACATGTATACAAAATTTTTGGAGGGCGAGATTTAAACCACAATAAAATGGTACACCACCCCAATAATTCATGTAGCTAATCGGTGGCTTTTCAAGAGTATTTCCCCAGAAATCAGTGGGATTTTGTTCTCTTTGCCCTCCTCCTGCTTGTTATTATTCTGTATAGTTGGCCGTGCTTTACCTGCTGACAAGTAAATCTATTCTGATCCTGCCTTAAAGCCGTATCACCGAAGCCCCTCACACAGAGGGAGCATCAGCAGCCTCTTTCTTATCCCAGAAAGAAACATGTCACTTCCACCCATGACATTCACACCCCCTGCGAGCTGGCGATCAAACAGTGCAAATCCATATTTGAACTTGCACATCTTCAGCCCAGAGCTTAAGGCGGCGCCTCGAACATTAATACTCTGCTGACTTTTGATCGCTTAAAAGGATGAAATGTGTCACCTCGATAGCTGCAAAAGAAACCAAGGTTATTAGAAAGGGATTTTATTGCGGCACAATAGCAGTCAGAGCCATGATTATGTTTGTGCCTTGAAAAGCAAGTTGTGTTTGAAGCCTGCACCGGAGAATCTATCACTGTCTTCAACAGAAGAGCTGAAACAATAACAGAAATCTTCCATTCCCTGCGTTCAAGATGAGACTCTGGTGTCAACCTATGGGACGTTTTGCAGTCACAGAAATCAGCAGTAATGAAACATGACAACCAGCAATCTACAAGTCATGCTCCTGCTTAGGAAGAGCGACAGGCTTATGAAAAATACATATTTTACCTGCTCTAAAAATACCATTGCTTTCGATTTCAAAGACACCTGCCTGACCGAAATGCAGCACCATCTGCTCCCCATACACCTCCCATCATGGGGGAGATCTGCTTCTCATTGGTAGGCAAGAAGACTATTTTGAAGATATATGGGGCACATGCATCAAGCAGTTTACCGGTCGCTAATGGGCCGAAACGCAGAATCGGGCCGTTTGCGACCAGTCAAAAGCCATTTCCAATGCATCAACCCAAAATGCATTTGCAAAATACGTAATCGCAATTTTTGTGATTACCTATTTTGCGAATGCATTTAGGGAATCACAATTTGTGATCCCCTAAATGCAATTCAAGAAGCATTTTTAAAATGCGACTTTGCAGGAATCGCAAATTAACATCAACTTCAAGTTGATGTTAATGTGCAAATCCTTAGAAAAGTACACAAAATTGCATTTTTCTAAGTGCCATATGGCGCATACACATGCCCTAGGGCATGTGTGTGTGCCACATCTTCACACTTACCTTTTTTGGGGGTGCATCAGGGGGGCCATTAGGTCCCTCTAGCACCCTTGCAATGCATTCGCAATTTTCGATTACCTATTTCGTAATTGCAAATTGCGAATGCTTTCCCATTCATTCCTATGCTTTCTAGGCCCATAGGAGTGAATGGGAAAGCATTCTCTAATAGCGAATCACAATTTACGATTCGCTATTAGGGATTGTGTAGGAATCGCTATTATTATTGCGAAACCTACACGCATGAGCAATTGCAACTCCTAAATAGCGATTCCTTAAAGAATCGCTATTAAGGAATCACAATTCCTTATCTTGCTGCATGTGCCCCATTGTCCTTATTATTACCCTTGTCAATTAATCATATAGGCAAATTGTCATCACTGCCTCTTGAAGGAAATCACCGAACGTGTTAGTTCTAAAGTGCTTACTCTTATCATTTCGTTTCATGTACCCACATCGTGGTGCGCATGGCTTAGCAGTCCATGACGGAATAAGCCATCAATATGGCCTGTGTGCAACCACGTACTCGCTTACACATGCGTAGTAACTGGAGAAACAACTAAATGGAGACAGGGATCTACAAAGATGCAACAAATAGCATCAGGTAATAATGTTGCAATGGGCATACCAGGCTAGTGTGCTCTATGATGAGAGGGATACATTGCTTGGAAAAATCATGTACCTACGTTCACTTATACAAATGTTTTGCCACAGTGACAGCCTCGTCTTTGGGTGTCTATGGGGCTGTGTCCTGGTGCTAGCTCCTCAATGTGGCTGTGCAACCTTCCAAAATATCCCAAACTCACTTTTTGGAGTCAAAAGGTGTTGAACTTTAAGCCCACTCTGAAGTGTTTTAGCCCTCTCGGATGCACCTCTGACATCTCCACTGGGAGTTTATGCAAGTACTTAAGGAGGGCCATGAAGTTAGTGAAAGCTGGTGATTCATCTAATAGTGACATCATATAGCATTATTACTAGTCAAGGTAGGTCCACGCACCAACTACCAGTTCCAGCACACTACTATAAGTGCCACTGTTACCTTCTACAGGTTACAGTGCTCTGCTTCTCTACACTTTTACGATGCCTGCAAAAACACTGCTGTTAAATAGTCTTGATAAGCTATTTCATTTACGAACCATACCGACGCAAAGAGGTCAGGTGCAACCCTACTCTATTTATACTCCCAGGTTTGGAAGAATCCTAAAGAAACCCACTTTTAGGTGAAAGAAACAATGGGCATTCCAGGTGGGCTGGATTCATGGATACCTATTTTTGCCAAAGGACCCATGAGGACACCTCTTCTTGACCTGCTGAGAAATCGTGTGTGGTAATGTCAGATGTAAACATATTTAAATAAATAAATATGGCCAGTTTCTCTTCGAAGATTTCAACCTCTTAATAGAGGCCAGGATCACTTTTTGATCCCATTTATTTGTCCCTCTTAAGTGTAACCTGCCATGTCCATCCACCCATCAGTCAAGTCATGGAACTTTAAAATAAATCTTTCATTTAAAAACATCAGTTGATTCTGATTTTCTGATTGTTTCGAGACCAGATGATTCTTTCTTAGATTCTTCTGCCTCTGAGGCCCTGTCAGACCTCCAGACCATATGCTGTCAATAATAGAAACATCGTTGAATGAAGATTCTTACCAGAAAGAGAAGAGGTGGTCTAGAACCAATAACTGGACAGAGTACCATAGGAAACGGAATTCCAAGATGGCCGCCGCCTTCTCATTCCAGGTAGCGGACTAGTTTATTTTGTCACAGGTGTTCTCAGAGACACAATTTACAGCACTCGCGCTGAGACAAATGCGCACTTCACCGAAATCCTCTGAGGTGTTCGTACCTACTCAGTGTTACTCCGTAGTTATTTTGAGAGAGAATTTCTAGAGTTATCTACGCCGGGTATTTCGTCCGGTTCCGTTCGAGGCTACCTTCGGAAGCTGTTAGTTAGGGTTCCGCTCAAATTTCATTACGGTACTGCGAGGAAGTGTCGAGAAGGAGGTTGGCGCTTCTGAGGAGAGTTTACACAAAACCTTTACTCTTTCACCGGCAAAGAACAAGCAGCAGTAGCGGCTGACGTTGGTTCATCTCAGCAACCAGTTGTCAGCTGTGGGAAAAAACGGTAGAAGAAAGAAGACTGAGCTAAGTCTAAAGAAACTAAAGTGTTATCTTTAAAAGCTGATTTATGAAAACGAAGAATTACTCAACTATAGAGATTGTTGAGAATAATTGTAAATACGCACTGCATGGTTAAGGATTTAAGGATAAATAGAAGATAGAATTACAGCACTAAAAGTAAGTAGAAATAGATACAAGCAGAATATACAAGTCAAGTAGAGTAAAGAAAAGAGTAAGTTTAAAAGGTATTATTTGTTTATAGGGAATATATAGAGCTGAGGAAAAACTAGAAAGAATAGAGGAACCGAGAAGGTAGAAGAGAAGCACACGTCTTGGAATATAAGGGTAGGTAAATAGGCAAAACAGAATAGTGTGTAGAATAGATAGAGTAGGTTTAGAAGGTTAATAATTGTGCTTAATATTCTAGATTTTCTTGTAAGAAAAAGTCTGCTGGTCGGAACAGAAGAAAGAAGGAGCAAGAGAGACAGTCAGAATTCCAGGACCAGTCTCTTCTTTGTTTATTGTTTTATCCACTCCCCTTTCCCCCTTGAGGGTAACCTGGAGTCTAGGTGTATACTGGATCTACGGAGTATCTTTGAGAGGGAGTTGGGAACAAGCGTCTCTGTTCCTCTGCAAGTTCTGGTCAGTCATTATAGAGTCTGACAGAGTGAAGTGCCCACGAAATATACTTGCACCCGAAAAGAAATGGCTGAAGGAATAAACTTACAGACCTTAGGTACGGTTTTAGATACCATACAGAAAGAGTTGGTAGCAGTTAGGGAGGAAAATCAGAGTCTTAGACAAGAGGTAATAAACACCAGAAAAGAAACTGCAGAACTAGCGCAGAGGTTGAGACAACCCTTTGGTTCAGGACGAGAAACCTTAGATCCTTCTATGGAGGGTACAAATAGAATGACTACACAAGTAATCCATTCCTTGTCGCCAGTTATTCCATTAGCACCACCGGAGCGTTTTAGTGGGGACCCACAAAAGGCACAAATATTCATCACACAGTGCTCCTCACACTTCATGTGTCGCCCTTCCATTTTCCCAGATGCGCAGTCTAGAGTGGGTTTTTGTCCTGTCATACTTAAGTGGTGACGCAGCGTCTTGGTCGATGCCTCTGGTTACCAGGGACGATCCTTTATTGCGCAACTATGAAGAATTTAAACAGGAGCTTCTCCGGATTTTTGACAGACGAAGAATCTCCCAAGCAGTAGATAATAAACTGCTCGACCCACGGCAAGGAAATCAGGATCTCGTGCGTTATTTAGCTCAGTTCAACAAACTGGTGGTGGAGACTGATTGGCCCGAGAGTAAAAGAGCAGCGTTTTTTTTGTTGTGGGCTAAAAGACGAACTCAAAGATGTGCTAGCTCAAATACCGAACCAACCCACGGAACTTTCGGCATTAGTTGACCTGGTGTTAGAAATCGATTTCCGCCAAGGTGAGAGAAAAGGAGAGAAGAGAAAAGATTTCAAGTCGATAGTTCCACGATTCGATAGAGCTCGATCTGAAGGAAGAAGGAGTATGGAAGGACAACAAGGTCCAGGGCCCATGCAAATAGAGACAATTAGGGGTCCATTGACAAAAGAAAAAAAAGAGAAAAGGAGAGTTGGCAATCTATGTATGTACTGTGGGTCGAGTGGACACTTCGTTAGAGGTTGTCCGAAGAAACCGAAGACTTCATTCAAGCCGAAGGAAAACTTGCAGCACCATTTGTAGAAGGAGTTGAACAAGTGGGTGCTAATCAAAAATCAACTCCAACAGAACAGAACATCGGGGGGCTAATACTTTGCAGTTATCCGCTCCGCATTTAATTTTGTCCATGGAAGTTAAGTTCTGGCAAGTAACTCTGACTGAAGTTTCAGTAATGATAGATTCGAGGGCTACAGGAAACTTTTGTGATCTGAAGTTTGCAAACAAGGTGGGATTACAAGCAATTAAGAAAACAAAAAGTGAACTAGTCCGAGCGGTAGATGGAACAAATCTCTCTTCCGGACCCATAGTGAGCCATACGGAACCGATGCGACTAATCTCCAACGAGGGTCATGAGGAAATAATTCAATTTAATCTAATAGAGGTGCCCCAGTTCCAGCTCATACTAGGACTACCATGGCTTAAGGAACACAATCCCACAATAAATTGGAGCACCAGAACCATAGTAATGGATTCTGATTACTGTAAAATAAACTGTTTTGGAGAAATAGAGAAGACTCATGAGTGTAACCCAGCTCATTCCTTGTGTTCGGCAGAAGTATCAGTGTGCGTCATCAATTCCCAGGAAATACCAGAAGATGACCAAGATTTTGAAGATGTGTTCAATAAAACAGAGGCAGAGCAACTTCCCCCTCATAGGGTGTATGATTGCAAAATTGACCTTGAGCCTGGTTCAAATTTACCCTGTAGCCGGGTGTACGCCCTGACTGAAAAGGAACATCATCACTTACGAGAGTATCTTGACAAATATTTGGTGAATAGATTCATATGACCCTCTCAGTCTCCCGTATTTTCACCCCTGTTTTTCGTGTGAAGAAAGAAGGGGAATTGAGGTCTTGCATCGATTACCGGGCAATAAATGAAATCACCAAGAAGAATCGCCATCCGCTACCTCTCATTTCGGTTCTATTGGATCAAGTAAAAGGAGCACAAATATACACCAAACTGGATTTGAGAGGAGCTTACCACCTAGTTCAGATGCGCGAGGGTGATGAATGGAAAACCGCCTTCCGAACGATATTCGGGCTGTTCGAGTACCAAGTCATGCCGTACGGCCTGTGCAATACCCCAGCCGCTTTCCAGCATTTTATTAATGATATCCTCAGTGAATAGATAGACCAATGTGCAATTGTGGACATAGATGATATTTTGGTATATTCATCTGACAGAAGTGAACATTGGGGACAAGTAAGAAGAGTCTTACAGAAATTAAGAGAAAACAAATTATTTGTAAAACTGGAAAAATGTACATTCAATGTTTCTCAGGTGGAGTCTTTGGGATTTGTCATCTCCCCAACCGGAATAAACATGGATGAGCGAAAGATCAAGGCCGTTGTTGACTGGAAATCCCCTGCGAGTGTGAAAGAAGTCCAAAGCTTCATAGGATTTGCGAATTTCTATAGGAGGTTTATCAGCAAATTCTCACAAAAAATACTTCCTCTTACACGACTACTCCAGAAAGGAGTTTGTTTTAAATGGACAGAAGAATCAGAAGATGCCTTTAAGTTTTTAAAGAGAGATTTCACCACTGCACCAATACTCCTACATGCAGATCCTTTGGAACCATTTTACGTAGAAACTGACGCTTTGGATCAAGCAGTTGCAGGAGAATTATCCCAACGACATAAAACAACGGGGCAACTACACCCAGTTGCTTACAGATCCCGAAAAATGACACCCGCTGAAGTGAACTATACAATAACCGAAAAGGAACTGTTGGCGATTAAAGATGCTTTTAAAGAATGGCGACACCATCTTATGGGAGCTCAGCATCAAGTAACAGTTTTCACTGACCATCGAAACTTAAAAATTCTGAAATCAGCTAGAACTCTGACCCCAAGACAATTTCGTTGGTCATTGTATTTTGCGGATTACGACTTTGTATTCACTTACAGACCAGGAGCCCAAAATCGGAAGGCTGACGCATTGTCTAGACTAGGCACCAAAAACCAGAAGAGTCACACAGGAGATCAAATCATAATTCCGAGTACAAAAAATTATTGGCACTGTAACCTCAATTGATTTTCAGAAACAAATTTCAAAGGGCATGAGTCCAGAAGAAATGCAAGTTTGGGTTAAGGAAGAAGCAGGAAGGAAGATTCAACAACAACTGCCTTATCATATGGGAGTCTTGTATTTGCCCACCCAAGCGTTACAAGATCAAGCAATGCACGAGTCCCATGACAATATGCTAGCATGCCACAAAGAAGAGGCTAAGACTGAGGAGCTAGTTAAAAGACATTATTGGTGGCCACACATGACTCAAGATATAGAAAAGTACGTAAAGAACTGTGAAGTCTGCGCTCAGGGAAAATCTGAACGGCAAGCTCCCAAAGGGCTATTGCAACCCTTACCTACACCACCCTATCCTTGGAACACTGTCACACTAGACCTCATAGTAGACTTACCTCTTAGTCAAGGTTTCAACACGATTCTGGTGATAGTGGACACATTTTTCAAAAAATGGCATATTTTAAGGCTCTAAAAGAAGTTCCCACTGCTAAACGATTAGCTACTCACTTTAGCACACTAATAGTGAGAATACATTGAATTCCAAAGATTGTCGTTTCAGACCGGGGCTCACAATTTGTGTCTCATTTTTGGAAAACTTTTATGAAAGGTTTGGGAATAGAAGCTAGATACTCAACTAGCTATCATCCAGAGACAGACGGGCAGACGGAGAGGGTAAACCAGGAATTAGAACAGTATCTGAGGTTATTTCTCCTGAAGCAGGGTAGTGAGTGGTCAGAATATTTGTGGACGGCGGAGTTTGCACACAATAATGCAAAAAACGTCTCCACAGGTTATTCACCATTTTACCTGAACTATGGTCGACATCCAAATTCAACTGTAAACCTAATTGACCTTTCAGTTCCAGCAGTTAAAGATATAGTCTCTCATTTAAAGCAGGTCCACCAAATGGCTATAGAAAATTTGGAAGAAGCAAAAAAGAAATATAGGATTTATGCTGCTTGTTAGACCTGACATCTTTGGCGTGAGTTCTTCCCCTATAGTTTGCCTCTGCTACCTGGATTTGTGATGCTATGCTGAATTTCGTTTTGCTGGTTTAGATGTATTGGACACTCTGCCACTGCTAATCAGTGTCAGAGTGTAAGTGCTCCTAAGGTAAAATATCAAATTTGATTGGATATACCTGATTGGCATATCTGTATCACCAGGAAGTCCCTAGTAATGTGCACTGTGTGTGCCAGGGTTGGTGATGTCAGATGCTACTAGTGGTTCTGCAGCGCTGATTGCGCCACCCACATGTGTAGCTTTAAAATGGTGTCTCAGGCCTGCCTTTGCAGGCCTGCCTGCAGTCTCTAGGTCTGCCATGTCACCCTGGTCAGTGTCCACACTGACTGGGCCTAACCCTTCCCTTTTTGTGCACATCAGTCATCCCTATTGAAGGCCCAAGGTACCCCCCTGGGCAGGATGCGGTGTATGTAAAAGGTAGGGCATGTACTAGTGCAGGTACCATGCCCTGGTAGTGAACAACAGCCATTTTATGTGCTCACTGCTGCAAGGTTATCTTGCTCCATAGGATAACATGGGAGAGGCTGGGGCCAATGGCTGTCAGCCTAACTCCTCATAGGAACAAGATAAGACATGAGTGTTTCATATCCCTGCGCTCAGCATTTAATAGCCCATCTTTTGTGAGGGGTGGTTTTTAAATCCTGAGTGGGAGAATAGTACTTTTAGAGAAGTTGCTATTCTCCTGTCTGACCCTCCTGTGTGCCTCGGTATGGTTGGGGATTGACTGTCTGGTTTGGAAGTGACAGGAGCAGGAAGCCCCCAGGGGGTTAGATGAGTCAGCCCTTTGATGGGGTGCTGGTATTAGCATCTGGAAGTGAAGGGGGGAGGTAGCACCCGGAAATAGATAGGGATGTGCCTGCCTGCCACAACACTGGCTCCAACCTCCTGCTGGGTGGCTGACGACCCTGCCCCTCTCCTTGAAAGGAACCAGGAAGATCAGATAACGAAGTGCTCCACTCCACCCAGATCTGGGATCAGACAAGGATTCAGGATCCAATGCACAAGGAACTTCAAAGAACTTCTAGGGACTTCAAAGGACTTCAAAGCCTTTTTGGGGTATAAGTATAGGACCCCTGTCCCCAGAAAATCATATTCTACAACAATCAAGAAGGAACCTCTGCTGGAAGAAGGACTGAAGAACTGAAGGAAGATTGCCTTGCTGTGTGCTCTAAGGGCTGACCTGTTCTACTAACCAACTGAGCTGAGGAGAATAGGGACTTTGCTGTGTGCTGTGACCCTGCTTGAAACCTACAAAGACTTTTGCTGTGTGCTGTGTCTTGCTGTGAATCTCCAAGGGCCTGAGAAGAGCTGGACTCCTGTCTGCAACCCAGGACTACAAAGGTTGCCCCAGAAGAAACTGCCGTGTTCGCTAAGATCTGCTGTGCCCTCCTGCTTGCCTTGCTGTGTGTTCCTGGAAGCGTGGGTTCGATCTGAAGAATCGGAAGAGATCGAGTGTGGGGCGCGCTGGCTGCTCTGAGAGTCTAGGAGCGCCGCGCTGAAGATTCCCTACAAGTTGCACCACTGTTCGACGTGCTCATCAGCACGTGTGAGGCTGAAGAAGTGTTGTCGGTGTTCCCAAGGGGTTAAATCCCACTCTGTGCGGAGTCGCGTGACCTGTGACCCGGGGAGCCGTAAATTCTTGCCATCGGACTTCACCGCCGCGGCCTAGGGCCCGCGAAACCAACTTGCAAACTGATCGGCACCTTGGCTGATGCACGAAGGGGCCGCGACCTGATTGGTTGTTGCCTGGAGGCTCGTCGGAGAAGACGCGCTGTGATTGGCCGCTGCTGTAAGCTGTTCTCGTGAGCTGAGCATCGATTGGAGGAAATGCTGCCGTGTCATCGGAAGCTGTCCCTGGAGCCGCGCTGTGAGTGGCTGACTCCGGAGAACTCCTCGACGTCAGCGAGAAGCCTGCAGACGCCGCGGCCGGATTGGAGAAGCCGCGTTCAGCACCTGAAGCCTGCAACAACGATCGTACCTGCGAGGGTGAGTCTGAAACCCTAAAGAGAGAGAGATCGCCTGCCCCCAGCACCCGGTATTGACACCGGCTGCAGAGGAAGCGCTGGGGCTGTGCAAGTGACTACGTTCGCCTCGGAAGTATTCTTGGGCGTGCGCATCCTCCCCCGAAGGTCCCGCATTGAGCGTGGGACACGGGGACCAACGACGAGTGCCCGATCTCCCCATTGAGAAGGGGGGAACCTGAGTAGAAGGAGCGATGCTCCTGCTAGGGCCAAGTACAGTTTAGGAAGCACGTTTTTGAGTGCTGAATTCCTACACCGGAGTCATTCTAGCACGATCTATTTTTGAGAGACTAGAGACTATTTTGAAACTTTCCTAAAACAAGTGCCTACCTGAAACAAGAAGAAGAGTGATAAGAGAAATACGTGCAATGCTTATGTGATTTTATTTACAGTGCCAAAACTAGATAAAAGTTATTTATGTATAACTCACCTGTGTGGTCTCAGTTTGTGGTGTACATTGGGGGGTCATTGTAACCGAATGCAAATACTTACACATGGCCTTGGGGATAAGCCTGACTGCTCGAGCCAAGCTACCTAGAGGGAGCAGGGTTTTATCTACAGTGTGTGTCCCTGTGCCCTGACTAGATGCAAGGGTCCCTATTTGGTCTAAGGTGCCTACCTCAGCCAACTAGAGACCCCCAGATCTAGCATTGTTGGTCAGCGGTGCGGATTAGAGCCAGTATTTGCATTTGACCTACAGTGATTCCTTGTACATCACTAGTCTAGTAGCAGCAATAGATTGCACAATTTTTTTTTCTTCTTTGAAGTCGTTTTCTGGTGAAAGCTATTTTTGGAGGACCTAGGAAGTATCATGTCTCTGATAGAAGGAAGCGAGGAGATAGCGGAGCTGCAGTTTGAGGTAGAAGAGTTACTCATTTACAAAAAGGAGCAACTTAAGCAATTCTGCAAGCAGCTCAAGTGCCCAGTGAAGGGCAGCGCTAACAAGGAAGAGCAACAGAAAGCTCTAAGGGCCTGGTGGGAGGCCAAGAATGTTGTAACAGAGGATACTACTGGAGAAGATGGAGCACAGGAGCATGGGTTTGAACCCAATGCGTTACCAGTGAGAGTGCCAGCTTTTAGGGCTGGCAGCGTCCATTCTAGTAGGGGTTTTTCTCCAGAGGAGCTGGAGGAAAATGAGAAGATTAGGGCCCATGAGATTGAACTTTTTAAACTCAGAGCTCAAGCAGAAGAAAGGAAACTACGCCTTGGCAGTGAAAAGAAGGCGGAGGAAAGGAGGAATGCTCTTGCTTTGGAAGAGAAGAAACTTCATTTGGCCCATGAGTTGAGCATGAGGGAATTGGAGCTTAAAGCCAAGCAAGTGGATTCCAGTTTAAATGGTGGCAGTGCACAACCAGTACAAGCGGGTAAAGTATACATACCAAAAGATCTGGTGCAGAATTATCAGAAGGGTGAGGATATCTACGCATGGTGTAGATCCTATGAGCTTGCCTTGAAGATGAATGAAGTGCCTGAAAAGAGTTGGGGGGTAGGTTTGTGGAAGCATTTTGAGGCCTCTGGGAGGGATGTGTTAGCACCCTTAGAAGCAGCAGGAACCTTAGCCTACCCCACTATGAAGGAGGCCTTATGCCTCAGGTATGGGCTCACACCAGAACAGTACCGCCAGAAGTTTAGAAACTTTAAGAAGCTTGATTCAAGTACATGGGTGGAGTGTGTGAGTATGTACACGCGTGCACTGGAGGGTTGGATAAAAGGCAGAAAAGTAACTGATTATGTGGGGTTGTGTCACTTGATTAGTTGAGAGCACTTAAGTAGTTTGTGTGTTCCAGAGCTGCGCCAGCATCTGTTAGACAGCAAGTTAACTGAGCCCAGTGAGCTTGCTAAAGAGGCAGACCGTTGGACTAGTACCAGGGTTCACAAAGGGGTGGTGAGTACCACAGCCAAAGATGGACAGGGTCCCCAGCAGAAAGGGGGGGAGGACAAGGGTAACCGTAAGGAGGTCACTAAAGGGCCCCAAGACAGTTCCAAGGAAAAGGAGTCCCAACCCCCTCAGCCTAAGAAGCCGGGCCCCCTAAGGGCAAAAGACCTCCCCCAACTTGCTATGCTTGTAGGGAGGTGGGGCACATTGCTCCCAAATGTCCCAAGAAACCCCGAGCAGCACCTGCTGTTGCGCCAGTTCCAGGGTTGAGTAGTGCAGCTTTGGGAGGGGATTTGATTTCTAGTAGGGATGTGGGTGTAGCTATGATGACCCTAGTCTCATTAGGAGACCAAGAGATGGTCCAGGATCCTATTGTGCCCGATAACACTAAAAAATACGGGCAGAAGGTGATCATCAATGGAAAGGAGATTGAGGCTTTGAGAGACACAGGGGCCAGTGTGACATCTGTTAGGTGTCAGTGGGTTTCTGAAGAGCAGGTAATTCCCAATCTCCTACATCCTGTAATGGCCTCTGACAGCTCAGTGCGCCTTTGTAAGATAGCGCGTGTTCCTTTTGAATGGGGAGGAGTCTCTGGTTCTTTGGAAGTCTGTGTTAGTGATGCCCTACCTGTAGATTGTCTGTTGGGTAACGACCTAGAGAATTCTCCATGGAAGGAAGTAGAGCACAGAACTCATTTAGGGATGATAGGACTGCCGGATTGGATCTGTGTGACCACTTGTGCAGTGACAGCTAGTCAGGGTGAATCAGTGGAACTGGAGCCTGGAATAATGGCCCAGGTACCTGTCAAGAGAGGAAAAGGCAGAGGGCGCAGGAAACCGGCCCCCACTGTTCCCACGGTCCAGGAGGAGGCAGAACATGAGGGGGATGCCCTGGAACCTACAGGGGAACAGGTGGCTGAACTAGGGGAATTGCCTGAGCTGACCCATTGGCAGCAAGAGGGTGGCCCCTCCAGGGAGGACTTTTGCCAAGCACAGAAGGAGTGCCCTTCTCTCGCTGGTGTGCGGCAGCAGGCTGCAGACCAGGCAGCAGGCCTTAGCTCCAAAGAGCACTGGATTTACTGGGAGGATGACTTACTTTATAGTGAGCCTAAGTTTGCTGAGCCCGGTGCAGCCCGTGTGCTGGTAGTACCCGAGCGCTTCAGAAACTTCCTACTGGGTCTGGCTCATGACGTGCCTCTTGCAGGACATCTGGGGCAAGACAAGACCTATCACAGGCTTGCCACCCATTTTTACTGGCCCCAGATGAAGAAGCATGTCAGTACCTTTTGTAAGTCATGTCAAACTTGCCAAGCCAGTGTTAAAAGCGGGAAGAAGTGCGTGGCACCTCTCCAGCCTTTTCCAGTGGTAAGCACCCCTTTTGAGCGGGTGGGCATTGATATAGTGGGACCCTTGGACCCCAAGACAGCCTTAGGCAATAGGTTTATCCTGGTCTTGGTGGACCATGCCACTAGATACCCAGAAGCAGTCCCTCTCAGAACAATCACAGCCCCCGTGGTGGGTTGTGCATTGATGGAGATCTTTTCCCGTGTGGGAATCCCCAGAGAGGTGGTCTTAGACCGAGGGACTAACTTCATTTCTAGATACATGAAGTCTCTGTGGGAGGAGTGCGGAGTAACTTATAAGTTTACCACTCCTTACCACCCTCAAGGAAATAGGTTGGTTGAAAATTTCAACCACACCCTCAAGGGCATGATTATGGGCCTTGAAGAACCCATGAGGCGGAAGTGGGACGTCTTGTTACCATGCCTGTTGTTTGCCTACAGGGAGGTGCCTCAGAAGTCCTTAGGGTTCAGTCCCTTTGAACTGCTGTATGGCCACCCTGTCAGAGGGCCTCTCACACTGGTGAAAGAGGGTTGGGAGAAATCCCGTGGAAAAACCCCCCAGGATGTGTTCAGCTATGTGCTGGCCATCCGCAACCAGACCCTGCGCTTCAGGAAGCTCGCTCAAGAAAGCCTAGAAGCCAGCCAGGAAGAAATGAAAAGGTGGTATGATCAGAATGCCACTCTGATTGAATTTCAACCTGGGCAGAAAGTGTGGGTAATAGCGCCAGTGGAGCCTTGTGCACTCCGTGACAAGTGGACTGGACCATATGAGGTGGTAGAGCGCAAGAGTGAGGTGACTTACCTGATCAACATGAAGACTCCTAGGATGCCCCTGAGAGTCTTGCATGTTAACCGCCTCAAGCCACACTTTGAGAGGGTTGAAGTAGCTATGCTCATGGCTACAGATGATGGAGGAGAGGAGGAGAGTGACCCTCTTCCTGACCTCCTGGCAAGCAAAGAGAAAGATGGGTCAGTAGATGGCGTGATTCTCTCACCTACTCTGACCCCAGTACAACAGCAAGACTGTCGCCAAGTGTTGGGACAGTTTGCCTCCCTGTTTTCCCTGATCCCAGGTATCACCAACTTGTGGGTCCATGATGTGGACACTGGGGACAGCCCACCTGTGAAACAGAAATTTTACAGAGTGGCTGACAAGGTCAGGTCTAGCATCAAGGAAGAGGTTTCCAAGATGTTGGCGCTAGGGGTAATTGAGCCCTCCAGCAGTCCCTGGGCTAGCCCAGTGGTCTTAGTTCCTAAGAAATCTGCTACACCCGGTGGCACACCAGAACTTCGGTTTTGCGTGGACTACCGTGGGCTCAATGCGGTCACTAAGACTGACGCGCACCCCATCCCCAGAGCTGATGAGCTTGTGGATCGGTTGGGAGCTGCAAGGTATCTCAGCACCTTTGATTTGACTTTGGGGTACTGGCAGATTGCTTTGACTGAGGGAGCAAAGGAGAGGTCAGCATTTTCCACTCCAGAGGGGCATTTCCAATTTTGTGTTATGCCCTTTGTATTATAAAATGCCCCTGCCACCTTCCAGAGATTGGTCAACCAGGTACTGACCGGGCTGGAGCAATTCAGTGCCGCCTACCTGGATGACATTGCTGTGTTCAGTTCCGTTTGGGAGGAACACCTGCAACACCTCTGTGAAGTGTTGAAGGCTCTGCAGAAGGCAGGCCTCACTATCAAGGCCAGTAAGTGTCAGATAGGGCAGGGATCTGTTGTGTATTTAGGACACCAGGTAGGGAGCGACCAGGTGGCGCCCCTCCAGGCGAAGATTAATACCATTCTGGCTTGGGAATCTCCCAAGACTCAGACAGAAGTGAGAGCCTTTTTAGGTCTCACTGGGTATTACAGACGGTTTATCAAGGGATATGGCACCATTGTCGCCCCCTTGACAGAACTAACTTCTAGAAACCAGCCTAAGAGAGTAAATTGGACTGAGGCCTGTCAAACTGCTTTTGATGCCCTGAAAACTGCAATGTGAACAGCACCAGTGCTGAAGGCACCTGACTTCTCTAGTGAGTTCATTGTGCAAACAGACGCTTCAGAGCAAGGTGTGGGAGCGGTGCTCTCACAGATGGATGACGAGGGTGGAGACCAACCTGTAGCTTTTATTAGCAAGAGATTACTCCCCAGGGAACAGAAATGGAGTGCCATTGAGAGGGAAGCATTTGCTGTGGTCTGGGCTCTGAAGAAGTTGAGGCCCTATCTGTTTGGGACTCACTTCCGTGTTTAGACTGACCACAGGCCCTTCAGATGGTTGATGCAGTTGAGGGGTGAGAATCCAAAACTGTTGAGGTGGTCCATTTCCCTACAGGGGATGGATTTGACGGTGGAACACTGTCCCAGTACAGAACACGCCAATGCTGACGGCCTGTCCAAGTTTTTCCGCCTTAGTGATGAGATCTCCCAAGAGGGTGGGTAGTTCTCCCCACTTTCAGCTGGAGGGGACACATGTTAGACCTGACATCTTTGGCGTGAGTCCTTCCCCTATAGTTTGCCTTTGCTACCTGGATTTGTGATGCTATGCTGAATTTCGTTTTGCTGGTTCAGATGTATTGGACACTCTGCCACTGCTAATCAGTGTCAGAGTGTAAGTGCTCCTAAGGTAAAATATCATATTTGATTGGATATACCTGATTGGCATATCTGTATCACCAAGAAGTCCCTAGTAATGTGCACTGTGTGTGCCAGGGTTGGTGATGTCAGATGCTACTAATGGTTCTGCAGCGCTGATTGCGCCACCCACACGTGTAGCTTTAAAATGGTGTCTCAGGCCTGCCTTTGCAGGCCTGCCTGCAGTCTCTAGGACTGCCATGTCACCCTGGTCAGTGTCCACACTGACTGGGCCTAACCCTTCCATTTTTGTGCACATCAGTCATCCCTATGGAAGGCCCAAGGTACCCCCCCTGGGCAGGATGCGGTGTATGTAAAAGGTAGGGCATGTACTAGTGCAGGTACCTTGCCCTGGTAGTGAACAACAGCCATTTTATGTACTCACTGCTGCAAGGTTATCTTGCTCCATAGGATAACATGGGAGAGGCTGGGGCCAATGGCTGTCAGCCTAACTCCTCATAGGAACAAGATAAGACATGAGTGTTTCATATCCCTGCGCTCAGCATTTAATAACCCATCTTTTGTGAGGGGTGGTTTTTAAATCCTGAGTGGGAGAATAGTATTTTTAGAGAAGTCGCTATTCTCCTGTCTGGCCCTCCTGTGTGCCTGGGTATGGTTGGGGATTGACTGTCTGGTTTGGAAGTGACAGGAGCAGGAAGCCCCCAGGGGGTTAGATGAGTCAGCCCTTTGATGGGGTGCTGGTATTAGCATCTGGAAGTGAAGGGGGGAGGTAGCACCCGGAAATAGCTAGGGATGTGCCTGCCTGCCACAACACTGGCTCCAACCTCCTGCTGGGTGGCTGACGACCCTGCCCCTCTCCTTGAAAGGAACCAGGAAGATCAGATAACGAAGTGCTCCACTCCACCCAGATCTGGGATCATACAAGGATTCAGGGTCCAATGCACAAGGAACTTCAAAGAACTTCTAGGGACTTCAAAGGACTTCAAAGCCTTTTTGCGGTATAAGTATAGGACCCCTGTCCCCAGAAAATCAGATTCTACAACAATCAAGAAGGAACCTCTGCTGGAAGAAGGACTGAAGAACTGAAGGAAGATTGCCTTGCTGTGTGCTCTAAGGGCTGACCTGTTCTACTAACCAACTGAGCTGAGGAGAAGAGGGACTTTGCTGTGTGCTGTGACCCTGCTTGAAACCTACAAAGACTTTTGCTGTGTGCTGTGTCTTGCTGTGAATCTCCAAGGGCCTGAGAAGAGCTGGCCTCCTGTCTGCAACCCAGGACTACAAAGGTTGCCCCAGAAGAAACTGCTGTGTTCGCTAAGATCTGCTGTGCCCTCCTGCTTGCCTTGCTGTGTGTTCCTGGAAGCGTGGGTTCGATCTGAAGAATCGGAAGAGATCGAGTGTGGGGCGCGCTGGCTGCTCTGAGAGTCTAGGAGCGCCGCGCTGAAGATTCCCTACAAGTTGCACCACTGTTCGACGTGCTCATCGGCACGTGTGGGGCTGAAGAAGTGTTGTCGGTGTTCCCAAGGGGTTAAATCGCACTCCGTGCGGAGTTGTGTGACCTGTGACCCCGGAAGCCGTAAATTCTTGCCATCGGACTTCACCGCTGCGGCCTAGGGCCCGCGAAACCAACTTGCAAACTGATCGGCACCTTGGCTGATGCACGAAGGGGCCGCGACCTGATTGGTTGTTGCCTGGAGGCTCGTTGGAGAAGACGCGCTGTGATTGGCCGCTGCTGTAAGCTGTTCTCGTGAGCTGCGCATCGATTGGAGGAAGTGCTGCCGCGTCATCGGAAGCTGTCCCTGGAGCCGCGCTGTGAGTGGCTGACTCCGGAGAACTCCTCGACGTCAGCGAGAAGCCTGCAAACGCCGCGACCGGATTGGAGAAGACGCGTTCAGCACCTGAAGCCTGCAACAACGATCGTACCTGCGAGGGTGAGTCTGAAACCCTAAAGAGAGAGAGATCGCCTGCCCCCAGCACCCGGTATTGACACCGGCTGCAGAGGAAGCGCTGGGGCTGTGCAAGTGACTACGTTCGCCTCGGAAGTATTCTTGGGCGTGCGCATCGTCCCCCGAAGGTCCCGCATTGAGCGTGGGACACGGGGACCAATGACGAGTGCCCGATCTCCCCATTGAGAAGGGGGGAACCTGAGTAGAAGGAGCGGTGCTCCTGCTAGGGTCAAGTACAGTTTAGGAAGCACGTTTTTGAGTGCTGAATTCCTACACCTGAGTCATTCTATCACAATCTATTTTTGAGAGACTAGAGACTATTTTGAAACTTTCCTAAAACAAGTGCCTACCTGAAACAAGAAGAAGAGTGATAAGAGAAATACGTGCAATGCTTATGTGATTTTATTTACAGTGCCAAAACTAGATAAAAGTTATTTATGTATAACTCACCTGTGTGGTATCAGTTTGTGGTGTACATTGGGGGGTCATTGTAACCGAATGCAAATACTTACACATTACCTTGGGGATAAGCCTGACTGCTCGAGCCAAGCTACCTAGAGGGAGCAGGGTTTTATCTACAGTGTGTGTCCCTGTGCCCTGACTAGATGCAAGGGTCCCTATTTGGTCTAAGGTGCCTACCTCAGCCAACTAGAGACCCCCAGATCTAACACTGATAAAAAGAGACGAGAAGGTCCTACTCTAGAGAAAGGGGATAGTGTATGGCTAAGCACAAGAAACCTTAGGTTAAAAGGTAACAGAAAATTCCAACCTAGATTTATAGGGCCTTACCTAATTGAGGAAAAGATTACCCCAGTTACTTATCGGCTACAATTACCCACTAAGCTGAAAATCCATCCAGTCTTCCATGTAACATTGCTGAAAAAGGCATCCTCTGAATTGCGAAAAGCTTCACCCCCAAGACCAATCCATTTGGAATCTGGGATAGAATTTGAAGTGAAAGAAATTTTAGATTCAAAAAGAATGAGAGGAAAACTGTATTACCTAATAGACTGGAAAGGATATGGACCTGAGGAACGGTCGTGGGAATTGGAATTGGATGTTCATGCTCCAAGATTGGTGAACTCTTTTAATCATCGATTCTCTACCAAGCCAAGACCGAGAGGACCTCCTTTGTTGGGGGGTACTATCGGACCTCCAGACCATATGCTGTCAATAATAGAAACATCGTTGAATGAAGTTTCTTACCAGAAAGAGAAGAGGTGGCCTAGAACCAATAACTGGACAGAGTACCATAGGAAACGGAATTCCAAGATGGACGCCGCCTTCTCATTCCAGGCAGCGGTCTAGTTTAATTTGCCACAGGTGTTCTCAGAGACACAATTTGCAGCGCTCGTGCTGAGACAAATGCGCACTTCACCGAAATCCTCTGAGGCGCTCGTACCTACTCAGTGTTACTCCATAGTTATTTTGAGAGAGAATTTCTAGAGTTATCTACACCGGGTATTTCGTCCGGTTTCGTTCGAGGCTACCGTCGGAAGCTTTTAGTTAGGGTTCCGCTCAAGTTTCATTGCGGTTCTGCGAAGAGGTGTTGAGAAGGAGGTTGGCGCTTCTGAGGAGAGTTTATACAAGACCTTTACTGTTCCATTTACCGGCAAAGAACAAACAGCAGTAGCAGCTGACGTTAGTTCATCTCAGCAACAAGTTGTCAGCTGTGGGAAAAAACGGAAGAAGAAAGAAGACTGAGCTAAGTCTAAAGAAAATAAAGTGTTATGTTTAAAAGCTGATTTATGATTTGTTATGCGAAACTTAGGAAAATTCATACTTACCACAAAACTCTGTTGACAGTCCAAGCTCACTGCAAATATAGAAAAAGCAAAGAATTACTCAACTATAGAGATTGTTCAGATAATTGTAAATACTCACTACATGGTTAAGGATTTAAGGATAAATAGAAGATAGAATTACAGCTCTAAAAGTAAGTAGAAATAGATACAAGTAGAATAAACAAGTCAAGTACAGTAAAGAAAAGAGTAAGTTTAAAAGGTATTATTTGTTTATAGGGAATATATAGAGCTGAGGAAAAACTAGAAAGAATAGAAGAACCAAGAAGGTAGAAGAGAAGCACACGTCTTGGAATATAAGGGTAGGTACATAGGCAAAACAGAATAGTGTGTAGAATAGATAGAGTACGTTTAGAAGGTTAATAATTGTGCTTAATATTCTAGATTCTCTTGTAAGAAAAAATCCGCTGGTCGGAACAGAAGTAAGAAGGAGCAAGAGAGAGAGTCAGAATTCCAGGACCAGTCTCTTCTTTGTTTATTAAGTTATCCACTCCCCTTTCCTCCTTGAGGGTAACCTGGAGTCTAGGTGTATACTGGATCTCCGGAGTGTCTTTGAGAGGGAGTTGGGAACAAGCGTCTCTGTTCCTGTGCAAGTTCTGGTGAGTCATTATAGAGTCTGACAGGCCCATGTGCTAACATATCACTGTCAGTTAAATATTTTTACTAATTCTAATGTAAACGGATCCACTAATATATACCAGGCATCCCTATCCTTGTGGGCTCTTACATACGGATGCCTTGTGAGATAAGCAAGAGTGTGCTGTCCACTTTTAGAATCAGTGACTAGCTTTTGACCCAATGTGCAATTGCATTTTTCCCTTTCCGACGTTATTTTAGAATTCTGTGTGAATGCACCAGGGCTGATATCTGAATGAAAGACTTGGCTCTGCAGCAAATCCACAAAAACAATGTTTTATAAGGGATCTACAAATCCTCCTCACACCCTTATGACTAGTTCTTCATCTGAGGACGCTGACAAGAGTAACACAGTCTTTTCAGAAAATATCAAAATAATCTGGACCTCTATTTTTGGTAGATACCTCAATATGCTTGATTCCCCATTTTGATGACAACAACGTATATTACTTCTAATGAATTTTATTTTGTGACACGCCCATTTGGCCATGAATGGGTGCAACATCATATGGCATTCCATTTTTTATTTAAGAAAATACTATGGTCTAATGGTCCCCTTATTCAGCTCATCATCACCGCTGAAAATGATTCCTCATTCTTCAAGGGTGTCTTCGACAGTCTCTTTTGAAAAATGCAAAACTGAGTCATTTCCTTCTAAAGAATTTTAAATCCAAAAATGTGAAATAAAATGTCTAGGCCACTATCTTTCTCATTACATGCTTGGTTAATCCAGCTTATAATACATCATCTTAGCATGAACACATAGAATGCTGCTTTTCTTAATGTAACAAACAAAAATATTAATACTTGAAATGCATGAATCTATTCCAGTCCCTGGTGATC
Source organism: Lissotriton vulgaris (assembly GCF_964263255.1). Taxonomy (NCBI): domain Eukaryota; kingdom Metazoa; phylum Chordata; class Amphibia; order Caudata; family Salamandridae; genus Lissotriton; species Lissotriton vulgaris. The sequence continues at coordinate 442,100,934 of NC_141697.1, read as the reverse complement.
CCTCAGATTACATTTCAGTCTAACATTTTTTAACCAAAGTGTCATGCAGTCAGCGACTACCCCTAAGCAAATCACTCTTGGTTCTATCCTTGTAGTCCAGCCCAGCTCCACAGCAGAAGGAGCACAATAACCGCCGACTGGATTTGGCATATCAACACAATTATAGATAACGGTTGGAATGCAGATACAATTCTCAACCCCAGGCAATAACTCAGAGTTGCCTAGGGTACATGGGCACAGTTCATGCATCATCAATCCTAGAGGTTGGAAGACTCTATTCTTTCTGGTACACGTTTAGGTCTCTCTGCAAATGGCAGCTGCAACCATCTAGTCCTTCAGTACATTTTAGCCTATTAGTAGCTCTCCCCTCTTGTGGGTGGATAGTGTCATGAGCTTGAGGTAGTTAAGTGTGGGGTAAATTATTTTTAAAGTTTGTGAAAGAAACAAGTGGAAATGCGGGATTGAACCCTCCACTTGAATGGTTGGATACACATAGATAGTTGCTCCAGCTGGCAACTGCCAGAGGATCGCCATTTTTGATGAAAAGATCATGTTAAATTAACTCCAGGTAACATTGACCTTATGATGCAAATTTGCCAGGTACTTGCTGCTGTTCACCCAACTGAACCTGCTATAAAGGAACTGAACTGTACACACTCCAGATGGAGACCTTCTGAGTTGTAATTCGGCAAATGCTGGAGAATTAATTCTTCCTTCTTAGAACTTTGCGTTTTATGCCATTATTTCAAAATGCCTATTTGTAGTCCTCTGCTTAACAGCAATAGATCGATCTCAAAAGATTAGGCGTCTGAGGTCATTTCTTTATAACTAGTCCCTAATAAAAACTTGGACAACCACAATTTTGGGTTCCATTTCCGATCACACTACATGAGATGCACCTGGGACCATGTAGATAAATTCTAGGATGCTCCAAAGCCTTCATGCGTAATTCCTTCCAGTGACTAAGCACCAGGTTTCAGGAACTTGCAAAAGCATCAGGTCCACAGTCAGGGTTCTATTTTTCTCCCAAGGTTTAGGATTAATCTTATCACAATTGACGATCTTAGAAATTGATGAGGCTTTGGATTGTGGCTGGTGTATTCTAGCACTGCTCTGGAATATATAACTATATTTTATATTTTTGACTTGGATTTGAAATCATTAGATAGTAATGAACATATCTATAACCACATGGTGAACTATTGAGCCAAGCAAACACAAGGAAATGATGGACCGATCAGACACTCACCCCCAGACACACATCTGTGTTGAATCCATCATCGTTCTTTAACTCACTTCGCCACCTGAGTTCAGACCCAGCTATATGCAAATAAATCATGACCCTGTGCCTCATGGGAACAGTCCAGCCAGAACTGGCAAGCCTGGTCCTCCCTGGACCGGAAACAAGCATCCTGGGACCGGTTTCAGGGCATGTCACCTTTCATCAGCCAGGCTAGCTTGAATCCAGTGGCACAGTGAGCAAGGGACCCACGTCTGGGCATACCCATCCCATTCAGGGCGAAAAGTGTAACTGCAACAAATGATGGAGGGAATGTTGAATGATTCAGACTTTCTCCCCTAGTCAAAAGATCTGGGGTAAATCCATCGTTCTTTTACCCACAACGCGTCCCCAGTTTGGATCCAGCCATATGCAAACCAGTCTTGACCCTGTGCCTCATGGGAACAGTCCAGCCCAAGCTGCCAAGCCAGGTCTTCCCTGAACCGGAAACAAGAATTCTGGGACTGGTTTCAGGGTAACACCCCTCATCAGCAAGGCAAGCTTGAATCCAGTGGCAAAGTGTGCAAGGGACTGATTTGCATATAGCTGGGTCAGAACTGAGGTGGCAAAGTGAGCTAAAGAACGATGATGGATTTAACCCAGATCTGTGACTGGGGGTGAGTGTCTGAAACGTTTCAGTGTTCCGTCCATCATCTCCTTGTGTTTGCTTTGCTGAACTATTGAGCCATTAAGTCATGTAGACTCCGACGACCATTGCTGAAAAAAGTTGTGAAGTACACCTTCTAATTTCAGCAATCCTCTGATTATGCAAGGCCACCCTGTGAAGAATACAGAACAAAGTAGAAATATAATTGACCTCAGCACCTGTGATCCATCACAGCTCTCTACTTTGATACTCTTGAAGCTGAAATGAAAGTCCATGCATGCAGACATGCCAAATCCGATCCCTTACCCTGTGAATCCTATCTCGCAGAGGTTGCAAGCTAATACAGGCCATGATGGTGATCCCAAAAGTCCAGTAGAAGCACTTCCCCAAAGGCCACGCTCCCACAGCCTAGATAAGAGCATGCAGCAACACCTCCTAATTGACAAAACAGTCCAGGAGGAAGACAGCTACTGCCACAACAGGTAAGTTTTCTAGTACACCTGGTGGTGGGGGATCAAGTCATGGACTCACAAACTGGTTCTCGCTTAGCATAGCCTCAACCATCCATGCTTAGTACAGGGGGATAGGGATCTAGTATATTGCAAACACGGTGTTCCAAGCCCAGAAGGGCCCTTTTAAAATACCTGCAAAATCCTCACCCCAGAGAGGAGGGAAAATACAAGAGGAATGCAGGTAATGACAGTCCTCCTTTGATGTCCAACTGGGTGGACGAGGTTTATATAATTCTGTATTTCTTCTAAAATTCCTGTACACAAGTGGAGTTCACGTCATAAGGCCTGTGATGAGAGTGAGTGATTGATTGGGCCGTTAATCCCACCTCTCCCTCAGCTGTCTGTGAATACCACAGCCAATACATATCGAAAAAAAGGGCTTGTAAATTTACTGGTTATTCTCATTTTACTTAAAAATAAATGCTTGTGGAGATCCTCCTCAAACCCCTCTACAGATGTGTCAGGTTTCTACTACACTTGTTTATTAGTCTGATGGTGTTCATATTTCACAGGCTGAAAAGTCATGTGATTGCTGTCAAATTGTTCATTACAACTCCCCGTGCACCCAGTCCAGGTTCCAAGTTTATTGATAGTTCAAAATAAACATGTCATTATCAAAACACATAAAAATAAAAAAGAGCTAAAACAGTTAGGCTAAAATATACACAGGTATAAAACATTAATCAATTTCAAGTTTAAAAACATGTATTTACAAAAACCAATTGAGTGTACATTTTCTCAGCCAACCTATAAGACTTTAACCTGATGTGTTGATTAACAATGTTTGCCTCCTTGTCCAGACTTTATGTTGAAACTTGGACACCGCCACTACCACTATCGTTGAGGTGTCACTGTTCCACAAGTTCTGTAGGCTTCTCACCCTCTGCTAAACTAAGGGATCAACACAGGGGCCTTATCCACCTGCTCCTCGCTTTTTACCATATGTGGGATAGAAGAATAGCAGATGTTCATCTGTTTCCATTGCAGTTTTGCGATAAAAACAATAGTGTGACCCCTGGTACGAGCCCCTCACCCCTCCATGTGGCAGCAAAAGATGCTGCTGGAAGTGTCCCATACCTAAACTGAGTGAATACTGATCATGCACGAGCCAGGCATACAAAATCCAAGAACTCTTCAGCCCTGCTTAACGATCTACAAGATAAGGAAAGCACTTGTTAAACTGCGTAAGGATTTTTGATGATCCCTGGTAATGGCAGCTTTTTACTAATTTTGCATCACCTGGATGAATGGAGCAAGGTTCTTCGCAGAATTTTTCCAAGCCCAGGTTACTCCATGCCTTTTTAATGGACCCATAGAGTCATTTTATTTTTACCGCTGAGTTCGTTCTTAAAATATCTACTTGGCCCTCTCCAAAGTGGCACAGTTTCTTGGTAATCCAGATGTGTATCCAGTATAGCAAGGATCCTAATGCACACAACATTGCTATTTCGTGGATCCCTAAGTCCAGGCACAGTAGTACAAGTGGTGTTCCCTTCCCAGCCCAGTAAGGGCTCTAAAGAAAAAATTTTCTGCCACACTGCAGTGAATCTACATTTGAGTGGTCCCACTGTTCCGCACTATAGAGAGTTACTTCCTGTTCACCCAGCCATAAATATATGTACTGCAATTGTAAGGAAATTGCCCTTTTTAGAGGATCACCCCCACTTTTAGCCCACACTTTGAACTAGATGCCACTGTTTTTTTTTTTACTCTGTACTGTTCCGGGTCCTGCTGTCCAGGCCCTAGTGCATGTGTTCTAACCCCTTAAAGTGTATGCACAATTGGCTAATCCTTGATTGGTCTATTTGTCATACCCATAAGTCCCTAGTATATGGTATAAGAGGTGCCAAGGGCTAGTAAGTTAAAATGTCAATAGTGAACTGTAAAACTTAATTCACCATAGTGACAAGGAAATAAAATGACTCTAGGTCTGCCAGTGCAGCCTAATCGGACAACTTTTAAACTGTCAAACTCAATATGGGAAAATAACCCACTTGCCATGCTCAGAAGTTCCTTTTTAATATCTGTGTTAGTTACCCCTAAGACTGGTGTTAGTAGACCAGATGGTATAGTGCATGGCATTAAAAAGAAGGACATGTTAAATTTAAACTTTATATGTCCTGACAGTGACAACTTGAAATTGTCGTTTTCACTGTAGCAAGGCTGGTGTCCCCAAGGCCCTTGGACAAATGGCTGCTGTCGGAGTGGACCCTGGTCTTCCTGCAAGAAAAAGACACTCACCTGTGAGCAATTACTGAAGACCCCTGTAAACCAGAGTCCAGTTGACTAGTGGCTAGTGGCAAGTGGACCTGCACTAGACTCCACTGGGGCATTGTGGGAGATCAAAACCTGAGGCTGGAGATGACCTCTGAAGTTTTGAACCCCAGGGTGGCCCCAGGGATACTCACTGCATCTCTTACACAGCTCCAGCATATTCAGCATCCTCAGCATCTACTCAGCATCCTACATTTCAAGCATCAGTACCTCTCCTTTGCTGGAACTGTGATTTTGAAAAACTCTTCTGTGAGGACCCAGAGACTGCTGGATGCGACGGATAGCTGTCTCCCTGCACTGAAGTGGTCCCTTTGGCTGTCTCCCAACAACTTGAGGCCAGTCCAAGAGAGGACTAGCAGTCGTGCTAGTCTGTTATCTGAGGAACCGCAACGCTGATTACAAAGATTTATTGGAACTTCAAAGAATATTTAAACCTCTAAAAAATCATATGTCCAATTTCCTGTGAAAGTTCTTTGTCATTTTAGTGTCTTACTTAAGATCAAATATACACTCTATTTTTATAAATGGGTGTTAGATTTTTATTGTGTTGTGTTTCTTTTTTGCCTGTTGTTTTGGTGCTTTTAAATGCTTTACATGTGTTCCTTTGACTGAACCTGACTGTTCTGTGCCACAGGTACCCAGCACTGAGCTAAACGTTTTATCTCACAACCGCACCACACAATAATCCACTTTCCTACAGTAACAAAATGTGTTATGTAAAGATAATCTATACTATGCTGTTTAGTTATGTCCCTTGCAAATGCTTATACAGGCTTCAACTTCCTCATGCTATTCTGTTGATATCTAGTAATGAAGCGTTGGAAAGAATTATAGATCCATGGAACAGGAAATGTGTGATATATTAAAATGATAAGTTAAGGTCCCCTGGGAAGCTCAATTAGCTGAATGAACTCCCTATTACCCCCTATTGTGTACCACAGCAAGGTAAAATTGAGATACTTAAAGAAACCTTGAACAATTGACCATAAACTATTACGCCTAGATGTTTTTATCTAATTTATGGGAACTCCCTGGTTGTTATTCAGTGGGTTTAAGATGCTCAAATACCTATTTATGAATTACAGAGTCAATCAGACAAAGGGAATTGTGTTTTTCATCTTGTTTTATGATGTTTTAGACAAAAATGTGACTGTCTTATGATTAATGGTTGCACTAATTAATTATGATGTAAACTTTTCCATACTTTTATGCAACATAAATGATGTGAATAAAGTTTGCTCATTAACAGACTGACTGATTCTATCCTCCCCTTCCTAGCTTTTAAAATATTGTTTTCATCAGGAAAAAACCAAAGGAGGGAGTGGAGAGTCGGTGTCCTACACGAACACCTGGGGTGGATTCAACCTCCCCTTACAAATATTGATAAACAAAAAGATCCACCCAAGGGAGATTGCAATTGATGATGTTTGATCATGGGACAAGTGTGTTTCCTACATTGGTGAGAAGCACATCGTATTTCTTAAATACCCCTCACACACCAAAAGGTCTCTTGGTGTCATGCTTCATCATAGGGTTCTTCGCATCCCTCTACGGAACGCGGCGTGCTACTACCAACGAATTCGCGGGAGCACTGATGTAATCTCTATGTGTGGTGTGAGAGAGGTGGTGAGAGGTAGGGTCTGGAGTGAGTGGTACGTGAATGTTAAAAAATACCCAGCATCATAGGACTAAAAAAATGTAATAAGCCTTGGTGCAGGTATTATTAAAAAAAGTGTGAGGTGGAGGTACGTTGTATTAATGTGCAAAACGTCCTGCGTGTGTCAATATGTTTTGAAGCATGCTGCTTCTTCTTCAAGATGGGTACACAGATCTCTACCCTACTCACATGAATGGTGTGACAATGTCAACAATTTTAGTACTATGTGTAGACAGGTAGTAAAAGCTACAAAAATGGGACACAATGGTCTCAATATTTTTTGTGAAAAGGAAATTCCTTAGTTTCAATCTGAAAAAGAAACACAATATATAGGAAAAATCATCAGGTATACAATATATAATACAGATGTGGCATTCGTGACCTGTATAAGTGATAAATACAGTGCCTATAAATGGAGAAAACTCTAAAATATTGGTGCCAGTACAGTGTCCTGTAAAAAAGAGGACAAATACAGAGGTACACACATGTAACAGAAAACATACACACTAAAATAATTATGTCCCAGGGTAGTTTTTGCAGTGACTAACGAGTTCTTGATATCAGAAATCAGAAAAAACAGCATAGAAAGGAAGTTGATCACTACTTGTTGTTTTGAAGCCAATGGCATCAGAACGAAAGGGACCCTGTGCTTATTGCACTGTGTAAATAAAAATTCTGAATTGCTACATTAAGTCAGTGTCCAAAATCGATGGGAACGGAACTGGCCTCTCTGAAGCGGCTATGTCGTATTCGCATATGCCTGCCTCGCATGATCTTCCTCCTCGTGGTTCCGTCAATGTGGTCATGCTGACTGGAGTGCTTATTTATAGTGTACCTAATTGCCCATATTGTTCCCGCCACTATTGGCATGTACCTGTGCTCGGCGAGCACTTCCATCTCTACGCTTTAGAGAGGGTTGCAGGGACTGCCATCGCCCCGGAAGTTGTATTGGGTTCCTTTACCAGGAAGTGGAGGGACGCAATATGTTTCAACTAGAACGCGCACTAAGGATTGAAATAGAACAGCTCTGCTCTGGTTAGCGCTCGTGTTGAAGTTCACAAACTGCCCGGATGCACTAAAAGTGGGACCATGGTGTGGAAAAAAGGGGGGATGAATATATACAAAGATTTTAAAATAGAAGTCTTCTCGTATTCATGGGCAATATATGTGTATTGTATGAAGCCCTTGTGATAGGGGCAGATTGTGAAAACCCATTGAGGTAAAAGTACTAAATCAATCAGGGAGGGGCTATAGTTCGTAGTCTCCATAACCTTCTTTTGAAAAAAGGCCAAAATAAAAGATTGTAAACCCATACTCCAGTTAGTCCTGACGAATGCTCTATAGACCCCTGTGGGCCGACAGAGCAGAAACATGTCGACGTTTGTGTGATAAATGTTTTTTCAACTACTATGATCTAGTTACTCGATCTATCTAGTAGTAATAGATCTTTTTTAACAACCTGAAAATCACACCATATAATAAAATCACTTAGGGTGATTTTTCAGTTTTTTTAAATCCCTTTTTTCCTTGGTTTAACTTTCTTTGACACACCCTTTTTTCCTGCTTCTCTGGACACTGCACTATATGCCAGAGGTGCCTCAGGTTGAGGCTGGCAACACCACTAACTTAGGGTAACCAATGATAACTGCCAACAACCCATATGCGGGGCGGATGAACCATATATACCGCAATATCCACATGTGCATAGGGTTTTTGAGGTTACCCTAAATTTACATAACCAATGGCTTAGTGTTACAAGTGTCTGTTTCCTTTTTGATAAACCTTGTACTTTCCCTGGGGAATGAAACAGACCTTCTAAATCCCTAGTCCCTCCTCATTGATTGATTGATACTTAAGCTGCGGACAGCAGCGGGACTATATATCCTATATACGCTTTTTTGGAATATATAGATATTACCACAAAACTCTAAATGGAGGGTAATCTTGGTTTGAGCTATGATGCGAGTGACATAGATGAAATTTTGGCAGGACAATCCCTCTTACAGAACACTGAACTCACGGAAGCATTAGCACAGGCAGATGACTGGGAAAAATTGACGGAGAAAAAGAGAGAAGAGATGAGAACATCTATACACGGAATCATTATGACCGAATATCTGAGAGTAAAAGCAGCCCCAAGAGGCCTCTGGGTCACCAATGCCCCACGTATCTTCTTAAGCGACCTAGCCTTCCGACGAGATTGGTCCTCAATATCGTGGAAGTGTACTCTCGACTACCTGGTACTAATTGTAAAAACTGCAAAAAGACTATCAGATAAACTCCTAAAAGAGATTGAAGATTGTGAAAAAGAGCTCAAGAAGGGTATTAACCCTGCAGTATACAGACAAAGGCTGGATGAAATCAATAAGGAATTAGAGGAAACTCGAGAATTCCTAACACAAAGTAAGCTCAACAAACTTGGCAAAGATTTAAAGAAATTCAACCAAGAAAAGATGCATCCATATACCCTGGAGGAATACACTCCCCAGGATACAGGATCTGACAATGAATCTAACAATTCCTCCAATAATTCCTTCAATAGTACAGATGGTTTCTTCCCCAAGAGAGGCAGGAGTAATTTTAGACAAAATCGCCCGAGGAGAGGAAATAGATGGCAGAGACCATTTTTTCACGGGTACAACATGCCTTTTTACCAGCCTTTTGTTACACCATATGGAGGATGGATGGATCCATACAATCAAGGCATGCAACAAATGCCAAACTTGGGAGATCAGCAAATGGGGCATAATCTGCACACCACCCAAAAAGAGCCTCATTTTTTATCGAGAGGCCAAAACCAGCCAAGAGGCAAGAAAAAATCCCTCAGATGGCAAGACCAACAGAGGAATGTACAAACACGCAGCATGGCAGCATCGCACCCCTCAACCAGCAAAACCAATCCCTAGTAATTAACCTCTCGGGTATTGATTTACCACAAGAACAGATCGAAATCCTTAACAAGGGTCTGGGTTTTGTCCCTACCCCCAGGCTTGACACTTTTAAACTGAAGAGTGAATTAGCTGAATTTTGCAGGACTTTAAAATTGAATGCCTTCTTCTCCAATCATAATTCCAACATGGGGAGGACAGAACAGGGTGATACCAATTTGAGGAATAAATCCACTTTTAATCCACCAGCCTCCACCGTACATCCAGAACTACAGACATTTGAGCAGGCACTCCTAAACGGAGTAGACAAATTGCAATATAAAAAACCCTACCAAAACCTAAGTAAAAAAGAACGTTTGGCCCTGGAAGCACTAAAAACTAATGAGAAAATAGTGATCAAGCCAGCAGACAAGGGGGGTGGAACTGTTATCTTAAGCAAAGAAGGATATGACTCACAGTGCTTAGCTCTGTTATCTGAAACAAGGTTCTATCTAAAGATAGACACAGACCCCACTGAGAGACTCAGGAACACCATTGCGATTATGGTCAATGAAGCCGAGACGAAAGGCTGGATCACACCGAAGGAGGCTGACTTTTTGATGGCGAAGGAACCTATTACCCCCTATTTTTATTCTTTGCCAAAAACTCATAAAAATAGAAGTCCACCGCCAGGACGCCCGATAGTTTCGGGCATCGGCTCAATATTGGAACCACTTTCCAAATTTGCCGATGAATTCTTGAAGCCTCTTGTCCAACAAACACCGGCATATCTAAAGGACACACGTGACCTTTTGGTACAAATAGATAAAAAACCTTTCAACCCGCAAACTATGCTTCTTGTGGGCCTAGATGTTGAAGCCCTTTTCACAAGTCTGCCTCAAAACGACACCATGCAAGTTTTAGAAGACGTCTTATTCTCTAAAAACTGGGAATTCAAAACACCAAGACATTTCATTCTAGAGTGCTGCAAGTTAGCACTGAAGGAAAACTTCTTCGCTTTTGGAGACGATATGTACCTTCAAATCCATGGAACATCCATGGGGAGCGCCTTCGCTCCCTCGGTGGCAGGGCTCTATGTCAGTCACTTTGAAGAACTTAACATAATCAATGTAGACAACATCTTCTCTTCCAGTATTTTATACTGGAAGAGATACATTGATGATATCATTATGATCTGGGACAACAAATTGGACCTACAGACTTTCATGAATTGGCTTAATAGCCTTGACCCATGGCTTAAATTTACACATACAGCCACCAGCTGCAACCTTGATTTCCTCGACATAACCATATTCGTAAAGGATAATGAGTTACACACAAAAACATACAGGAAACCCACGGCCAAGAACAGCATTCTGTCATATGAAAGCTTTCATCCCAAACCATTGAGGGACAACCTTCCCATAGCCAGTTCCTTCGTTTGAAGAGGAACTGCAGTAACAACTCAGATTATAAACTACAAGCCAATGAATTATGTGAAAGACTGAGACAAAGAAACTACACAGAGAAAACAATAAAAATCTGCAAAAAAAGAGCTACAAACCAACCGAGAGAATGCCTCCTACAAACATTTGAGAAAGAAGCAATACCTGACCTAACCACCTGTGTGACAACATTCAGCCAGGCATCCTACGCAGTAAAGAAACTAGTTAATAGGAACTGGCATATCCTTCACACAGGACAATTCAATTGGCCCAGACCAAGGTTTGCCAATAGAAGATCTAAAAACATCAAGGATGTCTTGGTACATACTCGACCGCCACCAAAAAAACTACAAGTGAGCCTGCCCAGGGACATAACTATGTCACCAGTAACTGGACACTACCCGTGTGGGTCATGCGTAGCATGCAAAACTACAACTGCTACAAAAACATTACAGCTTTCTGACACCTTTTTGTGGCAACAACGTCAACACACGAATTGCAATTCGACCCATGTCATCTACACAGTGACTTGCCCCTGCGGAAAACGTTACATCGGGATGACATGCCGCAAAATAAAAACAAGGATTGGCGAACATCGCAGTAACATAAGATTAAAAAAGAATACCACAAAACTGTGTACCCATTTTGTGCAAGTAGGCCATTCCTGCGATGACATCCACTGGTCAGTAATTGAAATGCTAACCGATAAATCCCAGAGATGTGAAAGGACTTTATTCGAAAAAGAACAGAGGTGGGTGGAACGCCTCAGAACTCATGAAAATGGCCTTAATGATTCTATTCCGTGGCATCAATTTTCTAAATGATGGATCATCAATCCCATTGTACTGAATCTCTATACGATGTACCATCTACATTATAAGAGACTGCCCAGTTCAATAACAACACTCGCAAAAATCCCATATACCCTTGATGCAAGCTGCAAAGTTTTGTTTATGAAAGACAACCTACCTATCAACGCCAGAGTATCTGTACAAACTATAACATTAGAGATTGCCGGTTTCATAACCCCACTCGCTGAATTCCCATTTCCCCTTGATGCGAGCAATAAAGTTTTGTTTACACAAAAAACAATCCATCTAGATACGCTCGCTAACACGTGAGCAGTAAGTGCCTGCCCTTTAAAAACGCCTGCCCGGCCGGATTAACTAACTTCCGGGGGCAGAGCCAGCACAAGACGTGAACACTAGCACACGCGGGTAATGGCGGAGTCGTGCAGCATTTCCTACTGAATCTCGGTAAGGTGACCAACAGAATATTGATTAAACTCGATATATCTTTTCAAACACAGCTCTGAGTCCTGAGGGCCCCCCGACGCAAGCAAGTACTCTCTGTTTACAAGGTACGCTAAAGCGCTGCGTTTAACATAACTCGCCCATTTTACCGAATTGGTTCCTTTGTAGTAGCTGCGTCCCCGCGCGCCCTTATAGCCTGCTTTCCTATAACATATCCTGCCTGACAAGAGGCCAGCGCGCACTTCTTTCAATTCACTCGTGTTAAAGGTGCCTGCAACGTGTGTACATTTCCCTGTTCACAGCGCGATAAGCTCAAATCATGTTCTAAAACCCTCCCGACTTCGGAAATGAATATTCCCGATTCTAGTAAAGAACGAATAATAATGTTATTCTACTGTGTACTAGCCTAAATTAGGATTGAGTATAAAAGAGTGTGTCTTCCTCGATGTTCTCTCCCCCTTTTTTCTTTTCAGAAAACGGAGGAGTCATAACCCTGCAAAGTATACAGGTCATAAACGCAATACTACACAAAAGGTGTGAGTAATTCGAAAAATGTATGTCTATTTTTACTGTTAGTCCTGACGAATGCTCTATAGACCCCTGTGGGCCGACAGAGCAGAAACATGTCGACGTTTGTGTGATAAATGTTTTTTCAACTACTATGATCTAGTTACTCGATCTATCTAGTAGTAATAGATCTTTTTTAACAACCTGAAAATCACACCATATAATAAAATCACTTAGGGTGATTTTTCAGTTTTTTTAAATCCCTTTTTTCCTTGGTTTAACTTTCTTTGACACACCCTTTTTTCCTGCTTCTCTGGACACTGCACTATATGCCAGAGGTGCCTCAGGTTGAGGCTGGCAACACCACTAACTTAGGGTAACCAATGATAACTGCCAACAACCCATATGCGGGGCGGATGAACCATATATACCGCAATATCCACATGTGCATAGGGTTTTTGAGGTTACCCTAAATTTACATAACCAATGGCTTAGTGTTACAAGTGTCTGTTTCCTTTTTGATAAACCTTGTACTTTCCCTGGGGAATGAAACAGACCTTCTAAATCCCTAGTCCCTCCTCATTGATTGATTGATACTTAAGCTGCGGACAGCAGCGGGACTATATATCCTATATACGCTTTTTTGGAATATATAGATATTACCACGAAACTCTAAATGGAGGGTAATCTTGGTTTGAGCTATGATGCGAGTGACATAGATGAAATTTTGGCAGGACAATCCCTCTTACAGAACACTGAACTCACGGAAGCATTAGCACAGGCAGATGACTGGGAAAAATTGACGGAGAAAAAGAGAGAAGAGATGAGAACATCTATACACGGAATCATTATGACCGAATATCTGAGAGTAAAAGCAGCCCCAAGAGGCCTCTGGGTCACCAATGCCCCACGTATCTTCTTAAGCGACCTAGCCTTCCGACGAGATTGGTCCTCAATATCGTGGAAGTGTACTCTCGACTACCTGGTACTAATTGTAAAAACTGCAAAAAGACTATCAGATAAACTCCTAAAAGAGATTGAAGATTGTGAAAAAGAGCTCAAGAAGGGTATTAACCCTGCAGTATACAGACAAAGGCTGGATGAAATCAATAAGGAATTAGAGGAAACTCGAGAATTCCTAACACAAAGTAAGCTCAACAAACTTGGCAAAGATTTAAAGAAATTCAACCAAGAAAAGATGCATCCATATACCGTGGAGGAATACACTCCCCAGGATACAGGATCTGACAATGAATCTAACAATTCCTCCAATAATTCCTTCAATAGTACAGATGGTTTCTTCCCCAAGAGAGGCAGGAGTAATTTTAGACAAAATCGCCCGAGGAGAGGAAATAGATGGCAGAGACCATTTTTTCACGGGTACAACATGCCTTTTTACCAGCCTTTTGTTACACCATATGGAGGATGGATGGATCCATACAATCAAGGCATGCAACAAATGCCAAACTTGGGAGATCAGCAAATGGGGCATAATCTGCACACCACCCAAAAAGAGCCTCATTTTTTATCGAGAGGCCAAAACCAGCCAAGAGGCAAGAAAAAATCCCTCAGATGGCAAGACCAACAGAGGAATGTACAAACACGCAGCATGGCAGCATCGCACCCCTCAACCAGCAAAACCAATCCCTAGTAATTAACCTCTCGGGTATTGATTTACCACAAGAACAGATCGAAATCCTTAACAAGGGTCTGGGTTTTGTCCCTACCCCCAGGCTTGACACTTTTAAACTGAAGAGTGAATTAGCTGAATTTTGCAGGACTTTAAAATTGAAGGCCTTCTTCTCCAATCATAATTCCAACATGGGGAGGACAGAACAGGGTGATACCAATTTGAGGAATAAATCCACTTTTAATCCACCAGCCTCCACCGTACATCCAGAACTACAGACATTTGAGCAGGCACTCCTAAACGGAGTAGACAAATTGCAATATAAAAAACCCTACCAAAACCTAAGTAAAAAAGAACGTTTGGCCCTGGAAGCACTAAAAACTAATGAGAAAATAGTGATCAAGCCAGCAGACAAGGGGGGTGGAACTGTTATCTTAAGCAAAGAAGGATATGACTCACAGTGCTTAGCTCTGTTATCTGATACAAGGTTCTATCTAAAGATAGACACAGACCCCACTGAGAGACTCAGGAACACCATTGCGATTATGGTCAATGAAGCCGAGACGAAAGGCTGGATCACACCGAAGGAGGCTGACTTTTTGATGGCGAAGGAACCTATTACCCCCTATTTTTATTCTTTGCCAAAAACTCATAAAAATAGAAGTCCACCGCCAGGACGCCCGATAGTTTCGGGCATCGGCTCAATATTGGAACCACTTTCCAAATTTGCCGATGAATTCTTGAAGCCTCTTGTCCAACAAACACCGGCATATCTAAAGGACACACGTGACCTTTTGGTACAAATAGATAAAAAACCTTTCAACCCGCAAACTATGCTTCTTGTGGGCCTAGATGTTGAAGCCCTTTTCACAAGTCTGCCTCAAAACGACACCATGCAAGTTTTAGAAGACGTCTTATTCTCTAAAAACTGGGAATTCAAAACACCAAGACATTTCATTCTAGAGTGCTGCAAGTTAGCACTGAAGGAAAACTTCTTCGCTTTTGGAGACGATATGTACCTTCAAATCCATGGAACATCCATGGGGAGCGCCTTCGCTCCCTCAGTGGCAGGGCTCTATGTCAGTCACTTTGAAGAACTTAACATAATCAATGTAGACAACATCTTCTCTTCCAGTATTTTATACTGGAAGAGATACATTGATGATATCATTATGATCTGGGACAACAAATTGGACCTACAGACTTTCATGAATTGGCTTAATAGCCTTGACCCATGGCTTAAATTTACACATACAGCCACCAGCTGCAACCTTGATTTCCTCGACATAACCATATTCGTAAAGGATAATGAGTTACACACAAAAACATACAGGAAACCCACGGCCAAGAACAGCATTCTGTCATATGAAAGCTTTCATCCCAAACCATTGAGGGACAACCTTCCCATAGCCAGTTCCTTCGTTTGAAGAGGAACTGCAGTAACAACTCAGATTATAAACTACAAGCCAATGAATTATGTGAAAGACTGAGACAAAGAAACTACACAGAGAAAACAATAAAAATCTGCAAAAAAAGAGCTACAAACCAACCGAGAGAATGCCTCCTACAAACATTTGAGAAAGAAGCAATACCTGACCTAACCACCTGTGTGACAACATTCAGCCAGGCATCCTACGCAGTAAAGAAACTAGTTAATAGGAACTGGCATATCCTTCACACAGGACAATTCAATTGGCCCAGACCAAGGTTTGCCAATAGAAGATCTAAAAACATCAAGGATGTCTTGGTACATACTCGACCGCCACCAAAAAAACTACAAGTGAGCCTGCCCAGGGACATAACTATGTCACCAGTAACTGGACACTACCCGTGTGGGTCATGCGTAGCATGCAAAACTACAACTGCTACAAAAACATTACAGCTTTCTGACACCTTTTTGTGGCAACAACGTCAACACACGAATTGCAATTCGACCCATGTCATCTACACAGTGACTTGCCCCTGCGGAAAACGTTACATCGGGATGACATGCCGCAAAATAAAAACAAGGATTGGCGAACATCGCAGTAACATAAGATTAAAAAAGAATACCACAAAACTGTGTACCCATTTTGTGCAAGTAGGCCATTCCTGCGATGACATCCACTGGTCAGTAATTGAAATGCTAACCGATAAATCCCAGAGATGTGAAAGGACTTTATTCGAAAAAGAACAGAGGTGGGTGGAACGCCTCAGAACTCATGAAAATGGCCTTAATGATTCTATTCCGTGGCATCAATTTTCTAAATGATGGATCATCAATCCCATTGTACTGAATCTCTATACGATGTACCATCTACATTATAAGAGACTGCCCAGTTCAATAACAACACTCGCAAAAATCCCATATACCCTTGATGCAAGCTGCAAAGTTTTGTTTATGAAAGACAACCTACCTATCAACGCCAGAGTATCTGTACAAACTATAACATTAGAGATTGCCGGTTTCATAACCCCACTCGCTGAATTCCCATTTCCCCTTGATGCGAGCAATAAAGTTTTGTTTACACAAAAAACAATCCATCTAGATACGCTCGCTAACACGTGAGCAGTAAGTGCCTGCCCTTTAAAAACGCCTGCCCGGCCGGATTAACTAACTTCCGGGGGCAGAGCCAGCACAAGACGTGAACACTAGCACACGCGGGTAATGGCGGAGTCGTGCAGCATTTCCTACTGAATCTCGGTAAGGTGACCAACAGAATATTGATTAAACTCGATATATCTTTTCAAACACAGCTCTGAGTCCTGAGGGCCCCCCGACGCAAGCAAGTACTCTCTGTTTACAAGGTACGCTAAAGCGCTGCGTTTAACATAACTCGCCCATTTTACCGAATTGGTTCCTTTGTAGTAGCTGCGTCCCCGCGCGCCCTTATAGCCTGCTTTCCTATAACATATCCTGCCTGACAAGAGGCCAGCGCGCACTTCTTTCAATTCACTCGTGTTAAAGGTGCCTGCAACGTGTGTACATTTCCCTGTTCACAGCGCGATAAGCTCAAATCATGTTCTAAAACCCTCCCGACTTCGGAAATGAATATTCCCGATTCTAGTAAAGAACGAATAATAATGTTATTCTACTGTGTACTAGCCTAAATTAGGATTGAGTATAAAAGAGTGTGTCTTCCTCGATGTTCTCTCCCCCTTTTTTCTTTTCAGAAAACGGAGGAGTCATAACCCTGCAAAGTATACAGGTCATAAACGCAATACTACACAAAAGGTGTGAGTAATTCGAAAAATTTATGTCTATTTTTACTGTTAGTCCTGACGAATGCTCTATAGACCCCTGTGGGCCGACAGAGCAGAAACATGTCGACGTTTGTGTGATAAATGTTTTTTCAACTACTATGATCTAGTTACTCGATCTATCTAGTAGTAATAGATCTTTTTTAACAACCTGAAAATCACACCATATAATAAAATCACTTAGGGTGATTTTTCAGTTTTTTTAAATCCCTTTTTTCCTTGGTTTAACTTTCTTTGACACACCCTTTTTTCCTGCTTCTCTGGACACTGCACTATATGCCAGAGGTGCCTCAGGTTGAGGCTGGCAACACCACTAACTTAGGGTAACCAATGATAACTGCCAACAACCCATATGCGGGGCGGATGAACCATATATACCGCAATATCCACATGTGCATAGGGTTTTTGAGGTTACCCTAAATTTACATAACCAATGGCTTAGTGTTACAAGTGTCTGTTTCCTTTTTGATAAACCTTGTACTTTCCCTGGGGAATGAAACAGACCTTCTAAATCCCTAGTCCCTCCTCATTGATTGATTGGTAGTCAGGTAATCCCAAAGAAACCTATAACTTTCTCTTTTATCAGGAGCCCAAATTAATTAAATCAATTGGTAATCCAGCACTCCTGGTCTGGGAAAAACGGATATCTAAGGGGTTGTAAGGTCATTACACAGACACTAGGTGGATGAGTGTACAAGGTGGCAACCAATATCTATTCTTAACTCAAGAGAAATGGCTCCATGGTATATTATCGTTGAGGCCCATTACGTTGGTGCCCAGACGGAACACCCAGCATTGTTCTTTTTCCAACAACCGCTTTCGGATTGTATTTGTTCTGATTGTCCATTGGAGGTCATTCACTGTGTGTGTTTCAGTCAGGAAGTGCGTCGCCATTTTAGTTGTGCTTTTATTACACCACACATTACTTTTGTGTTCCCCAATGCGGATTTTAGCTGGTCGGATTGTCATTCCAATGTACTCTAGACTGCAGGGGCATGTGATCATATAAATGATGTTCCGGCTATTGCAGTTAGTAAATTTCCTTTGTTCCCATTCACTGCCATTCCTAAACTTGATTCATTTGCTCTTCTTGGTGAGGTGGCAAGTGCTGCAGTTGCCACACGGGTGATAGCCTTGGATTGGTTGAAGAGTGGGGTTCTCATTGGTTGTGACTAAGCATGGGCGAATTTTGCGAATCTCGCGTTCGCGAATTTTGCGGATTTGCGAACTCGCAATTCGCAAAATCCGCGAATTCTCGCGAATTTGCGGATTTTTTTTTTGTGTGTGTTTGTGCGGGTTTCTGCCAGTTCGCGAGGGTTTTGTACAATTTCGCAAACGCGAACTTACCTGTCAGGTCGCAAGTTTCGCGAACTTGTTGTTTCTACGTGTCCAGCCTGTTTGGGACACTCTTCTTCATCACTGCCACTCTCTGTCACCACTGCCACTCTCTGACTACTCATGCCACCCTCTGGCCCACCCATGCCACCCTCTGTTTCATCACAGCACCCTCTGGTTGTCCAGTCAGTGTACATTATTGTGGCAAAGCAAGCACACCTTCCCTGCCTCAAGTGACCTGAATTAATTTGGGGCTGATTAATGTGTCACAGAATATTTTTTTAGCTGGCACCTGCTTCCTTAGTGCTTCCTGATTAGTGATCTTTTGCACTTGCTAAGTGCTTTCATTGTTGCAAAATTAGTTACAACACCTGCCCTGCCCCAACTGACAATAATGAATTAGGGGCTGATTAATGGATTTGAACTTCCAGCCTGGCTCCTGCGTGTCTCCCTTAGCTGTAATTCAGGACCTTTGTGGCATATGTGTAACTATTCTGAGGTTCAGAGCAGGGTCACATAATAGTTGCAACTGGCAACTGAACTCTGGAGGGGCCCCTCAGGAAGCACTACAGGAAATGGCTACTAATGATGAGCCTGAACTTTTGAACCTGGTAAGTAGTTTCAGTTTTGCTAAGATCATATTTCTGCAATTTTGCGCTTATTCGCGGGGTGCGAAGTTGTACGGGGAAGCCGCGAACTCACGCGAACAGTGCGAGCAAGCCATAAAATCCGCTGCTCGCGGATTTGCGGATTTTGCGGGAGATTCGCGAATCTCGCGGATTGCGAATTTACCGAAAATCCGCAAAATCCGCGAGCGAAACGGATTTTCCGCCCATGCTTAGTTGTGACTGTGTCTGAGCATGGTCGTTTGTGAACAAGCATGTCCTTCAAGTTTTTGCCCCTTTTGTGATTGAACAGTGGTTTTTCAAGGCTCAGTTTGCTGCTGTTAAGGATCCTCCGATGTTTATTGACAATTTTCGACATTTTGTTTGAATGACTGTTGTAGGTGGTCACACAGATGGGTCGGGCCTCTTGATCCTTGTGTGCCTTATCTTCCAATAAGGCCTCCCTAATATTTTTCCGGGACCTCTTCATTGCTCTGTCAATGATTCAGACGGGTTAATTCTGATGGGAGAGCTTGGTCTTTAAGTCAGAGGCTTGTGTTTTGTAGTCAGTCAGGTTGGTGCAGTTCTTCAGAAGGAGGAGGAACTGCCCGTAGGGGAGGTTGTCACGTAGATGACGCGGATGGAAGCTGTCATATAATAGCAGACAGTTCTTAGCTATTGGCTTGAAATGTGTGGTGGTTTTCAGCGTGCCCCCTACCAAGTATATGTTCAGATCTAGGAACACTAGATTATCACGTGATGTGGTACTGATAAACTTTAGAAAGGTATTCTGTTGGTTGAGTCATCCCATGAACTCCTCGGTCGATGGAACGTCTACCTCCCAGATGACTAGTACATTGTCAATATACCTCTTCCAGGTCTTGATGTTGTGTCTGAGAGGGTTATCATGATGTAGGATCCTGCAGGTCTCCAGATGGTGTACATAGAGACATGTCAGGCTGGGACCGAAGGTGCTCCCCATGCTGGTCCCTTGTTTCTGCAGGTAGAGAGTATCCTCATACAAGAAGACATTTTTTGTCAGGGCCAGGCTGATGCATTCCATTTCAAGATTCCCTGGTGTTTGGTATTCCCAGGTGTTCCTGAAAATAATTTCCTCCATGATGTTAAGTGTCTTGTCGTGGGGTAAACTCGTAGACAAACTCTCCACGCCGAGCCCCAATAGTAGTTGTTTATCAGGATCAAAGGTCAAATTTTGTAGCAGCTTGAGTACTGCTTTTGAATCTTTTGGGTAGGTGTCCGTTTGTTGAATTAGTGGACGGAGGAAAGCATCAGCGAATTTTGACAGGGGCTTTAGTATAGAGCCAATGCCCAAAACTATTGGGCGCCCTGGTGGTTGTACCAGGTTCTTGTGTATCTTAGGGAGGGTGTAGAAATATGGCTCCTGGGTGATTTTTGCATTAGAAACTCTGCCTCTTTTTTGGACACCCAGTTGTGCGCTAAAGCTTCTTCCACTATCCCTGTGATCTGGATCCGTAAGGATTCTGTGGGGTCTTCTCGTAAGATTTCATAGTTTCTCCTGCCTTCCAAAAGTCTCCTACATTCATTGTTATATGCCATTGTAGTCTGAATTACCTTTGCCACACCTTTGTCAGCTGGTTTGATTGTGATATCCTTGTTGGTTGATAGTTGTCTGATGGCTTCTTTCTCTAATCTGGTTGTGTTCTGGAAACAGGTTTGGTCGTCTGTGATCATCTCTCCTAGGTCTCTCATCACTGCCTTCTCGAACGTGGAGTGAATGTTGATTTTAACCGAAAGCCAGTGTCAGATGGTTCAGCTGTAGTGGTGTCTTTCTCCTTGAAGAAAGCACGTAGTTTTAATTTTCGTTTGAATTCTTGCATCTCCGCATGGATTTTGAATTTGTCTATCCTGTTCGTTGGCACAAAACCCAATCCTAGGACTCTCTTCTGGATGTCAGTGAGCTCTTGTTCTGTTAGGTTTACCACTAGTTGCCCCTCTTGTTGGTGGACGCTTGGTTGTTGAGTGAGCTCGTCATGCTCCTCGTTGAGACGAGTGGGTCCTCTACTTCTTCTGTTGTCCAATGTACATTGTTGCCTCTCCTGTTCCTGTCCCGTTTTTATCAGACCAAAAAAACACAATACTGTTTGCTTGTAATGCGCTTCAAATTTGAGAGGTTCCTACTGACATAAACATGTTCTTGATGTTATTACTAAAGAATGGCATTCATTTTACCAATTTACATTGGTTACCAGTTGCCAGAAGATCCACATTCAAGCTGTTTTGTATCACCCACAAAGCAATATATGGTGTAGGACCTCTTTTCATCAGGAATAAAATCACCAATCCATACAACCGAAGAACCTCCACTCCAGATTGGCATCACACCTCAAAACCCCAGCATGCAAGAAACAATATGGGTGGTACATCCTTCTCTATTCAAGCAGCCAAACTATGGGATTACTTATCTCCAAACATAGGCTCCTGAGATTGCTATTTTATCTTCAGAAGACTACTAAAGAGTTGACTCTTTCCTACATGACCAACAAACTCAAAACACAAAAGTACAGCATATGCTTGTATATGTAAAGATGTCTCGTTTGATTATATGTATGTATTTAGATATGTGCATTTCTTTGTACAAATATATGCTACTTATCGTTTTAAAATATAGAGTTATTCTTATAGGTCTGCTTAACAAATATACATATGACTAATGGTATATATATATATATATATATATGAGATCGCTGAAGTGTAAAAACACCAACCACACTCACGGGGCTTCCAGGCAAGGCTTTATTTCATCACAGGTCGCTCAATAGCTGGAAACCGGGAACAAAGTTCATAATGATTCCTGCTTCGTCTAGTGTCCTGACGCGTTTCGAAGGCGGTTGCCTTCTTCTTCAGAGGAGGACGAATGCTTTGCAGGGTAGTGGCAGGGAACACCCTTCTTAATGTTCAGGGCACGCCCCTGGATGGGCGCAGTGCCTTGTGGTGTTTGTAGTCCTGCCGTGATGCCTACTCGCAATATTGCGTCCAAGTTCGGGGTTTTCATTTGTCATGAAGTGGCCTTGTCCTGGAAACCCCTCGCCAGCCAGGCAACGTAGTGATAGTAAAGTTAAGGAGAAGTATATGATCTTCTCCCCACAAGCTGAATGCTCGCCATCTCGGACTCGTTACATCACGCTGCGTGGCGGTGCTCGGCGAATTGCAGTTCTGCTGCCACGCTCATTCCCCATCAAGGCGCCGTTCACTCTTCCTAGGCGGGTGCAGCAAGGAAGGTGATGGGACCTTCCAAAATGTGATCGCTCAAGTGTAAAAACACCAACCACACTCACGGGGCTTCCAGGCAAAGCTTTATTTCATCACAGGTCGCTCAATAGCTGGAAACCGGGAACAAAGTTCATAATGATTCCTGCTTCGTCTAGTGTCCTAACGCGTTTCGAAGGCGGTTGCCTTCTTCTTCAGAGGAGGACGAATGCTTTGCAGGGTAGTGGCAGGGAACACCCTTCTTAATGTTCAGGGCACGCCCCTGGATGGGCAAAGTGCCTTGTGGTGTTTGTAGCCCTGCCGTGATGCCTACTCGCAATATTGCGTCCAAGTTCGGGGTTTTCATTTGTCATGAAGTGGCCTTGTCCTGGAAACCCCTCGCCAGCCAGGCAACGTAGTGATAGTAAAGTTAAGGATAAGTATATGATCTTCTCCCCACAAGCTGAATGCTCGCCATCTCGGACTCGTTACATCACGCTGCGTGGCGGTGCTCGGCGAATTGCAGTTCTGCTGCCACGCTCATTCCCCATCAAGGCGCCGTTCACTCTTCCTAGGCGGGTGCAGCAAGGAAGGTGATGGGACCTTCCAAAATGTGATCGCTCAAGTGTAAAAACACCAACAACACTCACGGGGCTTCCAGGCAAGGCTTTATTTCATCACAGGTCGCTCAATAGCTGGAAACCGGGAACAAAGTTCATAATATTCCTGCTTCGTCTAGTGTCCTGACGCGTTTCGAAGGCGGTTGCCTTCTTCTTCAGAGGAGGACGAATGCTTTGCAGGGTAGTGGCAGGGAACACCCTTCTTAATGTTCAGGGCACGCCCCTGGATGGGCGCAGTGCCTTGTGGTGTTTGTAGTCCTGCCGTGATGCCTACTCGCAATATTGCGTCCAAGTTTGGGGTTTTCATTTGTCATGAAGTGGCCTTGTCCTGAAAACCCCTCGCCAGCCAGGCAACGTAGTGATAGTAAAGTTAAGGAGAAGTATATGATCTTCTCCCCACAAGCTGAATGTTCGCCATCTCGGACTCGTTACATCACGCTGCGTGGCGGTGCTCGGCGAATTGCAGTTCTGCTGCCACGCTCATTCCCCATCAAGGCGCCGTTCACTCTTCCTAGGCGGGTGCAGCAAGGAAGGTGATGGGACCTTCCAAAATGTGATCGCTCAAGTGTAAAAACACCAACCACACTCACGGGGCTTCCAGGCAAGGCTTTATTTCATCACAGGTCGCTCAATAGCTGGAAACCGGGAACAAAGTTCATAATGATTCCTGCTTCGTCTAGTGACCTGACGCGTTTCGAAGGCGGTTGCCTTCTTCTTCAGAGGAGGACGAATGCTTTGCAGGGTAGTGGCAGGGAACACCCTTCTTAATGTTCAGGGCACGCCCCTGGATGGGCGCAGTGCCTTGTGGTGTTTGTAGTCCTGCCGTGATGCCTACTCGCAATATTGCGTCCAAGTTCGGGGTTTTCATTTGTCATGAGGTGGCCTTGTCCTGGAAACCCCTCACCAGCCAGGCAACGTAGTGATAGTAAAGTTAAGGAGAAGTATATGATCTTCTCCCCACAAGCTGAATGCTCGCCATCTCGGACTCGTTACATCACGCTGCGTGGCGGTGCTCGGCGAATTGCAGTTCTGCTGCCACGCTCATTCCCCATCAAGGCGCCGTTCACTCTTCCTAGGCGGGTGCAGCAAGGAAGGTGATGGGACCTTCCAAAATGTGATCGCTCAAGTGTAAAAACACCAACCACACTCACGGGGCTTCCAGGCAAGGATTTATTTCATCACAGGTCGCTCAATAGCTGGAAACCGGGAACAAAGTTCATAATGATTCCTGCTTCGTCTAGTGTCCTGACGCGTTTCGAAGGCGGTTGCCTTCTTCTTCAGAGGAGGATGAATGCTTTGCAGGGTAGTGGCAGGGAACACCCTTCTTAATGTTCAGGGCACGCCCCTGGATGGGCGCAGTGCCTTGTGGTGTTTGTAGTCCTGCCGTGATGCCTACTCGCAATATTGCGTCCAAGTTCGGGGTTTTCATTTGTCATGAAGTGGCCTTGTCCTGGAAACCCCTCACCAGCCAGGCAACGTAGTGATAGTAAAGTTAAGGAGAAGTATATGATCTTCTCCCCACAAGCTGAATGCTCGCCATCTCAGACTCGTTACATCACGCTGCGTGGCGGTGCTCGGCGAATTGCAGTTCTGCTGCCACGCTCATTCCCCATCAAGGCGCCGTTCACTCTTCCTTGGCGGGTGCAGCAAGGAAGGTGATAGGACCTTCCAAAATGTGATCGCTCAAGTGTAAAAACACCAACCACACTCACGGGGCTTCCAGGCAAGGCTTTATTTCATCACAGGTCGCTCAATAGCTGGAAACCGAGAACAAAGTTCATAATGATTCCTGCTT
Source organism: Lissotriton vulgaris (assembly GCF_964263255.1). Lineage (NCBI taxonomy): Eukaryota > Metazoa > Chordata > Amphibia > Caudata > Salamandridae > Lissotriton > Lissotriton vulgaris. The sequence goes on along the minus strand of NC_141697.1, from coordinate 442,076,080 downwards.
CGTCTAGTGTCCTGACGCGTTTCGAAGGCGGTTGCCTTCTTCTTCAGAGGAGGACGAATGCTTTGCAGGGTAGTGGCCGGGAACACCCTTCCTAATGTTCAGGGCACGCCCCTGGATGGGCGCAGTGCCTTGTGGTGTTTGTAGTCCTGCCGTGATGCCTACTCGCAATATTGCGTCCAAGTTCGGGGTTTTCATTTGTCATGAAGTGGCCTTGTCCTGGAAACCCCTCGCCAGCCAGGCAACGTAGTGATAGTAAAGTTAAGGAGAAGTATATGATCTTCTCCCCACAAGCTGAATGTTCGCCATCTCGGACTCGTTACATCACGCTGCATGGCGGTGCTCGGCGAATTGCAGTTCTGCTGCCACGCTCATTCCCCATCAAGGCGCCGTTCACTCTTCCTAGGCGGGTGCAGCAAGGAAGGTGATGGGACCTTCCAAAATGTGATCGCTCAAGTGTAAAAACACCAACCACACTCACGGGGCTTCCAGGCAAGGCTTTATTTCATCACAGGTCGCTCAATAGCTGGAAACCGGGAACAAAGTTCATAATGATTCCTGCTTCGTCTAGTGTCCTGACGCGTTTCGAAGGTGGTTGCCTTCTTCTTCAGAGGAGGACGAATGCTTTGCAGGGTAGTGGCAGGGAACACCCTTCTTAATGTTTCAGGGTACGCTCCTGGATGGGCGCAGTGCCTTGTGGTGTTTGTAGTCCTGCCGTGATGCCTACTCGCAATATTGCGTCCAAGTTTGGGGTTTTCATTTGTCATGAAGTGGCCTTGTCCTGGAAACCCCTCGCCAGCCAGGCAACGTAGTGATAGTAAAGTTAAGGAGAAGTATATGATCTTCTCCCCACAAGCTGAATGCTCGCCATCTCGGACTCGTTACATCACGCTGCGTGGCGGTGCTCGGCGAATTGCAGTTCTGCTGCCACGCTCATTCCCCATCAAGGCGCCGTTCACTCTTCCTAGGCGGGTGCAGCAAGGAAGGTGATGGGACCTTCCAAAATGTGATCGCTCAAGTGTAAAAACACCAACCACACTCACAGGGCTTCCAGGCAAGGCTTTATTTCATCACAGGTCGCTCAATAGCTGGAAACCGGGAACAAAATTCATAATGATTCCTGCTTCGTCTAGTGTCCTGACGCGTTTCGAAGGCGGTTGCCTTCTTCTTCAGAGGAGGACGAATGCTTTGCAGGGTAATGGCAGGGAACACCCTTCTTAATGTTCAGGGCACGCCCCTGGATGGGCGCAGTGCCTTGTGGTGTTTGTAGTCCTGCCGTGATGCCCACTCACATATAAAGCTCAACGAATAGTTTACTTTTAAGTTGGTTGATTATATGCTGATGTGTCCCCATTATTTTTATTTATGTCTTTCAAGATGTGTTAGTTGATTATATGTTTTTGTTTCTCTATTTTTAATTTAATTATATCTATCAGAATGTGTAAATATAATCATAAACATTTGTATATATAAGTGTATCACAAGTACCATATTGGGGAAAATATAAAATTAAAAAGAAATAAATATAAATTAAATTAAAATACATAAATTAAAAAATATACATGAATTAGCTTTATGTACATCAACACTTGAAAGATGAAGGCCCGATTCACAAAGATAAAATTAGATGAAAGTCTAACTTTCCAACTTTCGGTATTCACAAAGGGCATTTATTACTCGTAAATGCCCTTTGTGAATACTGAAAGTCATAAATTTAGACTTTCGTCTCATTTTACCTTCGTGAATCAGGCCATAAGTTTCTAAATATTTATCCATAGATGTACATATGGAACTTTATATAACACAACTGTTTATCCTCGTATTATTTTCGGCATACATGTATACCTTTTATGTAGTAATGTATCTATATATTTATCACTTTATTCCCACTGTGGAAAAAATAAAAAATATATAAGCATTTAACTCTCTCTAACACATTACTCTATGTCTCATTCTATACCTTTTTAAATATATCCTCTACCTCCACTCTCTGACCCATCCCATACCTCATTCTACTAAAATGATCTCCCGAATAACCCTTTCCAGAATCCACTCCTCTATCCCTTCTTTGACTCATCCCAAACCTCTTTTCATACCACGATCTCCCAAATAAAACCTTCTAGACTCTTACCTCCTCTATCCCTCCTTTACCCTATTCAGTCAAACTAACATACTCACATGTCCACCTCTCCAATTAACAACATATTTGTCATACTAATCCACCACTAATCTACTTTGGGTTCTGAAGTAGTGTGCTGCTTGCCAAAAAACGCTTCAAAGCCTCATCAGGGGTAGCAAGTGCTTTATAAATGCAATTACAATTAAAATTACCAAAGAATAAAAAAACTGAGAGGTCTCATAATTACCTAATTCAATAGTACTTTATGTACTGATCTCAGAATGATGGGAGTCCGAGTCGGCTTAGATCAGATTATGGGTGGGTGAAATATTCCATTCCGCCAGCATAATTGGCAAAACTTTATTCTCTAAGGTAAGGTGGCATGTTCATGTGACATTTGGCATCCGCTAGTGTAATTTACAGTCACTAGGAGGACATCATGCTAGATTTTTCTAATGTGGGTAGTCACGGGTGGTTGCAACCATTCTTGGTCAGAAGGCTGCCGCGAGAGTAGAAAATCTCAAGACACTGCAACCTCAGGCGCGTCACATGGTGCTGTTTGCGCTGATTTTTCAGCGCAGAATGTACTCCCTTCTCCAAATCACAGTGCAAGCAGCACAACGTGCTTATATCCGTCTATCGCACAACTTCACGGAATCTTGAACCATTTTCATGTAACTCACCGACATCAAATTCCAACCTCCCCTAGCCGACATTCTAAACTGTGACGAGCAGATCTTCAAATATCTCAGCAGGGATCGCTCAACCCACTGTGTCAGTCTTTCAAAGAGGATTTTGTTAAAGTCTTACAAGTAACAGGGTCCATACATGCTAGCATTTTGAAATAAGAAAGAGAGGAGATTTTGAAAAATGGGGGAACTGTATTTTCCTCATATACTTTAAGCAGAGGCAATTTCATGCAGAAACTGCTCAAATTAAGCCGTTTGTGGCTTGAAAATCGGGGTTCTCTGAATCGATTCTGTTTGCATACATGCAGTGCCATTAAAGCATGAAAGCTTCCCCTTCCCGCTAAACATTTGACAAATATAATTTTTTTCAGCGACAGGAACAGCTGAACGAATTTTCTCAAGATGAAAATATGTTTCAGAATTGGGGAGACATTCGTCTGCTTGGTTTACTCACACAATAAACTGGGTCTAAGTTTATTCTGTGGCAAGATAAGACATCATTTAAAAGTTTTCTTCAAAGGCTATAGGATATAACACTTCAAAGCAAAAACAAATGTTTTTTGGCTGAACTAACACTACTCCAAACTGACTTAACCATGATCCCAAATAGAAGGGATTGTTTAATTATATGAAAAAAGATCTCTTTAATCACTATCGCCATGTTGCCCCGCCCAAAATATAACTCATGGTTTACTGAAAGAAACTCAAGAGCTAACATGGTTTATTTGCCTCTGACCCTTTAATTAAATCTGTAGGGCGAGGTAAATAAACCCAACCTTCTGCCTTTGTGGGCTCTGTCTTGTGACTGGTTCAGCTTCTGGAGAAACAGTTTAATAGCACCGTTCCTTGAAGGTGAACAGAGTCTTTGATCTTACCGCCTGTTTGCTCAAAGACCAGGCCCAGTTTATTTAACAAAGCTCATGCAGGCCAAACAAATCAAGGGTGGGATGCAGGCCGATAGCTCTGCTGGCAGCTTGCAGCTCAGGATTGCTTCCTGTTGCGCCCCTGCCTCGTTTTACTGAGCCTGCACTATCTCTGTTTCTGCACACTGTAGTTGTCTTCGCATCAATATTTCAGGCAAATGTAGCATTACCCTTTGCACTGTAGACATGCAAAAAAAAAGGAGTACCACGGTGAGCTCAGAAACTAGATCAGCTGAGGCTCGCAGCTGAAGTACAGGGAAACAGCGGCATGTGTGCTTTGGCGTTGCCAGTGTCCTCATGGGCCCTAGTGCAAGGAAATGGGCCCCCAGGGCACTGTTTGTATTGTAAAATACAGAAATACTCAGGATTCGGTGGGCCCCTCAAGCTTCTGGTCCCTGGTGCTACTGCACCTACTGAATCAATAGAATCTATGTGCCTGCATGTGTGCTTTAATCAGATTAAGGTACCTTTCAAATGTTATGCTTGTCTTAAGTAAGGATGGGCAAGCAAATAAAAACTCGAGCTAGGTTGGAACCAGATCCCTGGCTTTGGCTCAGCTCGATGTATTCTTGGACCCTCTATATGTATGTATGTATTTTGCATTTCTATTCTAAAGGCAGCAGAACGCTGTACAGGGTGAACTTCTAGGTTTGTGGTCAGTTAATGCATAGGGTTCTTTTAAAAAGTGTGTTTTTAAATCTTTCCTAAATCTGAGCAGTTAGAACGATCCTGAAAGATACAGGGATGTATCTCTAGGCCCTGAATGTATACAATGAAAAAGGCCCGCTGCATTGTTTTGTATTTTTTACAAATCTTAGTGGGCAATGTCCTCGCAGCAAGTGTGCCAAGAACCACCAGAGATGGTGAGCTTGTCTTGATAATAAGCAGGGTCCTGGTCACGATGGCTTTATAAATATAGCAGCTAGACTTGAAGATGGTGTGGACTGGTAAGGAGAGCCAAAGAAGTTCCATCAGGATGAGGACGATATGACCACAATGCTTCAGGTTTTGGATGAGACATACTGCAGATTGCAGGATGCCCTTATGAGGTGCCACTGTGAAGTTTGGGAAGCCATGGAGCAGGCCATTAACAACATACAAGGGCTTAAACAAGTCCAAGGGGTTAAACAGCAGTTATGCAGTCGCTGGAAGAAAATGTTTAATTTCTTTAGAGGAGGCTCCTGGCTCCAGACTGTCTTTGTTTGTTGCCAGTGTGTTCCATGAGTGTGAGGTCTGGTATCCAGGGTGAATCCAAGTAACTTGGCATTCATTGGACGCTGGAGTCCAAAACGAGCTGAGCCTTCATGTTGTGTTGTTTCTGCCTACCACTTACGCTCTAAACTTCTGCAACAAGAATTAAAGACAAAGTAGTGACTTTTGATGTAAAATGTGTGAGAGAAAGAGATACCCATATATATAGTGATTCATTTGACCTTGTGAAGCAAGAAAATCTGGGCTCATTACCAGCTTCTCTCAAATTGTGTGATTATATGCAAATATTTCATTTCACCTAGTTGACCTAACAACGAATCCATAAAAAACGATCACTCTGCAGAAAGTCAGCAAAAGACTATCTGTACCCATTGCTTCTTGATGAATAACTCTGGTTGTTCTGCAATGATTGGATTTCTATTGCACAATAAATTACTTTGAGGGTGGTCATAGAACAATTCAGCATGGCAAAACCAACCCACTGCAGAAGGCGCAGGAGCTAGGTATGTGCCTTCACACCTCTACTTGGTTATTGGCTTTGTTCACTGCATTCTAGCATGTACAGAGGCCAGTTGGTGCCAAATTCGTTATTGTACAAGGCTCAAAATCTGAGGGTGTACCGCAAAAGACCAATTGACATTCCTTAAATTCCTGCGTACATACAAACACATATGTAAGTATCTGATTAGCAGAAATCTATCAAAAAGGCAGCGGAGTGTTGTAGACAATCAAAAACAAAAATACAGTTAACATCTGATTGGAGGTGTACCTGGCTTTTAAGAGTGAAAGTGGACTGTTACTGCATTGTGATATAGAGTTCTTTAATGCGATGTATCCGCAGCTGTTTTGTACAATGGAGTAGGGTTAGGTCAGCCATGGTAGAAACAACGATGTTGGTCAAGATACTAGGGGGCATATTATCAAGGGGGTTTATCTCCGCTTTTTTGGCTTTAAAAGCCAAGAAAGCGGAGATAAAATTATCTCCCTATTACCTAGCTGTCGCTAACATTAGTTAGCGACAGCTAGTAGGAGATAGCGACCATCTTGGGCCCCACTTTGCATGTCAGTGATATTGATCACTAATGACATGCAAAGTGGGCGTGCCAAGATGTTAGCGACTGAAAACAGTCGCTAAGTCCTTGTGGCAGACCACACCCTTATTGTACAAGTGAGTAAAATTAGAAATTGTGGGGCCACGTATGTACATGCACACCCACATTGGTCATTCTTGATTCTCTTCAGTGGCGGTGCGTCCATGGGGGGCGTTGGGTCGTTGCCCCACTAGCCATGGACGACCGCGCAACATGCATGCATGATTTAAAATCTCAGGATTTTGTCAAATAAATCATCGCGCTATCGTCTCCGGGACAAGCCCGACAGAATCGGGCAGCGCATAGGAAGTGGGCCGTCGGGGGGCGGGACTGCGACAGAGAGTGTTAGCAGAACAGCGGAGTAACTGCGGGCCAGTCAAAATACGGAGGACTCCTGGATTTCACATGCGCAGTGTGTACTACAGTAACTGTACACACTGCGCCTGTGAAATCCAGGAGTCCTCAATATTTTGACTGGCCCGCGCATGCGTACAGTGGTCCCCCCCTCCCCTAGCCACTCAGAGACACAGACAGGGACCGGGGCCCTGGTCTCATCATGGGCAGATAGCATCCTGCTCGTAGGCCAATCCTGGCGCAGTGGCGCTGTTAACGCTGCGCCAGGATTGGCTTCTGCAGCAGGATGATGGTGCCGCACTTCAGTGAAAGTAAAAGTAGTTGTAGTATGTTAGTTTATTACTGTAGATAGTCCGAGACTGACTCATCGTCGTGTGACTCATCGTCGTGTGACACTGACTTGCTGTGTGTGTGCCACTGCCTACGGACGGTCCCCGTCACCACCACCACCGCGATACCGTGTCCTCCACCGTAAGTTTTTTACTATGCGAGGTGGGGGCCTCCTCTGACCTCTGCCATCCCTCCCTAACCAGTGCCAGGCTTGCTTCCTAATCCTATCCTCTACCGTACAGTCCGTCAATGTTGCTGCTTGAACTTTAAAAAAGCAGGAAACTTGACGTTTTTTTTTCAAAGCGCTTTAATTGCTCCTTTGAATTGGCGGCTAAGTAGCGCTTCTTTCTTACCATTGAGCACCTGACCGTTTTCAGAGCTTCAATATATTCCCGGGCGGCTGCCGAACTTTAATCCTCCCTGGTTATCCTCGCTCCCAGTACAGGGCTCGCAGCTGCTCTCTGCACACATCGGTATGGTATCGTTAAATCCATAAATTCACACCCTTGCCTTTCTTCTTGTGTAGCGCGCGAATACGCTACCAGTATAGGCTATCAAAATTATGCTCTGCAGTGTGCCCTTTGACCCTGCCCCATCGCCTTGCAAGTCCCAGTTCATTCTAAGAGCACCCCCGTCTCAGCCCAAGCCCACAGCTCCAGGTCCTACAGCCAGTGACAGCCCCCCCCCACCCCACCCTCATCATCTCCATCCAGAGACGTTTTAAGGCATGGGCAAAGTGGTCTCTGGCCCAGGGCCCCAGCCCCCTGAGAGAGTTTTGCCCTGAGGAACTTTAATCATTCTTAAGCAGATTGTAAAGAGCATTTTCTTTTATTTTATTTTTAAGGAGGGGAATGTGTGAGAGTTTATTGCAGATATTTTTCAGACAAATGGTGTGTTTATGTTTCATGCAACAACCATAAAAAGTTTATTTTAGCTCCAAACAGGTCCTCGGATGGAAGGGGTGCATAGAGGTAATTGTTGTAGTGTTAGCAAGCTGGCTCTGTCACAATATTGAAAACCACATTAATAAATCTGAATATTAGATGTAAACACATTTTGATTTTGGAACAGTGTGTTTCTGCACTGCCAGTGAGACAGAGAGGGCATGAAAGAGCTGTAAATTGATCATACATTTAAATATGTTCCTAACAGGGGGCCCCTGAAATACGTTTGTCCCAGGACCCCCACAATCCTTAAGGCGTCCCTGTGTCCATCAACAGCATCCCTATCCCCCCTCACCATAGTGACTGCACCCCTACCCATAAAAACTTCAGTGACTGCATCACTTCACCATCACCCTAATACCTGCATCGCTCCCTCTCTCCCCCTCCCGCGCCCCACTGACTGCATCCATGCTCACTATCGCCCCCAGGGACTGTATCCCTTTCAGCCATCACCACACGACTGCATCCCTGACCAGAGAGAGCACAGGGCATTAATAATCGGATCAACCCCTGTCAGAGAGACTTGAGATTTAAGTGCCCATTTCCCCCAATACTTCTTCCACAAGGCAATCCTTCCTTCTGTTATGTCATGTTATTGTAAAAGAGATATGCCTAGAACTGCATTGCCAACTGTGTGTCCTTAGATTGCTGCCTGTGGCAAACATTGCCATTAATCTAAAGTGGTCAGCCTAGGTCCACAACCTCCTTATTGGCTGAGTTAATTTCTAGCCACTTCACGGTGGCATGCCGCTAACTCCTTTAATCCATCACCATTATGAGCCCCAGAGCAAAGCAGCAAAGAATTCAGTTTACTGTGTGGGCAATATAAAATATGCTTTCGTATTCTTGCTGTGTTTGTTTTTATTTTCAGCATTTATTGTATTTCTGTAACTTGGAGCAAGCCATATTTGGAATTTGATCTTTTTGGTAAGAGAGCTATGTGGGTACGTGTTATTTGGTAGGAAGCTGAAAAACAGTTTGCCATTTAGAAGGAAGATTGCTTCTTTTATGATATGTCATGTTATTTGTGTACAATAAAATCTGTTTTGGCAAACATTTTGCTATAAGTACTTTATAAATGTACCGTTTTGCATGAAGGATAACAAGGGACCACTCCTAGCTTTCTCTCAACCCTACAGCTAGCTTACCCAGGAGGTGTTTTGCAGAGGGCAATGGGAAGTGTGCACATAGAGGGTTTCTTACTGCACGTGGAGAAATTAAATTAGAGGGTACATTGGTGTGTACTACGTTTGTGGCACGTTTCCAGGCAAGTTTTCAACCTAGTGATTTTCCTAGTCACATGCACACAGCTGTGTACTGATCTGGTGCCTTCCTTTCCCCTTTGGTGATGTTATCATTTGGGCTTGTCAATCACGGTTTGGGGTACTTTTCGACTATTTTGGCTGTGCACATGCTACTGTTGGATTATCTACATGCCACTTTACTATCTGCCATCTTGGATTTGGACTAAGTTCCATTTGGTAAACTATCTTCACACTATTTTGCTGTCAGCCATCTTGATTGTGTTAAGTTTCATTACACAGAATATCCTCACTCTGTTTCCTTGTCAGCCATTTTGGATTGGGCTGTATTGTTTACTTTAAATATAATTGCATTGGATTTCCATAAGCACTAGTGTATCTTGACAGCCTTTGATCTGCAGGCATTTTCAGATGCTTCATCTTTTGCTTCTGCTGCGTATGCTTCAAGATGGCTTTCACTCATCACTTAGTTTAAATCTCGCCATTTTCACAGCATCCTATAAAACCACATGTGAAGTGGAAGTCATGGATATGTACCTGTTGAAATGTTTCTGGGCATAGATGGTGAAGATTTTGAAACCAATCACAAGGCAGCATTACTTTTCTGCGACCTCGGTCAAGAAAGAAAGAAAGACAACAATCTTCCCATTGTGAATGCTCCATGTGGATTATCAGGAGATTGGGACAAGTATTCCAAAAGCATTAGCAGACTTGAAAGGAACTTTTCTGAAGAACCTTAAACGTTTAAATTTCTTCAAGAGGAGGTAAAGCCCAGAGGAAACTGTAGAAGAGTACACTGAGGCATTTTGCTTCTGCAAACAATTTTGGGGTTTCTTCTGCAGCTTGCTCTAGTCAGAGAGAGTACTGGGGCATTAATACTCAGATCAACCCCTAGGCAGCTCTGGCCAGAGAGAGAACCAAACACTAAGATGTGGATCAACCCCTATCCTGCTCTAGTCAGAGAGAGCATGTCAATAAGCAGGAAAGGAAGGTCCGAGGCCAGGTATTTGCTCTGTTTAAGAACCTTTGCCTCAAACTTTTCAATCGCTTGCTGCCTTGGATCATTGGTAAGGTAGTTCAGTGGGCCTACTGCTGAGACTCATGGCTGATAAAAATTTCGGGGGGGAGCGAAGTCTTCAGCCATAGGCAGAGGCCTCGTTAACACATACATGGTCTTTTAAAGACCTGTGAAGTGTTAGGGTGCGGCTGGCAGTGGCAGCTCAAAAACTGTCTGCTCGGGAAGATGTCTCAGCCCGGGCTGACACACACAGGGGGGTGGGGGCGTTGAGCACAATGACCGTTGCACGCCTGGTGGGCACAGAGGAAGAACATGTGGGTAATGTGTGAAACTTGAGTGAATGAAACAGTAGAAGGTGACACCGAGCTTCTCACATTTAGCGAAAAATCAGAAGCGCGGACATTACACTAGCAGAAGGGGTCATCATGTTATCTCCGAGTGCAACTGGGAAACAAAATGCTGCATGGCGCAGTGGGGGGGGGGGGGCGGGGGTAGGGTTCGGGGGTTTGATGACCGGAGATTAAATTCATGCTCTGTACGTTCCTATTTAGTGGGATAAGGAATGCTGTCCTGGTTTGTCTGGCATAGGGTGCAGAATTTAGATACAAAAAGTAAATATGTTGAATGGTGATAGTTTGTGACCTGTTTAGTTGGTTCTTTTGTTGTTTGCAGTTTAAATAAAAACAATCTGTGAGGTTCTCAGCATTGTATCTTGAAGTCTGTTATGAAGCTCTGTGGTTATACTGATAGGGTGACCAACCGTCCGTAAATTTCACGGACAGTCCGTAATTTGGACCTCACGTTCGTTGTCAGTGAGGAATACTTTTACGGACGCCTTTCGTCCGTAATTTTGGCCATCACAGGGAGCAGCACTGCTCCCCTGTGAGAGGCCTCACCTTCCTGATGGGGCGCCTCGCGCTCCTCCTTGAGCAAAAGAGCAGCCCCTCCCCGCCCATTGTCATTCTGTATGGGGCTGATTGCCACATACAGAATGTCAATGGGCAGTCTGGGCTGGTAAATCATGTGGTGGCCTCCTCATGCCTCGGTGTACAGCAGAGCGTTCTGTAAAATAAAAGGCAAAACGCTAATGCTGCAACTTTAGCAACGTGAGAAAACAGTGTATATAAAGAAGCCTGTAAAATAAGTTAAAAAGATCGGGTTATCGTTCTTTCACTGTCTCATCATTTTTTAACTGAAATATTTTCAATATTATATCCAACAAAGCCATGGTTGCTCCTTTTTTTATTTTAAGCAACTAAAAACCATTGACAAAGCCAATAGTCCTGGTTTTTGTTGGTGTAATGATACTTGCTGTACTATATATCTGGATGCAATGACAAAAACAACATAATATCAGTCGGGCGGAACACTACGTTAGCGCTGATTTTTAGCCTAGGTGTTTTAAACTACGCGCTTATTTACATCGAACACCCCCTTTGAAGAGACCCCCCCAGTTTTTTACACCACTTCAAGCCCTGGAAACAACACCATGTCACAGTCACCTCACATCCTGGCACTGTGCATCATGTGTGACTCGTGACGTCTGCGTTTTCAGACTGCCTATGTGCAGGGGCATAGTGAACTTTCCCCCACCCCACCCCACCCCTTGCTTTAGGAACTATAGTGAGGGTGAAGTTCTTCATGGGCCTCTTCTGTCTGCAACTCTGTAGACAAAGGCTCAGCTCATAATGTGAAAAGGTGGGTGAGTAAATAAGTGAAGGCTGGATGGATGACTGAAAGGATGAATGGATGAATGAAAGGGTGAATGGATAGGTAAAAGAAAGGATGGATGGATGAGTGATAGTATGGATGAGGGAAAAGGTAAATAGATGGATGTATGGGTGGAAGGGTAGATGGATGGGTAAAAGGGTGGATGGGTGTAAGAAAGGATGGATGGATGAGTGAAAGCTTAGATAATGGGCGAGTGAATGGGTGGATAGATGAGTGAAAGGAAGGATTGATTGAATTGATAAGTGAAATGGTGAATGTATAGATAGATGAGTGAAAGGGGTAGATGGACAAAAGGATGAATAGATGAGTGAAGAAGTGAAAGGGTGGATGGATGAGAGAACGGATGGATGGATGAGTGAAAGGATGGATGAGTAATAGGATCAATGGATGGAATAAATGAATGGATGAGTAGATGGGTGGGTGGATGATGGATGGATAAGTGAAAGGGGGATGGAGAGAGAAAGGGAGGATGAATGACTGAAAGGGTGAATGGGTGGAAGGATAAGTGACTGGGTAGATGGATGAGTAAGTGAATGAATGGCTGGATGGGTGAAAGGGTAAATGGCTGGATGAATGAGTGAATAGATGGATGGGTGAAAGAGTGGATGGATGACTGTACGGATGGATGACTGAAAGGGTGGATGGAGGGATGGATGAGTGTAATGATGGATGGAAGGATATATGGTGGATAGGTTTGCAAATGGTTGAATATGTTTGGATATAAATGGTAACATAGATGAAAGGACAGAATGAATGGTGAAAGACTGAATAATAGATAAAAGAATGATTACTCCTTGTAGCACCCATTATCTTAAGTAGCATTTCCTATACATTGACTTTCACGTTAATATGAGTCATTGTCTATATATAATGTGTGTGATGTAACACACTCTGACACCCTGCCCTACATAATTGGGATGAGTAACACTATAAGAGAAATTAAACACACATGAGAGACGGTCTAAGTGAAGATGAGGGGCACCATTGAAGGGTGATAGCAAGGCAGGACTGGCCGGACCGGGCATCTGGTGTTTCCCTGGGAGGCTGGAAAGGAGAGGGAGCGGTTTTGTTACTGGGGGCTGGCACTGCAAAGTTCTTTATATATCCAGTAGTTTTCAATCAACAATAAAAGCGGCTTCACTTATATTCAGGTGTGGTTCACCATTGCCTGGTGATTAATGTACCTGCTGGAGCGAGATGCGAATTTTGAATTGTCTAAGGCAGCAAGCTGCAGCTATACTGAAAAACCGTGAAGTGCACGATTGTAATATAAACCTATTTTGACTTGTACTTAGATGGTTGTCTATCTACTTACATATATACTATTGCAAGACCACCTATGACGAATCTGTAAAACGTACCTTTTGTCCTGAAGTTTTGTCCTGAATTTTGACCTTTTGTCCTGCATTTTTGTCCTGAATTTTGACCCTTTGTCCTGAATTTTTACACTCACCGTCCTGAATTTGCACCTATGCCAGTTGGTCACCCTATATACTGAATAAGCAGCTACCTATGTTATATGACAGCTCTTTAATAATGTAATACCTGCACTTTCACAATTGCTTTATTAACCTTCCTGCTTTCTCAAATTTGCTTGAAAATGCACCATTTTTCCACTATTTTTTCAAAATTTTCTCGGGGGGAATTCCCCCCGAACCCTCCTTAGGGGGTTCAGCCTCGCTCGCTACGCTCGCTCGCTACGGTGCTGTATGATTATCAGTTTCCGCTAAGCATGGGCGAATTTTGCGAATCTCGCGTTCGCGAATTTTGCGGATTTGCGAACTCGCAATCCGCAAAATCCGCGAATTCTCGCGAATTTACGGATTTTTTTTTGTGTTTGCGCGGGTTTCTGCCAGTTCGCGAGGGTTTTGTACAATTTCGCAAACGCGAACTTACCTGTCGGGTCGCAAGTTTTGCGAACTTGTTGTTTCTACGTGTCCAGCCTGTTTGGGACACTCTTCTTCATCACTGCCACTCTCTGTCACCACTGCCACTCTCTGACTACTCATGCCACCCTCTGGCCCACCCATGCCACCCTCTGTTTCATCACAGCACCCTCTGGTTGTCCAGTGTACATTATTGTGGCAAAGCAAAGCACACCTTCCCTGCCTCAAGTGACCTGAATTAATTTGGGGCTGATTAATGTGTCACAGAATATTTTTTTAGCTGGCACCTGCTTCCTTAGTGCTTCCTGATTAGTGATCTTTTGCACTTGCTAAGAGCTTTCAATGTTGCAAAATTAGTTACAACACCTGCCCTGCCCCAACTGACAATAATGAATTAGGGGCTGATTAATGTGTCACTGGATTTGAACTTCCAGCCTGGCTCCTGCTTGTCTCCCTTAGCTGTAATTCAGGACCTTTGTGGCATATGTGTAACTATTCTGAGGGTCAGAGCAGGGTCATATAATAGTTGCAAGTAGGCAACTGAACTCTGGAGGGGCCCCTCAGGAAGCACTACAGGAAATGGCTACTAATGATGAGCTTGAACTTTTGAACCTGGTAAGTAGTTTCAGTTTTGCTAAGATCGTATTTCTGCAATTTAGCGCTTATTCGCGGGGCGCGAAGTTGAACTGGGAAGCCGCGAACTCACGCGAACAGTGCGAGCAAGCCATAAAATCCGCTGCTCGCGGATTTGCGGATTTTGCGGGAAATTCACGAATCTCGCGGATTGCGAATTTACCAAAAAATCCGCGAGCGGAACGGATTTTCCGCCCATGCTTAGTTTCCGCCCCACCACTTTCAAATGTCACCAGCCGCCACTGATTCTCTTTGTTACCCATTTGGAACACATTTTCACTCGCATTACCACACATTGAAATTTCCACTATATTATATAAAACAATACAAAAAGAGAAACTGAAAGTAGTATTGTCTGAAACCATTCAACACTGACATTTGTACTCTTTGGTTGGGACTATCTGGGAAAGCTAGAGGTTAACAGGAGTTCCCTATCACCAACTTGACCAGAGGGAGGGGGTGGTGGATGTGAGGTGACTGGGTCAAAGGTCCCTGAGTGGTGGCCGACCTATGGTTGGCTTCGAATGGACAAGTAGTTTTAGATACCCCAAGGAGTTTGTGCAGGGTCCCCCACACTGGTATGTGTATAATTGTTATTAGTGTGTTTCACTGGATGGTAAAATGGATCGAGTACACCCGAATTAAGCTTTAATGGTTACAATGCTGTCTTACCCACTCAGTATGAATAGCACTTGCACTATTAACACTTCCCTACAAGGAACAATATTGACATTCTGGGGAGTTCCTGTATCTCAGAAAATTGGTGAAAGATAGCATGACGTTGACCTCAAGGACTCAATTATCAGCAAACAGCAGTCCAGCCTGACTGTAGGTCTATATCCTTCTATGTGGCCTCACACCCAGGGTTTCTATATCACCTCGAGTTTCCGAGACAATTGTCAAAGAAGAGGGTCACTTGGGCCAATTAGCTACCAGCAGACCTAAAGGAGCGTCTGCCCCATACCCCTGCTCACATACATTTGGTGTTTCCCATTGACAGGAAGGAGCCAAGCTTCCCTCTTTACAATTGTTATGTTGGGGGTTCTGCTTCTTTTGAAGTGTGCACTCTTCCTCTTGAAAGGCTGCCTGTCCCAGCAGGAGAGCCTTTCAAGCTGATAGTCCCACAACACAAGCCATTGGAGTGACTAGAGGTCACACCTGGATGTCAGCCACAGTGATATGTACATCAAAAGACTAATCCTTGGGTCTTAGCCCTACTCTTCTCTTATCAGCCCCATCTCCTTCCTGAGATGTGGCCAAGCCTTTTCCTTGTGATCTCTCAGTGATTCAAAGAGCACCATTGAAGTGTACAGGGGGAATCTCTCTCTCTCTCTCTCTCTCAATCCCTCTCTCTCTCTCTCTCTCTCTCTCTCTCTCTCTCTCTCTCTCTCTCTCCCTCCCTCCCTCTTTCTCTCTCTCTCTCTCCCTCCCTCCCTCTCTCTCTCTCTCCTGCTTTTCATGTTTCCACCACTCAGGTATAAGTCTCCCAAAATGAAACCCAGTATCCTCCATATATTATACTAATGCAGGCACACTCAAACTCAGTGTACATACACAGCACACACACTGTCTAGTGCTGTTATCTCCATATATTGTTACTCGCAAAAGAGGGGAGAGGGTCAGTAACTCTCCACTACCCCGAACCTCCTAATATAACATGTTAACACTAAGAGGGGTAGAGAGAAGAAAAACAATACAAGCAGGGTGATGAACATGCAGTGGCACAGGTTGTGTGTTTAGAAAACTGCCCTCACACACAAATGTGTGTGACATGTTTCATCATCGGGTCTGCTTACAAAACATACTGGCATAGCCACGCACAGGTTGGAGCATTGGGAGGGGGGAGACGAACAACACAAAAGTAACAAACAGTGATAACAAGGTGTGTATTACCCGGTGACTGGGTACAGTGATAGAGAAAAAGCGCAGCGGAGAAAAGTGCTTAAAACTGGCTCATGGGTACCCTACCAGAACCCTTTATTCATGGGTCCCAGGGCCAAGGTTAAAATAGCCAAGGATGGGAAGTGTTATAGAGAATGCCAGGTTCCCAAAACACCCCTCCTTAAACTGCCAATGTCAACATTTTTCGACCATCTTACTGTGCCCCCACTAAAAGGTCATGCCGGTCTTCATCAGGACTTCTACCAGTCCCAGTCTACTCTTCACCTTACCTCAGTCTGGTTAGTAGATGGGGTATAAAGACCAACTATGATCAAACACGTGTGGAGGTAATTCCCGCCAACACATTTTTGTGTGGGTGAGGGCAGTTTTCTAAACACATGACTTGTGCCACCGCATGTTCATCACCCTGCTTGTATTATTTTTCTTCTCTCTACCCCTCTTAGTGTTAACATCTCCATATACTGTGCCACCCAAGGTGCACATACGTACAGCACACACATTCACCCTGCGGGCAACTGCTCAATACTGTAGCCAAGATGTATTGTGCCATGGTGTGAAAACATACTCACTGCTAGCACACACATTCACCAAGTGCGCTCTGCACAACACTTCCTGCATTGCACTTCTTACAAGCACACATACACCCAGCACATGCTTTCACTGTGCACTCCTTGCACAGAACTACATCTCTCACGTAATACACACACCGAGTGCACTCACTTACCATTGATGCACTGTTCTATTCCTGTAGTGTACCCTTTCCAGGCACACATACATCCCACACAGAGTCACCACTCCTGTACTGCACAGCACTTCACATCCAACCAGTGCAGGCCAAAGGTCGCGTTAAGCACTCGGCAGCAGAACTTTAAAAAGTGAGTGAGTCTGTAGACCTCCTTCCAGTGACAGTGGCTAAAAAGACCTGTTTACTCCTACTGATCATTACATGATATGCTGCCACCACAGCGTCCACGCTGCTCAACTCTTGGTGAAGGCAGTAGCCTTCTACAATTAATAGGGTAGCACTTTGGCATCCCTTCTGGTCCTATTAAACTGCAATCCATGAAACAAGAGCATGTCTTGGCACACACATGTATGATCAGTGTTTCCCAAGACTACATAAATCAGCATTAAGGATCCAGACAACAGTACAATAGGGCAATCAGGGTAGGTCCATCATTTTGCAGACGACCTTTCCATCCCAACAAAGCAATACCTATTCACTTCACCAATGCTTGCTAGGTTTTACCAAAATGAAGAATGAATAACAATAGGGGAAAACTAGTGAAGTGTATCATTCAAAAGGCATAGGTGAACAACACAGTTTAATATTGCCCATAGCCACATGGGTTAGGGAAACAGGAGATCTCAAACCAGTACTGGGCACAGAAGTGGCATCCAAAATGTCATCACAAAAATCACCTCCAAGAAACCAAGCCCAAACCAGCACAACTGCTACCGAGCGAAACAATTATTATGACATAATACCATTACCTGGCGGTCTTTAGGTAGAAACCTACAGATACAGTCTATCAGGACACTTGCACTACAATTTGTTACTGGCAATGGAGGTCATCTCCTCCTCCACCCTGGCCAGACTTCAACCAACCAAATTATGGCATCACCACCAGCCCTTCAGCGATCTCTATGTCTTTATAGAAGCTGCCGCAAATGTGGCTCCAGTGAAGGCACAAAACATTTGGTGCACATCCTCCATGTTACTGAAGTCCCAAACTTTTTTGTTTTTCAGAAACAAACTCCAAAAGCAAGAGTTTGTTTCTGAAAAATAAAAGAACATAATGGGCCCACACCTTGTGAGTTTTCTGGGTGGCCATTGTGGTTTTTTTTCTGTTCATGCTGGGCAGGACAAAAAAATAAACCAGACCATCTGCTCTAAAATGTGCAGGATGTCTGATGCCCTTACTCTGGCAGTTGTGCTTAGTTTCCAAAACATTAAGTGCCAGGGCTCTTCTCAGAGGGCCACTGCAGCCTGCACCATGCATTGCCCCTGACAGCGCTACCAATGACAGTACCAACATAACACCTAACTACCACACTCCTATATTTGTGACAATTCAGACTATTTCAAGCCACACAAAGCTATAATATCATGAGGCTGGTATTATTAATTTCCAATGCGATTTGACCTTATAAACACATTTATTGTGCTCATCTCAACATTAAACAGACATCACCACCATGTGGTTGTCTGTCACTAGAGCCGGTGCTGACAATAAAATGTCACTGCCAAGCACCGGAATCCACCGGCTTAAATTAAGCATTGTCTGGCAGCTCCTACTCCGTCAGGCTATCAGAGTAGGTTTTTTAACAGTGTAGCCAGCGAGGGCACCACCATCAGAAAACTAACGGCCTAGCTGACTCTTCAGGTGAACCAAGGCGTTTTTAACAGCATACATTGTTTACCTAACTCTAAATCAGGTCAAAATCTCAACCCTGCATAAATATCTCTCTTTAAAAATGGCGACTAAAATGTCATTCCTAACTCCAGTAGAACTCACTTTCACATCATTTAAGAAAGAGTAAATGCACTATTTCAACTCCAATCCTAGCAAATTTAGAGACAGTTACTCATCAGTGCCTTTTGTTGCTAGTCAAAAATGTTACTTATTGAGTGATGCACTTGCAAATGTATAAATCCCAGAAAATCACTGTGTTGAATCTATGCCCCTCATTGCAAGGTGGGAAAAATAGAGTGAAGTACTTAGCTCCCCTGGTAAATACGATAACCCCAGTGTAAGGTGATAATTACCGTCTATTCTGAGGTTTCAACATCAAAATGAGGCAGAACAAGCAAAAACAAATGTTAACATACCGAATTCTGGATACTTTTCCTCTTTTTCTGGAACTATTGCAGTGATAAATTAGCAGATATCTACCGGAATCTATTAGTGGAAAATGCAAGGTTGTGAATAATTATCGATATGTTGGTTTAGCGGCGATATTTTTATCGCCGAGCTGCGGCGATTTTTATCGCTTAGGAACCTTGCTATTATCAAGGTTTATCTCCTAAGCGATAAAAATCGGCCGAAATGCATAAATATCGCTGAAAAGTCAGCGATATTCATGCATTACCGAGCTAATACTCTTAGCCATGTTATCCACCTACCATTGGATAACATGGCTAAGAACTGCTCAGGGGCAGGTGTTAGCTTTTGGAGATATTCGCGCTTAGCGCGAATATCTCCAAAAGTTGATAATAGGAGATAGCGATGTTAGCGACTATTTCCAGTCGCTAACATCTTGGCACGCCCACTTTGCATGTCATTAGTGATAAACATCACTGACATGCAAAGCGGGGCCCAAGATGGTCGCTATCTCCTACTAGCTGTCGCTAACTGGTGTTAGCGACAGCTAGGTAATAGGGAGATAATTTTATCTCCGCTTTCTTGGCTTTTAAAGCCAAAAAAGCGGAGATAAACCCCCTTGATAATATGCCCCTTTGTGTTTTGTCAGTGCTGTTTTGCAGCAAAAACAAAACATTGTTCATATTTGTGTACATGGAATAAGCAATAAACAATGTTTTTTTGCAGCTACAACACATTACCATTGATCACAGCAAGAGAACAAAATGGCACACATTTAGAACAAGTAATGCACAGCTAAATAGAATTTTGGTTCAAATTATAATCTAATGCGCCATTTATGTAAATTGGGCACGTAATGTTAAATTCACGAATTGTTTGTGATGGTTACAACATTTTTCATTATGTTTCATCCAAGAATATATTCAGCTCTTCTAAGTGCCTACGTGTACGCCAGTCAAATATCCTCTGAAAAAGCTGAGGTAATCTTGGAGCAAAGTTGACTTAAACATGCAACCAACTGCTGTTTTTGATCCCAGAATTAAAGCATTACCTTTACATTTTTTTAGCTCTATTATGTTAGACTAAACAAGATGAAAGCAGATTATGCAAGTGAATCGCCGGTCGCGCCACTACAGCATATTGGTTTCCTGAGTGGAAAAGCAATTCTCTACCCGTCTCCATAAATACAATGTGAGAAACACTTTGCTTCCTGTTGTTCCAGTATATAACTAATTCCCATAGAAAAGGAAAGCTCAGGAAAAACCCTGCTGCTGCAAGGCCTTAAAATAACCTTACGCAGTTGTATTAAGGTGTGAGGATTATGACTTTGAATGCGCGCATTGTGCTTGTTTTTGAATGACTAAGTGCAATACCGCATGTCTCTCTTCATATCTGATGGGTCTAAAAACACGATTACAGGACAATCCTCACATGGGCATATTCTGTTAGATATTAAAACGTAGCCCTTTATTTATTGGTGCATTGTAAACTTCATCAATGTGGATAAGCATCATATTTGAATATATTACAATCGCCACCACTTCACTTCAAAATTAATAATTCCCACATCAACAGTATGAAAATTATATATATATATTTATATATATTTAGCTTCCTTTGGCTCCTTTCGCTGGCATGGCGCTCTGTCAGCTGTGCGTTACCTCGCGACCGAGCCCGGCCGCTGTAAAATTCCCACACACTTCCCCCTGGAACAAGCAACCAAAGCGTTTTGGTCTCCACTGAGACCTTGCTCACGGTAACGCGCCCTTTCCCTGACACATGTTTTAACCTTTTGGATAAGGTACATCATTTCCTGTGTCGCAATTGAAGGGCATTATGGGAAATGAAGTGCAATATTTCAAATCATTGCAACTCAAAATTCACTAAAAACGATTGAAATAAATTCAAATTATAAAATTCAAACAAAACTCATCCTCACACCAAAGCCATTTTTTTTGGTGTTAGTGGGTACAGATTTAATCTCTGTTAGATTCGATTTTATTGCAATTTCTTATATATATATATATATATATATATATATATATATATATATATATATATATATATATATAACGTTTTTGTTTTTTTGGTTGTACTTTTTTGGATTGTGTGTTTCTATACCTCAAGTGGACATCTAATTTGTCATCACAATTTATATAACCATGCTACAAACATTTTATACTCCTCAAGTGGAGAGTGATTTCTTAGGTTAATTTTTTTTATGTTGAATACTGAATGAGGCTGAGGACTGATGTGACTATATACAAAATCAATACAAAAGGTGAAAATTAAGTGATAACTGGTTAAAATGATAGTTTATATCACTATAAAGTGCGAGATTAGAAAACTAGTCATGAATTATATCAGATTCTATTGGCAAACATTTTTCAAATGTGTTTATAGTTCCTAACTTTGATTTAGACCATACGGGTGAGAGACCGTAAGTTCAGAATGTGACCGGATTCTTATTGTCTCAATTTTCTCTCCCTGTCACCACCTCTTTCCTGCTTTTTTATTGTTTCAATGCCATAGAACTTTAGCAATTTCCAGTAGCTCTTGAGGTTCGTTTCCATATGTTTGGCAACCGCGTTACTTATGTCTTTGTGTATGGTCGCTCTCATATGTTCAAGTATCCATTTTTTTAGTTCACATACCGTGGTTCTTACATACTTTAGTAGGCAAGGACATTCAATCACATAAATACCGTACTGATTTTTACACCTGATAAGTTCTGGTATATTCCAGATTTTTCCATCTGCCCTTTATATCTCTTGGCAATTTGGCAAACTTTACAGTTATAACATTTCTTCAAACCTTTGCTTTGTAGCCATGATTTGCTTTTCTCCTTCCGAAAATGACTGTGTGTTAATCGGTCCTTTAAGTTTGTTGCGCGTCTGTATGTTATACTCGGCGCTTTACCCATGATTTTACCAACTGTGGTATCTAATTGTAAGATCCACCAATTTCCTATTAAGATATCTTTGATTTGTTTTGATTCTTTTGAGAAAGTCATAATGAATCTTATAGGTTTGTTTCGATGTTTCCCCTTCATTTGTTGATTTTATTTGCAATAGGTCTTTTCTGTTTGCTTGGTTTGCCTTTTCCCAGCCTTTTCTGATTCGTGTTTTAGGATATCCTCTTTTTTCAAATCTTTTTGATGTTAAAGTGCTGTTTTTTAAATTCTTTCTGAGCAGATTCTTCTCCCTAGGGAATATTTTGGAACATACACTGTTGGTGAAAACTACTTGAGTGTAAAGAAGCATTTGTTGCTGTGATTTTTCTATGTAGTGTTGTATGATTTTGATTTTCTGAGAAATAAATTTCAGTATCCAGAAAAGTTACTCTTGTCTTGCTCAATTCATATGTGAATTCGAAATTTGCAAGTGTTTCATTGAGAATTGAAAAATATTCCTTAATCTCTTGGTCTGACTCATCCCAGTAGATTAAAAGGTCATCAATGAAACATAACCACAAAACTATCTTATTTAGGAATTTGTCATTGTGGGATTACCATGCCCATTTCTGCTCCCACCACCCCATTGTGAGGCAGGTGAAACTTGGGCTAAAAGAAAAGCCCATCTCTGTGCCTTTCGTTTGGCTGAATATTTCCTCTTCAAAGTAAAATAAATTTTGTGTAAGGCACATTCTAATTATTTCCTCCAACATGTTGTCATGTTGAGTGTAGTGGATGTTCCTTTCTTTTAAAAAGAATTTGCAGGCTGAAATCCCAATCTTGTGGTCTATGTTTGTGTACGAGGACACAACGTCCATCGTTATCAATTTATAGGATGCTTGCCATGGAGTCTCATTCAGGTGTCTGAACATGTCGCTTGTATTCTTGATGTATGAACTTAACTTGGAAACAAAGGGTAAAAGAAAGTAATCAATGTAATTTGCCTTTGGTTTGAGTAAAGACCCATTCGCTGATACTATAGGTCACCCTGGTGGTCTAGTGCGATTTTGTGAATCTTAGGGAGGAAGTACATCTATAGTATACATCGCCACTGGGTAGTTATAGTTAGGATTGTGTTTACAAAAAAAATGCATTTGTTGTGTTGCTAATACATTTGGCCCAGTTTGACAAATCTCCACAAAACTTTCCACAAAAGTGCTACTTTTAGACTAGTTTGTGCATGGATGTTTCAGGGTGATCTATCAAACAGGGGCTGAGAAAAAGGGGGGTCTCAAAACACGTTTTCCCTATTTAATTTTCGATAGGACCTTTAGACACGACTACAGCCAAATCTGCTGAAGGTATTTACACCAAATTTGGCAGAAAAATCTAGATGTTGATCCAGAAAGAGTGCTTTTTGTGTAAATCCGTTCAGTAGTTTTGGACAATTTAAGGTTAAAAGAGTTTTGCATATTTCACACTCCTGGGAGCCGACAGATCTCAAAGTGAAATCTGATTGGGTGCCACCACCTCAATCAGGAAGTGGTGGCAGCCATCTAAGAACTTTATCTCGAAAAACTATAACTAGCGCCCTTAGGTAACTATAACTCGAGCCCTCACCATTCACTGCTAATTACCCTATATATTATATCACTCATAACAACTATGATATCCTTGATAATGTCACTGCAACATTTGCAGTGAAATTATTGATGAGAAATCGTTAATGGCAGGGGCTCGAGATATAGTTACCTTAGGGCACAATTTATAGTTACTTGGGATAACTAAAACTAGTGAATATCCTTGTTTTTTTTAGAACTGGAACTAGTGAATATCTTTGGTTTTTAGAGTTTCTGTTATGTTGTAATAGAACATTTTGCCTAACTATAATGTTAGTTTAACCTGTGTATTTTTCAGTGAATATATATATGTGTGCGCGTGTATATACACAGGCATAGGATCAGATGACGTGACGGCGGGTACATCACAAAAAGAGAGGGCAACACGGCAGAAGAAGGGAACCAAGAAGAAACATTTACAGTTCTCTATTTATCAAAAAGAAGTCTGACCAAAGATGAAAGATCTCTTTTGGAATTAGGACTTTCATTCTATCCGACCTCAGGATTTATTTATGCACAGATCAGGATTGACCTTAATTTGTAAGTGAGAAAATTCAAATTAAACAAAATGCATCAATTGTTTAGGCCTAAACCGAGTATTATTTCAAAAGATATTACTACCTGTGATCTGCAGATTGAGCAAGTAGAGGGGATTGTTGCTCTTGAAACTTTATATTATGATAGTGAAGGAGTAGATCCTAATGTGGAGACTGAGAAAGTCATGGAAACTCTGGGGATTGATATAAGTGCCAGTGGCTTTAAACCAAAATCACTTGCTATCCCTTCTACTCATCATTATATTTAGATGTATTCCATGAGATGGTGGCTAAAGACGTAATGAGATTGAGGAAAAATGGTGGTACAAATATTGACAATATCACTGAGGAACAGAGAAAGGCACTGCAACCCCTTTAGGAAGATACCTCTATTGTAATAAAGAATAGTGACAAAGGAGGTAATGTTGTTATCATGGAATCAATTAGCTGTGAGCTACAAGTAATGAGATCATTTGGAGATATAGACTGTTATGAAGTGATCCCATGGAGGAGTACAAAGCCTTGGTCAGATATTATAAGTCTCTTTTGAAACGGTGTATGGAAGAGGACATTTTTAGGTCTGGGTGGTGAACTCTCCTCTGTTCGCGGAGTTTGCGGAGTACTTTGAACTCGGCGCTTCGGGGAGCTCGGGGAGTGCAGAAAACTCCGCTTTGCTTAGTGAAGAGGAGTTTTTCCCCGCTCGCGAACGGTAAGTTTGCGAACGTGAGCTGCTGCCTTGGTAGAATTTCTACCCAAGAGGCAGGAAGATCAACACGAACAGCAGTTCGCACTACACTCTGCCACTTGCGGAGTTCTGCGTAGCAAACCTCCACAAACTATGCCTAGGCTTAGAAAGTTTTCATCACGATGACGATACATTTTTAAGAGCAGACCATCCCAGAATTCTATCAATTTATTTCTTACCCAAAGTACATAAAAGCTAGATCAATCTTCCAGGGAATCCTATTGTCTCATCTAATGAAAGTTTTTTTTAGAGAATACTGGCATTTAAATTGATAGTTTTTTATTCCTCTTTGTGAAAGCCCTTCCAGCATACTACAAGGACAGCAGTGATTTTTTAACAAGAATTCACAATTTGGTATGGTCAGACACTTATTTGATGGTAACACATTGGACGTGACAGCACTTTATACATGTGTCAATCAGACATTTGGAACACATGCTTGCAAGTATTTTTGTGAAAACTAAACCAGCATGCCTTCTGGAACATAACAGGATGCTCATCAAGATGATGTACATTTGTCTAAAAGAGAATATATTTATGCATGATGGAGTATTGTATCGACAAAAGGTCAGTACCACCATGGGCACCATCTTCTCCCCCAGCTTCGCCAATTTGGTGATAGGCTTGTGAGAGGAGCAGGTGGCCTGGGTGGATGATAACTAAGAATTTTTGCAGAATGTTTTGATCTGGACTAGGTACATAGAATATTTTTTTTAATTATGGAATGGAAAAAGAGTTAAAGAATATGAGTATATAGAAAAGCTAATTGCAACCCTTTTAATTTGAAATTTACTGCATCCATTAGTGCCAGTGAAATAACATTCTTGAAAATATTATTGAAGGCTAATGATGGTAAAATCAATACATCATTATGTCATAAAGATACAGCTCGATATAGCACTTTGCACTTAAAAAGCCAACATCCCAGGAGTTTAAAGGAAAGTATTCTTCATGGAGAATATTTCAGATTAAAATGAATATGTAGCCAGGAACAAGACTGCAATAAACAACTGTGACAGATGAAGGGAAGATTTTTTGAAAGAGAACACAGCTCTAAAATAGTCGATTTCCAAATCCAAGAACTTAACTAGGAATCAGTTGCTGTATCCTAAAGCTAGACCAGGAAATGATAAGTGTCTGACATGATTAATTACATGCTTTAATTCTATGTCACAGAAAGTGAGCCAAGTGATTAGAAAACATTGGCCGATAGCTAAAGGCACTGTAGTGATAGGAAAATAGCTACCGAGGGCACCGCCCATACCTTACAAGAAAGGGAGGACCCTAAGGGATAACCTTACCCATAGCTATCATATTAGTAATCCTAAGCGAGACACTTGGTTGTTTAAAACAAAGGGTTTTTTTTAAGTGTCATCGGGGCAAGGCATGTAGGCTGGTCACAAATATATCTGAATACACTCCTTCAGATAGCCAAAAGAGAAGGATTAATTGCTTTTGCAACTGCAATATGGACCATTGTGTGTATGTGTTAACTTGTCTATGCCCTCATATATATGTAGGTAGCACTATTTTCCCTTTGAAGAAATGTGTATTAGAGCATCAACATGCAATAAGAAATCATGCTTTCAGTTATCCTGTGGCGAGACCCTTTTATGAGAAGCCTGAGAATGATCCGGGAAAACTGAAGTATTTTGCAGTTGATAGACTACTCCCCAATATGAAAGATGGGACTAGAGTGATGAAATTAAGACATCTGGAATCCAAATATATTTTGGATTTACATAAATTTTTTTCCTGCAGGGTTAAAAAGAGATGATGAAATTGGAAGTCCATGTAGGATAAGTATTAGTAACCTGTTGCTGTCTTCTTCGATGTTCTTTTATTATTGGATTGTATATGAAAAAAATATTTACTGGGATCGAATTGTTGATTGATGAATGTTGAATATATTAATTATAGGCCCTGTTCCATTTTTATTATCCATATGAATCCTTTTATTATGTGCTTTTGTAAATTAATATTGATTGATTATTTATATGTATTAAGTTATTTAATATCAATTGGGAGAGATCTTTATGATATAGAAATGGTTTATTATTATTATTATAATTTTATGATCTTGTGTAGAGCATAGCAAACCATAGTGTTTCCCATCGCTCAGTTGGAAGTCTAAACAGCTTCAGGAGTGGTAATGGAGTTATCCAGGTTTCAAGCACATCAGCATGAAGTACAGGATTGGAATAGCCAGGTTTTTTAGCTTTCTGCAAAAGGCAAGTAGGGAAGAACATAGTCGAGCACATTCCAGGAGAGAGTTCCAAAATCTGGGACCACATGCTGAAAAAGAGCAGCAACCCATCCAGGCTCAGTTAACTCTATGAACTGTAAAAAGCGAGTAATTGCAAGAGCACAGAGTGCAGGAAGGATGTCAGAGAGTGACAAGGCTTTGCAGGAACTAGACCCTGAGCACAATGGATTTTATACATATAGCACAGTGCCTTAAACTCAATGCACTTATCCACTTTAAGCAAGTGGAGATCATGAAGAAGGTTGGACAAGGAGGTAAATAAATCAGCAAGCTTGTCTATTATAAATTGTTGATTGAGACCTATGAAAGAATTCAACACCCATAAATGACATCAGGGATAGTTATGAGAAGAACTCCAAGGGCAGATCTTTATACAATTAGTGAATACGATGAAGATAGACTTGTTGTCTAGTTTACATTGAAGATGGTTCAATTTGAGCACTGACCCAGTATTAAACAATTGTCTCCATTCGCTCGGAATGTATATTACAGGAATTACATTTTATACTAGGACCAGTGAAAAAATTGAAAATCGAAAAATTGGGGGGAAAAATAACTAAAAATATGTAAATTACATGACAGAAGAGATTTGAAATTATGGGTTTAAAGGATAATTTTTCTATAAAAAAAGTTAGAGGAAAGTATGTGTTCGATATCTATGATGATATTTTTAAAATTTTCACTGAGTGGTAGGCCTTGTACACTTTGACAAAGGCTTGGATCAGCCGAAAGGTGTCAGTTTCGGACATGCTGCAATAAAATGTGTTGTTGTAGAAAGATATGCTGTCTTGAGTGCCCACTTTTGTCCCATGTTTTGGGAAGAAATTTTTGTCCCATGTTTTAGGAAGGAGCATGGCCGCTGACCAGTAGCCCTAGGCGAGAGCTCCGGGATCTGGGATCGCCAAATCTGGCATAAATCCCTACATATCCCCCTCTGCAGCTCAGGACCGTCAGGACCGTCGACCCAGGACACGGGAACCGAAAGGATATTCACGATATCACAATACCTCGTAAGCAGACGTGACATCCTCGCAGTCTTCCGACCCCCGAGCTGAGAGGGGTGCTGGGCTGGGAGGACGCGGGGCAGAGACGACATCGCCTGTCACGTTGGAGGCTGTTGGCGGAGCGGGCAGAGAGCGGAGGGCTCTCAGGACGAAGCGAGCGAGGTCCGTGCCGATGGTGAGCTGGGACGGCGTCTCCGGGACCAAGGACCGGGACCAGGGACAGAGCACAGCAGAGAGGAGGTGCGGGGCGATCTGAGGTACCGGCGCTGCTGCAGCGCAGCTCCCCAACGCCCATCCTACCCCACCCCCCCCCCGCCACCGCCACCGTCACCGCCACCGCCACGCTGAGAGAACAGGAAACTGTACAATAGGTCTGCAGTCCGCCCCGCCTGACCTTAAAATGGCGGCCAAAACAGACATCTAACATGAAACATATAATCTTGATGATCGGGCATAATTATACACACGTGTGTGAAAAGCGGAATCTGGGTAACAAACACAAGTGTATGAAAAGCGGAATCTCTGCAACAAACTAGGTCACAGCACTAGGATTAACTAAAGGAGAGCCAGGGAAGCTGGACCAATCGACGAGGGCAGCTGGACTGGAGCAAGAAGGGGAAAGAGAGAAAGGTCTCACTGCCTGCATAAAAACGAATATAATGGCAGCCATCTTTTAAGGGTCTGACATGGATTAGCTTTTACACTCAAAACAGAGTTGAGCAAAGGTCAGCCGGCTAATAATTAATTAATTTTTAAGCACTCTGAAAATTTAACTACCAGAGCTAATTGTGGAATAATCTGGGAATATGAAAAGCTATATCCAGTACTACCTAGCAAAGCTATAGCCACACACTTCCAGAATCGGGGAGTAAATCCTGCAAACACCAGCAGTGGAGCCACCTGGAATAAAATCGGAGCAAGAATCACCTTATACGTGCAGATTGGAGCAAAAATGACTGAAAGATACCTTGAATCGGTTGGCCTAAGTGTCCGGAGTATAAAATACCCCCATAATTTATCTAAAAATGCAGCTAAGAAGTTTAAACATGACTCCCTGAGAAAAAACCCGGACATTCTATTCGCAGACCTATACTTCAATATAGCTAATGGTACGAAAATGAATGACCTCTTATTCTACACATACAGAACAGCTAAATGGCGCAATGCCTTCACCAGGATGCTGACCATAAAAACCACGAAAAACATCCCTCATGGCGTAAAAATGTCAACCGCACCGTCAGAAAGATGCAGAGCCGAACTTAGCATCACGATATATAAATCGGGAATGGTGCTGATACAAGCAGCAAATCAAGATCTAGAGAGATTTGCCAAGACTTTCCAATCGGTAAAAGACACATTGGACGACTTGAGTAATCTACGTCTCCTAACCCCACCAGTAGACATTCTAGATACTCACGATGTCACCATCAGAGACGCAAATAGAACCAGGAACGTTCATGCTCAAAACCCTAACCAAGTAGAGATTACTGGTCTAGTAATGCCAGTAACGGAGAACACGATTGTAAGAACTGAGAAGTCTACCTATCAGACAAACAAAGAACACTACCAGTGCCAAAGAGAAGAGTCGCCCCTACTCCTGAACCACGAGGCCCCTCACGTAGAGCATACACTGGGTGAGACAGAAGTCACCAACCTTCCTACATCCTTCACCCTCTCCAGCACAATCCCAACGGCGTTCACACTTCCTCCTTCAAACGGACTACCAACTACTCAGGATCTATCTAACTCCATCAACCTCCCGATACCGCTCGCTATCACAACACCAGCGACATGCAGACCTTCACCCACAAACATGCTCCTAGTAACTCGGAACATATCCCGCACCAACGACACACCTAATAGAATTGGAACCGACAATCAAAAGGAGAAGATAACGGAAATGGCAGCGCAACCTAGAACTGAGCCAAAAAGGAGAAGAGTAGAAGGGAGGTATAGATCGGCCGCCCTTAAGAAGTCGCATCAGAACAAGAAGGACTTTAATAAGCTTCAGAAACTAGTGAGCAAGATAGCAGAAGCCACTATTAATACCATACAGACGATTGATAAAATTGGAGAGATGACGGTGAACATTCATTCTAAAGTCACGGATATCCAAAACCTTGCTCATTCTTCACATAGAGAGCGTACCGAGGCGGACTTGCGTTTAAAACAGAGAGACAACAGACCAGACAGGACTAAACCACTATCGAAAGAGGAAACGCTGGCCTTAATCCGAACATATGATCGATCGGACCACATTGAAGGGGAGAGAATCAAAACATTACCACCTGATGCTAACAGAACTTCGAGAAAAAACAATAGAACATCCAACCCCCACAACTTACAACATATACAGCTTACTCCAAACGAAGCCGAAAATGTGAACACTAGTACAATAGGAAAACATCTGACCTGTCTACTACTCAACTGTCGATCAGCAACCAAACACGCATCGGACATAGCGGGCCTCATCCTCAACAAGGACATTGACCTGGCAATCCTTACAGAAACATGGCTTACGGAATCTTCATCCCCAACCATGGATCTGCTAGTACCACCGCAATTCAACATTTTGAGACTTGATAGACCTATAAAGCTAGGGGGAGGGATAGCCTGTATTCATCGATCTGACATAGAGGTTAAACAAATTCAGGCCGACCCGCTTGAATCCTGTGAGTATCTTGGTCTTAACATAAGATCAACCAACATTCACCAATGCAACTTGCATACATTCTACCACCCTCCAGGAGATAATGAAAAGTTTATAGTAGAGTTAATGGAGATCATAACAGCCAACTCTAACAACACTGCCAATAACATATTTCTAGGCGACTTCAACCTTCACTGGGAGAACTGCAATGACAAACTGGTCAACATGCTGAAAGGCTTCCTCACTGAACTAAACCTCACTCAAGCGTGCACACTACCCACACACTCTAAAGGAGCGACGTTAGACTGGATTATCTCAAGAAACAATGCTGCAACAATTCACTCCATAACACCTTGTGACTGGTCTGATCATCATGCCATAACTTTCATGATACCCACATTGAGAAAAGGTAGGACCAGGCAACCTTTCAAAGCCAAAAAGTGGACCCGGGACACAAAAGAAGCAAATATGGAACTACTGGTCGAAAGCTGCGAAAGAGACTTAAAGCCACCCAACAACCTGGAAAAAGTTAACGAGCTGACGGATCACTACATATCAGCTGTTGAAGATATCGTTAATAACACCATGCCATTAAAATTGAAAAGAATCTCAGAGAAGACAAAAAACCCATGGTTTAACGAAGCACTAAATGAAGATAGACGCAAATTGAGAATGGCCGAAAGAAAATGGAGGCAACACCCATCATCTCCTGAACTGGAAGCCCTCAGGAAAATAAGGAACCAATATAATAAAAAGATCATCAACTCAAAAAAGGAATTCATAAGAGCAGAACTGGATAATGCCAAAAACAGGCCACGCAAACTATTCGAAATCCTAAAGGAGCAATCAAACAAACTAGCCAAATCAGTGCTAGAAAATTCAAAAACACCTCTAAACTGTGATGAATTTTCTACATTTTTCACGGAAAAGGCCAAAACACTCGAAGTAGAGCTTAGAAACTCGGCGTCGAACCTTCCCAACGGACCTCCGCTTACTAACGATGCTGACTCTACAACGGATTGCGCAACGGATTGCACCATCGCAAAAAACAAGGCGAGCTGGGAATCATTCGAACTATATGACCAACACACGATTGCTAAGATGCTCGCAGGAATCAAACCTAACAACCACTACCAAGACCCTCTGCCTGCAAAATGCGTAAAAGAAATCAATCACATCCTGATTCCAATATGGACTGAAATAATAAATGCGTCACTCTCACAAGGGATCCTACCCGACTGCCTAAAAACAGGTCAAGTCGTTCCCATAATCAAAAAACCCACAGCGGATCCATCAGATCCAAATAATTTTCGCCCAGTGACTAACATCCCTCTATTGGCCAAGCTGACTGAGAAATGTGTGCAGAACCAACTGAGCCAACACATCACCAAATTCTCCTTGCTAGACGAATGTCAATCGGGATTCAGAGCAGGGCACAGCACGGAAACAGCGATTCTCCATATTATTGATGACGCGCTGCAGGCCCTTGACCAAAATCAAGCATGCTTACTGATTCTCCTAGACCTATCATCGGCATTTGATACGGTAAATCATGAGGCATTACTGGCCAGGCTACGGGACAGGATGGGACTATCGGGAATGGTGCTGAATTGGTTCGAGTCCTTTTTACAGAACAGAACGCAGCGCTTCCTGGTCAACCAATCTACTTCACTTCCGTGCCCTATCTCAATTGGAGTCCCTCAAGGTTCGACATTATCCCCTGATCTGTTTAACCTATACGTCGAACCACTCACAGAAATTCTCCAAAAATCTCAAATATCCTATCACATGTATGCTGACGACACGCAAATATACTTAAAGATCGCATCCCTAAAAGATTTGGAATTAATGAATGAGACACTAAAAATGGCACTCCAATGGTTAACCACAAACCACCTGAAGCTGAATGCACATAAAACAGAGTTCTTACTAATTTCTCCACCAAGGAGCCATACAGAAATAAAGGATTGGACGGAAGTCGTGACTGCGCTTAACTGCACCCCAACCCTTGTCAACTCAGCTAAATCTCTAGGAATCACCCTAGACGAGAATCTAGACATGAAAGCCCACATTAATTCAATGGCGAAAAGTGCCCGCTTTCACTTGAACTACTTAAGAAAATTGAAACCATACATCACAGAATCTGACCTCAAAGTGGCAATCCAATCTTTAGTTATCTCAAGGATTGAATATGGTTGCACTACCTTGGCTGGATTACCAAAAACGTCCATAGCACCACTGAAAGCCTGCCTTAACGCTGCAGCAAGACTTTTCACCGGAACCAGGAAATATGATCACATATCCCCGCACCTGAAAGTATTAAACTGGCTACCGTATGAAGCAAGAATCCAAATGAAGATAGCATGCATCACACACAAAGCACTACATGAGAACACCCCAAGTTATCTAGCCAAGAAAATTCAGCTGTCCGGTGGCAACAGACCAGCTAGGAGTGCTAAGGAGTTGCTGCTACGGCCAGCCTTCTTCCGAAAGAAAAAAACCTATGACAGAGCGTTCTCAGGAGCCGCCCCCAGAATTTGGAACTCACTCCCTCCAAACATCAGGAAGATCCAGAATCTGGTATCATTCAAGCGGGAAGTGAAGAGCCTGCTGATGAATAGATACATTACCTAGAACATTGTTCTGGGTTCGGATTTACTACTGCTTGTACTGATCATGTACGCCATTAGGAAGGGAGACATAGGCAATTCTTTATTGGAATACATATCCTATGATCCGAGGATATGAGAACAACCGAAAGGCCATTAGTAATGGCTACTTTGATTGAACAGGAGAACAGCATCTTTAATGAACATATACCGAGCTACCTCATATCTGTTATATATACATGCGTTTGTTAGTAGTTTGTCATATCTGTTATATTTACATGCTTTTGTTAGTAATTTTGTCATAGCTTATTTATGCACTCTAACGTTCACAGGTGTTACGATTTAATATATATCATCTACCTCACAGCGGTTGCTCGCTAACTGTTTATATATATGTTAACACTTTTTCCCTCTCTCATGTTAAGCGCTCTGATACCCACGGGTCTTGTTCGCGCTATATAAAACTCTAAAATAAATAAATAAATAAATAAATAAATGTATATCAGTATATATATTAATAGTTTTTATAAATGTCCTAAATGTAAAGCATGCAAAATAGGCAAAAACACAAAGGAATATTATTCGCCATTTGCTCACATACCAATACCCATCAAAGGCAGATACACCTGTAAGATCGAATTTGTCATCTTTGTACTAACTTGCACCTGTAGCAAAAGATATATAGGTAGCACAATCCTGCAGGCACATAAATGTATTTTGTAGCACATACGTGCCATAAAAAACAAAGAACAACGTATCCAGGTGCCAGACACTGTGCTGATGTACATCAAAGTGATGTAACACAAATCTCCTATTTTGTGATTGATACTATACCAAACTATATTAGAGGGGGGAATAGAGTCAAAGCTCTCCAACTTTTGGAGAATATGTACATTCTCACCCTAGATTCCCAACATCCTAATGGATTAAGCATTGAAGAGTCTGTTTATTTGATCCAGTGGTTTATACAATTTACATTGATCAGAGCAATCGGAGGAATGACAATGCCATATAAGAGGAGAAATAATGGGAGATGTTTGCTATATAATGAACCTGCCAAGAAAGGTGACAAATATA
This sequence comes from Lissotriton vulgaris, assembly GCF_964263255.1. Classification (NCBI taxonomy): domain Eukaryota; kingdom Metazoa; phylum Chordata; class Amphibia; order Caudata; family Salamandridae; genus Lissotriton; species Lissotriton vulgaris. The sequence continues at coordinate 442,041,765 of NC_141697.1, read as the reverse complement.
TATGAACATGAACAAAAAATGACCTTTAGCAGCAAATACAGTATTCCATATGGGATTTATCCTAATACAGACTCAATGAACTTAGGTGTATATATGTTAGAGTCTTACTATAGATGAAAGTTATCGGACAAGTGATCTAATATAATTTTCATCATAATGTGGGGCACAAAGTCATAAAATATTAAAACATACAAACCACAATATATAATGTATTAGGAACAACATATATTATTTAAAACATTAAGTTGGCTGTAAAAGAGTCAAATCGAAGAGAAAAGGGAAAAGGGATAAACAAAAGAGTATGTTGTTTATTTTTGTGCTGACCTGATGTATATGGCCTCCAAATATGGCGCCGCCGCATTTGTGTGATCAAGGCAGTGGGCGAAACGCGCCATGTATGATTTAAGTAACTGTCGAAAAATTGTGTATAGCATCATGGAAGGTCTGTGTCATATTCTGCACAGGAGTGTAGGTGGGGCTGGCGCACAGCGATTTTTGTACCAGAGTTAATCCTTGGTTTTTAGGTGCTATACAAGTGATGTCAGGCGTCCCTCGACATCAGATATAACAGGCTATGTTGTGGGGTCAGTGGATCACTGGTCCCATCCTTGTATGCACTCTATATTCCCTCTGTGGGTTGCAGAGGTTTCAAAAGATAATTTCAAGCAATGTTTGCAATCATGATTTTTTATTCATCATTTTCCTTTTTTGTGGGTTATTGGCATTTTGCCTAGTTCATTCGCCATTTACATGATATGGTACAATCCTTATGAGCATCCAATGCATTTCGGGGTTGTTATACACCCCTTCATCAGGGAAAGGACTCTGTAAACATAAAATATACGAATCATAAATATTGTAGGAAACAGAACGTGAAATGCAGAGTGCGCATGCATCTAAATCGTGGGTTGCTGTGATAGCGAAGTATAGAAACGTGAGGGCAATTTATGGAGTACACCTTTCTGTGACCCGTTTATCCCCAAGTAAGGTGAACGCGATACGAGAGTTTGGCTCTAAAATGCTTACTTGTACCGTTCGAGAATTGTGGCGTGTTCCTGTAAAGGAAGACGTGAGGAAGCGTATTAGTCGACCGTTAAGGATATGGTAAGTTCAAGCGTGTTAGTGCGGGTTCCTGGTTAAAACTGACCTTAGAGTTTATGGGTAGTGTCCTCCTTTCTTAGACGCTGGTTCTGGCGGAACGCCATTGACCGCGTTTGGCTTAGTTAAAAGAGGCGTGGTCACGTGGGTTAGTAGGAGGATAGTGGGAGTGACTTTAGCCATTGTTAAAGGGACAGTGTAATATTATCACGCGTTCGAATATAGTTGGACGTGCAGTGCAGTCTGGGAGTGGTAGTTGTGTTACAGCGAGCGGGTAGATTAAAGGTGTAAGATGGACTGTTAAACAGGGGGTTTTCGAGTGGCATGCAGATAAGCCGTATAGTGGTACTATGGCCTATAAAACAATATTACCAACTGAAAGTTAATAAAAAACAAAACTAGAAAAAAGTCCTTAAATCGATCAGGAGTCACTGACTCAGTCCATGAGCAACTTTTACAGGTAACAAGAGAATTCGATTCTTTCGTTGAGCCCCAGTGGCTTCTGTGTTGAAAGTCTGTAAATCCAGAAGTTTTCTCTTTGGAGTAGGAATTTTGTGTTGTCTCTACCCTCTTGTTTGGCAATGGTTTCCAGTATCATGAATTTCAACTGTGCGATGTTATGTTTCTCTTCGTGGAAGTGTACTGCTAGTGCTGATTTGGTGCTTTTTAGACGAATATTGGATTTATGTTCTGTGAGCCTGGTTTTGATTTTGCGTTCTGTCTTTCCGATGTAGAGTTTTCCACAAGGGCATTTGAGGGCATAAATGACGTTGCTAGTGTCGCATGTGGCATTGACTTGGAGTTTGATTTTATTACCTTTCATCGGATGATTGATTGTGTTGCCTCTAATGATACAGTTGCAGTTCCCACAGTTGCAGCATGGTTTCGTCCCAGTGTAGATAGTTTGTTTTCTTGGCTTCTGTCGCACAAGTTCACCTAAGTTACGTGATCTAGTGTATGCAAACAACGGAGGTTCTTGAAAAATCTGATTAAAGTCTGGTTCCAGGTTCAATAGTGGCCAATGTTGATGAATGATCTTTTTGAATTTATTGGTCATAGTAGAAAACTTTGAAACAATCACTAGGCGTGTCTGATGTTTCTTGGTGCTAGGTTGTAGTAATTTTTGTCTGTCTAGGTTGTTGATCCTCTGTAAGGAGTTTTCAATAATGTTTTCTGGATAACCTCTTTTGTGAAATTTATGTGCAATTTCATTGATCCGTTGTATTGCATTTTGGGGATTAGATGTAATCCGTTTCGCTCGTGCCATTTGGGAGAATGGTAGATGTGTTTTCAAGTTAGATTCGTGGAAACTGCTGTAATGTAGCATGTTATTTCTGTCGGTGGGCTTAGTGTAAAGATCTGTTTCAAATTCAGTTCCTTTGATAGAGACTTTTACATCTAGGAAGTTCACACAGGTATTTGAGATTTCCCAGGTCAGTTGTATTCTTTCGTCTATGTTGTTAAATTCCAACAGTCTATTTAGCAATTCTTCTTGGGTACTTTTCCAAACAATGAAAATATCATCTATGTATCTTGTAAAAAGCAATAGGTGATCTGTCCAGTTTTTGTTGTTGAGTATGTGGTGCTCTTCGAAATGTTGCATAAAGATGTTAGCATACGAGGGGGCCGCTGAATTGCCCATAGCCATGCCCACGAGTTGTTGATACCAAGTGTTGTGATGTTTAAAATAGCTATGGTACAACGTGAATAGCATAAGTTCCATTAGGAATGTTTGGAAAGGTCTTTCAATGTCTGTTTTGAGTAAGGATTGTTCTATGGCTTCAATTCCCAAGGAGTGGGGTATTGACGTGTACAGGGAACGTACATCCGCTGTGCATAGGATAAGTTCTTGGTTTGCTTCTGGTTTGAGGTTCATTAGTTTTGCGATAAAGTGTGTCGTGTCTTTGGTATATGAACTCATGTTTTGTACCGTAGGTTGAAGATATTTGTCCAGTAGTTGTCCAATGGGTTCGTGTAGACTCCCGCATGTAGAGACTATAGGTCTCATAGGTGGGTCCATTAGGTTTTTGTGGATTTTTGGAACCATTCTTAGGATCGGGCTTCTGGGGTTGGATTTGGTGAGAAAATTCTTGGTTTTGGTATTGATTATTCCCATTTCATGCGCTTTGTCTAGTATGTTGCTTAGATTTTTCATATATTCCGTTGTCGGGTTCATGTCCAGTTTCATGTATGTTGTCGTGTCACTGATGTGTTCCAACACTTTCGATTCATACATAGCTGTATTCATGATTATCAGGGCACCGCCCTTATCCGCTTTGACACATGTAATGGTTTCATTGTTGGATATTTTTCTCAATGTAGTTAGGTCCTTTTGAGTGATATTCTTAGTCTTAGTGCGTTTAGGGTTGATTTTGTTGAGATCTTGTTTGACTCTATTTTCAAATAGGTCTAGTGTTTTATGGCTTACTGGTGGTTGATATGTGCTGTGTGGTCTCAATCCGAGTAATTGGTCTGGTTCCACTTGGGTGTTGGGTGGTAACACATTATCAAAAAAGTGACGAAGTCGAAGTTTCCGCATGAGTTTAAAGAAACTGACTTCCAGTTCCAGGTTGTTAGAGTCAGTCGTGGGTACAAACGAGGTTGTGCGCCAGCCCCACCTACACTCCTGTTTTACGTTTTCGCGTCCACCATTGGACCGGCTGCACGCAAAAAAACCGAAGATGAGTAACTTTGACGACATTTCTAAGAGCACAGAGGCCAGAGCCTCAACCTTTGCGTTTAAATCGGATGAAGCTAATCGGATCTACGCACTCATTAGGGAGGAAAATGCCCAGGAGACCACAACTCGCTCCAAAGAGCACCATATAAAACAACTAATTTACCTAAGCAAGAGACGCATTAACCAACAACTACATGCGAGTACTCTGGTGAAGTATCATCGCAATTTACGCATACCAAGGGGACTCAGAATTGCCCTGAGACCATCACTCTGCAAGAATTCTAAAACCTTTCAAGAAAGGTGGTTTGAGATTTTAAATAAATGCTCACTCGACTTGATCCTCCTAATTATAGAAGAACTATCCGGAATACTTGGGGAACTAACCAGAGAGATAGAGGAGACATCCACTGAACTGTCTAAAATGCTAACGGAGGACGAGCTCAAAAACATACTGGATGACATCCAAACTCAGATGGATAAGCACACTAAAGACATTAATGAACGTAAAATACGCAAATACAGGAGGGACACTCTTGATTATAAGCTCGGAGAGGTTTATACATGGGCTGAAGTCTACGCCCAAAAAAGACGCAACAAACCCTACACATCACAGACAGATACCTCCTCATCGGATAGCGATAGTAACCAAAGAACTAGGAGAACCCAACCAATACCAACGGAACCGGACACAACCAGAGCACAACAACCAACGACCAGCCACCAATCTGACCAAAGTCCTTTTTTAGAACAGGGCCAAACACAAAAAGGCGACCCCGGAGAGGACAGAACAAAAGACAAAGAAACAAGGAAAGAGCCACCCACCACGAGGAGCACAACGGGAACGATCAAGGACAAACAAACCAAGAAAACACAGAACAACTAGTCATTAATATTAGTGACTACCAACTCACCCAACATGAAATTAAACTTCTTCAGAAGGGAACCTCGTTTGTACCCACGACTGACTCTAACAACCTGGAACTGGAAGTCAGTTTCTTTAAACTCATGCGGAAACTTCGACTTCGTCACTTTTTTGATAATGTGTTACCACCCAACACCCAAGTGGAACCAGACCAATTACTCGGATTGAGACCACACAGCACATATCAACCACCAGTAAGCCATAAAACACTAGACCTATTTGAAAATAGAGTCAAACAAGATCTCAACAAAATCAACCCTAAACGCACTAAGACTAAGAATATCACTCAAAAGGACCTAACTACATTGAGAAAAATATCCAACAATGAAACCATTACATGTGTCAAAGCGGATAAGGGCGGTGCCCTGATAATCATGAATACAGCTATGTATGAATCAAAAGTGTTGGAACACATCAGTGACACGACAACATACATGAAACTGGACATGAACCCGACAACGGAATATATGAAAAATCTAAGCAACATACTAGACAAAGCGCATGAAATGGGAATAATCAATACCAAAACCAAGAATTTTCTCACCAAATCCAACCCTAGAAGCCCGATCCTAAGAATGGTTCCAAAAATCCACAAAAACCTAATGGACCCACCTATGAGACCTATAGTCTCTACATGCGGGAGTCTACACGAACCCATTGGACAACTACTGGACAAATATCTTCAACCTACGGTACAAAACATGAGTTCATATACCAAAGACACGACACACTTTATCGCAAAACTAATGAACCTCAAACCAGAAGCAAACCAAGAACTTATCCTATGCACAGCGGATGTACGTTCCCTGTACACGTCAATACCCCACTCCTTGGGAATTGAAGCCATAGAACAATCCTTACTCAAAACAGACATTGAAAGACCTTTCCAAACATTCCTAATGGAACTTATGCTATTCACGTTGTACCATAGCTATTTTAAACATCACAACACTTGGTATCAACAACTCGTGGGCATGGCTATGGGCAATTCAGCGGCCCCCTCGTATGCTAACATCTTTATGCAACATTTCGAAGAGCACCACATACTCAACAACAAAAACTGGACAGATCACCTATTGCTTTTTACAAGATACATAGATGATATTTTCATTGTTTGGAAAAGTACCCAAGAAGAATTGCTAAATAGACTGTTGGAATTTAACAACATAGACGAAAGAATACAACTGACCTGGGAAATCTCAAATACCTGTGTGAACTTCCTAGATGTAAAAGTCTCTATCAAAGGAACTGAATTTGAAACAGATCTTTACACTAAGCCCACCGACAGAAATAACATGCTACATTACAGCAGTTTCCACGAATCTAACTTGAAAACACATCTACCATTCTCCCAAATGGCACGAGCGAAACGGATTACATCTAATCCCCAAAATGCAATACAACGGATCAATGAAATTGCACATAAATTTCACAAAAGAGGTTATCCAGAAAACATTATTGAAAACTCCTTACAGAGGATCAACAACCTAGACAGACAAAAATTACTACAACCTAGCACCAAGAAACATCAGACACGCCTAGTGATTGTTTCAAAGTTTTCTACTATGACCAATAAATTCAAAAAGATCATTCATCAACATTGGCCACTATTGAACCTGGAACCAGACTTTAATCAGATTTTTCAAGAACCTCCGTTGTTTGCATACACTAGATCACGTAACTTAGGTGAACTTGTGCGACAGAAGCCAAGAAAACAAACTATCTACACTGGGACGAAACCATGCTGCAACTGTGGGAACTGCAACTGTATCATTAGAGGCAACACAATCAATCATCCGATGAAAGGTAATAAAATCAAACTCCAAGTCAATGCCACATGCGACACTAGCAACGTCATTTATGCCCTCAAATGCCCTTGTGGAAAACTCTACATCGGAAAGACAGAACGCAAAATCAAAACCAGGCTCACAGAACATAAATCCAATATTCGTCTAAAAAGCACCAAATCAGCACTAGCAGTACACTTCCACGAAGAGAAACATAACATCGCACAGTTGAAATTCATGATACTGGAAACCATTGCCAAACAAGAGGGTAGAGACAACACAAAATTCCTACTCCAAAGAGAAAACTTCTGGATTTACAGACTTTCAACACAGAAGCCACTGGGGCTCAACGAAAGAATCGAATTCTCTTGTTACCTGTAAAAGTTGCTCATGGACTGAGTCAGTGACTCCTGATCGATTTAAGGACTTTTTTCTAGTTTTGTTTTTTATTAACTTTCAGTTGGTAATATTGTATATTGTTTTATAGGCCATAGTACCACTATACGGCTTATCTGCATGCCACTCGAAAACCCCCTGTTTAACAGTCCATCTTACACCTTTAATCTACCCGCTCGCTGTAACACAACTACCACTCCCAGACTGCACTGCACGTCCAACTATATTCGAACGCGTGATAATATTACACTGTCCCTTTAACAATGGCTAAAGTCACTCCCACTATCCTCCTACTAACCCACGTGACCACGCCTCTTTTAACTAAGCCAAACGCGGTCAATGGCGTTCCGCCAGAACCAGCGTCTAAGAAAGGAGGACACTACCCATAAACTCTAAGGTCAGTTTTAACCAGGAACCCGCACTAACACGCTTGAACTTACCATATCCTTAACGGTCGACTAATACGCTTCCTCAAGTCTTCCTTTACAGGAACACGCCACAATTCTCGAACGGTACAAGTAAGCATTTTAGAGCCAAACTCTCGTATCGCGTTCACCTTACTTGGGGATAAACGGGTCACAGAAAGGTGTACTCCATAAATTGCCCTCACGTTTCTATACTTCGCTATCACAGCAACCCACGATTTAGATGCATGCGCACTCTGCATTTCACGTTCTGTTTCCTACAATATTTATGATTCGTATATTTTATGTTTACAGAGTCCTTTCCCTGATGAAGGGGTGTATAACAACCCCGAAATGCATTGGATGCTCATAAGGATTGTACCATATCATGTAAATGGCGAATGAACTAGGCAAAATGCCAATAACCCACAAAAAAGGAAAATGATGAATAAAAAATCATGATTGCAAACATTGCTTGAAATTATCTTTTGAAACCTCTGCAACCCACAGAGGGAATATAGAGTGCATACAAGGATGGGACCAGTGATCCACTGACCCCACATCATATTCTGCACACGCATGCTCATTAAAGGAATTGAAGAGGTAAATATATATATATTATAGGTAGCACAATATATATATATATATATATATGTATATATATATATATATATATATATATATATATATATATATATCCAGAAGTGTAGGCCACCATCATGTTTTTCAGGAGAACTGAGGCACAAGAGAGCCCAAAACAAGAGTGGAAAACACAAAAAGAGGGCAGGGTAGAAACCTCCCAACCCTCTAGCCCTTCTCAGGGGGTCCCAGAAGGACCCCCAAGGCCAGAAAAAAAAAAATCAAAAAAATCGAGGGGTACGCACACCGCACGCGTACGGTACGCGTACCATGCGCGTACCCCGTGATTTAAAAAAAATAATATTTTTTTTTGCACTTGGTGGTCCTTCTGGGACCCCTGAGAAGGGCTAGGGGGTCAGAGGGCCTCTACCCTGCCCCTTTTTCGCGTTTTCCACTCTTGTTTTGTGCTCTCTTGTGCCTCAATATAGGTTTCACGCCTGATATAGTTAGGAATTAGCATTTAAAAAACCTTGCAAATTCACTGAAAAAAACCATAGGTTTCAGGCCTTATATAGTTAGGAATTAGCATTTAAAAAACCTTGCAAATTCACTTAAAAAACCATAGGTTTCAGGCCTTATATAGTATTATAGTTAGGAATTAGCATTTAAAAAACCTTGCAAATTCACTTAAAAAACCATAGGTTTCAGGCCTTATATAGTTAGGAATTAGCATTTTAAAAACCTTGCAAATTCACTTTAAAAAACCATAGGTTTCAGGCCTTATATAGTTAGGAATTAGCATTTAAAAAACCATTGAAATTGCTCCTATATAGTTAGTTGTACTAACTATATTTCACGCACCCGGAATCCACTGCTGATGATGTCACATATTACATAATTCATGACATGGTCAGTGACATCACTGATGACATCACCCTTGACATCTCAAATGACATCGAAGCAACAAAACGAGGGAAAGAACAGTAACAGAAGTATGAGGGATTGCTATAAAAGCATAAGATAATTTGACTTGATGCTACATAGAATCAGAATGATTTTTTCCTTTTAATGTCCTAAGCGTGTATGCACTATATGAATGAATTATGAACACACTTTTTTTTTAAATGGGCACTTAGCACCTTATTTTAATCCATGATAACCCTAAGAAATGGTCATGTTGATATGCATTCTAAGATGGTCTCCACAATGAAATAGGAGGTAGTATGCACCATCTTCTATGTTGTTGTAAATGTGGGGTGGAGCAAAGGGTTGAAATGGAGAATATTTGTGTACACTAATCGACACTGACAAAGCTGGGAAGCGAAACGCGTCTGTCGGGGGTGAGGGGTTTGTGAATAAAACATCGAAAAAAACGGATACCTGAGTGCTTTCCATCTGTCAACTCAACTGAGTTAGTAGTGTGTGGAATATATATATATATATATATATACACCATTTTTGAAATCCACATAAAGATCAGACACCGACACAGAGGTAGCGTTGCCATTTAGTCTTGTCCTTTATTCAATAACTTTGCTATGATACGTTTCGGCACACCTGCCTTGTTCATATATATATATATATATATATATATAGATATAGGTTAAGATATAGATATATATAGATATAGATATATGATGGAGAAGTCCTGCATGATGCCAGTCATGTCCACCTCAGAGGGCCAGTGCGAGCAAACAGGTGCAGTTTCCTTTCATAATGCACAGAACTTTCTGCATCGAAGATCAAATACCCAGGAAGGCTTGCACTCAACACTCTGATCTTAGTTAAACAATGATTTATCGGTACTAATTTCAACCGTACAGGGTCTTTGTCACAGTCTTACTAGCATGTGGTTGAAAGGTGTAGCCACTGGCACATTCACTTACTTACCCATACAGGTAATGACAGACCAACTCACTAAGCCATACAGACTCAAATACACCCACTTACCCATACAGCTACTAACACAGCCACTTACTCACTTATCCAGCCACATACACACCAAGTCACACACTTATACACTCACTGAAACGTCCACTCACTCACCCATACAGCTAGCAACACACACACTCACTCAACCATACACTCACTTACCAATACAGCCACTAAAACACTCACCCATACATCTCCTAGCACACCCATTCAAACACTCATACTGCCTCTCATACAGCCACTCACTCACCCATACAGTCACTGACACACCCACTAACTTGTTTAAACAGATACTAAGACACCCACTCACAGAACCATACAGCCACTGACAAACCCACTCACTCACTAACCCATACAGGTAATCACAGACCCATTCACTCAGCCATAGAGACATTAACACAGCCACTCATGCACCCATACAGCTAGTAATTCAGCCTCTCACTTATCTATAATGCTACCTACTCACTCAGTCACATACCTATATAGTCACTGACACTTGCAGTCATCTACCTATGTAGCTACTAGCACACCCACTCACTCAATCATACAGCCGGTCACACACTCATGCACTCACTTAGCCATACAGTCACTGGCCACACTCACTCACTCATCCACACAGAAACTGACAAACATACTCACTAACCCCTACAGTCACTGACATACCTACTCACTCAGCTGCACAGTCACTAACACATCTACTCACTCACCTATACAGGTACTAGCACAGCTACTCACTCGCCTATACAGCCACTCACACACCCAGTTACACACCTATAAAATCACGGCCATACCCCCTTACAGTCCCATACATAGCAAATGTACTTACTCAAACATACAGCCTATCACACATCCACTCACTCACTCACCCATAAAGTAACTGACACAACCACTCACTCACCCTTACTGTTACTGACACACCAACTAACTCAGCCATGCAATCACTAACACACCCAGTCCCTTACCCATACAGCTACTAGCACAGTCACTTGCACACTTATACAGCCACTCACATGCCCACTCACTCATCCAGTCATTCATGCATCCACTCAGTCACCTATACAGCCACAAGTGCACTCACACAACTGTACAGTTTACCACGCCCATATACTCACCTCACACAACTGTACAGTTCGCCACACCCATATAATCACTCACCCATACAATAACTGACAAACCCACTCACTCACCCACACAGTCACTGACACACACAATCAATCCCCCATAAAGCCATTAACTTACCCACTCACACACTCATACATTAACGGACACAACCACTCACTCTCCCATTCTGCTACTAATACACACACTCACTCACCCATACAAACATTCATGCACCCACTCACTCATCCAAACAGCTACTCAAGCACATATTCACACATCTGTACATCCACTCACACAAGCAGTCACTCACCAATACAGCCACTAATACAAACACTTACATACCCATACAAACTCACAGTTGTTCACAAACCGAATCACCCACTGTCACACCCACTCACTCGCCCACACAGCCACTCATTTAAACACTTACACATCTACTTACTCACTTATACACCCACTTACTCACTAGTACAGAAACTCAGGCATTCATACTCTTTCTTACAGATACACACACATACAGTTTATCTTAAACCTAGAAGGGTGATTCTAATAAGAACTTTTGGATTTTATTAGATTTTTCAGAACTCTTTTTTTTGTTTTTTAACACTGCATTTTTTTACTATTTAGAAATAAATGTCAACTGGAAAAAATATTAACAGAAAAACCTCAGAACTGGGATCACAAGTGCAATTTAATGGGGATTATTTTTTTTACTCTTGTAGTTCTTAGCAGGCTCTAGACACTGCAGCATCTGATTGTTCCCCCACCATTAGTACTTTTTTACAGTCTAAACATAATGTGCCTATTCTTCGAAGCTCTGGGGACTTCTGCAGGAATAGACTCCCCTGGCATAACTGGTGTTGTACCTTGAGTTGATTCATCTTCCTCAAGGTGCACAGATTCAGTGCTTGGTATGTTTTCAGATCCTTGTTGTGTTGCAGGACTATTTTTTGATGTACCCCTGAACAGGGTCTTCTCACATAATGAGCACTTCACGTGCTTCGCCACTGTCTTCTTTTCTCCAGAGGGAATTGTAAAATAAAGTCCTAGGTGAATGACTGCTGCTTCACTGGGGGCTGCTCATCAGATGAGTTGTGCTTCCCGGGGCGTGCTTCATGCTCTCTACTGCCTGCAGATGCCATTTTAATTTTTTTAGTTTTACCCAAATAAATGCAAAATGATATCCTAATTTTGGAATTAGTATGTGCTGCAAGAAAGAGTACTGAAAGTGTGAAGAAACGAAAACTGGGTGGGGACTTCCTTTATAGAACATTAAAAAAGTGTCTTGGAATGAATCAGTGTTAAACCATAAAATTACTTATAGAAATCTCCCTTTACATGTTATATTAGTGAATTACTTGCCTCAGACATTAAGTACAATATGTGTATATATGTTATTAATGTTTCTAAAAATCACGTTATTTTCGCAGATTTTTGTGATACCGAAATATACACTGTGTAACTTTTCGTGACAAATTGGCAAATATAAAAACAATTGAAAAGAAAAGCCTTATGGGCACATCTGTTTCTTGATGCCAAAGAAAATTATGCCATGTTCTTGATTGGCAAGAAAATCAGGACATGTCCACCAAACAAACAAGCACTTGCTTCACATTGTTAGGAGAAAGCACACTTTTTTGGTAGAGAATTCAGCTCTTTGTAGTCTCATTGGCTTCTCTATAGCAGAATTCATGTAATCACAGATTTCTACATGAAGAAACATTGGGAACAATAACATTGCCAAAACGCTGAAAAGGTTGCAGGAGACATTACCTTGTTAGCCATTGTGCAGCTATAGTTTCGAATACTCACCTGGCATTTACCTAACGAGATAGCACTTACTAATTAATCAGTATAAACTACTTCAGTTGGGGAGACATTTTGTGCAAAACTCTGGACTCTTGTTGAATAAACAGGGAGGTGGTGTTCCTTGCTGGCCCTGATGCTCATTTCACAGAAATTAAACTTCAACAGGAAGCACTTACAAATACAAACATAGGAGGTGCCCCAGTTGAAGTTGGACTTCTGTAAAGGATAAATGATCCTGACTTCCTGGGCTTGAAAAAGGCAAATCAAGTGAGTTTTCTCTGCAATTCCACTTTGAAAGGCGATCTGACATGCTTTGTGGAGGTGAATGGAAAGGGGCGACCACTCGGTCCCCCCGAACGTATGGCAGAGTGCCTCGATCCCCCCGGGAAGCCATTTTTGGGCGGGAGGCGCGTCTCGGCTGGTATGCCCGAAGCGGCGTAGCCGGGGCGCGCTTTTTCCCGCCCTAGAGTGGGCTGGCCTAGACACTGACGCGGCCGGCCACGCCCTCGGGGCAGGCAGGGGCGGGTTTACGCCCGCCCTGAAGATGGATAAAAAGGGACGCAAGACCAGAAGACATCCTCTTGTTCCTGTGCTCTGAAGCTGCACCTCCTCGCTGCACGTGAGCTCGAGACGGAACGAAGAGCCAATTTTGACCCACCCACCAGCCCCTGAGGACAGCCAGTTGTTTTAATAAAATTGATCAATAATTCTATTTCGTTTACAGGTTGTTTTAGTGTTGTGTTGATGTTGAATGTGTAATAAAGATTGGTCTAATTTTACAAGTATGTGATTAAAGAAATTTGGATTTAAGGTCCATTTATAAACAGGTTTTTTCGGTCATAGTGGCCAATGTAGTTTCGTTTAGTTAGCATTTGTCGTATTTATTTTGGTCGGGCGGTAAGGTCATGATCGGTGAGCACTAATTGGAAGATCCCTATGAGTGGGCGTCACCCAACACGGATGGGAGCGCTCGGGGGAGGTGGCCTTTGGCCCCTCAACGGGGAGGCGGTCCCTTCTAAGGATGGGTCGCCGAAAGAAGAGGAAAGGCGGTCAAGGCCCCTTCCTGTGTAGGAGGGGTTACAGCCCCCTCCTGGGGAATTTCCCGGGGCCAGTGACATCTGCGACGGCAGATGCGGTAAGTTGTGTGGGGTTGGGGGGAGGTCTACGATACCTTCTAGATACCTCACACGAGTCTTCGAACGACCTTTAACTGGCGTCGAGTTGATAAGTGCCCCCGTCAAGTCAAGGGAAATTGGTAGTAGTTGCACTTGAGTACGCCTCAGTGCTGTCGCCCCTCCCAAGTGGGGGGGGTATGTCTGGTTAGGGATCTTGACACCGGTTACGACCTTGCCGTTGGCCCTTAAACGTTAGGATGTACAATTTCAATATTTCAAGAAAATGTTTTGTAGGATGTTAGTTCGGCTAGGAGAACCTCTGTATTAGAGAATCTGTTAAGGTTAGCCAAACATCGCAATGTGGTATGAAATTGTACATTAATATGAAAATGTTTAATGTTTTAATTTTTTGTTTTAATAAATACGGCCGGGAGGGTCACTCCCTCCCACTTCCAAAAACTTCAAGAACTGTTTCCGGTTTCCCTCCTTTGGGGATTGTGTTGAGAGGGGGTGGCGGGTATCTCAGCCATATGCATTGTTGATCTATTGGAGCTCTAGCTGTACTGACTGTGACAGTGTGTTCTTTTTTGTCCTTACCTGGTGAGAGCAGAGTCCTTGGTTCTTCCTTTACATGACTATGAGAATATACATTTGCTAAATCATCATAAGCTCCATCTATTTGGCCTCGCCCTATTAACCCTGTTCACCTTAGTAGTATGCATTGGTCTTCACACATTTTGTCTGGATGATGGACAGCTTACCAAAAGGACCCCCAGCACATTCCCTGCCAATTTTAGTGAGGCGTACTTGATGCAAAGAAATATCAGGACATCTCCACCTAATAAAGAAGCACTTACTTTATATATTTAAGAGGAAGTACCTTTGCTTGGTGGTGATTTACCTCTTTTTTTGTCTCATTGTGTTCTCTAGAGAAGGATTCATATTATCACAGATTTCTGGAGAAAGCCACATGAGAAACAATCACATTGCCAAAATGTACACAGGGACACTGAACATGTTGTGGCGTGGTCCATTGCACAGCTGTAGTGTGGAATATGCAGTAGATATTTACACAACGAGGCAACACTTACTAATTAACCAGTAGGAAAAACTCCAGTTCGGTAGAACTTTTGTGCAAAGCTGTGGACTGTTGTTGGATAAATTGGCAGGTGAGGTTTCGTTGTGGCCCAGTCACTCACACAGCCACTGGCAAACCCATCAGACACTCAGACACCCACTAGCACACCCATTCTGCAACTCTTACTTCTGCCCACAGACCCAAACAGTCACTCACACACTCGCTCACTGACTCATACACCCACTCACTCACAAACCCACAAAACCGCTTACATGCTTGCTTTCCTACCCATACAGCTACTCACACACCCACTCACTGACTTATACAGTCAATCACACACACACTCTCAAAAGTTACAGTTAGGAAATACAATTTAAAACATCTTTGAAATGTACTAAAAAAGCAAAAGGTTATAGGGACATTATAGGATGAAAAAAACATTAAAAAACTAGAAGTTCACTGAAAAAAAACAAAAGTTACAGGGACAATGTAGTTAGACTGAGATTTCACTCATTCAATACCATTAAAATACAGCAGTAAAAGTTACCTGAGCTAGCTATAACTTATGCCCCTACAATGCACTGCTTATGACTTCACATATTACATCATTCATGAAATGGTTAGTGACATCACTGATGACATCACTGATGAAATCTCAAATGATATCACTCATGACATCAATGGTGATATCATCTGCAAAACCACTCACACACCCATATAACCACTCATACACCCACTCAAACACCCATATAACCACTCATACACCCACTCAAACACCCATACAACCACTCACATATCCATTCACAGACCCATACCAATACTCACACAACCACTCACTCATCCATAGAGCTACTCGGATTCCTTAATCACTCACTAATAAAGCCCCCATTTAACAACTCACTCACTGATACAGCTAATTATATAATTAGTCACTCACCCATACATCCACTCACACAGCCACACCTTTACCAATACAGCTACTCAAACATTCACTTATTCACCTACATAGCCTCTCCGGTACCCACTCACTCACCAATACAGCCTCTCAACACAGCCACTCACTCACCCATACAACCACTCATTCACACACCTTTTTTTTTTTTTTTTTTTTTTTTTTTTTATTGTTGCAGGAAACGGAAAGAAGCCAAACATAATACAAAGATACAATTTCCAGTCTCTTTAGAAAGCATAAAATTACATTGATTGTGATTAAAGGGAGAGAATAGTGGAGAGCAAAGAAAAGAAGAAGAGGTAGAAAAGAAATACAAAAAAAACAAGAAAAAATATACAACCTCTAGACGACCATAATAGTAAAGAGTAGAAATGTGAGCGGTGGATTCATATAGGAAAAGGGAACTATTTCACAAAAGCAAGTAGTAGTGATTTTTTTATCGCCCACATACATCTTCAACAGAACCCATTTTTTATACTACAAAAAATTGTTTCCAAATCTTTTCCTTTCTAGCTAAAGTTTTTGGTCCTCTGCATTTAGCGAGTGTAAGTTCCATAGTTCTGGTTTCCATAACCAATGCTACCCACTCGGCTACAGTTGGGGTGTTCTTAGAGATCCAAGCTCTTGCTATTATTAATTTTGCACAAGCTAACAGGGTTGTTATAAGATCTTGGTTGGGACAATTAGTCTCATAAATATCAAGTAAGACCAACTGAGGGGATAAATCCGGTAACTTAATCTGGCTATCCTGGAGATGTTTTGTTATTCCAATCCAGTAACTAGAGTATGCAGGACAGGAGTAGAGCATATGTTCTATATCAGCAGCATAGGTGTTACACTTCACACATTTCGTTTTATCAGATACTTGGTTCCCTTGGGCCCAAGCAGAAATTCTCTGCGGTGTGTAGTATAATTCGGTGGTAGTCCTATACGATTGCAATCTTAAACTAGAAGAGTGCACAACATCACTTAGGTGCGTTAAAGCTTTTCTAATCTGCTCTGAGTTTATGTCCCGGTTTAAACGGCAAGACCACTTAGTTGCAATTTTAGTAGTATTTTCGCATTTGTCTTTAGTTAGAAGTTGGTATCCCAACTTTATGAGTGACTTGGTTTTATCGGAATATATACCCTCTATAATTTCGGACTGAGTAGCTGCAGTTATTTTCATTTTGTTAATAAAAAAGTCTCTCAGCTGGCGATATCTATAATGCATGTCGTTCGTTACGCCATTTAGTGTTTTCAAGGTTTCAAAGTCTAACATACCATTATTTCCAAATATATCGCCTAATGTGTTAATCCCACAATTAATCCAGCGAGACCCAGTCCCATCCGAGAAGGTACCCGGAAGGCCCGGATTATCCCATAACCTAAGTTCAGTATTGTAAAATGAAGTCTGACTGATGTGCATGATTTTCTTCCAAATATTTATGGCATGTTTAGCAGTCTTAAATTTAACCCGCTTGTAATAGTTTGGTTCCTGTGTGCGAAGCAGAAATTGGTTTGAGTCCATACCCAACAAGTATTGATAAAAAAATAGGCAAGACTCTTTCTTTAATAAGCTCCGTATTCGAAAAAAAAAGGTTGCCAAAAAATATAGTTTAAAGTCCGGAAAAGCAAGTCCCCCCTTTGAAATTGGTAATGTCAAAAATTTTATGGCCCTGCGTGCCTTTTTGTATCCCCAAATAAAACTGCTACAAACGGCGTCTAGTTTTTTAAAGAAACGTTGGTTCGGTTGTAGTGGTATAGCTCTAAACAGATAGAGTAGCTTGGGAAGTATTTTCATTTTGATCAAATTTAAACGGCCTAATAGACTAAGCGGGATTTTGTGCCATTTTTTAAGAGTTGTGGTGGTTTCGTTTAGAAAAGTATCGTAATTTGTTTCCAAGATTTTCCCTACTTTAGCCATTAGTTTAATACCTAAGTAGGTAGCTTCTCTGCAAGTATCATAGATAAGAGTATCCGGAGTATAGTTGCTATAATTTGAGTTTTACTCACGTTCAATTTGTAACCCGAGACTAAGCCATATTTCTGTGCTTCATTGATAATTTCTGGCATAGCTTTATTAATATCACTTGTATAGATGGCTATGTCGTCAGCAAAAGCCGTTAATTTCAGAGCAGTACCTCCATGAATCACTGGAATAATGTGGGCTTGATCATTTAGTGCATTTAAAAAAGGTTCTAAAGAAAGAGCAAAAAGTAAAGGGGAGAGGGGACAACCTTGTCTTGTGCCTCTTGATATTTTAAAATGCGCTGATTCTTTATCTCCATAGCTAATCAACGCCAAAGGTTCATCATAAAGGGACATAACCCAATCCAAATAAGAACCGGAAAGCCCAAATTTCTTTCATACTTCCCACAGATATTCCCACCCCACTCGGTCGAAAGCCTTTTCTGCGTCTAACATAATCATACCGAGCGGGGTGTGTGTAACTTTGGCTACATCAAAGGCAATTATTGAAGTATTGACGTGTGTAGTAGTATCCCTTCCCATAACAAAACCATGCTGTTGTAGGTTAACAATAGAGGGCATACTAGGGGCAAGCCGATTTGCAAGTATCTTAGAAAAGATTTTAACATCTGTGTTAAGTAAAGAAATCGGTCGATAAGACCCACATTCTTTTTCCGGTTTCCCTTTTTTCAAAAAAAATATGATTTTCGCTATTTTCCATGAAGGAGGTGCTTGTTTGGAGACACTAATTGAATTTATCACTTTCTGTAATAGGGGTAATAATTCTTGAGCACAAAGTTTATAAAGTTCTCCTGGTAGACAGTCTTCTCCAACCGCTTTCCCTAAAGGTAAACTATCTATGGCCCGTTTTATTTCATCTAATGTTATTACCGAATTGAGTTGCTGAACTGTTTCACAATTTAGTTTTTGAGATGCGGTTAAGTATTTTTCTAAATATTGCGTTATATCTAATTTTGCGGGTACTGTCTCTGGTGTGTACAATTGTTGATAAAATTTAGCAAACTGGCTTAATATTTGATCCGTTCTATCATATGTATTTGAATCATTCCCTACTATTTCTTTGATTTTTGTTTTAGCTTTCCTATCCGCGGTTTTAAAGGCCAATAGTTTCCCAATGCGATCACCACCTTCATATTGTTCAAATTTATACTTTTGTAGTTGTGAAGTATATCTTTCTCTCAATGTTTTTATTAAACCGGCTTGTAATTTCGCCAACTTTAGCCTAATAGCTTCAATGTTATTCTTTGCATATCTTGTTGCCTCTGCCAGGCATATTTCCATATTTCGTATCTCGTCAATTATTTGTTTCTTCCTATGGCGGTTCTCAGTGTTTTGCCTAAATATATATTGCTGGGCGAAGCCTCTAATACTACACTTACATGAATCCCATACCATGTTTATATTGGCCGTGTTAATATTAAAAGAGATGAACTCCTGAATATGTTGCTTAAGTAGGGTAGAAAATCTTGTATCAGTTAATAAATGTCTCGGGAAGGTGAATTTTCGTGTTTCTTTAGTTTGATCTTTAAACATAACTTCAAGTAATAAGGGATTGTGGTCGGAGGTAACTTTAGGGCAAATGTCAATCACACAATTATCTAATATTTGTTCAGAAGCCCAAATCATATCTATTCTTGAACAGGATCTGTGCGGTACAGAATAGTAAGTATAGCCTGCCTGAAGAGGATATTTTGATCTCCATATGTCGCTGACATTATTCAATCTGGCTAATTCCAGGATTGCTGTTCTAACTTTACACTTTCTTTTGAGTTTACTTTGCCCGGTGGAGTCTATTTTATAGTTAATAGTGCAATTAAAATCACCTGCTATTACCAATTCTCCTTCCCATTCCAATAATTCTAAACTCAATTCTTCAAAAACTCTTGGGTCATCGATATTTGGTCCATATATTACACATAGTACTATTTTCAGATTATCACATTGCATCTGCGCAATTGCCCACCTCCCCCGAACATCTGAGGCAGTTTTAATTGTTTCAAATCGAGCCCCTCGTTGTTTTAGAATAGCTACCCCTCTTATAGTCTCATCTAAAGTAGAGCATACCACCAAATCATAGTTCAATTGTAAAAGCAGCTTGTGATCCTGATATTTAACATGTGTCTCTGATAACAAAACTATATTCGGATTATACATCTTAATCTCCTCTTTTACTAGATTTCTTTTGTTTTTACTGTTTAAGCCGTCCACGTTCCAACTTAGTATTCTTAGTTTAGACATTGTAATATCGTGATAGTAATCTGGTACAAATTTCTCCCAACTATCTCTGCCCTTTTCGTGTAGATAAAGTTTTCTTTACTGGACTTAAAAAAACAATCGAATCCTGCAATCCATTTTTTACCCACGTTTTTTTCCCACCCCTGACCTACAAGGTCAGACCCTCCCCCGCAAGGACCCCAGCCTGGCCCTCGCCCCCACCCGTCCCTTAGGGGGGAGCACCCCTCTATCTAGTGCTGCCGCTGAAAAGGCAGCAGAGTGGAAAAAGCTAACATGATAAACTGCTCATGCCACAATTTAAATTACTCCTTATTGACTCATAGTCTGCAGCAATATTAGCCTATATTTAGCTATTTATTCTATTTAGTTATCATTCTGTTTATCCCTTTCATTTTCCCTAGAGAATTTTTCCAGGGCTTGTTCCGCATCTTCTAAATCTGTAAAAAAAAACACATGGCCATTTCGTATGACCTTAAGGCGAGCAGGCTCTTGGAGATAGGCCATGCAACCCAAATTTTTGAAAGGATCTATCAACTTCCTAAGCTCCGAGCGTTTGTCCATGGTACCCTTGCTAAGATCCGACTTCACAAAGAACGTTAAATTGTCAACAGTCACAGGATTATTCGGCCTAGCTTTCAATGATACCGCTTGCCGCAAGAGAAAGTTACCAAAATAAATCAGGAACGGTCGAGGAAATTTACTGTTAGTATTTTTTTGTATTAAGGGCAGTCTATGGACTCTCTGCAGCTGTGAGTCCCAGTCCCAATCCGCGAGATCAGAAAAGGATCTCTGAAACAGTTTCACCACAAATGTCCTAGGATCTGACCCCTCCATTCCTTCTGGTATACCAAACAATCTGAGATTTTGCCTTCGCGCACGGTTTTCCAAGTCCTCCACTTTGGCTTCTAGCTTAGAGACTCTTGATGTATTCTGTTTTACAGTTGCTGAGGTCTTGTTAACATCTCCTTCCACTTCTACAATACGTTGTTTGATGTCTTCGATCTCTTTAGTCGCTCCTCCTAGGCCTTGGCAGATGATACTCATCGTTTCTTGCATCTTAGTGTTGTCCTCTCTAAGTTGCAGATATTGTTGTTGGATCTCCGCTCTTTGCTCTAGGAGAGTCTGCATGATTGATTCCATGAACGTCTTTGTTGGATCTGGAACCATAGAAGTATTAAGAGGATTGGAAGGTTTAGTGGAATTAGTGGAGTTAGGGAATACCTGTGGGACCATTGGGTGAAAACTTGTCTGTCCAGAGCCTGTTGGTATGTCTTGGATATTGTTAGCAGAGTCATCTGATCTCAGCTCTATTTCGTTATCTCCAAGACTAATGCCTATATTTTCATTAAAGGTTTCTATGATCGGTGTCTGTGTTTTTTCCAGTCTTGACAATATAGACTCCTTCTTTTCTTTCGGTTGTTCAGGATCGGGGGTAACATCATCAGGATCTTGGTCTCCAAACTCATTCGTCTCATTATTGTGTACGGTAGGAATAGAAACAGCGTTGTCGATTTGAGTAGACGAGGCGAATATTGAGGGTACCCCAGATGCAGGCTCTGTATCAGTCATGGCTGAGGCCGAATGTTGCGGAGTCGCTTGGTTAATAGAGGCACCATCTCGGATATACTCGCCAGTAATGTCTATAGAATTATTTTTGCAAGCCCCCTGAGTATTATGCCCCTCATCAGGGCTAGCACCGGACAATCTTAGAGCCATGCTCTTGACCCCTCCCTTCGCCTCAATCCATCTTCTCAGAGGACTGTCGTCAATTATATGGCTTTTCTTATTTCCAAGGACTTCCTTATTGACTGTCTTAAGTAGGGCATTTTTTGACTTGGTTTTAACTTTCATCTTGATTTTCTTGACGGTAGTTTTCCTACTTGCTAGAGTTTTGAGTGCTTCATCAATACCCTCGTCTTCTGTCAACTCTTCATACTCTAAGTTCGAGTCTTCGTCGGCTGCAGCCAGGCTTTCCTGCGTTGAGCCCTCGCCGTTTCCCTTCTCCATTATTTCAATTAGATCGGTATTGACACAACTGGTACCAGAAATAGACTCCTCCACCCTTTTTTTTTGATTTCCTTGGAATTGACCCGTAGTTTTTGTCCCCTCTGAATCTTCTAACTCTTCTGCACTTTGCATGGTCGAGACTCCACCACTAAGTATAATCACTCTGCTCGCTACCTGAGTCTCCAATGCAGTATTTAGCAGGTCAGAACATGAGACAGTAATTACAGAGGGCTCTTTATCTGTATCTGTATCTGGAATTTCCGCCTCAGCTAAATTAGATCTAGTGTTTTTTATTTCTTCTTCCTTTTTATCCGTTTTATTCAGTTTTTTTTTAATTTTAAGCGCAGTCAATTGCTCTAAATCCGGGTCAAGCTCAATACAATCACTGCTAACAGGAGTGATTTTCCCTTCCCCGTGTATCTTCTCCTCTGTCTCACCAGCCGGTTTGCTACTCTTCACTTTTGCTTTCGACCCCCCACTTTTGTCCACACAGTTAGTATCCTGAGCAGGCTGAACCTCTTTGCTGCTACTGGACACCCCCACAGCTGCCGCCCCAGCAATCCCAGTAGTTGCAGCCATTGTACTTGCGTTTAGGTGTCTTCCAGCCGGGGCGGTCTTCTTGCTCCGTGTGGTCCTTGTCTGCCGAGCGGACATCGATTTCCCTGACGCCTCCACCTCCGCTCTCCGTGGCTTCCTCTGTGCTCCTGCTCCTGCAAAAATTGCTTCCCGAAACAGGTGTGCAATCAGCTGAGGTGAGCTTGTGCTGCCGCCTCCTGGCGTACTGATCGGGCGAGCCGCCGCGTAGAACCAAACGCGGGAGGAGCTCCCGCTGCAAAAATAAAGCAGAGCCCGTAGCATTGAGCCGTGATATTGACAAATGATGCCGGCAGAGACCGAGGTAACATCAGATTGTAGCAAAGAATAGAACGCTGTGCATACGATCTAATTGTGGTGTTCGGGGAAGGGTTTTTTCCCCTCGCGTTTAAATCCGGGGTAAATCCTTTATTGGTTTTCAGCGGAGATTAGATATGAATCCTTTTATCCGTTTCTCCGCTTTCACTGCTCAAACAAGTCCTTGGCAGAGTAGCATCATGTAGCGTCCTTCACTCGGCGAGGTCAGCCCACCATCTTGACTCCGCCCCCTGTCAATGTTATCCACTCATTCACACACCCACACAATCACTTACATATCCATTCACACATCGATAAAAGCACCCACGCATCCTCTCATTCACCTATATAGCCATTCACACACACACACCCTCACTCTCCAATACAGCCACTCACACACCAACTCACTTAAAGAAACACCCATTAAAACAGCCACTCACCTATACAGCCACTTACATACCCAGTCACTCACTCATACAGCCATTCAGACACCCACTCATTCACCCATATAGTCATTCACAAACCTACTCACCCAACCATACAGCCTCTCATACAGCCACTCACTCATCCATACAGTCATTGGCACACTCACTTACCAATGCATCACTCACACAGCCAATCACCCACACAGCTACTTCCACACCCACCTTCACACCAATACAACCACTCACACGCGCACTCACACACCTATTCAGCCACTCAGAGACCCACTCACACATTGATACACACATTCATACAGCCACTCACATAGGATATGTTAGAAGTGGTATCACTCATTAGTAGTACACCTGGGGCCTCATTTATGAGGCCGTGCGTCATTTTTACGCCGCCGGTGCGTCACTTTTTGTGACGCACCAGCAGCGTAAAAAATGTGCCTTGTTGCACCATATTTACAAAGTGACGCATCTAGGTAGATGCGTCGCTTTGTAAACCCCTGCGCCTCATTATACCTGCGCCAGGTATAATGTATGCAAGGGGGGGCGTATTGACGCAAGAAAGGGTCGTAGAAGTGACACAGTGAAATCTATGAGATTTCACTGCGTCACTTCTAGGACGCCGTTGCATCAAAATCTTGCGCCTGCCTCACAGCAGGCGTAAGACTGGCGCAGGCCCTTTCACATGGGGCTTGCCCCATGTGAAAGAACACATTGCTGGAGTTGCGTCACTTTTGTGACACACTCCAGCAATGCGTCACTTTTGCGCTTACAGATACGTCAGAAATACTGACGTATCTGTAACTCCTTGCGCAATGATGCGTCATAATGTAAATATGACGCATCATTGGTATCGCAAGGTGGGCACAATGAAAAGTGACGCATCACTGTTTTCAAGCAGCGATGCGTCACTTTTCATAAATGAGGCCCCTAGTATACTAATTTAACTTTTATAGTAGCTTACTATAAATGTTTCACACTGATAAACTCTTAGAAAACACTCACACTCACTGGATGTTATCATCAGTTATTCCTTTTGATATATCCTCAATTATGTCATCAGCAAAGTCACTGACTATGTTATGAGTAATGTAATATGTGAGGCCAGAAGCAGTGCATTGCTCAGGTAACTATAACTGCTGAATTTCACTGGTTTTGTAAGAGTGAAATCTGAACCTAACTGTAAAGTCCCTGTAACCTTTGAGTTTTTAGTCAATTCCTAATGTTTTTATATTCTATATGTTAACTGTAACGCCCCTATAACCTTTGTTTTTTTCTGTGAATTTCAAAAGGTTTTAATGTTATTTCCGAATTATAACATCCCTGTACCCCTTGGTTTTTTCACTCTGAGAGCTTGTCCGCATAGCATAGCACAGCGCTGCCTGTTTGCTTTGACCGAAAGCAGAAAGCACAACTGCTGAGAGGGGAAGAAAGGTAGGGAAGGTGGAAAAGGCTGCAAAAGAATGGCAAATAAGGTATTTATTTCACTTTTGGGTCAGGGAGTACATGCCACATAGATTCTATCTGTATTCTTAATGTTTGCAAACATGCTCTGTCTTTACTATGAAAGACATATGCAACAGGGATTTAACTGGTTTCTGGGAAAGGTGATGGTGTGACCATGTATAATAAGGAATAAAGTACTCCTGGCATACATGATAAGGATATTTTATAAAGGAACTCTGCCTTCCCCCCCTTTTTCTATATGGTCATGGGAATGGAACTCCTTGGTGGCTTTCAATATCCATATATTTTTCTTATATATAAATATGTGTCCCCTCACAATTACATTTTCCCTAGAAGATGCAAGGGTTGCAATTAATATGAGTCCATAGAACAGGGCTTCGGGCCCTAACAGCTTCCCTGTGGGCCAATATAAAGACACAATGAGCTTCTGGCCCCCCTTAATGATGAATAGCATACATTCTGAATGCAAAACAGGCTTGCCTAAGTCCTACACTTAGTCACAGTTTTTAAAAAGGGAACCTGCCAGTACCCTAAATTCTAACGTCAAATATCTTTCTTAGATTCATGTGTAAAAATTGTAGGGACGATAATTTTTGACAGACTAGTGCTCTGGACATTGAATTAAAACATCTTTACTGAGGTTCAGTATGGATTGAAGAAAGGCTTGGGAACACTTGAGCAGTTCCTTAACTTGCACTTGCTAATAAGCAAATATAATATGCAAAACAGAGCCCCATCTTATTTTTGCTATATATGTTAACAGACTAAATAATGTTCTTACCAAGAAAGGGAGTGAGATGCCTCTAGTTAAAAATAAGCCTGCACCCGTCCTCTTCTAATGGTATGTTGCTGTCCTTTTAACAAGAACACCTAATAAACTTTTATACTATTTTTTTTGTTCATGGAGCTGTTGAACTTGGAAACTAACTGCTTGAAAACTTTCATTAAGGTTTGTGGACAAAAGAAATGTGAAAACCAAGGATCTGTCGATCAAAGGTAAACTATTAGAAAGGGTATTTAGTTTCCACTTTTTGGGGGTAAACTTCAATCACTGAAGCACATGTCTATCTGCCTGGAAATTGTGTTTTACTCAAGTTGTGGGGTATATTACTTCCTAGGTCCGAGTTCATGAAAGGAAACATATTCCAGTATTGACTTAAGGAGCTGTGCTTTGCGGTTTCAGCAATGTTCCCAATCTGCAGGTGGAGGAAAATAGGGTTTTAAGATGAATCTTGGGTATCTCTGTATTCAGCCTACATTATGCTGTTCATCAAGAGTTAGGTCTGAATTATGTTGCGGATCATATCAAATTGACACCATTTTCACTTTGGACCTCGATCTGGACTAATGGGCATGCTTCCATTAGTAATGATATGAATGAAGACGGTTAGTTGTATGATCTAGGTAACATGATTCCCTGACTTTTTTACATTACGTCTCCATCTGTTTATTTGGGTAGATCTTCCATTTTTCTTGAGGCACCTATTCTCACCAGGGTCTTGAACGAGGCAGTAGTGGCAGGACTGCCTCGTTCTTGGTCATCGGCAACTATTGTCCCAGTTCATAAAAAGGGCAGCCGGGACGACCCTCAATGCTACCGTCCTATCTCATTGATAGATGTCACGGCTAAAGTTCTGGGACAAGTGATTCTAAACCGTCTACAAATCTGGGGAGAGGACAACCACATTTTAACAGATGTACAGTATGGGTTTAGAGAAGGGAGATCCACAACAGATCAATGTTTAAACCTGTACCTCCACACCTCCAAATACACTATTGCAGCAAAGGGGACCATCCATATGGGGTTTATGGATCTCTCAGCGGCCTTTGACCGCGTCAACAGACAGAAGTTATGGGCCCTGATGACCTCTTTAGGGGTGGATCATGGGCTAGTGGACACCTTGAAGGCATTACACTGGGAAACCACAGCTGCAGTTTGTTATAATAAGGAAGGAATGAAGACCGAACCATTCCCCTGCACAAGTGGTGTGCGGCAGGGCTGCATCTTAGCCCCCTTCCTATTTTCTTTGTATATTAACAATTTGGATCAAGAACTTATGAAGCTGGGAGTGGATTCCCCCAAGATTGGCCACCGTCCGGTACCTGTCCTCCTGTATGCGGACGACGCGGTGCTGCTAGCCCGCACTCCATTGGGGCTACAAAAGTTAATCGATGGTTTGTTAATTTCATGAACTTGCTGGATCTCTCAGCAAACCTGGACAAGTCATTTGTTATGTCCACAGGCTTAAATCCAAAAAAGACCTTCTCGCATAGCATAGGCTCACACAGGCTAGGAAGAGTTAAGTCTTTCTCTTACCTAGGCGTTCCCTTTGATGAGAAATTGGAATTTAAGAACTTGGCAGAAAAACACGCAACTAAATTGGTGGCCTCAATGGGTGCTATAATGGCCTACGGAAGGAGGCTAGGTAGATGGTCCCCGGAACAGATATTGAATCTATACAGAGCGGTCTCCTGCGCCAAGGTGTCATATGGTGTTTTTACAGGACAAGGGAAAACCCAAAAGGAGTAGCACTAGGGTCCTTGGGCAGTAATCTATTGTACAAGACAGAGGACCCTAGTTATTTAGGATCATGTAAATGATAGACATATACTGAATAGTATATAACCTCTGTCCAGCCGGACAGGAATTTATTATTTGAATTTTTTGTAGTAGTTCAGGTATTTCAACATTTATACAAAATGGGGCACAACCTGTGACCCACAGGAGACAAGACAAAACAAGTGACAAGATTTTATGTAAAAAGCGCACAAGGCGGTCTGTACTATTGTTCAGTATAACAGACTGAGATTCATTTTGAGCAACCCATTGTTAACGACATTTCTTTGAATTCATAACAACATATGGTGCTTCTAAAGTCGACGACGTTTCGATGCAATTCAGAGGTACATGCATCATCTTCAGGACAAAACCATTAAGTCATGTTTGTCTTGAAATTATTTACATTTGTCACATAACCACTGGTGGGGCTGAGCAAGATAGCAGTATTGCAGTCAAGGGGCCGCGAGATGATTGCATTGCATTTCGGGTCGGCCAGCACGGGAAAATTACCGGGAATCGGTAATTTATGTTCCTAGATCGGGAGTGCGGCGCTGCAGGGCTTCCACATGGAATGTGTGAGAGGTCTTGCTCGATGGCAGGACGGATGGGCTGTCCTGCCATCGAGCAAGACCTCTCACACATTCCATGTGGAAGCCCTGCAGCGCCGCACTCCCGATCTAGGAACATAAATTACTGATTCCCGGTAATTTTCCCGTGCTGGCCGACCCGAAATGCAATGCAATCATCTCGCGGCCCCTTGACTGCAATACTGCTATCTTGCTCAGCCCCACCAGTGGTTATGTGACAAATGTAAATAATTTCAAGACAAACATGACTTAATGGTTTTGTCCTGAAGATGATGCATGTACCTCTGAATTGCATCGAAACGTCGTCGACTTTAGAAGCACCATATGTTGTTATGAATTCAAAGAAATGTCGTTAACAATGGGTTGCTCAAAATGAATCTCAGTCTGTTATACTGAATAATAGTACAGACCGCCTTGTGCGCTTTTTACATAAAATCTTGTCACTTGTTTTGTCTTGTCTCCTGTGGGTCACAGGTTGTGCCCACTTTTGTATAAATGTTGAAATACCTGAACTACTACAAAAAATTCAAATAATAAATTCCTGTCCGGCTGGACAGAGGTTATATACTATTCAGTATATGTCTATCATTTACATGATCCTAAATAACTAGGGTCCTCTGTCTTGTACAATAAAGGTGTCATATGGAGCAGAAGTGTGGGGCTGTAAAACTAACCATGTATATCAGATACAAGCTGAGGAAAATAAATTTTTCAAAAAACTATTAAAGGTTCCTCAGTGCACCCCCTCACATATAACACACCTGGAATTGGGCGAGCCTTACATTGAGGACAAAATTAAGATTCAACCTATCCTGGCCTGGATCAAGATATGGACAAATCCGGAGGCTTGCCTCAGCAGACAGATTATCATGGATTGCCTGAGCCGGGATAAAGGGGGGCAGATTCCATGGCTTAAATATGTAAAGGACACCATGGAATATATCGGCTGTGAAAATCTGTTCTCTGACCCGGAGTCGAATACTGCACAAAACAAAACACTGGCCAAAAACCTATTCAGTGCATGGGCAACAGCCAGGGGGGCCCACGTTGAAAACAGGAAAACATCTGTGGTGGCCCATGGCTCATTAATATCTACAACATTCAAAATGGAACCATACCTAGCGGTAATGTACAACGCGCAGGAAAGATTTTACATGACTAGGTTCTGCCTGAATCTCCTTCATCACCTTTTGGCCGTTCCTGCAGGATTTACACGCACGGTAGAGCTGAAGGGTACCTGCAGCAGCAACACTAGGTCTCCGCAGGATACCCTTCACTTTGTTTTACTATGTCCTTTTTATTCAGAGCCTAGAAGGAAGTTTTTAGTAAGGATTTTGAAAAATCAAAGATTTAAACATGCCAAAGCAGCACTTCTTTTTTTGCAAAAAGCCCCAGATCCACATACCTTGTTATGTGTTATAGGTTTCATTAAGGTTGCCATAAGACTGAGGAATACTAGGGAAACAACTGCCCACACCATTACTGTATAGACTGAACCAATCCCAGTATGAAACCCCTAATGATTTATTGTCTTTTTATATCTACTTTTAACTGTAATTTTTTAACGCTACTTTTTTAAAAATGCTTTTAAATATTGTATGTATGTATTTTTCATGTTCTTTAATGGTATCTTTTTAAGTGCCGAATAAAGATAATTTGAATTTGAATTTGAATTTGAGCTATGTGAGTTGATGAAAGGGGCCAGAGGGTGGATTCTTTATAATTTCTGGATGCAAGAATCAATTAGCTGGAAGCTGTAGAGTTATTGAAACCTCCCTACAAGATTATGTTCTCATTCAAACATCTACAGAGCATATGCTAAAAATGTTTTTTAAGCAGCACCTCTGGATCCCTACTAATGATAGTAGGACCTCAGGGAACAACACTAGCATTGACACCTTTCCCAATCAAAAACATCAATTATCTCATCATGTTTTACCATTCTGCAAAGGTCCAGACATCATTATTAATTTGAACTTTGTATGGAACTGTCCGTATAAAGTTTGTCTTTGTTCACTTTAAATATCAGAAAAGGGTCCTTAAAACTGCAGTAGAACACATTCTAAAGTTTTATCTTTTGCCTGTTTAAAGGATGTAAAAATAAGGGGGAAAATTACAAGCTTTAGGTGACTTTCACAATTTGTTTACTGGGAGGGGCAAAGAAAAACTGGGCATGCGGATATATAACCAGCCAGGGGACAAACTTAGAGACCACTTAGGTGCCAGGACACACTTCAACAGAGGGCACCAGCAGGGTCCAGTCCAAGTACATTTGTCAATTGGTCACTTCATGAAAAATACTTATTGCTGCTTTATGTGTCCCTTTATGCAAACAGCATGTAAGCCACCTGAAGCTTGGAGTCCACGTATTTGTTCTGAGTACAAGAAGAGGCAGGTTCAGTACTTTGTGGATTCTCTCAGGTCATAGCAAGCAGTGTTCAGTTCTCGTCAGATCTTCTGCAGGTCCACAAAATGTTCTGAGGATGTTTTTTTAGGGTGCCATATTTATGACGTGCACACACCAGTGGGTGGTGTGACTCCTGGCCCCTCCTTAACTAATGGGGTGAAAGATCCCAGGAGTAACTCTACCCACTTTCTCAGCAGTTCCTATTTGCCCTAATGCAAACAATCCCACACCACACTTTGCTACTAAAATCCAAGATGGCGGCCTCTTCCTTCCTTTTACAGAGGCCTTGTGTGCACCCAGGGTGTGTGGCTAGGGAATGAGCAGTCCCCTTCTTGGTGTCCACTTCAAACAAGTTCTGTGGGTAGCTTCCCTCTCAGTGAATTTGGAGCCAGAATGATAAGTGTGGGACTGGAGAACAAAGGTTTTCAGTTCCTCAGGTTTCCCCTTACATGAAGTTATGAATGGGTGGGTTTCACCTCTGTCCTTTTCAAGTTAATAAAGTTCCTGGGTCCACTGAACCTGTCCTGCCTGTAGTGATAGGGATCACATGCCCCACACCCAGCCCATCCTGTCACCAGGCCTAAGCAATTATTCCACTCCGGCAGCAGTTTTCACTCCTCGTTAAGCTCAAGCACTGCCTAGGCTGCTGCTTACAGGCTAATGCAAATTTGTCTTCAGAAGCTTACGGTAGGGAAAAGGGAACTTTCTAACACATAAATTTCTAAATATTTATAAAAAATATAACCACCAATAATTGGACTTTTAATACATGCAAAATAGACCTTTAATAATTACTATAGCTGAATCCTTTGAAAAGTTACAGATTATGAACATTAACAGCTACAGCACTGCAAGCTAAAATAGCGAGTCACATCAGGAACATGCCATCTTTTATTTTGCACATTTAAAATGTTTACATTTGAGACACCCTACCTTGTGGGGCAACAAGGTTTATATATATACATAGGTTTGACTTATTAAGATGAATGAGCAAGGTTTGCTGCATGTCAAAAGCTTTATTTTGACAGGTTTAATTGTACATTTTTAGGCTTCTATAGCCAGGCAACACATTGTAGGTTTGAAGCCATGGTTTACAGGCCAACCTTGTGGAAGCCACAATAGGTGCTGCAGCCCACAGGTGGAATTAAACTTTTACGCCATGGGTGCATTTTCCGCACCACATACAAGAGACTTATAGGCAAGTTAAATACGCCAATCATGGATTAGCCAATGTAACCCTGTTTAGAGGGCCACAGCACATACACTGGGACCTGGATAGCAGCCTCCAAGTGTGCAGAGTTTGAAAACCAAAACAAATAGGATCCTGAAAGAGGTGAAAAATCTGAGGTGACCATGCAGAAAAAGCAGACTTGCTACACAGGTATTATCCATTGATGAGGGCAATGTGTATGTTGTGAATTAACCATAGCTATAGTTGCAAATGAAGGTGCAACACTTAACAAAAAAAGAGCATCTGCAGGGGCTCTTTCGCATTCCACTGTAATTGAACTAAAAGGTTAGTGTTAAGAGTGGGTCAGCTACCAGAGCTGCTAGAATAGAAACCCAATCTTCATTCACCACCTGCTTTAGTCCTTCTGTGCTCAAGTTTCCCATCACCATTGTCCCTATTTCCAGGTCAGTAACATTTTCCTCCATAAGGTATCTGTGTTTAGCATCTAGGCACATAAACAGAACACTCATTACTAGTTAATCTGCTGTCTTCAGAACCTCTGCTGCTGCGCTCAAGCCAACCTGCACAGTCCCATTGTATGCAAGGAAGTTGCTGCAGTGCTACCTACTATATGAGTAAGGTGCTGGAATACCATTTGCAACCATGCCTTCTGTTATTTCACAAAATTCTAATTTCCATCATCAATGGGTAACACCTACTTGTCAGGCCTGTCTGGTTCCAGCTATGCCCTTGATACAATAAAAACAACCCCTTGGTCATGGTGTGAGCAATGCAAAACTGGCCAAATTGTCATTTTGATTATCTCTGCTGCAGCAGTGCAATGGGAAAAGGTATTTGTACATATTATCTCTAGAAAGGTTGGAAATATTGGTGAGTATGATCTGAAGTCTGAAGGTAGCTGAAAACGATGACAATAGACATATGCTGTGTACATATAGGGAATTATGGAAGAATGGTTGGAACACTCAGAGATCGGAGGTTTCTTGACCTTGCTAGGCCTTTTTCTTCAGCCCAGGCTTGGCGATGAGCTGAAGAGTTTAGGAACTCTGGGCCAGATGTATCAACATTTGGTGCAACACATTGCAGCAAGACAACTTACTGTGCTGCGTCAAATGGAGAAAGCAGGAGTGCACCATAATTACTAACATATGATGCATTCCTGCTCGCTCTCTGCACTGGCACACTTGTGTCTGCCAAGCCACAATGCAGGCACCCTGCGACATGGTGCAAGGGAGCCTGCACTACAGCCAGGGTTGTTTTTGCCCAGGAAGGGGCACATTGCTGCACAAAAGCAAAGACAAGAGGTGTTTTCTCTTTCTATGTGTGCTATAAAATGTAGCATTCCTAGAAAGAGGAAATAACGAGGAGAAATAAACATGTTTCTCCTCGTTGTAGCTCACCTGGGAAGGTGTAGTATTTAGATGCATTCCCAGGTTTAGTCTTCTTAGTAAATCTGGGAATGTGCCAAAAAATGTGAGTGGATGTGTGGGAACTTCCATTCTCCACCCATGCAATGCCTCCCTGTCACAAGGTAACACATGGCAATGAAAGGCACTTTATTGCGCTGCTCCAGATTTACTGTGTCATGCAGAGAGGGCCATGCAAGGTGGCTCTGCGTGGCATAGTAAATCTGACTTAGAAGCTTGCATTGCCTTCCATGGCACAAGGGCAACAAAAGCTCTTGATTAATTTGGCCCTCTTTCTTTGGCATATGGTTTTATAACATGTGCTATTTAAGGGCAATCTCCTATAGTGCTATAGGGCTTGAAGGATATGACTAACCAGAATGAGAATGGGTAGTATCAATGCCTTTTGGCGAAGGTCTCAAAAGTTACCTGTGAACAAATTCAAAAGTACTAGACAGAACTAGACAGTCCAATTTATGAGCTGTGAGACCTATGTGGTTATGGATACTTTGAGTCCATTGTGGCTGGTCATATCAATCAATCAATCAATCAATCAATGAGTCATTTTTAAAGTGCACTACATACCGGCGAGGGTCTCAAGGCGCTGGGGGAGGGCTACTGATCGAACAGCCAGGTCCTGAGTATCCTCCTGAAGGTCAGCTGGTCTTGGGTCTGTCGTAGACTCAGTGGTTAGGGTGTTCCATGTCCTGGAGGCGAGGCAGAAGAAGGATCTCCCGCCGGTGGTTGTTCTTCGGATGTGCGGGACGGTGGCGAGTGAGAGGTCGGCGGATCGCAGCTGGCGGTTGGGGATGTAGAAAGAGAGCCGTCTGTTGAGGTAGGCTGGGCCGGTCTTGTGGAGTGCCTTGTGTGCGTGGATAAGAAGCTTGAAGGATATCCTCTTGCTGACGGGGAGCCAGTGCAGGTCCCTCAGGTGGGGGGTGATGTGGCCGTGGCGTGGTATGTCGAGGTTCAGTCGTGCTGAGGCGTTTTGGATTCGTTGTAGTCGTTTGATGAGCTTGGTCGGGGCTCCCGCGTAGAGGGCCTTTTCCGTAGTCAATTCTGCTGCTGATGAGGGCCTGGGTGACTGTCTATCTTGTGTCTATCGGGATCCGTCTGTAGATCTTGTGGAGCATGCAGAGGGTATTGAAGCAGGAGGAGGAGATGGTCATTGAGAGCGTTGAGTTGAGGATGCTTCCCAGGTTGTGTGATTAGTTGGTGGGTGTCGGTGGGGCTGCTCCCAGAGCCGTCGGCCACCAGGAGTCATCCCAGGCTGAAGTGTTGGATCCGAGGGTGAGGACCTCCGTCTTGTCCAAGTTCAGCTTCAGACGGCTGGTCTTCATCCAGTCGGCGACGGCCTTCATTCCTTCATGGAGGTTGGCTTTGGGGTCCTTGGTGAGGGAGAGGATCAGTTGAGTATCGTCGGCGTAGGAAATTATGTTGAGGTCATGCTGTCGGGTTACGTGTGCCAGCGGGGCCATATAAATGTTGAACAGTGTTGGACTGTGGGAGGATCCCTGGGGTACGCCGCAGATGATCTCGGAGGCTTTGGACAGGAATGGGGGAGGGGACACTCTGGATTCTGCCGGAGAGGAAGGAGATGGTCCATTCCAGCGCCTTGTCTTTGATCCCTGCAGAGTAGAGGCGTGCGCTTAGTG
Source organism: Lissotriton vulgaris (assembly GCF_964263255.1). Taxonomy (NCBI): domain Eukaryota; kingdom Metazoa; phylum Chordata; class Amphibia; order Caudata; family Salamandridae; genus Lissotriton; species Lissotriton vulgaris. The sequence continues at coordinate 442,007,100 of NC_141697.1, read as the reverse complement.
TGCAGTGCAGACGGTGTTGAAGGCGGCAGAGAGGTCTAGTAGGATTAGTGCTGTGGTCTCGCCGTTGTCCTGCAGGGTCCTGATGTTGTCGCTGGCGGCGATGAGGGCGGTCTCGGTGCTGTGGTTGCTGCAGAACCCTGACTGGGAAGGGTCCAGGATTCTGTTTTCTTTGAGGTATCGAGTTAGCTGTCTGTTGACGATATTCTCGATGACCTTGGCCGGGAAGATGAGCAGAGAGATGGGCCGGAAGTTCTTGAGGGCTCTAGGGTCAGCCTTGGGTTTTTTCAGTAGGGCATTGATCTCGGCGCATTTCCAGCTCTCTGGAAAGGTCTTGGTCTCGAGGGAGAGATTGATGACGTTGGGCGGGTGGGGTGCGATGGAGCTGCTTGCTTTGTTGAAGACGTGGTACAGTGGATTGTGCTCATGGTCTTGATGGTGTCATCGGTGCTCACGCTGGCCCAGGCTAGCAGTGGTCGTGGTCGATGGTGTGTGGATGGTATGTTGTGTTGCTGTCTGTTGGGTCTGTCTGGGTGTTGAAGCTGTCATGGATGTCTGCTATCTTGCGTTGGAAGAAGGTGGTGTGGGAGTCGCACAGGGTTTGTGACGGCGGGATGTTGTTGGTGTTGGAGCTGGGGTTGGAGAGTTCCTTCATGATGTTTGTAGGAGAGTAGGGTCTGCAATCCTATGATCACCCCAGATTTTTGCATTTTGCTTCACTGGTTTACGACTTTCCCTGGCTGTGGGCCTGCTAATCAGACCCACAGCCTAGCTGTTCTCTCTCTAAATTGACACGTGTACCTTAGGTGCATTTACCAATTGGTACTGGGCCACCTTATCAGTCCCTGTACCCAGGGCATAGGTGCACCCAGGGCCTACCAGGGGCTGCAGCATGTATTATGCCACCCCTGGCTGGCCATCTAAATCTGACACAACTGGCTGCACGACAGCTGGGGCAAGGTGGTGTAAACACCCTTTGCTTTAGATATAGTATTCCTATATCTAACCCTAAAATGGACACATGTATTCCTATCAATTCACTCCTATGGCAGGCCTTATCAATCCTGAAGGCAGAGTGCTTGGAATTATGTGAGATGGTGCTCTGGCATGAGCTGAGCCCGTTTGCAGCTTGCGGAACCAAGTCCTAATAGCTGTTCCATGATAACGCGTACCATATACTCTTAAGTGCATTATAATCCTCGCGGTTATTTGCCAACTTTGGTATCGCTTTATCAAAACATGTCGAGTAAGGTGTCATACGAATTGGAATACTAACACCTCACCAATTCTGGCAACGGGGTTAGCATTCCACCCTTCTAGAGGGACACGACATGTATGTAACTGTGAACCCCGGTTAAAGTTAACTCGAGCCTCAGCATCACAAAATGGATGCTGCCACCACAGACACAAGTCTGACCTCCTGCTACTGGGAGTCCTTCCAGCGAGGAGAGCTTGGACAAAGGGTTTCCTGTCAGGGGGGGTGCTAGCACCATCCCAGACAGGGTTTTGTGTATCCCATGTAGGCAGGGCTGAGAGGAAGGTGACTGCAAGTGGCACCCCGGTGCTCACTGTGCATATGCCGGCTTGAACCAGTTCCAGGGGCACACCAGCCCCTGAGCTGGGGAAAGTCCAGACAGGGGAGAGGGGTGTCCCCACCCCCCTTCCTGGTCCCACCCATGGGCAGGACCTAGTCGCGTGCCAGCCCCTTTCTTTAGTATAAAGGTAGGAGCGGGCCCCCTTCCCAAATTAGATAATTCAGAATCTTGACTACTTTCCACGAAAGAATTCTTGAACATTTCTGAAGACTCTCCCTTGTGGCTAAGGAGTAGCCACCCTGCACCAGCGGGCACCATCTAAGCGCATGCGGTTTGCTGTAAGTCCATCCTCCGGATCAAGACTGCCCAGCTCGACGAGACCCAGATTCCCTGGCATCTCTGACCTCTACCTGCATCATCAGCCCAGCTGAGATTCGTGGGTGTGACGAGACCTGAAGGGACCGGCCATCTTCAAAACTGCACGACGCTTATCCAGCATGACCGCCGAGGGATCCTCGAGTGAGTGCATTGGGGTTTGAGAATCCCTAACCCTGAGCAGCTCCAGCACCGAAGTCCAGCCCCCCAGCATCCATGAGATCTGCGTGGGGCCCTTCTGCTCTTTGCTGCTCACCGCGTTGTCCGGCTAATTGCCTGCTGGCTTGTGGCCCTCCTGACGACGAACCACAACACTTCCATCGCTGGTCTGGTTGCTCCAGACTGGCCCTTGCTCCCCTCCAACAGAGGAGCACCCTGGACCCTCCTGGTCCACTCCAGACGCCATCTTGAGTCCACCGTGTGGGCTTGCCTTTGCCAAGGTTTTTTGCTCCAATCCTGGGTCCAGCATCGCCGACAGCAGACACCTTCGTGGGACAGCTCGCACCTCCATCCTGGTCGCCGACAGCGCCTCCTGGTCCGAGAGACTGCAGAGCCCAGCGTCGCCCACTCACCTGGTCGAGGTGACTTCATCCGGTGCCATCCTGGTGCCCATCTGATCACTGGCTAGTGATTAGGAACTGAGTCCCCACTGCTTTCAGGTCGTCTCCATCATCGATCCAGGCTTGGATCACATCGAACTTCATCACTGGTTGCCTGCCAGCAACTTCTTCTTTCAGGCTCCATAGACTGTAACGAGGATTCCCGACGTCTTTTGAACCCTATGCAGCCGCAGCCCCTGGGCTAGGTAACTTGAGCATTTCAGTGCTCCAACGTAGGTTCACTATCTAAGTGTCCAGATCCTTTTTCGTTTTCAGCCTAACTAGTCGGATTCGTCCGATAACACTAACTTTACAAAATCTAGCATCCAAGACTTTGTCCCGCATCCCGCGTGAGAGTGCACACACTGCACCCGATCTCCCTAGGCCTCCTGCTCCTAACCTGAAGGTTCAGTAGTGTATCCCTAGCGATCCTGAAGCCTCTGGATCTTGTTACTTACCTGCTAGTATTTTGCATTCCACTTTTGTAGTATATGGTTTTTCGTGCCCCTCGGGCACTTGTGTAAATTATGCAACTTAAAGTATTTTCTTAAGAGTTTTGTTTTGTGCTTAGCTCCCTGACTCATAAAGAGATCAGGGTAGACTTGTTATAAATAAATATCCTTTTATTTTCATAACAACTTGTGTGGTGTCCTTTCACTTGGTGTTCAAGGGGTATATGTGATGGTATAACAGCTGGCTTAACACGCCCTCTAGAGTTTAGCCTAAAGACTGCTCTTGTCCATGCTACTAGGATAGCTGGTCTATAAGGTTGACTTACAACCAATCATCAATAAGGGTCGTTTGGAATGATACATAGTGATCACTAGAATAGTGAGCACTGCATATGAGGCCAACTTCTCACATTGGTGAGCAGAGGTTGGGATTTGAGCTTGCTGTTGTTTTACCACACGTATCCTAAGAATATCATTTGAAAGATCACATAAGTACCAAGGTACATATAACTTAGCTTAGAATACTCTGAGTTCTACTGAACCAGCTGTTGTAGTGTAACAGGGCTTAGCACACCCTGACTACAACTCTTAGCAAGGGATCAGTAGGCAAACAAATAGTGTAGGTAAGTGCACCACTTACACCTCACTAGAAAAGCATGTCAGACAAAGGAGGGAACTCAGAGGCCCCCCTTGTGTCAGTTGACCCTCCACAGGTCATATCAAGATATGCAGCTCCTAGCTTCCAGGAGATGAGACAAGTGTGTACCTCCAGGAAGCTAAAACAGGGTTCTAACCCTACCATCCCATTCCTGATTGGTCTCTTAGAGACTCATGATGCCAGGAGGGCTTCTAACACAGGCCCTCCTAATCCAGATGGGAGCATGCCCCCCTTAGAGGGAACCCTTGGGGACCCTGAGCTCAACCTCAATGGAACAGTTAGTGAAGGAGAGGAAGAGGATCAGGAGTTGTCAGGGGATGAGGCAGACAAGGGTTAGGTAGAAGTCAGTAGACTCACCAGGACCAACTTAAGCAGGCATGAAAATGGACTTGGGGGGCCCCCAGGCCCACTCTCAGGCAGGCTTAACATTGGGAGTGGACGAGTTAGGTCTCTATCCAGAGGCTCTAACAGATCCATTCGAACCAATGGCTCTCAGACCTCTTCTCACAGAGGGATGACATCCCCTCAGAGGAGAGAGCATGAGGCCAAGATGAGGGAATTCAATCTGAGGATTGAAAGGGAAGAACTTGCCCTGGCCAAAGAGAGACTTGCCTTTGCTAGAGAGCAGAAATTGAGTGGGGCAGACCCCACTGGTGGCAGCATTTTACCTAGAGAAAAGGACAGGAGTTTAGACACTAGACACCTGAGTAAGATAGTGCCCCCCTTTAAACAAGGGGATGACATCCACAAATGGATGACTGCTTTGGAGAGGGCCTGCACTGTCCAGTGCGTCCCCCAGAGTCAGTGGGCAGCTATCTTGTGGCTCTCCTTTGAAGGCAAAGGTAGAGATAAGCTCCTCACTACTAGAGCTGAGGATGCTAACAATTACCAAGTCCTGAAGAATACACTGATTGATGGGTTTGGCTTAACAACTGAGCAGTACAGGTTGCTGTTCAGAGACACCCAGACAATTCAGTCTCAGGATTGGTCTGACTTTGTGGATTGTGCCACTAAGGCTTTGGAAGGCTGGTTGCTGGGTAGTAAGGTTACTGATTACACAGGGTTGTACAATCTGATCATGAGAGAACAGATTTTAAATAACTGTCAGAACCAGTTGTTGCATCAGCACCTTGTTGACTCGGATCTGACCTCTCCCCAAGAATTGGGAAAGAAGGCAGACAGATGGGTCAGAACAAGGGTCAAGCAGAACCAGGCTCAGAACCAGGGTGGTCAGAAGAAAGCAGACCAAAAGGGTAGTAATAAGAGTGAACAAAATGACCAGAAGTCTTCGACAGGTCCCCAACAAACCAAAGAGGGTGGGGGTCAGGCTTCACAGCAGAAAAAGAAGACTCAAGAAGGCCAGTCAAAAAGGTGGTGCCAATACTGTAAAAGTAAAACTCACTGGTTTAGTGAGTGCACCAAGAAAGGAGGGCAAACTCCTACCACTACAGCCCCTAAGGCACCTGCACCCCCTAGTACAGTCAGTAGTGGTAGTGCACCTCCCAAGGGATTAGTTGGGTTAACCTTGGGATCTGAGGGGTATGACAACCTAGTTGGCACACTCACTCAGGCTGTCCTTGTCTGTACAGGGGATGTGGATATATCCCCTGATGCAAGTCCCAATACATTGGGCAAATACAGGCAGACACCTTTTATTAATGGAAAAATGGCTCAGGCCTACAGGGACACTTGTGCCAGTGTCACAATGGTGACACCTAACTTTGTGGACCCCGGACAGATCATACTAGGTACAGACTACCTAGTGACCAATGCCAGCAATGTCACTACCCACCATAGTATGGCAATTGTTGATTTCTCCTGGGGAGGGGTAAGTGGCCAAAAGAAAGTTGTGGTTAGTTCAGACCTCCCAGTTGAATGTTTGTTGGGCAATGATTTGGAAACATCACTATGGTCAGAAGTGGAGCAGAGGACTCACATGGAAATGTTAGGCTTGCCAGCACATGTCCTTGCTGTGACTAGGTCACAGGCCAGAAGATGCCCCACTGAACAGGTGCTGGATCCTGGAACAATGGACCAGACACCTTCCAAGAAAAGGAGCAGTAGGGTTAAGGCATTGCCTTCCCCCTTGCCCCAGATGGTGGATCAAGTCTCAGAGGAGGCTGACCTTAAAGAACTGAGGGAAACTGAGCCTAAAGAACTTGAACCTGATCAAGTTGAGTTTCTGGGCTCAGGAGGACCCTCCAGGGAAGACCTGGGGAAGGCACAATTAGACTACCCTTCACTTGAACCCCTCAGACCGCAGGCTGCTGCTGAGGCTGCAGGGAACGCCACAGGTGCCCACAGGGTATACTGGGATGATGTACTCCTGTACTCTAAAGCAAGAGACCCCAAACCTGGTGCAACCAGGAGGCTGGTCATCCCCTTGTCACAGAGAGGTTTCCTTCTTACCTTGGCCCATGAGATTCCCCTTGCAGGACACTTAGGCCAGAATAAGACTTGGGATAGACTTGTCTCACACTTTCACTGGCCTCACATGAATGAAGATACCAGGGAGTTTTGTCGCTCCTGTGTCACTTGCCAAGCCAGTGGTAAGTCAGGTGGCACACCAAAGGCCCCCCTTATACCACTACCTGTGGTGGGGGTACCCTTTGAAAGAGTGGGGATTGACATTGCTGGTCCAATGGAACCCCAGACAGCATCAGGGCACAAGTTTATACTGGTGGTGGTGGACCATGCCACCAGGTATCCTGAAGCTATTCCCCTTAGGACCACTACAGCACCTGTGGTGGCAAGAGCCCTAGTTGGAGTGTTCTCCAGAGTGGGCTTCCCTAAGGAGGTTGTCTCTGACAGAGGTGCAAACTTCATGTCAGGATATCTGACTGCAATGTGGAAGGAATGTGGTGTCAACTACAAGTTCACCACACCCTATCATCCACAGTGCAATGGGCTTGTTGAGAGATTCAACAGGACCCTCAAAGGGATGATTCATGGACTACCTGAAAAGCTCAGGCGTAGATGGGATGTCCTGATACCCTGCCTTTTGTTTGCTTACAGAGAAGTCCCACAGAAGGGGGTTGGCTACAGCCCTTTTGAACTTCTGTATGGGCATCCTGTAAGAGGACCCCTTTGTTTGGTGAAGGAAGGATGGGAGAGACCTCTCAAAAAGTCTGCAACCAACATTGTGGACTATGTACTTGGTCTCCGCTCCAAGATGGCTGAGTATATGGAAAAGGCATCTAAAAACCTTGAGGCAAGCCAAGAACTCCAAAAAGCTTGGCATGACCAAAAGGCTGTCCTGACTATGTACAAGCCTGGACAGAAGGTGTGGGTGCTGGAGCCAGTGGCCCCAGCAGCACTCAAAGACAAATGGTCTGGGCCCCACACAATCATTGAGCAAAAGGGAGAGGTCACCTACCTGGTGGACCTTGGAACTCCCAGGAGCCCCATCAGGGTGCTCCATGTGAACATGCTCAAAGCATATGTCGACAGGAAGGACATGAGTTTGCTCATGGCCACAGATGAGGGACAGGAGGAGGAGAGTGACCCTCTCCCAGACCTGCTCACTCAGAACCCTGATGATGGGTCAGTAGATGGTGTTGTCTTTTGTGGCAGCCTCTCTGAACATCAGCAAAAGGATTGCAAACAAGTTCTTCAATCCTTTAGACATATGTTCTCTCTGACACCCAGTCAGACCAATTGGTGTATCCATGAGGTTGACACTGGGGACAGTCTGCCAGTTAAGAGTAAAATCTTCAGACACCCTGATCATGTCAGAGACTGCATTAAGACAGAAGTGCAGAAAATGTTGGAGCTGGGAGTCATTGAGCCCTCAGATAGCCCTTGGGCTAGTCCAGTAGTTCTAGTGCCAAAGCCTCACACCCAGGGTGGTAAGAAAGAGATGAGGTTTTGCGTAGACTACAGAGGCCTCAATGCAGTCACTAAGACTGATGCCCACCCAATACCAAGGGCAGATGAACTTATAGATAGATTGGCTTCTGCCAACTACTTAAGCACATTTGACCTGACAGCTGGGTATTGGCAAATCAGGTTAGCTGAGGAAGCCAAGCCCAAGACAGCATTTTCTACCCCTGGTGGGCATTATCAGTTTGTGGTGATGCCCTTTGGTTTGAAAAATGCACCTGCCACCTTCCAAAGGCTGGTGAATCAAGTTCTCACTGGGCTGGATGACTTCTTTGCAGCATATCTTGATGATATAGCTGTCTTTAGTTCCACCTGGGAGGATCACCTGGTCCACCTGAGGAAAGTGTTAGAGGCACTGCAGAAAGCAGGTCTCACTATCAAGGCCACAAAGTGCCAGATAGGGCAGACACAGGTTGTATACCTGGGCCACCTTGTAGGTGGAGGCCAGGTTCAGCCACTGGAGAGCAAGATACAGTCCATCCGGGACTGGGCTCCTCCAACCACCCAGACTCAGGTTCGAGCTTTCTTGGGCCTGACTGGTTATTACAGGAAAGTTGTCAGAAATTATGGATCAATTGTGACTCCACTTAATGGCCTGACAAGTAAAAAGATGCCAAAGAAAGTTCAGTGGACAGCAAGCTGTCAAAAAGCATTAGATGACCTAAAGCAGGCCATGTGCACAGCACCTATCCTAAAGAGTCCAGACTACTCCAAATCATTCATTGTCCAAACAGATGCTTCTGAGTTGGGTGTGGGAGCTGTTCTATCTCAGCTGAATTTTGATGGTCATGACCAGCTCATTGCTTTTATTAGCAGAAGGCTGACCCCCAGAGAGAAAAATTGGTCAGCTATTGAGAGGGAGGCCTTTGCTGTGGTTTGGGCCCTGAAGAAACTGAGGCCATACTTGTTTGGCACTCATTTCAAGATTCAGACCGACCATAAGCCCCTCTTGTGGCTAAATCAGATGAAGGGTGAAAACCCCAAACTACTTGGGTGGTCCATTTCCCTACAGAGGATGGGTTTTACAGTGGAGCATAGACCTGGCACTGATCATGGCAATGCATATGGGCTCTCCAGGTATTTCCACTTAGAGCAAGAAGACTCACCTGGTCAAGGTTAGTTTATTGTCCCAAAGTTTGGGGGGGGGGGTCATGTAGGAGAGTAGGGTCTGCAATCCTATGATCACCCCAGTTTTTTGCTTTTTGCTTCACTGGTTTATGACTTTCCCTGGCTGTGGGCCTGCTAATCAGACCCACAGCCTAGCAGTTCTCTCTCTAAATTGACACGTGTACCTTAGGTGCATTTACCAATTGGTACTGGGCCACCTTATCAGTCCCTGTACCCAGGGCATAGGTGTGCCCAGGGCATACCAGGGGCTGCAGCATGTATTATGCCACCCCTGGCTGGCCATCTAAATCTGACACAACTGGCTGCACGACAGCTGGGGCAAGGTGGTGTAAACACCCTTTGCTTTAGATATAGTGTTCCTATATCTAACCCTAAAATGGACACATGTATTCCTATCAGTCACTCCTATGGCAGGCCTTATCAATCCTGAAGGCAGAGTGCTTGGAATTATGTGAGATGGTGCTCTGGCATGAGCTGAGCCCGTTTGCAGCTTGCGGAACCAAGTCCTAATAGCTGTTCCATGATAACGCGTACCATATACTCTTAAGTGCATTAGAATCCTCGCGGTTATTTGCCAACTTTGGTATCGCTTTATCAAAACATGTCGAGTAAGGTGTCATACGAATTGGAATACTAACCCCTCGCCAATTCTGGCGACGGGGTTAGCATTCCACCCTTCTAGAGGGCCACAACATGTATGTAACTGTGAACCCCGGTTAAAGTTAACTCGAGCCTCAGCATCACAAAATGGATGCTGCCACCACAGACACAAGTCTGACCTCCTGCTGCTGGGAGTTCTTCCAGCGAGGAGAGCTTGGACAAAGGGTTTCCTGTCAGGGGCGGTGCTAGCACCATCCCAGACAGGGTTTTGTGTATCCCAGGTAGGCAGGGCTGAGAGGAAGGTGACTGCAAGTGGCACCCCGGTGCTCACTGTGCATATGCCGGCTTGAACCAGTTCCAGGGGCACACCAGCCCCTGAGCTGGGGAAAGTCTGGACAGGGGAGAGGGGTGTAACCACCCCCTTCCTGGTCCCACCCATGGGCAGGACCTAGTCGCGTGCCAGCCCCTTTCTTTAGTATAAAGGTAGGAGCGGGCCCCCTTCCCAAATTAGATAATTCTGAATCTTGACTACTTTCCACGAAAGAACTCTTGAACATTTCTGAAGACTCTCCCTTGTGGCTAAGGAGTAGCCACCCTGCACCAGCGGGCACCATCTAAGCGCATGCGGTTTGCTGTAAGTCCATCCTCCGGATCAAGACTGCCCAGCTCGACGAGACCCGGATTCCCTGGAATCTCTGACCTCTACCTGCATCATCAGCCCAGCTGAGATTCGTGGGTGTGACGAGACCTGAAGGGACTGGCCATCTTCAAAACTGCACGACGCTTATCCAGCACGACCGCCGAGGGATCCTCGAGTGAGTGCTTTGAGGTTTGAGAATCCCTAACCCTGAGCAGCTCCAGCACCGAAGTCCAGCCCCCCAGCATCCACGAGATCTGCGTGGGGCCCTTCTGCTCTTTGCTGCTCACCATGTTGTCCGGCTACTTGCCTGCTGGCTTGTGGCCCTCCTGACGACGAACCACGACACTTCCATCACTGGTCTGGTTGCTCCAGACTGGCCCTTGCTCCCCTCCAACAGAGGAGCACCCCGGACCCTCCTGGTCCACTCCAGACGCCATCTTGAGTCCACCGCATGGGCTTGCCTTTGCCAAGGTTTGCTGCCCCAATCCTGGGTCCAGCATCGCCGACAGCAGACACCTTCGTGGGACAGCTCGCACCTCCATCCTGGTCGCCGACAACGCCTCCTGGTCAGAGAGACTGCAGAGCCCAGCGTCGCCCACTCACCTGGTCGAGGTGACTTCATCCGGTGCCATTCTGGTGCCCATCTGATCACTGGCTAGTGATTAAGAACTGAGTCCCCTCTGCTTTCAGGTCGTCTCCATCATCGATCCAGGCTTGGATCACATCGAACTTCATCACTGGTCGCCTGCCAGCAACTTCTTCTTTCAGGCTCCAGAGACTGTAATGAGGATTCCCGACGTCTTTTGAACCCTATGCAGCCGCAGCCCCTGGGCTAGGTAACTTGAGCATTTCGGTGCTCCAACGTAGGTTCACTATCTAAGTGTCCAGATCCTTTTTCGTTTTCAGCCTAACTAGTCGGATTCGTCCGATAACACTAACTTTACGAAATCTAGCATCCATAAACTTTGTCCCGCATCCCGCGTGAGAGTGCACACACTGCACCCGATCTCCCTAGGCCTCCTGCTCCTAACCTGAAGGTTCAGTAGTGTAGTCCTAGCGATCCTGAAGCCTCTGGATCTTGTTACTTACCTGCTAGTATTTCGCATTCCACTTTTGTAGTATATAGTTTTTCGTGCCCCTCGGGCATTTGTGTAAATTGTGCAACTTAAAGTATTTTCTTAAGAGTTTTGTTGTGTGCTTAGCTCCCTGACTCATAAAGAGATCAGGGTAGACTTGTTATAAATAAATATCCTTTTATTTTCATAACAACTTGTGTGGTGTCCTTTCACTTGGTGTTCAAGGGGTATATGTGATGGTATAACAGCTGGCTTAACACGCCCTCTAGAGTTTAGCCTAAAGACTGCTCTTGTCCATGCTACTAGGATAGCTGGTCTATAAGGTTGACTTACAACCAATCATCAATAATGGGTCGTTTGGAATGATACATAGTGATCACTAGAATAGTGAGCACTGCATATCAGGCCAACTTCTCACAATGTTGTAGAGCTCCTTGCTATTGTGTGTGTTGTTGTCGAGGCGGTCTTCGAACAAGGTTCTCTTGGCGGCCCTGATGAGGTGGTCGTGGTTGCGGATGGCGTCCTTGTGTACTGGGCGTTTGACCAGAGTTTGTTCGCTGTGCCCTTTCTTCTCTAGTTTCCGGCAGGCTTGCTTGGAGGCTAGAAGTTCTGGGGTGAACTAGCTGGCCCTCTTGCTGGTGTCTCTGTGGAGGGGTTTCTTCAGCGGGGCGAGGGTGTTGGCACAGCCTTCGAACCAGCACCTGAGGCTTTGGGCAGCATCCTCGGTGTTGGAGGGTTTGGTTGATGGGCTGAGAGCGAGGTTTGCATTTAGTTGGTCTTCGGTGATTTTGCTCCAGCAGCGGCGGGGGATCTGTTGGATGCGGTCGTGTGTGGTGGGTTTCTGGAAGGTGAAGTGGATGCAGCGGTGGTCGGTCCAGAGGAGTTCGGTGGTGTGGCTGGCGGAGACGTGTGGGCTTGAGGAGAAGACAGGGTCAAATGAGCTGAGGGGTATGACTACGCGCAGAGTCAAAACTAAATCCTGGAACACAAAATCACCATTACATGCAAGAAACAGGCTACCAAGCTTGTCAAATACTTTTTGTAGAAAAGCCACCTACCATAAGACCTGAGATGGGCAGTTTTGCTTAAACCCAATCTGCTTTCCACGATGCTCAATTTGATAAAAACTCTACTCAGAATTGAACAAAAATGGGTGTTTAGTTTGGGGACTGTTGAAAGGGGTCTTAATGATGAAGGGCCTTGGCTCTCTCTCACATGACATGTCAATTTACAGCGAGCAGGATACACCACTGCAATGAGATGAAGCTCATTCATCAGACATTCTGACGGACCTATGAGTTGTTTTGTTAATTTTACACCACATCTCCCAGAATGCTATCCCTGAGTGTTTGTGCATGAGGTCAACAGTTTACTAGCCCTGAGGAAGTCACAGGAGAATTCTCCCTTCAGTACGATGAAACATGTGTTGGCTAAGCAATCTGTGCTTTTGAATATGAGGTAATATACCTGAACAAGAGAATAATAAAGAATAAAAGACAAAGGAAAGAACAATTCACACGTGTGTATATTTTGCATTGAATTTACTTGCGTATGCTGAGGTACTATACAAATAAAGCAAATTAGCCCATGTACAGCAATAAGACTGCAAGTAACCTGGCTAGAGACATGATCATATTTAACTATAGAAGGGGTTAGCTGCAGGGTTCCTGCAGGACAGAAAGCAAGATTTTTAGACTGAGAGAGAACACTTGGTGCTGGGAGAACACCATTTACGTTGATAAGCCCACATGTCATCAGTGATTTCATCAATGATGGCATTTAACATGCTATGATTGATGTAATGTGCATGGTCAGAAGCATGATGGGGTACAATTTATAGCTACTTAACAAAACTATAACTGGCGAATTTCAGTGTTTTTGGATTTTTAGACATTAGTTATCTCATTTGAATTCCTATCTATAACTTCACTTTAATCCTTGTTTTCAATTAATTTTTGTTTTTTAACTTAAGATCTTATTTCCATACATTACTGTAATGTCACTTTAACCTTTGGCTTGTTCAGTGACTTTCTGTGTTTTTTTTCATCATGTTCTGAGTTGCCCATACATCCAATCCCCTCCGGCAACCTTCAGCCAACTTCCACAGGGTGTGCAGCCTTCAGCTGTGTGCAGTGGGGGTTGTCAACAGGACCTGTCCTATTCCCAGGCTCTGTGTCTAATCCCCTGGGACACTTAATCCCTGTTGTCTAATCCCCTGGAACACTTAACCCCTGCTGTACATGGCCTTTGGCAGTGATTGGTACAGCCCAGTAGGACAACTTGAAAAGCTAAGTCTTGAGTGGTTTGTGAATTTAAAATGAGAGGAGGAGGCTATTGTGTGTGATGGCAGACCATTCCATGATTTAGGATCAATGTAGGAGAAGGCTCAATCGCCAGATCTGATTTTCAGTGTGAGTACGATTTATGGAAGTAGGATTTTAGACAAGTGGAGGTGTTTAGAAGGTTTGTGAAAAGCAGATTCAATTGTTGAAGTATGCTTTTCCAGTTTAATGTAGTTACTTGAAAGAGTGGGTGATTCGTTTGAATTGTGTTCATTTGTGAATGGAGAGCCAGTGGAGCACCTTCAGGTGTGGTTTGATATGAGTGTAGGGTGGGAGGTTGATAGTGATTCTGGCCACCCAGTTTTTCTGGTGAGTTTTGTTATTGATCCCGGCATAGAGTGCATTCCCATAGTCCAGCTTCCTTGTGACGTTTTTTCCGGGTGCTGATTGGGAGCTATTTGAAAGATGTTCTCATCATCTAAAGGGTATAGAAGTATGAGGCAGTAAGAACTTTCACTTGGTGGTCAACCCATTGCAGGCATCCAACCAGCACTGCACAGGGCGTATGGCCTGCACAATGGTGGTTGGCTTGGGGGTCTGGTCTATGGTCAGACTCTTATAATATTCTATTTTTAAATGGCTTGTTAGTAACTTTTTACTGCTGCAACATGTTTCTACTGTATCCTTACTATACTACCACAGGGGATAGAAAACACAACAAGGTGAATGACAGAGTGATGACATTTTTTAACCATTCAACCCCAGTCAAGAGATCGGGGTTAAATCCATTGTTCTTTTGCTCACCATGTCACCCCAGTTTAGACCCAGCCATATGCAAATCTGTTGTGACTATGCTCCCCACATAGCAAAACCAGCCAAATACTTGTTTCTGGTACAGGGAGGACCTGGCCTGGCAGTTCGGGCTAGACTTCACTGTTCCCATGGGGAGTAGGGTCAAGAATGATTTGCAAATGGCTGTGACTAACCTGGAGTTGCATAGTAAGCAAAAGAACAATGGATAAAAAAAACATCTGTGACTGGGGGTGAGGAGTTGAAAGGTTTCAGCACATCTTTGTGTGTATGGTACCACAGGAGATGCCATGCTGGGGCCCTCAGTACTATATGCTAATACTGCGGTACCTGTGACCCAATTTATTTTTTTATTTGTGTTCTGCTGTTTTGTCCTTGACAATGTCGTTTTTTTACAGCCAATGCATACAGAGATGAATAACATGCTTCTGTGCATATTTTAACAAAGGTTACTATTCTGGATAGTCAAAGAGATACAGATCCCACATTGTGGGTCTGTTCCTAAGTACTGTACATCACTTTACCTGGGTTCAACATGTTGGCTATGATTGTTGAGCACTGGGTGGCACAGGACCTGATAACAGAATTTCTGTTCTTTGTACATGATGCTTAAGCTTTCTGGACCAGAGTAACTTGGGGACAAGATATATGTTCAAAATAACTATGGACAAGTATTCTTTGGCTCAGGGTGGTGGAGGACATTATGTCCACCACTTTGAAGGACAACCCTTTGCCAATTTTAGAGATTTCCGCAGTAATCTCTGTACCTCAACAGGAACTGCCATGATTTCAGGAGTGATTCCCACTGGTTAGAATTACTGAAAGCATTTTTCCCAGCACATTTTGTATTTGTTATGTACTGCCCTAATTGGCAAGGTTGTGGCCAGACATAGGTCCTGTGCACACTGTGTGAATAGAACTAAGCTTTACCCAACTGACCAGGCCCTGTGAGGGGTGAAACTGATCTTGGGCTGCTGTTGTTCCCGTCCAGGGAGGACTTGGCCTGGCAGTTCAGGCTGGACTATTCCTATTGGAGCAGGGCCAAGACTTATTTGCATATAACTGGGTGAGGTGCCATGGTATGCAAAATAACGATGAACTGGGATGCGCCCTGAGTAATTGCCAGTGGCACAGCATAATTCAATCATTCCAATCATCACTTTTTTGTATGCTGCAGTGCTTTGTAATTATGACAATAGCACCAAGGGGTTAATAATTTCAAGCACTATATAAAGGGCTGGTTGTCCCTGTAACAAAAAGATGCTAAAATACCATTTAAACTGGACATTGGCAAGTCCTTTCATTTATAGCACACAGAAACAAAGGACGTTAGAAAGATGCATAAAAAGTTAATATTTCACTTTTATAGGAGAGTGTAGGCAGAAAAATGTATATACTTTTTCATGAATGCCAAAGTGGTTTAGCTGTCATGAAATGGAGTCAGATATTTTGAATTCTGGGAAGTCTACGCATAACGGGAATGCTTATTCAGCATGACTCTTAGAAATAATAGACATTTTTGACACAGTAAGTTGACCACGTTTTTCAAACAGCCAACACTTGCAAGTAGAGTGTTATATAAAACTTATAGCTCAAAGGTCTTCCAGGCAAGGGGGTCAGAGTCTTGGGCTATTTCCTTACACCGAACATGATTTTACCAATGTGGAGCGTAGCAATGACTTTTTACAGTACGGGGTGATTTGATGCGATAGGAACAATGACAGTGTCATTGCTGTACAACTGCAGCTATCAAACATGACAATGCATTTGTGACCAATTCAGATCTAATGCTCTCCTGAAATGATGCTCCCTCCTCACTCTGTACATCACTGGAAACAAACACAGTAACAGATAAAAACACACATTGCAAGGTAGAAAATGTGTAGAAAATCAAGAGCAGGGCTGCAGGGTCTCCCCTAAACGACTAAGTAACTCACAACATGGATTTACATATACACAGTAGGCTTTGAATAAGTCCTTTATGGAATATTGTATGTCTTTGCTGTCTAATACAGTTGCTTCTCTTGCTTTGATGGTTATCCTCCCTATTCTTGTGTTTGTCTGACCGAGGAGAATTTTGATCTTACAGTGTTCTCACTGGATAGTTTGTGCTCCATGGAAGTGCATGTGTTTCCTTGCTTTCCCACATTTTTCTTCTTGATCCCATCAACCCGACCTGCTCGCATGCTGCCTGTTCCCTCCACAGCAATACTCTCATCCCACTACCCATCCTAATAGTCTTGCTTAATATGTATTTGTTTATGTATTGACTTATTTAAATGTATTTACTTATTTCGTTATCTTTTTAAGGCTCCAGATGCACAACATTCTTCTAGAAGACTTGCTTAGTGCACACTATTTTCACATCTTAATTTGCTATTCTAACATGGCTTTCCACTTTGTCTGGAGAGTAAGTTGCATGATGAAAGCAGCAGAATGGGTCACAACGCACACATGCACATGCATTATGATGCATTTGTGTGCGTTGACAGTCATCTTGGAATGGGTTTTCCATAATAGAAAAAGTTACTTCAAGATGGATGGCCACGCATGTGCATCCAATTTGGCAAAGTAAATAGCTCAGAATTTAAAAGATGAGACATATTGGCTTTGTGGATGGCATTAAGGAGAAGTAAGAGGGGTTTGTGTAAGGCCAGGGAGGGGTTTATGGAGTGATGTCACCCACCCACCCACCCACCCATACAAGAGTAATCCCATTGCATGACGCTGGGGATGGGGTCATGTAAGTTACACTTTTGTCATAAGTTTACACTTGGAGACTGTGTATACCAAAAGAAGTAAACTTACTACAAAATTACTCTGAGAAGGTTGGACTGCCTGAGATAGTTTAATGGTAAAGTAAGTACCATGAGACTGCACCTTTATCATCAACATTCTTGATGAATATGCATGTTTCGATAAAGCAAATCATCTATTTATCTGTTTTGAATCTTTTTATCGCTAATTTCAGCAGGACACTGTTTTGAGCAAATGGCAAAACTATAAGAAACCCTGCCCAGCTGATAATTATAAATATAGCAGTCACTGAAATATAAAGATTACATTAAAAAAAGATCCTGGGAACGAGAGGCCCAGATAAAACAATGATGAATTGCTCAGTAACGTATTGTAGTCTCTGGTCCTTGAGTATACAGAAATAGGAGAGGCTATTAAGTTAAATGGCATGGTGCATAGGAAGAAAAGATACTATCTAGTGCTGAAAAGGTTTTTTTCTAAATTTCTTAAGGGCATTAGTCATTGAAATTCTCAGCTCTTTAGTTTGTTCAGAACAACAGCACAATGTCTTCTCCTAAGGCTTAAACTAAAAAAAGACATTAAAATTCATATAATTTCCATCAGCAAGTGTATAAAACTTTGTGTTTTATCAGGTTCTAAACTAATGGGATAGAAATTTTTCATAGTGATCCTGAAACAGGATGGTGAAATTAGCTGCAGTAAACCTAAGTCTAGTAAATGTCGGTCAAAAATTGGGTAATTACTGCAAGCATATAAAACTAATGCAGTTCTCTCCTTCCAGGTTCCATTTTTACTATCTGATATATAACTGTATCTTTAATAGGCCTCCCCTGCTGTGGTAAATCTCCACTCTGATGCAGAACCATGCATCAGTCTATTACAGGAGACATCGCAGAATGATTATGAGGAAATGTTTCATTCCTCCTGTAAAACAATCCTTTGAATTCCTTTCATCAAGGTATGGCGGCCAAGTCCTCTATCTAATTATATATGGATGAAACTGCCTTTGAGGTATGGTTATTGTGCATTATTAAAAATATCCAGTTCTCTGGAGACAAATTTTGCTGCAGACTACTTTGCCCATTGCCGCATTGAGTTTGGCTTATGTATTAAGGACTTGTGCTATTGCTTGCAAACATTTCAGACTTTGTACTTGTAAATCTTACTTTAAGCAGGTCTTCTAGAAGCATTAGCACAAATAACACAATTCAACTAGAAACCCTGCCATTTGTACCTCTCAACGCTCAGCTCTTCCCAGCGTTTAGTTGACACAAATATTAAATTGATTGAAAATATTTTGACAATATGTGAATGAGGCATTATGGGTAAAGAGGACTGAGAAATCACCAAAATGCTATCTCATAAGAAGATCATGCTGATGTGCAAAAACACCACTGCACTGTGGTGCACTAATTCTGCACTAATAAAATCATGAATGCACTATTTAGGTTTTGAAGAATCTGGATTGTATCACACGAGCGCACACACACACACACACCCACACACACCCACACACACACACACTTTAAGTCCAGTGCTTAATTTGCATTTGCTTTTGCCAGCACCTAGTACCATGACACATTTGGAGCCTAGATCCTTAATTGTGGCTTGCTATATGAATCTTTGGACTCTCTGCACACCGTTATGCTTGTGAATTTTGATTTTGTATGGAGTTGATAGGCACACTTCCACGTAGCAGAACTGTGTAATTGTTTTAATTATGTATTGTCCACCTCACCCTTTGGAGAGCCTTTTGCCTGCCTCCAGCTGGATGTGTTGAATTCAGAGCATGTTGGAAAAGGTCAGCACCTCCTTTCCTGTTTACACACCACCCACCAAGGAAGCTGTGCAACACAAAGTGATGTGACGCCAGCAGAATGTGATGAGGGGCTGCCGGAAGTTCTATAGCTTACTGATATTTCTTGGCCTTAGACTGAATGGAGGGACCCTTGAAAGGTTGGGGTCCATCTGGGGGACTGCCCCCCCCCCGACACTGTGCCACAAGGGCTGCAGGGGTTTGTGCTACGCCCCTGACCAAAAGTGTCTATTTGCACCTCTCACCAAAGGTGTATTACACTTGGCGAAATGTGCCATTACATTTGACTTCCAGAGTACGCTTCTGCCTTCCTTTGTCCCAGACACATAGACTGGTACTCTGCTCAACACCTAGAGTGTGGTACTTCTACTGTGGTGGATGTGCAGTGGCTTGTCATGAGTAGATCAACCTCAGCCTAGTCGGCCTTTCAGTGACTCACAGCTTACGGGACCCAGTGCCTAGTGCCCATCCTTGAATCGAAGCACTATATCAGCACCCACTGGCTAAGGCCTTACTGTGAGTATCAGTGATACTTTGTATACAGTTACGACTTGCCCCAGATATAATAATTTGAGCTATACATGTATACTTCCACTTTTGATGAATTTTAATCAAGTGAGACATGTGTTATTGTTTTTACAGTTTTGATATAATATACCTACAGTATATTATTTTTTTCATATTATCTTTCTGGTGTTTTAAAGCAAGTTAAACTGTAATTCGTGTCCATGTCATCATGAATGTAATGTATCACAATGTGTCCGACTTTTATGATTTTATTTTTAAAATTGAATAAAGTATATTGATTGAGTTTAGTAGTGTGCTAGGCTTCATGCACTGTCCCCAGAGGACCCAGGAGCTGTTAGATAAACGAGGAGAGAGGAAGTTCATCACCCAAGTAGTGCACGGGAGCTCTGGTGCAAACAACCTTAAAATCCTTCTGCTCCATGTTCAAATGCAGCAGGCCAACTTTCTAGGTGAGCACTTTTCAACAGGAGGTTCCAAACCATAATGAATTCTCCACTTACACGTACTTTTTCGTGACTACCCTAAATATATACAAATTGTGAGGTGGCAGCAAATCAAGTGAGATATGGATTGCAAACTTTATACATATTAATGGACTAAAGTTTTTAGCAAACCCAGTCACAACATTTGTAGGTGTAACCATCCAAAGAAATAATGGTCTGCGCTAATACACATGCAAACATAGTAAATAAAATAAATATATTAAAT
The DNA here is from genome assembly GCF_964263255.1 of Lissotriton vulgaris. Lineage (NCBI taxonomy): Eukaryota > Metazoa > Chordata > Amphibia > Caudata > Salamandridae > Lissotriton > Lissotriton vulgaris. The sequence continues at coordinate 441,987,257 of NC_141697.1, read as the reverse complement.
TATAAAAGAACAACCTTTGTTACTGTACCACACTCTGTAACAAAGGATTTTGGGCCAGATGTATCAAGATACACTTTTGCGATTCTCAATTAGCGATTTTTAAAGAATCACTATTTAAGAATTGCAAAATGGTATGTATGTAGAAATTCGCTATTTTTTAGCGATTTCTTAAAATTCCTTAATTGCGATTAGCAAATTGCTAATCGCAATTAAGGAATAATTTCCCATTCATTTCTAAGGGCTAGGAATTCCATAGGAATGAATGTGAAATTATTCTCAATTTGCGATTCGCAATTTGCTGATCGCAAATTGAGAATAATTTCAAGGGTACAAGGGTGTCCAAAGGACACCCTGTTGCACCCCTGAAATAAGCATGGGTGCACATGTGGTGCACACACATGTCCTAAGGGCATGTATGTGCATCACATGGCACTTTGAAAAATGCCAAAATGGGCATTTTTCAGAAATTCGTAAATTACCACCAACTTGAAGTTGGTGGTAATTTGCGAATTCTTAGGGACAATTAGCAATTTTTTTTGGATCATACATTGCATTTAAGGAATCGCAAATTTTGCGATTCCTTAAATGCAATCGCAAAATAAGGAATCGCAAATTTGCGATTCCTTATTTTGCACTGAAATTTGCTACATACATACCATTTTGCTCAAATGAGTTAGCAAACGCCGAAATTCACAGAATTTCGGCGTTTGCGAACCCATTTGAGCTTCATACATCTGGCCCTAGGTTCCTTAATTAAACTATTATAATTTCATTATATGCCTTCAAGTTCTACAATATAATATTGCATTTGGATGTGGTCATTGGAAGGCAGACTGAAGTCCTTTCTAATTAAACAAGTTCATTTTCCTTACATATTTCTCAAAATGAAAACTTTTTGTAGCTAGTGTTTCTCATCTATTGAATTGCCAATAAAGTGACAGGAAAACACAAAATATCCGTTTTGTAAGAAATACCTAGAGAATGAACAAGAGAAATGATTCCGAAATGTACGTTTGAAGGTTTTAGATGTCTGCCTATGAAAAATGATAACCCTTTTAAAAAAACATTAAAAAAGGAGAAACGCCTACAAAGATCACCTCTAACGGATCTGTCCACTCAGCTTGGACACAAAAAAGGTTGTTTTAAATATACTATCCTTTAGCTAAAGTTACTTGAGTCAATATTCTGGGTTCCCAGTTAACTTGGCTGGTAGATGCCTGGCACATTTAATGTTTCCAGCTAGTATCTCTCTGTAAGTTAACGAGGATCAGGGGTTAACACCTCAGAATGGAGAATAACATGCTGAACCTGAGACCTTTGGGGACCATGGTAAACATCTGCCGGGGACAGGTGGGGGTCAGGGTGTTGGATGTCTAGCATGCAGGGCGTCTAGGGGACAGGAAGGGTAAGGGCTCTTCGTCAGCAGCAGGCTAGACTACGGCAACGCACTCTATCCATGCCAAAAACCTACGACAACTGCAAAGCATTCAAAACGCCTCCGCCCGGCTGGTCGTCAACATCCCACGCCGCAGTCACATCCCCCCCCCACCTGAGAGACCTACACTGGCTCCCCGTCGAAAAGAGGATCACCTTCAAACTACTTACCCACGCACACAAAGACCTCCACAACACCAGATCAGCCTATCTCAACGGCCGACTCAGCTTCTACACCCCCACCCGCCAGCTCCGCTCTGCCAGCCTCGCCACTCTCCCCCGCATCCAACGAACGACCACCGGCGGAAGATACTTCTCCTTTCTCGCCGCCAAGACCTGCACACCCTCCCCACCCACCTGCGGCAGACCCAGGACCTGCTCACCTTCAGAAGAATCCTCAAGACCTGGCTCTTTGAGTAGTAGCAGCACCCCTTCCCCTGCACCTTGAGACCCTCACGGGTAAGTAGTGTGCTCTATAAATGCATTGATTGATTGATTGATTTGTGGGGACTGCTGTCTGCTCCTCTCGTGGTGCTGGAAGGTGTGGACAAATGCTTGGCTGCTCCTATGCACTGCTCCTCTCATCCACAGTTTTGTCTGCTGCTGATTTACAACCGATTAAACCAAATCCTGTGTTTCTGAAACCGGAAATTTTGGATCTGGAAAACCCAAACCAGACCACTAGTAGATGGCAGACAGATGTTGCTACGAGCCACTCGTCTAAATGCAATGCCAACTCAGGTAACTTTTTTTTAAGTTCAAAAAAGAACTTTATTGAGGGAAAACAAAGTAACAGAATAAAGATCGATAGAACATCAGTAATCATATAACATATAAGGTAAACTAAAATCAAAACTAAGAAATAGAGTAACTGTATGCATAAGGTGATTTAGCATAGCCTAAAAGAAAGAATGATATGGTTGTATAAAATGATTGGTGTAGAAAACAAAATGCAATTTCTATATAGAAAAAAAGAAAAAGAGCTTAATACAAAATGTAAAATAACCAATTGGTATAATATCAATATCAATATGAGGAAAGTTAAGGAGGTTTAGAGACTTCTTGTTGTAATAGAGGCGGGGCAGAAGGACCGATTAGCACTAGCATCAATAAATATTATGACGGGCAACCATAAAGTCAAACGTTTTGTTGCTATATGTAGAGGATATACAAAAGTTGTATCCAATCTATGATTATAACAGACAGCGTACCACCATGCTTTATATGATAATTTGGTAAGATCATTCCAATTTTTTGGTCTATTTGTTTAAAAAGCAACTGCCAATAATAAGTCAATTATCTTTGTGTAAGAATCAGAATCTGCCCATATGGTCGATAAACTGCCTAAAAACACACGAGAAGCAGAAAAAGGACAACTAGAGTCAAAGATTAAATTAATTTGAGACCATACATTTTTCCAAAAATTGTGAACAGGTGGGCATGTGAAGAGTAAGTGGTATAGATCTGCATGTGGAGAGGAGCATGTCCAACATGTATCTGAGAGTCCAGCATGCCTTGTAGTTAAAATGTTATTATGCCATATTGTGGATTTAGACAAAAAAGTGGTGCAATCCATAGGAGCTAATGAAGGCTTAGGGCGCAAAATTTTAAGTGTGTGTTTAAGCTTAGGAGTAGATAGAGATTGTGGTTTACGAAAAAAAAGATAAATATTCTTAAAATGAAAAAGGAGAGATAAAGGATAGTTCAAGCTTAGTCCAAAGAGGATAAACCTCGAGAGACTTAGAAAGCCATCTCGCTGCTTGACAAAGTAGAAAAGCTTTTTGATATGTAGGGAAGTCTGGGACATTAACACTGCCTTCTGACTTTGGACGAGTCAATTTGGATAACGACATACGCAATTTTTTTATTACTCCACAGAAAGAAGGACAATATAGAGTTCATTTTCTTTGAAAGTTTCAAAGAAATCGATACTGGGTTGAAATTGTATACAGAATTATAGGCTACAACATCATCTTCATGATACCTAAACAACCCCACCAAGATAAGTGTAGAGGAAGCCATTTAATGGTCAGGGATGATAGTCTCTGTATACAATTTTCCATGCAAAGTGAAATTGTAGTTGGGATAGAAGGGGTAAAACTGTAAACCTAAATATCTAATATGTTTGGGACTCCAAGTAAAACTTGAAGTAGAGAAGTCGTCCTTGAACGTATATTTAGTTAAAGGTAGGATTTAAAATGTATCTTTATTTAATTTATATCCAGATATGGCTGCAAAGGAATCAACCTCTTGTAGGAATGCAGGGAGAGAAGTCTGAGGTTGTGAGAGAAAAAGTAATACATCATCACCGTAGGTTGCCAATTTGATTTGAGTGTCTTTAAAGTTAAAACCATGTATGTCCTTATTTTGATGGATTTTTTATAAAAAAAACAGGTTCTAATGCCAAATTAAAGAAGAACGGGGACAATGGACAACCCTGTCGGACTCCCCTGCCTAAATCAAAGTAATAGGATGTACCTCCATTCGCACAAACGGCCGCTCTTGGATTGGAATATAAATTTGATATTAAAGAAATCATTTTAGGGCCAAAGCGAAACCACTTAAGTGTGTGATATAAGTAAGGCCATTCCACCCTATCAAACATTTTCTCTGCGTCTAATGCTATTGCTGCCCAGGAGTGAGAGATATGGGAGGATTTGGACAGGATATCAAAACATAAGCGAGTATTATCTGTAATAAGGTGGCCTTTTACAAAACCAGATTGTTTTGTTCCTAACAAGTCAGGGAGGTAGGATTCTATTCGTATGGCCAAAGCCTTTGAAAAACATGTATAATAAATATTACCTAGAGAAATGGGGCAGTAATTTTTACAGTATCTTAGATCTTTACCTTCTTTAGGGATAAGACAGATTAGGGTGTCTGCAAAGGAGCAAGAGGATTTCCTAAGTGCAGAAAGGAATTAAAAAGATTATGCAATTTGGGGAGTAACAAGTACGCGAAATGCGTAAAAAATTCAACCGTGAAACCATAGCCTTATCTTTTTTAAGGGTCTGCATTGCGGTGAGGAGTTCCTTCTGTGATAAATCAGATTCCAGAAGTGTAAAATCTGATTGAATGTCAGATGATTTTTGATAGTCAGATCGGAATTGACAAATGTGATGTTCAGTGGGGGGGATTTCTGATGTGTATAATGTCTTGTAAAATTGAAGAAATTCATTGAAAATATCATTATCTTTAAATTTCAATTTTTTGTTCATTCATAATGAATTTCTGGTTAAGTCTGTTGTGTTTAACTTTCAAGTAGTTAGTACTTCATAAAATTTCGAGCTGGATTTCAATAAATACGTTGAAGCAATATTTGTCGATTGCTTATTGAATTGAAATTTGACATTTATAAGTTCTGATAAACAATCTTTTGATTTGGTAGAGTAGTAAGAATGCTCCAATCTCTTTATCTTGGCAAGAAGGGTTTTGGTAAGTTCTCTGGATGCTTTGTGTTTTTAAGAAACATAACCAAAAATAACATCTCTAGCTGATGCTTTGAAAGAGTCCCATACCACATGAAAGGGCAAAGTATCCAATTGATTAAGGGTAAAGTATTCATTAGAAAAAGAGGGAGTGAATGTTGAGTCTAAAAGCAGAGCGTTATTAAAACACCATTTTTTAGGCTTAGGCTTATTAGCGTTCTGTAAAACATCAAGCTGGATTGTAATGGGAGCGTGATCAGATATTAGAATAAAGCCATTATCTGCTGCTAATAACGTCTGAGAAATATTATATGATATAAAAAATTGTCTATTCTCAATTGGGTGTGATGAGCCGTAGAATAATAAGTGTATTCCCTTAAAGTAGGGCTGCAGAGTTTCCAAACATCAATAAACTTATATTGCTTAATAGTTTGTAGGAATAGTTTGTGTGCTTTATGAGAGACAAAGGAAACTGCTTAGTTACGGTCTAAAAATTGATCAAAAACATGATTGCAGTCTCCTGTAAGGATGAAATTATCATCAATACAATACAAAATTTGCTGAGCTAAGGATGCCCAAAAAGAGTCTTCAGCAGTGACACGTATACATTAAGTAAAGAGATCGGAGCATTTCCTACCTGCAATTTAGTAAACAATATACCATTTTCATCGGGACATTGTGAAAGTAATTTGATGGGAAGTGATTTACGACAGAGAGTTAATACACCATTGCGTTTTCCATCCCCTGGAGAGAAAAAACCTCCCCTACCCACCCTCTTCTTAATTTAAGTGATTCCTCTGCTGTTAAAGTGTTAATACTCCCTGCCTTTTATTAGGCGAATGTAAACCCTTAACATTCCAAGAGACAAATATTAAGGACAGAAGTCAAACATGAAGAAAAAGAAAGAACACCGTTCAAAACAGGCTATCAAATAACAAGAAGCATACCAAAGAACAAATCAATTATATGCAACATGAATCAGAAAGACTAGGGGAGAGGAGGAAGAAAAATAAAAATGAAAATGTATAAGTGTTTCATTCAAGGAATAAGGAAATAGAGGAAAAAGGAGATGAGCGTAGGAGTAAGAAACAAAAAAGAAAAGAGAAGAGATAAAAAAGTAAAGAAATAGGTAAGAAGAGAGAACAAAAATACAGGAGATTAATCAATTCTAGGAAATTACAAAAAATCTGAGACATAGGAGAGGTGGGGGAGATGAGGCCCTATGGACCAATAATGTGTCCAGACTCCATACGGGTAGGTGGGGAGGAAAGCAGGACCAAAGAGTGATAAAACACTAATGCGTTTCTGAGCTGATCCAGAATCCAGTCCAGGTCTCCAGGTTTCCTGGCGCATTGAAACAGCAGTGGCGGCGGTAGCAGGTGGCACGATGCAAGTAGCAGCAGCGGAAGTAGGTGGGAGTACTGAATTGCACCACATCACCTCGTATCACCCCGAGTGAGCAGCGTGAGGGAGTCCAAACCAGAGAGGCAGAACCAGAGAGTTGGAGAGGCAGAACGGAGGATGGTAGCTGAACAGCGGAGGAGTTAACTTGGGGGTCTGACCGGCCCTCGTGGCAGCCCACAGCTCCCGCAGTCCCAGTGGTTCTCTTAAGTGCCCCTCCAGCGGTCAGCGGATGATTAGTGGCCGTGACCGAGGCAACAACAAGGCTCGAGCACCGCCCCCTGGTCCTTCTGCTCTTCTCTCCCCCCATCATGCCCAGATTGCCATAAATTGTTGCTCTTCCTGCAACCACTACAAACAGTGACTGGAATCAATCCCTGGTCTCATTGCAGCCACTGTTGCAGAACAACCCAGGTCCACTTAGACCTCGGTGAGGCATGGCGTGGTCGGCGGCCCCCCGCCATCAGCCTTTTGGCGGCCAACTCGGTTGGAGCCGCCCTGGTGGGGGAGCTGCAGTGGCCCCCATCGCCAGGAGCGGAGGCTTTTGGGTCCATTAGTCGCCTTCCTTGTCACCGTGGCAGAGAGGGGCGGCACTTCAATGGTGACAGAGCTGCAGTGGCCCCCATGGCCAGGAGCGGATGCTTTCGGGTCCATTATTCGCCATCCTTGTCACCGTGGCAGAGAGGGGCGGCACTTCGATGATGACCTGCAGAGAGGTACGCTCAAGTTAAATGAGCACTGCACGTCATTGGAAGCAGGACTGACTCTCTCAGAATCGATGTGCCCTCCCGGGGCCTTTCAGAGCCCCCCTTGAGGTAAGTCCCTGAGCTATTGACAATTGACCTTGGCCTGCCAGGGGAGAAGTTGCCTGTTTCACCTCTCCCCCGGTGGGCTAATATTTTGGGTGTGCTGCAGGGGGCCAGAGGTCACAGGAACTTGAAGGACAAGGATTGGACCCTGGTGGGGGAAGCCGAGTGAACCATTGGTATCCAAGTTCTTGGGTGGTGGTGTCGCTAGAGGTGGTGTGGCCTACCGGGGTAGTAACCAGGCGAAGACAACTGCCCAAAAATCATTCAGCCACCCCACTAGGACCCAGGGCACAGACATCTGCCTTGTTCAAACTGCAAACCCCAAGGAGTAAGTTTAAGTCTACTGTGGCACTATATAGCCACTGAAAACCGGGCACCCCTATCGAAGGATGACAATAAAAGAAAAAGCCTCTCAGAGCCAAGAAAACGCCCCCGTAAAGTCGTTCCCTCCGACTAAAGTATCACCCAGAATCCTAAGGAGAGCATGGAACGTAGTCTCTGCCAAAAGTCCTTTTGAAAGTCCCTAGCAGCAGGTCTCAATTTTTATATAAACGTCCTCCTAACGATGAGAGTTCCCTCGCCCGACAGATCGATCAGGAAGGGCCAAGGCCAGTAATGGAATGAACCATCTGCCAGGGAGCCCTTCCAACAACAAATTTCTTGCAATACAAGTACAAAGTATAAACATCAGAAGCATAAATAAATATCGAAAGACGCCATTCACAATCCCCCAGGAATTAAACATAGACACACAAGTGACCCACCTGTTGACACCACTGCTCTAACTCAAGGAAACCAAGAGCAGGTTGTGACAGCCCAAATACACTGCCAGCAACAACTTACCCTGCAGTCTCCTGTTCACCCACCTCTCCTAGTACCCACAGGATCAGGACCAACAAAGACAGAAGAGACAGAGCGTCTACAAAACCTTGGGTACTTATTACTGATATTTCTTTCAAAACCTGGAATCAAAGATACAAAGTACACTGGAGCTCACCCCAAAGCTCTTTAGAACGGCCAATGCAACCCGGGTTTCCCCCTTCTGTACACAGAGCTCTCAAAGCCATAGTCCTTACAATAGCAGTCTCACTAACGACCCAGGAGCATCCTCGCCCGGTGTAACAGTCCATACCATGGCAAGGCATTACTTTGGCAATCAAACAAAATGGAATTGCAAATCAACCTCCTATCTACCATTGAACAACAGCTAGTGGAACTGAGCAACAAGGTGGACGTTATAGAGAACAAGCTTAGTGTCAATCAGAATAACCGGCTTTGCACCTGTTTGTGTGCAGATCTCATGGATAAATGGGCAATACTTCCAAAAATCTAAACAGACCTGGTAGTCTCATTAAAAGCTCAAACAGGAGGCACCATGGGCCCATCGAACAATAGTAGTACGGGACCAATCTCAAACCTCGCCGACCCTCACGGTAACTCAGTCACAAACAATCCGGGCAACCCCTTAACAAAGCCCGACACTGAAGGACTTCTCGTATCAACTAAACTCTCCATCAGTCCACCCAGTCTCAATCCTAGCTCATGAATCTCAAATCCAGGGAAGAACCTCAAGGGCAATGCTTCCATTCAGACAAGGAAAGAAGAACCTCTTTCAAGGAGGGCCAGGAAAAAATTAAAGAAATAAGAGAAAAAGGCCAAGGCATCACAAAGGTTGCCCTCCTATAACCAACCTACACTCAAAATTCCCATCTTGACAAAGACAAAACACGGCTCTATCCAATTTTCACTAAAAATCACTTCCCAAGCAACTCAACATCCACAGCATCAACCCCTTTGGATGCCAAACAAGAGACAGACAGGCCTTTACAGCCAATTCCCTGAATGGGGGACTCCCACAGCCCATCAGGCCTGGCAACAATAACTCAACTACCTCATTCATCAAACATCATGAAGTTAGAGCAGAGAAGTCTATTATGCTGAACCAAGGAACAAGGATCCGATATCGGGGACAATATATCTCAGGGAATCTTACCCTCGGTCTACCAGAGGCCCCGCGACCAATCCGCTCAGCCATTCCAAGGCGCGATCCACCGTCCACAACCACGCCAACGGGACCCTGGCCCAAGCCTTAATTTAAGTACTGTACAGATGGGTACAAGTATCCAGCCTAATGCAAACCAAGTCAGTAAAACTACTCACGAGGTAATCCTTACCCCTAGATATTTCATTAAAGGCCAACATGACATCCTAAACAGGGGCAACGTACTTCGACTATTTAGGCATATCCACCCCTTACAGAAATATATTCAGACGACCTAGCCTGGGTTAAGTTCCTGAGTATCTCCAGTGACTCTCACAGGGAATCAACCTCGATAGGGCTGAGTCGCTACTCCCAGGTAGGGCTAACACCAGAAGAAACAGCTCAAATGGCTGATTGGGGTATTGATATCACTTTCTCCATACCTGAGAAATACCCACACGTACTAGCAGCATCAACGCCAACAAAGGAGGTTCACTCGGTCCTAAGGAACACAGCGAACAATCAACCAGAGAAAAGTGCAGCAGTGGAGCCAAGACTATTCAACGCCTACAGGATAACAAGTACTTTTGACCACAGGATAGTCCGCATCAGTGGGCCAAAGCACATCTTCATGCAAGGTACTCAGACTGGTCCAGAAGGCCAGCCACCACGACGGCAATTCTAACACAATAAATGCTGCTCATCATCAGATCACGAACAGAATACCGGGAAACAACATACAGCTGTCCATCATATCCTGGAAGGTCGCTGGGCTAAAAATATTACTTGGGTGCAACTCCGTAAGCAATTACCTTCGAGAAAATTACATCCTGTGTCTACAAGAGACATGGGCCACCAAACCCCAAATTCTCCCAGGTTTTTACAAATTTCACTCTTCAGCCATAAAACGTAACATCTTTGGGAGAGCATCTGGTGGGCTCTCAATCTTTATTAATCAAGCCCGCAAAATAGAGGCTTATTAACAACAAACATAGCCAAACTGCAAGCGGTACTGATCTGCGGATTAAAAAGAAACTTCATCTCAATTCGTCATTTGTTAATTAATTACTATGTCAAATCCGCCTGTCAGCAAAAAAAGCAAATAGTAAAAATATTGATAACAAATATGGACCACCTCATAAATAAATATGTCTCACACTTTCCAATTATTGTCAGGGACAAGAACACGCGGGAGCTGGGGCACTCAAAAAAGGACCTTCCAAACCAGACTGAATCAGCCCCTCTGCAGCAGCTCCTTTTCACGCATATGGTTTCTGCCCACACCATCAAAGAAGCTGTTGATCCTCTCTGGCTTCCTCTCCCCACCTTCAGGGATAAGTCCACTATTGATTACATCTTTATCTCGGATAACCTGATAACATACTTTAACAACTCTGAAGTGGTAAATAGGGACGAGAGTGATCACAGACCACTGAGGGTATCCCTTCAGCTAAACGGGAAACCTGCAAAACAACTGGAAACATTGGGGGTTTCTACTGGAGAAGAGCACCACAAAGTTTTGAGAAGAATAAAATGGTCCACAAATCTAGGTCCAAAACTCTTGGAGTGAATTATACATAAAGAGTCGAGCTTCACAGACATAAGTACGTTTCCCCCTTGGAGCTCTGGAAAGCACTCCTTGTTGAATTAAAAACCGTTATTGGGGGACACACTGGAATCCCTAAAACACAGGACTCTTATCCCCAACGCCTACCATCACAATGGAAACCAAGGGCCCTATCTCAAACCAAGCATAGTCTCTCAAAGGCCTTGAAGACAAGAAGAATAGGAGCCACAAATCCTCAAACACCAGCAATATCAGCTCTTCGCACGGAACACAGAAAGAAAGTATGGGAAACACGACTAAAGAAAATCATGGTAGAGTGGCTGAAAATATTTAACTTTCTCAAAGAAAAAGGACACTTCCAACTTTGGAGACATATCAAGCAACAAAGCCACATTGGTCAGAGCAAGGAAAACGAGGGGACAGCCTCTAAATGGGTTAAATACGCAAAGTAACTGTATACAACACATCAAAACATGATTTACACCGAAACACAACAAACTCCCCCAGCAATACATAAAGGCATCAAAACACCTGTCATCACTAAGGTTGAGATAACCAACCTGATTAAAGGAATGCGGGCAGATGGAGCCCCAGGTCCCAACGGAGTCCCTGCAGCAGTTTTTAAAGTTTCTCACGGATTCCGGGCTGAACAGTTAACACCACTTTTCAAGTACGCATTCACCACTTCTACCATCCCTTTGTCGTGAAAACGCTCAATACTCTTCCCCATTCATAAAGAAAGGGGACTGCACGAAATCTGAAAATTACCGGCTCATCGCTCTATTAGACATAGACTATACATATACTGTTGAAAGAACTAGAAACCTGTGCAAAAGATCTTAACATCCTTCTTTTCTTTCAATCCGGATTCAGGCCCCAAAGCTCCACCATAGATAACATCTTAGTACTGGGACACCTGTCACTCCGTGTGACCCAGCCATCACAACTACCCCTGTTTTGCTGCTTCGTTGATTACAGTGCAGCCTTTGACCGAGTCAACCGTGGGAAGCTGTGGGAAAAACTGGACTACTGGAGCATTCCTCAAAAGCTGCTAAAGGCAATAATTGCCATTCATGAGAGTACCTGGGTTTGTATCAAAACCAGCCAAACAACTGTAACGACTAAGGTTCTAACCAATACTGGCCTCATACAAGAGTGCATTCTTGCCCCTATACTTTTTAATCTCTATACAGCCGACCAGGGAAAAACCCTGAAGGGGCCAAATCTACTAACACCAAGGGTGGGGAATGTGCGGCTCCGAATTATCGAATACGCCGATAATATAGTTATAATGGACCACACTAGGACAGGCCTACAGAAAGCCTTAGAAACTCTGCACAGGTTCAACCAAAATAACAATCTCTTGGTGAACCAGGGGAAGACCAGGATAATTATCTTTGGGAAGTACCACCGAAAGAAGACAGCACAATGGCGCCTAGGTGACCTGCAAATCAGAACATGCACAAGTTATAACTATCTGGGTCTCAGGCTGAGGAAGGGGCCAAACCCATAGCCCATCTGAAACATATAAGAAGCAAGGGGGTCGGCATCTTCTACAGTTTGAGAAATCTCAATCGAAGACTACACAGTCTGACTGCAGAACCCATCCTTAAAGTCTTAAAACCAAAACTAGTTCCCTCTCTTAACTACGGCCACCTAGTCTTCCCTGGAGCCTTCACCAAGTTCCCTACGAACCACCAAAGTTCTGCATACAAGAAGGTTGTAAGCATCCCAAGACAGGCCAGGAAAGCAAGAGGTTGGAGCTGGGACTCACCCGTCCGGACATTACCTGTTTAGGGGGCATTTCAAAATACTATGGGCATTATGTATCAACATCCTGATTTGCGATTCTCAAATAGCGATTTTTTAGAAATCGCTATTTGAGAATTGCAAATATGGATGTATGTAAAAAATCGAAATTTTTGGGCGATTTCTTAATATTCCTAAATTGCGATTAGCAAATTGCGAATCGCAATTAAGGAATACTTTCCCATTCATTTCATTTGAGAATCGCAAATTGAGAATAATTTCAAGAGTGCAGGGGTGTCAAAAGGACACCCTGATCCACCCCTGAAATAAGCATGGGTGCACATGTGGCGCACATACATGCCCTAAGAGCATTTATGTGCTTCACATTGCACTTTGAAAAATGCAAAAAAGTTCATTTTTCAGAGAAATCGCAAATTACCACCAACTTGAAGTTGGTGGTAATTTGCGAATCCTCATGGTCAAATTGCACTTTTTTGGTGCTTCTTACATTGAATTTAAGGAATTGCAAAATTTGCGATTCCTTAAATGCAATCGCAAAATAAGGAATCGCAAATTTTGCGATTCCTTATTTTGCCTTAATATATACCATTTGGTAAAATTGCATTCGCAAACGCCGAAATTCTGCGAATTTCGGCGTTTGCGAATGCAATTTTGCTTGATACATATGGCCCTATATCAGCACCCTGCGAGCTCCAGCAACCTATCTCAAAACGCAAAATAAAACAATCTTCAAAGATGGTGGATCTCCATGGCAGGTTCAGTTGGCAGCAGCCACAAAATTGTTAGAAATAGACATTCAAAGCTTGCACAACTTAAACATTCCTGTAGCTGCATGTAAAAGAGCATTGAATACGCAGGTCAAGAAAATATCCCATGAAAGAGACCTGGAAAGCTTACACCATCAACCCAATCTCTCATCACTGGACACCTCCTACATAGTGGGAAAACCACAGTGGGCCTGGTCAAAAATCACCTACATGAGACTTCTTGCATTGCTCATTGCAGACTTTAACCAAGCCTGGGTCCGGCAGGACAATACAGCCGCATGTTGACTTTGTAGTTACCATCGTGAATCCTGGCTCCATCTGCTGTGCTGTTGCCTAAAGTTAGCTAGCCAGCGGCACCGACTGGTACTTCCCATCTGCAGGTCCCACGGTCTTGTAAGATGCAGAGAAGCCTCAGACGTCTGTTTCTCTGCTAAAACAGCTCAAACAATTGAGCGGCTAGGGAAATTTACAGAATCAATCCGGGTCGCACAGGCACAGAAAATTGAGTCACAAAAAGAAAACTGCACTTTACTGCCAGTTTGGATATCAGTTTTTAATGTTTTACTCTTTATTAGTTTGTAGCAAATTGTGTGGAATTTTAACTCTTTTTCGTTTTTATAATGATAGTATGTTGTAACGATTTTAAGTAATTGAACAATAAAGCTTAATACACACAAGAGTGATAACACACGGAGGGAATACAGCAAGAATATATCACCTGTGAGGAGAGATAAGAAGGTTATTAAACAATCAAAAATATTCGAGAAAAAAAAACATTATCATCAACTTTTATGAACAAAGAAAACTATTACAAATCTGAAGCATGAGGCAAAAGTCAAAAGTATGATCTAAAACAAGGGCATCTACTTATTATGTGAAGAAGACGTGTCCATAGAATCTGCATGAAAAGAATTAAGGAAGCTTTTAAGTTTTATAGGGACTTCATGTGTGGTAGTCTTGTTGTTCATGGTGACCTAACAGGCACGGGTGAAAGAGGCCGTAACGTGCACCATTAGATCGTAGCTGCGGTCTCATTGCCAGGAATTCTTGACGCCTATCAATAGTAGGTTTTGAATAATCTTGAGAGAAGAACAGAGGACTACATGACCAGGCAATGCGATTAATGGCTCTGGCAGCTGATAAAGTCTTGATCAAATTAGTATATTCCAAGAAATATAAGATTATGCTTCTTGGTTTCCTCGCAATAGATGAGGACACCCCAGACGCAGGGCCCAATCGGTGCGACCTCTGAATGTTGAGATGGGTATCCTCTGGTAGCTTAAGGATTTCAGGAATGAAGGATTTGAAGAAAGTGATTGGATCTGAGCCCTCAGTGGCCTCCAGCAATCCATAGATGCAAAGATTATTCCTTCAGTTCCTATTTTCAAGATGTTCAACCTGTTTTGAAATGTTGACACTTGAGAGAGGAGAGCCTCTATCTTGATGTTAGATGAGCTCAAAGATTCAATACTTTGTTCTATTGTGGGAACTCTGTCCTCTAAACTTGACCATCTGTCCGTTAGGACTTGTAATTTAGAGTTAGTTTCCTCAACAAATAGGCATAGAGCTCTAATTTCCTCTTATAGGAAGTCCAATGAAACTGATGAGGATTGTTTGGGAGGAGAGGGAGGATCCTTCTTCAAGCATTCGCTTGACACTTTACTAGTACTAGAGGCTTTGTTAATGGCAGATGACTATGTGCCTTTGGGCGATATATTTGTTGATTTCTCCATTGAAAAGCGATTAGATCGAGAATTAGAATGAGTTGAAAGTGTGCCAGGGGCGTTGATTGAGATAAAACTTTAAGTAATTTGCCCATGCACCTAAATGAGGATATAGTCAGTAGAGCAACTTGAGTGAAAAGAAAGAGCCTGCTTTGCCGTACACTTTAACAATGCTATGATGACCTCTCCATATTGTGGGAGCAAAGAAGCAATTAAAGTATGAATGCTGAATAACAAGCCCCTACTAACATGAAAAGGAAGGGTAGACATTCAAATGTTAACCAAACTGCCTCATCAGATGAAAAGCCTATTAATCCATCCCTTGTGTGTGTTACTGTGAAGAGTTCCAAACTGTTGGAGAGTCAGAGTGAAGGATTGTAGCTCCTATTTGAAAGCAGAAAAAAGGCTGACGCTAATTATAAAAAGCATGCTTTTCCAGTAGGGGCAAAAAAGAAAAGAGCTTGAAAAGATGCCTCATTCCCATTGAGGGACAAAGTGTTGGTGATCCTGTAAAATAAAAGGCATCCAAAATACCGTTTCTGTCAGAAAAAACATGTGAGATATGGCTATATTATAGCCCAAGCATTGCAATTCGCAGCAACAAATGAGAAAAAAGACAGGAAAAAAAGCAACAATCTTCCCTAAAGTCCCGGCATGAAAGCGTTCTCTGAGGGCACCGCGTCAACAATCTCCTCAGACGCGTGTTAAGATGTCCGCCAATTAAAAGATGGAGCCGCTCCGTAACGGGGTAAATAAAATATATGCTGCTTACGCGATACCGCGGTGAACAGGAAACATCCCTTTTGGTGCCGCTTTGCTTCCGAAGAGTCAAACCATCATTTTCATGTGCAGATGAAAGGTGTGTGCTGCTTTTGGTCTCCCATTGCGGGAGGATTAAGGACCAGCTGCCATTTTCCTTGGGCGCTAGCCACGCCCCCACCAACCCATTACACTTGAAGACCAAATATACCCATCTTTGGGCCAGATATAGGTGGCCCTTTACCGGTCGGTAAACCCGAAATTCAGTAAATTTCAGGTTTACCGACCGGTATAGAGCCATTTGCTATGTAGGGGTGATTCTGTAAATACCGAATCGGTATTTACTGATTCCTTATTTATTGCATCATCATTTACCGATTCGGTAATCGGTAAATGACATGTAGGAAGCACTTTGAAGAGTGCTTCTGCGCTTAAGGATTCCTTATTTACCACCAACTATTAGTTGGTGGTAAATAACGAATACCTCTGTAAATGCAAATCTGTGCATTTACACCAGTGCCATGTGGCAGACATACATGCCCTTAGGGCATGTATGTGTGCCACATGTGCACACAAGCACTATTCAGGGGTGCAACAGGGTGTCAATGTGACACCCTGCTACCCTTGACTCTTTCCCTATTTTACAGAATGGGTATTTACCGATTCGGTAATTCACATTTATTCATATGGGCCTCCTGGCCCATAGGAATGAATGTGAATGGAGGCCCATAGGAATCAATGTGAATTATCGAATCGGTAAATACCGATTTGGTAAATACCGAATCTTAACGATTCGGTAATACTTACCGAACTTTTCCCTACATAGCGTTTACCGATTCTAAAATACTGAATCAGTAAAATTCGGTATTTTAGAATCGGTAAAGGTACTTTACTTACATCTAGCCCTTAGTCTTCTAAAATGTTCCCATTTGGAGTTGAAAAATATAGGAGGTATGAGGTGACAGAGCCTACATACTAGGTGAGTGCAAAATATTTATTACACTCGCTTACACATTTCAAAAATGTTATGGTAGGTAAAATGCATGTAATAATGGGAAAATCACATTTTTTGCCGTTGTGGACTAATATGAACTGGAAAAATCTGTAGGAGACTAGTTCTAACAAAAAATATACTATGTACTACAGGAGACATTTCTCCATCCTCATGTTGAATTCTTATTTTGCATCCTCCAATGTGTTAAATGTATTCATAATTCTACTTAATTTTTCCAACATTTCATAACTTTGTGGCAAAAAAAGTTATGTGATTTTGCAGTTTTGCACACTTTTGAGCCTAATCAAATATCATGAAGAAGGAAGATTATCTAGACCGGTCTCTTGGCCTATGAGGCAGCTTTGGGTGTTGCTGTTTGGAGGTGGGCGTGCTTAAATGAAGATGTAAGAGCTATTTTTAGTGTGTTTTCATTTTTTTAATAGTATTTATTGCATTATTTTGCCCTTTGCCTTTGCCAATCTCATAGTGGTTTTTAAGCAGTTGGAAATCCCAGGTGGCATTTTTGAAAGGGCCTCCTGGAAGTTCTGTTGAGTGGTCTAGTCGCTTGTAACTTCTTTCTCTTACTTGCCCTATTTAAATGGAGGGAAGAGCGAGGACGCACAGTGGTCTCTGGACCTGTAAGGCGGATTTGGGCTTCCCAATTAGGAATGTTTAAATGAATTTGGAGGAGAATTTTTTTGTGTGTTTTAAACTTTTCTTAGATTGTTTTAAGTATGTTCTTTCTGTTCTTGCATTATTTTCCGCTTTACCTTCACCAATCCCATAGTAGTATTTTAGTGGTTGGAAATCCCAGGCGACCATTTTGAAAGTGCCGCCTAGAAGAAGTTCTGTTGAGCTATCTAGTTTTTTTTTCACTTTCTCCTCTGAATTGTCCTATTTAATGGAGGGCATAACGCAGACACCCATTTGCGCCGGTTCGCGCCAGATCGAGCCCAGGGGCCAGGAACTCTGGTCTTATGTCTCCAGGTGGGCTCACTAACACAAGCGAGCAGCTACACAAACTATGACCTACTACAGTAAACAGTTGTACAGCTTGTCTAGACTCTCTAAAGGGTACTGAAGGATGTCCGCATTGTAGGTATTCCTTTTCAGATCAGTCGGAGTCAGCTGACTCCCCAGGTATAGGTGCCGCAGTGATGCAGCAGCAGGTAACTTATCTATTATGTAGTTTTAATTGCTACACTCTGGCTCAGCATTCTTCGGAGATTTTTGACTTTCTAGTGGACCATAAATCTGATGTAGCTTTTCTAGCGGAAACATGGCTGCATGAGAACTCCTCTCTTACTATTTATTTTGCTCTTCCATCCAGATATGGTTTGATAAGGCACATCTGGGCTGCTAAAAGAGGAGGGGGGTTAGCTATTATTTTCAAACTGCTTATTTATGTCGTATTACTTTCTCTCCATCCCAGATTGTGAATATGAAGATCAGCACATCTGTTTTACTGCCATTCAATTTAAGGCAGTTGAGGCACATCTAATCTGCCACTCCCTTAATGCAGAGAGTTATATTAGAGAAGGTGCTATCATCCGTTGCAGGAAGAGAGATTATAATCATCCCTGTAAGAGTAAAATTACAGGTTAAACTTTTCAACTATGTTTGCATGTTGTCTCACATGTGATCCTGTTGTCCCTAAGTACCACTTTTGACACCATCTCTCATTCGGTGCTACTTGAGAGACTTGCAATAGCAGGACATCAAGATCTAGTCTCATCCTGCAGATGAGTCTTTTTTAGAAGGTCACACTATGTTATTGAGAAACCCTTTAAATCAGCTATGTTCAATCTACCCCATGAAATTCCACAAAGCTTTTCTTTGAGGCCCACTTTATTCAATATTGATGACTATATCTACTTTTGTACTTAGTCAGCTCAGATTCCCTCATCAGGGCAAAGCTGCAAGTTGTCCGGAACAGGGCACCAAGTAGCTGAATGGATTCTCCAGGCAAAAATCTTTTTTAAAGTTTTTAAGTCCAAGGTTTTAGGGTTTGGCAGAAGGAGTTTATATTACAGTCATCGACCAGCCAAGGTTCCCAGGACCGCAGGAGCAGCACTTGCAGTATATGTACTCCTCAGAAGCAATCAGTAGGGCCCAGGGCAGGTCCAGTTGTAACTGGGCAGCTGGGCTCACTAAAGAAAGTGAGATTCTTGTAACCTGTGTGTCCCTGTAGCTTTTACAGGCAGTTCAACTGTCCCTTGGAGTCCATGTCTTGGTCCTGAGTTCAAGTGGGAGCAGCTCCAGGCCTTAGGGTTCTCCTCACAGATCACAACAGAAGGTGCACCCCTTATCTGTCTTCCACAGGTCCAGCAATGTTCTGAAGAGGGTATTGGGGCGCCACATTTATGCCCAGTGCCAGTCTGTGGGTGAGGAAAACCTTTGGCCACTCCTTTACCAATGAGATACAGATTCCCATAGGTTACCCTAACCACTTCTTAAGACCTCCCTGTCTGCCTGTCTGTCTGTTGTACTGTAGACTATCCCACAGTGTCCCTCTCTACCTAAAACCTAGATGGCATATTAATTCCCCCCCAGTGCATATCCCCATGTGCCCACCCACATGTGTGGCTATGACAATTGTTGGACTTGGCCCTTTTGGCAGGTTAGCCCCCAAACTTTTTGCTTTTATATGTGACCTGGTGTTAGTTGTTTTTGGCTTCTGCGCATTTTAACCCTGTGTCCCAGTGTAAAGTACGTGCGCAATCTGAGTGCGTGGGGTGAGATTGGCCTGCCCTCCGATAGGAATTCATGGGGAATGTGTGTGTCCATCGTAGTTCCTTATGTGTTGGGAGTGCAGGGGCGAGTTTGGTATGTGCAAACTCGTGAGATTAAATGCTGCGCGATGATGTGCGCAGATTTAATGTGTTTAGTGTAGAAGTGCCATTTCTAGAAGTTGGCATGTCTGTGTAGTAAATGTGAATTGACTGTCTGGCTTGTGATTGGTTGGAGCTGGCTGGTGTGCCTGGCTCCAGGAGTCAGGATGGGTCTGCCCCGGTGGTGAATGGAGAGAGCTGCATGTTGATGGGAGGGAGGAGTGAACCTTGGACCTGAATAGGGCTGGGCCTTCCCTACACAATGCCGGCTCCGCCTCCTGTGGTGCGACTGATGGCCCTAGTCTGTCCTGTGAATGGAGAAAGGGGCTGAGCACAAAAAAGTGCTCCAGAACCAGTTGCATCAGGTTCTCCCCCTGCCCTACAGCCTTAGACAAAGCAGCTATATGTATAAAAAAGGGGCTGTGACCCAATGGAAAAGGCTCTCACTGTTCCTGACCTGAGAGGGGGGTCTGCTGCTGCTGGGCACCAGGAGGAACCGCTACTGGGGACAGCCTCCCTGCTGGAGGACCCTGTGAGCTGGCCCCTGGGCCCAGTCTTTGCCCCCCTGCCTACTTCGTTTCCTTTTTGGACTTTGGGACGGTTTTCGGCCTGCCAGCACCTGGGAAGCGCTGCCTCTCCCCCCTTTAAAAATAGCACATTGCACCAATCTGATGGATTCCCCAGCGTGGGGATCCCCCTGTCCTTCGATTTTGGCGCCGGTGCCCACCCCGCTAATTTGCTGGATTTTTTATCCCTAGCGGGTGCCCACCCCACCTGGGATGTTGTCATTTAGGCAGGTACCTACCCCACATTGCCCCTGTATTACGAAGGAAGTCCGCGGCCCGCCTGGTTGCAGGCAGGGCCTCGTGGACAGCAGCGGAAGGGCCTGGCGGCAGGAAGCACCGCGTTAAGAGACCCAGGCAGGAGCCCACCCCGCACTGGGAAGTCCTGCCAGGTTCCGCGAGCCTCGCGGCCCCCAGAACCAAGGCCAGGTCCCGAGGAGGGGGGTCTGGTGAAGCACGGGGATCCCAGGCTGAGCGAGAGCCCCGAGTGCAGCAGGACAGCAAGGAGAGGAGTCCCGACGCACTCAGCTGCAGCCGGTGAGTGCAGATGCCTCGGGTGGGGGAAGCTCCGATGCAGTTGTAGAGCGGCCCCGGAAGGCAGCGGGCTGCTCCGACGAACACAGGAGCATGTCTGTTAGAGCCAACGAGGCTCTAACCAGGGTAAGGGACCTCAGAGCGGCCCCGGATGGCAGCGGGCCGCTCCACAGTGTAGTGGGGGCATTCTTATTTGGTTGTAGAGCAGCCCCGGGAGGCAGCGGGCCGCTCCAACATTATTCTCATAATTTGGGGGCATTTCTGTTTCAGAACCCGATTTAAAGCCCACGTGGCTCCCACGTGTGCATGGGGGCATTTTGCTGATTGAAGAGTCCAGAGAGAGGGCTCAGGAGGCACGCTGGTGCCCAGGTTCCTTTCCACAGCTGCCCAGCACTTAGTGGGCAGCTGAAACATTTAGGTGGTGCCCTGCGCATTGCTGCATTGGCAGATTACGACCTGACTATTACTGGACATAGGGTATTTGAGCCCCATGAGAGGCCAGTTGGCCTACGGACAGTTTTCCTATGTTGTGCCCTCGCCTGGAGCGCACTGTGTCAGTACCTACTGTGATTCTGCACCAGGTGATTGGTGATTTATGTCTAGGTTGGTGATTACCTCATATCTAATGTCATTTTTGCGCAATGTGATTACTTACTATGTTTGTGATGATAATTGCCTAATGTGATTTATGCGTAATGTGCAATGCCTTTATGCCTGTGATACCTCTAACTATGTTTTATGCTTAGGAGGTTTTTTCGCCTAGACTAGTTTATACTAGTGAGTTTATGTTTTCCTACTTGATCTATGCCTATGGTGATTAGTATTGCGTAGTGTGTTCCTACCCTTTACCGGTGGTTACTGGTTGTGTTCTACAAGTGTTCTTTTGTGCTACAGTTATTCTAAGTGCTATTTCTACTATTTACTATTACTATTTCTACTAAGTGCTAATTATGACGGTGGCCCATGTGGCCCTGTCCTGTGTATATTATCCCCTGTAAATATTGCCCAGTGCCAGTTGCCACAGTGTATCTGTGTGATTATGATCTAATGTGTTTATGGAAATACAAAGGCTATTTTTATATAACCTTGTGTGGAGTTCCTTTTTGTGGTGTGCCTAGTGTGTTGCTGCTGTGTGAGTGTGTTGCGCAAACGCTTTACACATTGCCTCTGGGATAAGCCTTACTGCTCGTGTCACGCTACCAAGGGCGTGAGCAGGGGTTATCTTGACGTGTAACTCCCTTGCCCTGACTAGAGTGGTGGTTTCTGCCTTGCTTTGGCGCAAGCCTTAGCCAACCAGAAATCCCATTTCTAACAACAATAGACAAACTCTCCCTGTTTGTCACTCCAAATGAGTTCTGGGGAAGCTCTTCTCCCACTTGGATTGGTTCAATGCTTGCCAACACTACAAAAGAGGGGGCAATCCCAGATTCAAGTTACATCTGCCTGTTGCAGGAGAGGTATTCTTTGAAGTTAATTAAGTTCCTGGCCACAGTCACTACACACGTAATTAAGGGAACATCTAGCTCCTAGGTCCCAATTCACGGGCAGAAAGGGACATTTGGCTCAGATCAGAAAATGACAACTTTCTAAAAGTGTCATTTTCAAAATAGTAATATGAAATATGAATTGCCCATTAAGTTACTATTGAGTCCCTTAAATATTTTTCTAGCTGCTCCCAAACTAAAGTTAGGCCTTATAAGGTGTTGCAATGAAACCCTTTGCTTTCCTATGGGTGCAAAATGACTTTTGGGCGTTTTCACTGCCAGGATATGAAAAACATAAAATATTCTTGTCTAACATTTTAGGTACCATGCATCATTCATTATGGGCTACACAACCCTCCACCCCCAGCTAAAAGGCAGAGATAATAGACATTCCCTTGGCACTTCTTCTTGATTTTCAGAGGAGATTAGGTAGAAAAAGAGCTCTGCGGTGGTGGGGGTCAGATCCTGCCTCACATCATCCTGCAAAGTACACTTCCTATAGGAATTTGGACCACCACCAAGGTTTTAGGCCTTCCCTCAGATGTTGACTTTGACAGTATTGATACTCTATCATGCTCAGCCCCAGCCACTAACCTGGTCCATAGCAAATCCGCACCTGCAGATCTCATTTGTGTTAGAGCTAACCCTATCCTTCCCACATAGGCAACCCAGCTGGAGAATAGCACCACCATGTCCAATAATGTGATATGGCCCACCTTGCCTCAAAGGTCAGGCTTAAGTCCCCAAGTGATTGTCAGTGTTTCCTTAAAGTAAGTAAGCAGCAAAGGTCAGTGTCATTAACTAGGCCCCACGCCATCCACTGAAAGATGGAAATTCCAATCTGATGTCTGCCGTAGGCCTCACTTACAGCCTTAGGACTGGCAAGGAGTCACCCACTGGCTTCTAAGATCCTTTTGACCTCTTAGGTTTTTCAGAGCGCGAGCTACAACCTGAAATTGCAGACAACCTCCATCCTGCTCTTCAGGCTGACAGCCACCGTCCATGACGACTGCCAATGTGTGGCTCAAACGAAACCTGCACTTTGTGCCAAAGGCGATGGACTACGTCGACCACCAACGTGAAGTTCTAGCAATGATTGCCTCTTTGCGCTCCAACAGCGACCATCCGCAATGCCCGGCATGCTCCTCATGCCTCCTCAAGCTAATGTGAACATCAGCTGTTTGCACAGACTTGAGAAGGTAACTCTTCATTTGGACAAATGCAGTACCTGTATCTGACCCGCACTCCATCACAATCAGCTAGAACTTGTGGCTTTCTCCCGGTCCAATACGACCGAATAACAGAAAGAGGTGCTTTTTGCATTTTAGCTCTATTTTCACCTAAAACTATAAAAACTCATATCTCTGCTTCTACTCATTTAAACGTTGTCATTTATTAAATTATATCCTTTATTTCTAAATTAGTTTGGGATTTTTCTTGTGATGTGTGACTGCTTTTGTGCCAAGCTACTAGAGCTACTAGATAGTTAAGCAGAGGTTTGTTTAGTGATTTTGAGTTTCACCCTGGCAATGATTTTGTTTATTATTTGGGTGGGGCTTCCACCCCCCTCAACTTAATAACTCAATTTAATATCATGCAATCTGTATTAGACAATAATCATGCAGAATCTCGACACTGAGCTGGAAGCTTTTTCTGTGTTAATGGTCACCTTATTACGCACTGTGTTACAATGACCAGGCTGCCATGCGAAGAGTGTTGATACTGTCTGACACACTGCAGCACTGTGTGAGTTGTCTGGCTTGTGAACTGCATCTTACCTGAGACTTGAGTTACTGGCCTCACTGCTTCCTTAATCCCAACTTCCTTCTGAATCCGGGGTGGCACTGAAAAGGCTCCCTCTGGAAAGCACAGACCCCCTGTGTTTTCAGACAGACTTCTAGGGGCAGATTTACAAGCCCCTTGAGACACTTTTGCATCACTTTTCCCATGTTAAAAGTGACGCAAAAGTGGCGCAAGGGGCTTGTAAATCTGCCTCCTAGAGTGGCCAAAGTGAAATATGTTTTCTGTTGACGCAAACTGAGTAAGCAGCCTCTTAAGGTACTCTAGGGCAGATTTACAAGCCCCTCGCGACACTTTTGCGTCACTTTTGCTACGTTAAAAGTGACGCAAAAGTGGCGCAACGGGCTTGTAAATCTCCCCCCTTGTAATTTAGCCTCTCCGCTTTTCTTACTATCACTCGCAGTTCAATAATATTATTTGATGTAGTGATGTTGCGACTTCAGTCGTGCTTGTAGGTGACTTTGTTGCTCATCCCTGCAGCTAACGCCAGCACAATTCCAATAAAGTCGACTGAGCAATTTCATAAGTTAGGAAACCATTGTAATTTGGTGTTCAGATGCATTTTATCACACTCTAAACCTTTTAATGAGACTGGCATGGTGTCCTAAATAGTTCAGTGTAATAGGAAGGTGACTTCAATGTTAATGATGTTCCATTCATGTGACTATGATGTGCACATTGGTCCTGTAAAATAAATTGACGAGAAAAGCGTTATATAGAAATCCAGGGTTTCAAGTTAAAAGCAGAGGGCAACTCCAGCGCTCAATAAGAAGGTATTTAAGCACCCACCAGCATCAGATAATAAACTCACTACCCCGTTGCACTTTTATATCCAGGCATGCCTATAGGTATTTAATGAAACAGTCTGTTTACCTAGTAAAAAGTCTATATTAGAAACTGTGGCCTTTTCTGACTGTCTGATGATGCCGGTGTTTGAAATATAAAGTTATAACGTCGCCGAATCCCTCCCAGGGCACCCATGAGCAGGTTTTATCGCTTCTCATTAGGGTCAGTCCTGGTCAGTGCCCTATTAAATAAATAGATGAAGCCTCAACCCTTCTATCGGCTAGAGGCCTCCTTAATTAGCCGGAGGTTCCATTATTCAAGTGCTCATTTTCAATTTACAGTTATTCAGGGATTAGGAATCACATAAAAGTGAAAAATCCTAATTAGCTTTGAATGTTCAAACAGGGAGGTTTCAGGAGTGGAGCGGCATTTCCAGCGCTCCGTGCATCGGTGCAGGTGATCGCGCGGCCTGGAGATGCGCGCGCGGGAAAGATGATGAGCACCAGGTGAAAACGATTCCAGAAACTGGGCAATAATTGGAGGCCAGCAGGGTTTTTTAATATAATATACAAGGTAGATTTTACAAATATAATGTATAAGTTGTTTCTTGTTCCGTGAAAGATACCTATCCTAAATTCTACAGGAGAAAGAAGTTTATCCATCGGCTGGCCTGAGGAAAATTCCATTTGATCAGCTGGAAATGGTTTCTACAGGATCCAGTTTCTCCGAAAAAATTCCTCGGCAAAAAAGTAGATGCCTCTAGTTGGTAAAATATTAAAAAGAAATGTCTGAAAGTTGCTCTCATATGACCACTCTGACAATTGACGCAAATTACAGACATCTTAGAATTCCTGTCTGGTTGAAAAAGACCTATATGGCGGATGGACTGGAGTCCGTCCGCTATCCTGGTGTAAACCGAGACCGTCCGTCATACATGGGGTGGTCCTGCATCACAAATCAGGATGCGTCCCCCACCATGGCAGATGCTTTCTGCAGTTTAACATTGCAGCGGGTGCTGTTGAAAGCAGCACCCTCCATGATGTGTAAATGTCTGGTTATGCATTCCACAGCACTACGTGGCAGGCACCACACGGCGCCTGCCACGTGGTGCTGTGAAATGTAGGGGTTACCATGGGTACCCCCTGTGCACCCTCACCTCCCCTACACATAGAGGGCACACAATGAGCCCCCGTCACCAATCCCCACCAGCCTTTCCATGGCGGTTCCACCGACCATGAATAGGCTGTCTCCAGCCATCATCGTAATTTGGCGGACGATGCCTGCTAGACACTGCTGCCATTTTACCAGTGAAGACTGCTCCGCCAGACAATCCTAAGGATTGCCTATGGCAGTTCTGTGGAGGACGGTCTTTGCAACCGCCACGGTCGCGGTGAGATTCCCCCGCCACCCTAATTTCGCTGGGGAAACTAGCGGTCGGCATACAGAAGGTACGCCACTGCTTGGCTGGCGGTGGCGGTCCTTCCCCCATCATAATCAACCCCCTAATGTGGGCTTTCAGCTGACTTGTAGTGAACTTAAAGTTAGGTCTGGACGAAATTTAAATTATTCTGAAGTGTTTAACAAAATACAAGGCAGAAACATTGCCTTGTATTTTGTTAAACACTTCGTGAAACTATGCATATTGAGCTGGTAGCTTGACTTATTTTTTCCGGCTGCTGTGACCATCTCCATGTTGTGACAGAAAATAATGCTCTTTGCGATATGGGGATAGTTCAATGATGGATTTTGACACCCATTCTATTCTAGAGTTGTGTAGTCTCAACCAAGGCATGCCTAGGATGAAGCCATATTGCGAGGCATTAGTTGGATTGAAAAAAATAGATTCTACATGTATTGCATCCATTATATCAATCTCTAAAGATATATCGTTGGTTTGCATAGTTATCGGGCCAGTTGTTAGGACTTGCCTGTCCACTGTCTGTAAAGTCTCAGGTTTCCTTTTCTGCACACATGATGAACTCAAGGATTGTACTAGTTTGGCATCTACTAAGTTACCGGTGGCCCCAGAGTCTATAATGGCCATGATAGAATGTGTTAGGTTTGAGGACACTACCAGGTTCATTTAAATCCCCCTTGATATATTTTGAGTCTGTTCGTTTTCTGTCAGGTTATTAAAGCACTTCACTTAGTAAATTGGTTGAGTAGGGCCTTTCGACTTGGGTTTGGTAGGACAGTCCGTAACAAACTGGCAATTTTTGTGACAACATTATTTCTCTTCTTTGGACAGAGGCAGACGAATAGAACCTAACTCTATAGGTTCACTATGATTTACATGTGTGTGGTACTGGCCACGATTTAAGGACACTCAAATCTGAATTCTGCTAGGTCAGAGATTCGACAACCTCTTTTCCACTCTGCCAACCGACAATCTAATCTCAGAGTCAGATTGATGAGCTTGGCACAACTTGGGGTGTGGGTCTATTTGTACTATGATGTCCTTTATTTAATCCTTGAGACCATAATAAGACAATGCCAACCTATTTCCTTCTGGCCAGGCTGTCTCAGCCACTAGGCGATTAAAGTGGGTCAGATAGGTGAGCAACTCATGGTTGCCCTGATTGAGCCCCAGCTGTTACCTATGTGCTAATTGAGCCCTCCCATCAAACACTTTTTAAAATTCTTGCACAAAGGCCCTCCAAATTATGCAGAATATGCTCATCGCTTCGTACCAAAGAAACTGCCCAGGAGGCAGCATCTCTGGCTACATAGGAAATCATGAATGGTACCGGTGATTAGGCATCTGGGAAGGAGGCTGGTCTACACATGAAATGTAACTCTATCTGAGTGAGAAGTATCTGGACCTTCCCTGGATCGCCTAAGAACCTCTCCAGGACTGCTAAAGGTATTTGTGTTAGCACTGTAAGAGCTATTGTGGTAGATGTCGACCCACTCCCACCTTAACCAGCAGCATGCACCACACTAGGATATTTACTCAAAGGGACATTAAAGGGATTTTTGGCAGGGATCCTTTGAGTCTCAACTCTGTGTTCTAACTGTGAGACCTTAACTGCTAGGGTAGCCGTATTGGCCTTGGATTCTGCTAATTCCAGTTGAACCCGAACCCGGACATTCATCACATTATCTAGTTAAGCCATTCTGGAAACCGAGTAAGCCTTGAGGAAAAACAACCACAGGCTGGCTAGTCTGTCAATTTCTGAGGACTTGATAATTGCCAGAATGTTCCACCGGGCCACAAAGATGGGGGACACTCAGTGTTGTGAAAAATACCCCTCACACACCAACAGGCCCCTTGGTGTCATGCTTCATCATCGGGGTCTTCGCACCCCACTAGAGGGATGCGGCGTGCTGTGACCAGCGACTACGCGGGAGCACTGTCAGAGTTGACTATGTGTGGTGTGTGTAAGGTGTAATTGGTGGGGTATTTGAAAATGTGAGTGGTGGGGTATGGTGAGAGTTAAAAAGTACCTGGCTTGTAGGTTCTAGGAAAAAACTTTATTCGAGACCTCAAGCTGGTACTAGTAAAAGAAGTGCAAAGTGAGGTTAGTTGTCATTATTATGGACATTACCTCTGGTGTGCGTCGACATGTTTCGGAACTGGTGTTCCTTCTTCAGGATGGGGGCACAACTTCCCAACCCTACTCACGTGTCTTTATAGAAAAAAACATTCTTTGGTGTAGAAGTAAAAGTAAAAAAGTGAAACTATTTACAGTGATGAATTAAGGCTATAGTGTGCCTACAGCGGTATTGGTCTATGCAGTTGCATGGCCTAAAAAAGAAAAGGAAAGTAAAAATAAATTTGGTTGCCACAGTGGGCTGGCTCAAACAGGTGCAATCACCTGGGGCCCCAAATGGTTAATTAAACCTGTAAGGAAAAAAGGACAGACAAAACACACAACATAAATGACACACTGTAGTTTGTACTGGTTCTGTGAGTAGGCAAAACTATCAGAGACCAACAAAGCCCGACCCTAAACAGTGAGTAAAGGATACTGAAACCATTTCTTTACCCACATAGATTACGAATCTATCAACCTACCCTGACGTTCTGGATATGCTCATGAAGCAAGAAAATACAAAAACAATGAGTATGTTCACAGAACCAGTACAAACTACAGTGTGTCATTTATGTTGTGTGTTTTGTCTGTCCTTTTTTCCTTACAGGTTTAATTAACCATTTGGGGCCCCAGGTGATTGCACCTGTTTGAGCCAGCCCACTGTGGCAACCAAATTTATTTTTACTTTCCTTTTCTTTTTTAGGTCATGCAACTGCATAGACCAATACCGCTGTAGGCACACTATAACCTTAATTCATCACTGTAAATAGTTTCACTTTTTTACTTTTACTTCTACACCAAAGAAAAAAAAAATTCTATAAAGATATGTGAGTAGGGTTGGGAAGTTGTGCCCCCGTCCTGAAGAAGGAACACCAGTTCCGAAACATGTCGACGCACACCAGAGGTAATGTCCATAATAATGACAACTAACCTCACTTTGCACTTCTTTTACTAGTACCAGCTTGAGGTCTCGAATAAAGTTTTTTCCTAGAACCTACAAGCCAGGTACTTTTTAACTCTCACCATACCCCACCACTCACATTTTCAAATACCCCACCACTTACACCTTACACACACCACACATAGTCAACTCTGACAGTGCTCCCGCGTAGTCGCTGGTCGCAGCACGCCGCATCCCTCTAGTGGGGTGCGAAGACCCCGATGATGAAGCATGACACCAAGGGGCCTGTTGGTGTGTGAGGGGTATTTTTCACAACACTGAGTGTCCCCCATCTTTGTGGCCTACACTCCTCCTGTCCACCCTGAGTAGGATTCTTTTTGTTTAATTACCAGTGCCCGTGGAGTGAGAATCCTATCTCTAAACTCTACCTCCCCCCTATTGTTAATATTTATTCAGAATGTTCCACCTCCAGGCAGTCTGAATAACTTTATGGCGCTGACTATTGGAATAGCCAAGTGAGGTAAGGGATGTTGGAAAAGGGACTATAGGGAGGGAGACATGTAAAGGAAAAACAACAGATTTGTATCTGCTTCTCCTTGGCCTTCCCTCTACACCAGCAGTTTCTTTATGCCCCTAAAATATTCACCTGAGTCTTGCCTCGCAGTCTCCTAGATGAGTTGTGATGGGATTATGGTTGTGATGAGATTATGGTGTTTCTCCTACAAAATAGGAGTGCAGTAGAAGATGTGTACTACACACACAATAAGTATAAACAACTTCACAATATATAGTTCTGTCCAACGCCTATCAGGCCTTGCTCTTTAGATGATTTGAGCTGACCTTCAAAGGTATTCTGAAAGATCGGGATCAATTCGATTAGGCTGGGAGATATAATTTCTACTGATTGGGGACAATATCTCTGTAAAGTTCCCAGGAAGTTCCACAATAGTTCACATAGTTTTCTAGTGCACAATAAACATGTTGTGCCTGCATCTCAACATATATACAATTTTGTCTCAAAATTATGATTCTGAGTTCAGCTTGATTATGAACGAATAGCGCAATGCGCTCTTACCCCCCGAGAAAGGGCCAATCTAAACACCTAAACTGGTTCGCAAACCAGAGTTCTCCATATTGCCCAAAGCACACATTCTTGGCCAGTGGTACCTCTAAAATCCTGTTCTGATTGTTGACAGTCCTTTGGTGCTTGGAAGCGTCGGACCGAAAGACATGCCTAAGCGAGTGCAAAAGCCTGAACTAAGCAGAGACCACATTGGCTGCCAGGAAAGGAATAGCGAGCACCCTGTCACTTGCTGGGCTCGTTTTATACTCAAACCCCTCCCAACATGGCCATTGCACTCGAGAACCTTGGAATTATAGTTCCCAGTCTATGTAAGACATCTGATGTGCCTGCAAACCAGAAACAAGGAACAAAGAAGTCCTCTTGATACCTAAGCATAACAATGGGGTGCAACATGAAGCATGACATGAATGAGGCACTGAACATAAGACATGACATAAAATAAGGCACTAATCTGAAACTAAAAGGCAAAACTAAACATAAGGCACAACATAAGGCTATAAAATACAATGACACACAACGGGTGGTCAGCATCAACAGGATGGATGCTAGGTTGTCGTCAAAAAGCAATGCTACCAGTACTTGCAATTGATAGTGATCCATGTATTTTGTCACACAGTTTCCGGGGCATGGCTTGCCACACAGTCATTGAGGGCATGATGGGCACACAGAGGTGGACGCCCTAGAGCCACTGGCCAAGACCATGACACAAGATGTCTGATTGTGAGATATATTCCAGGACGGGGATTGGATTGTTTGGCTGGACCTCAAGGATGCATAAGTAACAGCTTCCATCTTTGCTTCCTACAGACCTTCCTGCAGGTTCAATGGTTGTCTCTGTGGTATGAGCATTTGGTTCTTCCATTAGGTCTCTGTTCCACATCATTAGCATTTACCAAACTGTTGAAGCTGGTGATTCAGAGGCTGTGAGAGAATGGGGTATGCATATTTGTTTATCTAGATGACATGATCATTATGGAGCAAACTCAAACCCTGTTCATTTTTCGTTTATCTTGAACTATTCGACTTTTGCAGGATCTGGGGTTTATCCCGAAACAGACAAAATCAATTCTGACTCTGGTTCAATGGATAGAGTTTTTAGTCTTTTACATAGATTCAGTCAAATCCCAATTACAATGTGCTAATCAGAATATCAAAGCAATCAAGAAAGAATTGAAGTCAGATTTGAGAAAGAAAGTGCTTTTGTTGAGCTCAGTGGTAAGGATGGTTGGTCTCCTAACTTCATGAGTCCAGACGATCGATTCAAGCAGGTTACATCACAGGGCCCTCCAGAGGTTAAAGACACATCATCTCCCATACAGATTGGCTTATTTCAATCTCCTTCCTCTTTTCGAAGAAGTAAAAGCAGAAGTGCTTCGGTAGTTAGCACACATAGAAGCCTGGAAGGCCAGGCTACTTTCGGGTTCAGACCGGATGTCTATATCAATTCACATGCCAGCAGATGGGGATGAGGCACCAGGTGCAGAGACGTCTTCACTGGGGGTCATTGGTCTCCAGGAGAATTAGACCTCGGCATCAAGTTTCTGCAGTTGCTAGCTGGATCCTTTCAATCAAAACTTTATCCCCCAAGAAAAACAATTGTTGCATTCTGTTGAGAATGGACAACATCTCAGCAGTCAGATATAACAACAAACTATGCAGAACAAGGTGGAGGATGTTATTGGAAATCACCAAATAATTTGGGCACTTTTGCCTGATACCCAAAATATTGGTGATCGCAGACTACATTCCCGGTGAGAGAATCATCATTGTGGACTGGAATTACATTTTCCTCTCAGACTCGAGCGATTGGAGGGTGCAAACCTCATGTCTTTCAGGTAGGTCAGAGTCCCATGGGACTTTGTCAGATAGATCTCTTTGCTTCAATTCACTCACAAATTTTTAAACCAAAAATATTGTGTGATAAATATTGTGCCAAAAATATTGAGCACAAAAATATGTTTATCCTATACATATAATGTAAATAACAAACATATTCGAAAAAATATATTGTTATAAAATAATACTGAACACAAAAATATTATTTTTTAATATAAACATAGTTAAGCATAGTGAACAATGCATATATTAATATTACACAGTAATTAAATATTGTTAAATTACATACTATGTAGTGCTTATACTTATTGAAAAAATACTTATACATGTATTTAAATATATAACCTTTAAAGCTATAATTTAAATAATACATAGAAGTTATGTTTTAAATTACACATTTTTGTAAACTTTAAAAATTAGAATATATATATAATAAATTACAAACTGAAACAAATAAACTGTAATAAATTCTAAAACTATACTAATTTAATTACACATAAAAAAGTAAACAGATAACAAATTACATTTTACTAAAAATGTTTTGCATATTACAAACATTAATAAATAAACATAATATAGAGTTAAATGCACCGTAACCTCATAATAATATAAGTGTAAACAATATAAACAAAACAATAAAATTGTAGGAATAATACTTATACTGTTCCCACTCCAATCTCAGTTTACAGTAGGGAAATCAGTGGACTCAGGAAGGGTAAAATGTACTATTCCCACTCCAGTCTGGGAAGCGTTGGGAAAGCGCTGGACTAAGTAGGGGTAACATTTCCTATTCCCACTTCAGTCTGTGCAACAGTAGGGAAAGTTTTAGATTGTGGAGTGGTAAAGAGAAGATTCCCACTCCTGTTGATGAAATAGGAGGGAGAGCGTCAGATTCAGGAGGGGTACAAATTACTATTCCCACTTCATTTGCTGCAACAGTGGGGAAAGTGTTGGATTGCTAGAGGATAGAATTTACTATTCCCACTCCAGTCAGTGCAACAATAGAGAAAATGGATTATCATTCTGCATCATTGTTCTAAGTTTGGAGCAAAAACAGGAATGAGAAATCGAGTTCTGAGATTTGCTGTTCAGAGGAGGTTGGAGTAGATTGGTTTACAAGAGTCGTGATTAACTACAAGGGCTATTCGTTCAGACTTTTTAAGTCTTCGGACTTTATTGGTTTACAAAGAAAGAGGCAGCAAGATGGTGTCTCTTGTTTTTGATGCTTTAAGTGTTGGTGATTGGTGGGCTGTAATAAGGGGGCTGTGGACTTATGAAAATTAACCTCATGGGATTTGTAGTTTGTTTCAAGTTTTATACTGGGTTGGTATTTGCTGCTATTTCATTCAGTAATGAGAGAGAAAGCATAATCCTCCTTCCATGCCCTTAATAGAATCACAATTCTTGCCACGAAGGTTAGAAATATTTGTATTATCCGCCTAATTAATATTCTTTAAACTCGTAAGAATTTGCAACTTCCTGTGATAGAGGCCTCCATGGACAGCAGACATCAATTCCTGTGAATGCTTTCCAAAACAGCAAACTTTCATTTTTATTTTTAAACAGCCCTGCTTCTCGGATTGCTTAAAAAGACAAAAGATTTCATTTTTGGAAAACGTCAGTGAGAGCAGGCAGTGGTCTTCTGAGCCACTGCAACTCCTCCTGGAGCTGCCACATCGATTTCCAAAGGAAATGGGGTCCAAAAGGAAGTATTTCCGATTGACACATCAGTTATCCGACTAAATGTTTGTGACCGGAATCATGGTTACAAAACATTGATTACATACCTTACCGACTCATGTTTTGGGATTAACGCTTTTGACTCTCCCTTTTAAAATTGAGATTCTGCATGAGTTTCAAAACACAGAAAAACTTTTCTGAATTGCAAAAGAGGGTAGAATATATCTAAAAGCGCTTTTGCCTGTGTAAACCGTATGTTTTACAGAATTGGGTGGTTTGAGACTACAAAACCCTTTGAACACCTGGCCCCTAGTTCTTACTATTGGAAGATAATCAACACATATTTCCTTATCCCTTTCTCTGGGGCACCCTGTGGAGCCCACCAAATTAATCAATATTTGTGTGTACTACCAAAAACCCCAAAACACTCAAGTGTTGAGAGTGTATAAATTGCATTTTTTATAATTGCGTAGGTCTTTCTATGCTCGTGTATGTACAGAACACACACAGTAGCCGTAATTCTTTTCGACTGAAGGATACATGATGAAAATGAGAGTTTTAAGGTGCATTTCAATCCAATGTATTGGTGTCATAAGAGATATGACAGCCTCCCCATTGTCTTCTGTTTCTCTCCATCTCTAAGTGCAGCCAGAGACAGGCCATGTGACCTCCCGACAGACATGGCGCTGAACATCGGATAGCACCCCGTAGGCGCGTGATTGGAGGCTGTGCATGGCTCAATAGTATGCCCGAGGCCTCTTAACCTTTAGGTCACCTGGTCCAATCAGTGGCAGGTCGATAGTGGCCAGGAATCATTATCATTTATCTGTAAGCCAATTGTCACCTCAGAGAAAGGAACTGGTGGCCTCAGTCCTGCTTCAAGGGGTCGCGAAGTGGGGGACATTACTGAAACTACCGCCATAATTAGCGCTAATGAAGACTTGACAGACCCCCAACTCCCTCAAGCTGATCTATTAAGATAAGGAGCAGAGAGCAGTGGTGGGAAAGTCTCGGAGGATTTCACAGATTTCTTGAAATTGTCTGATCTGTAGAGACGATGTGGATTCCATTTTTATTCTGTTCTGTCTGCCATCTTTCCCACCAGTGAGCACAAGTTTTTTGTAATTTCGTTGCAGTGAGCGCAATGTTTATGAGAAAATATAGGCAAAGAAGGTAGGACTCTGCAGGGCATTCTAGGAGAGGCAGGAGACAGTGTTCATGTGTTTTATGGGACTTGTTGTTCAGTTATTACGACTGGAAGTTACATTCTGTGAAATCAAACCATCTGCTCCCAGGAAGTTCCATGTCCTATACTGTGATGTAATGTATGGTCGGATATAGAGTTGGATGGTAATGGAACATTCTCCAGTGATGTGCTAAACCGAAGAAGAATGTTCTCACTCAGGAACGTTGCATGTTCTATAAATGTTTCCCAGCAGATTAAATGGCTCTTACTGCAATTTGACTACCAAATGGCCTTCTGAACATTTTTCTATATCTCAAGTCGCTTGATTGCTGGTGTTTTTGTTATCAGATGTAAAAGCCAATCAGCGAGCACCAGTCCTTCAGTGCATGTGTGGTTCACTCATCCACATATCATTCATCAGAAAATTCAACATCCTTGTATGCAGAGAGTGCATGAGTGACATCACAACCTGATAGGACAAACTTGGGAAAGTCTATATGGGAATGTAATATACATAAGCTGATCCCATCAAAAGTACAACAATGCCTTCCACCAATTCCTAGAAGACAGCATCCTTGACCAATGAGATTATTCAAATTGATTTCCCTTTCCCACAATCACAATTACACCAGGAAGTACCATGGAATTCTGTGTCGTTGATGGTGTAACTTCTTCATTCTTATATCTCCATTTGCAGAGGAAGGCGCCACAACATCACCACTAGGATGATGCTGGAGCTGAGCTGAACTGCTTAATTTGTGGAGATGGGTGCAAGTGGTATGCGCTGTCATACTTCTGGAACAGAACAGAGAACCAGGCTTACTCCACTCTTGCTGAAGTATCCGGAACATCTGACATACAGAATCATTATAGATGCCTTGGACTTGAAAGCAAGCTCCACACCTCCACTCCCTTGCCATACTCATCCATGAAGGGTTGCTGGATTATCCCAGATTGACATATCTGGCAGGTAGATAAGAGTTAGCCTCAGGTAGATGAGATTCCATACCAAATTCTAAACAAAGAGCACACTAACAAGCAAAAGTAGATTTCCTTGGTGTTGTAGACGTTGGTAAATTTATTAAAGAGTATCTACATTTTATCTCCTACACAATATGGATGTGTGTGTGCTTATTATCTGTAGCATATTAGAGATACCCTTTTCTGCCCCCATATGCACACATGAGAGATTATGCATTAATTTTGAACCTCAGAGCTCTGTCAGCCCCCAGATGAGGTCAAGGGTACATTGCTAAACGCTAAAAACATACTATAAGTGGGAAATAAATTGTGCCAAGGTAGATATATACATTTTGTTGGGACAGAAAAGTCCCTCACATAGTGATGGACATTGACCCTTTCCCTGAGAGCCCCAACAGTAATAAGTCTGGATTTTTGTTGCCATAGGTGAAAATGGATCGTGTGTGCACCATAACATAGGCCTGTCTCATACATTGCAGTCTTTTTGGAAATGGGAGGGGCGCCCAAAGCGCAACCCTCATAGTGGTGAAAGGATACTGCCTTTGCCAGGAGTTAAACACCACAAGCACACTAATGGCAGAATACATGTAGTGATCAGTAGGAATGAACAGGTCCTTATATATGTGTCACTGGAATGAGGCCTACAGGCTCACATAATTCCAAGTTGCGCTGCTGTCTACTTAACTCACCCTTAGTCAACATCGGGTTGTCGTGTCATGTTACGCAGTGCATTAGCACTGTATATGTTGCCTGTGAATGGTACAATACAGGGATAGTGCAGTGCTGTGCAGTTAGTGCATATTAGATGCATGTGCTGTGTGTATGTGTGCTTGTGAATGGCACAATACATGAAGGAAATACTGCAGTGAGGTGTGTATATGCTGTACACATGTGCTAGGTGTCTAAGTGTCTGTGAACGGTACAATACATAGAAGACTCTGGGTTCCATTTTGGGAGACCCAGGGCTAATTAGAGGAAAATGAGGAGGTAGAGAAATCCCCCGGACAGATTTGTGGATTGATGCATTCCTGTGAGCAGGGTGGGATACACACTGGGAGAAGGAAGGGCCAGGCTCTTTAGCACACTTCACACAGTGCTCTTTAATTCTGAAAGAGGTCACTGGGAAGGGGCCAGGGTACATCTCGAGAAGGAGATGGAGCTGATAGGATAATCATCAATAGTAGGGCTGAGGGCCTGGAGTAATCTTAATCATATGAGGCACATATCAATGCGGCTGGCATCTAGGTGTGAACCTCTAGTCACTCCCTCTGCCTGTGTTGTGGCTTAATCAAGTTTCCTGCTGTGACAGACTGCTTTCTGGAGAAAGGTCAGGGAAGAGAAGAGGGCACTTCAAAAAGAAGCAGGCCTCCATCAGAAACTTCAAAGACTGAGACTCTAAATCACATTTGGTGTCTGGAAAGAGACTATAAGAAAGGGAGCTCGAGCCCCCCAAAATAGTCAACTGTCAGTCAGCAAGTGGGGCTATGTGAGAAGGAGAAGCTCTGCAATATTTCTGCCTGTGACCAGGATAGGGGGCCAAGGCCTGCCACTCTCCCAGCTGGGTGAGGAGATATCATCCAGGGAATGAAAGACCACCTGACTCTGGAGCCTGAAACACCAATGCCTGCCTGCTTGGCCAGACCAGTGGTCTCTGGGAGGAAGAGGAGACAGTGGAAAGGAGTGAGGTCCAGTGGAAGATCCTGATGATTGGTTCTCTGTGGCAAGGTGTGAGGAGAAGGCTGCTGTACCGATTGGTTCATTGCCCATCCGTAGGGAAAAGTTGGTGACACCCATATGCCAGGGGAAGGCCGCCATGAAGTGAGCCATGAACATTGCTGCACTGATCAGGTCATCGCCTGTCTCCAGGTTGGAAGTCGGCGACCCTATTTGCCAGGTGGGGCCATCATGAAGGATGTTTCTGTGCCGATCAGGCGGTAGTCTATGTGTGGAGCAAAGTCAGCAATCCTGTATGGCAGGCGGGCTGCTGTGAGATTGCTGCTGTGCTGATTGGACTGTAGCCCAAGTACAGAGTGAGGATGGTGAACCTGTATGCCAGGGGGCCACCAATACAAGGCAAGAAGCATGGTCTGGTTGAGACTTTGATTGTGAAGCAGAGGCTGCCGTGGTGACCTGAGTGAGCCCATGTTTGACAGAGGACTGGCACCAAGAGCGCCAATTGCCCCTTTTGTGGAGAGGATCTCCAAATTCTTATCAGCATCAGAGGAGCATTGAGGCCCCCAAGCAGCTGCCTTTACATTACTGCATTTGAGGAACTCAAGGACACCTAACAGATGCCCCTCCTGGGCCATGTATGAGGAACTTTCTGGAGACAGCAGCTCCATCATCAGCACTCATGAAGGTGGCACACTGAGAGACTCCATTCATTGGCATCCTGCTGGTATGGGTAAGATGATTTAAGGACCTGCCTGCAAGTGCCTGCCATATAGCACTTCAAAGCTGGAACACTTTTGAATTTAATGAAAAGCCAAAATGGGACTCCTGAGATTCAGACTACCAATGGGGCTTAACCTGAACCTTGCCTATAGTGAATGTGGAATAACCACTACCACTAGCGAGAGGGGAGTGAGAATCAGGAACCCACCCATGAAACACTAGAGCCCTGGCCTCATGGGACTGTGTGTATTGTCTGTGAATGTCGTTTTGATTTTGTGTTCATAGATAAATACATATTTTTTCATAAAAACAAGTATTTCACTGGAAAATCATTTATTGCCACTGACAAAATATTTTGAGTTCTGAGCCTGTGTTCAGCCTCCTGTGGCTACCTACCACCCCAGAAACAGTGGGATGCTCAAACCGCGCTACCACTAAGAGTCAAGGGATGAAGGGGTACTTGGCCCAGTTGCTCAGGATCCATAGTAGATTGTGCTCCGAGACATCAGGACCATCAGGAGTAAAAGGCCACAACCACCACAGTGGGGCCCAGTAGCTCTTACTTGCCTGTGGCTCTCCGAACACGGTTCTGACACACACACACACACACACACATGGGAACAGTCCAGCCCGAACCACCAAGCCATGTCTTACCTGGACCAGAAACAAGCATCCTGGTACACACACACACACACACACATATATACGCATTGTGTATGTTTGTATGTATATAGCATTTTTATAGCGTGAACATAGCTGAAAGGCAGTGCTTGTTTAAAGACATATGGCCATGTCTAAACTGGGGTGGCGGAGTGAGCTAAAGAATGATGATGGATTAAACCCAGATCAGTTGACTGGGGTGAGTGCTTGCAATGTTCAACACTTCATCCATCATCCCCTTTGGTGTTGCTTTGTTCGCCCTAAGTTGGCAGGGTATGTCCAGACGTGGGTCCCTTGCTCACTTTGCCACAGGATTCAAGTTAGCCTGACTGATGATGGCTGATTAGCCAGAAACCGGTACCAGGATGCTTGTTTCCGGTCCAGGGAAGACATGGCTTGGTGGTTCGGGCTGGACTGTTCCCATGAGGCAGAGGGTCAGACTGATGTGCACATGGCCATGTCTGAACTAGGGTGACGGAGCGAGCTAAAGAATGATGATGGATTAAACCCAGATCAGTTGACTTGGGGTGAGTGCTTGCAATGTTCAACACTCCGTTCATCATCCCCTTTGGTTTTGCTTTGTTCGCCCTAAGTTGGCAGGGTATGCCCAGACGTGGGTCCCTTGATCACTTTGCCACTGGATTCAAGCTAGACTGGGTGATGACGGATGATTACCCAGAAACCGGTCCTAGGATGCTTGTTTCCAGTCCAGGGAAGACATGGCTTTGGGGTTCGGGCTGGAATGCTCCCATGAGGCACAGGGTCAGACTGATTTGCATATGGCCATGTCTGAACTGGGGTGGCGGTTTGAGCTAAAGAATGATGATGGATTAAACCCAGATCAGTTGACTGGGGGTGAGTGCTTGCAATGTTCAACACTCCGTCATCATCCCCTTTGGTTTTGCTTTGTTTAAAGACAAGCATACAGGCAATGAGTAAATGGAGAAGAGGAGGCTGGGTTATAGATAGTTATTGCATTGTGATGTAGTGTTTTTTAGAAAGGTGAGTTTTCAACTCTTTCCTGCAAAGGGGTGGCACTGGAGTTCCATTTGCATGCGGTGATGTGATAATTTATCTTTAGCCCCTGGATGAGACGTGCTGCAGCATGTAGGATGACCCAAAGGGGTGCTGTCTGGGAGGCCATAGAGCAGGGCATCACAACCATCCAGATGCAAGAGTGCAAGGGTTCGAACAACAGTGGTGAAGTCGTTTTATTGAAGAAATA
The DNA here is from genome assembly GCF_964263255.1 of Lissotriton vulgaris. Lineage (NCBI taxonomy): Eukaryota > Metazoa > Chordata > Amphibia > Caudata > Salamandridae > Lissotriton > Lissotriton vulgaris. The sequence goes on along the minus strand of NC_141697.1, from coordinate 441,947,142 downwards.
GTTGCGCTTTTTTTAGAAAAGCAAGCTGGTAAAAGGATGTCTTTGTTTTTTCGGCAATGTGTTCCTTTAGAGTGAGGTTGGTGTCCAGGGTGAATCCAAGCGACATCGCATGCACTGAAAGCTGGGGTTTGAAGGCATCAAGGTTCATGTAATTGAGACAGGTTTGTACTGTCTCTTGTTTATTGTTATTGTTCTTGGAAAATAAAAGATATTTTCCTTAGTTGGAATAAGATTCCACTAGGTGGTAGCCCCTGAGTGTCTAGCTGCTTATGATATGATATATTTGGGTTATTGTTAGATGGTGCGCGCAGGAAAATATAAATTCTAGGAATTTGCTTCTGTAGTATTCCAAAGATTCTTTATTCAAAATATTTCATACATAGCATGCACTTCTCCCAACGTGTTTCCATCTCATTGTGAACTTCATCGGGGCTTCTCACGTAAATAACCCTATCTGAGTAGAGAAATCTAATCAGTTTTTAGAGCCACAGATATAGCTCCCACTTGGTACATCAAGAAGAGGGTCCCACTCAAAGGCAAGATATATCTTAATCCAGCCTGAATGCAGCTCCTTACGCGATCACCCGTCAGCAAATACCAAAAAGTCTAAAGATGTTCCCTCAAGTGGCGAAAAGCTGAGTGTGTGCTGTTTAGCTGAGGATTTGTACTGGAATCTTACCCTTCCAAAACAACCTCAGAAGGATCTCATGCATTGGATGTGTGCTGTGCACTTCTGCACAAATGCAATATGTCTTTTTTTAGAAATGAAAATGTTTCCCCTTGTTAATGTCTGCTTCAAGGAGGCAGTAGTTTTTGATGTAAAGCATGATCTGTCTATTTTAGTAGATCAGGCTTTGTCCCAAAACCTATGGGTCTTTGCACTGATCCACCCAAGTTACATTCCAGTAAGCTCCACTAGATACAAACCAGAGCAAAATGTGTTTTACACTGAGAAAATGGCACCTTTCCATCACAAAATATCCTTTACACTCAAAAGTAAATGCTAAGGCAAAACCTTGCAGAGCAAATCCTTAGTAAATCTGGGGCTAGATCTTTTGGTAAGTGCTAATGCTCTTGATAACACAGCAAAAAAATTGCTTATTTGAAGGCATGCATGGCACTTTTAAGGTTACTTTCCTAAATTCTGCTTTCGCATGGAATAAAGAGTAGAACTCCTTTTTAATGGACTGATTTAAATCAGGGTAGAATAAGAGACTAGATGAATTTTGCAGAGTGTGTCAATGAAATAACCATATCCCCCACTTTTCACCTTTAGCAAAAGTTAACATAATGAAGCAGGATTGTGTGTTGTGGAACAGCAGGTTTGTGATGGTCAGAAAACACTACGTGGCCGATTACGAGTCTAGCGATCAACGGACCGCCAGACTCATGGGGGTGCGGCAGCGGCGGTCTCCCGACCACCGTATTATGATTAGGGCGGTTGGAGTGCCATTGTTCCCTCACAGTCGCCAGGGAATTGCCATTCCCTGGTGGTGATGCAGTGGTCAGGAGACTGCAATATGCTTGGTGGGTCAAGCATATTACGAGTTTCCTTTCCACCAGCGGTGTCATGGAGGTTTCACTTCATGGACACCGTGGCAGAGAGTGACCAAAGGCCCTGCTGGGCCCCCGGTGCCACTTCCACATGGGGATGCATAGCAGGGGACCACAACATGGCTCCCCCTGTGTGCATGCCCCCCAGTTCCTGCACGGTATGGACTTTTCAGTCCATGCTGTGCAGGAACTTTTTTGAGCGGTCCGATTGCAGTGCCCATTTTCTGAGGCACTGCCGTAGGAATGCAAAAATACAGCCCACCAGACAGGAGGAGACTCCTAATCTGCCGCGCGGTCTGACCACAGTTTTGGCGGGGCAGAGCCGGCGCCACACCGCCAAAGTTGTAATCAGGCCCTTTATGGTTTCAGCAACAATAAAAGTGGATACAAGCATGTCTTGTGTGAAGATATAGTGCTGCATGATGAGCCATGAAGTGAGTCATGTTGCCAGATTTTTGTATTCTCAGCTATTTCTCTGGTGTGGATGTGGTGGCTGTACAAGTGATTCTCACAATGATCCTGTGTGCACTGTTAGAATTCACAGATCATAGAAATTCCTTCAAAGACTGAGAATGTGCATGTATCCGTCTTGTGATGCTAGTGACTTTCTTTTCTTGCTGTGGAGGCTGTGATCTGCACAGAGGTCTATAGGAATCGAATTCCCTGCCACAGTGGGACATTTGACATGATTCAGACTACATTGAAGTTCCACTGTGAGCAGGCCACATTTGTCTCCCTGTGCTGATGGGCAAAGTGTATGCCATACATTTCTGATCCTCTGTGTGAAAACTTTTTCGAAGGCAAATACCTGTCTTTTTATCCAGTTAGCCCGTATTGTAGCACAGATGGGTGTGAGCACAATAGGGGACCAATATTGGTCATCAACAGCTTCACTCAAGCAGCCAGAAATCTGGTACACCTATTTCCCGTAATAAATATGGGTTAATATGCAATAGAAAAACAAAAGGGTTCTCAAGTGTAGTCTCTCAATTTATTTTTTGGAGTTAGAGACATTTAGGTCGATTACTACTGTATATCAATCATAGAGCAAATCTACCATGAATGATTGCAACTTATTTAAGAAAGAGATTTGCAAATGAACGCATAATAACAAATGCATGCTTAATCAAAACAATACATGCGTACAGCATAATCTATTATATGTGTGACTGACATGTATAGACAAATCAGTATGTGAGTGAAAATAAAGGAGAAGTAAAGAAAAATGTAAAGCTCACAAAAAGGATTAGTTGCTGATTCTTAAACAGTAAAATGAGCACTACAACTGTCATTTTAATCCTCATTCAACCGATGATAGGGAATATCATCAGGAAAAATCAATTGTGGAAAACACTACAATCCCGAAATACACTAACAAATCAATGTAAGCACCGTGCTCATTACAGCGTTAATATTCTGTTTTAGAGTCTAATACAGTAATCAATCACCTCAGCTACTCCATATAGGAAAGGGCAATTTAGCAGAGAGAACTCAAAGGGTCAAATCAAATTAGAATTAAGATGCTGGCTACCGGAAAAATGTACGGATCCTTCAGAAAAGATTGGGAGATAAGATGAAGTATTCGAATGAATCAAAATGGCGTCTCTGGAAGCCATATCCTAGGAAAACCTTTACAGAGGTCAAGCTGCCTAGATTAGCTGATACGGATAGGATGGACTCGCTATTAAACTAAAACAACGATCTTAAACTAAGGCAAATCTTTCAAAAAAGAAGCTGAAATTAATCAAGAATCCATTTGCCTGATGGGCTTTTTCATCCATGTTATGGTGAAACAATGTGATCTAAATGTTTGCTCTGCGATCTAAGATTTCTAGCTCGCCTCCAGTCCTTTCGTTTCTCATCATGCACCGTCTCCAAGTTTCGGATATCATATGAATCATCATGGGGTTCGGGCTGTAGACCTTCATCCTGAAACCAAACACTGTGTGATTGGGCTATGTTGGCATGGGTGAATCTGAAATAAACAGGGTTAGAAAGAAATAAAGACATGCCACTGTGGGTTCTCCTTCGATTTCCACACTGCACTTAATGGTCTCCCTGTATACCTGCTTTAACGTAAGGACTCATGGGGATTCGCCATTTTTTTGCTATGTCTTTTTCTTTGATCACCTAGACGTGTTTCCCTCATCACTCCGTTTGATTGTGTATTTCTGGAACTGCACAAGGAAAAGGAAAGATGTTTTGCATTCTTAGCCACCACCCTTTTCTGTGCCAGCAACGGGATGACTTCTCCCATTTTGCCTCACTCCTGCACAACATCTTTTTCTTTTTTTTGCTAGCTAATTTGCCACTTTGTTCCTTTCTGGCAGTGCCAGAGTTTGCACACTTGTGCTCTAGTACCCTACTACACACCGGGGATGGTACCATACAAAGTGCCCTGGTGGAGTAAAGGGTGTTTGCGCCCTCATTGCATGTCCCTGGGGCACTGTAAATTCACTCACTGCACCCACTTGCCTAGAGATGTCAAGGGAGTCCATAGGCCCCCTTCTCCTCTTCAGATGACTGCCATCAGGGGTGCACGGACAGTCTGCCTCCTTTTTAGGGGGTGAATTGTCAGTGCACCTCCTGACAGCTTCTTTACCTTTGCTCCTGTAGCTATAACATGGTACAAAGGCAATGGAACGCATTTTGATGATAGTGCTGGCGCTATATGTGCGCCTGCGCTATCTGTATTACAGAAGGGACACACAAGCATCTGTAGCCCCTCCTGTAATGCCAAGGGTATGCCCAGATGTGGTTGCCATGCTCACCGCACCACTGGATTCAAGTTAGCCTGGCTGATGAGGTGTGATGACCCGAACCCGGTTCCAGGATGCTTATTTCTGGCAGTTCGAGCTGGACTGTTCCCATGAGGCACAGGGTCAAGACTGATCTGCATATGGCTGGCTCCAAACTGGGGTTGTGTGGTGAGCAAAAGAATGATGGATTAAACCTAGATCTTTGTGACTGGGGGAGAATGTTTGCATTGTTCAGCATTCCGTCCAACATTTGTTCCTTTGGCTTTTGTCACCCTAGGTGGGAAGGGTATGTCCAGATATGGGTCCCCTGCTCACTGCACCACTGCATTCAAGCTAACCTGGCTGATATGGGGTGATGCCTAGAAACTGATCCCAGGATGCTTGTTTCGGTCCAGGGAAGACCTGGCCTGGCAGGTTAGGCTGAACTGTCTCAATGAGGAGCGCGGTCAAGATTGATTCACATATGGTTGGATCCAAACTGTGGTGTTGTGGTGAGCAAAAGAATGATGGTTTAACCCCTTTACTGCTAGGCCTTTTCCTTCCCTGTGCTAAGCATTTTTTGGCTAATTGGGGTAGTTTGCGCTTAGATCCCTGTAACCTATTGTCCGTATAAGGTATCCATGCCAAATTTGCATCCTTTACTTCTAACACCCTGAGGATTTTAAAGGTACACAGGGTTTGTAGATTCCCCCGGGGGGTTGGGTGGGGGGGGGGGGGGGGGGACACAGAAATTAGCCAAAATACAGCAACATTTTGGGGTTTTGGGGAAAAATGGGCAAAAAGGGCTGCAGAAGAGTGTTTGTTTTTTCCCGGCACATGATGTCAACAATGGGTTTGTAGTGCTGACTTTTGCCAGAAAACCAACATTTTCTGCACAGTTTTGGCATTTTACTGGGACATAGCCTATTTTTACTTTTTTGTGGTTTCAGTTTCAACCTCCTGCCAGTTAAAGGTAGAAATGGGTATGAAAGCAATAATGGAACCCGAAAAGCTATATATTTCAAAGCAATATACTGTTACGTCCGCTAGACCCTTATGGTTGTGGTGAGATATAGGACTTGTAGGTTCACCAAGAACTCAAGGTACCCAAAGCCCACAATTGATCTGTGCCTTGCAAAGGGGTTTCATTGTGTACTGCATGGGTACTCGCAAACATTTTCCCAGGGGCCAAAAGGTTTTGTTAGTGGTGTGATGAGGACCACACTGATGCCAGCAGGGTGGTGGTCAGGGGTTGGGGTGGGGTAGAGTTAAGGTGGCTGTAGGGGAAGTGAAGCATGTCCATCTAGTGGCTGAATTGAAATGCAGAATGTGGAACCAGAAAACCTGGGTTAAATCTTGACTTCCCAGCTTGACAAAATTCTGTCATCCAAGGCTATTATTTATTTCATGTTCCCTCTTTTTTCTTCATTATCACATATAAGAGGACCTTGAAATACATGATTTCAGGATGTGTGCTGTGCAAACATTTTTCTGTGTTTTATTTAATGAACAATAATGTTGTTCAAGTATAATAGCAAAGGGGGCGCATTACAACTGATTTGCCTCTTAGTTCACCGTGGGCATTTTTGTCAGGGTGAGGTGGGAATCATAAAGGTTTCTGAATTCATATTTGAAAACGGACACTTTTAAAATAATGCTTCTCAATGCACTGATATAATCTGATCTACTTGTTTACTAATGTGAAAGGGGCCTGTGTTTTAATAAAATACACTTTTTGAATTTTGAAACATTTATCATATTTTTACACATTTGTTGCAAGATGTCTTCATAAATGAAGGTGTCCATAAAGTTAAGCAGTAAAGAACTCACTAGTGACTTCCTTTCCTTAACTGTAATTAACTCAAATGAAGGTTTGCCCATTTATACAACATATGTTAATGTTAATGGTGTCAATTGAACAGCAGCCCAGTACTGCTTTTGACCAGCGGGCTGCACATAAAGGTCAGGAGTGCCGCATGCGGAGGGGCGTGGCTTGGACGGCAATGTGGATGGTCGTCTGAGTCCACTCGCTCCGTACCCCTGAGGCCAACTAAGGCGAAAACTACCCGCCAAACGAGTTTGTTCTGACCAAGAGAACAAGATTCATGCATGGGAAGAGCAAGGCTACATGAAGAGCTGAGAAGCGCACAATAGGAGCAGCGCCAAAACCGAGATATTACATCCCGACGCTCCGCAGACCCAGCAACAAGGCGGGAGACAAAATGGCGGCCAGACGGTAGGAAGAGCGAAACCCACCGCGGCACCAAACCAAGCGATCCAGTGAAGAGGAGAAGGGGTGAGTCGCGCGCCCGCACCAAACTACACCCACCACCCCCCCCCCCCCCCCGGCCCCTCTCGATCAGCTGAACACGATAGCAGAGACGAGCAGAGGGGTGATGGAGACGGAGGCGGAGAACAAGGCGCATCGAGGGAGGGGGAAGCGAAGGGCAACCACCGGCAGGCTCGAAGGAGGGAACCTCTGAAGCGGAGGGGGCTTAAAACAGGTTTCTGATCGCCGATATGGAAGGTCAACGAGCAGCGGCAAAAGTGAAACTGACCGTACGCATGGGCGCAGCATTACAGGAAGCTGCTACAAGAACCAACAGGAAACGGAAGACGCCCGAGCGGAAAGACTAATGCGGGGGTAAACATCCGGCGCGGGCTTTCTCTCTCAGCAGCCAAGCGCTCACCAGTTGAGGGACCTTTCAGGGGTGCAGACGATCCCAAGGTGCAAGAGGTGACTGCAGGAGACGACGGAGACGGCGGAGGCGGTGGTGACACGCACCGCCAGTGAGCGTGAGGCAACGCGCTAACGGGGCTCGAAGTGACAATCAAGTGCCACAGCGCAGATCAAAAAGCGCGAACAAGGACCAGAAAGGCACATTAAGCGACGACCACTTGCAGGCGAACGTGCAGAGGAACACCCAGGTGCTCTGAGGCGGGTGATAACACGGACTCCCTTCGGAAGCGGGGGTTATACCCAGGCATGAACACAAGCCCGCACAGCCACTCATTAAAAGTAGCCGGTTAAGGCCACAAACGAGACAAAGCACACGCTGGCAGGTCCAAAAGCCAAGACAAGAACAAGGCACATCAGAGAGCAAAGTAGGTACAGAACTCACGCAACTGCCCAGTCCTCAAAAGCAACTCTAGCCGGCACCCCAACAGCTGCCCAAAAGGGGGGGCGCCTAGGCAGCATTCTGTCGCGAAGAGGTATTGGAACAATGGCAAACAATGAGGGGAAAATGGCGGGAGACCAAAAAAAGCCTAAAATAGACATTCAAGGATCCCCGCTGAAGCCTAAAGGCGAGACGGCCACGCTAGAGACTATCCGTAGGAAGATCAATGAAGGGAACGGGGTGGCGAAGGAAACAAAACTAAAGATTGACAACATGCAACTAGAATTGGCGGCAATAAGAGGCGACCTGCACAGCACCAACACCCGAATGGAAGCAGCAGAAGGCCGCATAAGCTCCATGGAGGACGCAACCACAGAGAACACCAAAGCAATAGCAGAATGTCAGAAGGCCACGAAGGCCATACAAAGACAGCTAGCAGAGCAGGACGACAGGGCCAGAAGAGGCAATGTGAGGATCCTTGGAGTGCCGGAGGGAACAGAGGATAAAACAGGCTCATGTGCAGCCATGCTTGAATAAATGATTCCAAAGCTCACAGGCATCAAATTCGACAGGCGGTTCGAAGTACAAAAAGCGTACAGAGTGCCGGCTGGGAAACCAATGACGGGTAGGGGACCCAGACCAATAATATGCAACCCGCTAAGAACAAGCCATACTGATGCCATTTTCGCATTCGCCAGGAAGAATCAGAACCTCACATGGGCAAGCAGCAAGATCGTGCTGACCCAAGACTACTCAAAACCAACGGTCGAGACCAGGAAAGGCTTCTTGGCCCTCAGGGAGACCCTGCGCAAAAGAGGCGTCAGTTTCAGTTTCGTTGGCCCGGCTCAAGATCACGGACAAATGGAGAACAATGGTGTTTGTGAACCCTGAAGACCTGAGACGGTACATGCAGGGGCCGCCCGCAGAGGAGATGGAAACAAAAAGCCCCGGACCAGCGAAAAGAAGCGCATCACCTGACGAGGCCGCACACTCGGAGTAAGGAACAACACAAGCAGCAGGACAACACGTCTACCTCAAGCAAGCAACCCCTCCCAAGTGACAAACGGGAAATATGATCCATGGTCACAAAGAGAATGGACTAGTTTTACATGCTCGGAGCAATCTACCTCAGTGCAGACAAGACCCTACATGGGCGAGGGAGACCAAGCAAGCAGGAAGGCAGAGTTTTCCTTCTCCCTTGTGTCGCCAACAGAGCTGCGGACCATCAAAAGCCACGTTTACATGTTCGTTCAAACCTACCTCAGCACTGAGAAGGACTAGACTGGAACGGAAACAAACAATCAAATGGGATTGACTGTGCCTTTTCTATTTTCAACGCTCTACCATCGAAAGAACACAAACTCTACCTCAGGGATGATGCGGAGGAAAGGAACTTTGTCGTCGCATACCCACTCAGCAAGTAAGGGGGGAGGGGGGGCAGGGGGAGCAGGGGAGGGAGGGGGGGCGGGGAGCACATACATGGGGTTACTATTCTTCACTATCTCTACTACTCTTTCTTTAATCTTTCCACACCTCCATCTAGGAGCAACAAGAGCAGGCGTAAGCACAAGCACCCACAAGCAAGCCAAGAGCTAGGGAGAGGCAGCCATAGCAATCCACACAGAGCGAGGCCACACAGATCGCCAGATGCACTCCACCACAAATGACACACAACAACCAAACCAACCTCTCAACTGATATTAAGATTGTGTCCCTAAACGTCAAAGGTCTTAACAGCCCGGTGAAAAGAAGGAAAGTACTAGAACACCTGAGGAAACTTAAGAGCGATATCTATGTACTGCAAGACACAAGATTAGAAGCTGAGGACATAGAGCGCCTCAAGGCCAGCTGGATAGGCGAAGTTAGAGGGTCAGCAGCACAGAACAAGAAAAATGGGGTGGTGACACTAACTAGCAAGAACTCCAAGCTAACAGTGGTGAACTCACAGGCAGACACCGAGGGTAGAACTCTAGTGACTAGCCTAAGGAGAGACAGGGAAATCATACATGTGGCCAACATCTACGGCCCAAACACTAACGACAGGCCCTTCTGGGACAAGGTAGGAGCACAACTACACACTCTTCCACTAGGCGACCTTCTTGTCGTCGCTGGAGAAATGAATCAGGTTCTAGACCCGGCCATTGACAAGCACCCGCACAGACCGAGCCAAGCAACACACAAAGGGAACATCCTGAAAAACCTGTGCTCCAAACTTAGCCTCAAGGACCCATGGCGCCTCCAAAACCCAGACGCCAGAGAGTATACTTTTTACTCCAACCCACACAACTCCTACAGCAGAATAGATTACATCCTCATATCAGAAACACACACCCACCTCATAGACCACACGGAAATTGGACCTCGGACCAGCTCAGATCATTCACACATAAGCCTAACCCTATCAGGGAAGCACAATGAGAAGCCAACTCGCAGATGGCGCTTTAACGACAATCTACTCACCAACATCTCAGCGAAGGCAGAGATCGAAGCAGCAATAAAAGAGTACATGACAATTAACTACACCCCCGAGATAGACAGAGAGCTGCTATGGGACGCCTTAAAAGCCACCATCAGAGGGACTGTTATGACAATCAAGGGCAGGCTGAACAAAGAAAGAAACAAAAAGATTGCAGACCTAGAAAAAGAAATCAAAAACCTAGAGAATGGCCACATAGCCAACTTAGAAGATAGGAACACCCTCACCAGCCTAACTAAACGGAAGTATGAACTTAACAGAATACTGAGTGAAAGAGCAGGGACGTGGATAAATAAATACAAAGCTATTAACCTATGCACCGCAAACAAAGCAGGGAAAAACCTAGCATCCTACCTTAAGGGGAAACAGAAACAGCACTCAATAGAAGCCATCAAAGACAGACATAACAAATCCCAGACTGTGAACAAAGAGATTCTGGAGGTCTTCAGAGACTTCTACAGGAAACTCTACACGAGGGACGAAACACTAAAAGAGGATGGGGGCAAAGAACTACTAGAATGCATATCCACACCGACGCTATCAGATAAGGAACGAGACATCCTCGACCTAAACATAACGGAGGACGAAATAGGGAGAGCTACAGCGAGCCTCAAAGACAACAAGGCACCAGGGCCAGACGGCTTCACAGCCGGCTTTTACAAGCAGTACCTGCACATTCTCAGACCCACAATGAAAGAAGTTTTCACAAAGTGTGTCCAGAATGGACGCATGACACTGACAATGGCGGAAGCAAACATAATAGTAATACCAAAGGAAGGCAAGGACACAAACCAGGCAAAATACTAGCAACCAGACTCAACGTACACCTACCTAAGCTTATACACTGCTCCCAAGTAGGCTACCTTAAAAACCGCATGTCATACGACAACACGAGGCTGCTATGCCACATAATAAACCACTCCTCCAAGAGCAGCAACGCAGCGGTCATGATAGCCTTGGACGCTGAGAAAGCGTTTGACAGGGTGTCCTGGCCATTTCTAGACCAGTGCATGGTAAAATTCGGGCTCGGACCCAACTATAGGAAGATGGTACTGGCCCTCTACAACGACCCCAAAGCACGGGTAGTAGTAAACGGAGGGACATCAGAACTACTACACCTAGGACGGGGGACCAGACAAGGATGCCCGCTTTCGCCAGCCCTGTTCCTGCTGGCGATAGAACCACTCCTAAACATGATCAGAACTAACACAGACATAGCAGGGATACCAGTAGAGGGAGAACTTTTAAGTTAGCGGCATATGCGGATGATGTACTAATAAACACCGAAGACCCAGAGAGATCAATCAAAGCGCTGATGGAAACGATAGAACAATATGCCCAGGTCTCGGGATACAATTTAAACAGGGACAAATCCGAGTGCAAACCGCTGAACGTCCATACCACAAAAACTGTGTTAGGCTCGTCCGGCCTTACATGGCAACAGAGACCTATCAAATACCTAGGCCTCCTCTTCGAGAGAGACCTAAGATCCACACTAGAACACAATGAGCAAGCCATTCTACAGAAAATAAAGGAAAGAGTAGAAGGATGGTCTCCCAAATTCACCACGTGGTGAGGGAGAGTGGAAGCAATCAAAATGATGCTCACACCAATGGTAAATTACATGCTGAACATGCTGCCACTGATAAACACAGAGGACTTCCATAAGAGACTAGACAAAATGCTGAATAACTTTCTGTGGAGGGGGAAAAAGCCCAGAATAAGCCTACATAAGCTCAGACTGTCGAAAGACCTAGGCGGCCTTAATATAACCAACTTCAAAACATTCCAAAGAGCGTGCATAGCCAGACAGGGGCTCCACTGGCTCATCCCGAGACCGGAATATACCCCGGCGTGGCTGACACTTGAGCGAGGACTACTTAAAGGGATGAACCCCATCGCCCTTCTCACCGCCACCCGACACCCAGCAGTCAAAGACAACCCCGTCCTGAGGAACACAAAAACAGCGCTCCTAAGTGTTGATAAACTAATGGGAACAAGCATAAAAAAAAATTCGAGTCCATTTGGCACAACCCCACAATAAAATACAGGAATAAGACTCTGAACATGCATTCATGGTACAGACATGGTATCTCCACTGCCAGCAACCTACAGAAACAAGGCACGAACTTAACATTTGACACCCTTAAGGAAGAACACAACCTAGAGAGCATAGAGCTGTACAACTTTCTGAATATCAAGGTAGCAATAAGGAAGGCAAACCTCAACAGTCAAACACCATCACTCATACAATACGCCACCAACCTTAACATACTAGGACACCAAGTAGCACACCTCTACAAGGCCCTCAGCCCCAAAACCACCAAACTCAACGACAAAGTCACGATTTTTTGGGGCACACTAGTGGGTAGGGTGCTAAGTGAGGACGAGAGATCCGAGCTATGGAGATCCACTTCCAGGAAAAAGGTTACGGCAGCTCTAAACCAGACCAAATTCTGGCTCATACATAAGGCATACTGGACACCCGCCCGCCTAGCATCCATGGGAATCCGCGACAGCGACTCCTGCTGGAATTGCAACAAAGGGAAGGGAGACCTCGCACACCTACTCCTCCGTTGCTCCAAGGTTAGGAAATTCTGGAACACAATTGAAACACTAATAAATGACATCACAGGGGTCACCATGCACCTAGACTTCCACAGCCTAGTACTGGGTTTCACATCCCCCTCAATCACTACTAGAGGACTGCGACCTCGTCAACCTACTACTGACAGCAGCAGTCAAAACAGTTCTGAACAATTGGAAAGACACAGGGAAAGCCACTCCTAAAGCATGGCTCAATTGGGTCACCTTCCTACGACGGGCTGACAATATCACAGCAACACACTCACCCAAAACACACAGGCAGTCGAACATGTGGGAGTCCCTAGACAATTACCTATCGTCGCACAAACCCCCATAGGTGGTGCAGCTATACACAGAGCCTATAGATGCAGTGCACCTCGCCTGTTTCTGTGCACACACCAGGATTGAAACCTGCAACGCTCCTTCCTTTCTTCTCCCTCTTCTTCTTCTTTCTCTCTCTCTATCTTCCGGGGCGTGGGACCAAGGATGACAACCAAGCAAGAGAAAGGGACGGAGGACCCCAACGACAAGTAGAACTCGAAAGACTGGCAATCGGACTAACTCCAATAAGACTGGAAGCTGGAAGCGAATCCTCCCCCCCCCCACCTGGGCGTTCTTCCTCTTTTTTTCTCTTTCTCTTTCTCTTTCACCCCTTTTCTCTTGTTCCTCTTCCTCCACCCATGTGTATGTTATGCTCCATGTAAATATATATTTTTCTACAATAAAAAAATTACAGAAATATAGGAGTGCCGCATGCGGCCTCGGGCCATACTTTGCATATCACTGGTGTACTGGGTATACAGCAATTTATTTGGTAAAATATAAAGAGTGAAAAATAGGTATCAATGACACCTATGTACATCTGAAATGGGAACAAAATAAAGAGATTAGAAGCAGTAGTTATTTGCACATCTCTGAAACTATGGGTACCCATACTAGCATATGAATTAGAGGACATTTCTCAAAGTGACTTCTTTTTTACACATTGTCTTACATTTGGAAGGCAGAAATGCATAGAAAGTCAATAGGTAATAACACTTGTTCTACAATTCTGCGTTCCCCTAAGTCTCCCGATAAAAATTGTACCTCATTTGTATGGGTAGACCTAGTGCCTTTGACGGGAAACAGCCCTAAACGCAATATGGACATATCACATTTTTCTAATGAAAACTGACCCTTGTTTCACAATGTGCCTAGCTGTGGATTTCAGACCCGAACTCAGCCAGAACCTGGGGAAACCTAGCAAACCTGTACATTTTTTAAAAGTAGGCATCCAGGGGAATCCAGGAGGGGTGACTTGTTTGGCTCTCAACAGGTTCTGTTACCCAGAATCCCTTGCAAACCTTGAACTTTGTAAAAGAAAACACATTTTTCTCAAATTTTGAGATGGAAAGTTCTGGAATATGTGTGTAGCCACACACTTCCACACACCCAGCATTCCCCCAAGTCTCAAGTCTATTCAGCAATAGTTCTGCCAGTTATACTGCTGTTGGTTCACAGACTAATATTGTTAGCCAATACTATCACATCATTGTGGCGGGGTCCTCTTCTAATGGGGTTGCTACGTTTGGTGAGGAAACACCCCTCAGGAGTCAATAGAAGTGTAACAAACACTGCACTCTTCCTCGGCAGCACCACAGAAATTCTGCCCAATCAAATGCTGCAATCAAGTTAAACATGTGCAAGAGACCAAAGTCTCTAACGGTTGTGTTTCTTGAAGTTGATCTGAGAAGGTACTCCGATAACCAGACCTAAAAAGTACATCACAGAAGTATTGAAACCCATTCAGTATGGTGTTTATAAACCCACATCATACCACTATATATCAACGTAAGTACATTAATGCTTCAAGAATAACACAAGGAGTTATGTAATGTGTTGTGGAGTACTGATTGTGAAGTGGTTTTTAAAACAGTATTATTTTTACTGAAACAATCTTTGTTTTCATTCTTTTCCTTCAAAGCCTTTAGTGACTCTTGCACCTTTCCTACCTGAACCCATTGTACCTTTAACCCCCATTGAAAATTTAGTATTAAGTGAATGACACTGACTATAAATACTTAGGTGGCATACAGATTACAGTTGGTTACTCTGAATAAATATCCTTTCTAGAAAAGGGCTTGTGACAGATCCAATTCAGAGGGCATGGGGCATTCAGAGGCTGCTGGGCTACAGCCATGGGGGCAGGGCTGGTTGACCTTGGCTGTCCCCGTGTCTGTACTACTTTGGCTTAACAAACTGGATCATGTACAACCCATCCAGCATTTGACTCTCAGTGGTAGCCCTGTGGAGCTTTCACAAACGTCTCAGGGAAGTAGGATAGGGGTATGGAAACTCAGATTACCCAGCACAGCAATATCTCTTTGTCCAACCCAGTGCTTTATTTGGATAAGAAGCGTATATTAATAGACAAACTTAAAATGGTATATTGCCACAGGAACAATAATATGCACTGCCACTCAGGCTAATGCACCTTGGGATACTGTCTTGACTGTCTTCCTCTTCTCTCTTTCAAATGAGTCCCTCCTCTTGTGAGTCTAGTCAGGTCTCTGTTAGGTTAGTTTTGTGAGACACTAATCAAGGCTCAAGTGCTGGTACCCTAGTTTAGTTATGGCTGTTCTCAGTTCTGCACAGTATCTTAGACAGGGACTCAACAATGCAAGTCTCTATGTATTTCAGCATCTCATGTTTCCAATCTTGCCCACTTCTAGGATGAGACAGCATGTTTACAGGAGAGGGCCTCAGTCTGGTAGGTTACAGCAGGATGGGGCCGCCAGAGCTGCAGCTGTGAGTCCTCCAGTGAATGCAGGTAATGGAAGTGAGTGAGGGCTAATGGCATTCATCAGAACTGCTTCTGGGTCACTGAGCAGCAGATGGGCCACCACTAACAAGTGTGGCAAAACAGCACGCTATCAGCCACTGGATGCACTTTGTAAATAACGCAAAGGTGACCCCATGTGCACAAGTCTTGGCAACAACGGTGATATGCACCATGGACATAGGTTTTTACTTCTGTGATAATGTCAGCCACAGGAACACCTCTGGGTTTCGGTGGCCGCATTCACCATGGTCATAGCTCTTGTTTAAAGCAACAACTTCAACTGCAATTGTTCCTATTTTAAGGTCGTCTGCCTGCCTGTGATTCCCTCTTGGAAATGCACTTCTGGAGAGGCTGCACCCACCCTCTTTAAACTTATAGAACGCTTTCTGCAGTCGTCAGTGGCACAGCGAGCAAGTGACCCACGTCTGGGCATACTCTTGGCCACTTAGGGTGAACATAGCAAACACAGCAAAATGATGGACGGAGTGTTGACACTTTTCACCCACTCACTTTTATATACATGTGTTTAACAATATAAAGGAAGCCATCAAGCACTGCCATATTAAATCTGCAATTACTAAATTATGAAAATTATTAAAACCTGTCATTAAACTAACACAACCCGCATATACAGATCTCATTGTAGCGTGTTGCTCTACAATGCAAACTAACATTCATGCAATATCTTACAAACTAATATTTACCAAACATATCACTTTACAAATACTGCCAATGTTCTTTTTAAATCATATGAATTGAAATGTCACCACGTCAAAAACAACCACTCTTCCTCAAATCACAAATACAGTGCTATCAACTTCAACATTCACCAACACTTGAAACGTATGTTGAAATTGATTAATAATAAAAAAAAGAGCTACTATCACCCGTCTACTACCTTATTTCTTCTTTTCTACCTTCATATTACTGTAAAATTACTAGATTTATACTACAAGACGTATGCCATTAAATGAACAAATGCATTTCTATGCAACCCTTACTTAAAAAACCTTCTTAATTTGCTTTCTATGTCCTTTAAAAGTTTTACAGTTCCATTTAATTAGTTCTCTTTGAATGTTGCATCTATTACAAATCCAGGATATATATATATATATATATATATATATATATATATATGTATATATATATATATATATGTATATATATATATATATATATATATATACATGTACATATATATATATATAATTAAATAAAACAATAAAACAATAAAACATAACAAAAGAGCTTTCTGTTTCAACATTTTCTGCAAAAGTGACAATTGCCTAAAACTAAATATTTAACAAGCCAGACCTATTGGCACTATCAATGCTTGCTTTAACAAGATTTCATCTTATGGCAACTCTTTATGTTCACATACTGTTAGTCAACAGCGATCAACAGCTTATCTTGTATCTTAAATTGATCCCACCCTATACATATTTCCTCCACTAATTTTGGAAAGTGTAGGTGAGGGTGCAAGTACTGTGAGTTTTTTAACATCCTTCCTCATGCCATCAGTCCTTATAACCATCCCTCCCTACTTGTACCACCTGCAAAAATGCAGAATTCCTCACCAGCTGAGAAAGCAGTAGTCTATTACTTTTCATGCACAATCAGTTGATACATTATCATCTGCTATTGGCAAAATTGAACAGTGGTGCTGTTATCATTAGTTTAGAATGTGCAGTGACACTGAGGCTGGGGGTTTGAGGAACCCACATCACCCTATTTACAAACCAAATGTGGGAGAAAGGGGCCTATTTCATTTGCATATATTAGTCTGGAATTATTTTTATACAACCAAAAGTCTGATTTAGAGATTGGCAGATGGGTTTACTCTATCAGCGCAATGGTGTAAATTATTGATGGAGTCCCCACCTGCAAAATTCCGAGATTTCGGTCAACCCAGCAGATATCTTGAACATGGGCAGGAATCATCATCAAGACGGTTCATGTCACTGCTCCGTCAACATAACAGGAGCACACAACGTAAACTTACTTTTTTTCCCACCAAAACAAAGGCTCAAAGTAGGATTTTATTTTGTAGAATAAAATAAAATGCCCTCCTCACCATGGGGGATTTCTCCCACACATAATGACGGGGGCATTTTGTAGTTCTCATTGCCTCTTACCACCTGGTTGGGTCATCAGAAGTTTTTGTCAGTGGCAGAGATGGAGTAGTCTCTGCCGTCGACATAATGAGGGTCCTCCCTACTCTAAATGAGTCAGGCGGATCCTCATTTTGGCGGGGAGGATACTTTGTAACAGTTGTGATGGAGTATCCTCTTGGCCAAACTTTAAATCAAGCTGTAAACCTGCACATTTCCAGGAATTGAGACATCTAGCACAATGAACTTACACAGGAAGCGGATTAGCTCAATCATTTCATTCTGAAATGTTATTGGAATTTATATTGATTTCATTCTTTTTTTTAAAAACATTTTTATTGATAACATGAGGTCTTAGTAGCAAGACAAAAATATTTTCATATGTACATGGTTCCATATTATACAAATTATCCATATTATACAAACTTGATATATAAAGAAGTGGGAGAGTCGATCAGAGACCAGATATAAAAAGTAGAATCAAGAAAAGTTCATAAAGACAAATAAAATGGTACGTGATATTTTATCTCTGCATTTATACAAATTCTCCCCAGATTTTTTCCAGTTTATGCATTGAATTGGTCCCCCTAGTTTTAGCTAATGCCAATTCCATACAATATATGTCTTTGACAATACCCCACCATTCCACCGTCGCTGGTGGAGTTCATGTGATCCATACCCGAGCTATAGACAGCCTAGCCCAAGCCAGTAATTGCCTATTGATTTGATTTTGCATAGATATCTTCTTCAAACAAACATGATATTACCTCTTTGACGTATGTACTAAGATTTGTACTGGAAGTAATCTCGGTATTATGGAATGCTGGATCTCATTATGTGCAAATCAACTGATTTAATGTAATGCATTTTGATATGCACAACTAGATCTAGCAAATAGATCATCCTGTGTAAAAATGAGTTTCTCCTGCACGAAATCCAGTTGTCCCAACGTCAAAGTAGGTGTATCTTCTGTGCTAAAGGAATATCCTTGGGTCTGGCTAATGTACAGGGCTGCATACAATCACTGTATAATGACCAACCAGCTTCTGCATTCTTCCACTTAGGAGCACCCATTACTGGGGGGTGGGGTGGGGACTGGGGGTAGAATGTGCACACTTATTTGTGTCTGTTCCTATCCCTTGTTCATGTATTATAGACCAGGTGGATTGTCTAAGCCAGTCTTTAAACTCATTTTGACTATGTTTTAACTATATAGTTTTCTTAGATGCAGTTTGTCTCTGCAAGTGTCTGTTACCAACCTACAGGCAATCCAACAGGTTGTTTGTGTATGATGGGGTCAGTGGAGCGTATTTGTTAAAGAAGACACCTTTGGATATTTTCACTGTAAATGTTCTTCTGACTTGCATACTATCACTACAGTAAAAATCTCAAGAGCCTCCTAGTAATTTTCCAAATTGCTGTGGGTCCAATAGTAATACATTTAGTCAAATATCTCCTCTGTAACTCAGAGAGCCCCGACATATCTCCTAGAAATACCCCAGAGCATTAACTCATATTTGCCCATTTGTATTTAAGAATAGCCCATGTAGTTCTCAGTCTTTATCAATGACAGTCTGCTCAGGTCCTTATGTAGGCTCTGATAATTCCTTCTGTCATTAAGGCGCCTTAGACACCCTTATCTATATGCGTCCCTAGGTAATAATAAGGTGACCCCCCGCCTGTCTTCTGGTTTGACGTCAACTGACTCAAGAATGACTAATTCAGTTACTGCTTTCTTCTCCTCCTTATCGAGGTTGTGATACATTGTGCACTCCCAGCTGTTATGGTTGTTGCTATCTTTTGCCAAAGCCTGTGCAAGTGCCTCTGGTGGCATGTGTGATGTTATAGGGGTGAATGTTGATTTCATCCTTAAACCTATGTTCTCCTTTGGTGTACCACCCCCCTCATTTCCTCCTGAGAAATAGGTATTCAGCTTTACTTTTCTAAATAATTTTGAAAGCCCTGGAGGTTAAATAGGTCTGGCTTTGTGGTAGGAACACACCCCAGGCTCTTAGTCAATACCTTTATTTGTGTCTATGTCAATGTCACCTCACCACTCAGATCGATGATGGGACTTATTCTATACTCATGCTCGGTTGTTGCTGCGCTCTTTGTATGATATTGGGTTCTCCTACAGTATTATTTGATCCTTCCTCTGTCCTCTTCTCCTGCCTCTTCCTCTTCCTCTTCCTACAAATGGCTGTCAGGTGTCAGAGAACCATTCAATTATTTCAGGGGGATAACATTTGTCTGAATTTGCTATATGGGTCCTACCCAAATACTGGAAGAGGATAATTAGTTGGTCTTTATCTTTGTATAAGTGTCAGAGTCCTCTACTCTGCCCCTTACCTCTTCTCTACTACCTTCCATCTATTCAATTGCTTGAAAGTCTAATTTTGAATATGGGAAGGTACCTTCCAATGGGAATCTTTTTAAGTCATTTTGAAACTTTGTAATCAATGATTGAGTAAAAAAGTCTTTAAATGTATTGGTGGTCCTATGGCTGCCTTCCAGTTTTTTCTTCAATGTTTTGATGCAGACCCAGGATTTTAAAAGTGACTTACATTTCTATTCTTGATTAGGAGTACATCCGAGAGCTGAATGGTGGTACTAATAATTAGGCCAGCCAGCCACTGGCGAGATTCCATTTGATCCTAGACCAATCTTTCGGAATCCTGCATCCTCCAAGAAGATTTGTGGCTCATTAGATAATATTAGACCCCTTGAAACAGTATTCCCTCTAAGATATTCTGTCATAATTTATCTACGGAGCAGGATTTTCACTTGTGTCTTTTTCACTTTCCACAGAGTCTCCCAATTGCTAATGTTGGATATAGTTTAGTTTAATGTTCCTTCACCAATTCATGGGGGGCCTATAAGGTGGTTGAAATTGTCTCATCGTCATACGATAGACCTACTGCCATTGTGCGGTCTGATATCAATTTTCTCTTATGTTTATTCTATTTATTAGATTTCCACAGCAAACTGCCACTCAACAACTCTTTCACACACAGGGAGAATGAAACAGATTTAGTTTACCATCTTAGGTTCTCCCATATTTGTGTAGTTCCTTTTGCCATAATTCGTAGATCTAAGAATGCCTGTCTGTTCTTTCCTACTGTGTGAGACAGTGAGTCTCAAATACACATTTTGTGTTGTTTATCCATTCACTGAAAGACACTAAGAGACCCGCTTCCTCTTTTTAAATGAAAAAAACATCATTGATGAACAGCTTCCATATGCTTATATGATCATAATATGGGCTGTCATTGCTAAAGATGTGTTTTGTCTCGAAATCATGCACATAAAAACATGCTATGGTTTGCATGAATGTGTTTATTACAGATGTCCCATGGGATTGCAGGAAGAATTCATTTTCAAACTGAAGTATATTCCTTTCCAGTGCCATATGTGCACAGTCCCAAACACATTTTTTGGGTATACAGTAATATCACACCTCGTCACTTAACAATGAGTCCAGCACCTTTAGTGTTGCCTCTTATGGTATACAGGTGGACAGGGCTTCAACATCCATCATTACCAGTATCTCATTAAATGATAATGCCTTTTAATAAATTCAACATGTCTTTGGTATCACAAAGGTATATCAGCATCTTCCTAACTAAAAGGTTAATAAACTAATCAGTATACATTGACAGGGGTTCTAAAGCCGAGCCACTGCGTGACACAACGGGTTGGCCTGGTGGTGGTATTTTACCTTTATGCATTTTTGTGGGGATGTAGAAGTACAGTATCATTGGATGTATCTGGCATAAATATTCTACTTCATGTTGTGTTAACCAACTATTTCCCTTTGCTGATTCATTTAGCATATCAGTGATGTCCTCCATGAGATCTGTAGTGAGGTCCTTATGCAGTCTCTTAGAATTCCTTCTGTCATTAATGAGCCTTAGATACGCTTCTCTATACATGTCCCTAGGGTAACATTATAGTGGCTCCCCCTTGTCTGCAGGTTTGATGATAGCTGTCTCAAGGTTGGCTTATCTCGTTAGCGCTTTCTGCTCCAGCTTATTGAGGTTGTTATAAATTTTGCACTCTTGATTTTTAAAGTTGTCGATAGATTTTGTCACAGCCTTTTCAAAGGCAAGGACCTCTAGTGACATGAGTGGCGTCATATGGGTGAGTGTGGATTTCATCCTTAAACCTGTGTTCTCTTTTGGTTTATTACCCCCTTATTTCCTCCTGAAAAATATAACCTTATTTTCTTGAAGAATTCTGAAAGTTCTACCCAGAGTTTAAATATGTCTGTCTTTCTGGTAGGGACATGCTCCAGACTCCTGTCCAATGCTCACGTTTGTGTCTCATTCAATGTCAGTCCATTCAGATCGATGATGAGACATATTCTCTGCTTGTGCTCGATTGTTATTGTGCAATATGTTCTGATATTGGGTCCTCCCACTGTACTCTCTGATCCTTCATCTTTCCTTTTGCTCTGCCCATTCCTCTCCCTAAGAAAAGCATTCAGTGTTAGGGAACCATTGATAGCTTTAGGGGGGTAACATTTGTCAATAGTTGCTATATGGATTCCACCCAAAGACTAGAGGAGGATAATCAGTTTGTCCATATCTTTGTGGAAAGTGTTGAAGCCCTCTACCCCATGTCTTCCATTTTCTCTGCCGCTTGTGGTCTTCTCTATCACTCTCATTTGACCCTGTGAAACTTTTACTCCTAGAGGATCCTTCCTGTGAAGAACTGTCAGACTATGGATTCATTTGAGGTTAAAGATCTACTTTGGAACACAGGAAGGTACCTTCCAATGAGAATCTTCTAAAATTCTTTTGAAACCTCATAATCTTAGATTGGGTTAAGAACTCTTTAAATTCATTGGTGGTCTTATTGGTATCTTTTAGTTTTGACTTAAGTTTTGTGATTGAGACCAGGGTTTTTAAGAGTATCTCACTTGTTTTCATCTTGATTAGGAGTGCATCTTCTTGGCGGTACTAACAATTACGAACAGCCAGTCTCAGTGCTCACTACAATGCTATCCTAGGCCAATCTTTTCAGAATTATACATCCTCTAAGAAGATTTGTGGCTCATTAGATACTAACAGCCCCCTTGCTGCAGTGTTCCCTCTAAGATATTCTGTCATAGTTGCTCAATTGAGCAGCATTTGTTCTTGTGTCTTTTTTAGTTTGGACAGAGTCTCCCAATCACTAATGCTCTTGTATCTATGTGACTACTATAACTCTCTATCATTCTTGTACTCAGTTTCCTATTTGTTACCTTGATTTATCCCTCCTTTGTGCATCTCATTCATCCATTCCTTTCTAGCAACATATTTTCATCTACTTTATGTGCAGATGACTAAACTGGCTACAGACTGCTGCACCATTCCAAAGAAGATCATTCCTCTCACTCCTACGCTATTGTTTCACTCTCTTGACACATTTGAGCAATGAGATCGCCATGCAGCACTAGAGATCTAAAGGTAGATAGCATCGTAAAACATGTCCCTTGGTCTATGTATGTAGGTCACTGTATGCCAGATGGTCTTTGTCTGCAGGTGCTTGTAGGTCTCACATGTGCCTGAGTGCTTACTAGTTTGCTTGACAGCAAGGTGGTAGGTGTGTTGGTCTGTAGGTGTGTTGTAGCCAGCATTTTTTAATACATACCTACATGTGTACATGTATGCATCATGTACGCCAATGTGTGAGAATGCTGCATGATTGTTTGCTTGTGTGCATTCACTATCTAAATACCAAACCTTTTGGATATGTCAAACCTTGAGTAAACCATTTTTATAATCATGTGCACTGCACTAGCCCTTTGGCAGTAATCCTCTATGCTGATCGGTTTTGATTTGTTGCTAACATCAACGAAGTGGCACAATATGATGGTCTGTGGCAGAGGTCCTTAAACTTTTGGATGCCGAGACCTCCTTGTCAAACTTTTAGGTGTAAGAACCCCCTTCTGACAAAAAATTCTAGAACCTAGTCCTCCTCATCATCGACAACTATTGTCAAATATAAACGCCGCCAATTCCCACAGCAAATAATTTGGTAGGCGGGGAAATAATATTAAACAGTGTTTAGCAAACCAAAGGTTAATGAGCGTGGGGCCTAGTCAAAAGTGTGTAGCTAAAAACATAGCACCTCATTTATGAGGAATTGACATAGCAGCGCCGCAAGTTTTCTTGCAGCACTGCCCTATGCCAATGTGAAAGGGCACGAATGCACTGTATTTATGAAATACGTGCATCCTGTCCTTTTCACTTGCGCTGGTGCACAAATTGCTGCCTAGCACCAATATAGGCAGGATTGTTTTTGTACAGAAAGGGGCACCTTACTTCTCAATAACAACCCGGAGAGGCATACTGCTCTTTCTATGTGCAGAATGCAGCACTCATGGAAAGAGGAAAAAAATAGGAGAAATGAAAACATTTCTCCTTATTATGCCGCCGCTGGGGAGGCATCTGTTTTTGGAGCTGCCCCAGTCATATGTGATTTTGTAAATATGGGGCAGCATCAAAATCCAAGGGTGTTGCGTGGGAACCCATGCAAACCCCATGAAACACCTCCTTGAAGCAGAGTAAGGTAACTCAGTGACTTGCGCTATGTCGTACTCCATATCTATGAGCCCATGCAAAGTCATGCAGGGTGCCTTTGCCCTGCCTCATATGTATGGTTGAGATTCTTGCACCACCGGAGCATCAAAAAAAGGAATGCTCTGGCACTGCAAGCCTCTCATAAATAGGCCCCAAAATATTCTGTATGTTTTTTAGGTCTTTCACCATCATAACAAATAATGTGCAGCGTCAATTAAAACAAAATTTTAAAAGTTGTTAGTGGGAAATGCACTGTAGTACATTATGAAACCTCTAATAGTGAATGCACTGCAGAGGTCTGTGTGTAGTAACCAGAAAGCCACAGAATTAAATCTTGATTGGTACAGTGGAGAAAAGTGATGTGTATTTTTAATGCTACAGGGTCGCAGCCTGCGACAGAAAGCACTGTGAATATGTAAGTGTGACGTCATGCTTGGTTCTGTGTAGAACCTCACCTTGGGTTCTATATAGAATTCCTCTATGAATGGTTCTGAAATAGTCAGTTACTGAGCAGCTGTGGATGGCTGAGGTGAATAAACCAGACCAGTCTTCAACTTGGTGTACAATCCTTATTTACCTGTATGAAAGACAGCACATTAATTTGGCAACAAGCGTGGTCTCACCTCAACATCCGCCAGAGATCGTCTCTCTGTCTTCAGCATTTTCAAGTTGTGAAGCACAGCATCTCCCTCCTCCAGCGGCAGAGCAACAAACAGATGAGAAGGTGTTATCACACTTCTCCAGCGACTGTTCGCGCTCTTTAGCCCACTGCTGAAGAACTTTAAAACTGGTGAGGAGGTGAGCAGGAATGGTGTGCAGTGGAACGCATATGCGTTTCACTGATTTGGTGTGTTTCAGGCCTTAATACAACTGCGCAACGTGTGCTGGAACGCACCCGTGTTCCAGCTGAAAAGGAACTTTCTTAGCGTCAACGTGTGTTGTCACGCATTGGTGCCATCTTAAAGCTTTGGGAAGAGTAACAAAAGAACGTTAGAGCGTCCTGACGTGCGTCGTCACGCAAGGGCGCCATCTTGTGCAGTTGGGAGCACTTTCGGCGGACAACCTGTTTAATTGAGGTGTTCTTTGTTACGCATTTGGGAGAGCGGCTTCTTTTCTTCAGTTTTGCACCTCTGCAAGCTTATCGATGGCGATTGGCACACCAAGGTTAGAGTGCCAGTACTGAGAATTTCAGCATCTCTTTTCAAGGGTGTGTGTGACAACTTAACGTGTCACGTCTTCAACGGTGATTGGCACACCTTCAATTCCTTTTGTCAGTTTATTTGTGCCAATGACATGAGCAGTGGGGATTGGCACACTGTTATGTTTATGTGAGTAGTGCAAGATAACATTTGTGGAGATATTTGATCGTTGGGCAAAGTGATTTCTCACTGTTTATCTGTGGTGAGCAAAAAAAGGTTGTGGGTGTCTCATTTAAAAAACAAAAAGTGCAGAAAATTACAACAAGGTGGTTGAGACGTTTTATTTGTTATTTTAACTAATGATTTTGTTTTATTTTTTGTGTTTTTCACAGTGTAAAGGGTCATTTGTTTATCTTGTTCTTATACCAAGTCAAAATGCATAACGTGAACCAACCACCTTTTTTCTTGACAGGTTCAGGAGAACAAACTATAACGTGGCAAAAGTGGAAGAAGATATTCGTGAACTATGCAAGGGTTTGTAGGACAAACTTAAGCGCAGAGCTATTCCTTACTTCTTGGAGGGGAAGGTCAGGAATGTTCTTGAGCATTTGCCAGAGCTTAGCGCTGCTGATCAGAGGACATTGAATGAGTAGGAGATCTGCATTCTTCAATTGGATCGGCACTAGCTCCCTTGTTTAAGTACAGTAATGGGTAGATACCATTTTGGAATACATGAACAGAAGAAAGATGAGTCCGTAGAGGAGTTTGTCATATGGTTAAGAAAGCTTGCTGCCTCCTGCAAGTTTGGTGGTGCTGTGGAGGAAAGAATTAGGGATCAGTTTGTCTTACAATGTGCTCATGATAAAATTAGAGAGGATTTGTGGTTGAAAGATGAGCCCCTTTTGGATGAGGTTCTGGCAATTGCCAAATGAGTGGAAAACATGATGAAATGTGTTGAGGAGTTAAGTTCTGTTAAAAACAAGTCAAATGCTTTGAGTAATAATGATGAAGAAGTTGTATGCCAAGTAAAAAGTAAAACATCTGTTGACAGTGACAGGGGCAAATCTTCTTGTGATGTTGAAGGTGTCTCTTCACTGGACAACAGGTCCGACTGTTTCAGATGTGGCAGAACAGGCCACAGAGCGAATGCCACATTCTGTCCAGCTCTGGATTTCAGTTGCAATGCGTGTGGGAGGAAGGGTCACTTTGCCAAGTGTTGTAAAAGCAAGGTAAAAAGGAGGGAACAGCCTCAGATCAAAGACCAACCACCACAGGTAAAAGAAATCATGTATCAGGTAGATGACAAAAAAAGCAAAACATCCCTCTCATGTTGTCACTATTAAAGGTGTTGAGCTTGAGATGAAGTTTGATTCCTGCTCGCATCTCACCATGATTTGCAAAGACATTTTTGATGTGCATTTTAGAAACAAAGTCACGCTTCTAAAAAATGACATCTCTCCAGTTGGTTATGGCGGATTACCAATAAACATTCTAGGTTATTTCTTAGCGTGTATCGAAGTGAGTGGTTGTATGACTGCTGGTAAAATATATGTGGCCAAGAGAGGGGACACACTTTTAGGGTGGCCTTATCAACGTTTGCTGGGTGTTCTTCTCAATCCCAATGCGGTGCCCCAAGTCCAAGTTCAGGTGGTGGATGATTCTGTTGCTATTCTAGCAGAACGTTTTGCTGATATTTTTGAAGATAAATTAGGATGTCTGAAGGGCCATAAACATCATATAAAATTGAGAGAGGGTGCTGTCCCTGTTGTTGCAAAGGTTAGGAGAGTGCCTTTGAACGAGCAAGCTGCTGTGCAGAAAGAGATTGAACGCTTGGTCAACATGGGAGTCTTTTTGCCAGTTGAGGCAACAGAGTGGTTGGCTCCGATAGTTGTTGCCAAGAAAGTCAGTTGTGAGATATGCCTCTGCATTGACTTACACTCACTCAATAAAAGAAGTAGTCGTGGATAGATTTCCACTGCCCAACATTGATGAGTTGGTTGGCACCTTAGTAGGTGCAAAGTACTTCACCACCCTAGATCTAGCCTAGGCCTACCATCAGGTGGCATTAGACAAGCCTTTTCAGGGTTTGAAAGGAATGCTCGGTTGTAGTGTATGGTAGGGCATCCGGTTAGATTAATATGGGCTACGAGAAACAATAAGTGAAGTTATAACTTTTTCTTTCTACCTTGAGTTATGATGAAATGATAAATGGTTGTACATGATTGTAAATGTTTGTGTGTATATATGTAAATGTAATTCTCGTATGCATTTTGAATAACAGTCTGATATATATAGAAAAAGCAAAGTGATAATAAAAGATACACTTGCGAACAAGTAAAGAACTGTGTTCAAGTAAAGATTTGCTTTTGAGGCAACATTTGGTGAGTGACTAAAACCAGAAGATTAATTTCAAAATCATTAATGAGTTGGGATAGGTAATAAAAAACTTGTCCGTCCTAGTTTTGTTTAATTTTTCCCGAGGCATTATTGTGCTTTGTTGTATTCTCAGGGTTTGACAGCCTTTGTGACACCCATGGGAACCTTTAAATTTCTTAGGATGCCATTTGGGCTTGTTTGAGCTGCGTCTGTTTTTTTAACGGATCATGTCTAATGTACTTAAGGGTCTTTCAGGTGTGAGGTGCTATCAAGATGATTTGTTGATTTATGGTAGCACTAAGGCTGAGCATTTCTCAAGGCTTTGTGCAGTTTTTGAATGACTGAGAAAGGCCGGATTGACGCTCAAAAAGAAGAAATGCAAGTTTGCTGTGGAAGAAGTAAACTATCTGGGTCATTTCATCTCTGGGAAGAGTGTCTTTCCAAAGAAAGAACTGGTTAACTCCATGGTGAACAATAGTATGCCTTCTTACAAGGGGGAATTGCTGCCCTTTTTAGAAATGGTAGAACTTTACGGTAAATTCATTCCAGGGTATGCAGATAAGATGCAAAGTCTTAGGAAGTTGATGGGTAAGAGTGTGGTTTTTGATTGAGTACTGAGTGTGCCAGAGAGTTTGTCTCCATCAAGGAGGATTTGAAGAAAGCTCCCTCTTTACAAGCGTTTGTGCCAGGTGAAGAGACTCACATCTTGACTGATGCTAGTGCCAAGGGATTGGGAGCAGTGTTACTTCAAAAGAACTGCGGCGTTGAACATTTGATTGCTTGTGCTTCGAGATGTTTGAGGGGCTTGGAGCTTAATTATTCAGTAATCGAGAAAGAGGCATTGGCTATCTTTTGGGCATTGAGAAAGTTCGGCAATTTGATTTGGGGTATCAAGGTGAAAGTTCTGTCGGACCATAAATTCTTGAAAGATGTGTTTTTAAAAAAGGGCTAGATTATATATCTTCAAGAATTAAGAAGTTGATCATTTCACTTCAAAAGTTTGATTTTGATGTGGATTATATTCCAGGAGTTATAAACAAATCTGCTGATTGCCTATCTTGGTTAGTTGATGTAAAGGTAATTGATATGGATGAGGCGAGTCTGGTGGATGATGTGATAAATGTCTGTGAAATCACATTGGGGGTGGTAGATGAGTCTGAGTGGAAAACTGAAATTGGGAATGATTGTGAAATTACAAAAGTTATTGAGTTGCTTCTCTTGGGAAAAAACAGACATCTTGAGAAACCCTGGTCTTTAGTTGGTGAGGAATTGTCTGTTGTGGATGGTGTGCTCGTTCGGGGTACCAAGCTTGTTCCACCATTGGGTGTACGGAGTAAGCTTGCGCATATTGGTCATCTTGGTGTAGTGAAAACGAAGGAGCACTTGAGAATGCAATTCTGGTGGCCAAGGATGGATAAGGAGATTGAGAGGATGGTTCGTGATTGCCTGGAGTGTTGTACCAGTGATAAAATATTGAAAACTAAACAGATGCCCATGATATGTAGGAAGTTACCTGAACATCCCTGGGATGAGATAGCCATTGATATTGTTGGACCTTTGAATGGTGTTAGTGATACTCCCTATTTGATAGTCATCCTGGATCTGCAGTCTAGATGGATTGAAGTGACTTCTGTTAGGGATTTTTCGTCAGCGAGTGTCATAAAGTTCTTGGAGGAAATATTCCAGAGGGAAAGCTTTCCCAAATGCTGATGCAGTTTTGTTCTTCTGAATTCCAGTCCTATCTGAAAGACTGCGGTATTAACCATAAGAGAAGTTCTGTTTACCATCCAGAAACTAATGGGGCTGTGGAAAGGGTAAACAAGACTCTCAAAGAAAGCATACAATTGGCCAGGGGGAATCATTTTAACTGGAAAGCTGTCCTGCAAGACAGGCTCACTGCTTATCGCAAGTCTCCTCACATGACCATGGTAAGATCTCCCTTTGAGTTGTTCAAGGGTAGAGCCTCAAACTCTAAGTTGTGTCCAGCATAGATGAATTTGAACAAGGGGTTGGAAATCAATCAGGTAGGTGATTGGAGAAGAAGGGAGCTTGATAAACAGTTGGTAAGGAAACTGTATTTTGATGATAAAAAATGTGCGCAAACCAATGATGTGAGTGTGGGTGACCAAGTGAAGATTAAGGCACCTGTTGGTTGTCAACCCTGGTCAAAGTACACCAAGGTTAGAAATGTTGGCAAGATTTTCAATAATGCAGTGAAGACCGAAAATGGCAGAGTTTAGAACAAGTCCTGGGTAGTGTTGGTCAATTCTAATCCTAATTCAGATGTTAGTCTAAGGGGACTCGCTCACTTGTTTTCCTCAACAACTGATGCTGATTCTTCTCTGACGAGTTCACAATCCTTGCCCATTAATGTCAGAGAGACAAGTCAGAGGGTGAGTAGATTACCTTTGTATATGAAGGACTATGTTCGTTGATTTTCCCTATTTAAATTGTTCACTTTCTCCAATGGTGATTTTATTTACTTTCTTTGTAATTTCACTGTTGTATTCTTTCCTTCTCTTAGATTATGTTAAGCATTCTTTTGTAGTAAAGAGGGATGATGTGTGACGTCATGTTTGGTTCTGTGTAGAACCTCACCATGAGTTCTATGTGGAATTCCTCTATGTAACGGTTCTGAAGGTGTCAGTTACTGAACAGCTGTGGATGGCAGAGGTGAACAAACCGGACCAGTCTCCAACTTGGTATACGTTCCTTATTTACCTGTGTGAAAGACACCACAGTAAACCAATTTTTTATACTTGCATTACACACAGTGTAAGATAGAATTCCGCAAAAAGTGCAAATAGTTTTATGAAAAAATGGTGCATCCAAAAAGTAGATATTAGTAATACCAGAGCGTTCGTAATGCAAATTTTTGTTCACATAACTGTCCCTTCAACACTTCTTTAGGGGCACTAAGGGCTGTGTAAATGTAGTTAAAATTATAAGCAAGCCCTTCCCAGCCCAGTTGTTAACTCTTTGCTCTACCATTCAAAAAATCTAAACTTTGTCGTCCCAAACCTTGGAGCAATTTAATCAATTAAAGCCTTCTGGCTTTAATTGATCAAATGTAAAGTGTAAAGGACGCTCCCAAGACTCCTTTACCGTTGCTGATAAACTCACAGTGTCAATTTGCATTTCATTCAGGCACGCAGCTGATAACGATCTAAATCAGCCCTTCCACTGTCTGTTTCCAAAAAGAAAGTAGAGAGTTTGGTTTGCTAGGGACAAGTGAAGCTGAGGAAGCACGACCCCCTTCCCAGGACTCCAGGCGCCCACATGGGGGATGCACCCCACAGATTGAAGACCTCTGGTCTATGGGCTCTGCATACTGCAGAGACTGTTTATACTTTAATATGACTTCAAGAGTCTCCTTTCTTGTATGTGGGGACAGAACACATAACAATATTATTGTATCTCTCTCAGTGGGAAACTCACTCAGAAATACGTATTTAGAATCTGATCTGACTGCAGTGGGGTAAAATATAATGAAACACAACCACTGATCTCGGGAAGCCCTAGAACAAACATTGGGAACCGTGTTATACAGCTCCTCACTATGACATGCTGTAGAAGCCAACTCACACTCTGGTGCTATAAATACTCTTTCTCCACTTCCGCTAGGGTAGGAGTAGCACACAACTTGTCAGATGAGTAGATATGGGACAATTTCCCTAAATGTTCTTCTTAGGGTCACTTAAATGTTTGAATCTGTCAATGATTTGTCAATAATCTCTGACAAAGTCATGAGGTTATGCCTGTGGACCAAAGTGAATCCCCCAAATAGAAGTTGCCTTTCATTTTTGGGCCCAATAGCTTGCCAATGGGGTTGGGATGCCTTAGTGGTAACTTGCTGCCTGTTATCCATGTAGTGCGCACCAATCAATGGCAGGAGTGGTTTTGTAAAGTTCCCTCTGTCTCCTACACCTCTGTGCCTGAAGTAGGCACAGAGAGCCTCAGCAGGACATGGCTCAATGAGGCCTGGTTGGCTAACTCTTAAGAGCCTCACACTTCCTTTATTCCGGTCAAGCAAGCAGCATCATTACTTGCCCCTCTGACTCTTCTCTATTTCCACCACACATGCCACTTACCCGTTGTGACCAGTCCCTTTATCCTTCTGGCCCTACTTAACTCCGCAACTTCAGTGTCTCTGCTCACCACCACTCCCAATGTAGATGCAGGAAATGACCTCAGAGTAAAGGGACCTTTTCAGGATCCACATTAAACATATAACATTTACATTATTTGAATTAAAGATGGTGGGAGGCTGCCTTACATAAGCAGGGCGACCAGTCCACATGTATTTTCTGCAGTTTCACCATCATCCTCTAACATTCCTAATGGCAAATCCAACGAAGCCTCTAATATTAGGTCTGCCACTTCATCATGACTCTATTTAAATGGGTTGAGAGGCAAAGAAGAGACTGTTCTCAACCAGCAGCCCTTTGCAACTATGCTAGTGTGAGATATATAAATACTTAAATAAATACAAGATCGAAAATAACACGTTTATCGCTTTTGAATGTCACAAAGGGGATTTCTCTAACTTTCCAAACTATTAATTTCACCACACCTGTCTATAGCAACTCATACACAGTTGCGACTGCTGCCAATTTGCTGTGGCGGGCGGCAGGGCAGCAGCAACAGGCGGCGGCAGCAGGGAGGAGAGGGTTGAATTAAAATAAAAACTTAACGGATAATGCAGCCGGGCAATTAGACATGTGCTCTTAGAAGTGCACATAGCACTTTATTTCTCCTCCCTCCCATGGCCTGCCCCCACCCCTTCCTACACGCTGGATCAGCCACCAGCTGAAAACAATAGCAATAATAAAATATTGTTTTATTTTTCACTTGCTGGCTCTGAGCCGGTGGGGCTACGCTCCTCCGCCATTGCGGAGGAACTGCTGCTGCTTATATACAAGAATAACCATAGCAGTGAGCACACAGCCAGCAACAAGCAAAGGAGACGTCTGTTTGAAATTCTTTCCCAAAAAATGGCCGCTGCATTACCTCCCAGCTGTATATTTTTACATATTATCCATGCTTCTGAATGCATGCAGATATCTGTAGCCTGATGAGCTGAAAGCAGCCTGTCTGTTCCATCACCGAAGACTCGCTCCTGTATGGGAAATTGAGCATGCAAATCCTGCGATGAGACATATTTCTCCCTGAAAATCAAACCCCTTCGCCCGTGTGAAAGGAAGACAAAAGGAAAAGGTGGAAGAAAGAGACAAATACATGGTAATTAGTTCAGATAATTGTAGGTATGTATGACGCAGACACTGTTCCCTGGAGCTAAACATTAGATGGGAAAGCACAGGAGCTTTCATGGATGAAATTTAATTCTAGTCTTTACTTTTTGTTATGCAACTTAAGCCATGTTGCTACAGATATACCACGATTCTCCGAAACATCAAACGGGCTTGTCTTTCCTTTGAAACTTGTAATCATAAAATGACAATTGTCGGTGCAGGTATGCGTTTTTTCCATGAATGGTTTTAAGTGCTTCTCTTGAGTCGGTTGTTCCTTTCGTAAACTAACATCTCAATCACTCCATAACAGCAGAATCTGTACTGATCCCTTTTGTTCCGGTATTTGTGGCTGCATCAGTTCCAGCTCCACCAGTGCCGGAACCTCCATCTACCACCCTGGGCCAGCCACTAATTCCTACACTTCAATGAATATCGACCTACCCTTCAACCTGAAATGTAGGGTCCTGCCCTGAGGCACTAGGAACAGATAATAGCCTCCGATACTCATTTCTAGCACCAAGAATCCAAAAATATTCACTAGCAACCTAAGCATGATTACTGCGCCGCCCATTTTTCTCATACCATTTTATAAAAAAACTGGTAAGAACCAAGGCACATTTGTACTAAGAAACTATTTTTAGTTTTTCGGAATTGTGAATTAAAGGAAAACTAGCTGCATTTAAAAACGAAAAAGAAAAGTTTTCTTTTAATTTTTAAAGAGTAGTTAGTGGTTCGTGGGACCACTGCTTGCTCTTAAAAAAATGTTGCTGCCCACATTCTCAAAGGGGTTCCTTGGGGAGCCCTTGCCTTTTGCGAATGGGTTACCCCCAACTTGAAGTTGCTGGTAACAAATGTTTTGTGACAGCATTCCCGGTTGCAAAACATTCCTACATACCAGTGCTATTTAATATTAGGAAGGGACGCCCTAAACATGCCCCTTCCAAATACTGAACCGCAAAAGCAGAATGCAATTTGGTAACAAGTTACCGATTTGCTTTTTGTACATGCCAAAGTATTTTACCAATCGCAATCTGCCCAAAGGGCTGTTTGAGACCGTTAAAATGCTTCATACATCTGACCCAGGACTTCAGAACATATCCCCTAGAAGAAAACACCAGCACCAGCATTCCTTATTCTCCCCACCTTCCTCTAGAAATCTTGTGCTATACCCTGAAATGCCAATTATGCCAATTAAATGTTTCAAAGGATATGAGTTGATATCCGTGACTTGCCATTAGATACCCTTGTGACTACCCATTCAAACCCTGGGGTCATGTGGGCAGCAGTAGCTAAAGATTTCTGTTGCAGCCTTCATATTGTCCTTTTGCAGATCAATGGATCATACCTGCTATGCTATTGGTGGAAAAAGGGAGCACAATGGCACTCACTACACCTGGCATTTTGGTGAATTGCTGTCTTTGCTATTGCACATCACCCTTAGCCAGAATTTCTGCAATGAAGTACCTATTGGGCCAGATTTCTCGAGACTTTATGCTGGTCAAAAAGCATGTGAAGTGATGCAAATTGATGCAAAATATTTATAAGGTATTTACTTTCCAATACAATTTTTATATAATGCTGGAAAGTTACCCTAAAGTAACACAAATAGTGCTTTGTGCTTCTTTATTTATTTATAAAGTTTTATATAGCGCGAACAAGATCCCGAAAGATATCAGAGCGCTTTACAGAAGTATGAAAGAGACGACATGAATGAGATATCAACAACAATCGGGAAAAGGAAAATAATACAGTAAACTGATGAATTCAAACAAAAACAAAAAAAAATGTACAGTAGAGAGGAGCCATGACAAATGTAGGTAGTCGTGGTGATAGCAAATAAAGTCAACCAGTCAAGGGAGCCTAGCCAATTAAGGTAGGAATTTGCTCATCAAAAAACTCTTAGCTTCCATTTTGAACTCCGTCAACGAGGAGAGTCTGCGTACTTCCGGTGGGAGAGAGTTCCATATCTTTGGGGCAGCACCTGAGAAGGCTTGTTGACAAGTTCTCTTTTTGTTAAGGATGATAGGTTTCAGGAGGTAAGTTGAGGCGCTTCTTGAAGCTCTCTCGCCACAGGATAGTTCAAGTTTTTGCGCCAGGTACCTGGGAGTCTTGAAGTGGATGGTTTTGTGCACCAGAACTGTACTCTTTAGCTGAATTAGTGCTTCAAAGGGTAGCCAATTGAGAGATTTTAAGACTGGGGATATGTGCTTGTTTCGTTTGGAACCTGTCACCAGTCTAGCCGCAGTGTTCAGAGAGGCCCTTAGTGAAGCAAGGGCGTATTTGGGGAGGCCACAGAGGGCAGCACTGCCATAGTCTGGCCTCGGCAAGACAAGTGCTTGGACCACATGCTTTGCTTTACTTTCATTCAAAGAGGTGTTTAATGAGTGTTACATGGGCATCCTCACGCTCCTACCCTTGGTTTTTTATATAAAGACCTATCTACTAAAATTGGGAATTATGACTTTGCACAAGAAAAAGAAAATTCTCCTTGAGGAAGGAAGGCACAAGGAGAAATGTCTTCTTTTCTCCCAACTTTTCACAAATTGCATGTGAGCTGCACTGCACAGCACACATCCAATGAGGGAGAAGTGGTAAAGCTTCTTGAAGCATAGTGTTTTGCACTGAAAGGGTATCTAAATTAGGTCTAACATTCATCTTGAAACTTTAATGCTGCCAAGATGTGTGCTTTCATTTCTCTGCTCAGCGTGCAAAGCAAAATATGCAGTTGTATGATTATTGATTGACGAAGAACCCTGGGGGCTTACTTTTTATGCAACATTTGCAAGGCCTTTCCTGCCTGCCACAGTAGGCCTATTCATAATATGTGACTGTCATTGTTTAATGTAATAGATTTGCACTGGATAGGGATGGACATAACTCGGGTAATTCCGTGTAGCGTAATCATGAAGAATTACCTAAGAATTCTGCAAGATTATGCGTTCTTATATGTGGACAAGAATTCTGCATTTAGCGCTATTTCTTAGCACAAAAATGCTCCCTTGCTACTTGAGTCTAAAATGAACTCAATGATTTATTTTCTGCTACGAAATAGCACTAAATGCAACAGAATTTGAATAGCAATCACAAGTAGCCCCCTCCTGCTCCCTAAAAGTGCTTTTGCGGGAAGATTATAGCTAAATTTACTACCAGCATTTAGTTCTATATTCTTAGCACCAAATGTGTCCTTACGTCCAAAATGGACGCAAGGATGAATTTTGTGCTGCGAAACATCAGAATATGAATAGCGAGAACGAACAGCCGTTCTCACTCACCAAATATCATGTTCTTGCGGTTTAGAGTTTTTCTCCCCAAATTATTCTCAATTCCACAAGTAATCACATAGTTAAAGATAGTTCTTCATCAAAGAGTAATACAGAATTACCAAAATTACTCTGATTACTCCAACGTATTCAAAATGTTGCCCAGGTCTTGTACTACTGACACATCCAATTAATTTATATCAGAGAAGAAAATATTAATAATAATTTAGGAGATAGTGCTAGAATGATGGTATAAGATTGTAAGAGGAAGAACCCCAATATTTCACTGACCCCAAAATTTCTCTTAGACAAACATTTACCTCTATCAAGTTCAGCTTCAAAACCGTTAACCCAGCAATAAGAGTCACCACCCTCCACGGCATCAGGCCTAGCAAAATTAGCAGAATTGTCAAGTAGTTACTGAGACCACTCAATAACTGAGTACTAGATCAAAAAAAGTTATTGAGTTTAATTACAAAAATCCTAAAATAGGCAATACAGGGAAATGCAGTAAATGCCACGGAGGCACATTTACAGAGCTCATAATGAGATATTTGAAATAATTATAAATTCTAATAAGCAGAAAAGTCCCTCTATTATCTAAATGTCAGATTCACAAGAAACACTGTGAGCATCTTTGGGGAAAAGGGAAACATTCTCTAAAATAGTTGGACAGAGTTCTCAGAAGAAAAAGTCTCTAGTTCAAAATTAAGGATTTTCATACATATTTCACTCATAAAGAAGCATAAACAATAAGCAAAACTGCAGATTCAGCATGGTATGACTAATGTTAGCACATATTGAACAAATCAAAGGTAGAGATAATCTTCCAGTAGCTTCCATAGCAACTGCAGTCTGGAGATGTAAATCACAATAAGAAACATTTTCAAACAAAGACTCATACACTAGTGTGCTAGCAAGCCTGCATCTGAACTTCCAGCAGAACTGTCCAACAAAAATGATACTTTGGGAACAATAGATGCTCTCTAAGGAAAATAACCAAAGATGAAAAAATAACTAGAAACTTCATCCATCTTAAAAAAATGGTGTTTCTATGAAAAATGTGGCATAACTAAACTACGTTAATAATCACACTTCTAATCAACATGATTAAATTGTTTTAAGAGCAACATCATTCATTCATCGGTTATAACTTAATTCATCTAAAAAATCAGTAGTATGCACAAGTGGTCACCCAAAATCGCATTTTGAAAAAAAAAATTGACAACCTGACACAACACAAATTTCTGACTCAGTATTGTGATTCGTAAAACCTTTGCAACGTTTGCTCCCCTTATGCTGGCTGTGCAGTTTACATTGGTTTCTATTGTGGTGATAATTATTTTAAAAAGCCATGAATTTGGAGGTGAGCTAATCTGGTTAGCCTTGACTCTTTGAGACTCACGTTAGTCTGTCTTATTTTGGATTGAGAAAATGTTTGAACTTGAGACTTTGCTTCATGTCAGACTCCTTACTGCATTTGATTGAGCCTTATGCTACTTGCCTACATTGACTACTATATATTTTTACTAGTGTGAGAAAACAGACCTTTTTGCATATGTTTTTCCACTTTTCATTTCAATGCTGATAGTTATGACTCTGGAAGTGCATTGGAGCCTGAAACCCAAGCCCCTGTGCCGGTGTTCTCTCCCTAATACTGATATGTGTGAATTGGTAACCTCAAATGGAAAGGACTTTAACCCCCTTAGAAGTCCCTAGTATATGATACCCATGGTACCGAAGGCATGGGTGTTAAATTAATCACCAGGGCCTGAAGCACCGTTTATGCGACCTTGAGTGACCCAAGTAAACTACTGACAGCAGGCCTGCCATTGCAGTCTGCAGGAGCAGTGCAAACTACTCCAACTTGACTTTGCCCTCACCATGTGTGGCAAAGTCAATACACTATTTTTAATATATGCCAACCACCCCTAAAGAAGCCCTCCTGAGCCCAAGAGGCAGGGTGCATTATAGTAAAGGTGTGGGCATATAAGTGCAAGCCTATAGTGGCCTTTAGCATTAAAGGCAACTGTAAGTGATAGGCGGCCCATAAGATCACATGGGCTGGCACTTGGGCAAACTCCTGGTCACCAGCTCAATTATGTTAAAGCCGAAATATATCATGTTTGGTATCAAACATGCCTTTTCCCCTCTGATACGAATCTTGTGTTGAGAATGACGTGGCATGCACCCAGGTAGATACTTTAGAGGCTGCCCACCTGATTACCCTAGCCTTTTTCTGTGTTCTGGATTCAAGCCCACAGCTTCTGCCACCAAGACAGCAATTTGACACCCTGCCAGGAGGTGTGAACACTCCCAGAAGTCAGAAACAATGGCCTGAACGAGAAGGAGCCTACACAAAAGAAATATAGGTTAAGTGGGAGTTTCTTGTATATATATTTGCTATTGTTCCCCACTTTCTCCCAGACCTAAAAGCAACTTATATGGGGCACCCCATTTTGATGTTGGGAAGGAGGTCACACCTCCCTCCATGACAGGATAGCTAGTGAAGTGGCGAGTTTCAAAGCCTTCACCGCCTGTGATATGCAACCATGTTGCCTCCCAAAGGAGGAAACAGCCTCCCCCCAGTCCCCAGGCACATCTGCACCTAACCAGGTGAGAAAATTAGGAATTTTGGAGGTGTACACCCCCAAAAGACTAGTAACACCTCTAGGGTGGGCTACCTGGTCTGTGCAGCTGCTGAAGACCTCTGCCTTTTTTAAAGTGGTAAAACAGAGGGTTCTGGGTAGAAAAGAAGGCCCCTTCCCCTGATGTGGTCACCTCAGGGGCGGATTAGCCACTGGGGCTAGAAGCCCCTTGCCCACTTGCAGCCACACCTCTAACGCTCCTAAATCTAGCATTTAAGGGCTACCTCTGACACCGGAACCTCAGTTCTGACCTAACTTGCAACCAAGGACAAAGTGGAGACCCATGTCTGCACACAACAGTATCAGCACAAAGCAAAGGTGTTATACTCTACACCTGTGGCAACCTTCCTGGAACTGCATGACTATGACTCATTGTGGACCAAAGCTTGGTTCCCCCAGAAAGAGGGACCCCTTTGAGAGCCAAAGGCAACTCCAAACTCCCCTGGACTAGTGGCACTAGTCTCCTGTACCACACAGGTAAAAACAACGTACAGGAACCAAAGAATCGCTAGCAATTGGGCCATTAGGGAGATCGCCCAGACGTAGATGATCCAGTGCATTGTGGAAAACATAGTCCTGACCTCCACCAAGTTTCCCCCAGACCTCCAGATGTTGAAATAACTTTCTGCTGAGTTTACTGCTTCCAAGGCTTTTTGGTTGCCAATCCGGCAACCACACATTTTACTCAATGCTGCACCTTGAGGAAACTCCAGAAAACCTTCATCCGATGTCAGCAATGACTTCATTGTTGACCTTTTGCGCCTAGTTCCCCCCCAGCACCGTGTAAGTGGTAAAAACTAGCTCTCCCGCAGCTTCTGCTTCATCACCAAGGATGGCCAGGACAACTCTGTATC
Organism: Lissotriton vulgaris; assembly: GCF_964263255.1. Taxonomy (NCBI): domain Eukaryota; kingdom Metazoa; phylum Chordata; class Amphibia; order Caudata; family Salamandridae; genus Lissotriton; species Lissotriton vulgaris. Next base: position 441,907,642 of record NC_141697.1, on the reverse strand, counting down.
CGCGATTCTTGAGCAAGGTAAAATCGAACTGAAAGTAATCATTGGTCCTGGAACTTTCATCCCCTTTACGCACCGTGGGTAACATGCAACTCGATTTGAAAGTGACCGATTGTCATGATTGCTTTTTCCCATTGACCACAATAATATAGCCTTACAGCCCGCCGTAGAGGGCTATACCGGCTATTAAAGGCTTGCTCCAGCGTTAAAGGCCCGAGCCGAAGGCGAGGGCCTTTAACAAGGGAAAGGGACTTTAATAGCCGGTATAGCCCAGCTACGAAGGGCTATAAGGCTATTAGAACATTCTGCCACTAGAGGGCAGAATGTTCTAACAAAAAAGAACAAAGCCTTATGGGAGCGCGAGGGGATTGTAATCCCCTCAGGCTCCCTGAAGCCTTTGTTCACAGCCAGAGCTGTAAACAAGAAAGCATTGGAATGTTGGAGCTCCAGGCTTATACCAGCCATTATAAGCCAGGAGCACTCCATTGTTTTCAATGGAGCTACCAACATTCCAATGTTCTAATATAGCCTTATAGCCCGCCGTAGCGGGCTATACCGGCTATTAAAGGCCCACTGAATCATTAAAGGCCCGAGCCGAAGGCGAGGAACTTTAACGAGACAGCGGGACTTTAATAGCCGGTATAGCCCTGCTACGAAGGGCTATAAGGCTATTAGAACATTCTGCCACTAGAAGGCAGAATGTTCTAACAAATTAAACAAAGGGTTCTCGAAGCTCGAGGAGATATAAATCCCCTTGAGCTTCGAGAAGCCTTTGTAGAACATTGGAATGTTGCTCTGCGGGCCTTTACAGGCCCGTAGAAGCAGGGAGCACTCCGTTGTCTGCAATGGGGCTCCCAACATTCCAATGTTCTACTAAAGTGTTGCAGTACTGTTTTGCACTGATTTAATTTTGCTTTTAAAATCTACAGCTGCAGTTATACTTATCTAATTGACTTCATTTCGGTGTTGAGATTCATATAAAAATCTTTGTCATTTTTGAAAACTGGTTTTAGGTTCCATTTGAGTTGTGTCATTTACTTATTGTCCATGTTGGTACTCTAAAATGCTTAACACATGTTCCTCTAGTAAAGTCTGGCGGCTCTTTGCCACTCTACCAGGACTGAGCTAAGGATTTATTATTGTGAATCCAATGACCATCTTTGGGGTATTGTGAGAGTAAGAGCCTAACCAGCGTCACCACATAATACTCCATCTTTCTACAACTATCTATTATTTTTGCCTTCTGCATTGCTCTTTAAGTTATTTAATGAACTTTCATGTTTCTAACTTTACCGATCTTGTGTATTCTTGAGACTCAAGGCTAAATGTAATTGACTATGCCAATGTGTTTCGTGTTTATCTATCTGTTGAGACACTTTGCCTCATATGACCTTTAGGTTAACACCATTGCCAATGCTGAGATTGTGCTTTATCTTGGATTATCTGATAAGAGAGTGTCAACAGGTGCAAAGATGTATGTGGGGGGCTAAGTAGCCTGTTTGTGTCCTAGTACTGGAGAAAAGTGTGGCAGCGGTACATCTTAATAAATGTGACACTATGATGCTCTTTCCCCCAGTTCCACATAGAACAGCAACTTTGGTTTCTGCTGTGTCACGCCATTATTGGTAAATGTGTCCAATCATTTTCAGCTTCCCTTTTCCCCAAAAATAATCATAATGAAAATTCATAGATATATTTTCATATTTCACTGCTGCTAGGTAAGTCTTCAGATGATAGCTCTGCCTGTGGCTGTCTTTTGTTTCAGTCTCAGCGTATACCCCGGCGTAGAGGGCTACACCGGCTTCTAAAGGCCCTCTCCAGCATTAAAAGCGTAATAGCCGGTATAGCCCAACAATGAAGGGCTATAAGGCTGTTAAAACATTCTGCCACTGGAGGGCAGAATGTTCTAACAAAAAAGAGCAAAGCCTCATGGGAGCATGAGGGGATTGGAATCCCCTTAGGCTCCTTGAAGCCTTTGTTCACAGCCGTTGTGAACAAAGAAACATTGGAATGTTGGAGCCCCAGGCTTATACCAGCCATTATAAGCCCAGAGCTCTCCATTGTTTTCAATAGAGCTCCCAACATTCCAATGTTCTGAATTGTAATAGTACATCTTCTCTGTCAGTTTATCATTTCTGTGAATCTCAACGGCAAGTGCCACGGATGTAAACTCTTCTAGCTGTAGCCACATCACACTTGCTCTGATCTATTGGCTGTCAATCAGATAAAGGTCATATTTCAAAGACTCAAGATTTACATTTTACTAAAGCAAGACGCAGTGCAAAGCAGAACAGAAAATGGCATCTATAAACCATACATTAAAAAGGGTCACAAGCACAATGCAAAATATTGTTGCTTAAGCATCCATGCAAACGTTAGTATGTCGAATCTTTATTCGGTGATTAAAAAACACCATAAAAGCACACACATATCTACATGAGTAAAAAGTCATTAAACATTATTCAAGATCCTTATACAAAGTATTTGTGTTAAATGGAAATACCGGCAGAAAAATCTAACAATTTTAAAAATGTAAAATCAAAGACATTTCATTCATCTCCCCTGGTTAGCCTTAAACGGACCGCTACCTTAATAAAATTCATTATACAACACAAAGTTAAGGGGTCCGAAGCTTTTTGTAAAAAGACTAATGCCTCCCTGGCATGTTCCTGTTTGGCTTTTTTTTAAACATTTACAAGAAATCTACGCCTAGGCATTGTAAAAAAGGACAGAGTAAAACAAAGTGAAGGGAATCCTGCGGAGACCTGTTGTCGCAGCCGCAGGGTCCCTTCTGCTCGATTGATGTTGTGAAACCTGCTGGTGAAGCCAACATAAATGGGAGTAAGTTCAATCTGAAACGGCACATCAGGAATCTATCCTGTGCGTTGTGCATAAGGTACAGATAGGGCTCCATACCCTCCACGCTCTTCACCAGATTATGGGCCCTCACTGTCTTTTTAAACCCTTCGGCCTCAGCTCTACATTGGCTTTTCCGCTCTAGGAAAATTTCCCCTACTTGCTTCTTGTGCTGGGCTACAATTGTTGCAGGGTTAGTGAAGAGGTTCCCAAAGCCTAGTTCCTCTAGGGTATTCTTTACGTATTTGAGCCAGGGAATGCGCATACATTTGGCCCTCTCTAAACAGTCCAATAAGATTTCTCTGCTGAGAGACGCATCAGGGTTAACCCAGATTTTTAACCAGGCCACAATTGGCCTAGGTTTTACCAAGTCATCCAAGTATGGCCTCCCTAATTCCCTGTGTGCTACAATTCCAGCAGTACTTGGTGGTGCCCTCAGGATGGATTTCAGATATTTATTTTCTTCCTGTTGGATTCTTGTGGTGTTCGCAAAGCCCCATACTTCTGCCCCGTAAATTACTTTGGAGCATGATACGGAGCTGTACAAGTTCATCACCTGTTCCGGGCTCCATCTGCCTAACCTCCTCCCGTAGCTAGCTATTGCCCCGTTGGAGGCGATCATTTTACTACAACGCTCCTCCATCAGGGAGTTAAACTGTAAAGCACCATCAAAGGTTACACCGAGGTAAGGAAACGTTTTGACCTCTTCTACAACGTGGCTGCCTATTGTGTAAGTACATTTCGAGGAAGTTCTTTTACCAGCCAGGAGCACATACGATTTACCCAGGTTAACAGAGAGATCTAAGGCACCCATGAACTTAACGAATCCGTCAATCAAGATTTGTAAGCTCCGGGGTGTACGTGCAATCAGGACCGCGTCATCTGCGTAAAGCAGAACAGGAATATGACGCGACCCAACCCTTGGGGAATCTGCCTTTAAGCCCAACAGAAACTGCTCCAAATTGTTAATGTAAAGGGAGAACAAAAAAGGGGCGAGAATGCAGCCTTGTCGGACTCCACTCATACAGGGAAAAGAGTCGGACAATACCCCCTCCCTGTTAAATCGAACCTTTGCCGTGGTGTCACTATGCAATTCCCTTAGTATATTAATTAAACCGCTCTCAATCCCCATACTTGACATCATGTCCCACAGTTTCTCCCTGTTAACGTGATCAAATGCTGCTGCCAAATCCATGAATCCCAAGTAGATCGATTCATCGCTAGCCAGGGTATATTTGGCAGTCAGCATATACAGGTTCAGGCATTGATCACTAGTGGACCTTCCTGTCCTGAATCCGTATTGAGTGTCTGAGAAGGTGTTATTTTCTTCGGTCCACTCAGACAGTCTGTTGAGGATCGCCCTACCCAAGAGTTTAGCCGATACGTCAATCAGGGAAATAGGGCAATAGCACTTGGGATCGTCCCTATTGCCTTTCTTAAAAATCGGCACAATGATCGCTTTGGACCAAGACGGTGGCAGACCGCAGGTGATTGCAGTATTTATAACCCTGGTCATTAAAGGGGCCCATAGTTCTATACTGCTCAGAAACAAGTCGGGGCGAATTCCGTCAGGGCCCGGGGCTTTGTTTTTAGTCAGACCCTCTATCCCAGCGGTAATCTCCTTGATGGTAAATACAACCGATGAAGCCTGAGTTGGAGTTACAGGTAACTCTACAGGAGTACCAGGCTCATGGTTATATAGACCCCTATAATGGGTGACCCACTGTTCTGGGAGGATGTTAGCCCCTATCTCCGGGGTGTCGTTTTCCTGGAAGGTCGGTTTATTGATAATTCTCCAGAAACCCGCTAGATCCTTTCTTTCCCCTGCTTCTCTTAGTTCTGCCCATGCTTCTGCCTGCAGAGCTAGTTTCCTCCTCTTGGTCTCTTTTTTTATATTTTTCCCTACACACCTTAATTTTTGAGGGTCCCTTGGTTTAAGTTTAAGGCAGCTTTTCAACTCCCTCAGTGCTTTGGAACAATCTTTATCAAACCACCGGGGGTTATCATGGTTCCTTGTGGGCGCACTAGTTTTAAGTAGGCCATCGATCAGGTTAGCAATCTGATCGAATGCTTCCAGTAACCTTGATCCGTGGACTTCTGTGTCTAAACAGTCATTAATGTCTGATTTGCCCGCGTCCACCAGGGCTTTATAAAACTTTTCCCCATCTATTTTGGACCATTTTAATCTCCTGCCTTGGTCTGTTACCCTCTCCGTGATTGTGCGGTGGACTCTAGTTCTAGAACCCGCCCTGTACATCAGCTCCAAAACAAGAGGGTTATGGTCGCTGAAACTGCTCCATTCTATCCCTACACTAATTATCTTATTTAGCAGGGATCTTGAGACTAAAATATAGTCTATAACGGATGAGCATTCCCTGCCCTTAAATGTAGGTGGGAGTGTGCCATCCTTCTGTGTGCCTATCATGTTAATGGTATGCTCAAGATCATACTTAAGCCGAAGCATACTGAGAGCTGACCCTGTAGGCGTATGGGAAAAATGCGGCCCCTTCTCCATGGGACATTGGGACCAGTCTGTGTTTGTCTGGGCCAGTGCCGGACAAAGGTGGCAGTTAAAATCTCCCATGACTAGCAACGCATATGACTGCCCCTTTTTCTGGAGTGATATTTCCTGACCCAGCCTATAATCCAGTTCAGCTACTAGTGGGGTATGGTTTCCGGCTATCTCGTTGTTATAGATGTTGAAAACAGTAAATCTTAGCCCCTTCCCGAAGAACCGGGCTGCCTGAATCCCATAGGAGCTCCAATCTGGGGCAGACCAGCTACCCGGAAGATCTAGATCTATGTAAATAGATAATCCACCCATGGCTCTCCCTGATCTGGTTTTTCGCGCGGGTACAAAGAAACACTTATACCCCTGTAAGTGATAGTTATTCACCGGGGCCCATGTCTCCTGCACGCAGATTACATGGAATTTTCTGATGTAATCAAGCCACTCTTTGTTATTAAATTTGCCTGCCAAACCTGCTGTATTCCAAGAGATCAATCTCAGTGCCTCACCACTCTGCTCTAATCCCCCATGAGGCCTCGTTTGTATCTCCCGCTCTAACCCTTGCGTATCCAGCCCATGTCCCCCTCCTATACATTCAATATCCATAACCCTAGGTCCAGCTTGCGCAGGCTTCCCCACACAACTTGATGGAGTTTGCTGTGCCAGGAGACTTTGCTCCTCCATCTCCTCTGCCAAAGCTCCTTTTTCCCCGTCTCCCAGGGGGACATTATCTGTTTGTCAATCCCCCCCCTCAAGGCCATTCAGACAGTTAAACCGGTTGAAAGTGTGAAAGGATGGCTCTGGTCGGCCAGATAGTGGCCTGGGGATAAATTCATGATGTCTCCCCCTCCGACCAACCATCTCCCAGTTATCATGGTTTTGGGACAGATGCACAGGAGCAGGGATAGGGGGAAAGAAGAAAGACACGTGAAGGGTTTGAATGGTGGATTCCCTAGATCTATTCTTTCCTTGGCATATGTGAGAGACAGTATCGGCATCCCTGAAGCTCACCAATATGCAATCCCCTATTATGGATTTGTATGTTCTCCCCACCCATGGCACCCTTCTGACCATTATAATTTCGTTATTTAAGTGTACTGGGAGGGGTTTATTTATATTTAGCCACTTGATTACCCTACTTTTTAGGGAACAAAAATCCTCGGTTTCACCTACTTCAAGTGGGGGGACGCCCGCCATAACTACAGTAAAATCATTTGTCTCAGGGGGTAAATTAGGCCTACGTGGTCTAGGGGGAAGCTTCATTAGAGGAGTCAATGTAGTACTGTCTACGGGCTGTGCCAGGGGGGCAGGGTCTACAGGGGGAATGGGCCTATTAGAGTTAAGGGACTTAGTTGGTACAGACTTAGTCCTCAAGGGTTGTGGAGGGGCCACAGCATTCGCGGCCTGTAGGGGGGCTGAGCTCATCACACTATTCAGGGGCTGATGGGGGGCCAGTGGAGTAGGAATAGGCTCCAGTGGCCTTCCTTGGTGACCAGCCGAGATTTTCATGCTACTTAATGTAGCCTCCAATATGGTGAGTCTAATCTCGACCTTTTTAATACTCTCACTGATCGGTAGTAATAGTGACCTGAGCAGGAATTCCAAGTTACCAAGCGGGGCAACAGAAAGGGGGACATTAGCAATATTATTTCCTGTGTCTTTTGTCAGAACAGGGGCCAAGCCATCCTGAACAGTAGGTTTGGGGTGTAGTTCATCCGCTAGTCTCACCGTCGGTGTGGAGAGTTTTGATGACCTCCCAAAGTCAGAGTGAGGGATTTTGGGTTTGTTTTTACCCTGGGCTCCCTTCGACTTCCTCCTGCGTTTGTTAGGGGGGGGCCATGACCTCCTTGTACGGTGGCTGGCTTAGGTTTAGCTTTCCTAGCTTTCGGAGCTGGAGGGGGTTGAGAGACTAGATCAATGGTCTCCCTACTAGGGCTTGAACTGATGGCTGGGGCTAGACTCATGGGTGGAACTGGTGGGGTGTTCGTACAATCCCTCAACAGGAGTGGGACATCGTCTATTGGGGTCAACACTTCACTAGGCGTGGCAGGGTATTCCCCAAGGGGTCTGTTTTTCAAGTTATCTATTGAGCGTCTCCGCTCTGCCCTTAGACAGGTTAAGTTACTCTCCTTGTCCCCATCCCCCACAGCCCGGGGAAAACCGGGGAAAATAGTTCTCTAAGGTCCTGTTTTTGACTCCTCCCTGCTTCATAGGGGTGCCCTCCTTTGCCGGAGACGGCATGTCAGTAGATGTTCAATTATAGTCAGTGGTGGGCTATGTCAGCAAATTGGACCAGGGTTCAAATAACCAACACAAGAGGGTAGGCCCAGCCCGGCCTACTCCGGCCTATGACGGCCTTAGACGGTCCCGCCCTTGTCCCGGGCTTCTCCCGGCGCGCTCCCGCTCGCTCCCGCGAAGCGGTAGCACGAGTCACCTTTAGACACACAAACTACGGGCTCATTGGCTGTTAGGCGGCGGGGCGTGGCCAGCAGGGAGAGCAGCCCAGGTGTTGCAGATTGGGCCCGCAGGGACTCCTGGACACTGGAGTCCCTGCCTGAATACTCGCAGCCCCGCCGACACACTTACCTGCCCCGCGCTCTCCTCAGTGGTGTTTCCAGGCAATCAGCACTCCTCCCTTCCTCTGTCCACGGGCGCTGCGGGACCCGCGAAGCGGGTCCGGCGAGGCGCTGGTCAAATCCACGCAGGGCAGCACAGAGAAATCCGATGAGGAACCAAGGGACACTTGCACGGTCAGTAAGAGGGTCCCAGAAAGCAGTGGGCAGGAAACGCTTTTAGTCCGTAGGCGAGGGGCGTGGCCAGCGGGGAGAGCAGCCCAGGTGTTGCAGATTGGCCGCGCAGGGACTACTGGACACTGGAGTCCCTGCCTGAATACTCGCAGCCCCGCCGACACACTTGCCTGCCCCGCGCTCTCCTCAGTGGTGTTTCCAGGCAATCAGCACTCCTCCCTTCCTCTGTCCACGGGCGCTGCGGGACCCGCGAAGCGGGTCCGGTGAGGCGCTGGTCAAATCCACGCAGGGCAGCACAGAGAAATCCGATGAGGAACCAAGGGACACTTGCACGGTCAGTAAGAGGGTCCCAGAAAGCAGTGGGCAGGAAACGCTTTTAGTCCGTAGGCGGGGGGCGGGGCCAGCGGGGAGAGCAGCCCAGGTGTTGCAGATTGGGTGCGCAGGGACTCCTGGACACTGGAGTCCCTGCCTGAATACTCGCAGCCCCGCCGACACACTTGCCTGCCCCGCGCTCTCCTCAGTGGTGTTTCCAGGCAATCAGCACTCCTCCCTTCCTCTGTCCACGGGCGCTGCGGGACCCGCGAAGCGGGTCCGGCGAGGCGCTGGCCAAATCCACGCAGGGCAGCACAGAGAAATCCGATGAGGAACGAAGGGACACTTGCACGGTCAGTAAGAGGGTCCCAGAAAGCAGTGGGCAGGAAACGCTTTTAGTCCGTAGGCGGGGGGCGTGGCCAGCGGGGAGAGCAGCCCAGGTGTTGCAGATTGGGCGCGCAGGGACTCCTGGACACTGGAGTCCCTGCCTGAATACTCGCAGCCCCGCCGACACACTTGCCTGCCCCGCACTCTCCTCAGTGGTGTTTCCAGGCAATCAGCACTCCTCCTTTCCTCTGTCCACGGGCGCTGCGGGACCCGCAAAGCGGGTCCGGCGAGGCGCTGGTCAAATCCACGCAGGGCAGCAGAGAGAAATCCGATGAGGAACCAAGGGGCACTTGCACGGTCAGTAAGAGGGTCCCCTAAGAATATTATATATTTAGTTAGTCTTAGAGTTCCATGAAGTACCACATGTCAACTAACACCCACTTTGAAGAGCTAGGGAGTACAACAACTCACTCATCACAAAACATAGGATAAGTTGATGGATAATTAGTGGCTAAGAGGTAACATGAAGCATTATATGAATGGCCCATTTAAAAACTAAATAAATATATGTGATGTATATGTCCCGGTGGGCCAGTCTTACATCTTCCTCCACTGAGTTCATTCTTCATTCAAACACCTAGCAGAGCTGTTTTGAAGAGTTTGATGAAGCAATATTGGCTAGCGTGTGCTCTGAGACTGTTCAAGTTCCTGCAGAGTTTTGAGTCCTGTCCGCTTCCTAATTTGTCTGCCACAAGAAGACTTGCTTGTGTATTATGCAAGGACCCTAATGAGTCATGCATAATGAGGTTTACTTGAGCTTCAATGTAGCAAGGGGGGTGAGGTGCACCCTTAAGGCACTTGGCTTGACACTCGTGGCGCAAGTCCTCAGCCATGATGCATTCTTGACCTCTTGCTGGACCTGCCGTAAGTGGATCATAAATCTCTTTCTTCGGTACCCCCACTTTCTGAACATCCCAAAGCCATATTGAGGAGTGTGAATAGAGGCATGCATTACATTACAAAAAACCTCAGAACCTTGGACCATGTAATTATCTATTTTATTATTTAAATATAAGAGATTCTTGCAATTAATAAATACATTGATAGCGGTCAGATACAATTAAGGTAATCCAGCCATCCGCTCTGGCATTCTGTGTTGAAAGAGGTTGAAATCCCAAGTGGACACAGGCACGAAGTTAGCAAGAGAAATCTGGCTAAAAGACAAGTAGTGTAATTCTCACTTGTTGTTTCTGTAGTGGTGAGGTGCAAGGTCTGACGCAAGGTGCCAACTTCCCACACACACCTGTGCCAGCCCAACAATGTCAAAGCCAACACAATGGAGATGGGGAAAGAAAAAGGGAGAAACGTACTGATGCGCTTCAGGTATTGATATTCTTGTGGAGTGGTCTTCATGTGGTTCCTGTAGTGAAGATAAATTGACACTTGCTACCATGTGCATGTATTCTGGTGGTAACACTTTATGACCAATAGTGTAGTCCCACTAGTTATAACTACCTGTGTAAGGTGACTCTTCCACTTAAGTATGTAGGGTATCAGAGAGTAGAACCAGTTTTATCATCTATAAGAGGAAGATGAAATCATTAGGTGTTTTCCTAAGTAGAACAGCAGGATAATATTATTAAGGAAGAGTATGGTGTAACTGACCTAAAGAGATGTTAAGCTGGGAATCCAATTAAAGGTCAATTATTCACATCCATTAAAAACCAGGGAAAAAAACAAAAAACATATTCCCCCAACATCGATAAGAAAAACAAAAATGCTCAGAAATGTGCAGGTCTAAGGTACAATGAAAATCAGCCCCTTAAGTCATAAGGAAACGAATTTATATTTAAATTGTTTGTACAGCCATCAAGCATTGTCAGCAAGGATGCAGAATATCCATACACTGTGGAGACATACATCAAAAAAGTAATATAAATAATAGTCTGATCAAAGTAAATGTTATTGTCTTTTTGAAGAGAGGATTCTTTTTAAAACGTTATGTTTTAGGTCTCGCCTGAACAGCGTGCATGCGCTGTTGTGCGAGACTTGTTGTAAGGGGGCTTCAAAAAGCTGACCACACGCTCGTGCATGTGTGGCCTATTGCTTGCGGTTACCCGCACGGGCGCCATAAGTTTTGAATTATTGTGACCAGACACGGTTGTGATAATTCAAAACATATGGCCTGGTGCTCGATGGCTTGTTCTGCATGTTGGTGCTGTGTCTGGTATTGGGCTTGTGATAAATGATTTGATTTACTGCCCCCGATTATAGACTCGCTCCGGGAATCTGATAGTGTACACGCAGTAAACACAGTAGGGTTTTCTGGTAATTTTTGTCTGTTTAATTTCGTTTTGGTCAAGTGATTTAGGGCCAGATGTAGGTAGGCGTTTACCGGGTGGTAACGGCCGAATTCGGCCGTTACCGATCCGGTAAGAGCAATTTGACATGTAGGTCCCTGTATTTTACAGACTCGGTAAATTTACCGATAAGTAAATTTACCGAGTATGTAAAATACCGAGTCGGTATCATTACGGATTCCGGTAAATTGGTATGTAGGTGGGACTCTTCTGAGTCCCACAAGCAGTACAAAATCGGTATTTTACCATCAAATACTACTTGATGGTAAAATACCGTTTCTGGTGTGCATGCACATGTGTGCATGCACACCTATGCCATATGACAGGCAGACCTGCCCTTAGGGCAGGTATGCCTGCCACATGGCACCCGAGCCTCTTTTGGGGGTGCCAGAGGGTGTCAAAGTGACACCCCCTGCACCCTTGTGACAGTCGGTATTTTCCGATGTGGTAAATACCGACCGGTAAATGCCCAATCAATCCTATGGGCTTCAAAGCCCATAGGAATGAATGGGCATTAACTGGTCGGTATTTCCCGCATCGGAAAATACCGACTGTTTCCGAATCGGTAATTGCACATCTGCATTTACCTACATCTCGGTACTTTTATTTTCCGACCTCTGAAATACCGAGTCGGTATGACTCGGTATTTAAGAGGTCGGAAAATAAAATTTACCTACATCTGGCCCTAAGTCACTAGCACATGATTGTTTAAGGTGGTTTAGTCTTACAACAGGATTCTCTAGCAATGAATAGGATCGTTGCCTCCGTTTTGTACGGTTTCACAATGCAATACTGCCTCATTTTATTTTATTCAGGTATTTTAGGGAGGGTTAATATAAACAAGTCAGTCATACAGAGCGCTTGCTGCATCCTTAAACGCTTCTCTTTGGCTGTGTTTCTTGTCATTGGGACAGTCTTCCTTAAATCCTACATACATTCTGTTTGTGAAGCGCACTCCGCTCATACTTTATGCGCGAACCTCGCTTTCCATCTCTCCCATTGCTCTGGAAACTAGTCTTTTGGGTATTTTCCACTCCATTTTTTCACTTGAGGGAAGATCAGAAGAGATTCAAGAGAAATAATACCAAGAATAGTTGAATCATTCCAAAGGAAGCTTCTGATACCACTCTCCCCACTCTCCGCCGAATCACACTTACACCAGCCTGCATTAAGAAAGGCCCTTTGTCTTACCCTCATTCTGACATATGTATAACTTCAGTGGATCTGGTAACTTTTTACTGGATCTGTCTGAATTTACTGTGCGCTTGTACTGAGGGCCTAAAAGTGTGTGGAAATCAAGAGCAGAATAGTTGGTGTGGCGGCCATATTTATGTGCCTCCCTGCCAGAAGACATGTGCAGTGACAAAGAGAAGGCAGTGCTGTGTGTCCTTGCAAAGCGGGGCTCTGACTCAGAGACAGCTTTCGCTGTTTTGTCAGCCTCTCGGTTTCCAAAATAAAACAAGCATTGACATAGCCAATAGGTTGCGCCTTTGGCATCTGATAAGTGTTTAGTTATCCAGCACAATATCCTTGGTGCAACAACATCAAGTGTTGCATGGCTAAACACTTATAAGGTCCCAAAGGCGAGACTTATTTGCTAAGCCAAAGCTTGCTTCTTTTGTCATGATGTTAAAGATTGGAGGCATTTGTTAGCATGAGCTGAAAGCCATTTTGTATTTTGGCAGCCATTTTAGGTAGCCATGTGCTCGCCATGTGCTGTTTTCCTCTTCAGAGCTTTGCACATGCTCAGAAGGGCCTAGCTAGTAGAATGCACCTGCTTCTCTTGTATAAGTGTCAGGCTATTTTTGCTGCTGTATGGAAAAGTAACTCTCCTCCCACTTTGTTGAGCAAGCAGATCTTGCATGCCCATATTAGGCATTTTAAATGCTTACATGAGCCAGGACTGCCCCTTAGTCTTATGCTGACTATGTAACCCTATATTTACCAAAAAGTGTGGTGAGGGACAGAGTCTCTGAATTAAGCAGAAAGCTCTCACCCAGTCAAAAGATCAGGGCTAGATCCAACACCGTTTTTTAGCTCACTGCACCATCCCAGTTTCAGAACCTGGCTGTATGCAAATTAGTCTGTTCCTGTCCCAGTGCATGATGGGAACAGGACAAACCAAACTACAGAAGCCAATTCTTACACTGGGAAGGAAACAAGCTCCCGGGGACCGGTTTCTGGCATTACAGCCGTCTTTGGCCCGGTTTGCTTGAATCCTGATGGTGCAATGAGCAAGGGTCTCACATCTGAGAATACCCTTCCACGCTTAGGGTGGACAAAAATATTTACAAAAAAGGGTGGTGAGGGACAGAGTCTCTGAATTAAGCAGAAAGCTCTCACCCAGTCAAAAGATCAGGGCTAGATCCAACACCGTTTTTTAGCTCACTGCACCATCCCAGTTTCAGAACCTGGCTGTATGCAAATTAGTCTGTTCCTGTCCCAGTGCATGATGGGAACAGGACAAACCAAACTACAGAAGCCAATTCTTACACTGGGAAGGAAACAAGCTCCCGGGGACATAGAGATAAATAACGGTGATGGATCAAGCCCTGATCTTTGGACTGGGTAAGAGTGGTCTGTTTAACTCAGACACTCTGTTCATCACCACCCCCTTTTTGTAAATCGTTTTTGGCCACTATAGGTGTGGCAGGGTATACTCAGACATGAGTCCCTTTCTCACTGCTCCATCAGGATTCAAGCAAGCCGGGCCGAAGAAGGCTGAAATGCCAGAAACCGGTCCCCGGTAGCTTGTCTCCTTTCTGGTGAAGAATTGGCTTGGTAGTTTAGTCTGCCCTGTTCCCATGATGCACTGGGCCAGGGACAGACTGATTTGCATATAGCCAGGTTCTGAGCTGGGATGGGGCAGTGAGATAAATAACGGTGATGGATCAAGCCCTGATCTTTGGACTGGGTAAGAGTGGTTTGTTTAACTCAGACACTCTGTTCATCACCACCCCCTTTTTGTAAATCGACTATGTAACCCTAAGCATATATAAGGCCCCAGTTTTCTGTACTCCTTAGACTGCCTCATTCAGTTGCTCAGCCTTCTCTGTGAGGTAGTCTCCCTCATCTGAGGTGAATACATGCATTCTTTTTATATTTCAGCTTCTGTGCCAATTTCTTCTTTGTTGGTTTAAAAGGACCAAGTATCAGTGAGACCCCTGAGAAGGTTTCTATGTTCTTCAATGACAGGAACAAAGTGAAGGTCCCTGTGGCGCCGGACGAGTTGAAGAGATGCAGGAGGAGAAGCAGGTTTCATCGAAGCAGATGCCCGGCGAGGAAACGCCAAGCAAGTCTATCAACCCGGAAGGAAATTGGGTAATTTTCAGAGGGGGCAGGGTGAAAGACCAGCACGTGTCGACTTGAACGCAAAGCTCTTTCCCCCCCCCCCCCGCTCGGCCTTTTTTTACTTTTGCCTTGATCCGCCCCACACACACCCGCAATCGGAAGCAGAGCAAGCCTGACAATTAGATATATGGTAATTATTTTGATTTGTAATATGAGTTGAGTAAAAATTATATTCTTTTCCAGGTTCCTTTAACTTACTGTGTCCTCCTCAGTAGTAATGATCAGGGACCATAATTTAGAGAACCTGGGGTGATGATCAATGTGTGTGTATGGGTGTGTGTGAATGAGTGCACACTTATCTAAGACTGTCATGGTTGTGTTTGGAATAAGTAGTTGGGAGAGATTCTCTGTCTGGCTATTATAGATGGTTTCGCTGCAGCAAGGTAACCCCTCTGACTGCGTTGTGGAATATGGTTTAACGCTGTCAGTAAATCCTTCAAACTGATCAAGATGTTTCTAATGGGGAATCCTTCTAACTGACTATATATGAGAGGTCAAAGCATGAATGTGAGCAGCCAGTGAGCACCTGCATTGAACAAACCAAAGGCCACAGAAAGGCAAGCAGGTTTCATAATAGAATCCTAGCTCATGTTTAGCCTGATTAGGAATCAATCCCCAGATAACCAGACAATACCATAGACGAAATAGAAAACAAAAAATTCCAAGCCAACTTTAAGTAAAAGTGATATGAAACTATAGACAATTATCTCAGAATAAAGGAAAAATTATAGGTGGTTCTGATGCTAGAGAGTGAGTTAAGAGGACCCTACTCTGTGATATTGTATTGGTCATCACAAGAAATGCGAAGAAGGTGTCTTCCCTGAGATGTGACTGGGACCCAAGCACCAACTGCAGCTAAAGCGCTAGGTCCTATGTTCGTACTTATGCTTGAAGTTTTTTAAGGGTTGTAGCAGTCCAATGGGGTAAATCTGAAAGTTATATCCTAGATGGACTCAGATACACTGAGCAGAATCCTTCCATAAACCCTAAGAAACCCTCTGCGTAATGGAGGGGCTGCTGGTAGGTGATACATTGAGTCCACTTGATCTCTCATAACAAGCAAAGAGTATTCTTTTGTCCCACTGAAAAGCAAAAAATTCATGCAAAATTAACCTTGTCCGGCAACAACAAGCTTTTGATATATACATTTCTGGAATGTTTTTAGCAAAATAACTTCTCTAGAAAATAGTTGAAGCACTCTTCACAAATCATACACTGATTCAAATAGTCATACCAGTAGTCCACCAGTTAGCTGGGGAGTTACCATCTAGTCAGCAGTTTCCTCTGATTCAAGAGCCATCTGGAATACACTGAATGTACCTGTCAGTTTTAGTTATGTAGGTCTCTTGCCAAATCTAAAGCCCATGCCTTAATAACCAACCCAGCCCAACAATAAAGAAAGTACAGCACCATCCACTAGCACTGTGTCCGACATGAAAGAACTAGAGTGTTTGTGATGACACACAGCTGTGTAGGTCAGTGTGATGGAAACACACTAAATCATATTTGCAAGGGAACCTCTACTTAAGCATCATCTTCCTATTCCTATCACATTATTAGGAATCCTTTGGGTCACCCAAAGCAATATACATGTAGTAAATGGATTTCTTTCAAGCCATGAGGTGTGAGTATAATATTCACAGACTCTGGCTATATACATATAAAATATCACATCTTAGATGTTCCCATACATACGAGATGTTAGATGTCTGCGGAATTAAATGAAGGCCACATTGCATATTTTCCTGTTAGAAGAGATGCAATTGTAACACAGTTGTCAGGTTTTGATGAGGCACACTCACCAGGCCACACAATTTGTTTGTGGGGCTATTATCCTGCCTCACATCCACATAACTCAAAACCTTTCTAACTGGATATGTCTAAATGACAGCCTTGTGGTCTGTTCTGTGGCAGGCCAGTCAGATGGTACTAGTGAATGAACTGAGAGAGAGGGGGGACCTCTATTTAAATAAAGAATTCAGTGGCTGGTACTTGGTCAGCAGGTCATAGGCCACAACAGAGGTCATAATCCAAAGGTCGTACACTGAAATAAATCCTGTGGAACACCTTAGGCAGATGGAATTTCTCACCCTTATTGATTTGGAAAAGCATATGTCTGATGGCCTATTAGAGAAGATAATGTTGACTGGAAATAACAGACATCTTTTCTAGTAGATGGGTATCAAATTGTAATGTTAATATACCAAGGTATGGTCATCAGCACTGATTTAAAAAGGTTATTGTGTCTATAAATGAATGACTCTTGCATAAGAATTTCTTTATCAAATCTAGTGTCCCAGCTACTTGATTTAGGCAACTTCCTAATATTAGAGGGTATCTGTTATATCTTGGTTATGTACTTCCTCGTGCCCCCTGTCACCTCTCCTGTGTGAGATCACCCTTTGTCACCATACCCTCTCCCATTGGTTCCCCAACGTTCCACCTTCCCTACTGTCCCGGTCCAACTGCCTAACTGCCATAGGAGAGTTAACCTTCCTTACCCACGCACCGCTTCTGGTGTGGGGCTGTTTATGATTAAACCTACACTTGAGTTTACAACTGCTTGGTTCCTGTCATTTACTTCTAACAAGTGGCGACGAGGTAAAACTACAGCCCCTCACCGCGGATTTCTTGAATCTTAACTGAGGATAAGAACTTTAAAAGGAATTCAACCGGTGATACTGAAAACTCATCCCACCTGGGTTTGTCGGATCTTCTGTCTCCTGTGCTTCGACGTGTGTCCTCCGGTTCAACCCCAGCTGCTGTGCTGTAACCGGCTTCTGAGCTGCCTTGTCATTTCTTGATCCCGGCAATTCAAGTGAGTGTTCCTCAGCGTCCGGGCAATCGGATGAAGGTGGTGTGCTTCCTGCGTGTCTGGTCTTCCGCCTTGGGCTCCCAGCTGAGTCGTGAGTCTGCCTCGGCGATTTTCTGTCAGCGAGTTTCGCGCCTTTCGACGCCTCTCTGTTGACACCTTCTGCGCATGCCCAAAAGCGCACAACGTCACTGGAACGCAGCATCAGGCGCCATCTTAGCGCTATTTTCTTCGTGAATTGGGTGAGTTCGATTCCGACCCGGCACGTTCACGGTGATGTGCACACCTATGAAAACAAACTGAAAAGTAATTTTACTCATCGTTTCTTCAAATATTAAAAATAATTGCAAACAACATTAATAAATACTGCAGTTGTGCATTAACAGATTATCTTCAATAAACTCCAGTGATAGTAAAGTGCATGCCCTCTGCAATTGAAGTATTCTTGCATGAAATGGAAGCTCTAAATTGAGCAGTTGGTTAAATATTCATTCCTCATGTATCCTTAGTTCTCCAATTGACATCACTTTCTTCTTTGCATACTATGTCGAGGATCAAGAAATAGTGACAAGTGAGGAGGAACTGGAGAAGTGTGGCTCACTGGTTAGAGCAGGCAGACCCTGAAGCAAAGGTCAGACCCGGGACCAGGGTTCAATTCCCGACGCGGCAGGGTCTTGAGCTCAAATGTCCATGGACTCGATAATTCTCGCTTCGGTGCCTGACCTAATCATGGGTTCACACTCTGCAACTCTGGGCATTAAGCTTGCTTAATCTCCACAACGGCCCCCCGCGGCGGGATGCCTGGCTTTCACCTTGGGGATGCCCTGTAGGGGCTATCTCACAGGGAAAAGCCAGGACGGGTTCCCAAGGCAAGCGCGGAGATACCCCTTTCGGGGGTCGAATCTGGCGCTATATAAGAACATAATAATAATAATAATAATAACTCCAGGGTTTATGTAACATCAACTGCAACGTGAAACTTCACTTTTGCTTCTAAAGCTAGAAACTTGTTTGCCTTCTTCTTTTCGCTTATCAGCAATGTGTGCTCTAAGTTCTTTGAATCTTGCGCAGCCTCAAGCATTTCTACCTCTCAAAGGTGCTCCTTGTATGCCATGGAAGGAGTGGAAAGAGTATTTTACCAACTATATAGAAACTGTTGAGGATGAGGACTTCACAGCAGAAAAGAAAAAGAAAGTGCTCTTGTATTGTTTAGGTCCAGGGGGTGTCAAGACTTACAACAACATTGAGAAAAAAGTGAGAGAAGGCAACAATGTTTATCAACATGCCTTAAATGATCTGGATGCCCATTTTTCACCTATAATATGTGTTGCTGTTGACCGTTACAAATTTTCAAGAAGAAAACAGGGCAAAGATGAGAGCATTGATGATTACGTCGCGGCCTTGAACAATTTGGCTTTAACCTGTAGATTTGGTCAATTGCAAGAAGAATTTGTTCGTGATCAAATTATCATGCATGCGAGCAACCCTAATATGCAAGACAAACTCTGGGTTAACGGAGAATATTCCTTAAAAGAAGTTGTCGCTCTGGTTAAAAAAGCAGAACTTACCGGCAGATGTGCCAAAGCAGTTTTGGATGAGCCAGTTGTTGTAAAATCTATACATTCGTCAAATGCTAACAAACTAAGACAAAAGGCCAACAGCAAAGAAGTTGCGCATGAGTTTCATAAGAAAAGTGAACCTTACAAATCCAGGCACAAAAGTGAGAAAAATCACAGCAGTAAATACAAAAATCCACCTGAACTCAGATGCTATCGGTGTGGTTCTCCTAGCCATTTAGCTGATTCCACAAAGTGCCCTGCAAGATATCAGAAATGCGTGTCATGTGGCTTAACAGGTCATATCGCCAAGGCCTGCAATAGGGCATCCTTTAAACAAAGCAGATATGTCAGACACATTCAGGATGAGAGTGACTCTTCAGAAGAAAATTCAGAGTACTCGGATTCAGATAGCATCAGCTACGTGTTCTCCATTGAATATGATGTATTGGAGCTTACACCCACTAAAAAAAAGAAACCTATGTGCGATGCGAAATTGGGAGGGGTAACTGTGAACTTAATGGCTGATTCTGGCTCCCCTTTCCCAATCATCAATGAGAATGTATGGAAACAATTGCTCACTGATGAAATCGGAACATCGCTAGAGAAGTCAAACATTATTGCTAGAAGTTACACTGGCAACAACATCGAATTTCTACGAACACGTGAATTAGAATTCGAGTTCAAAAACAGGAAAGCTTGTTGTAAACTCTCCATTGCAAAAAAGGACCTTCTGTACTTGGCTGGAGCGATCAAGCCGATCTGGGAATAATCCTCAACCCAAACAGCGCTGACCCTGTTGTGTCAGTTGATGAGTCATGCAAGAATACCATTCATAAAGATTTTCCTGAAGTGTTCTCTGGAAAAGTGGGTCTTCTTAACAGTTTTGAACATAAAATTGAACTTAAAGACTCAGCTGTTCCATATATTCACAAGGTAAGACACTTACCTGTGTCGGTAAGGAATGATGTTCAAACAGAACTGAATAGACTGGTTAAGGATGGAATAATTGAGGAGGTTGAATCCGCGGAGTGGGTTTCTCCCTTGGTTGTAGTCAAACGTCCCAATGGGAAAATTAGACTGTGCATTGACCTTAGGGATCTTAACAAAAACATCATTGTTGACCAGTATCCCCTACCACGTATTTGTGAAATGTTTAATGCCACAAATGATATGTGTATTTTCTCCATAATAGATGTAAAATCCGCGTATCACCAGATACCCCTACACGTGGACAGCAAGAAATACACCACATTCATCATTCCATTTGGTTGTTACCGTTTCACTAGGGTACCGTTTGGGTTAGCCTCTGCCGCAGCGCTTTTCCAAAGGGTCATGACTTCCATCTTGGAGGGCGTTGCAGGCATCAGGTTCTTCCTGGACGATATTTTGGTCATGGGAGGCAATCAACTGGAACATGACACATGCTTAAAGCAAGTTTTCCACAAACTTAAAATGCATGGTCTTACTGTTGAACTAGATAAATGTAAAATATCTCAGGACAAAGTGGTTTATTTGGGGCACACTATAAGCCACGAGGGTATCAAACCAAAACAAGGCTTAGTAGATGCCATTCTTAATGCTCCCTGCCCATCCAGTAAAGAGGACATTAGAGCCTTTCTCAGATTAACGGAGTATTACTCCAAATTCATAAGGAACTTTTCAGAAAACATGTACAGTCTAAGACAGTTATTGAAAAATAAAACAAAATTTGAATGGTCCCCAGAATGTCAGAACACCTTTGAAACTATCAAGAAAGAAATAGATGAAGCACCCTTCCTCAAGGGATTTGATCCCAAAGCCGAAATCTATGTCACAACTAAAGTAAGCAACAAAGGATTGGGTGTGGTGTTAGCACAGAAGGACAATTCAAACCAAGAATGGGTTGTGGCTTTCGCCTCCAGATCACTCACCCCTGCTGAGGAGAAGTACTCTGTAATAGAACGTGAAATGCTTGCCTGTTCATGGGCGCTCAATCACTTCAGAGCATACATATGGGGATACAAATACATCTCCGCACAAGCCATTGATCAAAATCTTATCTGCTTCTGGTTTGCAAAATGCCTCACCACGACTAAGTAAAATGTCAATAAAATTATTGGACTACAACTACATAGCAGAATATTGGCCAGGTATCAAGAACAAAGTCGCTGATTTTCTCAGCAGATTACCCCTGCCACATAAATAGAACATGAATGCTCCAGAGGATGATGAAAGAGTGGCTCTACTCTTCAACACAAATTTTGAGGGAATTTCTACTGGAGAATGGGAGAATCACATGTCCCAGGATTCAACACTAAAAGACGTATGTAAATTTGTCAACACCTCTTGGCCAGAGAAAAGACATCTTCAGGACAACATAAACGTGTATTGGGAAATAAGGAATGAACTAAGCTATGAAAATAATGTGTTATATAGAATAGGAAAGGCCATAGCCCTCATCACACTTAGAGACAAAATCCTGAAACTTTGCCACATGGGTCACCTTGGCATCACTAAAACCAAGCAAAGAGTCAGAACCTATTACTGGTGGCCCGGTATTGAAAAGCAAATTGAAATCCTCATTAGGAACTGTGTTGAATGCAGTGACTCTGATAAAACTCTCAAGACATCCAAAGTGTCCCTTTCTCCTCTCCACCCTCCCCAAATGGCCTGGGAAAAATTAGGCCTGGACATTGCTGGACCAATTGAAGGACACGATGGAGAAATCAAGTACATCATAGTGGTCATTGATCAATTCTCAAAATGGCCAGAGATAGAAGTTGTTTCTGAAATAGACAGTACAACAATCATATCTTTCCTGGATAAATTGTTCTTAAGTGAAGGTCTACCCAAATTTATTCTCAGTGACAATGGTCCACAATTCTGCTCAATGACATTCAAATCATTCCTTGAAAGGAACTGAATCACCCACCACACTACTTCATTATACCATCCAGAAGGAAATGGCCTTACTGAACGCTTCAACCATGTCCTGAAGGGACACATACAATTGTCAAGAAATGCTAACCTTAACTGGGAAGTAGAAGTGTTCAAACTCATCTGGGCCTTCAGAATTTCTCCTTGTACCAGCACCCGCAATGCACCCTTTGTTCTCATGAGAAGTAGACAGCCCCTGAGCATTGACCAAGGATGGATGCCTGTTTCTAAACAACTTGAATGGTCGCCAGATTTCATTAGGAACAACATTATCAAGGCGCAAAAATACTACAAAGAATGGTATGACTCTAAACTGAGTGCAAAAGAACACTCATTCAAGGTAGGGGATCTTGTGAAGGTTCGTTTAGAAAAAAAAGTAAGGAAAGGAGAAAGCAGATTCACCTCTCCTCTTCGCATCGATGAACTTTATAACAACTCCGCTAGGCTCAGCGATGGGAAAGTGTGGCACATGAGTAGATTGGCCAAATGTCATCATGGAGGCAATGTACCAAGTCAAATGCATCCCAATGTGTATTGCAAAGATCTATGGGTTGATTATGATAAGACCAGTTCTGAACATAGTTACTTGCCCAGTAATGAGACTTCACATGATCTCCCACCTGTCACTGACTTTGCTGATTGTCACTCATCAGACCAGTCTGTTGATGTCAGTCTTCACACCCCGATACAAAGGCAGGGATGTTATGGCGACTCACACTCTGATTCTGAAGCCATGTCTGACAGTCATAGCTTCAGTGGTAGGTTTGGCAGAACCAGTAATGATCCTCACTCCGACACTGAAAGTGTTCCTGATCCTCACTTTGTCACTGGAAGGTTTGGGAGAGCCATTCGTAAGCCGAAACGTTATGAAGACTTTGTGTTTGACTAAGGGTTCATAGTTTAACTCACAGGACTGTTTGTTATACCACAGAATATTGTTTTCAGTCAAAACTCTCAAGAGAGGAAGATGTGTTATATCTTGGTTATGTACTTCCTGGTGCCCCCTGTCGCCTCTCCTGCGCGAGAGCACCCTTTGTCACCATACCCTCTCCCATTGGTTCCCCAACGTTCCACCTTCCCTACTGTCCCGGTCCAACTGCCTAACTGCCATAGGAGACTTAACCTTTCTTACCCACGCACCACTTCTGGTGTGGGGCTGTTTATGATTAAACCTACACTTGAGTTTACAACTGCTTGGTTCCTGTTATTTACTTCTAACAGCATCCAAAACAGCCTGGTTCCAAAAGCCGTAATTGAACTATCTGTTTCCCAAAAATATTTCTTGATATTATCTGCTATGCTAACACATGTGCTGAACATAATGTGAATTTCAAAGTTTGAGACGATTGAGCTGCTTCATTAAATGTAGTTTTCCCATGGTAATTATTTCTGTGCGGAATTCATGTTGAATACATGGCAAATATGTTTCTAATGAATCAACAAGCCCTATGAAACTTGGAACATTTTTCATATCCTTTGGTGTGGCCCGAACATGTACAGTTTTTACACAGCAGGGCGACCATGCAATGGAAACCTTAACTGTAACAACATAAAATTAAGGCATATCAGGGTTAATTAAATATCACCCCCAGGCCCATCATATTTCAGTGTGTTTCCTTACCATTTCCACCATGAACAACAGGTTACTCCTGCCCTTTAGAGGAATAAACCTCTGACATTTTCAATGGTGGGAATGGTCTGTAAAACAAGGTTTATGGGTGAAAACAAACTTTACAAGAGAGCCTAGACCCATTTCTCATATCTTCCATATCTTAGTATACTTCAGGGCTGGCACTTGACTCTATTTTTTTTACCTGCCCTTGTCCCATTTGTACTTTTCGATTAGTGCCTCACTGAAGCACAACAAACGCAAACATATCAGAAGACACACGTGTCTACCTGCTCCATCATTATCTGGAAAAACAACAGCTGATGATTATCCAGGTTCCAGCTAACCAGCAGAGTGCAAACAGCCCCTGGCCAAATTGTGATGACATCTATTTCATCACAATTGAAACCCTTTTTCCTCTCTTCAGCCTTGATCTCTTCATAAAATTCAGTGCTGTTGAGGATAGCATGCCGCTTGTTTGCATCCATCAGTGTGGCAACAGGTGCCTCATGGTATTGCCCATACCGGTCAAAGTTTTTCTTTCAGACATGGAAAATATGTTATTGTACAAGTCCCCTCCTTTCTGCAGTGTTCTGAAAACATCACTCCTCCCCACTTTTGGGCACCATTTTGATATTATCCCTCATGAGACGACTACAGAGAGAAAACCTTTATTTCCATTCATAAGTATGTGACACATGAAGATACCTTTGTGTGCCTGGACCTTAGGATTTTTTCTCAGAAATCCCTTACAGCCTACATGTTTGTTTAGGCTTATGAACTACAACACTTTGAAACTCGACAGTATAAAAAATGAAGATCTGATTCTTCGCCTCAATCTCTGCTTCCTTTGACCTGACACCCATCCCATCTTCATCTTCTGGATATCCAATAATATTTACTAAGACCATAAAAATGTAGGTGTCCTGCATTCTGTTGTACACCACTTAAGCTTTAAATAACTTATCAGCTCATTTAATAAATATGGCTTGTACAATTGCAATGGTTCAGGACCCTTTTAAAGGCAGTATTACTTCTTGTTCATAATGATTCAGAACAAACTCATGATATTTCATGCAAAACTTCAATAATTTAGATGTGTTTTGGAGAAAATTCTTTATTCATGTTTATATTCTTCTTCTTTTTAAAATGGCTTGTGTTTGCCAAAACAATCACATTTTAGAAAAATATTTCGAATTAATAAATAATGTGCACTTAACATCATGAGCATTTTACATTAAAAAAATGAAACCACTCCACTCTGCAAAACTGTATTTTCGTGTGGTTGGATAAACTAGACACAAACCAGCCTGACTCCATCTTGAATCTTAAGGCAGCCCTGATGTGTGTGTTTTTTTTATTGTCTCCTCACATCGCTCATAGCAAAATATGCACTTATGAAATGCTCTGGTTTGACTTTAGGTTTCTTGAAGAACTCCAGTTGAAGTGTCCTTTGTAACAATTCAAGGTTCGTCCTGCTTACACTACTATAGGCCTATTCATCATATGAATCTGTCATTGTTTGGAGTGTACCTAGATTTGTACTGTCACATCTGCTGACATCAGGCTACACAGGGTTATATTAATATTCATTTAAGGGATGGTGTTAGATGATGCTGCATTACATTTGGTATTCTGATTTGACAACCTCAGTAACAATTAGATCAACTTATGTTGACAATGTAATTTTTACTGTGTATTTTGTTACATAAAAAGCTTCATTCTGGAGGTGAGCCAAGTCTGGTTTGCCCTGACTATTGAGAATGGACTATCATCAGCCTGTCTCTTGCTTAGGATGATTATATTATATTTCTGCTTTAAGACTTGACTTTATGTCAAATTCTTTGCTGCATTTGCTTGAGCTAATGCTAATTCCTTATATTGATTAAACAATCATTTTGACTATTATTTTTGCCTTATATATTGCATTTGAAATGTCTTAATAAACCTCCATGGTTTCTAACTTTTACTGTTCTCAAGAAGACTTATTTAATTGATTATGCCTATTTATTTGCTTTCAATCTTAAGGGACACATTGTCTCATATGATCTTGAGTTCAACATTGTCCCTGATCTTGCGTGAGGGCTTTATCTAGAATTATCTGATAAGATAGCTTCAACACACATTTTTGGCATGCTCATGAGCAACATAGTAGTTGTTTGAAAAGCTCAATACAAAGCTGAATAAAACTAATGTCCTCTTTGTCAGCCTACCAGAATTGTATCTGAACCGTATCCAGAGTGTTCAAAACATGTCAGTAGAGTGATTGCAGATTTATTTTTAAAGGGACCACTTTGCCCCTTCCCACAGGAACCTTTAATTACCACCTACCCATGCCACGATGAATTTCAACATGTTCTATGTCACTGTTCACTTCCATATGTCATGCCAAACTCTCAACCAGTTATATCTGCAGCAAATTATTCCTAGCACACCAACTGGTATCTTGTGTAGATTTCAAGTGCTCTTGCTTTCTCTTCCATCCTCTGTGCTCAAACTGTGGAATCACCTCCCACTTGAACTCAGAATCCTTACTTCCTTCAAGTCCTTTAAAATGTTTATGTTCTTCTAACTTAAGCTTTGTTCCCTTGTGCGGATCATGACCTGTACCTAGAGCTGATTTAGTCCACAGTTTGGGCATTATAAGACTAATATCTACATACCCATGTCATTAAGAACTCCTGTGGAACATAAGCTCGGGTTTCTTGTTCATGTTTTCTGAACGCACAGCACAATATGAGATCTTGAAATAATTCTATACTTCACGGCTTACATTTTTAGCTGCTATGTTTCAAGAAGAATTAGAATAATGAGTTAAAATGTAAGTTCTAAAGACATAAAGCAAAACATGTATGTCTATCATCTGCATAATCATATGCGTGGGAGGATAAGTGTATGAGAAATTTGGTTGAAAATATACATGTCAAATCAAATCAAATCAAATATTTCTTTACTCGGTTTTTTCCATGTACAAAACCATAAAAGCACATTTAAATCATTTTTGATAGACATTTTTCACATTTAGCTTAAAAAAATACTTGATCTTTTAAATTAAAAAAAGTTTAAAAAGGACAACACGATAAAAAAACAATTTATGATTTGTACTATATGTGCAGTGCTACAGATAGGAGAGAGTTATTTTAGAATTTAACTCCTACATACTTTAAAAAATGTATATAGATGGAGAATGTATTCATTTAACTCATTCTAAGTTTGTTTTGTGTCGAATAATGCACTTCAAAAATTTAATAATAGTCTTTGCTAGCCATTCCTCATCCAAGAACTGTAGAGAGTGCAAGGCAGGGTGACATCTTCTAATACCCAGTTGTTTTAGTATCGGTATGAGCCATATCTTTCTGTGTTCATTATAAAATTTACAAAATAAAATGGTGTGTAAAGTTGACTGGTTTGAGGTGTTGTCGCACGGGCAAAGTGGTAACACATTTGTCCAGTTATTTCTTGTTGGAAATGCGACTAGTCGGTGAAAATTCTTTAACCTAAACCGAATCAAAAAGAAACGCTCAAAGGTAGTAAAATCAAAAGTTAAATAGGGCTGAATGGCAAAAGTTGATTGTACAGCCAAATTATGTTTGATGGACGGTTTAGTGACCTCTTTGGTTAGACACAGTTCTTCAAGATGAGTAAGGCAATGCGTCTGAAATTCTTTTCTAGATACCTCCTGGATTGAGGGATTGAGGGAATATACATGTAACTCATTTATATGTGAATTAGACAGTCACTTTCTGCGGCCAAAAATTCTGAAGGGAAAGTAAGATAACGTGGAGTAGAACTTAAATAGAAACAGATTTTTTTAGAAGGGAGGAAAATAAAGACATTCCAAAAGCCACTGGCAGTTTTGATTTTTTCTTTTCTTGTTTGATTCCTAGCTATGGGCCATATGTAGGTAGCCCATTTGCGATTGCAAATGCAGAAATTCGCAGAATTTCTGCATTTGCGATCGCATTTTGGGCATTGTGCTATGTAGCACACAAACACCAACATGCAAAATAAGGAATCGCAAAATTTGTGATTCCTTATTTTGCGAATGCATTTAAGAAATTCAAAATTGCGATTCCTTAAATGCAATGTAGGTAGCACCCAAGTTGTGCGATTTTTTTCTTAAAGAATCGCAAATTATCACGTACTTCAGGTTGGTGGTAATTTGCGATTTCTGTGAAAAAAGCACTTTTTTGCATTTTTCAAAGTGCCATGTGGCACACATACATGCCCTTAGCGCATGTATGTGCGCCACATGTGCACATATGTTAATTTCAGGGGTGCAAAAGGGTGTCCTATTGACACCCTTGCAACCTTCAAATTGCATTCTCAATTTGCGATTCTCTAATTGAGAATCGCAAATTGAGAATGTCTTCCTATTCATTCCTATGGGCCTACTAGCCCATAGGAATGA
This sequence comes from Lissotriton vulgaris, assembly GCF_964263255.1. Lineage (NCBI taxonomy): Eukaryota > Metazoa > Chordata > Amphibia > Caudata > Salamandridae > Lissotriton > Lissotriton vulgaris. The sequence continues at coordinate 441,879,876 of NC_141697.1, read as the reverse complement.
ATGGGAAGGTATTCCTTATTTGCGGATCTCAATTCGCGATTCGCAAATGAGGAATAGGTGGGATTCGCAAAATATTTTGCTAATCCTACCTACATTGCGTTTTGCGATTCTCTAATTGCAATTCCTTAAAAATGGCAATTTGAGAATCGCAAAACATGTATTACCTACATATGGCCCCAAATGAATAAATATTAGATATTTTGCGCATTAAAACCATTTTAGTGAACATGTGTTCCTGTTTACAAGTGCAGCTTGGTTCAGCACATCAAATAAATCGTTGTCATTCACTTGTGCCTTTAAAACACGTATTTCCAAAATTAAGTCATGCCCTTTCCTTACAATAAGAAGCAAGTAAAGCCAGGCACAAGAGGGATCACATTACACTTCCAGTGCATCTTTGCAGAGCTAAAACGACATGGATGAAAACCAGCTCCCTATTCTCAGGCTAATAACATTTTAGTCAGTGAACAACAGGGGTACAACTGACGCTGTGTGGGGGGGGAAACAACCTTTACAACGCAACTTTTCCAACAAACTACCATTACAACAAAACTTTTACAGCGCAAGATCCATTACAACGCATACCATTATAACGCAACCATTACAACGCATGACACTACAATGCATACCATTACAACGCATGTCATTACAACGCAGTCATTACAACGCATACTATTTCAACTCATACCATCACAACGCATAGTACCCTTACACAATCCAAAACGTACCCTACTTTTGCACCCCCTGGAGTTAGAATAGTAATTTTTACCCCTACACTATCCAACACTTACCCTACTGTTGCCCCCCCTGGAGTTAGAATAGTAATTTTTACCCCTACACTATCCAACATTTACCCTACTGTTGCACCCCCCTGGAGTTAGAATAGTAATTTTTACCCCTACACTATCCAATACTTACCATACATGGAATGTAATGGTATGCGTTGTAATGATATGCGTTGTTAAGGTAGATGCGTTGTAATGGAATGCGTTGTACAGGTAGTTTTTAAAAATTTGATGTAATGGCATGCGTTGTAATGGAATGCTTTGTAAAGGTATGCATTGTAAAAGTATGCGTTGTAAGTCATACATCCGTGTGGAGTGATAGGCAGTCCACTAATGTTAGAGGTCTGAATTGTGTTACTAGGGCATTTTTGAACCAGAAAGTGTCTAAAGATGTTTCTAACAATTAGACTAATATTGTAGAGTACATTAAATTATGCACAGCACAATAATAGTACGATGGAGGTTAGTCACATCAGAAGCAGGACTTCCAGACATGCTTATCTAGCTAAAAAGCCGACCAGTATTATCATACGAGGATTAAACAATGCTTCTGCTGGTGAGAGGGCTCTATTTGCACATACAGACAATGCTTTAAATAAGTTAGTTACAGTTCTTCAAATACAATTCTTAATGCTAAATGTGCATCATTTTTATCAGATCCCTGAAAATGAAATCTGCGAACCAGGGGGATGTTGGATGTCAGCACCACAGCAATTTTTATATGTTATAAGGTGTAAATTATAAGTTGCAAATTTTTCGATTATTCCGTTTTCCTTTGTATCTGCGAGTAAAAAATCACAAACTATCGTAACCAGAAAGAAGGAGAATTACCCAGCCACATATCAGAGAGATTTTATACAGGGGAAGAGCGCCATATAAAATGCTAATAGGAAGCAGCAATGTTCCATTAATAAAACTGTCAAATAGTTATTTTTATGTTGATGTATTTTATATCTCCTGTAGTGTCATCTTGAGGATTTTGGGGGCCTCAGGTAAAACATAATTTGGGTAACCAGCAAAGGGCAATTTTTTATTTTATTACCATTTCCTTGTAAACTTAAACACAAATAAAGATTTTAAATAGGTCATAAAAAGGAACTTAAATATGTCTTGTTTTGGACCCCAAACTCCTTGAAATGGCATGAGGTAGAGAGATAAAGTTAGAAAGTTAGTCAAATTAGTTCAAAAAATGGGCTAACCTAGAACTAATTGCAATACAATTTCTGTGAGTGGATTCTAATTCAAAATTTTCCGTAGAAAACGATGGTGAAAAGTCTACCACTCTATCATCACGCGTTAATCCAATATGGCAGATTTTTCAAAATGGCTGCCCATTATTTGAGATATGGGCTATAACTGTTTATATGCCCATGTGTGGTATCATTTTATATGTTTTTAGGGACGGGAAAGTCAAAAATAACATCAAAAATTGTTTCTGATGACTATAACATCAAATTGGGATTAATACAATAAACAACAATAATTATATGTTAATATGCCAAACAGAGTTCTGGCATTATTTTTTATTTATATTTTTTAACATCTTTTGAAAAGAATAAACACAATTCAACTTGATAATATAGAACTTCTCAATAGGACACTGACAAATGAAAATTGTTAAAGAGATGAATTCAAACAGCACACCTTAGTATAATAATAGTATGATTTCAATCATCGGCCATGCCCACTTCTATGGAATTGCAACAGCTTATTCCTCGACAATCCGTGCACGCATCTGTGCACACTATTCCCTGTCTTTTGCATATACATTGCAGAGTCGCACATTGACTCTTGATACAGCCACATTTCACAAATTTTAATAAATGATCTGATGCTGGTGCTTGACTCATTCTAATGGGAGCCAATCTTCCATCTTTCACTTCAAATCCCCACTGTAATGGATCCATATGAATACCCATCCACTGCTACATCTGATTATATACTCTGAGCGAATTAAATGTGCAGGCATCCTCTGTAGGAGGCAAGACTTCCAGTGTCACATGTATTGTTGATTTTGTTGCCTTTGAAGTGAAAGTTCGAAGTCTCAGATCATGTAGTGTGCTGTCTCCTGTTATTCCTCCATACAATGATATAATAGCATTAAGACCAGCATTTTCAATTTCTTCTGTTGATTTTTGTGAAGTTTGGAATTCGGCAGCACTTTCTTTAAAGCTGCCTGATTTTCTTAGCAACTTTATGGAGTCACGTTTTCCTAATCCAAATGGTTTGGAGGTGGTATCACATCCTAATACGGCGTGAGCAAATAAGATGTGAGAGAAGACTTCATTACCCAAAGCTTTTGCTAATTTCCTAATATCATACACAGTTATGTATTTGGAAGATTTCTTAGGTTCTGGGCAAAGGAAAATATCAAATTGGTTTTCTTGAAAATGATGAAGGAGTAGTATGAGAAGATCAGTGTCCTCACCAACAATGGCTGTAGGATGAGTTTTCGCCGACTCAACAGCCTCCAAAACGACCATGAATTTCCATCACTATGAGCTTGCTTCGTTTTATCCTGGCTTCTTGTAACTTTCGCGATAATTGAGCAATGAAGGCTTGTTTATTTTTATTATTACTCTGAAATAATTGTTTCTGGATGGAGGTAGAAGTTATGAAATTTAATTTAGGTCCTACAATACCTCAGTTTCTTTTTAGATGGGCTTCTGATTTTGTAGAAAACGTATCTCCATATCCGTCGAATACTATTACTGCCTGGCCATACTTTGTTAGCACATATCTCTCATAGGCTGAAAGCAGCTCATGGATTGTCTGATTTGGACTCCAAGGAAGGCGATGTAGTAACCACCCATCATCAATGACGAACTGCATATTTTCGGGCATGTTAGCAACGGCTGGTACTTGCTCTTTAATATAATTGGCAAGCTGCGACTTCCCAGATTCCCTCATAAGTCCATGCTTATTGAATAAATTAGCTGGGTATGAGCAAAGCTCATAACGAATCACCTCCTGCAAAATACACGCCACTAGTCTGAGCACAAAGCAACAAGCACTGAAACAATATTTCAGGATCCATAACAACAGTTTCCTCTTTCAATTTAACAGATTGAACTGGTTTCATTACCTTCACCTGGTTGCTTTTTCTGAAAGAGAGCTCAGAGACTCTTTTGTCCATCTTCTCATTAAGAATTCTATTTCCAATTTCATCTGCAAGTTCAGGATTAATATCACTGCCATAAGTAACTCCCGTTACAATGTTACGCAGGTTGTTGTCTCGCTCAAAAACATTGAGCTGTTCTACATATACCAGTACTTTCTGTGTATCTCCTTTATCGCGTTCAATTCTTGAACTGGTCATAGTAACATGTTGCTATTTTGCTGCATGCTTCACTGAAGCAAAGTCCTGCATGCATTCTTTCAAATGGGCGCAAATAGGGCGTGACATAACCCAGGGAAGCTGCTGCTGTTCTGTCATACCCTTTCCATGGGCCATTCCGCAGAATCCTTTTATATTCTTCATTAGAACTTGTTCAATTACCAAATCAGTGGAAAGGCCACCCCAAAACCTATCATTTCTTGTGAACTTTCTGCCCAACACAAACGAGAAACTTAGATATTTTTTTCTCCTTGCATGTTTTTTGAATTCCAGTCACTCCTCTTTCAGTGAGTACAGATAGATCGTCATCTTCTTGAAACACCACATCACAAATGAAACACTTTTCTACGTCCATTTTCACTGTATCTCACAGCAACTCGCAAGAACCTGTAACACGTAAATGAAACATTTTGATTAACAAAAAAACAAACTATAACAACAAAGTTACAAAACAAAACACAAACAATAGCAAACTTTTTATTTCAAAAGTTAATTGTAATATTTACGTTCCTTCACACTTAGTAATATAAGTCAATGAAAAAAATATACAAATTTTGTCTCTCTGACATATTCCGCGATTATTTGATATTATGATCATCAGAAACAATTTCTGATGTTATTTTTGACTTTCCCGTGCCTAAAAAGATATAAAATGATACCACACAGGGGCATATAAACAGTTATACCCTATATCTCAAATAATGGGCAGCCATTTTGAAAAATCTGCCATATTGGATTAACGCATCATGATAGAGTGGTAGACTTCTCACCATCGTTTTCTATGGAAAAAACTTCAATAACAATCCACTCACAGAAATTTTATTGCAATTAGTACTAGGTTCTGCAACAAATTGACTAGTCTAGATAGGCAAGCATCAGAGAGGTTTAGATAGGAAATAGAATGCACAGATAGTCAAATAGATAGGGAATTTTAATGGTGGGGGGGATGCTTGATAAGTGGGGGCCCTGGGCGGAGCTCTCACATCTCTGTAGAGGAATAATAGAAAATTAAGATGATTTGCATTTCACAGTGATTCATTGGCTTAAGGAACTAGGACTGTCGGACCAATTATTAGAAATGATACTCTAGGTAAAAGCTCTTGACTGAAGTGTAAGGAAACCACGTTCTCCGAGTCATTCGATATACTGCAAAAGACATGGCACATATGGAAATAAGGAACGCATCACCTATCACACCAATATTACTATATGTAGCTAAATATAGCATGCCTTGCTACAAAAGCAGGGCACCAGTCTGTAACAGCTGCCGTTCTCTGAATCCGATTAACCTTCCCACTCCTATTCAACAGTCTGTGCTTTCTTTATCTTTCTTTCCTTTTCTACTCCAGCATTTGTCCCTTCTGATATGCCCTGAAATAGATTACCATCAGTGATTCGAAATCACTCTGTTATTTGCACCCTCTGAGTCAATGTTAAACAAGCATTGGCAAAACCAAAAGGTATGTTTTGCACTCAGAGTACTGAGAAAAACATTATAATGGTGCTGCACTGAGAAAATAACCTATTGCTTTCTGTCTATATTTAATATATGAGCAATATAATTTAATGTGTGATGATTTAGTGTACTTTTGAGATGCTAAATAGCCCCTCATTAATTGGCCTTAGGCTGAATGGGGGCACCTGAATTATTGTGGGGTTCCCTGAAGGGTTGAGTGCATCCTGCACTGCAGGAGCTGCAGGGGCATGTGTGATGCCCTTGACTCCATCCTCTGTCTCCATACATTCATCTATGGTGGTACATGCTCTCTACCCTGGGAAATCGCAGCAGTAGCACGTCTCATATTTGTGCAGCATCAGTTCACTCATACCCTTGTTTTGGGCTGTCATTGCAGTCATTTCAACTCCAAACCCACCTTTGAGATTCCTCAACCCTCCTCAGGACCTGGGCGACAAGGGTGGCATCTAAAAAGGTGCCATATGTAATTTTGTAAATATCAACACATAGTCAATAATCCCTCACTCTACTCTTCCCTTCCTTGGTCCCAGCCTGATTCCCTTCAGGAATACCTTCAGGGCACATTCATCAATCCTGCCAAACCAATTAGATAGTGCTTCCGTGACTGACTTCTAACACTTTAGTGCTGCTAGGCATGCCCAACCATGTGAAAGAAACCCTCTTCCTTGTTTCTACATCTGGAGCAGACACAGGTACATCTGCTGGATACATTATGTGAATACACCTTGGTTTCAGGTAGGTCTAGTGTAAACAGTTAAATTGTATGATTTTAAAGCAGGCATTTCTATACACCAGAGCAGCAAATCACTTTGACCCATCTCCTAATCATCCTCAGAGGAAGTCATTTCGAGATCTGATTCCCAGTGGGTCATAACATCCTCCAGCTGAATGTAACTATTAGTTCTCGGTGCTCTGCGCAGTTAGGTGCTAGCTTTATGTCCTCTGCCCATGGTGAGCAATAGCTTTTGCCCTTTGTCTATTAGAGGTTAATTTGTTCAGGCCCTTATGCCTTTTATTGCCTACGTTGATTAGCCATTGCTGATAAACTGACCTGTAGGTATCTCATACAAATGTATGTTTACTTAAATGTCAGTCTACCTGCTTCAAACTAGTCCCTGTTCTGGTCATTCCTGCTCTCTGACCTTGTCTCCGGGCCACTGCCTGCCCAATTAGGCTAAACCCGGGAAGGCACCACATTGGTAAGGTGGGTACATATCTAATTTTTCCATATAATTGTCTGGTGTATCTAAATCAGCAAGACAGTGCTCTGTCAACAAATGTAGGGATCCTCCACTGCATTCCTGTGGCTGCTGTAGTTTAGAGTTTACGCAGTTCTGACCTCCATTATCTATTTGCCACCTATTGCAGCTGCATTGTTTGATAATAATACTCAAAATATGGTATACCAAATGTCTGTTCTCTGTCACAGGCAGTTCAAGTTTGACAAGGGCTAATCTACTTCTGCCCTTTTTACATATCAACTCTGAAACCAACCTTAGGTTTGTTAAAGAATTTTCAGGATAGTAGTACTGGAACATGGGTGAAATATTAAAGAATGTTTTGGGGTGGTGCACAATCATTTTCGTCTGGACCATTAATTCTATTACATAAATGGGGAGGCTTTGCCAGAACTGGATCAAGGGCCTTAGAGCCAATATGGATCATTCTTGGTTACCCATCATCACAACTGCTGATGTCTGATACACACTGAGGCTTAAATATTTGAAAGCATCTGGTGACCATTCTATTACCTCAGGGTGTGCCATTGGGGAGAGCTAATTAGTATCCCACTTCAGTGAGAACAAGTAGGAATTTCAACTACTCATACACATCCTGATTGCTGTCCAAGGTTCTGATTATGACTTTGGTGGTGTGGGAGCAGGGCCACCACGGAGCCCCCCTGCCCCCACATTGCCAAAGCCCACCAAATTACGTGTTTTCTCAATGTCTGGCACCAGTCCTTTCGCAGTCCCACAGCAGTGCCTTTGTGACTGCTAAAGCCCGTTCCTGCACTGCATGGACTCTGCAGTTCATGATGTGCAAAAAAGGGGGTGCATGCACACGGGGGCATTGCTTGTGCCCCCCTGCATGCATCCCCAAGGCCTGAGGCCATGTATGGCCCCCTTAGTTCCCTCACTGCCAGCCAGCCTTTTCATGGCAGGCTTACCGCTATGAAAAGACTGGTTGTGAGGAAACTCGTAATATGTTTATATTACTCCCTCACACCGCTGCAACACTGCTGGGGAACTGCAGCAAGCCTGCTGCGGTCTGGCCGCCAAACTCAAAATAGGCAAGAGGACTGCCGGTGGGCCACCGTGGGTTTTGGCGGTCCTATTGACTGCCAAACTCATAATCAACCCCGTAATCAGTCAAACATCTGAATTACTGTAATTAAGTTCTTTAACATACATGTAAAACTCTAACCTGATAAGAAAAACAACTCAATTCCCCAGTAATGCAAGAACACAGGACGTGGCATCTACACTGGACCTTCAAGTACAGTGACATAAAGAACAATCCAGCAAAGTTCAACGAAGAGAGGAATGGACAACTGCATCATGTATCCTTGTCCACTTGGCCCTTATATCAAATGGAGGGGATCTCCCATAGGAGCACCATTGGGATTACTCATTCAGGCATTCTTTCTGGCAGCTCCATTGCCATAGACAACCAGTGCTGTAAGAAACAGAAGGTGGTTAGGAGGGATCAATCTCCAACTCTTTAAGGATAAAGGGATTCTAAATTTGGAAACTCAATTCTCAGCCTTAAGTTTTTAACTTTTTACACAATGATCACTTGCCTAGTCATCATCACGATCACTGATTTTATTTATAGCAATCTGTACTTCACAGTAGTGTTTTCTTTTTTATATGTAATGTTATTAGTCATGCAAAATACACATATATATACACACACATCACTATTTCCAATCAAATACAAGTAATGAATAATAACAGTAAACAATATTCTAATACACAAAAAATTGTGTTTTGTTTGCTTTTTTTCACCCACAAGATCATACAAAATAAAAAGAGTGTCCTCCTTTCAAATCAGGGGGTACACTTAAGAGGAAGTCGTGTATTCGCACAATCAGTTCTAATAAATTCTGAACCTAAGTTCAAAGCAAAGCACTGCACACTCCCCTGGAGGACTAAAAACTATATCACCAAAAGCAATGGTTTTAATGATCTGTTCTTATATATTTGCGTTCCAGATCAGTACTAGCAGCAAGATCACCATGGTGTCTGTTCTGTTGTCCAGTTTGTAAATTTGGCAGAGAGTCCATCATAGCTACTTTTGTCCATCACTATCTAAGATCTCGTCGGGCTCTTGGGTTTCATGCAGCCCCTCCATCTCCTCTGCTTTCTCCAAAGCCAAAAGGGCCACTGACATGCAGTTGAGGATGTTGTGTCTGCCCTTACAGACACCTAACCGAAGCCTATTTGGCATCTGAAATCACATTCATCATCATTGTAAATGGAAACATATACAGGCACAGCACTCACAGCATCCATGTCACTTTCAGATAAGATTTGCATTTGCTTTAAGTTCCTAGTGTGTAGCTGAGGGAACATGTGTACAGTGGCAGTTTGAAATATGATTGGGCTAGGTTTTCTTGCCCTTTAAGGTATAGTGGTGTGGTTTCTATAATGTAATACCTTTGCAATGATAGGTAGGTCTTAGTCTATTTGGTAGTTGCATGGATTACTCTTGCCATGTGTCCCCTTTTTAATGTAAACAACTTTAATTGACCCTTGGGCACAATCTTCTTCATGAACCAGTCTGCAAGGAAGAGTTGTATTGACTGTCCTACAGATTTCTCTAGCATGCCCACTGAAGAGACATTATTTCCACTTGAGCACCTCATCCTCTCTCGCAGATCCTGCATCTAGTTGCAAAGCTCCACAAATCCCATTTCCATAATAGCTGTTTCTGTGTCAATTCTTTTTGAGTTTGCACAGGTCTCTGCGCTGACCAAGTTCGATTCTATCACACCTGAGTCTATTTTCAGTTTTTCTGTTGTTCTGCTATCGCTAGCCTAACATATACAATCCATTTTATCCTCGTAACATCTTCCATTAGTTGCATGAGGTGTACTCATAACTTCATTGTACACTATTATATTTTCTATACTTAGCTGGGATTACACCATGGCCCTCAAGGTGGACTCAGACCTCGTGGATTTTGGCCTCCCAATGATTGGTGGGAGTTACACAGTAGGGTATAGGCAAAAATTCTACTAATAGAATTAACGGCCATAAGTCTTCTGCAATTCTTTATATAGTATCATTCATTGTGGTGCCCCACTTATACAGGATAGCGCACCCAGCAGATTCTAGGTGATTTCTCAATAGGCCAAGTCTCTGGGACTGATGGCTCCTCTTGTGGCATTAATCTCCTTTTATTCCACCAGTTCAATCTTAGCTGGTCCCCTTTTTCCACACCCTTGGGCCTCAACATTTCACAACCAATCATGCTTTCTTTGAGCAGCAGACTGAATATGTCTATCTGTACATTGATATGTAACCATGCTTCCTAGCGCCTCAGCTCACCTGGTCTCCTATGCAATGCCAATCTGCATCTGTTTCGATGTGTCTGTAAGCTTGCTTTATTCTTCCAACCCAGCCAAGGACCTGCTCCACAGCCATGTTTCATAAGGTGGAGATGCCTCCTAAATCGTTGGCCTAGTCCACAACACCATGGGCTCTCATTTACTCCAGCGACATGGTTCAGGTGTTGGAACTACACTTACCAGCCAATTAGGCTATACTTTTCTCCCTCTTCAGATGGCCAACTGTCTTACTCAGTTTGGATCTTCTACTTGATCCCTTTGTTGACCTGCACTCTGTCCAGACTTGTGTAGTTTCCACCCTATAGTAAGAATGGCATGTTTGTGGACAGCATAAGCATTGGGATTGTGCGAGACTGATTCCCTGCACCCCATCAGGATATGTGTTCCTATAGGCCAGCTAGCTCACAGTACCACCATAAATACCTCAGAAACTAGACAGGTAAAACATGGCTGTGGCAACCACTGAACATGACAACCCTGATCCTCCAGGAAACGTGATAGCAGATCTAGAACCTTTGTGCTTAGTCATTTGTGCTCTTTTCTCTCAGAGAAATATACAAGGAATACACAGTGGGACGTTTACAATCTTTATTGAACCAGCATGATTCTTGTATAAAATATATGTGCTGCAATGATCAATAGACAGAAGCAAATGAAAGTGATTAGAAGTACTAGGACACTGAAGAGAATGAAAAGTTCCACCACTGTGCTAAAACAATGTATACATGCAAGCATACAAAATAATAGAAAGCTGGCATACTCCTACGTATATTGCCCTAACCTAAGTGTCCAGGGCCGGTGTATGTGTTCTGCCAAGAATCCCCGAACTGGATGATCAAATCCTCGTTACCTGAAGGGATAGAATGTAGGTCCACGTTGTGATCATGAGGTGGACACCCACCGTAGGTATATCAGCAGGCTGCTGGTCCAAAGCATCAGCATGTAGAAACCTCGCCAATGACAGCAAAGCGCTCCTCTGCCAACACCCGGAATTGGATGTTTATTTATAATAAAAGGTATCCTTGCCTTGGGCAGAGAGCTTGATCAGGCTGCTATTGTTTGCGTGTTATAGATAGCTAAATTGCCATACATACAAAAACAACATGCACATTTGCACAACATATGTATAAACCTTGTACATGGTGTTAAGGTAGCATGATAGTGTTCTTGCAAAGTTGATTCTGTAAGCAAGTATAGTTTCCACAAAACTAATCCAGATTGTCACGGATACAAATGTGTGTCAGGAGTAATTGTGTAAAAGTGAAGACAGCTTTAAAAAAGACCTGTGTATATGTAAAATGGCAGTGTTTTCCTCCAGGCCTAAGTGGGACACATGACAAAACCTGTGTCCACAAACACTGCTCTGGCAAGAACTCCTCATGCAGAAAATAAATGTAGTATAGTAAGCACTTCTTTTTTCAGTTGTTTGTGCAAGATGGCAGCCATCAGAGAAGCAAAGCAAAAGCCATTTCTCACTACATGATGGCCGATCATTCCACCCTAAAATAAGCTCCATCTATGTGAATAACTCAGCTATAAATTTGATCAAAATGTAACATTTAATTCTTTGGTCCATTAATTTATCAATTTAGAAATCATCAATCCATATATTCGGTTACTAATTTCTTCATTCAGAAATTAACTGGAGTCTCACATTCTGAAAAAATCATTTGAAATGTGATTCATTGTACTTCAAATCCAACCCATTTATGTGATTGAAAAACTTCTTTTGGGGCTACTGTCTTTTAAAATAAACACAAATGATCAGTATTATTCATGCTAATATTTGTGGAACATACAATTCAGGCAAACTCGTTGTTCGATTTAGAGGCAGTAAGTCTAAGTATAACCATACATAAATGACCAACATAGATGCCCATTGATGGCCTGTTACTAGTAAGGCGAGCTCCTTCTACATAATACAACACGTTCAATATTGAAGATTATTCAATATTCCAGAATATACCACACCAGTATTCCCATAGTTTTGTAAAATATTGGTGGCGACTACGAACCAGTGATACCCAACCAACACATTGTCCCCACGATCAATATTTCAGGTGAATTTACTATCACAATATCAAGAGATATACACAATGGAATAACTCATAAATTAATATAAAATGAATCGATATAACTGCATTGGTGTTTGATTTATCTGTACTCGTTCTGACTGGCAGTGAGATAAAATAGTTTTTTTAAGAAAATCGTAAAAGTGCCAATGCCTCCGAAATGAGAGGGCTGGCCCCCGAAGTGAATTGGAAATTAATAAAGTGTAAGATTAACACAAAAGTTCAATAAAAATGTAAGATAAACGTTTAATTTTGTGTTTGATGGAAATAAAGAACATACAAATAATAAGAATTAAAATAAAAAGCTCGAAAAGATAAAATAAGGAATTTTTGATTACGCGTTAGAGAGAAAGTTTGAATAAGAAATATGTAGCTCGTTTCTAAACTATTGCAATGTAAGAAAACTTAAATCTGAAACGCGCAATGACAGGTCATTAGTGCATTAGTAACTAATTATTTTGTTCCAACTCTTTGCTGGAGAACACCTATTGGTAACATGCTCATCCATTAGATATTGAAATAATTGTAGGCCGATTCTAAAAATAACAAAGTTAAATGTTAATAAGTTCCGACATTCTTGGTTTAAGGGTAAAATGTTGATTAAAAGAAGGTTTCCCCACGGCTCTATTCATTAGCCAGCTCTATGCTTCTTCCACAGTCATTTGGCCATTATTTTCCAAAAGCAAACAGCTGTGAAATTGGCTCATAAACTTCTGATTAATGCAACCTTAAATTATTAGCACTGTTCAAGGCCTTAGGACAGATGTCTGGAAATTAATTATGTTCATAAACAATTGTAGAATAAAAACTGCAATCCAGAGAGATTAGTAATTCTGTGCTTTAGAAATACAAACAAACGATGCAGTTAGGTCAGAAAATGAGTTGATTAATGTGGTTGATTGCATAATAATTTGAAAGTGTTTGATTAGTCTCAGGTACTTGCGTTCAGAAGCAGATGACACACTTTGCTCGCCTCGTGGAGATTATGGGCTGCATTCATTAAAATCTTTAATTACTTTCCAGGCCCAAAAAACGAATATCTTTTACATAGCAGTCAGTCTGCGAAACTACTCCTGTTCACAAATACATATAAACCATCTAAATGAGTAAGGTTTGATGCACGAATTATGTAAACATTGGCACTTTTAAAGCACAGTCAGTCAATGATCTTTATTCGATTGTCATACTTTTCTGGACAACCATAAAAGCACATAATAAAAACATTGCATAATATAAAACAATAAAAAGCGGAATCAGTTCTAAGTACAAAAATGTAAACGAGACATTAGAGTTAGAATGTCATACCGTTGTAAAATTCACAAAGTGCTAGTGCGTCTCGAATTAATCATAGTTCTTACGGCATTTAATACAAGCCTTTAGAAAACAAGCAATTGATTTGGCACAGAGTTCAGTGTCTAGGCATTGTAAAGCAAGGAAAGCCGGACGACAAGATCGTAGGCCCATAAGTTTCAGCAAGGGTATAATCCACCTCCTTCGTGGGAACACGTATTAGCTGCAGAAAAATACTACCAGGCACATGCATCAAGCGATTTGGGAATCGCAAACGGTGCGAATCGCAAAATTCGGCCGTTTGCGATTCCCAAATCACTATTTGGGATGCATCAACTTAAAAGTGAATAAATCGCTATTTTAGCGATTTTTTTCAAGTGCGATTACTTTTAAGGAATTGCAAATTTGCGATTCCTCAAAAGCAATGCATGAACCTAAAAAAAATTGCGAATTCGCAATTAGAGAGAAAAAATTACCATGAGGTTGGACCTCATGGTAATTTTGCGAAATGTTAGAAAAATGCTATTTTTAGCATTTTTTTAACTTTCATGTTGTGCACACACATGCCCTTAGGGCATGTGTGTACACAACATATGTGCATTGTTTGATTTCAGGGGTGCAACAGGGTATCCTTTGGACACCCCTGCACCCTTGAAATCGCAATCTCAATTTGCGATTAGCTAATTGCGATTCGCAAATTGAGATTGTCGTCCCATTCATTCCTATGGGCCTCTAGGCCCATAGGAATGAATGGGAAGGGATTCCTTAATTGCGATTCGCAAAATGCTAATCGCAATTAAGGAATTCTAAGAAATCTCAATTTATTTAGAGATTTCTTGATGCATAGGCATTTGCAATTCCTTAATTGCGATTCCTTAAAAATCGCAATTAAGGAATCGCAAATGCTGAGTTTGATGCATGTACCTGTACGTGCAGTGTAGACTGTTCTGAAATTTCAATGCACGGACACAATGGGAGATTACTAAACCAATTGTTCCGGTTCGGGAATGTTATCAGACGATAATAAATGTTAAAGCAGAATCGGGTCAGAAGGTATTTCTCGTAAACATTAAGATTGTACTGCAAGTATGGTTGTACCCCAAAAGAGGTCTGAATGGCTAGTATCTGGCTGTTCGAAATTTTACTAATTTCCTGGGTTAATCGTAGCTCTCGGAGGTGGGATAAGCATAGGGTTTTTAGGTTTTTCCTTTATATTCCTACAATGGTTGTTGGATGGGAAAAATAAAATAATAAATTCAGATCTTTCAGGAAATTACGAACATAAACCAACCAGGGGATATTTTTCCATTGGTCCAACCCAAGGCAGTCGGTAATCAAACTACGGGTCAGTTTGCAGTGTTCTATTTGCCAAACACGATGCCATAAAAGAATTGGCTGGATACCAATGATATCTGCTAGATAATCCAGACCTAGTTCGATAGGGCAACCAAAGGTCGGTGAGCTCTTTGGAACAGCCAGAAGGTACCTTATGAAAACATTCTCTACCTTTTGGAGGGAGTCTAGAGGAACGTGGCCCCAAACACCAGCACCGTATGTTGCTACAGTGAGGCATTTCGCCTGGTATATTTTAATCATTTCTTGGGGTGGGCGCTTCCCCAGCTTTTGGGCAAAGGCCACCAAAGCCGTGGAGGCTCTAAGGAACGACAGCCTCCTAGCCGAGATTACTTGTTGCCAGCAAGACTTTTTGTCGATTAGGATGCCCAGATAGGGGTAGGAGCTGGTGCATTGCAATTTGGTGTTATCAATAAAGATACCTCTTGACTTTTTTACACTTTTACCCAAATGTATTACATAGGTTTTCTTAATGTTTACCATAAGATCTAAACTGGCCATGAAGTGGCAGTATTTATCAAGAAGAGACTGTAGTTGGCTATGATCACTGCGTCATCCGCGTAAAGTAATGCGGGAGTTGGACGGTGATCAATTACGGGCAAGTCCTGGCTCCCTTCCAACATTCCAACATTGCAAGCTCCAAACCATTGGTATAGAGATTGAATAGAAAGGGAGCCAGAACGCAGCCTTGTCTAACTCCCTTTACCACGGGAAATGGATCAGTAAGGTCCCCTCCTTGGCCAAATCTAACTCTGGCCGAGGCCTCTGAGTATAGTTCACGCATAAAGTGAACCAACGGGGGGTCTACGGCCATTTTCAGAAGTATTGTCCACAGCTTACATTAAACTTAATGACATCTGTTAATATCAGTAAACATATGAACGGTATAATATCTATCTATCTATCTATTTATCTATCTATCTATCTATCTATCTATCTATCTATCTATCTATCTATCTATCTATCTATCTATATATCTATCTATCTATCTATCTATCTATCTATCTATCTATCTATCTATCTATCTATCTACCTATCTATCACCCTATCTATCTAACTCTATGTCTCTATATACATTGATGATTATAAACTAATGATGTCCGAACTCAACTGTAATATCTTATTACAGTTTAGTTCTGATATCACAATGCAGGCTGCCAGAGCCTGCTGTAGTGTAGTCCCAATAGTAGCCTGTCATGCAGGACCTACGCCGTTTACGGATAACATATACTGTGGGCTTGGTGGCAAATGGACTCTGTACACCCCCACTGCATATATTTTTGTTAGCTAGCTCGCAGTGCCACTAGAATCTCCTATTATCAGAGAGATTTGTTTTTGCAACCTCAGACCACAATAACCTCAGACTCGTGGAAACAATATATGACTTTTCAACCAGTCACTCGTGCTTGCTTGTTTTGCTCTCAGAGAGATACAGAGAAGAAACAGTCTAACATGGTTACAATAAGAATGCATTGTACAGTAGTTCTTCTCATGTATAATAAGTGCACTGCTATGACTATAACACAGAGGCAGAGATATAGAACCAGCAGTACAGTGAATAAGAAGAAATAGTATTGTTCTACCATTTTGCAACAGTATGAACCTATACATGAATATAGAATGCATTTATAAGATTAAGTGTGTACTCCTATCTAGATGCACCTAAGTGTACCTAGCATGTGAGTAGGTTCTATATAGCCTAAGCCTAAGAGCCCATTAGTCTAAGAGCCAAGAATCCCACTAGGCTTTAGTCAAACCCCCTTCGTCCAGGAATTGAGCTGGATACCCCGCAAGGAATCGTTAGACCACTGTCAGCTGGAGCGAATGCATGCTGGAGCTGCAGCGTCTCTGGTCAGTGTGTCGGCCTTGAATTCTCGGTTGCCTCCTGCTTTTTGATAGCAGGAGGTGCTGCATTTATACAGTCTATGTACGTGTTGTACCCATTGTTCAGTATGAGGATGGCGTTGGGGATTAAACCTTGTACGTCGATGGGAGAGGTGAAGTATACCCCCTGGAGAGTGTACTCATAAATTATTCATATGTGCTAAGAATGACGTCTTAGCAATATGGATTGGGAATGACCCACCCTCGTCATAGAACTAGGTGAAAGGTTTAGTCCATAAAAGTCTGCAGACCTCAGAAGGCGTGATGTCCTTTTGAGGCATTCTGTCCTTATTTGGAGTTATGTCCTTATAAGGCTCGTTCATATGAAATAACCGGAGCTGATGTAGGAAAAGTGTACGATGTTCCCTGGACCTATATTAGGGTACTGATATGATATATAACACTGCAACTGAGGTGACAGGCAGGTCAGGTTACTGAGCACAAATAAAGAAGCTATTCAATGAACAAAAACAAAACTTTGCTTTTCTTTCTTCTGCTCTGTTTTTCTAGCTTCAAAGTGAATAACAGAAAGTAGATATTTAAGACAATATGTTTATTTTTTGCACTCCTTAGGTAAGTATATAAGTGTATGAATATTTTTCATGTTTCTACACATTCCAAGCTACTGCACATTTTTGTTTTTGTTTGAAATGGACTTGTATTAAAATGATTCTAATATTTGCTTGCAACAAATATCGAACAGCTTCTTAATGTGTTTAATTTTGGACTTGAAATTACATTTTTATTCTTCATGTTTGGAAACATTCTATCTCTTTCATATTAAAGAGCTAAGCACAAAGTATTTAAGTGGTTTGTGAAAAAGGTGATGTTGTGACCATATATATTAAAGAATAGAGTACCCTCTGCTGAAAATGAGAAGAATATTGTGAAGTCTTCCAAAAGAAGGAGTCCAAATTAGGCCTTGCGCAGAGAAGAAAGGTCATGGAAAATGCAGAGGTTAGTTCATACATTCACTATCAAATCCAATAGGCATAGCCCAAGAAGCATCTTTTGTCCTATGAACATCAGTGTGATTCCATTCGTACACACAGCACGCACACACACAACCAGATCATGCAGCTACATTTCCTTATTGTGAGCGCACTCAAGAGCAAACTGTGTTTTCTGTAGTTTTGCACATGGAAATTGTGAGGTAGCATTTCTGAATCAAACCACACTCTGTAATTACACCATCATGTATCCTTCTGTTTTTACTCATTGAATGTTAAGCTCTGGGAATTACTTAAGGGAGAGCATTATGAATGTGTCTACCCTGTTGACAGCCGATCTTCCTTACTTTTACACAAGAAAGTAACTAGTAAACTTGAACAAAAATTATGTTTCCCTGATCCAAAATGTTTTTGCTGATAATTTTTCCAAGACCTGAGGAGTTGGTGGATGTACCTGAGGAGCTGCAGCATGCTGGGCCATTTTTATTGGAGTTTTCACAATAGGCCATCTGTCATATTTTTCTACTTTTTCTGATTCCTAGCTATGAAAAATGAATCTCTTGCCATAGAGAGATATTGTGCAACTCTTTGAAAATGTGATATAAAATATGTGCACCTTTGTTAGGTTGGCATAGGCCTTTTATTTGCCAGACCACACATTTAACAAGCATTGGAAAAACCAAAATGTCTTTTCTATGTTAGATCTATTGGCTTTTTTTGGAATAGAGTGGAGTGGCATGAAATGGCATTTTGTGGCATGGAGTGGCATTGTGTGGAGTGGAGTGGCATTGTGTGGCATGGATTGGATTGGTACTGTGTGTGGTTTAGATGTGAGTGGAGTGCAGTCGATTAGATTGACATATAGCATGGAGTGGAGTGACATTGAGTGGCATTGTAAGCAGTGGAGTGGCCTTGTGTGGTGTGGAGTCGCATTGTGTGCAGTGGGTAGAGTGGAGTGGCATTGTGTGGCATGGAGTCGAGTGCGTGGCATTTTGTGGGGTGGGAAGAAGTGAAGTGGCATTGAGTAGAGTGGAATGACTTTGTGTGACATGGAGTGGAATTAGATGCTCTGGAGCCGAGTGGAGTGGAGCAGAGTGGAATGGAGAGGAGTGGTGTGGAGTGGGGTCGCATTAAGGGAAGTGGAGTGGCATTGAGTAAAGTACCACTGAGTATGGTGCAGTGGCATTGTGTGGAGCAGAGTGGAGTAGAGTGGCATTGTGTGGCGTAGGTGGATTTGTATTGTGTTGAGTGGAGTAAAGTGTTATTGAGTGGAGTGGGCCTGTGTGGAGAGAGGTGATATTGAGTTGAGTGGGGTTGCATTGTGTGGCATAGAGTGGCATTGCATGTCATGGAATGAGTGGTATTGAGTAGAGTGGAGGGAGTGAAGGGAGTGGAGTGACATTGTGTAGCATGGAGTGTAGTGGTATTGTGTGGAGGGTAGGTGAGTGTTTAGTAGAGTGGCATGGCATTGTGTGGTTTGGAGTGGAGTGCAATTATGTGGCATGGAGTGGATTGTGTGGCATGTATTGGAGTGATATTGTGTGGTGTAGAGTGGAGTTGCGTTGTGTGGCATAAAGTGGCCTTAATTTACTTTAAGTGACTTTATACAGCATGGTATGGCGTGAAGTGGAGTGGAATTGTGTGGTGTGGCATTCTATGGTGGGGAGGGGAGTGGTAGTTTGTGGTGTGGAGTGCAGTGAAATTGTATGGTGTGGAGTGGCATTTTGTGGTGTGCAGTGGCATTGCGTGGTATGGAAAAGAGTGACATTGTGTGGCACAGAGTGGAGCGGCATTGTGTGCCATGTACTGGTGTTATGCTGCGCAGATTGGAGTAACATTGTGTGGTGTAGAGTGGAGTGGCATTAAGTGTTGTGGAATTGCATGGAGAGGAGTGCCTAAGTGTGTTGTGGAGTGATGTGGAGTGGCATTGTGTGGTACCGACTTGAGTACAATTGTGTGGAGTTGAGTGGCATTGTGTGGAGTGGAGGAGTATGGAGTGGCATTGAGTTTAGTGGAGAAGCATTGTGTTGTGTGGTGTGGAGTGAAGTTACGTGGCATTGTGTGGCCTGGAGTGCAGTCATTGTGTAAAGTGGGATAAAGTGGAGTGGCACAGTGTTGTGTGGAATGGCACTGTGTGGCTTGGAGTGGGTGGCATTGTATGGGCTGGAGTGGAGTGTAGAGTATTGTGTTTGTTGTGGAGTGGAATTTTGTGGAGTAGAGTTGAGTGGTATTATGTGGTGTGCAGAGGAGTGGAGTAGTATTGTGTGGTGTGGAGTGGCATTAAAAACATGGAGTGAAGTGGCATTGTGTGGCATGGAGTGGAGTGACAGTGTGTGTTGCAAAGTGAGTGACGTTGTGTAGCACAGAGTGGAGTGGCATTGTGTAATATGGAGTGATGTAGAATGGCATTGTGTGGCTTGGTGTGGTGTTGTGTGGGAGTGGAGTGGCATTGTGTGGAGTGGAGTGGCATGGCATGGTATGGTGTGGTGTGGAGTGGAGTGACATTGTGTGTTGCAAACTGAGTGACGTTGTGTGGCACATAGTGGAGTGGCATTGTGTAATATGGAGTGATGTGGAATGGCATTGTGTGGCTTGGTGTGGTGTTGTGTGGGAGTGGAGTGGAGAGGCATTGTGTGGAGTGGAGTGGCATTTCATGGCATGGTGTGGTGTGGTGTGGAGTGACATTGTGTGGCATGGAGTATAGTGGCATTGTGTGGCATGGAGTGGAGTGGCATTGTGTAACATGGAGTGATGTAGAATGGCATTGTGTGGCTTGGTGTGGTGTTGTGTGGGAGTGGAGTGGCATTGTGTGGAGTGGAGTGGCATTTCATGGCATGGCATGGTATGGTGTGGTGTGGAGTGACATTGTGTGGCATGGAGTGGAATGGCATTGTGTGGCATGGAGTGGAATGGCATTGTGTGGTTTGGCCCACCATTGTGTGGGAGTGGGGTGATATTGTGTGGCATGGAGAGGCATTATGTGGTGTGGAGTGGCATTGTCTGGTGTGGAGTGGGATTGTGTGGCGTCGAGTGGGATTGTGTGGCATTGAGTGGAATGGCATTGTGTGGCATAGAGTGGAGTGTAGAGGTGTGTGTTTGTGGTGTGCAGTGGAATTTTGTCAAGTGGTGTGGTATTATGTGTTGTGTAGAGCATAGTGTAGGGGTATTGTGAGGCATGGAATTGAGTGACATTGTGTGTTGCGGAGTGAGTGATTTTGTGTGGTACAGAGTGGAGTGGCATTGTCTAATATGGAGTGATGTGGAATGGCATTGTGCGGCGTGGTGTGGTGTTGTGTAGGAGTGGAATGGCATTGTGTGGAGTGGAATGGCATTTTTGGCACTATGTGGCATTGTGTGGAGTGAAATTGTGTGACATGAAGTGGAGTGGCATTGTGTGGTATGGAGTGGAGTGACATTGTGTGGTTTGGATCATCATTGTGTGGGAGTGGAGTGATACTTGTGTGGGTTGGAGTGGCATTGTGTGGTGTTGAGTGGTATTGTGTGGCATGAAGTGGAGTGGATGTGTCTGGTGGGAAGTGAGATTGTGTGGCATAGAGTGGCATTAAGTGGTATTGAGTGGAGTGACATGGAGTGGCGTGGCATGGAGTGGACATTGTTTGCAGTGGAGTTCATGGTATTAAGTGGCATGGAGTGAAGTGAGATTGTTTGGCATGGAGTGGAGTGGCATTGCATGGAGAGGAGTGGCATTGTGTGGAATGCAGTGAAATTAGGTGGAGTGGAGTGGCATTTTGTGGCATTGATTGGAGTGGCATTGTGTGGCAACAGATTGCAGTGGAGTGGCATTGTGTGGTGTGGAGTGAAGTGACGTGGCATTGTGTGGCCTGGAGTGTAGTAATTGTGTAAAGTGGGATAGAGTCTGGTGGCACAGTGTGGTGTAGAATGGCACTGTGTGGCTTGGAGTGGAGTGGCATTGTGTTGGCTGGAGAGGAGTGTAAAGGCATGTGTTTGTTGTGGAGAGGAATTTTGTGGAGTAGAGTTGAGTGGTATCATGTGGTGTGCAGAGGAGTGGAGTGGTATTGTGTGGTGTGGAGTGGCATTAAAAAACATGGAGTGGAGTGGCATTGTGTGGCGTGGAGTGGAGTGACATTGTGTGTTGCAAACTGAGTGACGTTGTGTGGCACATAGTGGAGTGGCATTGTGTAATATGGAGTGATGTGGAATGGCATTGTGTGGCTTGGTGTGGTGTTGTGTGGGAGTGGAGTGGAGAGGCATTGTGTGGAGTGGAGTGGCATTTCATGGCATGGTGTGGTGTGGTGTGGTGTGACATTGTGTGGCATGGAGTATAGTGGCATTGTGTGGCATGGAGTGGAATGGCATTGTGTGGTCTGGCCCATCATTGTGTGGGAGTGGGGTGATATTGTGTGGCATGGAGAGGCATTATGTGGTGTGTAGTGGCATTGTCTGGTGTGGAGTGGGATTGTGTGGCATGGAGTGGGATTGTGTGGCATAGAGTGGAGTGTAGAGGTGTGTGTGTGGTGTGCAGTGGAATTTTGTGAAGTGGTGTGGTATTATGTGTTGTTCAAAGCATAGTGAAGGGGTATTGTGAGGCATGGATTTGAGTGACATTGTGTGTTGCGTAGTGAGTGACTTTGTGTGGCACAGAGTGGAGAGGCATTGTCAAATATGGAGTGATGTGGAATGGCATTGTGCGGCTTGGTGTGGTGTTGTGTAGGAGTGGAATGGCATTGTGTGGAGTGGAATGGCATTTTGTGACACTATGTGGCATTGTGTGGAGTGACATTGTGTGGCATGAAGTGGAGTGGCATTGTGTGGCATGGAGTGGAGTGGCATTGTGTGGTTTGGACCATCATTGTGTGGGAGTGGAGTGATATTTGTGTGGGTTGGAGTGGCATTGTGTGGTGTCGAGTGGCATTGTGATTCAAAAAAGGGGGTGGTGATGGACAGAGTTTTTGAATTATACTTATACTGGGAAGGAAACAAGCTTCCGGGGACCGGTTTCTGGCATTACAGCCGTCATCGGCCAGGCTTGCTTGAATCCTGATGGTGCAATGAGCAAGGGACTCACATCTGAGTATACCCTTCCACGCTTATGGTGGACAAAACGATTCAAAAAAGGGGGTGGTGATGGACAGAGTTTTTGAATTAAGCAGAATACTCCTACCCAGTCAACAGATCAGGGCTTGATCCATCACCGTTTTTTAGCTCACTGCACCATCCCAGCTCAGAACCTGGCTACATGCAAATTAGTCTGTCCCTGTCCCAGTGCATCATGGGAGCAGGGCAAACCAAACTACCAAGCCAACTCTTATACTGGGAAGGAAACAAGCTTCCGGGGACCGGTTTCTGGCATTACAGCCGTCATCGGCCCGGCTTGCTTGAATCCTGATGGTGCAATGAGCAAGGGACTTACATCTGAGTATACCCTTCCACGCTTATGGTGGAAAAAACGATTCAAAAAAGGGGGTGGTGATGGACAGAGTTTTTGAATTAAGCAGAATACTCCTACCCAGTCAACAGATAAGGGCTTGATCCATCACCATTTTTTAGCTCACTGCACCATCCCAGCTCAGAACCTGGCTACATGCAAATTAGTCTGTCCCTGTCCCAGTGCATCATGGGAGCAGGGCAAACCAAACTACCAAGTCAATTCTTACACTGGGAAGGAAACAAGCTTCCGGGGACCGGTTTCTGGCATTACAGCCGTCATCGGCCCGGCTTGCTTGAATCCTGATGGTGCAATGAGCAAGGGACTCACATCTGAGTATACCCTTCCACGCTTATGGTGGACAAAACGATTCAAAAAAGGGGGTGGTGATGGACAGAGTTTTTGAATTAAGCAGAATACTCCTACCCAGTCAACAGATCAGGGTTTGATCCATCACCGTTTTTTAGCTCACTGCACCATCCCAGCTCAGAACTTGGCTACATGCAAATTAGTCTGTCCCTGTCCCAGTGCATCATGGGAGCAGGGCAAACCAAACTACCAAGCCAATTCTTATACTGGGAAGGAAACAAGCTTCCAGGGACCGGTTTCTGGCATTACAGCCGTCATCGGCCCGGCTTGCTTGAATCCTGATGGTGCAATGAGCAAGGGACTCACATCTGAGTATACCCTTCCACGCTTATGGTGGACAAAACGATTCAAAAAAGGGGGTGGTGATGGACAGAGTTTTTGAATTAAGCAGAATACTCCTACCCAGTCAACAGATCAGGGCTTGATCCATCACCGTTTTTTATCTCACTGCACCATCCCAGCTCAGAACCTGGCTACATGCAAATTAGTCTGTCCCTGTCCCAGTGCATCATGGGAGCAGGGCAAACCAAACTACCAAGCCAATTCTTATACTGGGAAGGAAACAAGCTTCCGGGGACCGGTTTCTGGCATTACAGCCGTCATCGGCCCGGCTTGCTTGAATCCTGATGGTGCAATGAGCAAGGGACTCTGAATCTGAATAGGTGTGGCAGGGTATACTCAGACATGAGTCCCTTTCTCACTGCACCATCAGGATTCAAGCAAGCCGGGCCGAAGACGGCTGAAATGCCAGAAACCGGTCCCCGGTAGCTTGTCTCCTTTCTGGTGAAGAATTGGCTTGGTAGTTTAGTCTGCCCTGTTCCCATGATGCACTGGGCCAGGGACAGACTGATTTGCATATAGCCAGATTCTGAGCTGGGATGGTGCAGTGAGATAAATAACGGTGATGGATCAAGCCCTGATCTTTGGACTGGGTAAGAGTGGTCTGCTTAATTCAGACACTCTGTTCATCACCACCCCCTTTTCTGAGTGGCATTGTGTGGCATGAAGTGGAGTGGCATTGTCTGGTGGGAAGTGGGATTGTGTGGCATGGAGTGGTGTTAAGTGGTATTGAGTGGAGTGGCATGGAGTGGCATGGAGTGGAGTGGAGTGACGTGTGACATTGTTTGCAGTGGAGTTCGTGATATTAAGTGGCATGGAGTGAAGTGACATTATTTGGCATGGAGTGGAGTGGCATTGCATGGAGAGGAGTGGCATTGTGTGGAGTGCAGTGAAATTAAGTGGAGTGGAGTGGCATTTTGTGGCAGGGATTGCAGTGGAGTGGCATTGTGTGGTGTGGAATGGAGTGGATCGGAGTGGAGTGGTGTACTATGAAGTGGAGTGAAGAGGAGTGAAATTATGTGGTGTTGGGCGGCATTGTGTGGCATGGAGTGAAGTCTTAAATTATTACCTGGAGTGGTATTGTGTGTCATGGAGTGGAGTGATATTGAGTTGCATAGAGTGATATTGACCACCATTATGTGGTGTACAGTGGAATAGCATTCTGTTAAATAGAGTGGGGTGGATTGCAATGGCATTGTGTGAAGTGGCACTGTGTGAAGTTGAGTGGCATTGTATGGACTGGGCAGGAGTGGAGTGGCATTCAGTGGGGTTGCACCGTGTGACATGGAGTGGAGTGAAGTGGCATTGTGTGGGGTGAAGTGGAGGGCACTGGCATTGTATGGAGTGGTCATGAATGGAGTGGAGTGCACTGTGTGTCCTAGAGTAGCATTGTACAGCGTGAAGACCCATTATTTGGCATGGAGTGGATTGGTATTATGTGGCATGGTGTAGAGAGGAGAGACATTGTGTGGTATCGAAAGTTGCCTGAGTTGCTACTGAACTGCCATATAGTGCGTCAAAGCCTTGTGTTGCATAAATACAATTATAATACCACAGTTTACCAATTATCTCTACCTACAATCTTTGTAAACATCTGATTCCTTTGATCTGATGCAGGAGTTTGTTAGTATGTACACCTCTTACAACAGCTGTGTTTGCTTATAATAAATGTGCTTTAAATCGGGAGGAGCTAGTGGACGGGGACAAGCATCTTTTCTTATTGGCTGGGAATAAAGGAGATGGAACCAGGTGGTGGCAGTGTTGTGGAGATACAAATGTTAAAAACCTTTTTCAAACAGGAGTAGCAAAAGTGCTCAGTACTCAATCATGATAAGAATGATTGTGAGTAACAATCATATAGTTATGAGAGTAGGTTAACAGAACAGACTGTTGGAGTTTTATTCCAGAGTTTAAAATCAGGGAACTCTATGACAACTCTCTCAGACGTGGGGGGGGGGTTGGGTGGTGAGAGGGAAATAAGCTACACAAATAAGGGTGGGTGCGTGGGAAGGGGAAAAGCAGCACAGACCAGGGGAGTTGTGAGGTAGTCATGGTAAGCAATGAGCAAGCTCTGTGCCATTTATAGTACATTATATCCTTTGCAGAGGCAGACACATGCACTTATGGTGGCAAGACCTAAAAATCAGACTACCAAGACAAATGCCTATATGTACTCATTGAAGGTGTGATTTCACTCCATGAAACTGATAGCAGGAACAGAAAGAGTGCCCAAGGTATCCAAAACATTGAATACTTCAACTTATTTTCAGAGACATAGTAAAGTCAAGTGTTGGTGCTATCAAAGCAAACAAAAGAAAGCAGCCATATCCACTCAACATCACCATACTGGTAAATACCATGAAATCAGAATAAAAATGCTTCCTCAATCCAGTTTGAAAAGGTACACAGATTGTTATTGTTACCGAGCATAGCCTTGTCAATGAAATAACGGATTTCAAACTATAATTAATTGGTTTGTGAAAAACAATCTTAAAATAAAGTGGAACAACCTAGTTTCCACAGAGCACAAGCCCATCCATGTCCTTTCCATGAGTTTGTCATAGGTTAAAATAAGCACTGTCCCCACAGGGGGTTCTTTAAGAATCTTTTATAGTAACTCTTGTGGTTGTAAACACTATAATGAACTTTAAGGTTACAAACTGTTGGGTGTATCTTTAAAACCTTTCTAAGACAGGGGCTAGCTAAATCTAGAGCAGCTAAAAGTCTCGAGACCTTTGTAGGAACCCTTTGATGACACAGTGACATGGAGGCCTTACAATGACTACTTCTAGTGACTAATAGAAAGAGATTTGCAATGATTTGGGTAGATTTTTATTTTGATGATACCTAGAACATTTACCTATAAATTCTCATGCAGCACAGACAGACAAAGATTGTCATACACGGACCTATCACTAATACTTTCACTTTTTTGGTTAACTAGTCCATATAGGAAGTCTTCTCTTCAGTTGTCTATTCATTGCTTATGATTCTAGATTATATGGCCTGAACTATGGCGAGAAGTTCAAAGGTTTGGGAATATATGTGTTTTATTTCACATGAAATGTCAGAAATTCTTCAGTGTAATCACTTTCTGTATATGGTCCATTTTGTCTTTTGATGGGGTCTTCTCAGGGGCATCTTGTCAAGCTAGAAGTGTTTCATTCCCTTTTTAGGTTTGAATACTTTCAGGTGATATTGGATGGGGTGAAGAACCTGTCCATATAGCCACTGTAGGAACTAAATAGTTTCTTACCTGTAAGTATAGTTTTACAGCTTGAAGAATTTTCTGGATTCAGATGCTGCACATTATTCCACCATCAAGTTGCGGGGTTCCAAATTCTCCTGTAATTAGTAGTCTTTCTTCTCTTTTTGTCATTTTTTATTTGGACGTCTCACCATTTGGTGTCTTATCCAGCCTCTTCTGACATCATACACCCTCCCCAGAACCTCCCAAGTGTGGTTGTCATTTTCAGATCTTTTTTTTTTTTGGTTGCTCTCCCTTCTTCTAGGTGAGGTCAGTTGGCTCCCTGTGAATCCAGAATATTCTTCAAGGTGCAACACTATAAGTACAGGTAAAAAATATTTTGTTTTGAAGCATGAATCATCTAGATTCACATACTGTGCATTCTTTTTGAAGCACTGTTAAATTGTGGCGGATGGGATGAAGATGATCTTGACTTTTCAAATTGATGTTTTAATACTTTTTGTCCCGCTTGAGCTTCCTTGTTCATTTGAATATCTATAAAATAATGTTTCCTAAAAGTGTGCACTGATGACCTAGTTGCTACCATGCAAATGTCTTGCAAATGTATACTTGCTGGGAAGCAATTTACTGCTCCTTTTTTGCTTGTAGAGTGTGCCTTTGGTTTGGAATCTGTTGTATTCCTGTATTTGAATGAGACAGTTGTATTGTTTTTGAAATGCATTTACTGATTGTACTCTTTGCCACCGATTTTTCTATGTTGTTGTCTACAAATGACACAAATAACTACTTTGTCTTTCTACTTGATTTTGTCTTTTCCATATAGTATACAATCACTCTTCTAGTGATCAATGTATGTAAAGCTCTTCACACTTGATCCTTAGGTTTCTTGAAAAAGCTTGGTATTTGAATTGACTGATTTATGTGGAAATTTGAAATTACTTTGGGTAGAAATTGAGGATCAGTCCTCCTGACAATTCAGTCCTTGTGGATTTGTAAGTATGACTCTTGGATTGTAAGTGCTTGCAGTTCCCTTACCCTGCACAGAGATTTCACTGCAACCAGGAATGCTGTTTTAAGGGTGAGCATTTATAGTGAGACCTTGTGTAAAAGCTTGAAAGGTTTCCTCATTAGCTGTTATAATAACATGTTTATGTTTTAAGTAGCGGTTGGTACGTGTTTAGGTCGTGCTTTTCTTTTAGCTCCTTCTAGGAACCTCTTTATTACAGGTGTTCTGAAGAAACTCCTTCCTAGATGACTTCTTGTGTAGGCAACTACTGCTGCCAAAGGTACCTTTAATGAAGAATAAGTAAGTTTGCAGTCTATGAGGTATATAAGATACTTAAGAACTGTTGGGTCTTTAGTGTTGGCTGGTAATGGCCCATTATTTTGTCCCCACTTTCGAGTATCTTTTACCATTTGGCTATGTAATGCTTCCTTGTTGTTGGCTTTCTTGCTTCTCTGAGAATGGACATTGTATGTTCTGGTAAACCAATTTCTATGTCATCAGGAGCCGTGCTGTTTAACTGAAACTTTCTGGTTCTGGATGCAGAACACTTTTACCGTCCATTGACAGCAGGTTTTGTTGTCTCAGTAACTTCCAAATGTTGCCCTGTGCCATTTCTATTAGGTCGGAGTAGCAAGATTTATTGCCCATTGTGGGGCAATGAGTATTATTCTCATGTTGAATTGTTTGCATTTGTTGATTACCCTCTGTGAAAGAGGCATCATGAGGAAAGCGTACGCAAATATCCCTGACCAATTTATCGACAGAGCATTCACCTGGGATTGGTTGCAAAGTACTGATAATTTGCATTTGCCGGTGCTGCACATGATCTATTTCTGGTGTTCCCCAATGTTTAAATATTTGTTTGCAAACTGTTGATTGAGTTCCTACTTGTGTGAGGAAGAGGCGTATCTGCTCAGCTTGTCCGCCTCAACATATGTTTTCCCTGGAAGTTGAATCACTGTTAAGTTTATTTCTTTCTGATTTGCCCACTTCCAGATTTCCTGAGCTAGCTTTGATAGAACCAGGCATGTGTTCCTCCCTGTTTGTTGAGCTAAAACTTTGTTGTTATGTTGTGTGTTTGAACTAACAATGATTTTCCCCTCAGCTCTTCCTGAAAGACTTAAGGCTAAGAACACTGTCCTTAGCACCGGACATTGATATGCTGTCCCGCTTCCTGACCCTTCCATTTAAATCTGACCTTAAGTGTGCCCATATGAGCTCCCCAACCCATACATGTGGTGTCTGTGGTACTAATTACTGTAGGAATTGGTTGTAGAAATGGCCTCCCTGCTGTCAAATGTGATATGTTTCACCACACCATCTCTTCCTGTACTCTTTGTGTGGCAATCACAAGTTCTTCCCAGTGACTTGTGACCACTGGCTTTGGACCCATTCTTGAATCGGTCTCATATTAAGCCTTCCATATGGGATGAGAGGAATGCCTGGGGCCATCTGCCCCAGTATTTTCCCCACAGTCCTCACTGTCAGAGACTGGGCCTTCTAGCACAGGGGAGTTTCTTGAATAATGAATGATATACTTTTCTTGCAATCGTAAGTCTTTGCCTCGGTTGAGTTTATTCTTGCTCCTAGAAAGTTATTTTGTCTGTTCTGGTGATGTTGATGATTTTTCAATGAAGCCCAGCCTTTAAATTTTTGCTAACACCCTCCATGTGTCCTTTTGACATTTACTGAAAGAGTTTGCTTTTAATAAACAATCGTATAAGTAAGGATATAGAGGTATCCCTTATCTTCTTAAGTCCACTGCTGCTAGACAATTTGCAAACAATCTTGGTTCAGCCTTTATCCCAAAGGTCAGTTCCTTGAATGGATAGTGTGTGTTGTTGACTACAAAGCGCAAGTATTTCTTGTGTCTGTGTTTCATTGGGATGTGCAAGTAAGCACCTTTAAAGTCTATAGTTGTCCTGTAATCTCTCTTTTGTAACTGCGGTATGACTTCCTGCAGTGATGTCATCTTGAATTTTTTGGTCTGTATGAGCGAGCTTGTTTATGAACTGGAGGTCTAATATTGGACGTAAAGTACCATCCTGTTTTGAAATCAGGACATATTTAAAGTAATTTCCCTGATTGATATTTTTCTTGGGTACCTTTTTCATTGCCTCTTCCCCAACAATTCCTCTACTTCTTTGAGTAGACAGGATGTTTCCTCTTTTGAGTGGTCCACTTTCTTTAATCCCTTTGCTGGCGGGGTCTTTATCAGTTCTATGCAATATCCAAATGTTATATGATATTTAATATCCAATTGTCTGATGTCAGCTTCCTCCACTCCTGAAGGAAGCTCTTTA
The DNA here is from genome assembly GCF_964263255.1 of Lissotriton vulgaris. NCBI lineage: Eukaryota > Metazoa > Chordata > Amphibia > Caudata > Salamandridae > Lissotriton > Lissotriton vulgaris. The sequence goes on along the minus strand of NC_141697.1, from coordinate 441,849,523 downwards.
TTCTGCCTCCTACCAGTGTTGTGTGTAAGAGGGTTTGGTGACTTGATAAATTACTTCCAAGAGGAGATTGCTCCTCCTCTGTGGGGCTGTGATCTTCTTGATGTACATAATGAAAGGGCTGGACCCCTGTGTCTGGTACTGCCAATGCTGTGAAGGTGTTTGAGCTTGCTTGGCTTCTGCCTTAAAAACTCTGAAGTAAATTTGTTCCAGAGAGACTTTCTCTTCCTGCAAGTTTTCAGACCAAATGTGTTCCTCTCTATAGGTTTACTCTGAATTGTTATGCTCCCATTGTCTTCATAGTTTCATTGTCTTTTTTCAATTACTGATTGGTCTACTGATTGGTCTCATCAACTGTTCTACCGGACAATTGATCCATACTGAATGGCGCATTAATGATGTTTGCCTGAACTTCTGCTTGAAACCAGACACTCTTAATCATGCATGGCATCTTAGGGCCTGATTTAGATCTTGGCAGACCTGGTCCAGCTGCTGCTTTTTTGACGATCTTCCTACCCACCTACTAGTTTGATGGACAGAAGACAATCGGAGTGGCGGCTACTCCATGAGGTATGTTCGCCTGCATCAAAGGCTCAATAGGCAAAAGCAGCTGGGAGGACTGCCAGTGAGTGTGCCGGGCCAATCATGTAACCCAGTGTTTCCCAAACTGTGGTCCGCGGACCCCCAGGGGTCCGTGACACATTCCCAGGGGGTCCGTGGGCAATAGTTTTAAAAGCACAGACACGTTTCTTGTATAATTAGCAGCTTTCCAGCACCAATAAAAGTGTCAAGAGAATGCCAGTGATTAATGTACCTGCTGGAGAGTGAGGAGAGTTTTGTTCAGTGGCAGCTTTGATTTAACTAATGTTGCACAGAGGGTTAATGTGCCTACTGTAAAGAACGTGTAACATGCATCTTAAAAAGCAGTATTTTATGTGCCTAGGTTCGTAGTTACTGCTTTTGTCACAGAGATTTTTTTGTTACTGTGCACTTCATAAGTGACAATCGTAATCTAGCAGAGGGACCTACAAACTGTCATCAAAGAGCTGCTTGTAAACTGCATGGTACCAGTTAGTAACTTATATTTTGTCCCAGTTATTAATTATCCTGATGCTGCTAAAAAGATATATTTGGGTTGAAATACAATTTTAATGTTAAAGTCAATGCTAGCCACTGTGTTATGTTCTGAATCCTGAGTTTGTAATGTATGTAATGTAATGTAATGTAAATGCCAATTTGTATCGCGCGACAATCGCTCCAAGGAGCATCTAGGCGCCCAAAAGAGGACCACCAGATGTTAGGTAGTCTCTATGCTTACTTGACCAAGAACCGGATTACACTAGGCTTCTGGCAGTTGTGTCTTGGAGATTAAAGATCCAGGTTTTTAGGTGTTTGCGGAAGTCTGTTTCTTTGTCCAGTATTCTCAGTTGGGGGGGGAGAGTGTTCCATGCTTTTGCTCCCAGTACCTTGAATTAAGGCCTAACCCCACGTGGGCTGCTAGGGCTACAGTGCGCACTACTTAAGTATAAATTATGAACATTCAAAAAACTTTTCAAATTAATCCAGAATGTATTCAATACATTTGCATTTATTTAGGCCATCGATAGAATCAAAAGACTGTTCATAGAATCAATTCATATGTCATTTACAATATGCATTGTTTTTTAAATATTTCATGAACCACCACCCAATGCATTTCGGGACGTTCTTGTCCCTTCGTCAGGGGTTCCAGTTGTCAACTTGTCAAAACGTGAAGGACTCTTAACAAAAAGACAAACGTCGTGGTTCAACAACCATACAAAATTAAACGATGACGACTCTCTATGTAAACGAAGCAATAGTCAGTCTCTACGAAGAATCATCAGAAAAATTTAAAAAACAATGCATATTGTAAATGACATATGAATTGATTCTATGAACAGTCTTTTGATTCTATCGATGGCCTAAATAAATGCAAATGTATTGAATACATTCTGGATTAATTTGAAAAGTTTTTTGAATGTTCATAATTTATACTTAAGTAGTGCGCACTGTAGCCCTAGCAGCCCACGTGGGGTTAGGCCTTAATTCAAAGTTTACTCATAAATGCTTGGCAGGCATTAATACAGAGCAGCACACATATCGATTAACAAAAAGAGTAATTTGTTGAAAGTGTGCGACATTCATCCACATTTATATATTTTGCTCCCAGTACCGCCAGGGATTTGCCCCCTCGGGTTTTGAGTCTGAAACCCGGGACGGTAAGCAGGTTGGCAGTTGAGGAACGCAGTGCTCTAGTTGGACAGTATCTGCTGAATTTTTTCCTTAGATATAACGGGCCTAGGTTATGAACAGCTCTAAAAGTAATTAACAGTACTTTAAACAAGACCCTTTTTGTAATGGGCAGCCAATGTAATGCATTGAGGGCTTTGGTTGCTGATGATCTTTTCGGCCATTTTAGAACCAACCTTGCTGCTGCATGTTGCACCATCTGAAGTTTGTGTGTGACAGCTTTATTTGTACCAGCGTAGAGGCTGTTACAGTAATCGATGCGCGATGTTACAAGTGCAACCGTCACTGTTTTTCTTGCTTCGAAGGGCAAAAAATCAAAGAACTTTCTCAGTCCCTTTATTACCCCAAAGCACATGCCAGCCACTCTAGCCGCTTGTTGTCTAACAGACAGGTCAGAGTCGAAGTACACCCCCAGATTACGGGCCGAGTTGGTTGTATGAGGTGGTATTTCAGCTTTTTCTGGCCACCATAATCTTGGGATGAACTCGTTTTTTGGGCCTGTTGGCATGATCTCCGTTTTACCTGTGTTGCATTTCAGGTGATTTAAGCGCATCCATTCAAAGGTGGCCGTTAGGCAACCTTTGAGCTTTTCCTCCCAGGCTTGGTTATCCTTATCCATTACCAGGATAAGTTGTGTGTCGTCGGCATAGGCTATAGCGTCTATGCCAAATGACGATATCAGTTTTATCAGGGGTGCAGTATAGACATTAAACAGGGTCGGGCTCAAGCTTGAACCCTGCGGAACTCCCGTCAACAGCGCTTTTTCACTGGAGCAGAATTCCCCCAGGGTCACCACTTGTCTCCTGTCACTTAAAAAGTTTCTTATCCACTCAAGTACTGTCCCTGTAACACCAGATGTTATTAGCCGGTCTAATAGGATGGCGTGCGAGACCGTGTCGAAGGCCGCCGATAGGTCTAATAAAATCAGGGCGGCCTTCTTGCCTTGGTCTAGGGCTGAGCGGATAGTTTCTGTAGTGAACAGGAGGGCCGATTCCGTGGAATGTTGGGTCCTGAAACCTGCCTGATTGGGGTGCCATACATCACTATCTTCCAAGAAGCGAGTAAGCTGTTTGTTTACAATTGACTCTGTGACTTTGCACAGGGCCGGAAGTAGTGAGATGGGTCGTAGGTTCGGCAATGTGGTGGGGTCGGGGAGTTGTTTTTTTTGCAGTGGTTTCACCGCTGCCAGTTTCCACTCTGGGGGGACATTGGCCGTGGACAGTGAGGTGTTGACAATGGCATTTATTACTGGGTTAGCAATATCCACAATGAGGTGTAAGAGTCTAACTGGGCATGGGTCAAAAGAGGATCCGGATTTTGTTGCCAAAATTACTCTTTTAGTATCCTCCAGACTAACTGGTAGGAAAGTTGTCAACTGAGTGGCCCCTTGTCTCACTATGTCACCCTCTGTTCTTGGCTCTAATATGGGGACATCGAAGTCCTTCGTCAGACCCTGTACCTTTCCCTCAAAAAAGTCTGCGATCTTGTCACAGAGTGTCTGCGAGGGCGGGATATCCTGCGCTAGACATTTAGGCTTATTGAAACCGTTTACATTTTTAAATATTTCCTTTTGTTTGCTGCTAGCTGTTTCTATTGCCGACGAGAAATACCTCTTTTTAGCTTGTTTAATTAGCGCATGATAGGCATTTTTTATCCTTTTGTATTTGCTACGTTCTGAGCTGGAATAATTTTTCCGCCAGCTTCGTTCAGCTCTTCTAAGCTCCCCTTGTTTATTTTTGAGGTCTCGATCGAACCAGGGCGCGGATGTTTTCTTTCTATCACACCTCGTTCTGTTTTTTCCCTGCCCAACCGTACCTTTCAGATCATTCATCCATGTTCTAAAACTAGTGGGATTTGCAGGTACTACCAGCTGGGGTCTACAGTTCCTGGCCATGGTTATAAGTTCTGGGTGGGACAGTATCGTTTTCCATTCATCCCTTGTGACCTTGCTGTGTTCATTTTTATGATCATTCTTTCCGTTAGACACAAGGGGAAAAATAAAAGGGATCAGCATATGGTCAGTCCAAATTTGGGGTCTAAGGGGGTCGGTTGTCAAAGTGTCTAAGTTAGTGGCAATGCAGTCTATCGTATGCCCTGCCTCATGGGTGGCTAGGGTGTCTCGAATAGTGAGGCCCAAGACCTGCATGGTTTCCCGATAGGAGGCAGCAGGTGCATCTGTTGTAGACTCTAGGTGGATGTTTATGTCACCCATCAGAGTAAAATTAGAATACCTAAGTATCAGTGGGCTGAGCACCTCTCCGATGTTCCCCAGGAAGCCTGCGCAGGGTCCTGGTGGGCGATAGATCAAAGCCCCTGAGAAGGAGAAGTTGTCATTAATTTTAATAATAAAACCCATCCCTTCTGCATCCGTTAGCTCTTGCAGTGGTATCGTCGAGCAGCTGAGGGTGTCCCTATATATAAAGGCCACTCCTCCACCCGTTGTTCATTCTCTCTGTCTACTCTTTGTATATTATATCCAGGAGGCAGGGTGTGAACCACGTCCGGGGTGCACCAGGGTTCGAGCCATGTCTCCGTAATGAAGAGACAATCTAAGTTGTCGTCTATCAATAGGTCCTGAATATGCTGCGCATGCTTCGGCACAGATCTGGCATTTATTAGGGCTGCCTTAAAGCTATCCTGGGGTGTTGAGTAGGCCGACACTTGGGACCACAGAAAAGTGTGGTGGCAGGCCTGGCAGCTCACTGGGCCTGCCCAGTCTGAGGGGTCGAGTTTATTTGAGTCACAGCAGGCCTTTGCTTGTAAGGCAAGCAGATCTTGTCTATCATAATGCCTGGGTATGACATTTTTGGCAGGGTCCCTGGCCCTGCACCCGGCCTGTGCGCGGACGGGCGCAGACGGGCTGGACTCTGGCTTGACTCCGGCGTGCGTACGGCGTGCCCGCTGGGCGCGTCCGCTGCGCGGAGTCATGGCTGTCTATTTTTATACTGTCTAGCCCTACCCAAGATGGCCGCCGCCGTATTCCTTCCGTGTCCCAGGCAGGACCGCCCTGAACTGGCCGGTTGCTCTGGGGGGAGGCTGGGGTGCTGTCCGTGCAGCGCGGAATTCGGGGGGTGCAGGAGGTAATTTTAAAATATTAAACAAAAGAATGCCTCCACCCTCAATCGGTGGAGACACGCGCTGCGATAATTCTGCGCGCTGTGCAGGGGGGGGGGGGGGGTAAGGACACACAGGAAGTAATCTCACACAAGATTTTTTAAGAACAAAGTAAAAAGCGTCTGCCCGGCTCAAGCCTCAGGCATCAAGTAGCAAAGGTATCTCGTGAGCGGAGTCCTTCTACTCTTTTTATACTGTCTAGCCCTACCAAGATGGCCGCCGCAGTATTCCTTCCGTGTCCCAGGCAGGACCGCCCTGAACTGGCCGGGTGTGCTTTTCCAGACCAAGCACTCTTTAAAAGTTTTATATACACACTGATTTACATGTATGATTCAATGTCTCTATATGTGTGTGATGCAAAGTGCTCTGACATCCTACAATGGTATGAGAGATGCTATAAAACAAATAAAATACATGTGACAGAGGGGCTCTAAATATGTTTTGCAACTTGCTTTTTGGAAGGGGCATTCCCTTCCAAATAACGAGCTTCAAAACCATGAAGAAATGTTTGCGGTCGCAAAACAGTCACAATTACCACCTACTTCAAGTAGATGGTAATGCATTCGCAAATGGGAAGGGGTCCATGCTAAATTATTTTTTAAGGGCAGGCAGTGGTCCCAGGGACCTCTGCCTGCCCTTAGAAAATGAAAAGAAAACGTTTCATTTTCTTTTTTTTTAAATGCATGGTAAACAGGCTGCATTTTTTTTTAACTGCTTTATTTAAAAGCAGTCCGAGACATGGTGGCCTGCAGAGCCCAGCAGGCCACCATCGCTGGGAGGGCTGGCATTCCCAATGGGCTTGCAAATTGCGAAAGGCTCATTAATATTAATGCACCTCACAATTTGCGACCCCATTGGAAATCCCAAACAGTGTTAAACATACTGTTGTACATTTCATTTAGCGACTCGCAATTTGCCACTCGCAATGTGTCACCAATTGCGAGGCGCTAAATGAAATGGTCGTACATCTGGCACCAAAATCCTTAGTACTTTGAGTATTTGTTTTGTGTGCACACGTGTGTATTTTTTTCGAATTACTGTTTTAATGTTTGAAAGTTAACTCATGCAAATTTCTTGGGGGTCCAATGGTAACTCAATGGGGGTCCTCAGGAGTCAAAAGTTTGGGAACCACTGATGTAACCTTTTCCTTATAAATTATCAGTAAAACCAATGTCAGTCTGAAATTTGAATTATTCAACATATGGGCCCATGTAACACTTCCCCTTGTCTAGTGCAAGTCATGTACTATATCCAATTTCAATGGTCAAAATATGTTATGAGGTAATGCATAAGTGCTCATACTGATAAGTAATCGATGTGAAATAAACATCCCTGTAATAACACATCCAAAATAAATGTAAAACATCAATCAGTTGGTGCAAGTGGTCACTGCTATGATGAATAGCTGCACATATATTCAAATGAGCACCACATACTATGTTAACCAGTGTATGCACTTAACAAAGAAGGAATTACAAAAATCTGTAGTATTACCTGCCATCATGATAAAGAAAAATAAGTACTTTACATTTTAGTTAGAAACATTGCTAGGAATTAAACAATTGCAAAGAAAAATTAATGCCAGGACGAATTTTGTAAAAAAAAGAATTATGGATTGATTCCAAAACAATGAGATAAGTCTCTCAATATACTTTAAAAGCCAAATGGCAGTCCGTAAAGCTCCAACAAAGTCCTGTGTACTGTTGTGTGGTGGCACAAAGCTTGCCTCCTAATTAACTGCCGAAGGGAACCTCCTCGGGAAGGGGCACCTAGTGGGCAGAGCAGGCACCTCAAAGATCTTACTTGGGAGGGAGTGTTGGGTTTTAGAGGGGTGCTCTTGGGCTTCGGAGGGAGGTTGCATTTAGGAGAGGTACTTTTGGTTTTAGTAGGGGTAGTTTCTTTATTGGGAGGGATGGATTGGGTTGTGGAAGGGGTGGGTTGGGGTGTTGAAGGGTTGGGTTGTGGTATGGAAAGGGTAGCTTTGTGTTTGTGAAGAGTGGTTTGGGGTTTGGAAGAGGTTAAGGCAAGGACAAACAACAAACTCTCACTTGGAAAATGGGTAAACTGTTCGGCAGGGAGTTGGGTTTGTGAGGTAGAGGGAGTGGCAGTGCATGTGTCTGTTGACAGAGCAGGTGCCTGTGGGTTTGGTGTATGACATGCACTTTTGGATGTCTTGCTTCATAGGTGTCTTTTGTTTGGGTGAGTATGGGCATTAGTGTTTTGTGGGTGTGTATTCTAATGTGTGTTTGTGTGTGGATGGGTGTGCTGTGGAGGTGATGGGTGTAGTTGTGGTACATGTAGATGTGGTGGTGCATGTGTGTGGTGGTGGGTGTGGTGTCTGTGGGTATGCTGGTGGTGCTGCATGTTGGTGTGGTGGTGGGTGTGGTGTCTGTAGGTGTGCTGGTAGTGGTGCGTCTGTGTGTGGCAGTGGGTGCAGTGTCTATGGGTGTGCTGGTAGTGGGGGTGGTGCATGTGTATGTTGTGGTGGGTGAGGTTCTAGGTTTAGTATCTGTGGGTGTGTTGGTTGTGGGGTGGAACATGTGTGTTTAGTGTGTGCAATGTCTGTGGGTGTGCTGGTGGTGGTGCATCTGGGTATGGTGGTGGGTGTGGTGTTTGTCTGTTTGGGTGAGAGCCTGTGTTTTTTGCTGTGTGTATGTGCTGGTAGTGTGTGTTGTGATGGGTGCATGTAAAGGTGTGAGTGTGCTTGGAACAGGGCTGGGAATGGAGAACTGGCATGGGGAAGGAGCAGAAGGTGGTGCATGAGATTGGGATAGTTGGAAGGCTGCAGTCAGTGAGGAGGCCAGACCTTGAAAAGACCGCTGTAGGACAGACATACAACTATGAATCCCTTCCAGGTAAGGTAGCATTTGTTGCATATGGCAACTAAGCCCTGTATGGAAGTCAGGAGAGCAGTCTGTCCTACAGTGATGCTGCAGAAGAAATCAATAGTCTCCTCACTCAGTGCAGCTGAGATGGATATGGGTGGGGGATGAGGTGCCTGGGGCCAATGAGACCCCAGCCCTTTTAAGGTCTCTTACCAAACACATGCAACTACAGAAACAGCAGCACAACAGAACCACCAGTAACAGAACCGCACACTGCAACAATCTAAAGAGAAAAAAAAAACAAAACACATTAGAAGAAACAAAAACAACACACATTACAACATGCTATGTCACATGGGAATGTCACAAATGGGGTGTCTGTCCCCAAGGGGGGAAGATTATAAATCATTATAAACATGGGCCCCCTGGAAGCAACCGTATGGAGGGCAGAGAGGCCAAATAAAGACACGGCAGAACATACTGAAAACAAATGGGCCCAAGGAAGCAACCCTTGGCCAAGGGGTTGCTCCCTATAAAAAACAAAAACCTGGAGTACAGTGGGCTTTTCTATCCCCCCCCCCCCCCCCCCCGGGACCAGAAACTGTAAAAAAAAACAGCCACTCCGCCCCCAGGGGGGGGGGGGGCAGAATAGTCTACAATATTTATAATGCCCCCTGGAAGCGACCCTTGCCCAAGGGGCCGCTTCCTTTATAAATATACTAAAATCCCTGGTGTCTAGTGGGCTTTTCTACCCCCCCTGGGTCCAGATGTGGCTGATGATGGGTGATCTTCCCCCAGGGGGGGGCAGACAAGTCTAAAAAAAATTATGGGCCACTAGGAAGCGACCCTTCCCCAAGGGGTCGCTTCCTTTACAATTATAAATAAATCCCTGGTGTCTAGTGGGCTTTTCTGCCCCCCCTGGGTCCAGATCACGCACTAACATGGGCGATCTGCCCCCAGGGGGGGCAGAAAAGTCTGCATTGAAAAATGATGGCCCTAGGAAGCGACCCTTCCCCAAGGGGTCGCTTCCTTTACAATTATAAATAAATCCCTGGTGTCTAGTGGGCTTTTCTGCCCCCCCCCCCCTGGGTCGAGATCGCTCGCTAAAATGAGCGATGTCGACCCAGGGGGGGCAGAAAAGTCTGATTTATAAAAAATGTGCCCCTGGAAGTGACCCTTGCCCAAGGGGTCGCTTCCTTTATAAATATACTAAAATCCCTGGTGTCTAGTGGGCTTTTCTGCCCCCCCCTGGGTCGAGATCGCTCGCTAAAGTGACCGTTGTCGACCCAGGGGGGGGCAGAAAAGTCTGAAAACATAACATTAGCCCCTGGAAGCGACCCTTCCCCAAGGGGTCACTTCCTTCACAATTATAAATAAATCCCTGGTGTCTAGTGGGCTTTTCTGCCCCCACCTGGGTCGAGATCGCTTGCTAAAACGAGCGATGTCGACCCAGGGGAGGCAGAAAAGTCTGAATTATAAACAATGTGCCCCTGGAAGCGATCCTTGCCCAAGGGGTCGCTTTCTTTTCAAAGAAAAACAATCCCTGGTGTCTAGTGGGCTTTTCTGCCCCCCCTGGGTCGAGATCGCTCGCTAAAGCGACCGATATCGACACAGGGGGGGCAGAAAAGTCTGAAATCATAAATTGTGCCCCTGGAAGCGACCCTTGCCCAATCTCTCTTTCCAGTGATATACAGGTTCCCATATTTTCATACCCAGTCTTCTTACTCTTTTACCTTTCCTAGCATATATACCTTTTTCAAGGTTAAATGTCCCCAATAATAAAGCAATCCATTGTTGTGTTGTGGGAGGGAGAGGGTCCAGCCACACTCTAGCAATTAATAACCTATACACTGCCATTGCTAAAAATAAAAATTCAATATTGTCACCACTAAATCCCCTAACCCCTAACATAATAACAGTTGGTGTTAAAATCACATTTAATCCAAATGTATGACACATAAATTCTTCAATACCCTTCCGTAAATTATCTAATTGGGGACAAAGTGCGAAAATGTGAATACTATCTGCTGCCGGTGCACTGCAACGAAAACAAGTAGTCCCTGTAGTCGCACCCCACTGTGCAATGCGGTCCGGTGTATAATAAAGTTGATACAAAGTTTTAAAATGTTGAGATTGAAGAGAGGCAGAACACAGAACAGAACATCCTAAATCCAGTGAATCCAAGAAACACTGAGTCTGCACCCCTAATTTCCCTGCCCATTTGTCCACGAATTTCCCAGTATCATCTTTTTTTACTTCTGCTAAGCTAGCATAAAAGTACCGTATAGAACACTCTCCACCTTGATCTATAGATTCCATAAGGTTATTTTTTCGAAATCCACATTCTCCTCCTTTTTTCTTACAGAAAAAGCTCCTAATTTGCAATTACTTAAAAAAACTATTCCTTGTTATATTATATTTTGCCATCAAATCTGAAAATTGCAAGATGTTTCCGTCTATCCCCAGCAGGTCTCCTATTTTTTTAATACCTTTCATGTCCCATTCTGCCATTATAGAATCAGAGAAGATTAAAGGTGGTAGTGTTCTATTCCTATAAATTCTGGTATACCTATTATATCTGCCCAATCCACATTTTTTTGCTACCGCTATCCAGATGTTATATGCAGCCTTAACTGTTTTAAAACATGTACGTTTGTAGTAAGAGAAATCAGCACAATTTAGAAAAGCATTTGAAGCATCTGGCCCCATCACAATAGAGTATACCATTGTCGAAAAGGATCTAACATTCAGATCTAATTCACTTGCACACATCAAACCCTGAGTGAATTGCAGTACAGATGCCCAATAATATAATCTAAAGCCCGGAACCCCCCAACCTCCGCTAGCCCTCGGCAAAGTCATAAACTTGTAGGCCCTTCTGGTCTTCCCATTTGACCATATAAATTTATTTAATATCGATTCCAACTTATTGAACCAGATTGATTCAAACAAAAGAGGAATGGTGCGAAAAAAATAAAGGAATTTGGGGAGTATAAGCATTTTTATTATGTTTGTACGACCAACTAACGTAAGCCTAAGGTTGTTTATTCTGACCAATTCTAAATTTACACTCCTAATTAGAGGGGAAATATTCCGCTCTACCACGGTATCCAAATTGGGTGAAATCTCAACTTCTAAATACACTGCTGCTGAAACCACCCGAGTATCATTGCATTGAACCTTTATATTTTTAATAATCTGTGTTTTTGCACTATTTAATTTGTACCCAGATATTCTGCCAAATTTACTAGCCTCTAGCTCAATCTCATCCATTGCTTTAGATGGATCTGGGGTGATTATAGCAACGTCATCTGCATACGCTAATACGTTAACCTCTAATCCATTTGAGTAAAGAGGGGGGATATTAGGATTAAGTTTCAAATAGCGCAAGTACGGGTCCATATACAATGCAAAAAGGAGAGGGGAACTAGGGCAGCCCTGTCTAGTACCTCTTTTAATTTGTACAATTGCGGTTAGGTCTCGATGTACTTTAATTCTAGCTGTTGGTGCCTTATATAGTACCTGGATTGCCCTAATATAATTATCACCAAAGCCATATGATTTCATTATTTCCCACATATAATCCCATGCGACCCTGTCAAAAGCCTTCTCGGCATCAAGGAATATGGCTGCCACAGGGCCGCCGGCAACCCCCATGGCATCAAAGCAGGTAATCACTGTTCTAACATGTGTTGTAGTACCTTTCCCGGGGATAAATCCATGTTGTTCTGGAGAAACTAATTTATCTATAACAGTGGACAACCTTGTTGCCAATATTTTAGAGTACAATTTCACGTCCGCATTCATAAGAGCGATTGGTCTATATGACCCTGGGGCTGTAGCTGGCTTGCCTTTCTTTAAAATAACTATAATTTCAGTGCCCCCCCATGAATCTGGGACTGACACTTCCCTCTGTGCTTGTAAAAGGGTATCCAGTAACTCCAATCTTATAGATGAGTAAAAGGTTTTATAAAATTCAATTGGAATGAGGTCTGGTCCTGCGGCCTTAGAAGATGGGAGTTCTGATAGAGCTATCGTAACTTCATCTAACGTTATATCAGAGTCCAACTTAATCTGATCTTCCATTTCCAATACATCTAGCTGGATATTTCCCAAATAGTCTCTTATTTCATCTCTTATTTCATCTCTACCCACCCTAGTTTTCAGAATCGTACAAATCCGTATAGTATTTCCAGAATTCATTCCTTATACCTTCAGAGTCTAGAATCACATTTCCTGAATTATCTACCATGTTTTTAATATCCCCAGCATTAGCTTTCTGTCTGGTTCTAACAGCAAGAATATGTCCCACCCTTTCACTATACTCAAACACCTGTTCCTTTTTTGCAAGATAATTTGCAGCCGTTTTGCTAGTAACTCTTTCAGCAATTTCACTCTTTAACATCATTATTTCCAAGATTTTTTGATCTAATGGGCTCCCACATACAATTAGTCTACTAAGATTTGCCTCTGCAGCCGGGAGTGAGTTCATTTGAAGTTCCGTCCTCTCTCTTTCGCTCTTCTGTCTAAATGTTGTAAAGCTAATTGTCTCACCTCTAATTCCTGAGTTAAAGGCATCCCAAATGTTGCCACTACTGGAACTACCCTTATTATTAAGCCAGAACTCGGTTATCCATTTCTCCATATACTTACAATAGTTCTCATCTTTTAGCAACGCTCTCTCAAATGTCCATTTATAAGCTTTCCGTACAATGCCGTTAAGATTCAATGACAATATCAGTGGGTTATGGTCCGACATCAGACGTGGTAGCTTTCTAATACATACATTTGAGAGCAAAACATTGGAGATTAGAAAATAATCTAGCCTAACAGTGATTCTATGTGGTGCTGAAAAAAAGGTATCACCATCACTCATTGGATGTAAATTCGCCCATACATCTGATAAAGCATTATGCGTAGCCAAATCTACTATAGCCCTATGCACCCTTTTCTTACGCCCAGTATAGCCGTGATCCCTTTGTAACTCAACACTAGCAGGGCGATTTATGTTGAAATCCCCACAGCAAACAATAGGTTCCACCCAGGTCGTCAACTCCTGATCCAAAAATTGAAATATATCTGGCTCATCGCATGTTGAACCATACACAGAGACCAGAGTAAATCTAGCTCCTCTGAGCACTACTTCCACGATGACCCACCTTCCCCATGTATCTACTTTACTCCTGATCACCGTACATTCTCTCCCCCTACCCAAAATTGCAACCCCCCGTGTTTTTGAGGCTTGTTTAGTGTATGCCAATACTTCAAAACCCAACTGCCCCAGCAGAAAACCCTTACCTCCCTCAACATGAGTCTCCTGCAGACAAATCAAATCTGGGTATAATGCCTTACAAAAAGCAGAGACCCGTAATCTCTTCTGAAGGTCATTAAGTCCGCAAACGTTCATTGAAATAATTCGGCAAGCCATTAAAAAACATAAAAAATCAAAACCATCTTCCTTATCCAGTTTCCTTTTTCTTTCTTTGTTTTCTTGTTCCACCTTGTGCTTAAAAACTGAGCTTGTCTCTCGCTAGATCTCTGTGCGTATGATGTGTGCCATTTTCTCTCCCCCCTTTTCTGTCCCCCCGACCCACCCAGAGCTACCCCTCCCCCACCCTCCCCTACAGGCAAATAGGTCACACATGACCTATGTGTGATCGCCAGGGAAGCAGCAGTCGCCACTCCTCCCCACCTTTATACCAAATATCAACACAATCAATTTATTAGTCACTCCTTGTGCCCCAACACTTCTATCATGTAAGCCTTTGCTTTAATCTCAGAAAAAAAAAACTTAACCTGATTTTTAGTTACTATCTTCAACTTAGCGGGATATAGCAAATAAGCTTCTGAGCCCAGAGCCTTGATAAGCGGTATCAATTGCCTTAGCCTCCATCTACGCTCTACTGTAGCATGGCAGAAGTCCGGCCTTGCAAAAAACGTAACATTATTAAATGTACCTCTGGACTCAGGTTTGGCCTTATCCAATATCTGCTGTCGCAGGAGAAAATTCCCTACATAGATCAGAATTGCCCTTGGTTTCCCCCCTTGAGCACCCTCCTGACCCCTTTTGTAGAACGGAAAGCGGTGAGCTCTTTGGATTTCATATTCCCATTGCCATGTAGTTAGCTCTGGGAAAGCACAAATATTTTCAATGCTACGCCTGCCTTGCTAATAGGCGATAGCGACGTTAGCGACTGCTTTCAGTCGCTACTGGTTGGGTACGCCCACTTTGCATGTCATTAGCGATAAATATCGCAGACATGCAAAGCGGGCCACAAACCGCTCGCTATCGCCTTGGTTTTTGGAGATGGCAGAAGACTTATTCTTTGGACTATAGGATAACATTGTACAAAAACCCAGGCGTTATTTGGTTTATAATGCTACTATACAAAGATAACCACAATAGATACCACATCATTGTTTGCTTAGTATCTCAGCTCCAGATTGTGCTAGGATTGTTTTTTTCTGTTTTGCTTAACTAGTACTGCCTTGCATTGAGGTTCTTCAGTTTCCGACTTCATCCCGTATTTAGCCGCCATTTTGTGTCCTGTCGCCATTTTGTGTTGCGCTCACTCAGGCAGCACGGCGAACGGAGTGTTTTTGCCTTTTCCAGTTGCTACGTGTCTCTTCTGTTAAAAAGTAACCCCCTGCCCTTGTTTACGAAACCGATGTCAGGGTCTGGCCGAGTTCACTAATCCATGTCTGGGTTGATTGATCCCTGTCTCGACTGACTATTTGGCTTCTCCTATTCTTTCCTTACATTATCTTATCCGACTGCCCTTCGCAAATCTCTCCTCGTATTCTCTTGTTACGCAACTATCCTTTGAGGCACACAAATACGTCCTGCCATCTGCAAATTGGATTGTCGGTACTAGCACTGATTAATTTGTGGGGATCGGGGACACACAGGGTTTGAAAGAGGGGTGTATTTGGGACACCTGATAGCTTGTTTTCCAACTTTTCCTATTGGCTTGCTTTGTATATACTGGGAGTATACGTTGTAAATATGTGTGCTATAAAAGATTGTGCGCCACGGACTAAAGTGGCAGTCTCCTTAGAATATACGCTGTACTTCTGGGACAACTGTGCTTAGCTGCAGCTAATAAACCTGCTTTTCTACACCCAACAGAGTGTCTTGTGTCTCTGTTCGACAAGGCAGGTGAACTCCGGGATTTAAGGTGTGCCCTGCGCCGCCAGGCCCATAAGGCCCGGTTCTCCAACTGGCTCCCAACGTGGGGCGGCTTCAGTGGTAGCGGTTCAGCCCGAGGGGCGTGAGAAGCCTTGCAAGAAAATTTCAGAGGATTCGCGAACCACGTCAAGCGACCCCTGTATGTCGAGGTGGACTGAAGGTCTTTTGCAGCACGGCTACTCCTTTCCGACGGCTACTGATGACTGCTGCCCTGACTGCCGCCCTGCCTTGGTCCCTTTGGTGATGACTGGTATCGCGAGACATTAGACGGACCTCTGTTGGCGTGAGAGAACACTTAGTTAAGTATTCGTGGGTAGCGCCCACTTCTTTGTTTTGTTTTTGGGTTTTGTTATTCGACCATTGCAATAGCCGAAGCCAAGGGGTGAGTACGTTTGTGCTGTGTTATTTGCTTTAACCCCTTGAAGTTGGTAAACGGACCAGTGAATTAAAGATGCCTGGTTTTAGCAAATTTAGGAAGTTTTGTTGTTTTGGTTGTAATAGGGATTCCCGGCTCGAGGACTCTTGTCCGATTTCTCCGGTTGGAACTCCCACCTATGAGCTCTATTCTAAACATGGTGTTGGCCCCATTGCCTTTAACGAGGCATGGATCCGATATACGAAGAAAGATGGTGTTTTGCAGTGGCCACAAAATGGTAGCT
Source organism: Lissotriton vulgaris (assembly GCF_964263255.1). Taxonomy (NCBI): domain Eukaryota; kingdom Metazoa; phylum Chordata; class Amphibia; order Caudata; family Salamandridae; genus Lissotriton; species Lissotriton vulgaris. The sequence goes on along the minus strand of NC_141697.1, from coordinate 441,833,468 downwards.
TTGAGCCTGATATAGTATTCAATTTAGAAGCAATTTTGTTCAAAAGAAAATCCCAGCCTTTGGCGTAAAGAAGCCAAGCAGAGAGAAATGAAGCAGGCAAAAAGAGACAGAAAGGCGAAAGATATGACGATTATACAGGCTGCCCAGCAGTTCAAAGAAAATGAGATTGATCGAGCGATTGAAGTTTCAGACAGACAGCATCGTATGGCAATAGATAGATGCTGCCCTGTGTTGCCTACTTCTCCACAGAGTAAGGATCTTGACGAAGATCCCTAATGTCCCATTTGTTGAGATTGCCGCCGCCTTATGTACCTGGTGCTAATGCACCCCCTTGTTGCCACCTGTCCAGCAACCTGTTGTTCAGCCAGTTGATCCAGCTATTCCACAATTGCCCCTTCCTGTATTGGCACCCCCGCCTCCTTTGCCAACAACTTCTGTACCTCAGTCTCCTTTACCCTCGGTTCCTCTTGTAACGATCAGTCCTTCTCCTCCTTTGCTTAATACCTTGTCTCCAGTTTTGCTGTCAGATTCTCCCCCAGCATGCAAACGGTTGGTCGATACTGTTTCTGGCCTTCTCTCCCCCTTCTTTGGGTCTTTTTCCTTGACTCCTGCTCTGTCTCGAAGGCAGTCCCGTAGCCATATCTCAGGTTACGAAGAGCGAATTGCGTTGGACTCTCTTGCTCATGAATGGATAATGAGTGGTCCACAGTATAGTATGCCCGATATATTGAGTACCTTTATGCAGTGGAATGTGCCCACACAAAGATATTTTTTTAATGTTATGTGTGACAATCTTGTCAAAGGATGGGAGGATATTGAGTTGGGTCTAGCTCCTCAGGGTCTGTTGGACGTGCAGGCTAAGTTTGATAAGGGTCTTATTGTGGATTCTGAAGTTGAAGATGCCGTTAGGACACTTGTCGCTTTCAGGTCTTTATTTTCTTCTCAGACTATTCTTGAACCTGATCCTGCAGTTCGACAGAAAATGAAGCATTATCCTATGAGAGAAGTTCCTTCAGTATGGAGAGAAGAGGTTCCACAGGCAGGCGTTGTTCCGCGTATCCCAGCTCATTTCCAGCGTATATGGGTACATGTCCCCTGGAAACGATCTGAAGTTTTGGCGCTCAAACAGTCTTTACTGGACCCTCGTAAAAATCCTGCTGGATATTACAAAGAGCAGTCCAAGACTGTTGATGCGTGTTTAATGAATTTGGCAGATATTGATATGCTCATGGAGAATGTAGTTCCACAAGCGTTGTGGGCTTGAATTCGTAGGGAGGACCATGACCAAGCTTTAGGTGGTAATTGGGCTTCTAGAAGTGCCGCAGATGCAGCACAGGTGGGTGGTGCTAAGCCAGATGATTTGATTACACAATTGCCTGGTAGAATCATCACTTTAATGAGAACGATGCTGCCTGCCTTACGTGTTAACTGGGATGAGTTAGCTGCGTGTAAGCAAAAGAAAAATGAGAGTGTCTCTGATTTCTTTACTCGTTTTGAGGAGACGTTTATCGACCACAGTGGTCAAGATATGAGTACTGAAGGTGGACAGCGAATAATTTACTTCCAGAATTATCACATAAGCTGAAAGACTCCAAAAATATGTGGGCTGTTTCTTCCTCTGCACAGATATTGGCTACTGCTCAATATTACGACAATAGGGATAAGGAGGAAAAAGATAAGATCGAGAAGAAGACTAAGGAATTAAAAACGAAGGTTCTTTTGCAACAGGCTTATCCCCCTCATTCTGCTCAGTGCCAGTTTCAACAGCCTCCCCAGCTTCAGAGGTTATTACAAAAACCTGAACCTTTTGTTCCGCGACCTTTGTTAGGTCCTAATCAATGTGCCTATTGTAAAGAGGAAGGTCATTTTAAGAATAGCTGTCCGGTTTTATTGCAGCGTAATGGTAGATTCCCTGGGCCGCGAGGCCGTGGTGGTTTTCAATCAGCACCTAGAGGTAGAGGGCGAGGTGCGTTGTCCCAAGGACAGCGTTCCTTTTCCCCTCAGAATTCTCTGAATTATTTTGATCAGCAGAATACTCAGTCTGTGCAATATTACTATGACGATTATTGTGTTGAGAGTGAGGCTCAGGATTTTCACACTAGTTAGGACAGCCCCGGGCAAAGTGAGGGAGTCGTATCAGTTCCAGTGGATCAGAATGGGCCTTATGTTGAAGTTGTTGCATTGGGTGTTCCAGAGCCATTTCTTTTGGATACTGGTGCAATGCGGAGTTCTATCATTCACTCCAAACTTCCTGGGGCACCTTTGTCTGGCTTAACTAAAGTTTCTGTAGGATTCTCTGGCGCCCCAGTTAGTAACCCGGTTTCTTTTCCTTGCCTAGCTCGATTGGTCCTTAAAATTTGAAGGCTCTGCTCATTTTGACGACTGGTTGCGGCGAGAATTTGCTGGGTTTGGACTTGTTAAAACGTCTTCATGCAACATTGTATTGTTCCCCCTCTGGTGTGCATCTTACCTTGGGTGTAAAGTCAAAATATCGAGTTTTTAATATCGACTAGACATAATATTGAGTAAAAAATATAGAATGGACATAATATCGACTAGACATAATATAGACTACCAAAATATCGACTAGAAAATGTATATATCGAAAAGAATGGACATAATATCGACTCAAAAATATAGAAGGACATAACATCGACTAGACATAATATAGACAACAAAAATATCGAATTTAAGGTAAGTTAATATTATTTTTTATGTAATATAATTCTGTAGCGGGTTGTGGGTTTATAGGGGAATAGCGTGGGAAGTAATTTAATTATAATTAATTAAATATGTTATTCTATTCATTGGTATTTATTTAGGATTATTTGTTAATTAATTATTATTGGTAATTAATTAAAACATAATTGGTAATTAATTTTAATTGATTAATTTGATAAATATGTTAATTTTAGTAATTTATTTTCTGTTGCGGGTTGTGGGTTTATAGGGGAATAGGGTGGGAAGTAATTTAATTATAATTAATTAAATATGTTATTTTATTTATTGTTATTTATTTAGAATTAATTGTTAATTAATTATTAATTGGTAATTAATTAAAATATAATTGGTAAATACTTTTAATTGATTAATTGATAAATATGTTAATTTTAGTAATTTATTTTCTGTAGTGGGTTGTGGGTTTATAGGGGAATAGGGTGGGAAGTAACTTAATTATAATTATTTAAATATGTTAATTTAATTATTGGTATTTATTTAGAACTAATCGTAAATTAATTATTAATTTGTAATTAATTAATATATATTTTGAAATTTATTGTAATTGATTAATTGATAATAAGTTTACTTTAATTAAATTAATTTCTGTAGTGGGTTGTGTGTTTTTAGGGGAATAGCTTGTGAAATGATTTAATTGTAAGTAATTACATGTTTTAATAACTAATTTATTGAGTTAATTTTTTAAAAATACTTTCACATTTTTAAATATTTTATTATTAATAGGTAAATAATTATTATTAGTTGGTAATTTGTATTATTAAATAATTGTTATTTGTATTTTAAATTGATTATTTAATATATGTTACACAATTGTAAAATATTTAAATAATTTGAAATTGGTGTTACTATTTATATTATTTATATTTGAATAATAAGTATTTACTTGCCCTACTATTGCACTCACTGTAGTTGGAATAGTAATTTTACCCCTACGCTATCCAACGCTTTCCCTACTGTTGCACTCACTGGAGTGGGAATAGTAAATTTTACCCCTACGCTATCCAACGCTTTCCCTACTGTCGCACTCACTGGAGTGGGAATAGTAATTTTTACCCCTACGCTATCCAACGCTTTCCCTACTGTTGCTCTCACTGAAGTGGTAATAGTAATTTTTACCCCTACGCTATCCATTGTTTTCCCTACTGTTGAACTCTCTGAAGTTGGAATAGTAATTTTTACCCCTACGCTCTCCAAAGCTTTCCCTACTTTTGCACTCACTGGAGTGGGAATAGTAATTTTTACCCCTACGCTATCCAACGCTTTCCCTACTGTTGCACTCACGGGAGTGGGAATAGTACATTTTACCCCTACGCTATCCAACGCTTTCCCTACTGTTGCACACACTGGAGTGGGAATAGTAATTTTTATCTATACGCTATCCAACGCTTTCCCTACTGTTGCACTCTCTGGAGTGGTAATAGTAATTTTTACCCCTACGCTATCCAATGTTTTCCCTACTGTTACACTCTCTGGAGTTGGAATTTTAATTTTTACACCTACGCTAGCCAACGCTTACCCTACTGTTACACTCACTGGAGTTGGAATAGTAATTTTTACCCCTACGCTATCCAACGCATTCCCTACTGTTGCACTCACTGGAGTGGGAATAGTAATTGTTACATCTACGCTATCCAACGATTTCCCTACTGTTGCACTCTCGGGAGTGGTTTATAGTAATTTTTACCCATACGCTATCCAATGTTTTCCCTACTGTTGCACTACCTGGAATGGGAATAGTAATTTTTACCCCTACGCTATCCAACGCTTTCCCTACTGTTGCACTCAGTTGAAGTGGGAATAGTAATTTATACCCCTATGCTATCCAACACTTTCCCTACTGTTGCACTCACTGGTGTTAGAATAGTTATTTTAACCCCTACGCTATCCAACGCTTTCCCTACTGTTGCACTCTCTGGAGTGGGAATAGTAATTTTTACACCTACGCTATCCAACATTTTACCTACTGTCGCACTCACTGGAGTGGTAATAGTAAATTTTGCCCCTACGCTATCCAATGTTTTCCCTACTGTTGCACTCTCTGGAGTTGGAATAGTAATTTTTACTCCTACGGTATCCATTGCTTACCCTACTGTTACACTCACTGGAGTTGGAATAGTAATTTTTACCCCTACGCTATCCAACGCTTTCCCTACTGTTGCACTCACTGGAGTGGGAATAGTAATTTTTACCCCTACGCTATCCAACGCTTTCCCTACTGTTGCACTCACTGGAGTGGAAATAGTAAATTTTACCCATACGCTATCCAATGTTTTCCCTACTGTTGCACTCTCTGGAGTTGGAATAGTAATTTTTATCTCTACGCTATCCAACGCTTTCCCTACTGTTGCACTCACTGGAGTTGGAATAGTAATTTTTACCCCTACACTACCCAACGCTTTCCCTACTGTTGCACTCACTGGATTGGGAATAGTAATGGTTACCTCTACGCTATCCAACGCTTTCCCTACTGTTGCACTCTCTGGAGTGGTAATAGTAATTTTTACCCCTACGCTATCCAATGTTTTCCCTACTGCTGCACTCGCTGGAGTGGGAATAGTAATTTTTACCCCTACGCTATCCAATGCTTTCCCTACTGTTGCACTCACTGGAGTGGGAATAGTAATTTTTACCGCTATGCTATCCAACGCTTTCCCTACTGTTGCACTCTCTGGAGTGGTAATAGTAATTTTTACCCATACGCTATCCAACGCTTTCCCTACTGTTGCACTCTCTGGAGTGGTAATAGTAATTTTTACCCCTACGCTATCCAATGTTTTCCCTACTGTTGCACTCACTGGAGTGGGAATAGTAATTTTTACCCCTATGCTATCAAACGCTTTCCCTACTGTTGCACTCACTGGAGTTGGAATAGTAATTTTAACCCCTACGCTATCCAACGCTTTCCCTACTGTTGCACTCTCTGGAGTGGGAATAGTAATTTTTACACCTACGCTATCCAACACTTTACCTACTGTCGCACTCACTGGAGTGGGAATAGTCATTTTTACCCCTACGCTATCCAACGCTTTCCCTACTGTTGCACTCACTGGAGTGGTAATAGTAATTTTTACCCCTACGCTATCCAATTTTTTCCCTACTGTTGCACTCTCTGGAGTTGGAATAGTAATTTTTACTACTACGCTATCCATTGCTTACCCTACTGTTACACTCACTGGAGTTGGAATAGTAATTTTTACCCCTACGCTATTCAACGCTTTCCCTACTGTTGCACTCACTGGAGCGGGAATAGTAATTTTTACCCCTACGCTAGTACGCTTTCCCTACTGTTGCACTCACTGGAGTGGGAATAGTAATTTTTACCCCTATGCTATCCAACACTTTTCCTACTGTTGCACTCACTGGAGTTGGAATAGTTATTTTAACCCCTAAGCTATCCAACGCTTTCCCTACTGTTGCACTCTCTGGAGTGGGAAGAGTAATTTTTACCCCTACGCTATCCAATGTTTTCCCTACTGTTGCACTCTCTGGAGTTGGAATGGTAATTTTTACTCCTACGCTATCCAACGCTTACCCTATTGTTACACTCACTGGAGTTGGAATAGTAATTTTTACCCCTACACTATCCAACGCTTTTCCTACTGTTGCACTCACTGGAGTGGGAATAGTAATGGTTACCTCTACGCTATCCAACGCTTTCCCTACTATTGCCCTCTCTGGAGTGGGAATAGTAACTTTTACCCCTACGCTATCCAATGCTTTCCCTACTGTTGCACTCACTGGATTGGGAATAGTAATTTTTACTGCTATGCTATCCAACGCTTTCCCTACTGTTGCACTCTCTGGAGTGGTAATAGTAATTTTTACCCATACGCTATCCAATGTTTTCCCTACTGTTGCACTCTCTGGAGTTGGAATGGTAATTTTTACTCCTACACTATCTAATGCTTACCCTATTGTTACACTCACTGGAGTTGGAATAGTAATTTTTACCCCTACGCTATCCAACGCTTTCCCTACTGTTGCACTCACTGGAGTGGGAATAGTAATTGTTACACCTACGCTATCCAACGCTTTCCCTACTGTTGCACTCTCTGGAGTGGTAATAGTAATTTTTACCCCTACGCTATCCAATGTTTTCCCTACTGTTGCACTCGCTGGAGTGGGAATAGTAATTTTTACCCCTACGCTATCCAACGCTTTCCCTACTGTTGCACTCACTGGAGTAGGAATAGTAATTTTTACCCCTATGCTATCCAATGCTTTCCCTACTGTTGCACTCACTGGAGTTGGAATAGTAATTTTAACCCCTACGCTATCCAACGCTTTCCCTACTGTTGCACTCTCTGGAGTGGGAATAGTAATTTTCACACCTACGCTATCCAACACTTTACCTACTGTCGCACTCACTGGAGTGGGAATAGTAATTTTTACCCCTACGCTATCCAACGCTTTCACTACTGTTGCACTCACTGGAGTGGTAATAGTAATTTTTACCCCTACGTATCCAATGTTTTCCCTACTGTTGCACTCTCTGGAGTTGGAATAGTAATTTTTACTCCTACGCTATCCATTGCTTACCCTACTGTTACACTCACTGGAGTTGGAATAGTAATTTTTACCCCTACGCAATCCAACGCTTTCCCTACTGTTGCACTCACTGGAGCGGGAATAGTAATTTTTACCCCTTCGCTATCCAACGCTTTCCCAACTGTTGCTCTCACTGGAGTGGGAATAGTACATTTTACCCCTATGCTATCCAACGCTTTCCCTACTGTTGCACTCTCTGGAGTGGTAATAGTAATTTTTACCCCTACGCTATCCAATGTTTTCCCTACTGTTGCACTCTCTGGAGTTGGAATGGTAATTTTTACTCCTACGCTATCCAACGCTTACCCTATTGTTACACTCACTGGAGTTGGAATAGTAATTTTTACCCCTACACTATCCAACGCTTTTCCTACTGTTGCACTCACTGGAGTGGGAATAGTAATGGTTACCTCTACGCTATCCAACGCTTTCCCTACTATTGCCCTCTCTGGACTGGGAATAGTAACTTTTACCCCTACGCTATCCAATGCTTTCCCTACTGTTGCACTCACTGGATTGGGAATAGTAATTTTTACTGCTATGCTATCCAACGCTTTCCCTACTGTTGCACTCTCTGGAGTGGTAATAGTAATTTTTACCCATACGCTATCCAATGTTTTCCCTACTGTTGCACTCTCTGGAGTTGGAATGGTAATTTTTACTCCTACACTATCTAATGCTTACCCTATTGTTACACTCACTGGAGTTGGAATAGTAATTTTTACCCCTACGCTATCCAACGCTTTCCATACTGTTGCACTCACTGGAGTGGGAATAGTAATTGTTACACCTACGCTATCCAACGCTTTCCCTACTGTTGCACTCTCTGGAGTGGTAATAGTAGTTTTTACCCCGACGCTATCCAATGTTTTCCCTACTGTTGCACTCGCTGGAGTGGGAATAGTAATTTTTACCCCTACGCTATCCAACGCTTTCCCTACTGTTGCACTCACTGGAGTAGGAATAGTAATTTTTACCCCTATGCTATCCAACGCTTTCCCTACTGTTGCACTCACTGGAGTTGGAATAGTAATTTTAACCCCTACGCTATCCAACGCTTTCCCTACTGTTGCACTCTCTGGAGTGGGAATAGTAATTTTCACACCTACGCTATCCAACACTTTACCTACTGTCGCACTCACTGGAGTGGGAATAGTAATTTTTACCCCTACGCTATCCAACGCTTTCACTACTGTTGCACTCACTGGAGTGGTAATAGTAATTTTTACCCCTACGTATCCAATGTTTTCCCTACTGTTGCACTCTCTGGAGTTGGAATAGTAATTTTTACTCCTACGCTATCCATTGCTTACCCTACTGTTACACTCACTGGAGTTGGAATGGTAATTTTTACCCCTACGCAATCCAACGCTTTCCCTACTGTTGCACTCACTGGAGCGGGAATAGTAATTTTTACCCCTTCGCTATCCAACGCTTTCCCAACTGTTGCACTCACTGGAGTGGGAATAGTACATTTTACCCCTATTCTATCCAACGCTTTCCCTACTGTTGCACTCACTGGAGTGGGAATAGTAATTTTTATATCTACGCTATCCAACGCTTTCCCTCCTGTTGCACTCTCTGGAGTGGTAATAGTAATTTTTACCCATACGCTATCCAATGTTTTCCCTACTGTTGCACTCTCTGGAGTTGGAACGGTAATTTTTACTCCTACGCTATCCAACGCTTTCCCTATTGTTACACTCACTGGAGTTGGAATAGTAATTTTTACCCCTACGCTATCCAACGCTTTCCCTACTGTTGCACTCACTGGAGTGGTAATAGTAATTTTTACTCCTACGCTTTCCATTGCTTACCCTACTGTTACACTCACTGGAGTTGGAATAGTAATGGTTACCTCTACGCTATCCAACGCTTTCCCTACTGTTGCACTCACTGCAGTGGGAATAGTAATGGTTACCTCTACGCTATCCAACGCTTTCCCTACTGTTGCACTCTCTGGAGTGGTAATAGTAATTTTTACCCCTACGCTATCCAATGTTTTCCCTACTGTTGCACTCTCTGGAGTTGGAATGGTAATTTTTACTCCTACGCTATCCAACGCTTACCCTATTGTTACACTCACTGGAGTTGGAATAGTAATTTTTACCCCTACACTATCCAACGCTTTTCCTACTGTTGCACTCACTGGAGTGGGAATAGTAATGGTTACCTCTACGCTATCCAACGCTTTCCCTACTGTTGCACTCTCTGGAGTGGGAATAGTAACTTTTACCCCTACGCTATCTAATGCTTTCCCTACTGTTGCACTCACTGGATTGGGAATAGTAATTTTTACTGCTATGCTATCCAACGCTTTCCCTACTGTTGCACTCTCTGGAGTGGTAATAGTAATTTTTACCCATACGCTATCCAATGTTTTCCCTACTGTTGCACTCTCTGGAGTTGGAATGGTAATTTTTACTCCTACACTATCTAATGCTTACCCTATTGTTACACTCACTGGAGTTGGAATAGTAATTTTTACCCCTACGCTATCCAACGCTTTCCCTACTGTTGCACTCCCTGGAGTGGGAATAGTAATTGTTACACCTACGCTATCCAACGCTTTCCGTACTGTTGCACTCTCTGGAGTGGTAATAGTAATTTTTACCCCGACGCTATCCAATGTTTTCCCTACTGTTGCACTCGCTGGAGTGGGAATAGTAATTTTTACCCCTACGCTATCCAACGCTTTCCCTACTGTTGCACTCACTGGAGTAGGAATAGTAATTTTTACCCCTATGCTATCCAACGCTTTCCCTACTGTTGCACTCACTGGAGTTGGAATAGTAATTTTAACCCCTACGCTATCCAACGCTTTCCCTACTGTTGCACTCTCTGGAGTGGGAATAGTAATTTTCACACCTACGCTATCCAACACTTTACCTACTGTCGCACTCACTGGAGTGGGAATAGTAATTTTTACCCCTACGCTATCCAACGCTTTCACTACTGTTGCACTCACTGGAGTGGTAATAGTAATTTTTACCCCTACGTATCCAATGTTTTCCCTACTGTTGCACTCTCTGGAGTTGGAATAGTAATTTTTACTCCTACGCTATCCATTGCTTACCCTACTGTTACACTCACTGGAGTTGGAATAGTAATTTTTACCCCTACGCAATCCAACGCTTTCCCTACTGTTGCACTCACTGGAGCGGGAATAGTAATTTTTACCCCTTCGCTATCCAACGCTTTCCCAACTGTTGCACTCACTGGAGTGGGAATAGTACATTTTACCCCTATTCTATCCAACGCTTTCCCTACTGTTGCACTCACTGGAGTGGGAATAGTAATTTTTATATCTACGCTATCCAACGCTTTCCCTCCTGTTGCACTCTCTGGAGTGGTAATAGTAATTTTTACCCATACGCTATCCAATGTTTTCCCTACTGTTGCACTCTCTGGAGTTGGAACGGTAATTTTTACTCTTACGCTATCCAACGCTTTCCCTATTGTTACACTCACTGGAGTTGGAATAGTAATTTTTACCCCTACGCTATCCAACGCTTTCCCTACTGTTGCACTCACTGGAGTGGTAATAGTAATTTTTGCCCCTATGCTATCCAATGTTTTCCCTACTGTTGCACTCTCTGGAGTTGGAATAGTAATTTTTACTCCTACGCTTTCCATTGCTTACCCTACTGTTACACTCACTGGAGTTGGAATAGTAATGGTTACCTCTACGCTATCCAACGCTTTCCCTACTGTTGCACTCACTGCAGTGGGAATAGTAATGGTTACCTCTACGCTATCCAACGCTTTCCCTACTGTTGCACTCTCTGGAGTGGTAATAGTAATTTTTACCCCTACGCTATCCAATGTTTTCCCTACTGTTGCACTCTCTGGAGTTGGAATGGTAATTTTTACTCCTACGCTATCCAACGCTTACCCTATTGTTACACTCACTGGAGTTGGAATAGTAATTTTTACCCCTACACTATCCAACGCTTTTCCTACTGTTGCACTCACTGGAGTGGGAATAGTAATGGTTACCTCTACGCTATCCAACGCTTTCCCTACTGTTGCACTCTCTGGAGTGGGAATAGTAACTTTTACCCCTACGCTATCTAATGCTTTCCCTACTGTTGCACTCACTGGATTGGGAATAGTAATTTTTACTGCTATGCTATCCAACGCTTTCCCTACTGTTGCACTCTCTGGAGTGGTAATAGTAATTTTTACCCATACGCTATCCAATGTTTTCCCTACTGTTGCAATCTCTGGAGTTGGAATGGTAATTTTTACTCCTACACTATCCAACGCTTTCCCTACTGTTGCACTCACTGGAGTGGGAATAGTAATTGTTACACCTACGCTATCCAACGCTTTCCCTACTGTTGCACTCTCTGGAGTGGTAATAGTAATTTTTACCCCTACGCTATCCAATGTTTTCCCTACTGTTGCACTCGCTGGAGTGGGAATAGTAATTTTTACCCCTATGCTATCCAACGCTTTCCCTACTGTTGCACTCACTGGAGTAGGAATAGTAATTTTTACCCCTATGCTATCCAACGCTTTCCCTACTGTTGCACTCACTGGAGTTGGAATAGTAATTTTACCCCCTACACTATCCAACGCTTTCCCTACTGTTGCACTCTCTGGAGTGGGAATAGTAATTTTCACACCTACGCTATCCAACACTTTACCTACTGTCGCACTCACTGGAGTGGGAATAGTAATTTTTACCCCTACGCTATCCAACGCTTTCACTACTGTTGCACTCACTGGAGTGGTAATAGTAATTTTTACCCCTACGTATCCAATGTTTTCCCTACTGTTGCACTCTCTGGAGTTGGAATAGTAATTTTTACTCCTACGCTATCCATTGCTTACCCTACTGTTACACTCACTGGAGTTGGAATAGTAATTTTTACCCCTACGCAATCCAACGCTTTCCCTACTGTTGCACTCACTAGAGCGGGAATAGTAATTTTTACCCCTACGCTATCCAACGCTTTCCCTACTGTTGCACTCTCTGGAGTGGGAATAGTAACTTTTTACACCTACGCTATCCAACACTTTACCTACTGTCGCACTCACTGGAGTGGGAATAGTCATTTTTACCCCTACGCTATCCAACGCTTTCCCTACTGTTGCACTCACTGGAGTGGTAATAGTAATTTTTACCCCTACGCTATCCAATTTTTTCCCTACTGTTGCACTCTCTGGAGTTGGAATAGTAATTTTTACTACTACGCTATCCATTGCTTACCCTACTGTTACACTCACTGGAGTTGGAATAGTAATTTTTACCCCTACGCTATTCAACGCTTTCCCTACTGTTGCACTCACTGGAGCGGGAATAGTAATTTTTACCCCTACGCTAGTACGCTTTCCCTACTGTTGCACTCACTGGAGTGGGAATAGTAATTTTTACCCCTATGCTATCCAACACTTTTCCTACTGTTGCACTCACTGGAGTTGGAATAGTTATTTTAACCCCTAAGCTATCCAACGCTTTCCCTACTGTTGCACTCTCTGGAGTGGGAAGAGTAATTTTTACCCCTACGCTATCCAATGTTTTCCCTACTGTTGCACTCTCTGGAGTTGGAATGGTAATTTTTACTCCTACGCTATCCAACGCTTACCCTATTGTTACACTCACTGGAGTTGGAATAGTAATTTTTACCCCTACACTATCCAACGCTTTTTCTACTGTTGCACTCACCGGAGTGGGAATAGTAATGGTTACCTCTACGCTATCCAACGCTTTCCCTACTATTGCCCTCTCTGGAGTGGGAATAGTAACTTTTACCCCTACGCTATCCAATGCTTTCCCTACTGTTGCACTCACTGGATTGGGAATAGTAATTTTTACTGCTATGCTATCCAACGCTTTCCCTACTGTTGCACTCTCTGGAGTGGTAATAGTAATTTTTACCCATACGCTATCCAATGTTTTCCCTACTGTTGCACTCTCTGGAGTTGGAATGGTAATTTTTACTCCTACACTATCTAATGCTTACCCTATTGTTACACTCACTGGAGTTGGAATAGTAATTTTTACCCCTACGCTATCCAACGCTTTCCCTACGGTTGCACTCACTGGAGTGGGAATAGTAATTGTTACACCTACGCTATCCAACGCTTTCCCTACTGTTGCACTCTCTGGAGTGGTAATAGTAATTTTTACCCCTACGCTATCCAATGTTTTCCCTACTGTTGCACTCGCTGGAGTGGGAATAGTAATTTTTACCCCTACGCTATCCAACGCTTTCCCTACTGTTGCACTCACTGGAGTAGGAATAGTAATTTTTACCCCTATGCTATCCAATGCTTTCCCTACTGTTGCACTCACTGGAGTTGGAATAGTAATTTTAACCCCTACGCTATCCAACGCTTTCCCTACTGTTGCACTCTCTGGAGTGGGAATAGTAATTTTCACACCTACGCTATCCAACACTTTACCTACTGTCGCACTCACTGGAGTGGGAATAGTAATTTTTACCCCTACGCTATCCAACGCTTTCACTACTGTTGCACTCACTGGAGTGGTAATAGTAATTTTTACCCCTACGTATCCAATGTTTTCCCTACTGTTGCACTCTCTGGAGTTGGAATAGTAATTTTTACTCCTACGCTATCCATTGCTTACCCTACTGTTACACTCACTGGAGTTGGAATAGTGATTTTTACCCCTACGCAATCCAACGCTTTCCCTACTGTTGCACTCACTGGAGCGGGAATAGTAATTTTTACCCCTTCGCTATCCAACGCTTTCCCAACTGTTGCTCTCACTGGAGTGGGAATAGTACATTTTACCCCTATGCTATCCAACGCTTTCCCTACTGTTGCACTCTCTGGAGTGGTAATAGTAATTTTTACCCCTACGCTATCCAATGTTTTCCCTACTGTTGCACTCTCTGGAGTTGGAATGGTAATTTTTACTCCTACGCTATCCAACGCTTACCCTATTGTTACACTCACTGGAGTTGGAATAGTAATTTTTACCCCTACACTATCCAACGCTTTTCCTACTGTTGCACTCACTGGAGTGGGAATAGTAATGGTTACCTCCACGCTATCCAACGCTTTCCCTACTATTGCCCTCTCTGGACTGGGAATAGTAACTTTTACCCCTACGCTATCCAATGCTTTCCCTACTGTTGCACTCACTGGATTGGGAATAGTAATTTTTACTGCTATGCTATCCAACGCTTTCCCTACTGTTGCACTCTCTGGAGTGGTAATAGTAATTTTTACCCATACGCTATCCAATGTTTTCCCTACTGTTGCACTGTCTGGAGTTGGAATGGTAATTTTTACTCCTACACTATCTAATGCTTACCCTATTGTTACACTCACTGGAGTTGGAATAGTAATTTTTACCCCTACGCTATCCAACGCTTTCCCTACTGTTGCACTCACTGGAGTGGGAATAGTATTTGTTACACCTACGCTATCCAACGCTTTCCCTACTGTTGCACTCTCTGGAGTGGTAATAGTAATTTTTACCCCGACGCTATCCAATGTTTTCCCTACTGTTGCACTCGCTGGAGTGGGAATAGTAATTTTTACCCCTACGCTATCCAACGCTTTCCCTACTGTTGCACTCACTGGAGTAGGAATAGTAATTTTTACCCCTATGCTATCCAACGCTTTCCCTACTGTTGCACTCACTGGAGTTGGAATAGTAATTTTAACCCCTACGCTATCCAACGCTTTCCCTACTGTTGCACTCTCTGGAGTGGGAATAGTAATTTTCACACCTACGCTATCCAACACTTTACCTACTGTCGCACTCACTGGAGTGGGAATAGTAATTTTTACCCCTACGCTATCCAACGCTTTCACTACTGTTGCACTCACTGGAGTGGTAATAGTAATTTTTACCCCTACGTATCCAATGTTTTCCCTACTGTTGCACTCTCTGGAGTTGGAATAGTAATTTTTACTCCTACGCTATCCATTGCTTACCCTACTGTTACACTCACTGGAGTTGGAATAGTAATTTTTACCCCTACGCAATCCAACGCTTTCCCTACTGTTGCACTCACTGGAGCGGGAATAGTAATTTTTACCCCTTCGCTATCCAACGCTTTCCCAACTGTTGCACTCACTGGAGTGGGAATAGTACATTTTACCCCTATTCTATCCAACGCTTTCCCTACTGTTGCACTCACTGGAGTGGGAATAGTAATTTTTATATCTACGCTATCCAACGCTTTCCCTCCTGTTGCACTCTCTGGAGTGGTAATAGTAATTTTTACCCATACGCTATCCAATGTTTTCCCTACTGTTGCACTCTCTGGAGTTGGAACGGTAATTTTTACTCTTACGCTATCCAACGCTTACCCTATTGTTACACTCACTGGAGTTGGAATAGTAATTTTTACCCCTACGCTATCCAACGCTTTCCCTACTGTTGCACTCACTGGAGTGGTAATAGTAATTTTTGCCCCTATGCTATCCAATGTTTTCCCTACTGTTGCACTCTCTGGAGTTGGAATAGTAATTTTTACTCCTACGCTTTCCATTGCTTTCCCTACTGTTGCACTCACTGCAGTGGGAATAGTAATGGTTACCTCTACGCTATCCTACGCTTTCCCTACTGTTGCACTCTCTGGAGTGGTAATAGTAATTTTTACCCCTACGCTATCCAATGTTTTCCCTACTGTTGCACTCTCTGGAGTTGGAATGGTAATTTTTACTCCTACGCTATCCAACGCTTACCCTATTGTTACACTCACTGGAGTTGGAATAGTAATTTTTACCCCTACACTATCCAACGCTTTTCCTACTGTTGCACTCACTGGAGTGGGAATAGTAATGGTTACCTCTACGCTATCCAACGCTTTCCCTACTGTTGCACTCTCTGGAGTGGGAATAGTAACTTTTACCCCTACGCTATCTAATGCTTTCCCTACTGTTGCACTCACTGGATTGGGAATAGTAATTTTTACTGCTATGCTATCCAACGCTTTCCCTACTGTTGCACTCTCTGGAGTGGTAATAGTAATTTTTACCCATACGCTATCCAATGTTTTCCCTACTGTTGCACTCTCTGGAGTTGGAATGGTAATTTTTACTCCTACACTATCTAATGCTTACCCTATTGTTACACTCACTGGAGTTGGAATAGTAATTTTTACCCCTACGCTATCCAACGCTTTCCCTACTGTTGCACTCACTGGAGTGGGAATAGTAATTGTTACACCTACGCTATCCAACGCTTTCCCTACTGTTGCACTCTCTGGAGTGGTAATAGTAATTTTTACCCCTACGCTATCAAATGTTTTCCCTACTGTTGCACTCGCTGGAGTGGGAATAGTCATTTTTACCCCTACGCTATCCAACGCTTTCCCTACTGTTGCACTCACTGGAGTAGGAATAGTAATTTTTACCCCTATGCTATCCAACGCTTTCCCTACTGTTGCACTCACTGGAGTTGGAATAGTAATTTTAACCCCTACGCTATCCAACGCTTTCCCTACTGTTGCACTCTCTGGAGTGGGAATAGTAATTTTCACACCTACGCTATCCAACACTTTACCTACTGTCGCACTCACTGGAGTGGGAATAGTAATTTTTACGCCTACGCTATCCAACGCTTTCACTACTGTTGCACTCACTGGAGTGGTAATAGTAATTTTTACCCCTACGTATCCAATGTTTTCCCTACTGTTGCACTTTCTGGAGTTGGAATAGTAATTTTTACTCCTACGCTATCCATTGCTTACCCTACTGTTACACTCACTGGAGTGGGAATAGTAATTTTTACCCCTACGCAATCCAACGCTTTCCTACTGTTGCACTCACTAGAGCGGGAATAGTAATTTTTACCCCTACGCTATCCAACGCTTTCCCTACTGTTGCACTCACGGAGTGGGAATAGTACATTTTACCCCTATGCTATCCAACGCTTTCCCTACTGTTGCACTCACTGGAGTGGGAATAGTAATTTTTATATCTACGCTATCCAACGCTTTCCCTCCTGTTGCACTCTCTGGAGTGGTAATAGTAATTTTTACCCATACGCTATCCAATGTTTTCCCTACTGTTGCACTCTCTGGAGTTGGAACGGTAATTTTTACTCTTACGCTATCCAACGCTTACCCTATTGTTACACTCACTGGAGTTGGAATAGTAATTTTTACCCCTACGCTATCCAACGCTTTCCCTACTGTTGCACTCACTGGAGTGGGAATAGTAATTGTTACATCTACGCTATCCAACGATTTCCCTACTGTTGCACTCTCAGGAGTGGTAATAGTAAATTTTTACCCCTACGCTATCCAATGTTTTCCCTACTGTTGCACTACCTGGAGTGGGAATAGTAATTTTTACCCCTACGCTATCCAACGCTTTCCCTACTGTTGCACTCAGTTGAAGTGGGAATAGTAATTTATACCCCTATGCTATCCAACACTTTCCCTACTGTTGCACTCACTGGAGTTGGAATAGTTATTTTAACCCCTACGCTATCCAACGCTTTCCCTACTTTTGCACTCTCTGGAGTGGGAATAGTAATTTTTACACCTACGCTATCCAACATTTTACCTACTGTCGCACTCACTGGAGTGGGAACAATAATTTTTACCCCTACGCTATCCAACGCTTTCCCTACTGATGCACTCACTGGAGTGGTAATAGTAATTTTTGCACCTACGCTATCCAATGCTTACCCTACTGTTACACTCACTGGAGTTGGAATAGTAATTTTTACCCCTACGCTATCCAACGCTTTCCCTACTGTTGCACTCAATGGAGTGGGAATAGTAATTTTTACCCCTACGCTATCCAACGCTTTCCCTACTGTTGCACTCACTGGAGTGGAAATAGTAAATTTTACCCATACGCTATCCAATGTTTTCCCTACTGTTGCACTCTCTGGAGTTGGAATAGTAATTTTTATCTCTACGCTATCCAACGCTTTCCCTACTGTTGCACTCACTGGAGTTGGAATAGTAATTTTTACCCCTACACTATCCAAAGCTTTCCCTACTGTTGCACTCACTGGATTGGGAATAGTAATGGTTACCTCTACGCTATCCAACGCTTTCCCTACTGTTGCACTCTCTGGAGTGGTAATAGTAATTTTTACCCCTACGCTGTCCAATGTTTTCCCTACTGCTGCACTCGCTGGAGTGGGAATAGTAAGTTTTTACCCCTACGCTATCCAATGCTTTCCCTACTGATGCACTCACTGGAGTGGGAATAGTAATTTTTACCGCTATGCTATCCAACGCTTTCCCTACTGTTGCACTCTCTGGAGTGGTAATAGTAATTTTTACCCATACGCTATTCAAACCCTTTCCCTACTGTTGCACTCTCTGGAGTGGTAATAGTAATTTTTACCCCTACGCTATCCAATGTTTTCCCTACTGTTGCACTCACTGGAGTGGGAATAGTAATTTTTACCCCTATGCTATCAAACGCTTTCCCTACTGTTGCACTCACTGGAGTTGGAATAGTAATTTTAACCCCTACGCTATCCAACGCTTTCCCTACTGTTGCACTCTCTGGAGTGGGAATAGTAATTTTTACACCTACGCTATCCAACACTTTACCTACTGTCGCACTCACTGGAGTGGGAATAGTCATTTTTACCCCTACGCTATCCAACGCTTTCCCTACTGTTGCACTCACTGGAGTGGTAATAGTAATTTTTACCCCTACGCTATCCAATTTTTTCCCTACTGTTGCACTCTCTGGATTGGAATAGTAATTTTTACTACTACGCTATCCATTGCTTACCCTACTGTTACACTCACTGGAGTTGGAATAGTAATTTTTACCCCTACGCTATTCAACGCTTTCCCTACTGTTGCACTCACTGGAGCGGGAATAGTAATTTTTACCCCTACGCTATCCAACGCTTTCCCTACTGTTGCACTCACTGGAGTGGGAATAGTAATTTTTACCCCTATGCTATCCAACACTTTCCCTACTGTTGCACTCACTGGAGTTGGAATAGTTATTTTAACCCCTAAGCTATCCAACGCTCTCCCTACTGTTGCACTCTCTGGAGTGGGAATAGTAATTTTTACACCTACGCTATCCAACATTTTACCTTCTGTCGCACTCACTGGAGTGGGAACAATAATTTTTACCCCTACGCTATCCAACGCTTTCCCTACTGTTGCACTCACTGGAGTGGTAATAGTAATTTTTGCCCCTACGCTATAAAATGTTTTCCCTACTGTTGCACTCTCTGGAGTTGGAATAGTAATTTTTACTCCTACGCTTTCCATTGCTTACCCTACTGTTACACTCACTGGAGTTGGAATAGTAATGGTTACCTCTACGCTATCCAACGCTTTCCCTACTGTTGCACTCACTGCAGTGGGAATAGTAATGGTTTCCTCTACGCTATCCAATGCTTTCCCTACTGTTGCACTCTCTGGAGTGATAATAGTAATTGTTACCCCTACGCTATCCAATGTTTTCCCTACTGTTGCACTCTCTGGAGTTGGAATGGTAATTTTTACTCCTACGCTATCCAACGCTTACCCTATTGTTACACTCACTGGAGTTGGAATAGTAATTTTTACCCCTACACTATCCAACGCTTTTCCTACTGTTGCACTCACCGGAGTGGGAATAGTAATGGTTACCTCTACGCTATCCAATGCTTTCCCTACTGTTGCACTCTCTGGAGTGGGAATAGTAACTTTTACCCCTACGCTATCCAATGCTTTCCCTACTGTTGCACTCACTGGATTGGGAATAGTAATTTTTACTGCTATGCTATCCAACGCTTTCCCTACTGTTGCACTCTCTGGAGTGGTAATAGTAATTTTTACCCATACGCTATCCAATGTTTTCCCTACTGTTGCACTCTCTGGAGTTGGAATGGTAATTTTTACTCCTACACTATCTAATGCTTACCCTATTGTTACACTCACTGGAGTTGGAATAGTAATTTTTACCCCTACGCTATCCAACGCTTTCCCTACTGTTGCACTCACTGGAGTGGGAATAGTAATTGTTACACCTATGCTATCCAACGCTTTCCCTACTGTTGCACTCTCTGGAGTGGTAATAGTAATTTTTAC
Organism: Lissotriton vulgaris; assembly: GCF_964263255.1. Lineage (NCBI taxonomy): Eukaryota > Metazoa > Chordata > Amphibia > Caudata > Salamandridae > Lissotriton > Lissotriton vulgaris. The sequence goes on along the minus strand of NC_141697.1, from coordinate 441,813,177 downwards.
CCCTACGCTATCCAATGTTTTCCCTACTGTTGCACTCGCTGGAGTGGGAATAGTAATTTTTACCCCTACGCTATCCAACGCTTTCCCTACTGTTGCACTCACTGGAGTAGGAATAGTAATTTTTACCCCTATGCTATCCAACGCTTTCCCTACTGTTGCACTCACTGGAGTTGGAATAGTAATTTTAACCCCTACGCTATCCAACGCTTTCCCTACTGTTGCACTCTCTGGAGTGGGAATAGTAATTTTCACACCTACGCTATCCAACACTTTACCTACTGTCGCACTCACTGGAGTGGGAATAGTAATTTTTACCCCTACGCTATCCAACGCTTTCACTACTGTTGCACTCACTGGAGTGGTAATAGTAATTTTTACCCCTACGCTATCCAATGTTTTCCCTACTGTTGCACTCTCTGGAGTTGGAATAGTAATTTTTACTCCTACGCTTTCGATTGCTTACCCTACTGTTACACTCACTGGAGTTGGAATAGTAATGGTTACCTCTACGCTATCCAACGTTTTCCCTACTGTTGCACTCACTGCAGTGGGAATAGTAATGGTTACCTCTACGCTATCCAACGCTTTCCCTACTGTTGCACTCTCTGGAGTGGTAATAGTAATTTTTACCCCTACGCTATCCAATGTTTTCCCTACTGTTGCACTCTCTGGAGTTGGAATGGTAATTTTTACTCCTACGCTATCCAACGCTTACCCTATTGTTACACTCACTGGAGTTGGAATAGTAATTTTTACCCCTACACTATCCAACGCTTTTCCTACTGTTGCACTCACTGGAGTGGGAATAGTAATGGTTACCTCTACGCTATCCAACGCTTTCCCTACTATTGCACTCTCTGGAGTGGGAATAGTAACTTTTACCCCTACGCTATCCAATGCTTTCCCTACTGTTGCACTCACTGGATTGGGAATAGTAATTTTTACTGCTATGCTATCCAACGCTTTCCCTACTGTTGCACTCTCTGGAGTGGTAATAGTAATTTTTACCCATACGCTATCCAATGTGTTCCCTACTGTTGCACTCTCTGGAGTTGGAATGGTAATTTTTACCCCTACGCTATCCAACGCTTTCCCTACTGTTGCACTCACTGGAGTGGGAATAGTAATTGTTACACCTACGCTATCCAACGCTTTCCCTACTGTTGCACTCTCTGGAGTGGTAATAGTAATTTTTACCCCTACGCTATCCAATGTTTTCCCTACTGTTGCACTCGCTGGAGTGGGAATAGTAATTTTTACCCCTACGCTATCCAACGCTTTCCCTACTGTTGCACTCACTGGAGTAGGAATAGTAATTTTTACCCCTATGCTATCCAACGCTTTCCCTACTGTTGCACTTACTGGAGTTGGAATAGTAATTTTAACCCCTACGCTATCCAACGCTTTCCCTACTGTTGCACTCTCTGGAGTGGGAATAGTAATTTTCACACCTACGCTATCCAACACTTTACCTACTGTCGCACTCACTGGAGTGGGAATAGTAATTTTTACCCCTACGCTATCCAACGCTTTCACTACTGTTGCACTCACTGGAGTGGTAATAGTAATTTTTACCCCTACATATCCAATGTTTTCCCTACTGTTGCACTCTCTGGAGTTGGAATAGTAATTTTTACTCCTACGCTATCCATTGCTTACCCTACTGTTACACTCACTGGAGTTGGAATAGTAATTTTAACCCCTACACTATCCAACGCTTTCCCTACTGTTGCACTCTCTGGAGTGGGAATAGTAATTTTCACACCTACGCTATCCAACACTTTACCTACTGTCGCACTCACTGGAGTGGGAATAGTAATTTTTACCCCTACGCTATCCAACGCTTTCACTACTGTTGCACTCACTGGAGTGGTAATAGTAATTTTTACCCCTACGCTATCCAATGTTTTCCCTACTGTTGCACTCTCTGGAGTTGGAATAGTAATTTTTACTCCTACGCTTTCCATTGCTTACCCTACTGTTACACTCACTGGAGTTGGAATAGTAATGGTTACCTCTACGCTATCCAATGCTTTCCCTACTGTTGCACTCACTGGAGTGGGAATAGTAATTGTTACACCTACGCTATCCAACGCTTTCCCTACTGTTGCACTCTCTGGAGTGGTAATAGTAATTTTTACCCCTACGCTATCCAATGTTTTCCCTACTGTTGCACTCGCTGGAGTGGGAATAGTAATTTTTACCCCTACGCTATCCAACGCTTTCCCTACTGTTGCACTCACTGGAGTAGGAATAGTAATTTTTACCCCTATGCTATCCAACGCTTTCCCTACTGTTGCACTCACTGGAGTTGGAATAGTAATTTTAACCCCTACGCTATCCAACGCTTTCCCTACTGTTGCACTCTCTGGAGTGGGAATAGTAATTTTCACACCTACGCTATCCAACACTTTACCTACTGTCGCACTCACTGGAGTGGGAATAGTAATTTTTACCCCTACGCTATCCAACGCTTTCACTACTGTTGCACTCACTGGAGTGGTAATAGTAATTTTTACCCCTACGTATCCAATGTTTTCCCTACTGTTGCACTCTCTGGAGTTGGAATAGTAATTTTTACTCCTACGCTATCCATTGCTTAGCCTACTGTTACACTCACTGGAGTTGGAATAGTAATTTTTACCCCTACGCAATCCAACGCTTTCCCTACTGTTGCACTCACTGGAGCGGGAATAGTAATTTTTACCCCTTCGCTATCCAACGCTTTCCCAACTGTTGCACTCTATGGAGTGGGAATAGTACATTTTACCCCTATGCTATCCAACGCTTTGCCTACTGTTGCACTCACTGGAGTGGGAATAGTAATTTTTATATCTACGCTATCCAACGCTTTCCCTCCTGTTGCACTCTCTGGAGTGGTAATAGTAATTTTTACCCATACGCTATCCAATGTTTTCCCTACTGTTGCACTCTTTGGAGTTGGAACGGTAATTTTTACTCTTACGCTATCCAACGCTTACCCTATTGTTACACTCACTGGAGTTGGAATAGTAATTTTTACCCCTACGCTATCCAACGCTTTCCCTACTGTTGCACTCACTGGAGTGGTAATAGTAATTTTTGCCCCTACGCTATCCAATGTTTTCCCTACTGTTGCACTCTCTGGAGTTGGAATAGTAATTTTTACTCCTACGCTTTCCATTGCTTACCCTACTGTTACACTCACTGGAGTTGGAATAGTAATGGTTACCTCTACGCTATCCAACGCTTTCCCTACTGTTGCACTCACTGCAGTGGGAATAGTAATGGTTACCTCTACGCTATCCAACGCTTTCCCTACTGTTGCACTCTCTGGAGTGGTAATAGTAATTTTTACCCCTACGCTATCCAATGTTTTCCCTACTGTTGCACTCTCTGGAGTTGGAATGGTAATTTTTACTCCTACGCTATCCAACGCTTACCCTATTGTTACACTCACTGGAGTTGGAATAGTAATTTTTACCCCTACACTATCCAACGCTTTTCCTACTGTTGCACTCACTGGAGTGGGAATAGTAATGGTTACCTCTACGCTATCCAACGCTTTCCCTACTGTTGCACTCTCTGGAGTGGGAATAGTAACTTTTACCCCTACGCTATGTAATGCTTTCCCTACTGTTGCACTCACTGGATTGGGAATAGTAATTTTTACTGCTATGCTATCCAACGCTTTCCCTACTGTTGCACTCTCTGGAGTGGTAATAGTAATTTTTACCCATACGCTATCCAATGTTTTCCCTACTGTTGCACTCTCTGGAGTTGGGATGGTAATTTTTACTCCTACACTATCTAATGCTTACCCTATTGTTACACTCACTGGAGTTGGAATAGTAATTTTTACCCCTACGCTATCCAACGCTTTCCCTACTGTTGCACTCACTGGAGTGGGAATAGTAATTGTTACACCTACGCTATCCAACGCTTTCCCTACTGTTGCACTCTCTGGAGTGGTAATAGTAATTTTTACCCCTACGCTATCCAATGTTTTCCCTACTGTTGCACTCGCTGGAGTGGGAATAGTAATTTTTACCCCTATGCTATCCAACGCTTTCCCTACTGTTGCACTCACTGGAGTAGGAATAGTAATTTTTACCCCTATGCTATCCAACGCTTTCCCTACTGTTGCACTCACTGGAGTTGGAATAGTAATTTTACCCCCTACGCTATCCAACGCTTTCCCTACTGTTGCACTCTCTGGAGTGGGAATAGTAATTTTCACACCTACGCTATCCAACACTTTACCTACTGTCGCACTCACTGGAGTGGGAATAGTAATTTTTACCCCTACGCTATCCAACGCTTTCACTACTGTTGCACTCACTGGAGTGGTAATAGTAATTTTTACCCCTACGTATCCAATGTTTTCCCTACTGTTGCACTCTCTGGAGTTGGAATAGTAATTTTTACTCCTACGCTATCCATTGCTTACCCTACTGTTACACTCACTGGAGTTGGAATAGTAATTTTTACCCCTACGCAATCCAACGCTTTCCCTACTGTTGCACTCACTAGAGCGGGAATAGTAATTTTTACCCCTACGCTATCCAACGCTTTCCCTACTGTTGCACTCACTGGAGTGGGAATAGTACATTTTACCCCTATGCTATCCAACGCTTTCCCTACTGTTGCACTCACTGGAGTGGGAATAGTAATTTTTATATCTACGCTATTCAACGCTTTCCCTCCTGTTGCACTCTCTGGAGTGGTAATAGTAATTTTTACCCATACGCTATCCAATGTTTTCCCTACTGTTGCACTCTCTGGAGTTGGAACGGTAATTTTTACTCTTACGCTATCCAACGCTTACCCTATTGTTACACTCACTGGAGTTGGAATAGTAATTTTTACCCCTACGCTATCCAACGCTTTCCCTACTGTTGCACTCACTGGAGTGGGAATAGTAATTGTTACATCTACGCTATCCAACGATTTCCCTACTGTTGCACTCTCGGGAGTGGTAATAGTAAATTTTTACCCCTACGCTTTCCATTGCTTACCCTACTGTTACACTCACTGGAGTTGGAATAGTAATGGTTACCTCTACGCTATCCAACGCTTTCCCTACTGTTGCACTCACTGGAGTGGGAATAGTAATTGTTACACCTACGCTATCCAACGCTTTCCCTACTGTTGCACTCTCTGGAGTGGTAATAGTAATTTTTACCCCTACGCTATCCAATGTTTTCCCTACTGTTGCACTCGCTGGAGTGGGAATAGTAATTTTTACCCCTACGCTATCTAACGCTTTCCCTACTGTTGCACTCACTGGAGTAGGAATAGTAATTTTTACCCCTATGCTATCCAACGCTTTCCCTACTGTTGCACTCACTGGAGTTGGAATAGTAATTTTAACCCCTACGCTATCCAACGCTTTCCCTACTGTTGCACTCTCTGGAGTGGGAATAGTAATTTTCACACCTACGCTATCCAACACTTTACCTACTGTCGCACTCACTGGAGTGGGAATAGTAATTTTTACCCCTACGCTATCCAACGCTTTCACTACTGTTGCACTCACTGGAGTGGTAATAGTAATTTTTACCCCTACGTATCCAATGTTTTCCCTACTGTTGCACTCTCTGGAGTTGGAATAGTAATTTTTACTCCTACGCTATCCATTGCTTAGCCTACTGTTACACTCACTGGAGTTGGAATAGTAATTTTTACCCCTACGCAATCCAACGCTTTCCCTACTGTTGCACTCACTGGAGCGGGAATAGTAATTTTTACCCCTTCGCTATCCAACGCTTTCCCAACTGTTGCACTCAATGGAGTGGGAATAGTACATTTTACCCCTATGCTATCCAACGCTTTGCCTACTGTTGCACTCACTGGAGTGGGAATAGTAATTTTTATATCTACGCTATCCAACGCTTTCCCTCCTGTTGCACTCTCTGGAGTGGTAATAGTAATTTTTACCCATACGCTATCCAATGTTTTCCCTACTGTTGCACTCTTTGGAGTTGGAACGGTAATTTTTACTCTTACGCTATCCAACGCTTACCCTATTGTTACACTCACTGGAGTTGGAATAGTAATTTTTACCCCTACGCTATCCAACGCTTTCCCTACTGTTGCACTCACTGGAGTGGTAATAGTAATTTTTGCCCCTACGCTATCCAATGTTTTCCCTACTGTTGCACTCTCTGGAGTTGGAATAGTAATTTTTACTCCTACGCTTTCCATTGCTTACCCTACTGTTACACTCACTGGAGTTGGAATAGTAATGGTTACCTCTACGCTATCCAACGCTTTCCCTACTGTTGCACTCACTGCAGTGGGAATAGTAATGGTTACCTCTACGCTATCCAACGCTTTCCCTACTGTTGCACTCTCTGGAGTGGTAATAGTAATTTTTACCCCTACGCTATCCAATGTTTTCCCTACTGTTGCACTCTCTGGAGTTGGAATGGTAATTTTTACTCCTACGCTATCCAACGCTTACCCTATTGTTACACTCACTGGAGTTGGAATAGTAATTTTTACCCCTACACTATCCAACGCTTTTCCTACTGTTGCACTCACTGGAGTGGGAATAGTAATGGTTACCTCTACGCTATCCAACGCTTTCCCTACTGTTGCACTCTCTGGAGTGGGAATAGTAACTTTTACCCCTACGCTATGTAATGCTTTCCCTACTGTTGCACTCACTGGATTGGGAATAGTAATTTTTACTGCTATGCTATCCAACGCTTTCCCTACTGTTGCACTCTCTGGAGTGGTAATAGTAATTTTTACCCATACGCTATCCAATGTTTTCCCTACTGTTGCACTCTCTGGAGTTGGGATGGTAATTTTTACTCCTACACTATCTAATGCTTACCCTATTGTTACACTCACTGGAGTTGGAATAGTAATTTTTACCCCTACGCTATCCAACGCTTTCCCTACTGTTGCACTCACTGGAGTGGGAATAGTAATTGTTACACCTACGCTATCCAACGCTTTCCCTACTGTTGCACTCTCTGGAGTGGTAATAGTAATTTTTACCCCTACGCTATCCAATGTTTTCCCTACTGTTGCACTCGCTGGAGTGGGAATAGTAATTTTTACCCCTATGCTATCCAACGCTTTCCCTACTGTTGCACTCACTGGAGTAGGAATAGTAATTTTTACCCCTATGCTATCCAACGCTTTCCCTACTGTTGCACTCACTGGAGTTGGAATAGTAATTTTACCCCCTACGCTATCCAACGCTTTCCCTACTGTTGCACTCTCTGGAGTGGGAATAGTAATTTTCACACCTACGCTATCCAACACTTTACCTACTGTCGCACTCACTGGAGTGGGAATAGTAATTTTTACCCCTACGCTATCCAACGCTTTCACTACTGTTGCACTCACTGGAGTGGTAATAGTAATTTTTACCCCTACGTATCCAATGTTTTCCCTACTGTTGCACTCTCTGGAGTTGGAATAGTAATTTTTACTCCTACGCTATCCATTGCTTACCCTACTGTTACACTCACTGGAGTTGGAATAGTAATTTTTACCCCTACGCAATCCAACGCTTTCCCTACTGTTGCACTCACTAGAGCGGGAATAGTAATTTTTACCCCTACGCTATCCAACGCTTTCCCTACTGTTGCACTCACTGGAGTGGGAATAGTACATTTTACCCCTATGCTATCCAACGCTTTCCCTACTGTTGCACTCACTGGAGTGGGAATAGTAATTTTTATATCTACGCTATTCAACGCTTTCCCTCCTGTTGCACTCTCTGGAGTGGTAATAGTAATTTTTACCCATACGCTATCCAATGTTTTCCCTACTGTTGCACTCTCTGGAGTTGGAACGGTAATTTTTACTCTTACGCTATCCAACGCTTACCCTATTGTTACACTCACTGGAGTTGGAATAGTAATTTTTACCCCTACGCTATCCAACGCTTTCCCTACTGTTGCACTCACTGGAGTGGGAATAGTAATTGTTACATCTACGCTATCCAACGATTTCCCTACTGTTGCACTCTCGGGAGTGGTAATAGTAAATTTTTACCCCTACGCTATCCAATGTTTTCCCTACTGTTGCACTACCTGGAGTGGGAATAGTAATTTTTACCCCTACGCTATCCAACGCTTTCCCTACTGTTGCACTCAGTTGAAGTGGGAATAGTAATTTATACCCCTATGCTATCCAACACTTTCCCTACTGTTGCACTCACTGGAGTTGGAATAGTTATTTTAACCCCTACGCTATCCAACGCTTTCCCTACTTTTGCACTCTCTGGAGTGGGAATAGTAATTTTTACCCCTATGCTATCCAACATTTTACCTACTGTCGCACTCACTGGAGTGGGAACAATAATTTTTACCCCTACGCTATCCAACGCTTTCCCTACTGTTGCACTCACTGGAGTGGTAATAGTAAATTTTTGCACCTATGCTATCCAATGCTTACCCTACTGTTACACTCACTGGAGTTGGAATAGTAATTTTTACCCCTACGCTATCCAACGCTTTCCCTACTGTTGCTACTGGAATAGTAATTTTTACCCCTACGCTATCCAACGCTTTCCCTACTGTTGCACTCACTGGAGTGGAAATAGTAAATTTTACCCATACGCTATCCAATGTTTTCCCTACTGTTGCACTCTCTGGAGTTGGAATAGTAATTTTTATCTCTACGCTATCCAACGCTTTCCCTACTGTTGCACTCACTGGAGTTGGAATAGTAATTTTTACCCCTACACTATCCAAAGCTTTCCCTATTGTTGCACTCACTGGATTGGGAATAGTAATGGTTACCTCTACGCTATCCAACGCTTTCCCTACTGTTGCACTCTCTGGAGTGGTAATAGTAATTTTTACCCCTACGCTATCCAATGTTTTCCCTACTGCTGCACTCGCTGGAGTGGGAATAGTAATTTTTACCCCTACGCTATCCAATGCTTTCCCTACTGTTGCACTCACTGGAGTGGGAATAGTAATTTTTACCGCTATGCTATCCAACGCTTTCCCTACTTTTGCACTCTCTGGAGTGGTAATAGTAATTTTTACCCATACGCTATCCAACGCTTTCCCTACTGTTGCACTCTCTGGAGTGGTAATAGTAATTTTTACCCCTACGCTATCCAATGTTTTCCCTACTGTTGCACTCACTGGAGTGGGAATAGTAATTTTTACCCCTATGCTATCAAACGCTTTCCCTACTGTTGCACTCACTGGAGTTGGAATAGTAATTTTAACCCCTAAGCTATCCAACGCTTTCCCTACTGTTGCACTCTCTGGAGTGGGAATAGTAATTTTTACACCTACGCTATCCAACACTTTACCTACTGTCGCACTCACTGGAGTGGGAATAGTCATTTTTACCCCTACGCTATCCAACGCTTTCCCTACTGTTGCACTCACTGGAGTGGTAATAGTAATTTTTACCCCTACGCTATCCAATTTTTTCCCTACTGTTGCACTCTCTGGATGGGAATAGTAATTTTTACTACTACGCTATCCATTGCTTACCCTACTGTTACACTCACTGGAGTTGGAATAGTAATTTTTACCCCTACGCTATTCAACGCTTTCCCTACTGTTGCACTCACTGGAGCGGGAATAGTAATTTTTACCCCTATGCTATCCAACGCTTTCCCTACTGTTGCACTCTCTGGAGTGGGAATAGTAACTTTTACCCCTACGCTATCTAATGCTTTCCCTACTGTTGCACTCACTGGATTGGGAATAGTAATTTTTACTGCTATGCTATCCAACGCTTTCCCTACTGTTGCACTCTCTGGAGTGGTAATAGTAATTTTTACCCATACGCTATCCAATGTTTTCCCTACTGTTGCACTCTCTGGAGTTGGAATGGTAATTTTTACTCCTACACTATCTAATGCTTACCCTATTGTTACACTCACTGGAGTTGGAATAGTAATTTTTACCCCTACGCTATCCAACGCTTTCCCTACTGTTGCACTCACTGGAGTGGGAATAGTAATTGTTACACCTACGCTATCCAACGCTTTCCCTACTGTTGCACTCTCTGGAGTGGTAATAGTAATTTTTACCCCTACGCTATCCAATGTTTTCCCTACTGTTGCACTCGCTGGAGTGGGAATAGTAATTTTTACCCCTATGCTATCCAACGCTTTCCCTACTGTTGCACTCACTGGAGTAGGAATAGTAATTTTTACCCCTATGCTATCCAACGCTTTCCCTACTGTTGCACTCACTGGAGTTGGAATAGTAATTTTAACCCCTACGCTATCCAACGCTTTCCCTACTGTTGCACTCTCTGGAGTGGGAATAGTAATTTTCACACCTACGCTATCCAACACTTTACCTACTGTCACACTCACTGGAGTGGGAATAGTAATTTTTACCCCTACGCTATCCAACGCTTTCACTACTGTTGCACTCACTGGAGTGGTAATAGTAATTTTTACCCCTACGTATCCAATGTTTTCCCTACTGTTGCACTCTCTGGAGTTGGAATAGTAATTTTTACTCCTACGCTATCCATTGCTTACCCTACTGTTACACTCACTGGAGTTGGAATAGTAATTTTTACCCCTACGCAATCCAACGCTTTCCCTACTGTTGCACTCGCTAGAGCGGGAATAGTAATTTTTACCCCTACGCTATCCAACGCTTTCCCTACTGTTGCACTCACTGGAGTGGGAATAGTACATTTTACCCCTATGCTATCCAACGCTTTCCCTACTGTTGCACTCACTGGAGTGGGAATAGTAATTTTTATATCTATGCTATCCAACGCTTTCCCTCCTGTTGCACTCTCTGGAGTGGTAATAGTAATTTTTACCCATACGCTATCCAATGTTTTCCCTACTGTTGCACTCTCTGGAGTTGGAACGGTAATTTTTACTCGTACGCTATCCAACGCTTACCCTATTGTTACACTCACTGGAGTTGGAATAGTAATTTTTACCCCTACGCTATCCAACGCTTTCCCTACTGTTGCACTCACTGGAGTGGGAATAGTAATTGTTACATCTACGCTATCCAACGATTTCCCTACTGTTGCACTCTCGGGAGTGGTAATAGTAAATTTTTACCCCTACGCTATCCAATGTTTTCCCTACTGTTGCACTACCTGGAGTGGGAATAGTAATTTTTACCCCTACGCTATCCAACGCTTTCCCTACTGTTGCACTCAGTTGAAGTGGGAATAGTGATTTATACCCCTATGCTATCCAACACTTTCCCTACTGTTGCACTCACTGGAGTTGGAATAGTTATTTTAACCCCTACGCTATCCAACGCTTTCCCTACTTTTGCACTCTCTGGAGTGGGAATAGTAATTTTTACCCCTACGCTATCCAACATTTTACCTACTGTCGCACTCACTGGAGTGGGAACAATAATTTTTACCCCTACGCTATCCAACGCTTTCCCTACTGTTGCACTCACTGGAGTGGTAATAGTAATTTTTGCACCTACGCTATCCAATGCTTACCCTACTGTTACACTCACTGGAGTTGGAATAGTAATTTTTACCCCTACGCTATCCAACGCTTTCCCTACTGTTGCACTCAATGGAGTGGGAATAGTAATTTTTACCCCTACGCTATCCAACGCTTTCCCTACTGTTGCACTCACTGGAGTGGAAATAGTAAATTTTACCCATACGCTATCCAATGTTTTCCCTACTGTTGCACTCTCTGGAGTTGGAATAGTAATTTTTATCTCAACGCTATCCAACGCTTTCCCTACTGTTGCACTCACTGGAGTTGGAATAGTAATTTTTACCCCTACACTATCCAAAGCTTTCCCTACTGTTGCACTCACTGGATTGGGAATAGTAATGGTTACCTCTACGCTATCCAACGCTTTCCCTACTGTTGCACTCTCTGGAGTGGTAATAGTAATTTTTACCCCTACGCTATCCAATGTTTTCCCTACTGCTGCACTCGCTGGAGTGGGAATAGTAATTTTTACCCCTACGCTATCCAATGCTTTCCCTACTGTTGCACTCACTGGAGTGGGAATAGTAATTTTTACCGCTATGCTATCCAACGCTTTCCCTACTGTTGCACTCTCTGGAGTGGTAATAGTAATTTTTACCCAACGCTATCCAACGCTTTCCCTACTGTTGCACTCTCTGGAGTGGTAATAGTAATTTTTACCCCTATGCTATCCAACGCTTTCCCTACTGTTGCACTCTCTGGAGTGGGAATAGTAATTTTTACACCTACGCTATCCAACACTTTACCTACTGTCGCACTCACTGGAGTGGGAATAGTCATTTTTAACCTACGCTATCCAACGCTTTCCCTACTGTTGCACTCACTGGAGTGGTAATAGGAATTTTTACCCCTACGCTATCCAATTTTTTCCCTACTGTTGCACTCTCTGGATTGGAATAGTAATTTTTACTACTACGCTATCCATTGCTTACCCTACTGTTACACTCACTGGAGTTGGAATAGTAATTTTTACCCCTACGCTATTCAACGCTTTCCCTACTGTTGCACTCACTGGAGCGGGAATAGTAATTTTTACCCCTACGCTATCCAACGCTTTCCCTACTGTTGCACTCACTGGAGTGGGAATAGTAATTTTTACCCCTATGCTATCCAACACTTTCCCTACTGTTGCACTCACTGGAGTTGGAATAGTTATTTTAACCCCTAAGCTATCCAACGCTTTCCCTACTGTTGCACTCTCTGGAGTGGGAATAGTAATTTTTACACCTACGCTATCCAACATTTTACTTTCTGTCGCACTCACTGGAGTGGGAACAATAATTTTTACCCCTACGCTATCCAACGCTTTCCCTACTGTTGCACTCACTGAAGTGGTAATAGTAATTTTTGCCCCTACGCTATAAAATGTTTTCCCTACTGTTGCACTCTCTGGAGTTGGAATAGTAATTTTTACTCCTACGCTTTCCATTGCTTACCCTACTGTTACACTCACTGGAGTTGGAATAGTAATGGTTACCTCTACGCTATCCAACGCTTTCCCTACTGTTGCACTCACTGCAGTGGGAATAGTAATGGTTTCCTCTACGCTATCCAACGCTTTCCCTACTGTTGCACTCTCTGGAGTGATAATAGTAATTTTTACCCCTACGCTATCCAATGTTTTCCCTACTGTTGCACTCTCTGGAGTTGGAATGGTAATTTTTACTCCTACGCTATCCAACGCTTACCCTATTGTTACACTCACTGGAGTTGGAATAGTAATTTTTACCCCTACACTATCCAACGCTGTTCCTACTGTTGCACTCACCGGAGTGGGAATAGTAATGGTTACCTCTACGCTATCCAATGCTTTCCCTACTGTTGCACTCTCTGGAGTGGGAATAGTAACTTTTACCCCTACGCTATCCAATGCTTTCCCTACTGTTGCAATCACTGGATTGGGAATAGTAATTTTTACTGCTATGCTATCCAACGCTTTCCCTACTGTTGCACTCTCTGGAGTGGTAATAGTAATTTTTACCCATACGCTATCCAATGTTTTCCCTACTGTTGCACTCTCTGGAGTTGGAATGGTAAGTTTTTACTCCTACACTATCTAATGCTTACCCTATTGTTACACTCACTGGAGTTGGAATAGTAATTTTTACCCCTACGCTATCCAACGCTTTCCCTACTGTTGCACTCACTGGAGTGGGAATAGTAATTGTTACACCTACGCTATCCAACGCTTTCCCTACTGTTGCACTCTCTGGAGTGGTAATAGTAATTTTTACCCCTACGCTATCCAATGTTTTCCCTACTGTTGCACTCGCTGGAGTGGGAATAGTAATTTTTACCCCTACGCTATCCAACGCTTTCCCTACTGTTGCACTCACTGGAGTAGGAATAGTAATTTTTACCCCTATGCTATCCAACGCTTTCCCTACTGTTGCACTCACTGGAGTTGGAATAGTAATTTTAACCCCTACGCTATCCAACGCTTTCCCTACTGTTGCACTCTCTGGAGTGGGAATAGTAATTTTCACACCTACGCTATCCAACACTTTACCTACTGTCGCACTCACTGGAGTGGGAATAGTAATTTTTACCCCTACGCTATCCAACGCTTTCACTACTGTTGCACTCACTGGAGTGGTAATAGTAATTTTTACCCCTACGTATCCAATGTTTTCCCTACTGGTGCACTCTCTGGAGTTGGAATAGTAATTTTTACTCCTACGCTATCCATTGCTTACCCTACTGTTACACTCACTGGAGTTGGAATAGTAATTTTTACCCCTATGCAATCCAACGCTTTCCCTACTGTTGCACTCACTGGAGCGGGAATAGTAATTTTTACCCCTACACTATCCAACGCTTTCCCTACTGTTGCACTCACTGGAGTGGGAATAGTACATTTTACCCCTATGCTATCCAACGCTTTCCCTACTGTTGCACTCACTGGAGTGGGAATAGTAATTTTTATATCTACGCTATCCAACGCTTTCCCTCCTGTTGCACTCTCTGGAGTGGTAATAGTAATTTTTACCCATACGCTATCCAATGTTTTCCCTACTGTTGCACTCTCTGGAGTTGGAACGGTAATTTTTACTCCTACGCTATCCAACGCTTACCCTATTGTTACACTCACTGCAGTTGGAATAGTAATTTTTACCCCTACGCTATCCAACGCTTTCCCTACTGTTGCACTCACTGGAGTGGGAATAGTAATTGTTACATCTACGCTATCGAACGACTTCCCTACTGTTGCACTCTCTGGAGTGGTAATAGTAAATTTTTACCCCTACGCTATCCAATGTTTTCCCTACTGTTGCACTACCTGGAGTGGGAATAGTAATTTTCCCCCTACGCTATCCAACGCTTTCCCTACTGTTGCACTCAGTTGAAGTGGGAATAGTAATTTATACCCCTATGCTATCCAACACTTTCCCTACTGTGGCACTCACTGGAGTTGGAATAGTTATTTTAACCCCTACGCTATCCAACGCTTTCCCTACTGTTGCACTCTCTGGAGTGGGAATAGTAATTTTTACACCTACGCTATCCAACATTTTACCTACTGTCGCACTCACTGGAGTGGGAACAATAATTTTTACCCCTACGCTATCCAACGCTTTCCCTACTGTTGCACTCACTGGAGTGGTAATAGTAATTTTTGCACCTACGCTATCCAATGCTTACCCTACTGTTACACTCACTGGAGTTGGAATAGTAATTTTTACCCCTACGCTATCCAACGCTTTCCCTACTGTTGACTCACTGGAGTGGGAATAGTAATTTTTACCCCTACGCTATCCAACGCTTTCCCTACTGTTGCACTCACTGGAGTGGAAATAGTAAATTTTACCCATACGCTATCCAATGTTTTCCCTACTGTTGCACTCTCTGGAGTTGGAATAGTAATTTTTATCTCTACGCTATCCAACGCTTTCCCTACTGTTGCACTCACTGGAGTTGGAATAGTAATTTTTACCCCTACACTATCCAAAGCTTTCCCTACTATTGCACTCACTGGATTGGGAATAGTAATGGTTACCTCTACGCTATCCAATGCTTTCCCTACTGTTGCACTCTCTGGAGTGGTAATAGTAATTTTTACCCCTACGCTATCCAATGTTTTCCCTACTGCTGCACTCGCTGGAGTGGGAATAGTAATTTTTACTCCTACGCTATCCAATGCTTTCCCTACTGTTGCACTCACTGGAGTGGGAATAGTAATTTTTACCGCTATGCTATCCAACGCTTTCCCTACTGTTGCACTCTCTGGAGTGGTAATAGTAATTTTTACCCATACGCTATCCAATGTTTTTCCTGCTGTTGCACTCTCAGGAGTTGGAATGGTAATTTTTACTCCTACGCCATCTAATGCTTACCCTATTGTTACACTCACTGGAGTTGGAATAGTAATTTTTACCCCTACGCTATCCAACGCTTTCCCTACTGTTGCACTCACTGGAGTGGGAATAGTAATTGTTACCTCTACGCTATCCAACGCTTTCCCTACTGTTGCACTCCCTAGAGTGGTAATAGTAATTTTTACCCCTACGCTATCCAATGTTTTCCCTACTGTTGCACTCACTGGAGTGGGAATAGTAATTTTTACCCCTATGCTATCCAACGCTTTCCCTACTGTTGCACTCACTGGAGTTGGAATAGTAATTTTAACCCCTACGCTATCCAACGCTTTCCCTACTGTTGCACTCTCTGGTGTGGGAATAGTAATTTTTACACCTACGCTATCCAATACTTTACCTACTGTCGCACTCACTGGAGTGGGAATAGTCATTTTTACCCCTACGCTATCCAACGCTTTCACTACTGTTGCACTCACTGGAGTGGTAATAGTAATTTTTACCCCTACGCTATCCAATTTTTTCCCTACTGTTGAACTCTATGGAGTTGGAATAGTAATTTTTACTCCTACGCTATCCATTGCTTACCCTACTGTTACACTCACTGGAGTTGGAATAGTAATTTTTACCCCTACGCTATTCAACGCTTTCCCTACTGTTGCACTCGCTGGAGCGGGAATAGTAAATTTTTACCCCTACGCTATCCAACGCTTTCCCTACTGTTGCACTCACTGGAGTGGGAATAGTAATTTTTACCCCTATGCTATCCAACACTTTCCCTACTGTTGCACTCACTGGAGTTGGAATAGTTATTTTTACCCCTACGCTATCTAACATTTTACCTTCTGTCGCACTCACTGGAGTGGGAACAATAATTTTTACCCCTATGCTATCCAACGCTTTCCCTACTGTTGCACTCACTGGAGTGGTAATAGTAATTTTTGCCCCTACGCTATCCAATGTTTTCCCTACTGTTGCACTCTCTGGAGTTGGAATAGTAATTTTGACTCCTACGCTATCCATTGCTTACCCTACTGTTACACTCACTGTAGTTGGAGTAGTAACTTTTTACCCCTACGCTATCCAACGCTTTCCCTACTGTTGCACTCACTCGAGTGGGAACAGTAATTTTTACCCCTACACTATCCAACGCTTTCCCTACTGTTGCACTCACTGGAGTGGAAATAGTACATTTTACCCCTATGCTATCCAATGCTTTCCCTGCTGTTGCACTCACTGGAGTGGGAATAGTAATTTTTATCTCTACGCTATCCAACGCTTTCCCTACTGTTGCACTCTCTGGAGTCGTAATAGTAATTTTTACCCATACGCTATCCAATGTTTTCCCTACTGTTGCACTCTCTGGAGTTGGAATGGTAATTTTTACTCCTACGCTATCCAACGCTTACCCTATTGTTACACTCACTGGAGTTGGAATAGTAATTTTTACCCCTACACTATCCAACGCTTTTCCTACTGTTGCACTCACTAGAGTGGGAATAGTAATGGTTACCTCTACGCTATCCAACGCTTTCCCTACTGTTGCACTCTCTGGAGTGGTAATAGTAATTTTTTACCCCTACGCTGATTAATGTTTTCCCTACTGCTGCACTCGCTGGAGTGGGAATAGTAACTTTTACCCCTACGCTATCCAATGCTTTCCCTACTGTTGCACTCACTGGAGTGAGAATAGTAATTTTTACTGCTATGCTATCCAACGCTTTCCCTACTGTTGCACTCTCTGGAGTGGTAATAGTAATTTTTACCCATACGCTATCCAATGTTTTCCCTACTGTTGCACTCTCTGGAGTTGGAATGGTAAGTTTTTACTCCTACACTATCTAATGCTTACCCTATTGTTACACTCACTGGAGTTGGAATAGTAATTTTTACCCCTACGCTATCCAACGCTTTCCCTACTGTTGCACTCACTGGAGTGGGAATAGTAATTGTTACACCTACGCTATCCAACGCTTTCCCTACTGTTGCACTCTCTGGAGTGGTAATAGTAATTTTTACCCCTACGCTATCCAATGTTTTCCCTACTGTTGCACTCGCTGGAGTGGGAATAGTAATTTTTACCCCTACGCTATCCAACGCTTTCCCTACTGTTGCACTCACTGGAGTAGGAATAGTAATTTTTACCCCTATGCTATCCAACGCTTTCCCTACTGTTGCACTCACTGGAGTTGGAATAGTAATTTTAACCCCTACGCTATCCAACGCTTTCCCTACTGTTGCACTCTCTGGAGTAGGAATAGTAATTTTCACACCTACGCTATCCAACACTTTACCTACTGTCGCACTCACTGGAGTGGGAATAGTAATTTTTACCCCTACGCTATCCAACGCTTTCACTACTGTTGCACTCACTGGAGTGGTAATAGTAATTTTTACCCCTACGTATCCAATGTTTTCCCTACTGGTGCACTCTCTGGAGTTGGAATAGTAATTTTTACTCCTACGCTATCCATTGCTTACCCTACTGTTACACTCACTGGAGTTGGAATAGTAATTTTTACCCCTATGCAATCCAACGCTTTCCCTACTGTTGCACTCACTGGAGCGGGAATAGTAATTTTTACCCCTACACTATCCAACGCTTTCCCTACTGTTGCACTCACTGGAGTGGGAATAGTACATTTTACCCCTATGCTATCCAACGCTTTCCCTACTGTTGCACTCACTGGAGTGGGAATAGTAATTTTTATATCTACGCTATCCAACGCTTTCCCTCCTGTTGCACTCTCTGGAGTGGTAATAGTAATTTTTACCCATACGCTATCCAATGTTTTCCCTACTGTTGCACTCTCTGGAGTTGGAACGGTAATTTTTACTCCTACGCTATCCAACGCTTACCCTATTGTTACACTCACTGCAGTTGGAATAGTAATTTGTACCCCTACGCTATCCAACGCTTTCCCTACTGTTGCACTCACTGGAGTGGGAATAGTAATTGTTACATCTACGCTATCGAACGACTTCCCTACTGTTGCACTCTCGGGAGTGGTAATAGTAAATTTTTACCCCTACGCTATCCAATGTTTTCCCTACTGTTGCACTACCTGGAGTGGGAATAGTAATTTTCCCCCTACGCTATCCAACGCTTTCCCTACTGTTGCACTCAGTTGAAGTGGGAATAGTAATTTATACCCCTATGCTATCCAACACTTTCCCTACTGTTGCACTCACTGGAGTTGGAATAGTTATTTTAACCCCTACGCTATCCAACGCTTTCCCTACTGTTGCACTCTCTGGAGTGGGAATAGTAATTTTTACACCTACGCTATCCAACATTTTACCTACTGTCGCACTCACTGGAGTGGGAACAATAATTTTTACCCCTACGCTATCCAACGCTTTCCCTACTGTTGCACTCACTGGAGTGGTAATAGTAATTTTTGCACCTACGCTATCCAATGCTTACCCTACTGTTACACTCACTGGAGTTGGAATAGTAATTTTTACCCCTACGCTATCCAACGCTTTCCCTACTGTTGACTCACTGGAGTGGGAATAGTAATTTTTACCCCTACGCTATCCAACGCTTTCCCTACTGTTGCACTCACTGGAGTGGAAATAGTAAATTTTACCCATACGCTATCCAATGTTTTCCCTACTGTTGCACTCTCTGGAGTTGGAATAGTAATTTTTATCTCTACGCTATCCAACGCTTTCCCTACTGTTGCACTCACTGGAGTTGGAATAGTAATTTTTACCCCTACACTATCCAAAGCTTTCCCTACTATTGCACTCACTGGATTGGGAATAGTAATGGTTACCTCTACGCTATCCAATGCTTTCCCTACTGTTGCACTCTCTGGAGTGGTAATAGTAATTTTTACCCCTACGCTATCCAATGTTTTCCCTACTGCTGCACTCGCTGGAGTGGGAATAGTAATTTTTACTCCTACGCTATCCAATGCTTTCCCTACTGTTGCACTCACTGGAGTGGGAATAGTAATTTTTACCGCTATGCTATCCAACGCTTTCCCTACTGTTGCACTCTCTGGAGTGGTAATAGTAATTTTTACCCATACGCTATCCAATGTTTTTCCTGCTGTTGCACTCTCAGGAGTTGGAATGGTAATTTTTACTCCTACGCCATCTAATGCTTACCCTATTGTTACACTCACTGGAGTTGGAATAGTAATTTTTACCCCTACGCTATCCAACGCTTTCCCTACTGTTGCACTCACTGGAGTGGGAATAGTAATTGTTACCTCTACGCTATCCAACGCTTTCCCTACTGTTGCACTCCCTAGAGTGGTAATAGTAATTTTTACCCCTACGCTATCCAATGTTTTCCCTACTGTTGCACTCACTGGAGTGGGAATAGTAATTTTTACCCCTATGCTATCCAACGCTTTCCCTACTGTTGCACTCACTGGAGTTGGAATAGTAATTTTAACCCCTACGCTATCCAACGCTTTCCCTACTGTTGCACTCTCTGGTGTGGGAATAGTAATTTTTACACCTACGCTATCCAATACTTTACCTACTGTCGCACTCACTGGAGTGGGAATAGTCATTTTTACCCCTACGCTATCCAACGCTTTCACTACTGTTGCACTCACTGGAGTGGTAATAGTAATTTTTACCCCTACGCTATCCAATTTTTTCCCTACTGTTGAACTCTATGGAGTTGGAATAGTAATTTTTACTCCTACGCTATCCATTGCTTACCCTACTGTTACACTCACTGGAGTTGGAATAGTAATTTTTACCCCTACGCTATTCAACGCTTTCCCTACTGTTGCACTCGCTGGAGCGGGAATAGTAAATTTTTACCCCTACGCTATCCAACGCTTTCCCTACTGTTGCACTCACTGGAGTGGGAATAGTAATTTTTACCCCTATGCTATCCAACACTTTCCCTACTGTTGCACTCACTGGAGTTGGAATAGTTATTTTTACCCCTACGCTATCTAACATTTTACCTTCTGTCGCACTCACTGGAGTGGGAACAATAATTTTTACCCCTATGCTATCCAACGCTTTCCCTACTGTTGCACTCACTGGAGTGGTAATAGTAATTTTTGCCCCTACGCTATCCAATGTTTTCCCTACTGTTGCACTCTCTGGAGTTGGAATAGTAATTTTGACTCCTACGCTATCCATTGCTTACCCTACTGTTACACTCACTGTAGTTGGAGTAGTAACTTTTTACCCCTACGCTATCCAACGCTTTCCCTACTGTTGCACTCACTCGAGTGGGAACAGTAATTTTTACCCCTACACTATCCAACGCTTTCCCTACTGTTGCACTCACTGGAGTGGAAATAGTACATTTTACCCCTATGCTATCCAATGCTTTCCCTGCTGTTGCACTCACTGGAGTGGGAATAGTAATTTTTATCTCTACGCTATCCAACGCTTTCCCTACTGTTGCACTCTCTGGAGTCGTAATAGTAATTTTTACCCATACGCTATCCAATGTTTTCCCTACTGTTGCACTCTCTGGAGTTGGAATGGTAATTTTTACTCCTACGCTATCCAACGCTTACCCTATTGTTACACTCACTGGAGTTGGAATAGTAATTTTTACCCCTACACTATCCAACGCTTTTCCTACTGTTGCACTCACTAGAGTGGGAATAGTAATGGTTACCTCTACGCTATCCAACGCTTTCCCTACTGTTGCACTCTCTGGAGTGGTAATAGTAATTTTTTACCCCTACGCTATCCAATGTTTTCCCTACTGCTGCACTCGCTGGAGTGGGAATAGTAACTTTTACCCCTACGCTATCCAATGCTTTCCCTACTGTTGCACTCACTGGAGTGAGAATAGTAATTTTTACTGCTATGCTATCCAACGCTTTCCCTACTGTTGCACTCTCTGGAGTGGTAATAGTAATTTTTACCCATACGCTATCCAATGTTTTCCCTACTGTTGCACTCTCTGGAGTTGGAATGGTAAGTTTTTACTCCTACACTATCTAATGCTTACCCTATTGTTACACTCACTGGAGTTGGAATAGTAATTTTTACCCCTACGCTATCCAACGCTTTCCCTACTGTTGCACTCACTGGAGTGGGAATAGTAATTGTTACACCTACGCTATCCAACGCTTTCCCTACTGTTGCACTCTCTGGAGTGGTAATAGTAATTTTTACCCCTACGCTATCCAATGTTTTCCCTACTGTTGCACTCGCTGGAGTGGGAATAGTAATTTTTACCCCTACGCTATCCAACGCTTTCCCTACTGTTGCACTCACTGGAGTAGGAATAGTAATTTTTACCCCTATGCTATCCAACGCTTTCCCTACTGTTGCACTCACTGGAGTTGGAATAGTAATTTTAACCCCTACGCTATCCAACGCTTTCCCTACTGTTGCACTCTCTGGAGTGGGAATAGTAATTTTCACACCTACGCTATCCAACACTTTACCTACTGTCGCACTCACTGGAGTGGGAATAGTAATTTTTACCCCTACGCTATCCAACGCTTTCACTACTGTTGCACTCACTGGAGTGGTAATAGTAATTTTTACCCCTACGTATCCAATGTTTTCCCTACTGGTGCACTCTCTGGAGTTGGAATAGTAATTTTTACTCCTACGCTATCCATTGCTTACCCTACTGTTACACTCACTGGAGTTGGAATAGTAATTTTTACCCCTATGCAATCCAACGCTTTCCCTACTGTTGCACTCACTGGAGCGGGAATAGTAATTTTTACCCCTACACTATCCAACGCTTTCCCTACTGTTGCACTCACTGGAGTGGGAATAGTACATTTTACCCCTATGCTATCCAACGCTTTCCCTACTGTTGCACTCACTGGAGTGGGAATAGTAATTTTTATATCTACGCTATCCAACGCTTTCCCTCCTGTTGCACTCTCTGGAGTGGTAATAGTAATTTTTACCCATACGCTATCCAATGTTTTCCCTACTGTTGCACTCTCTGGAGTTGGAACGGTAATTTTTACTCCTACGCTATCCAACGCTTACCCTATTGTTACACTCACTGCAGTTGGAATAGTAATTTTTACCCCTACGCTATCCAACGCTTTCCCTACTGTTGCACTCACTGGAGTGGGAATAGTAATTGTTACATCTACGCTATCGAACGACTTCCCTACTGTTGCACTCTCGGGAGTGGTAATAGTAAATTTTTACCCCTACGCTATCCAATGTTTTCCCTACTGTTGCACTACCTGGAGTGGGAATAGTAATTTTCCCCCTACGCTATCCAACGCTTTCCCTACTGTTGCACTCAGTTGAAGTGGGAATAGTAATTTATACCCCTATGCTATCCAACACTTTCCCTACTGTTGCACTCACTGGAGTTGGAATAGTTATTTTAACCCCTACGCTATCCAACGCTTTCCCTACTGTTGCACTCTCTGGAGTGGGAATAGTAATTTTTACACCTACGCTATCCAACATTTTACCTACTGTCGCACTCACTGGAGTGGGAACAATAATTTTTACCCCTACGCTATCCAACGCTTTCCCTACTGTTGCACTCACTGGAGTGGTAATAGTAATTTTTGCACCTACGCTATCCAATGCTTACCCTACTGTTACACTCACTGGAGTTGGAATAGTAATTTTTACCCCTACGCTATCCAACGCTTTCCCTACTGTTGACTCACTGGAGTGGGAATAGTAATTTTTACCCCTACGCTATCCAACGCTTTCCCTACTGTTGCACTCACTGGAGTGGAAATAGTAAATTTTACCCATACGCTATCCAATGTTTTCCCTACTGTTGCACTCTCTGGAGTTGGAATAGTAATTTTTATCTCTACGCTATCCAACGCTTTCCCTACTGTTGCACTCACTGGAGTTGGAATAGTAATTTTTACCCCTACACTATCCAAAGCTTTCCCTACTATTGCACTCACTGGATTGGGAATAGTAATGGTTACCTCTACGCTATCCAATGCTTTCCCTACTGTTGCACTCTCTGGAGTGGTAATAGTAATTTTTACCCCTACGCTATCCAATGTTTTCCCTACTGCTGCACTCGCTGGAGTGGGAATAGTAATTTTTACTCCTACGCTATCCAATGCTTTCCCTACTGTTGCACTCACTGGAGTGGGAATAGTAATTTTTACCGCTATGCTATCCAACGCTTTCCCTACTGTTGCACTCTCTGGAGTGGTAATAGTAATTTTTACCCATACGCTATCCAATGTTTTTCCTGCTGTTGCACTCTCAGGAGTTGGAATGGTAATTTTTACTCCTACGCCATCTAATGCTTACCCTATTGTTACACTCACTGGAGTTGGAATAGTAATTTTTACCCCTACGCTATCCAACGCTTTCCCTACTGTTGCACTCACTGGAGTGGGAATAGTAATTGTTACCTCTACGCTATCCAACGCTTTCCCTACTGTTGCACTCCCTAGAGTGGTAATAGTAATTTTTACCCCTACGCTATCCAATGTTTTCCCTACTGTTGCACTCACTGGAGTGGGAATAGTAATTTTTACCCCTATGCTATCCAACGCTTTCCCTACTGTTGCACTCACTGGAGTTGGAATAGTAATTTTAACCCCTACGCTATCCAACGCTTTCCCTACTGTTGCACTCTCTGGTGTGGGAATAGTAATTTTTACACCTACGCTATCCAATACTTTACCTACTGTCGCACTCACTGGAGTGGGAATAGTCATTTTTACCCCTACGCTATCCAACGCTTTCACTACTGTTGCACTCACTGGAGTGGTAATAGTAATTTTTACCCCTACGCTATCCAATTTTTTCCCTACTGTTGAACTCTATGGAGTTGGAATAGTAATTTTTACTCCTACGCTATCCATTGCTTACCCTACTGTTACACTCACTGGAGTTGGAATAGTAATTTTTACCCCTACGCTATTCAACGCTTTCCCTACTGTTGCACTCGCTGGAGCGGGAATAGTAAATTTTTACCCCTACGCTATCCAACGCTTTCCCTACTGTTGCACTCACTGGAGTGGGAATAGTAATTTTTACCCCTATGCTATCCAACACTTTCCCTACTGTTGCACTCACTGGAGTTGGAATAGTTATTTTTACCCCTACGCTATCTAACATTTTACCTTCTGTCGCACTCACTGGAGTGGGAACAATAATTTTTACCCCTATGCTATCCAACGCTTTCCCTACTGTTGCACTCACTGGAGTGGTAATAGTAATTTTTGCCCCTACGCTATCCAATGTTTTCCCTACTGTTGCACTCTCTGGAGTTGGAATAGTAATTTTGACTCCTACGCTATCCATTGCTTACCCTACTGTTACACTCACTGTAGTTGGAGTAGTAACTTTTTACCCCTACGCTATCCAACGCTTTCCCTACTGTTGCACTCACTCGAGTGGGAACAGTAATTTTTACCCCTACACTATCCAACGCTTTCCCTACTGTTGCACTCACTGGAGTGGAAATAGTACATTTTACCCCTATGCTATCCAATGCTTTCCCTGCTGTTGCACTCACTGGAGTGGGAATAGTAATTTTTATCTCTACGCTATCCAACGCTTTCCCTACTGTTGCACTCTCTGGAGTCGTAATAGTAATTTTTACCCATACGCTATCCAATGTTTTCCCTACTGTTGCACTCTCTGGAGTTGGAATGGTAATTTTTACTCCTACGCTATCCAACGCTTACCCTATTGTTACACTCACTGGAGTTGGAATAGTAATTTTTACCCCTACACTATCCAACGCTTTTCCTACTGTTGCACTCACTAGAGTGGGAATAGTAATGGTTACCTCTACGCTATCCAACGCTTTCCCTACTGTTGCACTCTCTGGAGTGGTAATAGTAATTTTTTACCCCTACGCTATCCAATGTTTTCCCTACTGCTGCACTCGCTGGAGTGGGAATAGTAACTTTTACCCCTACGCTATCCAATGCTTTCCCTACTGTTGCACTCACTGGAGTGAGAATAGTAATTTTTACTGCTATGCTATCCAACGCTTTCCCTACTGTTGCACTCTCTGGAGTGGTAATAGTAATTTTTACCCATACGCTATCCAATGTTTTCCCTACTGTTGCACTCTCTGGAGTTGGAATGGTAATTTTTACTCCTACACTATCTAATGCTTACCTTATTGTTAAGCTCACTGGAGTTGGAATAGTAATTTTTACCCCTACGCTATCCAACGCTTTCCCTACTGTTGCACTCACTGGAGTGGGAATAGTAATTGTTACACCTACGCTATCCAACGCTTTCCCTACTGTTGCACTCTCTGGAGTGGTAATAGTAATTTTTACCCCTACGCTATCCAATGTTTTCCCTACTGTTGCACTCGCTGGAGTGGGAATAGTAATTCTTACCCCTACGCTATCCAACGCTTTCCCTACTGTTGCACTCACTGGAGTGGGAATAGTAATTTTTACCCCTATGCTATCCAACGCTTTCCCTACTGTTGCACTCACTGGAGTTGGAATAGTAATTTTAACCCCTACGCTATCCAACGCTTTCCCTACTGTTGCACTCTCTGGAGTGGGAATAGTAATTTTTACACCTACGCTATCCAACACTTTACCTACTGTCGCACTCACTGGAGTGGGAATCGTAATTTTTACCCCTACGCTATCCAACGCTTTCCCTACTGTTGCACTCACTGGAGTGGTAATAGTAATTTTCACCCCTACGCTATCCAATGTTTTCCCTACTGTTGCACTCTCTGGAGTTGGAATAGTAATTTTTACTCCTACGCTATCCATTGCTTACCCTACTGTTACACTCACTGGAGTTGGAATAGTAATTTTTACCCCTACGCTATCCAACGCTTTCCCTGCTGTTGCACTCACTGGAGCGGGAATGGTAATTTTTACCCCTACGCTATCCAACGCTTTCCCTACTGTTGCACTCACTGGAGTGGGAATAGTACATTTTACCCCTATGCTATCCAACGCTTTCCCTACTGTTGCACTCACTGGAGTGGGAATAGTAATTTTTATATCTACGCTATCCAACGCTTTCCCTCCTGTTGCACTCTCTGGAGTGGTAATAGTAATTTTTACCCATACGCTATCCAATGTTTTCCCTACTGTTGCACTCTCTGGAGTTGGAACGGTAATTTTTACTCCTACTCTATCCAACGCTTACCCTATTGTTACACTCACTGGAGTTGGAATAGTAATTTTTACCCCAATGCTATCCAACGCTTTCCCTACTGTTGCACTCACTGGAGTGGGAATAGTAATTTTTACCTCTATGCTATCCAACGCTTTCCCTACGGTTGCACTCACTGGAGTGGTAGTAGTAATGTTTACCCCTACGCTATCCAATGTTTCCCTACTGTTGCACTTGCTGGAGTGGGAATAGTAATTTTTACCCCTAACCTATCCAACGCTTTCCCTACTGTTGCACTCACTGGAGTGGGAATAGTAGTTTTTACCCCTACGCTATCCAACTCTTTCCCTACTGTTGCACTCACTGGAGTTGGAATAGTCATTTTAACCCCTACGCTATCCAATGCTTTCCCTACTGTTGCACTCTCTGGAGTGGGAATAGTAAATTTTTACACCTACGCTATCCAACACTTTACCTACTGTTGCACTCACTGGAGTCTTTACAGTAAATATAACCCTTTCCCTATCCTACGGTAAAAATATTGTATATGTTTTGTAAATAATATGTATATATATATATATATATATATAAAAAATATTTTGGTTTTTTAAAGTTACATTAATTATTTCTTAATTTTACATTTATTTAAGTATTTTAAATATGTTTAAATTAATTTAATTTATTATTATATTACTTTTAATTTACTTTTAAGACATTTAAAAAATTCAATATTTTGACAGTCTATATTTTTTACTCGATATTTTGTAGTCAATATTTTTGTACTTACCTGTTTGAAGATAGTAAGTCGATATTTTTGCAGTCGATATTTTGACTTCGATATTTTGTCCTCTCGATATTTTGTCTGTCGATGTTCTGTCAGTGATCCCTTACCTTAGGTGAGAAGTTGGTTTCTCCTATGTATTTATCTAAGGACCAATTCCCACCTGAATTGCATTCTCTTCCTGCTACGCTCTGGGCTACGGGTCCGAATGATGTTGGTCTGCTCAAGATTCCGCCTTACGTGGTTACTATTAAGCCTAATGTTAAATTCCCACGCATTCCTCAGTATAAAATTTCCAATCATGGTGAACGAGTTTTGTTGGCTATTATCTATGATCTGGTTCAGAAGGGTGTGGTCGAAGAAACGAGAGGCAATGTTTGCAACAGTCCTGTTCTACCTGTCCTTAAACGCACTGATCCTTCCCAGTCTCCTGTATATCGCTTTGTGATCGATCTTCGGGAGGTCAACAAAATTGTTGTCCCCCAGTTTCCTGTTGTCACAGATATCACTTCCTTGCTCACTATGATACCCGCTTCAGCTGCATGGTTCTCAGTTATTGATCTCAAAAATGCTTTCTTCAGCATTCCTATTGCTGAGGAAAGTAGGGATATTTTTGGCTTCTCTCTCGGAGGCCGAAGTTTCCAATTCAAACGTGCACTTCAAGGCTATTGTGAGAGTCCCTCCATTTATAGTCAGGCTTTGAAATGTGAGCTCGATGGTTTCACTTTGCCCCCAGGTGCCACTCTTATTAAGTATGTGAACGATTTGTTAGTTGCTGCTGATTCAGAGGATGAGTGTAAGTATGTGACTGTTTCATTGTTGCGTCATTTGTCTGACCTACATCACAAGGTGTCACCCTCAAAATTGCAATATTGCCGCCAAGAGGTTACCTACTTAGGTCATCTCTTGTCGAAGGAGGGAAGACGATTGACCCCAGAACGAATTCAAGCAATCGCACAAATGTCTATACCATCCACACAAAGGGAGGTGCGTGCCTTTCTGAGCATTACCTCTTATTGTACACAGTGGATTCCAAATTTTTCTTTGTTGGCTAAACCTTTGTTGGCACTTACGCTGAAAGATACACCCCAACCTCTTCCTTGGACTGACGAATGTCAGAAGAGTTTTTCTGACTAACGTACTGCCTTGTGTTCTGCCCCTATGTTAGGTACTCCAGATTACAGTAAGCCTTTCACACTTTACGTTCATGAAAGAGAAGGTTGCGTGTTGTCAGTTTTAACACAACAATTTGGAGACAAACAACGGCCATGTGCCTATTTTTCGGCTATATTGGATCCAGTAGCCAAGGCATTGCCTAGTTGTCTCAGAGCTACAGCAGCAGCGTTTTCCATTCGTCAATCTGCTGGATTGGTACTAGATAACACTCTTGTTGTTATGGTACCACATGCAGTGGATACTCTTTTGAACAGAACGAAAACACAACATCTTACGAGTGCCTGCTTGTCTGGATATGAGCTGACGCTCTTGGCTAGTCATATACACATCAAGCGGTGTAATACTTTGAATCCAGCAACGTTGTCACCCATTCCGGAAGAAAAAGACACTCAAGAACAGCATGATTGTTTTCTCCGACAAGAGGAGGAAACGAAATGCAGAATAGACTTAAAAGACACACCACTCGTGCACCCGGATGGGATCCTATGGGTAGATGGGTCTTGTTTCAAGCTTCCTAATGGCGAGACGACTGCGGCCTATGCTGTTACCACTTTGTATACGGTAGTGGAAAAAGCACGCATTGCACAGAATTCAGCCCAAGCAGCTGAACTGATTGCCCTGATGAGAGCGTGTGTGTTGGCTAAGGGAAAGAGAGTGAATGTTTACATGGATAGCCAATACGTCTTTGGCGTGGCTCATAGTTTCGGAAGGAAAGAGGATTCTTTACTTCCCATGGGACTAAGATACAGCATAGTCAGTTGGTAACTGACCTTCTCGAATCACTTGCTTTGCTTTCCCAAATAGCGATAGTGAAGTGTAGTGCTCATAAGAAGATCATTGATGATGTGGGTCACGGGAATGCTTTTGCAGACGAGATAGCAAAAGAAACGAGTAGCATGTGTGTTGCAGGCCCTGCAAGATGGGTCAGAGAGGGAGGAATGTGTGAGGATACAATAGAAAGTGTGAGAATGATTCAAGAAGAGGCTACTGAAAAGGAATTGAGTAAGTGGAGAGAAAGTACAGGAATGTTGGACGCGACAGGGTGTTGGACAGAATTGTCAGAACATCAGCTTTGGCTGTTACCAGACGCCTATGTACTGCCTGTAGTTATTATGGTGCATGGTCCAGCCAATATCAGTGCAAAAGGAATATGCAAACTTCTGGCTCCAGTATGGCAGAATGAAGGAATTCCAAAATGTGCGGAGAATGTGGTGAAACATTGTATCGTTTGTTTAATGCATAATCCAGGAAAGGGAAACCCAACTCCAGCAGGTCATTTTGCTCCCCCTACGTACCCCTTTGAGGTATTAAAAATTGATTACATTCATATGGAACGTTGTAATAACCTCAAGTATGTTCTGGTGGTGCTGTGTGCCTTTTCCAGATGGATAGAGGCCTACCCCCTAAAGGACAATACTGCTTTGTCTACTGCCAAAGTCCTTTTGGAAGAATTTTTCCCGAGGTTTGGTTTGCCGCGAATTGTCTGGAGTGACAATGGAAGTGAATTTGTAGGCCAAAGTATGTGTGTGCGGGTCTTGGTATTAGGCAGAAATTCCATGCGGCAAACCACCCTCAGTCAGCAGGTTTGGTAGAGTGCTGTAATGTAAGGGTGGGTGTAAAATCCGTTTCGCGGGCGAATTTGCGGATTTTTCGTGATTTCGCGATCTGCGAATCTCGCGAAATCACGGTAAAATCCGCGAATCAGCGGGGACGAATTTTCAGCCAAGCAAGGGTTAGAGCAGCAGGTGCAAAAGTTGAACCTAATTTCTTTGTAACCTTTTACAAAAGGGTTACAAACAAATTAACTTCAACTTGGACACCTGCTGCTAATTGCTTCCTGGCGCCTCTTTGCCTACTTGCAACTATTCTCTGACCCTGCTCTGACCCTTGAAGCAGGGTCAGAGAATAGTTACAAGTAGGCAACGAGGCACCTGTCCAAGGAATTAAACCTCATCAGGAAGCACTTACAGATATAAAAAACAGGAAGAAGGGAGAGGATGGCAAATACACCCATTTTGAGTTGTCAGCAGGGGTTAAACTAAAAGAGACCTTTACAGCACAATTTTCATATGCATTTTGCTAAAAATAAAAAGCTGTATGTTCTGTAGGAGCAACTCAGGAATCTGGCCCTTCAGAGATCCGGCCTCTCTTTCTTTCTCTCGTTCTCTCTCTCCCTCTCTCCTTCCCTCTCTTTCTCTCTCTATCTATCTATCTATCTATCTATTTATCTATCTATCTATCTATCTCTCTCTCCCTCTCCCATAAACGACTGCATGGGTAACTTCGCTATGCAAGCGGCTCGCGAAGACGCAAAAAGCCCTGCGAACATGCAAAAAAGCCCGCAAACACGCAAAAAACCCCGCGAACACGCAAAAAACCAAAAATCCGCAAATTCGCACAAATTTGCGAATTTTGCGGATCGCGAATTCGCAAATCCGCAAATTCGCGGATCGCGAATTCGCAAAATTCGCCCATGCTTACTATAATGGCACTCTCAAGCTTAAACTGGCGAAGATTCAGGCCAGCACGGGTCTTGCTTGGCCTGACGCTTTACCTTTGGCACTTTTATCCACGAGAACTACTGTATATTCTCGTTTAGGACTCAGCCCATAGGAGGTCGTTTTTGGGCGCCCAGCCAACGTCTGGGGAGTCCCTCGACCTAAAAAGTACTCTGACATCCTGTATCCAATGTTGATTGACTATTTACATGACCTTACCACTAAATTGCGTGTTCTTCACCAACAGGCTCAAAACGTTTTGCCAGAGGCCTCTGCAGATCCAGGTCACTCCATCCAACCCGGTGACTGGGTCTGCCTGAAGAATTTTCAGCGAAAAAAGAATCTGGAACCTCGTTGGGGCCCGCCTCGGCAAGTTCTGCTAGCAACACGTACAGCAGTAAAGGTCGTCGGGAAGAAGAATTGGGTCCATGGCGTACACTGCAAGAGGGTACCTTTGCCTTTACCTTTCGATCAGTGGGTCCATAAGGGTATAAGTGACAGTGAAGGTGAAAGGGTCCCTCGGTTTGTACCTTACAGTAGTGCACGCCTAGATCGAACAAACTCTGAGAAAGAAGACAACGACGTGTTGCAAGAAGCTCTACCATCACATCTGCGATTGAACACAGTAAATTCAGAGTCTTTGTTTCGAGAACAAACGGTACCTAATAAGACTCGGTACAACTTAAGATCCAGATTGATGAAAGACAATTGAACTTTCTTTTTCCTTTTTCTTTTTCTGATCACACTTTTTGAGAGACATTTCTTTTCCACTATCCATCAAGTTGCAGGGTCACGGTAGGAGTCATAGGCTGTGACCTGAGCAGTGACAGTAGGTCTGCAGGACGGCTAATAATCACAGCTAAGTGATCTAGGAAGATTGCCGTGAGCAACGCTTTAGAGAATGGATATTAAAGTGGAAAAGAGTGATAAGAATGAAGAAATGCAAAGTAAATATAAAAAATTGTTGGTTAGTCCATGTGGCATAACCTTATGTATTTTAATATGTTCATGTATTTTATTGGTTTGTGTGAGTTGGGTTGTTCACACTATGCAGCAAGCACTTGTTCCAATTTCTGTTTCCTTGTCTTTTCCTACTACTGCCTCCCCACATCAGTTTCATACACTCCCGGAACATGAGCAAATTAGAAGAACAGAATACTTCAACAATTCATTTATCCAATTGTTACATAAGCATCAACTGGTAGTCAATACTACTGACTGTTGGGTTTGTGAGCTCATGCCCCATAACACAGAGAGAGGGATGCCATATTTAGTCCTTCCATTTTCCTACGAAGGCTCCGCTTGGGCCTATTTGGCCATGTTTTCTAATGTATATCAGAATCAACTTCGATATCCTCCTGGTAGTCCATATGGTGGTGGAGCAGATTTTAGTCACAGTTCTTTGATAAAGGGAATAGTGGCCATGGCTAGAATTGCTGAAATTAATAAGATTCCCGTTGATGAGAAACGAGCATATGATGGCTGGAACGTGACTCGTTATGTTACTAGCCTTACAGATAAGGCTAGACGAAGGAGATCCCCACCAATTTGGACCGTACCCCATCAAGGTAATTTCTGTCTGCAGATAAATGGCCAAAATGTTAAAAACCAACAGGAAAAGAGTGTTTGTTCCCATACGTATATCTATTCACCTCAGATTTCTTCACAGTTAGTGCCATCACAAGGCACATATTTTGTCTGTCATGACAGAGCCTATACGTAGCTTCCTACCTACTTTTCAGGAACTTGTTATGTGGCTTTTCTTCTCCCTCCAACATATACTGTTCCTTCAGGTCATCATAAAACAAGCATTTACTATGCAATGGTCTCGGCATTATTAAAGGTAGAGCTATCGGCATTGCTTATGACTTTTTTTATCATAAATAAATAGCATTGTCATTTACAATGCCAATAGCTTAATCGCTTGCATATGCATGACCTATTGCATTTATACACATAGAGCCACCCACACAAAAAGCTATCTACACAGGAGGAAAAAGTGAGATGGGCAGAAAGAAAGACAAGAATAGAAGGGGAAAGGAAGAGTGAAAGAAGGAAGGAAACTTCGAAACAAAGAAGGAAGAAATGGCGAAGGGTGGAAGGATGGATGGACTTTAGAATGAACCAATTGGAGTAATAGATGGAGCAATGAGTAGCAGAGTGAATTGAGGATTGGTGGAAGGATAGGTGATGGGCTTGTGACTGGATCAATGGCTAAAAAGATAAATGGATGCATGCATATACCGACGAGTGGATGGACAATGAAGGAAGCATGCAAATGTGGATGAATAAAGGGTGAAAGTGAGAACCGATGTGTGGATGGATAAGTGAAAGGAAGGACGACGAAAGGGTATAGGAAACTGTTCCAGGGAGTATGGGCAGTGTCCCTTGGTGCTATTTAAGATATGGTTCAAGGTGGGAGCTATTTTACTGTTATTACTACTCAGATGTTTCAAAGTCTATGAAATGCTGCAATTCATTCCGCAATTGGGATAGATAATCACATATGTCAAATGCTCGAAATCCACATCCTCCCCCCCTCTCTCTAAAAGCCTCACTGCGTGTTTGCTCATTCATTTTACCTTACTGACTCGGGCCTCCAAATCCGTGATCCCATTGGGGAAAGAGAAGCCGAGTTTCTGTCTGAAAGGACACCATGCAGGGTCTTAAAATAAGTCATGATCTAGTCAAGGATGCATACAGAATACATAATATACACACACACACACACACAAAATCCGTCCATCTCTCTCCCCCCACCCCCATCTCTTGCATGTCACCTATCTGCAAAGAAGGACACATACCGTGGGTGCAAAAGCTTCCTTTACTCTGGCCCGGGCGCTGGCCACTCTGGCATCATCTCATTAGGACAAAGTCTAGAGAGTGGCATTACACAGTACAAGTTTTGTAAATTATCAAGCAGAAGCCGCTCAGTTAACCCGCATCTAAATTTCTCAATGAAAACTAATTTTAATCCAGATGATTTGCACTGAACCATATGTCAGCACTTCAAACCTGCTAATGTGGATGGGCTGATGAGACAGCAGGCTGTGATGTCACAGAGCTGTGTGGCAATCACAAAGACAGCACATTCTGAAACAGGGAAGATAAAATGCCTATAAAGTACAGAACAGAAATAGCAACTTGCTCGGCACATTAGCGATTTACAGGCATTACCAGCCAGCTAGGAGATACATGCGCTGCAAGTGGTTTGGAAACCAGCACGAGGCACACTAAGTGCTAGCAACATGCGTACACCTGGCAGGTTCACACAGCATCTGCTAGGACATACATGGGTGGTAGAGTGAGTGCCAGGCATCAACAGGTGCCTGGAGTTTGCTGTACACACCTGGAGGTAGCGACTCGAGTCTCTTACACAGATATTACTAGCAGCCTGCGCATACTTGTGAGGTGCAGGAACATTAACCACATGTACCTCACGGATACACACATGTGCTGCTGGCCTCCATGCACCTAAATGGACATGCCATCTGTCTCTGACTTGTGAGACATAAACTGTACTAAACCAAACACATGCAAACAAATGGGTGCAAAAAGCAGAGTCAGCCGCCTGCACATCGGAGTGCTACAGACAGTACCTGCTTTCAGCAGGCACCTGGAGGTAAGGTTACTACAGGTAGTGAAGACAATACTAAACACAAGCCCATATCTTGCAATCTAGGATGGTGGCAGAATCCTCACAACTGAAAGAGCCAAGTACATGATGTCACGCGTCCAAACCTCGGAAATGCAGGCATTGCCTAAAGCGATATCGGCAATACAATGCACCAGCATATACCGGGGAGTGGGAGGAACAGATGCACAGTATTGTAAAGTGCAAGATTATGCCAAGGAATCCAGGAAACAACAGATAGTTGAAAGCATACTTTATTTTGTTCATACGAGATTCAGATACATTCCCATGAATACCAGTAACCGTAAATTTCCCTCTTAAGTATCCAACACGGTCCCTTCAAACCCATACAATCACACTCGACGTCCAACCAATCAGTATACACACTCGCGACACATTCAAACATATACACGCCTTCACAACATGCATCCACACACACGCGCAACCATTTAAACACAAACACACATTCATCCGCTCACTCACGCGCCTAAACACACTTGCTCTCGTTGTTGTTAAAGTTCCATGCGCGCTCAAACGCTTGTGTAACTTGAACAACAACATACACAACACACAGGCCTTCTGCAAAGCACACACCAGAGATGCACAGTCCCAGGCACCCGCACACTCACTTTGGAACGAACAGTATGAGGCATCCGCACACAATTAGGGGGCACACAGTAACCACCTGCACACGCATGGAAGGTACACAAAAAGTCACCTGCGCATACACTGCTTCGTAACTCGCTACAGAAGCAAAAATGCCCAAGACCCACCTCCGCTTCAATTTACACTGGTTTCTTTAGTTCTAATCTGCCACTTTACGGTCGCTTCAAAGTGCTTTCCCCCTGTGAGCCCCCTTACCTTCAGCCTCTCGCCTGTCCCCTCACTAGACACCCTGATGCTAATTCAATGATTGCAATGAGTTATGAGCCTGACGTGGCTCGCGCTGCCAGTAATTAATGCGGCCTGCGCTCCTGAGGATTTCCTTATGCTAGAACTCGCCGCCAGCAAGATGGGTGGGGGGGGGTGTTCGCAGATCGGTGGGATCCAGGGCTCATACGGTATCCGAGGTCTTCTAGGGTCAATGGGTACGGGAGGGTAGAGGGAGGAGGGAGACTGGATGGAGGCGAGCTGGGAGTGAGAGTGCAGGAAGGTGGGAGGTTACAGGGCAGAGAAGCGCGCAGGACGAGAAGCGCCGAGAGGGAGCCTGCCGGAGCAGGGAGCTATGGACTGGGAGGACGGGTGACCGTCGCTTCAAAGTGCTTTCCCCCCTGTGAGCCCCCGTACCTTCAGCCTCTCGCCTGTCCCCTCACTAGACACCCTGATGCTAATTCAATGATTGCAATGAGTTATGAGCCTGATGTGGCTCGCGCTGCCAGCGGCCTGCGCTCCTGAGGATTTCCTTATGCTAGAACTCGCCGCCGGCAAGACAGGTGGGGGGGTGTTCGCCGATCGGTGGGATCCAAGGCTCATACGGTATCCGAGGTCTTCTAGGGTCAATGGGTACGGGTGGGTAGAGGGAGGAGGGAGACTGGATGGAGGCGAGCTGAGAGTGAGAGTGCAGGGAGGTGGGAGGTTACAGGGCAGAGGAGCGCGCAGGACGAGAAGCGCCGAGAGGGAGCCTGCCGGAGCAGGGAGCTACGGACTGGGAGGACGGGTGAGAGCTAAAGGGAGTAGGGAAGTGGGAGTCTGCAGGGGCTGAGAGGGAGGCTGCAAGGTGACTGAAGAGGCGACCTCACAGGGGACGGGTTGGTGCAGGCTAGACGGCGAGAAAATGGCGGACTCGAGCTTCTGATATTTTTCAGATTTGGGGGCGTGGTTTTGCTGTCCTGAGTGACGGACTACGTCACGAGCTAAAGAACAGCAAAAATGACGCCCCCAAATCCGAAAAAGACGGAGCCTATTCGGAGTGACGGCTCTCTCCTCCAATGGATGGCCTCCGTTTAGGAAGCCAGCCAATGGAGGGAGAGCCAAAAAGAGGGAGGGATAAAGCAGCCCTCTTACTGACATTAATTCTCGGACTTCCGGATATTACAGAGACCTAAAAAGACATGGCAGAGGAGTTATTGAGTCTAAGGACACAGCAGGACAAGAAGGAGGTGACTTTATCAAAGGGTTGCTAGCTTTCTGGGGCCCAATGGCCAACAGCAGAGACATCAGACAGTTAGTTTGCGTTGTTGAGGCTACCATAAATGTAACTTCTGGAGCCTTGAGTAATCTGACTGCCGAACTTCAGGCTGATCCCCTTATGACTTAGCAAAACCGGATGGTTCTAGACATTGTCCTTGCAGATCATGGAGGAGTCTGTAAATTAATCAGGTCTAGTTGCTGCATTTACATTCTTGATAATGCCCCTAAGGTATACCAAACCATATCTAAATTGCATGTAATTTCCGAGTCTATACACCAGGACACAGGAGATTGGAGTGTGATAGGATGGTTTTGGGGACTACTGTCCACTTGGGGATGGAAGATACTAACCTTCCTTGGAATGGTTTTGGCCTTCATTTTCTCTTTTTGTCTTTGTCTAGAGTATGGCCCTGCCATCTGCAGTCTTTGTGCCACCATGTGTGTCCCAAGGCCTGTGTCACAGAAAACAGAGAACATTAAAATGATGTTGCAGCAACAGCTTGACGACCTCATGGCCATTGACATCGACTCAGATTAACTTGAGTCCTTTATGTTTCGCCTGAGTAATGGCAAAAGGAGGGTCTGAGGTTCTTCGGTTTCCGACTTCATCCCGTATTTAGCCGCCATTTAGTGTCCCGTCGCCTTTTTGTGTTGCCCTCACTCAGGCAGCACGGGGAACGGAGTGTTTTTGCCTTTCCCAGTTGCTACGTGTCTCTTCTGTTAAAAGTAACCCCCTGCCCTTGTTTATGAAACCGATGTCAGGGTCTGGCCGAGTTCACTAATCCATGTTTGGGTTGATTGATCCCGGTCTCGACTGACTATTTGGCTTCTCCTATTCTTTCCTTACATTATCTTATCCGACTGGCCTTCGCTATTCTCTCCTCGTATTCTCTTGTTACACAACTATCCTTTGAGGCACACAAATACGTCCTGCCATCTGGAAATTGGATTGTCTGTACTAGCACTGATTATTTGTGGGGAGGGGTGACACAAAGGGATTGAAAGAGGGGCGTATTTGGGACACCTGGTAGCTTGTTTTCCAACTTTTCCTATTGGCTTGCTTTGTATATACTGGGAGTATACATTGTAAATATGTGTGCTATAAATGATTGTGCGCCACAGACTAAAGTGGCAGTCTCATTAGAATATACGCTGTACTTCTGGGACAACTGTGCTTAGCTGCAGCTAATAAACCTGGTTTTCTACGCCCAACAGAGTGTCTCGTGTCTCTGTTCGACAAGGCAGGTGAACTCGGGGATTTAAGGC
This sequence comes from Lissotriton vulgaris, assembly GCF_964263255.1. Taxonomy (NCBI): domain Eukaryota; kingdom Metazoa; phylum Chordata; class Amphibia; order Caudata; family Salamandridae; genus Lissotriton; species Lissotriton vulgaris. The sequence continues at coordinate 441,774,932 of NC_141697.1, read as the reverse complement.
GTGCCCTGCGCCGCCAGGCCCATAAGGGCCGGTCCTCCAGCATTCGCCTTTATGTAAGTTCATACCTAGCAGTAGTTCTGACAGGACATCGAGTGTAAATATTATTACTATGCAAAACTGTAGCTTAATTCAAGCCAACACTCAGCTCTTGTATAAGCCTTGCGTGGCACCCTTATTTCGTTTTCAGGCTCATACATTCCTCTGCATCACAGGACATCAGTTCTCAAGGGACTTCTATTGAATGTGTTCTCAATGCTTTATTAAGATTCTTTACCGGCTTTTTGTCCGTAATCAGTTAATTTTATTCTGACCAGTGGCTCATTATCTGTATTCTTTATGCTTCGACTGAGAGGACCCAGCTCAGAGTCAAGCATACAAAGGGAGTAACTTTGGTTATGCAGTTGGAGTGCATTAGTATCAGAGGCTGACTCCTGTGTCTATCAACAGCTACAGATGCTGCCCCCCTGTCACGCCATAATGGTGATGGAATCTTCTCAACTGTAGATGGATCTCTCATATTTTGGTGCAAAGTCTCCCTATATAACTGTTAGCGGACTTTTTTTATGTTTATAAATGTATGGAAGACCCCCCCAACCTTTCTTTATAATTGTTATTACACTATGCAGTGCCTATTATTTGAGAATACATTGCTTTTTCTTCCATGGCTTGTCACTGGTACTAAAATCTTTTAGAATTTCCAGTTTATAATGTGCCAGTGTTGGTTGTGAGGGTGGTATTCCATAAAATTATTTTTAAATGGAACATCATCTTCCAAATCGATCTGAGAGATTAAAGCTACCTCTTTATGTGAGTTCCTCAAGTGCTGACGGCACCAATTTATATAGGTCTCAGGGATGGGAGCAGTTAATTAAGTGTCATTTTTAGTTACTATGACTACCTCCTCTTGGGTGCTGTGGGATCAGAACTCCGGCACCCGCCTCTGAGGCTCTAGCCATTTATTGATGTTGACATGTGCACTCGATTACATGTTACTACACAGAAGCATGTTATAGTCTTCGGTGCTCTTAAGTTTGTCTGTAATTTACGTCGCTATGTTAAATGGCAACCGTCTTGCAAAATTGTCGACCAGCTCTATTTGACATTCAAAGTCACTGCTTCCAAAAGGAACAGCTGAGTGCAAGCAATACATGCAATGCTTGTATCTTATATCATTATATCCATAGTTGCCAAGTGTATTGTCCTTGTTATTTTATTCCTAGTATATATTTTCTGATTCAATTGTTTGGACTACATTGTAGCAGATTATGTACGTGTGGTGGGGTATTTCTAGGCTATGTTTTCCACACTTAGGTGCTGCTATTGGGTTAGTGTGAGAGGTCATGTGGCTAGCCCTAGAAGAAAGAATTGTGGCTGTTCAAATGTCTTGTCTGTCAGATTATTCTTTATGTGTGTGGGGGGTTTGATGAATACCCATTTTCTTTAATATTTTAGAACCAACACAGCCTACCCACTACATTGCTCGCTCCCTCACTGATCCAGTAAACCATACAAATCCAATACAAGAAGATACACAACCTTCTCTACCCTTTGTTAATCCAAACGACCAGGTGGTGCTCATGTGGTGGCATCCTCATTTTACTGACCATATACATAAAGCATGAACTTGGCTATAGATGGTAGCAGAGTGCTACACAAAGCAACAGGAGTTATGCAGAATAACCTTCAGATAAAATCTCCCCAATCCACTACTGCTATATTGGCTCATCTGTTCTGTCAAACCTTTACAGATGTAGAAAGTCTTACTGGATGAATTATCTTACTCCTCCTCTATTATTTTATCTGTACCAAGACATGAACTACAAGTATTTTGTAAACCTTCACCATGACCAGATTTATTTTAGGTAAACCCAGTGTAAGAAATCAGGAGATTGGCAGGATAGGTTCCCATGACATCTAAACAGCACCGTATGGCAGTGTAGTTGTCATTAATAAGCTTTAGGTCATGCCGGGAGATCACCAAAGAAGCAAGTATAGAGAGTGCCAACAGAAAGGTGTTTTTTTCAGGCAAATATGTCTTTATGTCTCACACTACATTAGTCACCTCAGACTTTGTGAGATCACAGAATTGAAATGACAGCAGTGGTCATGTGACCCTTGGATATTTTCTGGAATCCGCTTTAATCTGAAGTTTTGTTTTCATGTAGGGCTTATAGGACCCATATAATGATCTTCTACTCATCCTGGACAGCCTTAATCATTTTGGGAATGCTCATATGTAGTACTGGCTCCTAGTAGCTCAAAGAGCATCGTTCAATGTCTTCAACATGAGGTTAAAAATAACTGAGGCAATTCCCTGTTCATGGCTTTGCAGGGAGTGGGTTGGGTTTGACATCAATGGTTGGTAAAGTGCTTACTAATTTATGTTAGATTTTCAGGTGACAGACACTTAATATTTCCTGGAACAAACTCTAGATGGTGTAGTAATGCACAGCATGTGAATTCAGAAAAGATCCAAGCTGCAAAACAACTGTTACAAATACAGATGAAGTTTGATACAAGACACATTTGGAGGGAAAGAGGGAGAAAAAGACACTAGGAGTCTTTATTCTAGGCAACGATTATGAGGTGAATTTGACATGACAAAATTAAGAATAGTGAGATATCTATTGCATATTGTAGACAATCAATATACCCATACAGGAGTTTAACTGAGGGGCCACTATATATCTGACATAATGAGAGAACAGCTACACTTGTGGATAGTCAGTGGGACCCAAAGGTTGCTCTGCTTGTTTTTTTAATTAATTAATACTAGCCAACATATCCTCTTGTCGAAGAAAGTGGCATTGTGTGGATAAGCATGGGAACCTCTAGTTGCCATAATGACAAATAATTAAACTACAATTGAACTGACTTATGCTTTCTTCCTCGTCACAACATAATGCATTATGGGCGATGAAAACATTCTTTGCTTTCACTGGATTAAAATAATGCACATGGCAATAAGTGATCATTTCGGGACTGGAAATATGATGCTTATGATGGCCTGAAGAAAATTTGCCACCTACAATTAGCCTCTCTCCACATCGGCAACTGTATGACAGCTGGACACATTTTCAATACTACTGAAATATGTCCCAGCATCTCCATTCTTCCACTAACTTCCTTACCTGCATTGCAAAGCATGTATTTCTAGCTTTTGCCCATTTTAAGAGTCTGGACTTTTTTTTCCTGACATTGACGAGCGTGAAAGTATTTCAAGACCCTCACATTTTCTATCCCTGTTTTTCTCCTATATTCAAGGCACTGTGAAATGATTTGGATCCCATTTCTGCTTGTTTTCCAATGACATGCCATACATAATTAAAACATAATAATTTGAAATAGAAAAATTGTGAAAGAAATACAGGAACATTGGAATGTTGGAAGCTTCCACTGAGTGGCTCAGGGGGATAAAAGCTGTTATTAATCTTCATGTCCAACATTCCTAGGCTTGTCTCTGTTTCTCATTTTTTAACTTAGAACATTCTACCATCAATGGGTGCAATGTTGTAACATTTTAACACACCTGCTCAGGCTATATTGGTTAATGGTCTTCTACCTTTTTATAGACCTTGCGTGCAACTTAGCTCTATACCTCAGAAAGAGCTTCATCTACAACCATTATAGCCCTCAGCAGTGGGCTATAAAGCTAGTTGGGAGCTCAATTGAAGACAATAGAGTGACAGGGTCCAATAATAGCTGGTAGATCGTCTGTTCTGTTTCTCTTGGTATTTGGGCAAAATATCAATTTAGAAATATCAAGCTACAGAAATACTGAGTTTTAAATATCACGACACATAAATATTGTGATGCAGAAATATCGTTGACAAAAATATTGATTTTTTAGGTAATATAATTTTCTTGAATATCTGTGTTGTTCATATAATTTTCAAGAATATAGGGGCTTGTTACAATGGCCCACCACCGATAGGCTTCCGGTGTGCTGGTTCACCGCCATCTTGAGGCCTTTCCCGCCCACCATATTATAATAGCGGGTGGAACCGCGGCGGTCGGAAACTCTGATAGCCACACATCCGAAGGGCTCTTAGAGCAAGCTGGTGCTGCAAAGGCCCCCCAATCCCTGAAATGGCGGCGATGCCTCCCAGGTACCGCCTGTAGGGATTACAATGATCCATCACCGCCAGCCTTTCCATGACGCTTCACCAGCAATGGAAAGTCTTGTGGGGATAGAGGTTGGGGGCCCATAGCAGGCCACCCATGACCCTGGGCCCTTCTGTTAGGGGGTGTGGGGCACCTATGGTGCCCTTCCAACATCTCCACGCGTCAGGTGGCAGGCTCCACATGGTGCCTGCCACGTAGTGCAGGGAAATGTGAAATGGGCCATTTTTACATTGCGGCGGGTGCTACTGCCAGCAGCACCCGCCGCAATATAAAATATAGGAAGTGCGACCGCCATGGTGGCGTTTGCATTGTAATCAGCCCTGTGGGACCACCGCCTTGTAGGTGGCGGTCCCACTTCCTTATACGATGGCGGACAGACTGAAGTCCACCAGCCATCAGAATCAGCCCCTTAGTTGGAAAAAATATTGTAGTTTAATTGCCTTTATATGCTTTAGTATATATATTTATTTATATCTTATATATTTTACTTACCTGGCAGCCTCATCGTGCATTCTGGGTCCTGCAGTCCACGGAAGATCACGGACTTGCATCAGGTGTGTCAACATCCTTGTTGGGGGCGGAGCTTGTGTTAGGATTACCTACATAAATGTTTGGACGCGCAGTGGCGCAAAGGATCAGACTTTGACTGCTTGGGCTCTGAAGAAGGCATTTACATGCCGAAATGCATTCGCCACAACTCGTGAAATAAAGCAGCTTCCTTGATGTTCCCCGTGTGGCCTCTGCTTTCTTTCAAGTGAAGAAGGGTGTGTTGTACAATTATCACGCCAGCCAGAGGCGTGTTTCTGAGGACCCTGCTCCTTCAAGCGGCCCGGACTTCACTGGCATCCTGCAGTTGGCAGTTTTGTGTTCACCGAGGGATCGGTCAGCCTGGGCTCGCCCGGGTGTTGGGAAGAAAAGCAGGTGGTTTTGAGGCATCCCACCTCATGCTGGGCGGCGAGCATTGCCTGGCTGCCCCCACTGAACATGATTCCCAAACATCAAGGCTGGAGTAGTTGGGGACCCGAGGAGGTGCTTTTCACTGGATTGTCAAGCAGGAAGGTTTCTTTTGAACTTTGCGCTGTGTCCTGCATTAAGCGCTACCATTAGGCAGAATTTCCCCCACCCACACCTTACCTGGCAGCCTCATCGTGCATTCTGGGTCCTGCAGTCCACGGAAGATCACGGACTTGCATCAGGTGTGTCAACATCCTTGTTGGGGGCAGAGCTTGTGTTAGGATTACCTACATAAATGTTTGGACGCGCAGTGGCGCAAAGGATCAGACTTTGACTGCTTGGGCGCTGAAGAAGGCATTTACATGCCGAAATGCATTCGCCACAACTCGTGAAATAAAGCAGCTTCCTTGATGTTCCCCGTGTGGCCTCTGCTTTCTTTCAAGTGAAGAAGGGTGTGTTGTATAATCTTATATATTTTGTATAATTGTTAACAATATTTTGAAATATAGTTTGCAATTTTAAGTAATTTATCATTTTCATTTAAATTCTTAATAGTAATTTATAGTGTTGTAGTGGGCACAGAGTGGGAAGTTAGTTAAGCTAATAAAATATGTTATGTGTTTGAAGTTAAGTTCAACACTGAATCTACTGCTGCACAGAATAAAGGGTGAATAGTAAATCTTACCACTCAGAAGTCCAATGCTCTCCATACTGCTGAATAGAATAGAGTGGGATAACTAAACATTGCCTCTATGGAGTCCAACGCTTTCACTACAGTTGCACAGACTAGTGTTTGATTAGTATGTTTTACCTCTCCAAAGTCCAATGGTTTCCCTACTGTTGCACAGACTTGAGTGGGAATGATAAATGTAACCTCTCCGAAGTCCAACGCTTTACCTACTGTTGCACAGACTGGAGTCAGAATAGTAAAGGCAACCTCTCTGAAGTCCAATGATTTCCCTACTGTTGCACAGACTGGAGATGGAATAGTAAATTTTACCTTTCCAAAGTCCAACACTTTCCCCACTTTTGATGGATTGGTGCGGGAATAGTAAATGTAACCCCTTCAGAGTACAATGATTTCCCTATTGTTGCACCAACTTGAGTGGGAACAGATTTATTAAACATCTCCAATGAACAACGCTTTCCCTACTGTTGCACAGACTGGAGTGGGAATAGTACATTTAACCCCTCTGAAGTCCAAAGCTTTCCCGAGTGTTGCACAGACTGCAGTTGGAATAGTAAATATTACCACTCCAAAGTCCAACGCTTTCCCTACTGGAGTGGGACTAGTAAACATGACCCCTCTGAAGCCCAAATCTTTCCCTACTGTTGCACAGACTGGTGTGGGAATAGTGAACGTAACCCCTCCAAAGTCCAGCGTTTTCCTACTGATGCACAGGCTGGGAGGGGAATAGTAAATGGTACCCCCTTTAATTCCATTGTTTTCCCTATTATTGCACAAACTAGTGTGGGAATGGTACATTTAACCCCTCCAATGTCCAATGCTTCTCCTACTTTTGCACAGATTGGGGACCGGTGAGGTAGCAAAATGTTACCCCTCGTAATTCCAACGCTTTCCCTACTATTGCATAGACTGGAATGGGAATGGTAAATGTAACCTCTCCGAAGTCATACGCTTATTTATACTGTTGCACAAACTGGAGGGGGAATAGCCAATTTTACTCTACCGAAGTCCAATGTTTTCCCTACTTTTGCACAAACTAGAGTGGGAATAGTGTATGTTTTTTGTTTTCTGGTTGACTTATTTTTAAAATTATTGAAATATATATATTAGTATACCTTCCCATACAAAAACAACCCTTACGCCACCCTTGGTGAGGCATATGCTTTTTACCCAGTCCCAGGTTTACAGCATGTCATGAATCTGGAAATGTGTCAAATGACAAGGACGTCACGTTGGAACACCCACAATAACACCAATGGCAAGCCTCCCCGACACAATGTAAGGCAACACAGTGGCTTGCGCTGTGTTTCTCACTCCAGAGTAGATCTGGTCTGAGACAACTCAGTGCAAGTTGGAGGCCATGAAAAGCCATCCAGAGTGGCTTTATGTGGCCTTGTACATATGGGTATGCCCAGTGCGCCGCAGAGGCATCATTAAAAGTGATGTTCTGGTGGCGCACTCACAGGGCCTGTAAATAAGCTCCTACGACTAACAACAACTAGCAATGGTTGCATCATTGATCTTCAACAGTCTTAAAATTACACTTTAAAAAGTGGACAATCTTTACCAAGACGAGGTCCAAGGCATTTGTACTTGTATATAGGTATTTTGTAAAGTATGCCATTCAGCAGTAGGCATTTTAGTGCTGTTAGTGTTGGATACCAACAGATAGACTGGAAAATCAGCACTGCTCACTATATGGCATGAGGTATTCCCATGACAAAAATATTGCATCCACTATATAAACTGAAATTATATTGTCAAAGTACGTAGATGTAATATTAAGAATAGTAAATCTATGCTTACCTTTATATACTAAACTGCACAATAGATCAATATTGTCAACTTTAATATAGTGACATATAACCCACTGTTCAATAGGAACACAACCATGACTTCCAATCGTTCCTAAACATTAACAAATGTTTTGCTATGACAGAAGTAGCAGGAGTGTATTTTAAAGAGAGTGTCAAAGTGCCGGTCACGGATTTTAGGATCTCTGATGGAGGACTGTTTGTATACAACTGAACGTTTGCATTCATAGACAGGTTTATGGTCAGGGCACAATTCCATTATATTTGATCTGCTCTGCATTTTGGGAGCCAGCGTAAGGTAAGTGCAGATGTAGATATAAGGTAAGCGTAGATGTAGACATAAATCTTCAGAGAACATGAAAGTTGTAAAAATAGCTAAGAAAAAGTTGAAAATGTGTAAAATAATGAATTCAAAGGTTCTTAAAGCCCTGTATTTTCGCTGTCTTTTTGTCTCCATGTTTCAACTAAGCTGTGTAATTCATGAACTCATTCATGATTCATACTTCTACAAACATCATCAATATTTAAGTAGGAATGTTAACAATAAATGCATCTTTTATTCACAGATAAAAGCTGAAGCAAGCTATTATATTGTACATTTATACAAGGTTTTCGAAAACTCCATATAAAAAACAATGATCAGAAAATATGATTCATTATGAAATGCGATAATACATAGACCATCCAACTGTGTCAAAATGATTTGCTCGGCGAACGTTCATCATTACGTTGCCCACAATTAATGGACTCTTTAAAAAAATGCACACATTTCATGCACTTTAAAAAAATGTAATCCTGAGGGTTTGCCTTCCTTAGAAAAACTGCAAAAAGATATGCTACATTTCTTGTAAGTTTAGAATGCGGATATAGTATTTGTCATCAAAATTATAAAAAAATATATGCAGTAAATATTTACAAAAGCAACTTTTTGTTGACCTAAGGTTTTGGTAATTTATGTAAATTCCTGCATTTAGTCAAAAGCACAGTGACCGTAGAAATTTCCAATGCATATGGCAGTAGCTAAGATCTAAGATGAAACCTACGTCTCTAGAGGAGTAGGGTGGCTACCCTAAAATATAGAAAACAGCTGATAAAAAAACATTCATTTGTTATAAAGAACCGAATAATACAAAACATAATGTAAAACAATCATTTTGAAATTTTGCCGTAACCTCCTTTAATAGATAAATGTTCATAAAAATATTTTGAGTCCTAAACAAAAAAGCAATCATTATACAGTTTTAGTTCTGCTACATAAAACAGCTTTTCTATGAAACAAGAAGGCAAATTCAGGTATGAAAACATAATTTAGTTATTGCTTCTGCTACAAAGTTTGTTTTTTGTACATATAGTCATAAATACACTATACAGTATAAAATATGTCATAGGAATACATTTTAGAGTCTTGCTTAGGTTTGCTGGCTTCAATTAATTCTAGCACCATAATACAAAAAGAAACATCAAATCAATGTTAAAAGGCACTTCCGTTGTCATCCTCAATACTCCTCCTCCATAAATGTCCTAATTTGTGTGAGATTTGTCTTTGTTCTTCGTTATTCATTTGATACAGTTCAGGTCCTGAGGCACCATATTGATTTTTTACACCATTACAATCCATCATCGGTATTGACACCACAACATTCATTGCTGCTTAAAAACTTGGCATTTCCACCGCTGCTCCTCCAACATATCGTCACTTCCTCGCTCCGCCAACGTTTTTCCACATCCCAATGCCCTGCTGCCCTCACTCAGACCTCCACTTCTCTCGCTCCGTCTTGCCCATCGCAGATCACCCCAATGTCAAAGCAAGTCACCATCATGATGCGTGCCTTGCACAGGTTGACGCAATCGTCCAGATCCTCTGTCGCCTGTTCCAGTGCGTCCAAGTATTCCTGCGACTCCAAATCGAGATCCGGGTCCACGTCAACTGTCGAGACAAAATATCGGAGAATTATAAAAACAACAGTAAAGAATGAAAAAACTCAGCATAATATTCTGCAGAAACATTATCATTGCATTTTAGGAAGTGATTAATTTTCACTGTAATAGGATTCAGAGTGACACAATTTAGCTTTTATGTAAAAAAAACAACTATGTAAAAATATATATTTTCAGGATTTAAAATGTAATCCTATGTAACCTATTTCTATCCAACACACGTGTATGTACTTAAGAATGTAGATTTTTTGTTCCCTTTAATGCATTTATGAGGCCAAATCTGCATGCATTTGTGGAGAGCTTTCAACGCACAATGTGCATTAATGACTATGAATGCTGAAACGCTGACCTACACATGGGCACCAGACCTCTCTTACACCTTAAGCAATATACCTGCCACCTGCCAATGTCTCCCCTGGTTACTAAAGTGACAGAGAAATGGAGATCAGAGGATCATCTACTCAAAGTAAGGATACCTTTACTGTTACTAGTTTTAATTGCTGGGTGTTTTATTACCATGCTGCACCCTCGAATTTTCAGTGAAGATGTCAATTCCTGCCATGTCATCATTGGGTCAAAGAGGCTGTGATGATGTTATTTCTGACACTTTATTGATTTTGGCAAAATGGCGCTCCTGGTAGCAGTGACCAATGGTATAAACTCTTCACAAAAGGCTAAAGACTTAGCTGCCCTTCAAATGGCTTGTCTGCATCTGCTGCAGGTTGCAACATTTCAAAGCCTGACAGTTTGCATTGACTCTGATTTAATCTTTCAAACCTTCGGCGGGTTGGCGCAATGAGTTGAACAATAGCCACTAGAACAAATGGTAATCCACAGGTCATGAGTCCTCACAACAAAGCTTAACAACCGCCTGAAGGTTGGTAAATTGAAGTAAGCATTCAACAACAAACTCACAAGGACTTGCCAGAAATACTTACACTCTCCTTTCCATTTGTCTGGGTGAATCATTAATCTGCACTTTGTCTCTTCCAGCTCTACCTTCAACAGCTCATACTTTGTCTTCACATCTCTGATTCTTTGCTGGCGCCGTTCTAAAATCTTCAGCTTGTTATTGAAGTACGTCAGCCCCTTTGAAGGAGACAAAAATGTTGGTTGGAGTTACTCTTAAATGTTTTCCAATGTTGAGCAACCAGAACAATATTCTACCCTGAATATGTTTACTCTTTTTCTTGACAACTACATTGCTGATAATAACGGAATCTTTAAAAATATTTGAAGAATTTGTGAAGCCTTCTTAGTTCATTTCCCCAAAGTGTTTGTATCTAAGGAGCCCAAACGCCCCACTAATGGCTTGAATTTCACCGGAATCTCTCTCATTATCATCAGATGTGACAGTGGCATGGTTAATTGCTTTTATGCCTTTGATGCTCCCCCATCTACAGTGAGAATCGAAGGGTAGCTGTAATTCCATCAGCAGTAATCTTGCCAACCGCAGATTTGCAGAATCTACCAGGATTTGAAGGATTTTACATTTGAGATAGGCAGGTTTCTAATTCCATCAGCAAGGAGAAAAGACCAGCTGAAGGTGGTGCACTGGTGTTCATTATAGGCTCGAGAGTGTTTGGAAAAGGCACACCTGCAGCTATTTGACCAGCCAATGGTAGCACTTTCTATGTTCTTGCTTTTTCACTGAGAAAACTGTGTCCAGGAAGAAAGAGACCAGAAGGCAGAGGTAGTCTACCTTCTCCAATATCACAAATAAAATTTAAGGTTTTTGTGGTGCTCAAGATAAGACAAAAGATGGGCAGAGGATTAGAAGGATGGGAGGAAGACATGTGGACGTAGAGAGCAAGCATAAGAAGGACGCCTATAAGGAAAGATTGAGCAAGGAAGGGAGTGAATGAATGAGACAAAGGAAACAAAGGAAGAGTGGATAATACATACAATAGGAGGAGAGAAGAAAGAGGGTGGCAGGAAAAGTGCTATCTCTGGCACGATATTTATAGCCCATCTTTAACACATTTTTTGTAGCGTTCTGGGCTCATGAAGTTTGTAGATTTCCACTCTTCTAACTAATCAGTTCGAAAACCTCTTAAGGCCCTCTAAGCCACGGCTTAGCACTAATGCTTTGCTCATGAAAAGTGATACACTGAATGCACCGCATCTAATGGACCTGCAGACAAGGGGTTGTAGTAAGTGGACAGTATGCCGATGCCAATGTAACTTTGTACTATCCCTAAAGGACACTTCACTGTTCAGTTGTAAAGGATTTGTAGGACACCTTCTGGAATAGTAAATGCAGGGATTCTGTTGAAAAGCATTTACTATCAAAAGAGGGTACTTCTTAACTTCCACGGGTGCAAGCCCAACACAAATCCAAGCATGAATATCCCATCACTTTAAACGCATGCTCACATGACAGCACATATCCCTGTGAGGGGTGCTGCGCGTCTGCCACCTAAACGGTGGCAGTTTACATGCACTTGCAGAAGGGTTTATTTCTGTGGAGAGGGGTCAAGCGTTTCCCAGTATCATACTGTTAGGGTGTACAATCACAGGTTGGGCTCTATCAGAGCCAGGCTGGGCTTCCCTGGTGCAGAACAAGTGTGTGGGTAAGGCTGTGAAGCATGCATCTGTATTAGCACATCATTAGCCTGCCCTTGAGAAATGCCTGCAAGCACACACGAGGGTGACAGCAGGGAGGAACTACACCGACCCTCATGGGCGCCCCTAAACCGCTTATATAAGTTAGGTGCCACCACAAACCATCAAAGGATGAGACTGAGGCACACGGTAGATTTGCACATACACACAACACACAAGCACATCTGCACAGCTGTTGATGGTGCTGTACATGTGATTCAGTGGTCCAGACAGTTGTGCAGTGGGTGTTGGTCAGCAGTAGCATAAGCCCTGCTATACTTCTTGCAAGCGTTCCTCAATTCTGTTGTGGTAAAAGCCCCCTCAGAAAGAAAGATAGGTTCTTTGGCCTGGTGCAAATGTCATTCCCGGTCTATCTGTAGAACATGATTACATACAGTAATACGCAACACTATCAATTGGGGAGGCGGCTTTCTTCGAAGGAAGTAGGCACTTGATAAATAGATAGTACTAACACTTCCTGCTGGGCAGGAAAGAGTTAACTGATGGAACTGGCCAGCCCCCTTCTTACCAGTAAACTATCTGCACAGCTATGACAATGCCGAACACAAGAGCTGTCTAGTTAGTCTGCTATCGCCACATTTTTAAAAGAGAAAAAAAACAAGATGGTAGAGAGCTGCATATTCTTACCTTTTCAACATCCTGGAAAGGCTAGAAGAAGGAAACAGAAACGAAAAGAATTATTCTTCATGTCACTGCTGCAAACGAGCTGCGGGCTTGGAGCGATTTGAGCCATCACCTCTCTAATTTATTAGTACACTAACCAGGAAGCTAACTCATTACAATCAGCAGGCAATGACCCTTGGCAAGAGAAAGCCACCAAGTCCCATCATACAGTTATGGATGCCCCCAGCTCGAAATGCTAGTCACATTAAACACAATTAATTCTAGATAATAATTATTTGCATTTTCTTTGTTAAGGGCACCCAGCCTATGAATTATACAATTAATAATGATGGTGTTTCAATAGCAGTCAATTTTCTTGCCGCCTTGCAAGCATTCAGGCGGCAATAGTGCATGTGTACGGTAATTCAAACTGCCGTAAAGTATATGCTGACCTCCGCTTCCTCTTGTCTGTGCCGCTGTAATCGTTCCACATCATCAATCTCATAAACTTTAATTTCGAATGGCTCTTTCAAAGTTCCCGGCAGAGGTGGTAGATCAACCCACTGTCCAGTCGTACTGGGCTTTCTTCCCAGGGAAGCGGTCTCCGGCAATGTAGCGGGGATAAGTCTGCGACGTTGAAGACCTGCGGTGAGCACAATGTTCTGTTTAGTGGAAACCTGATGGCCATCTTGTTCCCTCATCCCAATAAACTATCTTGGCGCAAGATGATACGCTATTTCCTATGCAACATTTTGAATGACATGGTAAATTAAATAAGCATTGGCAAAACCAACAGGACTGGCGTTGGCTATAAGCTGTGTGTCCTTTTCAAAAATTGTTTTCTTTTGTCATGGTTTTAGTAAAACTTCATTCATGCAAAGATGCGGGCCCTCGCCAGTTGATAGTAAACATGAGCTAGAAGCAAAAATATTTTGTTTATTTAAAAAACATACACTTTGCCATAGTATTCCCTGGCAAAGAAGAGGACCAATGTGTGGATGTGCTCCTCGTGAAAGAGCAGAATGCCATCACTCATAGGGACTTTAGCCAGTAGCTGAAAGTGCCTAACCCATTTCCCCATGCTCTCTGCTGTAGGTGGAAGACAATTGTCAATGACGCAACAACAACCAATGGAAAGAGAAGGTCTACTGAAAGCCCCTACAAATAAGTATATTACATATACAATTGTAGTAAAATCAAAGGGCTTGTCTAATGCCAAACCTAAACAGGCATTGGCAAAGCCAATAGATAGACCTATTGACTATGTCCAATGCCTTTTGGCAAAGCACTACAGCATCTGATTCATTCTATTCTAGATGCTCTGCAGCATCATCCATAAAATAACTAAATACATTTAAGGAGTCGCAAAAGCGTGACTGCTACTGGAGGCCATGCTATTCTGTTTGAGGGCGCATGTGTGATGGCGTATGCATGTACCACCAAAATAACGTGGCACCATTTGCTTTTTATTTACCATTCCAGGATGGCATATGCTACTTGGACTGTTAGATAAAACAAATAAAATATTTTTAGAATGCAAGCACAAATTTTTATAAAGGAGCCATGAAGAACACAGCGTGTGGGTGTGGGAAAAAGGAGCACCGGGAGCTGGGGGGTGAAGAACAGAGCATGGGGAAGAAGCATAAGAGAGAGTGAGAAGCACACAAAAGTGACAGTAGGAGTGACGAGAAGCACACAGGGTAACACAATGGTTACTTACCTGTAAGAGTAGTTTTAGATCTTGAAGAATTTTCTGGATTCACATTATTCCGCCATCTAGTGGATGGGTCCGGAACTCTCCTCTTGTATGTGGGTCCTTCTTCTCTTTCATCTTTTTTTATTTTGGGGTGTCGACTGTCCGTAGCATGTGATGCCTAGTCGAGCCTCTTCTGACGTCAGACGCCTCTCCCCGGAAGTCTCCACAGATGATCGCCATCTTCAGAATCTTTTTTCTCTGTGACCATCTATTTATTCTGTGTTTCGTGGTTTTTCTGTTGTCCATATAGTCTTTAAGTCCTTTGTTAACTTCTTATCGCCTCATTTCCTGGGAAATCGAGTGGGTCACACATGAATCCAGAACATTCTTCAAGCTGCAAAACTACTCCTACAGGTAAGTAACCATTTCGTTTTTCATAGTGAATCTTTTCTTGAGTCATATATTGTGCATTGATTTTGTAGAGATTTTCTTTACTGTGGAGGCTGGCTTGGAGATGAGGTTGAGTTTGTAAACAATTGTTTCAGTACTCTCTATCCCACTTTGCCTGCCTTTACACCTCCACGTCGATGCAGGAGTGTTTTGTGAACATGTGTACTGACGATCAAGTGGCTATCATACATATGCCATTTAACAGGACATTTGCCAGGAAGGCTACTGTAGCTCCTTTTTTAAGTGTTGAATGACCTCTTTATTTTGCTCCTAGTTGTATGTCTGCTGTCCAATGACACATCTTGATTGCATGAGTAATCCAACTTGAGATGGTGTTGTAAGTGACTGGTTTTCCTTTGTTACTGTCTGAAAATGACACGAAGAGCTGTTTTCCTTTCCTAATTGGCTTTTTTTCTCCATATGATACATTATAGCGCGTCAAGTGTCTAGTGTAAGTGGTGGTCTTTCCGCCTTATTCTTTGGCTCTGCGAAGTAACTTGTTGTTTGATTTGTCTGGTTTATTTGTAGCTGGGATATGGCCTTTGGTAGGAAATGTGGGTTCGTCCTCATGATTATTCTGTCCTTGTGTATCTGCACATATGGTTCCTGAATGGTGAGTGCTTGCAACTCACTTACTCTATATAGAGAGAAGTCATTGCAATTAGAAAGGATATTTTAAATATGACACATTTGAAGGTGGCCTTGTGGAGTGGTTCAAAAGGTTATTTTTTCAGTCAGGTCAGCACTACATTCAGATTACATGTAGGTGTTGGTGCACTCCTCGTGTGGGGCTATTCTTTTGGCCACTTCCAGAAAATGTTTGATCACTGGCGTATCAAAGAAGCTTCTTCTTATGTATCTCTCAACCAGGTATGTCTCGCCACTGTGGAGCGATGAGTATTAAAATCATCTGCAACTGTTTGCATTTGTTGATTGCTAAAGGTAACAGTGGGATCGGGGAAAAGCATAAGCAAGTCTTTCCATCTACAGTGCATTTCACAGGTAGTGTCGGTGTGAATGTCTGGATGCGAAGGACTGGCATTTTGCATTTTCAAGGTGTTGTGGATAGGTCTATTTCTGGTGTCCTCCACCTTATGAACACCTTTTTGATTACTCTCTGATTCAGCTCCCATTCGTGTGAGGTGTATGTCGGTCTGCTTTGCTTGTCTGCCTTTACATTGTCTTTTTCTTAGTAGATGTATCACCATTATGTTGATTTCTCTCTGGCTGGCTCATATCCAGAACTCTTGTGTTACCCTTGAAATGGCGAAGCAATTTGTTCCTTTTTGTTTTTTTAGGTAGAACATCCTCGCTGAATTGTCTGTTTGAATTTGTATTGAGTTTCCCAACAGCTGATATTAAGGCTAGGAACACTGGTTTTAGCTCCAGTATGTTTATGTGTTGTACTGACTCTTCTGGTCTCCAGATCCCTCTGATCTTGAGCTTTTCCATGTGAGCTCTTCATCCCTTATGCAAAGCATCTGTAATTATGGTAACTGTTGGAGCTGGTGATATGAAGTGTCTTCCTGTTGTTATATTAGCCTTGTTCCACCACGCCATTTCCTCCTGCACTCCTTGCCTGACAACCATTAGATCTTCCTAACTCCCCGCAGCTTGTGTGCACTGGCTATGGGCCCATTCCTCTATTGGTCTCATGTGTAGCCTTGCACATGGTATTAGAGTTGTGCAGGAAGACATCATTCCCAACATTTTGCCCCACAGTCGTCACTCTCAGAGACTGACCCTTCTGGTATCGGAGAGTTTCTTGTGTCATCAACAGTATTCTCTTCTCACAAAGGTACACTTTCACCTCAGATGTGTTGATTCTGTAGTGATTGGTACTGCCACTGTTGCGTCAGTGTCTGCACCTGGCTTGCACTTAGGACGCTTTTGTGGGAAGTAGCACTTTGAAAGCCCCCACTTCCACCAGTTTTCTAGCAGGTGTACTTTCTTGCAGTTGCTGCCCTCTGTACTACAGGGCTTCCATCAACTTAGCTGTATCATTATCTTCAGCTGCTGCAGGATATCGTCCACTGCACTCCCAAAAAGGTGCTCCCCATCAAAAGGGGTGTTAATGATTTGCCTTGAACTTCATTTTTGAAGCCCCACATCCTCGGCCAGGCATGCCTTCTTACAGTTGTTCCTGCCATCATTTGTCTGCTCACTGTATCTGCGGCGTCTAGTGCTGATTTTAAACAGGTGTTGGTGATATTCTTCCCTTCTTCTGCGATGGATGCAGCTCTTCTTTGATATTGCTCTGGTAGATGTTTCATTAGCTTTCCCATCTCTTCCCAGTGTTGGTAAGCATATCCGTTGAGCAGGGCATTACAGCTAGTAATGCACCATTGGATCATTGCTCCCCTTTCAAACTTCCTCCCCACCATAACCAATCTCTTGTTCTCCTTATAGGGAGGTGATCAGGAGGTAGTTGGCATATTTCCCCTCTTCCTGGGGGTGGCTTTAATGATGGCCTCTTCATGTATGTTACCGCTAATGTATGCAGGGCCCTTCGAGGAGTGTTTGTACTTCTTTTCAGCCCTGGGTGCCACCAACCTGCAGGATGCAGGTTCCTTGAGGGCCTCACTCCCTTGGTCCAGTATGCTCGGGAGCATGGGCAATTATTGACTCTTACTCTATGAGAGTAGCAATGTTTCTAGTAAAAAACCTGCTTGAGACTTCTCCTCCTCCATTTGAACACCATACTTGTCTGCAGCCCTCTTTATTAGTTGGTTGTACATGGCAATATTGTCCGGAGGCAAAAGCCATGACGGAAATGTGTCTCTTCCCTCCTACGTGGAATCGGCGTTGAGGTCCTGCCATTGTGTCTCAAGGCTCTGGCCCTTCAGTATCTTGAAACAGGCCCCAGGACTCTGGGTCCTCTTTCTCATACAAGACATCCTGATCCTCTTCTTCCTGTGGCTCTGGGGTCATAGGAGGCTCAAGTTCCCCCAAGTCCTTGTCCTGTTGCATGTCCTTCATAGAAGCTTTCGCCGGAATTCTGAAATTTCGGAGAGATGAATAAAAATCCTTCTTTTTCTGGAGGATTATGACCATTTTGGCTTTGAGACGCCTGTTCTTCCATTCGCTCTCGATCGCGCACTCTTCCGCATTGGGTATGCTTGTCGATCTCTTTTTAGCATCGAGGTCTCTGGTATTGGTGTCTAAGTTGTTTCCTTCCTAGCATAATCTTGACTTTGGCCACCCTTAGAAGCTGGCATCTTTCGGGCAACACATCCACCAGCGGTGTCCTTGGTGTCTCCGGTCAGTGAGGACTTCGACATTGAGTATGCCTTTGGGATTCCATAGAGTGGGTGTTCCAGACTCGCCTACACAATGTTTCTTTAACGAATAGTTTCTTACCTGTCGGTGTAGTTTTGCAGCTTGAAGATCTTTCTGGATTCACTATGCTGTGCATATTCCGCGGTCTTGTGGTTGGGTCCGGATTCGTAGTCTTTTCTTTGTTTTTTTTTTGTAGCCCTTGTGGGCGTCGGCGTCACCTCGGGTGCATTTCCGGTGACGTCGGCATGCTTCCTGCGGAAGCTCCGACTCTTGGGCGCCATCTTCGGATTCTTTTTTCCGTGTTTCCTTCTTTTCCGAAGCAATGGCAATGTTCTATTCAAGGTGATCATTTCTTTACCACTTGTCCTTATATTCTGTTACTTCTTCTCCTCCTATCACCTTTTTTTTTTTTTTTCTTTTTAACCACCTCTTCTCTCTCCAGCCTCATCTTTCTGGCGGAGGTGGGTGGGTTCGCTAGTGAATCCAGAAAGATCTTCAAGCTGCAAAACTACTCCGACAGGTAAGAAACTATTCGTTTTGCAGCGTGAATCTTTCTGGATTCACTATGCTGTGCATAGATTTCGTAGCGGTTTCTCACTTCCGTGGTGGCTGGGTGGAAGATGAGCTCTGGTTTCTGAATATATGCTGGAGCACCCTTTGTCCGACTTGTGCTTCCTTGTTCATCTGAACATCCACGCAATAGTGCTTCGTGAATGTGTGCACCGAAGCCCATGTTGCCGCCAGGCATATGTCTTGTATGGGTGTATTGGCCAGGAAGGCTATTGTAGCCCCCTTCTTCCTAGTGGAGTGGGCGCGTGCCCCCTCTGCCAGTTCTTCTCCTGCCCTTTTGTGGCAGAGTTGGATTGTTTGCGCGATCCATCGTGCAGTAGTGTTCTTAGTGACTGCTTTGCCCATGTAACTGTTGGCGAACGACATAAAGAACTGTTTAGTTTTCCTGTGTCCTTTTGTCCTTTCGATGTAATGCATGACCGCCCTTCTGGCGTCCAGGGTATGCAGAGCTCGCTCTGCGCTAGTGGTTGGTTTTTGGAAAAAACTCGGTATCTGTATGGACTGGTTCATGTGGAACCTGGACACCACCTTCGGCATGAAGTGTGGGTCGGTCCTCATCACCACCCTGTCATTGTGTATTTGTAAGTAGGGCTCCTGTAGCGTTAAAGCTTGCAGTTCGCTCACTCTGCGTAAGGACGTAATTGCAACCAGGAAAGCAGTTTTCATAGTTAGCATCTTCAAAGAGGCCTTGTGAAGTGGCTCGAAGGGCTCCTTCATGAGTTCCGTCAGGACCACGTTTAAGTTCCATGCCGGTGGTGGCACCCGCTTGGGTGGTGCAATCCTTTTTGCTCCTTCGAGGAACCTCTTTACAACTTGTGATGTGAAGAAGCTTCTGCCCATCTCACCCCTTGTGTATGCCACTATAGCCGCCAGGTGAACTCTCAAGGAGGACGAGCTGAGCTTTTTGTCCAGTAAGTGTGTCAGGTACTTCAGTACCGTGGAGTCCTTCTTCATTTTATTGTGAAGTCTCTCCCTCCTGCACCACATCGTGAACCTTTTCCACTTTGCGACATAGCACTTCCTTGTGCTGGGCCTCCGTGCCTCCCGAAGGACCCTGAGGGTGCTCTCTGGCAGTTTTAAATGTGCAAATTCGATGTCCTCAGGAGCCATGCTACTAGGCTCATGCTCTCTGGTTCTGGGTGCAGCACCTCTCCGTTCTGCATGGAGAGCAGGTCCTTTCTCCTGCTGAATCTGTGGGGCGCACACTGCGCCATCTCCATGATCTGCGAGTACCAAGTCTGCCTCGCCCACTGCGGCGCGACCAGTATCAGGGTCATGGTGCTCGCCCTGCACTTGCTCAGCACTCTGTGTATCAGCGGTATCGGGGGAAAAGCGTATGTAAATTTCCCGGACCAATCTATCCATAGGGCATTCCCAAGGGACCCTTCTTCGTGTTGTCTGGATGCGAAGTTTCGGCATTTCGCATTCTGGCGTGTTGCAAACAGGTCCACTGATGGTGTCCCCCACCTGTTGAACAGCCTCCTCGTCTCCTGAGCATTGAGCTACCACTCGTGGGATGCCGAGGTCTGTCTGCTCAGCCAGTCTGCTTGAATGTTCTCCTTACCTGGTAGGTGTATGGCTAGCAAGTCTATCTGGAGAGGGATGGCCCACCTCCATATCTCCTGCGCCAGCGTCGAAAGCGTTGTCAACTGTGTTCCACCCTGTTTGTTTATGTAGAACATCGCCGTGGTGTTGTCTGTCTGTAGCAACACCCTCTGCCTGTACAGTCTTGTCTGGAAGGCTTTCAGTGCAAGGAAGATTGTCTTCAGTTCTAGGTAATTGATGTGCTTTGTTGCATCTCCTGGCGTCCAAAGACCCCTCACTTTGAGTTCCTCCATGTGAGCGCCCCATCCCTTCAGGGATGCGTCCGTGGTGATGGTCACTGTCGGAGTTGGGAGTGTAAGAGGCTGCCCCCTTGTTAGGTTCTCCAGGGTCCACCATGCCATCTCCTTCTGCACTGCGTGCGTCACCACCACAAGATCCTCCCAACTGCCCGAAGCCTGTGACCATTTTTCCTGCAGCCATTCTTTGATGGGTCTCATGTGGAGCCGCACATTCGGCACTAGGTGGATGCATGATGCCATCATTCCCATGATCTTGCTCGCAGTCCTCACTGTCCGAGCTTGCCCCTTCCGGTATAGACGAGTTTCCTTGACCAGTGCCCTTGCTCTCTTCTCGCTGGGGAACACTTTGCCCTGTATGGTGTTGATCTCTGCCCCCAGGAAGATCTTCACTTGCTCCGGTTCCATTGATGATTTCTTCCAATGGACGGAGAACCCCAAGTTTATGAGTGTGCTCGTCACTGTATGTGCATGCTGCTTGCACTTCTGGTACGAGCTTGCTTTTACCAGCCAGTCGTCAAGGTAAGGGTATACGTGTATCCCCTGTCTTCGTAGGTGCGCTGCGACTGCCGCGAGGCACTTCGTGAATACCCTCGGTGCTGATTTCAGTCCGAAGGCCAGCGTTGTGAACTGGTAGTGGCCTCCTCCGATAGCGAACCTGAGCATATGCTTGTGCTTGTCGTTCATCGGTATGTGTAAGTAGGCGTCCTTGAGGTCTATCGTGACCATGAAGTCTCCGACCTGCAACTGCAGCAGCACCTCCTGTAAGGAGGTCATTTTGAACTTTTGTGTTCTTATGAATTTGTTGAGGAACCTCAGGTCTAGGATGGGTCTCATTTTGTCGTCGACCTTTAGTACTAGGAAGTACGTTGAATATATTCCCTTGTTCCTCTCCCGGAAGGGAACTCTTTCTATGGCCTTTTTTTGTAGAAGTTCTTGCACTTCTTCCTGAAGTCTCGCCAGCTGTTCTTTTGCTGGTGGCTTCCCCCTTGGTTTTCTGTTTGTTGGTTTTTTCTCCAACTCCAAGCAGTATCCGAATTGAATGATGTTTAGGATCCATTTGTCTGATGTTATTTCTCTCCATTCCTGGAGATAGAACTTTAATCTTCCTCCCACTGGTGTCATGTGGTCGTAGGTCATTAGATTGTCCTGACCCCTTTGTACGCGGTGCCCCCTGGGATCTTTTCTGTGGTCGGGCACCCGGGGGAGTGTGAAGTCACTTCGAGGTGGGCTGCTGCCCCCCTCTTCTATTCTGGCCACGTCCATTTCTCCCTCGAAAGGACTGACCCCTTGGTTGGTATTGCCACGACTGCTTCTGGTGACCTTGCTGAGCCTGCGAGTCTGCCTGGTGCGTCTGCTGGAAGGCCTGGTGCGATGTACCTGGTTGGTTTCCACCTCTCCCGCCGGTGCCTCTTCTGTTGACTCTGAACTGCAATGCCCCCATGGATCTTGCAGTCTCGTTATCTTTTTTGAGTTGGCATAGTTTGTCGTCAACCGTTGCTCCGAAAAGTGTTTCGCCGTTGAACGGTGTGTTCAGGATACTGTGTTGCACCTCGGGTTTGAACCCTGAGATCCTGAGCCAGGCGTGTCTCCTCTCCGTGAAACCCATCATCATTAGCCTGCTGGCGGTGTCTGCTCCGTCCAGGGCCGTCTTAAGGCAAGAATTTGCCGCGTTCTTCCCTTCTTCGATCAATTTTTCGGCCTTCTGCCTGGCCTCTTGGGGTAGGTCCTTCACCAAGTGCCCCAGTCCCTCCATGATCTGGTACATGTGCCTGTTTAACAGGGCGTTGGAATTAGCCATGCGCCAGTGGGTCGCGGCATTTCGCTCGATCCTTCTCCCCACCAGATCCATCCTCTTGCTCTCCTTATCCGGCGGTGGGCCCGAGGTAGTAGATACGCTCGCCCTCTTCCTAGCTGTGGCCATGATAATGGAGTCAGCGGAGACCTCGCCTCGAATGTAGGCCAGGTCCTTCGAGGAGTGCTTGTATTTTTTCTCTGTTCTGGGAGTTACTGCCTTGCATGTTGCGGGCTCCTTGAACGCTTCCTTTCCCTGTGCCCTGTGTCTCGAGCATTGGGAGGAACTGACTTCTTGTTTGTGTTGGGAGCAATGTCTCTAGCAGGAAGTCTGCTTTCTGCTTTTCTTCGTCGAGCTTTAACTTGAATGCAGTCGCGGCAGATTGTATCGCCGAGTTGTATGCCCCGATGTCGTCCGGCGGCGAGGGTCTCGAGGGGTACGAGTCGACCGCCTCCTCCGGGCTCTCGGTGTCGACGTCCAGGTAGTCCTCCTCGCGTGGGTCAGAGGTGACCGACTTGTCGTCCACTCTACTGCCCTCTTCGTCCTCGTAGCTGTAATCCTCGTAGGGATTCTCTTCAGCTTCCCGGTCGTCGACCATCTCGTCGCTAGGCACATGGTCGTCGACATGTTCCTCTTCCTCCTCGACCAGATCTAGCACGGCGTGCTTGGTCTTGTGTGGAATCGTGAACACACTCATCTCGGCGGCGACCTCCTTTCTCCGCTGCAAGAGGCTCGCCATCTCGGCTTCCAGCCGACATCTTTTCCTTTCCACCTCGGCCGCGTTTTCGGCTTCGGAACGTTCGGCTCCTCTCTTCGGCGCCTGGCTCGGCGTCGAGATCTTCGGCGTCGACGGCTAGGACGTCGAACTGGCTTTCGGGTCCTTGGACGTTGCCGAGGCTTTAGGGTCTTTCTCCCTCGACGTCGATCGGTCCTTTTCGGCGACGATCTTCGACGCTTTCTGCTGGTCAACAGCCTTCGGCGCCAGGGACTCCTTCTCCGAGGATCCGCTGGGCCTGCTTGTGGTCGCGGACGGCAGATGTCGCTGCGTCGGCGCCTTCGGGCTCTTGGCCTTGTGCTTTCGAGACTCAGGGTCTCTCGTGTTCTTATGGGACGTCGAGTCTCCTACCTTATCAGGTGTCTTCTTGTAATCGGTCTCTACGACCGTGTAGCCGTCGTCTTCGGCGGCAGCGTTGTCCTCCTCCTCTGAGGACATCCCCAGCTCGTACAGCGATGGCGTCGGGGATTTCCCTCCGAGGGCGGCGTGTGCTACCCTCTGTCTCTTCCTCACCCGGAGGGTCTTCTGGGCGAAGACGGCGCAGGCGTTGCAGTCCTCGCTTCTGTGTTCTACCAGTAGGCAGAGGTTGCAAACCGGGTGCTGGTCTTTTTGTGCATACTTGTGTCTGCAGTTCGGGCAGAACTTGAACGGCGTGTTGTCCATCCTCGTGCGTTCAGGCCTCACTGAGCGCGTGGACGTTGACTATCGTCGAAGTTCTCGAGGTTTTCACCTTCTCTCCTCTTCGTCAGTGTTCTGCGAAGTCTTCTCTAGTCTTCTTCTTCCAATATCGCCTCCAACTTCCACTCTTTTCAGTACTTTCTCCAAAAATGTCTGGAGCCCAACGGGAACGATCCAGACCCGACCGCTGAAAAAAAAAAATCTGAAGATGGCGCCCAAGAGTGGGAGCTTCCGCAGGAAGCATGCCGACGTCACCGGAAATGCGCCCGAGGAGGTGTGACGCCGACGCCCACAAGGGCTACAAAAAAAAAAAAAAAAAGAAAGAAAATACTACGAATTAGGACCCAACCACAAGACCGCGGAATATGCACAGCATAGTGAATCCAGAAAGATTCACGCTGCAAAACTATACATGTGGCTGCTTATATTTGTGTTTTCGGTGTTCTCACTCGACATCGATGACCTCTTTTTTGACGTCTCCCTCAGCTCCTCGATGTTGTCCTCTTCGCTCGACAAGTCAAGGTCTCTCAGCGGCATGGCATAGTGTGCTTGCCTGTGTTTCTCCCTTGCTCTTAAGATCTTTGGCTTGAATTCCAAGAAGGCCTCTCAGTTGTCAGTGCTGTTGTCTCTTGGCCGGCTCAAGTTGTACACCTGATTGTTTTTCTGGGCAAACTTGTGGTGATACTTTGGGCAGAAACAAAAAGGTGTGTTCTCCATATCAATCAGAGCAGGACACCCACTGTCTGGGCAGTCTCCGTTCTTCTGTCGAAGTATAGCTTTGTACCTCTCTTACTTCTCTGTGGGGTGGAAAAACATGACTGGATTTTGCACAAATCGGATCACTGTATCACCAAGTTCTCTATGGAACTTCTTCCTTGTTTTCAACGAACCTTCGTATAACACTCTTCTTTCAGAAAATGGAGAGCCTTCAGCAATGCTTCCAGACCCAATGGTGGAAAAAAGAATCTGAACATAGCAACCACATGTGCGGGCTTCTGGGGAGAGGAGTCAGACATCAGGAGAGGCTTTACTAGACACAAAATGGTGGGGACAGTCGACGCCCAAAAACAACAACAACAAAAAAGAGGAAAGAGAAGATAGACCAATATACAAGAGGAGAGTTTTGGACCCAACCACTATTTGGCAGAATAATGCTCTGCATGTGAATCCTGAAAAGATTCCTACTGCAAAAGAACAACATGGAGCACGAGAGGGAAGGGGTACATGAGAGGGAAACATGGAGCATAGGGATGGGTATTTGGGGAAGCGCACAGGGAAATAAGGAGAGGGATGGAAAACAAATGCCCTCTCATGAAGTGACTAACACTAAAGAAAAAAAAATCCCTAAAGTGAGCAGTGGAGGATAGACGCCAGCTGATCAGAGATATGGTAAAGAGGCTATGCTAGAGGGAAGAGGCAAACACAAGGTAGACAAGCTGGGACAAGGAAACCAATTGTAAAAGTGGCAAGCAAATGTGAGTGACAATAAAGCAAACCAATGATAAGTGACAAGCCCCTGTAAATTCTTCATAATTCCACAATAATTCTTTCACTACCAGAGATCTTGCACTGTCTGGTAGGTCCTACCTGAAAAAACTCTGACAAACATCTTCTATAGAACAAGAAAACCTGAGACACCTGTTGTACACCACACTGCCACTTTATCAAAGTTAGCATACCCACAAATAAATGCTGAGTTCTGTGTAGTGTGGATTGGAAAGATATTCATGCTACATCCTAAAGAAAATCCTAGTGCATGAATTTAATTGGTCTATGTGCCACATGGCTAAGGTATCAATAGAGCAGGGAGAGTCGGTGACATGCATCTTGGACAGTAACCATGTATGAAATCCTAGTTGTTTAAACAAGAACACATCAATCTGAACTTATTAGGGAACTGGGACACTGATCAGGGGCAAGTCAAGTGATCGTAGCCCATTCGTTTTTGGTGCATCGTTTTTTTTTGCGCTCCCAATCTGAAACCATCTACCAACCCACATCTTTGAATTTAAATTTGGTTATGTGTTCTAAACATTGCAAAATAACCTCTATGTTTCGTCTCCGTTTACTGAGTAGATCCCTCTTCAATCTAACTCGGCAGGTGGGCAGTTTCAGGCCTGTACCATGTGTACAGGGTCGAACAGTAGGTGCAATAATTGAGTTGGGTGGGACACAGAGGGTCTTATAAGAGAAGCACTTCAAAAGTTGATTTAAAGATGCCAGGGCACCAATTGAGAAGTGAAGAACTGAAAGAGGAGCGAACAATTGTAGGCTTTCAGGGGGTTAGGTAGGTCTGCTCCCTCAGAACATCTTCCACCTGACTATGTAAAACAGTAAAGCAAAGGTGTTGCATTTAAAAGGGTCTTGGTCCCAGTTTCTATTCCCAGCAAAGTTATATTTGCTTGTGTGTGTGTTACGAGAAGGGATTATGGAAACAAACTCTAGAGGGTCTTCAGTGAAATTGCATAGCTAAAAGATAATAACTGAGGCATGTTTCCTTCCATCACAGATAGTCTGATTAAGTTGCCCAGTATCAGCGCAATCACAGACTAGACTCCAAACTATAACTAGAGCTACTTATGTTCAATGAAAACGATCCCGAGCAACTAATATTATTAGTTTTGTAATAGTGACCATGTACGATAAGACTAATTTAGTGGCCACCCCATGCAAGATTACCAGCAGGGATCACCTCAGTGCACCATGCACTAATTAAAAATGTTTTTCAATTTGGAATTCCTCTAAATGTGTAATACTAGGCAGTAATAGTTGCAATGCCCGAGTCACCAGGGTAATATTAGTACTATTGCATGATTCATTACTCAAATATACACTTTACATACATTTTGGAAATCCATTTGTCTCTAAATAGCAGCTTATGAGCTCTGGAAACGCACACATTTTCATTGCATAGCCACACCTTTCAGTTTTGGGATACATATATTAATTCAACCCAGCAAAAGTTTCTAATTTAGTGTGGTGGCTGCACACAGGAGAGCTACTTCCATGTAGATAGAAATCTACCGGTAGCTCACGAGCTACTCGTTGGAGAATCCTGGACTAGACTGTGAGGAGGCAAATGAGGTCGGGCGAAGTGCAAGGGTGAAAGGTCATTAGCTTCTGGTCTGCCAACTAAAGGTTTCATTTTGTAAAACCTTTACAAATGTGGAAGCTACCAGGTCTGAATTCCGTAAATTATCTTTGGTTCTTGTGCACAGTTATTTAACTTGGGCTGTAGCATAATCTGGCATAATTTAATAAGAAAAGTTATGGACTACAGCCTTGCATATGTAATGTATTGCCAATTGCTGTACTAAGAGTTTAATGTACAGTTTACGGCGTCACGCTCTTCTTGGCCTCCAAACTGTAAACTAATTTTCAATCACTTCACGTACTCTGTGTCTCTAAGAAGTGTGCTGTCAGCAGAGGTTTTGAGCTGCAGTCTCACTGTAACCTTGCTAGAATAAAGCAATTTAAAAGGTTTCATTGGCAATGCTAGTGAGCGCTTTTAAAGAGCCTTCTGAGCTGCTAACAAAGGCATAGGACTGTTATGGGCAATCTTTTAAACAGAACCTTCACAAGAGGCTAACAGATGTGTCACTGAATACATTGAATATGACAAAACATTAAAGTCAGTTCAATGCTGAATGAAAATCGGATGCCAACTAATTTCACAAAGTTATCAAGAGACAATGAACAAAGAAATTACATGCACAGTTAAGAGAAAGGCTACATGCCCGATTATGAGTTGCTCTTGGATGGGACTTAAATTACCTGAGGGTGATTCCAACAAAGCACCCAACTATTGCAAATGTTACTAGGAGGAAGGGGAAAATAACATGTGGGACCCATATTTACTTGCTTTTAAATGTATTTCTTCCCAAATCTGGCCATGTTTCACTGCACAGATATGTCTTGCATTTAGCAGGGGGGGGGGGGGGGGGGGGGATATGTGCTTGGAAGCGCCCATGGAGACAAATGATGCTGATTAGTACATGGTGCAACTCATGATCAGGCGAGCGGTACCCCCTTTAAAAAGGGATACCACTCCACACACCTCATCAAGAAGAACATCTTAAGAAATATGGCGCACTGGCAGATTAGGAGGCTTATAATAGTTGTTACCTGTGGCTCTTTTCTTGGGGGATTTCAGTGTCCGCATACGACCAGATGACGACATTCCACTTTCACTCATTGAATCGTGTGCAGAGGAGGCACTGCCAGTAGCTTCACTGTCACGAATCATACTCTCATAGCCACTGCTGCCGCCACTGTGGTAAAAAAGTGCAGTTCTTCCCATTGCTGGGGGCAGCTCACCGCTTAAAACACTGCTATTATCACTTCCATGGCCGCTGCTATATCTCTGAGGCCGTCTTGGTGCTGTTATTTTGCTGTATGGAGAAGGCAGTACTGGAGTTGGTGACTTTTCATCACACAGGTTAATGCCGCTGTCATTGCCACTGTCAGAATCCGTTGATCCTCTAAAATGTACCTTCTTACCCGAACTTCCTGCTACAAGTTCATTCACGCGACTATTGGCCGCTCTGATAGCCTGTTTTGTCCCCATAATCGTTCCTCTGCCAGGCTTGCCACTGACACACTGTACAGACCTCGCAGCAGTTTTCCCACTCGGAGGAATCCCTGCATTTTTCGATACAGCCTGGTTTAATGATTTTACAGAGGAGCTGAGATTCTTTGAACCATTTGTGGACAGTCCCCGGTTTTTGTTGGCATTTACTACAGCCTTCTGATTGTTTATACTTTTTGATTGACTGGCTTTATTAGGGCAAGGTGGAATATGTGTTGGAGGAGACGTCCCACTGTGGGCTATTGGTGGTACACCTAATCGGGGCACAGATCGTCCTTGCCTACCATTGTTCACACTTGAAGTACCATTTTCCCTATTTACACTTGCTTTGGATCCAACTGATGTCAGACTATCACATCTTTCGAGGGACACGTGACTAGAGTGATGTGCAGCCTCTGATTTGGACATCTTAGTCTTTAAACTTGAGGTTGCTTTTGGAAAGGAATGCTCACTCTTGGGGTATGTCTTGCAAGCTGCTCCTTCATTCAAACAAGCTCCTGTTCTAGCATGTAGATGTGCCTCTTCCTCGGATTTTGACATACCTGGTCTAGCAGCCTCCAACCCATCAACTTTGACTTCACTCTGTCCTAGCAAAGCCATCTGTTTTTGTTCCAAGCTTGATTTTCGAACAGGGGGTGCCGGAGGCGTTATTCCACTTGGTCGGGGTAACATACTTGCCTTCTGTGGCAGAACCTTTTTTCCTGTGCACTGTTTCAGGCTACCAGTGGAGAAAGTTGCTTCTTGGCTCTCCTTATTCGACGCTTCTGCCTGCGACCGACTGTGAGTTACTGGCATTACACCAAGCGTAGTGGCTCCTCTTCTGAGCTGCGGCATTTTCGTTGGAGGATCAGATTTTTTTAGTGAAGATTTGCTGGCCACTTCACAGCCATCTACAACTCGCTGAGAGCATGCAAGCATTGTCTGTGATTTTGCTGCTTTGGGTGGCCCATTGAAATGTTGGGCTACTTTCGCTGGCTGCTTCTGCTCATTGCATTTCCCAGAAGCGGAAGAATGTAGTAAAAGCAGCTGCTCTTCAGATTTTGCATCCAAATGAACGTCAGTGCGCATGAGCCAGGGATCATCAAATGTATGTTCCTGCATATGCAACTCTGTACAATGAAGCATGGGATTATTGTGGTTTGCAGATGAGGTAGCTTTTGTTTTGCGAGGAAGACTTGAATGGATGGATTCTCTGTAGGGGGCATTGCGATAGTTTGTAGATTTAACATTGTTTTGTGGATTACTTACAGATGAAGCTTGTTTAGAAGGAGTGCCTTTGGTTAGTTCTGAGTTTCGCGGGTTGCTATTAGTGTTGGGGGATACTTGACCAGAACCAATACTATCATTGTCTACTTCTGAAAAGCAAAATCCACTATCGTTCAGGGAACTTTTCAGGCCACGAGCCTGAGATACAGTTACAATCGTAGAATCCAAGGTAAGAGATTCGTCTACCGTGGTTAAATGTTTATGAGAATCATGTAGAGTAAAATTTTCGCACAACTGAGTTTCATCACTTTCAATTGTGCAAATGCTTACTTCACTGAGCCACGAGCTTATAGAGGAACGTCTGCTGCTAGTGGCATATGGATCCTCTGCAAAAGGACATACAATACCTATGTTTACGCCATTCGTCGAAGCCATCTGTGAGGTATATGCGTCAAACTCATCGTTAATACTGCTAATAATACTAACTGGCCTAGATCCAGAGGCAAGGGCTTGGAGAGAGCAATCGCTGTTGAAACTAATGATACTGGTAGGCCTTCCGTTGTCCAACATCCCACCAATTGAAAGCTCCTCAACAACTGTAAACACAAGTTCATCTTCTCCATTAAGTTCCACAGGTTGCTGCAAAGTCACTGTGGTTGTTAAAATATCACTGTCAAAACATTTACCTCTCAGTGCGGAGTGGTAACTGTGTACCTCTATAGCCCCAGGCTGATACGGTTTGCAGCTACCAAGTTGATTGTGCACAGAATGATTTGCCATTTGTTTGCTCATTCCAACAGGAGGAGTGCGTGTTCCGCTGCTGCTGCATAGGTCTGAATAACCTTTGGGGTTTACTGCATAGTCTTTCATTTGTGGCGGTGGGGGAGCAGGGCTTGGTAAAGGCTTCCTTAAGTATGTGTTTTTTTCTTTCACTACAGGCTCAGGGGATGATTTGGTTATTTCTTGAGTCCTGGGTGAACAGGTGTTTGCTGTAGATGCATCTAAGATGAATTCTCTATCTATGTCAGCTATTAAAGCCAATGCAGTCCTTTCGGATTTGGTTTGCTCCATTTTTGATGGAGATGTGCTTGTTACATAACAGATGCCATTATGTGGAGAGTTCTCACTAGCATGGATATTGTGACTTTTGCTTGCGGGAACTGTGTCCTGCAAAGTAGTTCGTGAATGCACT
The DNA here is from genome assembly GCF_964263255.1 of Lissotriton vulgaris. Lineage (NCBI taxonomy): Eukaryota > Metazoa > Chordata > Amphibia > Caudata > Salamandridae > Lissotriton > Lissotriton vulgaris. The sequence continues at coordinate 441,744,115 of NC_141697.1, read as the reverse complement.
TCCAGCAATGGCTTCTCCGCCAGTTGTGATTGTGCAAGTTCTGTGCTTTCTGGAAATTTACTGCAATTTGATCGGGCAGTTGAATCTTCACAAGAGAATTTGGCCGGTTCCTCGCTCCCATCTATGCACTCCAGCCTCTCCTGCAGTTCAGCAAAGGTGTTGCACTTAAAATGGTCTTGGTCAAAGTTTCTAATCCCAGCAAAGTTATCTTTGCTTCTTTTTCTGTTAAGGGAAGGAATTATAGGAACAAACTCTGGAGGGCCTTCGTTGTCCGTCAGTTCTTGGTCAGACAAGACAGCCCCATTGGGACCAACATAGATAACAGTGTCACATGACTGCTCACTGCTGGAGGAATAATCGGGGTCACTGGACAGGCTCAGCGCAGGGAAATCAGGATCAAGTGCTATGGTTCTCGGGTGGAATGGTCTCAAGTGAGGAGGTCTTCTGGCGCGGCCTTCTTCACAGGAACTTTCCCCTCCAGAGGAGCTGGATGCATACTGTTAAAGATAAAAGAGCACGTGTGAGACAAAACAAATGTAACTATTTTTAAGGATTATTTTATTCTAAAGATTGCATTGAGGTAGCACACTCTAGGCCGCTATTTCGATGTGTTATCAATGGGTTCTAGGTCTAACTATTTAGAAATGTAATGTATGTTTGGGATAACCCCATCTGCCAGCAGGTAGTATCAGTGCTTAGTATGTTGAACACCCAGGGTTCAATTCTCCAGGCCATATGTTTATAGATGTTTGAAAGCTTTCCAGAATAAAAAAGGAAAGCTTGTTCTCAAGGGTGTCCAATGTATGCTTTTGTCGCACTACTAATAATTATTTGTGTATTTGCTGAATATTCTACAATCCCAACAAACCTGAGGCTTCTAAGAACAGAAGTCAGGCATCCATTCATACTTCCTTTACAAGGTTAATGCAACTAAATTGAATGTAACTGTTATCAGGACATGTAACCAAAGATGTATCCATCACCCCGGAGAATTCCATGCTCTGGTTCTGAAGTTTTGTGCACTTTTTTTTCCTCAGTCATCTGCTCCGTTGGGCGTGATGAGAGCACTCTTTTTCCAAATGTTGTGGATTTTGTCAAGTCTGGTGAATATGGTGAGTCACGTGTTGGTAGAGGGGGATCTCAGCAAAGGGTTACTCAAAGTGTGATTGAGTCTTACAATCTTCTCTTGATCCCATGCAAGAGTGATTTGGCAGTGGGTGGGAAATCCCAACAGAGAATCTTCTGTAGAGTGTGTTGGGGTGGGTGTGCGCAGCCTGCTGCCTTACTGATGATCAGTCAGTAAGTGAATTGTGATCGTCCCAGTTGATTTATTGATTAGACTATATCGTTTATCGTGGAGTCTAAGGGTGCATGTGGCATATGGTGTTCAGATACCCAAATCCACATTATCTTACATGGATAAATAATTTTCTCTTCCAAACCCTGACCACACAGCACTACTATGCATGGGCCTTAACAAAACAAAATTAATTTCAGACATGAAAGTGAGCTATCTGAGCAGTTTAATGCCCATTTTTAACAATCCATCTTCTATATTTCTCCTGCACTCAGTGGATCCCTGCTGACACTATCCTCAACTAGAAATCACCAAGATGGTCGAACATCCCAGAGCATCACTCCAGTCTAACCCTCTGAGCTCAACTGGTTTCAACCAAACCTTACCATTCACAAAACGACTACTGCTGACTCAAATGAACCATCTGAAAAGCCCTCTGACTGACAAACAAAATAACCCCTCAACAAAAATCCTAGGTGTCCACACAAGCCTTCTGAACTTTCCCACGCAGCTTTGATCTTTCGCAATCCCGCCTGCACTCAGTTGCCCAACCAATCTAACTATCCTGCAAACAATGGGGTAATGGGCACTCTATCTGGCATTCCTTTGTGTCCATAACTCCTGCTCTACAGCAACACACTTCCCAGCAGAGGATCTTGGGGTTCACTTTGTTGTCTATTGGATACAGGAAGAGAAACACTGGGGCTCGGCCTGATATGTTAAAGAATATATGAGGAGCAGAGGCAGGAGTGGGGGCTTGTATAGGGCTGTTGATCAGATACAAACCCAATGTGCAGGAGCAAGAAATCAGGTTGTTGCATGCAGTTGAAATATTGACCTACAGCTATATGGTGATAATAGTATCAACTTGCATAATATGCTCACGTAGAGTTAAACATAGTAAATGTACTTTGATCCTATTTCAGGAGTCATTATTATGGTTATGATATATCTAAGGGTTGATATTTTGACTGCAACATTATGAGCTACAATTAAGAATGATGATGCTTTTATGATACTTGTTATCGAAATAAAGCTATTTGAAAGGATAGGAGGAAGTCACCAGTTGAAGAATGTCTGCAGAACATAAAATGATCCTGGAAGGTGTACATGAGAGCAGGAGCCTCTGGTCTTCAGATGATAAAATAAAAACTGGGCGTTAGATGGTTATCAGAATGTAGGTTTTTATGCATATACAAACCTTGGATTTCTTCTTCCTCATTCTGTGAATTCGTGATGCAAGCTGGACGGTGGTGAGTGTTTCTGCATAATTTGCTGGAGAGTCTGATATGTGAGCAATCATGGTTGTTCTGCAGTTTATGTTGCCGAGGGATTCTCTCAACAGCATAGTTAACTTGCTATCTCTAAAAAAAGACACACAAACTTAATTACAAGACAGAAGATAAAAACTATTAACATGCTTGCCAGCTTGGCCAAATAGAGATAATGCATCAGAGTTTCAAATTGTCTTATAAAAGGAAGAAAAAAAGTTCCAGGTAATACTTATCCCAACACTTCAATTAAAAATATAATTATCGGTGCACTTTATTACCTCTGAGAGAGTGCTTAAAAACGGAGGATCCCAGCACAAGGAAACAGGTAGAGTGTGAAAGGGAGGTATAAAAACATGTCCTCCGCTATCACAAGTTGAGGTAAGTAAGCTGCTTTAGGGAGCATTGAGAAATGTTGTCACTAACGTGGTGTATATCCCGTCCGTCATACTACAAGTGCCATTGGATATAATGCACTTGTAATTTTTGGCGGATGGGAATTCCGTCATGTTTGTGATGGAGTAACCCATCCGCCAAACTCTAAATGGAAAGGTGTGGTGCAGCGGCCAGAGCAGCTGACTCCAGAGGCAGGGAAATAGTTCGATTGCCAACCGCAACTTAGCATTATGTGACTCTGGGCGATAGCTCACTTAATCTCCCAGATGGCCCTCATCGCCTGGAAACCTTAAGGGATGATATGTTCGCCTTTACAAATATGGATTATTATTATTATTACTATAAAAAGTTAGGTCCTTAGTTAAATATTTATCGAAATAATGCAGGTCTACCTTTTACCACATGGCATGCAATTAGCTATTTAAAGATAGTGTGTATGACTGTTAGAACATGAAACACGTAGACAGAATGCCGAAGATCTGCTATAAAAGTCCACATTAACCGAAGTACAACAAACATAGCAATCTGTCTTGAGTGGATTTACCCACAGATGACCTAGTAAAAGTAATAAATTCATTCATGACCCAACAGCTCCACCACATAAGGCCATGTCTCCCTGAAATGTTTATAATTAAGATGGCGCGCACTGTGTTCACTTACCTGTATGGTACATGTTTTGCACCATTAACTAAGGCCAAAATGACGTTCCCAAGCGCCGAGAGAGACAAGCACAGCGTCCCTCCTCCGTCCCTGTTCTTGCTCAGCACTTTCTCACAGCTCCCCAGATCAATGAGATGCAGGCGGCTGCGCCCTCCCGACACTGAAATTACCAAAATTACACATGCATTCAGAGCAGGCCACGGATGCGATTACCCATTCAGAACTTATTCAAACGTCAAAGAATACTGAATTAGGAAAGAGGAGGGGCGGTGGAGCCCTGAATTAAATATTAATAACCATCTTGGAGGGGGGGGGGCTCTAAAAAGTAGCTATTACAGCACAAAGCTTCTCTGTGGTCCAGCTGTGATCTTTTCATTTGCAACAAAACAGAGAATTGAACAAAAATAGGGTGTGGTGAACCTACTTCCCCCCTTGCCGTTCTTTTCCATTCGGTACTGGTAGACGTGGAGGGTGAAGAGCATGTGCGAGTTCCGCCTCGCCTCCTCGTCGCAGTCGGCCCGGCTGGTGCTTCTGGCGGCAATCGCAGCATCAAGGAAGAAGGCCGCTTTCTCAGCGGTGGGAGCTCTTAGCTCGCTTTGGTTTTGAAGCTTGGGGAGGAATGAGAGAAAGGCAACTAATTAGGCTGGAGGTGAGCACTTCCACTGAACAGATTAGGTCTCCTGGGTGCTAAGGAAAGCAAATATGTACACCCTGGGAGCATGGATTATAAATTAAAAGCAATCCAACAATTTACCATCTTAAAGGTAGTCGTAATGGGCTGTCAGATAAAAGGTAAAATGGATTGGCGGCCAAGGATGAACAGAGCGCTGGCTCTAATATGCGCTATACCTGCGTTCCGCAGATTGGATCCTCCCGCAGATACACCCCGGGGGACTGGCCGTCCTGCAGGCTGCCAGTGGCCACTTCAGAAAGCAAATCCTTGAGATTTTCCTCTTTGCCGCAGATCTCCACTGCAGACACTCGGATGGAGAAGCGCGTCCCGGCCTTTTCTTTGCGCTCGTTGATCAGCCTGAAGAGCCAGGAGATTGCACAGGGGACAATGCCGAGGCCTTGAGTGGAGCTGTCCTTCCCCATCATGGTGTAGGTTTTACCTGCCGCGGGAGCACACGTGGAAGGTTCAATTCACACACTAATCAGACCCTTGGCACATTCCATTGGATCCTGCCCCATTTTTCTAAAGAGCGAATATGTTTCTTTCTTAAACTCTTCTCATTATTATTTAGTTTTTATCACTTAATCCTCCAAGAAAAACATTGCATAAGACACAGCCTTATGCAATTGTGCACCCACTCCTCAATTTTCTAAACCGCTCTTTTCACACCGGGCTAATATTGACCTGCCAAATTATCGTATCCATGATATTGACTACCAACATATATCATCAGGGTAATATAGAAATGGAGTTGAGAATAGTAAATTTATACTTCCCTATATAGACTTACTTTGACAATATGCTGCAGTCCATATTGTGGATACGATATTATTTAGGCAGGGCAGTATTAAACCACAATACAACCTATTAATCACATTGTAGCTGAAATGTTGAACATTTGCACTACATATTGGAAACTCTGTTACTGTTATGGCCAGCTTAAAAGCTAGTGGTAACTACATAAATGCAAAAACAGATGGTAAACTTGATTGTTACAAGTTATTCACCATTCTTGTGGGAGGAAAGTGTAAATCAGAAGCAATACAGCTGATCCCGATAGCAGTATGCAAATATTATTATAGGCTTTAACTGCAGAACTAGTGTGTGCAGCCATAAAGATCAAAGGGCCAGATGTACTGACTCCGTTTGCAAAAAGTGATTGAAAAATGCACACAGCTTTCTTGTAAATGGTCTCTGATTTGGTGCAGCATCCTATCTACTAAAAGATTGGATCAGCAAATCACAATTCACAGGGGTCATAGAACGATCTGCCCAATGAATATTAAACAGGCAGGTCGAAATTTGTGACTCCTTGTAATGGGCTACAAACACAGGGACGGTGGCCTGCGAGGGACAGCAGACCACCATCCTTATTTTTGCATTTCCAAAAGAAAACTTTTTTTTATAAATTAACCCATGTTCTTTAAAAAAGAACTGATGCTGCTTTTAAAAAGCAACAGTTTCCCTTTGGGAAATCATCAGGAGGCGCAGAAAATGGTCAACTGGTTCACTGCTGGTAAAAAAGTTCCCAAATCGGAATGTTCCCCGTTGTGAATCTGTGACCACCGCCTTTGAGTGTTCAATAGCTGTTCAATGGGTTGTCACCAGAACTGCGATTGCAAACCAGTGAAACAATGCATACCGAATTGTAATGTGGATATAACACCCATTTAACGCCCCTTTCGAATTGCAATTAGGTATGGGTTGCAAAACGCATTTTACAAGTTGGACAAACATTTCCAACTCGTAAAAAGGTTTTATACATTACGGTAAGGCATTTTGTGGTCATAAATCCAGTGATTGTGTGAATCCCATGGTTTGCGATTGCAAAATCCTTTAATACGTACGACACAAAATGTGTCATATTTTTTATTAAAAGACACATTTTATGTTTCCCAAGTGAATAGCTTTGATGACAGGGTGCTTCTTTCCTTGAATTTTAGGGATAATAACCCTTTTCGTCAAAACTAGAACAGATTGATCAACTCAAAAGCTGCAACCTCTCTATATATTTTAACTGAACCAACACAACCTCGCCAAGCGAACAGGAACGTGCTAAGCGTGCAAAGCTGAGAGCAAAATGTAAAATCTTTTCCCATTCGCTAGGTTTGTTGTACAGAATCTGATAGCATGTAATTACGAGGGCTGACATAGCAATTAACTGTAACGCATTTGAGTGCTCACCGAGCTTGACGTGACCAAAGCAAAATATGCAGCCATCTGCACCGTTCACGACAGACTGGATGACTTCTGCCACTGTCCCGGAGCAAACCTCGGCCTGCAGGAAAAGGAAGCATCCATTACCACACAATCGAGCAGTTCCCGCCTTCATTGCCACACAAGAAATGCACAAAGGAGGACTTTTTCAAACTAGAAAGTAGCATTGATTCCATGTGTCTGCACCAAATTCACACAGCAATTTGTGCACATAAATGTATGCAAAATAAGCACTTCGGGATGATACATTCAGGACTGGCCTTTGATTTTACACCCACAAGGTGAATGTATGAAGGTGGAAAATGCAGGGAAATTAACAAATTCACAGGTTTCCTTTTGGGGCGAGGTTAATTGGGGTTTATGCGTCACTTGGAGGTGGTTTTCCAGTGAACACATTCAGATTTGCTCTGGGTGAAGACAGTAGCAAGTATTTTTCCCTGTGAGAATGGATAGGGAATGACCTCACATTTAATGGTGGTGCAGTGCAGGTGATTTATTTCCATGGGACAATACATTTTACCCTGTTTGAGGGGGGATTATATTTGGCCCGGGTGAAATTACGAAAATTTAACACATCCATAGATTACAGGGGAACGTTTTGTACTTGGCAGAAATCCTACAGCTGTACATTTTACACATTAGAGTTCTACAAGAAATCTATGACTTTTATACATTTCCTGCGGAAAAATTAGGATTTTGCAATTAGTCTCTGGAGGGGGTGGGTATATTTGAAGCCCACCTGAGCAGTTGTAAGCAGTTGTACGCAATCTACAGCTCATGGGTCTTGCCCTACTTCAGATGATAGATACTGGGGGCCTCATTTATGAAAAGTGTTGCATTGCTGCAGCCAAAAAACAATGCTAAACTTGTCAGTGCGCCCTTCGTGCGACACTATGGATGCGCTGTATTTACTGTACAGCGCTCAATGTCGCAAGGAGTGACAGATACATCAGGAATCCTGACGTATCTGTAGGAGCAAAAATGACGCATTGCTGGAGTGTGTCTGGAAACAGACGCAACTCCGGCAATGTTGTGTCTGTTATCAAGCAGGCTTCTAGCAGGCGTTAGGATTTGATGCAGCGGGGCTGTAGAATTGTGGCAGTGAAATCTCATAGATTTAACTGCGACACTTCTACAAGCATTTTCTTTGCCGGCAATGCCCACCCTGCATACATTATACCTGTTGCGGGTATAATGTAGCGGCGGGGACGCATTAGCCTAGATTCGTCACTTTGTAAATATGGTGCAGTGTGGTGAATTTTTTACGATTCCTCTGTGTCACAAAAAGTGACGCAACGTCGGCATAAGGGCCTCATAAATAAGGCCCTGAATTTATCAAAAGAGAAATGCCATCAGCATGGAACACGGATTGAATTGGAAAGCACAGCCCCCACACCCTAAGCACATCCCGAGCAAGTCAAGCCATTAAGGGTGCTTGTGGATACCTTTGAGCTATAATGTTTCTAAGGCTAGGCTGTACATCTGGCCATGGCCAAGAGATGCGATGTAAGCTTGCAACACTTCTATTCTGACTGCAAAGCTAATAAGAAACTGTTTCCTCACACTATAGGAAGGAAAGTTCCTAAATGAATCCCTTTTCCGTGGGGATTAAACTCCTAACTTTTTATAGGGAAAGGTAATTTTGGACAGTAAAAGCACCTTACAAACCAGCATATAGGAGTCGAAATTAATGACAGAGGGCCAGAGAGTGGGACAGTAGTGAAATAAGGACACTGATATAGCGCATTAATCAACACAAGCGGGCACCATATATATTTGTATATTGCAACAAATTCCCATAAGCATTGAATCGGGGAAATAAAAGAGAGAAATATACCCATCTAATAAGACAGGCTTCCAATCCTTTCTGAAATGGTCCTATCTGTTTGACCCGCCTCCATTCCTCCTGCAGTGCACTCCATTGGTAACATTCATGCAATGGGAATGATCAACCTCCTGCTCTATATGGGGAGATTGGCCATTTTGCCCACTTTACTCAGTAAGCTATGAGGACAGTATGTAGTAAAACATTTCACACACTCTGACGCACTGTGTGTTAAAGTTGGAGACACAGACGGAATTTACGGTAAATCAAAGATTGCTATTATCATAGTATTTAGCAGCACCTGCAGCTTATCAATATTAGATTTAGAGATCCCCAGCACTAAGACATTGCTATAGTAAATTTTAGATCCCAGCACTGCTCAAGGGAAAGTGGATCTATCTCGCTGCAACAGCAAATAAGTTGGATCATATTATACACAGATCACCGTGGCCCAACGGGCATGCGCATCTGGTTTTTGTGCCACTCAGGCACTTTGGTATTACAGAAGGGGCCGCAGACAATTGCACAGTCCCTTGACCAATATGGATCACAAAGGTGATAAATGTGTACCGATGCAATGTCATGGGGGTATTAACGCATTAGCATGGTGGCATGGTCCCAGCAAAGGAGGGGATACTTTACTTCTACACCCGTGCCATATCACAGACACAGGAGAAAAGGCAAACAGGGCATATAAGCAGGCACACAAAAAGTGTAGGCGCAGTTGGTGCTCCAGGGCATCCCTTGTAGGGAGGGGAAATTTGTGTATCCCAGGAACCCCCTTGCATCTCTGTGCAGGCTGGCACCGTCACTCACTATTCCTATATGCAAGGGATCCATTCTCCCAGTTGAAAGAGTGGCCAGCTACCATCTGCAGTGAATGGTGGATGTGCAACTTCAAACAGCTGGTCGGTCTTTCACTATTTCACTATGCAGATGGGAGTTCGTGCCTGCACTTTCAACAGCACATTTGCTGGGTCAGGGCGCACTGTCCTGGTCTGCACCCAGCACGCACACTTCACTATGCACCCTGTCTCTGATGGTGCCCCTGTTAAATGCAGCATCTTAGCTGATGACTGGTGGATCTGAGGGGCTTCAGTTTCACCTCCAACATACAGCTGAATGGCTGCATCAGGTTTGCAGCACCCATAACCCAGATAGGAATGCCTTTGAATCCTTAAGCACAGAGAACATGTGGAAATGCTCTGTCATGCAGAGGGAGAGCAAAAAAACATAATTCTCACTGATTTAGCCTAGAATTAGCACCCATATTGAAGAATACGATTGGTTGCTTCGGGCAGGGAGGGTTCTTTCTTTCTCTGCCTTATCAAAATCGAACTGGGCTCTTAAAACAGGCCAGCATCCAAAGGAATCTAATGCATCTGCGCAAAGAGAAGGGCATTTAGTTTTTGACAAGCAGTTCTGACTGAGCGGCTCAGATTTTTACGACCTGGTGGTTCTGCTTGAAATTGGATCTAGCTCATTCCGAGTGCAGCCATAAAATATAGACACAGCACACACGGGGTTGGTGAAATCATGAGAGATTATTTTTAAATACAGATGGCATGGTTAAAACTCAAGGCTTGCACCTTTTCTTTAAAGTCATATTTAATTAAAATAGTGTTCAAATCCAAAGGTGGCATCTGGTGCATCTTATAATGAGTCGTGGGGAGAGGCCGGGAGAGAGGTGAATGCATTAGTGTTAAGGCTCCCTAGAAGGCATAATTTTACTCAAGTTGTACTTAGAAGTTTAAGACCCACAGATGGCCTTCTGATCAGGACCAAGGCCTTGATAAGATAAAGTATCTTGGAGCCTTAAGACACCAACTAGTGGAAACACATATTAAAGGAATGACAAATTGCCTTTTTTAGTAGATGGGGAGCACTCTAGAGGCAAAACGTTATTTTGCCTGTTGTGCCAAATCTATTTATACACATGCTTCTTACAGTTCTCTGACACCATGAACTCGCAGAGCAGCCTGGAAAAAGTTTAAAACTTTTACTGTAAAAAAGAAACTAGGCATTAGGCACCATTTAAAGTAATTACCTGCAAAAATAGCCAGTACAATTGTTTGTAAAGCTGAATATAATACTCTACTGCCTGATGTACACAATTGTTAAGAGTAGTACCTGTGAAGCATCTTGTGGGAACACCGAATCAAAGGCAAACATCTTTGGGACAGCCACAGTAGCTCTCCGGTGACCTGCGCCTGAGCTTCCATTGGTAGATGGATCATACAGGGTGACCTGTTTTTTCCTTGCATCCACCTTCAAGTAGGACATTGACTCGGAGGTGTCGTGCGTCCCTTGCGTAGGACATATTCTTACCATCACCTTGACCTACAGAAAACACATTCAAAATTAAACGAACATCACAAAGCAGCACCTGTTGTCTTGTAACCAGTTTTAGAGGTTTTTTTGTTTCAGAATATGTTATTACGTTTTTAAAAAATGTGGTCAATACAATAAATAAAACACTCACAACACTTTATGAATTATGATTACGTACAACGGCAATTGTTTCAGTGTATTTTTCAAATGTCTCTATACAACCTCCCATCTGTCTCCTCTTCACTTGCACAGTTATGATCTTAAATCTGTCTTCTATATTTCCAGGTCTGGATCTAATCTGTCTACAGATCATCAGAGGAGAGCTGCCTTTGACCTTCTCGACACGTGGTCTTCCACCACAGGGCACACCAGGCAATTGACAAGAAAGTTCACAAGTTGTGCCACAGTTCAGTCTGTGCTAGGTCACCCACCCATAAGTGGCATCAAGGCTGTACGTCAGGTACTGGATGTAATGTTAATGTTAATGTTAATAAAATATTTCTAGAGCGCACTATCACCGATTGGTTGCTTGGCGCTGTGATCAGCAGTAACATAAACATAGAGGGAAGAGGATTATGGGAATGCTTGTCTGAATAGCCAGGTCTTCAAGGCTTTCCGGAAGGAGAGGAGATCTTGACAATTCCGGGTCTCCGACGGGAGAGAGTTCCACAAGCGGGGGGCAAGGGTGGCAAACCTGCGGCCTCCTGCGCGCTTTAAGTTGAAAGAAGGCGACTGCAGGAGGTTCTGGTGGAGTGAGCGAAGGTTGCGGGACGGGGTGTATTTGGAAATCAGGTTGTTGATGAGTAATGGGCTTTTGTAGTATAGGGACTTGAAGATTATGCAGCCAGTTTTGAAGGCACATCGCTGGGCCACAGGGAGCCAGTGTAGTTTCCTAAGGAGGGGGGTGGCTGCCTGGCGCCTCGGTTGGTTCAGAATTAACCTTGCAGCATGATTCTGTGCCATCTGGAGTCGCTTCACTAGGTAGTTGGGGAGACCTAGGTAGATGGCGTTGGCGTAGTCCAGATGGGACAATACCATAGCGATCACCACCTGGGTGAGTGCCTCGGGTGTGAGCAGGCGGCGTACCTTCCGGATTTTCTTCAGTTGGAAGAAACACTTGGAGACCACTTGACCAACTTGGGTTTTGAGAGATAAGTCACGGTCCACAGTGACTCCTAGTGTTTTGGCTGACAGGGAAGGTGTAGGGGCTTGGCCTAGTTCGGGAGGCCAGTAATGCGGGCCCCAGAACTTGCTGCTTTCACCGGTCAGGACTAGTTCCGTTTTACCCGGATTTAATTTAAGCTGGTTCTGGTCCATCCAGGTTTTGATGAAACTCATTGTGGACTGGAAGTGCCGTATGGAGTCTTCGGTGTTGTCGATGGTGAACAGCAGCTGTAAATCGTCTGCATAGTTGAAGACTCTCACCTGATTGTATCTCAAGGTCTGGATCAGGGGGAGTATGTACAGGTTAAATAGGTGAGGAGACAGGGAGGAGCCCTGTGGCACTCTGCAGGTGATGGCCTGTTTGGTGCCCATTAAGTCACCAAGGCGCAGAGTTTGGTTGCGGCCAGTCAAGAAGGATCTCAGCCAGCCGGCTGCAAGATCCCTGATGCCGGCTTGTTCGACGCGGTCGACCAAGATGTTGTGGTCGACCGTGTCAAAGGCGGCCGAGAGGTCTAGGAGCACCAGGGCTTGAGGAGAGCGTCTGTCCGCACAGTCGCGCAGGGTGTCCAGGACTGTCGTGACTACTGCTTCGGTAGAGTGAGCAGGCCGAAAGCCTGCCTGATGGGGGTCGAAGCAGGAGGATTCCTCGAGGAAATTAGATAAACATTTGGCCACATGTGCCTCAAGGACTTTTGCCAGGTAGGGCAACAGTGAGATCGGGCGAAAGTTGGCCTTGCAGGCTGGGTCAGCCCCGGGTTTTTTTAGAAGTGGGATGACTATGGCTTCTTTGAAAGCTGTAGGGACTAGGCCAAGAGTCAAGGATTTGTTCAAAATTGTAAGGGCAGGAGCTGGATGGGTCAGGAAACACTCTTTTAAGATGTGGGGCGGGCAGCTATCTGAAGGGGCGCCGGATTTTACTCTAGATAGTAGTTCTTGAAATTGGTCCTGGGTGATGGGTGGGAAACTGCTCAGGACATAGTGGTTAGGCTTAATTGACATGCCAGAAGTGAGGGGGCACACTGGTCGAGGAATGCTGGCTTTGATGTCCTGTATTTTGTCGATGAAGTAGACGTTAAGTGAATCATATAGCGTCTGGGTCGGGGTGATCTTAGGACGGACTGTATCAAGGTTTGTAAGGTCATTGAGGATGGAAAAGATATCTTTAGACTTATTTGTGGATTCCAGAATTTTCGAGGAAAAGTAGGACGCTTTCGCCGTCTGGATGGCTGTCATGCATTCTTTCCTAGCTTTCGTAAAGGTCTCTTTTAAGTCAGGGTCGTACTTCCTACGCCATTGGCGTTCAAGTTGTCGTAGGGCCAATTTCCTTGCTTTTAGGTCAGTGGAGAACCATCGGTTGGCGTCAGCAAGTCTCGCCCGTTTGATTTTTTTAAGAGGGACATGAGAGTCCCTGGCCGTGTTGAGCCAGCTGGTGAGCGAGGAGACCGAGGGGTTGATCTCGTCTTGAGTAGGTGGGATGGTGTTGGCTAAAGACTCTAAGAAAGCAGATTTATTGGTTGAGTTCCAATTCCTGGCTGACCCGCCTCCGGCAGGGGTGGCGGTGGTCAAGGGGGGGATGCAGAGGTTAAATTGCAGGAGGGCATGATCAGACCAGATGCATGGTAGAATAGTAGGGGCAGTGGTGCAGGTGGTGTTGGACCACAGCTGGTCGAGGATGTGGCCCAATGAAGGAATGGCATACTCCGATACAGCTGCGTGCCATCCACAACGTGATGAAGCAATTGGTTAAATCCATTTCCCAGGCCTGGCAACTGGTACAAACTGAGCACCATTGGGACTAGATTGCACCCCAATGTAAGCTGGGCTAAGTTTAGTTTAGACTCCCGCACACTTATTCTTAGGCAGCGATTGGACAGGAACCAGCAGAAGATGGTACCAGCGAAAACCTGAAATGAATATGAAATGCACTAAACCTATTATAAATACATCAACAGCTGCATGCATCAAATCCGGTACAAGATGATTGCATTTATCTAATTTCTCCAAAATCATAAGGGCAATGACTGTGATATCACAAACTCTGAAAAACAAAGGCTGCACAATGATTGATAATGAGGTCAAATATCGAGCTGCTAAAACTAGCTAGATCTCAAAATGCTTACTTTCAAAATATCAGCTGTCACATTGGATAAATCACAGAAGGGGCAAACCAGTCTATACAGGGTAAATAGCAAAATGGTAGGAATTGGTACCTATATCTTGTCCTAAATAGTTGCATCTAGTGGCACAGTAGGCAAAAGCATCTATTCCAGGCGTTTGTGTTTCACGTGTTATGGTCACAGGTTTGAATCCTGGGGCCCTAGTACATATAGGGTGCACTTTCCCGGAACCAACCACTAGACCGCGGAATAATGCACAGCATAGTGAATCCAGAAAGATTCACGCTGCAAAACTGGGGGCAGTACATTCAAGTGAATTACAGCACATCTGCTTAAAAACTGCACTGTGTTTCAGTGCGTAGGTGACAACTCACCTGCACTATTAAGAGGGGAGAGACCCCCTTGCAAGTGGGTGCAGTGAGTAACTGCACCCGCCAGCAAGGGGATGTCTGGGGGCCATAAGACCCCCTTACCCCCTCCAGCGTGATGCCATCAGGGGGCGCACTGACAGTGCACCACCTTTTTGTGGCGCCCTGTCAGTGGACCTCCTGACAGCTTCTTTGCCTTTGCACCTGTATCCAAAATGCAGTGCGGACGCAGAAGTAAAAAGATTTCCCCCATTTGCATGGGCCATGCCCCCATACAAATCAGGGAATGTCCTCTTAACTGCGGCGGCAATTCCACAGCGGTGTGGCGGTTTAATTGAGTGGGCAGGCCCGCGTCGGCCAACGTACGTCCGCAGCACTATGGAGGTAGTGCTCTCGACGACCGTTGGCCGACGGACGCATGGAAAGGGTTAAGATAGCACTATCCCTAAATGTGTTACAGGTTCAGCACTATCTGTATTACAGAAGGGGGAGCACAAGCATCTTCTGCCCCTTCTGTAATCCCAAAGGGCCCAAGGGGCACATAAAGCGGGCGCATATGCTTGTTGCACCCCAGGGTGCTTTCCAGAATATGGCCCCTGGTGGGTCCACTCAGCCTTTCATTTTTCAGACACAGATGAAATGAAAATCGAGTTGGGTAATAATACAATAAATATCTGTTGATCTTTATTAAGGTGGACCAATGGGGTGAAAATGGGCTGAACAGTTTCACATTATGTTAACTGACACATGAGCCATGGTCCTGGATGGATTCAGTAGTGTTTTAAGGATGCTATGGGCCCTAATGCACAGAGACGTTTACTCTATGGGCAAAGTGGGCTCTGGCCCAGGGCCCCAGCCTTTCAGGTGCCCCCCTGATGGAGCTAGTTCTGCAGAGAGTATTGCCCTTAAGACCTTGAATAATTCTTCAACACATTGTTTTTAAATACAGTTTCCCTTTAAATTATTTTTCATGTTAGTGATGGTTAAAAGTCTAACACAGACATTTTGAAGAGAAATGTTGTATTTATGTATTTCACTTACTAATTCACCACTAATCCTTTATGGGTTCCATAGTAGCGTTCTACTCACCGAAAAAGCTATTGGACACCTCGCAGTGATAGAAAACGCTATATTAATGCAATTCCAATACAATACAATGTTTTACGCAACATCCATAAATAATGTTTCTATGAGAACAAAACAGGCCGTCATATATTAGAAATAGGAGGGTGTCACAGTGATTATTTGCAGTAACATTAGTGAGCTGCTGAGTTATAAAAATCAGCCGCGGCCCATGCAGGTAAGAGCGGTTGGGGAGGGAGGGTGGGAGAGAATTTCAACACAACGACAAGGAAACCTTAATTATTTAGTTACATTTCCCTCGTGGTCGTCTTTCGAAATCCCCCCCTCGGCCCCCCCTCGCACCCGGCCCCATCGCTCTTACCTGCACGGGCCGCTGCTGATTATAATATTGAAAACACACCTCACTGTCCCTGACTATATGATGCAACAGCGTTAGAATGTGGACGAGTGCGCCTGTGCACTGTCAGTGATCTGGCCAAAAGAGGGCATGAAAGAGCCGAAATTGGATCATAAATTCAAAGCTGTTCTTCACAGGAGCCCTGAAATAAGTTTGTCCCCCCAAAATCTGTAAGATGCCTCCCCTGACGCAAGGAAAATGCCTCCTTTGACAGCTGTTGGGGCAGTAAAATATATCAATTATCAGGGTTCAATGGACCCCTCGTGGCTTTGATCCCAGTGGCACTGCACCTGCTGCACAAGAGTATCTGTGTGGATTTATGTAAATGCTGCTTAGTAGTATCTTCATGTTTGCACAGAAACGCTGAGATTTCAAGCACACCACCTTTCAAGCACGCGTAGCTATTCTGTTCAAAGACCCGCAGAAGTGTCTATTTTCAGGGTTCTTTGACTGAAGCATGTACAGAGTCACAAAGCCACTCAGCATCCTTCATTAAAAAATTACAGGAGGCCCCACTGAAAGCAGCATTCCCTTCCTGAAAAAACCCACATCTCAGCTCCAGAAGCATGTGCCCTTTTCCCTTCGGTGACGAGATGAATGAGGAAGGACAGCCTCAGCCGAGAAGTGGAGCTGAAAGTAAAGGGAGCAGCTGCTTGGGAAGGGGTCTGCATTGTAGGCGACAGCTCCAAGGCTGAAACCTTGAAAAAAAACCTGCGACAAGCTGGCGGTGCACATTAGGAGTGCTTCCCTCAACCTTGAAATACCACCAAGGCATTCAGAAAATTAACCCCCTGAATGCAAACATCGCCCACTTCGGAATCACCTCATTAAAATATATCCAAAAGGGTAATGCGTTTTTAGCATCCCGCCATGTCGCGCACACGTCTTTCACCAGACGATACACTCGGGGCTGGATTGAGTGTCCAGGGATGACTCCAGCTCATTCTGCTGCCTGCATGTTACCATTTTTGACGAATGTTTGACATACAGTTGAAGACCTCAGGGCTCAATAACGCTAACAAAGATGTCCGCCGCCTCTGGTCCCGCCCCCACTGTGGGCAAATGAAGTGGGGATTAGTATAAAAGGAAATTGTTTGGACTATAACCTCAGTAGTCAGTTGCTTCCATCAGCAGCGTGGTGTAATATTCACCTGCAGCTCCACCATGGGGAAAAAACTATGTGCATGTGTAACCTGAGCTACCCAGATTAACTTCTCCAAATTTTTTTGGCAACTTAAATCCCTCCCTTCAGGGCAGAAGCCCATCTCAACCCAAGTCGGAGGAGTCCAATGCTTAAGTCAACTCAAAGGCTAGACAGTGGGTTGTTTTCTGCAGTTATGGCTGCTTTACGAGCTCTGTGGAGCAGTGCGGGGCTCGCCCTGGATTAATAGTTTGTCTTGACCAAGATCACTGACTTTAATTGCTCCATAAAATAAGTCAGTGTTACCACCTTGAGACATGTTATATTTCTTCAGGCAACTGCCGCAATTTTATGTAACAGAAGGCAACAGCATTCCTTATACTTCCCCCTTTTGAAAAGCAATCCCGTGTAACTCTTCAAATGTTGTGTTCCACTTGCTAAGTGAAATTACCCACATTTCACCATTATGCCTTGTCGAGTAATTATGCCTCATTTGCTGCAAAAGTTTAACCTGGGAGCATAATGTGATTGCCCAGAACATGAACGGCTCCTGTTTGTGGCATGTCTGCGATTTTTAATTGCATGAAACATGCCCTCTTGTTCAAACATATAACGCTAAATGCCAGTTTTGCATTTCACTGTATTTTGCCTAATTTTTGAGAAATGTACGCAACAGCAAATTACGCTAATATATCACGCCCATAGGAAATCATAAGGACTTGAAAGGCAGCCTTCATGTCACAGAACTTGGTAGGAGTAGCGGTGACCTACCACCAGTGATATTTATAAGTTACTGCATCCAGAGAGTCGATCTATTTACTCAAAGGCTTGTTTAAACAGCTCAGTTATAAACAAGATCCAAGCTTCACCAATATTCTTCGCTACTCACAGTGGTCACAATACTCCTCAATGTTGTTCTTATACAATGTTATATAACATCAGATCATACTTTCCCAGACACATAACACATATTGCACAGTTTCCAATAGCTCTGACACAAGACAGGGGTCTTCTCTTTAAAAGGACAGGGGCCATTACTAAACAATACACAGAAGCCATCCTTACACAGACCAGACGCAAGAATATCTAACCTCAGCGGTGCCTGTCAAAGAGAAATCCCAGATGTGTGTGAAAAGGCTCCATCCAGACTACAATGAAAGCTACAGTCTCATACAAGTAGAAACGTGTTATGTAAATGCTGGTAATATAAGAAAACATTGCTAAAACACTTTAAATGCTCCACTCTTGAAAACTCCCATTTTGATCTTATTCACCATAGTGACATAGTGAATGCGCTTTAAGTGCTAAATCCTTTGAGGACATTGCCGCAAGTCAACGCTAGATTCATTTGGAACATCACACTCTCCAGCATGGCTGTAATTCAAGTTTTGCTCTACAACCTTGGAGAGAGACCTTGCCTGATTTGTGCAACAGTATACTGTCTAAGGGCCAAAGCACACCTTTACACGCCCATGCTGAAATACTTTATCATGGGCTTTGACACAGTTTCATTATATATTACAAAACGGCTTGCTTTCTGCATCTGAGAGCTCTGGCTCTTGACTAGTTTCACATATTCTTTGTTGACTCGGGCTCAAAATATACATCAGTCGCACCCTCTTGGTTTGCACCTCACTCGGTGCGCCCGGTGCCGACCGGGACAGTCCACCTGATTACACTTAAAAATGTCATGTCCTGGGCTCATTTGCAGACTCTGACAGTTGTCTGCACTGAGGACAAGTTAGTGAAAGGCAAGGTGACAACTTGAAAACATGGCTCCATCTTTCCACTGGAGGCTAACCTGCCTCACTTTGGAAGAGGAGAAGGAATCCCCACATGCGGGTGCAGTGTGTTACTGCAGGATGTTGTCTGTGACCTCCATGTGACCCCCCCACAAACCCTCCCAAGGAGAATCCCAGGTTCTACTGCCTGCCGCTGTCTGTGTGTTACCTTATCTTTGTGCCACCCGAAGGACTCTTTGCCGCTGTTCTTTTACCCATAATAAGATAAAGGCACAGTGGTAAATGGTCCCATCATTTGCTTGAGGCCCCACCAACATTCAAATGAGGCAACATCCCCTTTTGATCATGATGGTGCACATCTTTCACAAGCACAATCCATATTGCTGAAGGAGCAATGCATGTGCCTGCGACCCCTTCTATAGCACCCGAGGGCAAGAACAATTGTCACAAATGCATGTTGCGTCCCCAGGGCACTTTCTATAATACCCCCCCAGATAGTGAGAATAAACTCTATTCTATCTTTGGCCAACTGGGTAGCCTACTATTTTTTACCAATACAGGGGCCGCTCTGTTGTCAAACCATATGCCAAAAGAGTGTACTGTGTGCAATGAAGAATGCCTCTTAAGAAGCACACAATCCCCATTAGAACAATAAATACAAAAAAAAGAACAATAAATACAGAGAGATTACCCTGACAAACTTCTAGAGAAAGGGCTGGATGGTGGTCTTGATCCGCAGTACTGCTTTGGAATCAAAAGGAAAGTTGAGTGTCTGTAGTGCTAGTTCTATGGCAAACACTGACTCTAAAAAAAGAGTTGTGTTACTTAAACGTTACAGACAGGTACATTCTCAAAACCCAAACTCAGGTCAGCAAAGGTGACAAGAGGTGAAAAAGAAGAGAGGACAGAACACCAACCCATACATTGCACGCCTGCCAAGCAATCAGATGTAATGAGCCTCTTGTCTACAATGAGGGCCCACAGCATTAGTGTCCTTGGGGCTTGTTTGTGTAATTAGTGTTCACACACAGTCAACTCCCACCACAACTAGCAGAACGATTTGTTGGCATAAATCTCTGACTAAAGTGGCACAATTGTACGTGTATGCAAAGGCCGTCTAAATCTATCTATAGCTGGAAGCAGAGACCAAAATATTTGATGATTAACTTTGTTTCATTTGAACTATCAAAAAATAGAAAAAGTGAAAAGGGACTAACACACAAGGGGAGAGTTCCGGACCTAGCTACTAAATGATGGAAAAATGCAGAGCGTGTGAATTTAGAAAAGATGCACACTGCAAAATATAAGTTATCCACACAACGGCCCATACTCCAAGCACCAGACATTGCAGCAGGACTCATCACCTATCACAAGCCTTGCATCCCTCTTTCTTACAGAAACATTGTTCACCCTACATCTTTGCTCATCCTAGCTCACCTTCTTCTGACAGGCTACAGCATCCATTGTGTGGATACATCCATAAGAAGGGAGGAGTCCTTCCTGCCATCCATAAGTCCTCCTGGTTCTGCACCTTAGGCAAGCAGGTAACACTATCTCAATAGACCTGCTGACATACCAATTCCCAGTCTTGGCAACTCAGACCACCCCCTGCCATCTCATCTGCAGGCCTCCCAGTAAGAACAGGGACTTCTTTAACCCCTTTGCTGCGGCGGCAATTCCGCCGCAGCGCTATGGGGGAGGGGGGGCCGAGCGGTGCTCACATGGTCGTGACGGAACCGCTCCGTCACGAGCCTCGGTTGAGCTGTGCTCATGACGGAGCGGTTCCGTCATGGCCCCGCTCGCTCAATGGAACGTCCAGCGCAGGCGCGGAATTCGCGCCGCGTAGGCACGCTGAGCGGGCCATGACGGAACCGCTCTGTCATGAGCACAGCTCAACCGATGCTCGTGACGGAGCGGTTCCGTCACGAGCATGGAAGGAGTTAAAGAATGATCATTCTCCTCCCCACCTCATACACACAACATGCCCACACCAGTCTCTTGGGCGACTTGAAATTCCCAAATAACATAATCTCAAAAAAGAAACACCTTCTTTAACCTCATCAACACACTCAAAGTAGTACAGCTTATCACACAACCTACACAATCAATAAACTCCTAAAACCTCATCCATGACTGTGTCCTCTCCACATCACCAACAATGTCATGATACCACAGATAGCCCTGGACTGTACCAATCACTTTTCCATACCTTTCTCCCTACTCCAAATCCTACCAACAAACCAAGGTAAAAAAAAAGAGAAGATCAAACCTTCCATATCCTTCAAAGACCTCTCTATAGACAACCTAATGCATGAACTCATCACTCACCCCATCAACTCTGCGTCCAATGCCAACATCCTTCTAAATAACGTCAACACTTTTTGGGAAAACTATTGTGAAACTTTACAGACCAATTAAAACACACAAGTGCAAACCAACGTCTTCAGCATCCTGCTTCTTTAAAGATCTTGCTGACAATCAATGATCCATCCACAGACTGGAAAGAAACGGAAGAAAAACAGAACTTCTGATAACCTCATGAAACTGAAGTTCTTCTGTGCAACACACACACATAGCTTCCCACATCAGCCAAAGAAGGCATTATACCAACACCATCAAAATAGCCTTAAACAGAAGCAGAGACTTCTCACGGCAATGAAGTACTGGATCAACCATCTGCCAGACCCACCTATTCCTCATCCACAGATGGCCTACATCTCCAATATGTTAATGTATTCATGTACGAAGGAAACTTCTGTAAGGGGATACCTTCAAAACATGCTCAGAGCTGCAATATTGCAAAATCTGTTCCTTAGTTCCGTCCTTGTGGTAACTGCATTTTATTTTGCACCTTGGTTAATATATGCAGAGCAGTTACATTTACACCATCTTCCCCCAGATTCCCCCGGAAGGATATTGCTTCTCTCATTTGCTTACTTACAAACATCCTTTAATGAATGTGTGAAAATTGGGTACAGGTAATCTTTATGTTGTGTATTCAATTCATCACCTTAAGCAGAGCAAACCACGTTCAAATTAACCTCTCTAACGAATATAACATTATTTCCTTAATTCTGCCTTTTTTTCTAAAAGATTTTAAACGCAAAACCTGAAAACCCTTCGTATGAATGTATTATTTGAATTACCTTTTGAACTTCTTGAGTATCGTAGAGACTACATAGGTATACAGCCATTTTAAATATCTTTAGCCACATTCATGGCCCCACTTAGACGTCTGTTTTCACATTACATTATGATTACAGCTGTTCCCATGCACTACTGAAGGGTGCACCTGAGGCATCTACTTAATTTGTCATTTTTGGTGTTTTGATCAGAATGACGAAGTCGCCCCACCAAATCCCTGATGTCTTTTTTCTGCAGGCTAAAGATGCCCTTTGTCGTATTTCCCTGAAGACAGGTGTGTTACTGATAACTAATTGGAGATATATAGCTGTTTTTAAATACTGCCTCAAAAAAATAAAAATGAAGTCAGTGCTTAGGCAGTGGTATAATTGCTGGCTGCCTTGTCTATATTTAGGGGATAAAGGCTTGGGCACAGATTCCTCGTGGCCAGGGTTGAAAATATCCCAGCTCAACAGCACTGGGTGGCGGTACTAATATGATGTAAGAATCTTTTTTTACCAAACATAAAGTAATGCAAACTGGATACTATAGACTTGGCAGAATACCTGAACAAGGCTTCAAACACAGCCTACACCACCGTCTCTCTCCACTCGGCTAGCCAAAAGCCAGCGACTGAGTCTTTAAGTTTGGGCTCTACAGAAAAGCCTTTTCCATCTAACCTGCCATTGCCATCACATAGGCATTTAAAGGCCCTGAGCTCACACACTGATCCCAGGTGTGCAACGCAGAACTACCCCCACCTGCAAATTAACAACGTTACTAATGTAACTTCCCATCTATTGCCCAGGCTTGAGCACGACCCGCCACTCTCAGGTCACGGAATGCAGGTGGCTCCATCCAATGCACTGACTACTTTGAAAAAAAAAAACATTTTAATACATTTTTTATCTGCAAAGCTCTAGCTCACAATTTCGCAGACAAATCCCAAATTTTAGAGGCGTCAAAAATTACATTAAAGGCTCGGCCCTGTTCTGTCGTTTTGACAAAAGTGCCTCTTTAACTTTCCCAAAGTGGACCCTTTTGAATAATCACAAGTAAGAGCTTTGAAGCCCTGGCCTGAAGCGCTTCCTTTTCTTTCCTTTCAAATGTTCAAAGCGACCTGAGGTTCAGGTGGGCAAAAAGGTATTTCACCTTTCACTCAAATGACAGGTCAAATATGACTAGTGGCCATTTTAATTGGTGCTATCCCTCAGGATGCTTGATCACAGCAATGGCTAGGCCCATTGTCCAAGGATGGGACAAGATGGCGAGGAGCCAGATATCGTTTTAACACAACTACAAGAAAGAAGATCATCGAGTTGGTCTGTCGAAAAACAACATTCCGCTGTAGCAGATTATGGCTCCTCCGATGTCAAACACATTGCATCCACCCTTTGAAACTTACAGCGTCTCAAATTTTACGTTCAGCTTTATTTTCACATTGATTTCCCACACAGCAGGTTTGTGGTTGATTTTGGTGGTAGTTTATATAAACAGGAACTTACTTGCAGGACCGCTTAGTTAATGCATCTGGGGCCATATTACGCATTTTCATTCTTTGCGCAGGGCGCATATTTTAAAAGGTGTGCCGGGAGCAAATAATGAAAATGCGCCCTATTACAATGAATGCGCTGGCCTCAGGGCAGCTGGGAACCCGTACTGCCCTGGGGGCAGTGCATTCATGTGAAACCACAGAGATCCGCCTGCAACGGGATGTCTGGGAGGTCTAAAGGACCCCATTTACCCCCTCCAGAGGGTTGCTCTCGGGGGACGCGATCACAGTGCGTTGAGTGCGCCCCCTGAGAGCTTCTTTGCCTCTGCACCCGCATCTGTAAAACGGGGCGGACGCAGAGGCAAAGGAATTCCCTCATTTGCATAGGGCAAGCCCCGATGTAAATGAGGAAACACCCCCTGAAGGTTGCGCTGACGCTTTAAGGCTCAAGACCTGGCTCTTTGACTGAACCTCCAGACTCAGGTGGATCAGCAGCCCCCCACCCTCAGCACCTTGAGACCCTCATGGGTGAGTAGTCGCTTTACTAACTCCTGCTTGATTGATAACTAAATATATACTTATATGCATATGTGTGTGTTTGTGTATATGCCTTACATAAAGATAGACCAATCTATAATATGTATTTGTGTGTATGCATGTATGTATACATATGTATATATTTAGAAGTATGTCTATGTCTGCATGCATGTATATATATTTATTTTACTATTATAAAAACAAACAAAAACATTTGAATACAAAAAAACTTTTTACCTCTGCCTTTCCATCCACTCTCTGACTCTTCCCTGACTTTCCGGCCTACTATGGACTACCAAACATGCTTTTCAAGCTCTTCTCTCTTTTTAGCTATGTCAATCAACTAACAGGCGCACATGCTCACCACTCTGAACAACCTCTCACACCTTCCCTGTAATAATCCACTTCAATTTGTCTATCCCTATTCAAAATTCTAGAGCAAATGCCTGAGATCTCAAAAGCACAACCTTAACAAACTTAACATAACTAATCCTGCCAGGAAAAGAAAGCCCATATTACTAATCTATTAGTCATTTCCCTTTAACATTGAGTTGCGGAGTTGTGTGCTACAAACCACAAAGCACTTCAACACCTGGTCTGGTAATAAGTGCTATATAAATGCATTTTACAATTAAAATCTATTCCAAGATGACATATTTTAAAGAAGACCCTAGAGATCTAGATTCATGACACATTTTTCAGAACAAAGTGGGTGAAAGGCAGATCAGTGGCCTTGTGTGCCATGTATACAGTGGTGTAGCAAGAGGGGTGGGGTGGGGGTGGCACTCTTTCATGCAGCTGACACAGGCGGCAACGCAGAAACAGCCACGGGAGGCACAAGGAAGGGCTAGCTAAAAGCCACTGCCTGTATCTAGGTATGGTGGCTCAATAGACTAATCCATCAAACACAGGAATAAGTGATTGACCGCATGTTCGCAGGTTCAAACCCCAGCACATTCCTTCAGCCTTTCATGGTTCTGATGTTGACAAAATGAGTTGGGTAACAATAAACGCCCATTATTCAGGACGAAAATGCACATGGGTGACTGTGCACTTGGGTAACAATAAACAACTTCCATTCACCCAGATGCCCCATAGGCCAAACGTGGGCTCCACAAATTCATGCTATATAAATATATATAACTTATCCACAGGAGGCAAATTTAAATGTAATAATAATAAATGAGGCACAGTTAAACAATTAGTGGTTAACCTGAAAGTTTTGCTTGGATCTGGCCATCTCAGACCTACACTAGATACAGCCGCGGCCGGTGCAGGTAAGAGCGGTGAGGCAATGGGGCTTCGTGGGGGAGGGGGAGGATTTCGACAGATGATGACGAGGGAACATTAAACAAATAATTACTTTGCCCTTGTTGTCGCCTGTTGAAATCTCCCCCACCCAGCCCCACTGCCCCATCGCTCTTACCTGACCAGGCCGCGGCTGAAGAGATACCTCTGATCTTTAAATAGTCTACAAGTACTTTAAATTAGCGCGTGCATTTTTGTCTGTGTGTTGAAGGGTCACCGGAAGAGCTTTTTATGTACACCGCTAAATATAAGATCCAATTGCGAAATCCATTTTGCGATAGAGTCCTTGAAGGGCAGCATAAACAGAAAGTCTACTCATGGATTTAATAACAATTGACAGATATATAACCCTTATGATGTTGGTTTACTGTGGATAGTTATTGCACATCACTCATAAGCGATCTGCCGCTGCTAGCTTGCGGCAAATCGAAATGCAAAGTGGACCCGGCGAGCGCGCAGTGTTCGGGTCTCAGGAGAGGATCCAAAAGGAGCTCTCGAGTGTTCTTACTCCTTACAAAGCGGCCTTGGCTGCGGCTAGAATGATTCACGCTCCCCGGGTGACACTAGCAAAACTATTTCATTTTCCAATGTGACCAGAACATTAGGGAAAATGTGTATTTTATGGGCTGCCCCGTAATATTTCAAGGAAACTTCCCTCTGTCACAAAGCGGCGTCCCCTGCTGCAGCACCATACATCTTGCGGGAGTGTTGTTTATGGGTCATATTGCAATGCAAATGGGTAATGAAAAAATACAGATTTTGTTTGCGTGGGATTTATGGGTTGTATTTACAAAGGATCAGGCGAGTCGTTAGCAAAGGCGAAGTAATAAAGATGACAACATTAAGTGCCTCCTTGGTATCGAGCATTGAACTAGCTAACGGTGGGATAACTCTGCCCTCTATATTGTCAGATAGAGTCTTCGCTAAAAAATGAAATGCTTATTTACCTGTAGGGGTAGTTTTGCAGCTTGAAGAATTTTCTTGATTCACATAGTACGGGGTGTTGGCAGCTATGCCAAAAAAAAATCCAGTGTGCAGTATGCATAAGCCCTTCGCCTTTCTGGAAGAAGAGTCAATTTTACTCTAAATGTACCATCTCAATTGTTCTGTGTGAGGATTCTGTCATTACCGTACAAGGAAATTGACAGACTCTTTGCAAAAGACAAGCACTTAAGGACTCTCCTCTAAGTGTTGCCGCATTGAACCGAGTGGGTTGAATAGAGCCCAAGAAAAACATTTTACATAAAAGAGCTCCCTAACCTTCTAAAGTATTCAGGAGGAAAGCAAATTAGGAAGCCGCTCGGCAGCCCAAGGGATGTCTCTTTTAATACTACAATATGGCAAATTAGCCTAAGAAGCGCATTCATGTCAGAAATCGAAGGTAATCTGACTTCTTTTCAGTGACAATATTAAATGGCTTTCAGACACCTTTCACGCCATTATTCTGATATTAGACTTAATACAACCATTGAGTGCACAAAGAAAGGAAAAAACACACAAAGAATCAGTTAAGCTCCCTGCGCATTGGTTGGATGGTTTTAAAGGAATATTTCATTAAACGTTCATGGGGTCCTTGATGCCTTGGAAAACCAACACATCTTGCATTAGGGACATTTCTACGATTTTGGGAGGTCTCTTTCATTTCACATATTACATCCCTTTTCTTGATACAATTTCGGTGAAGATGTAGCTCTTTTCTTAAATATGGCTTACTGAGCTAAGCTTTGGTTCTGGGCTTTTGGGTCCTGTCTACAGGTAGTACATAGAGAGTATGATTAGCATTTGAGCCAGTATTTCATTTGTAAAAAACATAACTGCCAGGGCTATTGTCAGGAGGCCACTGCAACGTGCACCACACATTGCCCTGGCCATACTGCCAACGATAGTAACAACACAACTACTAACCATCACACGCCTACAAGTGTGACAATTCAGACTATTTCAGGCCCTCAAAGCTATAAGAATGGCTTAGATGGCAGGTAATACTGTTTTTTTTAATGTATATTGAATTACCAATTACCTGTTGTTGTGGCATCTCTAAATTAGCCAGAGAGTGCCATCTTGTGGCAGACTGTCACAAGCTCCGGTGTTGACAATTAAGTGCTGGTGCTGAGCACCGGAAAACACCAGCTCAAATTAAGCACTGGTATGTGACTACTTTTCCCCCCTTTTGACATTTCAGTACTAGCCAGGGGTCCACATTCACTCGTGTGGCCTCAACTGTAACCACCAATGTGATATCTAGAGAGCATTCCCTCATTTCCATGCAAGCATGTCAATCATCTGACATACTGTGAAGAATAGCCGGACCAAACTGAACATCTGCCCAGTCGCTATGATTTTCTAGTGCATTTCTAACAGAAAACATGCAGACTACTCTGTGTGCTGAAAGGAACACAGCTCACAAAACCCTGGATGTTATCTCACTTAGTAGAAATGGGAATCTAGCCTCAAGTTGCGCAAACTTCTATATGTTTTAGTAATAACAGATACAGAGACAAATCCATTTGTAAGCCTGTTAGCAAATCCCATTCGCAAAAAGTAAAATCCTAACATTGCTCATTTTTTTAATATGTATAGAATTGTGTTCCTGTAAATGCCATTATTTGCACACCTATGTTTTGAGTAGGTGTTTAAATAGCTTTGTGATGGATTCAGGACATGCATGTTTAAAGTGGGGGGATATATCTTTGCCTGGCAATTTATGTTCTTTAGTGTTACCGGGCTCAATTCGTAAAGAAAGTCCTGAATCTGCACCCACAGTCGTACAACCAGGGCTTTAAGTGGAATAAAAAACACTGGGGGGGTCTCTCAAAGGGGTGTGGCCAATGTAATTAAGGGTGTGACTGCAAAACACCTAAGTTAAAAATATGTGCTTACATAGTGTGCCGCCCGACTTACATTTCGCTGTTTCTATCATTGCATCCAGATATATGATTCAACAAGTATCATACCTACAAGAAGTCAGGACTATTGGCTTTGCCAATGGTTGAATATGATAAATAAGCAGCAACTATGGCTTGTATATAATATTGAAAAAGCTTCCACTTAAAGGCCTGATGACATCATGACAATGTTTCTGCTCCTGAGTTTCAAAAAGAGAAGAGAAATCCAGAGGGAAGATAACTCTCTTTAAAGGATTTCTCTTCCCCTACAACACTCACCTGGCAAGACCTCATGCCGTAACTCATCCACTAGTGAGAAGTGAGCATGTGAGCAGCGCACATCGATGTGCCTGCTGTCACTGCAGTCCGGAAAAAACGGACCGCCTGTGCCAGGCCACAGAACAGAGCTCGATAGAGACCCTTTTCGAGCCCCCCTTTAAAAAAACTGCCGGTGCTCAGCACCGGTGAGACCCGGCCCACTTAAAGCCCTGCGTACAACCTTGCATGGAGGAAGATTTACTACTTCCCACGAATTCCTAAATCCTTCCTTGAGTATCACTGGAAACTTCAGGTTTCCAGACCTAATCCTGGAAAACTTCTGTGAATCAGCATTGTTCAACTGTGCAGAGGCAATTCCGCACAATTGTATACGGTGTACAATTGCACAGTGGGAAATGCCATCACATTTTTGCAATAGCTTTAAAAAACACACTGCTTTGATGTGTACAAACCATTTCCCCTGAAGCTCCACCACTTTTGGGGGGTTTCTCTTCCCGTTTTCACTATGGAAGGTAATTAGCTTGCCTTGTTTTCATGGCAAAAATGGCTTGGAAAAAGAATTGAGAATACCTTTAAGAGTTGCGGTTGTTGTAGACTTTCCAGAGTATTCCCAAGCCACGCGTGTTCCTGGGCTGTTTACAACTGTGGTGAGCTAAACTAAAAGTAGGTTCAGGGTGATTCTTTTCACATTTGCTGATTGAGCTTTATGAAATGTATCCTGCAGTGTTGTCTCCATTTTTACAAAAACAGTAATCTCCATATGTCAGATAATTCGTCTGTCTCTTGCAAATACTTTTTTTGACAAATGAAAGGCATTACGGTAGTAAAATAGGACATTATTCGAAACAGCTTAGGACTCCCATTGACTCACTTCCAAAAGGAAAGCAATGAGTGGGCTAGAATTGAATTGTAGATGACTGAGCCGTGTTTGGACTTAAGGAGACACACTATAACTATCTTGTCAATGTCTTCAATGGGAAAGTCAAAAAACGAAAATTAATAATTTCGAGTGGCTCAGTATGGCAGCCCAAATTGAGAAAACAAGCCTTGCTCAAATGTGGATATGTAATGCAGTCCTGTTTAGTGACACTCTGGGGGGGCCAATGCTAATCTTAAATTTTGCGTGTGAACAGATTTTACTCAACCCTTGCATGGTCGGGTTTCGTTTTGTGAAAGTTAAAGTAGTGTGAATGTGCAACCTGGGATGCATGGGAATGTTCTCATCATATATGTGCTAGTGCATGGGTACCCACAAACATTTCTACAGAGGCCAAAATATTTGTCATGTGAGCGACGGCTGCAGGGTGGCGGTCCGGGGGGGGGGGGAGGGAACAAGGGACAGGGGGGTATGGTGGGCATAGCATTGCGGAAGCAAATCATGTCCTTCTAGTGGCTGAACTGCACAATGTGAAACCAGAAAACCTGTGATCAATCCCGGCTTCCGCATGTAACCAAACAGTGTGATTCTAGGCAATTGTTTTATTTGACCTTGCCTCCTTTTTAGGTCTCGTAGACCTATTGCTGCCAAGTTGCTTGTCAATGGGCGCAGACAGTGTCACGAGCGCCGATTCAGGTCCGTGATCGCGCAGATTCTGGTCCGTGCACGCTCACCAGCCGCCTCCACATGCACTAGCCGCGCACAGACGCACCAGCCGGCACCAGCCGCGCGCACACGCACCAGCTCACACACGCACCAGCTCACACATGCACCAGCCGCCCCCAGCCACGCACACACGCACCAGCTGCTCACATACGCACCAGCCGCCATGGCCACGCACACACGCACCAGCCGCCCGAGCCTGTGCACGAGCCCCCAAGGCACCAAGTCTCACTCACCCGGTGTCATCTCCTCCGCCTCCAGTGACGTGGCACACACGGGGCTTCCCTCACTAATGGGAGCCCCGCACTTGTATCCACAGCCTCAGTCACCACTTTTCTGCTGCCACCGCCGGGCTCCCCCTCCGGCATGGGAGCCCGGCGTCACCACGTCCATCTCGGCGAGTCACTTCGTGCACGAGCTTATGGCGGAAGTCCCGCCCCACAGCAAGCATGACGCTGCCGGACTTCCGGATTTCGCACCAGTCGGGCCGGTGGCTTGCCAGGAACTCAAGCGATTTCCAGGTACTTGTTATTAAAGTCTGGCTATAGAACTCATGCATTCATATCCATGAAGACGAACCCTCTTTTTATGGCTATGCGTTTTTGCCTACTCGTCTGCGCAGTGTTTTCGACCCGCCCACCTCCAGTGCGCGTGCGCAGTGGTGCCAGGCCGCGGTTCCAGGCCGCTCCGCTGGGTGACGCTGCCTTCGGCAGCACTTCAGAGTAGCCGAGGGCGGAAGGAGCGAGGCCGGGCTTCAGGCCCGGAATGAAGGACTGCGAGTACCGGCAAATTTTGGTGGTCACCCCGGGGGCCCCTACGCCTCCCAGCCCGCCTCCTCCTCTCCGTCGGAAATGGGAGGTGTTCCCCGGACG
This sequence comes from Lissotriton vulgaris, assembly GCF_964263255.1. NCBI lineage: Eukaryota > Metazoa > Chordata > Amphibia > Caudata > Salamandridae > Lissotriton > Lissotriton vulgaris. Next base: position 441,713,337 of record NC_141697.1, on the reverse strand, counting down.
CAACCGTTTCTACTGCGGGGGACGACTGATGCTGGCCCGGCACATCGGGGTGTTCGTGCTCACACTCGGGCTCATCCTCAGCACAAGCGGCCTCTTCTTCGTCTTCGAGTGAGAGTCACGGGTGATGGTTGGGTTGGGTGATGACAGGCTGGGCGACAAGGAAAAGCCAGTATGGCATGTATAGCGGGTACGGTACATGAGCCAGGAAGAGAAAGAGGGACAGATGCAAACCAGACCCCTGGGCACTTGGAAGGAAAAGAGATAGAATTCAGTGTGCCAAGGCACGAGGAGAGACATTTGAAAGTGTATGCGTGGTTGTGAGTGCATGTATGAGGGTAGGGTACAACAGTTTAAGAGAATGGAGAGGGTAGTGTAGCAGGGCGGTGAAGGGGCCAGGGGAGAAGGATGCTGGTGAACAAACACGATGAAAGGGCGCTGGTAGTAGTTTTGAGTGAAGTGGCCCGCTGTATGGATAGAAGTACACATAAGCATTTTCACTTTGAACCTTTCAGGGCGCTTTGTCAATACGAGTGTCCTGTCCCACTACCGGGTGAACAATCGGACGGATTCAGTCAGTAGTTGTTAAGGTGGCCAACGTTTTGTTTTCCTGTGTAGTTTATCTTTTTTACCCACGCTGAATTTCTGCAGAACGGAGCTGTCCTGCCTTTGCCCGTCCATACGAGAAGTGGAGGATAAGAGCATTCCAACCAAACACCTGACTTGACTGCCAGTGTCCAACTCTCACTCCTTCATTCCGGTGTTAAGCTGTAGATGAGGGCACCTCCTGCGGCCGAGGGGAAGGACCTGCTGCACACAAGGGGCCCTGTACAGTGCAGCTGTAGTAGCCCGGTCAGCTGTAGATAGAGAAAAGTCGTATGCAGCTTTCTGCCATTGAACAGGTTTGAACGTGTGAATGAAAACCACGCTGGATGCGTATATTAGGAATATACTTTTGGTGTTAGATCTGTTAAGCCTGTTTCCAAGTGCTCGCATATTGTAAGATTGGTTGACAGAGACACAAGGAGACTGTTTGTTTCATATCATCCAGTTTGTTATAGTATAGTGCCTGAGAGGGCAATCGACTAACCTCTTCCAAAGATTAAACATTTATTACCATATTGCATTTCGGTGAAATTTACTGAGACTTAGCGCTGCACTCCATCCAAAGCTAATATCAAAATAAGTTTTTATAATCACACTGTAATCCATTCCTGTTTTTTTAAGTTACTTTTTTATTGGTTTGTGTTATAATCTTTTATGTTTATTATGGAGTGTGGAGCACTTTGCCTAGTGCTTTCCACATTCCAGTTAAGTGTCCTGGGTTCTGTACCTTGGAAGTTGCTGATTGACTGGCCAAGGGAGAGCCACGCATTCTCTACTTAGGAAATTATGATCTAATAAATAGCCATTTACTTACTATCAATCAGCCTTCTGACTACTATATACATTGCAACAGTTTGCGTATATAATAAACTTAGAAGCTTCTCCCAATCCTCATCTTACACCTGTTGATGCTTGTATTATAAAAAACTTTGGGTTTGTGTCTCTTTTGCCCCTACCCTTCTACTACTTAATATGTCCTAGAAATTGATTCACGTGCTTCGACTTCCATTGAGGATTATGCCAGAAGGGCACTGCATCTCTTCTTTTATTTTAATATTCATCTAGTTTCAGTTTCTCGAGAATGTGTACTAATATTAGTCTCTCGAGCGATTGTTGCTCTTTAAATCATTCCTGGCATTCCCATGTAGTACGGCACAGCAATCGCATATTATCCAGCCAAACTCAGTATCCGGTCAAGTTTCTTTTCAGTTGGTCTAGTGGAGAGGTGGTGGTGTATGAATGAACCCAGAAGTATGTGCTCTGTGACTCGTAGACCCCTGCCCCTCCCCCTCTGCCATGTCGTCAGTCTTTACCAAGACAAATCTGTGGGTAGAAGATCGAAGCTGTTGACATATTTTTGTGAGTACAAATGTTTTTACTAAGGCCTACCAGGTGACCTTTCCACTGGGGAACACTTTAATAACTGTGTTTCTACGAATTATTAGGTGTAATCCAAAATTCCCTGAAATTTCTGTTTTGTTTAATTGAAGCCATGACTTGGAAACAATGCATTCTCACCATCTGGCAACGATTTTCTTAACGCATGCTTTTTAACGTAAAACCCTGAATCATGTCACTGTTACCGATTGGCAAAGTGCTTCATTTTACGAATATAGGCATTAGAGAAATCCTTCTGATGGTCCTCAAGATGGCAAATGAATGTCCTAGGTAGTCGGGACTGAACAATTCTCTTTTTTTCTGAAATAGTGTGTGTGAGAGGCCTAAAGTATTTAGTGGGGTAACGTGTTAGGCAGACGAGTAGGAGCACTTGTGTGAGAGATCTGGTGACGGTCTGTTGCATTGTATAAGTGGAGGTAGAATGTCTTTTCATTGTATATAGGAGTCATGGTTGAAATAAAACAGCGAAACTGTAAAAGGGCTAGAGTTGGTATTATTTCTTCATTTATAGATCTAAAGAGATTCTTTACAATGTAAGCGTAAATGGGACTATTAATGCCTGGAAATTAAAACATAGTGATGCTACTGTCTGTTGACCATCACTAGACACATTTGTAATGCGCCTAACATTCTCTTAAATTCAATCCTTTGTAATCTAATGATCCGAATTAGGTAAAGTATGGTGGTTGCAACGCTTTGTGTACCTGAGCATTTAATTCTGAAGTTTATAAAAAGATGAAATATATTTTGGGTGGAGTTGATGTTTATATTAGCTTGCCTGGTTAAGTTGGTGGCTTTTCAAGTACTCAATTGCTGTCGTAAGGCTTTTAAAGTCCTTACCTGCAGCATTGGTCGACCCTTGTGGCTTTTGGGGGGCGTTAATATTTGGTAGTTTGGAGAAGCAGTACTCTTGGGGAGAGTGGTCGGTGGGGGGCGTGGGAGAAGAAAGACCGAATGCGTGCAGTGGTAGCTTAACGGCAAGTGGGGTTGGGAATGACTGACTTAATTGTTGAGTGTCAGAGTTGGTAGCCAGAAGATTCCACCAGAGACTGGAAAACTGAAGTTGGGAAAGGTTCTCAGGAGTATGTGAAGTGACTTAAGTTTAGCATGTGCTGTCTGGCAATAGGGTGTGCTGGGTAGATAGACTAGAAGTGACTTTATGTAGTGCTTTTTATAGGGTTAGTGAATCCCCCTGCATCCTCTCGCCATCCAGAAGGCTGTGTGGCCTGGACGATGTTGATAATGGGCTTTTAGGAGACTTGGAGTTAGGGAGCAGTGGATCATTGGTTAAATAGAAGTAGTAGAGTATTTGGTGCGGTGCTGTGACTGAGACCTGCTTTAAGAGATCTCTGGTTTTATATTAATTTGAGCAGCGCGACTAGATTGATGAATGTTACATGTGTGTATTTTAAAGATTTGCTTGAGTTGTGCAAATGTTAAATAAAGAAATTACGTAATTGGAGACAATGTTTTATTTGTTTTTAGGAGTGTTAAATGTGATTAGCTGGCACATCTTTACTTGTTGTCAGATTATTAATGTATTTTTCCCTCTGAACCTCACTACACATTATTTGGGCATGTACACGTTTTTATTGAAGCCCATCTTCAGCCCACTCTAAGGATTACCTCATTTAACAGTGTTTCAAGAGGTGGATCAAAATAGCTTTCTCACCCAGAAGTCTGTATGCTGTTTGTTAATCATTGTTTTATAGATTGTGACCTGTTATGAAAATATTTTTAGAAGTGTTTATGTAAACACAAGCTACCGTTTGTGTGGACCTTGAGCATCTTTCCCTGGGTGTTCTTAAAGTGATTCCAATGCAATCATTTGAAAATTGACTTTGCCCCTATTCTTTTTGAGCTATTGTGATGGGAAGAACTGTCTGCGTTACTAGTATGTATTCGATGTTAGTAAGACCTAGTGAAGTGCTGACTTGACCCAGTGAAATTCTAATAGCCATCACCCAGTATACCGTTTTTGTAGTCCAAAAAGGATTGAACATTTGTAGGCCAGAGTTTTCTTATTCAGTTAGAACCCAAACACTTGGAGACCAGGATGAATGGTTGTGTATAATCCATGTAGGATTGAGGCATTGAATTTCAATATGTAAACTCTTGGTGGTTGGGCTATAAAAATGTCCCAGCAGGAAGTCTCCATATATGTTTGATGATTGAACTGCAGTAGGTCGGTGGTTGCATGCTGTGAAAGGTCAGTGATTGGGGGTCTGCGATGTGTGTGTGTATATATATTTAGGATTGGATCAAAGCTAAGTAAATGAGATTCATGGATTTAAATATATGAAGTTCTCATTGTTTGATTTTAATATAGTTACCGAGATCAGAGTATGTTTATTGGTGGCTATTCATCACATAAAGATAATAAGATTTGCACAGATGTGGAAATCAAAGGTAGTTGCTGACTCTTAAGGGTAAATATTTAACTTTTGTGTTTTACTGGTTTCTTGAAAGACATAAGATATATTGTGTCTTAACTGTGGGGAAGATGTTTCTTCTGTTTTAGAGTGACCGTTTTCACTTGGACCTGCTGGCTGGTGTCAGTTTGAATGGTCCAATGGGGTTAGTTTGAACGCTGATAGATCAGATATTTTATTGTATGAGTTTTTTTACGTTTGGAAGCGACGATATGGTAGAAAACAAATTTGATATCTGTGCCATCATTGGTATTACACAAACACAAGGAGATGATGGACGGAGCGCTGAAACTATTCAGACGCTCACCCCCAGTCACAGATCTGGGTTGAATCCATCGTCCTTCTTTAGCTCACTTTGCCACCCCAGTTCAGACACAGCTACATGCAAATCAGTTTTGACCCTGTGCCTCCTGGGAACAGTGAAGACCAAATTGCCAAGTCATGTCTTCCCTGGACCGGAAACAGCATCCTGGGACCGGTTCCAGGGTAACTCCCCTCATCAACCAGGCTAGCTTGAATCCAGTTGCAAAGTGTCCATCAACTGTTGTTTTTAGGTCTCGCCTATTCTATCCCGTAGGGATTGATAGGCGAGATTGTAAATGTAAATGTAAATTGATACTTGTATAGCGCACGTCTCAATGCGCTTGTACGAATGCCGCTGTGGAACCCATCCTGGCTTTCCCTGTGAGGCATCCACTCCTGGGCACCCCCAAGGTTGAGGCCAGCCATCCTTAGCGTTGTGGGGGCCGTTGTGGAGATTAAGCAAGCTATTGCCCAGAGTTGCAGAGTGGGACTCCATGATTGGAATAGGCACAGAGGCGAGAATTATCAGGTCCGTGGAATTTTGAGCCCAAGACCCGCCGAGGTGGGGAATTGAACCCTGGTCCCGGGCTAGACCTCTGCATCAGGGTCTGCCACTCTAATCATTGAGCCACACTTCCCAGCAATTATAGTAAGCGGTCCGAAAAGTCTACCTAGCTGCGGATCGCGTACAGTTCATGTGAGCCAGCCGTGTGCACATCATCACCAGCCACATCACGCACCACCATTTGTTTGTGACTCGGCATCAGACTTCAAAGGCTGCCGCTCCCTCCACAGCAATGCCGGGAGCTTGTTTTTTCTTCTCACCTTGCATTTAATTGAACTTTCTGTGAAAGGAATCACTGTTCATGCGGGTCAGAGGGAGCTTCTTCAGTCCCAGCATTTAATTTTACTTTTTTGCAAACACTGCTGCTAATACACACGCACGCTCGGATTAGGACTACAGTTAAGGGCTTTGTTAAAAAAAATATATATTTGCAGCTGCGCCACTAACATTAAAATATGTCTACTCTGCTCGGTTCCTGCGCTTCATTCAATTATTCGTAACTTTATTCAGCAGGGTAAAAACGATACAATCGCACATTTCCCGGGAAACACTAAGGCATCTCTACAGCACGTACAATAACAAAAATATGCTGCATTTTCAATGATTGTGCTTGTAAAACGCTTTAATGTCATCAGGTCCGGTTTGCGCAATCTAAATGCGAGCACTTTTAAATTTAGATTTAAAATAAATACACGAAAACACACCCGCCCACTGGCCACGTTTACTTTGCGTCCTCACATTTGCTGCCACTGATTGAGCAATGTCAAGTGTTCCATTTTTTTTAAAGGTAGAAAGCAAATATTTAATTTGGATGTACATTTTTAACTCTTTTTACTATAACTCTCCCTTTTCTAACCTGTCTCTCTTTGTTCTTGTCAGCTTGTAGTTGCGTCCTTCCACCCTCGCATTCAATGTCACTTTATTTATTTGCACACAGCCGCTGTTATGTTATGGGCATTGCATCATGTATTTTGTATAATCACAATAATGGAATAAAAAAAGGAAACGCTACACAATTATGTGGTTATTAAAAGCCGGGTCAGAGGGAGGAGAGTGAAAACGCCAGCCAGTTAGCAAACGCTGAAGATTAAACATACTTTGCCAAAGAATTAAACAGCTACCTGTCTGTCCTCCTTCTGTTCTGGCATTTGTTCTGGCATTTAATGTAACTTTCACGTGTGATTAGTTGTAGAAGTTAACATTTTTTGCAAACTAAGGTTACAGAAATTGTGTGTATAGTATACTATAAGCACTATAATGATTATTGTATTAGAAATTGTGTGTTTAGGCTGACTTTTTAAAATAAATGTTTTACACTTTTAGTGCACATTTCGGTGTCAATGTTTTTAGTTCCACAGCTACAATGCTTAATTAGCAACTTTTAGCTGCGAACAGACAACAGGCGCCACTGTGCCACAAGGCCGCCAGAGTCATCCTCTTTCAGTAACACCTCCTTCAAAAAAAAAAACTGCACGTGCATCCTGCTTCTTTAGCTCCTTCCTCTCTGCTAGAAACAGACAACAGGCGCCACAGGGGCAATATAAACAGAGCTATCCTGCTTAATGAATGTTTAGGGGAATTCACGTGTTTAAAGTAAACAAACTCCTAATATCAATACATGTAAGTCACATAAATACAACACATATTGCATTACAAATGCTATAGGTGTCACATTTGCGAAAGTTATAACTATTGGCATTGTAAATGACAAAGCTATTAATTTCGCTTTTTTATAAAAACAAAACCTAAATAAAAAATGTGTAATTTACAATACCAATAGCTCAAACTTTCCTAATACGAGACCTATTGCATTGCAAATGCTTGTTCTTTATTGTCAGATATAAAACGACCTCAAAATACAGAACTTCAGAATATGTGTTTTACAAAACCTTCTCTTAGGTTTCATTTGATAAACTATAATGATGTCCATGAATACTAGCAACCCAGGCCAACTGATGCTGCACGCAACAACTGATTTAGTTCACTATTAGCATTGTTGTCAGGGTGGGAGGAACCATGAATGTTTTTAAAATTTCAGTTTGAAATGTATCACTTAAAAAATGCTTCTCAATGCACTAATATAATCTGATGTACTAAGGTGAAATGCTTATTTATGCGTGATAATGAAATACACTTTAGAATTCTGAAGAGAGGTTACCATATTTTTACAGGGTTGTTGCAAAATGTCTTTTTAAATGAAGATCTTCCTAAAGTTAAGAGCTGCAAGATACCTTTTCTTCTTTCCCTTAACTTCAATTGAGTAGAAATAAATCTTTTAGCGTTTATTTTGCATCTTTTTCAATATTAGTGCTGAGTCAAGAAAACAGCCTCCCAGGGCTGCTGTTGACCGTGGGTGCGCATACAAAGGTCAGGTGGGTCATAAGTGGCTCAAGGGCTATACTTCAAGTATCACAGTGCTAGTGTATCCCCAGAAACAATTGAAACAAGCATTGCCTAAGTTAAGAAGCCTAACCTTAGGCACAATGCTATTTTTTTAACTTATTAATTTGTGCAAAAACATGAACTATACAAATAGAATTTGCAGAAATGTATAAAAATATAAGTGTGGCCCATTAGCCTAGGCATAGCAGCCCTAACACTGAAGTGGAGTCTTTTTCATGCGGCTGTGAACGTGTGATCAGGAAAAATCCCATTGCTCACAATGCGGGGCAGCCAATGGATGAAGTGAGCTGACCCACTGTCCCATGAAATAGCCTCCAGTGGGTGGAAGCAAAATGTGATTAACATTTGAACAGACCAGAGGGTGAAGAGGTCTGATTAAAAGACCCTCTATGGATGCATATATGTTTGACTTTTTGCATAACATTTTAGAAAAGCATGAGACTAGAAACACAGCTAAAGCAGTCTCTAGGCAAGACCTAAAAATGCACGGATATACTTTTCATGAATTCCACAAAAGCGGTTTTCTTGTGGGCATGGTCTTGTCATTCCCACTGCATTCCTCAATCACAAAGAGATGTGCTAGCTTTATAAACACTCACGTTTAATACACTTGCACATGCATAACCTGATACAAGTCAATGAACACAAAATTTAGGAATCCATCTTGATCCCTGTGCGCCCTGCCACATTGCATAGTTTAGGTCTGGATCCATGACAGGTTCAGATCCATGCCTGATTTTCAGGATAACAGCTTTTTAACTAAACAGGTTGCATTTATATTCATGATATGTAAATGTATCTATTTTGGCTAATTTGTAACTCTGGCATGGATATGACCCGTCTGAACCTACTTAGACCCTTCCCGCTCACCCAGTTTTACGGCAATTCTTGCGTGCATCAATCATGTACAACCAAGGTGATACGCTTGCTTTCTTCAGCAAGCTTTTGTCTCATCAGCACCTGGTTCTAGAGACCACAGAATGTTCTTCTGGTCCTGTGACCAATGTGAATGAGCTAGGCCTGTGCCCTTGTCTCAATTTTCATTAGTAGGCTAGTTACACAGGAACTTTCTTCACACTGCTACGGTCGCACCTATGGATATGGGGCCTGTGAAATACTCACTGTCCGCATGGATCTATACGTTGCAGAAAATATAGGATGCCACCATGACTTTCTAAGGGTTCTCTGCAAGCATCAATGGCTACCTGGTCAGTGGGTATTTAAACTGATGTTTGATCTTACATATTTCAAGAAAGCCCAACAAAATATGAAGATGGAGTACCTTCCCAATGCCGGGGTTGTCCTTCGTTTTCGACACAGCTCTTAGAAGGCATGGCGGTGCTGGGGGAGGGCACACTTGGAGGATGCCACTGAAATTGGTGGCAAAGCCGGAGAATTCGTGAGAATGCGGCAGGGGAGGGTGATATTTTTTCCGCTTCGAGGACAAGTTGAGCTTCTGCGCTGCCCTGTAACAAAACAGCATCAAGAAAGAACAAATGTTACCTGGAGCCCAAAGCAATTTAAGCAAGCAAAGCAAATGAGCAATGCGACTGTCACATGGTTTTCAAATAGGCACATTTTTACTCCGAACAGATTTCCACAGGACGCGCCATCAGGAGACAAATCGAGACAAGAATAGGCAGAAACAGATCTGGCGAGACATTCCCTTTCTTTTCCCCCCCAACAGAGCTTCAATTATAGTCTGTCGTCCCTCCAACAGCTTGACAGCTGAGTCAAAGACGGCTGAAACCTCTCGGATACCATAAAATGCTGATATCATCCCCTTGTAACTAAAGGGACCAGATGGGCTCCGCTGGCGATAACATTTTATGAAAGTGATGTGCAGCACTCTAACAAGTTATCCAGTGCTCATAAATAACATTGCAAAATACCATAAAGCTGCAGAGGAAGTCTCCCTTAGTAGCTGCACCTACACCTCTGCTGATCTGGAAGCACCGGAAGAGCAACTGGTCTCGTGCCAGCCCTTTCAGTAGAAAGCCGATAGCTAATCAGGGAGCTGCAACGAGCGCCCACCGCTGCGCCTCTTAATATAAGACTGAAAAATGCACGAGGGGAAAGTTAAAATTCACGCTTTAAAACCTTAGATTTAAACGAAAAAGAGGCTCCTGGGCACGCAGAGTGCGTTCTGTAGGGATATGTCTCTTGGCAAGGCATTGTCTAACCCAGCCAGTCTCTGGCGGGCGAAAATAACGTGACATTTAACATTATGATAATGGGGGAAAATGCGATATTTCCTGTAACGCAAAATTCGGGAATCAAGCAGGATTATGCTAGACTGACAAAAAAAATTGCATAAACCGAATTTCGTAGTCATAATGTAAGTTGCTACAGTAGACGTGGGGCCTCATTCAGCAAAGTGCCCTATGAAAACTCGTGTATTTACTCATATAAAACGTTTGTTAATGTTTGAGAAAATATATAACTTTTTGGAATTCTTAATTAGAGAATATGCCACAGATTTACAGGAGAACTCACATATATATATGTATACATGCAAAGAAAATGGACAAGTGTACATGTCCGCATGTGACGCTAAAGTGCATTTACTCTTTGAAATCTGTTTCTACCCCTTGGTCAAGCCCTTTCCCCTACATCACTATCAAGTGAGGTGGTGTTCTCACAACATTCTCACCCCAAAAACAGATTTACTACCGCCCTTGATAGGAGTTGGTTCCCCCAATGGAAAATACGATCAAGAGGTTGGTGAATATTGACCAATTTACGAATCTGTAAGTGTTCACCAACTTCTAGTGGTAGAACACTCATAGCCTTAAGGGTATATTTGCCTATACAGAAATGTAACCATAGGTGCAGATTTCACAATAAAATGTTGGCTTTGTAAATGCCTGTATTTGCCTGTCTAGGTTTTGAACATGCCCGTGCTGTACTGTTCAACCTCACCTAATTTTCAGACTTGTCTGCTAAGAAAATACATCGCAAGAATTCATGTAGAATATCTACTTGGACAGAAATTGATAATTCTACTGTACCAGAATAATTCTCAATGGAGTCACACTGTTAAGCAGAATGTCAATGTCCACAGAGAGGGAGGACGTGGGTGGGCCTGCTTCTGAATGGGCAAATAGAAGCTGTAATGCAGGGCAAGACTGGCTGAAGCGGGTATCGGGTATTTCCCGGGGTGGTTAGAAGGTTGGGGGGCAGTTTTGCTGCAGTGAGGGCCATTTTTGCTACTGGGGGCCAGTTTCGCAGTAGTGCTGCAATATCGGGCCACAGTAACATAAACAGCTGTGCTTCACACTTACACGCCCCCGCAACCCCGGGGCTGGTCCGATAAAATTGCACGGGCTGCTTTGGGTCCGCAGTCCGGCCCTGCTGTACTCTGACAAATGCATCTGTTTTGCAGGGTCGGATTGGTAACGCAGGCCCTCGGGCAATGCCCAAGGGGCCGGTTTCCAAATTCCACCTGTGGGCTGCTTTTTTAGACAGCCTTGGGCGACTTAGGCAGTGTCTACGTTGTTCAGATGCTGCCAGCGGCCCAGTGGGTGCCTGAGTGGCATTCTGGGGGTAGATAGGCATCGATTACCTCCCAAAGGTGTCACTCCCATTGTCTTGCTGGGCCGGCCCATTGATATATGCATATTGAGTGGGGGCAGGGGGGCCTGAGTAAAAGTGGCCTCACTTGCTTTCAGGTGTGTTTCACCAGAGTAAACCAATCCGTGCACTTTTTTGCACCCCCTCCCCCTTTAATAAAATTTCAGCAAAGCAGGGTTTTGCGGAAAGGCAATATGCAAATTTGGGCCACTTTTTTTTAACTTGCCCAGGCCGTACCTTAATCTCAATCCAGCCCTGCTATCTTGGGTGGCCCTCCTTTCCCAGAGCCTGTGTCAAATACATTCCAAAGGCAGTGAAGTGAAAGCAATGCTTCTTTGCTTAAGGCACTAAGAACTGCAATACAGTTGACACCTGTAGATTAGTAAGAAAAGTCTACGCACTTTACAAAGCTCAAGCAGCAGTCGGAGAGTTGACAACTAAGAATTAAACATCCAAACACTTACAAAGTCATGCCTTTGCAACTGGGAAGAAACCAAGAGGTTAGGGCCTTGAGAATTACCTGTTTAAAAAAGGAGGGGGCTAAGGCGCATATTTTCCAGTGACCTTCATTATTCTAGAGACATCAACAACACTTTTGATTGTGACAGGCTATTTCAAGGGCACATAGGAACGCAAATAAGACTGTGTTGTGCCATTAAAGATCAGTAGTAAGACTTTACCTGTGGTATTATGGCTAGGGGCCATATAGAGCCTGGCCGCCAGACAGCCTGCCTTCAGGGTATCACCTCTACCCACACTGGTGAACTACAGTCTACGACATTTTAAGATCCCCTCCAATGCAGAAGACCTTTCGCTTCTGAGGCAGCTCTATCTGGCATTGTAGTAACACCTCAAAAGAAACATTTCTGTCACAGTAATTTCATCATGTGTGTCTGACAAAGTGGAATTGTCATCACCAATGTAGGTGCTGTAAATGTGCCCCTAGCACGAGGGTTCATTTCCAGTACCCACATCAGAAGATACCAATGTGCTAGAACTTTGCACCCAGCACATCAGGGCAGTAGCGGAGCATGAGTTGCCAGCGGTCGGGGCAAGGCAAGAATTGCGCCCCCTAACCCGCACTGAGGGAAACATTTTAAAAGAAAAAAAAATAGGCAGCAAGAGACCAGCTGCAGAATTTTTTTTCTTCTAAAATGTTGTACCCCTAAGAATTTTGCACCCGGGGCAACCACCCCTGTGGCCCTGCCCACGCTAAGAAACTGCATCTGGGACACTTAGGTGCAAATCCGTTAAGCTGCACAAGAGGCTCTGTTGTGAATGAGGCACTGATGAAAATTGTGTTTTTTGCCAATGGCTGAACTGGTAGCCGCTTCCACGCCCCCTGAATATGTCAGGGGAATCCAGAGGTGGGTGGACAGGAAAGCCACCACTTTTAGGACTTTGACCAGATTTACTATTAGTGTGTTCCTCTTAATCATACTCAAAGTATGCAAGCTAGATCTCCAGAAAGAGGCAAAGACTGGGGCAGTTTAGTGGAAAGCTATCAACAAGATGCCAAGTCTGGACCAGAGATACTATGAGGTGGGATGCTAATTTAAGAGAGAAGAAATGAGGGGCCCAAGATAAAGACATGTAAGAACATGTTTATTGAAAGGCTGTAGCAGGAGACCTTCATGTATCAGTGCACGTGTGTCTCCCTAACACGGTTTTATGCAAATACTTTTCTGGGAGAATCAGTAATAACATATAGAATATCTTTATAAGGTGGTGACAAATTCATGGCACGTCTTCCAATTACAAAGTTAGGAGCATATTGAGCAAAATCAAAATGTGGCCTACAAACACAGATGAATACCTTTTGTTTGAGACCACATGCCAGGTCAGGAACTAACTTCACCAGCACTCCCAGGCCCACAAAATGGTGGAATGACATGAAGCTAAAACTGCACAAATATAATAACTTTCCTCTGATAAAAATGCAAGGAGAAGAGCACGCACACGGAACTGCAGGATTAAGGCTTATTTCTTGTGTTGGGCCTCCATCGACCCAGAAACCTTGAGAGACGTGTTTCGGGTGTACCAATATATATACATATGTGTGTGTGTGTGTATATATAAATATATATTCCACAGGAAAAACTCCGACTACTTCCAACCCACGCTGGCGAAGAAAGAGACTCAGACCACTGCAGCTCTTCAGGCGAAAGTTCTTTTTATGATCAAATCACAGCCTGTAACTACGCGTTTCGGGCTAATGAAGCCCTTGATCACATTCAGCTTTTTACTGCGCCATGTTTACTATATATATATATATATGTGTGTGTAGATGGATAGATAGATAGATAGATAGATAGATAGATAGATAGATAGATAGATAGATAGATAGATAGATAGATAGATAGATAGATAGATAGATAGATAGATAGATAGATAGATAGATAGATAGATAGATAGATAGATAGATAGACATAAAAGTGGAATTAAGGATGGTAAACCTATGGTCATGTATACTAACGTCCCTTCGTGATATGCTGGTAGTAGATATATTGGCAATTATTTTTTGGCTGGCTGATATTTAAATCTCAATAGTCCAGTATTAGAGGTGCCATCTTTTTTGTACTATTGATGAACCACTGATTTCATGTGTTTTTTCAGTAAATCTGGGCCCACGCTTTTGACACGGCTCTTTCTAGCACTGCCGCTTTAAGTGGCTCCGGTCTTTATGTTGATAAGTGTGAAAGTTGCTGGTTGCCATGCACAAGACGGCCATTGCAACGGCAAACAACCCTGCCCAACCTCCGCTAAACACAATCAAGAAAAACATGAGACTCCCGCGAAATAATTACGACTTCAAACACAGGAGCCTCCTGGCAGATTCCCCCGGGGAGCCGAGTGCGCGAGAGCGTGAATGGGATATAAGAGATGAATTTACACATCTACTGAGCATCCTGGTCCGCGTAGCGGGTGTTACTGGTAATGTAGCTACCTCATTTCAGAAAAATCATTTCTCTCCACAATGGCGCCGTCAACAGACAGACAGGCCGGAAGACAGAAAAGAAAGCCAAGAGGCGCCAGAATTGAGAAACTTACAAAGAGCAATGGCCTTTGATATTTGGCTCATCTCATACACATATATTAAATTAGGGCTGAGACGCTGCCTTGGATAAATAGGTTTACTAGCAGAGGCCGTATTGATCTTTCATTGCGAGTAATATTATATGAGCGCGCAGCAGTTCGGGGAAATTCGGTAGAGTTCCTGTTAGGTCCACATTGTGTTCTTTTTCAGCAAAATGAGCGTAAAGGGCACAATGTTGTCTTTTTTCTAGCTATCCGCGCCTGGAAACTATAATATGAGAAATTTTAATCAAAAACGTGCAGTTTTCAAGTAATAAATGTCTTTTTTGGTAGATGTCACGACAACAGAGATGATTTAACCCAAGAGAGAGAGAGAGAGAATGTATTCTATGCAGTGATACCACAGCAGTTAAACTGCTGTAATACAAATCTTGCCAGCCCTCCCCAATTCCATCCAAATCCCATTCAGGGAAAGAATGCATTAAAGAAAGGAGGCAGAAAAACAGAGAGGTAACGGCGAAAATTATCAGTGGAACTTACATCATTGGAAAATCATGTCTGCCGAGAGGATGAGTTTTGTCACCTACTAAATCAGTTGATAAAATAGCACAGGGTGCTAATGCACCTACTATAGAAATGTGGGCTACTGGCAGGTCACAGATGTGAATCTTGATGGGCTGGCAACCCCCATCTTTCAGAGTCTGTTAAAGGGGCCATCTAGTGTAGAGTAAAAGAGCAGCTCTTTTTACCCAGTAATGCATCTTTAACAATCACCCCAATAAACATTCTAGAATGCTGCTTTGTTTGATTATGTCAGTTTGAGTTTTGAAACGTTTTGGACACCAATCATTGGTTGGCCCCTTTAAAGTGAGTTTTGGGCATCATTCATTGGCCGCCTTCTTTTAAGTGAGCACTTCTGTATTGGATATTGGAGACAGTCCAGAGGCAAGCTACCAAACAGTATGAAGAAAGGTGAAAGTAATTAAATATGTATACCTTGAAAGATAGAGGTACTGGGCGGATATGCTTTTGACATTTATACACCTCTGAGGTATAAATCCATTAGAGGTGAGCAAATTCAAGTGGAATGGCAGATCTTAAATGGGGATTCTTGATGAGAGTAGCTGGACGAGGTTCACCACTAACATATGGAAGTTATTTGTCACACATATATTAGTAAAGACCTAAATATGACTCCCAGAAGGAGTGATAATGTAATAAGTTAGATGATTTAAAAGCGAATATTAGCAGGCGTGTTATAGTGCAAGAGAAAATACAGAGCTGGTGACTCATATCCAAGCATAAAAGAAAAGCGGCAGATAAAACTGGTCAGGAGGCCTGATCCACGACCATGTTTCATTAACCACATTGCTGCTGCACTGATTTTTCCCCAGTGCTGGAAATTGCCATTTTGCTGTTTCCATGACGAGCTCAGCTCGTCATCAGCACATGACACCCGTGGGTGATGACGAGCTGAGCTCGTCATCAGCATCGAAAGGGTTAATTAATTCACTTGGCCCAGTGAATACACTTTGTAGGGTGTCCTATATTTAGTGATCTAGCGAATAACTGTAACTTAAAAATGATTCAATCATGTTATTTACAATCTGTCTCTTTCAGTAAAATAGTTGCCCCCTACCAGAGTTTCCATCCATCTGAAGGGTTCATTCGAAGCATTTATGGAACCAGTAATCCATAAGGGAGTTAAGTACCACTAGTTTATGAGCGCGGAATTCGGCACAGGCACAAATGTTACTAAGTGTGTGTATCTCCTAGTCTCCCCCTTATTTGCAGCTAAGTGTGGGTTATTCTATAGATCATCCTGCATAAAGATCAGCCGGTACATTTATGTTTTTAGGTGGTTTATGCTGGAATTCAAGCAAAGGGCTAACTCCCACAATAAAGTGAGGAATCAATTGAGAATAAACTCTGTTTGTATCACATTTATTAGCCAGTTATGGAGTATCTCATACTCATTACAGAGACTCCCACCAGGTAGGCAGGAATGTCCCAATATGGTCGACTAGCGCATCACTGGCTGAGGTCTAAATCAAATCATGAGTGTGTAAAAGAGCTTATGAAATATAAAAAAGTTTTTAATCATCTTATGACACTTAGGGTAGTCCCAAACTGCAGCAAAGAGGGATTTAAATGTGGGATATTGGGTGCTGTCCTATTTATTCAAAATCATGACACGGCTTCAATGTCTACTTTACCATATTCTTAAACTAATTTGCTTTGCCTTCTTTAATCAATGGCATGCAGTCATCATTGCATGTTTCGAGCACTTCGCACCAAACAGTAAAACTGAAGGAATTCCCAGTAAATGAGTTTATCATGTTGAGACACCTAGTGCAAAGTGCAAATATTTTTTTTCTATAAGCTTTTGAGTTGGTGACTACTTTGAATGAAGCCAAAAGGATCACTCATATCCATTAAAGGCACAAAATATCCTGACATAAATGTATAGCCTACTACTAACATCTGAAGCAAATAACCACTAGCCAGCTCAGTGGAAATCTATTATTCAGCGTATGGAGGGGCATACAATGCCTCAGATACAAACTCTGAAATTTTCACTTTTACCCCTGGATTTGACATGCAGCAGAGCTTGTCCTAAGAGGGTTTTCTAAGCACATCAAACATGGATATTAAAAATCGTCCATTTTAATTCTGCTTTGTTTGAGTTTTTGTATTCTCTTTTTAGGATTTAGTGTTTTTCGACTTGAAACAAAATGTTCTCAACCTACAGCCATCTTTTCTGCTGGTTAAGGAGTCCAGTTAAATAATCCGTCCATCCCATTTTCACTGTTCATCCATTGACCTCAGACAATAAACAGTGTAAGAATAATCCACTCAAATTTGTGATGTGTTCTTTACAAAACCCAGCTGAAGCATGATTTCCTGTTCGCATGCTTTGTCTATTTCACTTTCTGGACAAAATCTTCGAATATCTAATCAGTCAGTACCATACCCCTCAACAATGACTGTTCCAATCCACTTAAGCATTGAGGAAGCAGATGGAAAGACTAGCAATCACAGCTCAAGCATGCGCACCTGCCCTACAAAAATTGACCCACTTTTTTATAGGCCGCAAAATATTACATTAATATAGTGTTCTCTTTCTAAAAGGGGATAATGGGACGAAAACTATTTTCGGAGAAGGAAGAAGCACACTTTAACCAGAGCTCTTCAGAAAGGCGTTCAAAGTTCCACTTTCTGGAACTGGACCCTTGCCTGCTCAGTAGAACTCCCACAAGGCACATATCTAGATTCTGTAGGTGCTCAGATAGAAAGGATGACAGATACCAGTAGCAAGAATAAAGAGCAAGCATTAGGGAAAAGAAAAAGCAGGGACTGCAACCTGTACATATCGTGATGCCATTCAGTGGACCCAAAAATATACGCCATTCAAATCACTCTTTTACCACAACTCCATTTTGTCTTCCTCTACCATAGCCACCAAAACTGCTGGCGGGCTCACAACTGCAGAATGTTAAATTTGGTTCTCCCCTTCATCTATTGGACTCCCTCTCCAAAGCCACACCTTTCCTAGCATAGTAGAACCTTCTCAAACACTCTCAGGTAGGAGCATAAATACATGAATAATAGGAGAGCAAGTCTTGGGTGAGTAATTGTGCCTTATGGGACAGTCTAGGAATGTATCCTTATGACCTTAAATGGGCGTCGAAAAGGCGCTAGCTGTCTTGGTTGAGACTTTTTGCTCTCAGTACCTTTAATGGTGTGTCTGCTGCCTCACAGATCATTCAATTGGGAAGAGAAACACTCGAGGCCCCAGAGATTTTCTCTGAGCGTGCTAGGTGAAAACATACGGATTCCACGGCTGAGGGAGCTTGAACTGGGTGGACCACTCTTACATTGAATAGTAGGGATGGAGGAGACACGCCTCGCCGCCAAAACCCCAAAAAGCTGGGCTGCATAAGAAGAACTTTTCAAAGGTCATACAAAACAGTCTGAGCCCTAAAAAGATTAAGAGGGGTGAAAGGAGATAGGTGTAAAGACATAAGAATATATGCAAGGAAAGGAAACGCACCGAAGTATGATGAAATACATGTTGATCTTCAGCAAAAAAGACAAGTACACTGTTGAAAACTTAGACACACAGCTATGAAGTCAAACCTCAATTGCATGGCAGAGATTGTCAGCAAGGCATAAAGACATAGAGACAAATGAACCGCCAGCCAGCCAGTTAGATGGTCAGGCATAGATAACCATAGATTGACAGAGACGCAAGCAGTCAAGGAGAAAGCTACAGACTCAGACAGTCATATGGACCAAGAGATTGACATGCAGTGATAGAGACAGACAGCCATACAGGGAAAGTTAGGACAGCTATTTACAGTCTGAGAGATGCATAGGGTCATCCAGGTGGACCTTGCATAAGGTGGACCTCTGTAAAGAGAGGCATAGTGAGCAAAAAAACAATGGCTTGAATGCTTCCGGCTGTGACTGTCAGTGGTTTAGTTTATTTGCAAGCATTCCTCATCATGCTTGCTTGTTCAGCCACAGTGTCCAAGCTTTAAGTCATAGGTGAGGCCCAACAAGGCAAAAACCAAGTCGTGCTTGCCTGTGTTCTCTTCTGGAACGGTCTAACTTGGCAGTTCAGGGCGGGCTATTTCCATGAGGAGCAGGATCAGTACTAATCTGCTTAAGACTGGCCTGGACAGTGGGTGAAAAACAATGGATTGGAATGCTACCTAGAGTGATTGCCAGTGGTTTAAACTATTTGCAAGCATTACTTCCATCACCTTTTGTGTATGTGATTTAGGACAGACATAGTCAGACCGCAAGAAAGCTATTTAGGGGTTTAGACATAATCTTTCAGACATCCAGGCAGAGACTAATGGAGAAATGTCCACGGAGAGGGTACAGAGCCAGACATACAAATAGACACTGAAACAGAGAATGGGAGATGGATGGATTGATGGATTGATGGATGGCTGAAACAGAGAATAGGAAATGGATGTATGCATGTATGTATCTATGTATGCATGTATGTAAGGATGATGGATGGATGGATGAATGGATGGATGGTTTAAACGATTGCTATTCTATTCAGCCAACCACTGGCGCTCTTTTCCTACAATAACACAGAAAGACCATCTTATTGTCAATGAAAGCCTTAATAATAGCCAACTGATGTGCAAGTTACACAAAAGCTTAAACAATGCATCTGTGTGACTTTGTATAACTGGTCCTATCCGAGTATAGCTAAATGTTTCAAGCAAGTGCCTTTAAGAGCAGGATCAAACAGCGGTGTGCTGATCTGCAGATGCCTCCAGAGCGCTCCCCATCTGTCCCATCGCCAAACATCTGCAGGGAATTATCAATATATTCATGAGCGCAGGCTGTGACAGGATACAATCTATAAATCTGTGAGAAGAGGGAGCCCGCAGCATGCATAGATTATGCAAAAGTCCAATTTAACCATCAGAACAATCAACCGGGCTTCATATGGCATGCGCTGTTAGAAAAGCAGGCGGAGAGCAAAGGCAATTAATTGTTTCGAAGAAAATTATTTAAAAAAAACGATAAATGTACTATATCATATTAACATTTAAAAAAGATAGAGGTGAGCCAACATGAAAACATAATTTTGGAATATCCAGGATTAGTGATTTGTTATGTTCATTTGCGCACTAAATGTTATAAAATTAACTTGATGGAAACACATTTTATTCTTCCAAATTTTGGATTAGAATTAATGAATTGCTCAAGACAATTCAACACACTGGCAGCCCTAAAATGAGGGCTTTAACATTGGACTTAAAGAATGCCCAGCAGACTACTTCATCCAGGGAACACATCATTTTTGGCTTCAGGCATTTTAACCAAAAGCTCAGAATCATGCTATGAAGTTTAGGCAGTGCTTAATTTGTGCCGGTGGTCTAAACGTATTTTTCCCTATTAGACTTTGACTCAGAGCAAGATCGAGAAAAAAACACAAGGGGAAAAGGAGGAGGAAGGGGAAAAAAGAAAAACAACGGCATAGGGAGAAAATAGGGATGAAAAAGAACCAACAAGAGTGAGCTATAGGAGAAAGGCGAATCTGCGTTGTCATATGCACAAACAGGGTCATATGGTTGGCTAAACAGCAGAGAGGTTCAAATAGCTGTGAAGAATACCATATTCTTTAGGTATTTCAACTGAAAATATGTATCTAAAAATAATGCCTATGGTTATTGTGGATTTTGTTCTCTGATCAGTAGCTGTTGTAGGCATAGGAAATCGGTGAGGCAGGGAATAAAAAATAAAACAAACAAAACTTATCTCCAGCCTGACGTCCGCTACCTCGCTGTCTCTTCAGCTCCGATGCTCGCACAGGCTCTCATAGTCCCCTGTGACAATCCAGACGCTACTCTCTTGCTGGTATTAACCAGCATAAGAGAAGCGTCGGGATTGGGTGGAGCGGGCTGGTTCCACGCTCCACTAGGGACTGGAGGCCCCTGCTTCTGAGCCTGCCAATATCTCCAAGCAATAGCCTGGAGATATCCAAGTGTGCATGTTGGTTTGTGTGGCCATGGACGGGCGGCCAAACTGGGGTGCCCACCACTCCTCCTGCTGGCCCTGCCATCAGGACTCAGCTGTGGCTCGTCTATGGAGTAAAATAAAATGATAATAGAGCAGTTTTGTAACTGCTTTATTGTCATTTTAACCCCTTCGATGCTGACTCGCGATTCTGCCGCACAGGCGCAGAATCGCGTCCGCGCCCAAGGGGTTAATTTACATACGTCTGCTGGTTCCAGCAATGGGGCGACGCTCCTCCGCCATAACAGAAGAGCTGCCCCGGTTTCTGATGATGTCACAAACCACAACCTGTTCTACACAATATTGTTTGGATATGTACATTTGTTAAATATCAGCTTGTATATCAAAATCAGTTTTGTGGCCCAGCAGTAATATTGATTCCACGGTTTCGCCATGTACCCAGCGTGATTTTGGGGAGCATCACAAGCATGCTACATAGCGGCTAAAAAAGTAGGTGTAAGTACACCTGCTCTGATGGTATAATTCATCCTACTGAAACCTCGGCATTCAGGGACTCTCCTATTTCTCTCATAATTCCAACCACTTAAGTTCTACGACAAAAGGAAGCCAATTATTCAACCTCATAACCCTTTATCAGCAAGATTATTACATAATGAAGTAATTGCTGGATTTTCCGAAGTCTCGGTAAATTAGCAACACAAAAGAGCCCATAACATTGGATTTGTTTCTTTTTCACTTACTTTTGGGAAGAATGGAGCTTAACCTCAATGAATTAATTGATTTTTTTCTTATCATGCGATATTGATTTAATTATGTGCACTAAACGCGGGCACATCGAAAAAAGATTTAATTATATGCACTGAAGGCGGAGTACATCTGAAATAACCTCGGGCACGTGGTGCCAGTAGATAATGTATCCATTCTGAAATTACAGTAGAATTTGAAAACCATAAAAGGGCAAAATGAATACAAGGCAAAGAAAAAGGTCAAAGATGCCACTCAGTCCATACATTATACAAGGTGTTGGGGCAAGCCATATAGAAAACAAAACTGTGCAGCCTATAGTTAATGCTATAACCAATGTAATTAGAACAAGCATTGGCAAAGTCAAGTGGTGTGGCCTTGGCAAGCCTATGCTAATACAGTAAAATAGAGAAAGAGAAACTATACCATCACTTAAACTTGCCCACCTTAAAAAAAAACTACCACCAAACCGAATACAAAGGAACTATGTTTAGGCGGATGTGAACAATTGTGCACAGATTTTGCAAAGCCACTAAAAGTGAAAAGCTTCAAATGCAAAGCGGGCTGAGCCACTGCCCATTCTGTGGTGGGAGGAAGCAAAGTATGGACGACAGGTTAAGAGAGCAATGGACGAAGAATATCAACTAAAAGCCCCTATGTGTATATTACTTAAAATCTTTGAGGGAAAAAACCTGGTGAGACAGCTGAAGCTGTCTCAAAGGGCAGGCATAAAAATGGACCACGCATACACAGATATTGACATTACCACTGATGTGTAATGGAAGCACTCAATGGCCTGAGCCACAAAGGACCTCTACAGTTTTGGAGGTGGTCCCAAAGTTGTGGTGGAACCTACGCACTCGGGTGGAATCTCCACAATGAGAATTCTCAGTGCAGAAATTCCACCCGAGTGCGGAGATTCCCCACATCTACATGGCCTCTACCACAAGGGAGGAGGCCCTTTGTGAATCAGGCCCTCGGTTTTTTGTAGTCCTGAAGTTAGCCATAACTCAAGTCAAGATAAAGGGAACTCTGTATTTTACCTAGGACGGTAAATGCCTAATTCCTGCAATATTGCGCTATATGTGAACTGTAGAAGCACCAACGCCTGCTATATATTCCAGCTAAGGCTTCCAAAATAAGAGGATTTAACATTAAAACATTTCCTATGAAGGAGACTTCTGAAAATGCCCATTTGCAAACATCTATCATAAATTCTCTCGCTAGCTGTAGATAAGTAAATTTGGGAAATATATTCTTGGACATATTATTCGCTCATTGCATCATCAACATTCCGCTGTTCAGCACCCTCTCTTTTCCAATCAAGTCTTGCAAGAATGTGATTTCTCATATGGATACTGTCTAGTTGGTGGATCTGCCGGCTGTGTTTTACTTAAATGTTTTCACCTTTAATAGAAGATGTCTTTTATCACACCCCGGAGAGCTCTTCCCTCTGAGCGAGGTGTCATGGCAGCAGATAAAAAGTAATATACGGTGCATCCTGGAGCACTCAAATATAAAGTGACAGGGGACAGTCCCTAACCTGCTGCTCCAGGCAATGTGGAGATTACTGTACTTTACTGCGCTCCAGGACAACACTAACAGACACAAGCGCGGAAGATCAATTGGACGAGGCTTAGCACAACGAGAGCGCGGTTGTACCATAAATCCAGGGTTAGGAGCTTGCTCTAAGCCATATATAAGCATCCCTCACATTAAAAGTATGGAACTAAGGCAATAATTAGGAGCACCCTTGATGCAATGATAGGATCCTACACTATCTTATAGATTATGACTAGTATCCTTAAGAAATTTCTAATACTGTATCTAAGAAATTTTCAATTATGTTGCCGGTGGTGCCAATAGTAATGGCCGCCTTAATGACGCAGACACATTTCAAGGATGAATTGGTTAGGGCTCATCAAGTCCTTTTAGTAGTTATTGTTTCTTTAATGACTTGTCAATACAATTAACCTACAGATGTCAGAACATCCCTCCATTGTTTACGCAAAGGATTATGGCCATTTGTACCTTTGCAATTACCTCTTTCTTTTGGTAATCTGACAATTAAAATAGATTCTGAGTCAGGATGCACATTTTTGCGTCACACGGATAAATATGCTGTAAAATGTGTTCGACGCGTCTGTCAGCTGTCTTTAGGCACAGCAATTGATGCACAGAGAGACTCAGAATGCGCAGGCACACTTTGAACATGCGCACATGCACGCAATCACGCCCCTGATACCTTTTATCACAAAGTCCAATAGACACAGGAATCAATACACAAAGACCAACAGTCATACATGCCACTGAATCAGAAGGCATACAGTGAACTGCATTAGTGGAGCAGAGAAAGAAATGCTGTAAGGGACGCAAGGGGATGTGCATCAGGGCTCAAAGAGAGATGTGCAGCGATAACACTCCGAGTTATGTGAACCAGGGCCCAGATGATGTAATTAGATGCATAGTCGCATTTTCTGCCAATGTGCTTTCTCGTTGGGTGCACCCGGTGCAGATCACACATGATTACGCATAAGGCGCCTTTCCCCAGGTATGGACTGGAGAAGGCAGTGAAACATGGAGTGGCTGGTCAAAGCGTTGCTCCATGTTCCACTGCAGGACTGGAGTGTAACCATCAATAGTGCTTGAGGTGCAGAGGCCAAAGTCGGCGGGATCTATTGGGAATTGGCTCACAGGCTTTAATTTGATCAAAATAGTTTCCATACAGTTTATTAAAAACAACGGTTCCTGAATGGTTAATGCAGACCTGGAGTTGCCTCAGGCTGAAAGGGAAGGAGAGGGTCTCCTGTGCTGTGAAGCAAGAGAAGGGACAGAGAACTAAAGAAGAAAGAACCTTCTCTTTCGCTGCCTGAGAGCCAGTATATGCTTTAATTGACATAATCATTTGAAGCTTCACGGTGACAAAGGGTTATTTTATTTTAGTGAGACTGTAAGGTTGTTACCGGTTCTGGAATGCATCTTTTTTTAAAGGAAATCTATAAAATAAAAGGTTTGTACTAGGTGTCATCTGAGTTTTATTGATAAAAATATAACTTTTGAAAACACTCTACACACTAAGGACCTTATTTAGAGTCTGGCGGATGGAATACTATGTCAAAATGTGACAGATATCCAGGAAACCAAATTACAAGTGTCATAGGCTACAAGGCACTTGTAATACGACAACGGATGGAACATCCTCCACGTTTGTGTCAGCGTATCCTGTCAGTTAAACTTTAAGGCCTACAGTTTTTGTACATTTTGTGGCCGCCTATCTTATGCAGTTTGCAATCTATTTTATACTGTGTGTAATACAGTTCCAAGCTGCAGGAGCTTCTCTTATACTGTGTGGTATTATTTACAAACTAATGACTTACTGAGTAACAGTGCTTTCTGTCATGGGCTGGGATGTCATAGCATTCTAAATATATTTGTTACTATTTCCAAGTTCACCAACTAAGATTCAAATCAATGACCCTCTAGTTAGACACACAGACATCCGAAATGATCACCATAACCAACTCCGCTTTCGTAATACAAGTATACATTTCACACAGTTTGTTTTGATTTGCACTTACTTTTCACCTAAGGAGTGCGCATTATATTTAGGCAAAAGACCAACAAATATTTGTTGTTTTCAGCCACGTCTTTGAACATGCCCATAGACATACTGATCCTACCCCATTATACTCAAAGTCACAGTTCTCAAACTTTCTTATAGGCACTTCAACTGCTGAGCAGGTGCAAGGAAATTAGGTCACAGGACTCTCCACGCCAATAATTGCTGAGTGCTTTTACATATCTGGAGAGCAAAGAGCATTTTGCTTTAGCCAATGTTACAAATCATAGGCAAAACGTATTGGCGAAGGCAAGAGGGAAACAAGGCAAGACCTAGTGTTATTTTTCAGTGTTTGTTTTCCAAGATGGCTGCCATTCGGATACGTCTTGGACATTTGTTACTGTGGTTCAATCCTCAATAATTCCTTGTGTTCAGAACAGTGCTTAATTTGAGCCTGTGGTTTCCGGCGCTTGGTACCGGCACTTAATTGTCTGGACCAGCTCTACTGCAGGCCCTGTCTGTTAAACTTTGAGATGAGCACAACATGTGTTTACTAAGTCAAATTGCATTGAAAACTAATAATACGAGTCTCTCACGCCATTATTACAGCTTGTGTGGCCTTTAATTGTCTGGATTGTCACACTTGTCAGAGTGCGTTTTTAGGCGTTATGTTGGTGCTGTCATTGGCAGCACTGACAGAGGCAATGTGTGGTGCAGGAAGCAGTAGCCTTCTGAGAAGGGCCCTGGCACTTGATTTTTTACAAATTAAGTAATGGTTCAGAAGCCTACTGCAGTATTTTCTTTAGAACAGTTTTGTGTGCTATTTTGACTTGATGAGTTTCAAACACAGTAATATTTGCTAATACACTACACTGTTTACCTTGCCGTAGAGCTGACACTGAGAGAGAAAGCAGCCCAGAAGCATGTCCCCTGTGGAATGGCTCCATGTTTCAGGCAGGCCATTGAACCTGGTGGATGCCTCTGTGTAGGCCGACACCTCTCTATGCTGGTGCTTGGCAGGCATGCTCTGTGAGGGTCCATTCCCTTCACAGCACTGAGTGCAGCGGGATGTGTCAGATGGATAACTGGCAGCTGTTCATGCTGTGTACTTCAGGGAGACAGAGGAAAACAACTCTGTTGGAGCTGCAGAGGGCAGGCTGTTTTAATTGCCTCTGTCGAGGCTTCCTAACAAACCTGTGAGGTTTCACCTCGGCAACAAATACAATGCAAGCGAGCCGTCAAATGTTAGAAGGAGACATGTAAAGATACAAGCAGATTACAATAATAATATACAATGAATTATTGCCAATCTGCATATTTCCACCCTTTGATACAAACCATTTGGTTCCGCCCATATATCAGAAAGATGGAGGGTGTAATGCATTGCTATTAATTGGGGGGGGGGGGGGTTCGGGAAGAAGTTATAGTCAACTTTGTAAAATCATGTGGGGTCTAATCAGGCTCCTTGTTTTACTGTTATAATATCTGATTCTTTTCTCTCATTTGTTGAGTAGAAGCACTGTTTAACCTCATGCGCGCTAGCGGAATTCCGCTCCTGCGCTGAGATTTTTAAAAACGCATGTTACGTGACGAGCTGGGCTCGTCATCAGCGTGCGAGGAGGCTACACCATGACGAGCCCAGCTCGTCATCAGCGTGGAAGGGGTTAAACCTGGACAGTCTCAATAACAGCTGAAACTTTCCTGTGGTGTAAAGGGTAAAGATCTTCACTCAGGGGGCTTGATCTAACCAGAACGACTGTTCATGTATCAGGAGTTCAGAATAATCCATTGGCCTTATCTTCTGTTGAAAATGGCGACTAGTTTGTTCCTGAGGTTGTTTTACATGATTTTGAGTCATTGTCAGAATGCATGTGACTTCATAAGATGGAGATGGGAGGGAGGGATTCTGCAGAAATGCTTGGGCTTCTTAAAATGGTGTCCTTAATGTTTTGTAAATTTAGTATAGTGGGCTGGGGTCCTATCAATAATGAATTCAGGTCTTCTTGCGTATTTCTGATTATTTACAGTATGTTTTGAAACATTGTTTCAAGTAACCATGAAGAGCCCAATTCGCAAAGAAACTTATGAGTCGTAAAGTTACGAGTGCAGACTCTCCGCACTCAGGGCTGCAGTGCGAAGATTCTGCCGCAACTTCAGAGATTCCGCACTCGTTGACATTACGAGTCGTAAGTCCTTTTGTGAATTGAACCCAAATGTTCGACACAAACTGAGTAATTGGTAGTTTCCCAGTTCACTCCAATTCCAATCAAATGTGTGGTTTTGATTTGCAAATTCATTATAAAAGAATTTGTATTAGTGGGGGCAGCCATTCAATTTCACATGTCAGTACTTATACAATGTGAAAGTATGTTGCCTGGAATAGTAAAATATGCTATCTCAATTAATTCAGTTTCCTTTTCTTTAATTACCAGTATTTATATCACACAAAGCCTTGCCATACAGGACAGTGATATGCTTAACACAAGTCAGTAATGTTATGATGGACATTATGGATTACAGAAGTGCAGATGGACGTTCACATGCTGACTTGGAAATTAACACCAATAACATGTTTACACACAAATCAGAGGTCATGTGTGCAGGCAGCTAGAAGGATAAAGTGAAAAGGAGAAGAGGAGGTTCTTTACATTTTTTTCTGATGGTCAGAAGGGTAGTGGAAAAATCTCAGATGAAGGTTGAGATTGAACAAGATGATGGGGGTATAGAAGGAGAAGGCTGTGTTTGTGTATTCTCTCATCTTGCATTGAGAATTTTCAGTTATGCTAAGCTTGTGCTGCAGGTAACTCTGTGTGACCAGACAAAGAATGGCTTGCATCTATGTAGTCTGGTTTCTTGGTGCAGATGACTTTGTGGACACTGATGTGTGATTTGCTTTTGACTGGTGCCAGGAGGTGGAGCCAGTGGAGATCGTGAAGGGGGAGTTGATGCGTTCATACTCATGTTGGATGATAACCAAGAGTGCATCTGCCTGGAAGATAGTCTTTAGGGTGTGAAGGTGAAGTGAAGATTGTCGCAGGGTGGGGGATTAAGGGTTAAATTAGGGAGGCGCTTACTGTGAAAGTTGAACTTGTTGAAGGTATCTGGGTATAGGTAGGATTGTGTGAGCATTGGGAGGACTTGAGCAGTTTTCAGAAAGGAAGGCAGTTTCCCTTGCGGAAGCTGATGCCCTTTTAGAAGCTGAATGATGGTAGTGAAGCTGGCCAGGTAGGGAGAAAAATAATATAGAAAGAGGTAAGATGGATGTCAATGTCATATGTGGATGTTGTGATGGATTCTAGGATGCAAACTAGATCATTGATGGAGGGCGTTTTCTCTGATAGGAACTTACATGGGGGTGCGTTGTGTGTTATTAAGGTGTTTGAGAAGTCATTGTTGTGGCATATGGTGTTTATTTTTGTTGATAATAAGTGGTTGATGTTGGTGGGCTTTTCAATGAAATATGGAATGATAGGAAGTAATAGTAGTTTAACGTAGTGTTTGCCAACTTGAAATGTGCCTGATTCTCCTTGACAGGTTCCCATCCAACAGTATCAGAAAGGACCTCGATAGAAGTTTCATTGGCTTTGTGGGTAGTGAATTTGTAGGTAGTCCATGCAATTTTGTAAACTAAGAGATTTATGAAGAGCGGAAGAGCTTTTAGATTATTCCTATTGTTGAGGTCTTGTGCGTATTAGGTTTCATTGGACTCTGGTTTGACATTGTTGGTACAGACACAATTGTAGGCTTGGAGAGGTTAAAGAGTGTATTTGGTGTTCTTAAAATGAACATAAATGTCACCTGCGGGATTGATGTGTACGGTGATCAGTAGGTGTTATAGTGTCTCAATGGAAGCTTTAAAAAATCTGGAAATGAAGAGGAAAGGATGAGTCTTCCATTTATGAGGAGGCTTGGTGAAGCGATGTAAAAGGACAGGTCAAACTGATCTGTGTATTTTAATGGGAGGAGTTAAAGGCAAGACAGGGAAAGAGTTGCTGGCAGGATGAAGTCCAGGCTTTGTCAAGAGCTTGAGAATGAGTAAGGACAAGAGATCCATTGGACTGTCGCTCATCCTCATTTAGTTCCATATGGTTTAGGTTTCTAAACGCACTAGTGCATGAAATCAGATTATAAAATCAGTTTTCTCAAGCAGTAGGCTTGCACACCCACGCATCACGGACTATTGTGAAATGGCATCTATAGTAACAGGCTGAACCACTGCATTGAGAGTGACCTGTGGAAATTGGCAGTGCATTCTGTTAGACTTTCTTGACACTCTAAATCAATAACCAGTGCACACTTCCCTCAGGGACAAGTCTAAGATGGAGCAGGGATGAGAATTTGAAATGGGCATGTGCTTATTGGGAGAGAAATGAAAAAGAAGTAGTTTAGGCTATCTAGCACACTAAATTCAAACGCACTAAGTGATATGCAGTCTTTTGGGCTTATCTTGCACAGAGTGATTGAACACGCTATCATATGCCACGAGCATTAGCAAAGCCAATAGGTTTTGGTCTAATATACTATGGCAAGCAGTGTTAGCATATAAGAGCAAGACACAAAGTAGGGAGTCCGGAGGAGCAGACAGAAAGTGCTGCAGTTACAATGTTGTCCCTCGTGCTGTTCAATGCAAGCACTCAAGTGGAAATGAAAAGCTACACCCAAACAGCCAATAGTATTAGGAGCTACCGATGAACACTCCACTGGGCCGAGTCAAGACATTATTGACTAAGTTTCAAGCCAATGACTGAAAGAGGATGATCGAAGAAAGTCGGTAGTTTAAAGGGATGGACCCATAGGCCACTGTTTGTATGTTTTTAGCAACAGATCTGATAGACATCTGTGCAGTCAAAACCCAGAAGTACAAATCAGGGTTTTCTATCAGCAAAATATGCTGCTGTTGAAAATAGGGCAAGGTATTATAAGCACGTTTTGGCTGTTCTCGTCTGTCATAATTGCAAAATGTGTATTCAACACAGACCAAAATCACCAAGAAGAAGGAATCTCGCCTAAATAAATATTATCAAAGGTGATTGTGGCCTCGTATATATGTTGGTGGACCTAGTCATGATTTGTAGCTGGACAGACTGTGGTAAAATTATCTTTAACAACTGGTGTAAAGTGAATTGCCATCTCTATGGATTAGAAAGGGTAGTGCCGCAGACCCCATGGAAAAGAGGACATTTGGGAAACCGTGACTACCATTCAAATAATATTGTAATAGCACTGCTAAAAATACACGTTTTGTATGCATCAATATGTGTAACATTTTGATTTCTATTGACTTACACTCTTGCATATTTTTATTTTGCATGTTAAACATTTTGACGATACATAAGAGATAATGACTGCGTGCTAGGATCCTATAGCGCGTTCAATTCCCCTTTGCCCTGGAAAAAAGCACTAAGCTGAGGGTGATGGCTTCTATGAGCACAGAGGCAGAGATGCACAGGTGTCGCAGCTTACAGCAGAGGTGCCTCACACTGCTGAGAAGCCAAGCCATTGCTGGTGCCACACCTCCAAAATGTGCACACCACTAGGCAAAGTTGATCTGAAAATCTATACAGAATGATCAATCCAATATAGCTACCCGCCTACTTCCTTGCCCTGGTATTCATGACCAGCAGCAGCCCGTGCAGGTGGGGCTGGGTGGGGGGGATTTCGATAGACAACCACGAGGGAAAATCAATTGTTTAATTTTCCCTCGTGGTCGTCTATTAAAAATCCCCCCTACCCAGTCCGACGCTCTTACCTGCACGGGCTGCTGCTGTTCATGACTGCTCCCAGGAAGTATGTCCAATAGCATTGGTGCCCAATGTATACCCAGGAAGACTAGTTCCATGCCATATTTTAAGGATTGCCATTGACTAATTAAATGAGTTCCATTTTTATTAACTGTACAAAAATGTATCTATGTGGGTAAGCTCTAGCCTGCTTCTGGCTAAGCAAGAACGTTCTAGAAACTCGCTGTGAACCATCCTCTAAATGCAGAGAACACGTTTTTTCTCTATGTTTTTACATCCCAGCAGATCCACCTAACTTCAAGAAAATAACAATTGGCATTAAAAAATTGTCATTTTATGTGCGATTTATATCCATGATTTCGTAGAATTTGAAGTATGCGCCCCAAAGGCACAAACATCTAAATGCTATCGTGGTTTGCATACACTTTAATTGCGTGTTTTTAGTGACAGCAGGGCGCACCCGTCTGCAGCTATCTAATTAATCACTTGAAACAAGAGGGCTCTGCCTCTCCCATTAATCATCTTCTCCTCTGTGAAGGCACCCAATGATTGTTTGTTTACTGCGCCACTCGAGCATTCTCGAGCCACGAGACGCCATTATCACCGCACACTTCCGCCATTCACTTCCCTCGCTTGGCGAATCGTTGTTTTGATTGTGACGTTTCAAATTAAAACATGACAGGTCAGTTCTGTTTGCTTAATTGAACACTGTGTCGAGACACAGGGTGGGTGTCACGTGAGGTATGTTCAGACACCCCTCGTGTCTGGGCAAGAGTTTTGGATGACTGTCACGGTTCAGCAATTGTTGGGTTCGTTTAATGGCAAGGATCTCTGAAAATAACATTTGTAAAACGCAGGTAATAGTTTGAGACCTTGCGCGCTGGGCCCACTTTACCCCATCTCCAGTGGGCAATTGGAAGCAAACATGCTCCATAATCAGGGTCGGTGCTTCTATGAAGCCAGGTAAGGCAACTGCCCCAGAGCCTATTGGAGGCTCCAAATTACTACAAAACTCCCTAAAAATTGCCTTTTAATCAGTGTATGGCGAGCACTCCAGTGGCAAAATGCTATTTCACCTTGAGTGCTGACAAGCCATGTATCACATCTGTCAAGATACATGATGGCATAGACATAGCGCCATCAACTCACCAGACAAATTGTACTTGTGCATAAAATGGCCACTTCATCTAAGGCTGGTTTTGCCATACTGGGCACAGAAAAAAACACAGTCGGTTTCAGACCAAAAGGCTGCCCACAGGGCTGGATGGACTGTTGTCGCTCGGCCCTGGCACCCCTGAAAGCAGCCACAATGGTGAAACACTCAATTTTCTTACGGTTAAACACCGGACTGCTACTATGTGGAAATAATTCTCCTGGGAATTGTTCTAGATCCTGAACTATGAGAATATTTCATGAGTTTCTCTTTATTACTACATGTGAAAACTATTGCCTTTCAGGCACAATGTTTTGAAAACGATGCTGTGAAATTCAATTTTTGATCTCTTCTGTAAATAAAAAATCTTGGAACAAAAAACCTCTAACCCTAATACGGCCTTAGAGCTGGACGGTCTTGTTTGCCCACTTTGTTCACACTCGACTTGGGAGAAAATGTTTTCTGGGTAGGCTACTCAGGACTGAGGCTAGTCCAGCCCTATTCACAGTTATCTGTTATTGCAATTGGAAAGCCACTTTTTCCAAACTTTGAGTCGCCCAAGTTTCTGTTCCAATCAACAAGTGTGTAATGAGCTCTGCAACGGAGATCAAGAGTGCGCTTGTCTTTGAGAAGAGGGCATCTGCGAGCTTATGTGTTTTTGTTTTCTATTCGATGTACAAACGAAGGGTGTTTGCTTTGCAAATTCAAAATTCATTAGTAGGTTGTTTTGTGGAGCAATGTCAACATTACAGAGGGCCTCCCTGGCATTTGTTGACCTTGTTGGCATGAGGTATTCGCTTCAAGTAAAGACAGACGGTTGGCCAACCTATCACACACAGTTGGGATCCCTTTCATAATTAGATATGCTTGTCGGGTCTCCCCACCTATTCTCCTTTGACAACCGGTTCTCAAAACCTTCCAAAACATTTAGAGCACGGGCGCCCCTGGGGTGGGCATGGCTCTTAAGGTCAGAAGAAGATCCACTTTCTGAGCTGGTAGCCAAGCGGGGCTCTGTTAGATGAAATCCATTGGCCACCTCAAGGACATAACCACAAGCGCCGTTAACAAATTCTTCCGCTATCTTTCCATTCCCGATGGATTCTGCCGCAGCTGCGTGCTAGCAATCCGGTGCGTTCTCCTCAATAGGACTTTCTGTGTGGTGTCTGAGGATGAGAATGATGACTCTCCATTTAGTAGATGCAAATGCAGATTTCCAATTCCTAATTAAAAATGGTTATACAAACAGAAATTGACTTCAAGAGGGCAGACTGACAAATTTCAAAAGAGGCGGTACTGCCAGTGTGGCTAGGGTGTATAGAAATGAAAGAGTCTTCGAAGCAATTGTTTGCAGGATCATCTTTTTTTAGAGATATTTACTGCAGAGAGCTTTCAATGTGACAGCATTCCATCTGAAGTAGATGATGCTGCTTCAGAAAAATGTGATATTAATCTTTAAATAAAAGGGGAGAATTCACTTCATCCCAACATGATTCAAGCGGTAGCAAAAAAAGGAATGCAGTATTCATTTTAGATAGGCATGAAACAGGATTTCAACAATCGTACCTTTACGAAACCATAACTAAATGATGCATATATTTTTGAGCAAACTTGAGGCTTCTCTCGAGTCCCTTATACGGATCAATATATACCCAGCTCATGGTTATTGTCAATTTCAATATCTGGCTGCAGTATTTAATAATTTCTCAGCAAGCCAACAATTTGACAGAACATGGAACTGAAAAAAAGGTTTATTATTTGACAAGGATCACAGCTGCGCAAGCTGAGAATAGAACAATAGACCTGTTTTTGCAAAGCCAAACAATTAGATGCCAAATTGCTTTACTTTTGGATGTATGACGTTACAACGCATGCATTTACCACGCATGCCTTTACAACGCGGTTTTTACATCGCAATCTATTACAACGCATACAATTTGGGGTGCTGGATAGTGAAAAGTTTAATTTACTATTCCAACACCAGTCCCCGTGGACACTAGGGAAGGTGTTGGATAGTAAATTAAACTTATTCCCTATCCTAGAGCGCCCTCCAGCGCAATGCGTTGTAATGGTTTGCGTTGTAATGACCGCGTTGTAAAGGCACGGCGTGGTAAAAGTTGCATTGTAAAGGTTGTTCACCTTTACTTTTAAATGCAAGATCACATTGATGGCCTCATTTAAAGTGCTGAGACAACATGTTTTAAGACAGCAATATGGACAAATCAGGGTTTTATCATATTGATGGCTTATAATCATGTTTACACATTTACAGTAGGACCAAGGTACTACCAGGTGCCTCATTTTATTTACCTGCTCTTCTCATTGTGATAAGGGAGAATGGACGGATGTGTGTGATGTGCACTCCTGCTCTTCTGCTAATCTTTTTTCCTTTAACTCTAGATCCAGTTAAATTCCAGATTTACTGAAATGTTTAAACGTTATTACTGCAGTTGGCCCTCACTGGTGGATTTTGCACTTACTCTAAATCAGGTCATGAGCACTTTCCAATCCAAGCAGGCCCTTAGATCAGCCTGAAGAGCTCTCGTGGGACTGTTTTACATGCCATAGAAAGTCATCATAAAATAAAAAATTTACTCATATAGCAAATTTACTCTTTTTGATTTTCGAGTCTTTTTAGTGCCATTAGAGGAAAAACAGGCATTGGCAAAACCAATAGGTTTGGCCTTGGGAAGTGTATTTCTTTTTCCAAGCATATGCAATGGAAATCTGAAGTTTAAATAGAAGAAAAGTACAAATGCTGCTATCTAGATGTGGCAGTCACATGTTTGATAAAATGTCCTGCTTTTCAGGCGACAGTGCGTATTTGATTAGGCAAAACTGCATCACTTGCAGTGCAAAAGAGCCAAACGTTTAAATAGGCTGCCAAATTTCCTCGAAATTATGCTATGATGGAGGAAGAAAAATGTGAATGGCACTTGAACTGACCAATTGACGAAAAGGGGAGATGGAAAGGCTTTCAAAGTATACATGTGTTGTTATTATGATTTTTCTTTGAAACATGAGACAGGCAAGACAGCCTAAACTTGTCTATAGGCCAGGGAGTCAGGCAGGCAAACAGAAAGACAGACAATGAGAGAGAGAGAAATAGATAGATAGATAGATAGATAGATAGATAGATAGATAGATAGATAGATAGATAGATAGATAGATAGATAGATAGATAGATAGATAGATAGATAGATAGAATGTGTTTGTAGGAGAAGATTGCTGTGGAGCAGTTTTAATGGCTCACAAGTCTGTCTGTCGCAGCCATGCTTCATTTCTCCACGAGTACGTCTAGCAGGAGAGAAAGCACAGACATGAGAGCCGTGCCTTGGCCTACATAGACCACTTAGCAGAATCCTGGAAATGCAGTTTGTTCGAAGGCTCGCCCCATACTTAATGAATTATTTATTCATTCGAAATGTGTGGCAAGCCAAGCAGAACCTAATCACCGCAACAATATGCCCAAGGTGAAAGTCTATTTTTTTCCGCGTTCTTTGCATACTGTATTCCGAACAATTTACACAATGATAAGAGAAAGATGAATTCAGATGTATTCACATCCAAAACAGCCCCACAATATTTTAATCTACATAGTAATGAAACAAAGATATATGATTGCTGTTCAGCCTTAAAGAGGGCAGCAATGCATCTAAAATGTGTATTTCTGTTACTTTTGTCTTAAAATAGTGCAGCTCCTCAGTAGGTTGGAAAAGTCAGTGGTGGATGTCACTAAAGGATTTTCACAATAACTCAAAGTCGATTGTTAAGGGTCATGCCTTCTCAGGCGTGGGTTATGGCACCAAAGCATGGCCAACCCTAGGGTTCCAGAAGCGGGGACCGTCTTTCCACTGGGTCAGTGAGTCAAGGCTTGCCACGACTATTGATATGATCTGCTGGTCATGAGTTCAAATCCTTGCAGGGCCAACTCAGTTTTTCATCCTTATAAGGTCGACATGTCGATTGCCAATACACTGGATAATAGTAACACAGTTATTTACTACATTTGCAAATGGGACACATGCAGTATGGAGCAATATATAGATTCACCTTCCGATTAGCAGAACTGCTAGTGGAGATCACGCAACTTTATGAGACCGGGGATTGCATTCTTCAAATGTCTTTATGGGAAGATTTTAAGATCCCAACAACCAATACACATTATATGCAAAAAAACAATGGTGTTGCATAGTGTGTTAGATGCCACTTTATGTCAACTCAGAGACAGGAAAAATGCTGTAATACACCCAATCTGCACTGACTGTTTGCACACCTCAGATACAAAAATCCAACCATTCCTGTCATTGACAGCGTGAACATTCAAACAGTAATCAACAATATGGCAGACCACTGACCCTCCCACCAAAAATAAGTATTGTACTTTCATTACCTAGTTATGTATACACAACCAACTTTTCATTGGATCTGCCAGTATTGAAGTTTATTATGTTTTGGGCTGCACAGAATGATAATATAGTCACAGTTCTGTCTCTTGCTTTTTTGTGGTCTTGACCACAGTGTGCGTCATTCCTATCCGGTTGCTAGGCCCAAAGATTGACCCTCGTCGGTGGCATCAGGGCTTAATTTGAGATTGTGCTGGCAAATGTTGTGTACCAGTACACATTTTTCATCATTGGACATTGAGCTAGAGAACAAGCGAGAAAGGCAGAAAGAGTGAGCTGGAGGCAGGAAGTGTAGAGTGATCCAAGAAAGAGGAATGACGAGGAATCAAGACTTAAAAACTTAGTATTCGGCAATCCCAGCATTCGGTGGTGCTCTGCAACAGATTCCTAAGACTACTTTGGGTTCCTGCACTTTCTCCACAAATTAAGCACTGTGCTGCTCTAAAGACTGTGTAACATTATATCAACCCTCAGGATAGAACTTGGTCCTTTGCCCTAATCTGTCCTTAAAAATATATGTACAAGACAACACATTTCTTCTGTCAAGAAGGGATTCTATACTTTCTGAAACAGGATGCTATTTTTAATCAGTACTCAAAAGCCTTTCTGCGAATTGCATGTTTATCCAGCAGAGATCCTTGATTCAGACACCTGTTTCAGTAAAATAACGGTTTCATCCTATTCTAATAGCAGCCTTCCTTGCAATGTGTACACTGGCACCATTCCACGTGTTTTGGCCTCCCAGAAACCGTCGCTCTTGTGGGCCAAAAACCATATGACGTATTAGCTATCGGTTGCCTGTGCGTGAAAACAATTTTACAGTCGGCTTGTGCACCCCACTGACCGTGTAAGCACACTGTTCTAGCAAATTCTGCCACGCATGTGATCTAGGAACTCTAGAAGAGGTCAGCGGCGGCTTCTTCTGTAGACTCTTGGCAAACAGCATGCAGATTATGTTTTTGAGGCCAGCGCGCCAGTGGGCTCTAATGAACCATTCCCAAAGATGATGATGAAGTAATTTCATGCATAACAGTTTGAAACCGACCAATAAAGTTGAAAGGAACAGGTGCAACTTGTCAAATTACAGCCACCCCGCGGTGCCGCCATTATCGCTTTACTCACTGGAATGCAAAATGGCCGACGCAGCTGCTCCCGCACGCCTCGTGATAGGCGAAGCCCAAAAAAGGAAGGCACGGGAAGGAGATTAGGTTCCAAAATGTAAAGGGGAGCAGAAAAGTGAGGCTCCCTGGATGGATTTGTAAATGTGAGGCGTACACAACACAGACAAGCGAGTATTCAACAAGAGGAGTGAAACGGCACCCGTCCAGTGGTGGAAGATTTCCATGCTTGGAAATGCTTTGATTATAGTGTGAGGGATAAGCAGGCCGTCACTCAACCTCTTTGACTGTTGTACAACAACCTACACGTGTGTTGTCGTACTCAGCAGAAAATGTAAGTTGTGAACCAATGAATTAAATGTATGAATTACCATTTATGTGCAGATTTACTACCATTCTGTGCCGCGTTTGCATCACACAAGTGATGCAAATCTGGCACAAAAATGTTTATTTGTAATTTACTTTTTTATGAAAAACTGGTTTTCCCCTGGGAAGTTGCCTAAAAGTAACGTAAAGCAGCGTTGTGCATTACTTTGCATCAACAAGTAATTCTAGGGGTTATACATTGACATCCCCACGCAATCAGGCGTGGTTTTTGGTGCAAATCCCTATCTACTAACAGTGGACATGGCTTTGTATCAAAAAATAACAACGCTTAGCTGGCGGTAAAAAGGAGAAATGGTTGTATTTGTCCAATTCTTTCCTATTTTGCATGTGTGCCGCAGTGCAAAGCACACATCCGTAGTGGGGAATGTTTTAATGTTAGTATAGGAATACTGTTTTGTATCCGAGCCCAACACCAGATGGCGATCTATTCATAATGTACCATCTGCAGCCCATATGCCTCGAACACTTGGATTCCAGCAAGCATCTCAATTTAAACCTTTGATGAGCATCTCTGGATCAGGTAAGCATGGTGACGAGGTTTGGTTATCTTGTGGACCCTTGTGTAGCACTGGGAAACATCAGCGAGATCCACCAGCCGGTGCAGGTAAGACCGGTGGGGCCGTGGGGTGGGGCGTCGGGGAGTCAACAGATGACAGAATAGGGATAATAAAATAAATAAATAAAACCACTTACCTTGCACTCGCCGCATCGCAGAGTCAACGATGCGGCAAGTGCAAGGTAAGTGTTTTTGAAAAAATTATTTTATTTTCCCTTTTCCGTTGTCTGTCGACTACACCGCAACCCCGCCCCTCCCCATTGCCAACTGCTCTTACCTGCACGGGCCGCAACTCAGATCCACATCTTTCAAGATGCTCACCCCCTGCATTGCATTGTCATCAATGCTGAATAATTTGCATAGGGCCAGTTCAGAGCTTCAGTATAGATGCTATCTGATTCGTTGCAGGGATTCCACCATCCCCACTTGTGTTCTTGCATCCCTCTCTATGCACCACCCTCATCCGTGTACATGGTAAGGAGAAGTGCAGGGCAGCAGGTGTTACCTTTGCCTCCCAAAAGAGAGCAATACAATTGATGTTTGGAATCCATTTGAGTCTATGCTGTGGCTTGGGAAATGTACATTACCGTAATGAGCCTCCATTTCACTACTGCAGTTCATTGGGCCTTGCGGATACAAGAAAATCCTATTTTATGCATTCAGAATATTCAGTGCAAGACTGTTAGAACTCTAGCCAGCATCCCCAGTTGAACGTCCACCGCTCAGAGGAAGCTAGCCTGGTTCTGAGTAGAATCAAGAACTTTCTTTAAAGCATTAAGGGCTAGATGTAGTAATTGTAATTGACAGATTCGAAAATACCGAATTTTACCGATTTGGTATTTTCGAATCGGTAAATGCTATGTAGCTAAAAAAGTCAGTAAAAATTACTGAATCGTTAAGATTCGTTATTTACCGAATCGGTATTTACCGATTTGGTAATTGCCATTCATTCCTATGGGCCTGGAGGCCCATAGGAATGAATGTCAATTACCGAATCGGTAAATACTGATTTGGTAAAAGGGGGAAAACATTAAAGGGTGGCAGGGTGTCACTTTGACACCCTGTCACACCCCTCAATTGTGTATGGGTGCACATACATGTATGTCTGCAACATGGCACTGAAGCAATTTGTATAAAATTGCTTTTTATTTTTTTTCGTTATACGAATCCTAACATGGGATAAGCACTCCTTTAAGTGCTCCCTACATTAGGAATGCGGTAATTTACCGAATCGGTATTTAAGAAATCGGTAATTTACCGATTCGGTAATTTACCGATTCAGTAAATTACCGAATCCTTCATTTCGGCCCCCTACATCACAAAAGCCTATTACCGGTCGGTAACGGCCGAAATTCGTTAATTTAGGCAGTTACCGACCGGTAATAGCCTTCCTACATTTGGCCCTAAGTCCGGTTAAAAAGTCGACTGTAAAACTAGCCTATTTGTACTTCACAAAGAGGGGCACCATCCTTCAATGGAACTCTAACACTTCTGCACCGCATCTATAAATTCACTATCCCAAGATGTATATAATGTATTTTAGGGTAAACAAATTTGGCTGTAGAGTTATAAATCTGTGGAAATTGAGATCGTAAATCAGATTTTTCAAATAAAGGGTCAAAATAGCAGTTGCTTCCGCTCTAACCAAACGGTACCAAGGAAATGTATTTACGCGATTAAGGTTGTGTGAAGGTGGAGAGATAGGAAAGATTAGAAATTACTATACACCTTAAATGTTGCAGACAGCCAGTAAATATGGTCCTTAGGACTACAACCTCCGATCTGAAGCACTAGGAGAAAATGTAAGTTTGGCGTGCTCACCCCACTTCAGCAAAAGTATAACCCGGGTCTCCATGACCCAAAATTGAGGATTTATATCCTACACTACATCGCCTCTGTCTTGGTTTTGAAATGCACTGTTTTGAACAGCCTGGAAAGCTATTGCTGAAAAAGTGTTATGTTGCAAAGACAAATAAGCACATAGAAAGAAAAATAGAAGTTTATAAAGAAATATTGGAAAGATTACAAATGTGGTCCCTTGTGGTCTTTCCTCCGTGTGAGCAGACGCTGCGGTTACATATAGTTGTTGCTTTTGGATCCATCTGTGACTAAATATTTCAGGAATGCCTCCCTGACCAGCACCCGTCAATCACAGAACAAAGGACTACATTATTGCGAGCCATTGCGGGGAATCCAACAGTATCCACTGCAGCTGATGAGATGAAGCGCACCGGTTGGCAGACTGACAAGCCGGCTGCCCCGCGGCCTTGAAGCACATGGCTTCATCTGCGCTGCCCTTCTGAGAACCACCCACTTCAATTCAAGTGCAAAACCATCAAGCATTTTGTGAGTGCCACAGTCGCAGTGGCTAAGCAAGGGTGCTCGTGTCCTACTGCAAGCAATCGATGATCGATTATTGGGTAGTAAAATACAGCCATATCAGAGGCTCAGGCCACTGCACCTTCTGCATTAAATAGCTGCTAGGCCCCTCTCTGCCCAGTTGTCTCACTCCCATCCCGGCTACACACTGGACAAAGGAAATACTTGAATATGGGGTTTGAACTTGCCAAATATTCCTTGGTTTTCAATTTCTGCTGCATTGTCGTCCTTAAATGCTCCAGTCACCTCCACTGTTCAATCATTGAAACCTGGAGCAGCATAGAGGGCTACACTCACCATCAAGGGAAGCGCGCTGCTTCCACTCCTCAGTTTACCGTGGAAAATAACTCAAACAAGCTATGGTTAAACTTTATAGCGATTACTGCTTTGTGATTTAATAGGTGACACCAGTCCAAACGTGCTTACATGCTGGCAATTCAGAAGCTAAATATAATAGTTGACAAAATCATACTTTTGCAACGAAAACTTTGGCCCAAACAATATTAGTGACTAGCTTGTTCTTTAAATTCATTTATAAACTTAGAGTCCTTCAAAAATCTGTGAGCAACAGTTGGGTTTTATAAAATAGACTCCCTTTTTTTGTTTACTATTATAGGTAAAAACGTTGTAGGTTACACATTGAATACACAGAGCAGATAGTACACTACTAGATGTAGCGAGGGCCTAGCAACTATAGTAAGAGCAGAAGTCAATACACAGCATCACTAACTCCAACCTGCTCACATGCAACCACACCAAAGTCCCAGAACAACAGGTAGTTGGTTAGTTCAGAGTGCGTGCTAGTCAAAAATCAATATTAAAAATCGGACTGCATACTTTCCTCTCCGAAGAGGGGTGCGTCAAGGATGCCCCCTATCCCCTCTTTTGTTTATTATAGCCCTAGAACCCTTTTTATCTAAGATTAGACTCGATGACACGATTACTGGTTTTCAATATGGTCCTCAAAAACAAGCTAAATTATCTGTTTACGCTGATGACATTTTATTTTATTGCTCAGACCCTCAAACAACTCTCCCTTCCTTCCTTCGTCAAGTTTCTTCTTTTTCCATCGTTTCAGGTTATCGTCTTAACACGGATAAATGTGAAATTTTACCTTTAAACCCCTTATGTCAAAAACATCTCTTTGACTCTTCTGGCTTTTCCTGGC
The DNA here is from genome assembly GCF_964263255.1 of Lissotriton vulgaris. Taxonomy (NCBI): domain Eukaryota; kingdom Metazoa; phylum Chordata; class Amphibia; order Caudata; family Salamandridae; genus Lissotriton; species Lissotriton vulgaris. The sequence goes on along the minus strand of NC_141697.1, from coordinate 441,671,306 downwards.
AACCCACGAAGATTAAATATTTAGGTATCTGGTTTGCCCCCCGTATTCCGGACACTCTTAAATTTAATTTCGAGTCTCTCTCTAACAAAATCACTACATCAATAACTCGTTGGAATCCTCTATTCCTTTCTTGGTGGGGTCGATTAGACTCCATCAAAATGATGCTAGCACCCTTAGTCCTCTATTCTATTTCCATGATTCCCATCCGTATTCCAGATCATTACTTCAAGTCGGTAGACTCCCCTCTATTAAAATTTCTGTGGAAAGGCAAAAAATCTCGGATAGCTCTTTCTTCCCTGAAAAAAGATAAATCCCTTGGTGGTGTCAAATTCCCCCACTTTAAATCATATCACAACGCATTTTCTTTAAAACAAGCTATGAGATGGCTCTCTTCGGATCTTCCTCGCATTCCTCCCCTATGGCTCACATTAGAATCTTCTTTACTTCATCCTTACGAATTTCAAGAAGTTCTATCCTTTACCTCTAAGGTGTCATCCCTATGTTCCCCCATCATCTCTCACTCTTGCTCTCTTCTTCGTCCATATTTATTATCCACTTACCCATCTGCCTCCTCCACCCACACCCAACCTATCTGGCATAATAAATCCCTCAAAATCCGTAACCGTTCCTTATATTGGAAATCCTGGCACTCCCTTGGTCTAAAATGGGTCTCACAACTTCTCTCAGACAATCAGCCTCTTTCTTTTCATGATCTACAAACACAATTCTCATTACCTTCCTCATCCCGTAAACAATATTTATCACTGCTTCCATCCCTTACACAATATCTTTCTTCGCTCCCGACCTCTAACTCTATCCCTAACACACATCTTTCGATTTCTAATGATATTGATCAATCTCTTTCTGCTTAATTTATTCATAAATCTTTACAGTTCTCTGCTGATCGTACAAAATCTAAGGTTGAGTTGGCTTGGGAAAAAGATTTATCTCACACATGGTCCCTTATTTTATGGGACAAAATCTGGTCTAAGATTCATAGTACATCTAGAGCTGCAAATACCACACAAACCTTATTCTTTATTTATAATCGTATATTATTCACTCCATTACTCCTGTCATCCTTTTCCCCAGACATTTCATCTACTTGTTGGTCCTGCCCATCCCTTTCGGCTGATCTGAAACACATGCTATTTGAATGTCCTCCTATATTACGTTTCTGGCACTTAGTTTGGTCCCAATTACAAAAGATTTTCCATTTTACAGTTTCATTCTCCATTTCACACATTTTCTTAGGTTCCCTCTCTCCCATTTTTGAAGACTCCAATCAAAACCAAAAATTACTTGACCTTTGCATAGCTATCGCTTTCCACCATATTACATCACACTGGAAACAAGCTAATGATGTTTCTTTTACTGCCTGGTGGAACGCAGTCTGCTTTAATCACAGACTTGACACTAATTTTGTCTCTCCTATTTCCTTAGCAATCAAACGTGATCTCTTATGGCTTCCCCTCACTGACTATCTATCCAAAGTTGCTAGGCCTCCTCCGTCATTTCCGATACGTAATGTTGAAGTTTGTAAACCACCATGAATGCATTACTTTATTCGATTATTATGTTATCTATTACAGCTACTGTTTTACTATATTATTTATATACTTTCATAATTTCAGATATTTCCTCATCCCCCTATGTTCCTCATATTCATTACCTATTTTATATTTTATGCATAAGTTTTCCTCAACTAATTTTGCTAATATGTAAGATTAGTTTCATGTTTCTCATAACTCTTGATTGTTTCTTCATTTTCTGTCTTTGTTTCTTTATATTCCAATAAACTTCAAACTTAAAAAAAAAAAAATCGGACTGCAGCTTGCAAGATAAACAGAATGTCCTTGTTTTACAAGAGATAGCTAAAGTTTTCAAACGTTGCCCTTGGCACTGGGAAAATATGGCAGCTTTCTCAGTTTTTGAACTTCATGCAACATGCTTATTTATTTACTTATTTATTTAAAGAACTGAAAACGCAGGAGAGTTATCATCCCCAAAAATTTTTGTGAGAAAATTCTCCTGCACTCCCGTTTTTTTAAACTTCCAAATGGTGGGGTATTTACAAACATTGGGAGGTTTAAGTTACTAAGGAAAATCCTTTAGAACTTCAGGCCCTAACTTATTTAATACAAACAAATTGATAATGAGACTGGTATTTGTATTACTATATCCAGACAAGTCTCAAAATCCCACAAAATGGCTGGTGAATCAAGCTCAATACCTACCCATTTCCTGTCAGTTTTTGTTGCTGGTGATTTAACAGCTTGAACATCTACCTTCTGGAAACAGGGCACCAGACCACTTATTGTTTCTCACATCCACTGGCAGAACAAACCCAGTCAGTAATGACTTTCCATAATTGCAGATCTGGTTCCAACATGAGGAGAAGACCCATAACCATGAATGGCCTTTAAACCAGAAGCTAACATCTGATCATCCACCTTACTGCCTCAGAGATTGCATGCACCAATTACTTTATACATGGAAACAACTTCACTAATAGTCTATTTATATCTCCTCAGTGTGATATTTCCCTGCTGCACAAATGTAGGTCCTTGCAGACAAGTTTTAAGTGAATGTAATTGGTAGAACGAGTACACTTGCCATGGCGTGGACGATATATGCAGATGCCCGGAGTATAATGTTACCTTTGCTAAAGGAGGGGAGTGGCATCATGACTGACTCGAGGCTCAGTCCCTCTCCACAATCAATACTGTCAATAAATAGCATAGTTAGTCAAGTCATAGCCTTTCCCTCCAACCTGTTATTGTGAAATATGGGTTTCATCCTCATGATGACAGCCCTCAAACTACTCTGCAGAGCTTTATGTGTTTTCTTAGTTATTAGGATTAAACAGCTTGAGGACCAAATTAAGAGGCAGATTTGTCTAAATGATGCAGCAAAATGAGCAAATTATGTGGCTTAGTCTCAGGCAGTATTATTTTAATCCATTTTATTCAGAAACATTTGTGAAATCTGCAAATTATGCAAATTATCTGGCAAACTATGCGGCAAATGCAGTAAATTGATGACCATGAGGTAAACACAGTAGACACAGAATTGCATACATTCACTGGCCTGTACCATTCTCCATTGTTTTAGCAAAAATATAGTCATGAAAGGTAAACAATTCCTACATATTCCAATTCCACTCAGGGGCAATTGTTAGCTGCACTTTGAAGAAAACAGCTTTGCCAAGCTATCCTGTAATATAAACATACACAGACCTTGTAATGTGTAATATATTCTTTAGTGTCATCTCAGGGTTCTGGTGACATTTTCAAACCACTCAGCCATTGACCTTGTGGTGTATGATGTCACTAGACTCCCTTGATGGAGATATAGGACCTTATTACATGGTTACTGTTATTTTTCAGAGAGAGAAAGAAAGAGAGGGGGGAGGATAGATAGATAGATAGATAGATAGATAGATAGATAGATAGATAGATAGATAGATAGATAGATAGATAGATAGATAGATAGATAGATAGATAGATAGATAGATAGATAGATAGATAGATAGATAGATAGATAGATAGATAGATGCTATTGGTGATATTGTTTATGTAATATGATGGCTTTTGAAATTAAGTGTAGATAGATAGATAGATAGATAGATAGATAGATAGATAGATAGATAGATAGATAGATAGATAGATAGATAGATGGATGGATGGATGGATGGATGGATGGATGGATGGATGGATGGATGGATGGATGGATGGATGGATGGATGGATGGATGGATGGATGGATGGATGGATGGATGGATGGACAGACAGGAGAGCGGCGGGGCCATAGGCGGATGGATGGATTCTGCAACATTTCCAGTTTGGATTAATCTCTACCTATTTCTATATACAAAATGCTACAATCAAGCTTATATTTGCTATGAAAGGCAAGTACTTCAGCTTGCTTCCCACTGACTTTCCTTTGTGCTTCTTCGTCCATTAGAGAACTGCATTGACTGCAAGTGTTTCAAACTGGGGGAAAAAAGCTAATTGTGTTGGACTGCTAAAATAAATAAATCATAACCTGCTTCCACAGAATCTGCACCCCAGCTATTCTGAGCCATGCATTTTATGTTCATGTTTTTTGCACGTGTTTCTATGGTTACTTTTCCAAGGTCAGACCACACAAGGCTGAGCTCCGACTCAGGAAGACAACAGCAGCTGCGCAGCAACCTTTGTGGAATTAAATAATTGATACAAGTTAAAAGTACCCTGATTTTGAAAGAGAAGAATTAGAGGGGGTGAAAATGGAGTCCTGCCTCTTCTTGGCATTTGATTCGCGTTCCTGAAAATATCACTCAAAGCCCAGGATATTTTCTTTCCGCCCGATGGCTTTATAACTACAGCCAATACTTTATTTCACAATAATGTTGACTTCCGAGCAGGAAGTCCCTGCTTAGAAATGTCAGGGCCTGACACAAAAGCTCTTCCTTTTCTATATTGGCGCCTTGAAAAACCGTCACGTGCTTCGTAGCGTTCAGCAACATTGAACAAAATGGACGCCTTCACCAGTATGGATCATAAAGCATTAACGAATAAGCCGCCAAGCATCTTCAGAGCTGTAAGGTGATATTAAGAGGAGTATGCAAGGCACAATTGATTGGAACTAATTGAGGACTGGGATGCTCTGAAGGAAACACATTAGTCATTTAGCGGTTGTGCTAATATTGCACCGCGTTTCCTGCGGTTTCATTAGCAGCACATTGCTTCGATGCCCTAATCATATGCTCAGTCACATCACAATCAGCGTACTAAGCACTGGCAAGCTGTTCCTCCTCGCCTAAAGCTGAGTAGGTGTCTGCTCTACGCGGAGCCTCAATTATTGACTTATTTTATGTTTAATCTAATAGGCAAATGTTTATTGTTGAATTGTTGGGCGCCATGACAGGACGGAACCCCGAGGATTAGTTGTACAATTGATGATCATTATGGCATGAGATATGCATTCCACTAGCTCTACTGATATCATGATGAAGTATGCCTTAAAAACAGATTTTGTCGAGATCAAAATAACATCATCATAGCCTTTCAAGATATGTGAAAATAATTTTTAACATAAGCATATGTTTTGTATTAAAATTTGAAATGTTTTGTGATATGATGCAAGAAATGCAAAGGTACCCAATAATAATAATAATCCTGTATTTGTAAAGCGCACAGCTACCTAAAATGTTTCCCTGCACTGGGGGCCGTCGGGAAGATTAAGCGAGCTATTGCCCAGAGTAACATGGTGCTGGGCAGACCCTTGCTGCTGGTGATCGAACCGTGATCCCCAGCGTCCGGCGTCAGTCGCCCTGGCCACTGCGACACAACTCTTCCACCCAATGGAGAAGTGTGTTACTTAGGCCCTCATCTTTATTGAGGAGGTAAAGAGGTGCTACCTCCTCAATCAGTGTTGCCTGACGGCATCTAGGCTATATGGTTTCATGGCCAGTACAGCTGGCAGGCAGGGTGTTCTCCAGCATCACGTCAGTGGCGTAACACAAAATGGCGGGGCCTTCCTGCCGAATGTAAGGAGGTGACCCTGAGTCCCCTATGTCTTAGAGATATTTATTGGCTTCTGCCTGAATAGTGAGCCCCCTTGAAGAGTTGGGGGCCCTTAAATGTTGGGTATGCTCTGCACTACAGGGATGTCTGCTTGACGAGGGTGATGGAAGATTACATGGGTGTCATCTTCCATCGGTCTTGCTGCACCCCTCATTGTCAAGTCACCAAGCTCGAAATCTGTCACAGAGACAGAGCAACCAGGCCTTTCAATGTAGAAGTTGGCAGTAGGTCACCCTATCGCCTGCCCCTAATCTGTAGTGCCCCTGTTCTAAATCTCAGCTATTATAACAGAGATTTAGGGTCAGACTGCCTTCTGTGCAAAAGAGCCAGGGGCAGCTCCTCCGATACGGTGGAGGAGCATCGCCCCACTGCTAAAATGCAGCAGACAGAAGAAAAATAAAAGAACAATAAAACTATTTAATTGTCAATTTATTTTTACTTCCAGTCCACCGGATCTAGGGCTGGGCAAGGCCATGCCACAGCATCACACATCAGGGGGAGAACGAGTGGTAGGCACCGAAAGTGCATGTCAGTTTGGCCGACCATCTACGGCTGGAAAAACCGACATGCGCACTTGGATATCTTGCGGTTCCTTGGAGATATCCTAGGGCTCAGGGACACAGGCTCCCAGTCCCTGCAGGAGTGCAAAACCGGACCGCTCCTCCCAATCCCGGAGCTACTCTTATGCTGGGAGTAATAGTATGAGAGTACTGCTGGGATTGCGTGGGGTCTGGGAGCCTGTGCTTATGGGAATTGTGTGCTGGGACGGGAGCCTAGGAGCAGCGCGGCACAGGAGCAGTAGATCGCGGCGGCTGGCAGGAAAGGTAAGTTTACATTTTTATTATTATTATTTTTTTCCCTGCCCCGACCCCACACCTCGGATTAGCAGCAGCCATCACTGAAAGGAGCAGAACAAAAATGGGACCGTACAGAATGGGCTTTATGGTGTGTATCGAAGAGCAATATAAACAGAAGGATTCTCAACGGGCAAGGCCCCAACAGAAATGTTTACAAAAGGCTAAATGTATTGCAGTTTTTTTTAAAGGTATAAAAGCCTCATTTAAATCCTGATGGAGGACAAACTTAGAGATAGCCACAAGGCAGGCTGGGGCATTCTGGACTTCAGTTGAGTGACTGCTGTGGCGACCCCACTGAGGCGTTGAGCTTTATTGAGATGGTGGCATGTTTGATATGCCCACTCATGTTCTACAAGAACAAACTCCTGAAGTTGGAGTTTGTTCTTGCAGAACAAAATAATCATGGTCCTGACACACCATTAGTTATCTCCCTGGGCGTGGGGGCCACTGTGAGATTCCTCCACTCAGGGCCTCTAGGTCTCCCATGGCAGTCCCGGGTATTGAAAATATGTGACAGCTGTCCTGCCTTAAATAGGATAGGGCTACTATTGTGTCCTGATTGCCCTGCGGCTAATAGGCTGTCAGGTTTGATGTTTACAACAGAAGAGCCAGGTAAGACTCCACTGTCAAAAACTAAGCGGTTCCCCAACCGCTAAATGGGGCATGGCAACTGTGAGTTTGAGGATACAGAGGATCCCCCGTTTTATGGGAGATGCACCATCAAACTCTAAACGTTCCTTTAAGTGTCTTCCTAATGCTCTCTCAGGTACCAGGAGCTCGACCAAGAAGGTTTGTACCTCCCCCAAAAAATAAATTGGGCTTAATCATCCGGCGATGTCTTCATGTGGGCCAAGTGTCTGTGTTGAACAAGTATGGAGTGATAATGTTTGCTATAGTTTTGTTTTTTGCTCAATATTTTTAATTTCTCATGGTATCTTGCCCATAGCTTTGCAGCGCTTTTGAACAGGGTCTATAAAACATCCTCAATCCATTTTCATGCTTCCTGACCACAAGGTTCTAAAAAAGCATGCTCCCCGGTGTAAAGCGCTTCAAGACCTCATTGTCTCATTGTCTGAGCACCTTCATCGAATCCACCCACTTTTTTGACCCCCACCAAGCTGGGTTTAGGCCCCAGCATTTCACCGAATCCATCGCCCTGGCTGTGCATGAGGAGCTAAGAAAGGGGGCGGACCAGAACATCTCTCAGGCTTTGGTGCTCCTAGATTTGTCGGCGGCGTTCGACACTGTTGACCACTCCATCCTACTCGAACGTGTCTAGCACGCCGGCATCCGGGGGCAACCACTGAATTGGGTTTCCTCCTTTCTTCAAGATCGCGTTCAGGCTGTTTTCCTCCCACCTTTTTCCTTAGCAGGAAAGTGCCTCGCTTGTGGAGTCCCGCAGGGCTCCTCGCTTTCTCCACTTCTTTTTAATCTCTACATCCGTCCCCTCATCTGGGAGCTTCAACAAGAATTTGTGACCATCTTCAACTACGCTGATGACTTACAGCTTATTTTCAACATCGACTCCTCCCCATCCTCCATTCATAACGTCCACTCGGTCATGAACTTCATCAGCTCCTGGATGAACCGGAATCAGCTCAAACTCAATCCTGCTAAGACTGAGTTGGTTCTCACAGGCCCCCACGACAATCCCTGGAACTCCTCTTTCTGGCCACCCGCACTCGGCCCTCCCCCTTCCCCGGCTGACTGTCAAGAGTTTAGGCGCCACCATCTGCAAGGACCTTTCCATGAGGGCCCAAATCAACTCAGTAACATCCGTCTGCTTCCACAATCTGCGTTGCATCCACAAAATCTGCAGACTTCTCTTCCAAGAAGCCCTTGTGCAGTTCACCCTGGGACTAGTTATATCTCGCATTGATTATGCGAATTCCCTATACGTAGTCCTACCAGCATACCAACTACAAAGTCTCCAACTCATTCAAAATCAGGCAGCCAGGTTGATCAACGGTCTGCCAAAATTTAGCCACACCAAACCTCTCCTTAAGAACCTTTATTGGCTCCCAGTTGCCCAGCGCAGCCTCTTCAAACTCGGCTGCCTGATCCATCAAGCCCTTTCCTCTCAAGGACCCTCTTTTATTTCCTCTCTTCTACACCGATATGTTCCTCAACGTGCTCTTCGCTCCTCCGATTCCAATTTTCTTACTCCCTGTTCCTTCAGACGTAAGAAACATGGAGGCCTGAGATTTTCCACCCAGGCTCCCCTTATTTGGAATTCTTTTCCCCCTGCACTTGCCTTATCCCCTCTTAGACCCTCTTCAGAAAGTGACTTAAAACTTGGCTCTTCTCGTTGGCTCACAACTAAATTCACTCTGCTTTGCTCCTCTCAGCCCTCCCACTTCAGCTCCAAGAAACCGTAGGTGAACGTGCGCTCTACAAATTCCATTTATCATATCATATCATATCATAAGTGCTATGAAGCAGAATACAATTATGAATTCAGACGTTTCTACCCACTTTGATAACACATTGCTCCTCCTAAAACATGTTAGCATCCACTACAACATCAAATAGTCCCCTAATCTCTTCGGTTTTGAGAAATGTTTGCCTTCAAATTAAAAATCAGACATGCCCACTAAAAATCATTCAAGTTAAAGAGGCAAAAACTACCTTATAAAGAATGAAGCTGCAGCTGAAGTACCTGCGGAAACCCCGTCCGGCCCCACTAAACTCTGGGTGTTCAGCGAGGAGCCCTCCGCGGTTTCACAGCTGTGGTTCTGCCCTGAGGTTGCTTGAATGTGCTGGAACCCTCTTCCGCCGTCTGTCGTTGGTGCTTCCGTCTGAAAAGAATATAGGTAGGACACTTAATTTCAAAAGCCATCATATTAAGTAAACAATATCACCAATAGCCAAGTTAGCGGTCAGAAACAGAGGCCAAATAATTGAGAAATTACCCATGGGGACTTAGTCTCTGAAAGGCCAGGGGACTGGTACCAGGTCAGTCATGACAAGAGACAAAACCCACCCCAGTATGAGCGACCTTTCAACGCATAGTAGGTATTATCTTGAGGTTGCAAAGATGTCTTCCTCTGGGACCTATGTAGAAACCACAACCATCAATCCATGCAGATGAAGTTTAGTTTTCTTCTCCACTGTTTGCTAATTCCACCTTATGTCGGGCCTTAGAGAAACTCCTCACCACTCTATGGGCAGTTCTAGCTCTAAAGGAATTAAAAGCTGTGCTTCAAGTACCAGTCCCAGTACCAACAAAATCACCATTACACCTGGTCTCATTCTCTGGGCACATTCCCACTTCCTGGGGGACTTTGAGAAGATTCCTGTCTCCAAGATAAATATAGAACCCATTTCCTGAACCATCTAGATGTCTTTAATCTTTAGAGATCTCCCATTTACAACATTTGTGTGATCCTGCTTGCACCACGCCTGGGTATAATGTATGCACCTCATCACAGCTGCTCTTGCTTTATGCCATGTTATCTTATCTTAAGTGTATTTGCAAATTGCACTATCACCCGCGAGGGTATTCTGGTGCTGACATTTCTGTTCCTATTCTTGGAGGCCACATGATCCCCAAAAAATCATAGCCCCTTGTGGGTCACGTTCTCTCTCATGGGCTACTGTGAAGACATCTGCCTTTGAGAACCATAGAGAAACGTCATTCATGCCAATAAATAAAGTTTTCAGAGACCATTCACCAGTTTCAGCCCTTCACCAGGTGCAGCATAGAACTCATGACCAACATTCTAGTAGCTCTAATTTTCCACAGACATTAACACCATGCGCGCTAGCGGAATTCCGCTCTCATGCTGTGATTTGTGAAAACGCATGTTACGTGACGAGCTGGGCTCGTCATCAGCGTGCGAGGAGGCTACGCCATGACGAGCCCAGCTCGTCATCAGCGTGGAAGGGGTTAAGAAAAGCCTCACTTTCAATTCTGGCCCTGGTGCCCTAATAATCTCAGGCAAGCTATGTTCCTTCTGAGGTCACATTGTCCCGTCAGTACTGTTGCCCACTGGCATGTGTCTACAGCAGGAAATCGTGACCTGGCTAGGAGACCTATCCATTTTGGCCCTTATATAGTCACTGCACATATATGTATATTCTGAGACTGACTTAATTATATGATCTTCACTGCAACAGGGGGATAACATGCTTAACTTGGACCTCTGTTGGTTTCTTATGTAGCATGTAGCCCGATGAAGCTAATTGTGTCCAGATTTGATATATAGAATACTTACCACAGCAGCAGAAGCATAAACATTTTAAACGTTCAAACCTGTATTTAAAATATACATAAACGAGCTTTGACGCGGAGCTCCTGTCTTCAGCTCTTTCTTTGTTCACATACACACTCACTTACTACTTGTGCACTTTCGATACTATACTATATTGTTTGTCAAACATTATAATGTATTATATGACGTATGGTAATGGAATATAACTATAAATAATTATCGTAATATATTAAAAAAATACTCTGATTTTGTTGTCCTTCAGAGTGCTCATTTCACAATATGTTTTGTTTATTGAAAATGTGAAAAAAAGCTTGGTAAAGAGAAGCTCAACCTGTTGAGGGACAAATTACTGTATATTAAGTAACATTTACAACGGAACAAGGAATAGGAAACTTACACTACGTGAGGTGAATTCTTATAAACCACTGTGTGTTTCTTTCAGACGAAAACACAGAGACAACTGTACTACGCAATATTGAAGGTAGAATGTCGACAGAACAGAAATTCAATAGAAGAATATCGAAGGACGAAATATCAAAGAAGTTCACAGCGGGAGGTACAGAATTACTATTTTTTACTGCACACCTACATACCTTGAAGACATATGCTTCACAAGGTACGTATAGCTGGAGTTATGGTTAGAAAATCTCTACAAACTTACTGTTTGATATTTTATCCCTCGATATTCTTGTCACAACATTTATGTCCCTTCAATATTCATTCTGCAGTCAATATTCAAGACCTACCCCCACAGGGACTCATTTGGAATAAGGGTGAACCCTGTAAGGCTTGTCAAGTACTGGTCGAGGGAGCCCATGAACTCTGCTGGGATCGCATTGCCCTCTTCAATATTGTCCATTGCCCTCTTCAATATTGTCCATTGCACTCTTCAATATTGTCCATTGCCCTCTTCAATATTGCCCATTGCCCTCTTCAATATTGTTGCTGGTAGATTTGTGTATATTGTGGGGAATCCAGCCCTGGCTTGCTACCGGTGCATCTGTCCCCTGTGCCTGTCAGCAGTTACTGCCAATGAACATATGTGCATGATCTGAGAAAGACAAACTTGCCAACAAATCCCACTTGCCACATATTTCTGCTCCAGTCGCCACAAATAGCGAAATCCATGCATCATCGTCTGCAAAATGACCTGTCTTTTGCGGGATCCTTAATCGTCCCAGAATCAGCGACAATCGTTATTCTGAGAGCGGATCTTTGAATGCTTGCAGGCATTAATCATCGTTTCGCTCATATTTGGGCCCGGCGTCTCGCGGAAGCCTTGCCTCTCTCGAGACTGGCAGCGCCGCCACGAGGTGCTGGGCTCGTCGCAGCGCCATCTTGAAATTTAACCTTATTGACTCTTTCGTGTCATGGCTGCCAAGCCAATGAAACCTCGAGGGTCACATAATTCTGCCTGTCAGGCAAATTATGACAAATAATGAGAGGGACTTCGGTTTCCTTGAAAAACATCCTGTGCTCTCAAGGTCACCGAAAGCTTAGAGAAACTTGCCGCTCTCGCCACTCATACATAGAGCGTCTCCTTTGCAATTGTTTCCAAGGTTATGAGCAGAAAGTAGGCATTAGAAATTACAATTTTTCTGCAATTCACAAAAACTAGGAGAGGGGAAGGGTCGATGGCGGGAAAAGCGTTTTAATGATACCTTTCAAATTTTTACAGTGCTTGCCGGGTGAGCCTCTCAAATTTGCCAGGAGACTCCCTGTTTTTTTTTTAACTCATGTATGAAATTGTTGCATCAGGATACCTTTCTTTAAAGTTCACTATTTAAACAGGGATTTCAGTGTGACAGCACCTTTAGCAAAGTAGCATTTTTTATGGATGGCCTCTTGTCGCGCCGGTCCCAGTCCTGGAACTATCTTTTCAACAGAGACAGATATCTCAATGGGATGAAATCAAGTGGCTTGACCAAAGTGTTGATCAGCAGTTTACGAGTTCACATCCTGAGGGCCGAAACTTCTATTCTTCCGACGGTCTGGTATATTAAGTACCATAAATTGGGGAACAATGGCCATTTGTAGTGTACAATGTACTAACAAATACATTTTTTTTTAAAGCTGTTGCTTATATGAAGATTGTTCAGAGCCAGGGGCGCCAGTGACTGTCGCAGTAAGGGAGGCTGGTGGCTGAGCAGGTGTCGGACCCCCAGTGGCAGATATCATTCAACTTTGAGTCCAGAGGCATGGACAGGGTTTATTGGAACACATTAATTAATATATTGCAACCTACCTAGAAATCTAGAACTGCATAGGAGTCCTATCTGACCCTTCTAAAAGGCTTACTTTGCTTAAATTGTCTTAAATAATGACCATTAGAGATCTGTAAGTATTTACTTTTGGAGCGAGAGAGTAAGCTTCTTAGCACAAAGAAAAAAAATCTAAATGCTGCAGCTAGCGTTGCCTTTTATATTAACAGCTGAATGGAGACACAGAGCATTGAATGACAGATTACATAAAATACTTTTGCTTAGATCAGCGTTCAACCCCAGGAAGTCTCTAGGCACTACTGACAGTTTACAGATGTTTCTTTTTACCTGACTCAAGAGAACTCATTTTATTGACGAAAGACTGACCCGCTAGGATCTGAACCGGTGACAATGGGGTCAAAGACAATGGATGCATTACCCACTAAGCCACTGCACCCACTTTCGATATTATGCCCAAACTTATTGGACGTTTATAAAGTGCTCTATGAAACACCTGTCCTTATAATACATGCTAACAAGTAAGCTTTACTATTATCCAATTTAATGGTACCCAATTTTACAACCTCAGAAGGATGGACCCTGTTGTTTGATTTGCTGGGATTTGTTCTGCAAGTCGCAGGAAATGCCAGCAGTAACTGTTTACTTTGCTGAGTCATCTTGGTGCCAGGATGTTGGCATGGTGCACAGCACGATGGGATAGCGCATGAAATGATGGAATGGGTCACAAAATGGTGCTAAGGGGCATCTGATTACAAGAAGCAGATAACTACTACCTATTGATGGGAGGGAGAATGTGTAAGGAGCTATGTCTAGCACGACATCAATAAACGCCAAGCGCACTTTTTTGGAACTTCCACATTGAACACAATGCTCCCGATATGTTATTACCCATAGCTCCTTCATCTGCTCATAATTACGGTGAATAAGAGAAACGAAGTACTAAATGATGAAGAATGCTCCCTGGATCACATAATTTTGTTTGAAAGATCAACTGTAAAAAGAACTCAAGGTCCTAGTTGCAAAGCCGGAAACATATCCATATTTCCTCCTTCAACCGTGACTCATCAAAATTAAGAAAAAGGCAAGCTCCATGTATAGGAGACTGCAAAGGTCTCCTTTATGGGTCACAATTGGTGCCATTGTGTTGCCACTTACAGCCTCGCCAGACGGCTTGTAAGCCATGTGATTTAAGTAATCAGATAAAAGACCTGGTTTAGTTGGCTGCTTGTAACTTTCTATTAAAATACTGCCCCCTCACATTTTGGGGCGGGGGCGGGGTCCAAGTTTGAGTCATGTGTGATATTATTAGGACCACCATGAGTCATATGATGTGATTTTCATTCTCTGTTGACGTTGGTGAGTTGACACTAATGTGAGATGGGTGACATGGAATGTGAGGTGTCATAGGTGTAGCACGTACATGTAGTCATCAAGGTGCAACATCTTGGGGTTATGAGGTGTAGTCAATTTACAAATTGGTATGCATTTATTTAAATTAGGTTAATAGGTACTAGGACTCTTTAGAAACACAACAGTTAAACCACGAATCAAACAAAAATCAAGTCTTCCAACCAAAACACTAAATCCTTAGTTACACACTTTTGTTTTTATTAGTAATAGAAACTAGATGAAAGTGTATTGCCTCTTAATTGGGACTCGCCCTATACAACATTCAAGAGGCCCACCGGATGTGGAAAAGGCAAATGATGAAAACTTCCAGAAAGACAAACATACAATTAGTAGGAGCGGGGTGGGGAGGCCTGCACAGATCATCTTTGACATAACACTAAAAATTGATTCTTTATTGTCTCAAGGGGGGTCCTGTATTCAAAGCAAGCAGGCATTTTGCCCATAGGGGGTCTGACCGGGCCCCTTTAATTAAAGAAGACACCGCAATAAATATCGGTCACAACAGTTAATTGGTTCACATATGATGGTATATGGTATTTCTGTCTTCTGAAATGGTGCCTTGACATTTTGAACTAATTAGTTAAAATAAATTCCCTGAAAAAGACAGCCCAGCAGCGAGGCACAAATGTAATTAAACACTCCCCGGGACGCTTGCATACTTCAAACACTGTGTCACAGTAGATCAGGTTTTATATCCGTCAGTGGCTGAGATCTGAAAGCGCCAGATTTCGAATGTTTTGCTGAAATATTTATTGCAGCGAGACTAATATCTTCTGGGCTGCTGTTATGTTTTAGAACGTTTAAAATCCCTAAGTACTTCTTGCCCAAGTGTGATGAGATGCTAAAAGTTTACATTTCAATTGGTCTATGTGACTTTAGGAAGAAACCTCTGTGGAGCATTATATAGTAGGTGATATGAACTTTTTTTCAAAAATATATGTTGCCCCTTGCTAATCAATTTCTAACTTCTGAAAGATTAATTATATACAGAGTCTTTCTACTTAATTCGAACTCAACATTTTCCATGCATCCTATTTTTTTTAACGGTTTTAAAAGTGTTTTAGACTGCCCTCCATTTTGAGGATCACCTTTGACTTTTGAAACAGGACATTGCGTACGAAAAGGGCGTTAAATTATGTGTTATAATCTCTTGCAGAACAGGTTGCATTTTCCTTTAAAATGCAGCCTTTTACTTTGCACCTTTGTTGCAGTATTTGATAAACAGACTGACATACATTTTGATTGATACATTCAGAAGTCAAAAAAGAAAACTGGAAAGAGTATGAGATTGTATTTTTGTAGTTGATGACTATAACCTAATAATAAAAGTTCAATGAAGAAAAGTTGTATGAAATTTCAGTCAACAAAAATACTCAGGTCAAAGGTTAAAAGTTTGAACATATCACAAAGAAACTCAGGATATTCATATCACATATTAAAACACAAGTAAAACTCCAAATAGAGGAAGGCACCAGGACACGAATATACCAGTTAAAGGGGCTGTATAAGGTGAGACAAGAGAAGGGGATATTATAGGTTCAGATGCGGTCCGTTCAGGTAACAGCGGTGGGGCAGGGTAAGGGGGGATTTCGAGGGGCGATGCTGATGGAAAATTAAATAAATAATTACTTTTCCCTCTGCATCGTCCCTCCAAATCCCCCCTTATCCGGCCCCACGGATATTGAGGGACGATGCCGATGGACAAGTAGATAAATGATTAATGTTCCCTCCGCATCGTACCTCGACCCTTATCCGGCACCACCGTCTCCCACCACTGTTGCCTGCACGGAAAACGGCTGTATAGGCTAAAGGAATGGACCTGCTATATGGCAAAAAGTAAAAAGTGATGTGGGTGAGATGTTTGAATTGATCATAACACCAATGATTGTGGACGCTCTTTTCAGTCCCTCAATATTTTGCTCACTGCGCTACTTCAGACTAGAAGCCCTATTGAAGCCCAGGCATGAAACCCTCTGAAAACGGGGAGCTACAGGGGGGAAAACAACCTTTACAATGCAGTCATTAAATCGCACTACACTTACAAAGCAGCCATTACATCGCAACATCCTTACACAACTCATGTCACCACAACGCAGGCATTACAACGCATACCATTACAACGCATGAAACTACATTGCATGTCACTACAACGCAGGCATTACAACGCATACCATTACAACGCATAGTACCCCTACACTATCCAACACTTACCCTACTGTTGTACCCCCTTGAGTTAGAATAGTAATTTTTACCCCTATACTATCCAATACTTACCTTAAATGCAATGTAATGGTATGCGTTGTAAAGGTAGTATACGATGTAATGGAATGCGTGTATAGGTATAGGTAGTTTTTTTAAATGCGATGTAGTGTCATGCGATGTAATGGGATCCGTTGTAGTGGATGTTGCGATGTAAAAACTGCGGTGTAAGTGCATGCATTGTAAATGTATGTGTTGTAACGTCATACATTCCTACAGGGGCCGTGTTTGCTCCAATTGTGTATTTGTGAAGAAAAGTGATGTGTTTTCCATACCTCATATGACTAAAGGACTGAGGCTGAGGACCTATATGGGAGATATGATGATTGTCCTGCCAGCTCGTGGAGAATGATGTCACTTCTCTGACGCTTTAACCCAAGTGCTAATATGGCAGGAAAGCTGCTAGCATAATCAGGTTGTACCACCACTAGTGTGAAATCAGAATTATTTTCTGTATTGGTGTTCAGACACATGGTCCTACAACACAGCTGTCAGATAAAAATACCTCATATATAGATATTTTTCTGTATAATACTATGTTCATAAATGTTATATTTAACCCCTTATTTTTTAAACCATGCAAAAAGTACAGACAGCCCTCATTGATTTACAGGGTTCAATTAATAATTCCAAATGCTCTATTTGGGGTAGTGTGGTCGAGATCTTAGGTTTATTAGAGGGTAATGTTAAGCATGTGTTACACACACAGAGTCCATAAATGAGCCACACTATGAAGAAGAAACTTAAGACCAGTTTATAAAAATTATACAGATTTTTATATAACTTTAAACACCAAGACCATTGGGATCAGGTAAGTACTTCAGACGTTATATATCTTTACAGGTAACACAGTAGAAAATCCCAGCTGTCAGCTTTGATGCATGAGCCTCGAACCGAGTAACGTTATCCTATGGGAGGAAAAGACATGTCCTGCATAATTATACTGCAAACGGTTGCAGAAGGTATCCTTTAGGGTTTAAGGTGCTTAGCGCCCAGGGTTCAAGAAGCCACAAGAAGATCGGGTTGCACTATCCTGGGGTGTCCAGGTGCAGAGGTGTTGGTTGCATTGGTAATTTCGAGCGCTATGCAGTAAAGGTTAAATGGATCGGTCAAAACAGAGTCTGCAAGGGGGGACTTGTGGACAAGTCCAGCAGAACTCAGCATGGGGCTCAGCTTGTGGGGACTCCTAGGCCAAGGGGGTGCAGGCAGAAGTTGTGTATTCAGGTTGTGGGGCTCAGGTGTGGGGTTGCTGGCTGGCTGGCCACTTTTGCTGGAGGCTATTACCGTTCTTGGGGTACCTGCAGAGGAGGGAAAAGAAACACAGACCACTCTCAGTGTGGAGTTCATCTCTCCTGAAGTCCCTTGACTTGCAGGTAGGGTTTTGTAGTGGTGGTGTTCGGATTGAATACAAGCAAGCCAGGGTGGGCCCAAGTGCCCCGTTAGTCAGGGTATTGGTACAGGGGGGCTCACGGAGGGTCTACCGTCTTGACACTCTGCAGAGAGAAGGGGCTGACCTCCTAGAGCCTCAGGGTCATTCTCCTGGCATGCTGCTACTTCGGTGGGCCCAATGGCCAACAACACAAGGTGCTGTAGATTTTTTTTGTGCCTGCAGAAGCAGGGGATGGCTCCTCCGCCACAAGGGAGATGCTGCCTGGTTGTTGAAGTTGCTGGATGGTCCTCTACAGTTTTGAGAGGATGCACAGCTTCTTGAAAAGTCGGGCCGGTGCCATTGTCAAGGTTCCAGCAGAAAGACAGGAGTTGGCACCAAGAAGTGGTATAGACCTCAGTTCTTGTGGTGATTACTCTTCTTTGTCCTTTCTTCGGTCTCAGTAGATGAATCTGAGTTCCTGGTGTCAGGGAGATAACTAAATACTGTAATTAGGGTGTTAAGGGGAGTGTAAGGTAATAGCCAATGAGCTAACCACCCCATAGCTGACTACATCCCCTATATGACTAGTTCCTGTGAAGAGTGGGCATAAACCTGACCCAGAGTTTCTAGTTTCACTAAAAGAAAGATGGTGAAACCCTTCTTCGAGTGTCAACTTCAGATGGCCCACCTTAGTGGTGTGCTTGCCTGATAGTGCAACAAGCCTACTGAATTTTCCTGCCTGCTCTGGTGTTAAATGGGCCACAGGGCAGGGGGTGGCATTCTCCAGGTCTGGAGGAAGCTGGGGGCACATATCAAAGGCGACAGAGGCTATGAAGCCTCTGGCCTTCATATGCTAATTCACTATCCATCCTATTGAAGGACATTTAAACACCTCCTGCTAGAGCAGGCATTGTTCCTGATCTCTGAGGGCAGAGGGTCAGAAACTCGTCTGTGGTGGCAGGCTGGAAGATACCAGTCAGCCAGCACACTGGATAGTGGTAGCGCTGGGTGTATGTCATAATAAATCCAACACTGGCATCAGTATGGATTCATTAAAATGAGGTGTTTGATACCAAACACCATCATTTTCAGTTAAGCCATTATGTAGCTGGGTAACTCGTAATGACCAATGCCGAGTGCATATACTTAAGACAGCTTTCTGTTCACTTGCAATGTTGTAGCAAAGGACCCAGACATTGCAGGGCATATCTGTTCAAGCAGATATGTCCGCACATATATTATAATGCACCATGCCTTAGGGCTCTAAGGCCTGCTGTAGGGGTGACTTACATATAGTATATTCAGTGTGCATGGGCATGGCACAGACAAATAAGTTGGCCGAGACTTGTGAAGTGCTTTATGTGTCAAACAACAGAGTTTAAAAATGACACGCTTCCTAATAGGCAGCTAATGAAGCTTTCTAAGGATATAGGAGGAAGGCGAGCAAGACGAAAGATTACGAATTATCCGAGCAGCAATGTACTGAACCAACTGCAGTTTGGACAGAAAAGTGTAGTTTAATGAGGTCAGCAAGGTGTTCCCATAGTCCAGGCGACTTATAAGTGCATGGACAAGAGTCTTCCTAGCAGTGTCTGGAAGCCACCGGAGGGCTTTTAAAAAAAGTCTAATGATAGCGAAGCAACATGCCTCAAATGGTAGTAGCTTGATCTTTCTTAGCAAGAGATTGATCCAACTTCACGACAACATTTTTTGCTGCCTGCTTAGGTGCAGGGGCCGATCCAAGTTGTGCGGGCCACCAATTCTCTGTCGCTTTGCCAAATAGCATGATCTCTGTCTTGTCGCTGTTTAACTGGAGACAGTTGTTACTCATCCAAGCATCAACTTCCATCATGGAGTTTGCTACATTTATTCATCTGTTCAAGTGTCGCTCACATTTTGTTCAAGCTCATTTCATTAATTGACTCTTGTACTTTGAGAACAGCAAATTGGCTGATCACATTTGTAGTCCCTGTAAAGGATCGCACACCAGCACTAGGGCTGCTGGGCCACTCCTTTATTTTTATACGTTTTAAATGTTTACTATTCTTTTTATTTTTTTGCATATTGCATATGTTTAAAAAAATAAAATAATAACCACACTCTCCAATGACAGATCTATTAACATTGCCAATGTTTGTTCTCCTAGGCTGTTCACTGACGGCTGCAAACAGGGATGTCAGTCCCTAGAGACGCATACATAGGAAGATGCTATGTCATTGTTATATTCATCATCATTGTAGAAACCGGAATATGCCGCTGTTTTTGGTTGATATAAGGTGTGATGCATGGTGTGAAATGGGGAAAATTCTGTTCAACGCTTGTTAAGGCTGCATCAGACACAAAGTGCATCAAAGGCTGCAGAAGACAGGTACTTCCAGAGCAATTCAAATGGTTCTAGAAGACACAGCCCACTCTTTAAATGGACAAAATCTGCTGCTTTAATAAACCAGTGAAAGCAGGACATATGAATACCAAAAGCAGAGCCACCCCTATAACACAGTAGGCTCACATCCTCGGAAACCTGTACCCTTGGGTAAATTAGCCCCACTGTCAGTCTTCTTGAGTAATTTAAAGCATTAAAGTTGCGGTTAACACTTTGCATTCGTCTCATTTTTGGCTGAGTCACAAAGATGGTAGGAAAAAAGTCGAATGGAAGCTCCTGTAGGATTGCTCTTACATTTGGAATAAATGCCCAACTTTTCCAGGATTCACCTAGAATCCAATGAGTCCCCTTAAATGTTCAACTGTTGAAGATTTATTGGAGTACTCCACCACATAACAATTACACAGGCACATTTTCCTCCAGATACAAACTTCTGAATGTGTAAATGTGACACAAATTTGCATTGGCATAGGTAAATGTGTTTCACCACTTGAACAATGTATTTGTCATGGGAAAAATCACTTGCCCTTTTCCCAAATTAAATATGGGAATGTTCCATTCCAGTTTCCATCCTTGAAATGCCCTTAATCTGCCTCTGACAGGGGTAAATTCACATGAATTTCTATGATATAAAACCATACAAGTGGATGGTGAATACCCAAAATATACAAGTTTGTAGGCATGGATCTTGCGTTGAAGATTGCTTCTATTCCATTTCCCCACCCCTTACGGATGTCATCCCTAACACAACTACAGCAATTCTGCCATGTTGGCAGAATCACTCCATTTGTATACATGTGCCAGTTTCTGAATCCGTCAATCAGGTTTGACACTTTACTTTGGTAAGGGGCCCAATACAAAAATGGAAGTTGATCAGAGGTGCACAAACGGCTATTTGAAAAGGAATCTATGTTGGAAGTTTTTTAAAATCAAGATTCAAGCGCGGGTGAAACCGAAGGCAGAGAGGGATACGTTACAACAGAAGTTGTCAGTCATAACTTGTTGACAACATAAAAAAGAGAAAAGGCTTGCATACATTATTTCACCTACTAGATGGTCTATCTGCATACAATCTGCTGATTTATCCATTTCAGTCCAACGCTTGTGGTCAAGTATTTGAGGTGTGTGATTACTCCTATCCCACAACACTGAAACTCAAAGGAATGCGATGGTAGGAATACCTAGCTAGACACAACTCTGATCCCTAATTATCAATATAGAAGGCTTTACTAACTGATAAGGTCCTTTCAGTGATAAGTAACTCATTCCACTGCACTACTATCTGACTACTATATCTGACTGAACGATAATTGTTGATAAAGAAAGTTGGAGAGGGACATGCAGCTCCATAGGTACCTCCTGCCCTCTGAAAAAGACCTAAATGTTGGTGGATACTTGTAAACCACTCCCATATTGGTCGACAATATATGCTGTCTAAGGAAGGAATGATCCACTGATGCAATATATGTGACACTGAAGATGCAGCTGACATATAATTTGCATAAGGAATACTAATGCAAATTACTTACCACCCTAGCAAAAATGCACCTGCTTAAGTAGTATGAAAAAAATCTGAAATACAACAGATCACCAGATGCAAAAATCTGGTGCATACCATCAAAATTTGCTGTGCTTACACCAGGTGTGCACCTTATCCACTTTACGTAATACGGCATTGAGTGTTGCCTAATCACAAAAACGCTGTCCCCCCCATGCTGATTTCATGTTCTCACAAAGAGCATTTAACTACCCTTAGGTAATCACATGAGCTACAGCTCTCCATCAAAATACTACACCGAATTGTAAAAGCCGGGAAGGTAGCTCAGTGAGTTAACACTCATTGCTGACATCTGGAGTGCTCTGCATGTCACAAGTTTAAAGTTTAAATCACAAGTTTAAATCCTGTCAAGGTAGATTCACATTTCAGTCTCTCCTCAGTCAGCAGCTTTGGTGCAATTAAATTAAGTAAGTGTTGCACTTGTAATTGATAGCACTTAGAAAGAATAAGTTATTCATATTAGACTGCTGCAGTGAATTCATTTAGGCGTGATGATCCACTTTAGAATCCAAATCCTCTCTCCACTCGTATCTGTACAACTGGAGCATCACAGGTCTAAGATGAGAGCTTTGATATACTACAGAGCCATATAGCCAACTACAGCAAGGTAAGTTAGAGTAAAACGGTCCCAGCTCACCTATTTATGGTAGGCAGAGTCCATGTGATAGACTTCTCTAGTGCTCTTCAATATTATAAAAAATGCAAACGCGTCATGCCACACACATGAAAAAGATAGATACATGTGTTCACTAATTAAAACAATCACAATAATTATTTTTAGATTTTTTACATGAGAAGAAAGAGGGCTTATATTATCATTTTTAGGGAAGAAGGCTAATTCTTCAGCAACCGACCTATCAGCCTTGTTAATGGTGTGTAAGGTTGGAGCTTCTTCCTTACTGTGAAATTGGAAACCTGTCTCTCAAGCGGGGATGAATGGCCTGTGCTGTCCCAAATCAGGGTATCTTGGTAGTAGAAGTGACTTGCCCAAAGATACAATATGCCCGAATCATGGAGCCAGCCAAGTTATCTAAGGACTTCCAAATCACATTGATGATCATTGGAGTGGAGAAATTGATGCAGTTATTGTCCTGATCAATAGAGAATAAAGGCATCCCCAAGTGAGTCCAAGATACTGTCCCTCCATGACTCACTTTAAAAGCTTTCAAAGTTGTGTTTGATTCCAAATCATTCAATTTGGTCAAAGCCTAAGCTGATTAAGATCCACGGCGAGGCAGAATTATTTAGTTACTGCTTTTGTGGTTATGATAGAGCCTACCTCAATGTTCTTTCTCCCACTGAATAAAATGTAGAAGGACCATGATGTGGCTTGAGAACCATTCACTGATTGCATCTTTAGCAACCAGCAAAGATAAGAATGTACCACTGATCTTGTTCCAGTAATAGAAACAGCTGATGCTTCAAATGTTTACATGAATGGTGCCTCACCCTAAAATCAGGAAAGCCAGGGACAGAAAAACATCTGTGGCCCATGCAGGTAGGAGCGGTGGGGCCGAGTGGGGAGTGGGGGGATTTCAACGGATGATAACATGCGAAAATTAATTATTTATTTAATTTTCCCTTGTCATCTTCCATCAAAATCACTCCCCCACCCAGCCCCATCGCTCTTATCTGCACGGGCCTTAGAGGCAAAAAAATTGAATTTAGTTCCTGTACCGGGATCTGACATAGATTGCTTGGTATTACTGAGGTCTCTGTATTAGGAGACTGTCAGGAAAATCCATTGAAATTCACATACCACAGAGGGAGAAATTCTGGGAATTACCTTCGTTCTTTACCTCACTATATTATTAGGCAATCTGCAAGCCCACTATTTGTGATTGGGCCTTATGACCACATCGTCCCCAATAAACAATTTCAGTATTATCTTTCATAAGAATCTATTTTTTACATCCCACTGTTTGCTACATTTATTAAGCTGGGCTGATACCATCATCTACTTCCCTGTATGTACTACTGCATTGGATTACTTCCTTTATGGCTGTAGTATCTCGGTTTGAAAATGTTATCAGTCTTTCTCCTGGCATAGCTAAGTCCAGCTGATGATGATTAGAGAACCTGCTAAATGAAGCAGGTGGTCAACTCTGGTGGGTTTGTCAGAGATCCCAAGCATCTACTTTCAGATTGCTTGATTGCCTCTAAGTAGCCAATAAATGTGAAATACCATTGTCAAAACATCATTACTATCACTCTTATTACCATCTGCAATCTTTGAACAATCTCTTGGTTAAAACTCCAAGTTTTAGAAAATGGCTTACCATCGGATGGACTTTCAGTGTCCTTACACCTACACTCTGACACACTCTAATGCATCATCATCCCAGCCTACAGTGCTAGAACTACCACTGAACTTAGCATCCCCTGCCCTTGGCTACATCTTACAGCCTGTGTTGAAAAAATCACCAGCAGGCCACCTCAGAGGTGTTAGTGTGCTTGTCAAACTTCACCACCTTAATAATACACAAAATGATCTCCCGGGTTCAGGGAGAAGGGACTTTCAGACATGCATTGTGACCCAAGAAGGAACAGTACATGTACATCTTAGTGCAGAGGTTTAAGCAAAAACAAGCTAAAGTGGGTCTGAATAGATGGTGGTGACCTAACAGGAGCAACTAAACTTTGCTAGCTTGAGTAGTGTGCATAGGCCTGAGTCCACCATAAATGTGGGTGGTGTCCTGTGCAGGTGCATGACGTCTAACTACTATTTCAAGCAGAATTACAGTAAACATCTAATTGTTGATGTTCAACGTGGAAATAGATGAGTGTTGGTGGGACAAATCAGGTGTGGGTATTTGCACTTCTGTCTTGAGTTGCTGGGAATACGGTGGATGTGTGTAAGAAGAAGCATCTGTCAATTGCGAATGTGGCCCACTTTTTCACCTGCATTTTTATTCTACTTGGTAGGCTTCAGCTTTAAAGTCAGCATTTGTTTGGAGCATTTTAGAAACAAGGTGGTTGCGTCATGTATTTAATTTTTATGGTTTGATTGTATATGATTATCACAGTTATACGACAGGATTTGACATAAGAAATATAGCCAGGGAGGTGGTTAAAGGAACAATGACATAGGTTTCTTTGGCTATGTTCTTAGGTGGAAAGGCTAGCCCAGTGACTTTTAGGTCAACAACCAAAAAGGCTGCTACCTTGGAGGATATAGACTGGTCCAGAGGGGACTGTTGGGTCCTGCAGAGGAATTAGGGAAGACCATTTCTTTTTATTAGACTAGTAGGTCCTCTTAGCATTGTAGTGGGGCTAAGCAAGAGGTGTTTGAAGGTGTGGGAAAAGTGGCGACTTCCCAGGGTCCCTACCTTCCAAGAGAACCCTTGATAAAGTAATTGCGACAGTAAGAAGCCTTGTTTACTCTTTCTCTATCTTAACCTCTAACCATGTCTCTCTCGACCTATCCATGCCTCACCCTTTTACTTTTCTATTCTTTTTCTTGTATCTCTTGTTCTTTCATCTCTCTCTCATCCTACCTTGATTGTCACTCTTTACCGCTTTCTACTACTACCTCCCTCTAATTTACTCTTTTCTTTCTCTGTCTATCGTGCCTCTCTTTCTATTTCTCCTGGCTCACCCCAGAAACGACTTCACCCCCATGCATTTAGTCACTTCAAGAAGGACAGGACAGCCTGTTCGGCCGGGCACCTCAGTGCTCACTGGCCTGTGCATTCAATGTACTTCCTAATGGTGCTAGCGATGGAAAGAGGGACACAGATGACCTAAAGTGAGTAACATACACTGTAGCTATGGAAATTGTCACTAAATAGTACACCGGGGTAGATGTGCTTTTGGAAACATGTGCAATAAACACTTTTTTTAGCACTTTTATCTGCTAGGTCTCTAAAAGATTAAAGAATAACTCAATATCCTTTGAAATTATGACGGCTTGAATCTGTTGAAAATGGACAACAAATTTAAAGTTGGCCCAAACAGGGTCCCCAAAATATGTCTGGCCAGAGGCCCTAAAAATCCTCACAATATCCCTAAGTGTGGAAAATATGGGCTAATAAACTCGAAAGAGGGAAGTAATAGTTGCTGTAATGGCACAAGATCCATGGGAGAGTGAGTATTAAATGGAATGTGCAGTCTGCAGTTTTATTCATTTGCCACACTGGGTGCTGCTAGGTCATTCTTGTCCATAAATCAATGCAAAAAGTTCACCACTCAAATGGTGCCAGAGGTTGTACCACACCATCTTGCTCAGTGCAAGAAAGCCTGTCCTATTGAGTAGTGTAGTACCAGAATATCGAAGGCAGAATATCATCTAACTTCAACATCTAATCTTACATATTGTTTACAAAACTAACGCCCAATTGGAGTTAATAACAGAAAGCCAACACCTAATTATACTATATGTTTGTAAATTATATTTAGAACACAATATTTATGTCAGATGATATTTTTATGTTTTATTCCGCCACAGAAACTAGTGAGCAGCAGGAAACTGACTCTCACAGACAATCCATCTCTTTAACCAGAGAAATAGGATATATGTAGAAGGCCAGGTCATAGCAGAAGGAGACAGTCTTGTTATATCATCGCACAGACTAAAAACACTGCACGTGAGATGAGATATGTGCAAAAAAAAGTAAGAGGCACTGACATAGTTAAGGTTTTACAATGAGACATTGGTTTCACACAAACTGGAGAACTTAGTGAAACATCAGTGTGACAGAGGTGTAAGGAGAAATGATGGCCACCAGCAGAATGTGGTGAAGGGGTCCTGAGGCTCCAGAATCTCACAGGAATTCGTAGACTGGGACTGAAATAGCCCTCCTACTCCCCTGAGGAAGGGAGCCCATATGCCGTAGTGTCTGCAGGGTCCTGTGTTATACCCCGGGGATTAAACTTACGGACAGACAAGTCCAATGATGCGCGTATGAGCAGTGCCGTCTTAACGCATGGTCACGCTGGGCAGTTGCCCGGGCGGCCCACGAGCATAGGGGCCCCAGGCAGACCAGAATTTAACTCTCATTTTCCGTTAAACATTTTTATTCCTGTGAGTGGTTGTGCAGGCAGGTCCCAGTGCACTGCTTTGCCCGTTGCCAATAATGCTGTAAAGACGGCCCTGCGTATGAGGCCTTCCTGGTCTCATCTTAGGTACCAGTTGGAGGCTCTTAAAGTCTATTGATTGTAGGGATCACGGTTCCCAATGGTTGGAATGGAGGAGGCAAGCTAAAGGAGTACATTAATTGTTAATATATTGAGAAGTCTTCTTACATTCAGATGTGATTCTTCAACTGAGGGGTCTGTGCAGGCATGCAGAAGAGACCTAACACCAAAAGCTTACTCGTCACAGCTGGGGAGGTTCACTTCTGCCTGAAGCTCTAAACATGGCAAAATCAGCTCAATTTCCCATCTACCACAAGCAGATAGAATACGAACCTCTGAAAATTACAGCAACTATTCCTTTGAAACACGCTTTAGGATTGCAAAGTAAAATGTTGGTTAAAACACAAAATGCTTCACTCAAAATATGTTAGATTGAATGTTTACTCCTAGACCAAGCATCCTCCGGTGGACGTAAAACAAAGAATCAATATTTCAATGGGAGATTAACTGTTCAACCCCTCAGTACCTTGGAGGTCTTCAGCTAAATACCTTTTGCTCTTAAGGGTGAAAGTAAATGATGATCTGTATCACAGCAAAGCAAAAAGTGCAGCGGCAAAATCAATAATACCAGCTATACTGTATAGGAGTGACTGCAAACCACAGCCTGTAATATAGAGCAGCAAACCCTGCTGAGACACATAAACAATCAATTGCTTCTACTTAACTCTCTGAAAATGATGTCTAACCGCTGGCGAATAACAGCTCTCTATTTCCCAATTGTCTCTTTGAAAACTCAGTCATAAACTATGCGAGAATGTGTATGCACCACAGAAGCACTATTGCAGTGTGTTGGAGCATCCTGTTGTTGCTTTGAAGAACTGCCCCACCCCCCTTTCTGAGTTACCTCTACCAGTGGGGGGGGGAGGGGCTTGATGTAAATCGTGTTAATAAAAACTAAAATATGGCTTGAATACAATAAATACAATGAACAATCATTTGGATTTGAGTCGGTTACAATTACAAACACTCAAAACACCTCTGAAAACTAACTAAGCGTGTCACTCCTTCTGTATATAGGGTTCTGAGCTTAAGGACTTTATATTACTTTCCAGAGCATTAAGGCAAAAAGGACACAACCTCATGTGACAGACTTTTCCCATATTGGAGGGTCCCATCCTTAAGACACTCTCTCCTACGCTCTATTGGATGCTCTCCTCCTTCCAACTACAGGGAACTCTCCTCTTTTATCCTTTTGGGGTCTCTCCTCTGTAATCCACGAAGCTCTTCCCTCTCACACACCCCATTGGAGGTGTTCCTGTTTCATCTACTGGAATCTCACCTTTTCTAAAGTTCTTCTCTTTCATCTCATTGGAAGCTTCCCTGCAGAGATGGGCGGGCCACTGGGAGCCGGCGGTGAGCTTGAAAGAGACACTTGGCTCTGGCTCAGGTCAAGAACCTCCTGGAACCTCAAGCCCAAAACGAGAAGAAACTTGATGTGTCTTCTGCCTTCCTCCCTCACTCTACCCTCTTGTACAAAGAGTTAAAAGCAAAGCATTCATATTTTGGTAAAAAGGAGGGATAATTCAACACCCATTTAGTAGTTGTTTTGAAGTATGTGAATCCAGATACCAAAGGATTCATTCAAATTTCCCCACTAAACCAACTTGTGTGATCTTAGACAAATATTTATTTTCTTCATTACTGCTTATGAATTGCCTTCAAATATGTGAAATCGGAATATGAGCCGGATAAAAAGGTATTGTGTTTCATTTGACTGTAATGTTACTCCGCTTACAAGAATTTGGCCCACATACAGGATGCATGTGGCAACTGACTTGCCTCTTAATGCCATTGTCGCCAGGGTGGGGGCAGGTATGGTTCTAAGTTCATGATTAAAAGGCATCACTGATAATAAGTACTTTTCAGTGCAGTGATATAACGTAATGTGTTAATGTCACAGCTTCCACATGATAAATAAGTACACATTTTACCATTTTTAAGCCAGGACCTGGTTTACGTTCCTTTTTAAAAGATCGGTCTTTCCTAGTAATCTCCCCACCATTTACATCCTCCCATGGAGTGCTAGCACTCGGTGTCCTCCAGGGTGTGGTGGTTAGCCCCCCTCTTTTTAATATCTATGTCAGACCTTTAGCTGATGTGGTAAAATCCTTTGGAATTTCATTAAAATCCTACGACGACGATATACAGGTAATCATTTCCTTGGCTTCAAAATTGGCCGATGACCGCGAAAATATAAAAAACTGTCTCACAGATGTCGCAAGCTGGATGTATGGAAACTGCTTAAAGCTCAATGCCAGCAAGACTGGGATCCATCTGTTGCACAGACGCGCCCACCTATGGGGGAGGATATTGTTGGCCAGAAATGCTAGGGCAAAAGTTCCCTCTAATTTTATTCCTCTGAGTATGAAAGATCTCTGTGCACCACAGCCCAGGTTGCATGCACCAAAGACATGTTTTAAATGCCCATAGTGCCAGGGATTAGGGAGTCGCATATAACGCTGTGGCTCGCAGTGTACCTGATCTGCAATTGATGTATCTCAGCCATTGGCTTTAGGTAAGGCACTAGCCTACCGCGAGGTCCCTATAACACACAATACAATAGAGCGCCCTGCAGCAGAGAACATGGGCACAGGCCTCTCTCTGTACTTCTTGTCCCTCTCTTAAGAAACCCCTTTTATGTGGGCTGCTGACTCCTCTGGCCGTGAGTTGAATCACATGTTT
This sequence comes from Lissotriton vulgaris, assembly GCF_964263255.1. Taxonomy (NCBI): domain Eukaryota; kingdom Metazoa; phylum Chordata; class Amphibia; order Caudata; family Salamandridae; genus Lissotriton; species Lissotriton vulgaris. Next base: position 441,641,647 of record NC_141697.1, on the reverse strand, counting down.
ACACAGCCTGACTCCCCTCAGCTGACTGCAGTAGGCTTGCACTTTGTGATCGGATGCAGAGGTGGATGAGCCACTGAAAGCTCGAGACAGGCTCAAGCCAGATGTCTGGTTTTGCTTCACCTCAAGTGCCTTGTGAACAGGGCTGGTCTGGCCATAGCGGGTAACGGGCGTTTTCCCTGTAGGCCGCTAGGGTTGGGGCTGGTTTTGGGCCCCTTTGGGCCGTTTTTGTTACCGGGGGTCAGCAGTATCGGCCCCCTGTAACAAAATCGGTCCTCGCAAACTGCTCGGCAGCACTCCCCCTCACCTTTGGGGGGGGGTTTGGGGGGACGGCTGAGCAGTTTGATTTCAACAGGCCTCCTTCTTCTTCATTATTCCATATTCAAATGTGTGACTCCTGAATGTGCGCTCTACAAAATCCTGTTGTGTTTGATTTAATAGACTATAATGTTGCTCTAGAAGTGGGTGAACCACTGAAAGCTCGAACTTTGTGTCAAACTCCGTCACAGCCCAGGGTCCGCTTGAGCCCTCCAGCTCAACACTGGGCGAATTTTCGCAGGAGGCGAAGTGGCCTTACAGTTACAGCTGCCGGCCAAGTAACATTGGAAACAGGGTTCAAATCACTTTAAATGTCACTGTGCAAAAAAAAATTATTTTTAGCAGGCGGCCTCCACAAAGAGCTCTTCTATCCCTGGGTAAGGTTTCCGTTGTGTGGCCCTTACAAAAAAATGAATTCTGCCTGCCACCTACTCTCTAATCTCATCCTCCAAGAACTATGAACAAAACATTAACCTATGATGTTGGAGATACTCATTCAGTGCTTGAATTGCAGTGTGAAACTGGAAAATCTGGGATCAATACCAGTTTCCCTGCTTGACCAAACTGTGTGATCCCAGGTAAATATTGTATTTCCCCATGCCTCCTTTTTCATTATAATATAGGAGAGCACCTTTGAATATGTCCATTCAGGATGTGCTCCATAAAAAACCCTCTGGGTATTTAATGTAATAACCTATAATGTTGCTGTATTTGTAATAAGAATCTAGTCCACACATAAGGGACAAATGACAACTGACTTGACTCTTAGTGGATTAATGACCTTGTCATCAGTTATCGAGAACTGGACTGTTTCCCCGTGCATCTTTAAAAACTCTCCCTTTTAATAAATTCTTTAAAAATAATCTAATGTACTAAGGTGGAAAGCATCCATGTGCTGAACAAATACATTTTCCTATAGTTTGAAGGCACCTTATCATATTCTACATAATGTCTGTTGCATGATTTACATGCCAAATATTGTCAAGGCTCGTGCACGGGCTCTTAGAACCAGCCCACCCTTGGATGGACTCTGCTGTCCCAATTAATGTGTTGACTCACCCCCATCTATGTTGCTGGAACCATAATAAGAATGTAGGCCACATACTGGTTACAGTGACAACTGACTTGCCTCTTGCATTTCTCAAGGCCTGAATGTGGCTAAGTTCATGTTTTTAAACTTTTGATAAATGAGTCTCAGTGCAGTCATATAATATGGCATTCCGAAAGAAGGAGCTTTGGGAAGCAGGAGAATGCATTGTCAAGCTTGCTATTTACTTCTAGAATGGTGCTTGGAGGCTGGCCTTTTTCAGCATTAAGCACTATAGCAAACGCCCACCTGTTTTCTCTCTCTATGCTTTGTCCTTATGCTAGACATTCAGGGTTCCACATCTCAGAAGTGCTGGGGGAAAGTGGGGTCGAATGGGCAGGGAGAAGGTTAACACTGGAAAAATAGCCTCACGCTATTTGTGAAGGAAGCAACGTTAACACCTTCAGCGCGGTGCAGATTCCTGCGCTGTGCTGAACGTTCTAATGAGCCAACGGGCTCAAGACGGAACGGTTCCGTCATAAGCACAGGCCAACCGGCGCTCATGACGGAACCGTTCCGTCAATAGCATCGAAGGGGTTAACAGCGGCTCTTTTCAATCTCTCAGAAAGCCCCTGTATATTCACCTCCTCCAGTTTAATTCCTTAATCTTTTTTGTAATGCAGACCCTGGAGGAAACATGACCTAGTACCCCCTCCCAAATCTAAGTCAGTGGTTAAAAACCTCTGCTTTTGGGTGGATGACTCACTATCCTGTGAAATCCAGGTTAAAACCCTTGCAGGCCACTGCTTTAGCATCTTAAGAAGCCTTAAATCCATCATGGGTTTCTTTACCCTACAAGTTCATCAATGGATTGTTCAATCCCTTGTCATTTCTTGCCTTGACTATTGCAACACACTCTAACTGACAACAAAATATCGGTCTTGAACTGAATACAGGTAGCTCAAAACGCTGTTGTTAGGCTTCTTTTCCCCCTCCCCTAATTTTGTTCGGCCTCCAAGCTCCTAATCAAGCTCGACTGGCTCTCTGTGGAGAAGCACACAAAGATTAAAGCGCCATGCATCTGCCACATGATCCTCTATAAATAAGGAGTGCCAAGTCTTGGTGCTCTGATGCAATCCTATCCCCCTACGAGAGCCTTACACTCAGAAGGCTTGAATCTGGCCTTAATATCCAGCCACAGAATGGGCAGCTGCTCTTTTTGTGTCCTGGCCCCAACCCTATGGAACTCTTTGCCCTCTTCATTAACCCCTTCGCTGCTGGCCCGTTTCCGCCGCTGTGTGGTAAACAAATGAACAGGGCGGGCCGTGACGAGCCCCAGCCATCATCAGCACACAAGCACCACGGAGCGTGACGGCTGGGGTTCGTCACCAGCATGCAAGGGGTAAGACCTCAACCGAAATGGGCATGAAGCATAAGGAAGGGCGGGTCGCAGTCCTCAATCCCAAACAGCGGCACAACATTCTCCATGCCTCATCCACCCTTCCCTTCCTTGAGCTCCCTGCTCAGGTCGGTTGAGGTGCGACAACCGACTACAGCGGGTACTGCCAGTGAACCCTACAGCATCTAATGTTCCATGGGATCACTGGATGGTTTTCTATAAACTGCCTATTGATCCATATATTTTTTTTTATTAAGTAGCATCACTATTAGGTCCTGAAGAATGCCCCAACATCATCTGGGGCATAGGCTAAAACATGTCAACATTTGTGACACACGAGCGGGTAAAATACCTCCTGCAATGTCACCCTGTTTTTAAACCTAGCACAGGGTCACCCTATTAAAGCATTTTTGCGACCCCTGAAGTTAGTTTTGAACCATCTTTTTCTTTTGTTCTGCTGCCCTCAACACCTCCAGATACACATTTGGATTTTTAATCTATACCTCCCTTCGATTGACAACATCCATGAGGTCCTCCCTCTCAGTGAGGGGGTTGTAGTGCATTTCGTGACTACGAAAAAGTTCCCCAATGATGAAGCATGTCACCTTCAGGTGGGTGAGGGAAACCATCCTATAAAAAAAGGGATGCTCCTATGTTGTTGCAGGTACAACTAGTCAACCAACACTATAGACTCAAGGGTTACTTTTCTGTGTTTCCGATATATGATTAGGGGAGCTAACCCTTGCAGGTCTTTAAATCTCCTCTGGCCCTCATTTGTGACACACAAATCCGAACAGAGAAGTGTGCCATCAGAAAGCTGTAGAAGTAAATCTCTCCCAGCTGCAGAACAATGCAGAACTATGCATAAACGAATGTTGGTGAAATGTTCATGCGCACACTCTCAAATGCAGCTAGTAATGTGTCAAGGTAGTGCCTAGTTTGTAAAGCAAAAAAAGGGAGGGGTCTAATGTTTTTCTCAAGGGCACTCCACCAGCGCAGATGAAGCCCGGGATTGTAGAATACCAAGGCTGCCTAGTCTTGATTCCAGTTCAAGTGTTTTTCCTCCAACACCCTACACTTCCTGTCGCTTTATCTCACTCTCTCATGTTCTTTTTCATCCCTGTTTCTCCCTTTGTCACTTATTTCCTATCATTCTCCTCTTCCTTTTTATGCCTTTTTGTCTCTCTTGCACTGACTTAAAGTCTAATGAAGAAATATAACATCTGGCCCGCCAAAATGTAGTTTCAGTGAACAGCGCCTTCAAATACCGGTACAAATTAAGCACTGTCCAGCACCGCTATGTGCAAACTGCAGATATCCCCGTTAAGGGCCTGCATCATGACAGGTGCATGTCTTAATAGTGCTCATGAATGTGTGGTTGCTACTCTAATGTCTAATGCCCTACAAGACACGAGTAATAGCTTACAGTATCAGTTACTGATGTTCACTTCAGCACAAAGGAGTACTCGAGGAAGAATCACCTATTACTCCATCAGCATGTGACTTTTGGGGGAGGGGGGAGCATGGGTACTTCTGCCCGGCTCCCCTTCCAACCAGTCTCTTACACATTTCCTCTCTTACCCTAAGTCTCTCTCTATTTTCATTATCTTATCAATCCATCCACTTACCTCTGGCTAGTAGTCTGTCTCGGACATTCACACTGACCCTTTCTTTTTCTCATCTTGTTCTCTCCTTCCTGCCTTCCTGCCTTCCTATTTTCTCATTGTATCGCTCTACCACCTCCCCTCACTCTCTCTACTTTCCCTCTTGTTGAACTCTTTGAGTATCTTCTACACTCAATATTTTTTATAGCTTAATCTCATGCTCTCTTTCCCATTCGATGACTATCTGTCTTTAGCTCTGTCTCCCTCTTGCCACCTATTCTCGGTCGTCTTTGTCTCACTCTCTTTTTTTTCTTTCTTTTCTTCCCCATTTTCTCTGTCTCTCTATCTCTCTCGATCTCCCTTTCTTTCCTCTACACCTCGCTCTCTTGCTCTTTCGATCTCTCTGCTCCTCTCTCGCCATCTCACAATGTCTGTCTCTCTCCAGCCCCCTTTCTCTTGCTCTGTCTCCCCATTTCCCTATAAAGCTCCCTCGGTGCCTCTCATTCCCTCTCTTCCTCCCTCTCTACCTTCTTTCCCCAATGCCCCTTCTCAGTCTCTTTTTGGCTGTCTCTCTTTACTGCCATCTCTTATTCTCTATACACCTCCCACCTGACCCCCTACCTGTCTCTTCGCCTCTCTCCCTCCTCACGGCTGTCAAACCACATCACCTACTGATGTGTAAAAGAGAAAAGACTTACAATGACATCATTAAAATTCTATTCTTTCACCGCCTTCTCTTCTGCTAAGATAATTAAGACTTCACACAAGTATTTTCGAATGCCCTTTCTCTTCCTGAATGCAATTAACTAAGGGTCTGCCAGTGAGAGCGAAACAGGCATGGAAAAGTTACTGATGCTCGAAATGTGTGCACTGGAACAGACTACGAGAACAGGTACAAGTTACAGCCAAACGATGAAACATGCACCACAAAATACGTAAAATGTGCATTAAGATGTACTAATTCACACCTAAGTTCAGCCTACCGCCCATATGGGATCACCACGTTTACAACAATTGTCACACAAACCTAGGTACTCGTTTTGTCAAATTTAAAAGAATTAAAGACTGAGTCTGCCGTGCCAGAATTCAAACCTGGAAATCCTAGCAGCAAGTGCTTACTGAGCTCACTGCCCTATAGTACTGCCACATAAATCTTTACACCAGACATTTCACCACCTGCACGTCACCGACTACACCATTCAAGTGCCCGTTGCAGGAGGTTCCACTGTGCCTAGGATTGGGTAGCCTGAGGGCACCCCCCTTAAGGAGCAGGGGTGAGGAGGAGCCCCCCCCCCCCCTTTAAGGGGGGTGGGGGTCAAAGGGCACCGACTGAAAAAGAAAGGAAGAGCAACCAGAAAAAAAGCACGCAGGGAAACGTGATAGGGTAGTGAAAATAAAGTGATGGAGAAATCACCGCAGGACAAATAGGCGTATAGAGTGTGTCTGTGAATTTTCCGTGGTGAAATATCCAACGTTGTCAATGACAGCTCTGGTTGAACATCCTTAAGTTTTCTCTGCTCCTCAGGGATCACAAGACAGCCATTCAGGTTGAGACATGCGCACTCCACATGCACCTAGTCGCGTGGGTTTATGGAGTAAGGCGTGAAATCTGATTGGCCCGTCTTCAGGAAATGTTGACATTCCAGAAGTAATGATGTCTGGCATCTAACCATCGATTCCTAGTTATATCGGGAAATTACCTCATCTAAGGCTTCAAATTCCATTTACATGCCTAATAATCTCATCATTGATTACTCTGGCTGTATTCTAATTAAAAATCCATTATAAACTCACTGCTGCAACTAAATCAATAGTGAACAGAAATGGAAAAAGGCACATGCTTAATGGCATGCCACATTCTAAACTCGTATTAGCTGTTAGTGCTTAAACCGCACTCTGTCCAGACCAGACATACAATTTATGATTATTAATTAACATGCAGTGGCAGTCCTGAAGCCTTTACTGCTGGGGCATTTAAGGAGGGGCTAAATACACATATCTGCATCGATTGATTAAAACAGCGGAGGTTTCTCCACCAGGGCGAGGGGAGCAACCCCACGCCCGCTGAGAACAGCCGGTGACAAAATAAAATGCCAATGAAATAAATGAATTAATTGCCATTTATTTTTCTGATGTGTCGCATACAGTGCCAGAGCCAAGAAAGGCACGTGTCCTCAGCTGCCGATCGGAAGCATAGAGGATTGGAGCAAGTGCCAGATGCTCCAAAATCTGCATGTCAGCTTGGCCGACTGTCTTGTGGCGGCCAGGCTGACATGCGCACTTTGCAGTGCTCCACTCAGCTGTCTTAGACTGCTGGGTGGAGAGCAAGCATAGGCCTCCAGGGTCTGAAGGAGCGTCTGACCAACTCGCTCCATTCAATCCTGGAGCTTCTCACATGCAGTATGAGAGAAGCGCCAGGATTGGTTAGGGGAGCTCCACAGGTAGTCAGTAAGTACTGTTTATTTAACTTTTATTTATTTTAAATGTTAGTGTTATTTTTGGTGTAGGGAGGGGTTGTTCTATATACACTTTTCGAGGGAGGGAGTGTATATTTTGGGCTTTTGGGAGGGTGTATAATTATGGACTTTTGGGAGGAGGGGGTGTTTTATTCTGTTTTTTTTGGATGTGGTGGAGCACTTCACTCTCCCTACCACTTTCAATGGTTGCCAGCCGCCACAGGAATAGAATTACAATCCTTGCTGTAATCTCATGAATCCTAATGATCAGCTTCGATTTTCCTTCAAAACTGCTCACTATCATCTGATAACAGCCTGTCGATATGAATCATAACCCCAAATGTTAAATGGTAGTGAGATATGGACCTCTGTGATTTCTGTCGCAAGTAATGCAAGCTACACATAGCAAATGAAGCCAGAAGAGCACTAGCGAGTGTGTGCTGGTGTTTGATGCCGCTTACTGGAGGGAACCACTACTCTATGCCACTTCTCGCACGGTATCAATTCCAGCCTGCTGCTGCCTTAATTTGCAGAACATACACAAAATGAATACAAAAATTGATGGTTGGAATGCTAATCCCAGTCACTGGTAATTACTTAGGGCCACATTCCACTGCATCTTTATTTTGCACACCATGCCACCTAAGTTTGGACCCAGCCATATTCAAATAAGTCTTGACCCTTCTCTAATAGGAACAGTCCAGACCAAGCTGTCAGGCCAGGATCTCCCAGAACCGAAGAACGTGCAACCCTAGGCTAGTTTCACCTTGATTGGGGCTCATTAGTTGGGTGAAGCTTGGTTCCAGTGGCACAGTCAGCATAAGACCTACATCCGGACATACTCATTGCACTTATGATGTCATATAAAGTGTACAAAAAAGTGATGAATGGAATGTGCAATTAATCTCAGCCACTGATAATTACTCGCAGCCGCATTCCAGTGCATCATTATTTTGCAAATCATGCCACCTCACTTTGGACACAGCCATATGCAAATCAGTCTTCACACTGCGCCAACAGGTACAGTCCAGCCCAAACTGGAAGGTCAAGCCCTCCCTGAAACGGAACACAAGCAAACCAAGACCGGTTAAAGCCTGATTTGGGGCATGTCAGTCAGGTACAGTAGGGTTCCAGTGTCACAGTGAGCACAGGGGCCACGACTTGGCCTACATGTCACAGTTAAGGCGCTGTGCTGAAGTAAGCAAAAAATAAAACAGATGGATGGAATGCTGGAATCACTCTCCGCCACTGCTAATCACTCAAAGCCAGATCTCTGCCCATCATCATTTTTCACAGCATCATGCAATCTCAGTTTGGAGCCAGCCCTATGCTAATAAGTCTTGACCCTGCTCCAATATGAACATTCCTGCCCGAACTGCCAAACCAGGTCCTCCTTGAAACACAACACAAGCAATCCACGGCTGACTTTTCCCAAATTGGGGCTCGTCAGTTGGGTGTCGCTTGGTTTCAGTGGCAGAGTGAGCATGGCACACATGCCTGGGCATACTCATCGCACTTAGGGCATCATACTGAATTATACAAAAAGTGATGGAAGGAATTCTTTAAGAAATTCCAGTCACTTATGATTACTTGGGGCTACTTGGGATGTTCATCGTTATTTTGCATACCATGCTTCCTCGGTTTGGGCCCGCCATATGCAATTCAGCCTTGACCCTGCTCCAATAGGAACAGTCCAGCCCAATCTGCCAGGCCAGGTTCTGCCTGAGCCACAACATGAGTCCCTTAAGAGCGGTATCACACCGATTATGGCTCATCGGTCAGTGCAGCTGGGTTCCTTGTTGCTTCAGTACCAACTAGTCCCATGTCATCCCTTACACCAGCATCGAATCCTCAAATTTTAATGCAAAGGTTCTCTGTATATATGGACTTTTTGCCTGATTCTTTTAATGGAAGAGACAAAACTACAAATCCCAGCTTTCAGCTAGCTAAAATGCCAAAAGTTGATTAAGGTAAAGCATATTTGCCACTCTGTTTTCAGCCCTTTCAGACCTGCAGGAAATGGCGGCTATGAGAGGAATTTAACATTTTAATTTAATTCAGTGCTGTTTACGTCAATTTAAAACATTTCCATTTTTCATATTTTGTTATCTGCTTCAGCATAGCATAATGTGAGCACCATTCTCGGTGAACAAACAAAGGCTGTATGGATTGCAGTAACAAGCAAAGACCAGCACACATACAATATTTAAACTATCATATGTCTTTTTTTTATATAGCACTCACTCTCTATTCTGATAGCTTCATAGCATTTGAAGAACAGGCAAGATAGGGGTGGTCATGCAGATGGGTCTAGGGAAGGTCATGCAGGTAGAACCAAGGGCAGGTCATGCAGATAAGATGGGTCCAACCTGAAAACCTTCCAAAGTGAAGAAGCGTATGGGCTATTGGTGAGAAGAAGCAGAAGTTCCTTGAACCTTTTCAGAACTTCTGAAAACCGTCTTCAGTGATTAATTTGAGCCGGCGGTTAACAGTGGGGACCATCAGCGTTTATTTTTGGGGATCTGCACTTATTTTTCTGCACCAGATATTTATGGAGTATAAAAGAGGGAAACACACACAGATAGGAAAGACGGAGCGAGAGAAACAATGAACAACCGTCACTCAGGGAGAAAGCATGAACCTTCAAGAGTGAGATGAAGGATAGGGAGTGCCTGGCAGTTGATGAAAGTGGCATCAGATGAATTTAAGCCTACCAGCCTTGCTATCCGACATTTAATTGAACCTCCCGCAGGTTTCTGAGCTGATCTTCAGGCACTGGCCCTCTTTCTTTTCCAAACTAAGCACTGCCCGCCTTCAAGTCGAAGTTGAGTGGGCATGGAATTCCAGAGGGATGAGCCATGAGCGTGGAATGCACTTTCACCAAACCAATTATGCCAGTGCAATTTACACTTTTCCCAGGCCTATTCACCATGAAGTTATTTATCTTTTGAAAGGCTAGCAGGTTCAGGGAGGCATGCTTTAGGCAACTGACTGAATGCTAAGAATGCAACAGCTTAACCAGACCTTTCACTATCACATGCAGAGATTTGAGGGAAAAACAGAGAGAATGTGTAGACATTACAGGTGCAGGTAACCTTCAATAACTCAAGAACACAGATGGTTGGGCAATCACGCGCCCCTCTTAATATTTGACTTAGAGTGCCCTTCATTTAATTTCTGGGGCTTTCAATAACTCAAGACCATAAAAGGAGAGGAGGGTGTGCACCTCACTATATCTGTCTTGAAACTCATTTTATTTCGTTTTTGTCCAGATGCATTCCTGAGGAAACTTTACATTTTATGTAACTCACAACAGAAGATCATTTTTATTTCTCACGCGTCATTTTATTGATAGAACAGACACGTTCAGAAGCTGCTCTCTTCCCCATCTGGGCATGCCTGCCAGGGAGTCAGTGCAGCCAATCCAGGATGAGTCTAATGTGATCCAGGGTGTTAGACCTAAGATTAGTTCTACCAATTAATCCCGCCCCTGCCACACTTTCTCAAGTCTTTTGAGGGTAACCATATAAGTCTCTCTGCAGCCCAGCCATGAATGTGCGATTGCTGGAATCAATGCGTGCTTGTTCCTCGATTCAGTGAAGAAGATTATGTTTTTGACAAGCTTAAGCTGTAGATTTATGAGTTCCACGCTCTCGGGATGATCAGTAAGAGAAAGCCTGCTTAAGCATATTTTAAAATGGGCTTGTGACAGCTATCGGACGATTATGCGGTGCCTTGAAGCTGTAAAATTTTTTGAGAGTTTAGATTTGTAGTTTGGGTGTAAATAAGATTCATCAACAGTAATATTCCACAAACGTTAGGTCACATCCTCTTTGGGGAGAGGATGTGGCCTAACGGCTAGAGCAGTCGACCTTGATGCTGGGTTAACAGGGTTCAAGTCTCGACAGGGACGCTGAACATCCAGCGATTCTGGGCAAATCACTTAATCTCCCCGTGCCTAACAGAAATGAATGTGTCCGTCAGTAACGCAACTGGTGCTCATGTAAAGCGCTCTTGATACCTTCGGGCCTAGTTGGCGCTATGTAAAAATCCCCCCCCCCCCCCCCCCCCATCCCCCCCACACAAAAAATGGCAAAGCAAAGCAAAGCTGAGTAGACTGACCTTTTGGGAGTCTAAGTTACAAAACACTGTTTGGTGCAGCTAAATATCAAAAAAGTAACATGAAAGTAGTCCACACACGAGGTCATATTTACACTCGCACAGTGTGAGAACAAAAAAAGGATATATTCATTCACATATGTAACAGTTCACTTACATCCTTCCCATCTTACTTTGTTTTTTCCCGCTAGTGATTTTAGTGATTTTTGCCCATCAACAAATTTGTCTCAGGTTCCCCAATTATGATTCAGGTTTAATTGCTAGACACTCTCTCACGTTACCAGTGCCAACGAGCCCCATCCATCCTGCATCTTCCTATTTCTATTAATCTATTTTACTTTTGAAAATTGCTGATACATTCTAGCACTTTTCTTCCTACAGGCTGCCAAACTATTAATAAGCAAGTAACAGTATGCTTGGGCTATGCCGTGCACCGCTTCACCACTAGGGATGTGCGAGATTTGCTTTTGCAAATACAAAAAATGTGGGAAAATTACACAAAATTATGCATAATTACACAAAATTCAAATCAGTCACTTGTTGCCATATTTTAGCATCAAATGCATTCTTACCTCATTTTTTGACGCAAGCACAAATTTCACTCTAAAAAATATATGAAAAAACATAATGCCACAAACAAATCCGCTCACGCTTCGGTTTTTTGCCTTGTTCCTACTCTTGACACAAACGGTGGCATAATAATGCTACATGGCATACACAGTGGCATAATTTAAGGAATTTTGCATAACAAGCGTAATGCGAAATTCCCAAATTATACGAATTACACCAGTGTAATTGACATTTTTCCCAGGCCTATTCACCATGAATTTATTTCCTTCCATTTTCCCTGGTAGTTTCTCCTTCTTACATTTTCATTTGAACCCAATATGGCAATCAATGATGCACATTATTATTTATGGCACCCATGCCACTTGGCCTCACTGGTAGGGATGATTAATGCTGTGAGCATATAACCTCTTGTGCTGTCCTGCCCACCATTTCGTTATTTTAATTTATTCAACATAAAAATTTACTCAAATGCAACACAATAGGGATTTAAGTAAAAGTCATGAGGAGCCTATTCTGGAACCACATCCGAAAGAAAGAGTACTAACACTGAGTGGATCAAACCATCTCTGAGCACAGAAGAACAAACAAAGCAGATAGTGTTAAACCGCACTCACAGTCCAGCTTTTTACAGCCAAACAATTTGTGTTCAAGGTGAAGCTCAACAGTGGAGCATCTTGTGTTTTTATGAGAGGACTTGTATGAAAACTGAATTTCAAAGAATAGCTGGTTTCCATGTCCACAGATAATAATTATAAGTATATTTTCAGTGCATAATATCTGTGGTAGTTTGAAAACTAGAAATAATTAACAATGTGTTATACATAAACCTGCTATCACATTGCTAGCTTCAGCCCAGTATTGCTGCAGTCATATCCCATACTCCTCCGGCAATTGGCTGGAATTGGTACTATTCCTAAAAGTCTTCAAAAATCCCACATTCTGCATCCTGGAAATGATACCACACTTTACAATCAATGAAACTGGAAAATGCCCTTTGTTAAACCACAGATCAAACAATGTTGTTTTAGAGAAGACGCCATGTGGTTCCTAACTTCGTTTTAATTTGGTCTTAAATCACAGTTCCATGAATTCTCCAAAAGAGAGTACACATGCCCCATTTGATCTCCAGTGAAAAATATGTTCTGTTAATGAACCACACAGGTTCAAAAGTCAACGTTTTTCAACCCCTATAGAGGAGCTGTGTGGTAGTTGAGGTCTTCTTCAGGAGCACAATCCAGTGCTTCTTTTTACTTGATATACCTGGGCCATATTTAGTTAAGGTTTCAGGTGTACAAGTCTAGTTTTCCAGTTATTGTTGATTGTTTGAACACATTTGTGCAACAATTTCAGGATTTCCTTTTCATGCTATTATGTCTTTCATCTGTTTATTTATTTATTTTGAAAGTTTTATATAGCGCGAACAAGATCTTCGCAGATATCAGAGCGCTTTACAGAGGGGGGAGCATGTATACGCAGATACATCAGTCATGTTAAAGGTACATTGAGGTGATAACATAAAACAATCAATAGGTAATTTCAGAATCGAAATAACAATACAAAGTGTTCGACAAGTAGTACAGATGAGTATCAAGTCTTTGTAGTTTATCTCCAGTAGTGGTTCAAGTGTATTTAGCCATGAGGATCGCTTTTACTTCTTTCTTGAAAAGTATAGTAGAGGTGATGAGCCTGGTTTCAGGGGGGAGCGAGTTCCAAATCCTGGGAGCCATTCCTGAGAAGGAGCGTTTATAGGTTTTTGCCTTGCGGAATCTTTTAGGCTTTAGCAAAAGATTATTTGTACCTCTAGTGTTTCTGGAACCTCCTGAAATCGTCAGCTTCTGAGCAAGGTATGTAGGTGAGCTCAGGTGGACAGCCTTGTGCGTCAGACAAGCGATTTTCAGGTGTATTCTGGCTTCAAACGGCAGCCAATTCAGGGATTTGAAGTCAGGGGAAATGTGTGAGTGTTTTTTTGATCCAGTGATAAGTCTCGCTGCGGCGTTTAGAGAGGCTCTGATGGGTGCCGTAGTGGCTTGGGGGAGACCGCAGAGGGCGGTACTGCCGTATTCTATTCGAGGTATGACTAGCGATTGTACCGCAGTTTGGAAGTCTTTGGTTGGAAGGAAAGGTTTAAGTTTCCTAAGGGTGTTGATTTGGTAGTTCGCTCCCTTAGTTGCTTTGTTGATGTGTTCCTGCATGCTGAGATTGGTGTCAAGTGTTATGCCCAAAGATTTCGCTGAGTCCACGATGGTGGGTTGGACATTGAGTGCCGTTAGGTCTTTAAGCCACATTTGTGCGGTAGTGCTCTTCGCGGGTGGTGAGATCAGAAGGAACTCTGTTTTAAGGGCATTGAGTTTCAGATGATTGGCGGCCAACCACGATTGGGTGCTTCTGATCGTTGAGTTCAAGAGCGTGATGTCTTTGGGTGATTGTAATTTGAGATAGAGTTGAGTGTCGTCAGCATACATGTGGAAGTGTACATTGGATTCCTGCAGCAAGGTGGTGAGAGGTTCCATAACTAGGTTGAACAAGGTTGGGGATAGGGAGGATCCTTGTGGTACGCCTAGCGATACAGGTCTTGGTGCAGACATCAAGTTGTTGCTCTTGAATTTCTGCGACCTGTTATGCAAAAAGGACGTGAACCATTTGAGCACAGTTCCAGATAGGCCCATTCTCGTGTTTAGTAGTTCGATTAAGCTCTCATGTTTGACAGTGTCAAATGCAGAGGAGAGATCAAGGAGGATGAGGAGGCAAGTATCGTTATGATCTAGGATTTGGAGGGCGTCGTCGATTATGTGAGTCATAGCAGTTTCAGTACTGTGATTTGCTCGGAAGCCTGATTGATGAGAGTTGAGGAGATCAAACTGAGTAATGTGTTTGGTTAATTGTGTTTGTGCGCATTTTTCCAGCAGTTTGGCAAGAGTCGGAATGTTGGTAATGGGACGGTAGTTGTTTAGGTCAGAGGGGTCAGCTGTAGGTTTCTTTAGCAAAGGTGTGACTTGACCAACTTTGAGGGAGTCGGGAATGATCCCTTGTTGAAGGGAGCTGTTAATGATTTTGGTCCAGAGTGGAAGGAGCGACGGGGTAAGGACTTTGACAGCGTTGGCAGGAAGGGGGTCCGTGAGGTGATTGGATGGTTTCAGAGTGCTGAGCAGTTTGCCAATTTCTTCCTCCGTGTAGGTGAGAAAGGTTGACCAGGTGGCATTGTTTTTTGGTGTCGTGGGTGCTATGCGGTGGGGTTTGGGATAGAGGCTTGCGTCTATGAGGAGGTCATTCTTTATGTTGTCAGTTTTTTGGTTAAAGAAGGAGGCGAAGTCCTCACAGGAGGGAGCTTCGCAAACAGTGTTGAGATGTTGGGGTTGTTCTTTGGATTGTGTTCGGATAAGCTCAAACAGCTTTCTCGGACGATTTTTGGCTTGGTCAAGCTGACGGCTGAAGAAGTCTGATTTTGATCGTTTTATTTTCCTGAAGTAGGCGTTTCTCCTTTTCTTCAGGTTTTTTAGGTTCAGTGCGGAGGGAGCTGATCTCCAGGTGCGCTCTGCCATTCGCATGGCGCGTCTATCGTCATTGAGACTCCCGTCGTACCAGGGATTGGACATTTTTGTGGTGGCTTTTTTTAGTTGCAAGGGTGCGACTTCATTAATTATTGAGGTCATAGTGTTAAGATAGTGATCAGTCAAGGATTGGACATCTTTAACGCCAGCAGGAGGAAGTAGTAAGTTGCAGCTTTTGGGGGGCAGAGAGTTTGAGATTAGCTTTTTCATGTCTCTTTTCCAGACTTTGGGCCTGGCGGGTTGAACGGGGTTAAATTTAACTTTTTCATTGATGAAGAATGTGATGGTATGATGGTCCGACCAATCACAGGGATGGATTGATTCGAGTTTGATAGTGGCCTCTTTGGAGATGATGAGGTCGAGGATAGAGCCTTTCTTGTGTGTTGGAACGTTGCAAATTTGAGTGAGGTCAAGGGCGTTAAGGAAGTTCTTCAGACCTTTTACCACCGCATCATTATGATCGTTCCAGTGGAGGTTGAAGTCACCAAGGTATATTTGTGTGAGTTGTCGCCCGGAGTTGGCTGAGATCATGTCCATGATTTGTTGGGAGAAGGTAAGGTTGTCACCGGGTGGGTGGTAAATGCCGTGCAGAGTGCAGATCGGTTTGTCCTCACTGTGAATATCTAGGCAGATATATTCACAGGAAGTTGGGGAGGGTAGGGAAGGGGAAGTTACTTTCAAGACAGAGAGGTTGCTCCTGTATATACATGCGATTCCGCCACCTTTTTTATTGCCAGACCTGTCAAGTCTAGTGATGTGGTAGTTGGGGGGGACCAGAATGTCCATTATAGGTGTAGAAGATTCTGTTAACCATGTTTCAGTCATGATGATTAAGTCAAGATCCCATTTTAGGATGAGATCGGCGATAGCGGCGGAGTGTCTAACGGCTGATCTGCAGTTGAGGAGAGTGCATTTGAGACGGGGTGTGTCGAGGGTGGAAGGGTGTTCTAGAGCGAGGGGGACTTTACTCAGGTTACTATGGATAGCGATTCTGTTGTTCAGCGTGGGGGGTCTAAGGGGATTAGGTTGAATCGTGGGAATGGCAGTGAGAGTGTCGGGTGTGTTGCTATGGGGGGTTGGGTCATAGGAGCGGAGGAGGGTGAGTGTGTCTAGGTCCGAGAGAGGGTTGCAGGAGCGATGGGGGCGGTTTTCACGATGGTGAACAGGGATTGAGGTCCAGTGCGGTGGTGGTCGAGTGCGAGAGTTCGCCGCCCGGATGGAGGACCAGTTGGGAGCGGAGATGATGGAGGAGGCGCGTGCGTGGTGTCTGGGATGTGTGCTGAGTATTTGTTTGATGATGTGGACGTCCTGTTTGATCTGGTGGAGGGTGTTGGGTGAGGGGTGACTGGAGCGTGATAGACAGAGTAGTTGTTGTTTGATGATGTCCATGTCTTCTTTGAGCTTGAGGAGAGAGGCCGTAATGTGATCCCCTGTGGGAAATGTGTTGGAGGTGGGGATGGAAGGCTCGGTCGTGGGTGACAAAGGGGAGAGGTTGGTAGTGTGGATGAGAGTATTGGTGGTAGGCGTGGAGTGTAGGGTGGAGGATGGGCGTTTATTAGTGGTGAGGGGGGTGGAGGTTGGGTAGTGGGGGGTGAGACTGGGGGGCGTAGTGGGATTGTAGATGGTACTTTTTTGAAAGGGTGGAGTAGAGTTGATGGAGGTGGTGTGTTCTGTGTGATTGGTTAATGGGTGGAGGTGGGGGCTGAGAATGGGGGGGATAAAGGGTGGGGATTGCATTTGTGTGTGTCAGTTCGATGTTGATCGAGGTTAGACTGGTTGCGGGTGGGAGCTGTGGTGTCAGGGGTGTGAGGAATGAGGATGAGAGGAACGGGGATGGGGGCTGGTGTGTGGGGGGAAGGGGTGGGGTAGTTGTTGTAAGCGGGGGCGAGATCTATGTCTGTGCTTGAGGGATGTGAGGTAGCTACGGTAGGTGGGTGAGTGACAAAGGTACCGTGAGTAAATGGGTGGTGCATGTCGTTTTGGGTGGGAGCTGTGGTGTCAAGGGTGGGGAAGGGGATGAGGGCTGGTGTGTGAGGGGAAGGGGTGGGGAGGTTGGTGTATGAGGGGGATTGAACTGTGTCTGTGCTCGACGGGAGTGAGGTAGTTACGGTAGGTGAATGAGTGACTAGGGTGTCAGGCGTAAAGGAGAGGTGCAAGTCGTTTTGGGGCTGGGCTAGGTTAGAATGAATGTGGTTTGAGGCTGTGGTGTCAGGGGTGACAGGAATGGGTGAGGTATGAGAGGCTGACCAGGTGAGGTTATAGGGGGGGGAGGGTGTGCCGTTAGAATGTGTGGGTGAGGGATCTATGTCTGTAAGTGTGGAGTGAGAGGTAGCTACATTAGGTGGGTGAATGTCTAGAGTGCCGGGGGTGGAGGGAAGGTGCGTGCTGTTTTGGGGTTGAGCTAGGTTAGGAGGGTTGTGATTGTGGGCTCTGGATTCAGGGGTGATGTGCCTGAGGGTGCTATGAGTGGGGGGCTGATGACTGGCGAGGTGTTGTTTGAACGTGGGGAACAGGTTGTCTAGTAGTTCCAGGTTCTTGTCTGTGGATTGAATTAGGATAATCCCGTTATTGTAAATAGTGATGGTTGTTCTGCCCGGGAAGAGTTGGGAAGGAGTGATGGTGAGTTTTTGGCCATGCGCGAAATTCCTGGAGGTGGAGACGGTCAGTAAGGTGCGGAACGTGTTTCTCCATTGGGCTCTGCGTGTGGTGTGGAAGGTAATATCAATGTTCAGTGAACCATTGACTGGTGAGAAGTAGGTGTCTGCACAAGGCGTTTCAGGGTGGGACCTCAGGAAGTTGTGTTTAAAGCGTTTAGCGGCTTTTTTAGTGAGTGAGGGTGGGTAGTTGATTCTATATGTGTGCTTGCCGATGGGTTCCATGATGGGAGGACAGACTAGGATGGTGTAGTGTAGGGGGGAAGGGTGCACTGTCCCAAACAGTTGCGTGGGCCTAAAGTGACACTAGTGAGTGCACAATAATGCTATACGCAGTATCCAAAGTATACAAAGGCAGACAATAGTAGTGATATAGTGGGAAGTGACACTAGTGAGCTGGCACAGTATTTGAGGTAGTAATCGGTACATACAAGATTAACTGACATTAGTGAACTGCCAGGGTATTTGAGGTAGTAATCGGTGCCAAATCTGTGTGGGGTATTCGACAGTACATTTTTAACCAAGTGCAGAACAAGTATCAATATAATACTGACAAAAATACTAGCAGTTAACACTGTGCAACCATAAAAGTATCTAATCTAGGTAACACTAGTGAGTAGTCAAAAATATGTAAGGTACAAAATACTAGAATATAACACTGTGCAAACCATAACATATATAATCTAGGTGTCACTAGTGAGTAGTCAAAAATATGTAAGGTACAAAATACTAGAATATAACACTGTGCAAACCATAACAAATATAATCTAGGTGACAGTAGTGAGTAGTCTAAATCTAAAATATGTAAGGTACAGGAGTCAGTGACAGAATACCATTGCACACATAATTATGAGAACCAACAAGTGACATTAGTGCGCAGCAGCGAGAAATGTATGAGGCATAAAATATGAAAATATGAAAATATGAAAAGTAGAACTGAGAAAAAATTCACACACAGATAAAATGACAGAGATTAAATGACACAGCATATGAAAATATGAAAAATATAGCTGAGAAAATACACACACAGATAAAATGACAGAGATTAACTGACACAGCAAGTGGCATTAGCGAGCAGCAAAGGAAAGAAAGAATATATGAGGTAGTAAGCGGTGCATTACCGGTGAAAATAAAGTGGGATGTGCAGGATACAGTTAGGGTTATAGAATATAAAATATAGTGCTACTGTACGAGGCAATAATATGGGTAGCAATCGATGCAGAAAGTGATGCGTGCAGGATACAAAAGTGAGGTGTGTTGGCTACAATCAGGAATATAATAATAAATATCACTGTGAAAAAGCAGACTATCTAAATCCGGCGTAAGAAACGTCCAGCTGTGTCATTGTACAGAAGTAGTCTGAGAGGCCTTAGGTCTTTAGGTCGATGGTAGGAATGACTAGTCCATGATGGTCTCCCCAGGATAGACAAACTAAGATGGCCGAACTGATAGGGGGAGGTAGAAATAGAAATAGTGGTCCTTTGTCTGTTGTTATTGCTCTGGGCTCAGAGCAGGACCATTTCCCTTTCTATTCAAGGCAGGCACTGCTCATAGCTTGCTGGGAGTGAAAGTGGGGGAGTTAGAGATTAGAGCTGTGGAGCCTCGTGGACATCAAAGGTACCAGCGAGGATTTATTTCTACAGTTTTATGGCCCCATGTTGCTGCTCAAGGAGGTAGTTTAGGAGTGTAAGCAGATTTTATGGCCCCCGCCATTTTGTACAAGGAGGTAGTCTAAAAATGTGGGCAGGCGGGTGGGGTGAAATAAATACCTTATGTCTCCCAAGCGTGTTGATCTTGCCAGCAGAATTTTTGATGTTGTAATTCTTAGATCGCAGGTATATCTGATTGTACTTCCCGGTACTTCCGGGAGCCGATTCCACTAAGCGGCGTCCTTCCTGGATCCGCATCCAGCCTCCTGTGCTGTGGTGCGGGCGGGAGGGGGTGTCTCAACAGTTAGCCTTGCCTTGTAACTTATGCCTTGTAACTTGGCGCCGCTTCACTTTTCCATCCGTTTCCCGGTGCCTTCGGGAGCCGACTCCACAACCGGCGTCCTTCCTGGTTCCGCCTCCAAACCTCCTGTGCTGTGATGCGGGCGGGAGGGGGTGATCGCCGACGTTCCCCGGCCAGTCCCGGCACAGCAGCTGGCAGCCTGCGCCTTGGAGCGGGTGGGAGGAGGGCCACTCTCCGGTGCAGCCGGGCGCCTTATCACTTTACAGGGGACATTATATGGTGCAGCAATATTAACACAACGGAGGACTTGATACGCAGACAGCCGGGCGTACACGGCGATCGCCAGGACTCGCGGGGTCATCAGAGATAGTGGTTTCCCGTCTTCAGGGTTGTGCGTTCCACTGCGGCGGCCATTTTTGAAGTTGCGCGATTCGGTGGAACGCACGCCGGGAATGATGTTGTTCTTCTTTGTTTGTTTGTTTGCCAAGTAGCCGGCGCTGGTCACCAAGCTACACTCCCCAACTCCAGAGTGGTGATCTTCTCGGGGATCTGTGGTCTCTTATCTTGGATACTCAACCCTGGTCTGGCTCAGGCACCGATTGCTGTCGCTTCGTGGCTTAAAGTTTATACTCAAAGCATTGCCTAAGTCCTGGTGGTTACTCACTCCTTCCTCATCTCTTTCCACCCATAATGTAGGTTTACCACCAGCCTAACACAACATTTTCCTAACGATATGCTTCTTGCCCATCTCTGTTCTCCAGACGTTGTGTGCCAGAATATCCTTGACAAAAATATAAAATTGCATAAATACAGTCCACTAAATATTGGTTATAAAAATATCATCCAATTGGGTGAAGATTCTGTAACGTAGTTCACAATGTTTTTGTACCTTACGCTCCAGGATGGGTGACTCAAGTAAATACACCCATTACTTTGCTGTCTCGCTTTTACAGGGAGCCAGATGGGACAGAAGAAGCCTGGTGCAGAGGATGTTGGTGGGAGCTGGTCTAATTCTGTGCTTTCCCAACTCACTGTTACCCACCAGCTGCCAGAAGACTGAGCATCTTCAAGAAGCCACAATAAAGAAGTACATGTTTCGATCAGTGACAATGTGATGCTTTGTTCCATCCTTGTAGTCTTTTCACAGGAAAGCTAATAACCCACAAAAAGTGTTCTTGGATTTAGAAAATCGAGTAGAAAGGGCCTTTTCTCCGGATCGCTTCCTTTCATCCCTTCATTCCCTGTTACTAGTTCACCCACTTTCTCAGAAAAGCATAGCCAGAATTAAATGTCCTACATTCTGTAAATCAACAGCAGGCATTGTTGACGCTTCCATGGCAGATGAGCTGCCTGCTGCTTTCAACTACAAAAATGAAAATAACAGGAACCACATTTTTCCAGTTGTAGTGCTTTCATGGTCTCTACAGTTTGCATATTTTCTCGAAGTCCCATGAGGACCACAACACCACATGTTTGGCTTTAAGTCATAGTAGACAAATTAGTTGGCCAACCGTGCTGTTTTTTCCATATGATCCTTAACGCGAGCTGCACGCAGTTGTGCTGTGGAATTTCCATGGACCGCAGATACATCGCCATAATCATGTTTCTGATCCAATGACACACGGTGCACACTTTACTACGTACAATCATGTTCATAAGACAACATGCACCTCCATGACAACACACCAACAGCACCCACAGCTAATCTGGTTCAAAGGGATACTGTGAACCCTAACAAGACACCATACTCTCAATCACCTCAGACACATACTTCAAGATCAGAAATGCACATGCCAAACCTCTGAAATGGCCCTTACCTGGCTTGCTATACACCTCTGGTTTCACAAAACAAAAGCACTAACCACTGTAACACACTTACAAACGTACACACAGAAGCAGCACATTAACCTGAGTCATACCGATGACCCACTCCCTCAAGCAATCCGAAACTGATTCCAGATTGTTAAGGAATCCTTGAGACCAGTGCATGAAGGTACCCAAAATTTGATAGCGCTGCAAGGCCATACTAATGGCACTATGGTACAATTCAAATCTCTGTAACATGACATAATACATGCATATGAATTTCCTATGGAAACTGTGTTCACCACTGCTAGAATTGAATGCGACAGGGGAGTCTTCACCTCCTCTAGAGTGAACCTAGCTAGGAACAGCCGAGGAGTGCCAGCGTTTATAAAGTGCCTATGTTGTTATCTTATGCCTTATAATGTAAAGATATGGCTCTGATTGTGGCTCAAACTGCTTGCCTCTGACTTTTTGAAAGAATTCAAAGGTTACATGCTACCGCACGTCCACGGTGATCGATGGACGGCAAGATAGACGAAAAGAGCATTGATTTCCTGCTGTCAGCTTGTTTCGCTTAAAGAACAGGGAAGATTGATCAGAGGAATGTGATGATGAGTTAAAGGGTATAGAGAAATAAAAAATTGATCACATTTATTTATTAATCATTATTTATTTATTTTATTTGCATATTGTAGGACTGGAGATGTCTGCTGAGCCGCAGCGTAGAGTGTCCATCTTTTGAAAATCAGAAACTGGAACATTTCGCAAACATAGAAGTAGGACAACAATGCATCGATTGAGATGCACAGTTTTGCTTAATTGACAGTACACACAGACACACTAAGCACACCCAATGGGCCTTAAGTACCACTTTTACACATAATATCATCTGTGTTAATTACATTGCTTTCTGATAAGGGCTTCTAACTAATCCTGCACTGGAAAGGCATGAAGATGTGCCTCTCTCTGCGTTCAGTGGACCATCTTTGAAAACCAGGGCACGTTCTAAATTTACAGAAATTTCATAGGACATCTGGTGAAAAACCCGGACTGTCCCCGCGGATCTGGTGCCTGGTCACTCTTCACTGGCAATAGATTGAGTTGATTGTTATGCAATGTCGGTGCATCGAGGAGCTGATCCTGGCCAGAGTTTCAAGATTTCCACTCAGGATAAATTTGCAGAGAACAAATTAAAATGGGAATCATTATATAGCTAGCTTCTATCTTATAAAACTGGCGTGGATAGGTCCCTCCCTGTGCAAGTGTTAAGTATTCCTGCTTTGCAAAAGTATGTAGAAGCCTTTGTACCTCAGGGATTGTGAATATTGCAGTCCAACAACCTGTGGACTCAAATATAGCAACCCCCGTATTTGTGATGTCCTACTGATGAAGCAGCATACGTTGGTGTGATGTGCCATCAGTCCTTCTTCAGTCTCCATTGGAACACTTTCTTCTTTTTTTGAGGGAGTGGCACACTTTCATCACAACCCATTACATGTGCTGATGGGAAATATTTCCCAGCTCCCACAGTCTTGATTGGGCGCAGCAATGCTAGAGCAATAACTCGTCATGAAGAGCATCAAAAGAGCATGCACAGGCAAACATGGCCGGGGGTCTGCACTACTCTGGCACTGTTCACAGAGGAGCTGCCACTACTAACGGAAAAGGTGACTTGGAGATGTTTCAAAATGTAGGGAAGTAGCGAGGCAAACCAAGACAAACTTGGATTGATGCCCACCCATCTGGTACTTCCCTTTTGACCCTTGCTGAGATGGCACTTCTGCACTCCTTGAAGGGAGGTCCATTTGAGGAATGAAGGCAGGGAGGTTGCATCCTAAATACATAATGCAGAACAGTTTTCCTATTCAACCATAGGATTATATAGCGTGAACTAGACCCAAAGGTATCAGAGCACTTTATCAACCAATCAATCAGAGTACTTGTAAAGCGCGCTACTTACACGTGAGGGTCCCAAGGTGCTGAGGGGAGGGGGAGGGGGGGCGCTGCTACTGCTCGAAGAGTCAGGTCTTGAGGAGTCTTCTGAAGGCGAGTAAGTCTTGGGTCTGCCGTATGTGTGTAGGAAGGGTGTTCCAGGTCTTGGCGGCGAGGTAGGAGAAGGATCTACAACCAGAGGTCGTTCATTGGATGCGGGGGACAGCAGCGAGGGCAAGGCTGGCGGGTGGGGGTGTGGAAGCTGAGTCTGCTGTTCAGGTAGGCGGGTCCAGCGTTGTGGAGTGCTTTGCATGCGTGGGTGAGGAGCTTGAAGATGATCCTCTTGCCGACGGGGAGCCAGTGTAGGTCTCTCAGGTGGGGGGTGATGTGGCTGCGGCGGGGGACGTTGACGATCAGTTGGGCGGAGGCGTTTTGGATGCGTTGTAGTCATCGTAGGTGTTTGGCTGGGATTCCTGCATAGAGTGCATTGCCGTAGTCCAGTCTGCAGCTGACGAGGGCCTGTGTCCCTGTTCTTCTTGTTTCAGTCAGGATCCACTTGCAGATCCTGCGAAGCATGTGGAGGGTGATGTAGCAGGAAGAGGAGACGGCATTGACCTGCTTAGACATGGAGCGGGAGGTGTCGAGGATGAATCCTAGATTGCGAGCATGGTCGGTGGGTGTCGGTGATGTTCCCGGTGTGGTCGGCCACCAGGAGTTGTCCCAGGCTGAGGGGGTGGGTCCGAGGATGAGGACCTCTGTCTTGTCCGAGTTCAGCTTCAGACGGCTGCTCCTCATTCAGTCTGCAACAGCATTCATTCCCTCGTGGAGGTTGGTTTTGGCAGTGTGTGGGTCCTTGGTGAGGGAGAGGATGAGCTGGGTGTCGTCAGCGTAGGAGATGATGTTGAGGTCGTGATGGCGGGCCACTTGTGCGAGGGGGCCCATGTAGATGTTGAACAGCGTCGGGCTGAGGGATGAGCCATAGGGGACGCCGCAGATGATGTCGGTGGATTCAGATCGGAAGGGTGGGAGGCGGACGCTCTGAGTTTTGCCGGAGAGGAAGGACGTGGTCCAGTCAAGAGCCTTCTCTTGGATTCCGGCTTCTAGGAGGCGTGTCTTTAGAGTGCAATGGCAGACCGTGTCGAAGGTGGTTGAAAGGTCCAGGAGGATGAGGGCTGATGTTTCGCCATGTGAGCACCAGTTGTGTTACAGACTGACACATTCATTTTTATTTATTTGTTTGGTAGCGACTCCTGAGATTCAGTCATGAACTTGATATGCCTCTGGAAGTCCTTTGGAATTCATATCAAGTGCTCCACAATAGATATTCAGCTAACCAGAAATTGACTACACACCCAAAGGTATCAGAGCACTTTATCAATCAATCAATCAGAGTACTTGTAAAGTGCGCTACTTACACGTGAGGGTCCCAAGGTGCTGAGGGGAGGGGGGGTGGGAGGGTGCTGCTACTGCTCGAAGAGTCAGGTCTTGAGGAGTCTTCCAGAATGCATTGTTACCTGGCAGAGAGCTCTAACGTCATGTTATGCCCTGTTTGTCCCTTTTCACTTTCTAAGTGTACATGGCAAAGTTATAATTCCAGTGCTCATTTCATTAGAACAATTGAAATGACATCACAAAATGATGCATTTATGTACCAATATTAATGATGTTTGTCGTCATTATTATCTAAGTTTAGAAAATGGTGGGAAACAGCTGGGAGGGGAATTAGCTTATTTCCGACCTGAAATCGGGCAATACCCTCATTTAATTTAATTAGAATGGTTATGCTGCTTATATTTATTAGTAGCATTATTGCCCATTTATGTTACAGGTGAACCCAGCCGCACGATCTATTGGTGCGTTTACAAGAATTGTATTTGAAGCCCGACCTAATAGAGCCTAGGTTTCAGTCCTGGCTTATGCACGTGGCCTACTTGTGTGATCCCATGCACATCTCTTAATCTCCTGCTTCGGAATATCCTCATCAGCAGAAATTGGGAACATTTAGAACCAGTCTACATGCAGTAATAGGTGCTGCACTGAAACAGGACATTTACTGTTATTGGAGGCAGGCAAGAAATGGTTAGAGTGGAACTCTTGACTCAATATCTATTTCAATACGGATTAGCGGATTAAATGAGCATGTTTACGTAAAAGCAGAATTAGGGTCATTGTAGAAGATACTGACGATGGTGCGAAATCATTACTACAGTCACCAAACCGTGCCAAAGTACATTTCCAAAGAGGTGCAAAGGTTCACTCTCTTACCTCCGATCCTCTCACTAGGATTCCCAAGCCCTAGTAACAGAACACACACTCCACATCCCACACTCCACACTCCACAACCCACCCCAGTCACGATGTCCAGACCACCTTCAGCTGAACCAATGGCATGGGTACTGTCACCTCATTAGTACCTGTTGTCCTATACACCTTGCTTTGCCTTGTGCTGGGGTTCCCGAGAGGCAGCCGTAGCCACTCACTTTGCATTTTACTTGAAATACTAGTGTGTTGTTGTACCCTATACGACCTTGCGTCCATCTGCTTATATCTGCTGTGGATCATACAGAACAAAACATTTCAGCTGAAACCACGTCTCAGGCCAGGTGATCCATGACATAGTTGTATATCACAGTACTGGGGCAGAAATATCGACCTGCACAAATATCGACTCCACTATATCCATGGCCGTAGTATCTTCAAAATAGGAATATATGGCAAAATACAGATTTACAACCCCACATCTGTTTCTCTTGAAGGCATCGAAAATGTTTACATTAGGAACTTGATATTTATCCAGATCTTAAAAACTCAATACTGTGGTTAAAAAACCATAAGACCAGCACTTAAGAGAGACAAGGTAGACAAGCATTGGCGAAGTCAATAGGTCGGATTTAGAGTTTTAACTAAAATATGTTACAAAGGAATACTGCAGTGAAAAAACGGGCAAAAATTGATTGTTTTCAGATAAAGTGCATCTAAGAGAAATAAAATGTAATATTCATGATCTAGTGTACATTTGAGATTTAAAATAGTCCCTCATTGACTGAAATGCAAGCACTCCATAGGAGGTGCAATAATACACCAGATAGCATCAGGTGGGAGGGTAACTCTCTTGTGGGTCAGTGCCAAAGCCTGCTCTCTGTATTTGTTAAATAATAGGTAATAACAGGTCTGGCAGACAATTGCATTGCTAAGTCACATCTAAAAGCCAGCTCAGCGGTCTTCACATACAGTATAAGGCCATCAAACTCAGGAATCATTTCTCCTTGGTCCTTTGGTGACACCTATATTATCAAAAACATATCTTGCTTCTACCATTCTTTTCTATCATGTCTTTGTTTACACCATCTGGAATTCAACATGTGTCACCTCAGTACCTGCTAGGCTATAACTGCTCTATTTTAGTGACACTTGTTTCGCTTCTCTCATCATTGGATATCCATCTCTTAAAGTGATTTTTCAATACTTTATTCCATAACTTGTGTCTACAGCCTTGCATTTGCCAGTAGCCCTGCACTGTCAGCTTGCAAAGGTGGAAGGGGAATCTTGGAGTGTGCTGTCATCCATTGGATCTCGCTCTATTGTCAACCTGACCTATTACCAATTTGAAAGATCACTCAAAATACCGGCATTTTATTCACTCTCACTGCAACCTCATTGTTCACTGACATGGTGTGTTCATCAGTTGCATACCTTCGCAGCCCTCCGCGAAGCGCACCCTCAGGTAAGCAGGTATCCAAATGAAATATCATAACAAAGATGAGAAGTAGTGACACTATGAGCTCAAATAGGTCTCCACGTTCTCCCATAATCTCTCTATTCCCACCACTTGCCCACTTGCTGGTCACACTGTGTTTACATTTCTTTTTAAGTCATACAATAACCTTGAAAACTCTTAAAGTACAATTTCAGGGAAGGCGCCCGTAATGTGTCATGTTTAATTCAATCATACTTACTAGACAGGCTGGCGGAAGAAAGCTGTTCACCCGTGAGATGCTCCACATGCCCTCCAGGTACTGCTGAGCCTGGATGGTCACCGAGCTCAGAGCACCACTGAGGCTGCTGGGGCCTACAGTTACTTGGACGCTGTTGTTGGGGAAGCCGCCTGCACCCTGGGTCCATCCAAACCCCCGCGTTCTCTCTGTTGCACAAAAATGATTGGTTGCTTTTCCAGAAGGTCTACCCACCTGCCCAGCAAGCAGAGCAAAGTCCCTCGGAGAAGACACGGTGACCATGCTTTGGGGAGCCAGCCTCGGGCACACATTTGCTGCCGTGGGGTCGGTGAGTTCTCGGCAGCTGGCTTGGTTGAGCGATTGGATCATCTGAACGGCTTCCTGCTTGAGCTGGTTCAGGTGGGTGGCACAGGTGTCGCAGCGACTCTCGCCTTCATTCCTGTGTTTCTGTAGATGGTCAGGCACTTGAAGCTTGTCAAAAATTAAAGCTGTAAATCTCGGGTCCTGCAAGGAAAAGAAAGACAGTCATAATTTAGCGGACAATAACGCATAAAACCTGAGCATACACTGTAAGCTTCCAGCCGCTACCTGTAGGCAGTGGGCTTGGGAGTTATTCCACTAATACACGCACAGTGAGCTATCAGCTAGCTCGTTCGCTATCCATAACTAATGTATAAACTGGGAGCGTGCGCCTGTGCAGAAGGCTCAGCATGAAAATAATTATCATGGCGGTACATGAGGAACGCGCGACGTGCTTCATAACCACCCATCTATTTGTTGTTAATTGCTCAACTAACTGCTCTCTTGGAGACATCAAATATGTCTCGGATTTTAGTCTGGAAAAAGAGTAGCCTCCGATGCAAGAATTCCATTCTGAGGGTTCCACTGTGCTGCCCTTCAGTGGCGACCTATCGCCTAGAACCCATGTGACCCACACCACTGAGAGCTGAGGTTACTCTAAGACATCCTGATGCCTGAGAGCAGTGAATCAAATGAAAGAAATCTGCAGGAGTTCTGTGACTGCTCATTTCTACCATTGTCACAGTTTTATGGTAGAATGGTAACACTGCATAGCACCAAGAAAGTTACCACCAGCAAAAGGCTGCTGGTAATAGAGAGCATTAAAATGTGGTACTACCATGCGTAGCAACAGGGGTAGTATTTGCACCCATTGGTCTGCATGATTTACTGCATTTTATTGTACCGAGATTCTGAATTCAGGAGTAATACGACTTCTGATTGTAGTAACATCAATACTCCAGCAGGTTACCACCCTAGGATTTAGGAGCCAAGCCGAAATAAGGGTCTATGCTGTGGTTTAACAAAAAAAAAAGCAGTGCCACAGTTAGCACACAGTTACATGAAAATGTAGCAACCAACTGTAGGACATTGGCTGTGGAGATATACAATAGCATAATGGATGAATGGTGCTGCAAATGCCAAAGGTATTCATTCAAACACACTTTAGTCATTTTAAAAAACGGTAACGGATTTACGTGTGTAACCCATGCCATACCCAACTTACACCTGTGTGCACATGCTTATGCTACTGGGAATTCCCTTTCGATTCATGATAAAAAATAATATCAACATTTACACACACCTATGTATGTAATTAGTGCACATTGCTGATATAAGCCTTGTGAACTCTACGAGTGTGCATTAATTTAATTAGACTTTATATAATGCAACTAAACACTCCTATAGCATCAAAGCGCCTAACATAAAGGAGCTTAACAGTAGCAGCAGACCTGCCAATCAAAGTATATTTTTCACTGCATGAGTGTACTCTACTGAGAGAAGGGGTGTGGTCTTGGTAAAGGGATGGGACATGGCAAGTGGGGCTTTGGACATCCAGCTCTGCATAAACAGCCACATCTACCCTCACTTATTTGTCCTACGAAGGTTTTAATAGGAGCCCTGCTGTATAGATCGTTCACACCATTTCTGTGCAAGGGTTTCCAGCTCACCCTGTGATTGGCCATGTGCTTGTGCATGAAACCGTGTGAGTTAACAGGCCTCTAGCCATCTATTTAAGTACATACAATCACACCACAATGCAAGAATGAGTGAAAACATCAACACAAGCAGGTAAAGTCCTGCGCTTGCTGAAAGAACCTTTC
Source organism: Lissotriton vulgaris (assembly GCF_964263255.1). Classification (NCBI taxonomy): domain Eukaryota; kingdom Metazoa; phylum Chordata; class Amphibia; order Caudata; family Salamandridae; genus Lissotriton; species Lissotriton vulgaris. The sequence goes on along the minus strand of NC_141697.1, from coordinate 441,612,191 downwards.
ACAGCTGTATTTAAGGTGCCTTTTTCTAACCATATATCTCAGTAGAGTTAGGATACCTCTTACAGTGTGAATTAAAAGCAAGACATCAGTGGGGGCGTAGGGCCTTTCATCACTAGGGTTCGAAGGTTTTAGAGCCCTTTGAAACCTAGAGGCAGGAGCCCTTTTACCTCAAGAGTTAGGAGGCATGTAGACCTCTAAAGTTAGGAAGCCTTTCACCATCTTTAAATTCGGGAGCTGGCACTAGTAGGTGACCATTTCAAGTATGTTTAAGGTCAGAAAGCTAGCGCCTACTAGTGAGTGCTCTCTGGTCTGTAGGTGTATTTTTAAGATTTGGTTAGAAAGACTGGTATTTCTTGGAGGCTGTCCCACCTATAAAAAGTACACTATAATCGTCTCAGTGGTACTGTTCCACTGTACTTGTACGATACCACCCAGGAGCCAGCAACCCATCTGTTGGCTGGCGTACCAAGTATACATTGTTAAACACCCAAAGATACCTTGTCACTACATGTTCTTGACCATGCAGAAGAACAGCAATGCACACTAGGCAAGAGAGCGAGCAGTGTGCAATAATCAAATAGCATCTTCCTAATCCATAAAGTTGGATAATTTAACACAGTCTTACTATGATTAAATCACATTCTGATTAATTTTCTAAATTATTGATAACAATGTCTTGATTGCATGCCGCTGTAAAAGTTAAGCAATATTATTACTCAGCAGTCATTTATTGGCCTCACGATGATGAAAGATCTGTCTGCCTGCAAGTTTGACACAGTAAGTGCTATGAGTGATTAACATACATTTTAGAATAAACTATGTTGCAAAAAGCATGCCATTCAATACATGGAACCAAGCCTTCCAGGTTTGCTATATCACGACTGCCACGTCAATAAACAGGGAGGGGGCATGTGCTCCTAAAGCGTACAACAGCCCCTTTTTGTCCGGCAAGCTGGTCCAGTTCCAGACATTTGGAAATTCTGTGTCCAGCTCTCAAATGACCATCTCAACTGGTATTAATCAGACCTATTCGGGCAAGTCCCAGCAGAGAGCCTAGGGGCTGAGGGCATGGAACCTGGATTGCATCTTCACCCATAATCCCTTGCTTTGTTGTGGTCAGTGAGAGAGCAGTGCTAGCTTTGGCCCAGTCCCTGCTGCACCGCTCATCTGCAGGATTTGCACAGTGCAACTGGGCCTCGGTGCAACAATGCACAATACTTCACAGCTACAATTCCTCCATAAGGTGAGGTTCTGAAGAAATGTTTGCACGAGAGCCCGGAAACTGCTGGCGCAGTTTTACGGCCATTTCGTCTTTATGGTGGGAGTTCAGTGATGCGCCAGATGTGCTCGTTCGGCGCTTTTTTTTATTTTTCCAGTCTGTGACAAAAACACCTGGCCGCACGGATGGGCGTGAAGGTTAAAGGAAGCACAAGTAATTGCTAAAAGCATTAAACTCAAGTTAAAAGTCAAGCCTAGCTCATTAAACCGAGAGTTTTACTACCACTGACAAAGTCATTGCTAAGGGAGCATCACCCCGGGCGGAACAGCTGGAGCAGGCCTTCCTGGGGAGCAGCAAACTTTTACTTAAGAAGGAAGAGATTAAAACCAAAGGCCTAACATGTTAAGCCTACTGTGGGCGGATACCGGGTTGAGAACTGGCTGTTTTCACTCCGAAAGCTTTTATGGCAGAAGCAGACTGGCTGGTATGCGTAATATTTTCTGCATGCTTAACCCCTGCCATTTGTAGTTGCACCCAATTTAGACACACAACGGACTGAATCAATCAGAAGCAAAGTACTTTTCTTACAATTGTGGAAACACGGGTGTGCCAATGCCCCCGTTCGCCTGGTTCCAAGGTTGCCAATCCAACTTCCCAGTACACCTCTAACACGGTCTTTGACGCGCATGCGCACACCCGCGGTCGTTTATATTCTGTTACGTTTCGCGTATGTTCCAAATTGCCCAAGTTATGTTTTTCTGACACTCAAACCAGACTCTCACACAATCTGCGTCACAATAAAGTACCATTGACCTTCAGGGGTCACGGCGTCTTCACATAAATATGCAATTTGAAGCAACCAAATGTATCTTAAAATGTACCTTGCGAGAGAGAAAGATGGGTCCTTCCAGTCTGCGCCGAGTCCACGTCGGGGTCAGAAAGAGGGAAGCCCGCTGTGTGAAAACGGTCTTGGGAAGGGGCCATCACTGAAATAATACCCGCCCACCCCCCCTGTGCCCTGTGTAACCTTACCCCCTCGACCAGCCTCTCTGCCTACGGTGTGAACAGACGATGAAAACCAAACTCCGAGACACCAACACCACTAATTACCTCAAGTTTCCCCCTCCCTCCTATAATTGGAGGGATTCCTCTGCAAACCTGCCACCACAGAGCCGCGGCTAAAGATGCGTTTCGGCGGCACAGACAAAAACACTCAGACACAGGAGTTAAAATATTATTTTAAAATCAGCCACTGATAAACGAGGCCGATACTTTTTTATCGACCTGTTTGGGGAGAATGGAAAGTACTGCCCTCCCGACACGAGGATCCATATTAACGACTTTTTGACTCTGCGGCGCTTTCTGCTGGCTGCACCCGGATTACTGTTTGGGCCTCACGTGGCTCGCTGCAGTATCCAATAACATCTTCGTTATTGATAAACGCTTTGAAGGATGAGGCCTGATTTAGATTACCTCTTTTCTCGGGAGCAGAATGGATGCTCAGCAAAAAAAAGAGAAAAAAAGAAAAGCAATCGAACGCTTTGCACGTACAGGACGAAGTGCTGGACTGGAATACAAATGCGGGCTGTGTTTGATGTCTACTGCGACACGAATAGTGGCGGTGGCTTGTTTATCTCTGCTGCCTGCTCTTACAACCACATGCATGCTTAAACACGTGCAAACAGAATGCTGCTGCATCCCCAGCACGGATCATATCTCCCCTGTTCTTGCCCAGCCTTGCTAGTTGCCTAATAATGACAGAGTCCTGTTTAAAACACGTGTCAACAGCCATCAGGGCATCCATGGCTCATGTCCCTCTTTTCTGGCTTCCAAAGAGCCTGGGCCCGGTTGTATGTCGGAACCATGCAGGCGTTAATCCCGCCTGCCTTAATAACAAGGTCCAAACAATGAATGCGCCTTTACCACTCATTCCGTTACCACGCAATGACATTCCCTTACCACGCAATTACAATGACTTGCCTTAGGGCACGCACTGGATTTGGAATAGTATAATTTACTATTCCAACTCCAGTCTGTGCAACAGCAGGGAAGATGTTAGACTTAAAGTCCAACATCAATCCAACAACGCCTTCCTTAAGTCAAGTCATTGTCACCACTTGCGTGATACAGGAATGCGTTGTTAAGACGCATCCATGGTTCGGACCATCCTGTTAAGGCACAGCGTGCCTCGAGCCGCGGTATAAATGCTGTTTCCCCCTGGAATCTGTCCAAGCTCTGCGCCCAACCCTCCATGGCGAACCATGCTCTACTGTGCATGGACTTGGCCACAGGGCCTGGCCTCCAGATCCCCCCTGGGCAGAGCTCTCCACTTGTGACCAATCCCACAGCCCACCACCCTTGGCTTTGTGCAGGCAGTGTGGATTGGCTACAGTTCCTTGTCTCTGGTCGGGCCTTATACCTAACACTCAGCTGGCGTAAACCTCTACTGAGCTTGATCACCAGTCCTTCAGCTGTGCATAGAAGGGTTGGCCTCAGGGCCTAGCCATCAATCAAACCCACACGTCAGTGCTTAATTTGTGCCGGTGTTATCCGGTGCTCGGCACCAGCTTCCTATTTGTAAAACTCCAGCACTTATTATGGGACTACACCACATGGTTGCGCTGTGTGTCTATTTATAGGAATTCATCACAGTGGATTGTTTATTTTAAAATATAAATCTAGCACCAGGTAATGCTGGTGCTGGCATTTGGCAGCAGTGGCAGGACTGTGGATGTGCCACGTGAGCTCCTATGAAGTGACTTGGGCCCTGGCACTTTTACAAATTAAACACTGAACCAAAACTTTTGCCCAAAAGCATAATTACACCTGAATTACTGGCCTCATGTTGTACAGACAGACAAAGCGCCTTGAAGCAGGTAAAAATCTACATAGAGCACTTTACAAAAACAGCACATACATAACAACCAACCGCCTGCACTTAGATCACAGTAAAGTCACTTTACAGATAAGCAAAAGCCCTGTGCTCAGAAAAAAAGTAGAGAATTTCAAAGCACTTTTAAAATTAATCTCAGTAACAAAGGCATAAAGAAACAAAGCAATTTCCCTGAAATCACACACGGGTTCAATGGAGTAACTGCACTACAATGACCTGCTCCAAATTTAGGGCAGGAAACACAGAGCATACATATATATGTATTACTAAAAAATGCAGCAAATAAAGTATTTACTGCCGGAGGCCCTGTACTTTGAAGCGTTGTACAGAACAGGTCAAGTTATTTCTCCCAGCTCAATTGTAATTGTTTCATTGATCTCAAAATCATGAAAGGATGATTTGACCCTACCAAGATTCTGACCCAGGACCTGTACGCTGTACACAGATCACTGCAGGCGGCTTGGAACTCACCAAGTTAACTTACTGACTGTAGACAAATCCGATAGCCAATGCTATGCAATGGCACAACGCAAAATGGTGGGGCTCACCTGCAGAATGTGAAAAGGTACCCGAGTATTCCATATCTCACAAATCCTCATTGACATGATTCTGAGTGGGAGTCCCTTGAATAGTTTTGGGTACCCGGAAAGGTTGGTTACTCCCCTTGCACCGCAGGAGCCTTTGTTATGCCCCTGATGCTGCATAGCAAAGGCACTGATAATCATAGATTGGTTGGCCAGTAAACCAATTTTTTGCCACAATGTTCATCCAAAGCTTTTTTTTTTTTATTCAGACACTCTGCAAGTTCACCAAGACAGTGAAGTTTTAAAATAACTTCATGATTACAGAGGAAAACCTCTACAATTTCACATACACACATTTCTAGAATGGAAGAATAAGCCACTAGCATGAACACAGAATTGGTGCTCTAACTTTAGCTGTTGTTTTAGTCTAATGAGCTACAGCTCTCATAATTTTGTATCCAAAAATCAACGTACTTCTAGAAGCCATCTGTAACTGGTCAACTAGAACTTCTAATAGAGGACTTCATTAATCTTGTTTTGAAAACCTTTGAGAACAGATTCAGTTGGTGTACTTTGAAGGAGCCATGCCCAGGGGCTAGCACCTAAACTCCACCCCCACCTTTATCTTTGCCCACCCCTAGGTCATCAGAGCAGCTCATTTAGAGGGGAGGGGAGTCTTTGACAGGGATGCTGCATCAATCGAGGTATTTTTAAATTAGGGTGTAGAATTAGGGTCGCCGCTTCGCCACCCTCTCAACATTGCCTGCCACCCCGGGCTGAACTGTAAACCAAAAGCCGCCCTGGCAAAAAAGTTCAAGCCAGCCCCAATCCCTTCTTCTCTGTTTTTATTCATTCTCTCTCTCTCTCTCTCTCTCTCTTCCTCTCTCTATCTCTCTCTCTCTCTCTCTCTCGCTTTCTCTTTCTCACTCTCCCCACATGACCCCACTGAGGCTGTTGCCATAAACCCAGGGGAGGAAGCCTTCTACATGGAAACCCAGACACCCCTTCCCCACCACCCCTCCCAAGTGGCTCCAGCCACCTATTATGACAGTCATTAATATCTAAACTTACTTGTGGGATTCTTTCTGAATCCTAAAAAGGGAAATGAATTCAGATCAGCAGCATGTTTCCAACTTTTCTTTTCATTTGAACATGACTCAATGAATCAAACGCATGCTCTCTTTTCTAATTTAGTTTCAAACACAGATTGCCATATAATTGAAATATTGTTTATGCATTCAATTATATATAAGTAGAGCTTACAGAACTAGTTGAAAGATCAGCAGAGCTTGGAACAAAAAAACCTGAACCATCAAGTCATGCAGAAACGTTTACCCTGTGATATTTTCTCAGCTCATAGTTGTGGGGTGGGCTTGTTGTTTACTGGTGAATTTCACTCCCCAATGGCTAGCCTTTCAGTAAAATAACATACCATGTGCCATATTACACAGAGTCCCCTGGGGTTGCAAAGGGTGTTGCGCCCACTTTGCGCACCCCGGGGCACTTTGGTATTACAGAAGGGGCTGCAGACGCTTGTGCCGCCCCTTCTGTAATACCGATAGCTCTGGCACACATACAGCACCAACGCTATCTTCAGGGGGGTGTTCCGTCATTTGCAAGGGGGTATGCCATATGCAAAGGAGGGAATCCCTTTGCCTCTGTGTCTGTGCCGTATTATAGAGGCGGGCGTAGAGGCAAAGAAGCTCTCAGGCGGCGCAGGCGCACTGACCGTACTGTCATGTCTCCTGAGGCACTCTGGAGGGGGAAAAGGGGGTCCTATTGACCCCTCAGACATCCTCTTGCAGGCGGGTGCAAGGGGATCTCCAATCCCCCTTTAAAGTGCAGACGGAGCGGCTTCAATGCAGCCGCACCCTTTTTCACACGAATGCGCTGCCCCCAGAGCTGGGCAAGTTCACAGCTGCCCTGAGGGAAGCACATTCATCATAATACAACGCATTTTCCTCCATTGTGCTGGGCACACCTTTAAAAGGAGCACCCAGCACAGTGAAGGAAAATGCGCCCGCATGTGCATTGTAAAGCACACGTTCACCCAAGGGAATCTTGGCGCTGAATAACTGATGTTTATTGTTACCTAACTCAATGGTACTCATTTTATTAACCTCACAAGGATGATGGCTGAGTGGGCCAGCCAGGATTTGAAGCTATGACCATGAGGCCGAACACAGGCCCCTATAGTGGACACACTAGTCCACTAAGCCACCAGACCCGGCTAAAATGCCGCCCTACAATATATAGGGTGCACAAGATTTTCTACCTGAAGGAGATCGCGTTGAAATGTTGTTGGTTTTAGTAGCAGAAACCTGGCTTCTGAGGCTGGCTCACAAATTTAAGCAAATTGTGGGATTCTTGGCAAATTACTTTATTGCTCTAAATGTCCACACACAGATCTGAACTGAATCTAGGAAGTCTCAGTACAAGGAAGGGCCCACTGACATGATCTTGTCACTAGGTCAGACTCTTTGGACGATTCTGGTATCAGGTGAGGATTGGCCAACAACAGATCTAGTGGGTTTCCTAACAGGTTGCATACACTCAAAGGCTGAATGGTCTACGGTGGCGTGAGTTCCATTCCAGGCACAGTTTGGCATCAGTCAACTTTTCCAATATGCACATAGAATTCCATGTCAGGCATCGCCTAGCATCAATCAACTCTCCCATGTCAGGTAAAGCCTGACATCAGTCGACTTTCCCAATAAGCACATGTAGTTCCATGTCAGGCATAGCCAGGCATCCGTCAACTCAATGTCAGGCACAACCTGGCATCAGTCAACTCCGTGCTAGACACATCCTGGCATCAGTCGACTCTCCAAGTAAGCACCAAGTTCCACTTCGGGCATAGCCATGCATCAATGGAGTTACAGTCCAATCCAAGTATAGCCTAGCATCAGTCGACTCTCCCTGTAAGCACATATAGCTCCATGTCAGGAACAGCCTGGCATCGGTCGACTCTCCCAGTAAGGACATGGTTCTGCGTCGGAAATAGCCAGGCATCAGTGGAGTCCATGCCAGACACACTCCAGCATCAGTTGACTCTCTCAGTATGCACATATAGCTCCATGACAGGCACAGCCAGGCATCAGTCAACTCTCCCTGTATGAATATATAGCTCCATGTCAGCCAAAGCCTGGCATCAGTCGACTCCCTGCTAGACTCATCCTGGCATCAGTCGACTCTCCCAGTAAGCATAGAGTTCCACGTCGGGCATAGCCATGCATCAATGGAGTTACAGTACAATTCAAGTACAGCCTAGCATCAGTCGACTCTCCCTGTAGGCACATTTCGCTCCATGTCAGGCGCAGCCTGGCATCAGGCGACTCCATGCCAGACGCAGCCTGGCATACACGGACTCTCCTGATATGTACATAGGCCAGGACGCCTCTGCCTGGAAGCTCAGATGAAGGAAGTGATAGTTGAACCAGTTCTTTTCAGCCACTAGGAAATCCTATTGGAAAGATTGTCTCCTTTTCTATTTCCCTTGTCCTGTTCAAATCCATTGTTTTATGTTTCTTTCACATTAGGACATTTTTATTTGTCAAATGCTGAATTTAGAAGAATAAGCTGTCGGTGTGATGGAGCGCGTGCACAAAACACGGCACCTCACTCAACTCTATGGGTGCTCCAGGCACAATATACACCCAAACAAAACATTTTAAGTTTCAGCTGGACTTCGCAATGCATTATCAATAGTTGTAAGTCAAGCAGATGTAGAATATTTTTTTTTTAGAACTGTCCCGTTTTGTATAGTTCTTTAAATGGGCAATTCGATTAGCCTGCTTCTAAGATCTCCAAAGTCTCGCATACTGGGGGGCGAGTCACCCAGGATCACTCTAGTCCTAGGGAGACAGTAAGAAAACTTTAACAACAGTTAAACTACTAACATAAGCATACTCGGAACTCACCAGGCAAGCCCAGAACGCACAGTCACATAACTATCAACATCTCCAGAGGCCACACATGGCAGACTATGTTTAGAGTCAAGACTACATGGACAAGACATCACCCAAGAGCTGTGACAGTGACACGGGAGTTATGTGGCAAATTATGTGACAAGAGTCGATTAAATGATCCATTCAGGAAAAGCAAATTTAGCAGCATAGACAGGCACATTCCGTGGCAGTATGAAATCCCCATTTTAGCATTGTAACACACATTATTCAGAAGATGGTGAATTATCAGGAAAATGTAGTAAATGCATAATTATGTGGAAAACTGAGATACCGTTGAATTGCATAATGCCGGTTGCTCAGCCAAGGACACATTTTCCACTTCTATACTCCGGTGAGCACGTGTCAAGGCTCTTTGCGGGCAGATTATAGCACTGCGAGGTCACACAAATGGCAGATTGGCGCTATAGTAAAATCAAACAACGTAACCTAGACTATGACGCCTAAAACTGTCGCAGTCCAGTGCTTACCGCGTATAACAGACCAGAGCAGCAGGAAACGAGCTCACGTCCTAAATAAAGAGACGTGAGCCGGGGCGTTTGTGCTATGCAGGTGAGGCAGACTGCACGCCCTTCCCCTCCGGTCTTCGGGTAAAAACATGTGTTCCTCCCTCTTTTGTTCATATTAAACTTGGCTGCCCTTTTTACAGGAGTTGAGGAAGTTGCAGCTGGCCATGCACAATGCATTTTTACCGGTTTTATAATTTTATTGCGTTGCCCAAGGGAGCTGCTGTGTGAAAGGAGGAGCCGAGATTTCAAAGAAGTAGTTCGCAGACACCTCCGCCTCAGGGAACAGAGAAGAAGGGAGTTTCGCCACCACAAGACGCTTGACAGTAACACTGCTTGTGAAGGCCGAAGTATGTGCTTATGCAAAATTAAAATAATAAAAAAAAAACGTTATGCTTTTCATCTTCACCATTCTTAAAAAAAAAAAAACGATTCAGTTGTGCTTTGTGCTATAAACGTCTGTGCATAAAATAACATAACACAAGATAACACATTTTGTAGCACGGTGACATGAATATCAAAGGCAACATAAAACATAATATATTACGTAACATAAAGGCATTATGTGACATACCTTTTTAAAACATTGCATAACATCCATGGCAAAGCATAACAACATAAGACAACATAAAGTTAGTTACCGTAACAACATTAGGCGACTTAACATTGTACAACAGAATGTGACTTAGCACTACAGAGCATCAAATAGCAAAAGACAAAGTAACATGACATAACAATGATAACACAGTAAACAAATCACAAAGAAAAACATAGCATAATGTGACAAAATGCAGAAAATCTAGACATCGTGTAACAGCATAGTACCAAAACAAAACATGACATAAAGCATAACCCAATCAGCATGTGACGAAACAATCCAGCGAATACATAAACCCAAAAAACTTGTAAATATATTACAAAAGTCTTCTCCGGAAACAAGGCTAAAAAAGAGACCTATGCAGTTTTGTTTATCCCTCACAGGCCATAATTTGGTGTATTTATGTGATAGGATCCAGTGGGACCCCCCTAGCAGCAGAGCCTTCCGCCCCCGCCCATGTGCTCTTTTGTAAATGTCTGGTGTGGTTTAAGTCGTCCGAAAACGTGTTCTGCCTGTCTCCTGCATGTGGGGAAAACCTTCAATTAGCAAATGAAAAAACAGGAAGGCACCTTTTCTGTCGAGGTCACACTTCACAGATGTGTTTGTAAGGGTGGGCGGAGGTGTGCCAGGGCGAACAGGTGTGTGTATTGTTGTCTGACTGTGTGAATGGGCGTATCTGTGCGAGCAGGTATTTATGAGAAAGTGTCTTCAAAGCCAAGCTAAAGGCCCACCTAGAATGCCAGAAGAAGCAGGCCCGGAAAGCAGGTTTATTCCACTGGGCATTTTCCCAGTGGCTGGCACCTCTGCCACTTTCTCCAGCTACCCCTGGTAATTACAACAGGCACAATGGGTACTTTAGACGAGAAAGAGTGAAAAGAGCAGTGGCGGCTGGTGACTCTAGAAAATGGTGAGGCATTGGCCCATCTGGTGTCCAACGACAACGCGAAGAGCGCACAACAAAAAGCACGACCCTGGGGTGGAACCAATGAAAGGATAGGTTTAAACTAGTGCTCGTTTATTTGCCCTCTATGCCTCTCGCTGGCCACCCAGCTCTGCAACCGACAAGTGAAATCAAGGTGATTGCTCTGTTAAAGAAATTGCATACTGAGAAATGGGATGATCTTTATCACAAAGGTACCATTTTCAACATGTCCTCTCTCCCTGGGATAGCTTCTGTGCACCACTAGACATGTTTCTGTCTTGGGGATCGGGGGTGGGGAGGGTGCACACTTAGTGCTTCAAGTTCACACGGAGACCAGCAGGCCTTACAGAGCTCTCGGGGCACTAGTATAAATAATTACTTAGAAACAAAACACACAACGGTCTGGAGTGCGCTTAACTGAGCATAATTTACAAAAATAATCTTACCTCTGAGTCAGCAATCCTCTTTGCTTGGCGAGAGAGGAAAGTGAAAAGGAGAGCAGGAAATGAGGGACGAGAATGGGAGCAGTGCTGGTTTGAACATTTTTGCTAGGGCTGTTTTTAGTTCCCTGTCTGGCCTTGTTCACGAGCCTTGCTCAGTTTGTTCATGCCCATAAATCTATCCTACTGGGTAATCCTCCTACTACTTCTTCCCTACTATGGGCCTTTCGTTTGGGCAAAGAGTTTGGGTGGGCTGCAACTGATCAAATGAGTGGTCTCTAGATGTGTCATGTATACATACCTGCTCAGGGCTGGACTGGCCGTACCGAGCATCAGGCATTTTCCCCAGGAGGCTGGAAGGGCGGGGGACAGTTTTGCAAAGGTGGGGGCAGTTTTGTAACTGGGGGGCCAGTTTTGCAGCAGAGTCCATTACTTCAGCCGCCGGGGAAACTCTGCACATGTAGCCGAGACATGGGGTCTCTTTCTCCTATCGTGTTCTGACCGCATTCCGTTACACTGGAGGTCATATGACTATTGCTTTTCAATACGACCATCTCCTCGAAGGACTCACTCGTCCTCCTTGACCCCATATCAGCTCCATCTACACGTACACAATTTTTATCAAGTTATTTTTCTGCACATTGAATTGTCTGTCTGGATATACTCATCCATGAGGCGTTGTGTTACTTGGATACAACTTATTTTCACACGCATTGCAGTGTATTTTCCTGATTCCATAAATATGGTCCGTGTCCTGCTTTCTCGGACCCTAACCGGGTTGGAATTATCACCGGTAAGGGGAATACTGAATCCGTCTATCACGACGAGCCCTGAAGAGTCAAAGTGGAATGTGCTTTGACGAAACACGTGTCGGCTGGCTAGTCGTTATGCAAACCTTGCATTAAATGAAACAAGAATACCTTGTGGCGAACTCTCTTTTTTCTATGTGTATATGATATGAACAGACAGTGTTATTGATTTATGTGTGCACAGGTCTTTTGTTTTCAAGAAATGGGTTTGGAGTTCCAAACACTAGTGAGGGGTTAGTAGGGTCACCCATTTCCTGTTAGCACCATATTACCTTGTCCTATGTCCACTTGACCATGCTTATCCTGCAGAGCGCAACTGTTCCCTTTATACTAAAACCCTTCTCACTGGTTCCAGTTTTGCAGCAGTGCTGCAGTATGAGCCCCAGTCACAAAAGCAGCAAGCAAACATTTCCAGCCTCCCGGGGCCAGGCAGTGCTTCTCCAGGGGCTGGTCTGAGAACATTGCCATGGCTGCTTTGTGTTCCCAGTCCGGCCCTGTACCTGCTCACAGTTTCTCAACAAGCTTATTCCAAAATGGACTGGGTGGGTGATGCAGCAGTCATCCCCCTCCTTCAGGTCCCCATCCTGGTCTAATGGACTGCCTGGTGGTATGCCTAACACTATATTTAGATGTACATCCACCAGATCCATCTACTGTTCTACAGTTACGTCTGGATGGGGCCATGTTATCCCCTAATCAGTTTTCAGGAGTATTTGCCTGGGCCGACTCTAGGGCGATGCAGCAGATGCAACACCACTGAGCGCTGACTCCTGGTTGGGGCGTCATGTTTGAAGTATGTTATGGTTTTAAAAGCTCCTGCTGTTGTCTTTTCTGGCCTCTAGCAATTTTCAGGCCGTAATAAAAATGTCAGGATAACTCCAATGATTAATGTTCTTCCTAGAGAGGGATCAGAGGTTTGTCAAGTGGAAGTTTTGACTCGTGGTAAGTAATACAGAGGGTTAATATGCCTGCTGCAAATAACTTGTACCATTCACATCACAAGGTGCATACAATGTAAATAGGTCAGTGGGTTACTGCTTTTGTCTGAGATCCTTAATTACTTTCAGTTTATACGTTATTCCCAACACAGAACAGTGAGCTATTACCTGTCATCAAAGAGCTGCATGCAAACTGCAAGGTATAGGTAAGAGCATTAAGATTTTTTCCCCAGATTTTCCTTCTCCTAATGTTGGAAAAAGGGTTGCATTGGATAGAAATTAATTATGATTATTAAAGAGAACCCCCAATAATGGTGTTACATTTTAAATTCTTTGTTTTTGCTTCTCCAGACCAAGCACTCTTATACGATCCTGCCTACCAGTATGGATGACATGTGACTCCTACACCTGGTTGTCCTCCGCCTTATGCAGTGCTTTAACACCCTACACTTTTATGAGTGGGGGCGGTGTTATGAAACAAATTAAATACATCTAGATCAACTGGTTATGGAGACTTAAGGGGCACTGTTGCAAGGTGGTAGTGAGGGAACCCATGGCGGAGGTGGTCATTGGAGGGCACCGACAAACATTGTCGCACTGGGCGCCACCAGTGCTGAAGCCGGCCCTGGTATTTTTACCAGTGTTTGCAATAGCAATCATTGGTCCAGATAATCATGCTGACTCTGGCATGCACAGATTTTAGCCTGGGCCAATTGAAGGATCTGGGGTGTTGATCTTCGAACAGTTACTAAAGATATGTCCACCTTGAATTCCTTTAATCAATCTTGAGTGTGTTATTTTTATATTTTCTTCCCTGCTTGATGTGGGGCAAAAGCGTGTGGGCAGTGCTTCAAAGTAAGAAGTAAAAGCCAGAGGTGCTATCTGGGGTGACCTTCAGGTGGTTGGGCATCAGAGACAATGTTTTGTAATCAAAGGAGAGAGAGAAACTAGAGTATATAGTTTGTTTCCCCTAGGGATTTATGAAATAAACAAGAAAAGCTAGCTACTAGGACAGTATACGTGTAGTATGTGTCTTCCCAACGGAGCTCCTGACTGGACCATGGGTTTTCCAGCAGGACCGAAGACTACGCCAAAGTGCATAGGAGTCTCGGGACCCCCGGCAGAGACCCTTGGAGTTTGTCCTTTGTAATTAGGAGCCCAAACAGAGAGGAAAGACCTCTCACAGTTATAGCACCTTAGCGTGTGCTATACATACAGGGTGCTAACAACATATAAGCCCCCTATACCACCCCAACACATAAAAAGGTCCTGAAGAAAGCCAGTTTAGAAAAAAGGCCTGGCTGAAACTAGTAAACCACACTGGACGTGGGAGACCATAAGTCCATCCCCACACCTCCATAAGCCTTTGTTTTTAACTCTGCCTGGGGCCCATCAATAAAGCACCCGTTCGGGATCTCTAGGACAGAATTTTAAAACCTCACTCAACACACCAGCACCCACAATCACGTAACAAAACCCACTCCGCTCTAACCAGGCATTGTAGCTCACTTGAGGTACACTCAGTACCTCGGGCGGGGCCCGATGATGAAGAATGCCACCAACTAGGTTGGTGGGTGAGGGCCTTCATAATAAACCAATTGGTTTCCCTTTGCAGACGTACTACACGTATACTGTCCTAGTAGCTAGTTTTTCTTGTTTATTTCATCATCGGAGACGATGGTCAAAGTAGGAAGTCGTGGGGGCTCCAGCCCCTGAATTGATTCATCCTCCTCGGGTGGTAATAGCTAAGGGGCTTTAGGCCTATACGAACTTTGTGAACTTATTCTGGAGGGATTTTCATGGATCGGAAAACTAGTGACTAAAACCGTAATCACGCAGTGCTAAATGATCACAAAAAAAATTGGGCAGTAGGCATATGATCTAGAGCCAGGACATTTGGGTTAGGCCCCTCAATGGAGAAATGACAAAGCTCTGTGCAAGGGCTGGGAACTTGCGGCACATTCTGCATAAGCTGATGAGGGGTGCAGAAATGGTTCATCATGATGGTGTTCATCTACCAGAGTGAGGTACAGATCATTTTATTTGTACATTGTCTGTGTTTGCTTTGTCTCTTCTCATGAAAGTGGAGGTTGAAGGACCTGGTTGCCCTTGCGTGAAAAAAATTCAATAACCTGTCATTGCAGAAAAGGTTTTGCTGATCATTACTTGATAACACAGAGGATGTGCCTTCACATTTTCATTCTGTGGGTGATTCTGCCACGGGAAGGGGGTAAAAAAAGCTTACACTGAAGGATAGGTGGCTTTGGCCTGTGGTCCCCATGGAGGGCTTAGGGACCAGACATGTCACCAGGAGATGAGGGTGTTGGTCCAAGATTCCTGTTATGTTGTGCGGTCACCCCAGATTTCCGGTCTGGGTCAACTGTCCAGTTGCCCTCCAACCATTGTCGTATGGGTGGTTTAACCTGTGTGTGAATGGATAGGATGTGTAAGGACTCCGTGTTGTGACATGGACATCCTGATCCGATTTACTGTGATTTTACATATGTCACACTCAAAACTTTGAAAAATTCTGTTCATATAAAAACTGAGAAATGTACGTTTAGCTCCAAGATAACTGTTTTTGTATCAATACCTGTAATAGGTGCAACCCACATTAGCCCAATAATTTTGAGTTATACTGCGTCATCCTCTAGTTTGAGGGTGGAGAACCTACCTGGACACATCCAAAGTTACTAATTGAAGGCC
This sequence comes from Lissotriton vulgaris, assembly GCF_964263255.1. Taxonomy (NCBI): domain Eukaryota; kingdom Metazoa; phylum Chordata; class Amphibia; order Caudata; family Salamandridae; genus Lissotriton; species Lissotriton vulgaris. The sequence goes on along the minus strand of NC_141697.1, from coordinate 441,596,671 downwards.
TATCTTTGTGTCATTGAGTACTGATTAGAGGTTAGAGGGCCTAAGACCATCTGACCGGTAGCGGTCGGTGGAAGGAGTAGCTGCTGGGCTGTGACGTGGGGAGGGGGAGGGGCAGGGTGGGGGGTAGTAAACAATGGATTACAGCCGATTACAGGTAACTAAACATATAAATAATTAAAACGAATTTCGTTGCATGCACTGCATGATCTGACAGATATAAACTGTCTATCCTGAGACCTGTCGCATGTGTTCCACACATTAACCAAACTTGAACACGCGAAGCTGAGCTTCCAATGCACATCGGCCAAGTGAGCTGCTGTTTCTGGCGCTTTCTCAATCACTTCATCTATTTCCACTTAGAGAAAAGGGAAAAAGGGATCCAGCCATGTTTTTGGAATGCTTACAGTTGTAAGCTCTGGCTTTCATCTCGCCGCCAGCCTTGCTATGCGCGGCCCTCTGTAAAGTTCAAGCAATTGGTCGTCGTCCTAAAGATGAATCTTGCTATTGGAATGCATAGTGCAGTGGAAACCGGAAGTTAGGGCAATCTGGTGTATTTACATGTCAGCTTCTGTCAGCACCCACAGCTCCCGCCCATCAGTTACAACTTCCTGTCCTGTTATCATGCAGCCGGGCCCCCTGTGGTGGGCTGGCTGCGGGCCAGTGGAGTACTGAAACGCAAGCAATGGCGCCATGCTCCGCCACCAGGGAAAACCGTGCTGCATATCACAAAAGTAATGATTGTGCAGCCTTTGGAATGGTTTCACAAGTTACATACAAATCTCCCTCACACCTCAACGCCGTGGTTTCCAGTTCTAATTGATTGAAGCGATAATTAACTATGTCTAGTCCTCTATTTTATTTTTATTTTCAGTGCTTTTAGCCTTTGACAACAGCTTTGCCTGTGAGGGGAGGCACACATTGCTGCTTTGGTTTCACGTTGTGCAAAGGTAACAGTAGTTCTGTTGTATGAAGCTTCCTGTCATGGTTGTGGCCCCACAACGCTTTCCTTTGTGATTGGATAAGTGGCACCCCCATTTGTGAATGGATGGTAGGGTCTGGGTTTTTGCGTGGCCCGTGTGGGAAGGATACGGTTTTGTACATGAGGTTTGGAGTGGTGCTTCAATCATGTCCGGGTAGGCTGGTAGCAGCATTAACCCCTCCGCTGCGGCTGGAATTCTGCGTCTGTGCGGCACATTTCCGATCGCTGGCATGGTCATGACGGCTCCCGGACGTCATCAGCACACGCCCACCGTAACTGATGACGACCGGGAGCTGTCATCAGCACCGAAGGAGTTAAGGCATAAAGCAAGGTAGAAAGGTGTGAGGCAAATAATTCACACTTCCGAACAATACTTGACCTGTCTCTAAGCAGGTTAGATGTGGGTGAACAGCCAGGCCTTCACAGCTCTTTCTCTCTGCTTCAGCTCGTGAAATGGAAATCAGATGTCTGGCAGAGGCCTAGAATGGATCCCTGTAGGCCCTCTATGCGAGGATAAGGAGTCCATTTTTTAGGACAACTTGCCCTTAGCCATGTGAGGAGACTTTTGTGTCCGGGCAGCTGCCTAGTTACTTCACAGTGGAGGAAACCTGTAGGCAGCTCTCAGTCGTTTTATGTTACGTCATTGTATTCTAATTGCATTTATATAGCGCTTACAACCCCCCGATGAGGCGTCAAAGCACTTTTTCGGCGAGTAGCACGCTACTCTGGAACCCATAAAAAATTAGTGGTGAATCAGTATAGTGAAATATGAAAGTAATTTGAGTGGTGGATATGTTAGTTAGTTATTTGGATTCAGAAGGATAGTGGAGGGATAGAAAAGGTAAAACTTTTTCTTTTATATAACGCTTGCTACTCCTGATGGGGTGTTCAAGGGCTTTTCTCGGCGAGTAGCACGCTACTCCAGGATCCATAAAGGATTAGTGGTGAATTAGTATAGTGAAATATGAAAGTAATTTGAGTGGTGAATATGTTAGTTAGTTATTTCGATTAAGAAGGATAGTGGAGGGATAGAAGAGGAAAAACTTTTTGCATTTATATAGCCCTTGCTACCCCTAATGAGGTGTAGAAGCTCTTTTTTGGTGAGTAGCACGCTACTCCGAAAACCATAAAAGATTAGTGGTGAATTAGTATAGAGAAATGTGAAATTAATTTGAGGCTTGGACATGCTAGTCTGTTATTAGGATTGAAAAGGGTAGTGAAGGGATAGAAGATGGAAGGATTTAGACTTTTTTGCTTTGTTTTGGATGTCATAGCAGTTAGAAGAGGCATTGATGATAATTAAAGAAAATTGCTATTAGTCCTGAGAAATGAGAACGTTCAGGGTCACCTGGTGCACGATTTCCTTACTGAACAGATATAGCTTCAGCATAATTGCGAGCTGTAGATTGTTATTAATGGGGACATGTTACGCGGCTGGCATCCTACGATACTCATCTTTAGGGATTTTGAGATCGCCTTTGTCCTGTTTGGGCACGCTTTGAAGATAGTACTTTGGGCCAGCTACCTCAATGGCCTTGTGGGCTGGATGACAATTGTGGGCAGAATATTTCATTCCACCTATCGGAGTGGTGGAATTTGGCGACTCATATTCCGCCAATCGGCAAAATTTTTCCCATGAGGCTCCAGAAATACAAGCACAGGCATCCCTATTGCCATTTTTTAAAGTGGGTGGTCGCGGTGAGAAGGCTGATTCATGGGTAGATTTTCTGCCATTAGCGTAGATGTTCTACTAGCATGGCAGTAATAGCAACTTGAATGGCCTCGCACTCTTGCGCACCGCATGGTGCTGTTCGCACTGCTTTCTCATTCTGCACACGCTACTGGTGTTAAATTTCAGCGCGAGCAGCGCAAAATGCCTGTTTCTGCTCAATGGTGGAAATCCGCGGAATCCCATTGAGTTTTTCTGCAACGGTGCAGAATTCCACAGAGTGAAACTACACTAGTTCCACCCACCACTTCTTAACACACAGCCTTTACCTCTGTCCACCAGTTCACTAGAAGGCATTGGAGATGAGAGAGGTCATCCCTAAGGAATGTGGTGAACTTGAAGTCTTATTTTGTGTAGTTTGACACTCATTGGGTCATACCAACACACACTGCATTGTGGTAATTGACTCCTCAAATCTCTGATGGAGAAGCCTGCTTGCCGAAGAACACTCCTTGACAGTCTAAGCTGGAAGCCCTGAGTTGAACCCAATTCCTCAGTTGCATAGCTCATGCATAAAGCACAGATAGGCATACAGCTCCCTAGTCCATAGAAAGTGAAAATTAGGGTGCACGGCTTATTTGTATCAGTGAGCTTTGCTGATTCTGCCAGTTCATGATCAATTTCTAAATTGTCAAGGCATGGGCTGCAGATCCAGGCCTGCGTTAAGCCCAATGACTTGCAGTGCTGGTGATACGAAAGGCCGGTTATCACTCATATCTTCGGTACTCCACCAATATCCTGACCTATCTGAACGTTTGCCAATAATGAACCAGTTGACTTACCTTTTCCATGCTCATGACGAGCTGAGCTCGTCATGAGGCACGGTGCTCCGGTGCTCATGACGAGCTCAGCTCGTCATGAGCTGTGGAACGCTCAGGTGCGGGGAGGATTCCCCTGCTGTGCTGAGCGTTCCACGGGAGCCAATGCACCTGTGACAAGCTGAGCTTGCCATGAGCACAGGAGCACTGTAGCTCATGACGAGCTGAGCTCGTCATGAGCATGGGGGCGCTGTGCGCGCCCCCTCCCCCCAGCACAGTAGGGGAATTACCCCCGCAATGAAGGGGTTAAGCATATGCTGCATCCCCTGGGATTCATGTGTTCTAACAACCTTAGGGGCTTGGATCACACCTAAGAAGAAAGTAAATCCATAAAGTTGTAATGTCATGGCTACTGGAATGAAGCGCTTCTGTGGCCATGGCATCCTCAACATAATCATGGCTTTACCACACTGGCCACATAATCCACCACTCTCAGCAAAATTTGAAGATTTGTAAAAAAAAACTTTCTAGCTCAAGACGATCAAAACTTACAAAACAACGCACTTTCCGTACAGCACCTCAGTTGAAGGCCCCCCTATAAAGGGTAACTGGTCATTTCTCAGTTCTTGGTTGCTGTATTCACGCATATAACTGGTATTTATGACGTGAAACGTTTGTCCAGACATTATTAATGTGTCATAATAACAAAATTATACTGCCACAATATGAGGCACGTTATGTCGCATAATTTGTTTTTTCATGCCACATAATTTAGTCATCCTGCTGCACGGTTTGGGTCCATCATTGCCAGGTAATACCAGTGGTTTGGTATAAAGTCAAGACAAATCCAAGCACGATTGTTCTTCATGGACAAAAAGATGACGGTATTCAAAATAGCGCCCACAAGACCCAGACGGTGACCGTGCAACACACCGCTATGTGTTTTATACAAATAGGGATGTGCAAAGAGAGCTGTTCTCCGATATCCTAGCGATATGAGCATCTTTAAGTGTGCACTGTGCGCCTAGTGAAATACTGCACTAGTGAGCAAATACACACTGGTTATGGATACTCCCTTAATGCGGGGGAGGGGTGGCGGAGCCCCACGTGGCGCGCAAGGAGGCATGGCCCTCACAGTCGGGCTCAAAGATCCGTTTCAAGTCCTGAGACAAAAGCAATGTTTACTTCCTGGCAAGGGCCGAGTCGTCTCCAAGTTTAAAGGGCCCGCCTCCCGCCAACCAGAGTTCACGTTTCGGTTGGGCCATGACCCCTTCCTTGTTTGCCGTGTATTGTTTTCCAAACGCACGCATAGAGATGCATATCTCTTACCTTTAGTAGCTGCATGTTTATCAGAGTTACTGAAAGGTCAAACACCCTCAGATCTTCCCCCTTTCTGGCGACCTTTCAGGTGCTAATTTTTACCAGCTCCTTGCCGAGTAAAAGAGGGCTGGCGGCCCGCCGGGCCCTCGGATGTTTGGGGCCATTGTGCGGCCGGCACTGCACGCTGTAAACCCCCCCACAGGATGGAGTTCACACCAGGCCGCCTTTCTTCCCACACAATGAGCGCAGCATCCTGAGAGCAGGAACGTGGCCGCCCTATAATTGTTATTGCCGAAGCACTCTGGCTGCTGAAAGATTCCTCCGGGCCAGCCTTTGAATGTTACGGCCACTCTGATCTTAACATCTGCTGCCCACTATAATGCCCAAGTAGGGGGTTTGTGGCCCTTATTTCCCAGCACATTGGCTATTCAACCCGGCCATGACCTCATTGAACTGTCTAACCCTAAAGGCGCCTAGAAAACCTGGATCAGACACTAAAGCACTACATATTTATTTGCACATGGGCACCCTACAATAACCTCGCACACAAACCTGGCATCTCAGGAGGAAACGGAATTTTGAGAGGACAAATAACTTCACTCCTTGACATCCCCAAGTACAAGAAAGGAACCGGTATGAAATTTTAAATACCAGTTTTTTTTTTAGATTTATATAGCGCAAACTCGACCCGAAGGTATTGGAGCGCTTTACATGAGCACAAGTAACGTCACACAGGGACACATTTTTTTTTTTTTTTAGGCACCAGGAGTTTTAGTGACTTGCCCAGAACCACGGGATGTGGAGTCGACCACGAAGCTCGAACCTTGGTTTCCCAGTTCCAAAGTCAGCAGCTCTAGCCATCTTAACCCGACATTGTACTGCCCGTTAAGTATGTTTTGCTTTAATAATAATAATAATAATACTGTCATTTGTAGAGCGCGAACGGCTACCTCCTAAGAGGTGTCCCGGCGCTATAGCATCTGGTAGTGCACCAGGCATCCCGCGTTACACAGAGAGTCCACGGGGCTATTCCTGGTTAAAAAGCCAGGTTTTGGATGCACTCCTAAAAATGATTTCAGCAGCCTTAACCGAAAAGGATCCGCCCCCTAGCCTAGCTTTCCTAAATCGTGGGGTGCATAGCAGGTTCTGGGAACCTGAGCGGAGAGAACGAGGCTGCTTATATGCGCCAACAGGGCACAAGTGGTAAAAAAAGAAGTGGGGGGACGCTGTCACCGGAAGTGACGTCATGGACGGAAGTGATGTCACGAAATGTGCCGAGCTCTTCGTCCAAGAGAGGCCAAAGAGTGAAGTCCAGCTGTTTGGCGGGGGGATGGCGTCCCCCCCCGTAAAATAAGTGGGGGGACACCGTCCACCCGCGTGGTACCTCGACTCGAGCCCTGTGCGCCAAGCCTCTGCTTCAAATAGCAGCGGCAGGATCCGTGGAATGCCCGAAAGGCTAGGGTTAGGGCCTAAAATGTAATTCTATTATTAACCGGCAACCAATGCAGTGCCTTGAGATGCGGAGAGATATGCTGCTTGAATGGGACGTTTAATAAATCTCGCAGCTGCATTCCGGACCATCTACAATTTCTTTGATCTGCTTCAATGTACGATACACAAAGTTTTGACCATTTTGTAAAGCGCTTTAGCACATACCTGAGGTCTACACAGCGCTATATATAAAAAAATATTAAATAACTGAAGAACCCAACCGAACGACCTGCCTTGCTTCCCCCTGGATCTCAGTATTCCGGACAGCACGAACCGGCTCGCGCCATCCAGATGAAACCACGCAGCTTTCTCTCTTAATGGAAATCAATTGGGAACGAAAGGTCACGGGTCCGGCACCCACGGCATCCAGTGTATATCGACGGAACACTCACTCTTACCTGACACCAGGAAGACTTGTTCCCACTACGTGCTCCGAGAAAATCAAGAAAATGAAATGTAAATCAGGTCGTCGCTGTCACCTTGGTTTACGGCCGGGAGGTTACGGAAGCCTGACTTTTCCAATAGTGTGTCCGGCTCAACGGTTAAGGCCCTCGTTCTGATGACTCCTCACTTCTCCCATATCACTGGTACCCTGTATCCAGAGGCCGACCTCTGGGGGACATGGGGCCATTCTTAAAGTCAGAGCCACTGAAATCATGCACCGGGGGAGACAACATTATGTGGCAAGGCTGGCCCAATTATGTGGTAAGAAAATGCAAACTAAGCGACCTAATGTGGCACATTTTGTGATAGGAGTATTTCAGAATGTTGGCATTTCTTTCACATGTTAATACTGTCGGGGGCAAAGGTTTCACCTCATTAGTACCAGTTTAATATCGAAATACAGGAATAAGCAACTGAAACATTACCAGTCAAGTTTTCCACAGGGCCTACTCATGCTCATAAACATGCGTCACTGCGAATTTAGTAACTTTGATCGATTTGAGCTAGAATTTTTTTTTTTTTGCTAAAATCTACAGATTATTCAGCAGGTGTATTTTGTGGCAAATGCGCAAATTCCATAATTATGTGGAAAACGACACTGCCGCAGAAGTACCAGTGGTTCTGCTTGTAGTTAAGCCATTCTGTCTCTAACAGCTAGTGTCATCAAGTTCCCCATATTTGCCGGGACAGTCCCGATTTTCCCCCAAATGTAAGCCTATTTAACATGTCCCTGTTTTCAGAAAGGATCCACTGAACAAGGAGGGGGTACATTTCCATATGTTCCAGTGCAGGATTAGCTAGCCAGGCCTCATCAGATGATGCTGTGAGTAGAAGTTGAATTGTAGTAATGAATCCAGCCTTACCAATAACCCACATAACATTGGCATGCATAGCAGCTGCCACAACTCTGTCAAAACACACCTAGGCGTCCTGTCTGGACTAGAGGTGGGCAGAGAGATTTTGTGAATCACAGACAAGGCAACATTCGGCATTTTTCTCAATCTGACTTCAGAGCAAAATTGAGCTATCAAACCAATCAGCATTCACTCTGCTGGCAAACCAGGGGAAAGGGGTTTGGTGCAGTTGTTTGTGGCTCTACGTGGCCAGCGAGATGCACAGAGGCCGAACCACAATTCCCCCAGACGTCCCAAAACGCTGGGCAGATTGTGGGCAGTTCATTAACTGCCTGCCGCCTTTTTTTCATAAGTGGCAGGTAGATGCGGATCTTTCTTGAATTTGTGCTTCGATCACTTTCTGCATACCCCAAAAATAAAAAATAAAATAAACTCATATTACTCTAATCAGAACGACACCAGTCACACCTAACGCTTTTCACAAGTCACAGTGCAACAACTCAGAACTGTTTTTGTGTTACAAAACAGGGCCCTTCTATATATCAATGCCAAATAACATATTCTAAAAATAGAAATACAACCGCCGAAAAAATTATGGAAAATGATGGATGCCATCGGTCTATTTCAAATATTACTGCATGGAAAACGCCAGGAAGGAAACGTTCAACACCCCAGATAAAAAACAAAATAACTCACGACAGCTGCTGTGCCTTATCAACAAGAGATTCCTCATTTTGTCAAAGGGCTGCGCCATCAAATTTCCATTGGTTTGTATGAATTGAAAAAGTAGAGGTAATTGCACCAGAAAAGTCATAGAGGGGAATGCAAGGACATCACGACTTAGGTGGATACATTGATAAGTGGTGGTGAATGTACGGTGGCAGATTAGGAAGGAATTTGGGAAGTCTTAAAAATAAATAAAACAAGTAGTCAAAAGGACCCTACACTAGTGCTGCTGATTAATGGGCTGCATAGTCTTCACACCACCTTATGCCTCTCCCTTCCCCTCCCTAATCTTCCTGGCTCTTTATCCCACTCTTGAATATTCTGTTTTATCCCCGTTTTTTCGCTTTGTCACTGTTTTTTTCATATTTTTTCTTCCTCCCTCTTTCTCCCTTTTATGCCTATTCCTCTCTTGCTCTGGCTCAAAGTCGGAAGATGACAAGTCCAACACCTGCTAACCACCGGCACAAATTAAGCACTGTTGATTCTCGAGATGGCTGTGGTGGGATTTAGGCTTGCCTTTGAACTCTGACGCGAAACGTAGCGTAAAAGTAGAAAGAGACGAAACTGTATTAAAAGCTGCGTTATTCCAGATTAAACATACGCATTTATTGTGGGGCGTTTCTGCAGGAGGCATTGGTAAAAGCAATGCTTATGCCAGCATTAATGCAACACTTTCTGACTATAGATAAACAGTATTAGCGAGTGTAGAGTGCTGACACCCCCTGGCCTCCCACTGTGGGCTTAAGGTGAAAGCGGACATTGGGGAGGGGTGCTAAAGCCACCAGGGTGGTACAATGTGACCGAGCAACACTTTCGCCTTTTAACACCTCGGCGCTAAAACGCACACCAGGGTGTGAATTGTCAACCCAGACCAGATCTGTGTTTAGAAGACGATGGGTTAATTTAGCATAGCAGCTGTGACGGGATGTCTGCTCATCATCCTTTGCAGGTGGGCATAAACAGACCAAAAAGTGCCTGCATAAAACACAGGAACTGACACCAGCATTGGCTGACGGACTCCTTTCTCACAGAGAGAAAGTTTGATGTCCTTGTGCTTTCCTTGCCCTTTTCCACCCTGGCCGTATGACATGTTCACGCCTTTAATTCGTGCACTATATGCTGGTCCCTACCATTCCCCACGCAGAGGGGGCCCTTGCTTAACCCTGTGATGTAACTAATGTGACTAAAGAACCTTTGCTCTTAGGTTCGTCTGTAGCATTGGCTTGTCTTGGTGAGTGGTCACTTGAGTCTTTTATCGATGACTGCTTAGTAACAGGCTGGATCTAGAGTTTTAGAAAAAAGGGATTCTTTAAAAACAGGTATACTGTTCAGACTGTGTGACGTCACTTCCGTAGATGTCATTAAGGAGCAAGGGTCATCTGATGGCACTAACACTGTCACTCTGATTTTGGTGACTTCATTTGAGTGAACAAATTCTTCATTATGTCTTCTCCTCTGAAGAGTGGTTACCCCCGCCCCCCCCCCTCCGCGTGCCCATGCCCCCCACCCTCTCTTACTGAAGGTTTCAGGTAGCCATCCACAACCAATCTGTGACAGAATAAAAGTAGTCTGTACTTTGTTCGAGAAACCTCCATCAGTGCGCCTCATAACAAAATTCAAAGCCAAGATTTGTAAGTTCAGGCCTCTGTTGCCTAGGAAACAAGAGTGAACGAATCAGCAAGTGAGTGAAGGAATGATTGAGGGACCAAGTGAGTGAATGTGTGAGTCAGACAAGAAACTACTAAGGCAGCAAGCAAGTGAGGGAAAGAAAGTGTGAGTGACCAAGTGAGGGAATGGGTGGGGGAGTGAGTGAGAGAGAGAGTTAGCAACTAAAAAAAATAGTGAAGCACAATTTAGTGAAAGGGTGAGGGAGTGGAGGAGTGAGTGAGTGAGTGCTTCAAACATTATATAGTCAACTCTGATCATGTATCTCTTGACCTTCATGCTGTAATTTCTAGTTTGACTGTTCAAAGAAGCATTAGGCTGCACTATGAGTAAATGCATGTCAATGTGTACAGCAAACGAATGTGGACACACTGGGGAAGAAGATGCAATCTTTATTAAAAAAGAAAATCTGTCACTTTGTGAAGGATCTTAACATCACCTTCTCCTTGGCCAGCTCTCATCAGCATCAGGGGTAAACAAGTAAGCCCATCTACCCGACTTAACGAGTGATTGACCTCGGCCACGAGCCACAATGTTGAGCAACCTCGCAGTATCTCAGGGGCCAATGGAACAACTGCTAGTGGCTCTGCCCGAAGCTGCCGGCCCTCAACATCTAGAGTAAATAAACTCATTGATTGAGACCACCATGAAGAGCAAAGCCATCACACCCCAGTCTTGCCTCCAGCTAAAACTTAAACACAGAGAAGATGCCATGGCAATAAGCGGAGAGTCAACATAAGCTCAATGATGGAGACTTCCATGACATCTAAGTCAACACACTTCACTATTACACCTTGTGGGACCCTCCAAAAGTTTTTATAGCAAAGAAGGTGAGAATGAATACAAACTCAATGATGGAGAAACTCTCATAGGAAAAAGGTGAGAGTTAACATAAACTCACCGGTGGAGAAACTTCCATAGGAAGAAGGCGGGTGTTAATATGAACTCAATGGCGGAGAAGCGTCCACAGGAAGAAGGCGAGTGTTAACATAAACTCAGCAGTGGAGAAGCGTCCATAAAAAGAAGGTGAGAGTTAACATAAACTCAACCGTAGAGACTGCCATGTAATGCAAGCCATCACCTCTCACTCTTGTGGCCTGTCGCCAACTTCACGCGTTGGCTGTACGCAGATAAAAACGCACAACTGAAAGGAGGCATGCGTCCGACACCATGAACCTTGGCAAAGCCTCGCTGCTTCCACGTGGTCTGGTCTGGGTGTGACTCGGAGTGACCGGCTGCTCTTCCTGAGTTCATAACAGACTCAGGAAAGAGTAGCGTTGGACAAAGAGTCTAAAAGTGCCAGGATCAAGCGAACATCAACAGCAGAGGAAATCCCTCCCCTGCTCTCGGATAACTGACCCGACACCCTTGGGTGGTATGTTATGAGCCTAACTCCCCCCAAAAAAAGGAAAGGCTTCCGCCCCGCAATGACTTTCCATTAGCGAACTGGATGAAAATGCCGTGTGATGCAGCCCACAAATCAGACAGAAGATTGTTAAACGCTGTGGTCGTCCCATTGTTCTATTTTAATACCATTTCTGCTTTCCCCAAATACACAAACAAGTGATGCTCGTCCGGTCTGGGCTTTCTCGAATGCAGACAACAGGAGACTGCTACTATGGGCGTGTATTATCCCCACTAGAAGAAAACAGGTCTTAGCCATCATCATAAGCAATTTCGAGCCTGCAAATGCATGTGGACAAATGCAAATGAGCAGTTTTGAAGCACGTTTGCTGCAAGGATTTTTCCACAGTAATTCCTGGCCATTCTTTGAAGATCCCCACTGTATTCTTTTGCACAAACTCTCATGTCACGCATAATTGGTACAACTGCAGCGTGGAGCAGGAACAGCTCAGCACACGTTAAATTATTTATTTTGAAAATGTCTTTAGTACTAATTACTGTACAGATAGAATTAAGGAGAATGCTTGGTCAGTTTAAGATTCCTTAAAGGGGTACTGACAGACTGAAAATTATAAAAGGTATAGAACTTTTTGTTGACTTGTATTGTAAAGCTACACTTTATTTGTAAGGCCTTCTTTCTTGGATGGTACTTCTTATCCTGGGTTGGAAACAAAGACGCGGAGAGGGAGAGCCACGACTGTGGGGGTGGAAGCAAGATGTGCTCACTCTCCCCTGAGGAGTGGCACTTTCAGGCTCCCTCCCTCAAGTGGTCATTTGTATCCCAAGAAAGGGGGCGGGGCATTTCCATAAGGCAAGGTAGCACCTCATCCACAGTGTGCCATGTTGCGTAGGCACCAAAATACTAAAAATTTTAAAAAATGCATTTTTGTAATGAAAGGGGAGCACTCCGGTGGGAAAATATTATTTTGCCTTGCGGGTTGAACATCCTTGCACTGTTTCCATCATCAGGCCTAGCCCACACCACAGTGAGACTAAGCATTTGTTTGTAAATGTGTCATGATATTTCCAGACATAAAGGAGCAGAATCGATGGGTTGACTGTGAAATAGTATGAGGGAGAGATGGATCATTAGGATACCAATATTGATAAAGTAAAGCTGCAAAACCAGTGGAGAACACGAGTTACATTTCTATTGCTAAATTCACATTTTAGAATTGAATTCAGTATGCTACATGTGGAAAATAGAAGTGCATAAAAAGGGAGGGGTGTGTCACTCGAGAAAAACATATCTCAAAGGTGCTAGTTTTTTTCAGGGAAAAGCAAACTGATGCAGCTTTGTAACCCTCATACGAGGGGGGATTGAATGACCTTATCAGGGGCTGATTGTGGCATATTTGCCTTCGCTTCAATGAACTAAACATGAAAGAACATAAGCAGCTTCAAAGAAATGTGTTAACCACATTAGAGATAGGAGAACTTGTGCCATAAAGACACGTTCATGCTGGAGCTGGCAAGGCAGCTCAGTGAGTTCAGCACTCGCTGCTGACATCTGTCTGTGACCTGCAGGTCACATGTTGAAATTCTTCCAATTCCCTCTTTTATCCTCCCAAGATTGATAGCATGAGCATGATTAAACAGGATAATAATAATGATAAGATCAGTTATTTTTAGGGCAGCAAACTTTCGCAAAGCCATTTAGACTGGCATTGGGCGGCCATCTTTTGGTTTTGTTTATGCTTGTTTTTGTTTGCCATGGCTTTTACAAAACTTTATTCTTGAGAAAGCTGAGGGCCCCTCCTCAATATTAAAAAAGGCATTGCCTACTTTTTTTGTTCTAAAAAGTAATTTGTGTGTGTATGTGTTCTTTGTGAAAAAGCAGAGTGAAGTTAGCCAATGGCTGAACTGTGATGACCCACTACCCCTTGCTGTATGCTGAAGAGGGTGGAAGAAAAAATGTGAATGACACAACAACAAACCTATGGATGAAGAAGGCATTCCGCTACAAGAAAGTCTATTATGTATATCATTTTAGTAAAGTCAGAAGGTCTTCGATGACTCAGAGCTAAAAAGGACAATCTTCATCGCTGTATTAAAACCAAGTGATTATCATATGTGGTACTAAACTAGATTTGGTGTATTTGTAAATGGGTGAAGATAGTCAAATGTGTTTCATCTGGATAACCTTGTAATTTGGAAAAAGCATGGCCAGATGTGAAGACCACTGTCAGCTTTCTATTCCGAAGGCCGGCTAAGGTTTATCATTCCTAAACTGTGATGCAGTGTGAATTCTGATGTTAAAAAATACGTTTTCATCTTGCCCCAAAAGACTACAATATGTTATATTTTTTTAGCCAATTGTACTAAAAGTACAACCTCCTATCTGGTGAGGGGTTCTATAAGACCATCATTAAAACTGCGTTCATCTATACTACTATTATAAAGGAAGAACTTTGAACCTTTGAGGCGGGTAAACTCGGGAACCACAGCGCCAATCCACACACCCGATACATCGTTGTAATTGTCAGGGTGTGCAGATGGAAATAGGCTATATAAATTCAAAAAATAGAAGTTATTTAAAAAAATTACGACAAAAAAAAAGTAGTCCCATGGAAGTAGCGCCAGCCGCGACGTGCGTGCTGACATCAGGAGCGTGGGGAGGAGCGGCATCCAGGAGCGTGAGGAGGAGCGGCGGACATGAGCTCGAGGAGGAGCGGCGCACATGAGCGCATGGAGGAGCAGCGGACAGGCTGGGAGGAGCGGCTAGGAGCGGCGGACCGTGAACTCCGGAGCGCGGGGAGGTGCGCCAGAAGATGTAAGGCTCCGGGGGACCCACGGACAATGTCGGGGCGAGCGGGGGCCCTGAAGCCAAGGTTGGGACGGGCTGCTACTCCGGGGTACCCACGGACAATGTAGGGGCGGGGGCCCTGAAGCCAAGGTCGGGACGGGCTGCTACTCCGGGGGACCCACGGACAATGTAGGGGCGGGCCGGGGCGGGCGGGGGCCCTGAAGCCTGATTGCTCCCAGACAAGGTTGGGACGGGCTGCTAGTATTTAGATATTCTAATTAGAAAGTAGTATAAGAAGCCAGACACCTGTATGCTTTTCAAACCACCTGAACCTTTAGGAACTTCTTCTGTGTCCCTCAATTTCATCGGGTGCAAAAACCACCCGGGGCCAACATCACTACTCTACAGCTGCGGCCTTAACCCCTTCCACGCAGGGCTAATTCCCCCGTGGTGCGGGGGCGGGAGGGGGGCCACGCGCAGCGCCGTGGTGCTCGTCACGAGCCCAGCTCATCATGCTGCACAGTGGAGCTGTGCTCATGACGAGCTGAACACGTCACGACTCCGCCCACTCCCATGGAACACCCGCACAGGAGAGGATTTAGCCCGCGTGGGCGTTCTGCTGCAGTTATGACGAACTAAGCTCGTCATGAGCACAGCTCCACAGTGCCTCATGACGAGCTCATCATAGACGCCGAAGGGGTAAACCCTTTTTGGTTTTTTTCCCCAGTTGTGACATTTCAAGGTCAAATTGGGGCTAATGTGCCATTGTGGTTGTACCACACATTAAAACCTCTTGTGTTTATACTATTGACCCCTTTCGACTTGCATTCCACGAAGCACTCCTCCAGGTAAAACCTTGAAGTGTTTGTACAGGGAAATATCACTTGTCCATACCCCAATTTCACTTAACTCAGAATCTAAACTCAGGTGCAAACACCACATACGTCGACATTTTAATTTAGCACAGAATTAGGAATGGGCCTGGTAGTTGCTATTTGAAGCTAGCAGTGTGTTTTGGGGAAAATCTCACAAAGTACTGTAGTAATATCTGGACAACCAAATAAAACTATTTTAAAATCTCACTTCTGGTAACTTCAGTATATTAAGACCTACACAAGACTTCTAAGATAATGTTCCACTCCACTGTCATCAAGTAGTAAAATATACTGGCAACCTAGTTACCAGGGGACAGAGCTGAGCCACAGAAGAAGTGTGGCACTGCACAGTCTTACATTTAATAGTGTTCACGTGCTAGTATTACTGCACTTCTATAGATGAGCTGTAGGGCCAACCTCTGACGCCAGCTATGAGCACCAGTCCTTGACTAATAAAGAAGGCAGCACAAGACACATGACACCCAGAAGGATTCTTTGAGGGTTCTACTATACTTGGACGGAGATCAAAATATTCCAAGTGGATGGCCTCTTACGATACTACCACAATTAAGGACATATCAATGATAGCTTTACTTGAGGCCTTAATGAGCAACACACACAAGTTCCATGATCCGGTGGCCGATTGCAGTAAATGTGTGCAAACGTGATCACTATGCATTTTGCACTCCTCTTGAAAATTACCAAGTTTCTGGGACTGATGTCAAATAAGCATCTAGTAAGTATTGGAGCACCAGTGTCTGCTGCTCCAGAAAGTTCCCTTTCAATTTGATTTTTTTTAAAGTAATACTATTTTATAACGTTTCTGAGCTAATCAACTTGCAACCTCGTGGAACAAATGGGAACTGAATCAAATTCTATGTCAGCAACATCTTAGGTCTCCAGGTGGATTTTACAAACCTGTTTTCTAAATTTGAAAACTCTATAAATTGACAGTGCAAACAATTATCCAGCTGTTAGAACTTTGCAAATGAAATATCTTAAAGGTCATTGTGTTGTGCTAACACACTTGTCACATTCTACAGACAAAGTAGAGATGTTGGTATTAAGGTTTGGACTTTGCAATGAATAATGCACACATATCTGTCAGATGGGACTGTCACTCTAATCCAGGACATTATGCTGTTTAGAGGAAAGTATTGATCAGCAGTTCTCAGGAGGAACCGAGGCAGGCCTTAACAGCTTCTCTGACACCACCTATAATGAGGAGGCAGGTGGGGGACCGACCAGGTCACCTGGGATCTGTCGCTGTGGGACAAAGGTGTTGAAGGCTGAGGAGACCTTTGATGGGGTCAATAAAGGGCGAATAGATTGTATTGATAAAATCGTCGCAGATAATTGTATGGGAAGCTAAAATGGCCTTTGCAGAGCCTTCAGTTCATCAAGTATCTCGGCGGGCTAATGCTCCTGCTGCAGGTAGATACCACTGAGATTACAGGTTTGTATCCCGGTGGTCTCGATCGCTTTCAATTTCCAAGGCAGCAAACTAACCACCATTGCAGCAGTATTAATACTAATAATGCCTGTTTCTCCTGCCTAGAGACCATTCCATTCAATTGCACTATTCGAATTGTGACTTTTAGGATACGACTTGTTGAAAAGCTCTCATACCAGAAAAATAATGTCAATAATGTGTCACTGTTACAGAAAGTGCCACTGCACAACTATTGTACCTCAGTAGGAGAAAGGCAGAGCTGGCTATTTTGGGGATGTTTACTCATTTAGGTGGCCTGTAGATCTTACGGGGATGCCAGTCTGTAAGCCAAACCGCAAGTGGGCATCTATGCAAGCACAGGGCATGGCATCTTACATGGGCATATGGTTTTGAAAAAACTTGTAACAAGCAAGAACAAAGTGACAGCCTGGTTTGAAGTAGCAAGCAAAAATGATGTAACAGAATTGTTGCTGTGCCTGCCACTGTATTAAAATCATTCATGAGGTAACAAGGAAGAATATAGAGCAAACTGGCATAAAGTATCAAGATAGATTGATACAAGAAACAGGCTTGATGTGACAACTGGCGTAAGATGAAACCTTGCATAAGAGAACAAGAGACAAGAATGTAACAGACAGAAATGGAGTAGCAAGATGGAATGATGCAACACTCAGACTTGATGTTACAACTGGCATGAGATAATAAAAGAGAAGAATGTAAAAAAACAATATATGTACCTGTAACAACAATAACAATAAGATTCAACTGGCATGAGAAGACAAGAGCCAAAAATGTGGAATCAAATAGCAAAACAGAATGAACAACAAACAGACAATATTACAGCTGCCATGAGCTAGCAAGCATCCATAAGTTAACAAGCGAGAGACAAACAGCCATGGACTAACAAGATAGACTAATGTAATAAAGAGATTTAATACCACAACTGGCATGATATAACAAAGATTCGACTGGTAACAAACTGGTATGATGTAATAAACAATATTTTTCTGGCAAGCAGATATGATATTATTAGTGCCAATGTACCTTAGGAAAAATGTGCCGCCTGGGCACACACTACCACCAAGTAAACCATAATTACATTAAAATAGGCCAATTGGGTAATAGGTTTATTCCACTGCAGGGCTATGCACCTTGTACTATTTTCCAAAGTGCATCTTAAGAACTTGGGAAACTTTCAACATTTATTTATATTATCTACTGGGAGCATCAGTTTAAAAACAAATATATATTTAAGCCCAACTTGATAATTTGGGAGCATAACATATTTGTTGAGGTCCTCTTTTTAGAGCACTACCCACCCATATTGGCAATACCCGCCCATTTTGTCACACTTTTAGTATCTCATTGCCTTTCTACTATGGGCCCTATTCCTCATGCCTCATGAATATCGATTCAGTCGTTAACAAAAGTTAACGCCCTAATCGGGTATGCAACGTATGCAAACATTTTGCATCCGTAGGATTATTCGCTGCACAAATTTCACGAGTGTACATCTGGCGAGATTTATGCAGAATGGTTAATGCAGGATTATGAATTTTGTTGTTGGTAGCTTGTAGTTTCATCAGTTGCTGCCCAGAAAATCATAGTGAGAAATACTGTCTGACACAAAGATCGTGTCCTAAATATGTTTTTACAAATATTTTAACTGTGATATTCTGGTAATACAGCGTATCATCACTGTATCCTCTGTTTTGAGCCGCAGCACCCATAATTGGGAGTCAATACTGTACAATTGACATTACCCCTCTGCGGCATTAATGTTTGCCTGGTTATCTCCCACTCCCAATGTGGTCCTACAAGGAGATCTTGACATTGGTGCAAATTCATTGTGGATCCACAGATTTCACTACCATCACAGAGGGCTCAGTCTTTTTTTCCGGCGGGCAGGACAGCTTGAACCTGAGAACAACTAAACCTGAAGTGTGGGATAACAACCACCATAACAACACCGCTCCCCAGCCACGGTCCATGCATGTAACAGCGGTGGGGCGGTGGGACCAGGTAAGTGGTGATTTCGAGGGATGATGCTGAGGGAATATTAAATAAATAACTACATTTCCCTTAGCATCGTCCCTCGAAATCCCCCCTTACCCGGTCCCACCGCTGTTACCTGTACGGACCGCGGCGGCCGCTCACGTTCATCATGTGTCATGGATGGTCAGGTGTGCTGGAACATTATCTTAAAATGTCACGCTCAGAGAGTTCTAAAGTTCTGCCACTGCCAGCCATTCATTATTTCTCTACACTCCAAGGAGGAACACAAATCATGGTTTTTGACGAAAACGGTTTTTGTCTGTTAATATTTCTGCATAAATCTCAACATTTTTTGAGTCATATTCACAAAAGGAGCTATCGCATCAAAATCCTGTGGGATATTTGGGCCTTTTCTTTGATTGAACGAAAAGGATCAAATGCATTTCTGAAAATCACGTTTAGAATGATCTCACCTGTGAAAGAACAGGAAGTGATTCACTTTTAATTATAGGTGGGAGGCACTCTGCCATCTCACTCAAGCAGTGAATCACCTTAATCTGGCAGGCGATGTCATAAATCTTTTGCCAATGCCCAGCTGTCAAAAGGCAAATCCAGTCAGTATGTGTTAAAATGATGTGTCAAAAAGCCAATGGTGCTCAAATCCCCCTAGATATAAACTATCCGGCGTTTAAACCAGACACCCATGCACATGATAGAGCAATACGCATGTTACTAACAGAAAATAACACAGTGGGCCTTCCCCCTAGTTCTCTGACACAACGACCATCAAACGGAAATCTGCAACCTAGGTGGGCAAGAAGATCGAATAATCAAATGAAAACAGCTACAGTCCAAGTGCAGAACTTAAACTGAACCCGGAAATACAGTAGGTTGGCATTCAACCAGCAATAATTGCAATTGACTCTCATCAAGGGCTTGATTCTCAAAGACGTTTTTCCACAAGAAGATGTGAATTACAACTGGAAAATGGAATAGTGAGCCAACCCTAAATCACTCATAAGTGCCAAAAGAGCACTTTGTGAATTGGGACGGTAAGGGGGTCAAGGTAATTTCAGCGGAAATACCTTCATGTGACATTATGGTTACTTCAGTTGAGAGTTGAGATTTAATCTCTAGATTTAGGGCCTCTGGTATCTAAATAGACTTACCATGTTAAAACTAGCTGATGCTTTATGCATTTATGTGCAAGGGATTGCCAGGATCTTTTTGCTGGTGGTAATCTGTCAGTTTTTCCATGCTGCGTCATGGTATTACCCCCACTTTAAATGCAGCAATTCTGCATCACTCTAAGTCTATGATAATGATAGAACGTGTATCAATGCTGACACAAACACCACACATTATATCATTATCCCAGTACTTTAAATGAGGGCACTCTTGTTTTATTTTTGAGAATGATTGCAAACTCCTAATGTCTGTTTTACTCTTGTAAGTATTCCAGGCTTTAAACCACCTGGTAAGTATTGTTTTTCTTCTCTTATCCTCTAGATTTTGCTGGAGAATTTGTGAATTACACCTATTTTGGTAGGTAAACAGTAACGGTGCAATATTCTCACACTCACAAGGAGATCACTGGCAGTACACACCACATGAACACACTCCATAACACATAGCAACAATACATTGGTATTTACAATGCCATTAGCTCAAACTCAAATAAATCCGAGCCCGATTGCATTTCTAATGCTTGTTAAAGTCTCCTTCAGACTTCAGAAGGATTTGAGCAAACCCTCTCCTATTTCACCAACAGTGATTAATAGTAACAACATGACTTGAAATTGACATACAAGCACAAGGGTTGAGCCTTTTAGGTCTCAAGAAAATTTTGTGGCTCATCTTTCCTTTCTGTTCAAAATAAGTCCTACAACCTTTAAAAAATAAACCATCAATTAAACAGCGGGTGCACTAATTTCTAAAAATTGGTAGCTAGCAAGCACGGTTTTATAAAAATTGATAATGTGTCAACGTGCATTTGCAGCTAAACCTGAACCAACATATCAGAAAACATGGTGACTAAAAATATCATCCGGCCATTCATTGTATATAGCCCTGGATCAAGATAGGCCGTAATCTGGACAACTGCTGAAGGGATCTATCACGAGTCTCACATACTTCATTCCTGGCCTGGAATCTTTCCCATTCCTGGGTTATCTTATACTTCATGCGGGCCCTCCTGCCATGGTCCTCAGAAGCTGACACCTCCCGCTTCCCTCTGACAACCATTGCTGGCATTCTTTCATCATCTAACTGACAGGGGCTGATGGAGGCACCACAGACAATGCTCTGGCCCCCAACCGGCTCTTCGAAAATAATTTGCCGCCATGTGGGTCGAAAAGCAGTTTGGAATCTAAGCTCAGCTATTTTTTTGGCAGCTGCCTTTAGGAACTTGTAAACAAAAAGAGACAGCATCAGGTACTGTCAATTCCCCTAAAGTCTGATTTTCAGCAGATTATCAGACACATTGTAGGTACAATAAAAGTTATTCCATTCATGCTTTTTTGATGTATCTCCCATTCACGGTAAGCCTGTGATATCACCACAGCAAACCCACTGACCTGCTTGTCTCCTACTGGATTAATGCTTGTCTTGCATATTTTTTCCGTGGGAGAATTCTGACAATTTCCTCCTCCTTTTCTCTGTGTGTGCCTCTCAGTATCTCCTGTGATCAACTTCCAGTCAATAAAGTGTGTCTAATATAGGAAGAACACATGGCTCATTGCCAACACTTATTCCGCAATGCTGCTAATGTTCTTAATAGAGTTCTGTCCACCTTTAGGTAAACACCAAGCATCAATATCGCCTCAAGCTTTGGTTTCCACATAAAATCTGAAAAGGGATAAATAACTGAGAGCTGCCATTTTTGGAAAGCTCCCAACACTCGGTTACATCCAATATTTAGACGTAAAATAAACAAAAGGGATTCAATACCACTCTAGGCAGAACTCCACTTAAAAGCCACATGATTACTATCAACTAAGGAGCGACCACAAGAAAGTGGTTCCTTCCAAGAAATGGAACACACACATTCTTAAAATTAAGGGCCTAATTACAATGTCGGTAGGTAAGCCTCCGACTACTGACCGTCGTTGTAGGTTTACACTCCGACTGCCATATTACAGTGATGGTGGTTGGAGTGTAAACCGGCCAGGGGACCCAACTCGGTTCAGCCAGTCTCGCTTAAGGACGGCGATTCCGCTGCCGGGATTATTTTGTCGGTTTCAGACAGCCTTTCCAAGTCGGCCTTTCTGACAAGGAAAGGCTGTCGGAAAGCGACTTTGGGGGCTCCATGCAGGGCCCCTTGGCCCTCCAGTTGTGGCCCTGGGAGGCACCTATGGCGCCCCCTTGAAAATCCCTGCACCGTGTGGCAGGAGCCGCGAGTTGTCCACCACACTATGAAGGGATTTTCACAAACTCCCATTTCTCAATGGGAGCTTTTGCTGCAGGCGTTTTCCACCCACCGCACAAGCTCCCATAGAGACATGAGAATTTGCGGCCGCACCATGTGCACTATGTGCAGGCGCATCCTAATTCGGCAGTTTACGCATCGAGATGAGTCGGTCTGAGGCAACTCCGACCGACATCGTAATAAGGCCCTAAGGGCCAGATGTATCAACATTGTGTTTTGCGAGTCTATAATAGCAAATTTTGCTGATTCGTTATTAAAGAATCGCAAAATGTAATGTATGTAGATTTTGCAAAATAAATAGCGATTCCTACATATTCCTTAATAGCGAATCACAATTTGTGATTCGCTATTAAGGAATGCCTTCCCATTCATTCCAATGGCCCTAGAGGCCCTTAGGAATGAATGGGAAGGCATTCGCAATTTGTGATTACCAAATTGGTAATCGCAAATTTCGAACGCAATTCAAGGGTGCAAGGGGGGCCAAAAGGCCACCCTGATGCACCCCCAAAAATGGCATGTGTATGCACCACATGGCACTTGGAAAAATGCAATTTGGTGAATATTTTCTAGGGATTTTCAAATTACCACCAAATTGAAGTTGGTGGTAATTTGCGATTCCTTAAAGCAAGGTCTCAATTTTTAAATGCTTCCTGCATTGCATTTAGGGAATAGCAAATTGTGATTCCCTAAATGCATTCGTAAAATAGGAAATCGCAAAATTGCGATTCTCTATTTTGCAAATTCCGTTTGGGATGATACATCCCGAAAGGCTTTTTACCATTCGCAAAAGGGCCAATTCTGCGAATCAGCTTGTTTGCGACCGGTAAAAGGCCTAATACATCTGCCCCTAAATCTCTTGTCCAAATGAATTGAAGCACATTATGTGACATAAGACCTGGGGAGCTAAGAGAAACTCATCACAGTTGTCAGCGCATAGATATAAAGGGTAGCTCTCATCAGTAGTAATGGAAAATCAATCAATATGCCCACTCCTCAGCCACCACATATAATTCACTTGAATATTTTTTCACATTATTAGACCTTTGAAGAAGAAACCAAACTATAAAATTGGTAGCGAATCAAGTAATGTACTATAGGAGATGGTAGGTCTACAGGCACATGTGCAATGCCCTCAGCAGGTCTATGGGCCATGATGACAGGGGTTTAGCCTTGCTAGTAATGACATTGCTGTGTGCCAGCTCTTGTCACCATGGAAGACAGAGGAGAACATGGCAGCACGCCACTCAGGCTCAGTATTAACTAGAAAGGTAATTACACCATGACCTGCTAGAAGACCTCCAAATGTAGTGGGCTAATAAAGAATTCGAAAACAGACAGAAGGGTTGTGGTTTACTTGCTTCAAAGAAATATCACAAGGTAAATATCTTAACACTGACTGGAAACTGGCTGTAGGACAGGAATGAGAGAACTCTAACCAGGTTAGAAATGGAACAGCCATCTACAGCGGCTTACTCTTTGAAATCCTTCATCTTCAACTAAAAAGCTTATAAGATCCTACACCTGCTTAGAATCTCCTAAAAAGGCTCTTTGAGCAAAGTAAATATCTATGACCTTGGTATGTATTGCCTTCAAGAAGAAGATTGCTCTTATAACTGGGTTCAGATTTCAGAAGGAGAGTATTCTGATTCCTGGACTCAGCTGGTGCTGATAGTCAGGGCGACAAGGCAAACACGGGTCAATTGTTTGAGGGCCTGCCATTGGGTGTGTTAGCTTCCAGAATAGGGGAACACTTTGGGAAGTGCTCATTGATGGGCAGCATGATCAGATGGCATTGATGGGAAGTCCCGCCCAAACAACCCAATAGAGCTTATGGCTCTCGTACAAGCTCCATTGTAGCAAATGTCTTCACTTACAGCGAGGTGGTCCTTCCCAATCGGGATTGCCAGTCAATATCGGATACAAGCCAAGAATTGTTTAACTGGGAGCTTCTCCCAAAATGTGGAAATTCACTTGCAACAGTATGTAAGGGTCTATGATATTCCCCGAAAGAAATATTGGGAAAGAAAAATGGTACAAAAGTGATAGGATTTTAGAAGATCATTGTATACGCGGCCCGGCTTTCTCTGATAACTACCTGTCTTCAAAGCCTTACTGACACTACAAGTGGTTAAATCTGGTACAAAGGACTGGGCATTAATATTTAACAAACACCGACAGATCCAATAGGTCTTGCCTATGGGACCTCTTGGCTGTGCTATTGATTCTTAGCGATGCTGTACAGCATCCGCGATACTTTGCTGCATGCTAATGAATAATTAAAAAAGCAACAAAAAAAACGTATGCTGTGGCCATCTATGTAATAATTTTTGGGGTGCTCGCACCAGGCATACTTGCACCTACAAAATGACGCAGGGGCTTTTTTCCATTTTATTTACCGATGTGAGTTGGTTTTGTAGATAAAAAGAAAATGTGTGAAATACTTTTGTAATGGGTGGGGGGAACAAGGGTAGGCAGAAGCAAAACAGGAGGCCATGGGTGCGGCAGCAACAAGGGGAGTGTGAGTGTGACAAGCAACATGGGGTTCCAAATAGGGTGAAGCAACAACTAGAGCATTGGTGTGGTGGGAAAAGCAAATGGGAGAAAGAAAGAGAGAGCAACAGAGAGAGAGAAAAGTAAAGAGTTGCGAGAGACAGCAACATGGAACTAGGGCGAGAAGCAGTAAGTTACACCGCAAAGGATGGGGAGAAGTACATGAGGGTGAGCACATCACAGAAGGGGCCGGGGGAGAAGCACATGGGTTACAAGTGCTATATCAATGCAAACCTTTTTCCCTCCTCTGTCCCTCTGCTATACTTCTCAATTCAAATAACTGATTAATATCCACACTCAAATTACTTTCAAATCTCACTATACTAATTCACCAATAATTCTTATTGGTTCTGGAGTAGCGTGCTACTCACCAAGAAAGTGCTCCAACAACCCTTAGGGGTAACAAGTGCCATATAAATGCAAACAATTTTCCCTTTTCTATCCCTCCACTATCCTTCTGAATCCAAATAACTGACTAACCTATCCACCACTCAAAATACTTTCATATTTCACTACACAAATTCAACAGTAATCCTTCTTGGGTTCCGGAGTGGCATGCTACTGGCCAAAAAAGCGCTTCGAGCCTCGTCAGGGGTAGTAAGTGCTATAGAAATGCAAATACAATACAATACAAGTGAGAGCAACATGAAGTATAGGGGGAGAAGCACACTAGGGGAAAAGCTGGAAATCACTTGCACTCTTGTGGAGTGCTTAGGGCAAGAGGAGTTCCATAAAGGTGTGCAGTGGAAGGAAAAAACTAAAATGGTGTATTGTTCCAAGGAAGGGACAGTCATAAGATGGGAAAGGGAAGCCATTGAATAAGAAGCAGGAAAATGAAAGTGAAAATAAAGCCAATCAATGCTGGCTGCAAGCCCGTCTATGTTCTTGATAAGCCACAATATGTCTTTTGCAATGGCTGTGCTAACTAGTGTTTGGTAGGCTAGGCCTAAAAATGAGGGAGATGTGGAAAAAAGGAGACACCAAATGTCAGTGTGTAGGAGCACATATGCGCTCGATTACAATATGGATTTGTGTCTTTTTCAATTTTTCTCCCCATAGGCATGCTGCACAGCCTCGGGAATGGAGTACAGAATAGTAAAAACCAAAGGCAAAGCTTCTAGGTCCCAAAGGCGATACCTAGTGGCTTTGCTAAGGCTTGTGATTTTATGGGAAGAAACCAGCAAAGCGTAAGATTGCTTCGGTAAAACAAAAAACACACAGTGCCCCTTGCACAGGGAGATTTCTCTCTATGTGTCAGGCCTTTGTTTTGCCTGCTTTACATCACAGTCAGTGGCATTGACAATTATCAACTGCCCGAAGCCGGGAGTGGATAGTGCAACTGTGTATCCCTTATTCCATTGGTGGATTGGATTGCCAGCAGAGTCTCTGGCTCCTCCTTTGAAAACCCTTTGGTTCCCTCAACTCTAAATGAGTAAAGGCTAACTCCAGGTTGGGTAGGGTGGGAGCTTTGCCCAGTCACTATTTGAGGCCCCAAGTAATTTGCAGTAAGCAACTCTTTCACCTTTAGAGTCCATGTGACATTTAGTAGTTTGCGCCATGCACTAAAAAGATCTGCCCAATACAGTCAATATCTATATCTTTAATATACTCTCTAAATGGAAGCCACCTTCCACATTATTATAATTAGGGGTCCCTATTTTATGGTATTTATTTTTTGACACTTCTGTCTTTATTTATCCATATTTGTTTTTTTGCTATTTTTTTTCTGCCTTTATCCATTTTTATTGTGTGTTGTCTGTATAAATGAAGCTGCAATGGGTATTTTCCCACATTTATTTAACTGATAAATGTATACTCGCATTTTAATGTCCAAAAAGTTTCAGCAGTATACAGTGCAATAGCATTATCTGAAAACACTTGCATTGTAGAATAGCATAAATAACTGCAGATCTTCACTTAATTAAGCTTAACTAGGAATTCTGTTATCTATTTTAATCTCCCCTACCTCTCAATCTGGAAACCTACTGACATGGCACTCATGATTGACAGTAGAAAAAATATCCAAAGAGTGCCTATTTTCTGTATGTTACTGTATTTAAAAATAAATTCGGACAGGAAAATAAATAGCCTACTGTCTGTATTTATTGTAAAAATCTGTAAAAAAACGGGGGAACTCTGAGCCCTAATTATAATTACCATTAAGGACATTAGTAATGCACTTAATGCAATTAAACTATCTCTAAGTATCAAATGAGGCATTACCGGTGAGCTCATATCACAAGCTTTAAAAATGATTGTCATAATATCGCAGTGAAGAATACCATCACAAAGTATTGTGTGTACAGTGCTGAGAAAGCACACCCAGTGTGAAGACTGCAAAACCTGACAGTATCACTGGTACCTGAAGAAGGATTCTGAGATTTTCAGAATATGTGTCCATGCTTGTACCATGCAACTTATTTTAGCAGGCCAGAAAATTATCTATTTTCTTTATACTTTTCTACTAAGGCCTTAGACCGCACTCTGCGAACGTAATTGATGTTGTATTTGTTTTTGTTCCCCCCTCACTCACATCTTTGTGTTGTCACCACCAAGACAGTGTTCCCTACAAAGTGCTAAGCGCTATAACAATGAAAGCACTATGGCACAGATAGGCCGAAAGATCCCCTTCTGCCTAAACAATGTCAGCGAGGGGCTAGGGTATCAGGCCTGTGTTTGTGTTTGGGGGGTCTGGGTTAAGGAGGGGGTTGAATGAAAACATGATACCCCTCAAGACGGCAGACACGGTGGGGACCACACAAGATAGGCCAACCGGAGGAGGAAGCCGGCTCTGAAATTGAGAAGGACCTTGAAATCTCTTTAGCCACACTGTTGGCTGCTGGGACACAAAAATATGAAGGGAAAATGTTCCCTGGGCCCAACATTTGCACGAAAGCGTGCACACAAGTGTTGAAAACAATTCGCTCTTTTTATTGACGTCATCTACGATGGCGTTTTGGAATAGCAGGATAAGTTTACTTCACAATGTGCCAATTACGCTAGTTTTCGGCTATGTTGTCTGCATTATTTTTTTTTTTTGACACCTTGCTTTTGTTGTCCTTTGTCTCTTTTTTTGACCGTGGTCCACCTCGCATGAACGCACAGACCACCGTTGTGTTTATAAATAAGTACATTCGGGCTTACAGCATAAAAGGTTATGTTACTTTCTGGATTTAAACCGCCTCCTCGTGTTCAAGTATTGACTAGCCAATCAGCAGCACGGCACGTGACATCAGCTTGCTGTAAACATAGTCCAGCTCCACTCCATTGAAAACACAGATTTAGAGGCCAGGTTGTTAACTTTTGGGGCAATTGAAAGAAAGTAATGACCACGTGCTACTAGGAAAAAACAAGCATTGGAATAGCCAATAGGTTTGACCTTGGCAATCATGCCATTTTTCCAGACAAATGGAAGATACAAAACAAATTGGAAAACTTATTTTAAAAAATGTATGTAAAAATGAAGTTCAACAGCACGGGGGCACGAGTATAGGCACTTAAGCGCGCTCCTGTTCAAACAGATGCGTAGGAGTAAAAGCAGTCACTCATTGTGCAAAGGAAGAGGGCTGCCACACCGACCCGTGGTTAACGCTGTAGTGGGTGGAAGAAACATGTGAATGGCACTTCAGTCGACGAGTGGTTGAACAAAGATTATCTAAAGCCCCTTTCTGCATGTATATGTGTATACATTTTTTATCATGACATTTTCGGAAAACATGGGGTTGGTGAGACAAAGAAGTCCCCAGGCCATGCCTGAAAAATAGATAATCAGAAAACAAAAAATAGAGTGAAATTACGCTGTCCTACAGAAGAAAAGATGACAGAATGAACAGCATACATAATGTAAAAGTCACACTTCGGAAATGCAAAACAATTTTTTTTGCATAAATGTGCACATATTTTGGATTATGAAAGAGCTTTGTTTGTACTTTTGGTACACAGCTGGTTCTGAGGATACCCAGACATTCTTTCACGTGTTTACGACTTCCTTTATAGTACATGAGCAAAGAAAGGTAAAACGCTGTAATAAATCCAACCTCTCCAGGTTTCAGCACCTTTATAGGGCTAAATGGAAATAAAATGCAGCCATACTACAGTGCATTAGCTTTCAGAGCACAGGAGATCACTTCTCCAGATGTGAGCGGAACAGTCGTCAGGATAGAAAGGCGCCTTGTGGCATCAGTTTCTCACGGACTGGATTTTTCTAGGTCTACACAATAATGTTCCAAGGCAGCTTCATAGCTTGACTTCTGACCACCTACACAGGATTTCTAAGCAGTGTACTGTGATGATTTCAAAAACAAAAAAATAAAAAATCTCCTTTTCCGTTCTTGTAATGATTCCTTCTTGTGGGGAAGCATATCTCCTTCTAGCTTCTCCTATCACCGGAAGTAAAAGAGGCTTAGTATCCTGACTAATGCACTATGGTCATCTGACTTTCTGTGCATTGCACTGCAATAATTTAAAAAAAGATACTAAAATAGTGCTCATCTTGCTGGGAATTCACATTTTCTTCCCCAGGGGAGGCATGCCTACTCCTTGTCCTGCCGTCCCAACCCACTGGAAGTCCTTCGGCAGTAGACACCTATACTAAGGTTGTCCCTTGGAAGCTGGGGAAGCCAGGAAAGTTATGGGGAATCCACATGAGACAAAATTAAGCACAGTTGAGGTTATTTATATAGCTGTAGATAATCTTGGAAATTTGGCATGGACATAACGTTCTACTCCCGCCTCCACAGGCCAACAGTAGTCTATCTTGAAGTAGACAAACCGTGGGACATTTTACTTTTATCTAATTATTGCAGCCTTAATTCTTCTTTTGTTCTGTCTACTACTTTGTAAAACTGGTTAAGCACTGTTCAAGAGGTGCAGCTCAAAAGTTTACCATTCTGCTAAGTTACCTCATTTGATGCCTTTTTCTGCAGAATCGATTTAAAACATAGGCCTTTATGAACAATTCGCTCCTGGGTGTTGCCATTGTTACTGCAGCAGGTGCAATTAGCCAAGGCCCAGAGGTTTTAGGGACCAATACACCCCAAGAATGGCTGTCTTTCACTGCCTTACAGAGGACAGTTATGGTGGCCATTTTCCTTGTTTTGCCAGCATTGCCCATGGCAAATTTACTACGTCACTGAATTCACTTGTTTAAGCAGTGCTTAATTTGTGGTTGCAGGTAATAGGCACCAGCCAGATGACACCCATCCGTATGGGCTGTGGGGCCACGCCCCCTACCTTTTTCCCAACAAGGAGAGTGTCTGTCAGGCTGAATAAAGGTCAGCCTGACAGACACTCTTCTTGTTCAGGTAAGGCAGCCAGGAGCAAGACATATGCTAAATGCACAGGCTCCTGGCTGCCTGAACCGAACTTGAGGATTTCGCTGCCCTGTGAGGGGTGACCGACTCAACCTGGCCAAAGTGCCTTGAGGCCCTCCCTCTAGTAACTGATTGCCTCAGACCTAGGAGCTTCAGTTTTAAGCCCTAAAGTGCCCAGGGCCTAGCATTAATCAGTGACGCTCGTCAAAAATTGGGGTAGGGTCAGCAGTCTTACTGACCCCATCAAACTCTGTGATGAGTGAGGGACTATGAGAGAAGGCAGCAGTCCCAACCCTTTGAACTCCGAGGCTTCCCTCCTGAAGAACTGCAGTGAATTTTAATTTAGTTTTTTGATATTTGGTGCATGCATGTATCTATATAGCAATGTATGTATGTGTATGTGAGTGAGTGTTGTGAATGGGCGTGTATATAATGGGATTTATATTTCAGCAGATGAGATATCTGTCACCAATGTGACGAACAACTCACCCACCAAGATCTAAATCAGGCTTTTCTTTCATAAATCAAATAACTCAGAAATGCTTCTTTTTTTTTTGATTTATGAATCTAAAATAAGATTCCATAAAAAAGGCCTATATTTCATTGCGTCTGAATGCTTTCAGTTTTTGGAAAAACTGGGCTTAGTCTTGTCAATGATAAATCAGCTTTAATTTTTTTTAAATTAATCCCAGAAAAAGATTACGTCAATGAGGGGGAGGTAAAATGTAGAAAATGATACCTTAATGTGTTTCTATAACACATTTATGTTCTAAGCGGGTGAACAGAGGTTACAGCATCACTTAACACCTATGTGCTTTCCTCTCCAGTCCTCCTGCACGTTTTAGCTCCATTCTGCCGGATGAGAAGCAGATGCCTTTGGATTAGAATTACACTTAATGAGATAAACTCCTATTTCTGCCCTCTGAAGAGGGTCATAATGCGCTGGAGGCCTCCCTATTTAGCAATCTCAAGACACGTGACGACCAGTGCGTCTCTAGCGGCTGCCATCACTGCGCTGTCGGTGGGCACGTGACGACCAGTGCGTCACTAGCGGCTGCCATCACCTCACTGTCAGTGGGCACGTGACGACCAGTGCGTCACTAGCGGCTGCCATCACCTCACTGTCAGTGGGAGTCACTTGAAGGATAATAAAGGGCTGTGGGTGGAACACAGATATAAAGAATACACAGTACCAATAGAACAAGCATGGACAAAGCCAACAGGTCAGGTCTTGGGAAGCTTATGATAATTTCGTTTTTTGTTTTGCTTTTGCAAGCAAATGCAATGAAGTCCAAAGTAGTGAACAGTATAAATGCTGCTCTCTTAAAGTGGCATTCACATGTTTGCAATATATCATTTTATGCACTGCATGTCCAACTACTAGCTCCCTATGAGACCTCGAGGATAAGCATTGGTCAATGAATGTTGGCTCTTTTGCTCCATGATATCTTCCAGCAGGCCCGGTACTTTGATACTCAGTACTCCATGTGTTACTTAACACCCATCAGTCACCAGCTGTAAAACAAAAGTGCACTGTTGACAATTTCAGGGTGGGAGGTTTTCAAGTCAACATTGGCTCATACCAGGATTTAGAAAGCCAAAAGCCTGCTGCTCAAATGTCTAATATTTCTGTTAGAGAGTGGTAAAGCCCTAAACTAGTGTGGCAGATTTGCAAAAGCATTTGGAGTAGGATTACTATCCCAAAGGCAATCTACACGTCCCCCCAACAAACCTGTGAAGTTTGTTATGCATACAAAAAAATGGCAGGAGTTTGTTTTTGAAAAATAAAAACAAATTGAAAAGTTTTTCTCCAAGGTGTGGAGGCCATTTTAACTTTTTTTTCTGGCCCTTATCGTCAGGTTTTTTCCTGACAGTGACGGGCATGAAACTAAGCCTTTACACCATTCATCCTAGACAGGGGTGAAGTCTTTCCTCTGACGGCCCCTATTCTGTCAGGTCTTCGAAGGAAGTCTACCGATGGGGCGAATGGGCGTTTTGTCACCGGAATATATACAGTGTGTCGGACTCTAAATGAGGTGGGCAGACAGTCAGCATGGCAGTAAGGGTACCCCGTCGCAATTCAGTGCTGTGTCAGGCAAACTTTAAAGCAGCCTTAGGTAATATGTCCAACCAAACGTTGTCATTTTGCTCTTACATAAAGTCATCCTGTAATGATATTCAAAATCCACAAGACTGTTGGTGCGGTTAGATTTGGATCAATAGCGAGCATGCTTGCTTTAAGAAACACAGGGAAAAATCTGTACATCTTAAATACCCAAAAAACACATTGGCGCCATCTTTTCCTGAAACCGTAGATTTCTCTGTGGCAATTAACATCAAGATGGGGACAGGGAACCTAAACATGAGAGAAGGTATAGGATGACAGGTCATTGTTCTTTTGATTGATATGTTCGCGACAATTAAAAATGATGAAAGAACTGTTCAGTATTGTACTACACACTCACTTAAAAATGAACTAAAACTTTCAAGTGAAATGTCAGCCAGCTGATGATGTATATGACGCTAATGGGGGAACTTGAGCTGGGTTCATCTGCCAAGTGATCATGCCCTGTGTTTCAACACAAAGAGTCTGCTGGAGACACTTCATATGAAGCAGAGATGCTTATTAACTTAATTAAATCTATATTTCATAGTTATAGTGTGTCAAGTTCCCTGTGTCTCGTGGACTAAACCTATATCACAAAAGAACTGCCCACCTGTTTGACTGTCACGAGTATTCCTGAAACCGAAGCCGGCTTACTTTTCAAAGGCAAGGTTAACAAAGGTCACTGATCTATGACACAAGGTTATAGAGTAAAGGATTTTACAGATGTGGGCTACAGGCATGAAATTCAACATAAAGAGTCAGTAGGGTTCTTGGAGTAAGGGACTACTATGGAGGGGGTAATTAAAAGCCATAAATCCATGATATAAATCTACACCACTAAAAATATCAGTCCAATTTCTCTTGTCGACATCAACTCTTAAATTCTCTTCTTTTCTGTTTTCCTTCTGTTTTTATTTTCTAAATAAGATATGCTGAAATCGACCAATGAAAAAGGACCATCAAATTGGATCTAAATAATGTAAGAGTTTTTTTTATTATTACATAACTACTCGCTTGAAGCAACTACAGATTGTTTTATGCCGCAGGCATCTTGTAGCTAGCTTTGCCGACTGTTGGGCTCGCAGGTTGTATGTGAGCGTGTGCGTCAATGCTGTAATTCCTTTCGCTGACAATTTCTTTTTGAGAAAGAAAGTCCTACTGTGTCATGGCTTTAATTGTGTTTACCGCTGATGGTGCACATTGCGCGCCTGGAAGACATTGCCCTCAATAGTGGCTTTAGAGGCATCCCGCATGATTAAGACATAGATGTGCATTGGACGGCTGCGGGCTCCCTGCCCTATTTAGCATGCATCAAAGGGAAAACTGGGAAGCCTCTAAGAAACTCCACAATAGAAAGCTACAGAGGGAGGGAATGCTGACAGCTAAGCGGAGCACTAGCACTGCATGCGATGATGCACCACATAAGAAAAAGGTTCTTACTAAGGATCTCATTATCAATGGCTCTGCCGGGGATAAGTTGCTTATCAGCCAGAAAAAATGCATTTTTCACAGGGATCTGTGTTTATTGGGGCCGATAAAGAACTCCTATAACAGGTTTGGCCATCCAAACGGGTAATAACATGCTCTTTAAACTCAAGGACATGTGGATTCTGGTGCTCCTGTACCAACATCCGAATGTCCAAGAAAAAAATTCTGAAGATTTGACTTGCTGAAATGTAACCCTGTGACACAGAAAACTCCTACTAACTTATAATTCTGGCCCCTGCACAAGCCTCTGTATTCAAATGGGCCACATTTACTAAGTTACTCGTAATAAGTATTAAATGATTGATTTATCCCCGTTTTGGATGAAAAATCATTCTTCAGAGATCTTCACTGACTGAAAGTTTGAGAAAGGGGGAAGCCATGACCAGCCCTCAGAACGGCTCTGGTGAAGGGAGGCCGATGGTCCAAAGATACCTTGTAAATTACAGCTCCAAAAATCTAAATCTGTCATCCATTTGATCGTAAGATGCTGAAACTCTATATGCTTCGCATAACGAGATGGAATATAAAACTTTCTGTCCTGAAAGATCTGTATATTTACTCTTTTAAAAGCTGTTATGATAATCAGTGAGGTGCACACTTATTTGCCAGCAATTGTACTGTTGTGCTTAGTGTAGCCTGCCAAGCACGCTAAATCAGTCCAATACAGCCCCAGAAAATCTATTAAATGCAAATTTAAATACAACCATGTGGCAATCTCCATCCATCATTGACTTCCCCTCTTTGTCATGGTACCAAATATTTTAAAAGCATATTTTTTCAATTGTGGCCTGCAGCCGCAGCCCGTGCAGGTAAATGCAGTGGGGTGGGCGGGCTGGGTGGGGGAGATTTCGACAGACGAAGTTGAGGGACAATTAAATAAATGATAGATTTTCTCACATCGTCGTCGGTCGAAATCCCCCCCAACTGGCCCCACTGCTCTTACCTGCACAGGCCGCCGCTGGTGTCATGTCCTCCTGATCACTGCATTGCCTTTCCAGCCATTGTCCTTCCAACCTCCTTCATTTCTCTAATCTACCAGCGATGGCTACTCCGCTTGGTCATTGCTTCTATCTATCTTTTCTTTCTTTTCATGTATTCCTCAAATAAACATCTCTTGCGCCTTTACTTCCCTCCCTTCTTACTTTTGCTAACTGTATTCCAGTATTAAATGGAAGCCATTGGCTCACCATGACCTCATCCTCATTAAATTGTCATTGTCGTAATCTTGAGTCACTCTTTCGAACTGCATGACCTGCTCTCCTAGAGCCTCAGAGTCATCACAGGCATTGCCACAAACAGAAACAGCAGCAAGATCTGATGTTTTATAGATAAGGTCATGTACAGAGGGCTTAGAGAAAGGGGACGAATGGCAATACATTGAAAATGGGCAATTCACATGATTGTGAAACTGAGATATGGGGAGGAATAATTTGCTAAAATACACTTATGTTTCACAACCTATTAGAAGTGAGCCCAATGTCTGTCTTGCAAGAAGTAATAAGCTCATGCCATGGTCAGTAATGTCCGGAAATGGATCCTGGTAGCCAGTGGCGGCTCCTCCGCTAAGGCGGATGCGCGTGGGCCCACTGCTTTTAAGCAGTGTAACAAGGGAAAAATAAAATGATAATAACTCAATGTTATTTTATTTTTCCTGTTGCTTTGCGGGCAGGCAGGGGAGGAGTGGTTTGCCCACTCCAGGTGCCATAAATGCCCTCTGGGGCCATACAAACAGTCATGCGCACTTTGCAGGTTCTTCACTCAGGCAGCCTGGGAGCCGAACATGCTCAGGCCCCCAGGCAGCATTGCACCATTGCAGCATTGTGATTGGTATGGGGAGCCTGAGTGTGATTCCTGGTTCCTGTTCCAATGCAGAGGAGGGATGGAGCAGAGACACAGCACACGGCGATAAGGTAAGTGGTTTTTTGAAAAAAACGCTTACATTCCCCTGCCTCCTCCTCCCCCATGCCCTCCCACCCTACAACCCCCGATCTGTGCTTGCCACCCATGCTAACATGAATTTGATTCCTTTATGTTCAACATAACTAAGGACAGTATTCAGTCCTGACTGATACTATTCAACTTCCAATATACTCTCCGCCTCACAGAGCCGTCAAACGGACGCAAGGTTTTTAAGGTACCGCAAACCAGGATATGTTCAGCTTCCTGGTTGACACAAGTACATTTGCACGAAAAAGTAAATATTTTGACAAAAATACAAAATTCAGGAAATCATTTTTACGAGATAACTTCCTTTTTTGCAATAGCTTTAGGCGTCATGGTCCTAATGCTGCGCCGCAAGAGAACAGAATAAGTATACACCAATAAAAAAATAAGAATTGTAGATGTTAATTCCAATATATTATAATACGATATTCTAAGCAATCAAAGTTAAGTGTTTATTAGCAAACTGTAGTAGTAAATACACGTAATAAATAACATAAATTATAAAACTTTTCAATAACTCTTTCGGTGCTCATGACGAGCCCAGCTAATCATGAGGCACAGTGGTGCTGTGCTCATGACGAGCTGGGCTCGTCATAACGGCTGCGCTCTGCCCACACGCGATTTATTCCCCACCTGTGTGGGCGAATTAATCAGTGGACGGAGTTTTGACAAGCCCAGCTCGTCATGAGCACAGTTCCACTGTGACTCATGACTTGTCATGAGCATGACGAGCTGGGCTCGTCACGAGCACCGTGGCGCCGTGCTGACTCTTCCCCCCGCCCCCTCCCCGCACTGTGGGGGAATTACACCCGCAGCGAAGGGGTTAAAGCAAAGTCATTTTATAAATATTTACAGCGTGCCACGAGACAGCATATTCAATTTCTAAACTTACACTATCTAAATTAACCTTTGGTAGTTCTAACTCCCTTGAGCAAGATTAAAAATGTTATTTCATATAGAAGATAAATAGGTTACAGAAGACAAATCAATCGAGGAGGCAGCAATATAAACAAAGCATCACCATGGAGACAACACAACCTTGGCTAAGCTGTACAGATGAAACACCGACAATAGGGGAAAAAAACCTTTGAATCTAGTTGGACGGCGGTGGGCAGCCATAGCTCTTTCGCAGATTAGACCGGTGTACTCTCGTTGCGTGCTAGACTCTTCTAAACAGTTCTGTTTTCAAGTGTTTTGTGTTTCCTGAAGAGCGTATGACTCGGTTGTGCTTTAAAGGCAGGGACAAGGGCATTCCAGACTAGGGGTTCATGAATACCTTGGGTCTGTCTCTGTGTTTGTTGTCCTTGAGGTTGAAGTTATATAGTATGGCAGTACGGCTTGCACTTCGTTGTTTTGTAGGGTTGTTCAGGAGGGTGGTGGGATTGAGTTTCCCAGGGTAGCATGAGTCCCTTTGTCAGAAGGCTCTACACACAGACACAACTGAATACACCATAAATGTCAGTGCATTGGAAACCTGGGTTTTTTGGATACCCACATACAGGATAGACAGGCCAAGCATCTTTATTCCCACCTTGGCAAAGTCTTCAGATGGCACCCCATTACCACAAGGAAAACTGTGGCATAGGCCCTCGTCACCAACGGCTCGACAAAGGCAACACACTCTATGCTGGCACCTGCATTGAACTCATACAAAGACTCTAGGCAATCCAGAACTCAGCAGTCAGACTGATTCTTAACCTGCCCAAGAGGACACACATCACCCAGCAGCTGAAATGTATCCATTGGCTTCCTGGTCAGAAGAGATGCCAGTTCAAGCTCATGAGCCATGCCTACAAAGCCCTTCACAACCAAGGACTAGACTACATGAACCACCGCCTGACTTTCCACCAAGGACCAGACTACAAGAACCACCGCCTGACCTTCCACCAAGGACCCGACTACAAGAACCACCGCCTGACCTTCCACCAAGGACCAGACTACAAGAACCACCGCCTGACCTTCCACCAAGGACCAGACTACAAGAACCACTGCCTGACCTTCCACTAACCAACCAGAAACCTCCACTCCGTACACCTCTCCCTCCCTCAGACACCTCACACCCACCGCAGCCGTGACGGAGGACATTCCTTCTCCCACCTCGACACCAACGATTGGTACTCCCTCCTCCCCCACCCTTCACCCTTGCTGAACCACTTCAGAAAGGGACTCAACACCCGGCTCTTCAAATGCGACCCGCAGCAAAGCCCTGGACACTCCCCGGGGTGATTAGCCGCAATATACAAATAGTACTTGAATGATGGATCCACCTCCCTAAAATGTCTCATTCTTCCAGCCATAAATATTACTCCAAGGGTACAACGTTCACCCACTAAAAGTGGTTATTCTTTTTCAAAGGGGGAATATTCAGCTGTAAGCGCGATCCACAGGTATATATAGAAGGTGGCCACAGAATCTGCCCAAAAATGCCTTAACATTACAAGTATGATTTGGACCATCATTGCTGACTAATAGAAAACTAAATGTTGTGTCCACCTAAAAGAGAGCCAGTTTGATTACACTGCATTTTGTTGATTCTTATTATCATACTGCACAGAAGATCAAATTCTTCTTTGAATCGAAGTATTCCCTAAATCCACGGTAACACAGCCGCAGCTGATTCATACATGCAAACAGTTTATGGTGGCATCAAGTCCTATACAAAGTGAAGATGTGCTAAATAATAGCCACCACCCACCATGGCGGTAGGCAATATGGATTTTGATTTGATGAAGGTTCACTCGTTATATACATGGGTAGGAATCTCAAAGATATTTCTGTTATAGACGTGACTTGCTCTTTTATTTTCAAAAGCAGGCCCATGACCACTGGACTAATGTGACTCTGCACCCACTGTGTTCTTCTTCCACATTCTTATGGGTTTTCCACACTTGCCACATAATTCACCATCTGCTACTTAATTGACTAATATCATGAAAGGTAAAAATGTGCTTTTAGCTCAAATCGATCAAAAGCTACTAAAAAAGTGCACATGCCTCGCAGTGGCAGACCCTTTGAAGTCACCTTTTAGTTGTTGGCTGCTATATTAAGGTAGTAAACTGAAACAAGGAAGTGAAAATGTTGCCCGTACAGTATTATTATGTGTAAAATTGTCAAAACAGTTAAATAATACTGTTACAGAATATGTCACCGAATGTCCCATAATTTACATTTTCTTGTATAATTTAGTCAACCCTGCCACATAGCCTGGTCCGCATTTGCCACATAATTGCAGTGGACTGAGGATGCCACACCTACTCACGGAAAACGCTCTGTGAGTCAGGCTCACTGTGTGATCTTGAACACTTTACTTTACCTCGCTAGTCTTTTTTCCATAAACTATAAATTGGAAAAAGCCACATGCCGCAAAACTGCCTTAATTTGTGTTTTAAAGACAGGTGCCTTTAAAATATAACATGACCTTAGAATATAGATTCTTTTTGTACAAGTCACTCCTCACATTTTACCTAAAATCACTGTTCAGAACCATTTGTAAATAAAGGATTGCTTAGAACTGTTGTCCCCTATTCAGGGTATTTTTCAGAGACAAGCCTCCCTCCACCTTTGGATAGAGGGCCAAACGAGGCAGAGTGCTATGTACTGAACAGTACCCAGGCTTGCACAGAACTCAAGAGAACACTTTTACCAAGAACCCGTTAAGCCAGTACTGCCCAATATCCACGAAAACCTATTGCACATATTCGGAGCGCCCAAAAAGCTGGATTTGAACAGCACACAGACTGCCTATTTTGCACAACACTCAGTATTGAAAATACCCAGCATTCTAGAGAAAATACGAGTAGGTTACTATGTGAAATACAACTTCGAAAAAAACCTTGATATCATGCTCTTTTTTATTATATAGAAAATGTAAAATCTGAGGAAATTGCTAAGTAAGTTTCTCTAGTAGAAATTGAAAAATGGAAACAGAATTTAAAAAATGGCAAACACACTGGGGGCATGTTAGACTCATTATACTACAAACGTCTTATTTTTTTAGCAGGCCATTTAACTGGATCTTCAAAATACTCTTTTCCTTCAGTGGTAGCTTATAAAGAGCAGGAGCGGGGTCTCCTTTCATCCCCAGGTCCCTGACCACCTGCAGGAGCCGCTAACCCAGGTGCGCGGATATGTTCCAAACCCTGCGCTGAAAGATCCCCCCTTATTATGGTAACGGGCGTGCATTCTTCGAACATACACCATCCCCCCTAACGCTCAGTGTTAGCATTCCTGCACGCCGAATGCTAGCACGCCAAGGGGTTGAAGGAACCTTTTCTAACGTCCATGACGAAAACTTATTTCCTCCATAGGGTGCTAGAAGGGTAGAATTTAGATGGCCAACTTTATGACAAACTTAATTTATTACGGTCTAGAGATCGAGAAATTGAGAACCTTACCTGACTTACAAACGTCAGTGGAGTGTGAGGTTGGTAAGTATCTTGGACTAAGTAAAAAGTACTACAAAGCCGGACTATTGCGTACGATTAAGTTGACTGCCGCTTGATTCTTGTATTTCTGTCAACGCCTTCCAACATTAACGTCAGTAGTAAAACTGGAAATATGCAACAGGTCTGCACCTGAGCTTACGCTGGTGTGTCTCTTCCACTCTATGTCCAAGAGCGGGCCTGAAGCCTTTAACAGAAGGCCCATTATTACAGGCGGCCATTTTGTTGCTGTAACCCCATCCGCCTACAACACTGCCATGGCCTTCGCCCTGTGACCGCTATTAAGTTATTACTTTTCTTTACATGCCTCAAATCACAGACGCGGGGGATTCATTTACCTATCGTCAGCCTCTTATCAAAGAGGTCTGCCTCCCTGAGAGGCTTACACAAATGAGACCACACAACGTGACCCCGGAGAAAGGTCTCCTCACCCAAACACCTGAACAAGAGCCATTGACTTTCCAGAGCATGTATTTTCCAATGACAAAGATCCATTTTCCTCCCATCTTGAGATAAGAGCCATTACCTCCCAGCGACAGATAAAGAGCCCGGCTGGGGCTGAGAAGAAGTCGACCATTGTACGCTCGCGGGCAGGCCTGCGGAGTTCAGAAGTTGGACAATTGTAAGTCAAACTCCCATTCACTATTCAGGACAGGCCCGCGCTGGCAAGAGCCGCCACCCACTCACATCTTACAGTGGGAAAATAAAAAGTAAGAATTAAATCGACAATTTCGGACATAGCCATCCAATCCACCCCATCACCTATATATAGATACAATGGGAACTCTGCTGGCGGCAACAGAACCCTCGATGTGAATGGGGGGGTCAAGTGGCGGAGGCTTCCTTTGGAGACCCTCGATTCTAATACACTTCGTAAACACTCCAAGACACATTGTGTGCAAAACAATGCCCGCCGGAGAACAATCCAAAATAAAGGAAGCTCAGATACTTTTATAGTATTTAAATCTTCCTGCAAGGACCTATAAGTCTCTGCCTCTTTGCAGAGCATCAGAATTATATGCCACGAAAGTGCATCTGTGGTGTGTTTCTGCAGGGTTCAGAACTGCGTGCACCCTGCGCTGGCACAGGTTAATCTCTGCAGTTCCTCTATACCCATGTGCTCATTCCTCTACGTTCAACCCCAGGCTTATAGCTGTCGGTGCTTAATTTGAGCTGGAGGGAGCAGATGGTGACACGGCACCCATTTATGGCGCCAAAACACATTTTTTGTCATCAGACTTTCACCCAGTCCCAGAGCAAGAGAATAAAAGGGAGAAAGAAGGAGGAAAAGCAGGGTAGAAAAACAGTGGCAAAGGGACACAACCACAGAAACGGATAAGCAGGATAAGATGCAACACTGGCCATTCTCAGCCAATGATGGAGTCCAAGAACAAAGTGTCCCTCCACCAACACACACATTCCTTGATGACATGTATGGTGCACAATTACATACTCTCCTATTCATATACAGCATACTGTTTCTATTGGAGCAGGACCTAGGCTCATTTGCAAATACTGGGCTTAATCTAAGCTGGTATTAGGGCAAAAAACAATGGCATTGAATGCTACAGCGGCCGATCGCCAGAGGTTAGACTATCTTCAAGCAATCCTCCCATCACATTTCATGTGTTTGCTGGCATTCCACATCACTGGGCTTTCATTTTTGATATTCAAGAGCCTTCAAAAATCCCTCTAGGTTGTAAGCACCAACAAGGGGAGACATGGATGGTTCTGGGTGAATGCCAACATACAGGGTGGGTGAACAAAGGCGCGGATCCGGGCAGCTATGCTAGGACCATGCCTTCTGGGTCTACCTTGGCGCTTCCTACCCCAGCATTATGAGAGGAATCCTCACAACCCTTCGGACGGTGAGTACAGAGAAGGAGTGAGGCCTTCATCATAAGAATTGTACCCACCCCTTCAATTAACATGTGGCAGGAGGTCGCTAGCACAAATTAAGAGAGGCCAAACAGACGCCCACTCTTTAATTCAGCGCTAGCTACGCTGCTAGACCCTGAAGATGCACATTTTGCATAATGTGGCACCAGGAAGGTGCCTGTACGATGCACAGGATGGCTCTCAAATCATGCACAGCTGCACTCCCAGGAACCCGGGTAAAGTATTCAAAATCTTTCAACACTCCAGACATTTGGGGCGTATTTACAAGTGCACTGCGCCACTGGTGCGCCATTTTTATTGACGCACCAGCAGCGCAATCAGCTTCCCCACAGTTACAAGGTCATGTAAAATCACCCTGCGTGACTTTTGATGGCCTTGTAAATATGTTTTTTTCTTTTATGCTCAACTGCGTGAAAGGGGCATTTCATGGGTGTGGCTGTGGAGGTTCCATGCAACATCCATGGAACTTGATGCATTCAGAGATTTGTAAACCTGGGAATGCGGCAGAATCTTAAGCCACCTCAGGGGAGACGTAAGGCAGTGCAACGGGGCGAAATACTTCTATTTCTCCTCGTTTTGTCCTCTTTGTATGCGTGGTGCATTCTGCAGCATGCGTAGAAGGAGGAAAATGCCTCTAATGATTGTTTTTGTGCACAAAAACAATCATTTCCTCATCTCGGATACCCTTGCAAAATGATGCAAGGGTGTCTGCCCTGGCGCATGGTTGCTGTTTGCGTGCCGGCGCTGAGGATATGGCGCAATCCTGTCCCATTATTCCGCCACACTGCAGCTGAGCGGGAAGGCTTGCTGCGCTGCCATGCGTCAAAATATTGCACATGAGGCCTTTGGTTTTTGAGCATCTAAAACTCACCGGTCACAGCTCAGCCAAATATAAAACTTCATGAGGTGGACTGTTCATACGCAGGACTCCACACTCTGGAAAGCCCAGAGCCCGCGCTCTGAGGCGGGCAAAGAACGACAACATGAAGCCCTCATTATAAAACCTATGTAAATAAATTCATAGCTGTGGGAAGTCCTCGGTGGAGTTTGAGATGACACAAGCAACCAGGACGAGCTGTGGGCATTTTCCTGGTACGCCAGAAGGGTGGGGTAATTTTTGGACCTGTGGGGGCTGGCTTTGCAGCAGTGCTGCAATATCGGCCCCCTGTAACAAAAGCGGCAGTGGTGCTTGACACTAGCATCCCCTCGAAGCCCCACCCACCCCAGGCCAGCGCTTTTCAGTAGCAAGCCCCCCAACCTGGGGCCAGTAGAGTGGAATGGCCAGGGCTGGTTTCAGTTCCCAGTCCAGCAGCGCGTGCGCGGGATCTGACCCTACAGATACACACTTAAGGCAGACATGGGCCACCAGGTTTGTTAAATCTGAACCATTGCATTGTATGTGGACTCCATGGGTTGGGCAGCGGCGACAGAGTTCTGTGCTGTTTCTGGGAAAGCTAACACTTGCAAAAGTGCCTATTTATTTCTAAAGTCCAGAGCTAAAATGAGAAAAAGGTCTCACACATTTGCCACTCTGTACATTCTTTGGGGTGCCTTTACCTCGAATATTAGCTCTGGTGAACTTCGAAATGGGAAAAGGTCTCATCAGAGAATCTCGTCCTCTTGTGGACTTCCTTGGATTGTTCTTTTTAGCAAATGTAGTTGTAAAGAGGGTCTTTTATCGCTGAATGTTGCAGAAAGCGTATACTTTAACATATAGGTGCTCAGTGATCATCCTTCAGGCCGAATTTATTCAGGACAACTCAATTTCAACTCTGACTATAACTTGGGGTCTGAATGGGGTCCATTCTGTGTT
Organism: Lissotriton vulgaris; assembly: GCF_964263255.1. Classification (NCBI taxonomy): domain Eukaryota; kingdom Metazoa; phylum Chordata; class Amphibia; order Caudata; family Salamandridae; genus Lissotriton; species Lissotriton vulgaris. The sequence continues at coordinate 441,553,250 of NC_141697.1, read as the reverse complement.
CATGGTTAACTGAACAAGGGGCCCAGCCAGCGAGTACCCTCAGCAAGTACCCATGAGCGTAGCAGTGCACCCCGATTTCTGATCCTAATTTGAATCAGCGGGGTAAAAACAAGTGGAGGCAGAGGGAGTCTTCTCTTAAGGACGGACAGCTAAAAATCGCAATGAAAACGTCAGCTCAATAAAATCATCAGCCCGCTCACGCCAGCTGCGACCAGTACACAACTTGGCAGATTTAGGGCAGTTTGACAACAAGAAATATTGATTAGATTGATCAGATTGATCAGAGAAATGCCAATAGTGTTGATTCCTGGGTGCATGATGGAACAAAAGGTCATCACAGGTGGGTTGGGCCTAATTGTTAAAGGGCAGCAAAGCTGAAGGAGATCCCTGGGGACTGCACAAGAGGAAGCAAAGCTTCAGACACACTGACCTCCCAAGAGTTTATTTGTTGGCATCCAACTGCTCAGCTCAGAGACCCCCCGCTTTTGTGCAACAACAATCTAGACAGACAGACAGACAGACAGACAGACAGACAGACAGACAGACAGACAGACAGACAGACAGACAGATAGATAGATAGATAGATAGATAGATAGATAGATAGATAGATAGATAGATAGATAGATAGATAGATAGATAGATAGATAGATAGATAGATAGATAGATAGATAGATAGATAGATAGATAGATAGAGTGAGTGTGGTGTGGTGTAACAGCCAGAGCTTCCGACTTCAGAGCTGGAAAGACAGGTTTGCATCGGTTCAACATACTGCGATTCTAGGTAAATCACTTTATCTCCGTGCCCATGGACAGCGTCTAGAGATGCTCACGGGTGATTAGCCGCACTATACAAATCCAAGTACTATCACTATAGATAGATTTTGTTTCAGTTCATCTGGGTGATCTTACTCGGTGCTTGTTAAGTTTGTGTATCTGCAACAGAGTGACTAGTTCCCAACAGTGCCTACCAAGTACCAACTGCATTGTATGTACATACTCAATAACGTGTCCAGATTAAAGCAGCCTCTGCCTCGTGCACAGCATACATATATGTAAGAAAGTGACCAACAACCATTTCTACATTATGCCCAGTATGATTAAATGCATTGGTCTGATTTAGTTTAGTAGACTCGAATTATGACAATATACAGTTCCCCAGTGTGTTTGCTCAACGCGCACTCTTATTTTGTTCTTCAGCCTAGGGCCCTTAGTGTCGCTTGGAGCCATCTCGTTGGTCTCTGGCTATGAACACTGCTTCATGGTAGACTGGCGCCTCCTAGTTTTAGCAGCTGCACTTATATACCAGAGTCTACACAGCAAGAGCAGAGGAGCCAGGTCAAAGCCAGATTGATACATCACCACATAAATGAATATGCAATGAATGAAATGACAATTATTGGCATAGTTAGTCGTAACGTTGTAAATCTGGTAACGTTCTGGCCCTCCTGCAGCTGTGTTGAGCATCTCTGATATACATTGTGCAAGAGGCCCTATGCAGAAGACAATCCCATTGAAGACTCAAAGTGTGAACCATGGGCAATACAAACGAGCCTATGGGTTTTATCATGGCCCCTAGTTTACATCATTTATCTGTGTAGTGAGTCCTATGCGGTAGCCACAATGCCCTGCCTCCATTGGTATCCTGTACCAGTGAATGTATGACATTACAATGCATACTTTTACAAAGTATACCTTTACAACGCATTTTTTACAATGCAACATCCACTACAACGCATTCCATTTCAACGCATGCCATTACCACAAATTTTTTTAAACTACCTTACAACGCATTCCATTACAACGCATCCTACCTTTACAACGCATACCATTACAATGCATACCATCACATTGCATGTATGGCAAGCATTGGATAGTGTAGGGTTAAAAATTACTACTCTAACTCCAGGGGGGTGCAACAGTAGGGTAAGCGTTGGATAGTGTAGGGGTAAAAATTACTATTCTAAATCCAGGGGTGCAACAGTAGGGTAAATGTTGGATAGTGTAAGGGTACTATGCTTTGTGATGATATGCGTTGTAATGGTATGCATTGTAATGACTGCGTTGTAATGACATGCGTTGTAGTGGTATGCGTTCTAATGCCATGCATTGTAATGGTTGCATTGTAATGGCATGCGATGTAATGGATGTTGCGTTGTAAAAGTTTTGTTGTAATGGCAGTGCGTTGTAAAAGTTGCGTTGTAAAGGTTGTTTCCCATACCAGTGAATCCTAAAAGATGCCCTATGCCTTAGGTTTCTCCCCCACTTGTGCATTTTGGTCTATGCAGTATTCAATACACAGTTTTAGCTCTGCCCCTTTGTTTTGTAATCTTCACCTGATCCATGCACCCCATGCACATCACAGTGCCACCTAGTACCACACACCAGTTACTTGCCCCTCACACCCAAGGACTCTTCTTACCGGGTGCGGCCCAGGGCCAGCCAGCCTCAGCGCCTGCCTCTGGAGCTCGCTGAGGGTAAGCCGGCAGCTCCCGCACCATCTCCCCGCAGCTCCTTCACCCAGCTCCAGGAGGGCTGCAGCCCCGGCACCCTCTGGTGCAGGCCGACTGCCACAGGGCTCTTCTCGCTCCTCCAAGGGGGGCTGCAGCCTTCTTCTCAGAGCTCCAGGGGGCTCTGATGGAGACCCCTCTCTGCCGCTGGGGCTCCTCTCTGCCACCTGAAAAGAACACAAGGGGCAAAGGTGAGCTTTGGGATGAGGATATAAACAGTGTACCATACGTGTCCCCCAAAAATGCACTACTCGAGCAATGTGCCCACTCTCTCCGGTGCAACAAGACTGTGCCCTCCACGCCACCACCCAGAGCAGTTAACCTGTACCCCAATATATAGTGCACAAGTTCATGTCACCGACATTCAGCGGGTATTTAAAAAGGCCCATTTACCCCCAACCCACACAATGTACCAGGACAGTGGTCTCATTATCGAGTACTCTCCGCCATCCACTGCTGCAAGTGTGTGCTGCACTACTACCCTTTGCAGCAAGGGAATGTGTGTTGCACTACTACCCTTTGCAGCATGTGCGTGTCCATTAACAGCAAATGCTAAATGGAGGTACCTCGCTATACGGAGCAATAGTTATGTGCATCTGCTGCCCAGAATATCAAAAGGGAGTGGGATCAGATTTTATAGGAGGATCTCTTTGGAAAAATAGTTGAGACCCTCAACAGCTATTTTTGGTCAATGGTTTGTTTTTGCCACTTACGTACTAATAACCGGTAGCATCATTATCTGATCTACCAGGAAGTTGTCTCTCAGACCAAAGAGATTATGTGGGTTCCATATTAAACAATGATCTAAAATAACCTCCCAACCAGGAACGCTAGGTTTATTAAAGCCTGGGTAGGGGTACGACTAAAAACAGAAAAGGATATGTACAGGGATATATGAGGTGTCCCTCACATCATAAAGTATTAAACAGGGGTAAGTGTGTCAGCCTACTTGCACCCCAGCAGATTGGTGGCTTTTGTCCGGGCCAACAAGGATGGATGGATCCCTTTTCTGAGCCAGTAGGAACGCTATCCCCTGGCTAGGACTGAAGTGTAGATGGGTTCACTCTATGTGAATGTCGGAGAAAACTTTGTTCTCCTCTTCTCTTTAAATCACATGGGCCCAATAGGTTGGTGGGGGCCCCGCTGGCTGCCCTCCTTCAGGTGCAGCATCTCCATATTTAGAAAGTCCCTCTAGTCCTGGATATTGAGGACGGGAGGGACTTAGACGCTGTTTTCTCTGACACTCACATAGAGTGAACCCATCTACACTAAGTACAAGCCAGTGGATAGTGTCCCAACTGACTCAGAAAAGGAATCCATCCATCCTTGTTAGCCCTGATAAAAGACATCGACCCGCTGAGGCAAAAGTAGGCTGAAACGTGTAGAGCTGTTTTATATTTTATGATATGGGAAATACCTCATATATCCCTATGCACATCCTCTTCTGTTTTTAATCTTACCCAACCTAGTGTTCCTGGTTAGGAGGTAATTTTAGATCATTGTATGATACGGATCCCACATAATCTATTTGATCTGAGAGACTACCTCCTGGTGGAGGTTAAGAACTGATGATGATGCTACCGGTTATTAATATGTCGGTGGCAAAAACATGCCATTGACCAAAAATAGCTGATGAGGGTCCCAAATAACTTTCCAAAGAGATCCTCCCACAACATCTGATCGCACTCACTTTAGATATTTTGGTACATACGTTTGGAAGCAGAGTGGGGGTTAGACATTCCTTGCTTCCCCCTCCCTCTTTTGATATTTCTAGCCTCTACTGTCCAGGGCAAACGTTTTACCTACGTCCCCCACTATTGCATGCAAATAAAACTGTGCCAACAGGCCTCACACCAAGAGAAACATGCATACGCCTTCATCAATCCAGGGCACTAAACATGTGTGCCTAACTAGCCCACCCAATGCAAATGGGCAGTCCATCCACAACCCAGCCTTTACCTCATCATCGTATTCATACAACATGTGGCCACACCACCTATTGCAACTACTCATGCCTGCATCTCATCATCCTTTGCAATAAGCACCTAGGGTATAAGCCTAAGTCTCCACAACCCAGCACAAGACTCCCAGAGACTCCACGCCCCCATCTAGTGGGACACGTCTGTGCCCCAGTCACAGAGCACCATGGGCTTGTGTCCAATGGACGTTTGCAGTAATGATCACAGCCCTTCATTCATGTGCTTCCTCCATTCAGGGCAGCAGGCAGTTGCCTCATCTTTGATAAAACCAAATAAGTGCCCCTTAAATTGCAACAGACCCACCTATCTAAGGTACAAAATTGGAAACTGAGCTATCCGGGTAAACAAGGCCCTCTCTTGCACCTCATCATTAAGAGTCCCAAAATGATACCGCTATCATTCAATAGGACAAGCCTACACACTCTTCCCGCAACCCCTGTGTACCACCATCTAATGTAACAAGACTGCTCTTCACCCGCACTGCCATCCAGTGAAATGTGTCCTGAGCACTCCCCTGCTTTGCAGTGCAACAAGCTGTGCCCCCACTTGCTCAATGTAACAAGACTGCCATGAAGACCCTTCGCGCCCCACTCCACTATAACAGGCTTGGGTTCCTATCACCAGCCAGTGGAGTTAACTTGTGCTTCCACTCAGCTGCCATGTTCACTAAGTCAGTGACCAGCCACTCACACAGGACAATATTCATGCATCTCCACAATCTAATGCAATAATCCTGTGGGCTCAAAACTCATGACCAATCATGTGCCACCAGTTTCTATACACACATCATCATTTAGTCTATAAACCTAATGCCTATATGACACGACCATCGTTCTCATGAAGTGCAATGCACCATAAATAACTGTGCTCTATCCAGAGCCGGCTTAATCGCTGGGGGCGCCCAGTGCGAAAGTATTTGTTGGCATCCTCCCCCAATGACCACCTCAGCCACGTATTCCCTCTCTACCACCCCTAAACACTGCCCCTCAAGTCTCCATAACTGCTCTCTCTCTCTCACATGCATCATTTAATTTGTTTTATGGAGGGCCGCCACTCATACCAGGGTCGGGTGTCAGAGCACTTTACATCACACACTACACAGAGAAAATCAATCATAGGTGTGTAAATCAGTGTATAGGAAATGTTGCATAAGAAAGAGGACTGCAAGGTGTAGGAGTCACACGGTATCCACCCTGGTAGGCAGGATAGTTCCAGACAGCTTGGTCTGGAGAAGCAACGTCATGGTTGGGGGTTCTCTTTAACCGCATCGCTGCGGCGGCTTTTCCCGCTGTGTGCGGCATTTTTAAAATTACTGCGTTACATGACGAGCTGAGCTCGTCATCAGCATCGAAGTGGTTAATAATCAGAAATTATTTCTATCATAACTAACCCGTGCCGCTCGTTGAGGAGACTCTGCGTGTCTGAAGGACTTGGAGCGCTGTACTGCCATTGGGAGCCCCGTTGGTGACTATTGTCTGCGTGGGACCCAGCAAGCGCCGGAGGACGGGACTGCGAGGCCCATCAGGCTGTGCGAGCTCCACCAAGCACACCTGTTGCCTCTTCCCGAGTCTCCGCCCCCCTGCTTGCCTGTTCGCCCTTAAACTCCTCGCGGCCCCCGCTCCGCAGGTGCCGCTCGTTGAGGAGACTCTGCGTGTCTGAAGGACTTGGAGCGCTGTACTGCCATTGGGAGCCCCGTTGGTGACTATTGTCTGCGTGGGACCCAGCAAGCGCCGGAGGACGGGACTGCGAGGCCCATCAGGCTGTGCGAGCTCCACCAAGCACACCTGTTGCCTCTTCCCGAGTCTCCGCCCCCCTGCTTGCCTGTTCGCCCTTAAACTCCTCGCGGCACCCGCTCCGCGGGTGCCGCTCGTTGAGGAGACTCTGCGTGTCTGAAGGACTTGGAGCGCTGTACTGCCATTGGGAGCCCCGTTGGTGACTATTGTCTGCGTGGGACCCAGCAAGCGCCGGAGGACGGGACTGCGAGGCCCATCAGGCTGTGCGAGCTCCACCAAGCACACCTGTTGCCTCTTCCCGAGTCTCCGCCCCCCTGCTTGCCTGTTCGCCCTTAAACTCCTCGCGGCCCCCGCTCCGCGGGTGCCGCTCGTTGAGGAGACTCTGCGTGTCTGAAGGACTTGGAGCGCTGTACTGCCATTGGGAGCCCCGTTGGTGACTATTGTCTGCGTGGGACCCAGCAAGCGCCGGAGGACGGGACTGCGAGGCCCATCAGGCTGTGCGAGCTCCACCAAGCACACCTGTTGCCTCTTCCCGAGTCTCCGCCCCCTATACCAAATATCGTATATCATCTGGGAGGGCTGCGCGTTAGCGGGACGCGTGTGCGGGACCATTCCCGGGACAAAGCCCGGACTAAGGGCGGACCCTCTGAGACCCTCGTAGGCCAGAGTAGGCCGGGCTGGGCCCACTCTCCAAAAAACCTTACCGTAGGATTGTGTTACAGGTTAGTTAATGGCTACTCTACCTGTTGGGGGATCACCTGGGAAGAAGGGCAAACTTCGCAATGGGTCACTAGACAATTACTTTCCCAAGGTACTGTCCGAGGGGGAGAAGGAATTGACCATGGCTGAACGCAGGGCTGAGCGGAGGCGTTCAATCGAAAGCTTGAAAAACAGATCCCTTCTGGATTCTGCGTCTGTATCCGTGTTCACCGAGGGGGACTTAATCGACCTTGGGAGGGAAACCGTCAGTCAAGAAGGCTTCCCACTTTTACTGCGTGACTGCACATCTTCACCTGGTATGTCCCTTGATCCTATAGTGATTGACCCCCCTACTCAGGTCCCTGCTGCCCCCCTGAAGCCTAAACCACTGAAAGCCAAGCAACTAGTGGTTGCACAGATACACGGCCCACCACCAAATAAAAAAAGGAGGAAATTAAGGGCGGGAAAAGGCAAAGTTAAAATTTCCCATTTAGACTTTGGCAAAGGCCCTAAATTATCTTCACCGCATGTAAGGGCTACCATGGAAGTTGCAACTACTGTAAACCCCGAGGCATTACCAATGGTGGCTACTCCGCTTGTTGAGGTCCCTAATACAGTAGGTTTAGTTAATAGTCAGGGGCCCTTACTTATTAATTCATCGACTCCTCCTCCACCTGCAGGGGATCTCGAACTTTTACTGAGGTCTCTGTTGATACCCGTGATTGAGAGTCTTAGGAAAGTCGAAAATAGATTGGCCTTAGTAGAGGCTGCCTTAAACAGTATGGCCACGGTGACCAGACCCCAGGGGAGTGGGGGAACACAACCTATACCTTGTACTGGGGTCTCGTCTACCGAGACTGTAAAACCCCCAGTAGCTACCCCCGCTGCTCTACTCCAGCCGTCTAAGCAGTCGTCTCAGCACCAGGGAAAGACGGCGCCTGCTACTCATAAAGAAAATCTTACAATGACCCCCATCATTTCTGTAGCTGGGAAAGAAGGTGGCGCCAAAAGGCCATTGACAAAGGCTCCCCCAGTAATTAGTAGTGAGAGACAGGGGGAAGTGGGACGTACTAGAGGTCCTTTAACTAGGGTACCTCAAGTGGAAATTCCACCCCAGGCGGTGCCCTATGTAGTAGTCATGACCGGGGTTCCTCCATTAGCAGACAATAAGAAGGAAGGTTATGGCCAATTGAAAAATAAAATAATCCATTGGCTGAGGACATTCAGGCCTATAGCCCCAAATCTGGATGGAGATATTGTACATGTTAGAAGGCTCCCGTGGTTGGGTAACACTAGGAAAGACATTGACGGGGATCTAGTGGTGGTCAATTTTAGAGACCCCCGTGCAGTGGATTACATTTTAAACTGGCCATATGCAGGAGGAGGAAACTCTATTATACCTAGGCCCTTAACCTACTTTTACCCGAGGTCGGTTCCTTACCCCCCCATACGTAGGGAAGAGTCTTATGCCCCATGGCCCACGCAGTTTGGTTATAATAATACTCATCAGGTATTTGGCCAGCATCAGCTTTTCCCAAATGGTAAGTCTGGTTGGTCTACGGTTCCACAGAGCCATCACTTAAGCCACAATGGTGCAATGGAGCATCTTAGACCCTTCACCCCCTTAGATACTTTCAACAGGTTTTCGCAGCTCAGCGGTATGGAGGACTGCGACTGATGCTTACAGCCTATGGAGGAGGGAGGCGGTAGACATGGAGTGGTCCCCCAGCAAGGAGGAATTATTTGTGTCATTTCCCAGGAGGGCACCACAGAAGACCCTAATGTAATCCACTCGAGTATGCCCCATTTTGATGCCCCGGATATGTCTGGTATTGTTGATTGTGTTGAACCCGACAGGCAACTTGGTAACAGCCACCAATCTAGAGGTGTGGGAATGGAGCCGGGGGGGGTGATCGCGGAAGGGTACTCTCTGGTGCACAAGGGTTCTAGGGTAATAAATCTGATTTCCTGGAACGTAGCTGGGCTAAAAAGGAAATTAGACATACCTGAATGGCATGAATTCATCGAGAAGTTCGATGTCTGCCTGTTCCAAGAAACTTGGTGTTTGATTCCGCTTGATAAATCTGGCTACACAACCTTCTTTTCCCCAGCGATAAGTAGAGGGAAAGGTAGACCAGCAGGAGGTCTTATAGTCTAGATAAGAACTGACCTAGATTGGGACATGGCCTCTAATGACACCCAGTGTAATGATTTAATGCACCTTTCTTCCAAGGGCCATATAGAGGGGATGAGGCTTGAACTATTTAATGTGTACGCTAGAGGGGCTGTGGGGGATAATACATCAGTAACCATTTTGAGCCTTGATTCTGCTCTAGCTAATTGCCCTCCCTCAGCTAGAATTATGGTGGGTGGCGATTTTAATTGTACGTTCGAACCTCTTCTTGGTGATGACCCACTAGGTACTGAGGAGGACGACTCTAGGTGGTCTATCCCCCCCTTGACGGTACCCCCCATCCGGAAATGGTCTGCTAGGGCAATCCAACTGAATGCCCTCACTAGGGAGCACAAATTAAGAGCCCTTAATGGTAGGACCCAGTCTGATATATTAGGTGCAACAACTTTTAACAGGCTATCGGCCCCGTCCAGAATTGATTATATTCTAATGAGTATTAGTATGTGGAAGGACCTTATTGATATGGAGGTGGTACCCACCCAGGATAGCGATCATAATCCGCTTTGCTGCAAGTTTAAATGGGGAAAAACTAAAGAGAAAGGGACGAGTGCACCGCTGAAACTAACCAAAGAGATCATCCCCTACGAAAGCAACCGTAGATTGAAGTGGGACAAGGCCCAGTTAAACGCAGACCAACTAGAGACCATTAAATTTAACATCGTAGCCCTGAATAGGGACTTGGAGGCAATGGAACGGGTGGTCGCTGGACCTCCGTACCTTTCTTTACAACTAAACTCTGCATATAAAGGCACGATAGATCAAGTGAGTCTTTATTTCACCTCTAAAGGGAAATCCCGTAGATCTATTAGGTCGTCCCCCATATCCAGCAACCCATGGTATTCTACGGACTGCAGGAGGAAGAGGAAAAGTTTGTCAGTTGCCTTGCTCTCAAAGAACCCTACTCTGGTTAGAGCGGCCAGGCGGGAGTACTTGAGAGCAATTGCTCTGGCAAAGCGTGAATGGGAGGAGGAGCACTGGAGGGAAATAACAGACGCCGTTAGCAGGAGGGACTCGACACTTTTTTGGGATCTAATTAATAGAGCTAGACGGGGTAAATCCCAGCCATTAGCAACCCATATAACCTGTCAGCAATGGTTCAATCACTTTTCATCTCTGTATGGCGGCAGTGAAGATACATCTAGCCCCCTGGTTGCTTGTGGGGTGGGAGGGGATCCTCACGGGGAGATGGAGTGCTTATTTATGGCCTCCGAAGTAGTGGCAGCAATTAATCATCTGACGCCCAAAAAGGCAGCTGGGCCGGATGGGATCCCTGGGGACCTCTTGATTGCTGAACCTCTATCCTGGGCAAATTTAATAGCCACCATAATGAACTTGTTAGTAAAGGGACACCCCGTGCCAGATTCATGGAAGGGTGCCGAGGTGGTCACAGTGTACAAGAAGGGGGCAAGAGATGACCCTGCCAACTACCGACCGATTAGTCTGATAGACGTGGTCCAGAAAGTGGTTGGCAGGGTCATTATCGCCAGGGTGGGCGACTGGATGGAGGAGGAAGGCATTCTTTCTCATCTGCAGGCCGGATTTCGCCAGAGGGTGGGCACGATGGACCAGGTCTTCCGGCTGTTTGGGATCTATTGGAAGGCAGTTACCATCAAGAAGGGGAGCCTATATATGGCCTTCATAGATCTCAAAACAGCCTTCGACCTGGTCCCCCGTGCTAGACTTTGGGAGATTCTGGAAGGTATGGGCTTTCCTGGCCCACTCTTAAGATTAATTGTAAGACTCCACGAGGGGACATACGCTAGGATTAGATGGGGTACCCAGGGCCAACTGACAGACAGGATACCTGTGAGGAGTGGAGTCCGCCAAGGGTGTGTCATGGCTCCGACTCTCTTCTCCTTGTTTGTGAACGGAGTGGTGGACCATCTGAGAGGAGAGGAGACAGATGCCCCAACCCTGGCGGGGGAAAAGATTCAGACCCTACTCTTTGCTGATGACACCTTACTGATAGCTAAATCCCCGATAGGCCTGCACAAACTCTTGCAGCGTTTCGCCTCCTTCTGTACAGAGAGGGGCCTAACCATCAACACCACTAAAACCAAATTGATGGCCTTTTCACCCTCCAAAAATTTTAAAAACAACTTTCTGCTTAATGGGACTCCCTTGGAGTTGGTCGAGGCATTCGACTATTTGGGGATCCGGCTAAATAGTCGAATGACCTGGAAGGATCACTTAGCGAAAATGCTATTGGGCCACAAAAGAGTGTCGGGTGTGATCTTACGAGAGCACCGGGCATCAATTAGCAAACCAGTCTCCTCGGTAATGGCCATCTACGATGGCCAGATACTCCCGTCTGCATTGTACGGCTCCGAATTATGGGGGTTCGACAATGTAAACGAGCTAACATTAGCAGAAAATAAGTTTTTTAGAGATGTGGTGGCACTCCCTGTTTCCACTCCGCTTATCCCTTTGCGACTAGACCTTGGTAGACGTGCCCTAAAGGATATAGTGAGGCTGCGACCATTGCTTTTTTGGGTTCGCCTGAGAAGGACTAAGGAGTTGGCCAAATACGCTGAAGTACTGGACGAGCTAATTTTACTCGACTCTGGGTGTAAAATTGGCTGGTTGAAAAATTTGAGGCTATTGGTCTCCCAATTGGGTTTGAGAGATATTTGGGAGTCTCAAGCGCCCCCGCCCAAAATGGTTATCAAGAAATTATATTGGGATTGGGTTCAGGCTGAAGCATTACGTGGTATATCTGGGGGTTCACTTACAGAGTCTTTCCTGGAGTGTAAGAGTGCAAGGAAACTTGAACCCTTCCTTGATTTGATAACTAAGCCTCTAGACAGGTCCCTCTTTTTAAAATTAAGGTATGGTACCCTCCCGGTACGCGAATTTACTTCAAAATGGTCCAACCAGGGCGGCCCTTCGCAATCTTGTCCTGGTTGTGCGGCCCCCAAAGAGTCTGTGGCCCATCTACTTTTTGCCTGCCCCGCGTATAAAGTGGCGCGGAAAAACTGGTTGAAACCAGTATGTAAAAGTCTGGGGATGAGGTGCCATCGCTCGGCATTACGAGTGATTACTTCAGATCTATCATCTACCCCATTGATATGCGGGGTGGCAAAGTTTTTAGGTAGTGCCTGGATCATTAGATTAAGATCTTTGGGAACGATTGCAAGGCCGCTACCCACCTTGAGTGGAGTTGTTTGAAGCTGTCAATTCAGAGTACCTGGAGTATCTTTTTATGTCTGTGGTTTTATTAATTATGTCAGTGTTGAGTCGTATTTTAATTATGGTCAACCCTTGTTGCTGCTAGTATAACTTGTATGGAATGTATTTTAAATGTATATTGTTGTCTTTTATGGTGATCAATTTACCGAATAAAGATTTATACTTACTTATACTTATACTAACCCGTTTTAAATATTAGGATACTGGAAGACTGGTGAAGAAATCATAACGCTCTAAGCTATACCTTGGATTTTGTATGCAGCTCTTTGATGACAGGTAATATCTCACTGTTCTATTTTGGTTTTTTACCTTATTAACTGCAAGTAACAAAGGATCTCTCAGACAAAAGCAGTAACTCACCGACCTATTTACATTATATGAGCTTTGTGATTTGAATGATACAAGTTCTTTGTGGCAGGCACATTAACCCTCTGCTCTACCTTACTGAGTCTAAACTTCCTCTAGACAAACCTCTGATCTCTCTCTAGAAAGAACATTAATCACTGGAGTTATCTTGACATTTATATTGTTGCCTGAAAATTGCCGGAGGCCAGGAAAGCAGCAGCAGGTGCTTTTAAAACCATAATATACTTCAAGCACAGTCAGCGACCGCTGCGGTCGCACCAGGCGCACTGCCCTAGAGGCGGCCCTGGCTCAATCACATACTGCAATTGGCCAATGCATCTTCCTCCAGGAGCTGGTGCAACCAGCATTAGCCTACGCCCTACAGTGCAATGGACAACAAATCCTGCTCTCAGCCAGCCCTGAGGAACAGTGTGTGACTACAACTCACAGGGCAGATTTAGCAACACGTTGCACTAGTGCAAAGCCACCAAAAGTTACACAAACCCGCTCAAAGGTTTGACATGTTATTTACTTTCCAGCGCAAAACTTTTTTGCCCTGGCAAGTTGTCCAAAAGTAACATATAGTAGTACTTTGTGCTGCTCCGCATTACTTTTTGACAAGGGGTCATTCCCTTGCTACCACCCATTCTTCTTTTGATGCAAAGCCCTATCTATTAACATGTGTATAGAAAGCTTTGCACCAGAGAATTGCTTCTCTTTGAGGCAGAGGTTTATTTGGAGAAATAGCTTTATTTGCAACATTGCATTTGTGCTGCACTGTACCGCACACAATGTTTGAAAAGTTCTAACATATGTCTTGGGATACTTTTTTGTCCTTCAAAGGTACCTTTCCAGTAGAAAGCGTATGCTAAACATCGGGCACACACCTTTGCACTATGCCACAAGTGAGTGGGGGAGGGGGCACTAGGCAGCCAGTTTCAGTGCCAGCACAGAGGATGACATCAGCCCCATTGTTTATTAGTAGATATGGGTCTGTACCGTATTCTCCTCTGTGCGAAACGCAGCACAGCAGGTTTGATTGATGCGCTGTGCAACTTTTAATAAATCTGCGCCTTCATGTATTGTTCCACATCAATATGTCAGTGCACTCTAATGCCTTCCAGTGCAGTAATGCTATGTTTCCACTCACCTACCGGTTTCAACAAGTCAGTGACCAACCACTTGGCACACATGCGCACAACATCCAGGGTAGGAAACTCATGTTACAATATGCAGTGCAACAAACTTGGGTCCTCACCGCTATGTGCAATAGGCCAGTGGACACCACCATCAAGTCCAGGAAGCAAGAGCCTTCTCATTCAGTGGAACGAGACCAGGGTTCGAGTCGGGGTACCACACAGGTGGACCGCGTCCCCCCACTTATTTTATCAGGAGCTCGATAACTGGTGCTAATGGAGCCACACATTTACTCTTTGGCCTCTCTGGAGCGAGATCGGAGCTCATTCAGAACGCTGCTCACACGCTGGCTTCTCTGATGCAATCGCATCTAAGGGGTGAGCGAGGGGAGGCAATGAGTCTAATGGTGCAAGCCACCTTTCGTGACATCACTTCCTATTGTGACGTCAGGGTTCTGCTACTTCCTTTTTTAGGACTTGTGCCCTGAACAAGACTGTGTGTTGCCGCCCCGCAGCAGCCGCATTGAAGAGAGGGGGTGGGGGGGGGGGGGGGGTTGCTGGGGATTCCTCAAATTGCCACCCCGCAACGGCCCCACTGAAGAGTGGGGGTAGGTGGGGTGCTGCCGACTGCCGCCCCGAGATGGCAGGAAAGAGCTGGAGGGAGGCCGCCACCGCCAAAACTCGTGCACCCTTGCTATGCCACTGAGCCCATGTGCCCAGACCAGAGAGGAATTGTATACCCCAGAAAAAAATGGCTGTCACTATGCCATCCACTTCAAAAGATCTGAGTCCCAACATCTAATGTAAAAAGGTTTGGGCCCTCCGTAGCAAGGGCAACAAACTGCACACCTGTCACCGACTGCACAATGTGTGCAGCCTCATCATCCAGTTTAATACGTCTGTGTCTTTCACCCTCAACCCTATTCACTGCAACAAGACATAGCTGCAAAACAAGATGGTGCGTATCATTGCTGTAGGATTGCGATGGGACCTATACAGTGGAACCTGGAGAATTATAATGGACTCTGTACAGTCCAACCTGGAGTACTGCAGTGGAATCTACTTCAGTGCAACCTGGAATATTGTAATGGAATCTGTGTTGTGTACCTGGAGCATCTGAATGGAACCTATACAATACAACCTAGAGTATTGCAATGAAATCTACATAGTGTAGCCTGGACTACAACAACAGAATCTATACAGTCCAACCCGGAGTACTGCAGCGGAATCTACATAGTCTAACTTGGAGTACTACAATGGAATCTCTACAGTCAAACAAGAATATTGCAATAATTCTATGCAGTCCAACTTAGAATGCTGCAATGCAATATACACAGTAAACCTGTAGTATTGTAATGCAATCTATGCAGTCCACCCTGGAGTACTAGAATGGAATAGATGCAGTCGAACCAGGAGTACTGCAACGGAATCTACACAGTCCAACTAGGAGTACTGAAATGGAATCTATGCAGTCAACCCTGGAGTACTGGAATGAAATAGATGCAGTCGAACCAGGAGTACTGCAACGGAATCTACACAGTTCAACTAGGAGTACTGAAATGGAATCTATGCAGTCCATCCTGGAGTACTAGAATGGAATAGATGCAGTCGAACCAGGAGTACTGCAACGGAATCTACACAGTTCAACTAGGAGTACTGAAATGGAATCTATGCAGTCCACCCTGGAGTACTGGAATGGAATACGGGCAGTCGAACCAGGAGTACTGCAACGGAATCTACACAGTTCAACTAGGAGTACTGAAATGGAATCTATGCAGTCCACCCTGGAGTACTGGAATGGAATACGGGCAGTCGAACCAGGGGTACTGCAACTGAATCTATACAGTACAGCTAGGAGTACTGAAATGGAACCTATGCATTCCACCCTGGAGTACTGGACGAATACGGGCAGTGGAACCAGGAGTATTGGAATTGAATCTCTATAGGACTGCCCACAACGACCCTGAACAATTGATAAAGGCAAAACAAGGCAGTCCAGCTCATCTCTTACATGAAGAGGTCAGACCACAGACCACCAGCCATGTTTGCCCTACACTGGCTCGCAACATCAAACCCCTCTGCGCATGTGCATAATGCATAGGTCGCCGGAGAGCGCTTGCCAGGACTGCGCACACAGTCAACTGACCAGACAGATAATGGTCTCTCTGAACAAACTGTGCCTTAACCCTGCTGGTCACAAACATTGTGGGTGCAGAGCTCTACACACTCCAGGACCCCCCCCCCCCCCTCCACTCCACTCATTTCTGTATAGATATAGGCTTTGTGACGTACACGTGGTGACTCCTGCAGAGCACCAAGGTAGGCCTTGCAGCTGCGCCCCTCACAGCCTGTAGCAGGTAGTCCCTGTACCAGTAGGGATACAGAAATGTACATACCAGTTTGCCAGCTCTGGTACCAGCTGCAGCTTGTTCACTCCTATTAACCCCAACAATATCCTTACAGCTTTCACTTTCCACTTTCCCACTCAGGTGTGCAATGGCCCAAGTGTGATACAAAGACAAATTAGACTTTCCATCCAGCAGGAGAAAACTCTGCCCTCCGTCTAGTGCAAACTGCCTTCGCCCCATTCCTTACAGTGTGCATTAATTCGGTGCCCCCCCTCACCCCCCCCCCACACAAAGTTCACCAAGCCTATGTTCTACCCTAGCCCGCCTAAGATATCCTCAACCCTCTGGGACTAGTGACTACCCTGTTACCTCGCACTCCAATGCAAGAGGCAGTGCCATCATTATCCGGGACATCCGTCCTGTGTCTCGCGTGCTCTCCTCTCCCGAGTGCGTCACTGGCGCTAGTGCAAGGAAGGAACGTCAACCCCCTCCCACCCCTACCACCACCCCGGCTGCTGATTGAATTATAAAGTGCAATAATAATCAGTGTTGCCCCTGGACCCCAGTGCCACTGCACGCTGGAGGCCACGCCCCTGGACTCAAGTGACTTGAACAATTTTAGACCGATATCCAACCTCCCTTTGCTTTCAAAAACACTTGAACACTGCGTACTCCTGCAACTGACGCAACATCTGGACCACATCAACCTCCTGGACCCCCTCCAATCCGGCTTTAGACAAGGCCGCAGCACAGAAACCGCGATGCTGAACATCATAGACGACATTCATGGTTCTCTTGACGCTGACAAGTGCTGCCTCCTCATACTCCTTGATCTCTCCGCAGCGTTCGACACGGTGGACCACAAGCTCCTCATCATGACCCTGCAAGAAAGAGCCGGCCTCGGCGATGTAGTTCTCAAGTGGTTCTCCTCCTTCCTACATAACCGTACGCAAACAATAAAAATGAAGAACTTCACCTCCGAAACCCAGCAGGTCACCAAGGGTGTCCCGCAAGGATCAGTGCTCTCTCCTCAGCTCTTTAACATCTACATGGAACCGCTCGCCAAATTACTCAGGAACGCCAACATCCACTTCCACCTCTACGCGGATGACACGCAGATTTACCTGGAAACCTCCTCTCTTAAAGACATCCACAGACTTAACGATGTCCTAAATGAAGTTCAAGACTGGCTGACAAAGAATCACCTGAAACTCAACCCCGACAAGACAGAAACACTCCTCATCTCAAACAAAGAAGACAACCCTCAAATCACCGAGTGGCTAAAATCGATCGATGCTCTCAAAGGCAACCTCACGCTAGCCGACTCCGTTAAATCCCTGGGCTTCACCCTAGACCCCAAACTAACCCTGACAAACCACATCAAGAACTCGGCGAAAAGCGCATTTCTCAACCTCAGACTTCTGAACAAAATCAAACCTTACATTCCCAATAAGGACCTCAAACTAGCCACGCAATCTCTAGTTCTATCAAGACTGGACTATGGGAACTCAATCCTAACAGGCATCCCCAAATCGCACCTGGCCCCTCTAAAAACAACACTTCATGCGGCAGCGAGAATGATCACAGGCTGCAAAAAATCTGACCACATCTCCCCGGCACTCAAAGAACTCGAATGGCTCCCTGTGGAAATGCGGAGCACCTTCAGAACGGCCTGCCTCACCCACAAGGCCCTCCACACCGGCAAACCGGAATATTTGGCAAACAAGCTCAAAAAAGCAGGCCAAGCCAGAAGCTTGAGAAGCTCCAACTCCCTGCTGCTCATCCTACCAAAAACCAGAAAGAAGAGAACTGCGGACTGCTCGTTCTCAGGAAATGCTCCCAAAATATGGAACGCCATCCCCCCGCACATCAGAACTATACCGTCCTATTCAGAATTCAAGAGCCAACTCAAATCCTTGTGCCTGATCCGTTCCCTTGGTTGCGGGTAACCTGGATCAGCAAGCGTCCCCTGAACCCATGCAGTAACATTGAATCCTGCTACCAAGAAGTCCTGCTGTCCGAACTTTTCCGCATTCCAAATTGTCGCTCGCTGATCGCTTTATTGGATTTGTGTCATGTTGTTCTCTTTTCATTCCCTCTATTGTAAAGCGCTCTGCTACCTTCGGGTCTTGTTAGCGCTATAGAAAACTTCTAAATAAATAAATAATAAAATGCTACTGCCCTTTGTATCAAGAGCAGCAAGCCGTTGCCCTCCACCCCAGTCTACATCCACGGCACCGAGTCTGCCCATAAACAATCAAGGGCCCACCCAGTGCAAGAAGCAAGTGCATCCCGCCGCCACTCTGGCACCTCAGCCGGTACCCCCAGAGAGCATATCTGCACCGCACACACTGTAACGCACCAATCCAGTCCCCTCAGAAACGGGTCCTTAGCATTAACGTCGGGCCCTCTACAAAACAGTGCCACACACATCTGCCCACCTCCTTCACTGCTGCATTGAATCCAGGCCTCACAATCCTTGCACAAAGTGGAGGTGCCATGTGAGTAGATAGTGCAACAACGTATGCCCTCCCACCCCAGTCACCGGTGTGATACCCCCAAAGCCCCCTCCCCCACAGGAAAGAGACAGCTGCAGGCTCGATAGCTTTCCTCTACTGGAGGTGGGGGCATCCCTCACTCAACACGAGAAACCATCTCCATCGCCAACTGTGCTGAGCCTAATCTGCACACGCCAGCCCCCTCTGACACCTTTCTTCTCCCCCCTCCCCCCTTCTGCCCCCACACACACAGCCTCCCTGCCGTTTGCACCGCCTCCGGCCATCACTAACTCCGGCATGCAGCTGTCTAGACCAGAGGGCACAAGTTTACACTGAAGGTGCCCTGCTGTCGGCCCAAATTCCCCGCTATTCAGAAGCTAGCGCTCTCTCTCTCTCGCTCTAGCACCTAAGTGCGCGCGTAGGTATGTCTGTGCGCGTGCACGGGTGTGCAAGACTGTGTGAGGGCGAGCACACGGGCGGGTGTCTGTGGTGGTGCACCCTTAACAACGAAACTTGCGCGCAGTACGTCTGCGTGCACAGAGTGCGCTGGACTGTAGTGGGTTAGCACACACAACCATATTGGATCCCTGGGCACCTCTTAAACTGGTTTGATGCGTCTGAGGAAGGTTTACACTATATCTGTGCACAGATTCAACTCGTCTGTCTGTGGTAGGTTATTAGAAACGCTATATATTTATCCTGTATGTGTGAACATACTGCATCAAAGCCTGGAAGAGGTATGGCGCAGCGGCCAGAGCAGCTGCCTCCGGAGCATGGGGCTCGAGGTTCGATCCCGGCGCCTGGGGCAGATCAGATCAGCATCATGGGACTCTGGGCAATAGTTTAAATAATCTCCCCGACGGCACCCAGCGCCTTGAGACCCTTCGGGGTGATTAGTTCCCGCTTTACAAATATTAGGTTATTAGTACACACTGCCAGTGTGCACACATTCCCCGGGCCTGAGGCCACTATATTATAATACGGCAGTGGACACTCCTCCGGCTGGTCTCTGGCCGGGTCAGCAGAAACTGTAGCCTTGCTTAGAGCTCACCGCTGGTCTGCAGGTCAAAGCGCACTGCACACTGGATTTGCGCACAATACACTGATGGGTGGCACAGTAATAAAGACTGCACCGTAGGGTGGCCAGTTCTGTACTTCTACACACGTGTCCTTGACTGCATGCATAATTGCATACCCTCGGCCGGTGGTGTAAATGATACCCTGTTTTGTGCACAGCCCATCCGTGCAGTGCATGCGCGAGTGTGCCCAACTTTCTACCTGGACGGCGATAGGTTCCCCCGTTAGTGTTAACACCTCCAGCTTTTAGCGATTGGCCGTCCAGTGTGCACACCTCAAAGACTGGTCTTAACTAAATGGCATAGACGGTATGATCATCGGGGGTTGGGCTAGGGAGACATTCCCGAGTGCACAGATCGAGAGTCGATCCCGGTTGGGTGTGTTTCCTGTTTGAACGCACCCTGCAGAATTGTGCCTGTGTCCACAACTCCAGCGGGGCCCCATTGGGTCTCACTGGCAGTGTGTGTGCACCCCCGGCAGTGCTGAGCTCGGTTTACCTGCCTATGTGTGCAAATCAGATTGCACACCCCAGTTGTATAGCGCTTGGCTGCTCTGTCAGAAAGCACACACTCGGCTAAGCCGTGCTGTGTTTGCTCACATTTGCCTGGCTACCCTACGTCCGTTGACCACTGCTTTCCCAGTGTCGGTAAGCAGTGCACGCTCTCAGCTGCATCCTTGTAGGCGTGCCTCTCTCCGCGTGCACTTCACGCTTGCAGCTTGTCTGCTCTGGATTTACGCTACATCTGCCTTTCATTCCACACACCTCAGCTGGGCAGTGCATGGCTTCCGTTGCGCACAGCACAGCTGAGATAGCTCCTCAGTGCGCGCACACTCACAGCTATACCAGATATCCTAGTCCGTGCACACACCTCAGCTGGACTGCACTGGGTCTCCGGTGCAAACAATCTATAGCTGTGCTAGGGGTCTCATTCACCACCAGCTCCAATGCCAGTACTAGTTCCGGGGTGCACTCCTTTCTTTCCCCTCGCTTCCCAGTGGTACAACCTTGCGCTAGGTTTCCCGGCCGCGCGCCTCGGGTGGCTGCGCGAGGTTTCCAGGGTACGCTCTTTCCCATCTGATCTCAGTGCGCACCCCCTCTGCCCCCCAGGTTTCCAGGCCGAGCGCTTCAGGATGAGCTAGGTTTTCAGGGTAGCTCTTTCCCCTCTGTTCCCAGGGCGCACTATCTCCGCGATAGAGTACACTCCCTCCTATCTGGTTCCAGTGCGCACAGTCGGCCCGATAGGTTCCAGGCCGCGCGCCTCAGGTGGGCTGCGCCCGGCCTCCCAGTCAGTTGGCACACACGAGCTGTCCTTCTGCTTGCTTTGCACTGCGCGCAGCAAGGCGCAATGGGCCGTACACGCAAGTACTTAAAATTACTCCAGGTTCTGGACTGGGGAATAAAAGGAAGCCACAATCAAGGAGCAGTGTGCACTCCTGGTCCCACTGCACCCGCTGCACCATTAAGACCTCCGCTGCTCTCGCTTGGCTAAAATGCAGCACACCTCATCAGGGTTACTCCGGATTTTTCAGTCAATGCGCACATCCCAAGGAAGGACAATTCCACCGCCCACTTCTGCCTACCGATTCTGAGCTGGAAATGGGTAGTAAAAGGGAGCCGTAATCAAACAGCAGTGCGACCCCTATGCAGTGGGCTCTTGTGCAACTGCACCATTGATAGATGCACTCCTGCCCCCCCCAAAACCCAACCCAACCCAGGTTTAATGTCCACACACATCACCACAGTCAGTCAGAGGTGAGCCCCGGTGCCACTGCACCTGCTGCACCAATGATAGCCACGCCCATGCGCTCCCTAAGTTTACAGTCCGCTTATGAGCTTGGTTTTCCAGTCGGTGCGCACATCTCAGCAGACCTGCGCCCACGGTGCGCCCACCTCCAACTGGAATGCAGTAGGTTTCCAGCGCACACACCAGTCTCCTAGGCACAGGCGCGCTTTTCATGTGGGCTTAGCATGTTTCATGCCAACACAACTCCACTATGCTGCTCCAGGCTTCGCTCGCCTCCAATGAGGGCGCTCTAGGTTGTCAATGAGCACACCTCAGCTGTGCAGCGCTAGGTTTTCCCGTTATTGCACAGCGCTACGCCTTCCCTCAGTTTGCGCCAGAATGGCGCAGTGTGCCACACTCACCCCACAGACGCGGCGCCCGAAGTCCAGTGCGCCCGGGGCGGAGACGGGCATCCTCTTTCAGGTCCAGTCGCTGACGCCAGTCCCGACCAGGTGTCGCCCTCTCCCCCCGCATGGGCGCCCCCTCTACTGTGGCCTGTGGGCTGCGGTGGGGTCTCTGGCCTCGGCCTGCTGTCCACGCTCCCGAGGCTGGGTGCTGCGTCCCATGGTGTCTCACCAGACAGCCAGACAAAGTTTGGTCTCGGAGTCTGAGCCGCTCGGGGCACAGGGGAGGGCGGCGAGGGAGGAGTCACGTCCCAAAGAGCCCCGAAGCCCGGCCTGGGAGGGGAGCCTGGGAGAGTGCACCGCGGAGGGCGGAAATGGGAGAGCCGAGCCAGCCTTCTGCTGGGGAGGAACTCTGATTTATGGAAGCTTTCATCATCCCTCGCAGCCGCAAGCGGGGAAGTGCCCAGGGCTGCGGAGCACCAGGCAGGGGGGACCCCGTCTGTCGGAGAACACACTCCAGCTGGAGCCATAATAAATAATAAGGACTTTTCAAAACCCAAGTCTCCAATGTGTTGACGCCTGCATGCCTATTCTCAGGATCTCTGGACTTTTCACGAGTTTTCTTTGTTGTTTGAGTAGGTAAGGCGTGCACTTTTAAATTGCCACCTGGGAAGGGTGAACGAAATTCCATTTCCCATTTAGGAGTGCAACTATTTTTCGGCGTTTTTCGACATTTTTCCTACTTTTGTTTCAACTTTTCCCCACAATTCTCTTTTTGTTCATTTTTTTCATCCAGTTTAGGTTAACTTCGGACGATAGCCACTCTTTTCTAGGCGCAATATGTCCCTGTCATCTTTCCAAATGTTGGCGCACACGACACTGTCCCTCTCTGTGGTTTGCAGATTTCAGTTGATAAGTGAAAGCAGTGATGTCACTTTACTCATACAAGGCGTTTGACGTTTTTGCTGTCACCATATTCACGGGACAGTACCACAAGTGGAAATCTTATCCAGTGCCTGCTATGTAAATGGACTGTTTGTACATAGATGTGACATGGGGTTGACCAGTTTAAAACGACTCGGCGAGGTGGCGGACTGCTCTGCAATTGTCTCCCACCAGAGAATGCAAGGGCGTGCAGTTTTCGAGAAACAGAGCCTTTTATCAGAAGGGCTGGTCCTGAGATGGGGATGTTCAGGCCCGCCCTGCGCTTCCACGGCGAAGAGGCGCTCTTTCAGCAGTGCGGCAGCGCCACCTGGCGGCCAAGATATGAAAGAGAGACAAGCCGCACTAATCGAGGCCACTGCAGTCAGGCCGAGCGAAGTAGCAAGAGATGACAGAGCAGGGTGCACTACCGCGGATTTGTAGCAGGATTAGCCATCAAGTAGCATAGCGCTGTAGCAATAAAGCAAGTCACGTGTTTTATACTTGTGGTAACGCAGCGCCAGGGCCCCACTTTCCTCCTTGAACTCATATGGTAACTTTAAAGAAAAAGCTTTTTTCTGCCCTTATTGTCCCGCATCAGAGGTGAGGCCAGGTCGACACTCGACATATTGCATTGCAACGTTAAGAAGTAGGTTCGAATCAACTCGCCCTCGACCCATTCTGGGCAAATCTCCCTGTGCCTACAAACGTATAACGAAAAGCGCTGTGAAGCGCTTGAGCCAGGATCATAAAATCAGGAGAGCTGAAATAACGAGGGCTAATGTAAAAACAAAACACCTCCAGACACATTGTCCGAGCAGACTGGAGATTATGCAGGAAAACAACATACACATTCAAGGCAGAAAGGACCTTTACAGCCTGGGACTTGAGCATGTAATGTTATTTTCTGTAGGCTTTCTGAAGATTGCTTATTTTCATGCAGTTTTACTTGATTAGGAGCATCCTATAGATGTGACATATTGGGGGTGGGGAGTGTGGGGCGTTATGAAGAGAGTATAAGCAGGCTTCCAGGAGACTAAAAGGTGAACTGAAGAAGAAAGGAGAGTCAAATACTTCTTTGGGAAGAGGAGGGGGCAGAGGAAGGTGGAGGAAGTAGAGTGGACGTAGTCCAACAGGAGAGTACAAGATCATTGGCAGAGTTATGGTTAGGAGAGATTTTTTGGAAGAAGTAGGGGGCAGAGGCATGGTGAAGGAGCAGTCTAGCAGGAGAGTTAAATATTGCTAGAGAAGGAAGCAGGTTAGGGGAGACGTCTGAAAAGAAGAGGTGGCAGAGGCATTGATTTGCAGCAAGAGTAGTTTATCAGGAGAGTAAACGATAACCCCAGAGGGAAAGAGGGCAGAAGAGATATTTTAGAGGGGATGGGAATTGGTGAGGTGGGTTAGGTGCCTGTCAGAGATTAAAATACCACTGGGGATAGAAATTGGTAAAAGAGATTTGTGGAAGGAGGAGGGGACAGGCGAACGGTAGGCGTAATCGACCAGGTAAGTAAATATTTACAGGGCAATCAGGGACCCTAAAAGAGAGGGTTGGGAGAGAGATGGGGCAGTGTGTGTGAGTAGCAGTCCACAAGAGAATAAACAATGAATGAAGAAGAAGAAAGAGACTTAGAAGGCTCTTCTTAGAGGAGGGCAGAGGTGTACGGAAGGAGTAGTCTATTTGGAGAAAAAATACTACCCACGAAGGAAAGAACTTGAACAGATAGTTATGATGGAGGAAAGGGTCCAAACAGGAGGCAATGGAATTATTACTGGAGGAGTAAAAGAGTACAGGAGAAGGGAGGGCTAGAAGAAGGGGGTTGGAAGGAAGACGGTAGGTCATTGTGTATGTGGAGAGTAGATTATCAGGGGAACAATAAATCCCTGGAGAAGAAAGGGTGTAAGAAAGGTTTATTTGAAACGGGGTGGGGAAGAAGCGTGGTAGGGTCTATAGTTTATGGTGAGTGTCAAACAAAGTCAGAGAAGGAAGTGAGCTAGAATACACTTTTTGGCCAGGGGAGGGGTGCAAGCATTAGTGATGGTGGAGTAGTGTGTGATTCGAGTAAAAGTTTACTGGACAAGAAAGGGGATTAGTGTGTGGCACACTTGCTCAGCTAGTAGTCGATGGCTGCATCTGTGTCTTGACAAAGCTGGAGCAGGCTGTGTGTACTGAGGCTGTGTTTCAATATCACCCATGGGCCCAGTAGGGAGGCAGCTATTAGCAGTTTAGTTTTACGATTTCATTTCAACCACTTTATAGATTGCTGCTTCGTCTCTGCTACTTGTTTCCTTCGCTTTTCCTAATTGAGAGCAGTAAATGGAGCCATTATAATAATTTAGAAATATTTTCACTTAAAAGGATAAAACCAAGATGAGCTGTTATTTCTTTTTTTTCCACTCTCATACTAGTCAAGCAGAACTCCCCTGCGCCGCTTTACTTGAATTAGGAAACAATGATAAAGACATGTCACGCACACGGCCCTTTGTGTCAAATATGTGCATGTCTGGCTGTTTGCTAACGTTTTTGAGGGCTAATTTTGAGAGTTATGGAGGTCACTGAAGATTATTTTAGGGCATACTGGTGAGCCCTTTGGAAAGGGGGAGGTCCGACGGGAGGCTTTGAAGATGTGTTTTACGTGGACTAGTGCTTGGCGGGAAGACTGATGGGGTATATGTGGGGAGCGGTGTCAGTAACTGGGTGCACTTTCAGCAGGTGTGGGGAGTGTATGGTTGGAGGTCTGGGTCTGCAGATTTTAAATCTCAGGATACACCACTTCATCTCAAAGGTGATACTGGGCTTAGGCCCATAGTAAGCAAAGCCATTCATTGCCCATCCTCCTGGGTTCTATGCCATCGCAAGAAAAGCTTTGCCTCATGATCTTTCTTTCTTACTAGGCTCTAGGCCGCTAATAAGAAAAGGTGTTTCTTCGGCACCCCACAGTTTAAGACCTATTGCAGGCAGAACCTTTTCTCATTTCCTACCTCTTATTCAGAATCTAGTCCCTTAGTTGGCACAGTCCTTTCCTTATCACTCACTGAGTTATTAGCCAGCACAGCCCTTTTCTTATCTCTCAGTGAGTTCTAGGCCCAAAGCTGGCACAGCCCTCGCCTTATCACTCCCTGAGTTCTAGGCCCGTAGCCAGCACAGCCCTCGCCTTATCACTCCCTGAGTTCTAGGTCCATAGCCAGCACAGCTCCTTCTTTGTCACTAACAGTTCTAGGCCCATAGTTTGTACATTCCTTTCCTTTTCACTCACTGATTTCTAGGCCCATTGCCGGCACAGCCCTTTCCTTACCACTCACTGAGTTCTAGGCCCATAATCAGCACAGCCCTTTCCTTATCACTAACTGAGTTCTAGGCACACAGCCCTTTCCTTACCTCTCACTGAGTTCTAGGCCCATTGCACGCAGCGCCATCTCCTCATCTTCTTATCTCGCCCAATCTTAAAACGAACATATTTCATTCCTGTGGTTCAACTTTCTGCAAATAAACCAAGAATGTGTGGACCCAAAGTGTTATCGACTAAAGGATGATATCCTGGCCACAACAAAGATGCAAAGAGCACAGAACCCTACCGGTCATCCTAAGATGGTGAGGAAAAGGTCTAGTCACCAGCCTAGCAGTTGTTCACTCAATGTTTATTTACAAGTTCAAATTTTAATCAAACAAACTAGGGTTTTCAAAAAGATTGGCTTCATCTATACATTTGTGGATGGCTCTCAAACTATGTTACTTTTCACAGTATCTTTGGTTCCTCAACATGCTCTATGTACTAAAGATAGAGGCACAATGAAGAATACAAATTGTATGGTTTGCATTCATTGTAACGCCTGTTGTGTAGCGGGCATTTCCCTGAGTAGAGGACTGACACTTATCTGTACTTCAAACATTCCTGAAATCTAGAGTTTTTATATCTTCAAAGACAAGAACATTTTGGGGCACTTATGGGGAAATGTCCCAACAGGGCAGGAAAAGTACCAACATTTGATAACCTTCTAAGACAAGAGGGTTTTTACAATGTGGCTCTTTTCTAGATTCCCACGATGTGCATTATTCCGTCATCTATTGGTTGAGTCTGAAAAACTACCCATCCAGGTATATACCCATTCCACTTCCAACTTTATGCTTGTCTTAAATGCATAAAGAGAAGAAGCCCCATAGCTAATGTCTTTTGAATGTAAAAAGTACATTTCACAACTGCCACTGATGGGAATCACAATCTGTTTGAAAAAAGAAACTCTTCACAGCACTCCCGGCACTCCACATCTTGGAACACATACACCTGCTGGCCAATAAAGAAGAAGACACATTGGGCCTGATTCACAAAGGGCCTCCACGCTCGTGGCAGAAGCCACACCGTCGTTGGGCTGTCGCAGCACTCTATGCAATGAGAATTCTCTATGCGGAGATTTCGTCCCGCTTACGAAGACCACCCAACAGGGGCGGCCTTAGGCATGTGAAAGCTGTGCACCTACACAGGGCCACCAAACCCCAGGGGCCACCATGCCAATATATCCTTAATATAATAATCCTCTGAGATTGGATATATATTTGCGTGGCGGCCCGTGGCAGGGATTTGGCGGCCTCCGGCTCTCTTCCACTTCCAAACACCCTGACCCCTCCCCCTCTTCACTGGCCTTGGCGCTCTGCCCGGACCCCCTCTTCTGGGGAACCCCTACCTATGCTCCGTGCCCAGGGCCGCCATGAGCCTAGAGCCACCCCTGCACCCAATGACTGAGGGGCCTCCACCACGAGTGCGGAGGTCCTTTGTGAATCAGGCCCACACTGTGAAATAATAGACACGTAGGTGTGGCATCTGGTGGTGGCCATATTAGGTGGTGTAACCTCACCAGAGTCCCATAGGACGAGAGGATGTGTTTGGCCTGTGCTTGGTCACTGACAACAAGGGCATTCACAGCTGTACTGAGACCTAGCAAGGCCCCCATTTGCATCGAATCTCTGTGTAGTGTTTGAGCTGCCTACAAAGGTATTATACCCACTTACACTTTGTGAACAGAGAACCTGGCTAGCACCCAAGATGGTGTGACCTTTGCATTCCCTTCCACTAGAAGTCAAGCAGTGCTCATGAAGGAACTATGCTCAACAATTTGAGGAATACTCCCTGTTGAGTAATCTAATTTATGCTAAATCCTGCAGACCAACCTCAGCATGTGTAAAGCACTATCCAAAAGGTCATGGAAGGGTAAGTGAGGAGATAACAAAGACCGTCTTGCTTCCAAGCCTGGCGACAGGGATACCTCACTACCATACCTGTCATGTATGCTTTTACATCAAGTACTTGATGGGCTGTTACAGTCCACAAACCTGCATGCACTTGACTAGCAAACATAGCCTGCTTTCACTCTTGCAACCCCAACACTCTCATGCACACCACCTGAACTCTCACTCACACAATGCTCTCTGAACTCTGACCTCACATGCGAGTTGTTCAGTTCTATGGGAATACATCAGAGTGCTGTCATTATCTGCATGGGCACCTGGAGAGGCCTAGTGGAAACCACTAAAAACGCACTGTTGCAGGCAAGCCGGCCTTAAGATGGCAACAAATTCCAACGACCTACTTTATGTCAAATGGACATAGAAAGAACAATGCAACGTTTGGAGCCAAAAAGGAACTTGTACAGATGACATTCCAGGTACTGGCCACACAAGATTAGCACATGCGGTGTGCGCCCACACACACAGACACACGTTCTGAATAACAGATACTCTAGGCAGTGCTTAATTTGTAAAAAAAAAAAAAGTGCCAGGGCTCATATCAAGAGGCCACTGCAGCTTGCATCTCACATTGCCTCTGCCATGCTGCCAATGATAGTATCAACATAACTACTAACAATCACACTCCTCTAAGTGTGACAATTCAGACTTATTCCATGCCCCTGCTGCTACAGGAATGGCTAGGGCGGCAAGTAATGGCAATTTTCAATGTTTTTTTAATTAATATTTAACAGTCGTTGTGGTAATCTCTGAATTAAACAGACAGCGCCACCTTGTGGTAGGCTGTCACAAGCGTCAGGGTTGACAATTAAGTGCAGGTGCTGAGCATCGGAAACCACCAGCTAAAAGTAAGCACTTACTCTATGTTGTACTTATAATGCTTTGTTATTGATATGATACACACCTACGTGGGGTACATCAAAGCAGTGTGGTGCACTGGAAATTACATAAGGTGTGTACAATAGTCAGTGAGAGGAAGTAAACAGAGGGTCTCTTCTGGGATAAGCTGGGGTCGGAGGTGGAAACTAGGAAGCCTCTAGCCAGTGGTGGATGAGATCCATCCTGTAGAGACCTGAGGAATGAGGAGTAACCCTGATACACAGAAGGATGTTGGGCCAGATCCTGGATTATGTTGTATTATAGCGTTACATGTATACAGTGCTTAGAACCCCTGTGTGGAGTACTGCAGCGCTTGCCTGCATGGGTGGCACATTACAGGCTGTATAACTGGGGAAGACTTGCCACAAACACCCAGTGTTCTCCTCCACACTATTTTAGGGAATGTTCCTACAGGGTGCTCACGAACACTTGTGCAGTGTGTGCTTGTGCAGCAGTGCTCTCGTTTATGCAACCATTCTAGTCTACCACCCACATCCTGTGCTTAGAAACGCATGCTAGCTGCTCACATGTTCATAGACACGCCCATTGCTCTAAGATGCCCTCAGAATATACTTCTAGGCACAAGCAATACTATGATCTTACGCTCCTCGGTGCAAGGTTCAGCTCAAGCTCCGGCAACCACTAGCGCTCTTGAGTAGTCCCTTCCCCCTCATGTGCAATGGGTCCTCTAACACGCCTCACACTTTCACACATATGCAATCCATAGCTTTAGGCACCTTTTATTCTGTATATTACAGTAATTCGTCTCTCTCTCTCGTTCTCTCTCTCCGTTTCTCTTTCCTTCTGTCTCTCTTTCGTTCTCCCTCTCTCTCCATCCTGCTTTCTTTCCGCCACACCTTCTCCCTCTCTCTCATCCCCAGTCTCTTCTTTACACACTCTCTTTCTCTGTTTTTCCTAGTACTCTTTATCTCTCCAGTTTCTCACTCTTTCTCTTCCTTCTCGCCCTCGCGCCCCCTCTCTCTCGGTCCCTTCGCCTTTCTCCTGTCTCCCCATCCACTTTCCCTCTGCCACGCCTTCTCCATCTCTCTCATCCTCTCTCTCCCTTACTCTATTTCGCTCTCTGTTTCCTAGTACTCTTTCTCCCTCTGGTTTCTCTCTCTCTCTCTCTCTCTCTCTCTCTCTCTCTCTTAAGTCTCTCCCTCCCGCTCTTTCTCGCTCTCTTTCTCTCTCATTTACCCACTCACTTTTGATGTGTTTTTCTGTCTCACTCTCTCTCACCCTCTCTCTTGCTCTTGTCTTTCACATCTCTCTGGCTTCCCAATCTCTGACACACACTAAGAAATGAACTCCATCACTGCCCCTCACTATCTCTGTGTCCTTCCTCTCTCTCTCTCTCTCTCTCTCTCTCTCTCTCTCTCTCTCTCTCTCTCTCTCTCTCTCTCTCTCTCTCTCTCTCTCTCTCTCTCTCTCTCTCTCTATGCACCTCCCTATCCCTCACTCTCTACCCGTATCTCTCCCACATACACACATGTACACACTTCCAATATGTATACCATGTGCTCTCACATATACCAGGCTTCCACAGACCATGGTCTGTCACATGCAATCACCACTGGCACGCGCCGCATGTTCTCCCACACACGTTAACAGGCGAGGCACGCAGGTATAGGCAGGCATAAACCCTGCCCCTCTGGGCTCACAGACACCACGAGCTCCTCTGTGGCCATGTGCACTGTGAATCCTCACTTGAACGCTGAACCCAGTAAGTTGCGTTTCCCCAACGTGCCCTCAGTTATGTCTCACTCATCGAGCTTTAACACGCACCTACACTTTGCTGCCACACAAGCACTTCCACACACACTCCCAAAAAGGCAGCTGGACAATCCCCAACCCCGCAACACAGAAAGGAGTCCGACGCTGACTAAAGAGCAGTGCCACAGGTTGGGAGCTTCTGGTGATGTGTGTTGGTCTACGTGTGCCCTGCTTGCCAGCCGCAGCCCTCCCCCTCACACCCCTCCATCCTATGCGCTCATGCGCTCGCTCGCTATGCTCTGTCAAACCCATTATGATCTCAGACTTCCTGTACTAATGGCAGACTGTGGGCCATGCAACCGGCAATAATCTGAGATATGACACGCGCATCATGCCCTCTCTTACACGCCACTACCTACGTCACACGCACTGCGTCCCCTCCCTCACTCTTCTACTATCTCACACAATGAGCTCATGCTTAGTATGTCTTGTGACACACACTAAGCTTTCACACTTCTCGTGATCTCTGGATCCTCAAAGTGCAGATCAAAGGAGATGTGATGTGCTTTTGGGTATTTTAGCGTCACAGGCGAGATTACCTTTCGCAAGGTGTATGTTCTCAAATGCATTTATAATACTCGGACATCACTATATGAACAGAGAGCCCCACTGTGGTGTTGCAGGCGATAAGTGCAGATGGGGAGCAAGTCGACACTCTACGTCGGAAAAATCTACTTCGGCCAGCCAACGCTTTTTATCTTAATGTATTCCGCCCAGAGAATAACTCTGATCCTCACTGCTATATTTCACACATTTTAAATCATTATAACATTTGCTTTATTTACACTATGCATTCTTTCAGCATATAATGCATATACCATTCTTTCATGTAGCCCAGTGGGGTTGGTCATATCAAAGAGTTTGCAGCCGTGTATTGTGCAAATTAAATCAGTGAAGTATGTTACCCCCCAGGGAGTATGTCTTCAGAGGATGTTGTTGTGGGACACGAAGAGAGAGTACATAGCGCTGCGCGCTAATAATTCTTAATATTACACTTGTGTCTGGGCTGGTAATACGTGGCCACCATCCCTAGTGATGGGCTCGAACCCGCGGCCGGCGGGCGGCTATCCTCGCTGCGCCACCTCAGGTGCCGGTGTGGACGAGCTCGCGCGCGCGCCTGATGGTGGCGATGGAGAGCACGCGCGGCCTCGCGGTGCTCAGACCCCGGCTCGCGCTCTCTGCCCGCCCGCGAGCTCTTCATTACCCCCTCCCCGGGGCTGGCCAGGGGGGAGAGGCGGCCGGGGACTCCCCTGATGGTGACTGATGCGCTCGCTCCACTTCCCGCGTCAGCCCGATGCTGTCCGCACTTCTTCACACGGGGGCTTGAATATTTCATGGCACTCAGCGCTGGCTGCGCGTCCCGCCCCAGCCTCCTCTAGCCCCCGGGGGCAGGCTGCGGCTTTACAGCCCTTCTGGTGTCAGGGAAGAGCTCCCGCGTGCCCCCCGGCGCCCTACTTATGATGCCCGGTGTGCTGTGGCACTTACAGAGATGAGAGGGGACCAGTGCGAGTATTAAAGGGGGAAGGAATCTCAACTTGAACACCTCTTGCCCACGCCCAGTGCTTCAAGGAGGAAACGCACTTTTCTGACAAGATTTAAAGGAGGAGTCGAGAGACAGGGGGGGGGGGGGGTGTTTGGGAGGAGGTAGGAGGGGGCATAGGGTGGGGACAAGTTCCCCCTTTCTTGGTTAGACCCGACCATGCCCCAGGTCTCCTATTTTAATTGCTCTACTCTATAATTTCAAAAAGGGGGGCAGACAACATACAGGCAGATGACAGGCATGTGACAGGCATGTGTATGCGGGAGGGGGCTTTAAATACACTCCCTGTCCCCCCCCCCCCCCCCCCGGCCTCCCCAACATGAACATAACTGATAAAATACTGGGGCCACGAGAGGGGTGGGCAGCGCTGACTTACCCGGCCCTTCCTCCTCAGGAGATGGCTGGTGAAGCCGAAGATGATCTCGGAGTCCAGGCACAGGGCGCCGATGTCCAGCAGGCTGGGGGGCTTGCAGGTGGGGCTGGTAGAGTCCCCCGAGGGCTCCTGGAAAGCCATGGCTGCGGTGGTGGGTGCCTCGGGTCCGGCTCCCAGCGCTCACCCTTTCATCCTGAACTCATGTGCGGGGATCCGCACCGGCCCCTTCCCTCCTGGACGTTCCCGGACAGTAAAGTCCCCCCTATGAGGCCTCACCTCTGGGGGGCGCACGTGGCCATGCCCTCAAAAGCACTCTTCCCCTTGTGTGTGGGGGGTCCTCTGGGTGGACAGAGCCCAGCTCACCTCTCACCCCTCCATCCCGGGGTCAGGAGGGCTCCTGCAGTGAGGTACCACGCAATCCGCATGCAGTCCGGGGGCTCCTCACCTGTCCAGTGAACTCATAGTGACCCTCCAGGGCTGCGGCGCGCTCCTGTCCCCAGGGACGGCAGTGCGGGCGGCGCACCACACACAGCCATTGGTAGCCCAGCCCCTGCTCAGGGCTCCTCGCCCGCGTTGGTCTGGGGACCCCTGGCTCTGTGCGTCCACTCCCGGAGCCACCTGTCACCAGGTCCGCCTCTCTGCCTCGGATCCGCGCTGAAATCTCCACACGCACTTTATCCACAAGACCCCTCGGCGCGGCAAGAGTTCACACAAGTAATGCAGGGAACACCGTAAAAGCACTTCGCAGGCAGCTCCCAGTCACACCTCGCACGGTTTAATCACCAGACCGGGGCTCAGGGGGCTGAGGGAAGCCAATCAACGCGCCTCCCGTCAGAGGAGGCAGGAAAAGGCAGAGACGCGCTGCTGGCGCTGCATTCAGACGGGCTGCACTGGCAGGGAAGGTAGTGCGAGGCTGGATCGGACCCAGAGTGTGAGCCCGGGTGCGGGGACAGCAGCGCACGTGCCGGCAGCACTCAGAAGTGACATCCACAGGACTTATACTCAAAATGCTGACGAGCACTGGGTGAGCAGTGGACGCCCGAGGCAGGTGTGCCCCAAAAGCCGGTGCCTCCTTCCTTGTCTTGTGCGCACCGCACTGACACTGCAGGGTGTGTCCTTGCTAAGGTGCAGTGCAGCTAAGCTGTGGGGGAGCCTGCTGCCACTCTCGCCCCTGCAGCAGAGCCTCGGCTTGCAGTGTGTGTGTGAGGGCAGTGTGGGACCTCACACCCCGCAGCAAGTGTTGGCAGTGTGCGTGTGTGTCATTGTGGAGAGAAAGGAATTGCACAGGAGCTGGTGGCGTTTGTATGGGACGTACCCCTACTGCCCGTCGTGCCCGAGTGTGTGGAAGGGAGAGTGTGAGGGCGGACAGTGTGTGATGAGACCGCACAGCTGCAGGCGCTGGAGGTCTGTGTGTGGATGTGCGTGGAGTAAGGTGTGTGGGGGCAGGCAGGGCACGTGCTGAGACACTTCTGTAGGAGGTGCGGTTTCTGGTGGGGGTGGTAGCGGTGCGTGGATGGTGGAGTACGGGGAAGGCAGTGTGTGTGCGCAGAAGGAACAGCAGGGGCTAAAGATACGTTTGGGTTGAAGGATGGCAGCTGGTGTATGGCGTGCTGCAGGAGGTGGCGGTGTGTGACTGTGTAGGGTGAGGGTGGTGGGGGCTGGCAGTGTGTATGACTTGGTGCTGGAGGTGTGTGACTGTGCAGGGAGAGGGGAGGGCTGGCAGTGTGCGTGACGTTGCGCGGGAGGTGTGTGACAGAGTGGTGAGAGCTGGCAGGGTGCGTGCTGACTGTCCAGCTGCAGCCTCAGGTGCTGCAGTCGGGTGTAGACGGCGGACTCTGAGGGATGTAAGTTTGGGCGCTGAGAACCCTCCTGTTGCACGCGCTGATGGTGTGTGTTCTTGTGGAGGGGGGTGTGGGGTGCCAGACGGTGTGTATGCCAGACCCTCCTGTGGAGGGGGGGGGGAGAATGCAGGCAGTGTGCGGATCTCCGGGTGCGGGGGTGGGGGAGGCTTCTCCAGTGCAGAAGCTCGAGGCGAGAGTCTCACGCCGCCTCCCCACCACACTTCACACCCACGACCCACCCCTCTCCTCTTCTCCCCAGCTGGGCTCTGTGCAGAGGAGCACCGGTGCCGCTAATTGCTGTGCTCTCCATGACGTCACCGGAGGGCGCTGAAGGCAGGGATCGTCCTCCCTTGTAAATGAATGCGCCACCGGCTCTCTCATGCGGTTTCCTCAACTCATGAACTCACAGTGAAAAGAAACACCACTAGTGTCAAAACCACGCCACCTCACCAGTTCTATCAAACGATTCTCTCTGACTGCTTTTACACAATTTCTTCTCAATTCCTGGACATCCGTTAACACACCGAGATCTTAGTTCCTATCAAACAATTTCTCTGGCATTAATAGTGCTGGCTTATGCTGAAAATGTGAGAACCTCTTGGTCAGCATTCCTGCTGACAAGTCAACCCTGTATACATTTCTGTGCTCCAGCTCCACTTAATAAAATAATTCAAATTATGTAAAATAATGTAACGCAGCAAGGATGAATTCATTATTTAGATGTGATCCTAATTACTCACACTTGTACTCTGACGAAGTCCCTTTCTCAAACTTGAGATCTTTCTAAATGAACGAATCCTTCAAAAAAGTTAAAAATGTCGAAGAAAGGTTGGAAGGAACGTGGCTTAACGGATAGAGCTGCGGCTTTGGTACTGTAGGACCAAGTTCGAGTCCCGGCTTCGCTCAAGGTCCTGTGATTTTGAGCACATCACTCAACCTCCAGTACCCTAAAAATGAATCATACCTTGTGCAATGTAACCTAGTCTCGTGTAAAGCCTATAATGCCACTGGGCCAAGATAACGCTATGTAAAACTGTAAACAATGTCACCTTCACTGAAATAACAGCGGTACAGAAGAAACGCTTAGTTTTAGCTGCGCCTGTTCCCATGAATGTCAATTCGCCAAAATGCCAGGTGAAGCAGAAGTGACATCACACGCCCTTTGGCCTTCCATTTCATTCACACACACATGCTTACAAATAGGCACATATTCACACTTACATGCACTCTCTTACCAAAATTCACACTCACCAGCAAGTTGCACACAGCTTACGTTCCAAAGCATTTTTTTTCTTACCTCAACCTCCGGGAATATCATATACCAGCTAATTGTACTCCGTTTTTCATTACACCAATAGTGAATAGTGTTTCATTATTCACTGAGGGCCCGATGTAGGTCGGTCGGTAACGGCCGAAAATCGGTATTTTCGGCCGTTACCGATCGGTATACATGATTTGACATGTAGGTGCACTATTTTACCGAATCGGTAACTTTACCGATTCGGTAAAGTTACCGATTCTGTAAAATACAGAATCGGTAACTTTACCGAATCGGTAAAGTTACCGAATCGGTAAAATACCGATTCGGTAGTTTTACCGATTCGGAGCCACCCATATGTAGGTGGGACTCTTCAGAGTCCCAGGAGCCTTAACGAATCGGTATTTTACCATCAAATCCTATTTGATGGTAAAATAACGATTCCGGTGTGCATGCACATGTGTGCATGCACACCTATGCCATGTGACAGGCAGACCTGCCCTTAGAGCAGGTATGCCTGCCACATGGCACCCGTGCCTGTTTTGGGGGTGCCAGAGGGTGTCAAAGTGACACCCCCTGCACCCTTGAGAAATTCGGTATTTACCGATTCGGTAAATACCGATTCGGTAATGTCCATTCATTCCTATGGGCTTCAAAGCCCATAGGAATGATTGGGCATTACCGATTCGGTATTTACCGAATCGGTAAATACCGAATTCATCCGATTCGGTATTCCAGCACATCTGGAATACCTACATATCGGACCCATTGATTTACCGATTTTAAATTACCGAATCGGTAAAATTCGGTAATTTAAATTCGGTAAATCAATTTTACCTACATCGGGCCCTATGAGTGTATTAAAAAACTGAGAGAAAACAAAGCAAGTAGATCCCCAACTGAGGAGATACCCCCGTGCTCCTGGCACTGATTTTGGCCCCTCTGAGGTCAGGGGTAGCAAATGCTGTGCCAGGGATCGCAAGGGGGGCAAGCTGGGGGGGTTGCAGCTGTGACTCCTGATGACGTTCATGCCTGTTCCCAGGTAACTCTGTGCTTCATTGAAGCAAGGCCATAAAGGGGTCATCGGTGAATGATGTCAAAATAGACTGGAGATGGCATTTTTGAATAAAATGCCTTTCTAGAACACCTAATTCTTTGCTTAAGGGTCTTGAGCTGTTCCTGCCCTGGTATGCCCCCCTTCAGACAGAGGTTTGGCACAAAGCTCATTTCAACTTTTGGCAAGAAAGTTAACCCGGGCTGCTGCTTGACCAGTGATCCTCCACCTTGCAGTGCACAAGGACCAATGTAAACATAAAGTAAGTTATCGATCCTCTTCTATCAACTCTCTCCTCCAGCAACCCTCTTGACTTAATTGAGTTGTCCATTTACTTAGTGTTCTTGGCCCAGGAAATCACCCTATTGTCATCCCCTTGACCTTCATGGTCCATCTTCTCATGAACCCTACGTTTAAACACAGGAAGGTATAACTCCCCATTTATACACACACAACATTCTCCTGTTATTCCCATCTCTTTCCACAGCTGTTGGTGCATTAATTAAAGAATCAGTAAATTCATTTCATAATGCCCTCTCTTCCCCTTGTAATGCTCCCTTGTACTCACCTTTTCACTCTCCTAACTTTATCCATGAGTTCACCTCCACCAACAGCCAACTGAGAAAAGCATGAATGTCTTAGAAATGCTCATTGCATATAAACTTTCTCTCTTGTCAATCAATCAATTAATCAATCAATCAATCAATCAATCATAGCATTTGTAAAGCGCACTACATACCCGTGACGGTCTCAAGGCGCTAGGGGCGGGGGGGGGGGGAGCTGCTACTGTTCGAAGAGCCAGGTCTTGAGGAGTCTCCTGATGGTTAGAAGGTCTTTGGTTTGTCGTAGGCGGATGGGGAGGGTGTTCCACATCTTGGCGGTGAGGTGGAAGAATGATCTGCCGCCGGTGTTCACTCTTTGGATGCGAGGGACGGTGGCGAGGGCGTGGTCTGCGGAGCGGAGCTGGTGGGCGGAGGTGTAGAGGCCGAGTCGTCTATTGAGGTACGCTGGTCCGGTGTCGTGGAGTGCATTGTGTGGTGAGGAGCTTGAAGGTTATCCTCTTGTTGATGGGGAGCCATTGCAGGTCTTTCAGGTGGGGTGTGATGTGGCTGCGGTGGGGGATGTTGAGGATCAGGCGTGCGGAGGGGTTCTGGATGCATTGGAGTCGTGTCAGGAGTTTGGCCGGGGCTCCTGTGTAAAGTGCGTTGCTGTAGTCCAGTCTACTGCGGACGAGGGCCTGGGTGACCGTCTTTCTTGTTTGGGTGGGGATCCACTTGAAGATCCTGCGGAGCTTGCGGAGGGTGTCAGCACTTGCCTTTGCTAAATCTTTGCACTTCTATAACCCTACCTTCTCACTTCATGCCCATTCATGGCACCTGTCTAAAATACTTCAGTGTCTCCTTCCTCCTTTACTCTACAGTGTAGTCTACACCAACTAGCAACTCAACACCTTCAGTCATTGACTTTGTTACCTTACTTTCTCAAGAAATCACAATAACTATGGCCTCCCTCTTCGTTCTGATCATTGCTCTTCCCCCCTGTCATTGCTACCCTCACGTTGCCAACTGTTCACCTTCTTTTCCCCACAAGGCTAACCTTCCTAGAAGAACTTTCCCCATCACTGATCTAGCCAAACATTGTTAAATCTCTCACATCATCAAACCTTCAGCCCTTCACACTCAATCTACTCATATGATTGTTCATCTGTTCCTGTTGCTGGCCAAAAGTCAAATGGGCCTCATCTAACAGAGGCTCACCCTTTCAGGACAGCTCACAATATGGCGGGGAGTCAGGGCCATGGTCACCCCAGCCCTCCAATGGCAAGGTCAGCGGCAATTGGGCCAGGACGGGCGCTGACCCGGGCAAGCATTAAAGTGCTTCCGGGGCAGTGCAGCTAAATCCCGCACCTATTTAAAGGGTTGCACAG
This sequence comes from Lissotriton vulgaris, assembly GCF_964263255.1. NCBI lineage: Eukaryota > Metazoa > Chordata > Amphibia > Caudata > Salamandridae > Lissotriton > Lissotriton vulgaris. The sequence continues at coordinate 441,514,615 of NC_141697.1, read as the reverse complement.
AAGCAAGCCGGTCTCTTGGTTCCTGCTCGCAGCCGAAGAGGATATGGGCGCTTCACTCCCTGACACCCAGGGTCAGCTTGGTAACGTGGGCACTCGGGCAATGCCGAGGGGCCGGTATCCGAATTCCAGCTGTGGGCTGCTTTTTTGAGCAGCTTATGGGGCCAATTTTGGCTGCTTCTGCATTCTTCGATGCCACCAGCGGCCCAGTGGGTGCCTGAGTGGGCTTTCTGGAGGCAGATGAGCACCCATTACCTCACTTTTATCAATGGGCAGAGCTGTCACTCTTTTCCTCTCCCTGGGCTGGCCCAATGTAGGCACGTTGAGAGGAGGTAGAGGGCCAGAGCAAAAGTAGCCTCACTTGTTTTCAGGTGTGTTTCACCAGTGTAAACAAATCCGTGCATTTTTCTTTAACACTCCCCACTCCTTTTTTTAATAACATTTCGCCGAGCAGTGTTTTGTGGAAAGCAATATGCAAATGTGGGCCACCTTTTTTGTGCGTGCCCGGACCGATTTTTAATCCTAATCCAACCCTGCAGACACCCCACTCTCCACAACAACCATGCGTTGCTCGCTGCTTGTGGGCCCCCTACTAAAGCATTGCCCTGCCAGGAGAAGCATGAGAGTTTTTCTTGCCTGACGCAAAAGTCCTAAATAGGTATTGGACTTTTGGTGGCTGCTCCGGAGGGCGAGGGGGCCATGAAAGGAACAGGGTAGTGTAGCGGTGACCTTAGGTGTTTTGGGCGGTGTAGCACTCGTTTGAGTGTGTGCTGAAAAAATAGAGATGTAGCTCAGAGGCATGGTCTTCTCCCTTTGGTGTCACAGGTGAGGCAAAGATTCAAGCCCCAGCAGTGGGGGCAGATTTGTTTTTTTATAAAAAAGGAGAAGGATGTTGATGTAGATACCGCTTGTGATTTACATAGCGCTTTAAAGCCTTCTGGTCATGCTGGTGATTTGTGGAGCACTTGGGGCTTTGAATTGTTGAATGCTGGGAGCGCTTTTGGAAAAGTGTGGTTTGGCCAGGGAAGAGGAGCGCTTGTTTTTAAGGACTGCTTTTTAGGTTTCGCCTCGCCGAAGGCTGCGCTCTGCGCAGCTTTTCGGCGCAGGCGAAATCTAATGTTAGAACAGTGTGGGCTTGGGAATACGCCCTCTGTTCCATTGGCTAGCTCCATAAATGGAGGCTAGCCATTGGAACAGAGATCTGTCCGTCATGGCCGGACCAGATTCGTGGGCGTTCCCGCGATTTCTTCCCTCCGCAACGTAATCGCGGCCGTGGTTTATTTTTTTTGGGGCGTCCAGGTTTGTTTTCGTCATCCCGCGGCCGACCGCCGCCGGAGGAAGTCCAGGTGAGTGCCTTCCTTGCCGTTCTCTCCCCCCTCCCGCTGTCCGTTCCTTTCCCGCCCCCCCGCTGTCCGTTCCTTTCCCGCCCCCCTCCCGCTGTCCGTGAGCCCGCCCGTCCCCTCCCGCTGTCCGTGAGCCCCCCCGCCCCCCTCCCGCTGTCCGTGAGCCCACCCGCCCCCCCTCCCACTGTCCGTGAGCCCGCCCACCCGCCCCCCTCCCGCTGTCCGTGAGCCCGCCCGCCCCCCTCCCGCTGTCCGTGAGCCCACCCGCCCCCCCTCCCGCTGTCCGTGAGCCCGCCCACCCGCCCCCCCCTCCCGCTGTCCGTGAGCCCGCCCGCCCCCCTCCCGCTGTCCGTGAGCCCGTCCGCTCCCTCCCGCTGTCCGTGAGCCCGCCCGCCCCCCCTCCCGCTGTTCCAGCACTCCCAATCTGAAGCCACTGAAGACTAAGGCCGGACCAACATGCAAATCACTAGGGGAGGAATGCTTCTGGTACTGCGACAGCTCAGCTGGCTAAAGCGCCTGGCACATAGCCCGGAGCCTCACCTACACATCGCAGGCTCGAATCATGGAGCCATGGTCCCCGTTCCAGCGAGTGCCCCTCGAGTCTGTCATATGCTATAGACATTAAAAGCGTTTATCGGTGCCTGCGCCCAGCCTCACTTTTCTCAGTAGTGCATCTCCCCAACACCGCAACCTATACCCCTTGCACACTCCGTACATGAGATGTGTTTTGGAACCTGAGGCCACCGGAGCGCTTCGGTCTCATCAGGAGCATGGAGCACTATACTGCACCGTCAGGTGGACTGGGGGATGGGCTCCCTCAAACCTGCCCAAGACGTGGAGTTCGTGTTCGGTCTGACCCACAGGAAAGGAGCCCCTCGGAGTCATGGCTGGGGGCCTGGTTCATTAACCCGTGGGGAAACAACATCAGGGATGAGGGAGGGGCGTAGAGGTGAAGGGGCACAAGGATGCGCACTCTATGCCCGGCAATGCAGCTCAGTACACTTCAAACACCGTTTCGGCATCAGTACCACGACGGGTACCCTCACCAGGCTCAGAGGGCAGGAGGGAGGCACAAGCCTTGGAGGTACCCTCGCCAGGGCAGGAGGGAGTCACAAGCCTTGGAGGTGCCCTCACCATGCTCGGGCACCGCCCGTTCCCCTCAGCTGGAAGCACAGGCCTTGGATGTACCCTCACCAGGCTCGTGTAGCTTGTGCAAGAGAGGACACCTGCCCTGGCATGAGAGAAAACACTACAGAGCCCCCTGGCACGAGGCTAGGGGGAAACAATACACAGTCCGGCACTGAGCTCTGCCCCACCCACAGCCCTGGCCGCGCCCTCCACCCTTTAAGGAGTGAACTTCGCACTGTCCAGGGTCCCCCTCCCACAGGCCCAGAGCCAGCCCACTTCACACCGGGAGCGGACGGATTCCGGGCAAACAGGCTGCCAAAGAACTAACAACATGTTTTTGCCTAGCTGCCGTCTTTATTGCTTTTGTATTTTACACTTTGTTCCAACACCTGGAAAAATTGGCAGGGCCGGCGCCTGGAAAACCAATGAACCTCGTTCATGGCCGCGGTCACAGCCCAAGTCACGGTGCCTTCTGTGTCCTCGTTCACACCCTGGAGGGCGTCCCCATCATGGCCGGCTGTGTGAGCCCCTGCACGCACAGCGCTACGAGGCCCTGGCAGTGGCACTAGCGGCAAACACAGCGTTTCCACAAGAAGGCTCATCAAGAAAATAAAGATCTGCCCTTCCTCTGGCAAAATCAGCGTGACTGACATCTGTAAACCACCCCTACGGGCGCAGGAAGGCAGGGGGACTAAAACACATCAGAAGTGACGGCTCAAATAGGTGGAGGTTCTAACGGAAAATAAACAGACCCGACCTTCTGCGGCCCCAGACCGGTCTGCTTGCACTCACCGGCCGGGGGACTGTACCTTAAGGGGAGGTGGGGGTGTTGCCCTGCTCGAGGTTGCTTCCTCGTATTCCAGCACACTGTCCTACCCCCAGGCAGAGGGAACCAGTGTACAGTGACCCCAGACAACGTCCGGAGGACAGGGTGCTCCAAAAAGGGTGGTAGCATAACTGTACGGATTTGTGGGAGTTTTTAAAACTTTGGGTAGGGCACACCAAACAGCTGTGAGGCGTTTTATTGCGAACATTTTATAGTAACCAGAGCATTTACACATGAGGTGTAAAGATCAGACACTACTCTGAGGTCCTTAGGGGAATTGAAAAGTGGCGACAGTCAAAGGGAGGGTACTAGCTAGCGCCTACACGTGTATTTTCTCATTGGCAATTCAAAGCACCTGTCAGTCAAATCATTTGATCAGAATCTCACATCTGGTGAAATGAGAGCGCCATCAGCAGCAGCCAGCTCTCACCTTCCCAAGGCCAGCAGCTCCGTCACTACTACATACTTCCTTCAATCGCATAAGTGGGAGCGACGCAGCAGGTGCAAAAATTCCACTTTACATCAAATTATAACTTGAAAAAAAAACCACCCACAAGAAAATACACAAGGGTGGCATAAAAAAAACCAAGAACATACAAGGGTGGCAGAGGGTTACACCAGATGACGCCATGTCCACTCCCAGCCACTGCCTTCACAACCAAAGTAATAGCCCCCCCACCGATGCGTTTCAAAGGTTGTCAGCTACCACTACAACTCCCAGAATGCAATAGACTAAATTACACCAGATGACGCCATGTCCACTCCCAGGCACTGCCTTCACAACCAAAGTAATAGCGGCCCCCCACCGATGCGTTTCAAAGGTTGTCAGCTACCACTACAACTCCCAGAATGCAATAGACTAAAATACAGGGGTGAGCTGATATGTTAATGGCACCAGGGCGCTAATAGTACTGTGCAGACTAGTGTGTAGTGTGGAAACAGATGTGGAAACTAGTGCTCCGGCTGTGCGCAGCACCTGCTGCCTCGCTCTGCTGTGCAGTGCATGGGTTAGCTTCTGTGCAGGTTGTAGTTGCTGGCTGAAGGGGCCAGTGCTCCAGTGGCGCCCTGCAGACTTATGTGGAAACAGAGGTAGTGAAATCGAATGCTCAGCCTTGTGCTCCTCCTGCTTAGCTCTGCTGTGCAGGGGTCAGGTGCTGTGCTCAGGGGACCAGGTCGTGCTCCCACAGACGTGCTTGGAAATACCGGAGGAGGGTTTGTGTGCCGAAGGACTGATGTCCATTACCAGCCACTGACCACTTACTGCCACCCTTGCAGTATTCTAGTGATCTAGTGTTGCACCTACCTGTTGTGCCACCGAAGGGGTTAACTATTATCAAAGAGGAGTGGACGGGGGAAGGGCGCAAGCTGTTCACTGCAGCACTCAACATAAATCACCCCAGGTGCACCTCAAATGACAGAAGGAGCGAGCTTAGGCAGGGTGACTTATCAGTGTTTGCGACATGAGCCCGGCACGCTTCTGGTGTCTGCAGACGGGGGCAGGGTGGAGTTCCTCTGAGGTTTATCCACGCAGCTTTTCCAGCCCTCGTCACTCCAACCGCCCTACCTCCTTATTGAAGCACACCTTACTAGGATAGGGCTTGATTGTAGGAAAGCCCTGCTCCATAACATGACCGCTCATCATCTACTCTGTCACAGTAATTCCGTTTAAGCCAGGGAGTGCATTGGTAGTAGTGTTGTACACACCACTACTGAAGCGTGCATTCTTTCTTAAGGTGCATGCTATATTTCCAGTTAATTGCAGCGCATTTTAAGGTCACATTCCTCAATTTTTTTTGCAGTTGTATATAGCGCGAGCTCCGTCCCAAGGTATGGGAGTGCTATACATGAGCGCCAGTTACGTTACACAAGGATCCAATCATTTTTTGATAGGCACGAGGAGATTAAGTGATTTGCCAAGAATCGCAGGATGTTGAGCCATTTGCCGTCAGTGTCGCCCTTCCCTACATACCGTCCCCCTCAGCGGGTCCAACGCAACTCCGCAAGGGGACTCTGCAGGACCTGTGCTCAGTCATCTGAACGTGAGAAGCAGGCAGCACAGACTGTATATGTGAAACTCTGTCTCAAGGCATCCATCTGGAAACCCGTCATCCCAGGCCACTCCAACCCTCAGATCCCTCCATTCCTCCACTCTTGTGCCAGGTCTTCCCAGCTCCTTCGCCCACACCCAGAAGTTCTGTCACAAATACGACTCCTCTCCTCCCTCGTACACACAAACCCAGCAGTTTCACCACAGTTCTGCCTCCTCTCTCAAGGCCACTGAGTACAATCAACTATAGACAAACAGACGGTTTTTCGTTTTAATGTATGTCCAGATTTGTGTCGCAATGTATGGTGGTGCAGTGTATGACTGGGCGTTCGAGACCAAGTGAGTTGGGAAGGGAGCATGTATTGTATTGCACAGTCTTGAATACACTACCTCCTACAGGGACGCCTGCTGACTCTCCTCTTGATACTCTTCTGCAGGAGTAAATGCACAAGCCAGTTTTCATCATAGTGCAAAATGAAAAACTGAAATAGTTGCAATACAAATCGCATTTGCGAGAGATTAAGTTATTGCCATTGTAAATGACAATGCCATTTATTTATCTGTTTTCAAAACCAACACATAAATAAAAATGTTGTCATTTACAATGCCAATAGCTCAAACTTTTCAAAAGGCGAAACAATTGCATTGTAAATGCTTGTTCATCTTAGCAAATAGATTTGCATAGCAAGCTTGAGCTTCTAATGGATGCAGGTTTTTTAATCAGAAGCACAGTATTCGCATAATATTTGTACGCCTGCAGGAATGCCAGGGTGAGCAAGGAAGGACGCCAAGAGAGCACACCCTGTTAATAGGATGGAAGAAATGATGCTCAGTGTAGGGCGCAGGATGGAGGCGATGGACGAGAGGTTGGCTCTGTTGCAGTCACAGGGACCTCAGTGAGGGCCGCCACGTAAGCCAGCAGTGCCGGTGGACAGGCCTCGGAGGCCAGGGGTGGCAACTCGGACAGCATTCCCCCCCAGTAAGGAAGCGTGTCAGGGGGAGGGGACAAATGGTGAAGGGAGTCAAGGGCTGCGGGCCACCCCTGCGGTTGTGCTGCTGGGTGGTATAAGAGGGGGACTGGGCACCCCTCCTGCTCCTGCAGAGGTGGTGTCCTTTGGCAGAGTTAATGGTACTGAGGGGCAGGGCAGCGCTCCTACAGTGGCTGTGCCGCCAGCGAACAGAAGCAGTGCACAGACTGGTAATAGCATTATGGCAAGTGCGGCAGCTCCAGTGGGCTCTGCAGGGCAGCCAGAATTGATGGCAAGCTTAGCCAAGGTGTTGCTTTGGCTTTCAAAGGCAGGCGTATAGTCCGCACTGTTATTGGGAAGTGCATAGGCAGGGGTATGTAGCGCGACCATGTCGAAAGGGCTAAGAGGTTGGTGGCACATGTGGATGGCATGGGTAAACAAGGACAGGCAGGAGTGGCAGGTGTGTCTGCAGTGCCGGAGTCAGTAGTAGCTGGCGCCTCGCAAACGGGTAGTAGGCCACCAACAGTACCAGCGGCAGCCTGGTCTCTACCTCCTCTCAAGTAAGTGATGAAATAAACACGTTTTTGCTATTCTGTTTGTGCAATTGTTTTATGTAAGTTAGCATTCGTGGCACCATTTTATGTTTAGCCGCCATTTTGAATCATGTCATTAGTAGCTTATTTTCCTCTTGTGAAGCAGGCTGTGGAAAGGTCCATTTCTCCAAGGTTAGGCCTTGCTCTACTAATGAATGCACTGTTCTTATTAGCGCATATCTTTTCCACTATATAGAGGTCTTCTCCCACCAGTCTAGCGGCAGGCACGGACAGACTGACCTTGGGTAGAAGATACTGTATGCCCGGCCTCAGAATCGAAACCCATCCTACTGTACTTCTTTGTGTTAGCTGCACCTGCTTGGAAAATTCCATTATAGGCGAGTCTTCCTTGGTTCTGAAATGTACATAATATATTGCTACGTTTGCTAAAGTCAGTCCTCTCTACAACACTCCTAAGTGACTGGGCAGTCGGGGCCCCACTCGAGTGCATTTGAATAAACATATACTTGGTTTTTATGCTCCACTGTCTGGCCGACTCTTCATTTGGTATGGAAGGCTGAGAGGTGGTCGTGAGTGACCCGAGGGACCCTAAATGGCCCACTTCCTTCAGTTGGTGTCCGAACAGGGATTCATTTGGGTGAATGACCCATCCCCTCCCGCGGACGGGTGGGAAGGTCGGGGCTGTCGCTGGATTGGACTGACGGATCAGGGATCCCTGCACGATAGAGTTCCTGAACTCGCAGCTGCCCCTTCTGTCCCACCAGATGGTGCCTCGCCCAGTGGTCATCCCGAATGGAGTCCTGAATGGCCAAACCCTTGGATCTGACCGTTTGGTCCGAAGAGTCGACCGTGGAGAATACATTTGTTTAACCTGTATATATCAGGTGAGTTTGTTTTGGTTCTTTGTGGATATGGTAGCATTTTGGTTTGTATTTGGTACGGTTTGAGGACCAATTTTGGGTGAAAATTGTTTGCAAATACTTTGCCAAGTATAAGTAGTGAACTTGTTTTCTTTTGAGAATGCCTGTCTCAGTAAACTGTTTTGTTTGGGCTGTCGTTGTTGTTCTGCTGATGCTCGATTGGAAGAAAGTCAGCCAGCACCTCCAGAAGGCACTCCGAATTTTGATATGTATGTGAAGCATGGCCTTGGCCCTATTATGTTTAATATGTTATGGCACAAATATACGTGGGACAATGCAGAGTTGCAGTGGACATTGAAGGGTACTTTTGATGAGCAAAAGATTGGTTTCTTACAGGAAAAATTGTTTGCGAAGAGAAGTAGGCAGTCTAAGTTTGATTCTCTTCGAATGTGGCAAAAAGAAGCTAAACAGAGGCAAATAAATCAGAGAAAGAGGCCGGAAAGGGGAGAATGCAAACATTGGCTCAGAAAGCTGTAGCACATGAAAGAGAAAAGCAAGAGATAGGGATCGAACGTGCAGATAGGATGTTTCGATTGAATAATGATAAATCTTATGTAGCCAGAGAAGAAAATTATACTTTTGTGGAAGAATTGCTATACTAGACCCCCGCCTCCATATGCCCGCAGAGAATATACCCCGCTATTCCGTCCCAGTCCCAGCCACCAGCTCTTTCTGTCTCTGCTGTTTCCACTCCTGCTACTGTTGATCAGACTGCTTTGGCTACAGCACCTCCTGTCTTTTTTTTGTCCTCGCCGTCCGCGGCAGTGATGACTGTCAGAACCCCTGCCACACCTATTGTTTCAGCATCCCTTTCACCAGCCCTTACACCCACGACGCAGCCAGTAGCGACATTGGTACCTGTTACTTCTTTTACTACTTCCACTTTGTTCTTTCATCCCCTGACATTACTTAAGTAGTGGGACAACCATACTCAGCCCTGAGGATAGATACTGGATACAATTTAAGGAACGCACGGGGCAAACGTTAGTACGATCTGATGTGGGAGATGAAGAGAAAAAGGTAGTAGCTCGTGTCCCTAAATATAAAATACCACACGCAGGAGAGCGAGCCTTGTTGAAAATTGTGTAGGATTTGATAGAGAAAGGTGTGGTTGAGGAGACGACTGCCAATATTTGTAATAGCCCTATTCTTCCCATTTTAAAAAGACCGGCTCCGGGATGACATCATACAGATGTTTATCATTTTGTGATTGATTTGCGCGAGGTTAATAAAATAGTAGTTCCCCAGTTTCCTTTGGTGCCTGACATTACCACTCTTTTGATAATGATTCCTTCTACTGCTAAATTAATTTCTGTCAGCGACTTAAAGATGCATTGTTAAGCGTTCCTATCCATCCAGACAGCCGGTATTTGTTCGGTTTTACACTAGCCTGCAGAAGCTTTAGATTCTGTCGAGCTCATCAGAGCTATACTGAAAGTCCAAGGGGCCCATTAGGATGGTGGGCGGATCACCCCGCCAGGCTGGTGGTAGCCACTGTCGGCCTGGCGGGGGCGATCCGTCCGCCATCTTTGCTTCAATGACCCCCTGCTATATTAAGATGGCTGGGGGGTCCGCGGCTGACGGAAAGACCGTCCGCCACTTTTCCGCCCCAGTCGCCTTGCGACCGGTGCGGAAAAGGTTTAATATGGTGGCGGTGTCTATCCGACACCGCCAGCCATATTAGTATGGGCATTTGTCAATGCCTTTCCGTGGCGACAATGCCGCCATGGAAAGGCAGGCGGAGACTCCCTGCGGGGGCCTGTTGCGGGCCCCCAGGGACTCTGGGGGGGGGGGGTGGGGGGTGCACATGGGGGTTACCTATGGTACCCCCAGCATTTCAAAGAACAACGTGGCCCACACCGACGGTGCCTGTCAAGTTGTGCTTTGAAATGCATGACCTGTATCTTTACCATTGCGGTGGGCAGTGCTTTCAGCACCACCCGCCGCAATAGTAAAGATACAGGTTGCGCCCACCACTGTGGCGGAGGCATCCTAATCCCATGCACGGGACCCCACCCTTATGGCGGGCGGTCCCTAGTACCGTGAGGATGGTGGGCGGGCAAAGTCTGCCCGTCATCCTAATGGGGGCCCAAGTATCTATAGTCAAGCTTTGAAGGCCCAATTGGACACCCTTATGCTTCCTGCAGGTAATGTATTGCTTCAGTATGTTGACGACCTCCTCATGGCTTCTTACACAAAACAAGGCTGCAGAGACAGTACAGTTAAATTGTTGTTGCACCTGGCACACCGCGGACATAAAGTGTCCCTTTCCAAATTTCAGTATTGTCGACAGGAGGTCACCTATTTAGGTTACCTCGAAGGATGTGCGCGCTTTTATTTTCATTACTTCCTACTGTCGCTAATGGATTCCAAATTATTCCCTACTAACTAACCCCCTGCTTGCTTTGACTACTAAAGATGTGCGTGAACCCTTGCCTTGGACGCCTGAATGTCAGCAGTCTTTTGAGCAATTAAAAAGTGCTCCAGTGATTGGCACGCCTAACTATAGCAAGCCATTTATATTATATGTTTGTGAGACGTCTGGTTGTGCGATTTCTGTTTTAACAGAAAAAATGTAGCTAAGCAATGGCTGTATGCTTATTTCTCTGCTGTTTTTGACCCTGTCACAAGAGCCCTCCTGAACTGTCTAAGAGTGTTCGTGGTTTGGCCGTCTCGATGAGACAATCAGCTGGACTTGTGCTTGATACTGACCTCACAGTCATGGATACACTTTTGAATAAGACCAAGACACAGCACTTCACCAGAGCACATCTGACCGGTTATGAATTGACGCTATTTGCAAAACACATCATGATCAAATGGTATGCCACTCTGATCCCAGCCACGTTACTACCCCTCCGGTCTAAAAACCACAAAAATGATAAACATGATTGCATCTTCTGGGCGGAGGAAGAGACAAAAGGACGGGTAGGCTTGACTGATGTTTCCTTATCTGACCCACAAGGGGAACTATATGTCGATTGCTATTGTTTCAAATTGCAGGTTACGTAATCCAACTGGTGATGATTAAGCTTTGTTTTATGTACCCCATTGATTGTTTTCCAGGATTGATTATTTCCTGATTGAATCCAACCTTACTAGTACCATTATAGTCAAAACTATTGAATCGATTTGCATATCCGATCACACAGCATAGCCATAATAACATGGAAAGAGCACATTGTGAAGAAAAACACTGGTGAATTAAAATTAACTTATTCATGAAGAACATGATGTTAAAGTAATAGATGACTCTATCAAATGCTAATTTAAAGAGAATGACTAGACATATATAAGCCAGGTAGTACTATGCAATGCAATGAAGGCCAAGGTGCAAGCATCATTAGTAATATTGCTGCTATGGAAGTACAATAAGAAGCACAGAAATGGAATCAATTAAACAAAAGCTCAAATGTCTAATAAGAGCCTACTAAAAAGGTAAAACTCAGTCCTTATATGAAGAAATAAAAGTACTAAAATATAACTATAAGAACATTGTCAGCAATAAAACAGAGTTACGGGTGGAGGGGCAAAAGCCTGCTCTATCTGTGAGGGCACTGAAGTTAGTTGACAATGATTAAAAAATATTTAAAAGTGAAAAAAAATAAGAAACCTGATAAGTGCCATTATAACTAAAGTTTGTGCAATTTTCAACAATAACAAAGTTATTGCTGATAACTTAACTTACATTTTCTGAACATTGGATACTCCAGAAGGGAACAATGATGTGTCCACCACAAATCGATTCCTTCTTAGGTCAATCTTATCATCACTCTCCAAACATTAATCTGAGAGTTTGAATTACCTGAATATCCCAGCATACAACACATATGCCTGATACTTTCCTAAACATAAAAAAATTTAATGTTGAAAAGAAATGTGTGCACAGTCGTGTTCCTTGATTTAAAAAACATTGTGTTATGAATGTGTATGCTTATAGTTCCTGCATTGAGGCTTCCATTGTCCTTATTCCAAAGTGAATAGCACCTCTTGTTCTATGTACCTTTCAAATTCAGAATGCTAAATATTTGTAAAAATTTACCAAACAGACTTTCTTCGTTTCTCCTATCCATAATTTGATTTCTGGCAAACACATTTTTTGTGAGTGGCAACTTTCAATCAATCAATCAATATAAACTTTATTCGGATAAAAAATGTACATAACCATAAAAGTACAGAGACAGAAAAACAATTGAGACATTCACAAAAGTTGAGATAAAAATTGGACCTCCAGTAATGCAGTGCACCAATTAATGATGAGACAAATCATTAAAACATATTACATTCAAGTTAAAAACAATAAAGTAAAGTGCTATATTTCAGGAGCCCTCTCCGTACGAATCGTACACGTCCGTCCGAATCGCGTAGTACGGTCCGTATCTCGTCAATCCGTCTGAATCGTCGTGAACCGTATGAATTGCAAGGGTGAAACCGTATGACAAGTACCCTCACAGTGAACCGTACAATTCGTAAACATGCTGTACGACCCGCCGAGTACGATCCGGACCGGGGAATGAGGACGCGATTTGTACGGTCCACGTCAGGTAAGGGCGATTCGTACGGACAACCGCACAATCACATACATACCGTACGGTGCGTACACCCCATGATCGCAGGGGTACGGTGCGTACGAAGTAATACAAAGTACATGGCTCCGAGGAGGGAAGAACAAGCCCCCAGACACGGATATCCAAGGAGCAGAAAAGGACGCAGAACCAGACGGGCAGGCGGGGGGAACAAAAGGAAGAGGCAGAGGCGTCCGAGCACCCCGTTGGACCAATCGGAAGCGTACCAACAAGAAACAATAGCCACAGCCACCCACCTAAGTGGAATCAACATCACCACCAACCCCCCAGGTAACTCTATCACTAACGACATGGCTACTAACTTAACGGTGGTCAATCTCACCCCTAGAGAACTGACAAAGGAAGAAGAACAAGTCCTAAGTCTGGGACTGACCTTTTGTCCAAGTAGTGAGTTGGAATACACCCAAACAAAAATTGATCTGTTCCGCTTCACCCGCAAACTTAAATTACATAAACACTTCAAAATGCGGCCACATCTACAACCTAAAGAAAACCAAGGGCAAAGACTAACAGCATCAGACGTACTGAGAGGCAAAGATCTACGCTCAGTTGAGATATTAACAGATCTGGAAATGGAACAAACACAGGACCTTGCAGATTTGGATCCAGCCCAAAGAGCTGAATTGCAGGGTATTGAACAGGACAGTGAAAACAGTGGTTTTAAACCTCCGTCCACCTTTGTTCCTCAATCCCCTTGGGATGCCATAGATGTGTTTTCGGAAGCGATGAATGATGACCTATTAAAACTACGAAAAAGTAACCAAAAGAACCCCCACCAAAATATCACGGAACAACAGAGAACTGCCTTGAAAGGATTAACGATGGACACGAAAATAATTGTGAAGCCCTCTGATAAAGGCGGGAACGTGGTTTTGATGACCCGTGAATACTATACAAAGGAAGCATTGAGGCAACTCTCAGATGAGAATTTCTATACCAAATGCACCAATGACACCTACCAACAGAGTATCATTGAATATGATAAACTCATCTCCAAATGGTATAACCAACATATGCTGAACAAGGATGAACATCTGTTCCTGCGTACTACTTGCCCAATGATACCAACTTTTTACCACCTCCCAAAACTTCACAAAAATCGTGACCACCCACCTGGACGCCCGATTATTTCTTCTATCGGGAGCCTTACGGAGAACATGTCTCGCTTTGTGGACCACACCGTATTCCCTCTTGTGTCCAACTTGGACTCGTACATACGAGACACAAAAGACTTTTTGATAAAATTGAACAATCTGGTGTGGGAACAGGACTACCTTTTAATGGTATTAGACATTACCAGCCTCTACACTATTATCGATCATAACCATGGACTAGAGGCGGTCAAATGGGCATTGGAACAACGCCAACTACGATTTTCCAGACACAATTTAATGATTCTGGAGTTCGTAGAATTTTGTCTAAAGCATAACATATTCCTGTTTGAGGAGCAGTTATACATCCAGAAGTCTGGCACGGCGATGGGTACCTGCTTCGCTCCCAGCTACGCGAACTTGTTCGTGGGCTGGTGGGAGGAGCAGGTACCCAGGAGCTGCAAAATTGGGGAAGAAGAGGGCAAAGTAATCTGTTGGCATCGATATATCGATGATCTCTTCATCGTGTGGAGAGGCACACCTGAGACAGCTCGGGAATACATTAATGTACTCAACAATAACCAACTTTATCTGCAATTTTCTGGGACAGTGAGTCCGGTGGCAGCGGACTACCTGGACCTTAAAATATACGCAGAAGACGGCCAACTCCACACTAACCTCTTCAGAAAACAAACCGCTGGCAACTCTACGTTGCATGCCAGCAGTAGCCATCCACCCCAATTAATCAGGAGCATCCCCTATGGGGAACTGCTAAGACTCCGCAGGAACTGCTCCAAACCCTCGGATTTCGAAGCGGCTGCTTCGGAATGCATATCCCGATTCAGAGCCAGGGGATATGGCGAGAGTATGCTTCACAACACCCTAAAAAGAGTAAGGAAAATAGAGAGACAGTCCCTCTTAACTAGTAACATTGATCAGGTTAACCGTAGGGGCAAGTCAGGTGAAGACCAAGGCAAGTTCAGAGTCATAACTCCCTATTCAACAGGTGCAGATAATCTCAGAGCCATGTTACGTAAGAATTGGCACATTCTTCTAACAGATAGTGTGCTCAAAGAAGATCTCCCACCTCATCCACTCCTGACCTTTAGCAAAGCTAAATCACTAGGCGATACACTGGTGCACAGCCATCTCGAAAAGGTGTCCCTGAGAACGAACACTTTGAAGGAGCAACGAGGCTTTTACCCCTGCGGCCGCTGCAAAGCGTGCGCAGGTAGTAAACGCGTACTCTCGTATACCATACCGGAGACTGGCAGGAAAATCTATATCAACAAATTCATTACCTGCAGCACCCAGTATGTCGTATATTGCCTGCAGTGCCCCTGTGGCCTACGCTACATTGGGAGCACTATCAAGGAGACCAAGCTCAGGATATTGGAACATATGCGAGCCATCGATAAAACTGATCAGACCTATCCGGTGGCTCGCCATTTTGCGGAAGTACACAATCGAGATCGGAGTAAACTCCAGTACTTCGGCCTCGATATTGTACCCCACAATATTCGTGGAGGTGACCGACTACGCAGATTAAGGAGACTAGAGTCCCGTTACATCATTGATCTGTGTACCAAATATCCTAAAGGTCTCAACAGTGGGGAGGAGATGGTCTTCCATCTAGGGAAATGAGCAGTAAAGATCTGATATACACTATTCCAAGGTGATAGTGCAACTGAGGATACTGAAATTAGAACTTATCAGATTATCACACTTGGCAATGTATGTATATTACTGTATATAATAGCTCTGAACAGTATATCCAATTCGTTTCCTGTACATAGTAGTTCTTTGTACATAGCAGTATGTGAGAGACACCTTGTGGTTATTGGACTGATAGTATATGCTTCTCCTGGTAGAACCCACAATCAGGCACTTGATAACTATCATCAATTTCTTGTGAACAATGTAGAAGCTTATTTCCAATGCCTCTTCACATACACAAGTCTCACTGTATATAAGATGCACTCTAACAACTTTTTGTTTTAAATTTGAATGTATGTAAGAATTTTCACTACATGTGGTTCATATTGTGAACATTTATACATGCCCTGGCCGATTCTGCACGCGATGCATCTCACTTGATACCCACTCACGTAAAACCCCTCTTTTAGCTATGTTCAGCTTATAGTTGTGGTTTGAGAATTGATTTAATTTAATTTCTTTCCTATACAGGTGATTTGGCACATGTATATATGGGGACTTAAGCCGATCCACGGCTTTATTTCTTGCTAATTTTTTGTAAATACATTATGCTTTGCCTAACTGGACACAATGCAATTGCCCATCTGGGGGCGTTATGTAGCTAAACCCTACTGTTGTGTTATATTACTTATACACTATAAGATGGCCGCTTTGTTTCACGTTGGGCCTCAGTCCCCTTGTTTGTGTCTACACCTGACTGGTAGTGGGAGTGACTATGTATGATAAAACAATGTCGGATACAAACACAGTGCATCACACACTGACGAAGGCAGACCGCCGAAACGCGTCTGTGTGCACCCCTCCGCTGATTAAAATCTAGCGCGTTTGTATTCCTCAACTTCGAGTGCTGTCATTCTTTCCAGGAGAAGTGGGAAGGACTTTGGAGCGTGAATATATATATATATATATATATATATTACCTACTGGCGGTCGCCAGTAGGTATATATAGTTAGGATTTTTTCTCTACGGGATTTTTGAAAATTCTATGTTTAATAACTTTGGCGTTTGTGGATGGAATTGGCTGACATTTTCTGGAAAATGGCACATTTCGTTTCTGAGCAGCTCCTGGAAATTTGGGGGGTGTTCGGCAAGGGGGGGCTGAGATAAAAGGGGGGTCCCAAAACGCGTTTTTCCCATGTTAATTTCCATAGGGCGGTTGGCCTCACTTTTAGCCCGAACGGCTGAATGGATTCCACCAAACTTGGCAAAATTGTAGGGACTGTTAGCCTGATGTGCCTTTGCTAGGTCTCAATATATGTGCTTCAGTGGATTTTGAGAAATTAACGTTTAAAACAAGATATATATCTGTAACAGCGCTCCGGGCAGCGATCCGGTTAGCGAACTTTTCGCGTATCGTAACTTTGCGAAGCGAAGCTGATTGGCTCTCCGGTGTCTGTCAACATTCTAAACAGTCCGGAGCGGCCGCCATCTTGTCTCTCGGTAGGATCGAGAGACAAGAGGAGGCCAAAACAAAGGGGGAAATTACCATAAGGGGGCATAGTAGATCCTCGTTGACCCCCTAGGTTTTATGTGGAGGGTTTAAAAGGGCCCAGGAGGGTCAATAAAACATTTTTTTTGCGTGGTAAGCGCCAAGTTCGCGAACCGGAAAGCGTTCTGGGCAGCGTACTATAAGGATAAAAGAATGATAGACTTTTCTAATACTGTATATTGAATATAGGGTGTAACATGTCCTCATTCTGAAGCAGGTTATCCACTGCTTCAACACATTGTAGTAGTTCCTGGTCTCTACTTTGATCCATAAAATCATCAATTTTTTCTTGGCTGCTCTCCTCCAGTACAATTGTAAATTTAACTTGTTGCTCGCCTTCCATTTTGCCTGAAATTTTGATTAAAAAAATATATATTAGTAGAGATAGGGCACTGTTGGGATTAATTTTAGATAGGCAGTTTTTATCAGTGAATTTATCTTTTGGCAGTGTATAGTATCAGAGTGGAAATAGGACTATAAAAAAGTGTATGTGATTTAACCAAGACAAGCCTAACTCCATTCATAACTATAACAGAGAAGTCTATCTAAATCTATAACTACTATAGAGGGATAGTATATATCTATCAGAAAAAGTCTACCATATTAAGTTATAGTGCACAATATACTTCAGTTTTAAAAATAACAACTTACCTTCACAAACAAGTTGAAGTGTTTGATAGCTATTCAAATGTGATGTACAAGTACAACAAGAAGTAGCAGTCAAAATGGCTGTGTTTTCTTCTCCTCCTTTATATATATTCAGGTATATAACCAATCAAATGTCAGGTAATAAAAGTAGAAAATGAAAGTAACATTTTCATTGGTTGTCAATTCCAACACTTCAGATGTGTTTTGTGAAGTAATTTACCTCACGGTACTTAGAGAGGTCTACAGGCTTAATGGCTAAATGAAATTTCAATCAAATTTGTGAGAATGAAAGGGATTGTTATGTTGTATGAGCTAATCTATATTTGGTGAGAGTGTCTCTAGTCGTTTTTCTGTAAATTACTTTCCCACCTTTTTTTAGGACCGCTTTCCGGAAAGCGGCCCGGTTAGCGAACCTTAAGCGTCACGGGAGTCCACCATTTTGTGTTTCGGTCGCATTAAGATACAAGATGGAGGGCAAATAATGTTTAGAATGGGTAGAAGGGGTCATGGTAGACTTATCTTGACCCCCTAGGTTTTCTGAGGGTGGCTGAGGAGGCTTATATGAGCGAAAAAAAACATTTAAAAAAAAAAATCCGCGAGGTTAGCTTTCGGTTAGCGAACCGGGGAGCGTATTTTGTGGAAAATTAGTGAAAAAAGTTAGAGAAAAATAATAATTGTGAGTGATCAGATGTAGGGTAGCTCTGAGAAGAGCTTTTGGGTTTATGGTACATTTAGGTACTTATAAGTAGGTACCAATGCACAGTCTTAAATTCAGAATGAAAAATTCTGTTGCCCTCATCTGAGAAGTGAACTCCATCTCCTCTGTAGATATCTTGCATGTAGTAACGCAAGTTATTGTTGTACAGGGAGCCCATTCCATGGTCTCTCATGAAAGCTGAAACAGATTTGTTTACATGCTTCCTCGCTTTCTCAATTTGTGGAGAAAATTGGTTGGACCACCTCCATTTCTGTCTTTGGCATATATTGGAATATACCAAGGCAGTTTGAGGAAAAAGTGCCATTAATTGCTCAAAGGTGTCCTTTAAAAGCATTTCCAGACCTACCCCTGTCAAAGTGCCCAAATCATTACCTCCACAGTGCACAATTAACAGGTCAGGTTTTGGTAAATGCATAAAGGTTTTCACCAATGGTATCAATTGGGGACATTTTAATCCTCTTTGGCCCAACCACTTAATTTCCACATCTTGTAAATTGAGGTTAGGTAAATTTCTGTTCTCAGCATACCTTTGAGCCCAGTGGATGTAACTATGTCCAACAATCCAGACCTTAAACATGGTTGTAGAAGGTTGTGCTGCAGTCAGATGAAGTGTGGTAATGAAAGGGCAGTTGAAACAGTAGGAGTTTGTAAAGAAAAAAAACTGAGGATTTTCAATGCTAATGATTCATTAGCACTGATTGGTGCATTTCCATTTCTTAAAACAGAAAGTTAGGGTGCATGGATGTGTTCTTTGAAAGATGTAATTTGAATGGTTAAGGAAGAAACATTTAATGAAAGATTGCACTGGATACGCAGGTGCACTGAGAGTTCAGAGTTCAATTGAAACATTGTTGTGTGAATTTGCAAACATGAGAGGTCTTCCAGGAGGTGGTTGCTATGGAAAAAAGGCAGAGAGGGCAGAGGGGGGAAGGGTTTTGATTTGAAAAAAGTGAGGGAAGAGTTATGATTGGCTAATATGAGAGATATGTGAAATGAATATCTGTATTTCTGTGCTTTCAATAGCTGCAGCCTCTGGAGTGCATCCTTTTTCTTCTGCTGAAGACAATTTGGTGTATTTCTGAGACTGTTTTCAAAACTCAAAAAGTATTTGCTAAGGTGAGAAAAGATTTATTTAATTTAGATAGAGAATAGTATGATTTCAGGAGAAAATGATGAAGAAAGCTGTGTTTTTAAAATGTGGCTTTGTCTCTAGTGATATACAAATAGATTTTGTTTCTTTGAGAAATTGTAATTGCATATTCGGTGTAGCTTTCTGGCATGCAGTAACACAAGTTATTGTTGTACATGGAGCCCATTCCATGGTCTCTTATGTAAGCTGAAACAGTTATGTTGTTTTTAAAAACGATTTTTGAAATCACTTACATTTCTGGATATGTACTGCTAGAGTTTCATAGGTTGTTTTGGGTCATATTTATAAGGCATTTGAGTGTCTTTGATGTTATTTTTTCCTTTTCAAATGGAAAGCGTACCTCATGGGGCAAGTGTCTTGTAAATACGCTCCCACCTGTGCTTGGCAAATTTAGATTTTGATTATGGGAGTTACATAGCCATGTTAATAATGTCCAAAAAATGGTGCAAGGGCATTCCAGAAAACGCTTTCATGTCTCTCAAGGAGATTTTCAGTCATTTCCTCTTGAATGCAGGTATACAATTGATTTATATGCTGTGGTTAAAAACGATTTTTTGAAATCAATTACATTTCTGGATATGTACTGCTAGAGCTTCATAGGTTGTTTTGGGTCATATTTATAAGGCATATGAGTGTCTATGATGTTATTTTTCCTTTTTAAATGGAAAGCGTTCTTCATGGTGCAAGTTTTTTGTAAATACGCTCCCTCTTGCGGTTGGCAAATTTAGATTTTGATTATGGGAGTTACATAGCCATGTTAATAATGTCAAAAAAATGGTGTTAGGGCATTCTAAAAAAACGCTTTCATGTGTCTCAAGGACATTTTCAGTCATTTCCTCTTGAATGCAGGTATACAATTGATTTATATGCTGTGTTTAAAAACGATTTTTTTGAAATCAATTACATTTCTGGATATGTTCTGCTAGAGCTTCATAGGTTGTTTTGGGTCATATTTATAAGGCATTTGAGTGTCTATTATGTTATTTTACTCTTTTCAAATGGAAAGCGTACCTCATGGGGCAAGTGTCTTGTAAATACGCTCCCATCTGTGCTTGGCAAATTTAGATTTTGATTATGGGAGTTACATAGCCATGTTAATAATGTCCAAAAAATGGTGGAAGGGCATTCCAGAAAACGCTTTCATGTGTCTCAAGGACATTTTCAGTCATTTCCTCTTGATTGCAGGTATACAATTGATTTATATGCTGTGTTTTAAAACGATTTTTTGAAATCAATTACATTTCTGGATATGTACTGCTAGAGCTTCATAGGTTGTTTTGGGTCATATTTATAAGGCATATGAGTGTCTATGATGTTATTTTTCCTTTTTAAATGGAAAGCGTACCTCATGGGGCAAGTTTCTTGTAAATACGCTCCCACCTGCGGTTGGCAAATTTAGATTTTGATTATGGGAGTTACATATGAAAATGGTCTTTCTCTCACCAAGATGAAAGTCAGAGTGAGGAAAGAAGGAGGGGTTTACATGATTTGGGAAAAGCAAAAGTTCTGAACAAATGAAAAGTGTTATTTTTAGGTCACATGACCTAGTCATACATCATTTGGAAACCAAAAGTGAAATGAACCAATGAAAAGTTTGATAAACAAGTCACATGACCTGTTCCGCTTACGCTACGCGGTGCGCGCCGCGTCTCGGATCGTTTCCGGTTCGCGGTCCAGAGCACTTCTGGGAGCGCTAACGCGGCGCGTCATAAGACGCATTACGCGACAACGTGATACGTCGCGCTTCCGCGACGCGTCACAGTTCCGCTAACGAAACGTTTACCGGTTCGCGTACTAGATCGCGGCATCAAGATGAGCTACCGGAAAGCTTCCCGGTTCGCTTACCGGAAGCGAAGAAAAAAAATATTTAAAAAAAAATTATCAATAAACATCTAAAATATATTTTGGGATTTAAAGAAGAATACATTTTACAGCTACAGATGCTAGCTTTTAAAAAACCAATGAAATTCACAGAAAAAACCATAGGTTATAGACCATATATAGTTAGGAATTTGCATTTACAAAACCTTGAAAATTCACTGAAAAAAACATAGGTTATAGACCATATATAGTTAGGGATTAGCATTTAAAAAACCTTATTTTATTTGCACAAAACCATTGAAATTCCATATATATTTAGTTGCACTAACTATATATCGCGGACCCGCAATCCACTGCTAATGATGTCACATATTACATCATTCATGACATGGTCAGTGACATCACTGATGACATCACTGATGACATCTCAAATGACATCACTGATGACATCACTGATGACATCTCAAATGACATCACTGATGACATCACTGACATCTCATTTGACATTACTGATTACATCACTGATGATATCATTTATGTGATAATACATCTTCAGACTCTAATATAACCTTAGATACACTCAGTGTAAACAGGCACTCACAGACTGTCACACATCCATGGAGTTACTCACACACCTAGTCAGTCATGCAAAGAATCAATCACACCTCCATTTCCTCAACTATACAGTTATACACACCTTACTTATTCAAACATATACTAACACATATTTACTCTCTTATACAATCCTTGATACAAGTTCACAATGATTCATACAGCCACTCTCACATTCACTGGCTCTTATGTTCAGTTACTTATATATGTCAACTCTCACATAGAGTGTGTTTTACATATGTACTTACTTTGACATGTAGAACTGAGATATCCATTCACTCACCAATATACTCATGCACACAGTCAACTGTCCATACAGCTGTTTCTACATGCACTTTTGAACCCATACACCTAGGGAATCAACTGCTCACACATCTATGCACAGAGTTATACACCTCCCAGCCACCCACACACATACTCAGTCTCCCCTACAAATACTTGGGTAACCATTCAATAACCCATATAGTTACTGATATAGCTACTGATTTAAACATGCAGCAGTTTACAGAAGAACATAAATAATGATTGCCAAATTAAAACACTTTAATCACTAACCCATGCACTCAGTGAGACACATTTAATCATTCTCTCATACAGTCAGTCATGCACCTACTAAATCCTTCATCCAGACACTTATACATCCACTCATTCTTCAATATGTAAGACATATTTTAACTTTACAGAAACATACAGTCACTGGGTGTTGTCATCAGTGATGTCATCAGTGAATTCATTTGAGATGTCATCAGTGATGTCATCAGTGATGTCACTGACCATGTCATGAATGATGTAATATGTGACATCATTAGCAGTGGATTGCGGGTCCGCGATATATAGTTAGTGCAACTAACTATATATGGAATTTCAATGGTTTTGTGCAAATAAAATAAGGTTTTTTAAATGCTAATCCCTAACTATATATGGTCTATAACCTATGGTTTTTTCAGTGAATTTTCAAGGTTTTGTAAATGCAAATTCCTAACTATATATGGTCTATAACCTATGGTTTTTTCTGTGAATATATATATATATATATATATATATATATATATATATATATATATGAACACTCCAAACTTCTGCATGCAAGTAAGGCAATGACAATTCCAAATAAGTTTTATTCACTTACTTCGCTGCTTGACGCGTTTCGGCGGTAAGCACCCGCCTTGTTCACAACATCTATGCAGTCTGTGGTTACATTTATACCCCTCTGTCATTGCATTACATCATTCTTGTTTCACTCTTGTTTTCCGGCATATTTTAGCTTGTTTTACATTTCTGAGGCATGGTTCCCATGGTTACATCAAGTGGAATTCAAACCAGACTGACATAGAAAAGTTACTCTTCCTTGCACATTCCTACGTTACGTCACCCTCCCTTGCACGTTTGTGTGTTACTATAGAAACCACCCGGTAGCCTCAACCTAGTGATTTCCTTTCATTTTCCCCGCGCGTTAACTTGTTGCTGAGCTGTGAGTTCAAGTGTTCCTATCACTTACAATATTGCGTGGAGCTTCCTGACTCTAGTGTAACAGGTGGGTGCCTGTGAGGGCGCGTTTTAACTAGTTATTGGTTGGTATGTTGTTGCACTGTGCCAGGGAAGCAATGTCGTAGTGGCGGTGCTACTCTGGTAATGACCCCGTATTTTTCAGTTTCTGTGTCGGGCATAGCTATAGGCGTGAGCGCTGTGTGATAGACCCTCTGGTGCTTCCGTGGTAATCTCATGTTTATGTGAATTCTGTCACTCGATAGCAACAAGAGGCTCCATGAATCTATTGTTACACATATGTGCCGATTAATGCGCGCTAAAATCAGTTCATAATGTCCTTGTATTTGCACTGTGTTGGGGAGGGAAACCGTGGTGGCTGTGCTACAATGTCAGTATTCGTAACCGCCTGGTTTCGTTACGAGCCTGTCAGTGAGCGCGCCCGCTGTGGGAACCCTCCTATGCTTCCGTAATCGCCCTATGTTGGTGCAAATGGATGCCTGAGCTGTAATGTGTACATAAGTATGGCATAAACATTAGTCACCATATCCTATATAAATGCGTATTTATTAGATTCTAACATACGTATTTTTAGTAAATTCCAAATATTTACATGTCATCACATTTACGCTTAGACTCATCGTCTCCAAGTGGACAAGCGTCCTCTGCGTCATATGTTCCTACGCTCAGCATAGCATCTGTCATTTTGATTTCTTACATGTATAATGCACCCTAACAGAACCGTGAGTAATTCCAACATGTAGTCCTTATCCATTGTTATCATACATGGCAAATTACGGATAGCCTATAATCTCATTCTCGTTTATATTCCACAACATTGTTCTTTGTGTATGCATGCCTACTACTCATAGCTAAAACCGTGACTCAAGCTGAAACACCTATGGGGGTGGTGATTGTGCTCTTATATACAGTGCAACGTGGGTTAAAACATGAACATTAGATGTTTTTCAGGAAGGGAAAGAGATTTCTAGGGGAAAAACAGGTAGGGCATACATAATTCGATCCTGGGCCCTGCTGTAATGATTACAGGTGTACACTTAGTGCCTCATCTGAATTGAGGCCATTCGGTATTTTGGAATTTAGTAGAATGATATACCTAGATTCCAATCTCCTCAGAGTTTGGAGACGGTTTCCTCCTCGGATATTCTTGGGGACATTGTCAATGACAAAGTATGAAAGTACTCCTATGTCACCTGCATGAGCCATATTTATGTGCCTGGCCACTGGGTAGGCTGGATCATCATTGGTGACTGCGCGAAGGTGCTGGAGAACTCTCACATGTACCGGGTGAATAGTGCTGCCCACGTACCGTTTGCCACATACACAAG
This sequence comes from Lissotriton vulgaris, assembly GCF_964263255.1. Classification (NCBI taxonomy): domain Eukaryota; kingdom Metazoa; phylum Chordata; class Amphibia; order Caudata; family Salamandridae; genus Lissotriton; species Lissotriton vulgaris. The sequence goes on along the minus strand of NC_141697.1, from coordinate 441,490,166 downwards.
TGAGCACATATACCGCGTAATCCGTTTTACAGTTATATTTGTCTCGGATCGTATATGGTTTCTGTCTAAAGGGCACCTCTACTTTGGTAGTGTTTACGCCATGTCTACAAGCTTTACATTTGGAACATTTACTGAACCCCTTGTATTTAGAGAGCCAATCTCCATACTTTTTCGCAGAGGGTGCATTACAGACTAGGTGATTCCTCATGGATTTTGCTTTCCTGAATGCTATAGCTGGCCTGTTCCCACACATTTCTCCAATCATTGGATCATTCCTAATCAGAGGCCAGTGTTTGGTCAGTATTTTTCTAACCTGGGTGTGATACGCATTAAATCCTGTGATGAGTCTGGGAGGTTCCCTGGGAGGTTCCCTACTCGGTGTTTGCACGGTATGCTCTTGTTTCTGGGCAAACAGGAGATCTTTCCTATTGTATTTACTGCATTTAGTATCTGCTCTGCTACAGGTTTTCTGACTGTACCCTCTCTGTTTCAGTCTGTCAAACAGATTTTCTTTAGCCTCATTGAGCCCAGTTTTGGTGCTGCAATTTCTTGTCATTCGCAAACATTCCGCAAAGGGGATTGATTCCTTCAGGTTGTGTGGGTGGAAACTCTGTGCGTGAAGCACTGAATTCCCAGCAGTGGGCTTTCGGTACGTTCTTGTCTGGATTTTACCCTGATATATTCTGCACTTACATATATATATATATCGGTACGTTCTTGTCTGGATTTTACCCTGATATATTCTGCACTTACATATATATATATATATATATGTAAGTGCAGAATATATCAGGGTAAAATCCAGACAAGAACGTATATATATATATGTAAGTGCAGAATATATCAGGGTAAAACCCAGACAAGAACGTACCGATATATATATATATGTAAGTGCAGAATATATCAGGGTAAAATCCAGACAAGAACGTACCGAAAGCCCACTGCTGGGAATTCAGTGCTTCACGCACAGAATATATATATATATGTAAGTGCAGAATATATATATCTCCTACAAATCCAACTACCTGCTAACAAATATGCAAAAATTAAAAAAGCTGTTCCAGTTCTTTAAAGATCTTACCAATCCAACACAACAATAAACTATACTAACACATATTTACAAATGATTAACAATCAAATAATAATCTCTATAACACATGAACTAATAAAACATTTTTAAAAATTCAATGTATTTTTTGGAAAGTTATTAAATAAAATATTATAATTAATACATAAAAACAATATTCTTTCCTTTAAATATTAGGTCCCATGATATTCTAGACATCAAAATATATTTGCAATTATATTAGAACCAGAAGATTTTTTTAAAGCTGTTAAGTTTGAACAGCAAGTTTCACTTCCCCAATAAATATTTTTTTTTAGGTCCTTAAGCTAAATGCCTCAACCTCTAAACTTAAAATAAACAGATTTAATACTATTGGTTTGCTTGACAAGAAAAAGAGCCACGCCTCTTTACTTATTTTTCAATATTTTTAGAAGCCAAAGACTATTCCAAAATAATTAATCAAGAAAGATTAAAAAAAGAAATTCCAACTAAATGCCTCACCGATGATAACTGCTGGAAGCAAATATTTGGTTTCACATTCAAATCTAAAAATCCTCAACAATAGTTCAAGCTTGGTTTGTGTTAATTTACAGGACCTCTATATGATGTCTAACAAAAAATGCAATCACTGTCATGTTTATCATCAACTGATCTCTAATTATTTACCTTACTATTGGCTCAAGCCTTCAAATAATACTATATAATTGTAAAAAGGTGAAGGGACTTTCTCATTAAAGTCTGTGGGCATGGGTGTGTTTCTGTGTAGTTTTGAAGATCCATGGCTGAAGGGTTTTACATTTCAGTGCTTAGATAATACGAAACTATGGAAAATTAGATGTGTACCTGAACAACAGAAACTACCTCGAAAAGTTTAATTTGGGAAACTGTTGTTAATTCGGACTATGATGCTATTCTATTGTAGTCATTCAAATGCTAGAACCATTTTGTGTGAATCTGACTGTCTGAGCAGTTGCAAAATGCAGTATGTCAAGCATCTTTTTCATATTTCCTGTTTTTATTCTCCATCCTCTATCATCACCCTTTTTTAAATCATGGTCTAAACGATTCAAGGGAAAGTGGGTTCTATGTTATACTATAAGGATGTTTTTTTTAATTATTTTTCCAGGGTAATTAGTCCTTTTAGGAATCTATTTGATCAAATAGTGCAGATGACTCTCAACCCATTACTTATATCTTACTGTCTCTAGCTAACACCTTGATATGATGTTACCTCCTTCTGATATGTGTGCATAAGGAATAATAAAAAAACAAGAATTTGCAATACAATAGGTCTCGCATTAGGAAAGTTTGAGCTATTGGTATTGTAAATGACACATTTTTTATTTATGTGTTGGTTTTGAAAATAGCTAAATTAATAGCTTTGTCATTTACAATGCCAATAGTTATAACTTTTGCAAATGTGACACCTATAGCATTTGTAATGCAATATGTGTTGTATTTACGTGACTTACATGTATTGATATTACAAATAGCAATGGCTTTTATTTATTTTTAATAATTAATACTTAAATAAAAGTTATTGTAATTTATAATGGCAATAGCTTCAACTTTTGTAAATGACTTTTGTGAAGATTATGTTCAGTGTATTTTATTGTGATGTAAATCCAAGAACAGAAGTGAAATATTAACATCTTTTTGTGACAAAAAGCTTAAAACATTGAGAGAACATATTTGAACCAGTTGTTGTTGAATGGTTGCACAGATTTAATTCTGTGGTGGCGCTGATTGATGCTGTGGCGTTCAGTGATGCTGTGCTGTATGCTATGTTTTGTTATCCTATGTTTTGTTTTGTTATGCTATGCTATGTTTTGTTATCCTATGCTTTGATTTGTTATGCTATGCTGTGTTTTGTTATGCTATGCTATGTTTTGTTATGTTATGCTATGTTTTGCTATGCTATGCTATGTTTTGTTATGCTATGCTATGTTTTGTTGTGTTGTGTTTTATTATGCTATGCTTCGTTTTGCTATGCTATGTTTTGTTATGCTATGCTATGTTTTGTTGTGTATGCTATGCTATAATTTGCTATGCTATGATATGTTTTGTTTTGTTTTGCTATGCTATGTTTTGTTGTGTTTTGTTAAGCTATGCTATGTTTTGTTGTGTTTTGCTATGTTTTGGTATGCTATGTGTTGTGTTTTGTTATGCTATGTTTTGTTATGTTATGCTATGTTTTGTTATGCTATGCTATGTTTTGTTTTGTTTTGCTATCCTATGCTTTGTTTTGTTATGCTATGCTATGTTTAGTTTTGCTATCCTATGCTATGTTTTGTTATGCTATGCTATGTTTTGTTGTGTTTTATTATGCTATGCTTTGTTTTGCTATGCTATGTTTTGTTATGCTATGCTTTATTATGCTATGCTATGCTTTGTTATGCTATGCTAAGCTTTGTTTTGTTATACTATGCTATGTTTTGTTGTGTTTTGCTATGTTTCGTTGTGTGTTATGCTATGCTATGTTTTGTTGTGTTTTGCTATGTTTTGTTATGCTATGTTTTGTTATGCTATGCTTTGTTTTGTTATGTCATGCTATGTTTTGTTATCTTATGCTATATTTTATTATGTTATGCTATGTTTTGTTGTGTTTTGTTATACTATGCTGTTTTCTTATGCTTTGTTATGTTATGCTATGCTTTGTTTTGTTATGCTATATTTTGATATGCTATGCTATGTTTATTGTGTTTTGCTATGCTATGTTTTGTTTTGTTATGCTATGCTATGTTTTGTTTTGCTATCCTATGCATTGTTTTGAAATGCTATGCTATGCTGTGTTTTGTTATGCTATGCTATGTTTTGTTATGCTATGCTATGTTTTGCTCTGTTTTGCCCTGCTATGCTTTGTTTTGCTATGCTATGTTTTGTTATGCTATGCTATGTTTTGTTGTGTTTTATTATGCTATGCTTTGTTTTGCTATGCTATGTTTTTTATGCTATGCTTTGTTATGCTATGCAATGTTTTGTTATGCTATGCTATGTTTTGTTGTGTTTTATTATGCTGTGCTTTGTTTTGCTATGCTATGTTTTGTTATGCTATACTTTCTTATGCTATGTTTTGTTATGCTTTGCTTTGTTTTGTTATGCTATGCTATGTTTTGTGATGCTATGCTATGTTTTGTTGTGTTTTGTTATGCTATGCTATGCTTTGTTATGCTATTTTTTGTTATGCTATGCTATGTTTTGTTGTGCTATGCTATGTTTTGTTGTGTTTTGCTATGCTATGTTTTTTGTGTTTTGTTATGCTATACTATGTTTTGTTATGCTATGCTATGTTTTGTTATGCTATGCTATGTTTTATTTATGCTATGTTTTGCTATCCTGGTATGTGTGTGTAGTTGTGTGTGTGGTTGTGTGTGTTTGTGGTTGAGTGTGTGGAGTTGTGTGTGTGGGGTTGTGTGTGTGGGGATGTGTGTGTGTGGGGGATTGTGTGTGTGTGGGGTTGTGTGCGTGTGGGGTTGTGCGTGTCTGTGTGGTTTTGCGTGTGTGTGGTTGTGTGTTTGTGTGTGGGGGCATTGTGTGTGTTGGGGGTTGTGTGTGGGGGGCGTGTGAGAGGGCAGTGTGTGAGGGGGCAGTGTGTGAGGGGGCAGTGTGTGAGTGGGCAGTGCATGAGTGGTCTGTGTGTGAGTGGTCTGTATTTGAGTGGGCAGTGTGTGAGTGGACAGTATGTGAGTGGTTTTGTGTGTGAGTGGTCTGTGTATGAGTGTGCAGTGTGTGAGTGGGCAGTGTGTGAGTGGTTTTGTGTGGGTGTGTGGGGTTGTGTGTGTGTTTGGGGCTGTGTGTGTGTGTGGGTTTATGTGTGTGTGTGTGGGGGGTTGTGTGTGTGTGTGGGGTTGTGTGTGTGTGTGGGGTTGTGTGTGTGGGGTTGTGTGTGTGTGGGGTTGTGCGTGTGTGTGTGGTTGTGTCTTTGTATGTGTGGAGGTTTGTGTGTGTGTGGGGGTTGTGAGGGGGCAGTGTGTGAGGGGGCAGTGTGTGGGTGCGCAGTGTGTGAGTGCACAGTGTGTGAGGGGGCAGTAGTTGAAAGCAAGCTGGATGGAAGGGTGAAAAGTTTGCCAGGTGAATAGATGGAACGACAGAAGAATGGACAGATGGGAAACAGTGTATGAGAGGAGATATATATGAAAGGATGAATGGACGGAGGAATGAAAAAGGTTGGATGGGGCAGTGGGTGGGCTGTTAGAAATATGAAGCAATGGCAAATAGATTAATAGATCAAAGGGTGAAAGCATTGATGGATGAAAGGAGTGACAGCCTTGCTCGCATTCCGCACTCGGTAATATAAGACGAGTGTTTCAAGTGGGCTGGGATATTTATTTTCTGACTAGAAAGGCACCCAAAGCTGCATTTAAGATAACATATGTAATATTTTGATATCTGCATATCTTTTCTGTTCTAAGACAGCACATTCCAGTTTTCACAATAGGAATACAATTTGCTGAAGTGAAAACAATATCTTGAATGCAAACGGAAAACAAGGGGAACAGAGTTGCAATGCACACATATCCGATTCCCTCCAATGCACGGTGAGGTTGGTGGTGGACGGGACCCAAGACAAGCCCTCAGCATTGCTGTGGCAGGGGAGGGGGGTAGGGGGAGCATTAGCCTTTGAAGTCGGAAGCGTCAAAAACAGCGCTATGGGGGGACACATAGCAGTAAGCACGGAGAAACGGGGAGCAAATGGGAGCGAGGCATTGGGCAGAGAGGAGCACGTAGCCTGACATTGAAGGGGCTGAGAGGGGCGAGGTGTGACGGTTCACAAAGCTATCAGTTCCAGCACAAACACATCCGCTGCTTTAGCAGGCCCCCAAGGAACGTTGATTTTAAAGTGTGACAGAGGCCGGAGGCCAAAGAGATAAACTAAGTACATTTCTGCCTTCAGGCCTTACAGTTTAACTGCCAAAAAAGAATTACTGTCCTTTTGTGGAACAAAAAGCAAAAAACCCATGACCAAGACCATATTTGTATCTAACAGAGAACACTCGCTAATCGTGGGCCAGATTCAAAAGTTAATTAAACGCCAAAGGCCAAAACACGCAGGAAAATATACGCATTTGCAAGGTCAAATTCCAGCTCCCGATTCACAGAATCACTGGATGGATTTTACCATCGAAAACACTGCAGTATGATTGTGTCCTCTTCCTGCAAGATAAGGGTTATTTCATCATTTGTCAGCCTTTAAGGCAAACTCATGCCAATGAAATAAGGTGAACCCTACACGTTAATACAATTATGCATATTTACATGAGCCGTGCAGGTTGATTCCCAACCGGCAATCCCTGTAACAATACTCCAGTCCAGAGACGTACTTCAGCCAAGAGCAGGAGTAAGGGGCTTTCCAGGGTGAGAATGCTAACTTCCCTCTACCAATGGGTGTACGGCAACGGTTGTTCCACTGAGAAACAAATAATTAAATGTGCTCCACAAATTTGCATCAGATTTCCATAGAATGTTCGATTTGGGTGCCGACATTTTACATATGAGAATACTGAAAATTATGACAGACCCAACATAGGCTGTAGTGCGGCCGCGAAATGCAATAAAGAACAAACTCTTGGCATTGCTTTGGGGAGGGGAGGAGGAGAAATGCGAGACACAGCCTGGCGGCCGTGAAAAGTGTGAAGCAGGGGGCGGGGGAGCGGATCCCTTTGAAGTGAGCTTAGCTCTCGGAGGCAGGAGGCTCAGGCAAGCATGTGCACGAGCACCAAATGCATTCGGTGAAATCCGCAATGGTTTCAGAGCTTGGTTTAGCCTCTATATCTCTCGCCAGCAATGCGCAAGCGCATTGGCAGGCGAGACCTAAAAATGGAATTAATTAGCTGAGGGATTTAGCTAAACATAAGTATTATATGCACCCAACTCAGATATCTTAGGGCCTGATTTAGAACATGGCAGTCTGACCGCCAGCCAGCTGCGGAGGCGGGCTCCAATACTCCATCGGGTAGACCAGAGGTCTTCAAACTTTTGTAGGTTGATCCCCCACAGCTCAATTTTCTTTGCTGTTGGGCCCCCCAACACCTGACAGAAATTTCTTCAATCTGGTACCCTAAATAATTGACCGCCGCGCGCATATCCTGGGCAATATCCAGCAAATAATGTTTAACATAATAAGAGTGTTTAATAAAGTTCAGGTTTGTGAGTGGGTGGGCTGAAATGACAGATTATTACATAGTTCAAAACACCATTTTCCTAGATAAAATGTGCGCAAATTGTTTTTACTAGGATGCTTTGTTTTACACATGACATTGATTGATAACACCACCAGCATAAATATGACGGGCGTGCCTGTTTTTCGCCCCAGATGGTCAATCTGTGAATGGACTTTTGCTACTGCCATCCTCAGGTAGTGTCCACATTCAGGGGCAGATTTACAAAGAAGTGCTGCAGTGTGGCACAGCAAGCCCTTTGGCTGTGCCACGCTGCAACACTTCCGAAGCACAGGGATGCAACATATTTACAAGAATATGACGCATCTCTGTGCTTCCCCCTGCGCTGGCACACAAACTGCAGCCACGCCCCCTCCCACATTTCCTCCTTCTCCATGAATTCCCTCACTACCACTCACCAACGATGCACCTCATCTCTCTTTATTTTGTTATAGGCCTACTCATTGTTTACTCTCACTCAGTTCTGTGATCTGCATGGTACACATTCTATGGAGCAGGCACATTAACCTTCTGTGCTGTGTGGGTGGTAGGAGTGCTCATGTCTGCACAGTGAGCCATGCGACAGTTTGCGAGTAGGGTAAGAGGTGTGACTGCAGGGTGAGCGAGGTGACCATATAAATTTGGTTGCAGATATAAGTGCAGAGTGGCATTAATGAATGTATAGTTAGTGGTGGGCTTATTTGAGTGAAATTGTAGATTGAGCAGTGAGGGGGACAGGTGAGTGAAGTGTCACTTGACCGAAGGTTGAGTAGTGTGCTCCTGTGATTTCAGGGTGAGGTACAGGGTGAACAATGCAAGTGCATTGTGAGTGCAGAGTGATCACTGTGAGTGCAGGGTAGGTGGGTGAATGGTGAGTGCATGGTAAAAATGGTGAGTGCAGGGTGAGCGTGAAAGTGAAGGGCAAGAATGAGAAGCGAGTTGTCTGAATGCAAGGTGCATTCTCAGACACTTGAAGTAACTCATAATGTTATTGACGGCAGCGTAGGGTTTCAAATGTGTTAAACTATTGATATTATATCAGTAACCAGGGATCAGGGTGGAGGAAATAAATAATGTGGTGATCCTGCAAGAAACTCCCAGTCTTGTGATTAGGGTTGACAGCTTATTATTTTGATGTCCCTGGCGGTACAAAAATAAGCAGTCACGTAAAGCTGTTTTGTCAGTACTTGTCCATGCATACTTTGAACAGCAAATTGAAATAGAAATAACTTTTACTTGTGTTCCAGGGCTGCTAGAATAATCTATGGCTGATAATAAAAGGGTTTTTGTGGAGAGTCTACGCACACCATATTCGAACACAGTAAACAAAGAATAATCCAGTTTCACTTAGTGAATGCGTGCAACCCAGTTAGAAGGTAGCCAGCCTATTGAACTAACACAATACTTATGATGGAAAACCACCAGTATACCAAAATACTGTATGTTATCTTCACATTATTAATCAGCAAAATATCACAATATCTTCTGTTAGTTTAAACATTATTTTTTATAATGTACCGAAATCGTTTTTCTTGTATTTTTCAAGTCAAAGAACTGGCAACATGAAAATCATTACATGAATTGCGAGTAATGTAATTATTTTACAAATAATGTTTAAACTAACAGGAGATATTGTGATCTTTTGCTGATTACTAATGTGTAGATAACATACAGTATTTTGTAGCTGTGCATCCGGTATACTAGTGATAATAAAAGGGAACATGCAGTCTGTAAAAGAACACATGGCTGGCTGGCATTTTGCGCGCCTGCCTGTGTAGTTTGAAAAGAAACTTTGTCTCTTTTCTGGGAAGCGCTAACCCTCCCTGGAGGGGGTTAATTCATAGAGCCAAAATGCTTCTGCTGCAGTGGGAGGTAGGAGGTCTCCACTGCTTAAACTGAAAGCAAAGGAACAGACAGGCATTTCAGCTGCAGTGCGAGGCTAGGAGTCTCCTCTATAATAATATCGAATGTGAAGAATGTCTTCAGTTCGTGTACCTTCATTTTAGCAGAGGAGACTTCCTGCCTCCTCACTGCAGCTGAAGCTGAATGGATTAACCCCCTCCTGGGACAGTGAACATAATAAAAGCCTAGGCACTTTGTGCCCCGTCGATTTCCCCTCCCTCCTCCCTCTAACCATTCCGGAGTTCCCTAATAAGACTTGTAAGGGAACAAAGGTAAAATTAGAGTGGAGTGCGGGGCCCCCCCTTGGAAGGTGTCGCGCCCCCCAGGGGGGCGCGCCCCACATTTTGAAGAACACTGGGGTAGACGGAGTACTGCTCGCTGTATTTAGATGTATATGTGATACACAGAAGACTGCCGCAGAAGCAGGCTTCTGTCCTGGCGGCCCACCCTCCTGACGGAGGGGTCCCGCGGAGCCGATTTAGATGTTCCCGTTAGGTTGGCGGTGTCCTGTTGGCCCAGTCCAACAGGGGGCGACCACGGTGGTGGAGAGGCAGTTAAGTCACCTTTTTTAATTTACATAAAACATATATATGTAGTGTATGTGTACATATGTGTAGTGATCTTAAAATGTACATACAGCTGTGCACACAACCATTATACACACACCACCACAAAATTGGGTGCTGGCCCATCGCAGGAAACTACATCTGGTACCCCCAGAAAAGGTGAGTATTCACCCATTTTCTTACCTTTCAAATGACTTGAAGTAGGAGGGATTCCCTTGGAAAACACCCGAGATCTGGAGGGCCGGAATCTTGGCTGGAGCTCCGCCGCCACCTGTAGCAGCCCATCCCGCCATAGGGGCGTGGAGCGAAGTCCTGGCGGAGTCAGGTGGACTGTGGTGTTCTTCTCTCCCCTTCCCAGCCAACATCTAAATAGGATGGGTGGAGGCCCTTAGGCTGACCTCTTCGGCATAGGTTTGAAATCAAGTGAGTCCACTCAGCATTTTATTTTTCTGAGGATGATAAAATTAAGGCCACTAAATTGGACAACAATAAGCATCTCCCTCTGGGTTATGTTATGCTATGTTGAGTTTCATAGTTGTATTATTGAATCAGAACAAGGAGTAGCCTGGAGGAAAATACAAATTACTTGTGAAATAAATAATCTTGTATGGAGCCAACAAATATGGATTCACTTATGTTTATCTGAGTAGCTAATGTATAAAATGCACTGATATGTTAACACAAGCAAACTCCCTTAGTGTATATTAAAGCTGTGGGTTAGAAATGTAAGATAGGCTAAGAAAAATAATCTGTGAGGATGATGAAATGCTAAGAGGGGAGTGTGTTAAAGATCTAAGGGCCTGATTACGAGTCTGGCGGTCTTGCGACCGCCAGACTCGCGCTGGAGCAGGAGTGGCGGTCTACCGTTTTGCCGATTACGACTTTGTAAGTCATATCGGCAATGGGCCACCTGCTACGCCTTTGATGCAGGAGTGCCATAACGCATTATGCTGAGCAGGGACTGGCGCAGCCCCGCTCAGCATATTTTGAGATCCTGGATTGCCAGCCTTTTCATGGCGGAGCTCCGCCATGAAAAGTCTGTCAATGCAGCATTAAAGGGGGCCCTACAGGGACCCCATGTCCCCCGCCTTAGAGATGCATTCAGGGGGCACAACATGTGCCCCCCTGTCTGTATTCGCCCATGTTTCAGCCCTGCATGGACGTCACTGTCCATTCTGTGCTGGAAATTTTGCCGTTCCCATTGCAGTGCCTGTTTTCAAGCCACTTCCATGGGGAAGTCCAAAGGACCGCCGACTGTATTACGAGTTGTGCTTTTACAACTCGTAATACGGCCGGCCGGCGGTCCATGCGTGAATTTGGCACAGTGGAGGCAGCATTGAGCCGGAACCGCTGCGCCAAACTCCTAATCAGGCCCTAAGTTGGTACGTGGTCCTCTACGTCGATTAGTCTTTTTCTTCTTTGGTAGTGGTGCTTCACCCACCTCAAAGAACTTAAGAAAGGCAGACAAAAAAATTATTATGTCTGTTTTCCAATTTCCATACAAATGTCATTCTGCAACCATTTTCCCTACAATGACTTTGTCTATTGGAAGCCTAACTCTGTTCTAAGGCTTGAGATAAATGGATAAAGATCAGATTTGAGTGCATTATAATTGTGTTATAAGTTAAGTTGTGTTTAAGGCTAAACTCTTACAGTTTGGTCTTACTGTTCGGTTTTAAGTCACAATATTTTGATCCGGAGATATCAGGCTACAGATACATCATGCCTATAATATTGGCGGCCAAAATATTTTACCGGTAAGTGTATATTTACTGTTATTACCTCCTCTGTGACGATATTGCCGGAGCAGGGATTCTTGTGTCAGAATCATTGAGTATAATCATTAATTATCCCCCTGTAGTATGGTACTCGGGATGTGTTAGAGTTTGGAATGGGATGATGTGTTAGCTTTGGGGATTCTAGCGAGTAAGCACCTGGCAAGCATTTGTTGTGCTGCGGTGCAGGGATGCAGTCAAGCTCTATGTTTTATTCACTCTGGAGCCCTTACTACACCCCACCATTGGTCGTGTGGACCTTCGGTAGTCAATAAGGAGCAATGATAAGCAGCAATCATTTACATCACACACCATGAAAACCAATAAAAAAGGTTTGTGAGTTAGAGGGTTTAATTAACAAATGTATTCAAATCGATCTATTCATTTAGCAAATATTAAATTTAGTCATCTCTATTACAGATTCAAATATTCCATTTGTCGATATTTCAGAACAAGATCAAATACTACATTAGTAAGAATTACAAATGAAATAGAGAAAATGCAGCAAGTGTGTTCCATAAAGGAAAATCACTAATCTAAATTGAATACATTTTTGGCATAAAGGACAATTATCTTGAATAAGCAGTGTAAGGTGTCAGTTTCAGAAACCCAAATGAAGGGCTCCGATGAGAGAATAAACATGCATAGACATGAAGCCTAAGCACTCAAGCAATGGAAATTAGCAAAAGCTGATAAGTATTCTCAACTCAAAGGCAGCAGGCATCCTTAAGCCAGCTATGCGTATCTAATGTCTGGGTGAGAAAAGGGAAGCTCTCTAAAAGAAGGAGGCCTTCCTAATCTATGAAACACACACTATTATAATTCTACAAAACATTATTAGCAACAAATCTTACATTGCCCATTCTCACTAACCAATCAGTCTCCAGTACATTCTGGGAGCAGATAAACTCCCAAGTTTTTCATGTCTTCACAGTAAGCTATAGAAATATGTCCTTGGTTCGTTACTTTTGGTCAAATCGTGTGATCCAGACAGTTCTTCCCACAAGTTGTGTTGCCTGCCATCTATTCTCCTCTAGGTGAAAACCTCACTTTCATTTGTTTAATACATAACTAGCTAACTAGATAACAGAGAGCTTCTGGAAAATTACAGCATCAGCAGTAGGGAAGAGAAAATTATCTTGCGCAAAACAACAGCTTAAAGGTGAAACAAGCTTCTTATCCCTAACATGTTAAGTTGACTTTTAATATGGCATCAGTAGTTAGGCTAACTAAAGTCAGTTCATTATATTAATCCATATGTATGTTTTAATGCCTAAATATAAATACTACTAAAGAATTTGCATATTTGGGCATGTGTTATCCAGCATTGAAATCAAATCTTTTTAGTTAAATGTGTTTAGTTTGCAGAATGAGGACATTCACTCTATCAATATCAAGGTCTCAATATATCTGCAGGTCCATATTTCAACTATGATACGGTGGTACAGGACAACTTAATGCAAGTTAGCAAGAGAATTAGTGCTGTTAATGTTGGATGAACGATACCTGTCCCCAGGTCTTACCAGCAGATACTAACTCATTATCAATTCACCTGGTTAAAATATTAACATTTCAAAGAACTTTCAACATTTTGCATCAAAGAAGGTTTGTCAGGGAACCTCCATACTTGCATCATTGTGTGTGTTGAGGTACAAAACACTACCTTAGGAATAGGAACCTATCGGCTGGGTAACAAGCAGCAAACATTGCTGGTAAGCCAAATTTATTCTTGAAAAGACATGTGCCACAAAAATCAGTTCTTGGTCCAGGGGTAATTTAGCCTTGTTAGCGTTGACATGTAACTGCACTTGTGCCATTCAATGCAAACTTACTGGGTTTGTTCAGAAATGTAAATATATACTTGTATATTTACTCATGTGTGTATTTACTACGACTCCTAGGAGTAACTCTCAAGTGTATTGCTATTCACCATTTCTATGTGTAGTTTTACACCTAGTTAATGACCTACATGTCTCCTCCCCTCAAATCAGGGAGTGGAGACTCCTATAACAAGATTTACAAATATAAATTTACTACTAGTAACTTTGCACATATACGTGGAGATCCCTGCTACCGTGGTGAAGATCTCCCTTTGGAAAAGTATAGTGAAAATTATTAACGTTTATTGTTCTTTATTAAAATTATAAGAATGTTTTAATGTAGGGGGCACTTACGTGAGGCTTTTGCAGCTCGGGGCACAATCCGCTCAACATACTCCTCATCACCTGCCCCTAAACGCTAGACACATCGCTGCTGAGGTAGCAGAAACTACATGCCATTCACCTGTGTGGAGATATTTGCTGAAATTAAATCACAGACCACAAAAAACGCCTCTACAGACTCCGGCCTGGATGACCTAAGATGGTGACCGCCATTGCCGCCTGGCTCGGAGATTGTCACTGTGGCACCGGAGAATTGGCCTGCAATAGACCTGCCTCTATACCGCCACTCACAGCGGCTGATGACCCAATGTGCTTCCTGAGCCGGGGGGACGTTTGCATCCCGACTGCCACCTGACGCTTTGATACAGGGGCCTGGGGCGGGCACGACGGCACCAGCCTGCTGCACCCCTGGGGACTCATGCATTTCCCCACCGCCTGCCATCCTGTGAAGCCCCCTCCAGGAGCCGCGAGATCCTGCACCAACTTGCCCGTTGAGAGCGCCTGAAGACCACACTCTGCCTTAGCCCAATTCCGGTCTGAACGACCTGGGATGACGGATGCCATCATCGCCTAGCGTTGCGGGAGTTGCTACGGGTCCGTATGCCCGGGCCGGGACAGATCTGCCACTGCGGCACTGCTCACGACGACCGGTAACTCTGTGAGTGGATAGGGTGGCCCTGGACTGGCAAGGCCCACATCAGCCTGCTGCACACCAGAAGGCCTTCGCCTCTCCCTACCACACACCTTCGCTGCCTGGTCTGCCTGCTCCGGCGACTGTGGGACCCTGCATCCACTTGCCTGGTGAGTCTGCCTGCCACGAAGACCACGCTCCAGGGCCGTCCAACGCTCGCAGCTCCATGGCCTGAGTCGGTCACCCAGCCTGCACCGCTTCCTTATATGGACTCCTACGGCGGCACCCCCGGCCTCCTGGTGATCTGCGCTGCTGCTACCTCGCCCCCTGGGGCCACCTGTAGTAACCCTGCTGCACCGCCACTATCTGACCTCCCTCCCTGCATTATGATGAGAGTTTGCTGCGTGAGCCGTGCCTGACTCCAGAGGAAGACAACCTTCTCATGGCCTGGGGCCTACATTTCCCGACCAGCCTCCTTGCTTCGCCTGGCCCTGCGCAATCCCTTCACAACTGGGGATTCTGTCTCACTTGCTGTTGCGGTCTGCTGGCTTTTTGTGGCCCTCCAAGCTCCTTCCGTCAGTCTCGACATCCCCCATTGACTCCTCGCCGGCCTTGCCAACCAGCAATACCCGCCTCCCACCTCCACCGACTGACGACCTCGGCTTCCTGCGGCACCTGCATAGCCAATATTTTCCTCACTGGGGCCATCCATGGCCCCCTCCCAGGCCTCTCTGGATTCTGGCCTTTCCCCATATGGTTCACCAACTGCTGATCTGCACTAGCCACGGAGCGGTGGAGGGCCTGACACTAGCCTGCCCTAATCGTTGCTGCATTTCAATATCACCCGTCTTATGTCCTACCACCACCTGTGGAGCCCAACATCTTAATCTCCCGCACAAACATCTCCCCAGGCCTTTCGGACAGGCTATAAACGGCCACGTATCTTCTGGTACACAAATTTGCCCAGGGCGGCCCACATAGCCCCTTCGCGTGGGACGGCCTCAGGTGCATCGAACAACAACCCCATAGGCACACCCACCGCTTGTCTTCCCCTGAATCGCAACCGTTGCCAAGGGAAAAGCTGATGGTAAGCAGCCCAAACCTAACTTCGTGGGCCGCAAATCCTTAAGAACGCAGGCGGACTTGGATTGCGTGCAAACCGTGACCCTCACTCCTGAACCACCCACTTTCACGGAGGACCTAAATAAACTCATCCTCGTAATGCAATCTAGTTTGACCTCCATAGAGACCAAAATGGATACATTAAACGCTTGCATGGACCCTTTCATGCACAAAGCGAGCGGTATGCATAACGGATTAAAGGAACGGAATGCTGCATTTCCGATCTGGAAGATACATCCACCATGACTGCGGACAAAACACTCAACATGAAAAAAGTCTTGAGGGTCATAGCCGCAAAAAAAGAAGACCTAGAATCCTAGAATCTAGAAAAATAGAGGATTACATGGAGGGTATGCTTACCATGACCTTTGGAAGAGAGGCCTTTTCGACGGTCTTCATTGTCGAGAGAGAGCATCAGTCACTGACCCCTCACCCTGTACCTGGCACCCCTCCTCGCCCCATCATAGAGAGGCTCCTCAACTATTGAGATGCCGCACTATGGCTTGCCAGGGAGCGTGGACAGGTGCTTTTCGAAGGCATAGACGTTTCAATATGCCCTGACTTTACCATGGCCTTCCAGGAGCTGCACAGGAAGTTCCTCCCACTGAAGAAAAAGCTTTAACAAATGAACATTGCCTATGCTATGCTCTTTCCCTCACGCCTCAAAGTTACTTATCATGGGAAGCAACACATCCTTACTAACCTCGAACAAGTTCATGACTTTATAAAAACCTTATCCAAGAGATCCACGGATCGTGCTTCCCCCTCCACTCGTTCAACCGAAGCTGGTGGCACATCAGATGTAGAATGATGGTCATGCCTCTCTTTAAGATGTCTGACACGCCTTTACTTGGTAACTTTCAATGCCACTGACCCCCTCAGTTAACCGCTTGAACTGCAACGCCCTTCATTATGGACTGGTGCACGGTCCCTGCTGAGCCTCTCCTGTGGATGTCATGGACGCTTCACTACCGCAGAACTCTGGGCAAGATGAGACTTTCTACTATTCTCGTCTGAGCTCCCTCGCCATTGCAAGGTGTCCCTGGTTCGCCCTCTGGCCGCTACCCACTTAGGGAACCCCTATACTCCTCTGGTTTAGCTCGTTCACAGCCCTGCATCCACCCTCCCCCGTTGAGAGCATGGAGCACTAGGCATTGGAGACGGGTGGGAAGGAATTACGCCACAGCAGGATTGGGCTGCTGATGTGGGTGGGGAAGGGAAAGGTTTGTTTACTGCCACTTACTGTTGACTTGACATACATAGGCACAGCCGACGCAGCTGACCTACTAAATATGTATCTGACGTCCATTACAACACTCCCGACATGTGACCATGTGAAATAAATGCGTATCTGGTGGATGTGGCCCTAAGGGTGGTTGTCCTCGGCACAGCGCGAATATATCATACAGCCTTTTGATTTTGATGATGTTAAAGTAGCTATTATATTGCTCCCCAACTGTAAAGTGGCGGGATTGGATGGCCTCCCCAGTGAGTTTTATAAGGCATATGTTGATGAGCTCGCGCCGTGGCTGCAGGAGGTCTATGCGGAGGCGAATGACTTGGGTGCTCTTGATAGAGCGCGCAGGTCACCCGGGTCACTGACTTTACCACTTTTCCACGCACTGAGCCCACGCATGCATACAAATGACAATGTTTCTGCGTGAACCGGGCGAAATCCTTAGCACGCTACTATGAGTAATTCGGGGGGTGACTTCACACCACTGCTGATCATGTACCTGACTTACCACAGGCACATTACTCCTGACGGATCAGGAGCTAGCAGGGAATAGGTGACAGGGTTCCTAGAAGAAATACACTTTATAAACCAAAATACATTTATCCACACTATATACTGTAAAATGACCACAGACACCTGATGAGTTTTAAAGGTTTATCAAAAGATTTCAGAGTGAATATGCCAAGATGATAAGCCAAATACACAATAACACATCAAGTGTTAAAATTAATGCCACAATGTAACTATGGATTAGGGCAAGTACCATTAGAACAATTGAGAACACTGAAAGGAAATGGGCTATTCACCGCAAACTTAAACTAGGGCAAGGGACATGAAACAGGACCTAATGTGAGTACTTAACTAGGCTAGTTATTCTATTCTTACTGAATTTCACTGCAATCATGCTAAGGGAAAGGGGAAAAATGGAACATGCTACTATAATAAGACAATTTAATAATGTCCTACAGGTAGGGAAAAAGTGGAACAGTTCTAACAAACAAATGCATATAAGTTGCTTTAAACGGCAATAGGGCAATATCACAGGCAAGAGTGCTTTATTAAGAAAAGGAGAGAGAGAGAGATAGAAAGACGTAAACCCACAGACTAATAATTACCTAATTAGGAATGAGGACTAACCCTGGCCACGGGTCAGTTTGGAAAGACGGGGACAAGGACCCTCAAGGAATGGAATACCAGAATGCGAGCAGGTACAGCTCACGGACAGTCAGGACAGGATACCCCTCAGGTTTGGGTCAGGGCTGGGCTCACCAAGGTACGACCAACACCCACAGCTTCGGATTGCAACACCTGCGTTACCCCTCTCTGCAAGTAATCCGCCAGTAACCCCGATTGGGTTTTCGAATTTCCCCAGTAAAGTACTTCGCCAGCACTTAGGACTATTTTCCACCCCTAGGGGCTTGTGGAAAAATATGGACAGAGTGCTCCGCAGCACTCTAGATTGAGTACCTATAGAGTTCGTGGGGTCAGTGACAGGTCTGCTACTCGGACCAGTCGGACAATTTCCCTAAGCTACACTAGGCCAGTTATATGGTTTGGGGACCCTTAGACCACCCACTAATGTTGCAAGTGACAGTTTGCCACATTATGATTGGTCAGGAGAGGTGACTTGATCATTGTCACCTCCTAGAATTCAGTGTTCACATCATGACTATTAAATTTTGCACACCCGCCCCTTGGGTTCACGTTCCCAGGCATAGGAATACAGAAGACAATGAGAGAGAGCATGTTGCAGATACATTGTTGCACAGTCAAGGAAAAATGCCGTGTCTTCGAGGTGGGTTCTCAGGCGCATCAAGCCTCAGGTGCCAGCTGGCTTGTCTTAGCTTCTGCGCAGTGAGGTTTCTCCCAGGGTGCAGAGGAGCCTCAGCATGGCGTAGCTCATGTTTCTCCCAGCCCCCCAGAGACGCGGTACATGAAAAGTAAGCGAGAACAAAATAGAATCATACATAAAAATGATCACACTGTATACCGTGACAGATTTTAACACACCCCTTACTTTATAATATCTATAGTATTAAAGCTTAGTGCAAAAAGACAGATAGGCGAAAGCAGCGGTAGCAAGCAGAGAGCGTGGTGAGAGACAAGCGGCCATCTTTGCATCAGTGCGCATGAGCAACACAATCCCTCCAAAATGCAAGTGCGTCACATCACATGGGTATGACCGACGCATGCGCAGACTGGATTTCTGCGAAGCAGCCATTTCCTTAGTGCAAGCATTGTGAGGATGAAAAGACACACAGGCAAGCCTCTCGGGGACACCCGCGTGTTGGGGAATATGCTAAATAAATGACGGACAGTTGGATTAATATGATTTATACGTTAGGCGAGGTTCATGAGTGAGAGCAAGTCGCTTTACGTGCAAATCCTTGCTCCATCAATCCCCTCTTTGATGATATTTACTATCATCACTACAAAGGAAACAGATGCCAACTTTCATTCTTCCATATCATGCATCTCAATCTCGACAAATTTATTGTTTAGTTTTCTTTCGGCCTCTCTATGAGAGTGGTGATTCTTTACCTTCTTGTAGATTTGATTCCTCAATTCTTCTAATTCTAACTCATCAATATTTCTTTTCACCCCTCTCTTATTCACTGTGTACTTCTTTTTACACTTTTGACATTTACAGCAGATGAATATGATCAGTACAACCACACCTATTCCAATTATTGGCATCAGTATTTTCCACAGAAGATTTCTACCTAAGTTAGAAAACCAACTACCTATTGAGGAGAGACCTCCAGTCAGTCTCGTCCAGGCACTGTCAACCTCCAATGGTTTGAGTTCTTTTTCCAAATTAGTTATATTCCTTACATATCTTTTGAGCTCGATACTTTTGTCAGGTATATAGGTGCAACAATGTTGCGCCTTCAGCATTCTACAGACTCCGCCCTCTTTTGCCAATAAGGTGTCAAGAGCAAGGCGATTCTGCAAAACCATCGATCTGATCGCAACCATCTCAGTATTGACCAGCAGGAATCCAGCAGCAGTGTCAGTAGATAACCGATCCACTACTGTAGACAATTTGCAGATTCTGTGTGTGTTCAGAACTACCCCCATTCCAGGTATCAGTGCACTAAAAATATCACCTATGATTTCTCCTACACTCTCACGTTTACTACGCACTAAGCCATTAGTGTCTTCATCACTTCCAGCAGCGTTATTCACATGGTATATTTTCGGGAAAACAATGCCAAAGTAGCAGCTTCCATACCAGTGATCCGGCAATTTAAAATAAGCCTTGTTCCCACATATATAATAAATTCCGGGGAACACAGGTTCTGACCCATTTTTGAAACCCCAACCTCCAATTACCTTATAATTATGTTCACACTCGCTGGAACCAATGAATACATTGTTATAGTATTCTGTCCTTTCTCTATGGAGACAAAGTTTTCCTTTTCGTTCAAAATCCAGCAACAAAGCAGGGTTAGCTTCGCCTTGTGAGGTGTTATCCATATGTTCTGCCCACCTAGGGACTCTATCTTTCTCGCTATTTGCCTTTTTCTGGAACTTTTCCCTCCTTCTGTCTGCCATTTTTATGAACATCTTTTCCTGCTCTTGCAAGGAACAGGTCAGATTAGCCTGTCGTGCTTCATCTAAGTCTATGTCACCCTATAGTCAGGAAATATTCTCCCATATACCGGGTTACCTCGCTTCTAATATGTATAAGGTTCAGGTGTCCCCTAATAGGGAGTTCAGAAAAGACTACGTCAGCATTTGAATAGTAGTACTGCAAAGTGCTTCTATAAAACAAGCTAGCCAATATACTGCAGGAAATTCCATAGGTTAGGGGTAAATGGTGATATGTCACACCTTCTGCTACAGACGTGGGTAGCTTCATGCAGACATAACAATCTTCTATTTCCATAGCTTCTACATAATGCACTAACAGGTTAGCGAAAACATTTAAATGCGTCCGGTTTCTCATCTTGTGAAAATGCAGTCCACCCTCATCTGATGCTTCTAATTTTGGTCGTGTGTGTCTCAGACTAACTGGGTTGTCACGTCGTTCTAAGCTTCGTGGTGTTTCTGCAGTCTGTACAACGTCTGTGTCTAATATTTCAGGTTCGGTGGGGGACAAGTTAGGATCTTTACTTATCATAAAAGGTATAAAGACTGTTAGTCCTATCCACATCACTATTAACATAGCTACACTACATAAGCATATTTTACAGCAAGTTTTACAACACCCAAATCTGGACCTTCCAGCTACGCTTGAATCAGACATTTTAGCTTACAGGTGGCTTTTGCAACCCCTCTTTGTTTCTTTACACCAAAGGCTCACTCGGGTTTCTCTCAAGGAGGGTCTTCGTCTGAACTCCGATCAGTGATGGACTCTTCGTCACTTTTACCACTGTGGTGGGGCTCATCAATTTCTTCCAACACCAAGTATGTCCATTCAGGGCTCCGATACAGCCTGTTCTGTTTCTTTACTCTGTCGCTCTTTCTCAGCGATTTGCCTCGGGCTGCTTTTCTTTCACTTTCAGCCCTCTTTCGGTCTTTCAGTTTCTCTTCGACTGTCTTTATTCGCAGTCTTAGTCTTTTGACGTATCGGGGTGCACCTTTGTCTCTGTGACTTCCAGTGGTCGAGGAAACTTGGCCTTCCTCGTGTACTCTTTTTATTTCACTTTGTCGTGGCACTTCTGTATCATCAGAGTCTATTTCCCTTCCTGTCTGACTAGTTCCAGGTCTTTCATCTATTTCTTCTGCCTGGTCCCTAAGCTGGCCCTGTTCAGGTTGGAGTTGTATTTGCTTTTTACTTTCAGGTGACTTTGTTTTTATTTCCTGAACATGTTCATCTATATCTATCTGTTCCTGTTCATGCACTCCGACCTCTTCACTTTCTTCCGCATGAACTTCAGCTTTGACCACTATCTGTCCCTTTCCAGACTCTGGAGTTTCAGAAGGAGTGTCGATGTCTTGATCTGTCCCTACTTGGCCTATTTCCTGATCAGGTGTGATGTGAGTCTCGTTGACCTGACCTTCGTCCTCTAGTTCTGTCTCACCTGGACTATCCCACTCACTGTCTAGGTAGGAATATTTCCTGGTTCGTATTGGATCATGAACCTGGTCATCAGCAGGGTACCAATCAACGTCTCGACTTGTGCTCGGCAGTTCGATGTCAGCGAGATCCGGACTCTCTTCGGGAGTCTCCTCAGCGGTGCTGCCTTCAGCTTCAGTCGCGTTTTCTCCGGTTACCCGCTTCGTGTGGCTGGCATGGATCCACTTCGGTACACCAGCACACTTTACAGCAGTAGTGGTGACAAGGATCACTTGTCTTGGCTTTCCCCACTTTGGTCCAAGGCAACTCTTCCGGGTATGTTTCTTTAACACCACCCAATCACCTGGTTGTAGCTTATGTGCTGGAGTCTTGGGCCAGTCGTCAGCTGTCTCTCCAATCTGGTGGGAGAGAGAACGCACTTGGTCACCCAGTTGCTTGCAGTATTCTAGCACCAAATCATCAGTAATGCTTAGCAGTTTGTGTCCAGGTACCCATGCTTGTCGCATCACTCTCCCCATTAGTACCTCATGGGGGCTCAGGCCTGTTTTTCGATTCGGAATACTTCTCAGACTCATCAGCACAAGGGGCAAAGCTTCTATCCAGTTCATTTTGGTGGAATCACACATCTTCGCCAATCTGGACTTGATCGTGCCATTTATCTGTTCAACCACCCCAGACGCCTCGGGATGGTAGGCACAGTGCAGTCTTTGCTTCATTTTAAAGGCCCTACAGAGCTCTTCTAGGACCTCGTTGGCAAAATGCCCACCTTGGTCTGTTGCAATCGTCTCAGGAATTCCAAACCTAGGTATCAACTCCCTGAGCAATAATTTGGCTACAGTCAAGGCATCATTTTTCTTTGCTGGGTAGGCCTCCACCCACCGGGAAAACAGGCACACTATGACCAGGACATACCTATATCCCTTGCATCTGGGCATTGTTATAAAGTCCACCTGCATCCTGACAAAGGGACCTACTGCCTTTCCGATGGTACTTTGTTCTACTACAGTCCTCTTTCCTGCATTGAATTGCTGACACACTAGACACCTCTGGCAAAGCCTTTCCGCCTGGTTCCTGAATTTTGAATTATAGAACACTTTGTCAAATACGCGACACATTGCGTCCCTTCCCATATGTGTGGGTTCATGTATCATCCTGACCATGGGATCTATCAGGCTGTCGGGCAGCACAGGCACTCCAGTTGGGTTTATCACCACACCGTCATTCCTCACTTTGCATTCATTCGCACTCCATCTGCCTTTTTCTTCCCTGTCTGTTGCTTGTTGTATTTCTTTTAATTCATCCCACGTTGACACATTATCAAACAACATCAGTTGGCAGCTGTTTCCACCCCACAACCCAATTTGGAGGGACATTTGGTATCGGGCGCAAAACTGGGCGATTTGGTCACCGTATCTGTTTCCGGCTGTCACATCATCATTTCCAGATCTGTGAGCCGCACACTTGACCACAGCCAATTCTTTGGGCAATTGGATAGCTTCCAGTAATTCGTGTACCACCTTTCCATTTCTGATAGGGGTACCTGAGGAAGTCATGAATTCTCTTTGCAACCACAATTGGCCGAAGTCATGAACAACCCCATAACAGTACTGACTGTCGGTATACACAGTAGTTCTCTTGCCCTTACCCCTCCTACATGCTCTGGTTAATGCGATGAGCTTTGCTACTTGTGCAGATTTTACTTCGCATAGGTAAGATGCTTCCAGGGTGTGCGTCAATGTGACCACAGCATAGGCAGCACACAGACCTCCACTTTCATGTCTTAAACACGAGCCATCCACAAAGATGGTAAGATCTCCATCAAGTAAAGCTATTTCTCTGATGTCAGGACGGGGCTTGGTGCTGAATTCTGTTAAATCGATGCAGTTATGTTCCCCTTCATCCTCGGCTTCTACATCCGGAGGAACAGGTAACAGTGTAGCAGGGTTCAAGACATTGCATCGGGAGATTATTAAATTTTCAGCACCGATCAAAATTCTCTCATACTTAGTCAGCCGACTAGGTGTGAGATACTGGGTCTTGGTTCTTGTCAGTAGGATTACAACAGAATGTGGAACATATACGGTGACAGGATGTCCCATGACAATATTCTCACTCTGTTCTAGACTGACGCATGTAGCAGCTACTGCTTTCAGGCATCCGGGCAATCCAGCAGCCACCGGATCTAGAGTGGCCGAGAAATAGGCCACGGGACGCCTGACCAGCCCATGCTCTTGGGTCAGGACTGAGAGGGCGCAATTTTCCCTTGTGTCACAGAACAGTTCAAAGTTTTTGGAGTAATCAGGCATACCCAATGCAGGGGCGGTACAGAGACAATTTCGTAAGGTTACCCAAGCGGACATGCTCTCACTGTCCCAACTGACTGGGTCTTCCACTCCTTTCTTGGTCATTTTTATCAAAGGCTTTGCTAGAGCTGCGAATCCTACAATCCATTGCATGCAGTACCCCACAACTCCCAGGAACATTCTCACCTCTTTCTGAGTTCGGGGTAGTTCCATTGCTTTAATTATTTTGATCCTCTCTGTAGTGACTTTTCTGATCCCTTTTTCTATCTGGTGCCCCAGATATTTTACCGAGTTTTTACAGAACTGTAATTTGTCAGGCGACACTTTATGTCCTCCTTTTCCTAGGTGATTCAGCAAGGCGATGGTGTCTGTGACACAGTCAGTTTGAGTTTTAGATGCTACTAACAGGTCATCTATGTACTGTACCAAAACAGACTCTCTTGGCAGAACTAGAGATTCAAGGCATTTCTTTAAGATCTGGTTAAAAATCGATGGACTTTCAGTGTACCCTTGAGGGACACGATTCCAGACATAGATATGACTGTCAAATTCAAAACTAAAAAGGAACTTGCTTTCTGGATGCAATGGGATGGAAAAGAATGCATGGCACAGGTCAATGACAGTGAACCATTCCGCATTCCAGGGAATCTGGTATAATATCACTGCAGGGTTGGGCACAATGGGACAGCAAGGTACAACAATTTGGTTTACCTTGCGTAGGTCCTGCACTACCCGGTACTTTCCACTAGGCTTTTTAATCCCAATAATGGGTGAGTTGCAGAGACTGCTCATTACTTCCTGTATGATTTCTGCTTCGAGTAACCTGTTAATTTCAATTGCGACTCCTGCCTTTACTTCTGCACTCATTTTGTACTGTCTTGTTCTGGGGTATACAGCATTTGTCTTTATTGCTATTTTAACTGGGTCCACGTTCGCCATCAAGCCTACATCCTTTCCCGTGAAATCCCATACCTCAGGTACCACTCTTAACTGGAGCTCTTCAGGTAAGTCTTCAACAGACAAGGTTTTAATATCAGTGTCAGGTCTCACTAACATCAATTTGTACACGCCATCTTCATCGGGGGTCTGAATTTCAACACCTTTTGGTGTGCAAAAGATGGTGCAGTTCATCTTGCACAACAAATCACGTCCTAGCAGGTTCACAGGACTGGAATCACAGACCACAAATCTGTGCATTTCTTTAAAATTTCCTATGGAGATTTCCATAGGTTCAGTCACAGGAGTACTTATTATTTGATTGGAGACACCCACTACTTGGATTGCTTCTCCCAAGAGGGGTAGGTTAGGAACATCCACTGTTCTCACAGTGGACCGGGTAGCACCAGTGTCCAACAGAAAGGTGACGTCTTTTCCCTCAACCTTTCCTTCAATGTATGGTCCAGTCTGGTCTACCGGTAAGGAGGCGCTAAGCACGCACTCCTTATCCTCCCCCCTCAGGCCCCGTCAATCTTGTTCATCATAGAGGAAAGAATCGTTCAACAGATACTGCGGAATTGCTGCATTTCTCTCAATTTCTCCTTCCCACACCTCCGCCCTCTCATTCTGCTGACCCTGATTCTTATAATTCTGTCTAGGAGCGCGAGGTACTGGAGGTAGCTTTACCTGTTGCTGGTTCTTTCTTGTCCCCTCTTTCGGCACCTGTGGATTTAAACCATTTATAGGGGCATTACCGGCCTGTAGGTGTGGACACTCGTCTCTCCAATGCCCTAACTGGCCGCACCCGTGGCAGGGAAACTTCTTCATAGCCTCTTCCCGACTCATTTTTGCCCGGGGCTTCCCTCCTCCCCCAGCATTGGCATTCTGAGCATTATTATTGGAATTCAATTTACTTAACTGTTTTTCTTGCTGTTCAGCCAATTTCACTTGGGCCCACATAACCTTCTCCTTGAGGGCTTTCTTTGTATTCTCGATTTCATCCTCGCAGTACTTTGCGTATTTTAAGACATCATCTATGGGCTTTCCCTGCCAACTTATTTTATTCGAATCCATTGGGATATTTCAGGCCTTAATCCTAGCACGAATCTGTAACTGAAATGGGTCATGTCTTTCATGTCCACATTATCGATTCCACTGTAAGTTTTGAATACTTGCAGCAACCTTTCATAGAACGAGTGGACAGTTTCATCGCGCTCTTGGGTAGTTCTATCTATCCGAGTCCAATCGGTTTCCTTTGCGGGCACCTTTTTCTTGAGGTACTGTATGACTTGATCATACTTCCTCATTACTTCAGATGAGGGAGCTCCTGTTTTCTCGTCTCTTGCATATTCCTCACTGGGCCAATCAATCTCAATTTTGCACTCGGTCCATAAATCTACAGGCACCACAATGTCGAAAAACCCATCCAGGTCTTTCAGAAGACATTTCTGAACTTTTATGAAGCGTTCGACCTGTCTGTACCAATCAACTGGTTTTTCTCGAAATTTCGGGAAGTCATTAGTAAATGACACAATATCCTGTCGGGACCAAGGGACATGGACATATTTCCCCCCGGGACCTCTCTCATGGGACACAATTTTTCTGCGGGGGTTACTTCTTTTAGCACGTATTCTGAAGCCTGAGACTTAGCCCTACTGTCTTCCTTTTTCTTTGCCCACCGGGTTCTCCATTTCCCTACATCCCCCCACTTCTGTAAGAGTTTCAATAATTCCTTTACCTGGATCTGTTTTCCTACCACATTCAAGCTCTCTAAGTCTTTGTCCGAAAAATCTATTCTGTAGGGTTTCTGAAGGATTTTGGAGCGACTGACATCGATCCCCATTTCTGTGGCTGTGTCCATTAATCTCTCATGGAGCAATGTAGCATTCCGGGTAAGGTTTTTACTGATGAACAGTAACTCTTCTTCGCTGAAGGAGTTTAAGCGGTCTAATCCTACATTTCCAGCCATCATCTCTTCTATTTCTATTCTTAGTTTATAGATCTCTAATGGTTTGGGTTGGGGAGTGGTCTCTTTCTCCAACTCTTTGGTCCATCTGTCTAATTCTTCTGGGGATACTACTGTGGCACTCCTAACCCCAGACATACTTTCAATCAGAACCTCTTTTGCCCTACTCTGACTCCTTGCCCCTGGCATGCTAGTTCTAGATTCCCTAATGGGCATATCCATCAGGACCACTGACTCGCACTCGCTTTCTTGATCATCATCTATGAGCACTTCTTTTCTGGGGGGTGGAATGCTCGGAGTTGGCATTATTGGGGAGATAACAGGAGGACGAGGACTAGCCAGGTTATCCCTATAAAGAGGAATAGCAGGTCCAATAGTTACTGGGATAGTCAGGGAATCTGGATGGGGATGTATCTGGGCTATGGTCCGGACTAAATCATCTCGCTGTCTAGCCAGGGCTTCTTTCTCTTGTTCCCGCAAAGCCTTTTCTGTGGAATTGTCATGCAATACTTGGGGTACCAAGGGAGGGTAAATACTTGGGGCAGTCGGAGTAACCAACCGAGGTGGGCCTTCTCCGAACGGCTGATAATTTGGGACCGTAGATCTAGGTCTGCAAAACCCATCCCCTTCACTGGTTTTACTATCCGTACCCGTTCCATCTGTCTCGCTATCCCTCCGACATCTGGGATATTTTGCAAACGGGTTGGGTGAACTTAAAGGCTCTGACTCTGCTACATAGGGAGGTGGGTTTTTCATCAACAAATCTTCTAGGTGCTCATCTTCTGAGTCCCCTACGGGCATTAAGTGATGGGTTTTTTCTTTACTTTTTCCTTTCCCTTGTTCTAATACCCCCATCATTGGAAACAAACCCTCCACCATCATGCTTTGTCTCCAATGTTTCATTTTCTGCTCTTTGGTTTCTCTATGGACCCTCGGATACCATTTGCTCACTCCCTTGTCCATCCGGGGTCTATCTCTCTCCAAAGCCTCAATTTCCCATTCTTCTAGGGCTTCGTACTGTGTCAATCTGGGTCTGGGGTGTAATTCATTCATGCGAGTCCTCAAGTTAAACAGGATTCTGCCATTAAATGTACCATCAATGGGAAATGCTAGAACTCCGTCATCTGCAGTATACTTTGCCCAATTCTCTAGCCATACACAGGTATGATACCCTTTTTCAAACATCATGAAGGAAGCAGGAGTATTCGGTGGGGGAATGATCACACCCTCCCTCGTTCTAATGGGCTTGTCTGTTTTAAAAAAATTCTTTACCTTGTCGGCAAATGACATTTTTCTCTTTATTCCATACATCATGTGCGGTCTACCTCGTATAATCTGTTCCTTATAGAAGCCTGAGTTTTGTGGATTAGGTAAGAACTCAGGATACCACATATGCCTTTCCAGGCTCGCTTCTAACTCGGCCTGATTAATTTTTATTTACCTTTGTACTTCCAATGCTAGCGCGGCTTTTATTTCGTAGAAGCCAATCAACACTATGAATACAAAAATCCTTGTCCAATGGGCGCGCGGCTTTTCGCGAGACCAGGTCTCACGCTCCGGCACTCACCCCTCCCTTACAAATTCAGCTTCACTACACACCCGCTGTCTTGACCAATACCAGCGCGGCACGGAGTGACGTCAGAGCAGTCTTCCGACCGACTCCCTCCTTCACAAGGTAACGGAAACTTTTAACTTTTCCTAAAGTGCGAGTGCAAATCTTAGTTAACAACACACAACGTTTGCCACTGTGTCTGAGTGTTCTAAATAGATAGAAAAATTTTCTCTCACTACAAGTAAACCACTTCTGTCTACTTTTCATTCACTCCGGATAGACTTCTTTGCCTAACCTCTCACTCGAGCAATATAGAACCTGTTACTCCTCTGACTCATCCACTTCTTTCCGGGATATATACTAAGTCAGAATTTCACCAGCGGACTATTTTACTTACCAGTCAAGCCTCGGAGACCCTATTACTCCTCCCACATGTGACCCTTACTAGGTGATATCACAAGGGAAGTTTTATACAAAGGACTCGTAGCTATCAATTATACAGATGCAAAAAGATCCTAATTAGTGCTTCCAGGTATTCCTAACCCTGCACTAATGACTCTAGACAAGTGACCTTGCCAGCTAACCGGATTCTACTCACCGTTAGCTATATACTTCCCCGGGGATTCGGACTACAATGAACGCTTACAAACAGTTCTTTGTTAATACTACATATAACACTTATAGCAGCAATGCAAAAATCATATACATATACATATAAATCCTTAAAACATTGCAAATTTTTTTTGAATCAATGCAATAGAAAATCAGCAGCACATTTTTATTTTCACGGTTTGTTTATTAACTATCCCGTCTACCTATTTTAACTAGTCCTAACCATAGCTCTGCTACCAGAAAATTACTGATAGAGCGCGCAGGTCACCCGGGTCACTGAGTTTACCAGTTTTCCACGCACTGAGCCCAGGCGTGCATGCAAATGACAATGTTTCTGCGTGAACCGGGCGAAATCCTTAGCACGCTACTATGAGTAATTCAGGGGGTGACTTCACACCACTGCTGATCATGTACCTGACTTACCACAGGCACATTACTCCTGACGGATCAGGAGCTAGCAGGGAATAGGTGACAGGGTTCCTAGAAGAAATACACTTTATAAACCAAAATACATTTATCCACACTATATACTGTAAAATGACCACAGACACCTGATGAGTTTTAAAGGTTTATCAAAAGATTTCAGAGTGAATATGCCAAGATGATAAGCCAAATACACAATAACACATCAAGTGTTAAAATTAATGCCACAATGTAACTATGGATTAGGGCAAGTACCATTAGAACAATTGAGAACACTGAAAGGAAATGGGCTATTCACCGCAAACTTAAACTAGGGCAAGGGACATGAAACAGGACCTAATGTGAGTACTTAACTAGGCTAGTTATTCTATTCTTACTGAATTTCACTGCAATCATGCTAAGGGAAAGGGGAAAAATTGAACATGCTACTATAATAAGACAATTTAATAATGTCCTACAGGTAGGGAAAAAGTGGAACAGTTCTAACAAACAAATGCATATAAGTTGCTTTAAACGGCAATAGGGCAATATCACAGGCAAGAGTGCTTTATTAAGAAAAGGAGAGAGAGAGACAGATAGAAAGACGTAAACCCACAGACTAATAATTACCTAATTAGGAATGAGGACTAACCCTGGCCACGGGTCAGTTTGGAAAGACGGGGACAAGGACCCTCAAGGAATGGAATACCAGAATGCGAGCAGGTACAGCTCACGGACAGTCAGGACAGGATACCCCTCAGGTTTGGGTCAGGGCTGGGCTCACCAAGGTACGACCAACACCCACAGCTTCGGATTGCAACGCCTGCGTTACCCCTCTCTGCAAGTAATCCGCCATTAACCCCGATTGGGTTTTCGAATTTCCCCAGTAAAGTGCTTCGCCAGCACTTAGGACTATTTTCCACCCCTAGGGGCTTGTGGAAAAATATGGACAGAGTGCTCCGCAGCACTCTAGATTGAGTACCTATAGAGTTCGTAGGGTCAGTGACAGGTCTGCTACTCGGACAAGTCGGACAATTTCCCTAAGCTACACTAGGCCAGTTATACGGTTTGGGGACCCTTAGACCACCCACTAATGTTGCAAGTGACAGTTTCCCACATTATGATTGGTCAGGAGAGGTGACTTGATCATTGTCACCTCCTAGAATTCAGTGTTCACATCATGACTATTAAATTTTGCACACCCGCCCCTTGGGTTCACGTTCCCAGGCATAGGAATACAGAAGACAATGAGAGAGAGCATGTTGCAGATATATTGTTGCACAGTCAAGGAAAAATGCTGTGTCTTCGAGGTGGGTTCTCAGGTGCATCAAGCCTCAGGTGCCAGCTGGCTTGTCTTAGCTTCTGCGCAGTGAGGTTTCTCCCAGGTCACATGACAGGGTGCAGAGGAGCCTCAGCATGGCGTAGCTCATGTTTCTCCCAGCCCCCCAGAGACGCGGTACATGAAAAGTAAGCGAGAACAAATTAGAATCATACATAAAAATGATCACACTGTATACCGTGACAGATTTTAACACACCCCTTACTTTATAATATCTATAGTATTAAAGCTTAGTGCAAAAAGACAGATAGGCGAAAGCAGCGGTAGCAAGCAGAGAGCGTGGTGAGAGACAAGCGGCCATCTTTGCATCAGTGCGCATGAGCAACACAATCCCTCCAAAATCCGAGTGCGTCACATCACATGGGTATGACCGACGCATGCGCAGACTGGATTTCTGCGAAGCAGCCATTTCCTTAGTGTAAGCATTGTGAGAATGAAAAGACACACAGGCAAGCCTCTCGGGGACACCCGCGTGTTGGGGAATATGCTAAATAAATGACGGACAGTTGGATTAATATGATTTATACGTTAGGCGAGGTTCATGAGTGAGAGCAAGTCGCTTTACGTGCGAATCCTTGCTCCCTCACTCTACCTCCTTCTCTTACAGTGGCCTTCTGGAGCTTCTTCTGAAGCCCGACAAGGTGGCGAACACTTGTGATTCCTACTGACCGCTTTCTATTGTAAACATCGATGCCAACATTCTGGCAAAAATGATAGCTACCAGATTTCAGCCATTAGTCTCTAATCTTGTACTCCCGGACCAGTCAGGGTTTGTGCCCTCTCAATCCACTATGCATAACCTCCGTACTGTTTTTTCTACACAACTCTACTTCGAGCATGACTTCCAGGCAGTGGAGATGCTTTTATACGCTGCCAAGGCGTTTGATTCTCTCCAGTGGGACTATATGTTTACTATCTTGTTGTGAATGGGCCTGCCACAGTTGTAGGGGATCCAACTATTGTATACTGTACCAATGGCATGGATACATGTAAATGGCTGGGTATCTGATGTTTTTTCCATCCACTGTGTCATGCGACAGGGGTGCCCCCTGTCGTCCATGCTTTTGTGCTAGCCCTTGTGCCACTGGCGTGTAAGTTGAGTCAGAGACATGCTGGGGCTGCACTGCGGTTTAGACAGCGGCCCCTAGTGGTGTCGCTTTATACACATGATATGCTGCTTTACGTCCGCGACCCTGCTACACACTTATCTGAATTATTGCAAGAGTATATCCGGTTTGAAAGATACTCTGGCCGGAGGATTAACGGGGCTAAATCTAGTGTGTTCCCGCTCACAGCAGGCACCAGGGAGATAGATCTTGAATTCCCCCTGAAGTGGTCGACTGACCCAGTGAAGTACCTGGGAGTGTGGCTGCACAGAGACCCGGAGGTGGTGATCACCGCTAATTATGGTTAAATTGTCACCACGATTACCATACAGGTTGAGCACTGGGCTAAACTGCCTCTCTCTCTTGCGGACCGCATTGCGGTCATAAAAATGACCTTCTTATCCATGCTGCTTCACTTGTTTGTCAATATTCCCATTTGCTTGAATGTCTCGCTGTTCAATACGTTGCAGTCTACCTTGTTGACGTTTGTGTGGGGAGGTAAGAAGCCCAGTTGTAGCTGAAGTGTGTTGGTTCAGCCGTTTGAGCGCAGCGGTTTTGAGGCTCCTGATTTACGCCTGTACTACTTATGCGCACAGGCGCAGTATGCGCCTTTTTGGTACTGTTTACAGAAATTTCAGCCACACACAGCAATTGTGGCATAATATAGGCAGACAGTTTTATTTCTAGGCAGCGCTTTGTGCACATTTACTTTTCCCTTCAAGTGGCCTGGCCTCCGCAGAAAACTTCGACCTACACCCGCAAACTCCTAGCCTACCAGAAGCCAGGGGGCAGGCCTTAGACCCAATTATCCAATCTGCATCAACACAAATGAAAAACCATGACAGACAGCCGTGCTGACATCACTAACATGATGATTCACGGTCATCATGATGCCTGGACGGCGATGGGCTTACCTGTGAAGACACACCATGCAGCCACCCTGAAGGACAGTGTTGTAATGCTTGCACATGCTTGGAGTTTTATTGTTACTGATGTTCTATTAGTTCTGCATTCCAGTCTCCATAGTGATGCCTTTTGAGGCAGTGTGAGACTGAAGACTGGAAGGGCAGGAAGTGTCAGTTGATGGTGTTACTATGAATAAACAAATCTACAAATCATCAAGTGTATGTCCTCTGTAACACTGGCGACGAGGATGGGATTTTCAAGCGAACTCTAAATTGAATCCTGGATGGCTACCTCCTCAAAATGTTGTTCCTTTGTATAGAAAGGAGGTGGATTCCAGGATTCACTCATATCAAAGTAAATACAAGGAACGTTATGATTCAAAGAATTCTGCAAGAAACAGGTTGTGGAGCATTGGTGAGTGGGTTTTAGTAAAAAAAAAACAGGTTCCATAAAAAAAAGGTATTACTGAATTTATGGGTCCACTCATGATTACCTCTATATACAAGAATGTTGTTACTATGCAAAATGGCTGTAAGTGGAATATGTCAAGACTTGTAAAATTCAGTGATGCTAGACCTCCATCTTCCCCTTGTTTTGATTGTACTTCACCTTCTCCAATTCCATTAAATTCTGGAGAGATTCAATCAAAGAGGTTTCTTCAGAGACCACATCGTGCTTCTGCACATTTTAAAGATTTTGAGTTGATTGCATACTGATCTTTTATTTATTTCTCTTTATTTATCCTAATTCTTCTTTTGTTCTTTGATATCTGTTATTTTCGTTTTAGAATAGAGTATGTGTTGTAATGCTTGCACATGCTTGGAGTTTTATTGTTACTGATGTTCTATTAGTTCTGCATTCCAGTCTCCATAGTGATGCCTTTCTGAGGCAGTGTGAGACTGAAGACTGGAAGGGCAGGAAGCGTCAGTTGGTGGTGTTACTACGAATAAACAAATCTACAAATCATCAAGTGTATGTCCTCTGTAACAGACAGGTACCTTTATTTTCAATACTTATCGGCCCCCACCACCGCCGGAAGGAAAATGTTATAGCCCTGTAAATTAAGTGATGGTGCTGAGCACCCGAAACCACCGGCACAAACTTAAAACGGACTACCAGTTAGGTCTCATATCTTGAGGGATGCATCCCTGGATACCCAGTATGGTGTGAAACCCTTGAGGTGAGGGCTTTGGTGTTGCAACTATGCCCTTCCACTGCAGCAACTATCTCACCCAGTCAGAGACGGAAGCCTTCATTCCAATATGTCTTCCTCCAAAAGGGTGGCCAGTGTCTGACATCATCCCACAGGTGAGTAAATCATCTGACAACTTGTCATCTCTCCTCGTTTGTCACATGTGCTCTTCCTCTGCGTCCACCCACTAAATCATGTCCCTCCTACAGTTCTGTATTGTAGGGGAGTGTGGGCTAAGCCATTGTATTGCCATTCACCTCTTGGCCACTACAAGGCCCAGAATTACAAACTGTCTGCTCAGTTTCCTTTTGGCGTTATCTGGGATGAGGCCAGGCAGGCATTGCCTAATAGTATTGGAGTCCACTGTTCCCGTGGCAAATTTCATGTGGGATAACACCTCTGACCAGAACATTTTTATGCTGAGCAGTGCGTAAAAATTAGCTTCATCATGACTGCACCTAGCGCACATAGAGGACCTGCTAAGGTAGATAATGTGGAGCGGTCTTGGAGATAAATAGGTGAAGTGCACATATTTATATTCTATGAGTTTGAACCGAGGGCCTCATGGATTTTGGCCCAATCCGAAGACATGGCTAATCACACACCTTTTGCCACGTCTCTTCCAGTCAGAGTAGCCCAACCTGATGATCCACCTGGAGTGTCCGGTATATATGTGTTAAGTGTGTATGGCCCGCAGCTTGGGAGAGTTTAGTAATCGAGGTTGACGTGGGTTTAGGGGCCTGTGGGAACATTTGCCGGGCTGTGGCTGCTATTTTAACATGTTCCAACAATTGGCCATGGTCGAGTCCAAACGCCTTGGAGGCAACCTGTATATTGATTAAACGGTCCCCCGGCTATAGGTCACAAAGAATAAGACAGCTGTAGCTTCACTCATGTTGTCTAGCTCAGCAGTTCTTAACCTTTTGACTTCTGTGGACTACCTCTGAATTATTACTGGAATCCGCAGCACCCATCACTGAGTCATTATTGGAAGACGGGTGTGGCATTCTTCCTATGACTTTTTATTAACAACTAAAGAGAGCCTACTATTATGAATTTTCAAACGACAGTATGTCTTAGTGAGGAAAAACACAGTGAGTCAACTAAATTGAATGGTCAAAAAACAGGAAGAAGAAGAAAAAACTATTCACTAAAAGAAACCCTACTCACCCTAGTGGTGACATGCTTCATCATGGGGTTTATTCACAGGGAGGGGCCGACTATCCCCTCCTGTGTGCTTCGACACCTGCAAGTGCAGCGGAGCGGGTATTTGTGAAGAAAAGTGATGTGTGTGATCAGTGACAGAAGAATAGTGTGATAAAATATCACAGCTGTACCCCAACAAGCTTTATTAAAGGGCCAGTTGTTCACAATAAAAACAGTGAAGTCACTTAGAGATTTATATTAGAACTCCAGTGACCTAGTGTGGTTGGTCAACATGTTTCTGCTGTCTAACGCCATTTAGGCTCAGCTTTCATCAAGACCAATATAATATAAGGAAACCATCCTACGGGGGTCCACGCGCGCTAAGGCGTGCCCACACCGTTAGGACAGACGAGAAAAGACAAGAAATTTATATTCTCCTCTATACACTCACGGTTTTACCCTTCGTCAATGTTCCTGCTAATCATCAGGATACACTCTGTGAAATAATCAGAGAACATGTATACCTATTAGATGTATCCTTAATAGTTAATTGACCTGTTATGTAAAACTTATTTAAGATTGTGGTTATTTACTCATTATGATAACTCTGCAACTATAGACACTGTTATCAAACTGAATAGCTTCAAATCTCCATTGGAGGCAAGTATTTCTTAGATTCAAGATACATGTTTAGAATACCAGATGTGCATACCATAAAAAACCTAGTCATCGTAGCTGTCTTTCGATGGCCACAGAGACCAGGTGACAGACAAAACTAGAAAGAAGTTAGTCATTTCTGGTGCACTTACGGTGCTCGAGAAATCAGCATGCCTCATGGACTATCAGTGTTCGGCATTTCTTCACGTCCCAGTCCGTCTAGTGAAAACCAAACAAAATATGTATAGCGGAGCAGGTCATTACTTTTTTGGTTGTGGTCATAATGCTATGAAGATCGCCCTGCCGCGAGGTGAGGCGCTCGTTCAACAGAAACACACACACTGACTTACTTTGTGCCGAACGGCTCGCCGCCCGAAACCTGGGGTTCCGTTCACGGTAGCCCGGATGTTACCCTAAAGGCATTCTTTTGGGTTTTTTAAAGTTCCGTGTTTGGCGCGCGACTGCGTCATCGGTCACGTGATCGGGACATTGCCACATGATCGGGACATTGTCTCTCGCAATATTATGAGCCAGTTTTTAAAGAATCGGTTATTTGTTTTACTCAGACCAGCCGATCTGTATACTTACCATTTGTCAGTCATAGTTATAAACAATAAGATAGATGCTATTTTTTATTGATCATCCCCTTTACAGTGAGAATACACTTCCAGTTTATTCAGATTGGAAGTCTAGACCACTAACCCATACCAGTAGAGAATAAAGATCTCAATAACTCCTTCTAGATGTTCAATGAGTGTCAAGTTACCAAGAAGATATTATCTCTAAAAATTGGTAACAATGACACAAATGTAAATGGATCAAAATTCAGAAAAAAATATAATAAATGAGTATATACCCAGATATATTAATTTTCAGAGGTAAAGGGATATGATGATCAGAAGAGACAGAGGGGTGTATTAATAGGAGTTATTTAAGTACACTGCCCCACGGGATATCGTCATTTAGTCCCACTTGATGAGATGCTAAACGATACACCCATCTCTGTTCCTGTTCAAATAGTCTTTGCTCATTCCCATTTTGTAAATGTTCAATCACTGTCCAGTGGATATTATCGGGGGAATGTTTATGGTCTAGAAAGTGTGTGGTCATCTTGGTGTTACTCTTGCCACATCGTATGCTACTCCTATGTTCGCATATACGGAGTTTGACCATCCTCTTTGTCATCCCCACGTATTTTAAGCCACAAGGACAGGTTATTAAATAGACAACATTCGTTGTGTTACAATTGGTGTGGCTTCTTTGCTCCCAGATCTTATTGGGTTTTGGAGCTGCTTGTAAAAGGACAAACACTGCAGCTAGCACACGGGTAGTGACTCTCTACAGGTGGTAGACCCCACGCATTCAGAACGCTTCTGACTGGTTCTTGTATCTTACGAGGGCGAGTGTGGACCAAAGCATCTTTGAGACTTTTTGCTCTCTTGTACGAGAACAAAGGTTTATCCCAATTACAGGTATTGGATGTGAGGATCCTCCAATGTTTGTTAATACTGCGGGTCACCACATTCGAAGCTGTATTGAATGTGGTTACGCAGGTAAGTGGTGCCTCACTATCCTCAGTTTGGGGCTTGTCTTCCAGAAGGGAATCTCGGTTCTGGTTACGAGCCCTTTTGTAGCTTCTTGTTAAGAGGTGTTCTGGGTACCCCCGAAGTTGCATCTTTCCAGTAAGATCTTTAGCTTGTTCCTTGTAATCTTGAACATCAGAGCAGTTTCTCTGAATACGGAGGTACTGCCCAAATGGTAGATTTTCCCTCAGTGGTCGGGGATGGAAACTGGTGTAATGTAACAGGTTATTTTTATTCGTGGGCTTATAATAGGTTTTGGTTTTCAGCTCGTTGGCAACCCTTGTAATGGTAACATCCAAAAACACTACTGTGGACTCATTGTATTCATGTGTGAATTTTAGATTTGAATCACGGTCATTGATCCATATGAAAAAAGAAACCAAGGCTTCTTCGCTCCCTCTCCAAATCAAAAGCACATCATCTATGTACCTTTGCCATTGAATGATGTTTTCACAGAACGGGCTGTCAGGTGGTAAAATGTGCTGTTGTTCAAAATTGAAGACATACAAACCGGCCACACTAGGGGCAAAAGTGCTGCCCATAGAGGTACCAGTGGCTTCCTATGACTCCAGGTAAGGTGATTCTATGTTACCTCAGTGTGTTCTAGAACTATTGTAGACCTAGCAGGATTATCATTTAGCTTGCATCCTAGTAAGGAGGGTATTGTGTACCTGCTTGTATTAAAGATATTTAACTTAATCCTCCTGGTGCAGCGGTCATCGTTACAATGGCGACGGGACAGGATCCTTAAAAGAAAAACTCTTAAGCTGCCTCTCCAGGAAACAATTTTTTTTTCTCTCTTTTTGGAAAATGCTTTTTTTTTGGTGTCGAGAAGATTAATTAAGAAAAAGGATTCAATAGCATTGAGCAAGGAACCTATTACAAGCAGAGCGTACTGCTCAATGGAATTTAAAAGAGGAAAGTTCATAAGGAGGTAATTAACTGTTACCGAGAATTTGAAAACCTCTTTCTTCATCGAAATTTTAAGGAAGAAAGAAACCTTCAATCTATAATATTTATTTTTGTGAGGACACGATCGCAAGAAACAATTCCGGGATTTACGTGAGTAAAAATTGTTATTATTTCAAGCTACTCACATTTTAAACGTTGCGGTACTCAACGTTCGGTAGGCATTTTCTGACTTGGAGTTTGATTCCTTCAGGAGCGAGACGCCGCATGTTCCAACTTGTTATGTGAGTTCTGAATCTCGCATGCAATAGAACGTGATCTCGAGATGCTCCTAAACGCTCCTATGTCATCACGCAAGGTCAAACAACGTGACCTTACATGCCGCCGTATTGTTTAAGTTGTACCACAACAATTCTAGTACGATCGTCGGAAAGGAAACTGCCTCACATATCAGACGACGGAAATACTTGGAATTACTCAAAGTGGAACTATTCAACGCTATGGTAACATTCGTTTTACAGTTACAATTCACAAGTAACAAGTGGTGATTGTACAATTGAAATTTCATCTATAAAAGCAAGCAAATAATACTTTAAACTACAAACACGGTATAATAATTGAAAACTGCTTCTTTCTTAGAGAATAACTATGCACATGGCTACATAAAACGTGGGATTAGTCACTCCTGTGCCATTTCTTTATCGACCTGAAAAAACAGTAATCAAATGGCTTGATAGGAAGGCTTATTTCTTAAATTATATATCAGCTTTAGAGGAAGAACAAGATGAAGAATTTTCTCCTTCTAGGAAAAAGAAAATGTTATTGCATAATTTAGGACCCGAAGGCATTAGAGTGTATTTACAGATTGAGAAAAATACAAGTTCTGATGGAAATTCTAATGTATTCTTAGATACCTTAGCTGACTTAGACAGATGTTATCAACCGTCTGTTTGTGTAGGTATAAATAGATACAAGTTTTTTTCAGAGGAAACAGCAAAAATCTGAATCAGTCGAAGATTATGTTTCCTCATTGAAAAAAACGTTCTATTAATTGTCAATTATGAGACTTGCATGACAGTTTTATTAGGGACCAACTTGTAATGCATTCTAATAACGCAGCTAAACAAGAGAAACTTTGGGTTTGTGGAGACTCTCCCTTGAATGAAATTATAGCGATAATTAAAAAAGCTGAAATGTCAAAAAGATGCGTACAGGTTGCATTGAAGAAAAGTGATGAGAATAATGTGGTTGTAAAAGTATATGCTAAGAAGAATAAGGGTAATAAACCTGACTACCGCATCAATAAGGATAGTTATAAGATAAGTAGCTACAAGGACAAGAGTGAATCTGAAATTGAACATACTTGCTATAGGTGTGGGTATAGTGGTCATAATGCCTTAGAAAAATGTTGAAATGTAAGAAACAGGCATTCAATAAAATAACATTTGTGACCAACGATACCACAGTGAGCAATAAAATAAAGAATATTATCAACAGAAACTGGCGGCTATTACAAGATAAGAGCCTAGGTCCCATTGAGAAACCACTTTTTTCCTATAGAAGGAATAGAACGATCAGGAACAGACTAGTAAAAACATACAAAGAAAAAACAGGTAACCATCAACTGAGAGTAGACACAATGAGTAAAGTGATTGATAATTACCCATGTAGTGGATGTATAAATTGCAAGACTGTGATAATGAGCAGCACAATAGCCATAAACAACTCAGAACACCAATTCAAGGAGATGTTTAATTGCAGAACCAATAACGTGATTTATATGATAAGATGTCCATGTGGATTATGTTATGTGGGTGAGACCGGAAGAGAAATACGGATTCGCCTAAATGAACATAGATCTGCAATCAAAAATAACAAACCAAATGCCCCATTAACGGACCATTGGACACAGAATAAACATAGATTAGAAGACCTAAGCTGGTGTGTATTAGAAAGCATCGAGCTATCCAAAAGAGGGGGTAACATTGAGAAAAAATGTAAGTTCAGAGAACAGTTCTACATGTGTAAGTTTAAAACATACACCCAGGGGCTTAATAACCGAGAAGAGTGGGAGAAACTGTAGAGATAAAAAAAACCCTGTCCCTATAGAATATCATGAGATAAACAGTGAATAATGAATATGAAGGATGAACAGCAGTCTACATCTGTATTAATAACTATCTTAAGATCTGCACTAATACGAGGACTAAAAAGATTATGGTGTAGTAGACTAATAACTAGAAATCGCATATATAGAACTGAAGGATCCTCTTGACAGTATGAAGGAGATTCCAAAGACAACTGAGGTAGATAACTAACATGATATGAAATACCCCTGTAATTATGGTTTCCATCTTATCACCAAACGTGGTTGATGTAGTAAATATGTATAATCAGCCACATGAGGTGATGTAATCAATAAATGATAGCACGACCAAATGCATGTAGGCTAAAAGACATCTCGCGTGTAACTTTGACTAGTTCAAAATGGCCGCTTATTTCGCGAGAATACCCGCTTGAATCATAGAGACTTGTAACTGAGGTAGAAAACTAACATGATGTGGAATACCCCTGTAATTATGGTTTCCATCTTATCACCAAACGTGGTTGATGTAGTAAATATGAATAATCAGCCATATGAGGTGATGTAATCAATAAATGATAGCACAACCAAATGTATGTAGGCTAAAAGACATCTCGCGGTTAACTTTGACTAGTTCAAAATGGCTGCTTATTTCGCGAGAACACTCGCTTGAATCACAGAGACTTGTATCTGAGGATATACCTAAATAGCCGGAAGAAGGCGGGAAGACCTCTATGGAATTCCCTAATTAGAAGGAGCTCTGCCGTCCGAGACCCGGAAGTAATTACTCACGGAGGAAGCAAATGGGTTTAAAAAGGTGGTAAGGGATTGACTGTGTGTCGTCCGAATCCAGAACCGAGGCAGGTGTGTAATACGAGAGCACCAGGTAAGAGTGAATGTATGAAGGCCCACGTAAAAGGCGTAAGGTTAGATAGAGGCTCATTTAAGGGATACTTTGTTACTATGTACATACACCCAGAGATGTTTGTTAGTTAAGACGGGGTATGGAGTTGTGATTAATATTGGATTACCGCGTTTGAGAGGCACTAAAAGAAAGAGCAGTGACAAATAGAAATGACTTTGCATTGTGTCAGCTCGATAATGCAAAGAAGCCTGTTAAACGAGTGGGTAAGCTGCACATAACATCAAAAAGTGAGACTAGGTGTTGGTTATGCAGTGGGCATTATAAAGCAGTGCAGCAATATGTGGTTATTGCACTTAACAACCAGGGTTGTTTATCATGCTCGTCATGTTTAGAGGCGGGGCACCTTAAGGAAATGAATATAGAGGAATGTTAATTACTGTGTATGGTAGGCAGCAGGATGGCACATCAGAGTTATATTTGCACCGCACTAATAAAGGTAGTAATATAAATGATATAAACTCCCAGGACGATAAAAGGGTGTTATGCTAATGCTGAAACACTGAAGGAGCTGCTAGTATGAGTGAACAAACTGGGTATCTTAGACTAGATATAAGGTGAGTAAGAGAATGCCAGTATAGAAAAGCAGTATCTCAGTCCAGTATGATAATGGGCTAATAATCAATAGGCATGGGAGAGTAAGAACCAGGATATGAGGGAGACTAATGGCAAACAAATGCACTATGGACATAAGCGATAGATAGTGAGTTATATTCTTTCGTTCATAGGACTCTGAGACTGGGACAATTGATTAACTCCCTAACAGAGCAACAAGAACCACCGAAGGAAAAACACTAAATTCAGATGAGAAGTATCTACATGAAAGATAGAGTGGTAAGTGAGGAATATGGAGCACTGCCTGATAAAAATTAGACAAGATCTTAAAGAAGGGGGGATTGTATTAATTTCTACCCCTTCCTACTAGATATTGATGATCAAGAGCAACATGTGAAAGGGGATTTCCAACCCT